>NC_059538.1:5000000-7500000 GCF_905220415.1 Colias croceus
GTTAGTAATAATTTTTCATGACCTCGTAAATAGTACATGTTGCAAAAATGGGACCTCGTTGATCAAACCTAGCATTTTGTAGGACAAATATTTTTTCGGCTAATTTAGATTATTATTATAAGAATTATAAATAAAAAAACCAGTTAGTAATGAATTTTTGATAACCACTAAATCAACAAATTATGTTCTCATTACCCCTGTTAGCTACCACTTACGAAATTTTTGTACTAGCTAATGTTGGGCGTCTCGTCAAAATGAAGCTACTGACGAAAATTTAGCTTGTTAGTAATCACTTACGAAAAAGGGCGAGGGATCCCGGTCTCGGCAGATTTTATTTGAAATCTCAAGAATTCCATCCCATTTAATCCTATCACATTTTTTTACTCTATCCCATCCCAAAGCAAATTTAAATTTGGAATTTAATTGCCTTTCTTTTCATATTTACAAGAGTAAAGCGCGTCACACACGATGGTCACACACGGTGAAGATACTATAATATTTTATGTTATTTAAATGACCCGAAATTATGTGGGTCATTTGTAACAGGATGGCGGTTCTACAGGGGTCTTAGGTACGCAATGACAAAAAGAAAAATGATGGTCAGAACGCTGATACCGGATACCTTTAGATACTATAACGTTTTATATTAGAGTATCTTAACATAAAATATTATAGTATCTTAACGATTAAAATAATTAACTTTATTTTAATTATTGAAAAACATTTTTCATATAAATACGAAGTGATGTTTCAGGAAGAGGATTTTAGGGTTAAAAGAAACAAATCATTTTCATTACATATATCTATATTGATTATCTTAATATATAATTTGTCACTTACTATTTAATAATAATTAAATTAAAAGACTACATGTACAAAATTTTTTATATACAAGAACTTTCATGCAGTTACACATTCGATAGTCTAATCGTATTCTAATAATGTTTTCATATAATATCTATAATACTAGACAATCATTGCGTAAATTCCAAAACATTTTATGTCATTAAATATTAAAATAAAAAAGTATACCTTACATAGGTTGTATTCGAAATGTTTATAATTTAACGATACCTACTATACAGACATCGGCGAAAGGAAAAGAGTTGATGAATATTTAATTAAATCAACAGAAATGTTTGCTCAAATACCCAGTGCATTGGAAATGATAATTATTATTTTAAAACATTAATGAATACGGTTGTGGTGGCGCGTAATTGGCAGTAAGCCACCCACAAACGATGTAATCATGAGGTTCCAATATCAACACTATATTTACACACGCTATCGAACATTTGGCACAAAAATGCGTTTCACGCTCTCACACTGTCCACAGTCACTACTACGGGTTCTGAGCAAATATAGGTATGCAGAGTTATCTACATAAATTCTCTATAGTTTCTCCTAATAAGATTGACTTAAAATATTGGTGAGTTCTTATTTTAGTTATTTACATCTCACAATCAGTCGCAAATGTTTACAATTTGGCAGATCAAAATCCCTTCATAGATTCAATAAAATACATGCAATACTATATCCGTCTCGTTAATAATTAGTATAGGGTATACCTTTGGCCATTCAAACAAGCACTGCATGACTATGATAGTTACATTAATAATAATCTTATAGAAACACTGATTGATGTGGCACTAGTCGTATATATTTCGCAGTAAAATCTAATCAAAACTTTAAATTCTATCAAAAACAAGCGATGTACATAAAAATTAGATTCTGCAGCAATAAAATAAATAGCATATCTACTTCACAACCAGTTACTGATGCTAAGCTTGGTACACTGGTTCACTAAACCATTCGCTGTATGAGCGTACCAAGCTTAGATACGAGATGATTTCTACATAATATGAATGAAATCTATGCTATTATATATTTGAGGTTTTAGATGATATTGTCAAAAGAGTTTAATTTGGGTTAATTGAACTTGTCAAAATTCTAGAAGTTGCTATCGTATTCGGAGCGACGTCTCGAATAGTGCGACCTAGGAGTGGGATACTCTCCCGTGTAACCGTACACCTGGGATCCCGCGCCGCCGGTCTGCCCGTAAATTTGAGACCCGCTATATCTGGAAAAAATATTAACGCTTCATAATAATTCACACAACAAAGTCGGCACACACATTACATCAATTCTATTTATTAAGTTTTTTTTTGTATGTAATAGGTAATAATTAGAAATGCAGTAAGTTCGGTTTGATTTTATTATAGTTGATGTTATTGTCCCTCGTAATGATATTAGTTAATTTGTTTGTAAAATAATTTATCTGCTTGAGCGGGATTAATGAATTCTATTTACCCGTAGCCGTTTCCCGTAGCTCCATATATTTGCGAGCCCCGCCCAGAATCTGCTGTATAATGCTGCATGTACTTCTGGAGTTGCGGTGTCCACTCCGACCGCCAGGAGTCACCTGGGTTGGGATACGCTAATTGTTCTATGAAGGCAGTTGACATGCGCTGAAATAAACAAGGACAAAATTAATATTATTCAACTTATAGCTAGATCTCAACTTTTTGTATGTAAGCATAAGTTTTTAAGAAAATCGAAGCTTACCTTTCCAGATGGTAAGTAAGGTAGTTCCCTTTCCTTCATTTGGTGCATATCATCGTAGCCACCCATGTGGCTTTTATCCAACTCCCGTAACATATCTTCGCTCAAAGGTATTGGTTGTTTTGTCTTCGTGCTCTTCTGACGATTTACAAGCTAAACAAAAAGTTGAATAAGAATTATTGTAAAAGAAGCTTTAACGGACTCTGATTGAAAATATTATTTTATAAAATACGTACCACTGTGACGCCAAAGATTACCACGAAAAGTAGTGATGCCAAGGCTATTACTATAACAGCTATACCCCACTGTGGAAGCAAGGATTCCTCTTCAGGTACTGCTACCGTTGGTTCTCCTCGCTTAGGCAACACTAAAATAATATACGTCATGAAATATAATTAATTGGTTTTAATAATTATTAACTATAACTAGTAATAAATACATTTCCTACTTACCAATAAATTCTGTATATGCTGGATCCATCACAAATTTGCCAATTTCTAATTTTCCAGCGGATTTATCAATATTTTTAGTCATTTGTTTATTACTCTTCCCCAATCTTTCTTCGTCAGGTTGGTCCCCTTGCATTTCGTCTGGGTCGAAACTAGGCTCGGGTTCTTCAGATTCCATTACAGATCCTGATTTTGCTTCATGAAGGGATTTATGGAAGAGTGTTTTCAGTTGCACCGTGTCAACTTTCTCTCCAATAGTATTCAACTCGATAAAATAGTCGACAAGCACGGACCCCTCACTGAATCCATCTATTCGTATTCCCTTATACCATTTGCTAAGCAAATCGGACTTTGAGTAGACAGAGTTAAGCTGTGAAAATAAAAGTACAATTAAATTGTATAATTTAATAAAATCACTTATGTACTAAGTTGTGATTAATGCATTTAATGCTTACCTCATCTTTAACATCTTTAGCCAATTTTTGCCACTCTTTGGTATGTTGGTCTAGTAATTCTGGAACCCATTTCACTCCTGGAATAAAAAAAGTATATTAAAAAAAATGTCTTCATTAAATCATTATTATTTATTTATTTATTGATTTAATTAGTTTCTAGTAAACTAAGTTATGAGCCAATGTCTTATTAACCATACCTGAAACAATTTTAATTGTCGCCGCAATATCACATTCCTGACGACATACACCAGGAGTCGTTGGTGTTGGAGGCGCGGATGTAGTCGTTGTTGTCGATATAATGCGTCGTGTTGTTGAAGCTGTGCTTATTTCTACCATTGGTGTAGTAGAGGTGGCGTTTCTTTGTAATTCCAGCAATCGTTCAATTGAAAATGGTGTTGTAGACGGAGAAGGCCATCCAGTGAATTCTGTTGAAGCCCTGAAAATTGAAGTTAAATTAATAATCAATTCATTTAATTTATATCAGTACAAAGAATATAAATTGTATATGTCTATAATTAATTACCTTGTCGGCCAGCCTTTCTGGATTTTAGGAGTAAATGGTTCTGGGCCCAAACTCGATTTTTGAGTTGTAGTTTTTCTTGTATTTTTACCTCCAGGTCTCGAAGGGAAAACTACTTTGAAACTTCCGGGTGCTTTAGTCGTCGGTGATGGAGTAGAGGGTTCTTCTGATGAATTTGGGTTAAATCCAGGAGGGAGTAAATTTGAAATATCAGCAACAATAAACTTTTCTAAGGGAACTTTTTCTTCTGATTCACTACTATTTAGTTTAAATCCTGGTGGTAAAAGAGCTGTTATGTCTACGGGAACCGCTTTAATGGGAATATTAATATTTGCTTTAGGTTTTACTGTGGTCGTAGTTGCTGATGTATTTAATTTGAAACCTTTTGGTAAAAAGGCAGAAATGTCTACTTTTTCAATATTGCCAATTATGTCATCTTTACTTTTAGATGTTTCTTCAGATGCCGTTGGTTTATAACCAGGGGGTAACAATTTACTAAGGTCATCTTTAATAATTTTTTTCGATGAATCATCTTGTGTCTTTTCTTTTGGTTTGTATTCTTTAGGTAATAAAGATTTATCATCTAAAATGATAACTTTGTTTTTGGAACTAATTCCAGAAGAACGTCCCTGGGTACTGTTTATGATAATACCTTCAATTAAGGGTGCACTGGTTGTTGTAGTTGTAGTTGATGTAGTAGTAGTTGATGTCGTAGTTATTCGCTTATCTTTATATGATTGCCTAGATTTGAAACCAGGAGGTAATAAACCAGATAAGTCGTCCATGACAGTAACAAATGATGGTTTCTTTTTTGGTTTGGGCGTTGTTGATGTACTTACACGCGGCGTAAATTTTTTAATCAAAACTGGTAATGGTTCTGGAGCAGATTTTTCTGTGACAGTAGTGAACTGTGTACTTTTCAATGTAAATACATTTACGGGTGATGGAGATGTTGTAGTAGTTGTAGATGTGGGTGTTGATTGTTCAGATGTTGTCTCTTGTATTAGTTCTATGTTCTTGTTTTCATTGTCAAGGTTACCTGAAAGTACAGCGCTAGATAGTTCAGACTGTATGCTATCTAATTTGTCATTTATATTCTCCGTTGATGACGATGAATGTGATATATCTTGTTTAGGATTTTCTGTTACTGTATCATCGTCATCTTCACTTTCTTCATCATCTGCAATAACTTGTTTCTTTTCTTCTTGTTCTACTGTAGGGAACGGTAAAAATCTGGCCCCTGAAACACTGCGGCTTGTTTGAACAGATGCTACAACAATCCAACTCTCTGTCGTAACAACTGTGTCGTTATTATTGTCATCAATTATCATTGGTGTCGAAACCAACTTAGTCTTTGGCGTGGGTGGATAAGTTACATCTGGTATTGAAATGGTTCCATTAACAACACTTTTAGTAGTAACGACCGAAACTACTTCTTGTCCTAAAATAGAAGGAGGCTCAATTGAAGAAAAGTCCTCATTTGAAGAAGTATATTTCAGTCTTGGTGGTGTTGTCTCATTTGTTGATCCCAAATCCGTTTGATCTATATTGGCAGTGTCAGTAAATTGTTTAAAATTATCATCCTTTACCAACGATCTGTTTGAATTCATTTCTAAAACTTCGTAAGATTTTGTATTATTTACTTTTATCTCAGAAGATTTTTCTACTGTGTCATCTTCTGTTGAGTCATATTCATCATAAATATCAGTGATGTGTTCATCTGATGTAGACGATGCTGGTGGTTTTTGTGTTGTGTGGTTGGTTTCAAAGTTTTCATCAACATATTCATATTCGTACTCTTCTTCACTATTTTCTTCTTCCCCTCCTTCAAGATCGTCGTTGTTATTTTCGTAGCTACTGTTTGGTGGTTTTTCCGTTGTTGTTGATTTATTAGATGGAATTGTTACCGTCATCAAAGAGGATACTTTTGGAATGTTATCGATATTCATTGACGTTGCATCTGGTTTGCTATCATCTGTTTCTGTGCTACTATTTGATTTTATCACTTCTACATCAAAAGATTCATGTGAATTTTTCATTAGTTCTCTAAACGAACTAATATCGCTAATATCATCTTCTAATAATGGCTCAATATCTAGTAATGATTTAAATTCAGTTGAAGGACCACGATAAAGACTTGGGCCTGCTGTATTATCCTTTCTAATAGGTTCATTGAGGATATTAGGCTTTCCAGTCGACACCGGTCTATCAAAGTGTGAAAATCTGGCTGTGTTAGGTTTTATAATTCTCTGCTTACCACCAAGCTTCGTTGGATTAAATGTAGTTACTTTGTGGTGATCGAAAATGTCATGATCATCATTATCGATATCATCACCATGCGATATGTGGCCGCTTTGACCATTACTCTTTAAACTGTTTCCATCAAAAGGAATATTCTTGAACCTATTATTTTGTAGGTAGTCTATGTCGGGGTTATTTATTGTGATTTGCCCTAGAAATGTTTCTGGCTTTGACGGATCATTCTGATATGCAACAGAATGTATCTGAGAAGTTTCCGGTTTTTTCGTAGAAGCTGGATGTACTAATTGGAAATTATAGGGCAGAGCCGGTCGAAATCTCTGTCGTTGACTCGGTGGAAATTCTGGTTGATTGAGGTAATATTGAGAACCAGACTGACTTCTTCCCGTTGGTAGTTGAACAGGGGAAGGATTTTGATTATAATTTGGGCTTGGGAATCGAACGTGCCCATCATTAAAGTTGTTTTGTTGTGCCGTGGGCGTAATTCTAAAACTGTCATGTTCATAAAACGTAGAAGGTCGATTATTTGAAAATATAGGCGGTTGAACTTGAGCAAAGCTTCTTTCTGGTGTGTAGTAAAAGTCATTTTCATCTGAAAAAAAGAAAAATAAACTCATTTTATTTGTCACTTATTTGCTTTCTTATTACTTATTTATTTAAAACTAGCTTTCTAACCACGGTTTCGCCCGCACAGTCAAAGAAAAAACCCGCATAGTTCCTGTTCCCGTGGGATTTCCGAGATAAAACCTATCCTATGTCCCGGGGTAAAAAGTAGCCTATGTCCTTTCTCGGGTATCAAAATATCTCTATACCAAATTTCATGCAAATTGGTTCAGTAGTTAAGGCGTGATCGAGTAACAGACAGACAGACAGAGTACTTTCGCATTTATAATATTAGTATGGATAATCTGTGAATCACATTGCTATTAAAGAAATTAAAATTTATAAAAATATAACTTCGCAAATTTTGGCTATGCCAAATATATAAAAGAATGTTTTGTCTAACGTTATGATAAATGCGAGCAGAGTTAAGGTATATTGGACTACGCAATCTTCCATAACCTTATGTTATTTTTCTGAGTGATCTCGTATTATGACGCGGTCGGGATAAATTGCTCGGCAAGATAATCTCGAGAAAATTACTTTCTTGTGGATCATATACCTAATTAAGAACGTCGATGCTCGACAACGCTGAGTGTAATGGAAAATCGATTTAATATTACTGTGCTACTTAATGAAGTACTACATTCGTTGCTTAGAGTAAAAGAAACATAATATAATTAACTATGATATTTAAAACAAGTATAAAAATAAACAGAGAAAAGAATAATAATCTTATTATAAACTAATTCTGTTGGCTTTTAGGTTGGATCATAATATACATGAAAATTTAAGTTATATTCATAAAAACCTTCAAACGAGCCATCACAGCTTAAGCAAAGCACAAATAATAACCTAATATTTCATAGTCAATAAATTATAATAATATTGTTCATCTAGAATATCTGCATGTACGAGTATCATAACACTTTGTCGGTCGTACCATAAAATATGAACACTATGACAAGTTTATAACCGAACTTTTAACAGCCTATACTAAAAGCCCCATTTCGATATAATCCCCCATAAGGAAGTAATGGTAATGCTATACGAGTTAATATTATGTTTCCTGTAAGGGAGTAAACATAGGAGGCGTAATAAACAACGCTCAATATTACCCCAGCAGATTGTTTTTACAGAGATAACACATTATTTCTGCGTAGATGTTGAAATAAAGCAATTAACATACAATGAATATTAATATGATTATATATATGTTTATGTTTAGTTTATTCTGTGGATTTCGTTCTAATTAATTGATAGCCTGAGTTTAACGCTGGAGGATTATCTCGAGTAAATCTCAAGGGATATATCTAATTGTTCCGCAAATTTGGTTTCACTTTGATTACTATATTTGTTTGCTGATTAACAAATACAATTTCACAGAAAATTAGGTTTTGAAACTTTGTAATGCTTGGATTTTCTACAACGTATAAATTCAACTGTACGGTTACCATTATTGTACTAGTTTTATTATTATAAGTTATTTATTAGTTTCTAAATGTGTAGTAATTGGAAATATAATCATTCCTGCGACAAAGAAGTCGACTTCTAATTATTATTGACCTATTTTTGGTGATATGAAAACATTTACATTTAATACAAACATTCTTTTTCGATAAAGAAGAAAAATAGGTCAATTTACAACAATCGAAGCGGGCATCTTCTGAAACTGTTTTATTTTGTCAATTTCTCAAGGAACTTGATTTAACATCGATATGACAGTGGGAAATGGACCGCATAGATAAGTAAACAATGACTTGAATTAATTAGTGTTATATCTATATAAAAATATTGTTTGTTGTTAAAATATTTATTTTATTAAAAATCTCGTCCCTACTTAAACAATGTAGTGATGAGACATAGCCATAACCAACACCAACATTTTCATTTTGTTTAATCAAAAATAAATACACACAGAAAATTCCAATACCCTAAATTGACAGGTCCCATAACAAAAACATATAAACGAAGAAATACACAATATATTTGACCTATTGCAGTATATTTTGAGTCTTCAACACTGTTAAATTTCCCCCGGGAAAAGTTCAGTATCCTCATTGGATGTCAAACTGTCACATAATATAATAGACTTGTTTGATGTTGTGGATGTCCAGGGCCTTAAGAATTTCTTTGTTTATATTTAATCTTTTTTGTTTTGTTCGACAGTTGTTTTCGTAAGGTAAATAAGAAATATTGAATAGAATAATTGTTTGATCTATCTTTTAATAGATTATTTATTGAAGTTGATAGAAAATGAAATACTTTCAACTTTGACTTGAACTTGGAACTCAGCTCTTCTTCAGTTGTAGAGGCATGTCATTCAAAAATGATCAGATTTAAAATATTACATTTAATATTAGATACATCTAATATAATCTATAAGGCCTATATCTATAATCTATATGACAATATGTTTATCATTTTCATACGGGAATTTTCAGAGCTTTTTCTATGAAATTAAAAATTGTATACAGTCAAGAAAAAAGGAAAATTAATAACAATTTTATGAGCAGCGTATTTACGAGCTATTAAAAAATTGGTAGTTAATTGTTTGCTGAGTTTTGGTTAAAATATCTTAATGAATTATAAATTGGTAGCAGATCGTAAATCAGAGGTAATTAAGCAGATGTTACGAGGGGCGAGCTTGCACGTGATGTTTGTTGGGACCCAAAAGGGGTTTATATTATGCAGGGTGTGGTAACGGCAAACGTTATAATGAAGTTTTTCCTAATGAGCTTTTAGCATATATCACGATTATAATTTCATATTTTGTTTTTATGTTTGTAATGTCTCATTAAATAGCTTTATAAATTCTAAGAGACATTTAAGTTATCTTAACATGTAAAAACTAAAGTAATCAATTACTATAAATTATATTTATGAGAATTGTATTATAGACCGAATCTTTCTAATAGTTAAGGGAAATAATCAATGTAAATAATTGATTGACAAATTCGTTGTGAAAGCGTAACCAATACACTATGCGGGTAAGCAAAATTCAAACTAACTATGTAAGCACTGAGATGTTGAAGTTATATAATATTTGGACGTTTTTATTTAATGTTCAGCTTCTAGGTCGGTACATGATCCCCGTTCATCCCCAATTAGGGAGGCGCCTCACGTACACACCTCCGCAAATGTTTGGGAACACTACGACTCATAGTTCACATGGACTTATGGAACGGTATCTGAAGCTTCTGTGATTTAAATGTCTATTCCGTTTTGTACGAAATTTAATAAAGATTTATCTTATTGTGTGTAACTGTAATAAATTAATGTTGTGTTCTATTATAGCAAAAAAGAATTTTGATAATAACATTGGTATGATAATTATAATGATCAATAAGTAGTCAGCAAACAAAATTCTGAGCATGTATCGAGTATCGACACAATTCTCTCTCTCTTTAGAGGAAAGTACCTATTACGTAATGTGAAAGAAAATTATATGTATCAGTATAAATATGTGTACCAGTACGACATATAAAATTTAGTCGGTCTTATTTTGGAAGAAATACTACAAAATTGCGTTTTTAAGTTAGGTAATTAATATTAATGCTGTCATGAAAAACCAATTTACATTACCCATATTAAACTGACGTTAAGTATTATACCTCTACATAAAGCATGATAAATACGACATCGTCCTTCATACGATAAGTAAAGGGGATAGGTGCTCAAAACCATAATCCATGCCCCGAATCCCAAACCCAAACTTTTTTTTGGAATTGCTTGTATTATTATCGTATCTTCAAGAGAAATGATTTTTCAAATAATATAAAACAAAACCTGCTTCGAATGTAATATTCATAAATAAAGTCGAAAACTATCCATTTCGTACTTTATGCTGACACTTTCTATGTAGTCAGGTTAGAATAAACTTGTAACTTGTATAAGGCAATGTAGCACTGCGAGCTAAGCTGACTATGGATTTATTAAAATGTATTTACTTATGAAAAAGTATTAAGGAATTAAGCGTGAGAAAATTATTATAGACTAGCTGTTCCTTTCGGTGTTATTTACACATAGCGTAACACTTGAATAAGTTATTTAATTTTGGTCAATGTGTGCCAAATATTTACCGTGATTGACGCAGAACATGTTAATAAACTTTCACATACAAAAATGCTATGATGTAACGTGGTATTTTAATATTTGGTTTGATAGACTCGAACGTAAAGCAACTCCAATTGATTTGTATATAGAGAGTAGGTATTTACTATTTATGTTCGTGGGAACTTTATTGTAAAGTTGCGTTGAGTTTATATTTCATTTATTTCTATATAAGTAAGTAGTTTTTTATTTTATTTTTCTTTACATAATTATGTATATATGTCAATGAATTTGGGAGTAATGGAAATTATGTATTCTATTTATTTTACGAAAATAACTGAGTATTCATATATGAGTGTTACTGGTGACGTCTGATTAACAATTTGAAAGCATTGATAGCGTAGCTTACAGTGCTGCAATAGGATGGATGAACATATTTTATAATAAAAGCATGCTTTTGTCCCGTCGTGTGGTATGCAAATGCAAAGTAATGTTTTCTATCTTTTATAAACACACTATAAAATATGGGAAAAGTGAGCTAAAATAACAAAAGTCAATTATTTAAGTATCTACGGTATCTACCTATACCTAGTTTTATAGAATAAAATAAAATAACAATGTTCTCATAAACTTTTTTAATATCTTTCTGTTCGTATATAGCTTTTTAAAAGTTGACGTTCAGCCCATTTAAGCCTACTGCCGAACTTGCTATGAATAAAAAAAAATGCTTAGGTATTATTCATGGACGTTCATTTGTTTTGTAATTAGCAAGTACTTTTTGGGATTATAAATTAGATTTACAGGGCGTGTTCACAACTCATTTTTGAATTCTTATTTCTACTTCTAAAACGTACAAAAAGTATGTCAACCAAATCATATTATGCTTGATTCGTCTTTTTAAAACCCTAATTAACACTTCAATTTCATTAAGGAAACAATTCAATCACTAGTGATCATTCCCTCAAGCAATACATCTTTAAGATGAAGGAATTTGTAACACGACAATCGATACCAATTTCCCTTTAATATAACAAGGCTCAACACTACACTAATTGCGTCATACATCACAGATCTATTTTGAATAGTACAGGCCTTTGCACGCCGTGTATGAATAGGGCTTAATTTTACGAAGCGATCACAGGCGGTCGCTGTTCGTGAGTTGGCTTTTGAATAATAAATGGAGCCAGTTAGGCGGCACACGTGGGCGATAGGCACCACCCACACTTGGCGCTTGAGCTTTTTTATTTTATAGAAAATATCCTGGAATTTTACCTTTTTGAAATTTATTTTAAGATAGGCTCATAAGAATAAACACAAATCTTGAAAGCGATTTGCTATTTGTTATAAAGGAAACATTTTGATCTGAGAAACTATTTAGTTGCTAGTTTTATCTCGATTAATTTTGTAGGTATTTATATTTCTGATATTGAAACAAATTCTTTCAATTTGCTAATAACTTATTTCTTAACGTATATAGGTAGGATAAGAGTTCCTTTTATAAATTTATTCGCAAATCAAAGTTGAGTAATTTGCTTCCCATTATGTTTGCTGGGACATTTGTATTATATTTTTCTTCAGTAAATAGGTGATCAAGTTATAATAATATCAAGATGACATATACCCCACCGCCTTCTTTTTCAATGGGTCGCACGTGTGAGCGTAAGATTTAAGGGTCTGAGGTAACATTTTTATCCGGTAGAATCTTTGACACATACAGAAAAAACTGGTAACTTTCTTGAGGAAAATTTATCAATCAAACAAGTAACAACAGAATTAAAATGTTAATAAATGCAAACAGTTTGTTTATAAAGTAAACAATTTATCCTTACCTTGACATTGTGCGTCTCTTACAATGAAGATCAGGAACGCAGCGATTGTCGCTAGTCTCCAGCGTCGCCTCCCCATTGTATTTGATTTATTTTCACCGTAACATTGATACGTTCTCAAAGTCAATAAAATATCTAATTAAAAATTCGATAGACACTTTCGATTTTCGGTCGAAGTCATTTTGGCACGGACTAGGCACATTCGTTAGGGTGGCAACATGACGTCACATCTGAAACAACATAAAACTTTTATTAAATATGGAAATCTGCAACAAATTTTGCCCGGTCGGCCAATTAGCGGGCTGGCTGTAATGAAAACGTGTCAATTGTAATTTATTTACGGGCGCTACAGAGGCAACCTGGTGCATTAATAATTTGTACAGAAAAATGTTTTTCTCGAGAAAATTTAAATTTTTAATTACGAGACGTTCTGATTTAATTAACGAATGTTAACGAGTCTGAAGGTTTATTTCGGAGTGAACATTAATATCCGAGAGTATTAAAATCTATAAAATCAATCGACAGCTTGTTCCGACAAGATTGTTCCCCGTCCTATTCCGAAAAGGTTTTATTGGAACAAATTTCATTTAAGATAAGTAGAATTGCCTGTCCCACGTAAATATCGAATTCGTATTAATCCAAAATTAGGTGCAGCCGACTTGTATCACATAACACATTCCAGTAAAGGTGCCAGGTGCTCTTAACTTCTAAGGAACTTCCTAACTCGGGAGCCACGTGATATTGGTGAACAACTTAAATGAGAGGTTGTATAGCTGTTTCGTGTTTGTCAAATACGTACTTGCATAATACAGGTTAAACCAACAAAATACAATAGAACTGAATACCTATTGGTACAGATTTTATACAACAATTTGATCTGTGGTCAAAAGTCTGTATTTTATTAAAATTGAAAATTGTACAATTTTGTCAACACTTAAAAAAGTTTTGAAAATTAAAATAGATATCAGATATAAGTTTCAAAATATATTTAAAGCTTGTAAGTCTCGGCCCAATTTATATAACGTTAACTTCAGGCCAGCTGGCGGTGTGATAGAGAACCTTCATGAACACTGGTCTCGTTTTCACCTACATTTTCTCAAATTTTCTTCTCTAGTAAATTTAGAATAATTGGTTTGGCGCGAAAGGGTGCGGGTTCGAGTCCCACCTCGTGATCAATTTTTTTCTATTCTTTATAAATTTATATAATTGAAAAAGTTTGAACTTTTAATCTAATCTCTTGTAATCTTTACTGTATAGAAACAATTGCTCTTTCGTACCAATAAATGTTTATGTCATTGACTATACGTATTGACTACAATATGTTTTTGTAATTTTCATATCTAAATTATATAAAAGACAACTTTATTATTTTCAAAACATCAGGATTATCTGCAGGATATAAATAGTGAACCCATTTGTATCTGATAAGAATTATTTGCTGTCATATTTCTTTATAAATCACGATACATAAAAAAGCAAAGACTACGCGCTGTGTGAGAAAATATAGCTTTTTCCTCGATTTATCGAGCAATTTATCCGTGTCGCGAAAGATATCTTATTTTTCGATATTGCACGAGAAAAAACTGTTCGCAAATGTAAAAATAGCAATTTGTGAATAGCCGAATATTGAGGTTTCGAGTGGATAGAGAAAATAAAGTATTCGATTTATACAGAAAGACAAACGTTCTTGATTCCCGGTTTAATATTAATGATAGCCTTGTTTCATTTTCGCAGATTTATTCACTGTGAGTTATAGAAGTGGGAAACCAGTGTACAATAAATTATCGTGAATTCATTTTATTTTTTCCATAACTCTTGGTGATCTATATACTCGTGAATTTAATAAAAACAAATAAGTGGACATTGCAACTGTATGTAGGTATTATTTGTTACATAACTGAATGTTGACTTCAATATTGACGAAACGGTAATAATAATTTATTGTAAGCTACTAAGGAGTGCGTAGAGTCTCTTCTGTATCCCCATCCAAATAGTATCTAATAAATAAAATACAAAAATTGTCGTATTTGTTCAATAAAGAGAAAACAATCACGAAAGAAAATAACTGGAGCGTTCATTTGGCGCTCTATCTATGTTTGATTTGTATTTTCAGCCTCAACAATTTGTCCAAGGGAAAAAATACCCATCTGTTTTCATCACAAATACTTTGCTTAGTAAAAGATAAATATTATTAAAATACTTAGATCACTTTATTTTTGGAATAATCTAATAATAGAATTCCATTACATAATTTTCTAATATAATAAGAAAAGATTTTTACAGAAATGGATTAATCACATTTACGGGAAAAAAAGTTTTCTTTTACATTTCATAAAAAAAATATTTTTTTTTCTCTTCTTTTTAAATATGGTAATCTTTAAATAAACATAAAGCATAGAAACATAAAAAAACTAACAATTTGGCCTACATACGCATAGCGCACGTAGTATCGTGAATTCGTGACGTGAATCAGCTATAGGCCATACATAAACGACCGATTTAACCAACAGTCGATCATTTCAATTTTCATTGATAAACATTGATTTCTTAATAGGTACAATAACTATAATAAAAACCCTATTTTCGTATACCGGAGTCAGTATTCAATAGCAGCAGAATAAATAGCAGTAGTCAGCTTTAGAAAATAATTTAAAATATAAAAAAAAGTATATTTTGAATATGACCTTTCAAAAGAAAAGTTAGCCAACGTTAAGCTCCACTTTATATGTACTGACACACTGAATTAATAATAATAACTCGGCTTTATTCCTAATCTTAGTTTCGGCTACACACTAGGTCACCGGAACGACTATTGTCGCCCGTGTCTATCGGACCTACAGCCGGCGGCATTCAGTTTGAGAAAGCGGTGCGTTCCGGCTCGTCGAACAGTTTCTCGCCAATACAAACGATATTGCTTCCAAACAGGTATCTATGCAAGCCATATGCTAAAGATTACGCCGTATCAAATCCACGGTTGACTTCACTATTAGGTAATGCTACGCACTTTTGCACTTCTGGCATATGGGTTTATCTAAGGTTATTTGTACAAAGGCTTATGACTAAGCATTTTCATAGTAGGAAAATTATATTATAAATGTTTATTTATCAAGATAATATTATATTCAATGATAAATTAGTTAAAATCCTTGGCTTGCTAAAATCCTTTAAAGTAAGGCGTATTGCGGAATCCATAAGAATGTGGGATAAATACGTTTAATAATTATTTATTAATTATCTATATAATAATATTACCTATTTCTTCTGCTTCAATGCCTTATATGACATAATAAACACAAACAGGTTTTGTACCATAAATCATCTGAATTTGAACATTTTACTTTTTTAATATCAAATTGTATCTCACATTAATATTGATGTCAAACGAGGAGTGGCTGATTTTATAATAATAATTTTATTGGAAAATTAACATAACATGATTACAATACTAGTTTATTACAACGAAATACAAAACACAATGTTAAACATTATTTTGTTAACGAACGCTGTGCTGTTAGGTTTACTTGTAAACATAATAAATAAATAAATTGTTTTTAACCCAAAATTACAAGTATTTATGGAAACAAAGAACTCTGTTTCATAGCAGATGATATATTAAACTTTATAAAGGGTCGTTGCCGTGTCGTTGAACATTAATGAATTGTTATTTTTCCTGCCTTTTGCTTCAGTACATTAGAGATCGTTTTTACTTCAATTAACCTTGAAATGAGGAAAAGTGAAGCTTTTTACTCTGTCGGGAAGAAAAGCGTGAAGCCCATTATCTCTAACAATGCGCTTATCTTCACAGATGCTTAAGAATTTTGTTTTTTAGACTTTTTACTATGCGGCTGTTGTTCTATTATGTTTGCTCACATCACGGTTAAGTGATAAACAGTTTGCATATCATTATACAATTGTTAACCTTTGCATGTATTATGTTTTTATATAATTGTATTTAATTATTTACCTTTTTATAATTTTAACGAATTATTACGATTTGTAAATTAACCAAGGGCATGTTAAATAAAAACGTTTGGCTACGTAGCTGTAATAACATTAAAAAATAATATTATCTTATTAATTAATGATGATTATCTTCATATATTAGTGTATTATTGACCTAGTAGAGCATCCGCTTTTTACGTATTATGTTTTACAAATATTAATATGGCTGTATTTATAAACGCAGTTGAAATAAATCGTTAGGTATAACGTATCTCATTCTTTACATGGTTTTTTTGAAACGTTTTATTTTATAAAAATTATCTACAGTGATGTGTTTCATAAATAAATATACTAATGCCTTATTAAGGCCTTATAAACAAACCAAAAGAATCGCAGGAAATCCATAGGCTATTTTAACATGGGTGCGTTTCAGACCTTTCAAAACACTGACGTATTTTATCAAAGCCGTTTTCATTTAAATTCATTATATACTAATGTGAAAATGTCCAGCTAACATTACAATAGAGCCCCTTCCATGTTTATATAACAATGCATACACATAATACAAGGGAACAAGTATTATTAATTAAATACAACGTGACTACGTAAAATTTATACAATTCATGTTTATACTAAAACATCATAATCTAAAATATTGGATGACAAAAGAAAATTATTGTTTGTTTTTAATCAAATTAATTTTGTAAGAATACTACTTACGTTGTTGGTATTCTTACCAAGCACAGAACAGTTTTACCATTACTATATGTATAACGTAGGGTTCATTATTTAAAATAAATAGAATAACTAAAAGTTATTTGGGCAAAGTAAATAAACGCAAATATCATGTGAACAGTGAACTCGATAAAAAATTAAATCGTTCTTCTTAATTATTGTAAATGTCGACTTAATATAGTTAAGAAACTTTTTAATCCTTGGCTT
Organism: Colias croceus; assembly: GCF_905220415.1. Lineage (NCBI taxonomy): Eukaryota > Metazoa > Arthropoda > Insecta > Lepidoptera > Pieridae > Colias > Colias croceus. The sequence continues at coordinate 5,017,609 of NC_059538.1, forward strand.
AAAAACATAGGCATCAATACCAAAGTATTTGATGATAATTAATCTAAATTGATTCTAGAAATGAGCAAACTGATTTTATCTATGTAGAGTCAGCACTAGGACCGATTTGATAGTATTAGATTCCGAATTTAATACTGTTCAGCTACTTTTGGCAGTTTCAGACTATGAGAACGTCAGCTGTCGAAATCTGTCGAAATTGAAATCGACTATAATTGTTGTAACGTTTAATGTAAAGACTGTTTTGACTTTTAAATTTAAAATAGTTTCTGATCAATCTGTGTTTCTGATTTTAAAGACTATGATGAAATAGCAGAAATAGCTTACATTTTTATAATTTTCGTAAATCAATGTTGTTTTTATTTGAGTACAATATAAAGGTTTATGGTTCATACGGTACCTAGATAATTATTTATACAGCGAGCGCGAGCGTCAAAGTTAGGAGATAAAAAGAGCACCTCAAAATCTATAAAAATCTCTCTTTGTCAAAACTCCCGGAAAACTTCCAAGTAGATGACTAGATAGTGCCAAGAACATTTTAATACGACTCAATAATTTACACAGGAAAATAAAGTAACAGTTTAATAAAAGTTACATAACTTATCGTAAAGCTTTCGGTAAGTCACGTTACACGTACCATTTAATTTGTTATTTAGTAAGAAAAGTAATTAAACAGGCTTAATTGTTAATTGCTCACAGTGACCATTACTCAATGAGAGGCTTAATTTGCATGCAAATACCACCTGAGCGTGTCTCAAGCAGATTCAAATTGGCCCCATTGTGTGGGTTATGAAACATTCTCACGGCCAGCGTATTGTCATGTGTGCCTACTGCCTGCGTCTATGCATTTTCGTCATACCTATTAATATTCAATTTTTGTCCATTAAAACCTACCTCGAAATAATCGCGTATTGTGTTGATTGTAACGTGAAAAGCACGGCCTGCATGAAACAAATAATGGTTGAATTTCGTAATTGATTGTTACAACGTATTTCTCAGTAAAACACACAAGAACATTTATCATTGTTTCCGATATTTTGCAATTGTCAATTGAAGTAGATATTTTGGGTTCGAAATACCTAAGTCATTTGTAACGATTTTACTCGCGGCTGGATGCTTAAATTTCTATTTAGCCAACAGGCGAAGGAAAATCTTGGAATAATTAATATTTAATGAATTTTCTATTACGAGGTGTAAATGTAGCGTGACTAATCGCGTTATGCTATATTGGTTAGTATGTGTTTCCGTTCTAATATTGATTTTTTTCTACTGGAGTTTTTCACCTATTGATGTTTAGATAAATATCTATACATGGAGGTATATATCTTTTCGGCTAAACCCTGAAAGTTATAAAAAGTATAGTAAAGATTAGGTATCTACATCTACTACATCTCTATTTTCCATTGCATTCCAATTTTTTTCAATTTAATAAACGTATACTTTTCTATATAGATCACCATATTAGACCCAACTTAACTCACATTTAAAAGAAATACGCTCACAATCATATTGTTTACAAAATGAGATTGGCAAGAATAACAAAGTTTATGAGTTTTGTGAGTTGGTATTGTTTTATGTCGAATAATATATGAGATTAAAGGAGGAAATATAAAATCAATTTACTACCTTATTTCGTCCATGTACTATTCGGAATCACGTTCCTTAGCAATAAGTATTTAGTTCCAATTTCGTATACCTACCTTCCTCGCTCAATATGACGAAACTATTCTAAAGTAGTAATTGAACGTAATTTGTATTGATTATCTATAGCAGTATTTCTGGTTATAAAAATGAACAAAGTAATTTATAAAATAATTGCACTGATTGTACGCGTATTTCCAGTTCAACCTGTCGTATAGTTTGTGTTTTAGTGGTCGCAACGTTATTGATTAGTGTAATACCGATGTATGCCTAATTAATGTCAGATGTACATTTTCGCATGAATATATTAATTAATACTAACTAATGCGATTAAAACAACGTCGCCATCAGCGGGATTATTGAATAATTGTGATATCGGTTAGCTTTCTATATTATGCCAATAAATGTATGCGAACATTTTAGGTTGGATATATTGTATACATATATATTATATGTATATTTAAATATTTATGTATGTATATTTAAATAATGTAAACAATATAAGTTTTTATTTATAAGTACAAATTTCTCTACATAAATCGACTCTACATCGCTTATTGAAAATCAGGATATCCAAACATCCAGTAACTTATTTCTATAAATGCTCATAGTTTCTGAATTGTTATTATTTTGTTACCAGTAAAGGTCCTTTAAAACAAATTAAACGAATTCTGCATAATATGTATTCTTTTCAATTAGGTTCTAGAAAGTAAAAGAATCTAGATTTTCTTATTTTATACTTTAACTTAATTTCATCAAATGTGACGTGTAGATAGAAATGCATATACATAATCTTTTTATGTTCAAGTAAGTACCTATGTCAAAAAATACCTTGTCCTATATCTGCTTTTCACATTCCGATTCCGAGTCTAAGGAAATCTTACGATCCTAGCATACGCGTCGTTTTATGAATACCACTGTATTTTATACACAAAAAATATGTTTTATTTTATGTTTAAAAATATAGGAAAAATATTCTGATATTTTTCCTGATAGGAAATGCTATTTGAAAGAAAATATTTCCGATTTCCTAGACGTTTTACGTAATGGAATTAACGAAATGTCTGATTATCGTTTATTATCTGTAAAAAATTCACGATGTAACTAGCACCGGAACAGACCTTCGATGCCGTAACAAAAATGTAAACTATAAAAACAATTTGCACTAATAACATTTATTAGGCAATATCCAGTGTTCATATAGGTCATTACCGTTTCCAAGGTATCTAACTAATGACTTATCGAAGGTCTATTTGACACATTGTAAAGTTGTATCTAACACGATTCTCGATTGAACGTGCCGTGACTAAAGGACATAAATATTAAGAGTCGATCGGCCTTTATCATAACGATGAGTACTTCTCGATTTCTTAAATTAACATTAACAACGCAAGTTTCGATGAACTTCAATTACAATAGATTTCCTACAATTGGATTTCGCTTCTTATTTATGCGTGTTATTATGGTTGCCATTTTTATGTGTAATTTATACTTGAAATTATAATTTAAGATTACAATTAGCACCTTCACTTTATTATTTAACATTCCGTTTTTTTTTTAATAAGTACTAGTGAGGAGGAAGAGTGGCTAAAAACGTTTTCGTACGTATAAAAATATTTTCTTGGTGAATTTATTATGAAGTAATTGATTTAATAACAATAGCGTCGTAATGGGCTCGTTAGTTGTTTGGAAGTATTTGGGTGTTACAACAGAAATGTGTAGGTTATATAATAGTTATTTATTATAACATGTACCTAAGTATTACCCGAAATATTATAAAAGTGTAATATAGAGATATAAATGGAAACAGTATGCACATTAAGGTACAAGTCCGAGACGGGCCGCAGACTGCAACCGCAGGCGACACTGTGGCTACCGGCTGCGGTTACCGCAATGCTGCCTGCGGTCGCTATTCCAACTGCGGCTGCATGCCGTGGCTGCACAATGCACAGAACCGTGTCTAAATGATATAAACAAAAAAGACAAAGATAGTTTGTCACTTCCGCGCAGGTGGCATTTGCATACTGCAGTCTGCGGTCGCTGCGCGCCGCGGCCGCACGCTGCGCGTCGCGTCTGCAGGCAGCAGTGTTGCCGCGCTTGGAATCAATTTCATAGATGTTCATAGAAACAAGTGGTGTCGCTTGCAGTTTGCGGTTGCAGTTTGCGGTCTGCGGCCCGTCTCGGACTTGTACCTTTATACTGTAGAATCTAGTAAATAACATTATAAAGTTTCCTTTAAAAGGTGATACGCAGTTTTCAGTATACTTACATTTAAATTTTTAAACGTTATCTGGAAAATTCAATACACGATTATTACATATTTGTAGCTAGGTAGTAGGTACATGAAATTATTTTGTCCTATGAAAGGAGCAAGCAGCAGAAGGCAGGCACTAGGTAGATATAATATTTATATATTTGTATAATATATGTGCTAATGCAATACATATTTTAAATAACGTGACATTATTTATCTCACCATAAAAATAATAATTGAATGGTGTACCTATTACTTACAATGACCATTGACCAGTGCTGTAACTAAGCCTACCTAATGATATATTTTCACCACGAGCTGGCATTGAATATTGTGGTAATTTCCGTAATAGAACCTGCATAAATAAGGAAATAACTTTTTTATACCTATATGGAAAATCAACCACTTTTTCATGGCATGTAATGAACCTTTCTCATCTACAGAATTCAAAAGAATATATATTACTTGTTTAAAATAATTAAAGTTTATATCGAGCCTGTTTGTAAATCTATGTAATGAATGGAAAACCAATCAAAAGGTGATCTAAGAATTAGGTAAATGAACATTAGACGGGACCTAGGATCATTTACATCGTTGCTATAGTTCAATAAACGTGTTTTATTGATTACAAGGTGATTTCTTAATTTGGACTTCCTTCTCGTTCAGTGATAATATTTTATAATCAAGAATGTATAACAATTTAACCGTGTGTAAAAAATGTAATAAAATAAATTGTACGATAGTTACATACCTATAAAACTCAGCTTGCCTACGTGCACATAAAATATGCGACTTCAAAAACATTGGCAATAGTTGAACCTATTTTTATGAATGTTGCTATATTTTTTCTAAAAGAGCGTCTAGTTTAAACGTTCAAACGTTCCATTTAAAAACACAAATATCTACGAACTATGTGTTCTAAATATTTTCTGGATAAAATTTGTAAAAGGAAATGCGTTGACCTTACATGATGTGATTTAAACATGAAAAATCACTTTGAATACCGCGTCATTTGTACGACAAAATATTTGTCCAAAAATTTACTAAATTCGCAAGCGCTTATCATAGTAAAACGGATTACATTTTTGTTTATAATAACAGCATTAAATTATTTCAATAATGTTGTGTACCAACAGTGGGCGATGTAATGAAATTACTTAAGTCGATAAAATTTATTACGCTCCAATTACGCGACACCGTGTGCAGTCGGACGAAAAGATAGGTGATTTAACTTTGTTTATAAGTTTTTTTTTTTAAGTTTTGTAATAACATACTTTTAAAAAACATCAATTCGTATTATGCAATTCGCATAAGATTGTCTGTCATTAAGAATTCATTGTACAGATTAAGAAATAAAAAGCCCAGAACCGATGTATTGTTTTAAATTACAAGAAATAATACATTAATTATTATTTATCGGTTGAATGAGCTTTTCCACTTCTACATTCATTTACTAGTTACCGTGTATAGCTTTTGCTCTCTTTTCTCGAGATTTATAAGTTTCTTAGAATAAGGAATAAAATAAAATGTATTTCTATTTACTTTCTGTCAACAACATAATTATATTGTTCTACGTTTCTTAATATAACATTATGCTCAAAAAACTGTATTTCTTACCTAAATAGTAAATAGGTATGGTTACACGACTAAATCAAGAAATTAAAGTAATTATAGAATTCCCACTTGAATGTAACGACTTCAATCCATAATAAATTTGGAGAGATAGACATTCAACACCGAAGGAGTATTAAAGTACTGAAATTGTTCATTTTGTTATAAAGTGAAGTATAACCTCGTTTGGCAGGTAAGTGAGCACCTAATAGAATAATCCATTGAACCAACTAGAGTACTTCGCAAGACCAAGTGCAGTTACATCATTATGGAATAATGTCTTTCGAGAGTTATAAAACATTTTATATTTTCCCCTTCTTCATGGCACTTAGACTGAAAAGCGTCGACCAATAAATACATTGTAAAACGATAAAATTGTAAGATTTGATTTGATCCTTTCATTTTATGGTAGTACGTAATAGGAATGAATACACCGCACAAGGTAAATAAAAATTATTATTTACTCTTAAAGTTAGAACATTATCCATGCGAACAAAGACACTTTTTAAATTATTAGTATTATTAAAATAAGGTATAGTATTGTGAAAATTTTGATGAAATTTTCCTACATATCTTTTAGTGTGCTGTTGTTTCTGAACTTAAATGGAATTTTAAAGTCCATTAGGCTATCGCGCCATCTCAATTAACCACACACAAACAAGGCTTTTAAAAGTAAATATAGGCATAAAACGTTAAAAAACATAACAATATTGCCACGAAGCAACTGGCAAATTCTTACTTAAAAAATATATTTTTTATAACAGTCTTCTCTCAACAATAGGTATTCGTTAATTAATTTTAGAGTTTCTCGAACATTCCGAGCGTGGTGCGCGAGATGAATTTTGTGAAAACCATTTTTCGATGTGACATCGCACGTCAATGATATATGAAGGCTCTTGTTCAAAAACTGTACAGGGATATAAAATATGGAATTCAATTTGTACGTAAAATCTACTTTTATTTTTTCCTTCTTAACAATAGCTGACACCACCGTTATATTCCAACCTGAAATGTATTTCTGATTCAATTGTGAATTTGATAGCAACACACTTTTTTACAAGACGTTTAAGCGAAATAATTTTTGTATTATTGTTTCGTTTAGGGATAATTTCACTACGAATTGTGTCAAGTCGTCAGGCTTACTGAAAACTGTTATTAAAAAGAGGGTCTATTTATGATTGATAGTGAGTGAAAAGAAATATGGTGTCTAATTTGGAAGGTATCTATTTCTTTACGATCCCGCAGTCATTTAGAATTTTCTTTTACTACCCTAAAGCTAGCAAGGGCGCAATAATAATAACAATGATGACGGACAGCGCAGAAGGATCTCCAATTAGATGACTCAACATTATGATTGTATTTCAACAAAGGATTGGTTATAAGTTAACATACTATTAGATATATTAATAAATGTGGAAACAGGGATTTTCTAAACAGAATCATCGATAGGCAGCGCATTACATACAAGTAACATGACCAAGTTGTCGGTATGCATACCGCATTCCTCGTAGTTACTTTTACAAACGTTTATCCGTAGAGCAAGGCTCACTGGTTACTTTATATAACATTCCAATGAATCACGATCCAATAATACTATTGGATATTACACACAAAGCAACAATTTTCAAGAAAAAAACATACTAGTTTTCTTCCGCAAAACATTTTGCTTGCTATAAGATACAAAAAATGGTATGCATAAAATTTTACGTTTGTAAGCATTATATGAATATTACGGTTGTATTTTTATTTATTAATATGCATTACGCGGGCAACTTTTACTTTTATATTTTAAAAACGAATTAAAAAGAAACCTTATTGAGAAGACGTTTAATGCTTTGAGCCTAAATTAAGCCTGAATGTTGGATAAGTTTTTTGCAAAAACACTGAATTAGCTAACGAAATACATTGAAACATAAAAACTTTAATCATTAATGAAACGTTGTAGTCGATGGAAAATTATTGATAATTTTAAGCAAAAGTAAAACTGTCCAGATACAGATTATAGTTATTTCTCTTACTCATATATTTTTGTAATTTTTTACTTAAGCAATAAATAAAGTGAGAAGTAAAAACTAAAAACATAAAAACAACACTTAACCTTTATTTTTCAAAGCACTCCGAGAAAACTTGGGCACTTCAAAAGTAAGTGTGTGAGGTCAACCTATATAGAATTTATTCCACATTTACCTACCTTCATTATTTAAGTCTATTGAAACTTCCGTTGTTTTTTTAACAACGTCCGCTTCCGAAAAAGTTTGTCGCTAAGAATAAAAAAATTTAATAATTGAAGGTCACAAAGGCAATTAAAATGTATATAATGTGAAACTTAGTGTTTTTACGTTGCTTTTTACAAGTCCTGATTATTACCTCTGTAGTCTTCATAGCCGTATAACAAATGATTTCCTGGTTTCAAATTATTAATTGTCTTGTGGCAGAAAATAGCGTTTGTATAATATTATTCAAATTATTGAGTAGGTATGATGATAATAATATTTTCCTGTCGACCACTCAGTGTTCTATATATCTTATGCTTATTAATAAAATCATTTTCTTTATGATTGCTTCAAACTATACAAATTATGATGTAATTATGAAAAATAACATAATTATGTACATGTTACCTTGAGTAGGTACATTAACCGCGAAACTTATTTGGGAAAACGTAAAAATAGCTGGTTATATTTTAAGTATATTATGTTTTACACAATCAAGCACAATTGAACTAACTAGTATTAGAATCTTCTATACATATAATAAATCTGTAGAAGGGTCAATTCTGTACATTGAAAATATTGAAAAAATAAATAGCAGGGGGTGTTACTGGATCGATACCAAACCCAAATATGTGATTAAAAAATTTTTTGTCTGCCTGTCTGTCTGTCTGTCTGTCTGTCTGTATGTGAAGGCATCACGTGAAAACTAGCGGTTCGATTTCGATGAAACTTGGTATAATTATACCTTATTATCCTGGGCGTAAAATAGGATACTTTTTATCCTGGAAAATACGTAGAAAAAAATTAATCTTAATTTTTCAGTTTTATCCATAGACGTTCCGTAGAACCGCGAACACACGTTGCGTATTATTATAGGCCTAGCCGTATTTGGGAATTGGGTCCAATAGATATTTATAAGACTTTATTGTCAGAGGTACCTACTCAAAATGGAGAAATCCACGCGAAGACCGACATCCGCGCGGACGGAGTCGCGGGCGGAAGCTAGTAATAAATAATAAAAAAAAAATTATTCTTCACCTGTTTTCACAGAGTGGTCTATTATGCTAAACTCGTTCAGTGCTAACATGAAACATCGCAGTAAGTTTTTTGCTCATCACTCATAAAGATGCAAATGGTCTGCAGACGGATGTTAAGCCACCTGACCTGGCTGGTCGAAACACAAGCTGAAGAGACCGGTTTTACTCTAATAATGTGCGTGGAATTCTACGGAAGACTACACTTTAAATATCACTTGATCACCTTCCCGATGTGAACTCGCCGGCTAGCGATGTTCGATATCGCACGTAAAACCGTCTTACTTCCTTTGATGCTATCGTTTTAGCATTGTATTTGCTTTTATTTGCTTTTTATGTTATTGTTATTCACAAATATCTCAGGTTCTATTAATGAATTATGTAACAACAAAATGTTTAACAACCAACTTAAAATTGGAGTTAATCGTTTAAGAAACACAATACTTCGTTTTAGTACCTATCACATGAATCTAAAATTACCAAATTAATTGTTCTCAAGGATAAAGTTCTAATTAAATCAAAACATCGCAAAGACTTTCATTTCTGGGTTTACATAATCTAACAAAGTAGGTATAATATTGAGAAATTTGAAGGCTGAAATTATTGCAACTAAATTATGCATTGTAGGTATATCAATAAAATTTAGTGCAATAATGTTATTTAGAGTTATGTAGAAACCAACACAAAGGCGAAATTATCTTTATTTTCATAAAATTTATCATATTGTTTATATGATAATATAAATAAATAAAAAATGCTAAAATTAGAAAAAATAAACTTTTTGTCAACTTGAATAGTTTTTCCATATACAGTCTCTATATTCTGAAACGCACAATAATTATCCTAGATTGAACGCGAAATACATTTATGATGAAATTCTGGTGCCAAGTTTATAGGCACTACCATTATTCAAATGTCACAACTCACAATACGCTTCCTTTGTCTACATCTCTAGTCTACCCTGTCTCAGATTGAACACGAGGTTAGATTACCGACCAACTATCTAATACGGAAACCTTAGTTACGCGAGAACTTAATCGAAATTTAACCATTATACGAAATGTATGTGTAGTTTTAATTAAATCTGATTCCTACGCTCGATTATAAGAACGATAAATTTTAATAGAGGTCACACCAGCATTTGTTCTATTAAAATATGAGGTAGAACATAAAGGTCATTGCTATCTTAGGTACTGCAAGGCTTTGATATTATTTAAATACACTCTACCTTTATTCTGTGATAGCAATGGTTGTTATGTGCAAACATAATACAGGCTATATTTATTATGAATGAAGAATCAAAGATATTTTCCAAAGTACTGGAGGCAAACGTGCTAATAATATCTACTAGTTCACCTCTTTGCGTCAGCGCTGTCTGCACTATACTTTCGATTTCATAGTTGGCGACCTCGACGCACCACGCCTAACGTCGGCAGCTCCCCACAATCACATGCCATACTTGGTCGTGATCCTAAACTTGTTTACGTTGCAAAAATATGTCTCTAACATTTCTTTGTTTATTACACAAACTAGACAGTAGACATGTAAAATTGGTAGTAATAGCGACGAATAATATACCGATAAAATATGTTTATCAAACAAGAAATCTTCAACGTTTATAAAATGATATTTTCTCCATCTCTTTGAGAAAAAGAATGTTTTGTTTGCTTTTAATTAAAAAACTTTCTCGGATTATTATTATTTTACGAAGGTTATAATAAGTATGTTTTCTTAAAGATAATTAATTTCCTTAAATGTTAAGGAAACATAAAGCTAAGAAAATTAATAACTTTTAATTTGTTACATATAACTTGTATTATTTAGGTAAACGTAAATCACGATTGATTAATATCAAATACATAGTATGAGAATTGAAGATTTAAACATGCTACCTTTATATAAAGGTACATATAGAAATATAATCTCCGTTGAAGTTATACAACAGATATATACACAGTACTCTTGCTTAAAAATTTAAAAGTTGAGATTTTAATGGCGTAAAGCAATTTCTAAATGTGATAGGATGAATGGCTCCCATGGACGGGTTTTCCCGCCACTGTCAAATAAATTTATTACACTTGGTGGCAGTCCCATGACGAATTTAAAAATTCGCACAGCGTCCGTATTTTAAGGCACAGAATAAAATGAAAATTGCCGCTTAAGGAATTGTAACTTAAAACATTATTAAATTAGTGCGGTTATTATCGCGCTCTTATTATAAATGCGACAGTTAGAGTCTGTATTTACATACGCTGAAAATGGATCATAAAACAATTATTTTGGGAAAATGTATTAATTTTTCCCGATACAGTGTAGACTGTACTTTTTATCCCGGTACTGCTCAGTCAAAAGTTATTAAATAATGTTGCTTAAAGTTTCAAATCTTTATCCCTAAAAGTTAAATTAAGCTTTTTATCTCTTAGCACAAGAAAACGTATAATCATCTGTCATAACGGCTTGTCAGAGACATTAAACTAGATATAAAAAGTGCCAAGTTTCTGCTTTAAAAAATATTTGCCAAAAGAATAGGTGCTTATAGCCAACATTTTCAGGACTATGACTCATAGAATTGCCTATGTTATACAACATAAAAGTAACCTTTTAAGAATACTGAACCCTTTAAGGTTTCGTTATTTTATTTACCACAGGTACTGTAAGTTTAACCTTTACCTACATTTTATTATTTTTTGTTTGATAAACTTAAATAAGTTTGGAAAATCCAAAAGTGCACGCCTCATAATCTTATCCTTTACAATAAAATTGATTATTTATAAAGGTGTATATAATATAAGTATGTAGATACACTTGTTCTCATGTGCCAATGCTCTTGTACTGTCTCAAGATCTTTCAATAGAGCCTGGCGCCAAGTACCGTTCAACACATGTGCGTAGCACGTGTGCGCCAGCTCTTCGAGTCTCTATACCGTAATCAGAACGGTATTTTGAGGTTGTAAAATTTATTTTTTTCCCAAAAATTGCACATGAAAGTTTTTTTATTTTCTACATGTTCAATTTTATAAAATATTTTTTTTTTAATAATTATTTATTAATTATTATTTTTGTTTATTTAATAACAATTAAACCACATCGAATCAGACCCTGAAAAATGAAAGGGTTCTATTCCTGAGCATACTAAAGCGTAAGAGAAAAAAAAAGACTCGATTAGTAAAGTATTTCGGTCGCTATCGTGTTAACAAGAAAATCCTCCGCACATGCAGACACACGGACGTCCAAGACAGAACTTTTTTAAACTGTTTTTTAACTAGTTTAAATAACAAAAATGACATCAAAAATATCATGAATGTTAAAAATAGTGTTTTTTCTTAATATGTGTGTGTATGTATTATCTTACAAGTGCAATGTATGATACATAAAGACATTTTAAGTTTGAAAAATCAGATGTTTTGCGTGAAGTGACAGTAGTACCCACCTCAACGCTTCGCTTATGAGGCGTGCAATACGCAGATGCATTTGCATATTATTTCAATACAATAAATATTTATCTGTCTGATAAAAATCCAGTTTACAATTTTACACGAGCTTTTGTGACCAATCGGAATACGATTCAATCTGCAATGTGATCGGTGAAAATTATTAAAACGTTATAACTGGTTTAATTATAGTTGTCAGTTGTGTATTATTTTTTGTTTCTTTCGCTGGCATTGTAGAGAAAAGCTAGTTTCCGTCTTCGGTTCCATTACCTTGGTTGGTTTATTTTATTTATAAATACTTTATTGCAATTAAAGATAAAAAATATATATAAACACTTAAATATAACTAACACTAAGTACCTAAAATTGGCGGTCTTATCGCTTAGAGCGATTTCTTCCAGACAACCTTTGGTACCAGAAAGGAGGAATACGTAAATGGGTAAACGGTTATAGTGTAGATATAATAAAATCGGAAAGTACTGGCTTTTTAAACACTTTTGCTATATCGACATAATGGCGACGGAATTTCAATATCGTCGGCCCTCTTGGCCTGAGATTGACACAAAAAGTACAAAATAAGATATTTCATATCATGTGAAGAGCGAAGCCTCCGTCACGTACCAGGAAATGTTATAAAACTTTCTTCAAGTGTGTTTCGTAAAAGATCCGCGCATGTTACCAAGTAGGTATTGCAAGACGAACATTGAGATGGTTTGAGAATGGATAATACATACCGGAACAAACATTTAGTACGTACTCTTATGAAATTTCGCTGCCGATAAATTGATATTACACACGATATTAATAAAAAGACAAAATTAATGTTCGTTTACAAGTGAGCGTATTGATATGTTTAACCAAAGAGTTAATACTACAGTCAAATATTTATACGCAGAAATTATATAGGCTCATAGTTACGACGTAAATTGCATGGTTTAGATCGGAATTTCCTTTGTTAATACTATACTACTGCATGTAATGAAACCTTTTAACATCGGTGCGTACCGGAGCGCACCGCCCTGACAGGCGATCTTGTATACCGACACAAAAGAGATAAACCCTTTGTCATTGGGTTCTCTATCTTTGATATCATAAGCTCATACATATATATCATGCAGATGCACGTTTTCAATAGGAATAAAATAAATAGAACCAGTTTAAACAACAAAGTATAAAGTTTGCATATTATAAAGATAATATTCTGCTCTCTACATGTTTTGAATTGTTGCAGATTTACCATCTTCTTTAGCTAATGTAGTAATTATATTTGTCAAAATATCGATACGTGTCATATATTACGTTTGAATTTCATTATTATAATAGCATAAAGCACATCTGAATGAGCAAATCCTTAATAATGTGCTTTTAATGTAACGCAATAAACTATTATCTTAACTAGCATTACGTCACCTTAAGATGCAATTATGAAATTTGTAACGACCTAAAGTTTCAACATTGAACCACTATTGTTTTAATGTACCAGTTTGTTAAGAACACAACTGTTAACATGTTTGAGTACATTGTGTTCTGCATGATAATGATCTAACGTTGGTCTGGCGGTGTGGGTAAAACAAATGTTCGTGGTCAAACGGTGAATTTACATAGCACAGGAGGGACAGTTATGTGACATGTCATACTGTTTCTAAGCTCGTAAACTAAATGAATCTTCGTCTGGGAATGTAAATTGTATCTCAAAATGTTCATAGTTGAAAGGCTTCGCTATGTGGCTATTCATGTGATGCCGTCCGACCGATGCCCTTTTAACTGCGTGATAGCTTGTGCAGTCAGTTCCACGGCGAGAAAAGCTAGATAATAAAGTGACAATAAAATTTCAATGCAAATTATATTATTAAAAGAACGTAGAGCAAGATATAAACATTATTATAATGATAATATCCCTGACACAGTTTCGTTTTTACAATATTTTATATTTTATCGATTTGGTAACGACATGTAAAAAATTACAGAATGTCTTAAACACGTTTACATACAAATTATGGAAGTTTTATAATACTTGATTAATTTTTTTTTAACATATAAGTTATACATTAAAATACAAACAAATGTTTAAATCGTAAATAATGCAATAGAGCCATTGTCCAAAGCATGAGATCTCAATTTGACAAACGGATAATAATATGGAATCCTTATTGTGCAGATTTTATTGTATATTATCTTTCCTAAGAAAAAATGTTCATCTTATTGGTCATCTATAATGTAAGCCCCTGTTCACACGATCCAGTTGCCAAATATTCGACTCTACTGATGTGGACTCTACATAGCATGGCGGCGCAACGCGCAGCTTTGTGCTCAAAATTTCATAGACGTCAGCGCCTTTGACATGGTAAATCAATTATAAAATGGCTACTGGCTAGGCTGTACTGGTCATTGAGACACTGTATGGCGTATCCAGCAAACGGTGCGTGTGAAAAGGGTCTTAGGGTGCCACATTCCTCGCGGCCAAGCGGTCGCATACCGCCTCCCCGTCGCCAGCGACCGTTGACCGCCATTTCGTAAAAACCTCACGCAGCGCAACGTCCAACCTTACGAAAATTACTTTTGAAATATCGCTCTGAATTTTACTTACTTGTATTAATAATTTTGTCATGTTTATGGAGAAATCCATTAGCAGATTAAATTGTTCTAAAATAAAATTGAGTTAGTCCTAATTTTATATTAATATAACTAAGTTTTAATGGATCTTTATTTTAAAAATAGATATTATGATTGCCGAATACAAGTTTATCTTTTAATGTTATGCAAAAAAACAATCAATTCGATTTATATGCGTCGAAAACGTTAAAAATCTAGTTTATGAAACTCGTATTACTACCAAATTACATCAGCGTGCGTTATATCATATTCCTGTGAGAACATTAAAAAAAGTATCCGAACCGCAATATTAGGGCGATATAAAAGATACCCTAAATTGATATTATATAAAATATGTAAATTTCATAAGCCCAATGAATGAAAAAATGCGAATATTGTTCTGGGAAAGTGAAAAAACTGGTTAGAAAGTATTTATTCGCTACCTATTGATGTTTACATTAGAAATCTGTGAAACACAAGTGTTACTTTCTCACAGACTGTGTTGAGTTGGGAATGTTTGTGTGGTAATATGCGCTGGTGCTTGTAATAGCTGAACGAACATAACCTTGTTATTACTCAATTTCTTTAAAGGCCACGGTGACATTGCTACAATATTCGCACTGAAAAGGGTTGTTACCTCGTAAAATTGTTGGAATAATAAATAATTCGGGTCAAAATTAGAATTTAATTTTCATTTCATTTCGCATATTCACGTGGTAATAGAGGCTCATTTGTAATTACAAAATGATTCCAAACTGAAAGTACTGCAGTACAGTTAAATTTATTTAATACATTAAAACAAAATATATACTTTGAATGAGATGCAGAAAGTCTTAATTAACTATGATAATAGGTAATTAAATGTAAATATTTTATACCTTTTAAATGTTTAATGTGTGATTGTATTCATTTTTTCATCTTTCTAATGCTGATGAGAGAAAGAGAAATTAATTTTATAATAGGTATGCACCATACTTTTGTTAAATAATCCACGATAACAATTTATTTGCGAAGATAAATAGTAAACGAAAACGAAAAACGAAATATTTTAAGGTTTATCGTAAAATTAGAGCAAGCTATGCTTATGTTCACCAAATATATTATTTTAATTATATATCCTGAAATTGGGCCGCTTTGTTTATTATTTTATAAATTTCATCCAACAATTCAAAACCATTCGGTGAGATCTTTTGCAATCGCCCAAAAAGGGATGAGAAATATTGGTGATAAAAAACGCCTTTTTTATCGCAAAACCGTAAATTATGGATGCTCACCTTTTATCCTGCTTATATAGATAAATGCTGAAACGGCGGGAGTGATAGGCTTTTAACTGTTTATACACGGGTTTCATTAAAAAATAAGTATATATTCTGCCATTCAATCAACTTTGATCTGTTGATACAGATAAATAATTGAATATCACAAGTAAATAATCATAGAAATAGACTCATTTATTTTTAGACTATTTTATCTATTACTGCAAGAGTTGTTAAACATTGTTTGTCAAGTAAAAAAAGTCGTCCGTGCCACTTGTGTAGTTAAAGTTTTAAAATGAAAAAAGTTTTCGCTCAAAAGCTCCTTGTTTTCCACACTTTTATTTAACCTTGTTGGAGCGATTCTTCCAGTGAATCTCTCTCAACAGTAGACATTAATAAAATAAAGTGAATTGTAATCGCAAGTTCAAAGTGGATCCAATAGGCATTATTACACCTGCTGAATCCGAAATCTTAATGATCATTAAGAGAATTTGTCAAGTGCAACTTCTATTTGCTTCATTAGTGAACCGCATTTAATTTAATTCCGATTACATAATGTCTGCGCGTCTAATTGTACCGGTGTTTAATCGATCTCATTAATATTATGTTAACTAGCCTGCACGCTGCTTTTGACAAAATATTTTATTGGATAATTAACAATGTTATTGAAATTCATTCAATGGATATTATAAAAATACTATAGGTACTTAAGTTTAAGGAAGATTAAAAACAAAAAGGCTTTGGGATTGACTGCTACAAAACGCGATTTGGAAATCCACTGTTTGCATCTATCGTCTATTATTTTGAAAAGATAATTAATAATTATCACAACTAGGTATAAACCTACCTAGATTTTATAACTTTAGAATCTCAATACAAAATTATGTCATGAAAATGCAATCCAATCTATCTTTTTGAGTTCTGATTTGTTAAATTCACCAACTGTGATCATGGTTCAAGACACAAAAATGTGTATAAAATTAAAAAATAGCTCATGTTGAAAACGTGTTCTAGCCTTAAGCTTTTTATACGAAATGAGCTCCGCAATGAGTAAAAAGGATTCGAGCCCGGGATTAATTTAACATCAGGAAAAATATTCTAAATACCAAGAGCCTGAATTATATAATATGACGTATATATAATAAGTATAGTCTTACATTATAAATTTTCACTTATAATACCACAAGAGCTTCAAAATTATCGGGTATTTTCCGATAGGTTCGTTGCAAACAAATGAAGGAGTCAAGTTTTTAGTCAAGGTTAAAAAATCACGAGCGCGAAGCGCGAGTGATTTTTCCTGAAAAACTTGACGACTTTATTTGTTTGCAGGGAACCTTGAGGGAAATGCCAGATAATTTTGAAGCTCGTGTGGTATTCGGGAGATTATTTTTCCGTCCCAAATGTCGGCCAATATAATTTCACAATTGAATTCAACCTGTCAGTTTGACGTCAACGACCAGAGAAAATTTTCAAAAAATTATCAGTATAATACCATGTAGGTTGTACCACGTGACGTCGAATGGTGCAATTCTATTGGTCGATATTTGGGTCGGAAAAATAATCAATTATAAATTACAAAGTATCAAGACATATTAAAAAGCAGGATCCTGGAAAAATAAGTTCTTAAATAAGTTCGATTATGAAAATCGATTATTTAGGTATTTATTTCATGACTCCGTATAGAAGCTCCGCTTTCGAATGGTCAAAATACAGAAAAAAAAGACGTGTGGCACTCGGGGACTGCCGCGGTAAAGCTATTGCATAGCATGCCTTCAAGCCACACCTTCGAGCCCGTCGGAGTGGGGAGCGTGAGGTCTTTTCGTTGCGGAATTTCTCGATTCGGTCCCCGCGCTCAAGGCCCGCGATAGAAGCTATGCAATAGCTTAAAAATATTTACGCCCGATGCAACACAATTTTTCAAGTTGTGTATAATATAAAAAAAGACGTGTGGCACTCGGGGACTGCCGCGGTAAAGCTATTGCATAGCGTGCCTTCAAGCCACATCTCCGCGCCCTTCGGAGTGGGCAGCGTGAAGTTTTTCGTTACGGAATTTCTGGATTCGGTCCCCGCGCTCAAGGCCCGCGATAGAAGCTATGCAATAGCTTAAAAAAAAGACGTGTGGCCCTCGGGGACTGCCGCGGTTAAGCTATTGCATCCTATGCCTTCAAGCCACACCTCCACCCGTCGGAGTGGGGAGCGTGAGGTTTTTTCGTTACGGAATTTCTCGATTCGGTCCCCGGCTCAAGGCCCGCGATAGAAGCTATGCAATAGCTTAATAATTTCACAATTTATCTGTCCACATTACGGAATATTTCTATGAGTAAGTACTTCATGTTAAAGTTCTTGAAAAAAATATATAATTAAAAGCACTTTTTGCAATACATACTACACTTAAAACGTCGAATGCATAAAGCCGCAGCTATCAGCGCAGCTTATACAAATTGCTTTGAACTGAACGGAAAAATAAACGCTTCTAATTGCCATGATCTATTCGAAGAACCTCTGACTATTCAATACGACTTCACATAATGAAATGCGAGAAAATCTACAGCCAGGGAATTAAAAAGAACTCAATGTTAAGGGGAGTCCTTTCAGCGAAGCGGAGTAAAATTGGTTTGCAAGATCAAATTTTTCATGTATTTGCAATTATATGACGCTTCTAGAAAAAATAATCAATACACTTCAAGATATTTCCTAAAAAGTGTGCTAATTTGTTACACAACCACGTGTATTTTGTTCGATCATATAAAATCATAAAAATAGGCTAAAATAAAGATCGAAAACGAATTATTTATTAATGAAATTTCTGATTTTGGAAATAATTTTTATATAAGGATATGTATTTTGATGTACTGCAGAAAACGTGCTAAATTTTGGTTTTCTACTGAAGCCCTGTAATTATTAAATACATATTATATCTCAGAACTTAACGTTGCCCAGCGTTTTCTTTACAAACCGCGCTGCCCGCTACCCCGCCAGTCCTGATCAGGCGCTTGCTAACGTAGGACCTGTGTCAAATTATCTCCGCTCGATTTTAAGTTTTGAGTAAAGATAAATTATTGAAAATGGGTAACAAAACAAACAAAATTCGGAAGAAAGCAGTGTCAGTATCACAAAAAAGGACAGGAAAAGAGAACTAGTATGTAAATTGAGTAATATGATAAAAACGTAGTTACTTGATGCCACAGAATAAAAATATCAGTTGGTCATAAAGTTTCACCTCGTATGCTTTTATTTCAAAACGATAAAAGCTGCGTTACTGTGAAATAAGAGTTTAGTTTATAATAATTTGTTTTATATATATAATACTAGTGGTCCGCCCCGGCTTCGCCCGTGGTACATATTTCGCAATAAAAGGTAGCCTATGCCTTTTCTCGGGTATCAAAATATCTCTATACCAAATTTCATGCAAATTGGTTCAGTAGTTTAGGCGTGATTGAGTAACAGACAGACAGACAGAGTTACGTTCGCATTTATAATATTAGTATGGATTATTATTACGTAATTGGTGTATTATTTGCATAATTTTGGGGTATAATTATTAATTACAGTTGTTTATTTTAAGGAAAAAAACAATAATGATTATTTGTTAAAAAATAATTGATAATAGTCAAATAATAATGATTATTGACTAATAATAATTATTAATCACTACAGTAAAAGTTCCTTATTGGCGGGGTATATGTTCCATAAAATATATGCCTCGAATACAGAAACCGTGAATACGGAATGGTAATTATTATATGGGATTATAGGTTCTACGTTATACGTTCCTAGGTGACGATTGAGATTTTTTTCGTGTCTCATTTTTTTTAGTTGACATTATAAATTTATAAACTAGGAAGAGTGCAGTAGACGTTACTCGATCACAATTATTTTTGTAACGAATGTGAAAGACGAAACCTATAAAACACGCAAAGCGGCTTTTACTATAAACGGAACTACATTTAAAAATATACTTTATTTATTGAGTTATAAGGTTGCTTCCATTCTGTTTATTTACATTCTCAAAAACATCAATCGCGGCAAAGGCGGCTTGCGACAAAGGCGGCTTGGGTCAAAGGCCTCGGCGATATCATTAATTAACAACATAATATTATGTACTTTAGGCTAACTTGTAATAAGATCTATTTTACTTTCTTATTAGTCCATTTGACAAGGATATTGTGTTAGATACCTATTGGAATAATTTTATTATTATGTATGTACTTATTAAATCCGCGAATAAAAAAATTTTTAGTCGCGAATATAGAAATTGGGTCGCATTTTTTTAATTCCCGAATAGTGAAAACGCGAATAAAGGAAGCGCGAATAAGGAACTTTTACTGTATAATAGATGATAATAGTTAGTTCATAATCATTGTTATTATAGTTCATTGAAAAGTTACATTTGGGGTTGCGTTTTTTAGGAGGACGCATTTTATTTTTTTGATGTGTAGGGGGGGTTAGTGTGAAGCTATCACCAAGTTTGTGGGGTCGCCACCCTTGTCCCACGGCCGCCATCTTAAAAATAGCGCTTAATATGGTTTTTATGATATATCTCTTAAACTATTAATCTGATAAAAAAAAATTGTCAACATTATTTGTTGCAAATTAAATTTTCTACAATTTTGGTCCAGTAACTTTTTGTCATAGAACTATAAATAAAAATGTTATGAGTGAAAATGTTCAGAAATTAGCGATATTTATATTTTTCAATAAAACTTTTTTTTTTATAATTTTACGAAGAAATAATATCAGACCATTTTTGTAGATTGTTGTAGTATTGTAGTTATATTGTAATACACGCGCTCTATACTATTCTAATATAATACTCTAAGCTTCTACTGGTAGCAGCAAGTAATATTTATTAGTTACACCAAGTACTTCCATAATTATGTTGTGCTAATTAATAAATTCCTAGTACCTACTTATCTCAGTTTATAAAGTTGTAAATGATTTCTTTATTTACTTTTATATTTACAATCTGACACAAACACTTTTACATTGCTTACATAATAAAAATTGATCACAATTTACTTTTGATATAAGTATTTTACACTGTGGCATAGCGCTAACGTTACGAAAAACAAACGACGCGAGGAGCGCGAGGAGCGCGTGTCACGCGAACGGCCCCGCACACCTCACCTCCAATCTTGCCTCGCGTTGAAATACCTCGCGTTAAAAGAGTTTTAGTAAATAAATGAGCGTTGCTTTCGAGTGGCGTTTATTGCCTTATCTCAAGGAGAATAATAGCATTATATCCCGGACAAAACCCGTATAGCGTGTCTTTGAACTTAAGCAAGACATTTTGGAAGTACGCCAATACCATTGCTTCAGACTTCGCTTGGACCAAAGTTTGTTCTGAATTTTACCAAATTGCGGTAGGTATATTTGTCGCTCTACTTTTAAAATAGCGCAGATTATTAAACACACACAGTACTAAACAGCGAGACCTGATGGAATATTTAATTTAATTATACAATGAACTAAAACTAAAGGTAGTTTGATAAAACGATTTAAACTAATCTAAGCCAGACGTCCAATCCTCAAACCGAACTGTTAGTTGTGACTAACCCGATAAGTTATTAATTTCTAGATAAAATATAGGAATATTTAAGTTGTAATAAATGTGTCGAGATGAGATCATGATTATTAAACGATTTTGGCAAGGTTCTTTACTACTATTCAAAAAGCCCAAGGCAGAATGAGTCATAATGGGAAAATAAAATGAGAAAAGGCGATTACCCAGTAACGTTTTTTTTTCGAGTGACGTCATTATAATCAACATTTTTTAAATTATTTTGCCGGCAATATTGAATTCTAACGGAATGAGTATGTTAATATGGCAATATATAATATTGTGAATTAAATAACAAAGTTTGTTAGAAATTGTAATAGAATACTTAGAAAGTTTCCACGGCAACCCTTATAAGCTATTGTTAAGAAACAAGTTCCCAAGCTGGCTACGCTCATGCGAGCAATACAGCCCATATTTATGAGTAAGAAATAATTAATCATATTCCGCGCACATCTGAGTCCTTCGGTCCTATTCACTCACAGAAAGTGGCTCACGTAACAAAGAACGGTAACCCAATACGTGACAAGAAATATGAAGTATTGGATGCTTTATAATATTCTATTGTGGTAGACCCATTTACCACTTAATTGGTTCCGATGGATCCACAGTCATTCGTGACGTCGCTGGCGTGTCGCGGGTGAAATCGCGGATCTGCTTTGTGAGCCAGTAGGCGCTACGATACGAGCCATTCATCACGATCATACCCTAACGCACAAGCAATGAAATAATCACGCAACTTTCTGAAACGTTATGAAATGAATCGGTAACGGCATATAAGTCAGGTCAAGTATATAAACAACGATAACAAGGCGCATTACAATGTAACAAAAGCTATAAACGTGAGCTCATGAGATCACCTACACAGGAAACTCGAAGCATTCCGCTTTTATTGCATTACATGTCCTTTATAGATTGAACTAGTTTAAGATCGCAAAAGTTCTTTGTCATTTTACATTTCCTTCACCGCTCCCTCATACGAGCGAAGAGGGTGTATACACCATTCGATGGCATTATTACTAGTCTGTGCTATTGTGCGTTCGCTATTCTACACAAAGACACTCTGTTGAATAATGCATACAAATAAGCTTTGGCTTGAGGCCGACCGCAAATGCCCTAAAGCCCTCTAGACGCCCGAAAATTAAATAGCTTTTCAAAGATGTTGATTTCATGACTTCTCTAGCATACAAATAGTTTTTCAGGAATGATTTAAAATATAGGTACGTATTATAATTTGATAAGAAATATAATTCATTAATTTCCAATTAATTGTCTCTAAAAACGGTAATTGGCAAATCGGTACTAAGAGAATAGGATTTTAAATGCGTGGATTTGTCTACTAAGGCGGATGAAATCAAGCGACCTCGGGTAAGACCTTCTGAGTCATCCAAACAGAACCATCTGCCCACAAACTATGCTAAGCAGTTTGTTATTTACATGAATAATCTACCCCCAACTTATTACCAACGTAAAACATTTTATTATTGAGACTCGTGTATATTGTATAGCTATGTAGTTGTTTTTTTCGTGTTACCATGTATTACAAACGACTCTCGTTTTGTTTTGTTTCCTTGAAAATTTTTAATATATATATTATATACCGTGTAAAGCTAACCTGTAAATATTAACAGGTTGTGTTTTTTAAAAAGTCAAAGTTATTGGATTTTTTCAATATCAAAATTACATTTGCGTTCCGAAAGTTTTTTCACGAACGTGTGTATTTATTGACCGTGAAATATTAATTAGTATTTTTATATTTAACTAGATTTAAGCATTTATATAGTCTTATCTTTATTATTAAGTACAATTTTAAGCCAAAACAATGTTTTAAGAAAATGTTAATAAATTAAATTTCTAATTTAGTCAGTAATAATTTTACAGGTAACTACTAACTACATAATAAGTAGGTACGTCACCTAGGAGCTAAATGTTATTTTCTCAACAAGAAGTTCGTTCCAAAGCATTCCATACCGACTACTCAATGCAAATTAACTTGACGAAGCCGGATCTCTCTGGTCAATGTGTTATATAAAACAACTTGTTTACATACAGTCGAATAAAAATTTTAAATGCCACCTTACCGACGAATAATTTTGACGTCAAACCTTTTAAATTTAAATATTATGAGAATTTTCGTAGCTTTGTAGTTTCCTTGTACTTTTTCGTATTATTAACAATTAACAGTGTAATAATAACTGATAAGTAAAACACGTGTTTTATACATTTTTATATTGCGTCAATTACAATTAAAATTTCATTATTAATTATGTCAACAAAACAAACTACCCGCTATTGTGCCCAAAAATATTGACGTTAACTTTAACAAATTGGATCCTCTGTTTAATTACGTGAATGATTGCTTTTCGTGGTCAATAATGCTCCGTACGTTTACCGATATTAATTAAATGTCAAATACACATCATTTTGAACATTATATACCGACTTGTGTGTACCAATAGTTTACGATAATTTTCGTAATTAATATGAAATAGTTATGGCTTTGTTATTTAGCGTGAAGTTACTATAATAACAATGAATGATGAATAATTTCTAATGAATTGTGTTTTGATAATTCATATAGATAGCAATTACATCTTTTGGACACTGTATATGTACCTAATCTTAGTAAATAATTGACCGGTAACAATATTCATGAGAAAATAGATTTACTGGCTAACGCCCTATCGCCTAAACCTTTTTCATTAATTGACTTTTAAAATCTTCTGTTACCAAAGATTAGACAATCGTTTCAGGATTATTTTATCGTAGTTGATCTTTCAGTCTTTTCTTTAATTTAATATAATAAACTACCTGTCACAAGAATACAGATACTGCAAAAAATGCAGTGCTTAACTTGCATCTCATAATAGGTATGTGAGTTACAGAAGCGTATTCAGCATCTTAAAATTGTATTATCAAAATTATTCTGAAGTTGAAGTGTATCTATCTTTCTATGTTTTAATTCGAATGTATTGTTTTCTACAAGCCAAGAATGAATGCGACCTTACTCTTTAATTAATAGAGCAATATTGAAAGTATGTTTTTTTAACATAGAAAATGACAATTAGTATTGCAAATTTTTACATAAAATTATGAATAGTAAATATTAATAATTCAAAGTCGTTGAGAAAGCGATGTCCTTCAAATAAGCTCTACCGTAGAGCCGGCATTATAGATAAATGCTTATAGTTACGTGTCGATGCAATTGTTAATCCTTCGCAAAAATGTTTCTTTTCTCACTAATAGCGGCCTTGCTTTGAACCCAGCTAAGAATTTCCTTTGAGATAGAGGTCACCTTGCTTCTTATTTCCTACTTGGTAATTAAGTTCATTAGGGAGTTCAAATGTCAGCTCTCTTAAATTGCTCTCTTTTTTGTTGGTACCCGAAAAATCCTTGATTTATTTATAGATAAATTCTTAATTAATCGTGTGAAGGCGATAAATGTTTTTTAGACTTTTTGTCACGCTCACCAATTTGGTCGGTGCTTTATGCTATAAGTACAAACTGCTAAATGCCAATTTTAGTTTCTTAAACTTACAAATAAAATTTACAGAGATTTTTATTTTTATGAACAGTAAAAAATCATAAATTGCTTGCTTTAATGAAAATTGAAAGTAATGAACAGAATTGAAATTTGAAATCTTAACTTAAAGTTAGAGCTTAATTAAACAAATACATGTAACTTATATAACTTACCAAAAACGCCTGTGACAATCCAATTGAAAGAAAAATAAAAGAAAACACAACAATAACACAGTCCAAACACCACGGTTACGAAATTGTATAAAATAAAATCACCAGAGCCAAACAAGAGTCGCACAAACAATTCGCGGACGGCACTATGCAAGAAATTCGTGTGCTTTCAGCGAGGTGCCGCGATGAGAAGCAGTGCCGCAACGTGCGGTTACGCGGTCATAATCAATTCGAGTGTGTTGTAATATTTACGTAATTTTTTCAGGCTGTCAGATGGTCGTGCGATCTAGTACCGCTTCATTCGAGTGTACCACTCCCGGTGAACGTACGCTCCGCACTGCTGCCCGTAACACCGAAAGGTCGTTCGTTACCAACATTCTCTTTCCGCGCAAGCCTCTCGAGTTAAAGAGGGACGGCGCACAATTCGGACCGCACACGGGCGAGCCAGAAAGAGACGCACGCTAACCTCCAAGGGAAACCCGAATTCGAGTCTTGATAGTTTCAACTTAAATCGTGCTTTGCCTTTGTGAATTATTCGAGATATTCGTAGTTGCACAAATATGTGAATAAACGGATATGTTGTAAAACTGGCAATTGTTGTGCACAATCAAACACGACAATGAAATTACTTAAATTTTTCTCATTCACTAAATTGAGTATTGGCTAATGGAAACTTATAATTGAGTGGGAAGCTCTACAATAGAGCTAAGTTAAAAACTGACAGATAGCTGAGTGTTCAAAACAAAATTGAACTATTTAAGTTATGTTTATGAACCCTTAACTAGTTTTTGGTAGGGACTAACTATTTATTGATGGATATAATATTTAAGTGGAGATGAATCCAAGTTTTATAATAATGCATGTTTTTGCAAAAACAAAAACATAGTAATTGGACTGTTCATATTTTTGTTTTTTTAAATAATATAACTGGGTATAAAAATTATTCTTTATCGGTTTTTGAGGAAAAATCAGTTCAATAGATACATTTAGATTATAGAATAAGCTCTACCTATTTGTACGCATAAATCTTTTCTCAAAAACTACTTATGCCAATTTTTATAAAAAATACTTAAATTGTATTTTTAAAATGTTTTTATACCTTATTCAAGTGAAATAAATATGTGTGTACCTTTAAGTTATAATAACGGCCGCGGCCATATACCTACGATTTATAAGATTCAACACCTATGATTGCAGCTCTTCTAATGCATGATCACAGATAATATACCTATGTAATATAATAATACTATGCTTGATAAAAAAATTGTGATAAGTTAGCGAAGAAACACCTAAACGTTTTATTTTGTTTGATGAAATAAACCACTAAGTTTCCGATACAAAGAAGATTGGCGGTCTGTCCAACAAATATTTTTAGGGATTTCTATCTATTTTCTTCATTTTCACTTTCGAAGGCTATTGACGTTTTCCAATCTTTGAACTTTCTATATAATAATCAATTGTCTTTATTTACACATTTATTATGTTATTATAATAGGTTAATAATCTACTATATAAAAATAAGTAGGGTTTTCCTTCCTGACGCTATAACTCCAGAATGCACGAACCGATTTCCACGGTTTTGCATTCGTTGGAAAGGTCTCGCTCGGGCTCCGTGATGTTTATAGCAAAGAAAAGGTGTCTCTCGTGGCGAAACGGAGTTCGTCCTGTTTATAAATTTCTTATACGACTCTGCGAATTTAAGGAATTTATCAAAATCATTTCATTTTTTTTCATTTTTCAAAATCAATTACTTAAATTGTTAATGATAATAATGTATTGCTATTTCGTTCTTAGTTGCGAAATTTATATTTTAACAGAAATAATAAATTTAATAATGTCAGCGAAATATCTATAGCTAATCTTCATAAATTTTCAATTAAGGTTTTATTTGTAGTTCAAGCTAAATGGCATTTTTATCAAAAAATTCACACTTAGTTTACAAGTCGGAGAGGAGTTCTGCCAAGTTTACTTTTACCCTATACTAGCTTACCGTCCGCGGCTTCACCCGCTTTGTGTAAAACCTAATAAATTATATACTTATTATATACTTGAATCACTCTATCTATTAAAAAAACGCATTGAAATCCGTTGCGTAGTTTTAAAGATTTAAGCATACAAAGGGACATAGGGACATACATAAGGACAGAGAAAGCGACTTGTTTTATACTATATAGTGATTAGCTTTTCTTATCTTGTAGTTTAAATGAAAAAAGAAAAAAGAAAAGAAAAAAATATTTATTGACACATTTACACACTTAACAACTACTTATATTACTAAAAAAAAACATACACTAAGTAGTTACATGGCAATCGGGTCAGACTCAGCCGTGCTGTCGGGCTTGCTCTTTATGCATGTATGTAATATTCTTATTTCAATCTACATACATGTAATGTATTTTACAAAATTTTCTCTCAAGTACCCATTATAATATAGAACTTACAACTTGATCAATATTAACTAAAATAGTAGGTAATTTATTACACGTATAATAGAAGACTTAATTATTATGACACCTAGTTTTAATTAATTAAGCGCAAATCTAATTAATGAATTAGATACTATGAATAGATTACTAAATATATATAATGAAGTATTACTTAAGTAAGAATAATGATGTATTTAGTGAACCGAAGGGAATCACAACACAAGAGCTGAAACTTTATACATTACCTAAAGTAGATAATCACGTCACTTATTCACTCAACTCAGTTAAAATATAATCAAAACACATATGAAAATTTCGTAGTAACTACTTTCGTATTATGTAGGTAAGCTACTGTTTATAAGAAAACTCTATTCCTATATTCTACCTCCTAAATTTAGACTTACAGTTCAACATCAAACAATTAATTCTAAGCAAATATTATCACATCCCGACATTATATCAAAATTAGCAAAATTGTACGTTCATAATGAAGGCATATTGTTAGAAACAGCGAATTTGTTTTTTCGCCGTTATTGAATCAATCAGTTCGAGTTCCAATAAACGGCGGAGATCAAAGAAGGCCAAGTCAATTTCCCCCTTTTATCAACATTTATTTTGCATCTAAAGTTCAACTTGGACTATAAGGAGTAATTGGCAAAGACGGTAGGAATATTGATGAAAATTCGATTGAAAACGTTAATTTATTAACAACGTTACATACAGAAATTGTGGGTTAATATTTGGTAAAAATTATACATATTATTATATGCATATTATTATATGCATACTACAAGGTGAAAATTTTCCCTAAAGATTTCTCTTCGACCGGGAGGGTTTCTTACATTTTGGGAAACAACTCGGCCCTGAATGTATGTCTATTTTCGGCACGGTAAAAGACAAGGGCATACCAATGTATCCATAATAAATGGGATACAAATCAAAAATTTTGAAGTCAACAACGTTGTTGTAAATGCCGTACCTTAATTTATTAATAGATTTTAATAAATATTTTGAAAATTTATTTATAATTGGCCTGTGGTTCTTAACAGCAAAAAAAACATCTAATATTCTAATATATATTATAAAGGCGAAAGTTTGTATGGATGTATGGATGTTTGTTACTCTTTCACGTAAAAACTACTGAACCGATTACAATGAAATTTAGCACACATATAGAGGGTAACTTGGATTAACACATAGGATAGTTTTTATCCCGGAAATCCCACGGGAACGGGAACTATGCGGGTTTTCTTTTGCAAACGCGGGCGAAGCCGCGGGCGGAAATCTAGTTATTAATAAAGCTCAGCATGGAACAAAAATGCACTAAAAATTGGTTTAGAAACAATTTTTTAAATTACTTACGTTCTTTATTTAACGTACCCACACCCCCTTTTTTTTTTTTTTTTTTTTTTGTTAACGGGGAGGAAATCTTCTAAAGATACTCTCTTTTGGGGAAAAAGAGAGCATGTGGGATTCTTACCCACTAAAACCTCCTCGATGGCCAAACCCAAAGCATGGTAGCGGGGACTCCGGGATCTCTCGTAGAACGCACCAGAGCACCCACACCCCCTACGCTTGTTTGAAAACTCGCCCTAGTCGTGATTGCGTGATTGTAAATCGCGTGTGCTAAGTACCTAGTACCTAGGCTATTAATAGGTTGTAGTGACATTTTTATGAATGAGACATGTGAAGAATCACTTCATATGTACATAGTTTACCCTGATTTTCTTTGTTTTTTACACAACATGGTCTACCCTACCTGGTCTGTGAACCTATTTTCTTACTAACCTATCAATTTTTATTCGATGTTCAAGAACTTGTGACAAAAATATAAGTACCGTATTAATACCAAGATTTAAAAAATGAGCCCATGATGGTATTTTAGAATAGAGAGTTCAATAATGCTTCATTTCAACAGTATTATTACATATCAGTTTTACTCAGTAAGTTGGATTTAATGTTCAAAATGATGACATTAAGCTTTACATTAAATACTGCTGTATAAATTACACAAAGTAAATGTTCCCCATTTATCCGAGCCACGCCGGCCGCCAACGCGAACGTTGCAAATAACGTTTAGTGTTAAAATAAAACTACTTTTAATACCTCCATGTTTTAGATTGCTCGGCGTCAGTTATGAGGCGAAATTTTTAGTAACATTTTTTGACATCAATATCCACGTTTATGGAAAATTAAAAATTCTTGAACTCGCTAACGGTAATTCTAAACGTAGGTATATTAAAAACAAACGACAAGACAACGACACCACGCTCTTTCATTTTCCTGAACAACGTTGAAGCTACAAAATACAAGCTTGCTTTGATGGCAAAATTCGTTTTTACGCTTGAATTTATTCTTTGCAAAGAATCATAAAATGTTATTTCTTATTTGATATTTCTTAATAATCATGAATGAGTATTTGATCGTTAGCGATTGAAGTCTTTATGAATGAAGTCAAAACGCCGAGAGAAAAAAAGTCGGCGAAAATTCAATATATATTATAATTAGAGGGATATAAATAGACCAAAAAATCTTGAGCAACTGCTAATGCCTAGTTATAACTAGGTCCTTTAATTAAACATGCCTACTTTACCAATTACGTCGTCCGTTAAATATGGTCAGTGAATGTAATCAAGTTCTAACAGAATATTAGGAAAGACAGCCTTGACAAAATACTTCATGCTTTATAAAATACTTTACGAGGTCTACCTATAACTATGATTTCTTTTACTATAAACTGTTTTGGTATATTTCTGTAATAATTATTGCGGTAAGTACCTACTAACTATATTTTATGAGAAATGTGGATTAAAAGTACTTACCAGACCCTACTTATTGCTCCCGTTTCCATCGTTTTTGTTTTATGTATAAAATCTCTACAGTCCTTACCTATAATAAATATTATACTGGTGCTTATATAAATACTACTCATTACATAATATCAAAGTGTAGTTATATAACATCGGCAAATGAAAAAGAGACAGATTTAATTTTATAGTAACAATTTCCCATTTTGCTCCCAAAATCGTTAATTAAACGTTTATTTACATTGAACAGTCTCATAGTTTTCTTCGCCTACACGCGGGTCTAACGAGCACAATTAATGGGACAGACTAGTCGCTCGGAATACTTTAATTAAGCACCTATAAGCTGCATTGCGTATTGTACCCTTTTAATTAGAAAACAAACGATATTGTTTTTTGAATTCCTCAGTAGCTATAGATAAATAGATTTTCAAGTTATTAGATTTTTGCATCTCAACTATCTCAAATATGATGTACTAGATTTTCGCCCGCGGCTTCGCCCGTGTTTGCAAAGGAAAACCCGCATAGTTCCCGTTCCCGTGGGATTTCCGGGATAAAAACTATCCTATGTGTTAATCCAAGTTACCCTCTATATGTGTGCTAAATTTCATTGTAATCGGTTCAGTAGTTTTTACGTGAAAGAGTAACAAACATCCATACATCCATACAAACTTTCGCATTTATAATATTAGTAAGATCATGGTAGAAGTTAATTGAGGTACATATTTTTATCTAGTTTAACTACGTACTAAAACTTAACTTTTGTAATTAGAAAATATTGAGTAATACCTACGTTGGTGAATCTCGAGTCTCGACTTAAATATTATCCACATTATAATAATTATTCGGGAATCTTAAAAAATATACCTACGATGTTAATGCGTAAAAACAATATATAATTATAAAGTTATTTACATCTTTTACTTGGAGTTTTCCAATGTTGTGAGCTGCTTGCTCTTTCCCTCGTAAATGTTTTCACATTAAATATGTAAATATTTATTTATTCATATACTTGGTTGATTCAACATAATCGCGAGGATACTTTAAATGGGTAATAAATAGGTCATATTGTCAATACATCATTAATTCCTTAGTTTAACCATAACTTCGAATGCATCCCGACCATTAGTTATTAATTAATAGCGGGAATACATTATTCGGCCATAATATCACGATTCGTAGTTACAAATTGAACATGAATGTATTATATAAATTAGTCGTTTTATCTCTTGAAATTTCGTAGTTTAACTAGTATTGTTGTCGATTAGTATATTTTTTAATAATTCATGCATAATTTTTTCTTCTTGTGCATGTACAGTAAAATATACTCAATACAATGCTTACTATGCATTTTGCTATTAGCACGGATCTTGAAAAAATAATTTGCTCGACATTTTACTAGGCGCTATAATCTAGAGTATTGTGATAATCTTTAAACAAATAATAATAGATAATGAGATTTGTATTTATGTATTAAATTATTTATTCATGCAATAAAGTCTAAATAAAATAATTAGTTTTATATCATTCATAACACTAGGTAAGTATCATAATATCAAAAACTGTAATATAATAGGTATAATATCTAAATTACAATGTACATACGCAAACGTGAACATCAAACGATTAAATTAACACGCAAAAATGGAAAATGATATTTTTTCAGCCTGTTTTTGTCATAAAACCATGAACGCTCCGAAAATAATGTTGCAGTGAACAGGGAAGTAGGGAACCAGAGCCTATAAACTTTTTATTGTTTCCGGGTCATGGCTCTTCAAAGATTCAGGATCTAATCAATATTCTATCCGGATTACGAACATCATAATTGTAATTCTGACTTTATGCGTTTTAAATAAGAAGTGAAGAAATAATTGTACCTTGTTTTATATTCGCTTATGATCGTGACATCAGATTATGCCTGTAATTCTAAAAGAAAATACTTACTTATAACCTTGCAGCTTGACCAGAATGCACGCGTGAAAATAAAATGTTTTTAAGATATTTTTGGCATGTAGGTATGTGTCTATTAGGTATTTAACAAAAGCAAATATTGTATTGAATTTTTTGAAATATGAATAAATGGACAATATTAAATATATTGAATAAAATGTGGTTCACTCATCTACTCATAGTATAATCTATAAAGCATTATAATATTATCTGTGCCTACGTTTAAAAAAATGTTGCCACATAAGCGGTTTCTGTTAACCTATTTAATCTGTGCTTTTTTAGAGTAAAATTATATCAAGTTTATTCGTGTTCTAATGTAAAAACGAAAGAAAAACTCTTGATATTTCAGCAATCAGTGATTATATTTAGAAATTAAGAAAAATATGCTGAGAAAATTTTAATTATGAAATTTCTGGAATAATATTAGTTTTGTGGAATTGTTCTGTGAAACAGAGTCGACATAACTACGATAAATAATTAAGACAAAGGTAATTCACACATAATATCATCTAATAAAGAGTACCTATCTCACCATACATATCAAAGGGATATAATTTAAATGAGACATAATTAGGGTCATTGCGCCTGTTCGCGTCCACCTGCCTATTCGCGTCCATTTTGCGGATATCTTTTAGAAAATTCACGAAAATAAGTATACTTTATGTAAAATTGTTATAAGAAAAATTTCCGATAATACCTCAATGTATAAGAGACATGCACATTATTCAAAATATGCCTGCGCACCGCCTATCCTATTTAAAAAAAATATTTAATTTTGGCTATTAAACGAGAGAGCTAAAACGCGCGGGATTTAAAAAAAAAAATAGTGCGCAGCGTCGCGTTTGACGGTAAGTATCTTATTGTTAAATGTGAATTTTTGAATATGTAACTGTTTCTTTACTTTGCTAACAAAACATGGAATAGTATGGATTATAAATCAGCTTATTTCTTTTACAATTAATAGCTAAAATAAGGTGGACGCGAATTACTACACCGAATTTGTACAACTTCCATTTTGCGTCCACGGTGGGCGCAAACGTGGCGCAAACTATACCTATAGTGCATAACAATAGAACATATTGCGTCCACATTGTTTTTCATTACGTAGCAATGAATTGTTTGTTAAAATATGTAATTGTAAATTTTTGACTAAGACCACAAGTTGATAATTTAAATTTTCATTCAAATTAGCTAATTTTTATGCTATTTTTCATTATTTTTAAAATGGGTATTCTAAGAATGAGACTAGTATCTTTGAGAATGAGAGTCATTAATAAGTCTGTTCAATGGTTAAGACCTACCTACCCTATTTTTTAGTTTCTAATGAATTAAATTTCTTTTTTGTTTATAATATTATTTTCTTAACTTAAGAAAATAATATTATAAACAAAAAATAAATTTAATTCCCTATTTTTTAGTTTCTAATTCTTAACTTAAGAAAATAATATTATAAACAAAAAAGAAATTTAATTCATTAGAAACTAAAAAATAGGGAATTAAATTTATTTTTTGTTTATAATATTATTTTCTTAAGTTAAGAAAATAATATTATAAACAAAAAAGAAATTTAATTCATTAGAAACTAAAAAATAGGGTAGGTAGGTAATCTTAATAGAACTGATTA
The DNA here is from genome assembly GCF_905220415.1 of Colias croceus. NCBI lineage: Eukaryota > Metazoa > Arthropoda > Insecta > Lepidoptera > Pieridae > Colias > Colias croceus. Next base: position 5,051,691 of record NC_059538.1, read on the forward strand.
TTATTTATTTACATAACGTAACGTTGTTTTTTGTTAATTTTTAGTTCTATTAATGATGAGAAGATAAATATGAATAAGTTTTTCCAGTTTCCTTACAGTGAATTATATTAATAATAATGTTGATTTTAGGGTTCCGAACCTCAAAAGGAAAAAACCAGAATCCTTGTAGGATCACTTTGATATCCGTCCGTCTGTATGTCCGTCGGCCGGTCTGTCTTTCTGTCAAGACGCTTTTTCTCAGTAACGCGTTCAGGTATAAAGCTGAAATTTATATTGAATACTCAAATCTACGGTCCCTTGAAGCAGTGAAAAAATCAAACTTATAAGCCAAAGAATTCAAAAGATACAGCCGTTTATGCTGCAAATTTTCGCAAATTTCGACATTCGCAAGGGAATCAAAACCTACAGGGTACTTTACGTGAACACAGACACTTGAAGTTTGGTACGAAGCAACGTCTTATAGCACGAATAAGGGAGATATTGAAAAAAATAATCATTTACAGTTAAAACATATGAAAAAAAAACAGGTTAATACGGGTCCCTCGTTGTGCGAGTTCCACTCCAATTTGGCCGATTTTTATTAAATAACTATATTCGTAAAGACGTAAATAAATAATTTATTAAAATCTAATTTTTATTTGCATTAATCTGATAAAATATCACCCAATACACTCTTAATTCTTTTTCTAAGCTGGTGGACGCGAACTGGTCCACGGGTGGACGCAAACTGGAATTTTTGGACGCGAACTGGGTAAAACGCCTAATTCTGCTATTTATCTAGATAAATAAAAACCACATGATATTTCCAACACAATTGAAAGTAATTCTTATAATAGACTATGTAATGAACACGTTACATAAATTTTGCGTTGAAATTTGTTCTGGAACATTTTTATTTTCTCCTTCAAACTTTCCAACTGCACTAAGTGGACGCAAACTGGCGCAATGACCCTAATTCTTGAACTTTGCAGTGGTCAATTTAGGAAATAACCGTCGTAAATGGGATATCGGTTAAAGTGCGAATTTATAACAATATTCAATTTTAACGTCATTACTTTTAAGTAATTTGTTATTACATTTAATTAAGTTTAGGGCCGATTTTTCAATGCTTGGATAAAACTTATCCGTCCAATAAAGTATTACACGATAATATTAAAATGTCACGTAAACTGTAAAATACGGGCAATTAGAATACGTTTTTAAAATAGTAGTTTTATACATTATTCGACGAATAAGTTTTATCCAAGCATTGAAAAATCGGCCCTTAATAAAATCTTCTTGAAATGTCATTTCTAAAGTAGACAAAAGAAAACCTACTTAGTTATTGTTTCTTTTTTTAAACAAATCCATCCATACAATACAATTTTCGATAGCTCAAAATAATAGGTAGGTTCCTACATATTATAATCATGAGTACTGTATTTGATTATGAAATGGGCTGTTCTTTTATTTAAGGCAGTATAAATCGTCGTGTCGAAAATTCTTAAATAATGGAAACGAGAAAGAGTTTCGTAATAGGTGCAATTAAATTCTTTAAGGTGTTTGAAAGAACAGCGTAATTCAGGCTACAGACTACAGGCATGACTAAATATTTTATTAAATAAAATTTTCTCAATCATATTATATACATAGTACCTATAATGAATAAATACACATGAATGCTAATCAGTAATTGCATACTTGTCCCTAAAGAAAATAGATCAGTGAAACTGCAGATGTAGGTACGCAGCATCTGTAATTGTAACTGAAGGAAGTCCTTACCGCTTTTTTAAATATAAAAAAATACATTCGATATTCCTAAAATCGATATTTAGACTTTAGTATACCGAATGTTTATTCGTGTACCTATACTTTGCAAAACATGGTTTTAGTGCCAGTTATTGGGCTACGTTATTGCGTCTCTAAATGGGTAATATCTTAGTTATGGGCCTCGTAGACTTAGTTCATGCCCTGTGTTTCTATTGTTAGCATGTTTCTCTAGAGGAATAATTAAAACGGAATAACTTGATCACAATGCGAAGTGATAAAGTTATCGAACCTTTACCCATGAGCAAAACGGCAAGGCTTTTTGATTTTAAGTTATTTTTAATGGCGTTATTGCATACATGCATGCATTATTGCATTAACAGTTAACACATACCGTGTTGCAGTTTATAATTTCAAAAAAAACTATAGAAATAAATATTGTAAGATTTGAAAATATCTACGTAAATTGCTGATTGATGTGAACACTTTATTTTAAAATGATACACAGAATAAACGTGGAGGCATTAAACATAGTGCTGAAATTGACACGTGACAGTAACTGACATGTCAGTTGACAGTGTCTGACACACGCAGCGAATTTCTATAGCGATTATGTGCCGCATTGACACATTCAAAGTACCTGTGAATTTGGAAGAAAAAATATTATGTGCTGTGTTTCGAAATCATAATATGAATAACTAGATATCCGCCCGCGGCTTCGCCCGCGTTTTCAAAGGAAAATCCGCATAGTTCCCGTTGCCGTGGGATTCCCGGGATAAAACCTATGTGTTAATCCAAATTACTCTCTATATGTGTGCTAAATTTCATTGTAATCGGTTCAGTAGTATTTGTGTGAAAGAGTATCAAACATACACACATCCTCACAAACTTTCGCATTTATAATATTAAGGCTACGCGCAGACAGAGAGCGTTCTGCGTTCGTCAGTTCTGCGTTCTGCGTTCTAGCGCACACAGGAGCCGTTCAAGACATTTTGCGTTCTATTTCGTGACTCTCCGCACGTGAAACATGTCTCTCGAAAGTTCATCTTCCGAAGATGAAGCCTTGCTTTTGTGGAGCCTAGAGGAGTAAAAAAAATTAGAAAATGTTGGGTACACCCTATCAACACAAAACGAGATGATATGGGAGAATTTAGTATTCTTATCCCTGAGCTGCTTCAAGATAAAGAGAGATTTTATATTTATTTTCGAATGTCAATAAATAGCTTCAATGAGTTACATGACTATGTAAAATCTGAAATAGAAAAACAAGATACCAATTGGAGAAGACGGACCAGCCATAGCGAGAACGCGAGTTCTTTGTAATTCTGTACAGAGAACGCGAGAACGCAAGCGTTCCGAATGACCGCCGCGGTCAAACTGCGTTCTGTGTGCGCCGGCGCTATAGATCCTTCACATTACAAAGAACGCGAAACGCAGAACGCAGAATGCGGAACGCAGAACGCTCTCTGTCTGCGCGTACCCTAATTAGGATAGGATTTACGTGTCACGTGTTTGTCTAACAACTGAACCAATTTTAATAAAAATTGGTGATCTGTGTGCACTTTTATTGAACTTAAAAGATAATTCTCTTGTAAGATCGCTTCGTCTTTTAAAAACCGAAGGCGTATATTGATAAAAGAATTTTTCGAAACGGCCTCGTAGTTTCTGAGCGCGTTAAACCTAACAGACAAATCCTCAGCATTAGGTATAATAGGGTATAATACAGATATAAACGCACACAAACCTCACATATTGTTAATTTCTCATTACCCACATATAATTCAATTTAGTGCCAACGCGTTTGTGTTTATTACGTAGCGATTTTGCTTACCGGGCGGAAAATTCACGCAACGTTACATGGCTTTATATTAATTAATAAGAACCCTTAATGATTACCTTATATTAATCGGATTACACGAACACTGAATCACTTACAATATCGTTTTCATTAATAATTGAAAATTAAAACACTTCTAGTAAAAAAAACAATATCAGCTGAATGAAATACTTACCAATATTCAGTTAAATTAGCTAGGTGAAATGCATAAAATTCTGTGTGGTGTGAAGCCTCCCCATTTAGAACTTAATAGATACTATTATAACAGGAATTTTATGTTTTATGTGAATACAGGCAACATTCAACAGTTAGTCATATATTAATAATAAATTATGTTCTACTAAATACTTTACGTCTGGCAAGAGTGCCGCAAAGTAGGATTAAGGGAAATTTATTTAAAAATAGATTTCGTGAGCGAAAGCGGGATATAAAGGGGAAACTTTTGTCTCAATTCTCAAGTTTTTGTTATACTCGTCAATTTTACTTAGCGAAGGAATTTAAAACAGGCATTTGAAGCAATCAATCAACAGAAACTTATTCGAAGTTGAATGTGATTTGTGGATATTTGGCTTAGGTAAGAAAGGAAAAGACAAATATGGTTCTAGAAGCTTTTAGAGAAATCGAGAACTCAAAGTTACACAACGATATTAGAATCTAAGAACAATGAAACAAGTCCTACATTTTTTATATCCCTTTGTGTTTACGTTGGATCGAAGTTAGGTTTTATGCTTTGTTTCAGCCGAAAAGTCCGCTGTCGAAACTACAATTCAATTTATTTTGCAAGACGAGCCACATGTTAGCAGTCTTGTGATTCAGTTTGTTCAATTTTTCATTTCAACATTTGAAATTTTACACAAATTTTTATTGAAAATTTTAACCGCCAAGCTTTTCAAGTGCTATAGTCTATATAACTGGTATCTTCTTCAAAGATTACGATTACGAATTGAGTCATGAGAGCATTTTACTGATAGATATGTGTTATTACTCAATTATAACCGTATACTGTAAACATAAACTTTATACGTTGGCATCTTATGTTATCAATTCAATTCAACAATTAACGAGCGTTCACATTTCAAATCCATTTATTCAACTAAAATAATAACTGGAAAAATAGTAAGAATATTTAAAACTAGACACAACTTTATACATATTTGAAAATCTTAAATAGATTTCAAGAACTATGAAAATTTTTACCGTGTTTATGTATAAAAGAATTCTCTGAGAACACTGGCGGAACTATTTCAACCCCTTTTATTGGAACTTGAGTTCCGACGTGCCCGTTTTGTTCACAAAACAAAACTGAAAAACTAGAACTGTAGTACTCTTAGTGAAACCAAGAAACAGTGAGGTGTCACGTTGTTTTAGATTGTTTATTGTTTTTTCTTTCAGAGTGTGAAATTCATATACGCTATACATTTTTTAAATCATTCTCTAAACCAACTTAACGTTTTTTTAGTTATTACTAAAGATGAGTGAGATGTCTGGCCTTATCGTCGTCAGAGGCAACTACGTGTTATAATAAATCATGACTTGAAATAATGTTAATTTTTATGGTGATGATGGTTTTCTGGAGGAGGATAGGAAATAATTAGGATTAAAATTATGCATTCAATTTAGTGTTGCCCAAATGCAAGAACAAGACGAGACTTAGCCAGTCTTGGTCTTGGTCTTGCGCCAATACACCTGGTCTTGGTCTTGGTCTTGCGCCAATACACCTGGTCTTGGTCTTGGTCTTGGTCTTGCGCCAATACACCTGGTCTTGGTCTTGGTCTTGGTCTTGCGCTCCCAGTCTTGGTCTTGGTCTTGGTCTTGCAGCAAGAGTCTTGCAAGTCTTGCAATTACCTATTAGTCTCTAACTATTTATTAAAGTTTACTTTAAATCTTAGAAAAACGTAATAGAATTGGAACATTGTGAGCTTGAATTAACATAGCCATAGTAAAGATACTTGCGTGATCAGTATAATGTATTCATTTTCATTCTAAGCACTCTGAAACTTATTTATTCTTTGGAACACCTGTAGGTACTCTTAAAAAAATTCGAAATTATTTTGCATGAGTATACCTAGGTACACCCTATGGCGGCAATCAAATAGTGTCAAATGTTATGATTTCGGCTTGGCGGCCACGATTGTTTTTCTTTGAGAAGTAAGTACAAAACCTTTGATGCCGCATTATCAAAGTGCCGATGGTTAAAACATAACTTTGCATGCACTCAGTTTGATTTTAATAGATATTTTTTTAATCGCTATATTTATGGTATTAGTCGTAATGCGCATAGGTCCAGTTTTTCATATTCTTTGATACAGTTTTTTGCGTCTCATAGAATTCCTAAGCGTACCTACCTATACACCGAACTGTTACACCTAACTACTCAGTGAAATAGCGCTAGCCGCTAAGTCCTAGCTGCAAGACGCAAGAGTCTTGCAGGCTATGTCTTGTTCTTGCTCAAGTCTTGCACGGTCAGTCTTGGTCTTAGTCTTGCTAAAAATACGCGGTCTTGTTCTTGGTCTTGGTCTTGCAAAAACGCAAGAACAAGACCAAGACTGAATTTGGGCAACACTAATTCAATTACATTTAATAGGTAAGTATCATTAAAGTGTTTTGATGATTCTTCCATAAACAATTTACTGAGACGCAAGACTCTATCTTATGGTAATGTCTAAATTGTTGTACATGAATACTGAATATGTATAATTTTAACCATGTTTATACTGCATAAGATTCATATATGTTTACATTATTACTCAATATAGCCCAGGAATAATAAATAATTATCTTGGATTTGATGCAACATATTACCATATCGGGGTAGTCGATAGGTATTATATCATCTAAAGTAATTAAACGAATATTGTTCAGCATGTTGTGTTATTTTCAGTGTATCAGAATGTCAAGAGCCACTTTTTGTGTGAATGATAAAGTTTACGCTACTAACTTAAAAAAATATGACAGAAGCTTTGAATATCATCTCTTATCAATAAATATCTATCAATAAATATCTATATATTTCAATTGCTTGATTAAGTAGGTATAAGGTATAAAATACACGTAGATAGAATATATTCAAAATTGTAACAACGTTATCAAAGAAAATTATTGATAGTACAATATAGCCGATAGGGGGCAATGAGGTGGTTCAAAGTAATCGTCCTATTTGCATATCTTAATACCAGCCACGTGCGCGGTGCGAGCTTTGTAATATATTGCCTCTATGCTTTTAGTTTTAATAAAATCAGACGTGCTTATATAATAGGAGCAGACACCGCGTAAGAGGTCGACAGGAAAATTGTATGTTGTATTTTCTTTGATAAATCTTACCCTCTTCGTTGTGGTATAAAAGATTCGGAGAATTTATATGCGAAAACGAATGTTTATGAAGGAGTAATGGTATCGCAAGTCACAGAACTTTAATGGCCTGTAAATGAAGTAGGGTTGGGGTGTCGTGAAAGGGTCAGCGAGGGTCCCCTCACTTTTTAGAAGGTGAAGAAACTTAAGATATATGACGCGGAAAATGAGCCAAAAGTTTGTTTCGAAGTCACCTCGCGCTTTCAGAAATTGGATATTCCACTATAAGAATTTAAAAAAACTTTCCTTAAAGGAAAAATTTAACAGTAATATAATTAAATACCTAGCATTGATAAAAAAATATTTGATGGAATTTCTCAGTAGGTACGTAAATTTTTGAGTTATAACGTAACATAGAATCAAGGAAATATCCAAGGCAATGTTTAATTTAGATAAACAACCATTTTCAGTGAAAGATACAATTGGACTTATACCGATGTATTAAAAGCACGTCATTGTATTCAGATATCAACACAATGGAACATTATTTCCCTGTAATAATAAAATCAGTGAATACTATCTGATACCATTTGTCCAAGCAAAGAAAGGGCTCGAGGTCAATCGATTAACAGACGTGACAAATACTTCCATTCACCGTTTCCAGATGGCGACAGATGTATTTTATTGTCCTACGCGGACGCAACGGAAAATTTTATATTTCCAACCGGACTGAGGCAACGGACAGCGACATGAAAGGAGCGACAAATCAACCCTCGTTCCACTGTAATATTGAGCCTATTATTTTGCAACGCTTTTCTCTTTGCGTAACGCAAGACGTGAAGTTTACTTCACAACTTTGCCGAACTTTTTTTTGTGGCGCAGACCGCAGTATCGTTACATATATTTTCCTGTTTATTTCAGAATCTGTTTTCACTTCAGGATTTTTAAAATAACACTACAATAATAATAAAATATTAAGACACGACGATCTATCATCATTGATCGATCAAGGCTCTATCAAATCATAATCAACAAAACTTATACTTCTGCATAATCACGCTGCTCAGCTATTTATAAAAGCATGCCAACTCCCAGCCTCTCTAAATTATACTTACAATTTTCTAAGGAAAAAATTCATTTCTTCCGAAAGATAGAACAATCACAACATTTATTACTCTGTACGTTTCCGCGTAATAAAATCCAGAAGTTAACTGGTATAGTTTAAAATTGTTTCATTTTATAGCAGGATTACGTTGGAGATATACATAGAGTAGGTAATGACAATGTGACTAAAGGCAACATGGCCAAAGTAAAAACTTTCCACATTCATCCTTTATTATACAGCATCCACTAATTTACAGTCGAAGCTTACCCCTGCGAATTCTAGTAAGACTGAATTACTAGTAATTTCAGCTTAAAAGCTTATGTGTAGGTGATAGAAATGTTGTTTATGCAAAGTTATATAAATGTATATTTTTACATTTTGTCCGCGGCTTCAATCTCGATTACAGGGGCGTAGCTACCGCCGTATCTGCCGTATCAATTATACGGGGCCCCCGCGCCAAGGGGGCCCCCAACGTGCGCTTTTGTGAGAAATCTACATCCTTCCTAAGGGCCCCCAAACAAATTTTTATACGGGGCCCCGCCAAGGCACGCTACGCTTCTGCTCGATTATCACCATTTTGGAATGCATTTGTAAACACAAAAAAATTACTAAATCGGTCCAGCAGTTTAGTAGAAGTTCAGTGACAAATTCACGCATAGAAGATATAAGATGCAACTGAACTGTTTAGAATAAAATATAACTGATTTATGTATATATTGAAATTTGTCTTCCTGTCCGCCAGGTAAACTGATCTACAATCTTAAACACATTGTTCTTATGGAATAACTTGGATTAGCGACGTAAGACGTATCCTTTCGCTAAGTATGTCTATATCGTATTTCGAAGCAAACTAAGCATCCCCGGTAAACTGAAATCCCTAGGCATTATTGTGTCGAGTCTCATAACATCTCAAGACTAGAAGGAAATTCCCGAACATCTTCTGTAATATAATTTTAATAATAACTTTTCATATTGATCATTGAGTAGAGTCAAACCAATTTCTAATTATAGCTTTGTGAACTTATATAATGCATTATTATATACTATTTTATTAATCACCTGCAAGCTTCAACCTCTAAACATTTTACGAATTACAAAGAAGCAGAAAAGGAATCCTTATATTATCTAATTTATACAATAAATACACAAACATTATACATATTATTATATGTACAAGGACAATATAACTTAAGTTAAGACCAACGTACATCTATCTCAGAAACATAATAAGCTTAAACCGCCTATGGCCATATTATAATTATATTCCATTCAATATAAGATGCTATTCCTTGGACGTATACTCAGATGAACCTTAATATAACTGAATATACTGTAATATTACGTTTCATTCATCAAGATATGTAAAGGAATATAAAATCCGACATCAAATTGTTATTTACTGTTCGTAGAATACTTCTTGTCGTAAAGTAAAATATAATGTGACCTAATTTATTTTGCAGCCACTAAAAATGTCACTTTTTTGGCTCTTTGTGTGTACTTGTATACTTTGTAAATTGTAATGTATGTATTCATCTTATATCTTATATATAATATATATATAAATCTCGTGTCACAATATTTGTCCTCAATGGACTCCTAAACCACATAACCGATTATAATAAAATTCGCACACCATGTGCAGTTCGATTCAACTTGAGAGATAGGATAGTTTAAAGCACAAAGCGGGCGAAGCCGCGGGCGGAAAGCTAGTAACTTTTATAAATATATTATACGGGACCAATACAATAGACTTTACACATACAGATATAAGAAACTAGAATATTAGATTAAAAAAGCATTTAAATGCTTATAGAGTAGACCAGATATTGAAAACTAAATATGCATTCAAAACTATTGAAATGAAATATTCAATTCAATGCATTTGCATTTTCACATATTCATAGTTTTTTAAACGCAAAACGACTGTCATTTGCAAGCGTATATCGATTTAAGTAATAGATAATTACTCGCTCTCTTTAATAAAAATTAAAAAGGTTATCTATTACTGACTGTATATATTATTAACCTGTACAAATCTCTTATTATGAGTAATTTCAATAAAACAATGAATTATGGCTCTTGCCTCTTTGCCAATGTTTCAAAGGCAATGTAACCTATTCGACAATAGCTAAGTCTAACACAAAGATTTCCAATTAACTGTGTAAACTACAGTTTACGTCAAGCTCGATTAAGATTCAAATCAAATCAAGTAGAATATATAATACCTATGCTTACACGAATCGTCTACGGCCTTGTGGATAATTGTACATGCTCGAAATGTATGTGAAATAAACCAATTACATAATATGAGAAGCAGAAGTGTATTTTATGGATTTAGGTTAAATATTCACAAAGGATACGCTTTATTTCATCACTATGATGTTGTCGTTTCTGTTACTTTATATTACGTTTTCATAATTCACGGATAAATTCAAGGAAGCGTCCGTTAAACAATATCCCGTTATGGGCTGTGGAAGAATTATTTAAGATGGTCCCTAGCTCTTACCCTTTTGGAAACGCTTAACAGTTCTTCATTCCGTTGGACGGTAGGGGAGTTGAAGGGTTCACCACCGATAATCCCATCGATAAGCCAAGTCTACGGGGATGAGAGAACGCTACCCTTCTGAATTTCCCTGCCTAATAATAGGCCTTCAGATTTACTATAAACGAACACTTCGGTAACGTAGTCAAATTTAGAAAAGGAAGAATAAAGTGTGGAAGTTTGCCAAAAAATTTCAACACGCAAAGTTAAAGCGATATTATGTTGAATTAATATGGACCACTGTTGACAAAATTACCGCCCTCGCCGCTCGTCGCTCTCGTTTGAACTTGGATGAATGCAAACAATTAAGACGAAATGGAAATTTCTTAGCTATTTCTATGAATTTCCGCCGAGTTCACTTTTATAAATGCCAAGATTGAAGTTAATATTTACATTATCAATGAGGAACAGTTTCAAATTTATAAATTAGGGTAGACTTCTATTATAGTGAGTGGAATTTAAAAATGTAACGAGGCAATTAATAATTGAGATATGTACATATATATGTATTTCACATATTATTTAATTCTAGAAGATGCTTATACTTTATTCTAAAACATAAAAATAAAAACGCCTTTTTTGAAATCCTTTACCGACTTCTAAGTTCAAATTAAGTTCAGGTTACTTTGTTTCATTTAGCCAAATGAAATATCAAAATTGCTCATCAAACGTTAAACATAATCTCTTTCGAGTAATTAAATATTAAAGTCTCCGCATTAGACCGTTGTGCCTAAGAGCAATAGATTTATCTTATACGTATTGTACGAATAGTAAGAGGAGAATTAGAAATAAACATGTTACGTCTTTCATTAATTGGAAGCTTTAACAGTAATCGTCCTCCATCAACTTGCCATTCTGCAGATATAATAAAAACAAATGTATTTGTTACTCAGTGACGCAAATTCTAAAACATTCAAATGTTTTACACGCATTCGATTTGGTAGGAACTTATTACTTTAGATGCAAAATTGTAACGTTAAAATATATAGGTAACATTCCCTTCAAATACTAGTTTTAAATACAAGAGTGCGGTTAAATCGCACTGTGAAATTTGTTATAATTAAATTGTTCGTTGGCGATCGCTAAACAATTTTCAGCCAATATTGACTTGTAGCCGAATGCTCAGCCAAATTGAATTAAGATCTATAATTCAATCACTGACGTAACGAAAACTTAAACAGAATGTTTAATCAGCAACTTTAACGAAATAATAATTTTGAAAATATAGAGAACTAGAGGTCCGCCCCGGCTTCGCCCGTGGTACATATTTCGCAATAAAAGGTAGCCTATGTCTTTTCTCGGGTATCAAAATATCTCCATACCAAATTTCATGCAAATTGGTTCAGTAGTTTAGTCGTGATTGAGTAACAGACAGACAGACAGAGTTACTTTCGCATTTATAATATTAGTATGGATAGAGATGATTACCAACCTATTCGACAATTCGTATGTCTAATTATCCCTATAAGTCAGTGAGAGAGGTAACAAACGCAAAAATTATAATTTTTTGTAAGCAGGATAGTGTCCGTACTATTTTTGGCCGGGTTAACCCGGATAAAAATAAGTTTGGTTTAGTTTCGGTTTAGTAAGTTTTAAGATTATTCGACGTAAACATTCAAAAATGCGGAATCACAAATATTTCCTCTATAAAAATTAATTATTTCCCTTTGTTTTTAGAGTATATGAAACAACAACAGCCGACGGCTGTTTTACGACAAAGGTCCTCTAGGTAACCTCCTTACGGTAATATCCTTTGGGATATCACTTAATATATCAACATGACGCCGCTGGAAACAGTTCATAATGGGTTGCTAAACCAAAGCTCTACCATTATTTGTAAAGTTTTTATAGTAGGTATATCATTTTAAAGTGATATTAAATAACTGTTCTAAAGAACAAAGTATTAAAATACAAAGTATAAATAAAGTATTAAAATACTGGCTTACGGAAACTTTAAGTACCTATAAGTTTAATGAAAAAGTCAAGAGATAATAAAAAGTACCAGCATGTTATAACCGTGTGTAAGTCATGAATACTGAGAAACGCAATAATTATTTCCTTCGTAACGCCATACCTTCCATTTTAAAATAAACTACAATAGCAATAAATGTGACGAGAACATAAATTTTCAATGGAAAGCTTTTTATCGGAAACTGTTCCAATTATATTGAGTGCCATACATGAAATCGTCATGGGACGCAACTGCGAGCAACGGGAATATAGAGAAAAATAATAAAGTGACGATTTGACGCAAAATGCAGTGTGGCCTGTGGCACATGCAGGAACGATGTTAACGATTGACTGCGCACTGAAATTGGTAACAGAACGGATGCTGCAAGCAGACACCTAGCTCGATTGGACAAGCTAATATTTATTTTACACGCCGACCATTTTAATCTACATTTAACAATTCGCAAAATATTTGTTGTTTCGTTTCTAAATTTGCTAGATACACTGAACTGAAATGTTGAACTTTTAAATGGATTCTTGAAAAATGTTACAGTGAAATCTACATAGGAAATCTTTTTTAAAAGATTTGATGGACGTCTGTACATATCTAGCGGATTTTGAAATTGTAGAGCTTTCTGTTTCGTATCTGTAATAAAAGATCAAATTTCAAATATTTTTACTCAATAGTTCCACGTTAGTTTCACCTTTAATAATAATTAATTCACAACAAAACACCTCTGAAAGATATTGTCTTCAATTTTTTCTTATAAATCATGCTGAGTAAATCAACGTATCTGACAGGATAATAATTATAAGGCTCTATAATGGATCTAACGCTATTTGTAATACATTATTCCTCTAATGTTTATTGTTATGGGCTTCGTATGCATAAAGTACATCCAACGTGGCCACGCTGCATTCTGCAGTTACATTGCAGCATGCAGGCATGTTAAATACTGCGCCATATTAACCTGTATATATGTAATATTATTTAAAATAATTCTGCTTTTTTAAAAAGACTTTATGCTCTATTTTCTTAACGTGTGCAAAATTTGAAAACTTCTATTTGAGGAATGAGCCTTTATCAAATATTTATTGAAGAAAATGGAAACTGATATTCGTTAAACAAACAAAATAGTATTAATTAACAGAATAATCTAATCTACCGCTACATAATACTCTAATCTGTTGACATTTCATGTTTGTACAGATAAATTGGCCATAGTTTATAACTATGTAAACATGTTCCATATTGCGAATTAAAATATACCTGTAAGAGAACTATCTTATATAATATATACGAATATTATATAGAATCTATTTTGCCAGCGTGACAAACAAAAGATTTTCTGTAACTCAGATTAAATTCTAAAACTTTCGAGAAGAACAAGTAGGAAATTAAATAACGTTATTATGTTTATCATGTATAATGTAGATATTAGTCACCTTAAAAAGTCACATATATGAAGAAACGTCTGAAGCATTAAAATATCATTAGGTGCCAGGATCATATCAATCATGACATCCTTTTGTTAAATTCACGCATTCCTGACCCCATACATGATTAACTGCTTTAGCGTGTAATGTTTTCTATTAAATATGAATATAAAAATATACTTACTTATGTTTTCATATAAATATCTATTATTTAACAAGCTAGCGGTCCACCCCGGCTTCGCCCGTGGTACATATTTACGTTTTCTCTACATAAGAACCATCCTCGTTCTTCAAGGAATACAATAAAAAAAGAATTATCGAAATCGGTTCAGCCGTTCTCGAGTTATGCGCTTACCAACACATTTTGTGATTCATTTTTATATTATAAGATATGAAACTCTACATTTAAAGGTATATACATCAAACGGCTTTTTTTTTTTATTTGTAAATATTAGATTTTTTGTAGGCAGGAAGCTATTACTTATCAAAAATTTTACGAGATGATTCCTCGATACATTTTATAGCCACTGTCACATTTTACGCATCGCCAATAAAGTTTTATCAGCAATTTTTATTACTAAAACGCTAGACATAGCGGACGAAAACTAGTTAAATTTTATACGTACGTAGCTTACTACTTAAACAGTTTCTTTATTCGGAAAATAGTAGAGAGAGTAGTAGATAAGTTGGGGCATACCTAACCGATAACATATAATATCCTCAAGGGTGCACGATCTTAATACGGTGGATCTATTATCACCCCATTGAACCCCTAACCACCAAGGGAATTAAGGAAAAGGACTGAATTTCACACTTAGTACAGGCAGGTTTGTGTAATTTGAACCTTCGACACTTCACTAAGTACGAGCACGCAGTAAGTACACTGGAAATTCTCATTACATGTAATTTTAATGAAACATTATACTACATTAATATAAGAAGCAATCTTAATGAGTAATAAATAGAACCAATAAATAATTATTCGTTTCTGTTTTTAATTACCACATTACTGCTTCAACATATTAATAAAGGAGGTACTAAATTAGTAACTACATATTAATGAGATAATTTGTATTCGCTACTGGTTGTGTTTCAATTAACGAAATCTTGAACATCCTACACTACTCCCCAGCTACGTGAAGGTACTTCATTAGTTATTATAAGCTGCATGTCCAATTAGGTTAGGAACTAAGTGGCACATCTAACTCTGTACTCCATTTACATAATTCAGTATCAGTCTGTATGCAATGCTCTTTGATCATAAGTCAATAGTAATAATTGAGGATCTTTATGCTAATGATATCTGAATAACTTGTGTATATTATGTCCGTAGTTTCTTGCTTTAATGGGGAAATTTATGTCTTAAATCTGGAATGATATTTTATATTTCCTAATTCAATAAAGAAATTTAAGCACCCTTATAGATGTGATAATTTAAATGAAAAAATATTTTTGGTGAAAGGAAACATGGAGAAAAATGCAACTGTATTCCTAAACAGCGACGTCATTTAAATACACTCGCCCGACTCACTCATTGTACGGAAATGTGTAAAATGAAACTCAAAGAGTGATGAGCATCACGGTTGCAGTGCGGATTTTTTTTTGGCATTTAAGTTCTACGTAGTACAAACTACAAACACAATGTCATTTGCATCGGCCTAGATAATGACAAATGTTGCCATTTGCCAAGAGGCTTTCGTTTGGAGTCTAAATTTAAAAATACTTGTTTTCTTACAAGTAGGATTGTAACAATAAGTTCAATAAAAGATACGTCTATCAACCTCAAGGGATCAAAGGCATAATACTAAAAGGAAAACGTCGAAAGCGTAGTAAGTTTAACAGCCAGATCTTCCCGCATTAGAGTCGGCAGTGTTTATTTTATTGCGCGCCGTGTGTCGGATTGCGCAAACTGCCAGTTAGTCGGGCTACACCAACACCCCACATATTACACTCGTAATAGAATTTAGTTCGTGTTACGTATGTGGACGAGAATTCGCCCCAAGATTACTTCGCTTTGGATACACGACGGTGACTATTGGTTTCTATTGTTTGACGTTTCCTATTTTGGGGATCTTTTGTTTTCCTATGTTCAATATTTCGAGTATATTTGCAGGATTGTGTAAAAAGTTCAGAT
Organism: Colias croceus; assembly: GCF_905220415.1. Classification (NCBI taxonomy): domain Eukaryota; kingdom Metazoa; phylum Arthropoda; class Insecta; order Lepidoptera; family Pieridae; genus Colias; species Colias croceus. The sequence continues at coordinate 5,067,730 of NC_059538.1, forward strand.
AGGATTGAAATATTATAAAGACAAACTAGTTATATTATGTGGGTGTAGTAGGTATATTGTTTGGCGATTGTTATCTACAATAATAATATATTCATTATTCAGGCACTATCCTTATGTAATATGCAATATGCATACAGTAGGTAACGGTGCAACTTTGCGAGTCATTAAAACTTGCAACTTACAGTGTGCACTAATGTAGAATAAATTGAACCTCACTTTATGTTATAAAATTGATTTATTCTGTAATAAATTGCCAAATGCTCTATTTAAAAGACTGCGGCCATTTAATCCCTGTAGTTTCTGGTGCTTACGAACTTTATGGAGAAAAAAATTCCTATTTCAGATAAAGTACTCTCTACATTCTATAATTCTATATAATAATCACTATTATTTATATACCTTCTTTTTTAAATTAACAGGTTGAAATTTGTACTAAATTATTAGAAAAGTTTTATCTGAAAGAAGTCATTCGATCAAATATAAAACGACAATAAAAGTTGAAAGAACGCTTATTTTAATACAAGACCTATTTAAAATTAACTTAAATGAAAATTTGTAAATAATAAATGTAAGTACAAAATTTTAATTACATCATTTTCACTCAGCTTATAAAGAACCTAATAAGATTTACTTATGCTTAAATCTAATTAAAAGCACATAATACGAACTCCGTTTGCCGCGCGGCTCCACCCCGGTCCCGCGATTACGCTGAAGTATTATGAATTTCGATGAAAAGTTTCACGCAAAAGCAGAAACTAAGTTGACCCATATTTCAAACAATTTATTAGCAAAAGTTATATCGAGGTAAAGTTAGGACAACAAATAAATTACTGGAATAGCGTCCGGCAATCCCCTGCTACCAATTTCGTCGCATGCAAATCTGTGTTCTGCAGACGACAAATACTGCTACAGAATGTATTTACTTATCTCTATGCAATCTTTTTAATGTTGTTGACAGCCAACTATTCCATTGTTATTTTATTTGTGTTATTTCAATATTCTGCTATTCTTCTATTTAATTTATATGTCATTTAAACAATTATGTGCATTATCTTTTTAAGCATCTAAGTTAAGCATATTCAACTGTTTAAACTGTGTATCTGTTCACTAGAAATAAATACGTTACACGTCAATAGAGCTACATTATTAATTCACACATGCAACTCTAAACTGATAACAAACAGACAATCTAATTTTATTTATTAATATGCTTCGAAACCATTTCTGATTTCACCACTATATTTCGTTATCGACTATAAGGTGAAGCATCCAACGTAAGAAAAACATAATGACAAGGTTTATTTATTTGGTGGAAACATTTGTATCTAACCTAGTTATAATTTTAAGGCTCCTGAAAATACAGCTAATGAATCAGATTAGCTGCGTGTTTAACCCATTAGCCGACATGAAAATTATTTCCCAAGCAAAACAAAGCCGTAGTTCTTTATTAAAATGTCACAACAAAGGACTTAAATAATCCTAAGGAAAACTGCGCTAACAATGGTTCTGCCGGTATTACACTTGGGATTAGCGCCGAGCCCCGAAACACGAGGCTAATTAATTAGACATTCATTTAAACAACAACGGAAAGCTATAGATAGCGTTTCTTTTACTGATAGATTTTTATAGCAATGTAGAGATCATTGCGTTTCATATACATATATGAAGCTATTAGATTTTTAGAAATTTGCAATTTTGTATTACTGGATTACACGTGTAGACCACGCGACTACTGTAGGGTTAACAATCTTATATAAAAAGTTCATAGAATATGTAGAAAATATATTGCGTTCAATATAAATTTTTGAATTTTGGAAAGTTGCCAGAGGTATACAAAACCGCATAGCGTGGCATGGCTAACGATTGTAGGTACAATACATGTTCATTTATATCCATCTCCTGTTATCTAATAAGCGATGCAATATGTAGAAGATTCAGTCGGTCATTAGTTCTGGTTTGTGTAACTAAGGCGTAATACGTCTTAAGGTTGTAGTCTGCATGGGATTGGAGAACTGTCGCAAGCTTTGTGAGCACTAAGCAACGTACACATGCAATATCAATAATCCTTCTTGAAGTTCTACAGTGTGATATACAGTAATATTGTACTAGTTATACGAACCAAATTGCAAATATTAAACCTGTATTTAAAATAATTACTATATTTTGATAGATAATATTGAAAAAAATGCTCATGAACCCTCAGAGCAATAATCCTATATTGCTCTGAGCATGAACCTTTTTCTAACATTTTATTTCCTGGGGGAGTAAAATGAATTTTTCTGTCATAATTAATTTTATTTATTAACGTGACGATGGTAAAACCTATATAGTACAAAAAAATATAATAGTTAATATTATTTATTTATTTATTTATTTATAACACTTTATTGCACAAACAAAAATTAGGACAAAATAACATTAAAATACAAAAAAAAGGCATAGTTTGTACAAGAGGCGGCCTTATTGCTGAGCAGCAATCTCTACCAGGCAACCTGATGGGAAAGGAAATGTATGAAGTTAATGGGATAGTGCAAAGAGAAGAGAAAAAAAAATAATGATAATAATTATACCTAATAAATAAATAAAATTATTTAAGTATCAAAGATACCTACTATATAAATGCATAAATTATAATACAAATAAATAAAATACATAATATATACATACATATGATAATGTTATAAACTATACATACATATTATTATATAAATAGAATACATAAACATAAATATATTATAGCACAAAGACAATAAATTTATACAAAAAAAACAATGTTTGATGACGTCAGCAAGCAAAACAAAAAGTAAGGAAAAAAAAAAAGAATGATAATAATAAAATCTATAGCAAGGAAAAGTAGTGGTCTTTTAGCAACACTTTAAAAGAGCTGAGCGTTTGAGCACGTCTAATACTTTCTGGTAAAGTATTCCATAGTTGAATAGCCCGGACTGTGAAAGAATTGTTAAAAAATTTAGAATGATGGAAAGGGGTGCTAAGCAATAACAAGTTGGAAGAACGAAGAGAGAGAGTATTACTAGAGCTTAAATAGTCGAAGTTATCCTTTAAGTAAGAAGGTGTCTTAGGGCTAAACAGAATACAGTATAGAAGATGCAGCAGATGGGTATCCCGGCGATAACGGATAGGAAGCCACTTAAGCCTTTTCCTGTATTCAGAAACATGGTCAAATTTACGAAGACCGAATATGAATCTGATACAGAAATTTTGAAGCTTCTCAAGGGTGTCAAGTTGATATTGGCGAATATCAGGATAACAGGAGTCGGAAAAATCAAGGAGAGGAAGGAGAAGGGATTGAGCTAAAGTAATTTTGGATGGGACTGGAAGAAAGTTGCGCAAGCGCCGTAAGGAAAAGGCAGAAGAAAAAACCCGTTTTTGTACCTGCTTTATTTGTTCATCCCAGGAAAAAGTTTGATCCAGAGTTAGACCAAGATTTTTTACCTGAGTACTATAAGGGATGAGAACACCATCAACGACATATTAATATTATTACAAAAATTTTAAACACAAAAATATGAGCAGAATTGATTTTTCCTAATTGAACCATATTAATCCTTAACCAATGCAAACACAAACACAGTACTACGTGACTGTAATAGTAAAGGAGGTCTTACTGTACCCAGAACAACGAGGTCTTACTGTACCCAGATATTACGTCACGTTAAAATTTTCATTAAACATTGAGATTATATTAATTTTCTATTATTACGACAAAATTTCCCTGTAATGATACTCAAAATACTCGAGGTTCGAGCGACTACGAGCCGGTTGCCAAAGCAACACTTCCGTAAAGGAAATTGCCATTCACTGTGCCTTCATAAATCAGCATCCAGGTGAATATTTTATTAAAATCTCACCTGATATAAACGTGTACTTTGAGTGAGGAATAGATGTTATAATTACAGGAAAATTATACTTTAAATATTACTTACGTATTTCAAGAAAATTAAATTCGTTCTTGTTTTTTAATTTAATCATACATACGTTTGATCATACTGCTTTATTACTCTACATAAGCTTAACGCCTACATAAATATAATACCTACTAACTAACGTGTTTTCGAATATGTAAAATATTACCTAATTTGTGAATTTTGTGCGATGTGTTTCTTAATATAAAATTTAATTTCAAACACGACAATGATATTCAGGAACACAGCGGGTACTTAAAGTTTCAGCAAAACTTTGTGGGAACAAAACGCTCGGTGTGATGTGTTTTTGAAGTTAATTAGAAGCATGAAACCGTCTGGAAACGCGATACAAAACAGGCGTACGGCGGATCACATTTCAAACTCAGTATTGCACAAGTCAGACCACGGAATCGGATGGTTGAAATGGTTCGTTTTATTTCGTGACATAAACTAGTTAAGTGCAATTCGAAATATAGGAACTAAATTTATTTTTATTTTTATTAGACCATGCGTAAAGTATAGAGTGAGAGAGGTTGTTGAGTTTCGAAAGCCTTTTTTGTCTGTTGTCTGCAAGTTGCCTGTTAGGTATTGTTAATATAAATTTGCAAATCTTAAAAAGGAATTGAATGAAATTAATGGAAAAATAAACAAAGCTTGAGATTTGGAAGGATTTCCCCACTTATAGAATAGACAAGAATTAATTATTGCTTAAAATTCGTGAAGTTCTGAAAACAAAACTTAAGTTCAATGATAATCAAATAATCTCCTTATCGCCACTTACTTACCGACTTATAGCCTCGATCAAAATTAGCAAAATACATTAGATACCTATACATATTTTTATTAGACACGAGCCTTTTGTAAAAGTAAGTCAATTATAAATTCAGTAATGTATCAAAAATAAATCAACGCATAAATTAAACTCCCCAAAGATTGTAATAGCGACGTAAAGTACGAATGGTACAAAATTTAATATCCTGCAAAGGTAATGCACCATCACAAAGTAATTTATATTCTTTCGCCGCATGGCGCTATAGCCACAATATCTTAAAATGAAGTGGCTAATAAAACAAGGGTGTCCTCGGACGGCTTTATTTGTGGAAACGGCGTATGACATTGACAAACGATCCACTCAATCAATCGCTGAACTCTTCGCTTTAAACAGGTATACTTTACGAGTGAGATATCAGGAGTTATTGAAATTAATCCTTAGGCTTTTACGTCAGCACAAACAATATTCTACTTCAAACCAAATATTATGAATGAAGATGATACCAAAAAAGATTAACAAAATGTGTGAGTAATAATTTATACTCATTAGTTTGTAATTTTAACCAAACCATCTTGTGCATAGGTGTGTGAGCATTTACTTCTTAAATTAAACAATTACTAAATAATTACTTTGATTTATAACAGACTAAGTATAGAAAAATAATATGCACCGCCACAAAATTAACGCCCCGTATTATTAAAGATTGAAATTGTATAAAAAATCGTATAAATATAATTGTGTCCTTATGTGGTGAGAGGACGCATGATGGAAATTTTAAGAAAAAAACAAAATTGTCCCGACACCAGTTGGGACTTGGGATGATGACGTCTTTTATGACTTGGGTTAATATAAAAACCTTTTTCAAATATTCTAATTTGTATTTAAGCCGATTTATGGTTTATTTATCCGATTCGATTTAGAAATTATCAGTTCTAAAAATAAAAAAGTACGTATATTATGTAAAATAACTTCTCTATTGCAAAAAAAAACAGTATATTTTAATAAGGATGGCATCTACAACTATTCTTACTTTTTTTTTGCTCACTAGACTACGCAAAAAATTGTTAACTTCATTGTTATTGATTCAAAAAGGCCACAGGTACCTAATTACCTGCGGAATTAGGTATTCAATTGAATACTATACTAATTCCGCAAAGGAAGTACCGTAGAGCATAAACCTCTTCATCTTTCTTATTATGCAATACGTCCACCATCTAACCTAATTGTAGAAGCTACTTTCAGAGGAGCTCTTAACTAATCAACAATTCATTACAAACTTGTATTGCACAACAGAGTGTTTCCACTTTCCTTCCATCTTTACCTAACTGAATAAGAACGGTATATAATTACGTAGAATTGTTAATTTCAATCATAATTACAGAGCATTGACGGTGACAAATATTACTTCCTATAAAATTTAAAATCCAATTCGCCATTTAACTAATTAAATTTGAAACGTCAAACTTTCTTTGGCGAGCTTGAAGTAACAAAATTTACATCGATCGAGGTTGAAACTTCTTAATTAGCGTAGGCTCTTAAAGAAAGGGTTGGCCACGTGACGATGCTATTAATCTAGCCTCGAGACCTTTCCGATTTTTATGGGAAAATAAATTGTACAAAATCCCCTTTATCTTTCGAGCGTAATTAATGTATTCTTTCATTAAAGCCCTTGTACAAGAAGACCCATTTGCCAAATATCTAACCGTAGAATAAAGGTGATTCAGCGGAACACACACATACTACCTAAAGTTAATTTAATGAAACCCTATCTTACGGGAACAGTATTAAGTGGTAATATTAGGTACTCCTATTTCAGCTACAATGCACACTGACAGTAATAATCATCTTACAAGTGGTATACTTAAGTATTTATATGGTATACATAGTTTGTTTGAATTTTTTTTTATGTTACAAATGAACTCAATTTACGGGTATCTATCTCAAAATGAAGCCTCTTCCAAGTTAGTTGACAGACTCACATTGGATGTTTACACCGAACTTCTGCAATATAAACGTTGTCCTCACAGACATATACATAATATGTCTGTGGTTGTCCTACTTAACTGTCATTACAAAGCAATGCAACAAAAGATTTAATCGATGAACGTTCAAGCTCCATCCGTAGTCGACATTATTGATGTAGCCGTTACTCGCAATTGGCGGCTGACCGAGGCTGCCATTTTTCCACTACCTTTCAAATTGAACTCGCAATGAGGATAGATGTTATATGGCTGCATTCTGTATCCGTCGTGATGGGAAATGAATCTATCGACACTGGTTCTTTTTTAAATTGTACGTTCTTATTACGTCATTAATGTTTCGGTTCCGTGAGTGCTTTCTGAAACTTTTCTGTAATTCTCCTTATTGATATAAAATTGTCTTCCTCATATATTAATATTATATTTTTATCTATCTGAACATCTATCAAAACATATGGCTAAACACTGTACCAAGTATATTATGATAAAATTCATCTACGCTAAAAGTGTTTTTCCTCTGATTCGTAAAATAGTACCTACAAACCCTCCATTCACCATCAACGTTATTAAACAACGTAAATATTTCGTATCGTGGAAAATTCCCATAACATTTCCTTTTTCCTTTAAGAGTTCAATTTCGTATCTTTTTCTACGGCTGATATTAATGTTTCCTGCGTGCCCGTCCTGACCACAAATTACAGTCATTCATACATAATAATTTATTATTCATCCATTGCACATTGCTCAACGTGGGTTTTTCTTTGGATTATGTACCATAAATATTTTAATTCAGTGTCCTATTTAAAACTTAAACCTATCCTTAATTTTGCTTCTTCTTAGATAATGTATTCGTTATATGAAAACAATATATCAATCAATTGAGGACTTAAAGACATATAGAAAACATGTTACCTTGGTATAATGGATAATGGTATAATCAATTAAACACATTCATAACTTCAAGCAAGATAAGCGAGAATAGCATGAAGGAATTGAAAGTAAAATCGATTAATTTTCTACCTTGTTTATTAACACTGAATAATCTTAGTTAAAAATAACATAATCCGTAAAATTAGTTTCTATTTTCACTTAAATATAACAAAAACAATGGAATCCTGCAATGCTTAGTTCTGTATTTGTCCCAAGAACAATGCTTCTAATTATATTTCACATTTGTGGAATTATACACTGCAAGTATTATTATTCTGTAATGTATTTATTCTTGATAATATACACACTGTATTTCTTTTATTTATACATTGTAATCCAGTGAACAGACTTCTAGATAATAAAATGGAGTACATTCACATACCTGGATGGATATATATTGTAATTAAAACATTACAAGATGCAAAAACATTACACGCAGAAATTATATTCTTTGTTTCATTTTGTTTTTACGACATGATAATATATTTGATTAATTTTAACATTCACCTTTACAGTTATCCATGCATTCGGGCCAAATGGACAAATCGGTATCGATTGGACTGTATTTCCTGATGAGAATGGTGCACTTCAGTTCATTGACTTGAAAGTAAATAATGAAATATTAGACCAACTATCCAGAGATGCGAGTTTTTATAGAAGGAAAACCAGATTTTGGCTCTACACAAGGTACAGCAATTAATCAATAAGGTATTCCGTACAAAATGTCACACCGTATAACGCGTAAATTATTTTTAGTGATAACAAGCACATTCATGAAGAACTGTTCATCGATCGCAGACTAAATAACAGGACACACTTTAAAGCTGATAAGCCCCTTATAATGATAACTCATGGATGGGTTAACAGTGGACATTCACAATCTGTACAATATATTAAAAACGAATATTTGAAAAGAATGGATGTGAACGTGATCGTTGTTGACTGGCATCTCGCTTCTAGAACACCTTATTTGATGGCTTCTTTTATGACCGCTCTTGTTGGTGAAGATGTAAGATAATATTATTGTATGTTGTATTTTAGATTTAGGTATCGTTATAGAACAGATTTGTTTCAACAGAAATATGCCTATTGCCTAAGTGTCTGTCATCAACTCTTTTCAATATTACATTCAAATTACAGGGGGCATTATTACTTTTCTTTCCCAAAATCCAGGTAATCAATTGGACTCCCTTACAGAAATGGAAATTAGCTCTGTATTGTAAGGATCAAATAGCTACTGAAGCATAATACGACAATTTGTCCAAGTTTAGTGCCTAGCTAATTTGAAGGAGACAATGATAAAATCGTATTGAACGCATTTAACTTGATTGTTTCTCAGATAAAAGACATGGTGCTCACTCTTATAAAGGAATACGATTTCGATATAAATGATTTGCATTTAATTGGGCACAGTTTGGGAGCTCACGTTGTTGGAAGGGCTGGAAATGCTCTGAAGCGACATAAAGCGATTGTTCCTCGAATTACAGGTGAGTTTTGTTTTCAGCAGCAATTCATAAAGAAAACAATAAGCTACTCGCACAATTACCTAAATAAAATAATTAAAGATTTATTTATTAATTAACCGATTTTATTGTGATGCGTTTTATAATATTATTATACATATAGAACGAGTATAATTAGATATAATTATATATATTGTATAGCTGAATAAACAAACGAAATCGATAATCATCGATTATAAACTAGATGTAACAAAGTCTGTGTATTCACCATTTTATACTTGCAAATTTGTGTAACAATCGCTCGTAAAACATGCCAGCATTACAGAATATTCTATTATGAAAAGCATATTATGAAAATTGATTAATTTCAGGACTGGACCCCGCTCGTCCATTGTTTGAACATCCGAGGGTATTCAGTGCAATAAGCAAAAATGATGCCTATTTCGTCGACATAATTCACACAAATCTTGGCGTTTTTGGATTTGTTCGAGATATAGGACACGCTGATTTTTATCCAAATGGTGGTCTTAAGCAGTATCATTGTAGACACCCTGACTTGAATTGTAAGTAATAGCTGTATATAATATATTATCACTAATTTCATCTTAATAACCTAATGGTACTTTTAGCAAAATTCAATTTAGAGAATTTTGTGAGGGAAAGGTTCTTTTACCTATACCAAAAAATAATAGTGGAAAACTTTCGCGTTTTCTACACTATCAAACAATATGTTATCCGCACAACTCAACAATATGAGCATACATGATAAACGTCCTACATAGTAATTTGGGGTTCAGACGAAGGCTTCAGAACAGCTGTCAGATCAAACAAAAGCTTACCTTTATCTAACAGGATAGCATCCTCAGCAAACAGATAATGTACCTTATATTACAGATTATGTACCTTATATTACAGATTATGTAGTAAAAAGGATAATATCTAATTCAAGCACCTATAATATGTACTAGCTGAGCTCCGCGGTTTCACCCGCGTGGCTCCGCTCCTGTTGGTCTTAGCGTGATGATATATAGCCTATAGCCTTCCTCGATGAATGGGCTATCTAACACTGAAAGAATTTTTCAAATCGGACTAGTAGTTCCTAAGATTAGCGCGTTCAAACAAACAAACAAACTCTTCAGCTTTATAATATTAGTATAGATTCTAATTTCTGGTATCCTTTTTTTCAGCTTGTGACTTGTAAATTAATCATTAAACATGTCTTTGTTTGTTTTTTAGTTGTCTCAGATCATAATTGTGCCTGGGTGTATTATGGGGAATCCATAAATTCTCAAATATTTGTATCACATCGATGTGCCTCCTACGACGACTTCAAGAAACGGAAATGTAACGATATCCAATATATGGGATCACCCTGCGATTCTACATCGCGCGGGAAATATTATTTAGATGTGCTAAAATAAGCAATAAAAGCCTTATTGGCTGATAGTTTTCATTTCAAAGTTATTGATCAGTTCAATAGATTTATTTGTGGATTGTTGAAACGCTGTTGATATAAAATAGTAAAAATAGTAGATAAAAATTATAACATTTCAGATTTATACGTTTATATACAGAGTGGTAGTAAAATATGAAATTAATATTTTACTTTTGACCGATAAAATGACACCATATTAATATTTAAAGTGTATAATAATTGAAAAATAAATTCAACAATGCCATCTCTTCTTTATTTTTATCGTTTATCTAAAAAAAAACAGTTTCCACATTATGGCAATTTCCTGTCTACAAAGTTGTCTCTATGTAGGTAATGGACTAGTGACTGTACTAATGATAAACACTAATGAAATGATAGCCTGATTAATGAACCGAAACCATTTCATTTAAGCACACCATCGTCGTGACGGCCATCATTTGGATTAATGCCGTCATTACTGGCAGCATCTGCGCTGAAATTACAGTTTATTGGACTGCGTTGGCGTCATTATCATTCCAATTATATTTTATTATTCCCTGAAAGCATGATCATTCGACAGAATAGCCTACGTGATTTCGAATGATGCAATTATTAAATGCCACAAGTAAGTAGCTCTACATTTGTTTAAAAAAATAAAACAATAAAAATAACTTAGAATAGAAAAAGTAGAAAACAATGTAAAGGTAATCGAGATCCAATGATTTCTTATGATCGTAATTCTTGAAAGTTTCCGAGATCAACTTTATTCACGAAAGTCGAGGATAAACAAAGTGACAGATTGTCGCGAAGAGCAATCACAGGATCGCTCGAAAAGTTTGACATTTAAAATTATCGCGTACGAAATATTTCAGCAACTTTTGATGGAAACAGTGCCTGGGGTGAGTATCGAGAGAACTTGTCAAAAGAAAGTTACCAACGACCTTCTCACAGATCCACAGTTCTTATATAACATAAAGTGTACGGTCATAAACATTTTGTCCCCGGCTATTTCGTTTTATGTTTATATATTTAACGTGAACACAAACCCTGCATTAACTTTAAGTGCATATTTGAGCCGTATGAGAATTGTATTGTTATTGAAATATTTTTTAAATAACACTGTACTATTGAAGCTATATTAGTTTATATATAGTTATGGTTATTAATGCAATTTTAACCCGTAAAATAAAACAACTTTTACTGCAATTTAATTAATGTAAAGGGGATCTGTAAATCAAATTTGAAAGCTTTTGACTAGTTGTAAGTTGTAACCACATAACTTTAAATAATTTAAAATGAGAGTAGATTTAAAGAAAATTTTAAAATAATTGGAGTAAAATGGTAGACAGCATTTACTAATTTTACAAGAAAAGATCAAAAGTAATGGCAAATATTTCAAAAGTTGTGAGATTATGTAAGAAGCTTTGAGGCCAGTTTACTAAGTCCCCGGCCGTTAAAACTCTCAACTCGAGCTCCACATTCACAATGCCTTCCGCCCCTTAAATCTCCATCACTTAAGTATGATCAACGCTTTGCTTTATGCATATTTTAACAGGCAATTTTAACAAAATGGTTTAAAATTGTTAATTTAAATAGCTGGAATTGTTACATTTACTCGGCTCATTAAAAGTATTTTTAACGAAACAGCTCCTACAGCCCGCTTCCCATATTATAAGGACTCTATATCTACCTACTGTCTAGACTCCAGAACATGTTTCAGTGAGTCCGACTACCAACTAACGACTGTTAAAATAAGATGTATTAACATTTATCTCATTAATTGACATGCTGGTTATTTTATTGTCTAGCAAAAATTATTAAAATAATTATAAATATGCGTATACTCGTATAGTAGTCGTATGTTTAGGTACACTAATTAATCTGCTATCTAGGTAATTGGAAATGGATAGAGAAATTTATCATGCGTCTCGTTGAAGCATCTGAATTTGTTGAAAACAATTTATCAGAAGGACAATCTCGGTGAGTGAAAGCGAATTCAGCGGGGCTATTCCTTGGCCGAGATAGCCCATTGTTAGCGAGTACCGCCGCCAGCGCAACCCTAATTGATATCAATTACTCGCCGAAATCTCTTCGAACGCGGCCTATAAATGTTCTCGCCTTCCGAATCTTAATAGAGCTTGTAATAAGTTGTAATATTTCAAAAGTTTGAACATTAGAACAAGAATAAAATTTAATTTTGGATCGAAATGGTATTGAACACATTTTAATATAAAATTGTTTATCTCTTGACCTACCTACCGTAGGTACCTACATGACACACTCCTATACAGGGATACAAAGATGTCAGATTATGTCAGAAGATGCTGTAAGCATCCACATGTAATGTACTTGAGTGAAATGCTAGAGTGCTTAACAAATATTGAAATATCTAATGCGCTCTTATACTTCAGAGTGAAATCTTGTGGCATGCTGTACGTAAAACTTATTTCTCATAGGTATATTATTGCATGTGGAGTTTAGAAAATAAAAATATATCATGCACATATTTTATAAAATAGTCCTGTAACTATTGGTAGGTTTCCTCATCATCTAATGGAAGCAAATTAATATATTAATTTCGATTTTGGAAAGTTTTTTTTAGTATTCTTATTATTCTTTCGTTAAATTTGTTATGTCCGCGAGTGAGACCGCGTGGCACAGCTAGTTATTTATATAAGCTTTTCACACTTAAGCTACGCCTACGCCTACAGAGCTGCATGCAGCATGACATAGGTAGCTACCACAGGTAGCTACGTTATATAATAATAACAAAGCTTACATACCTACTCCCCTTGCGCGCTACAATAATTCATACCAGTAATTAGATGAGTTACCTAACATTATATTATAAGCTAATGTATTTTCCCGCAGCTTCAAATTAATGGAATTGTTATGTATGGGATCATTTTGAGTGCATACATACCAAGCACCAACAACAGTAATATTAATTATTATGCGTATAAAATTTCAGTATAGATAATAGTAACTGTAGATCCCTTTTAACAATAGCTAGGTATCTATCCATTGTCACCATTACTTTTAATGAGTAAAATTTTTGAATAGTCGAAAATAAAACACAATCCAATGTCTTCGACTGGCAATAATAATATCAATATGATAGGAACTAATCACTTAAACGTATTAGTCTCTCACGGGAAATGGAACCGAGTTGCGCTTTGTCTTAGCGAATTCCAAACTATCGCTAACTCAGATAATGCAGATAATCTTCTAATCTCAAACTAATTGAATGGATTAGACGTCAGCACGATCGTTTTCCTAACTCTTGTTCATTATGAGGCTACGCGAACAATGATTGATTCATTGTTTAACGTAATTCGGCGGAAGTTTAGAAGTCCCAAAACCGATGCATATTCGGTAGGCGCCGTAATAACCAATAATAATATTTATTTTTTATATGTGTTATTGACATCGAAGACTGTATCATAAGAAATGTGATTATATTTTATATTTGGATAATTATCTAGCTCTTAAGGTATATTTTGTTTGTTTATCTAAAATATTTGTTTTAATCTTTAAATCAGGTTGAATAGCAGATATCGTTTGCTATGATAAATTAGTCTTCAGAACGAAGTCATCTTGAAATATTTTTTCTTCATTATGTAAGAACTTGACTTTAATGATATTTCGAATGTAATGTAAGTACCTAAGTACTTTATTCATATTTATAGATGTGAAATCAAATTATAATAAAATTAGGTCTTATGTTCCGAGTTCCGACCTCAAAGGAATATGAATGATACAAATGAATGTTGTTTCGGTCCAAATCGGGCTCTATATCAAAGGAAACCAATTATCTGATGGTCTCTCTTTCATCACTTTGTTAGTTTACCCAAAAACACACGTATGCGAATAAATACTTGACGAAATTTCTCCGTGTTTTCGTTGGAATAATAATCGTTACATAATAATTTATTTGAAAATTATGTTGTAGTAGGTAACAGAGAAATAACTAAACAATTTTCGTAGTTAACATGATAATTATTTTTAAAGAAGTAGTCTACCTGATGACACAAAAATATATTTTTATTAAAATTAGTCCAGCTGTTAACGTGTACAACACTCTATGGTGTACAAGTACTATGTAGGTGCTCAGCTTTCTGAGTTTTGCTTCAACAGAGTCCTTATTCATTTTTATTTAGACATTAACGGAAGTCAAACCCAGGGCCACGCACAAACGCTCAGGCGATGATAACCACTGTACCAAAGAGGCGGATGACCTACACACGGTGTATGATATACCTACTTAATTGATTTGCTCACATGTAATGTTTTGGGATAATACGTATTAACCTACAAATGAGAGAAATACCTCTCAAACGTGAGTCGGGACTCTGTAGATCGACATTAAATTAGCTCCACGAAATTTTTCCTCCTCTTTGATACAGACACGTAATTATCTAAAAGCATTTGTAATCTGAGTCAGCAATTGCTGACGGTGACGAAGATGAACGTGATTGGTTCGGGGCCCCTTGCTATATTTTACGTGAATCGTTACGGAATTTCCAATCTTCTTTGAATTAAACATATCTACCTAATTTTCTTTTCTTTTATTAAATAGGAATCTAGAAAGTGTGTTCTAAGTATCTATAAAGTGTGAAACATAGGTAAACGTCGCGTCGCCGGCAGTGAAAACTGGGTGATACTAAGGATGAGAAAGAGCCGGAATACATTCATTCCGGATACATTCAAATGAATATATTTTTATCGATTATATCAAAAATAATATTCTACCAATTAATTAGATACATAGTTACTCGTAGGTATATATACGACATCAGACAACTTTACAACAATTTTTATTACCTGAGCTTGAAACAAACGGCTTGTCTCTTTTTCAAAATAATTATTTCAATTATGAAATAAGTATATAAAGTAGGCACCTACCTATATATAGTAGGTACTACAGGTAGGTAGCTACAACTAAGATATAGGTAGGTGCCTACTTAGTACCCAGGTATGATTCTACATATACCTCTACTACCTAACCTAACCATAAAATATAATTACCTATTCGACACATAGGCCTACTAAAAGCCAAAATAAGCTTCAATGTTTTTGAATGTCTTTAGGTATTTCGAATAGCAAATTAAATTAGACATTCTTCGTGATGCTGTTTCATATTCTATTCTAAGAAAAAAGCTTATTTGGAATGAAATTTTTTTTTTAGTTTTTAATTTTTTTACAAGTGTGTAAATAAACTTTTATACATAAAACGTAAGTAGGTATAAAAAAACAATCGAAAATAATGGACAACCCCTGACAAAATTTAATAATTTCGAGTTTTAATGATTACTGAAAATTAACAGCTAATCGGTTCATTTTCGTACCTAGTAGGATAAAACGATTGTTCATTTTTATCCTACTACAAAAAAGGAGTTCCGATTTTACAAACAAACCTTTTCGAAACGAATAAATGATTGCGTATCTTTTTTCTCAGCCGCTTAATGCCTTAAACGAAGAAAGCTTTATAGAGCAAATCTATGGGGACAAAAGATACATATTCATGAGGCCCCGATACAAGTCCTCTTAATTGGCTATACAGGTAAAAGAGAACGAAATTGCTTTTTACTTAGAGGAAAGTCACCAAATATGGAATAGTATCCTAATATGGAATTCCTTCATTTCTCTAAGACTATAAGTATGAATCGCAACATTCGACCATCTTCTGTTTCATTTGGTGTACTAATTATCGCACTAACACCATCGAGTTAGTTGCGCGAACGGTTTACATGTAGCAGGCGTGTTTTGTTTTGTTGCCGTGCAGAAAATTTTAAGGTAAGTAATAAATGAGTATTATCGGCTATTATGTTTGTTTCGATAAGTGTTATACTATTTAGTATATATCGGTATTATGTTTATTTCACCATTTTGTTACCTTTTGTCTTTAAAATATTGTGAAATGAAAAATATTTAGAAGAGTTTGAACTAGTATAAAAATCCAAATATGGACAGTCGTCGGTGTCTAATTATGGAATATTATAAACTTGCTATTATTTCTTTAAAAACTGTATGTAATGTTTGTTTTTAGTAACATACATGCATCAGCAGAGTCAGGAGGTTCTGTTCAAGACTTCTTTCCATGGATGAAAGTGGAGAAAGTTGAATTAAATGCTTGTTGTATGGGCTCTGAACACATTATGATGTGCTGTTCCAGATGGATCTGGATTTGTGACTTTTGCAAGTAATTACGTAACTCCTTTCATTTATCACAATATGTTATATTCATTTAATTGATCTCAAAGATATTCATTATATTTTTGTCATTGTTATGTTGATTTTTGCTTATATTCCATATATGGGTACCTATTCCATATTTGGTTACTCTTTTGTGATTTTGTTTTTTGTGTAAGATTTTAATTTGATTACTGATATATTTTGTTAAAGGCTATTAATTACTACTTATAGATGTATGACTGATCAGTAAAAACAATAAACTGATTTAATTTATGTGAAGTTTTATTTTTATATCCCAAAAACAAAATGGTATTCCATATTTGGTTACTTTCCTCTACTGTTTTATTTAATTCGCCATTCAGTTTAATTTATTGGCTTGTGTTAACCATCATTAAGCTTTGTTAGAGAACAACAATTCCAAATTAGATGCATATTAAAGAAGTACCTACCTAGGTAAATATTATTCTACAATGGATACTGTCGTCTCATTTACTAAAAACGTAATTGTAACTAGTCAGAATTCAGAAAGATATAAATGAAATATTCGAAGCCTAAATAAAATAAAGAAGTGACGAAACACATTTTCAATTAAAATTCTCTGAAATCTGATTCTGTATCAGTACCTACTCACGCAAACGCGCTGAAAGTAGGTACCTATTTGATGAACGTCTATAGCATATATGACCTATATGAGTATTCTGGTTAACGCTAAGTTGTTTTTTCCTGTTACGCCATAGCCATATAAACGTAAGGGACTCATAATAAAATCGTAGTTAAACAAAGTAGGACCCATATACCTTTTCAGTGTGCTATCTATTACCTACACTATTATTGTTCAATCAATAATAAACTTGTCTTCTCTTACGAATTAGGTACGATATAATAATAATTATATTCACGTAGATAATGTAAATTAATATTATAAAATTTCTATGCATTTGGTTGAACACGTTATAATAATAATGAATACGGTACCTACTCAAATAAATACAGCGATAACAGCGAGGACCGCAGGAGGCACTATATTTTATAATACAGATATTATAACAAATAAAATTCTCATTTTTTGTCTAGATCATTGCTTTTTATTTGTAATGTCATAATATTAGGACACGCTATCTAAATATTTAGTTTTTAATAAGCTTTTATAATGTAGAATGAATGCTGTATTGTCATCATAGCGCCATCTAAGCGACATTTGGGTGAAACTATGGGTAACTAATATTCTGTAATGGAGTTGAAGGTAAATTAATAAAACGACATTTGTGCATAAAATAATTTATTAAATATATTGAAAACTCAAGATAAAGAGTTATTTTGGACAGAGAACAGAATTAAAAAGGCAAACATCAAAATTCAAAACACTCTTAAACAATGAAGAATTTTTTATTTATTTTTTTATTGCAATTAAAATGCCAGTGCTTACTTATTGTTTAATTGAGCAAAATAATGGCATGTGGTGCAAATCTTCATGTGTTTGCAAATCCTAGATAATAAAGACTCATTACACTCACATAATAATCACCAAAATAGAATTTGAAGGCAGTGCAACTGTCACCTTAAAATTATGTACCTACCTACTTATGGTTTAATTTGCATAATATAGATTACGATTATAATATTATTATCAATTCATAAATGTACTTATTTTATGGATAACATGTATGTATGTGACATGACTATATATCAAAATTGTGCATGTGAATATAAACTTGACTAAATCACAGTACTATATTTAAATGATTTTAAATAACAAACATATATTAAAGGGGTGACAGACGTACGAGTAAGTACGCGAACTTGTGGCTCGACGACCTTTTTCGCTCGTGTGTCACCCCAAGTACGCGTACTTAAAAACCGTCGAGTAAGTTCGTTGACGATCCAACATGTTTGAAATTTTACTCGAAGCCCGCCTTGGCTCGCACGTCTGTCACCGCCGCGAGCCGAGTAAGTACGCGAACTTTAAAACCGCGACTTTAAAGTTCGTACGTCTATCAGCCCTTTTACTCTAGAATGTATACATACTTAAAAAGGGCTGATAGACGTACGAACTTAAGTCGCGGTTTTAAAGTTCGCGTACTTACTCGGCTCGCGGCGGTGACAGACGTGCGAGCCAAGGCGGGCTTCGAGTAAAATTTCAAACATGTTGGATCGTCAACGAACTTACTCGACGGTTTTTAAGTACGCGTACTTGGGGTGACACACGAGCGAAAAAGGTCGTCGAGCCACAAGTTCGCGTACTTACTCGTACGTCTGTCACCCCTTAAAAGGTAAGAATATCAGAAGTATTTTATAAATTACGCCTTTCAATAAATAGGGTTACAAAGAAGCTAAAGAGGCTATGTACCAAATTTTAAAGAAATATACATTACTTATTATGAAAGTTATTATAAATCTGCTCATCTCCAGGTCACCTGTAATGTAGCGCTTTTCACAAAATATAAATAAACAATATAAAAAAACACTTTTAATTAAAAATTAAAAGTGCTTTTTTATAGAAATTATGAAAACACTTTTAAATTAATATACATATTTCAATAAAAAATAATATTTTAATATTTCTTGATTTACAGAATAAGAAGTTTAACACTGACTCATTTTTTTAAGACTAAGACTTAGATTATAAATTGTCTACACCTGGTGGTGTCATTAGTCAAAATGAACACTTTTTGACTTTGAAACATCTCTTTCTGTAAATCGTTTTCATGTTTATAATACATACATAACTTAATGATTTGAAACTATAAACAATTTTACAAAAGAAAAATGACTTAGAAATGTGAGATAATTTTGTTATGAATTTTCAGTCCTTCACAGCCACAACAAACTTTTATAAAAATAACCTTTAAAATTGATATAATGAGAAATATAAAAATAAATAATAAACATTTGAATAGTGATTGTAACACTTACCTATGAAATGAATAACATAGAATGGAATATCCATGGAAAAATGTAAATGACCTATGACACTACAACTTTAATAATTCTCTCTATATGTGTTCTGCACATTGGACATGTACTAATTTCTTTATGAGAACATGTCTCACAGCAACACATATGACCACAAGGCACAAATACAACTTGGGACTTACTTTCCATGCATATAACGCACTCCCCATCGTCATTCAAACTTGCATCTGAATCAAGAACCCCCAAATGAGCATTATCATCAGCAGGGGGAGCACTTGCCCCTGCTACAGTCTGAGGCATATCACAGTTTTCATTCTTAAAGTCGGAATACATTTGTATGGCTTTCAATATATTCTCACGATCAGTGCTCAATGATACACCACACTTTAGCAAATCTTCTTGGGTAATATTGACCAAAGACTTATCAGAAAAAATGAATTGCACCAAAAATGGTAAACAATGAATTACACCCTCCTGTAAAAGGTAGTTAGCCAAAACTGGATCTAATGTCTTGCCAACACTGAGCAAAGATCTTGGAGCAGTATCTAACAGCTTTTGATAACTCCGCAGCCAAAAATCTGTTTTATAATCACTTTGATTTTCTGCCTCATTCAAAGTTTCCAATAACTGTTTTCTTCTTTTATTTCTTTGGTCAAACAGATCATCTAGCAAATTAACCAACTGTATTCTTTGATTAAGAAGCTCATTATAGTTGTACAATACATGCATTTTTTTCTTTTCTTGTTCGATAACACTCAGTCTTGCTAAATGAGATGAAATAAAAGATATTTCTTGATTCAGACTCCAACTTCTAGCATCTACCTGGTCAAGCAAAGAAGATACCATTGCTTTTTGTACATCTTGATCTTCCAAAAGCTGCTGCACAAGAACTTCTCGAGACTGGTCCTTAGCACTCAACAACTCAGATAATTTCCCATCAAGATCGGTCTCCTGATTTAAGAGACTTTGTTTTATATTATTTAAATTATCCTTATAAAACATCTTATGTTTACTCATGGAATAGTTATCTTCTAAAAGATTTTCCATTGCTTTTAAAATATCACATTTTTTGATATTATCATAATTTTGTCTTGTTATTTCCAATAAACGATCATGTTCCAATTGCTCATGAGCAAGTTGTTGTTGTATAACTTCAGGTTTACATCTATCATATGCCATAAAATTATTTATTAAACATTCAATGTCTTTTTCTTCTCTTTGTATTGTCTGAATGAGTTTCTGTCTTTCTATTTCTTTATATTCTTGAACTCTTGCTATTTCTATATCTAAACTGATTTGATCTTTTAAAAGATTTGACAAAACCCTTTCTCTTTGCTGTTGATTAGCTTTATGGATTTTCTTTTCACTGTTTTTCATAGCTTCTTCTTGTTCCTCCCATGTTATTTTTTGTTTTGTAAAAGGGTCAGGTAATTTGTTACTACTATCTACTGTTGAAATATCTGACTCTCTAGATAATGGTGGGATATACTCAACATTTGCTTCCTTACAAAGGAACTTCATTATCTCCTCTGTGCCTTTTATAGCTACTGCAGCAGGAGGCACAACATATTGATTGTAATCCAATTCAATTGATATCAAATTTGTAGCATGACAAAGCTCCACACAGATCTCATTCAAATCCTTATTTTGAGTAATATTTAGTTTTCTTAAACACTTTAAATGACCAAGACTGGGATTTAACACTTTCAGTTTATTTGCTGACAAATCTAATATTTTGAGTGCTGTTAGGAATTTAATTTCATCTGGTATTTGCTCAAACAGGTTATTATTAAGATGGAGTTCAGTAAGACTTGTAAGAAAACGAATATTCTTTGGTAAATGTGTAAAACAGTTGTTGCTAATATTTAAAGCTTTGATCAAATATAAATCTGAAAGTTGCCCCCCTTCATTTAACGATTTCAGTCTGTTGTTTTGTAAATACAGTAAATCTTTTCGAAATACTTTGCATATTGAAAATATTCCAGAAGGCAGCTGTCGAAGGCTACATCCTGATAAATCGAAATCAGGTTCAGGCGATTCCTTAGCTAAATACAATTTTCTTTCCAATACGGCCCTGGAATCTTGTGAATTGTGTGCGCTTTTATTAAATAACATTATCGTTCGGCTAACGCCCGAAGCAGCGCAACCCATGTAATTAAATTAAATTGAAAAATTACTCAAAATGTCACCTTTTCATATGCACCATTGCAGCTCTACCTGGTCTATTTAGATCCTGATTCAATACAATTCTTATGATAATTTTCCAGTCAGTCACTTGAAGATATTTCCATTTTAATTTCCTGTTTTCGCAATGTAAAATAATGTAGTTCAGTGTTTGTTTGTTAAAATAATATACCTATTTTTTATTACGAATGTGAAGTGACAGTGAAATTGACATATGAATGACACTTGGCGTCAATTTGACATTGTCATATTATGTCGATTGACATTTCAACTTTTTTGGTCATCAGTTTTGATCAAAGACGTCTAAGTCTTTGGTTCTGATATGTTTTGATTGAGAAAAGTTTGGAAAAATATCGATCAGAAGGAGGGATTCGAACCCGTGTCATTCGCCGTACCTGTCGGCCATCCACGATTCAGCGTCAGCAATAGAATTTGTTTAGGTTTTGTGTGCCTACATTGAATGCTATAAAACGTAAAAATTTAATGGTTTTAATTATTAATTTTCTATTAAATATTCTAGGCATAACGTGTATTACCGAATAATTTCATTTTATTTCATTTAAATTTTTCATTTAAATCTTCATTTCACTGAAACATTTGTTGTGTCTTAATGGATTGTGTACGGAAATGAAACATTTTTTTCTTCATATTAATTATATTTATTTTTATACACGTAACTACTTAACTATTAACTAAAACTTATACAAAAATATACTTTACTAGTTTATTGTTAACAATAGGTATTATCTGTCATCAAAATGTATTTCTTTATCATACGGATGATATAGCTTCGTGTTAGAATTTAACCATTTTGTTTGCGATGGCAGCTCAGACTCTTTGGAATTATGTAATATATTTAAGTTTGGCGAGACTGCAACATTATCGTATGGATCGTAACCACCATTATATCCATAACTATAATTATTATCATTGTAGTTTTTTATCTTTTCAGTATTATCAAAATATGGACTTTTGCTTCGTGGAGACTGCAATGCATGAATGTTTTCTTGGTCATGTTGATATCTATTTTCATTATATTTCTGTTTCATGTGTTGAATCAAATTGCGATCCATAATATGATAATCATTTACATAGTCTTCTTTTTGCTTATCGGTATATTCAGTTCCTTCCTGTGATTTTTGAAGGAAATTCTTAGGGAATGCTTCCCGTCCATTATTTAAATGCTTAACTGTGTATGGTTGGTAGACATCGTGGTATTGCATTGAACCCGGTATGACATACTCATGCGGATTTGATGGTACTGTACTGCGTCCGTAATCTAATTTACGAGCATCAGATGGATCCATATTATTCCTTATTTCACCAGAAAACTTATATACGTCATCAATGTATTCATTTTCATCCCTGTTTCCTCTAACAACAAGCATTCCACTAGGAGAATTTTCTTCATTATCAGTGTATTGAGGTACAGCGTATAAATTATTTATTTCCTTAACAACTCCAAATCCATGAACAGGCATTGGAGGCACACTTTCTTTCGTTTTACTAAAATCATTAAACTTATCAATGTTGGAAAAGTCATGCAAATTATATGTTTGTGCAGCAGGTAGCTTTATAGCGACGGCTTTACCTTGATGATATCCTATTCCTCGTCCCTCGAAAGGTTTGTTTTTGTTAGGTTTCTTCGCAGCCGGAGGAGGTTTTGAAGTATCGCTATCTAAAAATTTATCGGAGTCCGCATCACAGTACATTTTATTTAGCTTTTGCGTGTCCTTTTGCGACAGGCCAATCCTCTGACCGATTTCAGCTCCTCTCTAAAACAAAAAGTTTGTTAATGTACTTTTCAATAAAAACGTAATAAGCTATTTCACAGTAATAATGAATAAAAGATTTTATGATTATACATAATTACATAAAATATTGTCACCTGTTTAGGCACGAGTGTGTCTTTCCCATTGACAGAGAAAGCTTTTCGGCTATAATGCAGAACACTTTCGTAGTCGTAACCGACGCCAAAGTCGGACACCGCAAACGAGTTGTATTTGCGAAAATTGTGTCTTGTCGCTGGAACAGATAATCAAGTTTTTGATTGTATATCTTCTCATAATTATGAGCTAATTGACGGCATGATAATTTAATATAGTAGAAAGTAAAAAAAATATTCTGGTGATGTTAACATTAAAATTAAAATAACGATCTACCTACATTAGTAAAAAAAGTTACTTAACTATCTATAGAAAAAAAAACTTTTAATAAATATAAGATCATAATGTAAATAAACAATAGATTTAAGAATTAGTATTCTAAGCATCTATTATATCGGAATAAACTATCGCTGACACAATAACCTTGATCCACCCGTTATAATATTCTATATCCAACGAGCGACCCGTTATTTTATATCTGTTAGAAGCAATTATAAGAATACCGAGCGAACCAGTATGAGAAAATATTATAGATTATTCTGTTAGAGATCTACTATGTACTTTGAATGATGTTCTCCCACAATACATCGATGAAGTCATCTCTATCAGGACTGCTCTGCATGTGGTAAAAGCCAAGGGTATGAAGTAGCTCGTGTACCACAGTTCCGTGTCTAAAACATCCACGGCCTACTGGATGCCGACCAGACAAGTTCAGCACTTGGTAACCCCCTTGATAGCCAACTTGAGAGAAGCAGCCGCGTCTACTACCCTGAAATATAATCGAAAATATTTATTGCAACGGGTGATACGGAAATTTGAATTAAATTAAGTCGTTTTCACTTACCTGAATAACAACAGCATCACGATCGCCTTTTTTGTAAGGTGTGAACTTTACGCAGGACGCTTGCGCTAAATCAGCAATACCGTCTTCTATAGCTTGTACTTGATCTAGATCTAAAAGTAAAGAATAACCCATTTATATATTAAAGAATTATATGCGTAAATACACGAACACGATTATAAAGTCTCATGAAATATATTTAAGTAGCTCTACAATATTTTTATTTCTATTCTATAATTCACTAATAGCAAAATAGTAAAACTTTTTAAGTTTTTAACGACGAGAGTCTTACTTAAAACGTGTTCAAATTTTAACACCAACGCAAGCCAATTTCAAACAACAATCCCCAACCCTATTTACTTACTAAAATGTTCTCGTTGAATGAAGTAAATGACTTCATTATTAGGCCACCGTTTGGTGCTGTCCGCCAGTCCGTTCCGGGCGAGACCCTCCACAACGTTAGTGACAATCATACGCCGTTGCCGATCGTTTAAGATAAGATCTCCTTCGAATTTCCCGCTTTCTTCCCATGCATTATCTGATGCTGGTTCGTCTTCATCGAAGTCTGCTTCCGGGTTACCTTTAAATACATTATTATTCCTAAAGCTTTTGTTCATTGAAGGATTCTTTGCTATTTTGTTACTTTGAAGCGAAATTTTATTTTCCTTTTTATTACTTAAGTATAGTAATATTAGTTTTTAGATATATCCGATAATAATTACCTCATAGAATTTAATGACTTTAAATATTTAATATGGACAATTTCACTTTATGCTGAATTTTTTACAATTATTTTTAGCAAGGGCCAAAGGATCAGGGCCTAAATGCATATAATTAAGTGATATAGAGACAAGATAGCAACGTCCTACCGAGTAACGGTTATTGTAGATTTGAACTTAATAAAATGGAGCACAGGTAAAATTTTAAACAAGCACAGAAAACACAATTACCTGGATATACAAATATAAGAAATACCAAACTTACTTTTAAGATTTTGATCTAATTGTGATGTCTCTTTTAAAAAGTTCTCAAAATCTTCTATTTCACTTTCGGACATCGATTTACACTTAATTATAAACACACACAATAAAACAACACAGTTTATCCACTTCATTATTCAAAAATAAAACTTATTCAAATTTTAAATATTTAATAGATGCGCAATATAGTTCTGCTATCA
Source organism: Colias croceus (assembly GCF_905220415.1). Lineage (NCBI taxonomy): Eukaryota > Metazoa > Arthropoda > Insecta > Lepidoptera > Pieridae > Colias > Colias croceus. The sequence goes on from NC_059538.1 coordinate 5,093,410, forward strand.
GCTTTTAGTCGCAAGTTTTCGAAAAAAGTATGTCATATTAACGGTATACTAATGTCTCGTCGCATTGATATTTTAGTTGAGCTAGATCGATTTGACAAAAAATGTACAGCACTGCGAATTTTTTCGTGACAAAACCCATCGAGGTGGGTCTGGAATTAATATAGCTTTGAATACAACCATTTCACAAGGTGTAAGCGCACTACTGCAGCGGTGACTTGCGACAGTGAGCGTGACACAAACGGACTACGCCTACCATGCAAGAATTAATTGCCAAATTCTCTGCACCATTTACTTTATCAACAGATACAACCTTGATTTCGATAATTCTTTTTGCTCTATTTATAAAAAATATATCATACAGAACCAAAAGCAGGTCTTTGAACAATTTAACCAAGTCAAGGTCCGTCCGAATTAGGATTGCAATTTCCGTGTAATGTTTAATAACTAAATTGCAAATATTGAAAGAATTTTCTTTAAACAATTTTTGTATAAAATCAAAATAATAAAATGAAGATTTGAAAATGAAAGGGCGTTATATCTAATAAGTATTAGTAATGATGAATTATGTTGATATTATTAAATGAGACTTACATCAATAGCTTTACAACTTATAATAATAATGATGGATGCAATAATTATTAATTTGTTAGGTATATTAATAAACAATAAGAGCACATTGTTGCAACTTTTATCGGCAATGGACACGCTTTCACCACAAATTGGCAAATTAAACGAGTGAATTGTATAGAAACATAAAAAAGCAATATAAGCTTACGTTAATCGGAATAAAAGGAAAGTTGCAAAATACAAATAGACTAAGTAGATCAACACGAAACGTTTAATACGAAAAACGTAGATAACTAGAGCAGACGGCCATTATATAGCTATTTTTTATTATATATGTTAAATCTATACACATTGAAATATTAAAAAAAATAACACTATTTCAACTTCTTTACGACTAATTCTCTTCAGATTCTTCCTCCGTATTTTCACAGTACATTTTATTTAATTTGATGACATCTTTTTCAGACATGCCTAATCTTTGTCCCAACTCTACATTTTCCTGTAAAGTAAGTATTATGGATCAGCAAATTTTTCATATACTTATCTACAATTAAGGACTTGATAAATAAAAGGTCACTAAGTAAGCGTACGTAAGTTAAAAAAATATGAAAATACCTCTAATGGAATTATTGTTCTATTTCCATTTTTTGAAAAAGCTTTTTCCGGGTAATGCATCACGCTTCCATAGTCGTATGATATTCCAAAATCAGTGATCGTGTCATTATTGTATTTTTTGAAATTGTGCTCATGTCCTAAAACGTATAATTTACTGAAGTTCAAATAATATTAGTTAGTTTATAGTTTTTGTTGCTTAACCGTGAATTAAATACAATGTAGACGTATAAATTTAAAAAAATATATATCCTCTCGCACACTTACCATCTTTAATATTTTCCCAAACAATTTCTACAAAATCGTCTCTATCATACGTACTCTGCATGTGATAAAACCCAAGAGTATGTAACATCTCATGGACTACGGTGCCATGTTTAAAACAACGTTTGGCGAGATTCAAAACTTGGTCTGGTTCATCTTCGTCGTCCTCTGGCAATCTATAACCCACATTCGAAAAACAACCGCTTGAGGAACCCTAAAGCAAACATTATTGTTACATAGAACATTTGCATATGTGTCGATTCAACTGTGTATAGATAGGTATATAGACAGGTAGAGGCAAAAATAGAAATTAAGTATAGGTACTATACATAATTTCCATACCTATTATTATAGTTTTAGAGATATCAGGTAGGTACTTATATTTCGTAGAGGGCGACTATTACATTGTATAATTTTTCTTGATAGGTAGACACGAAGAGCCTGCTCGTAAAAATAGACCCATAGATTTTATTACTTCAGTAATCTTTTAGAACTGGATCTAACTACCATCTATGAGTGAAATTGGCTATCCTACGAACATACAGGAAGCCCACTTACATACTAAAGAAATATCTTTATTTTTTTGCTACCATAACATTATAAATAAAATATTTTTTCTCACATCTGTCGAATGTTCTGCAAAGCGTCATATAGCTGATACGTATTTTTATGTATCTATTTAAACACTCACAGTTATTGTTATATAATTACATAAAAATAAGTAATATGCAATTACCTGTATTCGTAATGCATGTTCGTTCTCTTTTCTTTTGCTGAATTGAATGCACGACTTATTGGATATATCGGCCATTCCCATTTCGATCATCTTTATTTGATCCTCATCTGAGATAAGATTATCATTATTTATTTGATAGGATAGTAATGACAAAATTATAAGAAATAGTTGGTAAAGTGCTACACACAATGTGTCGAAATTAACTATAATAATATTAACAGTTTATTGTGATTATTAATTCGTTAGATTAATATTAAAAAAGCGTAAGAAAATTTTCAATATTAAAAAACCTATCTTAAAAAATGTTAATTTCCAATATACATAATATGCAAATACATAGTCATTTCTCTTTGACGACGATTCTTCGATTAATAGCCGTTTATAAATAGATTAAACAAGGTTTTTAAGGCGTGACCGGTATCGATTTTATCCATTCCTTTTTATCTTTTATTCTCTCAACTTTGCTACAGAATATTAACAAAGCACATAGTAAGGTAGTAGGTAGTAAGTAAAAATAGTGCTAAATATTAAATACAAACCGAAGTCGTCTTCTTGTATGTAATACACGACGGTATTATTGGGCCAACGTTTAGCACCGTCTACGAGACCGTTACGTCCTTTTACCGCTGAAGTTATTGAGTCCCTTTGTTCGGCTGATAATATCATATCTCCTTCGAAGTGTTCACCCAATTCCGGATTTATACTTAAATCTGGTAAGAAAATTGATGCTTATGCTACATTGTATTTTTATATTTTATTTTTATGATATTATTTTATGATTGTTAATATTATTACCATCATCGTAAAAATCTTCTAATCCGTACAGCTCATCTTGTATGATAGGTGATGCTTTGCAAGAAACAATAACTAAAATCGAAAATACGATCAACATCTTGGTACCAGGTTTCTAACGACATTACGTTGATTTCTATGCGTTTATATAAGTGACGATTGTTAATTAGTAACGTTCGAAAATTAACAGAAACATTTAAAATGTTTTAAGACTTGAGCCGTTAACAAAGAATCCTGCTGTGAAACTTAGAGTCGGTGTTTAAAAGGCAGCGATAAACTGCTAAGTAATAAGTCATTGGCTTTCTTATCATTTGTCCTTTTTCACTTACTTTGTGTCTAGAATATTAAGTATCCTTACGTGTAACGATAAACAGAAGGAGCTTTGCTTCTACAGAATACGTTTAATGCATAGTAATACTTTAACAACTGTATCGTTAGTTCATAAACATTTTTGTAACCGTAACCCTAACATAAACCAACGTCAACCAGAATGTGTAATAATCTCTGTACAATAATACTACAGATAAAATATTAAAGTAAGCTATAGTTATATTAGGTATAAGGAAAAAAGAAATAAAATACATTTTTGGTATTGTAAATAACGTGCTATATTTATATTACAAAATAATTATAAAAAAAAATCTCGACACACAAAATGTAAACTGTACACGCATGCAATTCAAATACAATATATTTTATCGACAAACCGCTAAATATAATGTACAAATAATAATAAGTAATCATATAATATTTAAAGTAAATTAAAAATAATTCATAATAACAGAATAAACCGTTCAAAGAATGAACGAAAAATAACATAAATCCATTTGATACATTATGGCATTCTTTTAACATAATACTGTGCTAATACAACAAACAATGTACACTCTTCACTTAACTGTACCATGCTAGCATTTTATTACATGTATAAATAAATATAGACATCGACACATAAAATAAACACATTGCAGACGACCTTCATAACAAAACTGTGATATTCTGGAACCTAATTAATCATTGTTTCTAACTTACAACATCCACTATTCTGAGTAAATTAATTTAGGCAGTCTTTACATTTCATCAACCAACGCCGAACGTTACTGAACTTCACAATTCATTAAATAAGTATTCAATGGAATACCATACAACAAAATGGTAACATACCTATCAACTTAACGTTCAAATTATTTATACAAATTACAATATCAAGACAAACATGTGTAAAGCGCTGTAAAACGTTCTAAATATTGGTCTAATTTATTATTGCGCGGGATGGCCATCCCTCAACATGCATAACACGCACTACCTTTTCGTTGCGAGTACATAATCAACTACATACTGCCTTTATACGATTATGAAAATTTTAATGCATGTTACGAAATCGAATTGTAATATAGCACACCGGAATATCCTACCCCGATATACGTATATGCGGGTTACATACCAGTTCTATCGGAATGAACAACACCGATGCCAACTATTTTTCACTAGCATCCGAAATTCAAACACGGTATTGCAACATGAGTGCGGTATGCCATATTACAAGTATTATGAATTACCCTAAATACGTTGTGACAGTAAAACTCGTTTATATTGACTATATCTGAAATTTCTACGCTCACGCCTTTCTCTGAAGATAAAATGGGGTTTATTTACGCTTACCGCTAATATTTGTCTAATATAATATTTGCCTACGTATAGAGGACGTCAACCGAGTTGTAAGCGAACACTCAAAACGAGTGCATCTTATCACATATTGTGGAGTGATTTATAAATATTACAAAATTATTGCTATATCATCAATCATCAGTAATCTGATTGTCTTAAGGCAAACGAATAATGCTGATCACTATATGGTTATATCATATTCAAATACCTCCTATGAAACACGTAGTCTACGGTGAATTGTTTAGTTTGTATAATTATTATTACCAAATGCTGTACGGAGCTTGTACTGAATCTAAGCTTAAAATTAATTAATTCAAGAATTCAAGAGTAGACACAACGACACAACAGGTGACGACGATATTTAATGTTTTCTCAAAAGTACGACATTTGTTAAACAACAGCTTCCTTGAAGGTAGCTTCAATAAATAGGAAAAATAGAATTTTTGAATATCAAAAATAATATGCACTAAATTTTATTTATGAAATCGCGTAAAAATTGCGCTAATTATAGTATAAAATCTAAGTAAATTTAATTTATAGCAAAATTAAGTCGCATGATTATTAATAAAAATATATATCTATTGATAGTTTGGATTCAGTTATAAATGATGAGAAGTGCGAACAATGCTTTATAAATACACAAATTTATATAAGATGTGATCACAAAATATAAATCAAGCTAACATAGAAAATCAAGGCCATATTTATTTTACTTCTATCATTTTATCGTTTCACTTTTAAGGGTGCAATGGTTTATCCATTTTGGCACATATTCTATTCATTATTATTTCTTAATATCCTGCGTTTGTTCTAATTATGAAAAACAGTGAAATTATCTGAATCTTAAAAAAAATAAGCCACAAATCACCATTAGTAATTCACACATAATAATATTACTTAAAATATAGGCACGTAATGTATATAATTATGCACCTTTTAACTATTGTTACTACGTTAGAAGTAGAGCAATGTGAAATCTTAAAACTCACGTTAAAACACGATTATAGTATAAGGCTATTCTAAGCTACACAGCATGGTGAAATATGATTATGACATTTTCGTTTCTAGTTCATTTAAAGTTCGATGATTTTTAATAATAATATTTCACCACTTGAAAACGTCTATTTATTTACTATATAATAGCAATAAGCCTAAAATATTAAAACTTTTAAAGTCCCCTAATTCGATGTATTCAAGATGTTGAACTTGCAGATAATTCAGACACGAATGGCGAATCACAACAACTATAAAAGAGTATTAAACTTACACATGGTGTCGACTTACTTCGTGACTTGGCAAACATCTGTCAAGTTACACTGATATGTTGAGATAGTAAGAAAACATTGAATTTCAATACTGTTACAGAATAAAGTTTCATTTAAAATACTGAAGTAACCGCTACGTCGTTAAAAGCTCTCGACAGAACCCGATTGAGAAAACGCCTACAGATTTTGAGTAAAAGATTTCGCTACAGTAAGAATATAGATACAAAACTGTACATAAATAAGGAAAGATAAATTGGGCGTAACAATGTTAGAGTCGTTAACATCGTTGCGTTCGCGTCGAGCTCGCCCGCCGATCACAGAAGTTGCACTTTTAAATATACTAATTAATTAGGCCATCTTAGGACAGATAATCACAATTAGCCATATACATTACACAATTCCTCATAAGCAAATATATCGCAGTAATGCCACGACGATTCAGTCCTTGTTTAATTTCTTTGGATTCGATTTGCACCTGCAACAAAGACAATTATGAAATTATTTTGTCGTATGAACTTTAATTAGTATTATGTATGTATCTTTATTTGTGATCGTCGTTTGCCATGGCCATGCCATGGGCGTATCCTTTCAATACAATAATAAATCGAAAATGTTACTTATTTATTTAAAATAAATAAGCTAAAGTAAGGCCAACGAGAAGCGATACAAAAGGTCATTCACCTAAAAAACAACTGTGGCGTTGACAATCTAATATCTATCTCTTTCCATCTTGTGCCTTTGTCGTAATGTCTCGTTCTCCAGGCAAAAACATAACAACGTCAAGACGGATTCGCCAACATTCGGGCGGCCATTTTATTATTCTTATTATGTTTTATGATTCAGAAAATTATTATTATTTGCGTTATTTAATTTAAATCTACATAATATACAATAATTCAAATTATGATAAAATTTATAAAAATAGACTATGCTTTTTGGTATTATTACAATTTGCCGGATATTTTTTAAAACTATATAAATCCAACTTTCAAAAAGTTACGCACCCCTGCAATTCCCAATGACCTTGCATGTGTTTTGTTTACATTTGGTATCGCTTCTCGTTGGCCATACTTTATATAGCCATATATCTCGAGCAGCGGATATAGCAGCGGATTTTTTATATATAATAAATGCCAAATCGTATTCGTTTGTATTTCTTACAAATCGAAACGGAGCGATTGTACGTTATGTCGTTAGTGTCTGGAGTTGGGAGTATACATCTAGAAGCGGGCAGAAGGGCAGTATAAAACGAAGACCATACGTAGCAATTGTATGTTATGCTGTTTGTGACATACATCAATGTCATATTATGTTGTTTGTGTCTACATCAAAGGTAGTATAAAACGAACACTACGCATACCGGGCTATGTAGCGGCGGCGGCTGCGGGCGCGGGCGCGGGCGCGGGCGCGGGCGGGTCGGGCGCGGTGCGCGCGCGCCCGCCGCGCGGCTTGATCGTCTCCGATATCTGCCACATCGTCTCCTCGCTCAGCACGTCGTCGAACTCGTTGAACATCGCCTGGATGCGGTCGTTCTTCTTTATCTTGTATTGTCTGCAAAATCGATGCTCTTATTAGTTTTCGAATGAATAGAAGCTAGTAGGGTAGTATGTAGCAGATAATTATATACATATATAGGGGATTTTATCCCCTATGGTTTAGCATCAGGAATTTTAAATTTATGTTTTATTAAAAAAAATTACTAGAATTTTGCGATTAGATATCATATCAATACTTCAGTACCCAATTTAAGCCTAACTTTAAGGTTTTATAAAAGGTCCTTGAATCTTTTAAAATAGAACCTAAATTATCTTTATAAAAATACACTCACTCTTTATGGAACCTCTTCATATTTTCCATTATATGATACTGCTGCCATCTCTTTGTAAAGTTGATACTACCATCGGGTAGTAGATCGGGATTACCCACATGGACGAATGTTAAATCTTGTAAAAATAGCCCACTGAAAATAAAAATAAAAAATATTAAAATAGAATGATATATTTTCTAAGGCAAATTAATGAAAATAAATTCCTACGTCTTTCGAAAGTTCGAATCAAATCCTAGTCAAATTATAATTTGATTCTCACAAGTTATATTGACACAGAATTAAATATATCATCACTACATATATTTATGAACGTAACAGTACAATATTCAAACTATTTGTACTGAATTGATTCAATTTACTACATGAACACTCACATGTACGGTATACAGGGTGGTTGCGTTTCATTCAACGCCTGTCGATACGCCCTAAAGGACATAGACGAGTCGATCAGCGCACAATGGTCCGTCAACGCGTCTTCTATCGCCCTGGACCACCCGAGACGACGTACTGGGGGACAATCTAATGCGGACACTAACGCTAGGTACGAGTTGAAGTTGTTCATTTTACGTAACGCCTTCATCACTTTGAGGAATTTGCTAGCGTACTTCTCGCGTTCGCGCGCTTCGTACTGGAAATATAAATAGTTTATTAGGCCAATTGGCAAGTACATATATTATACAATTTATTAACTTTAACACTTCTTCTTGTGTGTCATAATTATGTTCTATTCAAAAAATGCTTATGTTATCTCAGATATTATGATGGTAAATTTGAGTATTTGTACCTCATATTCTATAAGCCTATAAGCGTCACTATGAAAAATTGCTTTCGAAGTTGTTTACAAATTAAAAGATTCATTACCTGTTCTAATAACCTCGATCGCGCCCAGAAGCTCATCTTATTGAAGTGTTCAGTGAAGCGTGTAAGATTAGGCGACTTCTCCTCCGACTGGTCGCGAGGCCATGACAGTAGTTCCGCGGTCGTTATCCGCACAAACAGAGCCGCGTCCAACACAGTCATTTGTTCAGCGAGCTCTGAAGCCTTAAAGTCTAATAAAGTATCCCTACGTAGTGATACGCTGCCGTAGCACGCCATTTCGTATTCATATCTGTTGTTTGACTGAAATAAAGATAATAAAAATGTTAAAATTTTACAAAATAATAAAGGATAAGTAAAGTATGTACGTAATAATTATTATTCTGCTTACATTTTGATAATGCAATTGTTTCTGTTTGTCTACGAGAATTTGTCGCAGTGCTTTGGAAATAGGCAACTCTTCAGCTTCCACAAGCCAATATATGAATTCCATTATCTCCTGCATGAGCGGTCTATCTAAATCTGCCATCCTGTAATTTATTTATATAATTAAATAAAAATGAATCAATGTGATGCTAGCTCTGATAATATGTGATAAGTGTAAAACTCGAGAACAGCTCGAACAATTCGATAATTTTTTTTAGGCTTTGTTAAAGCACAGGGAAGTTAATTACGGGGAGAAAACGCGTATAATATGATTCGCGGTGGTAAAATGCAAACCATAGGCAGAGGCGCGCGAGCACCACTGCTCGCGCGGTTAACTCCGAACGCGCCGTGCTGTGATGACTGCGGAATTATTCGTAAGGACCCGTCCGAATTACTTTAAGATATTATTCTACCAAAATATTATTTATTTATTATTATTTTCCTCGTCTTTTTTGGGTTGCCTGGTAGAGATCGCTGCTAGCGATAAGGCCGCCTACTGTACATTGATTAATTTATTGTTAAGTTTATAAAATGTATCATATTTGGTGTACAATAAAGAATTTTTCATTCATTCATTCATTCATTCACTATTAACAATGACAGGAGCGGTCCGTACTGTGCCGTGTCCGTACCGTGACACTAAACCAGCCCTAAATGAGCGGCACTCACGTGAGATCGGCCACGACGCGCGTGAGCAGCCCCAGCGTGGAGCGCAGGTCGTGCGGGCGCGGGCGGAAGTGGTGCGCGCGCCGCACCAGCCGCGCCACCAGCTCGCCCGGCGCCACCCACGTGCGGTACGTCGCCAGGAACGCCTCTTGGTACGCGAAATCTGTACATACGAGCATACGGTATAGCCGATGCGGTGGAAGCGTCTTTTGCGATGTATACGTGTTTTGCTGAATGCCACAATACAGAAAATGCCACAGCACAATAATAATACTAATAAGTTTAAGATATTGACGTGACAACGTCTTATAATTCGATAGAGCTCCGGCTGCAGGCACGAAAAAACATGACTCATGCGGCGTTACCTCGCTCTGAGGCGTTCCATGTAAGGCTTGAAGTGCAAGCGAGAGCGCGGAACGAGCGACAAAAAAGCACAATCGGCCTTAAGACGCTGTCACGTTCAAGTATCGTCAGTAAACCGACTTTACAGACAACCAATTTTTACCCAGAAGGTATATAATATCGACACAAATTTTACTTCATAAATGATTTATTGATAAAAATGTTTGCGACTTTATTGATAAAAATGTTATGTCATTAAAATATGTTAACAACAAGTTAATGAGAATTTTCATGAGAAAGAATCAGAAAAAACTGTTGTGGAACTGTGACATATATTCTTATGGCTCTTTATTCATTAATAATCTTTAATACATCGCAAAAGACAACAATTCTATTTTTAACACAAGCATGTGATACCTAGCCGTATATTAAGTATCACATTGCAAAGCATAAGTGCATTATAATATTTATTAATATATATGCCAAAGTGAGAATGCCACATGCTAAAAAAACACATTCCTTAAAACAATGTTACAATTTCAGTCAAATAAAACTCTGAGAAGCATTCAGAGGACGCAGCTTAGTATATAACATATTTTTTCGATCTTATCTGATCTCTAATGAAAATTGTATCATAACAACTTTGCTAGAAGCGTTAAACGTCGATTTGCAAAATAATAAAACCCAAGCAACTACAAAGCTAAAATAGTTTTAGTAAACAACCAGCGTGTCTCTGTCAGCCCCAACTCAAACAATGATTTCACTTACACTCGTCCGTTTCTGGAAAGTGAGAGCATGAAAGTTACAATGGTTAGAGTGATTTGTATATTTAAGCCTACACAGTTAACGATGACCCATATCCAAAGACAAATACAATGTGTACGAGTAGAATATTTATAAAATGACTAGGAAAATTAATGAATGTGATACGGATGATAAAAATCTGATTTTACATGCTTTTAAATGTACATTATTGATAACAAATTAAAACCCATTTCTCAATCAAAAGATATAGTAATAAAATATCATTAAATTTAATAATTTGTAATATATTTACCTTTGGTTGCCTTAGTGGCGAGTACAATAAGCGCGTCCGGGTGTCCGCCCCGTACTTCAACGCCTTCTTTATTCGGCCCTTTCAGTAGTAGCCAAGAGCTAACATCGGTTTGCAAAACAATATCTTCCGAGTCAGCCACTGCTGGGGCGCTTTTTTCCGTTTCGGATTGCATTGGCTCTGTACTGCTTTCGCTTCTCTGTAATTTGTTTAAACAATAAGAATAATCGGTATACAAAATTGACCTTAAACTATATCGTTTGGTGTTATATTTCTATATCATTGTTTAAATATAGCACCAATAATAATATATAAGTACTACAAATGGGATGCCATCTACATTGCGACAAACATAAGACGTTATTAATTTGAATATCACATATGCCTCGATAAATTGTCTTAATTATGTCTGAATATAATGACTGGAAAAAATATTAGGTTCAGTCCCTATTTATTACCTGTGAAGGAACAGGCGAAGGTGCGGGCTGAACGAGCCGGTCCAGCTCATCATCATCGAGCGGAAACTTGCCTGGCGATGATACGCTTACGTACATCTCTTCTGTGCTCTGTAAATATGTATTCAATAATGTTAGAGCAATAAAATTCTTCAAAATATATGAGCGTTTTATTAATTAAAAATAACATGTTTTCTATTGCCATTTAAAAAAATACAGAATAAATACATAGGTACATACGTCTTGTCGTTTTTACCACGTTTTTTACTTGTATTATATGTAACAAAAACATCAATCAAAAGGGTAAACATACCACATTATTCAACAGTGATTCGTCTGTCGAACTGTTATGCGAAGACGGCCGCGGTGAAGGTGGGGGCAGTAATTCGTTGCTCGAATAATTTGATACCTGTAAATAAAAATCAATGGAATATTAAAAAATCTGTTCTGTACCGATACGAATGTAGGTACTCTTTTTAAATCTATACTCATATTATAAAGCTGAAGAGTTTGTTTGTTTGAACGCGTTAATCTCAGGAACTACTGTTCCGATTTGAAAATTTCTTTCGGTGTTAGATAGCCCATTCATCGAGGAAGGCTAAAGGCTATATTGTATCATCACGCTACGACCAACAGTAGCGGAACTACGCGGGTGAAACCGCGGAGCGCAGCGAGTAGACTATAAAGAAAACATCACTTCATAGATAAATTTAATTCAAGGTTAAATTTTAAGTGCAATTCCACCCATAATGCATCTTTCGTTTTTATTAAATCTTTCCTTGTGTAAATAATTTAATCATTCTGTGACCTTAAGTTTGTAAATAAAAGATATACCTGTTTATTTTTATTCATCTTTGGTGGTAGCGCAGGCGGTTCGATAGGCAGTGGACTAGTACGATTCGACGTCTTCATACTGACGCTGTCCTCGGAACCACTATAAAAACACATCAGTTATAGATATCATTTGAACAAAACATTTAATTAAAAACTACAAACATTCCATATACAAAATGAATCACAACACAACATTTCGCATTCATCGATTATCAATCAATATTGCAATTAATACGGTTACTAAACTGGTTACTAGACGATAATAACAACGAATTGGAGTTTTACATACCTGAGAGGGGGCGTGCTTAAATGCTGCACTGTTACCGACGAGGCCAGTGAGCGTTGCACCTGGTGGTGACCCACACTAATACCGCCAGCACTTGTATGTTGCGCACTAAAAATGGGATATTTTTATTAGAGACAATAATAAAACTGCAATTAAAATGTCATTACGAAATAACGAATGTAAGGACTAGAATTAATCCATACTAATATTATAAAATAAATAAAATAAATAAATAAATAAATATTAAAGGACATTATTACACAAATCGACCTAGTCCCACAGTAAGCTCAATTAAGGCTTGTGTTGTGGGTACTAGGCGACGATAAATATAATATTTAATAAATACATATATAGATAATAACACCCAGACCCAAGAACAAATAATTGAGTTCATCACACAAATATTTGCCCTGACCGGGGATCGAACCCGGGACCGTCGGCTCAGTAGGCAGCACTTTACCACTGCGCCAACCGCGTCGTCAGTATATAAATGCGAAAGTAGCTCTGTCTGTCTGTCTGTCTGTTACTCAATCACGCCTAAACTACTGAACCAATTGGCATGAAATTTGGTATGAAGATATTTTGATACCCGAGACATAGGATAGGTTTTATCCCGGATATCCCACGGGAACTATGCGGGTTTTTCTTTGACTGCGCGGGCGAAGCCGGGGGCGGAAAGCTAGTCATCAACATTTTTTTAAGTCTGACATAAAAGACATCATATTATAAAGTAAATAATAATTAATATTGGCCAAAACTTACCTAGTCAAATTATAGGTATGTATAGAATGCCTGAACATATCTGGTGGCGCTTCAGCATTTATCTGCGGGTGAGCGTTGATCGTGTGACTGCAGTTCCCGAACATCTCCATATAAGCCATAACTGCATACATACAACAACAATAAGTTACACCATAAACAAAAATCAACCTTACATAAAGTTAGAACAAAGGCGAAAATGTGCTTCTATACGACATGTGAGACAGCAAAACCGAAATGAAGCGCTATTGAACACGAGAAAACACCAATCGGTCGTGAATAAACTACGCGAAACTCGTCGACGTTAACGGACACAAAGCGTAACTTATGTAGGAAGCAAGCTAGACGATAATTATGTAATGAAATGTGTCGTTAAAGCTAGAAGCACATGTAAATGAATCTCCAACACGTCGATTACTTGGAGTGGATCTGCGAACATCTGAAGATTCTGCTTAGTAACGTTAGCTAATTGTCTGATAACATGCATAGATCCACTCACCGCTGTATGCGACGCTTTGAAACACTGCAGCGCCGCACCGACATAACAGACAAACATGCCATTAAATTCCCCAAAACATTTACCATTCTTATGTACACAGTTACACCCTATACAAGGACACCCCACCAGAATCCATATCATAATAAAATTTCAATAAATTGGGTGAGTTGTAAGCATTTGATGACTAGTAAATAACTTTTGTATTTACTCGAAAATTGTGGAATATAAAATACAGTATTTAGGACGGTTTTGAAGAGAGGACAAGGGCAAGAAGAAACAGAACATAAAATTAAAATAGTGTTTATATTGTTTTAGTTTAGTAAGGTAAACTGTGATAATATCACAATATGTGCAATGTATTCAATTCCATTAGATCAGTTAGAGTGAGTAAAGGAGTAAGCTTTGTTTTACATGATGTTAACATTTTCTTAATTTCCTTAGCCCTTCTTATTATCATATATTATTATATTCTCCGAACATAATATTATCAGTTATGTTAGAAGTACTCCTATAAGCAATATATTTTTTACAAGCCCATGAGACGCAACTTGTGGAGATTTTCACATGATGAGAGCCCTTATAATAATTGTAAAATATAAAATAAAATACTGACTGTGTTTTTTCTTGAGTGGCAATGGCGGAGGCCGTTGGTGGTTGTGTTCTGCCAGCGTGTGGGGCCGTGCCTCGTGCAACGAGAATGGTGGACTTTTCCTGAAAAAGAAATGAAATATATTAATATACAAATTGTTTCGATAATTAAATTAATTTTATCATTTATGTATACATATGAAATGAATAAAGATAAAAAGCGTGTGGACATTTTCACAAAAATTTATACCCCTGATTTTCAACTGTCCCTCGAATTCAATTAAATTCTATATAATGAAGTAGTTGCCAGAATTATAATTGTACACGTACAACACGTGAATAGAATAATTTACGGGATATAAAGAATTACAACTTTTTCAAATATATTGTTATGTATACATAATATATATATCTGCTCGTTGGACTTCGACTTGCACAAAGTTACAGACGAATTCAACAAATTACATCCACCCCAAGGAAAACAAAAACAATCCTTGAATATAACAAAATAAGTAGAGTGCAACGGATGCAATCTTAATGCGTATATAATGAAAGAAAAAAGACAACACACCTGATTTCAACATTTGGGAAGTGTTGCTGCACATCGGCGCGGATGTTGCGACGCGTCTTCACCGGCAACTCGGGCGGCGTCTCATTTTCATCTGACGTTATACTCTCCAATCTAATGCAGGTAACGCATAATTAATTTACATAAAACATACATACGGAGCAGTGATGACATGTAAGTTTATGTTAATTAATATTTATTTCGGTATTACATTGTGGTTATGAGAGAAAAGTTTCTCTCTGAGTGATTTTTAATTTTCAATACAATACCATAAAAACTTCGATTGCATTGATTTTCTATTCTTGCAAATTTACTAATAGACGAAATGTAGTGAGACGAGCATATAAAAAGTGCGTCTGCAATAAATCATATAATGTTGTTATGAACAATGACACAATGTATCTTATAATCTCACTTTATTTACCGTGTCGGCAAATAGCCGCCGTAAGTAGAACAAAACATTATCATTATATTTATGTTGTTCCACGAGAAGGAGGTTAATGTATGCGTGAATTCGGTTTTTATGACTTCTTGTGATTATCGTATGTAATCGTTACTTATGTTTTCATAATACATACTCAAAAACTGAATTTATATTTTGATCTCATACGGTCATCGCAATTTCTAGCTATGTATCTGTGTTTCAATCAAATGTGTGATTAATTAACTCGAAATTTCTATTACTGGAGAGAAAGTAAAACTTTGTGTTATGTAAACATACATAGCGCATTTTTTATGTTTAAAAAAGTCCGTAACATCTAAGAATTTCATTTGCTGTCAACAATTTATTTATTACGTATTACGATTAAAGTTGTTTGAATGTTTGTAATGCCACAAAAAAGTTATAAATTTAAAATTGGAAAGATAAACAAAATTAAAGGATTTGTGCTTTTCCAATGGAAACTTATAATTCGTATTTAGTACAAAATCCAAAACATAAAGCATGCAATAGAAACAAACACTCCGGACACTCACTTTGTATTTTGTGTTGCTACACTGTTCATACTGATTATATTCATGCGGCTCTCAACACTTTGCATTGTGCACTTCACTTCGCTCACAAACTCTGTACTTTCAAAAGTACTGCAAACAATATCAAAACAACAAGCATGAAGAACAAACAACCTGAAGGGAAACTGGTTTAAATGATGTTCATGAAGTGATCAACTACAAAAATTTAACACGACAAAACAGTGACAAATGAGTATGTGTATTGAGTATTAAAATGTGCATGCATGTATTAAAAAAGGATAATTCTTTTAAGAATACAGCAAAAAATTGAGAGTTACTTCTACTACTTCACAGTTATAATTATTTATTAAGATTTCTGTAATATAGTCCCCATTACAACTACTACCTATTTGCTGTATTGATAAAAAAATAAACACAGTTTTTTTAAAATGTTTAAACACATAATAACTAAAGAACAATCAAAGTTATAACGTGATATAAAAATTAAAGTTACATAATTAAGACAAAACAGCCAATACTTTCAACATTAAAGAAAAGGCGCAGCTGAATGAACTTAAAAAAAATTCGGTGTTTAAAATAATTGTTTTGACTTTTAACTTTTAAGTGCATTTCGATGCGCGTCAAAGAACAATGTCATCTATAAGGTGTAAAACAATCTCGTAAAGTGTAAACCATAAAACTCGTAAGGTGTAAATCAGTCTCATATAATATGTCACCTGTCTGTATGACTAGAATAGTGGTGTGATGAGAAGGTGGATGTGAAGCTGTGCTCCGTTGACATCTCCGAGTGGCCCACGGACACGAAGCCGGACTCGTTTGAAAATCTGGACCGTGCGTAAAAATAAGTTAAAAAAAAAGACTACAACATGCGGAACTATTTTTCAACAAGAGTTTAAGTACTGAAATAAACAAATAAGGAATAATTAAAAAAGAGGCAAAAAATAGTAAAAACTAGTATAAAATGCCATTTGACATACGAAAATGTGTTAAGTGTTTCACGTCTGTTACACTTTTGTAGTGTGTCTACAAAAATACTTAAAAATAACTTACCGATTGTGAGAGTGTGCGTTGCTCAAATGTGATTCCACTGAAGTCCTCATTTCATTCATATTATTACAATTACAAATACCTGGAAAAAAATTAGAATTTGTAATTTTGCTATTTTCTAGGAAAATTATTTACCGCAACAAAATTTTCTATAATTAAAATAGTTACGAGTGCTCATAAACGAATTACACATACCAACTAAATCTGAACTGGGTGGGGTAATAAAAACTTCATGGTTCATAGAATCGTGCGCATTCCTGTCCTCGTCGTTGGACACATTGAGCATCGAGTCTTGCGATCCACTGCTATGGGATTGCAGAGATAATCTGAAATGGCAATTTAAAAATGTATCCAAGAGTTTTAGTTTAGTTTTTAAAGAGTTGCAAATCATTAAACGATGCGATTCCTATTAGTATGCGATAGTTTTTAGGGATTTAAAGTTGTGTTTGTCTCTTTCGCACGGAAACCACTGCACGAATTTTTATAAAATGAAAATATATTCTATATATAAATAGTATATATGCCCCACGATTCCGAAAAATAATTAATATCTACCCTCAGGTAACTAGTGGTACTAATCATAGATGCATCGTCGAGACGACAAAGACGAGATAAAATAGAGCATAAATGATTCATAAACATAAACTCCACGCGCATGACAATTTAATCATAACAAAATTTTTTGTAAAACACTTCGTCAATGCCGTAATGCAATTTTTTGTAAAAGTCATCAACTGCGTATGATGACTTTTTTGCATGACTATAATATAATTAAATACAAATTGTTTTAGCATTCTAATCCATTCAGTGTAACACAATAGGCAAAAGCACGCTAGAAACCTTTAACACTAATACCGCCTCGGTAATTAATATAAGGTGACTAATGAAATAATTGCAATAATATTTATTATCATAGTCGCATTATTGGAAATGATATTTGCGTAATTGCGTAAATGGATAACATGAGGTAAAGTTGCTGTTTTTGCACATGTTCAACCATTCATATACTATTATTAATTATTGTCAATTGTAAAGTGAGTCTAACTGCTTATACACCGTTTTTATAAGTAATATGTTATAAGATCGAATAACATTGCAGTAATTACAAGACTTAAAAAACATCGTAAAAAGGAATTAATATAAAAAAAATACCTACAAAAACATTTCAACAGTCTCACTTCAATTTTTAAGTAAGCATAGTGTATAATTTTAACCATGACAAAAAATAAAATTTACTATATTTAGCTGCACCTAGATAATTACCAATCTCAAGATTTCCCGTGAATGATATCCCGCTGTCAATGTAAAGACGTTTAATATAAAAACTTTGCAGCAATTAATTAAGTCGGGCACAAAACAGGAACAACTTGTTGCGAACAACTTTCGCAATTAATCTCGGCTTAGGAAAGTCTTTTATAGACAGACGTGTACATTACAGTGGCTTATGAGCAAAGAGATTCCTGTATAATTTTATAATGTTTGTGGAAAGGTGTTTTATATAAAAAGTTGATTAATTCCATTTACCTGTCTATCGAAACCCCGAGCAGAGAGTTGTCGTTAGCAGACTTGCGCTTAGGCGGAAGAGGTGGGGCCAACTCGATTTTCCTGCAAAACAAACTTTCACTTTACTTCGAAACCTGATTATTAATAACATTGCAAATAATTTAATTTATGATTATGTGATCAAAGTTGTCAATATATAATAGATATTACTTCCGAAGCGAATATTTGCCTTTTAGATAACATAGCTAGTCTCACTCTATACTAATAGCATTACATAAGCAAATTAAAAATAACTTTCACGTTCATAAATCATCGATTAATTTTAGTGTTAGACTGTGCAAAATTATAGTTTCGTCAAGACGAATTGTTTTTTTTTCATTTATTATCTGTATACCTATTAGGCCTAGCAGGTTTTGGCGGAGGTGAGTCTGGAGCATCTAATATCGATTCTGAGGAATGAGACGCTCGTACACCACTCGCTTCATTTCCCGGTTCGCCTGTTAAAAGAGACCGCTCTTTTGGGGTTAAAGGGATATCTGAAACAAAATATGTTTATTATTTTTAACATAAGATTCCATACAAATGCTTTGTTCTAATGAGATTACAGTGTATCTCTTTCAAGGTCCGTTCAGTCATATAGACAGTTAATCATATTTAAAGCGATAAAATTAATCTTATTTTCTTAAGGAGATATGATGAAAAAAACTATGGTAATTTAGCTCTAATTTATTACAGAAAATTTAATATTGAAATTATTTGCCATATCTTTGAAAAAAAGTAAATAAAAGTTGCATACATCCCTTGTGCAATTTTTGTCCCCTCAACATCCAAAATCACTACGCTTTATGCATAATCAACATACCAGGCAAAGAGTTCCTCTGCGTCGAAGCCCTTGGAGACACCAGCGCCGGGCGCGGCGACAACGCCGGCCTCGTCATATACTGCTGCGCTAAACTCGCCACCTCTTCTACCGCTGACTTCAATCCCTTCACTATGGAATTCACATGCTCTGGCGACAATGCTGCTGTGGAAGTCTCTGTTTCAGACTCGTCTGTGTCCGCTCTGAGGCTAACCACGGTGACCTCGTCGCAGAGCCTGATCAACATGGCTAAAGCTGTACATAGCCGCTTCACCGCGCTCATGAGCGGTGGCGATCGACTGCAGTATGGCTTTATCGCTGCAAACGGACCGTGAACGTTAGATAGGAAAAAATATTTCAACTACATAAGAGAATTTGATGAATCTTAAAAAAAATAATAGTTAATGTTATAATTATATAACAATGTCAACGAAGTTTCAAAGGGCCATTACCCTTGTGTATGTTAGCAATCGACTCGAACACGATCGTTCCGTTATCCGGCAACATTTCCAATTTCCTCTTTGTGATGACATCTGAGAAATGTTTTAGGCCGAATCTGACCTGTAAACAAATAAATACCAAATTAACGATCATTTGTACTATTGACTGAATGCATCTATTGACCTATTACACACTTGAATGCCTTGACGTTATTATTACTTTATTATAGATAGAGTAGAGTTCAAATGTGCGCTTATGCGTTCATTCAACGGATTCAATTATACAATTATTTATAGCCATGTTTAGAGACACAAAAAATAAATGTGGTTGAAATTAAAAATGTGTTTATTGTCAAGGTTAGTCTACGAGTTAACTATATTTAAGTAACTATTTTCCTGCTTAGACTAATAGACAAATAATACCAAACACATATGAACGCCTTGGTTATGCTCGTTGAAATAGTATCTATAATAGTATATAAAATATATCTTAATATATACTTATAAATCTCGTGTCACAAATCACAATGTTTGTCCTCAATGGACTCCTAAACCACTTAAACGATTATAATAAAATTCGCACACCATGTGCAGTTCGATCCAACTTGAGAGATAGGATAGTTTAAACATGTAGGTACCACGGGCGAAGCCGGGGCGGACCACTAGTAATAGTATATGAAGTTCATAACATAAAAATTAATATGATGCCTTTTGACTCAACTCAATAATTAGTCTGGGCTGTGGTTTTTCATTCAACTGTGTGTAATGGGTTGTGCTAATGGATTTTGTTATAGATATTAAGTATGTCTCACCTCTTTGACTAGCCGTTCGAGTTCTTTGGCAGGAGTGGTTTCATTGTCTTCCGGTGTGTTCGACTTTGTCCCCATATTCCGAAGCTTCGGACTAAGCGGGGAATGTGATCTAAAATTAACATCTTCATAACTATTGATATACATAAATATTCGGAGAAATCTCGTGGTGGTTAATACTTATTTATAAATGTATTTATATAATTTCTCAAAATATACATGTGAAGTGAATACATATACATGTGAAAAATATTCAGATATTTTTATACATTTTGATGGAGTTATATTTAACTTAACCCCTGTCATATGACTAAGCACTTTCACAATGTTTTATTACGCGACAGTACAACGTTCACAATAATTAAGGATTGGGCAATTCAATAAAAAATAATTAAGTAGGGCCATTACATAAAATTATCACTCGAGTGTGCTGCTGAATGGAATGTTTAGTATTGCGAAAGGAAGCACTTAGTATGCGAGACATTGTCGCGCAAATAACAAAGCTAAGCTATATATTATGATATTCAACTGAGTCCCGGTTCAACTAACACTATACACATACAAATTTATATATAGAGTCAAAACAAATATTTATAGGTTCAATAAAATTTAAATTATTGCAAAAAAATTCAATTAAATGCTCTAATCGTGTCAGATATTTAACACTGATTAAATAAATTTTATAAAATAATTTAGTATACAATTTTTTTGTGATCAAAAATGTAAATATTCGCCATATTTCAACTAAATATTTTCTGTCTTTTCCATATCCGAGTTAGGTATTGAATATAAGAAAAAAAAGTGACAACGTTTTAAAAACATTATAGTGTCACATTAGGTACAGATTACAACAATTTGAACACTTAATATTGTACAAAACACAATCGCAAAAAAAATTCAAGCGGCATACTCATACCGAGCCTTCCATTGTTTACTTTACGAGTCAGCTGCCAGAACCTACCTATCGCCCAAATAAATTATTCAATGTTTTATTGAACAGTTACCGTTTTCCATTGTACGCGAGGCGACGATGAAGTTTATTCGTACGTTTATTAATCCAGTCACCGACTGGAGATTTCACTCTGTTCGACATTTACGACGAAAAAACTAACTGCTGCTCCTAATTTCCCCACTAAATTACTTTACACTTCACTTATGCATACTGTACAACGAATAAAAGAAGATCTCACGACCGCAGGCCTGGTTGTGGACATTAAAATGTAATCATTTAACATTGCACGCACTGAACTAATGAGATTTCAGTTAACAATGTCATTAATGCGCGCGACTGTTCGTGTCGCCTCTGACTCATAATCACTGCCACATTTTATGCGAACAAATATGAAAAGTACGGAATTCGCAAATATATTCACTATTAATAAACACAAATGACTGCCTTTTAACTAATTTATTATTACGTAACGTTATAGCACAAAACTATTGTTTTCGGCGTAGAAGCAGAGATAAAACTGTTAAAATGGAATGACACTTTCTTGAGTTGCTGCCAGTGAGATAGTAGAGTTATGTATGCAAGTATATTTATCAATTTAGATAAGGGACAATATAGCTGAGTTGTAGATTTCATCGCTATGTATACAACGCGAATAGATAAGATCGCGTGAAATACCAACCAAAATAATTATATACTAATTAGGTAGTTAGCTAATTAACTAATTACTACAAATATGACTTCTGAATAGTTATTTCAAATTAACATATGTAGAAGTGCATTAAATGTAGTATGACATTAACTTTCAATTGATATTTAATTAACTAAATGATTTACAAATGAAGTACAAAATACCTACAAATTGTACACACAAAACTACAAAACTCGAAATGGCCTAATTGTATGACAACCGACAAGTGTAATTAAAAACCTCCGAACAAACGAATGTAGTAAAATAGTGGTGCGTTATCACAAACGGACGCGTTTGATAATGTTCAGCTGACCTGATATTTGATGAGAGATGCGGCGGATGGGGAGCCTGCGCGGGCGAACGCATGTTGGAGATACGCTCAAGTAGATCGTCCTTGAAAGAGCGCGCGCGCCTCGCGAGCTTGTTAGCGCCGCGCAAGGACCCTCTGTGACCTGACCCTCCTTCAGCACAAGCGTCGTTGTCTGTAACAAAGAACACCTAGGCTCACACTGCAACTTTTTGTTCAACACATATTCAGCCCTTCAGGTACTCAGTTCTGATTCTGTACACTACATGTTATTGTCTTAAGTTTTTAATTTTTAAGCTTTTATGAATCTTATTTCAACCCACTGAATAAATTACGAAATCGACAAAACAATAAATAGGGAAAATGTAATGTCCTTATAGCAAAACTTCTTCTATAATCTCTATGTAAGTACATGTGCATATATATCAAATAATCGTGTCACAATGTCGGTTCCAAATTCCTCCGAAACGGCTGGAACGATTGTTGGATTGATTGAGGAAATGAGAATCGGTCAACACCTATTTTTTAAACCGCTACGTGATAAGTGTACGGCAGAACAAAAATTTTCGGACCGATCTTAAAGAAAGGGAAGTCCAGCAAAACCATCTATTTTGATTTTTCTATTATTATTATTTTTACGTCAACTCGATCATTATTATTCATGAGATGGTGGAGATGAAGCCCTTGATAATTTGCACATAAGAACATGCTGTGTGAACATTGACCTACAAAGGTATATTAAGCAAGGTCATTGACAGCATATTTATGATACCTACATGGTCACTTAAAAACGTGCCTTCATTATTGTTTTTGTTGAATTTATATATCAATATATAAACATTTTAAGTGATTTAAATGGCATTCAATAAGAACCTAGCTAATAAAATATCAATTATAAGAAACGTTCAGACCAAGGCCTTTAGGAGTGCTGAATAATATGTAAACAAGTGACGTAATGTTCCAAATGTGGTAGCTCTAAGATATAAATACCATCCAAGGAAACCAGAAAATAGCTTTATTGGTTAATTAAATTAAAAGAGTAACAGAGACAATAAAGGAAATGTTTTTCAAGAAACCAAATTAATAAATTTGTTTCAGCACGAACTTTGATATTCACAAGAAATTCCAATGACGTAAGGAGAGCCAATAGTCGACATATCAAGCCCATGCCTTATACGTTCTTGTACATCAGTAAGTGATGTAATACGAATTATTAGGTAACGAATGCCCACAAAAAATCGTTCGTGGGCTCATTGAAAACTTTCTATTTAATGATCCGAAAGCTGCAAATAATCCAATAGCTATGAGGTTTAATTAAAACATAAGACGTACAAATATAACAAAAAATACAAGGCAAAGTTAATCATACTACATTCATTTTCCTTAAATCTATATACAATAGCACAGAATCGTACCTGCAACGAAGTCTAAAGTTGATCGTAAAATGTGAACTTTGGCATTATTTATGTTTATCGTCCGGCAGGATCGGAGTTGGTGTAATAGTAGTCCTGTATAATATCGGAGATGAGTATACAAGTAAACACAAGTTTATCACTGATGACGCGCGAGTTATAAATAATACGCGAAGGCGACAGCAGGACGCGCCCAAACCACGGCGCGTGACGACTGAGTCTGAGACAGGCTACTGAGGACACTCGCACCGTCCCGCGCCGGACGGACGCCAGGTCATGCCCGCTTCCTGGCCTCTAGTGCGTCATACTTATACACATCATAAACATGATCCTGCACTCTTCACACCAACTCCGAACCCAACAGACGTTACACATTAACATTACGATTACTTTTGAGATGTAACATCTGTAAATCTTCCACATTTCTTGCAAAAGAAATCATTTCATTTCATTTAATTTCATTGGATAGTACCTGATTTATTATAAGCGATTTTTCGTCCTAGGATCGATTATCCGGAGGCTCAACCATTCAAATGATTAGTGACAACGAAATATAGTCCGGTTAATCAAGTCTCTACTGTAAACTTTGACCATGATTTCATTCCAACTTCCAATTTTCAACTTCAAACTTTTAAACTACCAATGTTGCTTAACGGGGCTTGTTTGATTACAGAAATTAGGAGTGTTAATTTCCAGGAATAAAAATACAAAATGTACTATTCAGACCACAGAGTACAAAAAAATTCTTCGCTAAGTCTACTTTTTATAGGGCTAACAACTATTGAGTAAATAAGAGGAAACAGGAGATTTTTTTCAAGCGGCCTTAACATTATTGTAACAATGGGTACAATAGTAAGTTCCCGCGTCTCTTACGTCTTATTATACAATATTAGCCAGCCTATTATGTGCATTTCCACACTACAACACAAACACTTTTACAAGGAAGAAATAGACAATCATTACTTCCGTTTTTATGGTAAACTAACAATTTCTAACGTGACCTTCCGTCTAATTTCGTGTGGTAATTAAAATTTGATACGCGTGAAGGATATAAATATAGTAATCAACGCATGACCTTAGCAAACTATAAAACATTAACGGCAGCATGAAGTTTTGATCTAAATATATTAAAAATAAGCTTCCGGATATGGCAAGAAACATAATATTATATCAATAAATAAAAATCAAACCTTTAACATTCTTGTCGCAATCCCCACTTATTTTTCTGTAAGTACCAACACCAGGTACAGCAGTACTCCGAGAAAACCTACGATGTACCGGTCTTCGGCGCGCTTCTTCTATTGAATATGAATTTCTAACATCCACTTTACGTGGTGCACATCGTTCTTGGACAGGTGATACGTAATGTTTAATGCTTTCATCGCGGGACAAATTTTGTAAGCTTATTCCATTTCTTATTGTTTCTTTTATTAGATTGTCTTTTTTCGACTGCTTCAATGTCAAGTTGTCAAAGCTTTTACACGGCGTTAATGTCACAATATTATTATTTCTGATATCGTACAATTTACTAGGATCAAAAACACTCACTCGTGGACAGTGGATCAGTATGTCTGGTGTTTTATTATATTTTACGTAATTTCCTTCTTGTAACGGAGATTTTTCCAGTTTATGACGGTTTACCCGAAATTTCACATGTCTTCCGTGCTTCATGGCAATGTCAGCTCTTATTTCAGCAGGATGCAAAACACTGGACTCTGGATAAATACAGGGACTTATTCCATTTTTATAAACACGATAGCTCCGTTTATTGCGTCTTTGATTTAAATTGTCATCGTGAATAAAACTTTCGTCGTAATGTGGCATTTTAACGGATATCATTTCACTCATGAAATTTTCATAATTCACTGCATTAAAAATATTTCCTTTAGTTTAAAATTCAATCAAAACATGGGTCGTGCATAAGTTTGCAATAGCGAAAGGAGACCCTTTTAGAAATCTGTAATGGCGCACGTTTACTTAAAATTTCTCTTACGAATTTTAATGAAATTCTGTGTTAGCTTTCCCGGCTACTCTGAGACTGAAGCCAAAATCCAAAAACTGTTATGTATCATTGAGTAACGGAAATAGCTAAGACGTAAGGTACAATTAGGTCATTATTTATTTACAGTGAACGTCGTACTGCTATCTTACAATCGATATTTTTAAGTTTGATAATGTTAAACAATACATCATAACGGTTATTTTCTCTAATAGTTTAGTTAAACTCTTTAATAGTTTTAAAGCTTGGTAGAGCTGCATGTATAAATTATACAATTTGTTTAATATGCTCACAGTTGGAAAATGTTTCCGCAAACATTTGCACTGAGTGAAAACTATGGTTTCACGTCTATAATTAAACTTTGTTTATGTATGTCGCTTTCTGTAAACACCACTTTTTTATAAAAAAAAATATTTTCACACTAAATCTCCACCACGTGCACAAAATTCATGAAAATCCCTTCAAGGGCGCATACTTGATACTACACTGAGGAAATATCTGCGCTAAAATTAGACAGATATTTTTCGCAACACTATCAACAATGCTCTCGATATCCAGCAGAGCAACGAATAGGCGAGGCTACGACCAGCGGACCATGCGATTGACACAGGGTTTCGAATTATCGGTAGATTTGCGAGATAGCCGCGAGAGAGAAGCGGTGCGATCGGCCGCGGCGGCGCGGCGGCACTGCAACTTGCAAGCCAGCGAGGGCAGTCGCGGTCGCTGCTGTGGGCTGTCGCACCATCAATAGTGAAAGTGCCGGTTCCATGCACCTCTGCCGGCTGCGCCCGCGCACACCTGTGCTCGCACATCATTTTAAATATTTGCAAAATTTAGGAACACTAATTAAACGCATGTTCCAGACGAGGAATAGATTAATTTTCTAAAATTAAATTAACAAAAGATGCATTTATAAATTTAACGTTTTATTTCAAGAATTTGCATTTCTTGATTTAAAATATTTATAATTATTGTTAGGTCCAACTAAGAAAGTGATTTTAGCTTACGATACGTATTTTAATGAATTTAAATTTTAAATTGATAAATATTTTAGAAATTTTCAGTTTAGTTATCTATTAATATCTATTTTTATTTCTATTAGCATTTAAATAGTTAACATTATTTTAAGTTTAACTGAATATAGTTTTATCGTTTAACAATTTTCCCTTCTAAGTTTCAACCACATAGATTATCATCATATAAGGCATTGAAGCGAGTAAGTAAACTAGAAGTGTGCTAAAAGATCTGTGTCACTTGACCATTAACAGCGCCAGGGTTACACGCAATGGCATTTATAAATTGCTGTTAACTGCATTTAACATGCAACCTAATATATTTTTTGAAATAGACCAATTGAAAATAGTTTTTACTTCAAGATAAAAATTTGATCCGTTGTAAAAGAAAAGTAGGTAACAATTTAAACGGTATCTTGGACAAAACAAATAAAGGAGAGCAAGTCACGAAATATATTTCTATTACCAGCGTTCTTATAGCTCAAGAAGACTATAGAATCAGGTCGGTTACGGTTGATCTACACCCAGTACATAGTAGGTACTATAACTTACTTTCGGTGGAGTATAAATAAAAATAATTAATGCATTTAAACTGATGCCAACATAAATGGGCCTAATTAAAAAAAAAGAAAATTACAACGCTTATTATGCTGACTTTAATAATCAAATTGTAGTAGTATTTACTAAACGTTTTACCGTAATTAGCAAGAGAAAATATGTCAGTAAACGAGGGGATGTATAACAGAACCATAAACCAATTATGAACATAAATTAGGCCAATTTAACTTATTGTCATTAAAAATAGTTACATTAATTAGTTATAAAAGATTATGAGTTTCATCTACAATAAGCAAATAGAAAGAGACGCAACGCTCGACCACTACAGCCACGGTCCAAGCAACTCACTTTCCAATGAGCTAGCCCGATCGCGATACCTAGCCTAACGGGATTGTATTACTTTAAAGTACCTTACATGACATTAAACCGAACCCACTTACAGATACTCTAGTAGCCGTATGTATTTGCACACATTCATCAACCAAAATAATTTTTTAAGCAATTTCATAGATGCAGTACGAGTATGGCTAAGGTACTGCACCGAATGGCCTCGTTTATTTGTCAATTGTGATTTGAGGTGTATTACACTCACCGGCACGGAATCTTGGCCACTGCAAATTTTTGCGTAAAATAACACTATTTCTTTTCTACTACAAAATTCAATAAAAATTTAATCAAAACTAGTTACTTTAATGTTTTTACTAACTTTTAGTAATAATTGGAAGTTAATAAGAAGTACTACCGAGTAGATATGAATTAAACAAGAATTTACGCTTTTCCTGTGAAATTTAAATGATTTCTTAAAAAATGCAAAAAAATTAGAAAGAACGTTTCCATTAAAAAAATTGAACCTTTTAATAAAAGGTGTTTCCTTCTCTTGCCTTAAACACTGTTTGCATCCAGTCTGGCATACTCTAGAAGACATTTTTGGAGACCACTTGAGCTATAGTGTACCAAACGGCCCCAGCTGTATTTCTAAGCTCATCTAACATTAGTGCTGGGTTGAAATCGAACTTTATGTTTCTTTTAAGCATGTCCCAGATGTGTTCTATTGGATTAAGATCCGGGCTACGAGCTGGCCACTCCAATTTTTCAATAATAACCTCTTGAAGGTACTCTTATACGTATCGTACGACACGCGGACGTGCGTTATAGTGTATAAGTAGCAAATTTTCTTCACTGATAAACCTGTAATAGGGCTGAAAATGTTCCTGGAGAATTTCCTCGATGTACCTGATCAAATTTAAGCCATTATCTACGATAAATAACTCCGTGCGAGCACCGGAACTTATACCTCCCCATACCATTATTGACCCTCCATGAAAAATCGCATTTTGAGTGTGGTGATGTGTGAAAACCTCTCTTCTCGTCTCCTCTATACTGACTGTTGGCTATCAGAAGCTCGTAAAGTACCTTAGCAGCCATCTGTGAACACCTCACGAGCGCACTGGCTGTGGGTCCAGTTTTCATGTTCTCGTGCAAAACGAAGACTTGCTTCTCTGTGATGTCTGAGGAGTTCTGGACGGCGTGCTGGTCTGAAAACCTTCGAATTAACTTCTTTCATTAGTCTTCTCACCGATTGCTCACTCACATTTATTATCCTGGTGTTTTAGAGCCGGTGGCGTATCCTAAAAACTGTCAGAAAGCCATTTCTGAGTATCTCTCGAACAATAAACGGGTCTTCTCGAGCTGATGTGCACCTCACACCTTCATTTCCTGGTCTGCACATGTGGCTGCCAGTCTCCTGGTATCTTCTCCATGCATAGTGCATCGCTGAACGAGGTACGTACTGTACATTAGGTACTTTACGTTGCGGCAGTCATTGGTCTAACATTGTGATGGCCTGAGTAGGTTGTTCAGATGTTAATGGCATTTTTTATTGTTTGTTATGATCATTGACTACAGTACAACAATAACAATATCTTAAAACGGCATAAAAGATATTGAAAAAAGTTTAAAACGAACAATTCGTAACTTCGGCTTAAACGCACAAATCACAAATTTCGAGTAACTCTTAAAAAGTGGTAAAAGATTATTCTGAAACTCAATGATTTCTTACCATAAAATTAAACAAATAATATGTTAACATATCTGCATACAAAAAAATCGTGAAAAACACTTCAAACTTTTTTTATCGGCAAATTTGTAAGTGGCCAAGATTCCGTGCCGGTGAGTGTATTATGTTCGCAGTCTAATATATAAAAATCAATGCCACTTTTCGTTGTAATTCCATAACTCGAGAACGGCTGAACCGATTTCGATAATTCTTTTTTTATTATATTCCTTGAAGTACGAGGATGGTTCTTATGTAGAGAAAACGTTAATATGTACCACGGGCGAAGCCGGGGCGGACCGCTAGTATTATCTATTTCTAAAATAACAGATTATTAGTATTTTCTAGTGTTTGATTTTACGCGAGTATTGTACATTTAGTAATTCTAGTATTACTAGTCTCCCTGTGACCACGCTCGCTGCATAATGTTCGAAACGTCGGGAAAATAATATAATGAATAAATCGCGTTTAAAATCCGTTAAAAAATCTTCAATTTCTAACAGATTATTTTTAGTATTATCCTTGCGGGATAAATGTAATTTTTTGCACTATCAAGTTTGAAGGACTGAATTCTAATATTCTAACAAAAGTATTTATCAAAAAACAATTATAGCGAGCGATGCGCTGGTTTAAAAAAAATAATGCAGTCACTACACAAACAGACCATTAGAAAATGTACACGTGGAAAAGTTGTCCCATGAACACACACATCTAGAAACTATTATAATTATAATAAATAAAAAATATATGTTGACATATAATTGACCATGTGTTGCAATCCATGATTATTTTACGGTTCATACAGCACGTTTATAAGTGTAACAGGGTCAATCAATTTTTAAAGGTCCCGATCATAATTTTCTCGTATTTTTTTTTTTTACTTAATTTTCAGCATTTTACTATTTCATTTAGAAGATAATTCTTCGTAGATTAAGATTATATAAGCAGCAGTGATGTTGATTAAATACATTTGTGGATTTAACTTCACGAACCGATCTATTCACGGGAAATAATGTCCTTTGGACAACTTACACAATAGTACTTTTTTAAATGTTAAATTCCCTTAAGAATTAAAACAATTTCTTCTAATATTAAATAATAAATAATGTTTTGATATTTGTTCTATTTACACCCAAAATACGAAATATTTTTATTAAAATTGAAACGAATGATGTCTTTTGAACAACCAAATAATGTTTCATATATAAAAAAGTTTCAGTAAAGCGGAAATAGTGATATTTTTTACAAAAAAACTATTAAGGCGAGGTTGTTACGTATCGTATTATTGATTTTACTTAATTAAAATGAACTGATTCTCGATAAAACTGAATGAATGAAGTATAATGTGATTTTCATATGGGGACATCTTAGTTGTAGTAGTAGCGTCTTGATTTTTGAAATGTTAAAATTACAATTAAACTAGACATAAAATCGCGTAATAAAAATGTGTTCCCGAAACAGCCGAGTAATAAACAAAACATGAACTATTTAACTGTTAAAGTATAAGTTTTATATAATTATTGTCCTAGGGACAACCAAATTGTCCATGGTACAACCACTTTGGTTGACCAAGTGACTGGTTGTCCGCGGGACATTTTTTAAATTTTGAGCCGCCAAGCAAATACTATTGTTATTTTATATATTAATCTCAGCTCACACTAAAATATAGACGAAAGCGCATCTCGTGTAGTATAATTGATAACAATGCATCAAGTACTTACGTTTTAATCACAGTTGTCTGACGGACTGACAAAAAAGCCACCCCACACTCACCAACAACGCTCGGACGACTGTTGCCGTGATTTTATACAAATCAAAGTGGCGTTTGAGCCCGACCGTTAATTATTGTGTTTAGCTTGTTGTTTAGGAATCTACCGCGCCATATGTGTTTTGGTTTCATAACTAAATTACGGTTGTCTGTGAGACCTGTGTCATGTAGGTGATTTATGGGGACAAAAGTAAAATGCCTGAAAATCGTATTATATCCAATAAAAAAAAAATGGTTTGTATGTTTGGATGTCAATAATTATGTACTGAAACAAGGAGTGTATTTGGTATTTATGGTCGTGATAGTATGTGTTCGTGATGCGAAGTTTGTTAATGCATTGTGGCATGGGGACAAATGTGATAGTACTGGAAAATTGCATTTAGTCCCTCGACAACCATGAAACAACGCACAAATTAATAAAACAAGTAAAATATTGTTCGCAATAATGCTAGAAAATATTAAAAGGAATATAATTAAAACGAATTTAACTCTTTATGATTTCATGTTTATTAATTATCCTTCAGGGACATGATCCGTACACGTCGGACCAATAAAAGTTGATCGACCCAACAATAACGAATGGCAAACATATCAATATACGGATGGAATAATGTAAGTTGATCATATTATGGGATTTATTATCATAGCAAATGTATAGATTTTCATCTTTATGGAATGTTTTTTATTGAAAAATTATACCTATTATATTAACGACTAGCTTCCGCCCGCGACTCCGTCCGCGTGGAAAAATTAAGAAAAATTAAGATTAATTTTTTTTCTACGTATTTTTCCAGGATAAAAAGTATCCTATTTTACGCCCAGGATAATAAGGTATAATTATACCAAGTTTCATCGAAATCGAACCGGTAGTTTTCACGTGATGTCTTCACATACAGACAGACAGACAGACAGACAGACAGACAGACAGACAGACAGACAGACAGACAGACAAAAATTTTTTTAATCACATATTTGGGTTTGGTATCGATCCAGTAACACCCCCTGCTAGTTATTTTTTCAATATTTTCAATGTACAGATTTGACCCTTCTACAGATTTATTATATGTATAGATGTATAGATTATTTTTTTGTAAATACAATAAAACACATTATGATGATTTAAACTACTTTTGCTAGGAGATATTGTGTTATGCGCTTATCACATGTGGTTTTTTATTACACAAGCTCCAAGCTATGAAATATAAGATATTCTCAGAGAATTTTAGCAATAATTGTGAACGTAAGTCGAATCGATTAGTCAACGTATGTACTAACGTTATAACTCTTTATGTTACTAATCCTCTTATATCGTTTTGTAACCGATGATTAAGAAATTCGCAATCATAAAGTACTTATTTAGTAGCCCTTTGGTCGAAAATGGACCATTATCATAAATAAAAGTCTGCAATACACATGGCTGTGTTTTAAATGAATGGTAGTGTTTAGTTTTTTTTTTAATGCGATATGCGATATCTAAATAATTGCAGTATTCTGTACTTCTCCATATCTATACTTAATATTATAAAGCTGAAGAGTTTGTTTGTTTGTTTGTTTGTTTGAAAGCCCTAATCTCCGGAACTACTGGTCCGATTTGAAAAATTATTTCGGTGTTAGATAGCTCATTTATGGAGGAAGGCTATATATATATCATCACTCTAGGAGTAGAGTAGAGCCACGGGGGTGAAATTTTCGTAAAAAACGTCTAAAATTTTTTTCTTCACGTATTAAAAATATACTTATGGGTTTGTATTTAGATGCAAGTTTACTTGGTAGGTACATAGTATATGAATTCTGGGCCAATTTTATTGTTTACATGTTGCAAGTTGCAACATCCAACTCCAAGAGTCACGATATTAGCGCATTAAACATCATTACCACCTCACAAGTTACGCATAAGGTCGTAATAACAATAAATCGTTTAGAAACGGTCGCAGACCGCTAAATCGTCACAAACGCATATATTATACAAGATACATGCAAACAGTGCGTTATGGACGACTAGAGATTCGAGATATAAGTTGAAATAAGATACCATAGTACAAACCTTTCACTTTCAACAAAAGGAAAGATAACATCGACAAATTCTAATAATGCTATTCGAGCACTTAAGGCATTTTGCCAACCTGCCGTAACACAACATCAACCTCAATCAAGATTCGCTAGGTACTTTGTGCATTCAAACAAACATTTGCGCAAACAAAGCTATGCGAATAGCTTGAGGTAATGGAGGAAATAATGACTTGTGCCGAGTGCAAATGGGTTCCCCATAACGGATCTTAACATTCAGAAACACTTCATGATGTTTTCAGATATTACATCCACGAATTATAAATGGTAAGATTACACAGGTACATCAAAGTTCTTTAATTAAATTGCACGTGTAACGGTGTAATGTAGTATCATCCATCAACTATTTTTATCTATAATTTACATCACTGTAAATTATTGTAGTAACTAATGACGATATTTTAGCTTTTACGAATTTAAAGTATAATGGACGGTCCATTTATCGTTGCCTTGATATGTCAATCAAAATTCAAAAGTAATAACCTACAATAAACTTAAATTACTTATACACAATTATTTTGAGTAAATTTATTAAGAAAGGCTAAAACATGTAATGTAGGAAATGGAAACTAGGCGGTAGTACAAGTCTCTGTCGAGGTCCCGTTATGGAGCTTTAGCAGATAGGCCAAAGCACGTAGGCATTGCTATGTAACTGTCTCAAATTATAATTATTATAATACAATAGAGATAATGATTTCACATTGCTTGAACATTTGTAAAATATAATGAATTTAACGTTTATTTTAGAGGCAGTTTATAAGTGGGTCGTACATTATGAATACACTTTAATAACATCTTTAACTACATTTTCTGATATGGTAGGTATGATATTCGTGTTATATTACGAGGCAAACTAAAAATTCATTTATATAATCTTTTCTAGAGCCGCTGTGCCGCTAATTGTTACAGTTTAATGTATTAGGTACATCTAAATAATACGTGAAGCAAAAACTTTGTACCCCTTTTTACCAAAATCGCTATTGCTGGGTGAAATTTGGCACACTTGTAGTCCACTAATATTCTTTTAAAGTAATGCATGTAAAAATAGATTAAATTAGTAAAAAATAACAACGACCTAGCATTTGACAGACACACGCAAGTGTACTCTTTTAAGTTATTTTCACACCAAGAGCATTAAAATAACAAGATTGGAAGATGTGGAATTATGTTGACGATTTGTATTTCTAGGTGGATCAAAGGTTAAGAAACAATAATATTATAAAACCTGCATTCTAAAGTCTCCGTCTTTCCTAAGCTTCATCTTTCAACGTAGGTGATAGCCAATTTAAGCGAAATATAATAGTTGTAGAGGAAACCGCAATCCCGTGCATTCAAATTCCTTGATCATTGACGTTTATTGCAAGCCAACCGCATTTATTGCATCGATACGATATTGATCGACATCAGAATATATTTTATCTTACTGAGATGTGCCTTTAAATTGCGTCGGCTCTTTCAAAGGTGTTTTCGATATTACTCAAGCGTTAAACAAACTTATTGGAGATGATTATCATTGTACTGTCGAATAAGTCAATTAATCTTGCATTTAACTGAAAAATTACGTTTCGCCAATATATCAGCAGAGAAATTGTTCATTGACAATCGTTGTAAAACAATAACTGTGACAATGCCTACCTATTTGAATTTTCACTTCACGGCCAATTTAAATGACCGAGGGAGCACGAAGAAAATAACTTTCACATATTACTAGAAACTCAAACAAATTAATCGTGTCTACATACGCAATATTTTAAACTTTAAACATTAGAGTTTGTAAATGAAAAAACGATAATGACATTGAAAAAAAAAATTGAAATTTCCCAAAATAATTTAGCACTAGTTACCTACATCAAAAAATTTATGTTAGGTAGATACATACAGGGTAAACAGTACCTATAAAGTGCGAACGTTGGATTTTTTGACGCTTTTACATTTAAAGTTTTAATGGATATTTTGCGTAATTCCTCAACAACTTGTTGTATCAAATAGTACAATATGACCTTTGCAAATAAATAGAACCTTGAAATCAAATGTTAAACAGGCAAATTCATTAATGACCCGTGATAGGGCGTCTAACTCTCATGCTAGTACGGAACAAGGCCGCGCTCGGCGGATACCCGCGTGGCCCGATCTTCACATTCCATTAACTATGCATCGCGAATTAGTATTTGGGCCACACTATTTAATAATTACTACAGTTTGGTGACTCAGTAGCTAAACCATGACGAACTATAAATAGTACAATTATATACAGCTGAAGAGTTTGTATGTATAATGTATGAATGCACTAATCTCAGGAACTACTTAGCCGATTTCACTGTTGGATATAATCCCAGGCCCACAGACAATGGCTGTGGGGGAATCTTTAGCTATTATTTTAATATTTATAATTTTTGTCAATTTAATCCCTCAGCCCCCGGAATCACAGACAATAGAAAATCTATTGTGTCGTGGTCTCATTGGGCCGCTCGGTGGTCAATGGGTTAATATTCAACCAACTTTTGGAAAAACAAGATACATACATAGATATAGATAGATAGATCTCCTGTATTATTTTTTGGTTTTGTTACTCAATAACTGGGTATGGGTTATCAACTGAATAACAGGATTATATTTGTGTTTGATAGAAAATTGCTCTCATTTGATCCCAATATAGAATTTGGAGTTGTAACATCCACCCCAAGAAATATTGCGACATTTTGGTAAAAAATAATAATATTATGTACCTATGTAACTTATAATTACTTTTTTTACATTAAAATATAATTTCTACCTACAAAAATAAATTATATATATATATTATAGGTATATACTTCAGGAAAGTAAATTACCTAAAATACCAATTCATTTAAAACTATAGTTTTTCTTGTTGAAACAGGCAAGATCTAATTTAATACTGTCTTCAAATTCTACCTACAAAACTTGCGGAATCCATACTTAGAGGAAAACATTAAAAAAAAAATTATCTATGAATATTTATAGCGTATGTAATCTATGACATAATGAAATTGAACTCAGTACCTATTTATACAATTTTTTTCAATAATAAATATAGTAGGTATCTACATAAAGTAATCCGTCTTGAATGAAATAAAACTTATATCTGACTGCATATAGAAAAATGTTTATGCTATCCTATATAAGGCAACCACTACAAAACTTGTCACTTGACTGGAATTTTTTGTTACATTTCTGTTTTGATAACTGATTAATGATAAAATAATATATTTAATAAAATGCAGGCATAGGTACATGTTTTTGCTTAGATTATTAGTTTTTAAAAACATTCATTACGAAATAAAAACTTATTTATGTCATTTTCAAACTTAAGTTCACATATTTTTAATATTTTATTTACATTGTTGATAATATTTCGCGACATGAGCTCGAGCTGTGTCTAAAAAAGTATGAATTGTGTCCTTATTTTAAACACATAGAGCACAGAAACACTGTGTTTTTAAGAGAAAGCGTGCGTTTCAAATGCGTTATTTAATAGACTCCGCTAGTAATAAATATGCAGAAGCGAAACTATTTATAAGAAGTACAAAAGTAGAATACCAATAAATTAGTAGTCTCAAGTGGAATGTTAAGAATATACAATATCTTCTTACCTTGCCCACATTTCTCAGACTTGGGAGTTGAAGTCATTATTAATTTATTATCAGTCCAATGTCATATTATTGTAGTTATTGGCGCTTTACAATTTAGAAAAACTTTTTACTGTCTTCAGTAAAATAAGAATCGACCGGCAGCCATATTAGACACTATATTTTCGTTCTGTCAACTTCTGTTTATATCAAAAAGTGTTGTACCTATACACGTTTCACTACTTTAATAAATTGATGATAAATTAATAATTTTTATTGATAAATAACAATAATTTGAGTTATTTTATTTACAAAATTAATAATATTTTTTTAACAGAAGAAACTTAGCACCCCATCTATGGAATTTTGGGTCGAAAATGACCTTGATCGTTAGGTCCCCGTTAGGTCCTTTAAGGTCCCACAATTTTTTCGTTAGGTCCCCTTTAGTTTTTTTTTAAATAATTTTTTAAATTTTAGGTATAAAAAAATGCAACTTTAGCACCCCATCCATAGAATTTTGGGTCAAAAATGACCTTAATCGATAGGTCTCCGTTAGGTCCTATAAGGTCCCACAATTTTTTCGTTAGGTGCCCTTTAGTTTTTTTTTAATAATTTTTTTTTAATTTTAGGTATAAAAAAGTTACACTTTAGCACCCCATCCATAGCAAAATTGGCAAATTTTATCAAAATCGTATTCTTTACCGTTAGGTCCGTATAGGCTCATCATTGAAATTGTTGAATTATTTATTTTATTAAAATTATAAAATAATAAAAACCTGCGCATGCGCCTTAGAGCATTAAGGCATGCGCACATCATACATAAACAGCGCGAAATTTAAAATCGTATCGTTTCATTTATTAAATAAATCTATTGTTCTGAGAGTGCTTATTTATTAAAAACCTACTTTTCAACCTAGACTTAAAATAACTATTAGTGTATTAGTGTCAATTTAAGGTGTATTATATATATTTTTTGTAGCGGCCACAGGGCCACACTATCTGGAATGTCATCGCGGCGTTTCTGCGTAGGGTCAATCATCATAATTATGGTAACTTAGGTTATAGTTGGAAATAAAGTTTTGATACTTTAATTTATTATTACGAGCTTTGTTTTTTTGAGAGATTAACAACCTCTTCATCTATATAATATTATATATATATGTAATCTGGTACTGTTATCTGATACAGATAAAAAAAAGAACAGCTAGTGAAAGTAAGAAAAAACATAATAAAATACAATTAAATTTTGTTTAATCAATATAATCATATTAAATCCGCGTTATAAAAGCCGCGTTCAGACGCGAATAAAGAATAAGAATCACTATCATTATCTCTGACATCATTAACAGGTTCACTGTCCAGCTTATAGAGTGAGAATTGTTCCACACGTCCAGTTATGTTTTTATGTCCGTCCAGCAATTATTTATGATAAAACGGTACATCTGTTACCTATGTCCCGACACTATTTGGTATATAGGTTATGTTCTGTCAAGTCCACGTGAAATAAATGACGATCTCTCCACGTTCACTGTTAAAAACAGCCTGGAAATCGTATGGACGACCAGACCACATATGGTCTGTGGACTAGTAGTGCTATATACTCTACAGACCATATTTGGTCTGTGGACAGTGAACCTGTTAACTCTTCCATGTCTGCAGTTATTCCATCTTGTTTTTTTTGTACTGCTCTTCAACATGATTATCATGGTTCGGTCAAAGAATAAATCTCGTCGAGATACTGATTTTGTGTCTTTAAACATTTTGAACGGACCAGATCGTTCAATTTTATATTGTTGCTTGAATAGTTTTTAACTTGATTACTGGTATCGTCCATGCAAAATAATAATATTAAACAAATCATACCTACTTATAATAATGTGCAATGCAATCAAGATGAAAAGCATCAAAATATCAAGTCACACTTAACAATGCATTGAGATATTTCTCGTAAACACTCTTGTTTTTCCTTGAAAATTACATCTCTTTCAAATTGTTTCATTTTAAATTTATTAATCATAGTTTAAAGTTTTCGTCATGTTTTCAAAAATATTTTTTTTAATTTTTTTTTTAGAAATCACTAAAATCCTAAGCTAAAATTGCAGAAAAAAAAAACACTTTGACAAGCTTTGACACATCAACAACTCAGGTTTTAATGACAGTTAACTGTCAAGTGTTGCCAAATAAATTTTCGAAATAAAAAGCCAGTTTCATCTTTCGGACGTGACTAGTATAGATTTATTTATTGATTTAAATTTAATAAATGAAACGATACCAATTTAAATTTCGCATTGTTTATGTATGATGTGCGCATGCCTTAATGCTCTAAGGCGCATGCGCAGGTTTTTATTATTTTATAATTTTAATAAAATAAATAATTCAACAATTTCAATGATGAGCCTATACGGACCTAACGGTAAAGAATACGATTTTGATAAAATTTGCCAATTTTGCTATGGATGGGGTGCTAAAGTGTAACTTTTTTATACCTAAAATTAAAAAAAAATTATTAAAAAAAAACTAAAGGGGACCTAACGAAAAAATTGTGGGACCTTATAGGACCTAACGGAGACCTATCGATTAAGGTCATTTTTGACCCAAAATTCTATGGATGGGGTGCTAAAGTTGCATTTTTTTATACTTAAAATTTAAAAAATTATTAAAAAAAAAACTAAAGGGGACCTAACGAAAAAATTGTGGGACCTTAAAGGACCTAACGGGGACCTAACGATCAAGGTCATTTTCGACCCAAAATTCCAAAATTCCAAAATTCCATAGATGGGGTGCTAAGTTTGCACTGGTTTAGATACTTTAGGTTATTTTATTCAATAACAAACCAAATACAAGTAAATACTATTATTTACTCAACTACAGATTTATTTTAAAAATTCCTTAAAATTATCTGAATTATTTTTAAATGATTATATGAAATCAAAGTTGAACTTCTTTTATATAGTTTTGTCAATCTAATAATGAATGCACCTTCATTATCTGTTACTCGTTTGCAACAAATTGACAGCAGACAATTTGTAAAAATAGAAATGGAGATCGTTGTGTTTGACATCGTGTATCAACAATTTCTGATATCTTGTGTTATGTAGTGATTAATAAATAAAAGTGCAAAGGTTTTCGTTGACTTTATGCAAATAATGTTCGTAGCTTGTTGAACTTTTACGGAGAGATATTGAGCAAAATTCTGTTTGTTTATTAACGCCAACAAGACGAAGTAATCATGGCGGATCCACTGAGTTTGCTTCGACAATATAACGTAAATAAAAAAGAAATTATTGAACGGGACAACCAAATTATATTTGGCGAATTTTCGTGGCCGAAAAATGTTAAAACAAACTATCTTATGTGGGGGTAAGTAACCGTTTTTCCTTTATGACAATCGAATGTAGGTAACCTATTATCTAACAAAAATGGATAAATTTTTCAAATTATTATATATTTTTTGCAGTTCGGGCAAGGAGGGGTGCGAAAAAGAATATTACACTTTGGAATGCCTGCTTTTCATACTTAAAAATACACACTTGACCCATCCTGTTTATGTAAAACAAGCAGCTGTAAGTGAGAATCGTTATATTTTATTTATATACAAGCAAGTGCACGGTAAAATAATGTATTTATAATATGACTTTGAGTTTGAGTATATTTGAATCATTGACAGGCAGTAAAAGGAATGATCGGGCAAATATCAAATATTATAAATATATATTTTTTTGTTCAAAAACAACAATCATACGATCTATATTTGCTTTTCTTTACAGGCTGCAAATATACCACCTGTGCGCCGTCCCGATCGTAAGGATATGCTTGCATATCTTAATGGTGAGACGGCAACTAGTGCATCTATTGACAAAAGTGCACCCTTAGAAATACCAACACAGGTATGTATGAATTTGACTACCGATATTACAATCATTTGTACTGTGATTGTAATAAAATGCTTATTTTAAACAATAAAGGTT
Organism: Colias croceus; assembly: GCF_905220415.1. Lineage (NCBI taxonomy): Eukaryota > Metazoa > Arthropoda > Insecta > Lepidoptera > Pieridae > Colias > Colias croceus. Next base: position 5,134,437 of record NC_059538.1, read on the forward strand.
AAACGAACACATGACCATGATGGTGGCGAATCAGCAGCCAAGAAACCTCGTATTGAAGAGATTCATGTACAAAAAGTGCGAGAGCAACTTGCAGCTCGCCTTGATGCACCTAAAGAAGCTTCTGTCACCGTTGACAATATCAAGTAAGATTTTATTTGTTAATTAGTTTGAGTCACAAAGAAATTAAATTTTATACACGTTGTGCTAAAAAGTCATCATCATCATCATCAGCCCATATACGTTCCCACTGCTGGGACACGGGCCTCCTATGAGGCGAGGGTACAGGCCATAATCCACCGCGCTGGCCAAGTGCGTGTTGGCGGATGACACATGTCGTCGAACTTTTTAATTCTTCGACATGTCGGTTTCCTCACGATGTTTTCCTTCACCGTTCGAGCAGTGGTGATGTTACAACATGCGCAGATAAATTGAAAAATCAATTTAATTCCTGCGCGCTCGCCTGGTCTCGAACCACGGACTTATCGATTCGAAATCCGAGGTCTCACCATTGAGCCACCACTGCTCTGTGCTAAAAAGTAATAAAATAAAAATATTTTTCTCTCTTCTTACAGATCTCTATCTGAAGCCATGTCTGTGGAAAAGATTGCAGCTATTAAGGCAAAACGTTTGGCTAAAAAAAGGACTACAATTAAAAGTAATGACTACTCTGATACACTTGGTGTGGTTGGATCAGACTTGAGGGCTATATTGGATTATGATGTTGATCTCACCAAGGATATTATCAGTCGAGAAAGGCAGTGGAGGACTAGGACAACAGTATTACAGAGCAATGGAAAAGTAAGAAGCTTATTCTAATACATTCAATATAGTTTAAAGCTTATTTGTTAAGCTACAATTTTATTAATTAATAAATGCATAAAACCTTGACTAAAGGGACAAGCTAAATAATGATTTTGCAGCATGAATGGATGCTGGGATTATACTTTTGTGAAATTAATACAATTTATTATGAATTTGTATTAATCGAGTGTAGATTTTTTAATGAAATTAATTTTAATATTGGTTATGTAGCTTAAAAGTAATCCATAAAACACATACAATTAATTGAAAATTTGTTGAGTTTGAGTTTAAGCTTGTTATTTCAGATATTTGCAAAGAGCATTGGAGCACTACTTGGAAGTATAAAAGCAAGGGAAGAAGGCAGGGCAGGAGTGCCGAGGCCTCAACCAGTCGTGCTTCCCCAACCAACTACAATCCCTGCACAGCAAACACAGTATAACAGATACGATCAGGAAAGATTTATTAGGCAAAAAGAAGGTATAATTTCGTATCAAATATGTATACTTCAATGAATGAACTGAATCTTTATTATTTTCATGTCTACATCAGTGCATTGAGTGTTGAAATAAATGTGATAAAGCCACTTTTTCTGATTTTAGCTTTTTAATTAGTTTTCTATTTTACTTGTATAATTTTGAGTAATTAATAAATAAATAAAAATAATATCTACAATCTTGAGTCATAAAAGAATGATTTGCCGATCAATAGATTGGAGCTATTATAAACTGATTTGTATATAACAATATTCATGTTGCAGAAACGGAGGGCTTCAAAATCGACACTATGGGAACATATCATGGTATGACACTGAAGTCAGTGACAGAGGGCCCCAGCGTGCCCGTTGCGGCGCGAGCTCCTGCCACGCCGAACCATCCACGACAAATGCCACGTGAGTATAATATTATGTGGTCGTGATATTCAATGTTGTTAAGAAAAGTCTTTCCTATGGATCTGAAAATGACGCCTTATAGGATCAATGTTATTTGTTGTGTGATGAAGACAAAATTAAATCTATTCCAGTAAATATTATGTGCAGTTTTTGTTGTGTTGTGTAATAGAAATCCACCATCTATATACATATTATATTGTTGTATCAATTGCAATATGAACTATCCAAGGAAAAATGAATGCGAAAGAAAGACAGGTGCACCTGTTTTTTTATTAAAAAAAAATTAACAACCTCTTACTAATTAGAAATGGCACACATAAATTTGCAGAAAACGGCCCTATACCAAGCACGCCCGGTCGTAAAGAGCTTTTACCAGTGGCGGCTGCAAGGCCTCCAACGGGCGGAGGGAAGAGACCATCTCGAACGCCCATCATCATCATACCCGCAGCTGCTACGTCACTCATATCTATGTTCAATGTTAAGGATATGCTTCAGGATCTTAAGTAGGTGTAAATGATAAAATTTTTCATTGCTAGTTACAGTTTATTCTTCTTAATTATAGAATGTTTAATTCATCTCCTCTTTTATAGTGAAATGCTTACAATTCACATATTAGTGAAAGTTCTTATTATAATAATTAATTCATTTCAAATAATAAATATAGTCTAGTTATTTTTATTATAGATTTATACTATCTGTTTATTCCTTTGATCATTGTTTTGTTCTAGTATTTATGTGGCAGTCATTTTATGAAATTCCCAATAAAATATTCAACATTATTACCTCAGATTCGTGGCTGTGGAGCAAAAGAAAGCCGAAGGCGCCACACGTGAAAATGAAGTATTATTGCAGAGGCGAAAGGGTCCATCTGGTGACAATGTACCCAACAATGCAACAACAATAACGGTATTTATTTGAATTATTAACTATTTATTTAACCAAAAAAAGCTTCATCCTTTTCAAGTCCAGTAAAAGACGATTTTTGGGGCCATCCACAGGAAAATAATGATTTTATTATAATATCAGCTGTTCCTCGCGGTTTTACCGCATTGCTCTGCTCCTGTTGGTGTTAGCGTGATGATATATAGCCTATAACCTTCCTCGATAAATGGGCTATCTAACACCGAAAGAATTTTTCAAATTGGACCAGTAGTTCCTGAGATTAGCTCGTTCAAACAAACAAATAAAATCTTCAGCTTTATAATATTAGTATAGATGTATATTTTAAATTATATAAATATTGTTTAGGTCCCATATCGCGTGGTGGACAATCCCAGCAGGCTATCAGCGGCGGAATGGGACCGCGTGGTGGCCGTGTTCGTGCAGGGACCGGCCTGGCAGTTCAAGGGCTGGCCCTGGGATGGAAACCCTGTGCAGATATTTGCTAATAGTGAGTAGTAGCTAGTGGAGTCCTGAAGTGTTGAATTCTTTGGCTCTTTGAAACATTCAATAAATTACCTAGTTTTCACTATTTTACTTTAAAACATAAAAAAAAAATTGTAGTTTTTACTTTTCACTTTTCCGATAAATTTGTAAATTTTTGTAATACACTATGTGTTATAGTCATTCATAATTCACGTCTAATACATTCCATGATAATGATTATATTTTGTATTGAAAATATTATAAAATACCCTCATTTCGTAAATCATAAAATCATTATAATTTTATTTATATACACTTTTTATTCGGCCAAGGCTACGACACCACCTCCACCTTAAAACGCGCTTTATGAATTTTGTTTACTGCAAAAAAATATTAAAACATTTCCAAATTTCAATAACAAATCATTTTTTCTGCGTAACATTTATCATTCGTTAACCCATTGAGCCCCAAGCGGCCCGATCGGTCACAATAGATTTCCTATTGTGTCTGTGGTTCCGGGCCTGAGTTACTAATAAAAAATACGTCACTATAGTAGAGCCATTTTAATAGGCAACATTTGACAGTTCAACAAAATTCAACAACGTAACCTAGTAACGACGACATAGAATAACATGATATTTCGTTTTGTTAGAACTGCACATTTGCTTAACTTTTTTCAATTACGATTACATATTTATAATAATAATGACCGATAGAAGTTATTTTAAGATTTCATTTTACTGATAAACCATCCTAAACATAATAAACAATTTCTGAATTGAAGAACTGACGTCGCTACAATTTTGTGTCAATAAACCTTTTTTCTTTTTAAATACTAGAGACGTTACTCTAAAAATCGAAATCTGACATCTAGAATCGAATGCATTGATTACTTGTGAATAAAAATCATCATAAATTAATAAATTCGATTGACAAATGTTTCAAATCCGTATTGATTAATACACTTTAATCGATGTTTTTAAGCAGGTTACCTCTCTTCGAAGATAAAATTGATAGACGTCAAATGTTGCCTATTAAATTGGCTCGACTATAAACATATTATATTATCCGCAGTATGCGCGTTCCACCTGAAGTTCGACGAGATGAAGCTAGACGCGAACGTGGCGCGGTGGGCGGTGACGGTGATCAACCTGAGCCGCACCAAGCGACATCTCGACCGCGCCGCGCTGCTCGGCTTCTGGGAGACGCTCGACAAGTATGGATGTGGACTTTTTTTATTTATTTATTTGATAAGTAGTTTAAATGGTATATTGAAATATGTGATACGCTACTTATTTACACTTATACTTATATAAAAAAAGATTTATTTACTATTTCTTTATCCGAACCGCGAGGGACTGGAACATGCTTGGAACATGCTGAGTCTGTGTTCCCCGACGCGTAAAATATAAGGGTCTTCAAGCGTAGAGTGAACAGGTACCTTCTAGGGAAGCGCGTTCCATCTTAGACCACATCTCAGCTTAACATCAGGCGAGATTGTGGTCAAGCGCTTCCCTATTACCAATAAAAAAAAATACTTAAATGTTCAAGTTTCATTAGAATTTTATTTGCATTCAGAATGGATATTTAATGTTTACAAATAGAAGGAAAGAAACAAAAGTTATTTCTAATGGAAGTAAAGCTACTCAAGAATCCAACTTAAAAATAGTATTTATTTGGATGATACATTTCTATGTTCTTTCTTGAATAATTGTGAATATCTTGTCTATTGTTGTTTACAACAATTCAAATATTTGAGACAAACACTCTCTTTGATTTGTAATATGATACAGTTGGCAAAAAATGTCACTTACCAAATTATAACTCATAAACTCACAAAAGGAACTTGTATTAGACTGAATTATTTGGTTTAGTGCCCAAAGTCAAATTGTATTTAACACAAAAGCGGAATAAACACGAGTGATCATATAGCGGTCCAGATATTTGTTTTTTTTTTTATTTTAGTACGCTAAAATTCGACATTTTATATTTTGAGAGCTAGACTCGAAGGTAAGGATAACTATGATTATTTAAAAAAGTGGAACATGAAGGGTTACGAAACTGTCTTTAAATTGATACTGAACTGAACTGATTCCATCTTTATAATTGATATTCATAATCATTATATTTTATATTGTAGAAAAATATGTATAAAGATTTTTCTTTTTGTTACAGGCACATGATGAAGAATAAGCCACACCTTAGGTTTTAATTTTGTTATAGTGTTATTGAATTTTATCCTATAGATAAATATATTGTGTGAATATATGAACGCCTTACTAGCAAGCGAATCTAAGTCAATTCATACCATTTAATTATTATTTTGACTGACTGAAGTGATATTATTTAACCAATACATAGCTGTTACGATATTAAGAGAATGTATCTCTAAGTTTCCACAAGTAGTTTAATAAAACCTTGTTACTCCGCTGTTTTGTTAATCACTATTGCCTTATATACAGTTTTCAGTTTTTATAACCCTCCTTAGATTGTGGTAATTTTTACAGAAGTATCTCGGTTTAATAACGAAGTTTTTGTTTTGTCCTTCATAAATATCGGAATATTTTTCATACCCTATACTTACTCTTTTAAATAAATTTTATATAAATTGAAATTATTGACTAATTACATCTACTCGCTTCTTGACTTGACTTCTCAATTAAAATTCCTCAAAAGATTAACAGTCGCGAAACTCTCGTGTAGATGTAGTTTTAATAAAAATACTTTGGATCATTATAAAATCCCAATCAACGAGATAATTAGTTTTTTGACCTTTTCTTAATATATTTAAATAGTTATCTCTATCCAGGCTTTTGCTATTTGTATAAAATTGCAATGTCTTGTATGCTGAATCGAGTTTAATGAAATATTTGTTTTCGAATTTAATAAAATTATTAATATTAAGTAATATCGCGAGAATAATAAACAAGTTAAAGATATAATAGGTATCAAAAAATATCTGAATATTTTCATAAATGTTACAAATAGGTATTGAGAGCAGGGCTAGTCGTTAAAATTATATATTAATAGATCTTAAATCTTCATAACCCACTTTGAATTATAGGTTATTTCAATAGAATATTTCTATTCGTTTGTGAATAAAAGCGTCGCCCATGTATCGAATGTTTTGATTAAACACTTTGGTTCATTGAATTGGCGCCTTGCCGGCGTTGTTAAACCGCGGCTCCTAGCAACAGTGTCGTCACGCGACCTCATACTCCCAAGTGCCTTTGCGAACTGCGACATTCCATAATCTACGTGCCAACGTTAATGACTCGTCACAACAAGCTTAAATTGCATAAATTACTCTCAATTTCAATTTGATACTCGGATGAATTGAACATTCATTACTGGGAATAAGCGGTACCAAAAATAATACAATACTTGCTCTATGTAATGTTTTAGTCGTGTAAAGTTTTGACTCTTGTGTTATTCAGCCAAAGTACAATTAAATGGTATGGAAATGTCAAAAGATCTGTGATCTTTGTCATATAACAACAATAAATTGTTGAACTTACACTTTTCTTTTATTTCGCACCTGTAGTTCTAGAGAGGTCTATTTGACTATGAACCTATTCATAAAAAGGTACTGAAAGGTAGAAATAAAATTCACGATTCTATTTTCGGTTGTCTTTATTTAAAATTTACTTAATCAAATGACAATGTATAACAATAAATAAATCTGATCTTTAGGTATAGAAATAAGTATTTTAATGATATTTTCTGTACACAAAATAAAAACCATTTCCGTTTTACCCATAACAATATCACATCGTTAGGTTTGTGTACTTGAATGTGCCCATATTTATTATAGATACATAAATTAATGTTCAATTTACAATTGCTATGCAATACTTGATACATTAAAACTTAAGCATTTTTAATGGGCTATCCAAATATTTCTAATTTACAATTGTATTATTTGTCTCACAAAATAGTTAACACGACTGTTTTTACTTACAATTTATTAAAATTCAAGCGTGGAAATCGTCAACTACTTACCATGTTACACTTTTAAAAACAAATCCTGACGTTAAAAATATACATTCTTCTAAATAATGTATTTTTTGTTAAAATACAACAACCACCAACAATAATTACCACTGGGTGGGATTATTTATATGCCCTAACTAAGATTTTCACACTTTAACTTATACATAATAAAAATACAACCTGAACAGTGTCGTAATGCCCCGGCAAGGAATGATAGGACCAATTTTTGCCGGTCGCAAAACTTCTGCCCATATATTTTTGTAAAAAGATAAATAAACACACTTAGTCTTTATTAAGGGATAGAAAAAAATATAAAAATTGACAGTATCGTTAAGTCTTCATTGAAAAAAAAAAACTGAAAACGCCAAAGCTTTTCAATATTGTGCAATCCCTGTAAAAGCACATTATTTGCTTTTACAGTGACGATAGAAATAATTTCGTTATCTATCCCTTCTGATACATAATAAAAAGATAAAAATTCCTATCAAATTATAATAATTACGATAGAGCTAAATATTAAACTAAAAACCTAGAAGTACGTCTAGAAAGCTATGTAGTATAAATGAGAGCTGATGAATCCTACAAACCATGAGTTTAGCACAATCACTCATAGCTATTTGTAAATGATATAGAAATTATAATTCCTTACAATATCGTGGGCTCGAATTGAGTCTTATTATTCAAAAACAAATAAATGTTTGCTTTCCATCAAAAGAACTTTATGATAGTAGTTACAGTATGGGCCTTAATTTTTTAATTTAAACCCTGTTTCTTTTTTTTTTTTGGCATGACCTTAAACTGCATGATCCTTGAGGAATGATTCGTGCAAACTAATGAACGATCGATCTACGCTTATACATAGTAAATCATCTTAAATAGCACAAAGCATATTGAGTTTCACTAAAAATAAAATTGGTGTGGTATTTAATTTTTATTCATTACTTATAAACAAATATTTTAGAGCAATAATTAACATTAGGGTATTTTAAATTTTACTTTGCCATAATACATTCAGTAAAAATTCAAAAATACCATAAAAGGAACAAATTTTGTATCAGTCAAAAAATATATTAAATGAACTTGGTCTAAAATATAGGTAAGTACTTAATTTAAATTTCGAAGTTCTTTGTCATTTAAACTGTTAGGTAATATACCTAATTGAGCTCCTACCATTTTGCGGCAACTATGAAGTGCCGTATAGGAATAAAATAAGTACAGATCTTTAAATAAAATCCATATTATAAAATATAAAGTTGCCTTTTAAAGTCGGCGCGGACTCAGTACTCGAAAGTGGTCGATGTTGGCACAACTTCCAAGATCATCTGCAGAAACACCGTTATCTTATCTGTAGGAGAAAAGGTTACGTATTGAAATAATCAAATTTACAAAGAACGTTAGTAACATCAACACGATAATTATCTCCATAGGTATCTAAATAGAAGTGCTTGTACTCTAATTAACATTAAACAAAAAATGATCAAAACAATCCTTACCCATGAATGGAAGAGAATAGCCCCATTTAACAAAAGGTAGATAGACGAGCAGACCACAGAGTATAAAACCGGCTGCGTAGAGATACTCCCACTGCGGCTTGTCAATGATGGGTGCTACTACCAGGTACGTCGACACTATCAGCACTATGTATGGAATTATAATGGGCACCTATCGACAAAATGGTAAATACAATTTTAATGAAGAAAGATACGGTAAGAATAGATTTTTTTTATGAGTCGAATAAAAATCAAATAATAATTTGAGTGCAATGATGAAGCATTTCGCTTAGCGAGGATACCTTCTACATGTAAATGTAGAGTCAGAAAATAAAGAAAGTAAATGAATCAATACCTACTTCAAATATTAAGTGCATAAGTGAATACTGAATGTAAGAATTGTGCAGCTAAAGTGAAAATATATTTCAAACCTTATATGGTCGAGGCGCGTGCGGCTTAGTCCGTCTCATAACAATCAGAGCTAACATGGCGCCGCCGTAGAAGATCCACGCGGTAAAGGAGAAGAAGTCAATCAGGGAGTCTATTGTGCCGTACAACACCATCGCCATTGCTATCAGCGACTATAAACAAAAGACGATTTGAATTTCTCAATTTAAAGCCAACTGTTTACTGTGTCCCTATCATTGCTATCTACAAAACGTTGTCGTTGTTTGGCAAATTACAATAAGGCTTGCGTGTTAAAGACCAAATTTCATATAGTTTAAAAAAATACTTACATGGAAAATCAGTCCCGGTGCTGGCGTAAAGCGCCGTACATGCACATACGACAAAATGTCCAATAAATGGCCTTCGCGTGACGCTGCGAAGCACAACCTGTGAAAATATTAAAAAGAGTAAACCTATGTATTTAGACCTGTCCTTCTGGTACAGTGATTAATACATGAGCGTAGAAATAAGAGGACCGTGTTCTTACCACTGGTAGGCGTTAACAAAAATAGTAGGTCGCGCAGCGCACGTAATCAAATGATCGGTAAATAGAATATGTTACATCTAGATGACACGTACCTACAGCAAATGGTACCAAATATGGGACATCGTTTAAAAAAAGATCAAAAGTCTCGAATTTTTTCATTATTTATATTATTGACTTCAAGATAATAGACCCCTTATTTCTCGAAAGAATTATAATTAATGAAAATTCACAATCATTGTATTAAAAGTCTACATAACAATTGAACAATTCCGCGAAGTAATTTTGAAGAGTCGAATTACCTTCCCGCCACAAAGAGCGTGCCATTAGCTGAGCCAAAAGTGGATATAGTGACGGCGAGCGGCATGAGCCAAGCGACCGGCCCCAGCAGGCGGTTGCCGAAGGTGACCGCCACAGCCTCGCTGTCGGCCATCTCACTGACCGACATGACGGCCAGATATGACACGTTGACCAACGCGTAGCACAGTGTCACCAGTGGTATTCCGATTACTATACTCAGTGGTAAATTCCTAGTAATCATAAATATTAGGGAATAATGTCAAATTTTAATACATATTTTGTCATAAAGAGTCAGTTAAAATCAATAGCAATGTAGCTTTAATTAGTCGTCTGCGTTGTGTGACCTGCTACGACTATAATATTATATCTACAAAAGAGTAGGTATTGATTGAAAACACGTTAGGAAGTTAGGAAAGAATAATCTTATAATATACTAGCGGTCCGCCCCGGCTTCGCCCGTGATACATATTTCGCAATGAAAAGTAGCCTATGTTCTTTCTCAGGGTCTAAAGATTTTCTGTGCCAAATTTCATCAAAATCGGTCCAGTAGTTTATGAGCCTATTCGTAACAATCATACAAAGTTTTCCTCTTTATAATATTAGGGTAGAAAAATGAATCGCAAAATGTGTTGGTAAGCGCATAACTCGAAAACAACTGAACCGATTTCGTTAATTTTTTTTTATTACATTTTTTGAAGTACGAGGATGGTTCTTATGGAGAGAAAACGTAAAAATGTACCTACCACGGGCGAAGCCGGGGCGGGCCGCTAGTAGTATTATACAGTTTACCTTTTGTTGAAACAAGGTATAGTGTATCATTAACATATATAAGTAGATTCAATTATAGTTAAGTAATAACATACTAACGCACAATGTGCACTTACTTGGAAGGATTTTTAATCTCTTCAGTCACATAGTTGAGGTTATTCCAACCATCATAAGCCCAAAGGCCGGTGTAGAATGCTGTTGCTATGTTGCCCAGAGTCGCCGTGCTACTGGCGAAGTTGGGCTCCTGTAAATGTCGCGTATTACCTGCACCATACGGACACAACTCCTGTCAGTCTACATCAATTATTCACTTCCCATTATGATTATAGGTACGAATTAAACGAGGAACGGCGATGTGAAGTCGAGTCTAGTCTGATAAGAAGAACATTCTTTGTTTTTTCGATGAAGTGTCTCGGAAGATAATTTAGAAACAAAGTAACAAAGGTACGTGACTGTTTTCTGATCAGATCTTTGATAATGTAAATTGGGATGTTGGATATTTTATTTGTATTACAAGCGTCAATGGATGATAAAATGATATGCACACACCACGTACATTGACGAGTAGATATTTATATTACCTAATATCAATTTGTAAGCTCCTCCACACACGATTATTGCTATGGCCACAAGTTTAGCTGCCGTGAAGATGTTCTGGACATTTGTGGCCAAATTCACGCTATAACAATTGACCGCCAAAATCATCACTAAAAAGAAATAAGAACCAGTATAATGAGAGTCAAGCAACGTTTTGTCTTTCATAATGGGATGTTGATCAAATTAATTGCTACTATTATTTTGTGTAATATTGCCAAGTGGTTTCAATAATGCTCTTATTTCAGAGTTAGATTACATCCTCGCAAAGTCCCATCATGACGTATATCGCTTGAATGGATATAATGGAGTCTTCGATAATCACTACATACATACAGAATCCAATGCGTACCTAACGCTGTTTCAGTATTTCATTATAAATATCAAGGAATAAAAATGATTACCAATCGCAATGACCGCTACAAGTTTGACAAGGGCGTTCGGTGGTTCACACTCCGCCACGAATGGTTCCACGGCGTATTTTGCAAAGCTCAAACAGATGATAGCCATTTGAGAAGGCTTCAAAACCAGCGTAGACACCTGAAACATAGTGGAATATGAGTTATGAAGTACATTTTTAATCATTAAAACTAAAATACACAAACCAATTACCCATGAGAACAAAAATGCAGGCGGTCCTCCAAATGCATCCATGAAATATGCATATTCAGCACCAGAAGACGTGTTCATCGTCCCCAATTCAGCATATGCGAGCGCTCCTAAAAAATGATTGAATAGTTATGTACATTGTAGAGGGCCATTACAATTTAACAATTTCATATGATGTGTATAGTTACCAAGCAATGATAGAAGGCCACAGGCCATCCATATTATGAAGCTTATGCCCACTGAGCCAGTGCGCTCCAAAAGCCCAGAGGGCGAGACGAAAATACCAGATCCTGAAATCGAGATATTATATCAATACATAATACATATTCATTTCGTAGTACAAAATACGTGCTTTATAAATCTTTCAAATATATGAAACCTTGTTATTTTGCATCGTCGTTTGTTTCGTTTTACAAATAGCGGATTCATATTTCTATCGAGTCATGAAAATTCAATACAATTTGCGACGTAGATGATGCAATATAAGATTAATGCGTGTTTATGATCTGATTAGGGTAAACTTGCATAATTCGTACCTGCGCTTAAATCGTACCTCGTCTATATCTCGGCTTGGGTAATAGTTACCAGCGCCGCTGGTGGCATAAAATGTCAATAATAGTCGGCCATATTGCCATGTGACAAATAAATACCTATTACGTTGCTCCCGACTAAAATATTTATCAAGTAAGTTTTTTCTTACTTTTTGAGTAATTTTTTCGCACACTTCACAAGAACTGTCTTCCAAGTATACCGTTCATAAGTTGTTTAACTGTTTATTTTATATTTATGCGTATATTTGTGAATATATTTCACATAGTAAAGCCGGCTTGTTCGTTGACAGTTTTTTTTGCGGCAAATTTGAAATTCTTTTGATACTTGTGCCTATTTCGTACTCGCAGCAACTTCTTAAAACGTACCTGTACGAACGAACGAAAACACCTCAAAAAGGAAACAAGAAAAAGAAACAAGAACAAGATGAAAATGACAGTTGGTATTGCAAAATATGTCAAGAAGACGTTAAAGAAAACATGATTAAATGCGGTAATTGTGAAGTATGGGTACCTACCCATACTTCACAATTACCTACATGAGCTATGTGCAGGGACAACTAAAAAAACAAAATGTTATTACTGCGATGACTGTCAGGATTTGGCAAAGACCATCCGCTGTATTAATAAGAATTAATCTAGGTACATTAAAATTAAGAAAAAGAGGAGAAGATTATTAAGATTGTGATTTTTAAGACTGTAAACCAATGATAGGATCTCAAAGTACGATTTAAGAATATACTAGTACGATTTAAGATGAATGGTCTTAAATCGTACTTTTTTTAAGTTTTTGAAAATTGTTTATTTCTCAGAAGTTTATAAGATATATGTTATTTTTTGTTGAAATACTAATAGAACATTAGTGAAATTATAATTACTTAATATAAATAACTGTGTATCATTGTTCATTTCCAAAATTTTTGAGGTTCTCCTTAAGTGGTACGAATTAGGCAAGTTTCCCCTACATTTTTGATAATCGCGTCAGCATAAATAGTGGTGAAAATGCATTTAACTCTTAGACATAGGTACATTTGCATTTGTTTAAAAATATCATTTATTCTACATGTACCTATCGTCTGGTTTTATGGATTCCCAATACCAATGTCAAGGCTTATTTGCAGTAATCCACGTATTTATGAGGAATTAGCATGTTAGTGCTAATATTGTAAATATCACGTAGACGTTTTTAGTTAAATAATACATAATCACCATTGTATTTAAACAAAATGAGGTTTTAACAATGTTTTACAAAAAAGAATACTGTTATAATTATTGTGGTCACAGATTGTGGTTATGATATTAAGTTTTCTTTAAAATTCTAAGTTATTAAAACCTCCACGAATAAGTGAAAGGACTTTGTTGACTATAAATGGCTCACCAATCATAGTTCCGACGATTAGAGCCACCCCACTGAAGAGTCCCACCCGTCTCTTGAGGTGAACAGGGTCGTCCGGAGCTGCGTCCGACCCCTCCAGCTGCAAATTATTATTATTAAGTTTAAAACTCATATATAAGAAGATATTTAATAAAGAATTTTGTTTTCAAAAATGTAGATGCTATCCACGCTCTTCTCTATCTTATTTTCACTACTTAATTCAAAGGGTATTGATATATTTTAAGAAGTAGTGAATATGTTTCGCGTCATATAGAATTTGTATTAATTTTGAACTGTTTAACAATAATTATTACAGGAGTAAGTCAAAAGCGAATTTCATGGTTCATAAATGCTTAGGTATATTTCAAAAGTATCAATTATTGGCTTCAGAGATGACCTTGAGTATTTATTAAGTATCAGACATCAGTTTAAAATTATAAACGTTAATATAAATGGAAGAGGAAATACTGTAAAGCATTAATCAAATTCTAGAATTATACTGAAATACAATTTAGTTTGACCTTCGGAATCGTAATCGACCGGTGATAATAGTCTTTCTTGTTGAAAAATCATTAGTTATTTATATCAATTACTTTTAATTTTATTTGCAGTGCCATTCTATTTTATTATTTTATTCTTACTTAATGATCTAAGATTCTCATAAAGAAAGAAATTATGATTTCCACTACACAACTCCATCTATGGCTTTATTGTTTGTTGTAACAAAATTATTTGCAGTTGTAATTAGTATGTACTATGCATTACCGCATACATTATTTATTAGTTTTACTCGTTCTTGCAGTGCTTTAAATATAGCATGCGTGGGAAAATGGTTATGATAATAAATGTACTACATCTCCGTGGCCGCACATTCCTAAAACTTGGTCAAGGCTTGTAAACTCATAACATTATGTTTAGTTTCTTTGCTTATTTCACATTTTCGTAGCAAGTTTCTACGTAGGGCGGGAAATAGTTTTTTGAATACTTTTTTAAGTACCTTGTCATATTTTAACATTCGATTTAGTTTGTTCATATTATACATATCTTAAACATTTAAAAGCTATTTTGAACATAGCCGAGTACTAACATTTCGATTTAAAATACAGTGAATAAATCTAATTTTTCACGCTTATTGGTCATATTTGCAAATGCGTGAAGATGACTCTACATAAAGATCACACAGAATTTCAAGTGATTCTTTCAGTACTTACTTTAAATATGTACCTATGTTATCTTAGTCGTTTATAAAACATTTTATCTTTCTAAGATACAGAGTAGATACATTTACATCTGCTTGATGCTTCACTGATCGATTTTCTTTAAGAGCTAGTCGCTGATCAACTTCTGTGCCCAGACAGACATTTTTTATTGCCTTCCAACAAAGATCAATGACCTGTCTATTGTTATACGCGGGCGGTAAACCAGTCCACTGATTTTATATAATAAGATTGCTGTAATCTAATATGTGATACCGTAAACTGTTACTTATATCTTCTAAACGAAAATTGTATTTGTACACATAAAATTATTTTATAAAGATGAAGGGTAATTATTATTTTTAATTGTTTAGCATAGTATTATAGTATCTGTGGCTATACCTTGTCTCCTGGGTTGAGGTTGCCGTCGGCGAGCGCTCCCGCCGCGCCATCCTCGGCGTCGCACCCGGCGGAACACCCGCGCCACACCAATCCGCCTTCGCGTGTGCTCCCTGAAATACATAGTTCTTGTATTTTATAATAAATGACAAAATCGATTATTAGGTAAATTCATTTCATACATTTTACATGGGTAATAGTTAAATATTTTATGTTCTAATACTTTCTAGAATAGTACATACATTGCCTAATCGCTACGGCAAACGGTACCTACCTACTGCCAATAGACCCTTCTTACAGAGCGATATAAATATTTTTTGGAATTTTTCTGAGACCTAGGTACTACCCAATACATACTTACAAAAACTTTTCTTTTCTATCTACCAATAAATATATTCGTAAGTGTATTATATTCAGGGGTAGATAATTAGGTAGTTTTGTCTCTATAGGTAGGTACATATTTGAGGAGCGTCGGAACAAAAAGCGATAAATCACATTTGTGTTTTTTGTCAGAAAATCAAGTTCATGGTTTTCTAATTTAGAGTTAAACAAAATCTATCAATTTATCGGTGTTAGGATCACTGTATGGAATCCTTAATTCGGCATTAGTAGCTGTGCTGTGGTACCTATCGAGTTATAAAAAAAATAAAAATGGATATCGGTTTTTGATAGCAACACTAATTAATGTTAGGGATTTATCGGTTTTAGTTCGCTGTACGCTCTGATCGCTGGTTTAGCACGATTTTTTTACGGAATTATCGGTTTATGTTCAGATCCGGGTATTTCGTGAACGGATTTAGAGTGGATTTATCACTTTTTGACCAGGTTACATTAACTATAGACCAAAATATGTACGAGACCAATCAATAGGCATCATAAAAAAAATGAATGAATGTCATTTATCGGTTTTTGTTCCGACGCTCCTCATTTGGTAGAAATCCACTCTTCGAGAGGCACCTTGACATGGAAACCTAAGAAACGTGGGTTACGAGCACAATGAACTGTCTTGTCTGGATTTCACTACATATTGGGACATATCAGTCATTTCATTAAAAAAATATGTATCTACCGAAATAAAATTGGTTGGGTTAAAGTAGGAAAAATTGTATTCACTGAATTGCACCGGTAGGTACAATGGTAGGTATAGATATTTTTTAATTATATTCTCAATGAAATTAATGTGAAATCTTAGTGAAAATTATTTTAGTTTGTTTACCTATTTATTTATCCCGCAAGCTCTAAAATAGTTATGTCTAAAGTCTAGGTAGGATTTTATTTTTAACAAATAGAGCATTTACAAACAAAAACAAAACATTATTGGCGCTAGGTAAAAGTAATAAATTTTACGTTACAAACATTTACTTTAAATAATGCGACACATTATTGTGTTAAAGACATAAATCGTATCTTAATGCTATTATACAAATTGTAATTATTAAGATAGTTGCCAAGAAATTACATACTACATACTTTAACCAATGCTATAGGAGCAGCAAGATACAAATAGACTATACCATGACAAAAATAAATTTCTTATACTAAGGTATTCGTCAGTATTCGTGCATTGTGTGTATCTACACGTGGATTTACTGTAAAAAAAATTGGCGTCATGTGCTTTGGAGTAATAGCGGATGAGTTATATCAATAGACGCGTAAAAAATGAGGCATAGATGTAGATCGTTGTAAAAATTATCCTATTTTTCATACCCGAATCAAACCTTACCATGACCCCCACTTAATAATCGCAAGTAAAAATAAGTGACCTATAAAATCATTGGCTGGTTCAAAATCAATAGTGGACAGTGGACACAGCACTTATACAATTTTATCGACCTTGTCTACACTAGCATTATACGGAATGAATAGGTTACTGCATACGTCATTGACAAATGGCTATCGTATTTTACAGCTAGGAATTTAATTTCAGTTTCTAACGGTTAATGTAATTAACGGATTTGGAATTTGCCAGAAATCTCCTCGATCTATTATTGCCACTGCTAGTGGAATTATTTCATTATAGATACTCTTAATAAAAAAATCACTACTAATAAAACAAAGTCGCTTTCTCTCTCCCTATGTCCCTTTGTATGCTTAAATCTTTAAGACTACGAAACGGATTTTGATGCGGTTTTTTTTAATACATAGATAGAGTGATTCAAGAGGAAGGTTTTAGTATGTATATAATTTATTGGGTGATTTGTTAGGGCGGTAAGCTAGTATTTTATAAAAACTTAAATATTTTTTTCACGTCATCGACGTAAACCAGGATAAAGGAAGATGAACGTAAGAGATAGTCAGATAATAATATTTCGATGGGATAATTTTATTAAATAAACAAATATTTCAGGACAATTTTCACACACCACACGATCTGATCCCATACTATAAGTTTTCGCTTGTGTTATGGAAACCAGATGGCTGATAAACATAGGTACATACTACATAGGTAGGTATATAATTTTAAATAAATACTTATATAGATAATTAACACCCAGACACAGAGCAAACATCTATGTTCATCACACAAATATTTACCCTGGGTGGGAATCGAACCCACGACCTCTGGCTTGGAAGACGGGGTCACTACCAACCAAGTCAAATACCGTATTAGATGGTATTTTACAATTTAACCTTGAATAAGTTGCATTTAATTGTATAAATATGGGATAGTCATATCTGGGGGCACGGTAGTGACCCCGCCAAGACGAGCCAAGCGAACAAGCGAAGCGCACGGGCACTACCTACCTTTTCTCGAAGCACTTCGAAGTTTTTTTGAACCCTCATAACTTGGGTTTGGATTATGCTAGATCAACAAAATTTTCGGGATATATTGTCAATAGCGGACTTATTGAACATATTAAGTTTTAATTACATTAGCTTTTATACTTCAGATTTTATTTATATCTAAAAAACGCTAATTTCGTCACTGACTCACTGATGATCATCAAAATTCTTAAGGTACTTCCTAATGTCCTAGAAAGCTGAAATTTTGTATGTACGCTAGTATTAGCACACAAACAACAAAAAAATTATAAAACTTATGACTTTCATCCCCCAACCCCTTAAACTAGGGGATGGGAGTTTGTATGAGACCTGTAATTTTAAATTAAATTTTGATGACGCTAGAGGTCTAATCTCATAATCTAAAACATGGTTCCCCTAGATATATATGTATAGGTACTCCTTGTTAAAAAAAAAAAAAATTTAATCGACATATAAAATTTTGTTACAAACAACTTACAAAAAGAAATGAAATCCCACCAAAAACATTTTCATGTAAAATGTTGCCAAGACGAGCCCATATGACTCGCACTGTCAAAAAGTTATCAGATCTCATGTAGAGCCAAGCTTCTAACACTACACGCCCTAACTCTACAAGGCCTAACTTCACAAACTCTACACCTTAGTCAAAATATGTGGCTTGGCCGTTCGTTACTACAAGAACTATTGTATATCACAAAAGTAATGAACAGTGAATTAATTTTTCACCTTACGCCGATGTGAATGTAGCGAAATGGCCAAGCCACATATTTTGACTAAGGTGTAGAGTTTGTGAAGTTAGGCCTTGTAGAGTTAGGGCGTGTAGTGTTAGAAGCTTGGCTCTACATGAGATCTGATAACTTTTTGACAGTGCGAGTCATATGGGCTCGTCTTGGCAACATTTTACATGAAAATGTTTTTGGTGGGATTCATATTACATAAACTGTTATAAATTATAAATCAAAGTAAAATATTATGTCTTAATTATTGTGCTAAGGATTTGTTGTATAATTCACAAATAAATATATGTGAGTGTGTCTTGCTACGCCCACTTGACGATCTCATTTGCTGAGAACATCATAAAATGTTCAATATTTTGTTACGCGGCAAACAGGACGCTACGTAATCAAAACAAGCACAAATGCTGAACATCACGTAGACCATTATTTCTACGATTTGTTAGATACATAACCAATATTTGAATATAATATAGATATATCATTTAGAAACTTATTTCGTACGCAATAATCTAATATATAAAAATCAATGCCACTTTTCGTTGTAATTCCATAACTCGAGAACGGCTGAACCGATTTCGATAATTCTTTTTTTATTATATTCCTTGAAGTACGAGGATGGTTCTTATGTAGAGAAAACGTATATGTACCACGGGCGAAGCCGGGGCGGACCGCTAGTCCAAAATAAAAATAAAACCTATATACTTGTGACTGTTTATGATGAATAATGATATATTATCCCATGCACACGAATTTCTTGAAAGCTATCGTAAAACAGTGAGCTGAAGAAACAACATAACACTAAGATTTATATGTGTAATTTTCTGCAGTGACGTACCTACTAGTTGGTTCATCACGTGCCCCGTACCTACCTATATAAGATTTGTTCAAAAATACTTCGTGTTTAGATAATAAATAAAATACATCCTATATTTATGTTCGATAGAATGCAAACTTGAATGACGTTATTTTTTTTTTTAATTTTTATACACATTTATACAATTCAGGAAACAATTATTCGTTAGAAGTTGCGTGTGTTATCTACACGATATATCGTTATAACAATATCTAAGTATATTAATTCAATCTCTAGGTCAGAGAGCATTAAATATATCCAATTTAAACCCATTTTTTTAAATATGCTGCTGATATTATTCAATTCCCGTCACCTTCGTGTATTCATAATTTTCTATTCTATATCACAATTCAATATTTCCAATAAAATTTTGTTGGTATAAATTTGTATATAGAAGGTGATTTAATTTTTCCAATGAATGGTAATTTTAAATTATGTTTTTCATAATGTTTGTAGCTGCCTGATTATATTGACGAATATGATGCATTATTAAGTTACTATTTGCTCTCTAAGATGGACCGAATATCTACCCTAGAATCGAACTGTATTGAATAAGAACAACATAAAATTACAATACGACCCTATCTTCATAGATATCTTGATATTCACCAATCACCATGCATCCTAAAGGACCGACAGATAATACAATTTTGAAACTTTTAAAAAAATATATTTTAATCTCACACCTCTCTAATAGGCTCTTAATTACTTACTTCATTAATTACAAAAATAAAAATGTTTTTTTAACAAAATTTAAAAACTGTTTTGTCTTAACCCGGACAATGATTATATCTATACATATAATAAATCTGTAGAAGGGTCAATTCTGTACATTGAAAATATTGAAAAAATAACTAGCAGGGGGTGTTACTGGATCGATACCAAACCCAAATATGTGATTAAAAAAATTTTTGTCTGTCTGTCTGTCTGTCTGTCTGTCTGTCTGTCTGTCTGTCTGTATGTGAAGACATCACGTGAAAACTACCGGTTCGATTTCGATGAAACTTGGTATAATTATACCTTATTATCCTGGGCGTAAAATAGGATACTTTTTATCCTGGAAAAATACGTAGAAAAAAAATTAATCTCAATTTTTCAGTTATCCATAGACGTTGTTCTGTAGAACCGCGAACACACGTTGCGTATTATTATAGGCCTAGCCGTATTTGGGTCCAATAGATATTTATAAGATGTCATTGTCCGAGTTACTCAAAATGGAGAAATAAACCATCCACGCAAAGACCGACATCCGCGCGGACGGAGTCGCGGGCGGAAGCTAGTCGATATTAAGTATTTATCAGATTGTACCTTCTTCGGTGAAGAATAATACGGGAGCCATAGCGCCATTTTGCAGTTTATCCGTGTTTTCCGTATGCGCAGGCGCGCGCACAGAACTGCGGAGCAGTGCGGCGATTTTGTCGCGCATCGCATCGCACATGCGTCCGCGCTTCGACACCTCTAAGGGCGCCGGCGCCAGACGATACTGATATACCTAATTAATAAAGATGAGCCAATTCCTTTCCACTGAACTAATGTCTTTCGTAACACACGCACTTTGCCAATGTCGCACTGACACTGTACTAACGATTTATTGATATCACAACACACTAACTACTCGATATGTAAAAATATCTAAAATCTACTGTTAAGATATGTAAAATTTTAAGAAAATTATATAATTTTTCTGATTTTATTAAGTAATAAGGCACTTTTATTTCACGTTTTTAAATTTGCAATAATATGCTGAATAGCTGTGAGAATGTCAACTTTCCTCTCTGGTTCAGGGCGGACTGTCTATTCCTGGCCCGAGCCAACACGTGGGCGAACGTTTTCCTCTCGTCGTCGCCCGCCCGCCGATCAATGGCTACGAGATTTGACACCTGGGCCTTCAGAACCTCTATTATCCATATGAGTCCTGTTATAACTCTATTCTTTTAAAATCGCTCTACATTAACAAAATAGAGTAAAACGCTCTTCTTTACTTTGTATTTGTAACAGCATTGGTAATAAATAATTACGAAAGGATACTTATGTTCTCTGGCACTAAATTGGAATGCAATTTATTTTTTTGAATGCAATTCTATAAACTTTTCTATTGGACTACCTTAAATTTACAATTTATACGGGTAACCATGAAGGCGATGGCGAACTTTCAGATTCATAATATTTTTGTAGGATATTGAATAGTTTTATTTCTTTCTTGTTGTTTTATTGCATTTATAAACATAAACATAATATCATAATTTAATTTTTACGAAGTCAATAACTAGATAAAAAAGCTACAAGTGGCAGAACCGAATTATTAATTTCGATATAAAATATTTTCTATACAATGGTCTTTTAAAAATCAGCATCCGTTTGTTTTGATTCACTATGAAAGCAATAATTGTACGGTAATATGAAATATCATTATGATATCTCTTTATAACATACTTCAACCTCGATAGCAGTCACAAGAGTATTCATTGTTTGGCAAGCGCTGCGACTCATCCGATCGCAGATCAACGTCAATACATTTTAATTGCACCTTTTCCTTCTTGATATATTAATTTGGTTATCAAAGTCTACCTTGTGTCTTAATTTATGTATGCGTTTCTTATAAACATTGTGCGAAAATTCAATACGCATACCTACGTCGAGTAGGACTACATTTTTGCAAAGATTTAAGGCACTTCTATAATAATGAGCTTTCTACCGTTAATGTAATTGGGAGAGGCTACGTAAAACAAGAGCTTCCGTATCTAATTCTATATAGATGCATGTACTTGAAGGACAATGTACATAAAACACCTAAGCACAGAGGGTTCATTTTAAATATTAGATAAAATCAATATTTTCAATGTAAGTTTTTAAAGAAAAATTTCGTTGATATAACAAAGGAAGGTAAACCTATCCCGCCAGGGTTAGTATAATATTATTACTTTTTTGTTTTATGTAAGTTAAATGTCTAAAGCCGAACTACAAGCACTGGTTAGATAAATTTTACTATTTACGCCTACAGGTGTGTCTACATATTATACATAGTACATACAAACACATGTTCCTTTAAATAACCAACGTAAAAAGTAAGCTACCTAAATTCCTACTGCTCTAAATGCATCTTATCTAGTTGGTAAATTGAGAGCTTTAATAATCATTACGGAACCCACCACTACGTGTGGAAAGTCACGCACTAAACTGATTTTCATAAGAAAGGTTTACAGCCCGTTATGTTACAGAACTTTCACAGACTTTATGTCGCCTGAAAGGTATGCCCTTGAAACAACCTTTTTGTATTATTATATAATAGGTACTTCAACTAGAAACTGACTGTGTGAAAATTCATTTTCCGGAAAACAAAATATGAAACATAAATGTTGATTACATATGAAAACAAAATACCTATGAAACATAAATCATCATCAACAATATTTTAAAAGAAATGATCCAATATGAATCTTCTTTATTGGGATCTTATATATAACAAGGTCCAAACTGTTAGTCATTTTTTCAATTTTGTTAAGAAACAAAAAGTAGCGCACAACAAAATCGTGATGTAAAGAAAATGCGAATCCCGCTTTTGAATCCACGTGTCTCCTTATGACAAATAAATGTTTTCAAGCCTCATAAAATATTTGTATAATTTTTGATATATCAATCAATCTTTAATTGGCATTATTAGAGGAACTATATCTCACTGTCTAGATTGTATGCATCACACACATTTAGAAGCGACTGCCAGTTATTCCGAGATTTCAACGTCACTTTATCTCATACGTATTAGATTCTGAAAATATCCATTACGATCGTTACATTTTTCTGTAATGTTACGTTAATTCTTTGTAACACACCTACTTTTTACATTTTTAAATTATTTGAATTGGCTAAGCTTTTCTAAAATTAAAGTAGGTAGGTACAGTTTTGCTCAATTATAATTAATTTGTGACATGTAACTCTATTTCATTATTAATTATCTCATATAAAACATTTATATTGTTGATACGTGTAGGTATCATTGCGATATTTTTTCCAGTGTGGCGGCACCGATACACTCAATTGATGATTCAAAAATACCTACTACTTATATAGATATAGTTTTATGATGTTCACACTTACAAAGCGTGAACTCATTAAAAATTCAATGAGTTTGAGTAGGTAATTGTAATTGAAACTAATTTTTCAAAGCACAATAGCTACTAACAATCATTCTATTCTTAGAACTAACATCAATGTACTGAGTTACAATTGCGCGCCTTTAATTTTTGATACAAAACATGATTAAATTAAATGAAAAAAATAATTATCGTATTTATTCAGTCCTTCAAAAAAGTTTCATCTCAATACTGATGATGTTGTCTTTGATAGAGTAGTCCTTAGACCATGAGAGGAGCACGCCTGATTCAATCAATATGTTTCACGCATGCGTCAAAACATGAAAAACACTTATAATTACATATTTTGATTTTAAAATAATTGAATTTGATTTTCCTTTTAATTTTAGATATAGTTTCGTTTCTTTAGAAGTTCATTAAACGTACCATACATATTTTCTTTGACATCAATTTGTGTTTTAATACGGTACACATACCTACTAGAGCATTTTCTCCGCCATTTCTATGTAATGTAACGTTCTTACGAATATAATATAATTGTAAGCTTAGTTGAAAGCTCCTGCGAATGCTCGAAGCTCTGTTCGGCGTCATGCCACATGACTAGATAAAAAGGTAAAGCACACAACAAGTGTGCATTTACCTCTAATAGGCAAGTGGAAATTAACATTAAATTCGCAAAGCACGATGTAGTTCTGAATTTTTGGTATGTTGTTTGGATCAGTTAGGGTGATGTAAATCCCAATTTGCAACTTCGAAAAAGTTGTGCTCGCTGCGCACCACGTGATAAACTGCGAAAATTTTGGACTTTTTTCACTTTTTGCTCTAAAAGTCATAAACTATGCGTTTCCGACAAGTATCATTCACTACATAAATTAAGATTATTAAACGTATTTCTAACGTTTTGGTTGAAACGTTTAAATTAAAAGATGCGTGAGCTGCGTTCTGAATATTAAAACTATAAAAATAAATAGAAGATGGAGAAAAATGAACAGTGACATAGTGAACAATATCGTATTGGCCGCTAGTGTTTGTTCGGTAAAATTATACACCATTAATCTCGTTGATTTTAAATCAGGTTGTAACAAAACATTGAGCATCCTGTTCGAGTCATCAGTCAGATAGTACCTAAGTATGTTTAATTACCCACTCTCTTCCCACTCTTAGAATTGTTTAAAAATCGTTCTAATAATTGATGATAAAAACTCATCTTTTTTTTAGATTTAGGTACAGCATTAAAAGGCTTTATTAATGACAAATGATGAAATAATATAAAATAACTAAATAGCTGGTAGCCGAGAAGTCAAACGCGCCTGCTTCGTGATCGGATTATTTCCATTTTTTTAAGGTTTTCAACAAAGACATAGTTATTCTTTACCAATTTAACAAAATGTGTAAAATTAAATATTGAGCAATTGCGAATGTTTCATTGATAATTCACGCTTTCCTTGAATCTTTTTAATCTAATCGAATTTTACAGCGAAATAAAAAAATACCGCATCGTTATCACTATGACGATCTTGTTCACTCGATGAAAAATCAAATAATGTTAAGAAATATAGGTACCTACTGCTGCTGCTGTTCCGCATCTCTGTTACTGGCAATTCAGAAAAGCTTTCACCTTTTTGAAGAACAAAAAAATCACTGCCATAAGTAAGTAGTTATGTGATCCAAATATCTAATGATAAAAAATATATCATTAGGTTTCAGTATTGTTTAGGATGAATTACCTCAAATACAAACCATCATTTGATTTTGATGATGAAAGTCCTTGAAATTAATCTCGATAACTGGACAGTCTAGGTGTAGGAGCTTTTCATTACCTCTTTATATTCTAGAAATAGACAGAAACAAATACATAGCTTCTAGCAGTTTGGCATTGTTACTGTTGGCGAATTTGTCATATTGCTGATATAGAGCGAAATTGGTAATTATCGTAATTGTGATATTAGTATTTATTTATATTGATCATAATATTACATAGGTAACGCCGGTATATAGACTTACTCAAGTAACCCGAATAAGCAGGTAACACAACACTACGAAGAAGACCCTGTTCATATAGAGCGTAGGTAGCTAATTGTTATTATAATTATGTATTGTTCGGAATCACAATAAATACGTATTACATATAATATAAATTGTTAACCTGTGTTAATAACTAACCCCTTAAAATCATGTTATGGTGATTGATTACGAAGTTACTGTTGATTATGATTGATTAACTGTTTAATAAATTATCCTGTCATAATATTGTCTATAATACTAGCTTTCCGCCCGCGGCTTCGCCAGCGATTTAAAGAAAAACCCGCATAATTCCCGTTCCCGAGGGATTTCTGGGATAAAACCTATCCTATCTCTCAAGTTGGATCGAACTGCACATGGTGTGCGAATTTTATTATAATCGGTTAAGTGGTTTAGGAGTCCATTGAGGACAAACATTGTGACACGAGATTTATATATATTAAAATATACTAGCTTACCGCCCGCGGCTTCGCCCGCTTTCTCTAAAACGATTTGAGATTTAAACTATCCTATCTCTCAAGTTGGATCGAACTGCACATGGTGTGCGAATTTTATTATAATCGGTTAAGGGCCGATTTTTCAATGCTCGGATAAAACTTATTCGACGAATAATGTATAAAACTACCATTTTAAAAACGTATTCTAATTGCCCGTATTTGACAGTTTACGTGACATTTTAATATTAGCGTGTAATACTTTATTGGACGGATAAGTTTTATCCAAGCATTGAAAAAACGGCCCTAAGTGGTTTAGGAGTCCATTGAGGACAAACATTGTGACACGAGATTTATATATATTAAGATGTAGTTAGATACCTACTAAAAATATTGTGCTAATAGTAGTTAAGTTTGTGTATTTGAGACGTTGTAGGGAATAATCTCTGGATCTACTGATTACTGAACCGATTTTAAAAATTGTTTTACCAATGGAGAGTTACTTTTTTCGGCAATGTTCTAGGCTATATCATATTTCATTTTTATCCCATGCCTAGTTCAATTAGAAAATTGAAAATTATGGTACCTATGTTAAATGATTTTTAATGAAGATTAATGTTAATCTACTGCACCTCTGTTTGAAAGAACCTAACACCTCAAAGAAACCATATCTTGCGGAACGTAACAATACCAAATCCCTTATAAACCTGTGATTAAATTATAAACATTATAATTCTGTGAATGCCATTAATAAATAAATGAAAACCTGTGATGGAAACCAAACACTACTTTCGAATTATTGCTACGCAATAAGTTCGTGCTTTTTAAAACTTTACGTTCCTTAGCTTTTAAGTTTTAATTACCTATCAACGAAGATAACAAAATAATTTTTTGAATAAGAACCTGAAAAAGGGAATTTTCGTAATGATTTATTTTTCAGGTAAGTACATATTAGCTCTACGTATATAAATACGTAAATTTGTAAACATTTCTGGATGAATGATTATTGCTCGTTCGTGCGAAACCAATTAACGGATTTTCAGGATACTACTTAGGAACCAAACACAGATCACAGAAACTAAAGGGATTGAACCGTCCGGCACACCTAATAGCATATAAATTTAATATAGTCGCAGTCAAATTAGGAATTAAAGAAGCTTGGTGCTGGAGGCTCTAGCAATAAAATAATTGGAATTATTTAAAAACAATAAGTTAGAAGGTTGGTAATTATGTAGGTACTTTCCTTCCCCATTATTATGTAGAATTGTATTTTTCATTTCGCGGTATTGATGAGTAAGTAAACGAAAACTTGCATTCGCATTGTGTTACAAAATAATAATATGATAGTGAAGTAAACCACGCTGACTAAGCAAATTTAATACCTTGTATATGCTATTAGTTACATTTTATATAATATTCTTTTAAAAAGTAAGATGTGTGTGTGTTGTAGTGATTTTTATCTTAATTTTTAAATTTTATTACTTTTAGATAAGCTATAGATTTAGATCACTCTCTCAGATGGAGCATGACAACCGCCCGTCGCCCTTGTCAAAGAAAATACGAAATCAAAAACAAATACGTCGCTGCACCAGTGCTATAGCGCATATAGTGTCATGCAATACGTCAAAAAGGGTTTGCAATTTTAGTAAAAAAATGCCGTCTTGTGATAATAAAACGCTGTAAAATTTGTTCCCGAAAACAAAAAAAAAGATAAAACATCGTTTCACAGGTTTTCTGTAGATTATTTGGCTGATTTATTTCTTTAATACGAATAATAATTTTACAGATATGAAGGAATACAAAACTTCAACGTATGTTGCCAGTATTTTGAAAATGAATTTTCCATTTTTATTGGTAAAATGGTAAAATGGTTAGAGGATCTTCAGGGTAATGCTGTTGGATTTTTCGATCGTGAATGTGATTATTTGTATAGTGCACTAAAGGTTCATGATAATTATTAGATTATTTTAATTACATTATTTTGTTACTTTTATAAAGCTTAAAAACGTCATAGTCGTTTTCGCTAGCGGTTTAATTTATGTGAACTCCATGATGGATATGATGAAAATAAAACGTCTGTTAAGCTAGAAAGGTCAAGTCAGCAGAATCACTCGTATTACATTTCAAAATTTAGTGCTGATAACAGATATTTGGTGCTGTGATAGGGGGACTAAAAATGAGAATACTGCTAACTTTTCATAAAGCTAGCAGTGTACCATTTGTGACCGCGCTATGATACAGTTAGAGCGAGGGGCACATCTGCTAATAATTTAGTGCTCAATTAGTGCTGCCTGTACAAGCAAACAGATATTTCAAAAAAAAATTATCAGTTTTTAAAAATGAGAACACTGCTAACTTTTCATTAAGCTAGCAGTGTACCATTCGTGACCGTGCTATGATACAGTTGGAGCGAGGGTCACATCTGCTAATAATTTAGTGCTCAATAAGTGCTGCCTGTACAAGCAACCAGGTATTTAAAAAAAAATTGTCAGTTTTTAAAATGAGAACACTGCTAACTTTTCATTAAGCTAGCAGTGTACCATTTGTGACCGCGCTATGATACAGTTGGAGCGAGGGGCACATCTGCTAATAATTTAGTGCTCAATTAGTGCTGCCTGTACAAGCAAACAGATTTTTCAAAAAAATTTTTTTTCAGTTTTTAAGTATACATAACTGCGAACATAACGATACGAGCAATCATAGAGCTGAAAGATCACTTTAGAATCGGTAGTGGTGAAATTCATTAGAGTTACTAATTAGTGCTCAATTAATGCTACCGGTAAACCCAGAAAAATTACAAAAAAAAAAAAATCATTTTTCATCTGCCCGCTAAGAAAATCGAAGATTTTCAAAAGTCGAAATGTCCGCAGTTATGTTTACTTAAAAACTGAAAAAAAAATTATATTTTTGAAAAATCAGCATTAATTAACACTAAATGAGCACTAAATTTTGAGATATAATACGAGTGATTCTGCTGACTTGACCTTAATTTGAAAATCTTCGAATTTCTTAGCGAGCAGTTGAAAAATGATTTTTTTTTGTCATTTTTCTGGGTTCACCGGTAGCATTAATTGAGCACTAATTAGTAACTTTAATCAATTTCACCACTACCGATTCTAAAGTGATCTTTCAGCTCTATGATTGCTCATATCGTTATGTCCGCAGTTATGTATACTTAAAAACTGAAAAAAAAAATTATATTTTTGAAAAATCTGTTTGCTTGTACAGGCAGCACTAATTGAGCACTAAATTATTAGCAGATGTGCCCCTCGCTCCAACTGTATCATAGCGCGGTCACGAATGGTACACTGCTAGCTTTATGAAAAGTTAGCAGTGTTCTCATTTTTAAAAACTGATAATTTTTTTTTGAAATATCTGTTTGCTTGTACAGGCAGCACTAATTGAGCACTAAATTATTAGCAGATGTGCCCCTCGCTCCAACTGTATCATAGCGCGGTCACAAATGGTACACTGCTAGCTTTATGAAAAGTTAGCAGTGTTCTCATTTTTAGTCCCCCTATCACAGCACCAAATATCTGTTATCAGCACTAAATTAGCACTAAATGAGCACTAAATTTTGAGATATAATACGAGTGATTCTGCTGACTTGACCTTAATTTGAAAATCTTCGAATTTCTTAGCGAGCAGTTGAAAAATGATTTTTTTTGTCATTTTTCTGGGTTCACCGGTAGCATTAATTGAGCACTAATTAGTAACTTTAATCAATTTCACCACTACCGATTCTAAAGTGATCTTTCAGCTCTATGATTGCTCATATCGTTATGTCCGCAGTTATGTATACTTAAAAACTGAAAAAAAATTATATTTTTGAAAAATCTGTTTGCTTGTACAGGCAGCACTAATTGAGCACTAAATTATTAGCAGATGTGCCCCTCGCTCCAACTGTATCATAGCGCGGTCACGAATGGTACACTGCTAGCTTTATGAAAAGTTAGCAGTGTTCTCATTTTTAAAAACTGATAATTTTTTTTTGAAATATCTGTTTGCTTGTACAGGCAGCACTAATTGAGCACTAAATTATTAGCAGATGTGCCCCTCGCTCCAACTGTATCATAGCGCGGTCACAAATGGTACACTGCTAGCTTTATGAAAAGTTAGCAGTGTTCTCATTTTTAGTCCCCCTATCACAGCACCAAATATCTGTTATCAGCACTAAATTAGCACTAAATGAGCACTAAATTTTGAGATATAATACGAGTGATTCTGCTGACTTGACCTTAATTTGAAAATCTTCGAATTTCTTAGCGAGCAGTTGAAAAATGATTTTTTTTGTCATTTTTCTGGGTTCACCGGTAGCATTAATTGAGCACTAATTAGTAACTTTAATCAATTTCACCACTACCGATTCTAAAGTGATCTTTCAGCTCTATGATTGCTCATATCGTTATGTCCGCAGTTATGTATACTTAAAAACTGAAAAAAAATTATATTTTTGAAAAATCTGTTTGCTTGTACAGGCAGCACTAATTGAGCACTAAATTATTAGCAGATGTGCCCCTCGCTCCAACTGTATCATAGCGCGGTCACGAATGGTACACTGCTAGCTTAATGAAAAGTTAGCAATGTTCTTATTTTTAAAAACTGATAATTTTTTTTTTGAAATATCTGTTTGCTTGTACAGGCAGCACTAATTGAGCACTAAAATATTAACAGATGTGCCCCTCGCTCCAACTGTATCATAGCGCGGTCACAAATGGTATACTGCTAGCTTAATGAAAAATTAGCAGTGTTCTCATTTTTAGTCCCCCTATCACAGCACCAAATATGTGTTATCAGCACTTAATTAGCACTAAATGAGCACTAAATTTTGAGATATAATACGAGTGATTCTGCTGACTTGACCTTAATTTGAAAATCTTCGAATTTCTTAGCGAGCAGTTGAAAAATGATTTTTTTTTTTGTCATTTTTCTGGGTTTACCGGTAGCATTAATTGAGCACTAATTAGTAACTCTAATCAATTTCACCACTACCGATTCTAAAGTGATCTTTCAGCTCTATGATTGCTCATATCGTTATGTCCGCAGTTATGTATACTTAAAAACTGAAAAAAAAATTATATTTTTGAAAAATCTGTTTGCTTGTACAAGCAGCACTAATTGAGCACTAAATTATTAGCAGATGTGCCCCTCGCTCCAACTGTATCATAGCGCGGTCACGAATGGTACACTGCTAGCTTTATGAAAAGTTAGCAGTGTTCTCATTTTTAAAAACTGATAATTTTTTTTTGAAATATCTGTTTGCTTGTACAGGCAGCACTAATTGAGCACTAAATTATTAGCAGATGTGCCCCTCGCTCCAACTGTATCATAGCGCGGTCACAAATGGTACACTGCTAGCTTTATGAAAAGTTAGCAGTGTTCTCATTTTTAGTCCCCCTATCACAGCACCAAATATCTGTTATCAGCACTAAATTAGCACTAAATGAGCACTAAATTTTGAGATATAATACGAGTGATTCTGCTGACTTGACCTTAATTTGAAAATCTTCGAATTTCTTAGCGAGCAGTTGAAAAATGATTTTTTTTGTCATTTTTCTGGGTTCACCGGTAGCATTAATTGAGCACTAATTAGTAACTTTAATCAATTTCACCACTACCGATTCTAAAGTGATCTTTCAGCTCTATGATTGCTCATATCGTTATGTCCGCAGTTATGTATACTTAAAAACTGAAAAAAAATTATATTTTTGAAAAATCTGTTTGCTTGTACAGGCAGCACTAATTGAGCACTAAATTATTAGCAGATGTGCCCCTCGCTCCAACTGTATCATAGCGCGGTCACGAATGGTACACTGCTAGCTTAATGAAAAGTTAGCAGTGTTCTTATTTTTAAAAACTGATAATTTTTTTTTTTGAAATATCTGTTTGCTTGTACAGGCAGCACTAATTGAGCACTAAAATATTAACAGATGTGCCCCTCGCTCCAACTGTATCATAGCGCGGTCACAAATGGTATACTGCTAGCTTAATGAAAAATTAGCAGTGTTCTCATTTTTAGTCCCCCTATCACAGCACCAAATATGTGTTATCAGCACTTAATTAGCACTAAATGAGCACTAAATTTTGAGATATAATACGAGTGATTCTGCTGACTTGACCTTAATTTGAAAATCTTCGAATTTCTTAGCGAGCAGTTGAAAAATGATTTTTTTTTGTCATTTTTCTGGGTTTACCGGTAGCATTAATTGAGCACTAATTAGTAACTCTAATCAATTTCACCACTACCGATTCTAAAGTGATCTTTCAGCTCTATGATTGCTCATATCGTTATGTCCGCAGTTATGTATACTTAAAAACTGAAAAAAAAATTATATTTTTGAAAAATCTGTTTGCTTGTACAGGCAGCACTAATTGAGCACTAAATTATTAGCAGATGTGCCCCTCGCTCCAACTGTATCATAGCGCGGTCACGAATGGTACACTGCTAGCTTAATGAAAAGTTAGCAGTGTTCTCATTTTTAAAAACTGATAATTTTTTTTTGAAATATCTGTTTGCTTGTACAGGCAGCACTAATTGAGCACTAAATTATTAGCAGATGTGCCCCTCGCTCCAACTGTATCATAGCGCGGTCACAAATGGTACACTGCTAGCTTTATGAAAAGTTAGCAGTGTTCTCATTTTTAGTCCCCCTATCACAGCACCAAATATATGTTATCAGCACTAAATTAGCACTAAATGAGCACTAAATTTTGAGATATAATACGAGTGATTCTGCTGACTTGACCTTTCTAGCTTAACAGACGTGAAAATAAAGTGTCCCGTATTCTCGACTAAAAACTACCGCTATTCGTATTCATAATATATGTATTATGAAAAATAAAAAATAATATATTAATTATTATAGTTAATATTGAAACTTTTTTTATGTAATTTATTTAATAAAAAATTGAATACAATTTTTTTGTCCATATATAACTTTAGTAGGCAGGTACTTTATGTAATAAAAGAATTTAAATAAAAATTAAAACTTGACTTCTCATTTATGTATATAGCCTACGTCACTACCGCCACTAACATAATAATTCAGATCATTGCAATGAAACCTCACAACTCAAAATCGGTCCAACGGTTTATACTGCAGGGCGTGTCAAAGAAATATTATACATACATCCATAAACTCGAAAAACATAACCCTCTTTTTTGCGTAGTCGGGGAAAAATTTGGGAAATTTTTTCAATATCTGGCAACATTACACGCACACAGAAGCACCGTCCATGAACGTACAGTGCAGCGGCGAAATGACAGCACACATAGCTTTATTGAAAATGACGATAAATTATGCGGTTTAGTTCGGCAACGCTCCATCTGTCTTTTATTTTGTAATCTAAGATCACTCTATTTTTGATTAGTCTTATTTCAACGTCAATGATAAAAATATATGTATTTTTAATTTTGTAAAATATCTACCCGCCTATACCACTACATGATATTGACTGTAATCCATCAAATCCGCAAACTGTGTCGATACTTATTTGTGATTTGAACAAGGACTAAGTATTATTTATCTTATCTGATCATTATATGGAACAATAAATTTCTTTATTGAAGACCGCGATATGATATTTACCTGAAGGAGGTACCTGTCTATCTTTTTTTTTGAATGTGTTATTCAATTGCTCTATTACTTTATTTAAATTATGACTACGAAACTAATGAAGAAAATGAATGATGAAGGATCAAGTTATAAGTCTTGATCCTGCATCATTCATTTTCGAGTCGAGCCAATTTAATAGGCAACATTTGACGTCTCTCTCGTATCAACGACGTCTACAACGTCTACCTCTCTTCGAAGATTAAAATCACAGATTAAAATCTTCGAAGAGAGGTAAAAACACACTGTTCTGTGGGTAAAAACATCGATTAATGTGAAACTGTGATGTGAATTAATCGATACGGATTGAAACATTTGTCAATCGAACTTGAAACACATGTCAATTTACAAATTCCAGTTCCAGTTTTATACTTTCTTCCGTGAATAAAATAAGACTATAGTCTCTACATATTAAAAAAAACGTAACGCATTTATTAATTTATGATTTTTTAACCGACTTCAAAAAAGAAGGAGGTTATTAACCGACTTCAAAAAAAAGCAGGAGGTTATCAATTCGGCCGGTATTTTTTTATGTATACGTACACCGATTACTCCGAGACCGATTTACGTGATTCTTTTTTTGTTCGATGCGGGATGGTGTCGAATTGGTCCCATAAAAATTTTATTCGGATAGGCCCAGTAGTTTTTATTTTATGAGCAATTTTGTCTGTACTCGATGACTTAATTGAAATGTAACAAGTAACTTTGATTCACTTCCCGGTAACCGATTGAGCTGAAATTTTGTATACGTATGTAAATTGGATAGCGATGAAACATTATCATGACATAGAGCTGATTTGATGATGGAATCGGAAGGTGGCCATAGGAACTCAGTAACATATTGACTCAACTTTATCGAGTTTGGGCTCGTTTGATTCGTATTTAAAAAATACTCTAATAAGTATTAAATAAAAATAACTGCGTTAAAAACAACCGACTTCAAAAACTTTTTTTACTTTTCCGTTTTTGAAGTCGGTTGTTTTTAACGCAGTTATTTTTATTCATAGAAATCTAAATAACAAGACACAGTGCCTTGTTATTTAGATTTCCATGTTTTTATTGGAGTAACGTCTCTGGTATTTAAAAAGAAAAAAATGTTTATTGACACAACATTGTAGCAACGTCAGTTCTTTAAATCAGAAATTGTTTATTGTGTTTAGAATGGTTTATCAGTAAAATCAAATCTTAAAATTACTTGTATCGGTCATTATTATTAAAAATACCTATGCCATCGTAATTGAAAAAAGTTAAGCAAATGTGCAGTTCTAAACAAAACGAAATAATATATTATTCTATGTCGTCGTTACTAGGTTACGTGGTTGAATTTTTTGATCTACTATAATAACTATCTAGGAGGTGATATTTATTAAGTCTAAAGGTTGTATATATTTTAATTATTCTTTTTCTTATCTTTGTTACCGTGGACCTATTTCCAGGACACAATGAGAAAATTGTTATGGAAATCGAGCGTGACCTTGAATGACCTTTAGATACCTACATTAAAAAGCTCTGACACAGAAATTAATCCATAATTCTTTCACAAAAAAAAAATTTCTACTTTATACATACATGCTAAAGTTTCATCATGTTTAGTGTTTAGCTCGTATATTTATTGATTCTTTTATATCGGTTTATGTTTTATGTTGTCTTAAATACCTAACATACAAAAATTATTTTCCCACATTCTTAGGTGATATGGTAGTTAATATAAAGAAATATAGGTTGACAGAATTTTTTGATTTAGTTAGGAGTCAGGAATCTAACAATCTAATGATGAAAACTCACGTGGTGTTCAAGGTCATAAAAAGTACACGAGTGCATTATTGGTTTTCGATTGATTGTTTGCGGCATGGATTTTCTAACTTTGTGAATAAGTACATATTATACTATATTATATATTATATTAAATAATTATATATATTATTAACAATAATTATAATATGGATACTACAAGTTTACTTAACTACAATACATATCCAGAAAATAAGCTATATTTTAAGCTTTTGAAAATTTAGACTAGGCTTAGGCTGAAAATCTGTCTGTAATTGTATTTTTTTAATGTTAAAAATCTTGTGATAGAGTCTTATTTTTATCTTAAATATCAAACAGAAATCAAATACTAAGTAACTATTAACTTTTTAACCATTATTTATTGGTTTATGATCAGAATTCAGAAACTAATGAAATATATTGCATAGAGTAGAAATGGCATTTGAAGCTTCAGATGTCTGAGTGCTGCTCTCCGTTAAACGATCTATCCGATATATATATTTGTACTTACTTAGGTATATATAACATAGGTACCTATCCCATCACTTACCATTACATGCAATCGCAGGCGGCTGTTCATGGTGATGCATTTCTCGGAGCACCGTGATGCGTGTGAAGGATCGCGCCCTTTCATGTCACAAGCGAGACTGAACGAAGCGAATGCCTAGTGGTTGCCTGAAACAACCTAGCTTCCCCGTACCCCCGCCCCGCATGCGCGAGCTGAAAGTAAAGCCCTTGTTCTTCTGAATCACACTGCTTACGTACTAATGAATGACTGCGATGAAATACGAGGTGACGTTCGCGTATGTGTACAGTCTAAACTTTGGTATTTATAGTTTCCACATGACCGATCCGATACTTTTTATTTGTGCGATCCCTGAATATGGAAAAAATACATATCTGCAGACTGCAGCTAGTCTACGTACTAGAGACACACGTAAGAGTTTTTGACTGTAGTAAGATACTTACACTATATAATATTCAATAAGTACCTCACATCTTACTACCTACTATTGATAGGTAACTACAATTCCTGGCGTGTGGTAGACAAATACACGTTTATTTTTTATGAAATGTGATAATTTTGTTGCGTTACGTCACGTATAACGGACACGTAGGTAATAAACAAATTATACAGTACGTATGCACAAGTTAGTGTATTGAGAGACAGTATGAAGATTGGAGGTATAGTACCTATGTGGAGCAAAATGTAGAGTGTAGAAGTACTACGCTGCTACGCTGTGTTCTCTCCTTTGAACTTCGTGTTAGTATATTCTGTAGGTAGGTACATACATTCAATTCTATTAAGATAGAGACACCAAATCTTAAATCTAAAAAGATTTGCGCTAAATTAATATAATGTATCTCAACTTGCAGTCAAATACGCTGACTTTAATTTCATAAACCTACTAAGAAAATAATTTCGAATACATGTCTCTATTTAACTGAAAAGTAGTTTGGCTTATACAGGGTTACTTGAAAAACACCAGCAACCTCGTAGGACAAGATAGCTAACATCATAAGTAACAACATTTGTTCTACGACTTTTGGCATAACGCAATAAATTATTTTTAAATGATTTTTTAAACTTTTATTGTACTCTCCTAACATTTGTAAGTCTATGTTCTATTCATTATCGGATGGTCGACGCGAGTCGCGACACCCCCTTCCCCCTCTCGTTCGCTTCTTGTTTACGTAATTTTTGGGAGGCGTAGAGTTTATAATATTCAAACGAAAAATTAAATGAATAGGTATTTATTTTTGTATGAAAATAAAATCTAACAAATTTTCAAAAGTCGTAGAACAAATGTTGTTGCTTATGATGTTAGCTATCTTGTCCTGCGAGGTTGCCGGTGTTTTACAAGTAACCCTGTATTTTCAGGCAAAGCTTTCCGAGCATGAAGATTTAATAGGTTGCAAATTTGCATTAATAAATCCTAGACTGCATTGTATATTGAAACTTTGTCTAAAAATGAAACCAGTGCAATGGTAAGAAACCAACAGTGTGAATTAGGTCACGTTCGCTTCACAGTAGACAGTAGACACCAATATAGCATACACATAATTATTATCAATTTCCAAGACCAAGAGGTATATGTATAGGTAAGTATATGTATATCAATCACTGAAGTGTCTGCTTATTAGATATCTGGAGTTACTAGGGAATGTTATTATGGAACTTGGTAGAGCAAGCAAAGATGTATGTGGGCCACTTGATGTTTGTGGTAAACTGTAGTGTCGCTGTTGGTTACAGTGCTTTTAATGACTGATATATTATACCCTCTTTTTTCGGAAGACCCCAATGTAATATTGAGGAAGAGTATATTTTATAGAATTTACCTAATTCAGATTTGGTCTGGTAACATCTAATAACAGCGTCTTGTAGGGTACCCAATACCCATACCTTTTTTTGACCCCTAATAGTAATATGTACAAACTGTGTTCTAGGTCTGTGTGTTAAATTTAGAGAAATTGTGATTAAATTCTTATCTAAATCATCCAAGTACAAAATACAAAAAATAGGTTTAATAGACGGCTTTAGGAAATGTTAATGTTTCTAAGTACATTATTAAAAATTAACTCAAATAATTATTCCTGTGAATTATACAAACTGTGTTTTTTTTTTGCAATACGAACACATACTTTATTTTGCCAAAAGTTAAAGTGCGTTGACGAAGAAAAATCCATACTTATATTATAAATGCGAAAGTAACTCTGTCTGTCTGTTACTCAATCACGCCTAAACTACTAAACCAATTTGCATGTTTGGTATGGAGATATTTTGATACCCGAGAAAGGGCATAGGCTACCTATTATTGTGAAATATGTACCACGGGCGAAACCGGGGCAAACCACTAGTAAAAAATATAATCATACTCTACATATCTTAATATATAAAAATCTCGTGTCACAATGTTTGTCCTCAATGGACTCCTAAACCACTTAACCGATTATAATAAAATTCGCACACCATGTGCAGTTCGATCCAACTTGAGAGATAGGATAGTTTAAATCTCAAATCGTTTTAGAGAAAGCGGGCGAAGCCGCGGGCGGTAAGCTAGTATATTTTAATATATATAAATCTCGTGTCACAATGTTTGTCCTCAATGGACTCCTAAACCACTTAACCGATTATAATAAAATTCGCACACCATGTGCGAACTGCACATGGTGTGCGTTTTATCCCGGAAATCCCTCGGGAACGGGAACTATGCGGGTTTTTCTTTGAAAACGCGGGCGAAGCCGCGGGCAGAAAGCTAGTATATATTATATATCTTTATATATATACGTGTTCTCCAGTTTGATTGTTATTAAAAGTGCCATCTAGTGGTACTTACTAAAGTTTTGATAACAAACTGATCGCAATAGTGTCCATACATTGCCGCTATTGGCTACTAGATGGCTCTGCACGAAATTAATATATTACTAATAACAATAATTTCCTCTCGGCTCTCGATAAAGGAATTTCATCGTGCAATAAAGGTAATGTCATTGTTATAAAAATAAAAAAAACTAGCAAATTGATACTTGAGTAAGTAGGTACCTAGTCGAATAGTGCCTGTGTGACTTGTGTGAGATGAGGTACCCACTCGCCCACTCCACTCAACTTTGCTGTGTGCCAGTTGCCCAAAGAGTATAATGTATATAAAGGGCACAGTTGCCACTCAAGCAGACGGCAGACAGCGCCTAGTGGATATGAAGGGAATTGTGTCATGATTTGATATAATATATATTTTTAACCATTATATACCGATTTCAATGAATATTACGTATATTAAATATTTCATTCATATAATTTCAAATCAGCATTCAATCAACAGCCTGAACAGCATAGTTAACTCATAGCTGAAACACAATTACACATCTGCATTTAATTCAAAAGTTTCTCTACCATTTTTGAATTAAATACTGAAACCAAATAAGTATTTGTGGTTTTTCCATCAAGGGTTTCACAATTAGTATCTATTTTCGGCTAGAATATCGATTACCTACAAGGTTGTCGCTCTGTCACATATTACTTTGCAATATTAATTACTAGCTGTTCCCCGCGGTTTCACCCGCATTGCTCCGCTCCTGTTGGTCTTAGCGTGATGATAATATATAACCTATAGCCTTCCTCGATAAATGGGCTATCTAACACCGAAAGAATTTATCAAATCGGGCCAGTAGTTCCCGAGATTAGCGCGTTCAAACAAACTCTTTATATGTATAGATTTAAGTGAATCATAACTCTCCAACATGTCAAGGATATCTATTCATTTGTCATGGTAGATATATACATAAATGAAGGGGGAAATCCTCATTCGTGTCATCGATCTTGTGCATTTGTTTTATCTTTATAATATAATGTCGCATCATTATATTGAAAAGAAGAATATTTCAGAACTTGAATCTTCATAATAGTATAAATTATATGACTTGATGTATGGATAGTTAGGTATTACATTTCTTATTTAATAATTGTATCAGAATTAAAATATATACATAGAAGCTAGTAAGGAACCAAGTTTCTGTATAAACTAAAATTCCAATGATTGAAAAGATTCAAGATATACATAATTGTACTCTGACATCACAACTACTTCAAAGTCTATTAAGTATAATAAGATTAGTTCTATATATAACAGAGAATGGATGTATTATATAAATATAATAAGGTCTCGGTTAAATGTATAATAGCATTGTTAAACAGTATGAAGAAATATTATATTAAATAAGAGATATTACTCAAGCTAAAATATAAGAAAATACTTAGTTATGAGTTTTTAAATTTTATTGATATAAAATTAAAAGCAAACATTATTACAGCATATGTCATATATCATATCTGCTATAAATAACTAAGTCATATTTATATGTTTTTTTTTTCTGTTTATAATAAACATTTTTTCCTAATA
This sequence comes from Colias croceus, assembly GCF_905220415.1. NCBI lineage: Eukaryota > Metazoa > Arthropoda > Insecta > Lepidoptera > Pieridae > Colias > Colias croceus. The sequence goes on from NC_059538.1 coordinate 5,174,876, forward strand.
AAGCAGCCATGAAATTACAGTTTTAATCACAATTTTCTATTTTTCCTTTCAACCAAATTATGTTTCCATAACCTTTTGTAAATTGTAATTAATATATTCCAAAATTAACAATGACAATCTTAACTAAGGCCGTTGCTGTGTTGGTGCTTAATAGCTAATCTACAACACTCAAATCTTTATGCAAGCTGTACACAAACACCACTTGCAATATTATATTATTCAATATACCCATAATAAAAGTTAAATTTATCATTTATGAAAATCACCCTACAGTGCCCATTTTAATATGAATTATAAAAATGCTGAGTAATGTTACCATTACTTCTTGATTAACTACTTAAATCTAATTTTAAAAATCCAAATATATACAGAAATATTTAATGTTTAAGATAAACATGACTGTATTTAATTTGCATTTATTTTTAAAATGAGTAGGTGCCTTTTGGCAGATCTTACACGAGTATCCAATGCTGTTTAAAATATATTTATTTAAAACCAATTTGTAAGGCTCTTTATAGGCAAATATGATGTTCAATATATCACATTTTTAAGAATATAATACTCATTAAATTCTTTATAAATATACCAGGAATGACAATAACAATAACTTACTGGGTTTTAAATACATAGCGTATACTGTTTTTCAGTATAACAAAAACATTATAAATGTTATAAACTAATAACAAGATAAAAATTAGTATCTATAAAATGTACCAAGGTTCAAGAAATTCTATTAATAAGAAATAAAAATGTGAACATGCTAAACACACATCATTTGGAAGTGCAAGATTATGCATAATATACCTATAAGTGCATAAAAAAGGAACAGCCAAATTAAGAATGTTTCATTCACACCTGTACATTTTTACATGATGTTACAAAAATTGAAGTAATAACTGCTTATGATTATAATATTCTAATGTATCAGTTTTATATAAAATAGTGGGACACTTATGTATTGCTATTATTGGAAGTTTGATGATAGCCTAACAAGCACAGTTATCTCCATCTCTGTTGCGACCATTGTCATTGGCATTTAATTTGATCTGATCTGGAAACTCGTTGTAGAGTTCAGCTTCGGTCTCTTGGGCTAGAGCATTGCGTGCTATGGTTTGGAATGCTAGCTCTACGTTCACAGCTTCTTTGGCACTGGTTTCAAAATATGGGATATCATTTTTGCTTTGACACCATTGCTGGGCTCGTTTAGCTGAAACGGCACGATTATCCAAATCCACTTTATTACCTAGGATCACAAAGGGGAAGTTCTCCGGGTCACGAGGCGACGCCTGTATCAGAAATTCATCTCGCCAACTCTCCAAGGACTTGAACGTGTTCGGGGCCGTTACGTCAAACACTAATACGCAACAATCCGCCCCACGATAGAACGCCACCCCCAATGACTGGAAACGCTCTTGACCAGCAGTGTCCCAAATTTGCATTGTGACAATTCTATCGTCAACGATTACCTCCTTCGTGAGAAAATCTGCGCCTATTGTAGCCTTGTACTGATTGGAAAATTTCTTGTTGACAAACTGATTCATTAGCGAAGTTTTCCCGACTCCACTGTCACCCAAAATGATTACCTTCAAAAGGACCTTTTTTCGTGACGACATTTTGCACAAAGAAATTTATTAACAATTAAAAAACAAAATTATTAATCGCTCTTTGTCTGAATGAGCCAAACTGTGAAGGTAGGTATTTTTGACATTATACGGAATAGATAAATGCGTCATCTGCACAGTACACAAATATTGCCACATAAAATAAGATTACTGCTGTCTGTCCATAAAATAATATATAAAATTATTATTTATCACTAATATTTTATAATTCTTCTAACTATGAAAGAATCTAAGTTACCGCATTTTTATATATTACTGTAGAACATAAGTAGTATTGAACTGAACTAGATATTTTCTCATCGTTTTTTATCTCTGACACTATAGTATATGAAACATCTGTTTCCATTTCTAATTTCTATTTATTATCTGCGAAATGCACTGATTTCCGTAGATTTCCGTGTTTCTTGAAATCATAAAATTGTTTCATTTTATTTAGTTTTTTAAAAGTGATATTCATATTTCCTCCGAAGAAATGCGATGTTAATTGGTTCAAATATGTTTTAGAATTCGAAAGTAAAACATCAATTATTTACTAAAAAAGTATAGGAAAGAGGTGAGGTCAACCCGAATAATTGTGAATCGTGTTAAATCGTCCGTTAGCAGAATTATTACTCAGACTTTTTTTGCTAATGTTCCAGGATGGAGAATAATTTAAGTCGGAGTGGTAGTCGCTCGAGCTCAGTATGTGAACTCGAAAAGGACCTCAGTGATATGGAAATTATGAAAACTAGGACGAACCGAAGGAATGTAATTCTTCGAACACCACTAGCACGAAAAGCGAAAAGAATAAGATTTTTTCGAAATGGTGACAAATTTTATTCCGGAGTTATAATTCCAGTCTTGCCAGAAAGATACAGGTATAATTAGTATTACAATAAAACTTTTAATCAATATTTATTATAAACTTTCACTTTTCATCAATGGATTTGCCTTCACCAAATTGCAAACAACCGTGAAACATGCCTCATTAACTTTGCATTATTCTATAATAAATAAAAATGCAATTATTTATTATAGATTTTTTAACCTAAAATACCTATATGCTTGTAATTCCAATTTATTACAGATCATTTGATAGTTTAACTGCAGATTTGACTAGAGTTTTAGTTGACAATGTGACACTGCCTAGTGGAGTCCGAACAATATATTCACTTGAAGGTAGAAAAGTAAGTTTAAAAAAGTATAGAAAACACCAATTAAATCTTTTGTTTTCTTTATCTTTTAGAAATTGTTAATTTTTATTAATTCATTTTAGATAGGAAAACTAGATGATTTAGAAGATGGGCAATCATATGTTTGTAGTGGGTTTGGTGAACCATTCAAGCGATTGGACTATGAAGCTAGTGCTGTGACTCCACAATCTTTTAGATTAAGTGGACCAGAGTCTCTGAGTGATAGTGCAAGTCCATCTCCAGCCAGGGCAAATAACAGACTGTCCCGATATTTACAGGTTAATAGCTTTTATCATTTTTAGAACCAGTTATAAGCTTTGTTTGAGAACTTTTCAAATGAGGTCATTGACCCAGCTAAGTTATCAGCAGGATTAATATTTGAATGAGATAATGTGTGTTACTCAACTACTACTGTAGTGTTACTCATTTGAAGATGAGAAATATTTTAATAAAAAACCATTGAGTACAGTTTTTTTGGAAAAGAATTTATTTAAAGCATAGATCTAATAAGAAATTTTTTACATGTTAATCCAACAGCTTTAGAGGAGGTTATATTTTACCTCATACAAAGAGTAATTAAATGTTTACACTGTTCAAGAGTTTTATAATATTGTTGCAAATTATTATCTTTAGTAAATTCTTCTGTTAAGCCTTATTCTAACTATAACTATTTAGAAAAAAAGTATGTAGTATTACGCCTGTCAACATACTCAAGATATACATTAATTTTAGACAAATGGTAGCAGTACAACTGGCAATGGATCACCTAGAGTAAGCCCAGCAGGTGATAATGTAGTCCGGCCACGCATAGTTACAATTATTAGGAATGGGGTCAAACCCCGCAAGGTAACTTGACTTTGAACAAATTTATGAAGTGAAACTTCTTATGGTACATTGAGAGTAAAATTTCAAGGCGCATCGTGGCAATACCGTCACGTGATGGAGTAACGACGATTTTAGTAACTGAATCTTGCCAAAGAAGTTTCTCTTCTGACACGTGTGCTCGGCACACATGCTCTTGTTTGAAATTTATATATTAAATTTCACTTAATTATAACTTATTTTTGTAAAATAATTTGTAGGTATGCAGATTGCTATTGAATAAACGCAATAGTCCAACTCTGGAACATGCCTTAGCTGCAATCACTGAGTGCATTAAACTTGACACGGGCTGTGTACGCAAAGTGTTTACACAGTCTGGCTCCCCTGTCACTGCGTTAAATCAGTTCTTTGAAGAAGAAGATGTGTTCTTTGCTTATGGAAATGAGAGGTAAAATATTAGTACAAATTATCATAGTACTTTTTACCCCTAATAAATAATCAAACTAAATGAATAATTATTTTGCACAGGGTTAACCAAGAAGATTTTGAATTGGAGTTTGAGGAAAGCAAAGCTGTCCTACAGTGTAGAAAAACACCCATCACAAGAAATTCAAGGTAAAAAATATTTTTCTTAAAAAGTATGGTGCTTAAATTGTACTTATATTTTTTCCAGAATGAGTATGATAGTGCTGTTCACTTATTACTTAACTTATTATATTACTACTACTACTGTAAATTTATTTAATGACATATAGATCGGGACCTAAACCTCGAATGCCAGTTAAAGCTGGTGGGGCAGCTCGTAAAGAGAACGAAGCGAGCGGGGCGGCTGGTGACAACGAACAGTCGCCGCTGGCTAATCTCTTACCACAGCCGCTGCGTCTCAAGTACAATGTGGGCAAAATTATAGGTTAGATTTCTTTTTATATTAGTGCTTTGCATTTGTTTGAATCTCAAGGTTTTGTTTTTGAAGTTGAAAAAGACTTGAAAGAAAATTAGTTTTTAGTTAATGTTGTTTATGCTTACCATAATTAGTTTGTTATTTTCGTTTTGGTAGATAAGAATTACTTTAAATTTATCTACTAAGAATATTCATAATCGTTATTTAACAAGACATTATTTGTTTGTAATGTAATCACAATCGAGTATTAACACAATATTGTGTGGATTATAATTTCAATTTTATGTGGCACAGGTGACGGCAACTTCGCAGTTGTGAGAATATGTACAGACAAAACCTCAGGCAAAGACTATGCTCTGAAAGTAATTGATAAAGCCAAGTGTAAAGGAAAAGAACACTATGTTGAAGCTGAGGTAAAGGCATTATAAGTTATATTATTCACTTACATTAATTTATTTTTTAAGTGAAACCTCTTTAGTTGAGAGTAAAATTTCGAGGTCGCGTCACGGTAAAACCATCACGTCATGGAGTGAGGTAAATAGCGGTATCTTTGAATCTTGCCAAAGAAGTTTCACTTCTGACACATGTGCTCGGCACACACACTCTTTTTTGTGTTAAAAAGTTTGTAAGATAAATGATTAAGAAATTGTTTTGTTTACATTACATAGGTAAGAGTAATGAGAAAGCTCTGTCATCCACGCATTGTTTCACTCATTGAAGAGCAGGACAGTCCTGAATGGCTTTTCCTTGTAATGGAATTAGTCAGCGGTATGTATTAATATTTTATTATGTATACTTAATATTGTAATTGTTTCATGATTCATTTGTTTATTAAAATCTTAACAATATCAACCATTCACAATAAAAATATAATACTTACTTAAATTAATATGTGTCTAATTAAAGACGGGTACAATTTCAATTGATTTAAATGTACTAATAAATAACTGTAAGTGACCAGATTTAAACACAGAAATTTTAAATCTAAATACACTTTACCCACCTATTAGAATAAAAATTCTCATGTAATATCAATGGTAGATGTATTGAAATAGTTATTTTCAAAATAATATTTATTTAATATTATGAATATTCCCTAATTATATAACATAGCACATGATTTATATTTTTAGGAGGAGACTTATTCGATAGTATCGCGGCCGCTTCTAAATTTTCCGAACCGCAAGCGCGTTTGCTAATTGGTCACTTAACATCTGCTATCGCATATCTACACTCGCTTTCCATTGTGCATCGAGACATCAAACCCGAAAACCTTCTGGTAAGACGTTCATTTCTCACGGTCTTATCATTTAATAATACTAATAGCTGTAAATATATATAAAAAGCAATTATTTCAATGTTAAATAACATAATATTAATTATGATTTTGCTTCCCTTTTTTTCTCACTTGTATATTATGTACTTAATGAAATAATGATTATTGACTGTAATTATGTAACTTAAGTTATATGTTTTTTGTGTAAAGGTGGAAGTAGGATCAGATGGCAGCATACGCGGGCTAAAGCTGGCTGACTTTGGCTTGGCAGTCGAAGTGTGGAGACCTCTACATGCGGTCTGCGGCACTCCTACTTATGTCGCACCTGAGATCTTACTTGAGACTGGATATGGTCTTAAAGTATGTTATCTAGGGATTTATTTTATTTTATAGAGATTTAGTAAGCAAGAACTACACATCATTATTAGTGATTAGATTTTCCACAATACCACTTTTATTGTAAATCCCAATTATTAAAAGTTGAATAAATACATAACAATGAGACATCAAAATGTGCCTTATAGTGATCTTTTTCCTTGTTTACCTTTTACCGTGGTTGTCTGTAAGAGATCACTATTAAGTGATAAGGCTATCAAAATAGTTGTACTCTATCTTTAAGTACTTCTAAGGTTTCTATTTGTACAACTATTAAAGAGTTAAATGATAAAATAAATAAATTATTCTTTTGTCATATAATTTATATATGCACATCACACAAATTAATATATTCCTCATGGTCGTAGTATGAATTAACAAAAGTATTAGACTTTTGTTTGCACCCTTATAAATATTCCATTACATAAGCTATATGAAGCTTATATCCGTCAGATCGACGTATGGGCGGCGGGCGTGATCCTGTACATCCTACTGTGCGGGTTCCCGCCCTTCTCGTCCCCGGACGGCGACCAGGAGAAGCTGTTCGACGCGATCCTGTCGGCGCGGCTCGAGTTCCCGGCGCCGCACTGGGAGCGCGTGTCGGCGGGCGCTATAGACCTCGTCGCGAACATGCTGCGTCCCCAGCCCGAGCTGCGCTTTGCCGCTGAGGACGTGCTCGACCATGCGTGGATGTCGGTAAGAACTTGCTTATATAAATTCGATCTGTTACCACATGAAATATTGCAGGTATAGTTCGAACTTCAAATCAAACTTAATGCCTATACAGAAGTTAGGTGCAGGTACAACTGCGGGTGCGCACAAGTCTCTTAACGTCCGGCTAATATTTAAAATTGTTTTCTTGCGCATCGTGTCGTACGATGTTAAGTTTTATTAGTAGAAATTTATTTTCTACAACCTAAATTTAGTAGTATTTGTAATCTAAAGTCATATTCATAATGAATTATTTTCCATATAAATTTTAATATTCGTTGCAGGATGACTATGATGAAATGTGTGACTTCCGCTCTTGGTACGACGAGGATTCCTCATAGCTACAGGACGTCCACGCTAATGTGAATGCGGCTATGTGACGGCTTAAATCAAATACACGCGATTTTTGCTAAGGTTTAGTGCCGCGCTCTTATTTCTGCATGCCTTGTCATATATTATAAACACCAATAATACCAAAGTTATTCCGTAATATACTGAAAAATGGACAACGATGCTGCTTGCATGTGTTCAATTTTTAATAAAAGCGTTTCGATCAATTTTTAATGCGGCAGCGTCGTCATGGTCAATTCGATTTTTATATTCAGTGTTTCTCCAATTGATACAATTGTTAAGTGATCATCAAATGAACTTCTTTTTTTATTTATTTTCTTAATGTAATATCTTTCCATAGTTAGTATTTATGTGGCTGTAAAACCAGTTTCTTTAGTATTATTTAGCTTTATATTTATGAATCAGATGATAGCTACTGCATTTAAGTGATCTTTTATTGAATATTCATATTAGATTTGTTTCTATGTTTGTTTTTGAAATTTAGAGTCGTAGAAAGGTTTTTTTTATTATAAATTGACATTAATTTAAGCCTGAAGCACAGAATACATAATAGTAGCTAAACGCTACAGAACGGACACTCTCCGCCTCCCGCCAAAATTAAACACTTACCTCACCCCGCACGATCAGACATGTTATGGTACCCATTTCCCCGCAAGGACGATACCAACGACGTCTTTAGACGAAACGCAACGAAGATTGACAACATTAATCAAATTGACTTAAAGCAATTTTATTATTTTGGATTTGTGATTATCGTTTTTCGTAGAAAATGGTTAGATATTGTGCTGTTTACGGATGTATTTCATCAGAAAAACGCGAATTTTTTTTTACGCTAGTCACAAATGTGCCAACCATAAAGAGTTTACACACACATTTGCAGTCTCTACAGTGTGACTGTCAAAACTATAATTTTGTATGGAGTGTCCGGGGTGTGCCTGAAGACTGTTGATATGCGCGGAATTATTGTAAAATCATTCACCTGCATTAAGACAAAGCTGATTCTAGTTGCTTTCTGTCATTGTCTTCACTGGTGCATCTTTATTTTGCAAAAATTCTCATCTTAAAATAGGTTTAAAAAAATGTAATTTATATTTTATGTTACTGTAATAAATAGTAATATATGTTCTTATTATGAATAAACACCTCTTAAATTTATTTATTGCACATGCTTATTAGTTGGAAGTATTGTACAATTATTGTTAGGCAAACAGGTACAATTAATATTTGTGTTGAGAAAAATGTCACATTCCTCATAGCTTTCCATATTATTACAAAATCTGCCTCTTTTTGAATGCTCAAAAATTTCGAAAGTGCAATAGGGATTGTACTTGTGCCAAATGATATCATCTTCAAAATTATGGATCATCTCGATTTTTCTCATTTTTATATTTTTTTAATTTATAGAATATCCATGAGATGACCTTCCTAAATATGTACATTTTTAATGACATTCCCATTAATCTAACCTTAATGGTTAGATTGTCAAAATGTGTGGACAATAAAAAATCTTTATGGCGATAGACATCCCTCAATATTTTTAGACCTTCATTTGCAATAATATATATTTAATGTGATATACAACATAAAGCATATATAAATGTACTGTATGATTACTTTCATTGTCATATTATCACTCATTGAAATTTATTTGCTTATTAATAAATTATTTATTAAAATATCTAGTCATTTCATTTTATCCAAAAAATGTTTTAATTACCAGACTACAAGGTTAATGATCTGTTTGATAAAAAATGTAGAAGTATTAATTGCAAGTTAAGTGATGAAATAAAAAAAAAAAAAAAATTGTACATGTATATTCAATACAACAATAAGAATATATCACTTTAGTATGTACCCTGTTAGAAGAAATCCACTTGACCCATTCATTGTAACTTCTGGATGAGTTCTTTCTGATAAAACCTGAAATAAAAGAAATATAAAATTTTAAAATCATAAAAAATGAATATAATACATAACTATGGATAACATAAGATGGTAAAAAATCAAACCTGATAATTTCTCATCCAATTACAGGTAAGCTTTAGCGCTGCAACATTACTTTGTGATTTAAGGAACATATACAAATTTTGTAAGGGTTCTACAACATTATAATAAATAACAAATGGTCTACCAGGTTTTACAAACTTGGACAATTCTAAAAATATATTCTGAGGATCTTCTTTACATGCTATAACCAGTGAGTCCATTTTATTTGATAAAACTTTTGAAGCTTCTATATTATCAAAGTGCCACTTGGGTTTTTTTGGCTCTGGTAAATTATTGTCATCATTTCCACTTGTTTCAGCTTGTGTACTTTCATTTTCAGAAGTTTTTGGAATCTTTGCATTATGCTGCACTATCTCTTCTCCTTTTCTTTTCAAATTTGTTGTATTTTCAGAAACACCATCCTCAATTTTTTCCGTGTTTGTATCACATCCTTGATAATATTGTCTTAGAGCAGAGTAAACATTCACAGAAATACATTTATTGTAGTGGTTTGAATCAAAATTCATTGCCAACAATGCTTGCTTTTGAGACATATTTCCAGGGTGCATATGAATCAGATTGCCAGTGCATGTTTCTCCCATTGCACTTAATAAAGCAGCCGCTACAAGACCGTTTGATCCTGAATCATAAAGCAAGTGATTTCCTTCACAATTGATATTGGCCATTGTTATAATTTGTGATAGAGTATCAATACGAATGCCCTGCACCTTTGTTGGTTCTAGTTTATACAAAATTTCAGAAATCACTCTTAAATTTGGCTTTAATACTTGAACATACTCAAAATATTTCTTTTCTTTCTTTTTTAAGTATTTATCTTGGGAGAATTCGGTTTTATTGTGAAAGGTGTTGGAATTCGTTATCAAGGTTTCGACAATATCTGACGCTTTTGATGAATCGCTTTTCAGGTCATAAATCTCATCCGCTGTTAACTTTTGTGAACGTCCATCGTCGTAGATATTTCTATTATCCATACCAGAAGATTTAATTCCAATTTCATCTTTAAGACTAAGGGTTTCTTTAACTAATTCTAACTCATATTCTCGGCTTCTTTTTGAACCCTTTGGTATCATTTTAAAAAATGAAAAATACTTGCATCCTTCTATACCACTTAAATTAACAGAATCTTTTCCTATATTTAAGCATGAGTTTGTTTTATTAAACTTGTGAAGTTTTTTGTAGTTTTGTTTTTGAATAACAATATATTCACCAACATTAATACTATTATTCGTCATATTTTAACTTATTTACCAGATAATTGTTTCTACTTGTTTACTTAAGCCACTTAACACTTACAAGTCATAAAATATTAAATAAAATTTAAAATAATATTTTGATTCCAAATAGCAATGATAACATATTTTATGTGTCAAAAAAAGACGAACCACTGATTGCTTATTTTGAGGTTATGTTTACAGATAATCAATTTTAGGTTATAGTCGCTGGTTATATGTAGGTACTGTGTACACGAAAACTGTTCTTTTTTTTTCATTTTAAATAAATAATTACTTTTATTTTCACGTTTCATAAAATTATTAAAAATGCATTGTATATTCATAAAATCTCCATCACAGTTGATCACTTTAAATTCTCTTACACAGAGCAAGTAATGTAGTATTCCCTTAAAGTTTGCCAATGAAAAATAATAGAATTTATGATAGAGTCCAGGGGTTCCCAATCTTTTTCAACCCGTGGCGCAGCTTCATGTTAAGTTTTTTGTCACAGCCGGCGCGCCCTACCAGCCTACCACCCAACCTAGCTATTTGAAAAGGAAACTGTCGATGTAGGTAGGTAGGATGACCTACAATACATGAATAGAAATTACGTTAGGCTAGGCTAAGAACAAAAATTTAAAAAAAAATAACTTGATTTCTTTATTGTAAAAGAATTTATAGAGAACCAAATTTAAAATATTGTATGTCATTTCACGCTATGTTTCTTACCGATTGCGCTGAAAAATTGTACTCGCGAATATAAGCAAATCGACACAAGGCGCCTCTCTTCACTTTCTACGGTGCACCAGGGTGCGGCGGCGTACAGTTTGGGAACCCCTGGACTTGTGCCTGGACTAGATTAGGCTACGCGCAGACAGAGAGCGTTCTGCGTTCCGCGTTCTGCGTTCTGCGTTCTGCGTTCGTCAGTTCTGCGTTCTGCGTATTAGCGCACACAGGAGCCGTTCAAGACATTTGCTTTCTATTTCGTGACTCTCCGCACGTGAAACATCATGTTTCACGTGCATTCATGCGTTCGTTCATGTTTGTGAGTTGTGTTTGTGTTTGTGCGTTCATGTTTCAAACATGTCTCTCGAAAGTTCATCTTCCGAAGATGAAGCTTTGCTTTTGTGGAGTCTAGAGGAGTCATAAAAAAGTAGAAAATGTTGGGTACACCCTATGAACACGAAACGAGATGATATGGGAGAATTTAGTATTCTTATCCCTGAGCTGCTTCAAGATGAAGCGAGATTTTATATTTATTTTCGAATGTCAATAAATAGCTTGAATGAGTTACATGACTATGTAAAATCTGAAATAGAAAAACAAGATACCAATTGGAGAAGACGGACCAGCCATAGCGAGAACGCGAGTTCTTTGTAATTCTGTACAGAGAACACGAGAACGCAAGCGTTCCGAATGACCGCCGCGGTCTAACTGCGACCTGCGTTCTGTGTGCGCCGGCCGCGGCGCTATAGATCCTTCACATTACAAAGAACGCGGAACGCAGAACGCAGAACGCTCTCTGTCTGCGCGTACAGTGCGACACAAAAGAGATGAAAAAAAATGAGGGCGCCACCGTCGCTCATATAGCAACACTGATACTGCGACGCAAGCGATCTTGATACTATAGAATAAAAATCAAAATATTAAAAGTAATAAATACCGCGATTTAAAGTTGTTTCATTGATCATCGTGTAAATTTAAGACAAAAATACATTAGTATTTTAAATAACCTACCTAGGTCAAATTTTACTTAAATGTATTTGGAATTATTTTATAGAAATCGGTCAAGCCATTTAAACTGCAGAGGCGCACATAGAATCAAACATACGAACAAACAAACATACATACATACAGCTCAAACCTTAGGCTCAAACCCAGATGGTAAACCCGTCAGTTAAAAAAAAAAACAAGGTGATTTGAAAACTACATATTTTTATTTTATTTATTTATTTATTTATTAACACTTTATTGTGCTGGCATACAAATAAATTCTTAAAATTAAAACTTAAAACTAGTCCAGCACAGAAGGCGGCCTTATCACTTAAGAGTGATCTCTTCCAGGCAACCTACTGTGTGGAGTAATATTATGAAAAAGGAGGTAGGTAGGAAGTACAAATATATATACACATACATAAATATATGATCTATTATAAATACATATTACATACATATGAAATACTATATATATATATTACATATTATATAGTATAATACATAAACAAATAATAATTATATTACAATAATTCATACATACATAAACCCATACTGTAGTTTAGTTAGAAAAATAAATAAAAACACAAATAATAAATTAATTAATCTTACTAATCCGAGTTAAATGCTAGGTTCAAGTAGTGATTTCGGACTTGTTTGGTAAAGGTGGACAGCGTTTGAGCTTGTCGGATGCTAACTGGCAGGGAGTTCCATAATCCGGTGGCCCTTACGGTAAAAGAGCCACCGTAGAATTGTGTGCGGTGCGGAGGCATAGACAGCACTAACCTGTCCACCGATCGCAGAGAATAGTTATCACATTGCAGGAATTGGAACTGGTCTTTTAGGTAAGAAGGAGTTTTGGGATTGAAGAGGATACGATACAGGAGTTGCAGGTAATGAACATTCCGGCGAAGGCGGATTGGGAGCCACTTGAGCTTCTTACGAAAATGAGAAACGTGGTCATATTTACGGAGACCGTAAACAAACCGAATACAATAGTTCTGAAGTCGCTCAAGTTTATCCAATTGCTCAGATGTTAAGCCAAGGAAGCAAGCATCAGCGTAGTCAAGAATAGGAAGGAGAAGGGACTGTGCTAACATAATTTTGGTCGGTATGGGTAAAAAGTTACGGAGGCGTCGTAAGGAGTTAGATGCAGCGTATAATTTACGACTGATATGCTGGAGATGCTGCGACCAACAAAGAGTTTGATCCATAATTACACCTAAGTTCTTTACTTGATTGCTGAAAGGAATACCCTCGCACCCAATTTTAACACTCGGCAGAATTCCCCAGTCAATCTCTGATATAAGGTACTGACTTCCAACAACGATCACTTGGCTTTTGGAAGGATTAATCTTAAGTCCAAATTCATCACACCATTTTACTATTGTTGCAAGTTCAACGTTAATAGTGTTAATAGAACCGGATAAATTACTGGGTGTAGAGTGAATGTAGATCTGTACGTCGTCAGCAAACATATGGTAGAGAGAAGTTATACGAGAGGAGAGATTATTTATGAAAATGGCGAATAGGAGAGGTGACAAGACGCCACCCTGTGGTACACCAGCGGGAACAGCACACCAAGAAGAATGTTTACCATCCAACAAGATACGCTGCCGCCGATCACCCAGGTAATTTTGAAACCATTCGAGTACTGTAGGGGAGAAGTTAATTAGGCGTAACAAACCCAGTAAAATATCATGATTAACAGTGTTGAATGCGTTACTAAAGTCGAGAAGACACAATATGGTGAGTTGTTTATTGTCCATAGCTGCACGGATGTCATCTGTGACCTTAACGAGAGCAGTAGTCGTGCTATGACCAGGACGGAAACCGGATTGGAAAGGAGAAAGTATGTTATGAGTGTTTAAGTATGAACTTAATTGAGCATGGATGATGCGTTCGAGGACCTTGGAAAGGAAAGGTAAAATAGAGATAGGACGGAAATCAGAAAAACAATTTGGATTGGATTTTTTAGGGAGAGGAATAACCTGAGCATCTTTCCAAGAATTTGGAAATTTGCCGGAGGTAAGTGAGAAATTAAAGATGTGGGTAATGACAGGAGCAATAATATCAAGGATAGGAAGGATCATATTACGACTTACAAGGTCAGCACCGACTGCGTTCGAAGATATGGACAATATCGTCTTCTTAACTTCTCCTACAGTGCATCGTTTAAAAAAGAACGGGGGAAAATCAGGAGCTGAGGTGGTAGAAAGAGAATTAAGTGTCTGTTGTATAGTAGAAGCATTAAGGTTGGAAGATGATGAAAAATGAGCGTTTAAAGCGTCAATATTGAAGTTATTACGTGAACACGCATAGGATGATTTACCAACTCCTAAGGATTTTAGAAACTTCCATATTGAAGAGGGGTCGCCGTTCTCGACCGAGTTATGGATATGGCGTCTTTGTGCATCTCTACACAGTATGTTGCAACGATTACGGATGTTCCTATATTTTTCACGCAATTGATCCGTTTTTGCTGTCTTCATTTTGGCCTTTGCACGATTTTTCCTATTCATAAGAGATTTGATTTCAGGTGAGAGCCAGGGCGCAGGCGTATGTTTCTTTTTGACAAGTTTAAGAGGTGCATGTTTGTCATATAACGCAGTGATTAAGTCGTAAAAAGTATTTACTTTTAAGTCGATGGATTCAGAATTTATAACAGTCTCCCAGTCAGTGTCGTGTGCATCAGCCAAAAGGAACTCAGTATCCATACCGGCAAAATTACGAAGCAGTACAGAGGAAGGTTTAAATTTGGGAGGACGGAGTTTATAGGATACGTAGATAAGATCGTGATAGGAAAAAGCATCAGCAGAGCACTGACCGTGCTTGGATACGGAATTGGGAGAGGAAACTATTATTAGATCAAGGAGGGAAGGGGAACATCCGGGGAAGAAGTGGGTTGGGTTAAGAGGAAGTGTGTGAAGATTATGAGAGTGAAGGAGAGACAGTAGTTTCCTACTTCGGATATCACCTTTCCGTAGGCACGTATTGAAATCACCCATGAAGATAAGGTGGGTGTATAGTGGGGACAATTCATCAAGAAGGACTTCTAAGGAGGAAAAGT
This sequence comes from Colias croceus, assembly GCF_905220415.1. Taxonomy (NCBI): domain Eukaryota; kingdom Metazoa; phylum Arthropoda; class Insecta; order Lepidoptera; family Pieridae; genus Colias; species Colias croceus. The sequence goes on from NC_059538.1 coordinate 5,190,107, forward strand.
AGTTAATTGTTAGGGAAGGACTATAAAAGACTCCGAGAAGGATTTTTGCATTGGAAAGTAGGATTTCTATATGGAGATGCTCGGTGCCGTTATTGGGTGAAGGTTGAGGGGAACAGCGTATAATATTATAGGAGATATGAGAACGAAGATAAATTGCCACACCACCCCCACCTTTACCAATGCGATCATTACGGATAAGGTGAAAGCCAGGAAGGAGATAGTTTTGGGAAGGGAGTGTAGGTTTAAGCCAAGACTCGGATACTAGGATAGCATGGATGTTTCTTGATACAAATGATGCAAGCATTTCTGGGAAATGAGCCGGAATGCTCTGAGCATTAATATGGACAGCATTAAAGTTCTTTTGTGAATCACTAAATAGAGAAGAAAGAGTAAGGTCGAGAGGAGGGGAAGAAGCACTATGAAAACTATTCTCATCACTATCTGTTGAACCTAAAGAGCACGAAAGACTATCTAAAAACTCGGTGTTTATATCTGACATAATTAACCCCTTATTGCATGAATTATTAAGGAGATGAAATAAAAATTATTTTTTTGCAAAAAAGTGTTTATTAGACCTTACATTATGAGATCAAATTGAGAAAAAAAATTATTTACTTATATTATAGAAAATATATAACGGCGCCATATATGGACTCGTATGCAGTGTTTGTTGTATTTTTTCTGTCATATATGGCTTCGTATGCAATTAGAAAAAAGTAACTAATTAATAAAATAAAAACATATTCCGGATTAATTTCACACACACGGTTGCTAAGCCCCAAACTAAACTTAAGCTTGTATCCTGAATGCTTAGTCAACTGATATGCTACATATACTTTACATAAATCCTATCCTACTTATATTATAAATTCGAAAGTTTGTGAGGGTGGATGTATGTGTATGTGTTTGTTTGTTACTGTTTCACGCAAATACTACTGAACCGACTTCTATGAAATTTAGCACACATAATATAGAGGGTAACTTGGACTAACACATAGGATAGGTTTTATCCCGAAAATCCCACGGGAACGGGAACTATGCGGGGTTTTCTTTGAAAACGCGGGCGAGGCCGCGGGCGAAATGTTAGTACTTTATATGGATACCTAAATAACACCCAGAATCACAGCCAACTTATACTTCGTGAAATTGCTTAAAACAATTACGTTTGTCATTATAACATAAAAACACGTTATATTTTTCACATAACGTGAAGGAACGAAATTGGAACAATATAGGCATAGCTGACGGGCGTTCTTCTTCCAAATTCGGTAATGACTAATCCCATCAGACCGTACAGAATCAAAGTGAAAATCTAGATGTCCTGCAGGAGTTTTTCGTAGCTTTTTTGCGGTAATTGGCGAGTCAGAAATACTGAGGAGACTCCAGAGATGCCGATGTTTCTAAGTTTTTGAGAGACGACCACGTCTTTTGGTAATAAGAGCTTTCCCTGACTTTCGCATTTGCTCTGAAACGGCTAATTAAAAATCATACAGTGGCATATAGCATGAGTCTGTATTTATTGATGATGATATAATATTTACATGCTTAGCATAGTGAGATAAAAGTGTCTAGGATTGATACTGGAACAATCAGTGAAAGTATCCTTGAATGCTGTGCTTGAATGCATACCCAGCCACATATGACATAATATATTTTGGACGGAATGCATACGAAGCCAAATATGACAGATTTGGAAAAGTACAAAAAAACATGATTAAAGCAAAAAAACAACCTAACCAAATGTTTTACCTTATTTTAGAAAGACTAAAGAATGAAGAAATATTTTTTTTCATGGCTTTACTCACCTTTTTGATATTGAAATCTTAATTTGAAAATCACGGTTTTTTCCGCGCACCCAAACCGTCGCACGCGCTAGACTAAATCTATAATATATCTGATGGATAATATTTACACTGTATAAATTAATTACATTCCAATTCTCGATGAAATGCTGTTTAAGATGTAAGGTAGTTTTTTTAGATATTGTTTATAGTTAGCCTATAAAAAATTCATAAACTTCGTCGTCCATATATGGCTCTGTATGCGGTAAGGGGTTAAAACAATGTATAAATAAGATGTATAAATATAAATAAATGTCTAAAACTAAATATATATATATATATATATATATATATATATATATATATATATATAAATATGTACAGCTAATTAGTATATATAATATGATAAAAATAAATTTATATTAATCGATACTTCATAACCGTACTCTCCGGACAAAATTACAATATTATTAATAAGCAATTCAAGAATACAATGAAATAGTGAAAAGAATTAAATAGAAACGCTAAATTAATAGGTAATACAAAAAAATATTATGCACTTAACATTACCAATCAGAATTACGTGAGAATTACAAATATACTGTGCAAATATACCTAACAATTTTACTATGGCAATAATTTTGGTTGACGTAAACGTAGACATGACAGATGACAGTTCACACTTGACAGATAAAATTGAATTTCAAAAATACGAAAACAAATAATATTGACGGTAATACGATAACAAATAAAATAAAAATATTCTGAAGGTGATTGGAAATAATACAGTTTTATATTACATTTACATAGGAAACATTGATGGAATGTTTATACACGCTAACTAAATGTTCGTAACATTACCACATAGTAGTACATAGTTAAGAATAAAATCGTTTCGCAGTCCCTATGTGTGCTGAAATCTTTAAAATTACGCCACGGATTTTGAAACAGATTTTATAAAAGAGTGATTAAAGACAAGGGTTTTAGTATATAAAGTGATAAATTTTACACCACGCGGGCGAATCCGCGGGCTGCCAGCTAGTACATAATAAAATAAAATGAAAGTGTTTGACGCGTCGACTACTTGCCTTTCACCACTCTCTTGGAACGAGCAACTACTTTAGGATCTTTTGAGGAATTACTTGTGGGAGCAGCAGTACCAAGATTAGGTTTATCTGATGGGAGTGATGGGGCAGCAGCGATGGCCTTTAAGTCAGCCAAGTCCTCAATGCGATGCCGAACACCTCCCGAGCCAATCACGAAGATATTACCATCTCTAGTCCAACATTTTGTAACACCGAACTGACTCCGAGCAGCCATAAAAATATCATGCCTATTCTTTGTTAGAAATTCTGATAAGGTGATTCCCGTGCCTTTCAAATTGGTTTTAAATGACCAGATCTGTTCCTTATTTGAGATGTCACGGACTTTAATAAGAATAGGTCTAGGCTTGTTGTCTTTGGACATTCCCAATCTGTGGCATTGAGTTATACTATCCGCAGACAGATTGCAGATCTTCAAATGCTGAGTGACTATGTTTAGTGCGGTGGTGGTAGGGTTTTCATCCTTGCATTTTTATTTATTTTTTGTAGATATTCTCCTTCATTTTTACTCCATTGCTCCACTATCCTGCGTACTGTGCTTTCAGAAACCCCTATAACAAACGAATTAAGATGAATAATATCAAATACATAGTGCATTGAACATATTTATTTAGTAGCTTAAAAATATTTTTTTTATGTCGGAGGCCAAGAGTCACTTTGGGTCCCTGCGCCACTCTAGAGTAGTAAGTAAGGATTCATAGGTAGTTGTATGAAAATAGTTATCACTATACTATTTAAGGCTGGTCGCACTATAAAAACTAGTTTTTGTTTACATACAAATAACCTCAAATTAAATTTCAAAAACGTAATAATCGCCCTAGATACGTACATTAAACACTCGTCACTAATAGAATATTCTATTTTACGTAGTACTGAGCAAAAACAAATGGAATCTCACCGGTATAATCTGCTGTACGTTTTAAAACGTTTTCCAAATATTTTTCTCGTTTTTCAGCTTGAAATTATGAGAAACACCGAATTAAAACTTTATACATGGCATCACGGACACCGCTACGTTTAACCTTTTTCATGATTTCTCCTTTTTTGAGTAAATTTCTTGTTCAAAATTACAATTTTATCTTAAGAATTCTCAACTTCACCAAAAAAACAACAAATTTTTATTCAACTTGACAGCTGCATTGAAAATTTAGGGCTGCCAGATAATGAAAAAAAAATTAGTTCCAAATTAATTAATTTCATCTCTTTTATGTCGCACTGTACCCTAATAAATTCGGTGTTTGACGTTGACAGTTCCGAAATCCGAGTTCTGACAGACGACAGCTGTCTAAAATGGACTGCGGTCTGCGAATTGCGATATTACCTACTTTCATACTTTTTGCTGAGTGATAGAAAGTTCTTTTGCAGAATAAATGTTAGGGTTCTTTCATAATTGATTGATTTTAAAGAGTTTAATTTTATTATTAACCTTAATTAAATAAAGCAGACGCTTTAATCAATTTAACAATTTAGGTTAATGAACTTTGTGTTTTGGATAAATAAATTCTAAATCAAGTATTACAATAACATCTTAAAGTGTTTAAATATTCCTGAACAAAGATCATTATGGCCGCTTTAAAAAATGTTCAAAGTATCAAGACCTTAAATGTTTTGTTAAGGAGGAATATACCACAAATAAGTTGTAGAAGAAACTTAAATCTTCAAGAATATCACAGCAAAGACTTGTTAAGAAAACATCAAGTATCAATACAAAATTTCCGCTTATTAGACTCCAATTTGGATCCTAAATCTTTGTCGGATTTTAAAGCAAATGAATATGTTGTAAAAGCACAAATATTAGCTGGTGGTCGTGGAAAAGGACACTTTGATAATGGATTCAAAGGTGGTGTTCATTTGACTAAAGATCCCAATGAAATCATGGGCCTAGCCAAGAATATGATTGGTCACAAACTAATTACTAAACAAACTCCCAAAGATGGTATACTTGTGGACAAAGTTATGGTAGCTGAAAGTGTAAATATTAAGAGAGAGACTTATTTAAGTATTATCATGGAAAGAAGTTACAATGGGGCTGCTTTGGTAGCATCACCTGCTGGAGGAATGGATATTGAAGCTGTTGCTGAAAAGACTCCGCATTTATTAAAAACAGTACCAATTGATATTCATGAAGGAGTAACTGATAAAATGGCTAATGAAATTGCAGAATTCTTAGAATTTAAAGGTTCAATGGCAAAGAAATGTGCAGAGGAAATTAAAAAACTATGGGAGCTCTTCTTGAGTGTAATAACCTTTTGTTATTTTCAATTTTAAATGTGTGCTGCTGCTTTAAACCTATTAAATAACAAGTAATTTAAAATTTTCAGGTAGATGCAACACAATTAGAAATTAACCCCCTTGTTGAAACAGATGATGGCCGAGTAGTTGCAGTTGATGCTAAAATAAATTTTGATGACAATGCTCAATTTAGGCAGAAAGAGATTTTTGCTCTGGATGATGTATCGGGTGTAGATCCAAGAGAAGTGAGTATGAAAGAAGAATTAATTAAATATTAAGGCAGAAATTTTGGTATTTTTTGGTTGTATGAATTTATTATGTTTACTAAAAAAAAAAAGAAAACAGAATTTAACCAAACTCAATGCTGTTACATAATGTATAAAAAATTGAAAATATTTTCTTCTTATGTAACTTTTCATTTAGTTATCACTGTCTATACTGTTATCATTTATATGTAATATGATATCTATAAATATATAGTGATAACAATGAATCCAAGGGTATCACTAAATTTGTAAACACTATATTATTGCTTTACACATAATGAAAATATAATGTCCATTATATTATGTTATTTACCTAAGGTCTTTGATGTGGATTTGATTCTCCATTGTATAATATGCAGATTAAGTATAAGTTATTACTTATGCAAATATTTACATAAATGGATGTTGATATTATTGTACTGATATTAAATATTAATAAATAAGCCTAATTATTTTAACACTTATAATTATGTTTTGCTAATAATAGTGAAATACTGAAAGCAAAATTTAATTAACCCATTGAGTCCCAAGCGGCCCGATCAGACCAGACACATTAGATTTTCTATTGTGTCTGTGGTTCCGGGGCCTGAGTTATTAGTCAATTTTTATCAAAAATATTTTATTTTCTTATACAGAGAGAAGCATCGGAATTGAACTTGACCTATATTGATATGGATGGCAGTATAGGTTGCATGGTTAATGGAGCTGGCTTGGCCATGGCTACAATGGACCTTATCATGTTAAGTGGAGGAAGACCAGCTAACTTCTTAGACCTTGGAGGTGGTGTGGGCCAATCACAGGTGTCAGCTGCATTGAGAATATTGGAGTCAGATCCCAAAGTGAAGGCAATATTTGTCAATGTTTTTGCTGGTATGTAGCGATTACTACTTACACCTATGTAGGAATCCTACTAATATTATAGATGCGAAAGTTTGTGAGGATGTGTGTGTGTTTGTAACGCTTTCACAAAAATACTACTGAACCAATTACAATGAATAGCACACATATAGAGGGTAACCTGGATTAACACATAGGATAGGTTTTATCCTGGAAATCCCATGGGAACGGGAACTATGCGGGTTTTCCTTTGAAAATGAGGGCAGGCCGCGGGCGGAAATCTAGTATTTTAATAATTATGAATTTCTTACATTTTTATCATAATCTTGTTACAGGTATTGTAAATTGTGCAACTGTGGCAAATGGAATTGTTGCAGCATGCAAGGAGAATCCACCAAAACACCCTCTTGTTATCAGACTTGAAGGCACCAACTCAGTTCAAGCCAAAACAATTCTTGAACAGTCTGGTCTCAAGTTTCATATTATCAATGACGCAGATGAAGCTGCCAAAGCTGCTGTTAAATTAGCTGAAGGACAGAATTAAGAAATACATGACAATAATGTATCGTAGTAATGAAATAAATGATTATCATTTTAATTAGTTTATATTCTAAGCACAAAGTTTACTATCATTTTATAAATTCCGAATTTTTATTTGACCGAATTATTTTATGTATAAGTTGTTATAATATATTCAAAAACTTATAAACGAGACTGAGGATATTGTTTTTATTGTTATTTCACATGTTATTAGTTCAATAAAATATGTTTCAAAAACACAATCTATTTGAGTTAATTTCTGTTATCCATTTTAACCATCGAAAACTGTAAAAGGAAAGAAAATAATTCAGTTAAGTTTGTTTCATAGTAATTGTGTTACTACATAGTAGATACCTAACTAAGTGGTATTACTTCTAGAATGAAAAAAATGTTAAATTTAAACATTTATTTTTAAATAAAATTCGACAGTTTAACCTAAATAACTTTCTATTTTTTAATAATACTAAGCACGGAATAGATTAAGTCTTCGTCCCTGGGGCGACGTATCGGTTTTGTCGAGGGTCATATTGGCTTGGATTTCTTCGAACGCAGGTAAATGACTCAATTTCCCCCTGGCAGCGACAGCGGGCCGCTTGCTGAGCATACGACGAGCTACTCGCACTATGTCGTCGGCTGTAATTTTTTCTGTAATGCGAAAATTGTCTGTTTTAGAAGATTATTTTGTATCATAGTTTTAGTTCAATATGTATAGTAAAAATTTAATGAAGACAGTGAAAAAATGTAATGTATCTTAATATGTGGGACAGTTGCAAATTACTTCAAAACTCCATATTTATAATATGTACAGTACTCCAAAATTAATAATGCGCATGCAGATCTTCGCTAATTATCGTCTTTCCAGAAACACCCGAATCAACCCGATACATTGAATCGTAAGTGCCCTAAACAATGCACTTGCATCTTGCACCTTGTTCGAAAGAAATAGGAGTCAATTCAGAGTCATACACAATCGAAAACAATTCGGGCGATAGGTAACGGTAGCTTGTCACTTGTCAAAAAATTCAAAAATCCGTCAGTCGTCTTTATATATTGGTGGTGACCGCACGGATTATCTCTGTATGGAATTATATAGAGCTGCTGTTACATACCCTTCTTAGTTTTGTTTCAAAGTTGAATTTTCCGGTAAAATGATTATTTATACAGGTAGCAGATAGTAGTGGGGAAAGTGAAAATTAATAGAAGCATAATGAAAGTTGTGTTCATTCTACGATATCAGAAATAGAGATAATCCCTCTGATTCTGTAAATCCTTTAGACAGATTTTAATGATTAGATTTCACAATTTAAATGTAAACCAGTGTTTGAAAAACATTTTTTTTACAACAAACTTTGTTTTATTTTAACCTTCCATACATCTATCATTACGCCAGCTTCAGTAAGACACTTTAATAGTTCTAAGTATAGAATTTTCCAAGTAAATCAATACAACAAATATATGTATATTCGCAATCGTGTGGCTTATCCTCACTATTAACTTACATTGAATTGTCGAAACAAATTTCGTTACTTATCTCTTTTGCCATAAAATCACAATAAAACTCATAATTCTTAAACTATGCATGAAGAAAATACATTTAACCACTCTATATACATATCGTCTTCGGAGGCTCGGGGAATATGACAGTTGCCGAACAGTGACGAATTTTTCTATGCGCATTATCAGTTTGGGAGTACTGTACCTATATTATTATATGTAGTTGTTTAGAGTAATTTAGTTAAATATGATACAATAATCTTTTAAAATTACATAACATACCTATTTCATTGATGAAATAAGACGGCGGTTTCCTCTTTCCTGTAGCGAGAACTTGTCGGCCGACGTCCTCGAATACGACGGGCCTAGCTTCGAGATTCATTAATAACATTGACTGAAGTTGAGTTTTGGCTCTCTGTAAGAAATAGCATTTTGAATATTCATAAACCATACAACTTTATTAGAAAGAAAGAATAGAACGTGACTTTATTAACTTCTATAAGATAATGAAACGAAACGCTACTAATTGAGAACCTTCTGTCGTTTTTAGAAACATAGGTTAAAAAAACTTCTGCTTATTATATGCAAATTCTTACTCTTAGTTCAGCTTCGCCAACTTTTCCCGCCATGTTCGCCAGTTCCCGCGCAATTACAAGTGTGGTATCATAGATACGGTTAGGCGGGGACGCTGAGTGGACGCAGAATAAGCCTGTGTCACCATAGGCGTGATTGTATGCAGTCGCATTGAACATCCAGTGATATCTGAAACATATTTTTAAGTCAATTTTTATTTTATGGCAATTTTGCACATGCTGTATTTTACCTGATAGCTTATTTGACACTTTTTGATGTAATTTTTTTTCAAACTGACAGTAAAGTTAATCATTGTTTTACTTTCTGATTTTTTTCTAAAGTGGAGGGCAGTTTCTAAAGTGGAGAATATAGAAGAAGTTTAAACATTTACCTATTTAGTACATTTGTATACAGTCTTGTGTACATGCCCTTTCCTGGGCCGCCAGCTGAAAATGAACCTCCTCCGCCCATCATCATATTCAGTACACAAGTAGCTACAAAGTCAGGATCGCTGTGTGAACAACCTATAAAAAAACATTAGGGTTTCAACTAAGATTCTTTACGAGAAACATTTTGTGATTAAGAAGTAAAAAAGATTATTATCAGGTGACTAAAATAGTACATACTTTCTATCCCTATGACAACATGGGAAAGTTCCGGTAAGTCTGAGCCAGGGTATAGAGGAATTTCACACTCTTCCTAAAACAATAATGTAAAAATTAAATAATTGATCAAAAACACGCATTTTAATATGCAGTAAAAAAATGTCATAAATATACAATTAAAATTCATATAATTTACCTGTTCCATTCCTCCAGTATATTGTGCAATTGAGTGATCATTTTGAGGTTTAAATGAAGCATCATCTGAGGTATGCCATGTTGGTTTAGCATCAACAAAATACTTTTGAACATATTCAACAAAAGGTTCATGATCCACCTGAAACAATTCATAAGTCAAATTAATATATTTTCTTACAGAATTTATATATTATTACTGTAGTATTTAAGATATTATTAACATAGAAAAATAAAATATTTTGTTATTTTTTTTTTAACTGGATAGTTATTGTATTAGTCAAAGTCATCATAGTAAGTCCATGTACTCATAAACAAAAGTTATAAATGTTTACAGTATAATATAATATATTAAATTAAATCACAGTATATAGAGATTCTTACCCCAACAGCAGCAACAACCATCCTTTCAGGTGTGTAGTGATTCTTGAGAAAATTTAATATAATACCACGATCAATTTTATTAACATTTTCCCTTGGACATATTTTTGGTAAACCAAGTGTATTTCCTTTATATGCAGCCTATAAATAACAAGTTAATTGAAGAGATGCAATAAACAATTTAATATTTATGTTTTTTATAAAAAAAGGGATATAAATTTGTGAATATTTACAGAATGTATCATGTCCATTAAGATTGTTTCCTGTTCTGGTCTCATTGCAAGTGTTTCCAATTCAAAAGCTACAGCCTGTCTTGCAGCTTCTATTTCCTCTGTTGTAAGCTGTGGTCTTAAAGTCACTTCTGCCAACACCTATCAGAAATAAACTGTTAGAAAAATAACAAACCAGAGTATAAGTAGTGCAATAAAATAAAAAAGAGTGTGTGTACTTATGTACATGTGTTAGAAGTTATATGTTATACTCAGATAAACTTCTTTGGCGTATGGAACAAAAAATACTAGAATATACAACTTGAACATAGTTATCAATTTTCATACCACCTAGAACTAACTTCATGCTGTTAAATTTCGGTGTCGGTGTGCGCGCGCATCGTAAAAATTCACTCTCATCATTTCTCTCCATCGCGCCAAAAGAAGTATACCTTCAAAAATAAAGTGTTATACCTGTGTAACAGCTTCCAATCCTCTGGAATCTGCACTTGTAGCATAAACAGTTGTATCACGAGAGCCTTGGCAGTCACATATACCTCCATGCCTCTCTAGTTCTCTGAGCATCACATCCCGAGTAGGAAACTTATGTGTAGCCTTAAACCATAAATATTTAAATTATATTGGGTGCTTAAGATCTAATTATTATTGTGAATTAGATATAAGAATACTCACTCCGAAACTCAATTTTTCAAGAAAATGACAAATTCCATTTGGATATGCTACTTCATATCTTGGCCCAGAATCAATAACAACTGGAATATATGCAATACCATTAATAACATAGAAAACGAAAACTTAAAAAAATTAAGGATAAAGAATAAAGAAATATAAATAAAAAATGATGAATACCTCCAGCAGTGCAGAATTGACCGAATTTTTTTTCTGATGCAATTCTTAATCCGTTACTAAGAGTTGTAACTTCGGTCAAAGTGTCTTCAGATTTTGCTGTGGTATAAATTACTGGTGGGAGATTTGGCATAGGTTCAGACAATGGTGGAAGCGGCGTAACACTGCCTTTTGGTAATGGTCTATCTCCCTGACTAAACTTTCGTAAACCAAAACGTAGGGAACTAGCTCTACAAATTAAAAAAACATTTTGATTACAGAATATTTGATTTTTTAAACAATAAAAATACAGATTCGGGTTTGGGATCGGGAGAAATCTCGTCATGTGCATTTACATACCCAGATTTCATAGAACACAACCTAGAAATTAATACTTTAATATCTGTTATGTGCGACATTTTCACTTGTAAATCGTCCGGTTTTAATGTATATCAAGAAAACTGCAATAATTAGAGGCTTTAGTGTACTACATAAAGTAATTTTTAAATAAATTATTGAAATAATTTTAATGAAAAGCAACCAACAACTTCCAATTTCCAAAATTGACATTTAGTGATATGACATTATAAATTGTCAAATGACAATTGACATTACTCCCACAGAGTTTTTAGGATCTTAGGATATTTTGTGTAGACCGGTTTCTGACTTGCGTACACCTTGCGTGCATAATATAATTTAATGTACGAAAGTCATTCGATTATAATAAACATTCGAGTACCTACGTTAAGTATATACTTGGTACATACATATATATGTTTAAACCAAGGTTTATATGCCGCGAAAGCTACTGAGATTCCTACAGATTCGGGTTAGCGTTTTCATACCGAACGATAATTTAAATTTTAATGTGTTTAATACCTATAATAAATGGTTTTCACTGCATTCACCATGTTTTTATTTAAGATCAAAGCATGTCTTTTGAAAAGTTTTCTATCGACGACTCCTACGGATTCGTGTTGTTAATCGATTGCATAAGCATGTTAAATCGCAAGCAAGACTTGAAATAATCGTAAACAAGTATTAAGCGCACAGAACAGGAAAAACACAGAACAGTAAGAACATAATAGAAGTGCTATAATGTCATCATTAGTATGAAAACCAGTGTCGCCAAACCCACACATTTAAACCGATAGTTATACAGTACACTACAAGTAAACTATGCCTTTGATTGGACAGCTTAATTTGAGCAAAAACTGACTTAGGTTATAAATTCAGCATTTCAATATGTACCCTAACGAACCAAGTTACGGTTTATTTTAGTATAACATCCCTAGGTATATTAGCTGTTTTGTTTCTCTTTGCTCAGAAATTCCAAATTCGAAAACATTCAGCTATTCCACAACAGATGGCGTTGGTTTTCAATACATATAACTTTGAACCTCTACACATAAAGATAAGGTTGAAATTTGTGTCACTCTAAATTAATGACATTAACTTGACATTAACCTGATGCTATGCTCTAAGGGATGTCAGCCTTGTTATCGATAATTCACAAATAAATATATTTTTGTGCATTTTTTTTTCTTTCTTTTATATAAGTATAGGATAATGTGTCACATTTTGGAGTATGTATATTACTACTAAGTACGTCTTTTCATATTATTATATTTAAATAAAAAACGGAATAGAATAGTATAAATCTATATTTACAAAACAAACAGAAAATATGCATTATTTTAAATCTTGGAACTGCCGTAGGTTTGATGTATCGGTGGCCTTTGTTAGACTGCTTATTGCTGTTCGGCATCCAGTTAACTCGTCACGTTGCATTTATTATCCATTACTCTTTTAGGCTCTTTCGAAAATCTATAAATAAATAGGACAAATGAAAGCTAAGGAAAAATAGAAAAAATGTTGTGTGGTTTTATGAAACCATGGTAAAAGTGAAACTTTTTTTCACACTATATAGACATTTAACTAAAAATTATCGTATTTGTACGATAATTATCGTACGTATCGTGCGTCACGCGACATGCGCTACACAGACCAAAAAGTTTGAGACGATGTAATAAAAGTTTCACTTTAATAAAATTTAATATTTAAAATTTTTGTCTTTTCTAAAGTATCGATACTGTCGATATGCGCCACATGCATCACTAATCTGACATTCGTTTGTTTATTTCAATAATATTCCAGAAAGTCTTGTTTGCTGTTCAATCTATATTAGTACTTATTTCTTATGGATTAAGGTTCATTTTGACTTAATATTTTTTATAAATTTTTGACAAATTACGACAAGCGAAGTTGTAACATAAAATATATTTAAAATAAATTAAAATAAGACTTACCGATGGTATGAAATGCCTCGATTGCTGATATTATTTCGTCTGCTATCATTTTTCCACTCTAATACCGAACAACACGCTCTAAATAATGAATAAATATGGAAATAAGGTTTGACAGTTGACAACCGACTCGAATATTTTTCTGCGCACAACTGAGAGCGAGTTAGGTGATCTTACCTTACTAGTGACACGTGGGCCACGCCCACATCGCACTTCTATTATGTTCTTACTGTTCTGTGAGGAAAAACCACAGAACAGTAAAAACAAATAGAAGTGCTATAATGTCATAATTAGTATGAAAACCAGTGTCGCCAAACCCACACATTTAAACCGATAGTTATACAGTACACTACAAGTAAACTATGCCTTTGATTGGACAGCCTAATTTGAGTAAAAACTGACTTAGGTTATAAATTCAGCATTTCAATATGTACCCTAACGCACCCTGTTACGGTTTATTTTAATATAACATCCCTATGCATATTAGCTGTTTTGTTTCTCTTTGCTCCGAAATTCCAAATTCGAAAAACATTCAGCTACTCCACAACAGAGGGCGTTAGTTTTCGCTAGATATAACCACAGAACAGTAAGAACATAATAGAAGTGCGATGTGGGCGTGGCCCACGTGTCACTAGTAAGGTAAGATCACCTAACTCGCTCTCAGTTGTGCGCAGAAAAATATTCGAGTCGGTTGTCAACTGTCAAACCTTATTTCCATATTTATTCATTATTTAGAGCGTGTTGTTCGGTATTAGAGTGGAAAAATGATAGCAGACGAAATAATATCAGCAATCGAGGCATTTCATACCATCGGTAAGTCTTATTTTAATTTATTTTAAATATATTTTATGTTACAACTTCGCTTGTCGTAATTTGTCAAAAATTTATAAAAAATATTAAGTCAAAATGAACCTTAATCCATAAGAAATAAGTACTAATATAGATTGAACAGCAAACAAGACTTTCTGGAATATTATTGAAATAAACAAACGAATGTCAGATTAGTGATGCATGTGGCGCATATCGACAGTATCGATACTTTAGAAAAGACAAAAATTTTAAATATTAAATTTTATTAAAGTGAAACTTTTATTACATCGTCTCAAACTTTTTGGTCTGTGTAGCGCATGTCGCGTGACGCACGATACGTACGATAATTATCGTACAAATACGATAATTTTTAGTTAAATGTCTATATAGTGTGAAAAAAAGTTTCACTTTTACCGTGGTTTCATAAAACCACACAACATTTTTTCTATTTTTCCTTAGCTTTCATTTGTCCTATTTATTTATAGATTTTCGAAAGAGCCTAAAAGAGTAATGGATAATAAATGCAACGTGACGAGTTAACTGGATGCCGAACAGCAATAAGCAGTCTAACAAAGGCCACCGATACATCAAACCTACGGCAGTTCCAAGATTTAAAATAATGCATATTTTCTGTTTGTTTTGTAAATATAGATTTATACTATTCTATTCCGTTTTTTATTTAAATATAATAATATGAAAAGACGTACTTAGTAGTAATATACATACTCCAAAATGTGACACATTATCCTATACTTATATAAAAGAAAGAAAAAAAAATGCACAAAAATATATTTATTTGTGAATTATCGATAACAAGGCTGACATCCCTTAGAGCATAGCATCAGGTTAATGTCAAGTTAATGTCATTAATTTAGAGTGACACAAATTTCAACCTTATCTTTATGTGTAGAGGTTCAAAGTTATATGTATTGAAAACCAACGCCATCTGTTGTGGAATAGCTGAATGTTTTCGAATTTGGAATTTCTGAGCAAAGAGAAACAAAACAGCTAATATACCTAGGGATGTTATACTAAAATAAACCGTAACTTGGTTCGTTAGGGTACATATTGAAATGCTGAATTTATAACCTAAGTCAGTTTTTGCTCAAATTAAGCTGTCCAATCAAAGGCATAGTTTACTTGTAGTGTACTGTATAACTATCGGTTTAAATGTGTGGGTTTGGCGACACTGGTTTTCATACTAATGATGACATTATAGCACTTCTATTATGTTCTTACTGTTCTGTGGATATAACTTTGAACCTCAACACATAGAAATAAGGTTGAAATTTGTGTCACTCTACATTAATGACATTGACTTGATATTAATCTGATGCTATGCTCTAAGGGATGTCAGCCTTGTTAACGATAATTCACAAATAAATATTTTTTGGTGCATTTTTTTTTCTTTCTATTATAATATGAGTATAGTACAATGTGCCACATTTTGGAGTATGTTTATTACTACTAAGTATGTCTTTTCATATTATTATTATTAAATAAAAAACGGAATAGAATAGTATAAATCTATATTTACAAAATACAAACAGAACTTATGCATAGCTTAAATCTTGGAACTGCCGTAGATTTGATGTATCGGCGGCCTTTGTTAGACTTCTTAGTGCTGTTCGGCATCCAGTTTACTCGTCACGTTGCATTTATCCATTTCTCTTTTAAATTAGCCTCTTTGGGAAATCTATAAATAAATTGGATAAATGAAAGCTAAGGAAAATAAAATAAAATTTAATACATATTTATAATGTTTGTCTTTTCTAAAGTATCGATACTGTCGATATAAGCTACAACCATCACTAAACCGAAATTCGTTTGTTTATTGCAATAATATTCCAGAAAGTCTTGTTTGCTGTTCAATCTATATTAGTACTAATTTCTTATGGATTAAGGTTCATTTTGACTTAATATTTTTATAAATTTTTGACAAATTACGACAAGCGAAGCTATAACATAAAATATATTTAAAATAAATTAAAATAAGACTTACCGATGGTATATAATGTCTCTATTGCTGATATTATTGTGTCTGCTATCATTTTTGCCCACATCACACTTCTATTAGTTTTTCCTGTTCTGTGATTAAGCGTAATTTTGAATTATAATATAGTAAATAGCTCCTGGATATAGAAAGTACATGGTTTTCTGTTACATTAAACAGGCTGCTGACGTAGCAACACAAGTTGTCGAGATAAGGATGGACGATGCATAATATTTTGAAAGAAAACCATGACTTGACTTGAGAGCTTGAGACCCATTGAGACCAATATGAAAATATGAACTCATAAGATCACGTTGTATTATCACATCTTGACTTGTACAGTTATTTTCACGTACTATACTTTTTTACTTGCTCTGTGGTTATTTTGACTTTTATCTGTTGACTGTTGTCCCAAAGTGACGTTCTATGTAATTTATTTGGACAGATGTGTTAAAGTTTATTTACATATTATTTTTTACGAGTTTATGTTAATTTGTAAGTGTGAAGTTCATTTAACGTGAATAAACTCTACTGCATTACCATCGTACAAGGGATTGTAATAAATTTACTCAAGGAATTATGAATGATATAGCGCTTAGATAAGAGCAGCTCTTATATTTTTACAATGTTCAGAACTTCGATGAATAAAACTGTAAGGTTTGCTGTACGGCAGCTATGCTCTACGAGTCATGTTCCTCATGTATGTGTCGTGGGCGCTGGGCCGGCTGGATTTTATGCTGCTATGCACTTAGCCAAGAATATAAATTCAATCAAAATTGACATCATAGAAAAGTTGCCAGTTCCATTTGGATTAGTTAGGTACGAAAATTATACGAAAAAAGGATTTTATAAATATTGATTATTTTGTATGTGACTTAGTTAAAATAATAATATATATTTATTTTTAGATACGGAGTTGCTCCTGATCATCCAGAAGTTAAAAATTGTATAAATCAATTTACCAAATTAGCCAAGCAAAAGAACATAAACTTTTATGGAAATATAACCTTAGGGCAAGATATTACATTAAGTAAATTGAGGCAACATTATGACGCTATTTTGCTAGTAAGGACTTTTATAATTACATAAATAAAATATTTAAAAAATTGTCCCTAACCTAATACAATGTATAATTGTTGTAATTTTTTATTATTTACAGACATATGGTGCTGAAGAAGACCGCACTTTAAGTATAGAGAATGAAACTGCTAGAAACATTATTGCAGCACGCAATTTTGTGGGATGGTATAACGGACATCCTCGAGACAAAAATTTAAAAGTAAAACAAATTATTATTCATGTTCTTTAATAAATAAATTATTAGTATATTATTCAAATTTATTGCAATATAAATAAATATTTTTCCAAATGATTTTCAGGTTGATTTATCAGGAAATAAGGCAGCTATAATTGGACAAGGCAATGTTGCTCTAGATGTAGCTAGAATTCTTCTATCGCCTATTGATCAATTGAAAAAAACTGACATTACTGAATATGCTCTGCAAGCAATATCTGAATCAAAGATTAATGAGCTATATCTAGTTGGACGAAGAGGCCCTCTGCAAGTTGCATTTACAATCAAAGAATTAAGAGAGCAACTTAAATTAAAAAATTGTCAAACAATTTGGAGAGAAAATGACTTCATTGGAGTAGAGGATGTAGTAAATAATCTTCAAAGACCTCGAAAACGGTTAACAGAGTTAATGTTGAAATCACTTAAAGAACAAAAATCCCAGACTTGTAGTGCACATGAAAAAACATTTAGACCAATATTTTTTAGAAGTCCAAATAAATTTTTAGTTAATAATGGTAGTGTAAGTGGAATAGAGCTCACCTGTAACAAATTAGTTGGCGATAAACTTGAAGATCAGAAATGTGTTGCAACTGAGGATAAAGAAATCTTAAATTGCAATCTTGTATTTCGAAGTATTGGTTATAAAAGTATAAAGGCTGATGAAGCTTTAGTATTTAATTCGAGTGGATGTGTTAGTAATGAGAATGGTAGAGTAATAGAAGATCACACTACAGAAGAACTAGCAAAATTATATGTTGCAGGATGGTTAGGTACTGGACCTGCTGGGGTTATTATACACACAATGAGTAATGCATTTCAAGTTGCCAAGAATATATGCAGTGATTTACAAACTGGGACTGGTTCTCATAGGGATGGATTTGATGGTGTAAGAAAACATTTAAATATTCCCATAGTAGATTGGAATGGATGGGAAAAAATTGATAAATATGAAGTAGATCAGGGTAAAAAGTCTGATAAACCTAGAGAAAAGGTAACATGCATAAACAAAATGCTTGACATTGCTACAAAATGATTAATCCAATAAAATCTTCTGGTTTTATAACCAAAATGTATTATAATTTAAGCATAACTTATGTATAAACTTTGTTGTAATGGGTGAAATTGTTTATTTTTTTATACATTATTTGAGACAAACAAAAATATAGAAAATTTAAGAGTATTTTTGTTACTATATTAAAAAATGTTATATATTTTTAATTTTTATTATAATTTTTTTTTTACATCCAGTTGCAATTTTTTGGAACCTGAAGTCTGAAATAAGGTACCTATCTGAGTAAAAATTGTATGAGGGGCGCGACTGTATCCCATGTGCTAATCCCCTCCACATTTCACTCAGTGCCACAGCTATTACACGCTGCCTATAGTGACCTGTGACAGTCAGTCAGATTGTACATGTTACTTTCTACCCGCGGCTTCACCCGCTTAATTATAGAAGAACTCGCATAGTTCCCGCTCCCGTGTAATTTCCGGGACAAGACCTTTCCTATGTCCTTTCTCAATATCGTTCATATCGGTTATCATCTAAGAGTGAAGAAGAGAAACAGACAGAGTTCTATCAAGGTTCTATGGCATTAATTAAAGTTGTAGTAATAAATACAAAAATGTCCGTCAAAGGCAAAACACCACCCTAGGTGGCAATACCATAGTTAAATTTAAAACAATACCGTGAAACGGTGAAAGTCTTAGGGTGAAAGTTATCCGCTGACTTTAACTAGTTTCCTTTCAAACAAAATATATATTTACCTAATACCTTCAAGTAATGTTTATATACCTGTGATAACAAAATAATTGGGCAATTTCGCGAAAATATGTCCCGGTTACAAAATGGATTCAAATAAAAAAATTGTTTTAAAAAAATATTAAAAATATGCAGATTGATTCCTAAAACATTATAATGTGTTATATTAACAACAATAGTTGCAACCATTTACTAATTCCAGAGAAAATGAGATCTATTTGGTGCAAGGCAGGGATTTCGGGATCCATTTTGTAACTTTTTTGAAACTAAGTTTCAAAATAATGCATAATCCTTGTTTACTAATTTTTATTTATTATGAAAGTAACAACATTAAATTTCCCACAACCATTTTTTTTTTCAGTAAACACATTATTATTTATACTTTTAAGCTTGAAATATATCCACTTTGTAACTTTTAGGTACATCAGCCTTTTTCCTTTTCGCTTATATTGGTAATAAACATTTTTTTTTAAGATTAAAATAATAATGAAGTAGATATTTATATATTTATTGTACTTAAACTGCAAAAATCAAGGCTAGTACCTCGTAAAATAAATAAATTATTTATTATTATTCATAACTTAAACATGAGACAGTTACAAAATAGAAATAATTAGTTACAAAATGGAAGTTATAAAGCTTAGTTCACAAGTAACAATCTAACAATCAAGTTTCTACAAGAATTGTTCGATCATATCAGTGGCGCAGCGGTTAACAGCAGCTCTGCCCTGAAAACGGAAGGTCGTGGGTTTGATTCCCGCCAGGATCAAATAAGAAAAATATTATTTTTCCTAAATTGGCCTCGGTCTAGAAAGTGGTGGTAGGCTCTGTAAGGGGCCTCAACTACCCCTGTAATAACAGCTAGATTAATGCCAAGGGTGAGCTCGTAATACGTAAGTATAAATAAAACTAATTTATTTAGTATTGTATATTTCAAAAGTAAAATTATTAAACTGACATGCTCTATTCAAAACATAATATAACACAAATATGATTTTGCTTTTGTTTTCGCCACTGCTTCCTTTTTTCTGCAGCCTTTTCTTCTTCTGTAAAATTTGAATCTTTTTTGTCTTCCGTTTGATTCTCTCTAGACTTTTTTTCTTATTTCTTCTTTTTTTTCAGGGTTGTCTTTTAATCTTTCCCTATAGCGTCGTTGCTTCTCAGCATTGCATTGGTCAGAGGCATTTTCCCCTAAAAAATAATATGAATACAATAATCTTTTCAAATAATGCAAAATCATTTTTTTTATAATTTCGCCATCCCCATACAAAATAAAATGGTGATTTGAGAAATTTGTATGGGGATGACAAAATATTTTTTTTTTTATTTATTTGTTTTTTTATAAAAATTTCAAGCAGTCAAAAATAGTAGTGATTTTGAATATTAAAAGATATCTTCAATGCTATTTTTCAGCCATTAGTGAGTGTTAAAATATAATTTTTAATTTAACTCATATTTACGAGCAATACTACGTATGAGACCATTGAGAACTCGTCCTTATATTTCCACTTTGTAACTGCGACGTTCCACATATACGTAACCAAACAAAATGGAAGTAACGGTTTAAAGATTTCGTAGATACAATTGTTTGTTTTTCACACAATTCCCATCAATCACAAAAATATATGCTCTTAATTCAATTTATAAGGATATAAGTAACGAAAATTGTAACTTTTAGGAATAAAAACACATACTTACCACGAAAAATCCCAGTTACAAGTCGGAGCGAAATTTTTGCGCCTTTAGTACACCGACGCGTTCGCGTGCGGCAGCGAAACATCGAAAAATCTGTCAGTACTATGGCAGGATTTCGCATATGATATGTCTCACTCTAGCACATAGATAGATGAAATAGTTGCGTCCTTGTCAGTATAGTTTCGCAAGGAACTGCGAAATGGCCATTACACAGACGCATTGCGAAATAGTTGCGAAAACATTGCTGTGTACTACGCCTTTTTGGTACACCGACGCATTCGCGAGCGGCAGCGAAAAAACGAAAAATCTGTCAGTAGTATGGAAGGTTTTCGCATATGATATGTCTCACTCTAGCACATAGATAGATGAAATAGTTGCGTCCTTGTCAGTATTGTTTCGCAAGGAACTGCGAAATGGCCATTACACAGACGCATAAGTTTCGCTAGTGAAGTTTCGCGTGAGTTTCGCATCGCATAGCGTCCGCTCGCATTCTGTCGGTGAGGACAGATTTTCGCGTCCATGGACAATGATATTATATAGAAGTGATATAGAAATAATATATACTAGCTTCCGCCCGCGACTCCGTCCGCGCGGATGTCGGTCTTCGCGTGGATGGTTTATTTATCCATTTTGAATACCTCTGACAATAACATCTTATAAATATCTATTGGACCCAATTCCCAAATACGGCTAGGCCTATAATAATACGCAACGTGTGTTCGCGGTTCTACGGAACAACGTCTATGGATAAAACTGAAAAATGAAGATTATTTTTTTTCTACGTATTTTTCCAGGATAAAAAGTATCCTATTTTACGCCCAGGATAATAAGGTATAATTATACCAAGTTTCATCGAAATCGAACCGCTAGTTTTCACGTGATGCCTTCACATACAGACAGACAGACAGACAAAAATTTTTTTAATCACATATTTGGGTTTGGTATCGATCCAGTAACACCCCCTGCTATTTATTTTTTCAATATTTTCAATGTACAGAATTGACCCTTCTACAGATTTATTATATGTATAGATATAGACAAGAGGTACCTAGATACGCCACCAACGTGCCAAAATGCCAATTGCCATGGCAACTATTTGTTTATTTATATACTATATTGTGATTTGTGAGTATTATAATAACGTATCTATACATAAAATATCATTGGCCATGGATGCCGAAAATACTGAATTATTTTTGCATTCTATTCGAGATTATCCCGTATTATACGCAATTGGACACGCAGATTATAAAAATACGTACAAAAAAGAGGTAGCATGGAGAAAACTTCAAGAAAAGACTCTGATAGATGGTAAAAAATTTATTGTTTATATTTCATACATTTTATGTTTTTAATTTTCTTTGAAATAATTTACAAATTGTGATCGAACATTAAGCGCTGCTAAGTCTGCCCTATGTCTATTGGCATGCATTGGTACGAATGCTCCTAAAGTGTCCGAAAATTGTTTATTTTCGTATGTGTATACTGCAGCTTTAACAATTTTAATAGTATTATTCAAATCTGTTTCAAAGGGCCTCAAGAATATTCTAAATGTTTGTGCTAAAATGCCAAACGCACATTTTACTACTACTCGTGCCCTACTTAATGATTTATTAAATCTTTTTTTATCATTGTCATTCATTGCTGCGTCTCTTGTCTCATTAGAAAGGTTTCTAATTTAAATCTTCAATGAATACATGTGGTGTAGTCTGTTTGAAACCTGGCAAAGGTTTTGGAGCTGGCAAATTCAGATACCGTCCACTTTTTAAAAGCTGATAAAATGATGAGTTCTCAAATATTGTAGTATCGGAATCTTAACCATAATTATGATCCTACATCTATGTAAGTAAATTTGTAATGTGGATCAACTATTGCCAATAACACAGTAGAAAATCGTTTTTTATAGCAATAGAACAGTGAGCCGCTGTTAGGTGGAAATTTAATAACAATATGCTTGCCGTCAATACTCCCGAGGCAATTAGGAAAACCCCATTATTATTTCCAATCATGTTTAAGTAGAAGGAACCGGGATGTACTCTGGCTGTAGTATTTTCCAAATTTGTTCGCATACTTGAGTTACTATCTTTGAAACGGTGCATTCACCCAAACGATAAGAAAAATATATTGTTGTATATGTGTCACCAGTTGCTAAAAATGACATTGACTGAGATGACATTCTGAAATTACGTCTGCACCTGCAGTCGTCAAAAATGACAATGGCATATCAATGCGAAAAAGTTGCGAAACATTGCTGTGTACTAACGTTTCGCTGATATTTCGCTACGCTGTAGTTTCGCAGAGATTCGCTGCCGCACGCGAACGCGTCGGTGTACTAACGCCTTTAGTACACCGACGCGTTCGCGTGCGGCAGCGAAACATCGAAAAATCTGTCAGTACTATGGCAGGATTTCGCATATGATATGTCTCACTCTAGCACATAGATAGATGAAATAGTTGCGTCCTTGTCAGTATAGTTTCGCAAGGAACTGCGAAATGGCCATTACACAGACGCATTGCGAAACAGTTGCGAAAACATTGCTGTGTACTACGCCTTTTTGGTACACCGACGCATTCGCGAGCGGCAGCGAAAAAACGAAAAATCTGTCAGTAGTATGGAAGGTTTTCGCATATGATATGTCTCACTCTAGCACATAGATAGATGAAATAGTTGCGTCCTTGTCAGTATTGTTTCGCAAGGAACTGCGAAATGGCCATTACACAGACGCATAAGTTTCGCTAGTGAAGTTTCGCGTGAGTTTCGCATCGCATAGCGTCCGCTCGCATTCTGTCGGTGAGGACAGATTTTCGCGTCCATGGACAATGATATTATATAGAAGTGATATAGAAATAATATATACTAGCTTCCGCCCGCGACTCCGTCCGCGCGGATGTCGGTCTTCGCGTGGATGGTTTATTTATCCATTTTGAATACCTCTGACAATAACATCTTATAAATATCTATTGGACCCAATTCCCAAATACGGCTAGGCCTATAATAATACGCAACGTGTGTTCGCGGTTCTACGGAACAACGTCTATGGATAAAACTGAAAAATGAAGATTATTTTTTTCTACGTATTTTTCCAGGATAAAAAGTATCCTATTTTACGCCCAGGATAATAAGATATAATTATACCAAGTTTCAACGAAATCGAACCGCTAGTTTTCACGTGATGCCTTCACATACAGACAGACAGACAGACAGACAGACAGACAAAAATTTTTTTAATCACATATTTGGGTTTGGTATCGATCCAGTAACACCCCCTGCTATTTATTTTTTCAATATTTTCAATGTACAGAATTGACCCTTCTACAGATTTATTATATGTATAGATATAGACAAGAGGTACCTAGATACGCCACCAACGTGCCAAAATGCCAATTGCCATGGCAACTATTTGTTTATTTATATACTATATTGTGATTTGTGAGTATTATAATAACGTATCTATACATAAAATATCATTGGCCATGGATGCCGAAAATACTGAATTATTTTTGCATTCTATTCGAGATTATCCCGTATTATACGCAATTGGACACGCAGATTATAAAAATACGTACAAAAAAGAGGTAGCATGGAGAAAACTTCAAGAAAAGACTCTGATAGATGGTAAAAAATTTATTGTTTATATTTCATACATTTTATGTTTTTAATTTTCTTTGAAATAATTTACAAATTGTGATCGAACATTAAGCGCTGCTAAGTCTGCCCTATGTCTATTGGCATGCATTGGTACGAATGCTCCTAAAGTGTCCGAAAATTGTTTATTTTCGTATGTGTATACTGCAGCTTTAACAATTTTAATAGTATATAAATTTATAAAGAATAGAAAAAATTCGATCACGAGGCGGGACTTGAACCCGCATCCTTCGCGCCATTCCGGGGCGGATGCCCCGGAATGGCGCGAAGGATGCGGGTTCAAGTCCCGCCTCGTGATCGAATTTTTTCTATTCTTTATAAATTTATATTTATAAAGCATTTGAATGCCATAAAAACCAAAAAATATAAATTCAAGAAAAGGTCGTGTTCCATCGTTACAATATTGTATTCACTGAAAAGTGCTTCATATTGGTTGAAATGGTTGTTAAATCATCTCAATAGATGGCGCGCGGTGTGTCCCTTAAGACACATAAAACTGAAAGGATAGAATAAATTCGATTGCTCAGGCGGGTCACGAGTGGCTGAGTTGGTTAGGCATCCGCCCCGGAATGGCGCGAAGGATGCGGGTTCAAGTCCCGCCTCGTGATCGAATTTTTTCTATTCTTTATAAATTTATATTTAT
Source organism: Colias croceus (assembly GCF_905220415.1). Classification (NCBI taxonomy): domain Eukaryota; kingdom Metazoa; phylum Arthropoda; class Insecta; order Lepidoptera; family Pieridae; genus Colias; species Colias croceus. Next base: position 5,215,312 of record NC_059538.1, read on the forward strand.
AAAGCATTTGAATGCCATAAAAACCAAAAAATATAAATTCAAGAAAAGGTCGTGTTCCATCGTTACAATATTGTATTCACTGAAAAGTGCTTCATATTGGTTGAAATGGTTGTTAAATCATCTCAATAGATGGCGCGCGGTGTGTCCCTTAAGACACATAAAACTGAAAGGATAGAATAAATTCGATTGCTCAGGCGGGTCACGAGTGGCTGAGTTGGTTAGGCATCCGCCCCGGAATGGCGCGAAGGATGCGGGTTCAAGTCCCGCCTCGTGATCGAATTTTTTCTATTCTTTATAAATTTATATTTATAAAGCATTTGAATGCCATAAAAACCAAAAAATATAAATTCAAGAAAAGGTCGTGTTCCATCGTTACAATATTGTATTCACTGAAAAGTGCTTCATATTGGTTGAAATGGTTGTTAAATCATCTCAATTTTAATAGTATTATTCAAATCTGTTTCAAAGGGCCTCAAGAATATTCTAAATTTTTGTGCTAAAATGCCAAACGCACATTTTACTACTACTCGTGCCCTACTTAATGATTTATTAAATCTTTTTTTATCATTGTCATTCATTGCTGCCTCTCTTGTCTCATTAGAAAGGTTTCTAATTTAAATCTTCAATGAATACATGTGGTGTAGTCTGTTTGAAACCTGGCAAAGGTTTTGGAGCTGGCAAATTCAGATACCGTCCACTTTTTAAAAGCTGATAAAATGATGAGTTCTCAAATATTGTAGTATCGGAATCTTTACCATAATTATGATCCTACATCTATGTAAGTAAATTTGTAATGTGGATCAACTATTGCCAATAACACAGTAGAAAATCGTTTTTTATAGCAATAGAACAGTGAGCCGCTGTTAGGTGGAAATTTAATAACAATATGCTTGCCGTCAATACTCCCGAGGCAATTAGGAAAACCCCATTATTATTTCCAATCATGTTTAAGTAGAAGGAACCGGGATGTACTCTGGCTGTAGTATTTTCCAAATTTGTTCGCATACTTGAGTTACTATCTTTGAAACGGTGCATTCACCCAAACGATAAGAAAAATATATTGTTGTATATGTGTCACCAGTTGCTAAAAATGACATTGACTGAGATGACATTCTGAAATTACGTCTGCACCTGCAGTCGTCAAAAATGACAATGGCATATCAATGCGAAAAAGTTGCGAAACATTGCTGTGTACTAACGTTTCGCTGATATTTCGCTACGCTGTAGTTTCGCAGAGATTCGCTGCCGCACGCGAACGCGTCGGTGTACTAAAGGCGTAAAGGCGTAACGCTTTAGAAGTTTCGACACGACTGACGGTTCGAGTTTTCTATGACAACCTCTTCAAAATGGTGGATTCAATAGAAATGTTGCCATTTATGTGAAAAAAATACATATTTAGTAGTTTTTATCTTTATTTTAGAGTATATTACGGTTACAAAACGGAATTCCGCACATGGTCGAAATCGTAGGACACGATTTAATTGATAAAAATACTAATAATTACTATAAAAGGACGTAAATTTAACGTTTTATTATCATAGCTCTCACCCTTTGTGATTTATTTATACCTTTACATGAATAATACTGCCTCACATTGGTAAATAAAATGAACATTTAAACAGACTGGTTGCTGTGGGACACGTCAAAATTGGGTGCCTCAAAATTAAATTTTCTTCATATCTTTAATAATAAATGGATTGGCAAGCTGTTTGTTTGTGTCTTATAAAGAAATTATAATAGCAATGTAATAAAATCCACTTCCTGATATAAAATGTTGTTAGTTTTGATGAAATATAAATGACAACCCATAGGACACTCGAAAATCAGTGTGGACATATTTTAACGAAATTGCCCAATTATTTTCCTTTCAAAACAATAAAATAATTATTTTTTATTGGTCTGAGCCGCCACAAAAGAAGACCCATGGCGAAAGTAGGAACTAAATTTTACAGGGTCCGCCCTAAAAATGTAGAATGTAGGAAAAGGACATGAGTTTCCCACAAGTTTCCCACTACTTGCTCTGTGGACTGTGTTTCCTACTACAACTGTGACTTAAAACTCTTTAAATAATATGAACTCTATAAAATCCGCCTTCTTGGTACAGTGGTTGACGCGCGAGCGTAGTACCGAGGGGTCCTGGGTTCGATTCCCGGTGGAGACGAAGAAAAAAAATATCTCGGACTGGCAGGACACAGAATGCTGATCGCCTACTTGTCCTTAAAAAAAATCGATCAGTGAAACAAATGTATAATGCATCTGCCCCTCATCAAGGGGACATGGGACTTCACTTTTATAAAATCTGCCTGCATTGAAATACATTAAAGATTGTGTAGAAAATTCACATAGTGGTGCATTATCATCATCGTCAGAAATAATCATCATAGCACCCGTAGTCCAGGGTGCTATGATGATTGTTTCCTATGTATGCTACTATTTTATCTAATCTTTGGTCGGGGCGCAGCATGCTGTACCTTCTCGACTTGTGATATGCAGTATATATTTTTAAAATCATTGGATTCGCTAAATCTGTGAATAGTGATTTTAACAAAATATAATATTAAATAATATATCGTGCCGTGAATGTCCGCACACTCGAAATTAATTGAAATTAATAATTATATCCTGTGATTATATCAATGATCGAAACTTTAATGCTAGGCATTCACTACACGCACTGCGAGCCGATCCGCGGGTCGTATCGTGGAAAAATCCGTCATCGTCCTGCCTGTCCAAGCTGCGTATTTTTTTGCGGCCCGGAAGTCAGATGGGCGCGTCAATGAAAGGTAGGTGTATTATAGGATATAAGCTTCTTGGTAGCCACCGTAGGTAGCCACACATTAGTACATTTTACTTATTCCGTAATATACCAGAAAACTAATGCTCGAGGGTCTTTTTATTTGCAATTAAAGAACATACCTACATCAACGGAATCGAGGAATATTTTATTATGTAGTTTATTTTTTTTTTATAATATTTAATGGCCTGGTAATTATGTAGTTTAAATTGAAAAATGCTAATCTATAATATTTTATAAAAAATCGAATTATTAAGTGTCACCACTTAATTTTTTTTTTACAATGTTCAATAATTCATGTTCACAATAAATATCTAAGAACGAAAAACATAATATAATGTTTATTTTTTAACATACAATATTATTTGGTTTTCTTACATATTTAATATATTTTGTATTTTGATATATTATTGTTCACGAAAATATGCAACCAACACCACGACTTTGCATTTATGTTGACATAACTTTTAAATTATGGCAATATTTTATGGGATGCCAACATTGAAAAATAAAAAGCGGAATGTGAACTTTTGAAACTTCCTTTTCTCTCGTGTTCTTTTGACAACACGAGGTTATAATTTATAAGTCGCGAAAAAGTACGTAAAATACTTGTTTACTTATTATTTTTAGTGTTTTAATGTGAAATAAAGTGATTTTAGTAACGTATTGTTAAAATTTTAGGCGTCAAAAATGGCTGAGGAAAACTGGATCGAAGACGGCATGGAGACAGGCGGCGTGGCTATTGATAACATGCCCCCGCCTATGGCGGCTGATATTCCCGAAATCAAGTTGTTCGGAAGATGGAGTTGTTTTGATGTCCAAGTGTCGGATATGTCCCTGCAGGATTATATTTCTGTCAAAGAAAAATACGCTAAATACTTACCCCACTCTGCAGGTAGGTATGCTCACAAACGCTTCCGCAAAGCTCAGTGCCCCATCGTCGAACGCCTGACTAACTCATTGATGATGCACGGTCGTAACAATGGCAAGAAACTAATGGCAGTCAGAATCGTTAAACACGCTTTTGAAATTATCCATCTCCTAACTGGAGAAAACCCACTGCAAGTTTTAGTTACTGCCATTATTAACTCTGGTCCCCGTGAAGACTCCACCAGAATCGGTCGTGCTGGTACAGTGCGTCGTCAAGCTGTGGACGTCTCTCCTCTCCGAAGGGTGAACCAAGCCATTTGGCTTCTGTGCACTGGTGCTCGTGAAGCAGCATTCAGGAACATCAAGACAATTGCCGAATGTGTTGCTGATGAGCTTATTAACGCTGCCAAAGGTTCATCAAACTCATACGCAATTAAGAAGAAGGATGAGCTGGAACGTGTTGCTAAATCCAACCGTTAATCTTTTGTAAGGGCAGGACTCAATAAACAAAAAAAGCTAACTTTTGTTTTATTTCTATGAGTTCCCTGTTCTGTTAATAGTATGAATTATTTTTGAACTTTGAAAAATTACTTTTTTGTTGCAGTCAGTAGTTTTTAGTTTTTCCAAATGATTTTCAGAATATTAGACTAAAATACTTGTACATAGTTTCAAAGCAGTACATACACAATTATTAATTTAAATTTCAGAATCAGTATCAAAGCATTCACATTAGTAATGAATACAAAATATCTTTACTTGTATGGCAATTTCAGTAATGCTTCGCAATATGTAATATACAATTATTATGAAAATCTTAATATATAAAATTCTTTTGTCACAGTTTTCGTTGCCATACTCCTCCGAAACGGCTGGAACGATTCTCTTGAAATTTTCTGTGCATATCGGGTATGTCTGAGAATCGGCCAACATCTATTTTTCATATGTACCACGGGCGAAACCGAGGCGGACTGCTAGTATATCTATAGATTTCTTGTAACATTTGAAATTTGTGATTTAGAAATATTCTAATTATTATTACCTAAACTATGTAGGAAGTAAAAGATTTTATATACTATCTCAATTCAATCAATCAATTTATCTGCTTAGCATTAGAAGTGTTTATTGAACTATGAATATATTAACATGCAGTACAACTCAACATGCACAGGTGCTTTGCAGTGAAGTATTCCATGATAGGTATATAAGTTTTATTTTCAACCAACTTAAAAAAGAGCTCTATTCAACTGTATTTTGGTTTTGTTATCTCAAAGTTTTTGACTGTGTGAACCGATTTTGATGATTATTTTTTTATTAGAATTAGCTAGTGCCTTCTGATTGGACCCATTTAAAATTGGCCCAGTTGAACGTTTAGTTTTTTGTTAAAAAATCAAGAACCATAGATATGGTTCTTGATTTTTAAACTCTAAAAGTAAAATTTGAACCCCACCTACTATACATTATACCTACTTTGAACCCCACATAGGTCGTACTCGTACAATATTCAAACTACCTACATCATACATGCTGATTGCTGAAAATGCTGGCCTCGAGGCTGGCCTGTACAGAGCAAGTACCTAGGTAGGTAGTATAGGTATTCCGTATTGCTGAAAATGCCGGCCTGCTGGTCGCTGGGCGTTAATTAAATTTCCGTGCAACACATAGATGGCGCTATAATTATTCATTTATAATTATATCAGTAACACTATAAATTTTAACCAATCTTAAATACTGTATTTATTAAATAATTTTTTTAAGGAAAAAAGGAGGTTTTTCTTAACACTTATAATTTTATCACACAGATTTTAATTTTATCATCAATCATATTTTAAATTAATGACATGATCATTAACAATTCAAAATGACTCAATTGTCAATTTGACACGAAGACAAACGTAAAAGTTTGAACAGATGCTTGTTTAGATCATAGATTTTGTCCTGTTGTTTTTATTTGAAATAAAATACTTGTAATAAACTATTACCTAGTTTTCTTGTTAGCAATGATCCACAGTTTGTTTATTATAAACCCTTCTGGGTAGGTTTTCATACATGCCATTAAAAGGGATGAAAAATTAGTGATGACGAGTAAATTTTTATTATTAATGATATTTACAGGGACGTGTTTCTTGAGAAACACTGGAGAAGTGTAATACCACGTTCTGTGTGTGATTATTATTTGGAAGCTCAACGTGCATCACCTAATGTAAGTATTTACAAACAACATTAAGTGCACTCGAGATTTAATCATCATTTAAATTTCATCCCTATTTTCGAAAGTTTTGGGAAACTTAATTTTTTAACAATAGGTACACAACTATTTTCAAGATACAATAAAATTTTTAAATACTTAGGTGTTGTTAGTCGTTTAGAAATTTTAAAAGGAGGACCACATGAACACAGTATGTATTTATTTATGTTTATAGGATGTACCACCTGTCTTAGCAGCACCACATCATTACTTAATTTCAATTCAGAGAGGTGGAGTTGCATTGGTAGCTGTGAGCAAACAGGAAGTTGCCCCACTTTTTGTTATTGAATTTTTACATAGAGTTGTTGATACATTCCAGGTAAGTTTGGTTCTGAAGCTTGTTATATTAGATCCATATTCTTAATATAATTTGTGTCTGTATCCTATTGGTATATTTGGCATAATCATCTAGGATTGAGTTACATGCATGTTTTAAGATTAATTTATTTCTTATAATTGACATAACTTAGGAGCTTGTTACTTACAAATAGCTTTTAAAACTAGGCATTATGGAAAATACTTTCATATATTGTTTCATTTGAATGTTCTTATACATCTTAGCTACCTATATTATCATATTTTAGGTCAGCTGTCATATAACAGCTTTTATTTCATGCTTGGGTTCATTTTATGTGTAATAATGGTACCTTTGAGAATATACTTACACATCTTGGCATTGAAATGGTAATAAATAAAAATGTTCATTTTGCAGGACTACTTCTCTGACTGTACGGAAACTATTATTAAAGAAAATTATGTTGTGGTTTATGAGGTAATATACACATTCAAATTAAAAGTAAAATACTTTTGTTAACCCATCAGCCCCCAGAATCACAGACACAAAAATCTATTGTGTCGTGGTCTCATTGGGCCGCTCGATGGTCAATGGGTTAAGTTACTTATACAAAACTAAATTTGTGCCTTTTTTCTAGCTATTGGATGAAATGTTGGATAATGGATTCCCATTGGCAACCGAAAGCAATATATTGAAGGAACTGATTAAACCACCAAATATTTTAAGGACAATTGCTAATACTGTAACGGGAAAATCTAAGTAGGTTTCTTCTATGAACAATTTAATACATTTATTTCAAGATACTATCTCACATTTATATAATGTTTATATTTCTTACTATAAAAATTATTGACAATGTTGTGCATACATATATAGGTCAAAATAACATACTTAAGCATACTTAACTTCGTATTTTTATACCAGAAGTCTACCTTCTAATTCAAGTATTTGTTTGTGGGCACTGAGTTTTAACACCTAATTTAATTACCTTCAAATGTTTTTCTTGTCTTAAAATGTGTTATAAAAAATGGTCATTTTCTAATTACTGAAATTGGATTTTTCCTCATCTCTATTTCTTTACATTTTAGTGTTTCATCAATACTGCCCTCTGGTCAGCTATCTAATGTACCGTGGCGTAGATCTGGAGTTAAATATGCAAATAACGAAGCTTACTTTGATGTGGTTGAAGAAGTGGATGCAATTATCGATAAAAGTGGTGCCACAGTCTCAGCGGAAATTCAAGGATATGTATGTACATGAGGTTTAAAATCTATTCTTTAGAATGTTGTATCATTTTAATGAGATTTTTGAATTCTTTATGTTTTTTTTATCGTCAGGTTGACTGTTGTATCAAGTTAAGTGGAATGCCAGATTTAACCCTTACATTTGTTAACCCAAGACTGTTTGATGATGTATCATTCCATCCATGTGTAAGATTTAAGAGATGGGAGGTAAGGCCTTTTTCTAAGATTTTCTAAGATGAATTTTTATATAATAAATTGAATAAAACTAAATATTCTATTTTCATTTTAGTCAGAAAGAATCTTGTCATTTATACCGCCGGATGGCAATTTCCGGTTAATGTCATATCATGTTGGATCACAAAGCGTAGTTGCGATACCTATTTACGTGAGACACAACCTCGTGCTGAAGTCGAACGGGGATCAGGGAAGGTTGGATCTGACTGTCGGGCCTAAACAGACTATGGGCAGAACTTTAGAGAGTAAGATTGTGTTTATAGTTTTAAGTAGAAAATTTTAATAATTATTTAAAAAAGAAATAATCTGATGCTGAGTTTACGTAAATAATTTCCATAATAAATAATATTCATGCAAGGATAAGATTTAGGAATAAATAAAAAAATGCTGTTTCCATTCATATTATATCTCAGAGAAACATATTTACACTCAATACAATGCCAGAAAATCCATTTTATATCTCACTAGTTGTGCCTCGCGGTTTCACCCACATTGCTCCGCTCCTGTTGGTTTGGCGTTATGATATATAGCCTTCCTGGATAAATGGGCTATCTAACACCGAAACAAATTTTCAAATCGGTGCAGTAGTTCCCGAGATTAGGGCGTTCAAACAAACAAACTCTTCAGCTTTATAATATTAGTATAGATCTATACATATAATAAATCTGTAGAAGGGTCAATTCTGTACATTGAAAATATTGAAAAAATAACTAGCAGGGGGTGTTACTGGATCGATACCAAACCCAAATATGTGATTAAAAAATTTTTTGTCTGTCTGTCTGTCTGTCTGTCTGTCTGTCTGTCTGTCTGTATGTGAAGACATCACGTGAAAACTACCGGTTCGATTTCGATGAAACTTGGTATAATTATACCTTATTATCCTGGGCGTAAAATAGGATACTTTTTATCCTGGAAAAATACGTAGAAAAAAAATTAATCTCAATTTTTCAGTTATCCATAGACGTTGTTCTGTAGTAGGTACCGCGAACACACGTTGCGTATTATTATAGACCTAGCCGTATTTGGGTCCAATAGATATTTATAAGATGTCATTGTCCGAGTTACTCAAAATGGAGAAATAAAAACCATCCACGCAAAGACCGACATCCGCGCGGACGGAGTCGCGGGCGGAAGCTAGTATAGTAATATAGTTTAGATTTTTATTTTTTCAGATGTAGCACTGGAGATTTGTATGCCTAAATGTGTATTGAATTGTTCTTTGACTGCCAACCAAGGGAAATATTCGTATGACCCAGTTAGTAAAGTCCTTATGTGGGATATTGGACGCATCGAATTACCGAAGCTACCTAATATAAGAGGCACGGTATGTATTCATAACAGTATTTTATAGAATTTGTAGTATATTAATGTATTGTATCATATTTAACAGAGTATTTTAACAACAGTATTTCCACCAATATTTTTGCAGATAGATCAATGTGTTGTATTTAGTAATTTTTTACCATTTATCCATAAGACAATCCAGTTTAGCATTGTTACTACATATTATGTCCTTTGAATGTGTGATGCAGGGAATTTTTATATGTACGCTAAATTATTTTATTATTCATAGTTAACAAATTAGTATTAATACTAGATTCCACATCTGCTTTACTCTGGAATGACGAAGCAACATAGATCAATAAATTTAAATAATTTAAACGATATAACATATAGATAAATTACTTAATATGTATAAGAAGATTATATAAGTAATATCGTTTCTGTAAATTTTGTTTTTGTGTGCAATAAAGTGTTTTCTATTCTATTCTATTCTAAGAAGAAAACCCTTCTTCATAGGAATTTCCATAATATTAACTTCCAATTATTGACGTATAAGTTTCCTATCCAGGTATCCGTACAATCGGGTGCGGACACATCGGGCGCGAACCCGAACATCAACGTGCACTTCACGATCCCGCAGCTCGCAGTGAGCGGGCTGCGCGTCAGCCGCCTCGACATGTACGGCGCTAAGTACAAACCGTTCAAGGGCGTCAAATATATCACGAAGGCCGGCAAATTCCATATAAGAATGTGATCGGATTTTGTTGTTGTAGGGAATCCTCTTTTCGGTTCTTGTTGATTTTTATGAAAGGGTGAATATAGACTATGGCATTTTTTAGTGAAATTGAGCATTCACTCTTTTTAAATTTGAACGCAGCGTTTTGACGATACGATGCTCTTTTTTTTAATCGGATTTTAAAAACCAGCGAGCGTATTGAGATTGTTACTTTTTTGTAGAAATATTACAAATATGTAAATGCACATTAACTTTCATCATTACAACGAACAGATCGTCGAGCATTGGCACGAACGAACTTCGTTTACAAAGAAATGCTCGAGAAAATGCTCTAGTGTATACCCACCCTTATGTATTTAAAGCTATCTGTTTATTATGTGCAATGTTTCTGTAGTTATAAATTTTGATTTACACTCGTTGATGGTTTGAAAGTGGCAGTTACTACCCAGTGTATTGTTAAACTGTCTTCCACAGTTATTAAATATAAGTGCATGAGAATAAACCGACAATGTTCACTATTCTAATAAACAATTATGATTAAGTATGTAATAAAGGTTTTAATTGTCGTGAAAATAATAAAAGTAGGTAATAGAATCATTATTACTAAATATGTAAAGAGGAAATTGGAAATGTGTTTCTCAGAAGTAGGTAGGATAGAAAAATTAAAATTTTATCAGGATACTTGTTTCATTTAATTAAAATTGTATGTGTATGTAATGTTTGTGTCCGTCAAATTGTTAGGGTCGTGAGCGTGTAAGTGCTGAATGCATGATCGATTTTGATCAATAATAATTATACTAACAATATGTATTAGCAATTTGATGAATGGGCGTTCATAATATGAAAGGATCTTTGTATTTTTTTTTTATAGTTTTTGTATCTTATTCTCACAAAACTTGTTATACTTTACTGAATATGTTTAGTTGTTAAGATTATATGTATAATAAAATGTTTTTTTATAAGATTTGTTTTAATTATGTACAGTTGAACTGAATGCATTGTTGCTTTCGTTAATGTTATAAACGGCATTTGTAAACGATGTAGTAGAGATGTGAGTATTATGAGGTAAACGATGAAATCACAAGCGTGATTGCAAGCGTGCTGCTAAAATCTTCCCTAAAATTATAAAAAAAAGCCTCCGCCGTATATCTGTCTGTTCGTCTGTTCGATATAAACTAAAAAACGACTACACCGAATTTCATTTTGTTTTCATCAAAGAATAGAATAAAATAAATAGTTCTTGAAGAAGTTTTTACCACAATATTATAATACTACCTATACTATATAATTTATTAAGATTTATTCAACGTGGGTAAAGCCGCGGGCGCTAAGCTAAGTCAGGCATATAGATTAATCAAAATTATTTCTCCATCAATCATCCATAGACTGCATATGACAGTCTCTAGTTGTTACACATTATTTTGAATTAACTTATCACTAGCGTTTAGCTACTATTATGTATTCTGTGTTATCACCTTACCAAGCAGGTGCGCTTGTATGTATGGGTAGATATTTTTAAGAACATACATATAATTTAACTACATACATAGTTTCAAAACTTCGCATCTGCATTTTTGCGTACCCCAAATAATCAATGAAAGATCTTTTAAAATTTTGATGTATTCATATAAAAATGGTCTGTAATTTTTTTAATAATGGATAATTGGGGTTTGAGTCTAGACGTGCGCGCTAGTACCACTAGTAGCTAAAAAGTAGTAAACAAAACCTTGTATCCACTTGAGCGGCTCGGCCAAATGAGCTTATGAGCCGCTCATTCGCCTGAGCATGCTCAAGTGGATGGCATAAGAGATATATTTTTCAATTTAATTGTCCAATATACAACATCATCCATCGGCCACACGGCGCTAAGACATCGTGCCTCAGTTGAAGACAATTTTTGAAAGTATTAAAACTCCCAAAGAACAAACCTGACCAAAAATACGATAAATCTGTATCACTGTGGTTAGCCGGTAGCCCAATAAATAAGCGGTGATATATTTTTATAACATAGGGCTTTGTTGAAAACTTACCTAATAGGATTTTATTCCTAATAATCCGTTAATTTAAAAAAGTTATAGGTAAGATGCCTAGTAGGTAGGTAATGCGGTTACTTAAATCACTGTCATTAATGATTCGTCGAGTGCAACGATGACCTACTATGATCGCTAATGGCATGATCATTATTATCTCGACCTCGTTCCACGTTTCGGTGGAACATATCATATCACGTGTGAAATGTGAACCATACAGCGAATGTCTCTATATGCATGATATAGCGGTCCTTCGCGATTAGACATGACATTCCTAAATGTGCGTAGAAATAACTTGAAGCATACGAAATACTTTAACGACGTCATGCACGCATGTAGTTGAATATATTTTAAACTGTACCTACATATCTAGACCATACCTACTTATGAAACAAATGTGATAAAAAGTTTCCAAAAAGTAGTGGTACATAATATAGTATAATTTATTGTCCAGGAGATACATGTTTTAATAGGTAAGCATCATTAAAATTCGACGGTTATCATTAGTGTTCCTCATTTCGATATATTCTAAAGGTACTATGAAAGGGATTAAGAAAAAGAAGATAAAGCGATAATAAAAGTTTAATTACCTAATACGCAATTTACCGTTGTTAAGTTTTAACAATCAGCCTTTTAAAGCTAATAGCTTTCGCTATACATAGTGTATAGAAGAGTGAAGTACGAGTAAGATCTTGTCAAAATCTGTAAAAAAGCTCAAGTAATTCATTTTAGTATTCAGTTAGTATAATAAAGTAAATTTGCCATTGAAAAAGGTCAAACGTATACAAGCGATATTTTATTTAAAACTTACCGCTGAATAAGTAACAAGGGAAATGTTAGTAAAATTCAAAGCAGTAAACGCAATTGGTTTTTGTGCTCTGGAATAGTAACATTTAATTAAATGGGAGCTATAAGCCACATCAGTAATAGTTCTGTATAATTATTGGTGGCGATGATATTAAAAAGTTAAAATACGTTTAAAGAAGGGGATAATGTTATTATTACCTCTGTATTAGAAAAGCTAAACTGCGTCTGCATCGAGGACTTAGTTTATACCATTTGCTGTTGTATGCTGCTTCAGCCACATTTGCGTTCTAAAAAGGATTTAATGATGCATTGTATTCATTAATGCTATTAAAATTCCCGTATCGTCTGTTTAACCAGTTTCTTACCGCGTGTATAATATCTTCTCCATACCAACATATTACTCCTATTTGTATAAGAGATGCGCCGAGAAATAACTTGTTACTCATTCCCATTAATGGTTCCAATAACTGTAAAAGTATTAAGTGATCATTAAAATAAATTGTATACTAGTTCATAGATTAGATATATATTTAGCACAGATACATACGACAACAACAAAAACGACGCAGCAAATATTTACAGAGCTCAATAAAATGTTAATAAGATTAACGAGAGAAAATGCGTCCTCCAAGTCATTACAATACCTGAAAAATGCATGATCATTATTTAATTTACAAGTAACTATAAATATTTTATGTAACAAAAACAATAATTAAATTCGTATATTTTTATTGGTGGAATTTGAGATAGAGATGGGCTTTATTTTTTGATGACAAATAAGGGCGATAAAACCATAGAAATATACCATAAAAACAAGAACAAGATAAAAACCTTTTATGTATTAGAATAATTATATAGAAAAACTCAACAAAAAGTATGAGTAAGATAGTTTTTGAAATCACCTGATTAATCTTTGATGCAGTTTAACACATTCTGTAATTTCTTGATAATCTTCATCATCCCTTTTCTTATTTTCTCCCAACACTCTTAGGCGATTTTGCAGAAGTTTTAATAAAAGCACAATATGGCTTGCCATTCCAGAGAATAATAGATCGGAGCATATCATTACCCATACGCATGATTGACCTATAAACATATACATACCTATTAATTTTATCGAAATTTTAATCATCATCATCATCTGAGGCTCTACAGCCACGAGTGGACCTTGGCCGGGTCCAGTATTTTCAAAATTTTAATACATACTGTATATTTTCAATATTTACAATTATAAACTTACTTATTTAGTCTTTCTCTTAAATTATAATATGTACAACTTAGTTACCTTCCGAAAGGACAATTTTATTTAAATTCTTTTTTTAATTTTTGAGTGTTCTAGAATACTCACCTGAAAATATTTCAAAGATGTACACAATTACATGTATCCATGTTTGACTGTAAATATTGAAAGGATACCAAGATTTCCAAACCGTGCGGATTTTATAACTGTGCCCACGCAAATTGTTGTAAAGGTAGAGTCCTATTGGAGTTATAATGTAAAACCACACACCAGATACATTTAATCCAAAGAACCCTAAAAGAAAAGCTCATCGTATGTCAATAATCATATTATTTCACGTTATATGGATTACGATGGATTAGTATTAATCATTAAGTAATAACTACACTAAATTGCGCATGTTTTCATTTTAAATAAGAATTGATAGAAAAGATAAATTATCAAATTAAAAAGTACTTACAGCTATGCATAAGCCGTAAAGCATTCAAACTTTTTTGCTTAATATTTTCAGCTTCTTTATCAATAGGCGGCACTGGCCAGATTGAGGTCAGGTCATCCAATAATTGTGCAAATACGTTTCTTTTAAAATTTAGAACAGCAAACTTAGATATACCTTAACAAAGTAAGAAATTGATAATTGATGATTATTTTTCAATTTACTTCTTTCTTTTTTGAACTAAATTGTTCTATAAATCTTTTAAAGCTTATTAGGCACGCTAGCACGTTCGATAACAATCAATTTGATGAATACATTATTATATATATGATCAAATGTTTAATTTAAAGGCAATTTTTTTATTAATTCGTTACGTATGATTATATCTTACTTAGTATACCATAGCCGACAGTATGTATCAGAGGAACGACATCTTCAACACGCGGAGAGTTCGCCGAGGTAACACAAAGAAACGTTACTTCACTGAAAACGTGTATTCCTACCCCGAAAATAGTTGTCACGAACGTTAATCTCTGAAGAAATAATGAAGTTGGTGTTTTAGGTGTATTTAAAGAGAATCCAATAAGACGCATACAAAATGCGCTAAGTTTCAAAGATTCTTTTATTTCGCGCTTAGCTATTTCTTGATTCGATTCAATCATTTTTACCAAAGCAAAATTCTACAAGTCGATATGTGGTGTATATTTTGTTCAGCAGTTCAGTTTCATTGATATTAATTTTCCAGTTTTGCCTTTTATAGTTTTTAGCGCAAAATTGTCGTAGAGTAAAAAGTTAAAGAATTATTAATTTATTTTTCTTGATTGATAGATTGGTGACACCTTCATTGCTAGAAAAGCTTCAGCAATTCTTTCTTTCCGCTTTCATTCATCATTTAAAAGTACAGGGTAGTACAATAAAACATAATATATTCCATTAAAACTTTATTATGCAATAAATACGTATAAGTTTACATATTGAAAGTAGGTAGGTATGCAGACTTGTAGAGATGCTCTCTCTGGTCCAGTTTAGTTCAATTTTCACTATAAAGTGTGTAAAGAAGAGCGAAGTAGGAGTAAGATCTTGTTAAAATCTGAAATTAAGCATAATTTCTTTAAGTACATATTTGCGTTTATCTAAACATTATGTGCATTAAAAAAGATTATAAATTTACCCCGGTATACGTAACCAACGAAATATTTGTGAAGTTCATAGCGGTGAATGAAATTGGTTTCTGGGCTCTGTAATTTAATATTATATTTAAGAAAGTAAATTCTAATTGTAATTATTATCGGCCAGAACTAGAGAAATAGTACCTTTGTAGGAGGAAATATAAAGCACGCCTGCATCGTGGACTCATGTTGTACCAGTCGCTGTCGTATGCTGCTGCAGCAATGTTTGCATTCTGGAATTTAATATTATTGTGTTAATTTAATTGCAATAGATATAATTTTTGTTAGCTTTTAATTATACGGTTTGAAGTTTGTTCAAAAAATATATATTCTTTCAATATTATGTTATTTAGGTACAAGCTTAATAACGATAGCGATCTAAAAATAACTATAAAATTAAAATTTATGATTACATACAGCATGAATAATGTCCTGCCCATACCAGCATAGTATGCCTATTTGGATTAACGCTGAACCAAGAAACAGCTTATTGCTTATTGCCACCATAGGTTCTAAGAGCTAAAACAAGGAACGAAGTACAAATATTAAAAAATAAATTATCTTGCAAGGAGAAGTTAACGTTTTTAAGGCTAGAAATACTTACGACGATAACAAAAACAACGCAGCATATGTTCACTGAGCTTAGTACAATGTTCACTAAATTTGCAAAGGAAAAAGCTTCTCCGATATCTTTACAATATCTGAAATAATTAACGTTGTATTCAGTCACCATAATGTTAAAAAAAAATTTACTTAACTTATTTTACCTGATGAGGCGTTGATGAAGTTTTATGCAATTGATAATATTATGATAACATTCATCTTCTGTCTTATCAGAGACTGAAAGAGATTTCAGTTGTCCTTGAAGAATACGAAGAAGAAGAACAATATGACTTGCCATACCAGAGAATAGTAAATCTGTGCAAATCATAACCCACACACAAGTTTGTCCTAAAATACGTGCCACAAAATATTAATGTAAGTGGTTTCAATACATGTTTAGAATTTCAATAATAGGACAGCCTTCAAGATAAATATGTAACACCTACACATGTAATGGCCCAGGTTAATGGCTTTTTATCTCTATCAATACATTTTGTAACAATGTATGCTGGCATACATGGATACTTACCAGCTATTATTTCAAAAATATACACAAATACGTGAGCAACAGGTTGTGTCTTATCGAACGGGTACCATGATGCCCAAATAAAACCCAAACGAGCATGATCACCGCGAGCAATTTGATATAAATAAATACCCATTGGGGTCAAATTATAAAACCATACTCCAGATATATTTACTGCGAAGTACCCTGTAATATTATTAAAATATTTTTAAAAATTTATGTTAAAATGATTGCCACTGTATGAAAATTTGCGATAGGAATCAGAGACAACTGTGCATCGTTGCTTTCCGACTGTTGTTGCATACTTACATACGGTGGTAGGTACAGCTTTTATATGATCAGTTCTTTTTGTTTCACATCAGGGTGTTTGAGTCAGCTGGTAAATTGTTATTACTTAACTGAATAGATAATACTTACAGCGATGAACAAGTCGTAGTGCTTTCAGGCTCTGATTTTTTATACTATAAGCTTCGTCATCTAAAGGAGCCACTGGCCATATGACAGTGAGTTCACCCAAAAGTTGTTTGAAAACTCTTTTTTTGTACCATAACACAAAAACCTTTGATACACCTGTAAAAAAAAGATCAATTTAATCAAAGATAAATCGTTTGTGAAAATAGGTGTAATTTTTAAAATATATTGTGTAGTCATAAGACGATAACTCACTCAATATCCCATAACCTAATGTATGGAATAAAGGAACAACATCCTCAACACGAGGCGAATTTGCAAAAGTTACCACGATAAATGCAATCTCACTAAATCCATGGCTACAAATAACAAGAATAGAAGCGAGAAACCATAATTTCTGAAGAAGACGTGCGATTCTGTGTTTTGGTTCATCAAATGAGAAGCCAATATAACGCATGCAGAAAAAACTAAGATTCAACGATCTGTCAATTTCCTGCTTAGCTTTTTCTTGCGATATTTCCATAATTGACTTCGAGAAATACCCTAATAGTATGAAACAGTATAAGCTTTAAAGACTTCTATCGTAAATGGTTTTGAGTTTTGATCATACAATATAAGAGTATTTAAAATTACATTAAATTTTATCAAGTAAGTACCTGTTAAAACAAATTTCTAACAAATTGTACAAAGTACTCTATCATCAAACAGTAAAGTGGTAAAAGTAGGTGTATCTCGAGAATGCCTAATGGCTAAAGTTTAGTATGCAAATGACTAGGAGTGATTGACTGGACTCCGCCTCTATATTATGAGTTTATTTAACCTACACTACTAAATGAGGGTACAAGTATAGACACTCTACAAATTAAGTTGTATTGCTCATTACAAATACTCATGACTCTATTTCAGAATAAAAAACTCGTATACACGGCTACTTAAATCCATTTAACAGCCTGTAAGATGTGGTTAACCACGAGGTTAATTCATTAAATATTTGTCACTTTATTGAACCATTCGGGTTAAAGACTTATATACCTACGCATTAAAGTTATTTAAGAATTTCCCGCTAGTAATCACGGTGTTTCGGCAAATTTAGCACGCAATCCGCGGTCCGTGGTAAGCTTTACAGTTGCCACCGTTACGCGACGATTAAGCGGCATGCGCTTTTCTTATTTGTACCACCTAGTACTTATCACGTGTCATCTGAATTATAATATCAGAAAGTTATCACAATTTTGCTTTATTTTATTTCCAATATTGAATGCCAGTCAATGATTTATCTTGACATGGTTTTAATTAAACACTGCGGTACAATAATCTATTGAAAACGTTCAGTTGAAATCAATTAATGAAATGTATAAAAGATATAAAGCATAGATATTAGATACGTGTTTCAATTACATCTTTTTTTCTAACCGCACCGATTGTAATTAAACTATTTATTCGTTACAATTAGTACGTCAAAAGTCGGTTAAGTGTATCAGATGTGCAAGTCAATGCAAAACAAAATTAATAATAATCGATCTCTCCAAGTAAAAGTGCTGTCTGTGTATTACCACTGTTTGGGCTCTCGACCCAGATCGAAGCAAGAACGCAATTCGAGCAAAACTATTCAACGCAAAATAAAAGCTGTGAAAATGATGTGAAATGGATAGGCGCTTCGAGGTTTCAAGATTGAATCATGATTTATTATTGTGCTGAACAAATACTAATGGTACAATTTTTCATAAATAATAGGGAATATTTCTGAATGTAAAGGAATTTCTCACATTTGTGTTATACGTCATAATTTACAGTATGGATATTATGTATTATCATACCGTTTACTTTATCAATTGAATTCACAGAGTTATCATTAGGTAGAGCAAAGGTATCTCACGGTGATTAATTAAGTTGCATAAATAGCGATCGGCAGCGATTGCTGAGAATGTACTACGAGCTTATATTTATTGATATTTTTCGATTTAAACTATTAACCTACATAACGATTTCAATTGGATGCAAATATATCTAAAGGCTGTGAAATTAATAATTAATTATTTAAGTCTTTTTCAAGAATTTATTTCCTACATAATAATAAGTATTTATCTTTAACATAATAACCCATATTATTTGAAGACGAGAGATAAATGTATCATTAAAAAGCAATTTATAACTTTCTTTAATCATGCAGATGTGCAAATAAAAAATCCACGTATGTCTATCGTCTCTTTTTTAAGTTAAACGTTAGATTAATCAAAAGTAATTGCAAGTTCTAATTCTTGACTTTCTAGGCGTTATAAGAATCATGCCAAAGTGCATTTAAAGGAAAGCAATATCATTCGCTCATATTAGCTAATATCTATTTTTTAATTAAAAAATATATGTTATTTCAAGAAGAAGACGTATAATCTTTTTATTTATAGATACTCTTTTATATTATCATCAAACAATTTGTAGCATTTGCTGAGGAAATTGATATTGAATTGTTTTACTCGTTCTTCAGTAACACTGTGGTATCATTATTTCCATTTCGTTATTGTTTTATTTTGGCCTCCGGAGATGTACTGACACTCATTACCTTTGTTGTAACAACTACTTGTTCTTTTATTTCCTACATTAAGCCGAGAGTGAATTAGTTGTCTGAATGTTAATCATTTAAATGTAATTGAATCTTGGTTAAATAGAATAAATAGAAATTATTGAGTACATAGCAATTTTTAGTTTCGTCTCAGTGACACTGCGAATTATATGAATCGACATATTAACTTTCACTGCTGTATCAACGTGCTCTTGGCCTTAAATCGTCTTTCGGAAACCGCAGGAAGTGAGATTAAAAACGCACTCGGAGCAACTTTTCATCACGTTTCATATTGTTTTTTTTTGTTTTTTAATTAAAGAATATAATATTTCATTTAATTTTAAGTAACAAGGCGTGTAAAATGTTAGTATATTCTATAAGTTACTACTTATAACTTTATAAGAAGCCTACATCGCGCTTAATGTTATTGTCAGTAAGTAGTTAAAAAAGAGACTTAGTAGCAGGAAATCTCAGGAAATACTGATAGTGTTTACCATTTTTTATAGCATTTATGTGCAATTTTTAAAAAGTTTAGATCGTGACAGCACGATCGATTTTTTCTGCCTTTGCGTCGTTTTAAGAATAAGTAAAATGAAAATTCACTATAATAGATTTGTCATTGCAATAGTATTTATTCACGTCGTGTGATAAAAGGTTAAAAAAAAACTACAACAATATCAATGACAATATTTGATAGAAAGAAAGAAACATTTATTTGAAGGGAAAGCCCAAAACACACTAACAAAACAAAAATTTCATATAATTTCTATCAAGTAAGGGACATAAATGACGTTTATATCTAATAATAATTATTATTTTAAAAATTAAGTATGCTAGAGTACTGCACTTCTAATAATAATTAAAAATAAGAGTCCTCGTAAGATGTGACTTTTTCCAGAATGGCATTTTGTCCAAAACTGGTGTGTTCGTTGGACTAAAATTTTTTATAGCATTATCCCATATAAAAAGGGGTCTATGAATCCAACTTTTTTTCTAATTGGAGGCATCGAACCCACATACTCTAGCTCATGATAGGATCGCTATTTGCCATTCTCTGCACTAATTGGACGGTTATATTCTTATAGGATTCCAATAGCATTAAAGACGTTTTCATCGATGGATGATGACTCAAAAATAATGCAATTATTCGAACAAGATATCGACTGTTAAATATAATTTTGCTGCAGCGACTACTTAATCATCTCAGACTATTAGTATATGTATTTAGTTTTGAATATCTTCCTAAACGAGTTACAAAAGCTGCATGGATTTTTATAAAGTTATAAATTGATTAAATTAATATAATAAATATTAAATTGTTGTTAGATGATAGTCGGTCTTAAGTTCTTATAGAGGTTTACTCATAACTCTCATGTTTTTGTCTTAGACCTCTCTCAAGCTCTACAGTAAGTAAATAAATTGAAATGTTGTTTCAAACAAAAATAATTAGAAAACAACAAATACCATAAGACTATTTTCAAATAAATATTATGAACTTACTTACTTATATTTTTTTTTTCAAAACATTTTTTCGTTATGCAAATTTATTTACTGTAAATCCTTTTTAGAAATTTGATTCGATTGAATTTAGAATCATAAAAAGTGACCCACGCGTGTAAAGTTCCTTTAGAGCATCACAAAATAAAGGCATATATGTGTATAACGACATAAAAAATCCCACGTATTCTTTTCTATTGCGGTAAAAATATTCTAAATATATTTTGATCAATCTGCTCTTTCCATTTTTTTTGACGAAGATCTGTGCACTGAAAAATTATATTTATTGAAGGTGTTCGAAGACATTCCCATATCAATCTGAAATAATCTGCACGACATATGAAGGTGTCTTTTTCTTTAAAACTCATTCATCACATGTTCATCTCCCTACTTAGCCCTAAATGATAATCTTATGTAAATTACATGTTTCTCTCGATATAAGATGTATGTAAATACTTGACTAGAATTCATAAACATGGACTATAGGGCTGTCTTGTCAAGAGTAATAACTTAATTAACTCTGCACCTTTTTTATTGATTGATGATTTATTATTTGCATATAAGCATATAATTATGTTACATTATTTTATTAATAATGTAAAGATTAAATGTCTTTACAAAATTTACACTGTACGTATTTTTTCGCAATTACTTAAATAATTGTTATCTGTTCGATTATTTGCAGTTTAACATAAAATAGAACTTTTGCATTTTTTTGGTAATATTAAATTACTCTTCTCTTCCTTTTTCTGGTTCGTTGATATAAAAATCATAATAACAACAACTAAAATGAACACAATATTTTAGAGACATAAGAATTGAAAGTATCATGCAACTTTTCTGAGATTTTCTAGGATTCTTATGTAGAGATTTCGTGTGTAGAGTTTGGACACAAAGTTTTTTTCAGGAATGGGAATTGCAAAGCTAATATGTTAAACTGTAATAAATAATTCAAATGTAAGTTATCTATTTTTCATGATTCATTTGTAATGTAGAACATATATAGATAGATTTTAAGGAATGCTAATATAATATAAGAACTAGACAGCCTTAGTTCCACAAAACTCTATGCCAGTCCCAAAAGTTTAGTTCAAACCATATACATATCTGGTGATGGTAAAGTCTGACTCTTATCCTTAACAACGAATTGGTAAGCGTTAAAGTCACTTCAGAGAAATAAACCCTGAATCTATTAAGATTTTTTTTTCATAAGTTGATTTATGTTTTAATTATCAGATTACTAAGCACATTTAAAAAGGAACTAAGTCCAGAAAGACTATTCACTAATGTTCACACTCCGTAGGGTGTCTTTGAAACTTATAGTTTCATTTGCGTCAACGGAAAAGGGTTGGCAGAGAGGGCACTGCGTCTGAGTGCTAGGGACGATATTTGTGTGGCTCAAGCGCCGATAGGAGTCCGTTATTCGGCGTCAGGTTACGGTCACGTCTATATAAGACGGCGGCGTCTTCTTCACCATTTCATTCCGTTTGAGACGCTTAGGCTGCGTGCCCCCGTGTCTGCGCGCGCCCGTCTCTGTAGTGCCGAACTTTCAAGCTCTCTCATCTCTTACATTCGGTCTTTAAGCTCGGTTTCTAGTGCTCGCTTCTAGTATCGCTGGGACACTGTTCAGTTACGTGTAATTATCTAAAATCATTCGAGGTGCTTCTTGGTGCAGCAATTATAGGTATGGCAAAAGCTTATTTTTATTTGTATTAATTAAAGGAACAAAAGAAATTAAAATTGTTTGCAAAATAGCAATTTATGGGATATACTATCATTCCAATTTTAATTTAGCTTTATATACATTTTTTTTTCAACTAACTACAATAAATAACTTTAAATGTTAGAAAAACATATACCAGATTGATGCCTAATAAATTCATGCAAAAATTGGATATACCTAATTAAAAATAATAACAAAGATAAGCTGTTCAAATTTTTACGTCAGGAAGTCTATGAACCTAATACAGTCTAAGCGTAATTAGATACGTAACTTAAAGGAAGGTGAAGAAGCGGTTAATCTACTTTTTTGATAGAAATACGTTGCCTGGTACCTAGGAGACCTTCTATTACGCGAATGGGGTTTTTCATAAACTTTATAGGTCTAGTCATCTGCTGCAATTTAATAAGATAATAAAATCCTCAAGACTGTTATTTCTAGTTATAATTTTAATGACTAGACAATATAATCCTGGATAACTAATGTTTTGCAAAAGTGGGCGGAGAAGAGAATGATATTCTAACAATACAATTTACATATTTGGATTGTATCATACATAGTTACAGTAAAAGTTCAGGCTAGGTCAGAACTATTCAATAAAGTGTAGGGCAAAGCAACTATTCGCACGATTGACCGTGTCTTTGTTGAGGTCTGGAGCGTACAAAGTGGTGCGCATTATTGGTACGAAGATGGTAAAATGATTACCGTCATTACCAGCGAATTACTGAGACGTTCCGTCCTTTACACCATTATATGCACTTGCGTGAGGTATTCCGCTCCGATTGATGATAAGCTGCTTTTTTGTTTCAAGTAATCATAGAAAATGGACCTGAAATTACTTCTGTAACACTCGCGGAAAAGTAAGAGCGGAAAAAGTAATTTTCCCAAGGTTCACTACATATAGTGAGGCCCTTTTCGATTATTATATGTATCCTAAATTGATTTTGACAGAAAATTATTGTATATCAAAGTTCATAAAGATGATATCGATAAAAAATAACAACTACTGAAAAGTTAAGTTTACCTCAGAGATTATAGTAATTGTACTCGTTGTTTAAATCTTGTAAAAGAGTTGTACAAGAGAACAACATAATGTTTTGTTTCTTTATTGGAATATGAAAGGATCTTGTTAGTGTGCATTCTAGTAAAGGCGAGTTATACCAATAATTATGTCGTTAAAATGTTATTTAAGGTAATGAGTATAAAAAAATCAAAATAGTAATTGGAGTTTAAGTCTTCTAAAGCGAGCGAGTCTAATTCTGGTTTGAAACTTGTTTGAGTGTGCTTATGCAGGATACTTATTTAATTTTTAATTGTCTGATGTAAGTGCCTTGAATAATAAATATTTTAATGTTCTATTTATGAGTTTGTTTAAAACATGTATTATGACAAAAATATTGTACATATTAATATTTAAAAAAAAATATTTACAACTGCAAAAATAGGTATAACATTCAGATATTCAAATAAGTAACCATTATAAAATCATTACTCGAATCAAACTAATGATGTCCATCGTTGGAAACCTGTGGGTTGTTACGAGGAGCTAATTCAAACATAAACAAAAACTGAGGCAATCATTGGCCTGAACAAATATGTGGTATATAGTGAGGTTCATGTAAAAAACATTACTATGATCATTATGATATGTGGGCGCATAACTTGTTGCTTTTTTGCGTCAAGTGCACGCGGCCTTGACCGCGAGCGCGCCGCCCAAATCATTCAATGCTCCACTTAGACATGTGTGTATTAAGTCATTATGAATAGACATACTCTATTTGGAGTATTTATGAATGAATTATTATAAAGCACGAATAATTTAACTGTCTTTTGATACGTTGCTTAGTTCCGATAGTAGTAAGTTCTCGATGGTTGACGATATTATTTGTAACGTGATTAAAATTTTAAACTAGTGAATCAACTAATATAAATAATATTAAAGGAAATGGTCTAGAGTTCGATGTTATTTAAACCGCATACTATAATTCTTTACAAATGCAGTGAGTCATATTGCAGGAACTGAATATATTAATAAATATATAAAAAGAAAGCTATTGATCTACAATTTAGACAAGCGTGAACTTGAATTATGTGAAAACATTGTTGAAATTCCTTAAATGATTTACGTTGAGGACAAAATGTGTGTCGGTGCAAGTACACTTTCACGTTTATTCATAACTTTAGTAGGTCGCGACGTAAAGATGTGGCCAGATTTGTCCGTGCTTTGAACGTAAGATGGACTATTATGAGTCTCTAAGCTTCCACTGCTAATTTTAAAATGTTAATTTTCTTTTCTAATTAAAATACTTAAAAACTGAAATGTTATAGGCGAAAGATATGATTAGTGATGTTCTTCATTTCTATGTCCTTTTTAAAGGACTATGTGACTGCATTTGTGGGGCAATCATGGCCGGTGGCATGTTTGATGGGTAAAATCGTAATAAGTATCTAATCTAGGGTTCTATGCTATATAAAAATAAAATTATCATAATAGGAAGCCAAGAAATAAGAAGAGTGATAAAGTTTCTGGATGGAAAATATTATACTATAAATAATATTATGATTATAGGATAATCACAAGAAAGTAAAGATAATAAAGTAGAGGTAATTCTTTATTTTTATTGTATCAAAGTTACTCTATTTTATTATCTTTATTAGTGCACATAAAAATTCCTTATTCTCTAATGATACATATATTTAAAAATCGTGTTTCTTAATCTTGATCAAAACTGTAAGTGAAAGTGTGTTTTTTGTCAATCTTTAAACCGTTAAGATTTTGACTAAGCTGGTAAAAAGATAAGATATTCATTGTCCGCCTTTTGATTTGCCTTTCCCTTTTCCTACTTCAGTTATCCTCTTTTTTGCGTCTGTCGGTTGCGTTTGGCACCGTTTTTACCTTCCCTTACTTCGATACGCTCCGTCGTGCTTTCATTAAATTTTATTTTTCTTGTAATAACACTGTCTTAGTTCCAATACCTGAGAGTATTTAGTTCATTAAAGTGCAACAATTATTTTATAGCTATAATAGTAGATATTATGTTAATATTTTTTATAAAAGAATTAGTAATTTAAAGCATGCTTCGTTATGATTAAATAATAAATGAATTGCCATCTCATTATTGACCATTAACATAAACGTGTAAAGTTTAGATGCTTTTACGATAATTAACCATAGCATAAACTCATAATTTAAATGAAAATTATGATTTACATATTGATAAAACGTGTGTTAATTTATGCATCGCATGGTTGCGACTTTAAATTGGTCAAGATTAATTAATTAAATTTGTTCGTATCATATTATATAGGATTTAAATTTTAAATGTAGGCTCAACACCATTAAAATCTTATAATTCATACGTACTTCAAGAATTCAGAAAATTTTTGAACGATAGATAATCTTTATTCTTAATACAAGAAAAATCAATCTCAATTATTAATTTTCAAACCATATTCGTGATTGTATTTCACGCCTGTTACGTTTCATTTGATAAGCACGCAAGGCGCCACTCCGATTTATTTTCCATTTCGCATGTCATACGACTAACATGGACCACTCTATCTTTGAAATATCGTTTTCATGATATTATAACAATATGTTGTTTGTTAAAGAACAACATTTTCTTCACACTTTATGAATTATGTAAATATCAAGAACGAAATTTACTTCGTACCCAGAATACTTTAGGGCAGGTAAATGTGTAATATTAGAAATCAGGTTTTAAAAAGTGCGTTGACTTTGAATGTTGTGTAGAAAAAAACATCCAACCTTTTAAACTGTATGGCTTGTTTGATGTTTTTTTTTTACCAAAACAAATGGAGTCATGATTAAGTAAAAGATAAAATTTAAATAGTCCTTTAGGATTACTTAAAATAATTGATTCCTTCATCCATCTATTTACTAAACACCCACTTAGAACCATGCATTACGACAGGTCTTGCGATGGTGTTATATATATTTTTTCTCAAAGCATTCCCAGTCACACGTAATACACCTGTCGTTATTACATCAACCCCGCGTTTTTCAACTTCCTTGCGTCTCAGTTCAAGTAACCTTCTTTTTGTACAAGTGATCCAAGGTATAAAAATTATTATATAAATACAATACAATAGCATACATTACTGGTACTAGTTACAGGTTACATGCACACTTGTAAATGTTCGTTAGTCAGAGAGAAAGATACCAATAGAACGAAATAGAAGTATTTAAAGGGAGAAAAAGAGCTTAACATTGCAAACATTGTAGTTTCACTTCTATCACGAGCACAGTGCTGCAGTGTGCATTGTTTCTCTATTTTTAACTTTTGTTGCTTTGAATGCTTACAATATGAAGAGGTTCTTATACTTTAGAATAATCGCGTTGCATTATAAACGGACACGTTCGTGCAATACCATTTACTCGCTATCAATTACAAGTTCTATCTCAGTAGATAATCGCAAAATCGAGATTTGTTATTTGATGTAACTGTACACGGGACGTGTAATGAGCCACGGCAAATTTCAAATAAAATCTGAAACATTACGGAATTATACGTCGCTCGTGGGTACTGGGTCGGCTCGGCAGAGAGGGCACTGGGTCGGGGGAAAGTAGTGGGGCCTACGCGTACGGTGCATACCGCAATTACAAGCACGTACAATATGTTGCTCTTGGATTTAGAAAACGCTATTAACACCACCGCACCACCGTCCAACCGAGAGAAAACATCGAAACCATTTTGGGCTTCTATTGTTCTCCTGTTCATGAGTTATTCAAATTTATGCATATTTTCTTAATGATGTGAAAACGACCTAAGGTACTACATACATAATGCATAAAACAGTAAATTCTTTTCGGATGATCTGACTGCTTCCGTCGGTCAATCCCAACGGAAGAAAACTAATGAAAACAAGTCTGATGCTACCAGCACAGCACCTCCTAGTTCGTTAAAGATTTCGTTAAGTAAAGCAGATATCTATTTTCTCCTTAAGCCACATTGGGACATGGGAATAAACTTTTTAGTTTTTCACCTCTAGTGAGTCTTTTATTGATTACCATTTAAAATTTCAATATTACTCATAAAATAAAACTCATTGAGCTCATAAAAATTAGTCATGTATTGTCTGCGGTCATCTTTTTCTCGTATGCAAATATATCTAAGATTCTTTATCTATGTTGTCTATTTTTGTTGTAATCGAGACGATCGTGTTCTAAAGGAAATGTGACGGCACGATTGCTGCACGCAGTGACGCGTAGCGAGGCTTGAGAATGGTGTCGGTGGTCTGTGGTGTCGGTGGTGTCCCCAGTCTTCAGTGCGAATGTTGCAGTCTTACATGGACCTAGAGCATGACCATCTTGACCGACACGCTCTCCTCCGATCACTGAGCGTACCCACGAGAAAGTTCCTATGTCAAAACGTTTGTAATCATAACCTTTCATGTTTCATGTCAAATAATCGATTTTTCGATGCTATTCATTGAAATAGATCGAGTGAAAGTGATTTTGGTGTATACACACGTACTTGATATAAGAAAGTTAAACAAACTGTCCATCACAATGTTTTGCTTCATAATAAAAATCAGTTCTTTTTTAATTCATGACACGACTCGTGCTCATGTCGGTTTATAATAAATGAGTTCTATGCGAGATAAAACAAATTTTAGTAGACTATATTAATGATGTTTATTCATGTGTAAAATTCCTTCGACACGGCTCGTAATTGATGGCTGCTAGCCGGTAGCAGATTTTTCATATTACACATGTTATGTAATTGTATATGTCTAGTTCTGTTCACGTTGCTTATCTTCATCGAATAGTCAGCGGACCTTACTATTTGAATATTTTTTATTTTTATTGATAGAGGCAGTAGATAAAACAGATGCGTGTACTAAATTTGTTTTTTAATAGACATTAAAAAACAAATTTAGACAACGATGAACAGTAATTAATAATAAATAGTAATAATAAATAATCCAACGACTCAGAGTATTAATGTAGCTTCCCACGTTTAATTAACAGAGTATGTAAGACAACTTCTAAACAAATTCCAACTGAAAGCATTCATGAGAAATAATCTTGTGTGAAGCTATGGTAAATGGGTAGGTCTTGTTTATAAGTCTATTTTTGTTCTAATAATATATATTATAAATAACATTAAAACGTCGTAGGATTCCTTTCAACATCTTTCTTGGGTGTTTTTATCCAGATCGCATAGCGACGCGTTTGTTCCTTGTAATCTGAAACTTGCCGTGCGGTCGCAGCGACCGCATAAACTTTTTATCTTAGATCTGTGAAGTGGACCGAGTATATCTGGGATTAGATATTATTATATGGAATGCTTTAATAAGCGCATCAAAATATTATTCCAGAAAATTAAGATAAGGAATGGAATGTCATAACAAACACATGAAAACAGAACAAATCTTTTTTTTAGGAACAGTTCCATTTATGACATAGCTTTTTACGGCCTTGAATTATTATTATTATCAAGAGCGCTTCTAACTGAGATTAATGAATCGAGAGGCGAATAAGAAACCGCAATTTCTTGCCATAGATACTAGTTACATAATAATTGTAGCGTCGTGCGCCGCGGTCACTGACCCATTCCAGCCTGCACCAGGTTCCTCCTGGTTACAGAGACATTATTATCCATTCTGTCAACGATCGCGGTTTGTTACGATTTATTCTTTTTTTTTGCGATATAATGTCACACTATGTATCAATTTACAATTTAATCGTTATCACACTATTTCACAGAGTTTTATAGAAACTTTTCGCATGAAATTTACTTTGGTCTTTGTACGTAAATGTCATATTTTTATTTATTAACACACGCATCTCTTTATAGTTGTTTAGTTACAGACGTCGTGCAGAATGAGAATGATGTATAATTGTAACACAAAAAGTTGATCTGTAGTTGAAATTCTACACAATAAACCCAAGAAAGAGGTCATACAGTTATAGGCGACAAAAGATTAAGACGTTTCCAGTGAGAAAATCATAACAATGCACTTCCATTCAAGTATTTCTCAGCATCTTAGCAAGCATTAGTGCTGTGAAATTGTTCAGCATTCATGTCGAATTATGTCCAGAGGAAAGACTCAGCAAAAAAAGCTCGTCCAGTCATCACGTGATCACGCTCAATGCGATTATTTTACAAACACTGGGTAATCGACATTACCCTCTTTTCCTAAGAAAGTTCAGCGCAGCCACTTTCTATCAATACTTTGAAACCATCTCGGTGAAAATTGTTAGAACCTCATCAAGTGCTAGAAGGTTAATAAAGTCACTTTTATTATCTACACAACATAGTTAATAGATAAATAATAATCATTATAATTTATAGAAAGTAAAAGAGAAGTAGGTTATATATATATACATTGAACAGCAAAGACAATAACACAAGTGCAGTATACAGTATAAAGTTTATGTCTTATAAAAGACATCAACGCTCTCTCTGTTATTCCACACTCGCTATAAATATTAAAATAATATAATCCATTACTTACAAATGGAACAAATAAATTGAAATTGATTTTATTTCCGAGCCGTACGCAATTCAAAATTAAATTACTCTAATCATTGTGTCCACTAATTTGCAATTAGAGGCGTAAAATTCGATTTAATAGCGTGTCGAAGTACGTCCGTTTGTCAGATCTTCGCGAAACGAAAATAACGGACCGTTACATCGTCACATTCAGTGTTACTTTTATTTGTTAGTTGATAATACTAAGTAGCCCATCATGATTACACACAAACGTTTTAATGAGTTCATCTCGATAATTTAACCAAAACCATAAGAATTTTTTTACTTAATCTGATCCGGCCTTCAAAAATGTGTTTTCGTAAACGTTATCATGATGCTAAAAATGTAATATTTTAACGTGCTATGAACCGTTAATGGAACGTGCTTTTGAAACATAAAATTAATCGTAATACACATACTAGTTTCAACATCATTCAAAGAAATGTTTGTAAAAGCTTTGTTGAAATGAAATTACGTAGAAGCAGTTTCCATAATTACCCACGTAATGATTATGCAGGATCGCTCAAGAGCGCAGTGGCATCATTCCCATGATGGTAATCTATTAGCGGATGAGATTGCCCATGTTTTCCACGTTTTAAATCAATGCAAATTATCCACTAGGAAATGATAGGAATACGCACATATTTGTATGTTTCGATTTTTCCTAATTTAACGTCAGTTGATATAAGATAGCCAACTATGCGTTGTTCCTTGGTTAAATCTTTTATTTAAATCGTTCTTATAAAAGAGTGGTCAGCGAAACTAGTCCAGCAAATATAGCTTATACGTAATTGACGTAATGGAAACAGGTTTGTATCAATTCATCTTTGAGTTCACACACTTGGACAAGATGATGAGATCAAGTTATGTGACGGTATGTTGTGGTAATATTGTCATATAATACTTTACAATTGCCTACCAGTTTTTATCTAGTGAAGTCAGACGTATGAATCGTTTTGTATTGCTTATCGATAACATTTCACATCCGGCTATACCGGCATCGGGATTTTGTTTGACTAACGTTACTTATTAATTTCATTTTATTAATATGTTTCTTATGCTAAGTAGTTGCAAGAAACGTTTCGGTTATTACGTCTAAGAGAAACATTTCCTAAACGTCTATTTTTTCTTTCTTTAAATGACTAATACGGTACCGTGGAATGTTAATTAAGCCTGTAAAGAGCTGACAATTGACGATATCAAGAAAGGTTTCTAACCGTGCAAAAAGGTGAGATACTTTTAATATTGTTCAAGTCACGATAGCGGTGTCAACGTTCTTTGAAACTGTAAGTTGAAGGTTTTCTCATGGAATCGATTTATTAAATAAAATTTCTAGGCTAAAAATAAACTATTTTTAACTTATTTTTTTATAGTTTACATCACAGCATGTTATAACATAACATTTATTAATTAAAATTTTAAAATATCTACATTTCCGAAAAAGCTCTTAACTTATAATTACGTACAATTCTTAAGATATAAAGTTATATTCAAAAGGTTCAACTGGAGGTCAATCAATTAATCTGTATGTAAATACAATTTCCATAATAGATTTGTTAAAAATATAAACGGTTATTAACAACCAGTTATATTGATTATAAGGTTCAAGCAAATATAACATCGATCAAACAGTAAATACTTTATAAGGAAATGGCAGTTATGTGTGTTTGTGTTACGCATCGCAGCGGCGCAGGGCTTCGTTCCCAAGCGTGGGCATTATACCAATTCTGAATGCTTTAAACCAATTCCCGTTCGCTAGTGGTTTTGATAATTTGTTCTACGGACCGTTATTCCACGAGTAGGCGCAGCTTTTGCTTAGATGCATTAAATAAAAAGCGGACAGTTTTAACGAGAATTAAAAGAAGTGTTATAGTTTTAGAAAGTCGTCTTTAGAGCCAGTTTTCATTAAAACGTACATTTGTAAAATATCTAGTGAATTTTCTTTGTATGCACAGCTTGATTCATTGTGCACTCGACGAGGTTGATAACCCACTTTCTTGTGCCTATGTAACCATTCAAGACAACAAACATTTACATTACATTTGTCTCAAAACGGAAAACCATTGCGCCGTTTCAAGATTCTACAACAGTTATTGTGACGATAAGAAAACGTCGAGCAGATAATTCAAATGAAAATTCTTCTCCTTTAAATTTTATCGCTGCTAAGAGATTAGGACGCATTGTAATATAAACGCGCAAACACAAGTAATAAATAAATAGTGAGATAGTCGTATTTGAGTTACAGTCATTTATGATATAGCCTAGATAAATGGCGGGATAGGAGGATCGCGGGAGCCTCAGGAGGAGCGGTCGGAATGTGCGCAAGGTCATTGCGCTCGGCGCGGTCATGCACATGCCGCTCCCTCCACACTGCAGCGGCTGGCCCCGCTTGCACCACCACCGAGTCTAGCGCGATCAGCCAAAGATAAAGGGAAGTGAGCACCAAACATCGATACTGTTTCGACGCAGCTCGTTTTATTTTCCCCCTATTCACCGGCACACGGCGCCGCCTCTGGCACTATTGTGCTTTCTAACGATATTTTCTCAAGTAATAACAAAAAGACCACGTCTCTCGACTTGTTTACGATCCTTGCTCCAGCGAGCATTTATCTCGAGCCATATGCGTCCCGTCGCGCTCTGCGATGTTAACCCGTCATTAGCTAGATAAGATTGATAGCGAATTGTCTGAAAGATGGCGAATCGGGTAAAACGAAACTGTTTTGCTAACCGTTATAATTTCTTAGAAATGATGAGAGAGTTAAGTTAAATTTTATACAACCGATTAAGGTATGTTATACTATTGTTGTGTTGGTCGTAAAGTTTCTACGATTAGACATGAATTTACGGCTGAATGTAAAATTACAGCCGCTTAAAGAGAGCTCACATTAAATTTAATGATTTATATGATACAATAAAAATGGAACACACACATTTTTAAAAAGAAAGTCATTGTCGCTGTATGAAATGTGTAAATACCCAAATTAAATCTTTATTGGTTGTTATAATTATTTTCTGGGCAACTACCGTTGAAGGAAAGTAGAAAGTAGAGCTTTATTGACTTAAGCACCAATGTAAACGTGATCCACTTCTAATTTGAGTTTAATGTTTGATTATCGTTGTGTTTGAGTCGATAGGTAAGTAAACGAGAAAATGAAAACTATTTATACCTACTAAAACTGAAAAGTGTATTTTTTATAATTTAGAAACATTTTTTAACCTTCGACTCTACTTAAAGACTTTAAGTTTTGTGAAATATGATATTTACATAAGCAAATGTATTGTTTATAACATAAACATTAAATTCCATTTAAAAGAGAGAAAAGCGAACTCGAAGCTGATTTATACGTCAGTGATACAAGCACGCTCGTGGCTTGTCTGTGAACTTTGCCCGCGACTTTTTGCCATGTCAGCCTTTGACTCTAAGCCGTGGTATGGCAAAATCGCTATCATTTTATGTCCACTGATACATAAACTTATGGTCATTTTTGCTGTCAGATCTTTCTAAAGGGTACATATATTATTATGAGAGAGTGCATGATTTTGCTTTCTGTTGAAGAAAGTCCGTATAATTACTTTGAATGAGTGCTTATAATTTATTATTCTTGGATATTAGCATTACGCTTCAGTTGACGAAGCGCACAAATGGGAATATTTCATTTTCATATTCTATTGTTTGTTTTATTAGAGTTTTCTCTATCGAATCTCATATTTGTTGGTCAATATGGTTGCATATATACATGACGATAAAAACGATTTATTTCTATATGAAGAAAAATTTAAACTGTAATTTCTTATTTTTCTTATTTATATTAAGTCAATTTAAGGAGCGAGATAATAATGTACTTACATTCATATAAATATACCATGATGGTCTCTAGTATGCTTAAATTTTTTATTTTAATATATTTAATAACCGTAATTGTTTTTCCAAAAATTCTGAAATAACGAACCCGTAAGAATAATTATATTTCAAATGGTGCTCTCAGAAAATATGATACCATGCGACTGAATTCTAGACTCGCAGATAATACACAAGAACCTGAGAGCAACCTGGCTATGTGTCGACTTAAAGAATGCGAAACCCTTGTCAAGTTGGCGGGACTAAAACAGTGGAACAATAAAACCATTGAATGTCTTGCATTTAAATTTATCCCTATATTCCAGCAGCTGGAGTGTTTTATATTGATAGCGAGGTCTAGTAAAATAAATACTTAGTGCCTTAAATGTTAATCTATTCTTTTGAATTCTGCACGGATTCAGCTCACCGTTTTTGTTTACTTGTAAGTTTTTACTCTACTTTATTCATACAGACCAAATTTATTGACGTGCATTGAAGGTGAATAGTTAATTCTTGTTCTTGCATTCATAAACCACGTGCATGTAATTCGAGGGCACGATAAGCGAGTAAACTCGTTGCAAGTGAAAAGAGTGACATAGATTAAATTCGCAGTCAACTGCAAACTTTCGCTTCATTTAAACCTTACTCCAAACAGGATCATAAACGTGAAAGGTGTAGTAAAAATTCTCATGCGTTTCGTAAATAATGCTTCACTTATAAGATAATTAGGTCAGGGGAGCAACCTGTCGACTCACACGCATTGTCTCGCGTCTCGTTCGGCGGTACCGTTACCGCGGTCAAGTTCGGCCCATTGTGACGCTCGAGCTCGCTACTTGACATTGAGTTTGTGACATATAGATTATCCAACGATAGCGCCTGTGCCGTCTTCCGATACCGTTCATTAACAGACCGTTATTGGTAAAAAGTTAACACCTTTCTTGTCACGCTTTTATGATTTTGCTGTATTGTCTAGTTTTAAATGTTTGGCAAATTTTCTTGATAAAAGAGATACGACTTGAAGTCGCTATCTTGCCGCGCCGCTAAGACAATAATACCATATATATTGATATCAATGGCATATATCTCAGGATTATTTATAAACATACATTAATCAAACTTGTTCCTATTTATCTTTCCTTTACATTTTATTACCTTCTGTATATTGCATGACATAAATCTCACCTAACTATGAAAATAATATTTGTGTGGAGTTTCTTGTTATTTCAAAACAGACATTATTATTTATTAACGTATGGCCAGGATAAGCATCTAGTAAGCTCGCTTGACCCCGTCGCGTCGTGTCGGTTTATATCAAAGATATAAGGCATCATATGTTTAAGCTGAGCGCACTTTGTTGTCTACGAAGGCTAAGTGACCTCTTAATGTTTATACACGGGCTCTATCTCGTAATGGCAGTACTGCACGGCATTAGAATATTCATTACAACTGTAAACATACGTTTTCTTCTCTTGAATACATAGTTGGTCACGGAAAGCTAAATTAAAGTGTAAGGTATGTTAGAACAATTCCTTTCATGGCACATTCCAAACCCGAGCATTTAAAGGCACATTTGACTCTAACGGAAATTTGAAATACTGTCGCGACCTTATCAGATGTAAATCTTCACGATGTTGTAATACCATGTATGTTAAGTTTACTGTAAAATTATTTGAACTTCAATTGTTGTATAGAAAAGGTTTCCCATTTGTCTTGTAGTATTTTTATAGCTATATACTTTCATTTTTGGGTAAAGACAGGAAATATATTTTAATTGTTATATGATGTTTTTTTTAAACATGTAACGAAAAACATCTCTAATCATCTCATGTTTTTAATAAATAACTTATCAATTTAACTTCTTGCAGTAGGTAAGTAATCATACTGATTGTTTGTTATTCAATATGTGCTTGTGATTTATTTGTAACATATTTTATTTCTTATAAATTCAAGACATTCAGATATTCATCCTTGGCTTCATTAAATATTTATTTCAATATACAAAAAGTAAAGAATGCAACACAACACAATAGGGTTGTGTTGTACAAAGTCCATTTTAAATACACTGACACAGATGTGCTCTGACTTAATCCATGGAACACTTTAATCGGAAACTAAAGCTACCGGCCAGTTAAAAACCTTATTGTTCCGTGGTACCCAGCTCTGACGGTCATGGTAGATAATTAGGGGAAGTGATTTGTCAATATGAGGTCAATTGCTACTTTCTTTTTGTTAGCCTTATACCAAATAGATTTGCGTGGTTCTTTGTGCTATATGTAATTTGATGTTGTATTGTTGCATTACTATACAGATGTTGATACCATGTAATTCACCTACATTATGATGTCAGGTCAAGAAATTAAACAATACGTTGAGTTTTAGGCCTATAGTGGTCATTGGATTTGATTTGGAAAATTATTAAAGTAAATGATTAAATAATAATTACAAGAATACAAGTCTTTTAAATTTTATGAACAGTATAGTGTAATAATACTTATCATATCTCTCTGAAGTCGATTACTTTGTCTGGAATAACTTTAGAATTACTTTTAGGATGACTGAGTTAAGTGTTAAGCAAATAACTAATACATACCTAGTTCCGAGTTAAGACTCGGAGAGAAAAGATAAGCTCATATGCAACAAATGTTAATGAATTGACCAAAAGTAAAAGAGGAGACTGTAAGTTTTATGCATCTTGCACATGCACCACAATGGGACACGAGTTCACACATTTATAATTCGATCCTGGAATTTTAATTTCAACTAAATCCGGGTTACTAGCCGCTAAACTGTTTATTTATACAAATAAGACTATTAAGTGTTATGTGTGAATGTTTTTGATATGATTCTATTTTGTGGGAACCTCTCATTATAAGCAGCAATTTGCGTTGTAATGAGTATTCTAAATAGTTAAGCGGAAGTTCAACGTGTAATTTGTTCTATATGCATAATCTTGGAGTGTAAATAATTGCAAACTGCGTCTCATAGGCATAAATCATGATTGCTCAAGTAGAAACGCATGGGAAATGGGAATATAGTTTAGCGAGTATTGTGTACGGATTTAGTAGGTTACTACGAACATTTTAAATAATTCTAATTCGTTGTAGAAAACGCTTTCCGATCCGGCGAAGATTAATTCGAAAAAAATAAAATAAAAAATTCGTTACAGTTCGACGATTGCGGTTGTAAGTCCGTCCGAACTAACTCTCCTTTCTATTAGCCCACCAGCCCAAGTCCACCACAAGACAAAAATCTCTCATCAAATTTAGAATGGCCGTATTCAATAGTTTTAATACCATTAAAATGTAGCTAAATTATATATTTTATTATTCTCCTGACGAGTGTGATATCATCGTTCACAAGAAAGAATGTTACCAAACTTGGAATGCAGTAGGCGTTTTGACATACTTACTGACATTTTCGAATTTTAAAAAAGCATAATTTGCGTTTCGTTTCTGTATTGAATAGTGAGGTAAATAGAGGAATAGGAAAAGAAAACTTTAGTGAAGTATTTACTTTTTAGTTGTTAAATGATAGTGAACTGATAAAACCCTTTTGTGAATAGTACGTACAAACACAATGCTTTTAGCGAAAAAATCTCTACCAATAGAGTTTTTTCGCTATTAGATACATATTTGTTGTAATTTAGGTCAGGCACGCATTTTAGTGCCATAATTAGGTACTCGACTGTTCACTGTATATTTCCTGATTGGAACATCTTGTATTCTAGAATATTAAAAACGTAAAAATAGTAAACGTATATATATTTTGTAGGAGAACAAAAGTTTGACTATATTCATAAGCGCAGCAAATCCCTACATTTGTCGTCGGGAAAATCTAAAGCACATAGCTACGGTTCCTGGATCCGCATACCTCTGCTCCGCACCCGTGACTAGTGATATAACTGTTACAATCATTATGTGACATACGTGAAACACGTCACCGTCAATAATTGTGCTTATGAGCGTCTCCCATCACGCCCTGTTTCACGCTACCATTAACGGTGAACAGAACATCTCAGTTATAATAATTCATTTCGTAATTTACGTATTTGTGCACTCATTGTATCATGACCTTCTGTGTTTACTTTTGTTGAACGTAACTGTAGATTAGAATTTAAAATTTAAATTATGTATTTTGCTCCACATTTTAGTCAAATAATTTGAACGTGCGGTTTTGACTAAGTTTGGTGAAAACTTTAACGAGCAAAATATTTATGTCTTTTGTTTTTTTTATAAAATTAAAGCATTTTTTATTGAATTGAAATTATTTGTTAAAATTGCTTATTTTAAACGAACTTTGTAGATATAATTTAGATTTTTTTAATTATTATAATTTAAAAATTATTTAATTTGGGGACATCTAAGATATATTATACTTGTACTCGTATTGACCTCATATTTATTATCTTATCAGTAGAGAGTATTTCTATAAAATTAACCTACATATTTTAGGTTACCTTGAGTTTAATCCGAGTAAACTGTAAATAAATTAATAAAAAAATATCAATTTGAAAAGCGAACCAGGCCACAGAGAATTTTTAGTATTTTTGTTCCAATGGAACTTCCGTGAAAGTTAAATTAAAGTAGCGGTAGATATAAAAGTGCAATTTGTACATTTTACGACGATTCAATAAGAATTCTTCATTAATAGCTTCTACGATCAATGGTGTGATTTCACTAACAACAAAACCCCATGTTTCCAATTGATGGCTTTTTAATTGAAGTATTTATTAAATGTGTTAAACTAAGCAGAACGTTAAAAGCGATCGAAAGTTGTTCGTTTCATTAAACATGCGTACGAATGATTTCAGCGCTTAGTGTGGACTACAGTATTAACAATCGTCTCACTTTCACGTTTACTGATAGCCATTCATCTACTTGATAAAAGAGCAGTGAAAGTAATATTGCAATGCAAAAAATAAATGAAATTTTGTGTCACCGCCTTTCTTGTAGTTTCGTGTAAGCGTAGTAACGATTGACCTGCATTCTAATTGCAACGTACGCGTCAAATTACACGCTTTTAAAATGTAATACCTAATGTTTTTTGTTCCTTGTTACAGGTGCTGGCGGCAGTATGAAGGGCAGTACGCTCGGGCTGACGCCGTTATTTTTACTTTTACTGCAGTCAACACTAGTTTTAAGTAAGTTTTTTTTATCTTAAAGTATATACAGCGTTCGTAGATATTATTTATTTAAAAGCAGTTTTATCATTACCATAGTATTTAAAAAACATACTTCATTATCCTCTTATTCCAGTTCAAGATTCCAGGTAACATAACCTAGAATTTGTTAAATAGATAACCCGCCACACGGCATTCCTATAAAATTTACTTCAGAACGACATAACGTTGTTTGGTCTTATAATTAAAACGGAAGATAATCGCTTGCATGCATAATCAAGCGTACACAAGAGTTAACGTAATATTCATAAGTTATAACGCAAATTGTTTAGCTTTTAGTCACTTATTAGCAAATTCACAAACTACCGCTATTGTGAAGTGTATACTTAAATTTACTCCCGCTATTCTTACGAACGGTCTTCAGTACTGCAGTTTCTCATTACTTGCTTCCGTAAACATAAGATTTATGGTTTACTATCTCTATAAGGCGCCTTGTTCCATCCTTGCAGAATTAACGCTGGTTTAAAAATTATAAGGTATCGATAGCGGTTACCTCAACAGACTGTTAGAATGCATTTTATTGGTTACCTGTGTTATAACTGTGAAAACCGTACGTAATAAATTTCCAATAACTCTTAGAAGCAAGTTGTGCGTAAGATGTTGAGGTAATGAAACGCGATATGTCCAATTAATATCAATTTATTACTGGTATTTATGTCATACTCATAATTATATAGATTATTCTTTATTAGGCCAGAGTGCTAACTGCTAACCATATAATATTAAGATAATATATTAAAGCACACATCTTCAGTTTGCTCTATAGTACGGGAGCTAGCAACGTTTAAAAAAAAGTCATTTTAGTATAGTTGGGTTTTTGATATACTGTTTCTCTTGCTATTTCGGTTAGAGTCCGGGCTGTCTGGCTGGCCGCAGTGGTTGCGTTTATTAGTGCGCATCTTATCTGCACAGGAAAATATCCTTAATTTAAAGTCATTTTTTAACGCGTAATTTTTAATCTTTTGCCTTTAGATAGATCCATCAGACATAATTTTTTTATTGCAAGACGTTTTTTTCGTTGTAAAATAGGTGCCATACGCAATTTTTATTTCAAAATAACTAAAATGTCATCGAAATAAGTGAAATTACATCAACATGAGTCCGCTTAAAAGGTAAGTAATAACTTTATTATTTATATTATATTATCCTTTTATAATACTTATATTGAATAATTAGTAAACTAATATTTTTAATGGATGGTTTCATATTTATTACACTTTTGGGTATAAATATGAATTTGATGATACTTACATATTTGTATTTTCTAGTGTTTGATTTTACGCGAGTATTATACATTTTGAAATTAAAGACTTGGGAAAATAATACAATGAATAAATCGCGTTTAAAATCCGTTAAAAAGTCTTTAATTTCTTGAGGATATTTGGTTTTTATCAAGTTTACATTAACGTCCTATTTGAGGTTCGTTGGGAAAAAGGAGGCGATATGGTAGATTGTTGCAAAAAAACTGTAAATAGTAAAATGAATATTATATATAGTATAAGTAACACAGTGATTACTTATCCTTCACTGGGACTCATGTTGATGGAATTTCACTTATTTCGATGATATTTTAATTATTTTGAAATAAAAATTGCGTCTGGCACCTATTTAACAACGAAAAAAACGTCTTGCAATAAAAAATGTATGTCTAATGGATCTATCTAAAGGCAAACGATTAAAAATTACGCGTTAAAAAATGACTTTAAATTAAGGATATTTTCCTGTGCAGATAAGATGCGCACTAATAAGCGCAACCACTGCGGCCAGCCAGACAGCCCGGACTGTAACCGAAATAGCAAGAGGAACAGCATATCAAAGAACCAACTATACTAAAATGCTCACTTGTCAACGTTGCTACCTCCTAGAATACTACATTATAATTAATTCAAATACTTGAAATTCCATAGAGATTTATTCTTTTATCTTGTTTCAGGTCGAATTGCATTCGAAAAGCTAACAGATGTGGACTTCCAAGGAACAGCATATTACACCGTACGGAATCTTTCGCTCTATGAGTGTCAGGGATGGTGTCGAGAAGAGCCCGACTGCCAGGCTGCAGCTTTTAGGTAATTTAATATTCTTATCAAATGGTTATTTACTGTGTTTTTGATCGGTAATAATGAGGATGATGCTAACAATGACATTGTACGATTATATTCAATTATCTTAGATTGATTGAACTTGGCACAAGAGAAACGAGATGATATCTCTTATCGCAATAACAGTGCAGACGGTAGATTCCATCAAATCACAAACATGATTTCTCATTCCATGAGTGATCATGAAACGAATAGTATCGAGCGTGCCGTAGTTATCTCAGATCACGAAGCTCCTAACCCAAATGCCGAGATAAGATCCGACTGACATGAAGATGCACTAATCGACAGACATCGGGGAAATCGTCTGTGATGTTGGCAGTCAGGAGAGGTCGAGAATGTGTGTCAGTCTGCCGCACGTCCTCCACACTTACCATTCCAATGACACGCTCTTGGTTAATAACAATGTGTTTCGCGCCGCTCGCCACAAACCGTGTAAAAGCGGAAACCGATGTCGGCTCGCTCTAAATTGGATAACAGTAAAAGTGATCGCATACGTCTTCAATAGATTATTATCACTTGTGTGTGGATTTCATGATCATTGGCGGTTTCAACCCATATTCAATTTATTGTCTATGCGGCGTGTAATAAAATATTGTAATGCTTTTTTATCTAAACCAAGCCTTGCGTAAACAGACATAGAGAAATGATAGAGTTATTTAAAAAGACAGCTCATTTAAGTGTAAATGACTTTATAAAATAATCATTTCACTGTGTTATTGATCGTTAATTTATTTTCTAGGATAGTTTCTCTGTTATTAGTGTCACATTCTCAATTAATCAAGTCTCGATTACAGGTGAGATCTTTTCATTATGCACATAAACCTGTAGTATCACCTAGATAGATTAAAAAAAATAACTGACAAACAATCATAATTCGATAACAGTACCCGGGCTAGTTTCTCGGAAGCTTTTCGAACGGGATCGATAGAAAATCAATTCGGTAGGTATTCAATTCAATTAGATGAGATGTAAAATTCCCGCGCTTGTAATTTAGCATTGTACTAACACAACGTATCTCGAATCAATCTGTCGAAAGAAAAAGAGAGGAAAGAATGCGATATTCACAATCGGTAACTGTTCTCCGCGGTGCCACCACACTGAGAACCTACGGTATTGTCAAGTGCCTTACAAATACGGTATCTGCTATGTCATGGATGTGACCGTAACATATTTGTAACTAGTTTCCTCTTCGTTCAAAGTATATAAAAATTAAATTAAATTACTGTCCACGAAAATTTTTTATAGCCACTATTAATGAAAGCAGTGGCGATCATTTATTCGGATGATCAAAATAAATGATAATCGGTAAGTGAGATGAAGAACATCGATATAAGTCAGGAGCTACTTTACAATTTCAGCCGCCTGCCCACAGAGTGATTGATGCGATTTCAAGTCGCTGAGGCGCCAATAATGATAGGCTGCATTTTTCTACTCTCACGAGGTACCGTGTAATTTGTACACAAATGAGCTTCTTGATATATATTTGCGATGATAATTGGTCGACACTTTTTATTGACGTGCGTACAACTATTACTTAGTATTAACTACAAACCAGCTTCAAGTTCTTATTGCAGACGTATGGTACTATATTATTTTAAATAATAAAGAAGTTGATAATAAATTTAAGAAAATTACATGGAATTCGGATTATGTAGGATTTTTTCTTAACCCGCTTGGTTCTTTCAAGATCAAGTTAAACGGGTGCCGAAATCCAAGTTTAATATCGTTAGTAAAAAGGCGTAGCAAAACATTAATCAAATTTATAGCCCTTCTTGTTTTGTAATAAATAAACACGATACTAATCGTTTGAGTTTATACCGCTATGATTAATTTTTGAGTAAAGTTTCCGCATATTTTGTGTCATTATTAATGACCTAAGCTAAAATCATGCTGAGTAGTAGCAGTCGTGAATAAATGGTTATTCCAGTTGCATTATTTTGAAATCGTATGTATGTTATATTAATCTTAGTATTTCACTAATGTCATGTTTTATCAGCCATATGTGTGAATTGAACTAGTAAGTTTGTATACACAGTGTAATATCGCACGAAGACTTGCTAGAGAGTGCCCTAATTATCACTCACGTACGATCACGAAGGTAATTTATCACGACACACTAAATAATAAGCTTCCGCGGAGCTTTCTACTAATTGTGTAATTTAGGAGAAAGTAAAAACTGACATTAGCACGACGTGACCATCGTCCTTGGCTATTAGTTTTGAACCGCGCGCTGGCTCAATCAAAGTTAATAGATTGCATTGATTGATTTTTTTATATTTCGCTGATTGTTTTCAATTTTGATACGTGATTTGTTTTGAGAATTTTGTGGCGTTTATAGGTCATTATGTATTTCAATTTATTCAGAGTGAAAATAATAAAAAGGAGATTTTTACATTTTAGAAAGTCTTGATGAGCTTACGTATCATGTTAATTGGTTCTAGGCGAAGATTCATTTCGAAGCAGTTTACGTCGTATAAATATCGATCATTATTCCGAGTTAAAGACATATCGCAGAAACTTCAAGTTAAGATGTAAAATACAAAATATCTGGTTGAAACGGTAAATAGATCCGTTATCTGAGTGCAGGTTGTAAGTGTAACGCGCCGATCTAAGTGTCATTAAGATTGATGCAAACGCACTTATATTAAACTCAAACACCCTTACTTACGATGCAACTTGTGCATAATAACGTGTCTGATGGAGTCCGCCGCCGCTATCGCTATCATAGCAAAAAATCTCATGTTAAACGTGATTAGGTTTGAGAGATGACGGTACATCGTCGATGCCGACGCCAAGTTTTTGTGGATGTTGTTGAGGTTACTGGGAATATTAAATCCTATAAAATAATATTACTTCGGAAAGTCATTTATATATTCATGGAATTATACACAGATAGAACGTACAGATTGAATTGAAAATCATATTTTAGAAATGAGTGTAAAAAAAGCTCCTCTATAATTTTCTGTAAAGAGCGGTTTTGTTTTCATAATCGTATCACAATCCAATGTTTAGAGGCCTGTGGCCAGAGTCCCGCTATTAGGTTTCATTATCGTTGTAGTGCGACAGTGGCTAGTCAGTTTGTTACTAACTTCCGCGTTGTACCTTTTGCTCGAATTTTATAGCTATTATGAGAAGATACGATAGTGTGAGACTAGATAAGTTAACTTTAACAGTTTTGTAATTAGTATATTCATTACCTATGGGAAGAATTCTTAGGTTGATGTTACGACTATTCTAACTAGCAACACAGTTTTCTCTTCTTCTCTTCTGTATATATAAGTATTTAGATAGCAGAAACTCGTTAATTTTTTTAAATTGTTTTTTCATCTTTTTTTAAATATTGCAATGTGATACGAATTGTAGTTAGATTTTGTTTTGATAGTCAATTCTTTAAGTGTGGTTTGAGACTCCTCTACGATTTTTAATCATAAATTTTATTTAGTTATATTATAAATTAATTAAACATCATTATTTTATTGTTACAGTTTCGTGCTAAATCCTTTGACACCAGTACAAGAGACACGATGCTTATTGCAAAATGACACGCAAGCTAACAATCCCATGGCTACGCCCCAGGTATGTACAAGTAGCTAGATTAATTATTTTTTAATACTATGCATACTTGCATAAATTTCACAT
Source organism: Colias croceus (assembly GCF_905220415.1). NCBI lineage: Eukaryota > Metazoa > Arthropoda > Insecta > Lepidoptera > Pieridae > Colias > Colias croceus. Next base: position 5,260,267 of record NC_059538.1, read on the forward strand.
TATCCTTTTATCCGTGATTAAACTTCATTGAATCGTCGATTTTCTTCTTGGGCAAGAATAAAAGCTAAAAGCAGATACAGATCGAAGGATGAGATTTAATCCAAGCACGCTAACTTGTCACCGGTTTAGATAATTCTTATAAATCCTTTGATAAACATCCGTTACAGTAGCTCGCAGGTAGCCAATTAAGCCAACGCGAAATGTAATTAACAATTCCGATCGAATCGGTTAAAGGCACTAGGAATAGCAACTAGGTGAGATGGTAGGGTTGCGTTAGCTATCGTTTCCGGTATTTATTTTAAATCGTTAACATATATGGAGTCGGACAAGTTCGCCGAGCTAATGATGAATAGGCATATGTGCATTCAACAACAATGAGTTTTTACGTAGTAAACATTTTAATTAGAATCATGTGAACATAATTAAACTTCACAGTTGTTAGAAAAACATCCCCAGTCCAATTAAACTGCTTTTAAACGTTAAATATGAAACGTATAAATATTTTTCGATTATGCCGGGCTAATAATAGTCCATTGTTTATACTGAGCATTGAAATAAAATGATAGAGCCGTGGGTTAAAAATTTATTCATACTTCGTGTCCTGCGGACATTATGTTTGTCTATTTTTATGATTTATTACAATGCGAAAATGTGAATGTACGTATATTTCCTTCGAGAGACCATTTAAGAATATTTTTGTTGCAGCGTTCTGTAAACACTTACTACATGGTAAAGTTGCAAGTGAGGACAGAGAGTGTTTGCCTCCGGCCGTGGGCGTTCGAGCGGGTGCCGGGCAAGGCCCTCCGAGGATTAGACAATACTATAATCTACACCTCCACCAAGGAAGCCTGCCTTGCTGCCTGTCTCAATGAGGTAATGGGAGCACTTTACAAAAATTACTCCATCGCATCGTTATCCTATTTTCTATAACATATAATTTATAATACGTATCTTTAGCATACCTTCCTTCTTATATTGTCTATTGTTATTCATGTAGGCACTTGCTAAGCAATAAGAAAACATAATATATTATATTGAACAGTTAACAAAAACATAGCTTAACATTTAAATTTTGTTAAACAGAAAAAGTTCCCCTGTCGATCTGCGGAGTACGAGTATGGAAGTATGAGGTGTGCTTTGAGTGATTCCGACCGACGCACGGCGCAACATTTCGTACAGCTTGTGGACACTCCTGGCACTGACTATTTTGAGGTAATTTATTTAATAAAAGAACATATTACGTATGAATACTTTTATATTGAAAATCTATTATTATGTCACGTGGTATGACGCATCAAGAAAAAAAAAATATAAGGATAAGCCGATCGTGCGTAAACTAAAAAACTGTGTATAGTCAAAGAATTTATCTCTCCACGTTGGTATAATAAGGCATTAACCATCTATGTAAAGAAAGTACGTATGTAAATAAAGCGAATAGTTTCGACGGTATATAATTGAACGGTGATACATTTCACAGCACAGTTAGGGGGCCTGATTCCATGCAAAATTGATTTCCGAGAAGGGAAACATTAGCCGTTGTTAGGTGCTCGAATAATAATAAAATGAACGTAGGTCTTGTTATCCATTTTGAGCATTTTGTAATTCTATTCTATGTGTGGTCGTGCAGAATTTGTGCCTGAAGGCATCGCAGGCGTGCAAAGGGCCGAGAGTGTTTACTGCGCCTCGTGTGGGGGTAGCTGAAGATAAAGTGGCGCAATACGCTGGTCTACATTATTATACTGATAAGGAACTTCAGGTAAGCCACAACTTACTTTTTTCAATTAAGTGATATGAGAAGATAAGTTAGTATTTATTAGGTTTTATATTGTGTTTTGGCCGTATGCTATTTCATTATTCATATCATAAAGCTAATGAAATATAGTTATATCAAAAATAGTAGAGATGATTGTATTTCATAATTAATTATTAAAGTTTCCATAATTAAAGGGGATTAGGATTTTATTATTTTTTGAATTTTCTAATTTTTAAAAGCTTTTGGTATTTTCATAAATAGAATAACTTTAATTATTTCTGATCGCGGTTATGTTTGATTCATGTGCAATAGCAGATAATATGAGGAAATTCACCCTTTCTTTAACAGGTTACATCAGAATCTGCCTGTCGTTTAGCCTGTGAAATAGAATCCGAGTTCCTATGTAGATCATTCCTTTACTTGGGAGCGCCTCATTCATCCACGTATAATTGTCGGCTCTATCATTTGGATCATCACACCCTCCCCGATGGACCTTCTGCTTACCTCAACGCCGAAAGACCACTGATCGATGACGGCGAACCTATCGGCAAATACTTCGAAAACTTCTGCGAGAGTAAGTACCTATTTGATTAAATTAAATGCGTAGTTAATATGCAATTACCTAGCAGTTTAATTCATTCGATGAAATGACTATTTTTATGCCCTTGTAACCATTAAACAAATCATAAATTTTACTACTCAGTTAGCAATATAAAACTTCAACACATTATAATAAAAACTGACATAATGTATTTCTAGTAGATGGTAATTACACTGGAGTGCGCGATACAAGAGAAGAGAAATAAGAATGTATTAAGATATAAATATCGGTTTTGTTGTGCTATTTTTACATAAATAGGCTGACACCGCATAGTTCTTTTTAAGGCTTTTTCAACAATGTTATATTTTTTACCGCACTAGAGGTTTCTTGTTATTCGCTCTATCACTATTGATGATGACATTTACAAGCTCTAGATAAATTCAGATACAAGATTTCTGTTCACAAACGTTTTATTTAAATATATTTTTTTAAACGCATATTATACGATATATAAATTGTCGCTAGGCGATAAAAATAATCGTAGTTATTAAAATTTTAAACACGTGATTCCCGGACGTTTCTTTTGAATCATATAGTCGGATAAGAACGTGAGAGAAATTTTATTGAAGGCAGTCTGGCTTACAATAACGTTAATCCATTGCTATGGAATGTTTTCCGCAACTTTTTGCGACAAGGAGACAGAACTGGTCGTATATTTTGTAACATAGGCTGATGGGTAGAGTAAATTACGATTGTTACATACCACAAGACTTCTTAAAAAAGCAGAAATTTTCTCAAAGTATATTTATATTTCTTCTTATAAGTATTTAATTTATAGTACAAAGGTAAACTTGTAAAATAATCCTATTTATGTATAACTTACGCGTATAAACAATGGAAAATTTATTTCACTTTTCCGTGAAAAGATCGAAATTTGCGATCCATTTTAATGGCGATGGTAAAACAAAGACTACGTATGGATAGTTATTAGAGCGTTTAAGATTGAAAATAAATGTAAAATGAGACTTGCAATAATCCGTTAGTCGACATAAATGTCATTAGCGAAGGCATTCGAATTGTGCTGTAGCATACTAATAAATGCTAAATATGTAAATCCTAATAATTACGCAATTTCTTCACCGCAACATTAACGGAAGTTAATTGTTAAAGAGTAATGTAGGCGCCATTACAGAACTTCTCACCTACCTAGCTCGTGGGAATACTCTATGCGAAGTGCAACAATGTTATTTTTTTTTAGATAACCGATTAAGAAATGTGAGAGCGCGGCTACCTATTGCATCTAGATGTATTTTACACTAGCTGTGCTCTGCGGTTATACCCGCAGTCCCGCAGTGCTCCACTCCTGTTGGCCTCAGCGAGATGATTTAATATAGCCTATAGCCTTCCTCGATAAATGGGCTATCTAACAACGAAATAATTTATCATAGCGGACCAGTTATTCCCGAGATTAGCGCTTTCAAACAATGAAACAAACAAACTCTTCAGCTTTATAATACTCTATATTTAAATATAGAGTATAGACTATAGATAAACACGTTATTTTTCAAGTATTGACGATATTTTCTGTTCATGTTTTTAAGTATGCACGAAATCAGTTATAGTGACTTAATCCACCAATAAATAGCGTCTTCTTTTCAAACGTGATTCAATAATAATAAAGTCTTTTGTAAAATTTCCTAGAAATGAATATAACTTAAATTGTAGCGTAGATAATTCCCATGAACTCTGACTGATTCAAACTGCAAACGAAGTCTGTTATGGCTGGTTTTATGGATTTATTAATATTACAAAATATTGGTAAAGGTATCATACATAATATTTAAATAGTTTGTTTTAAAATGTATTAAATAGAATGCCTTGTTGCTTAGCAAGTCTGGTTTATATATTGTACCATACAACAGTATGAACCAGGTAATGTAATGTGCCTATAGTTACAGGTACATTTGCCCACGAATGATTATCTTGCCATCGTATAAGGGCAAGTTCAGTAACGAGTTGTTCTAACGATGAACTTAGGTTAATAGCTTAAGATAGTAAGGATTAAGTGCACATCCAATTAAATTGAACACATCGTCAAGAACAAACCACGCCATGAGTGCATCTTTGATTAGAAAGATAATATGAGAGCATAGATACCAAATGTGTTATCTTAATCAACAATTAGGCATCATGAAGAGCCGTAGATAAAGTTATTATTTATTAATTTATCACAGGTTGATTTCTCCTGCAATAAATGTGTTGTATAAATAATTGTTCATTCTGTATTCTTGGCATTAATTAAAGTTTATACCGCAATGACCAATCAAGTTTTACGGATGCCCATCTGTATCTTTCATACCATAGTCAGTTATTGAAATTCTCTAACAAGCTTTAATGTAAATAGGTACATGCTACACTCAGTTCGTTCAGATATAACAGGCTAGTTCCGCTATAAATGAACCTGAATAGCTGCTCCATTACGTAGGTTTGCAGTCTCAACATTAAGATTGCCATCTCTCGCCATAGACCCGATTCACTACATTCGCTCATACTACTGAATGTTCACATAAATCCGCATCCAATATTACCGTTACAACGAATTCAATCCCTTGAATTTTCTTCTTAGTAACGAGAAACGTAATTGCAATAACATGCTAGATTATCTAATATCAGTAATCAATAGACGTTCGCCGTAATCGAATGAAGTTCGATAGTGATTGCAAATTGATCGAATTAGTGATGAATAGGAGCATCGCTTACACGTAGACATAATTTCGTTATGTTTACAATGCAAAGGTGCTGAATCACGTCTACAGTTGCATTTGGTGCAAAAAATGATAAAGCGAACGACGACGGTGGCCGCGGCCGGCGCCGCTCGTGCGTGCCTTATAACGGTGGTGGTACACGAAATTAAAAAGACGTTTTTACCGCCGCCGTGAGCTCAGTTTCATCTCGCTACAGTCCTATTTCAACTATAATTGAATTGGAATGGATATAGAACATCGACAGTTCGTTGATGCTTAATTTGTTTGGCTAGCGCAAATTGATATTATTGATACCTATATAGCTGATGAAATGGCAACGTTTCTTATATACAACCAAATTCGAATTACGAAGTAATCTAATGTTATGATTGAAAAGCTTGTTACTATGCATGATCTAAGAGCATGAAAAATTCTGTTTAATAACGGTTCGATATTTTTTATATTATGATCACACGTTTATTTAAATGATAGACAAAAAAACATACGATTTTTTGTAATACGATGTTCATTGTTCATACAAAAAAAAGGCAAAATTTCTGTTTATAAAGCACCTGAAACCTAATTTTACATACAACTTAATATAAAAAATATAAAGTTACGTGAAAGTTATTTATGCTAAAACCGGTCTGACGTCTTGTTGGTTACTGTGTTAGGGTAGGCATTGCTAAATTAGTAATAGTTGGATCAGGAGTGCTGATGACGGCCGGCGCGTATAGGATAAAGAATGTAACGACCTTGCGTGGCCTTGCGAATGTAACCAGTAAGACGGCGATGTCCGCACTCTGTGACAACTGACACGACGCTATATTACATTAATGTAATCATAATCTCATGCCCTTGAGATGTAATCTTATGAAACTGGAAGGAGCCTAGATTGAAGGAGATAGACAAAACTTAAAGTATCAGAAATACAAGTCAATTATATATAGGTGCTCTATCAGTGCCGGATTAAGCCAGCGCGGGGCCTGTAGCAAATTCTGTCAAGAGGCCCTTCGTTTGCTATAGTTTCTCAAGTTAAAGGGTTTCGCCGCTGCACTGTACGTACACGGTGCTTCTTTGTGGGTGTTATGTTACCAGATATTGAAAATGTTCCCAAATTTTTCCCCGACTACGGAAGAAAGAGGGTTATGTTTTTCGAGTGTATCTATGTATAATATTTATTTGGCACGCCCTGCAGTATAAACCGCTGAACCGATTTTGATTTATGAGGTGACATTGCAATCATCTGAATTATTATGGTAGTGGTGTTAGTGACGTTCTACATAAATTAGCTGTCAGGGTTTAATTTTAATATTAATATAAATATTTGTATATGATAATTTTTTATAATATTGTAAAAATTATTTTGTTACATAAACGATAAATTTTTAATTAAATAAATTACATAAAAAAAATGTTTCAAAATTACAATGATAACCTATATTATTTTTTATTTTCAAAATAAGTATATGAATGCGGATAGCGGTAGTTTTTAGTCTAGAACACGGGACATTTTATTTTAGAAAGAAAGAAGGAAGAAATCATTTATTCCAAATTTCCAATACACACAAACACACAACAATAGCATTGTAAATTATGAATAATAGGTAATAGAAAACATAAATTTATGTATGGTTGCTTGCGCTAAAAAAGGAAGCCACTCAGGATACCTGAGGCATAATACCTTAACACTGATTTTCAGTGACACCTTACGACATCCACATTGTCAGCTGCTTTACTGGATAATAAATAAATATAATTCCTGAATAATAATAATTTTGTCATATCCATCACGGAGTTCAAATGAATTAAATCGCGGGCGAAAACGACTCTAACGTTTTTAAGCTATATAAAAGTAACAAAAAAAAGTATTATGCTTATTAAAATTATCTTATAATGATCATGAACCTTTATTGCACTATACAAATAATCACATTCACGATCGAAAAATCCAACAGCACTGCCTCGAAGATCTTTTAACCATTTTACCGTTTTACCCATAAAAATGGCAAATTCATTTTCAAAATACTGGCAGCATACGTTAAAGTTTTGTATTCCTTCGTTTATGTAAAATTATTATTTGTATACAAAATTAAATAAGCCAAATAATCTACAGAGAAAGATGTTTTATCTTTTTGTTTGTTTTCGGGAACAAATTTTACAGCGTTTTAATATCACAAGACAGCATTTTTTTACTAAAATAGCAAACCCCTTTTGACGTATTGCATGACACTATAATCGCTACCTATAGCACTGGCGGAGGTTCGTATTCGTTTTTGATTTCGTATTTTCTTTGACAAGGGCGATGGATGATTGTCATGCTCCATCTGCCTTTTATTTTGTAATCTATTGATAGTCGATAGAATCCTATTTTATTTGATCGGGTTGTTACGACTAGCTCGTTCGATGACAATATCAGGGGATTCCCCTGTTAGTTTTGCCGTGCTACCAACTTGCGTGTAGCGCAGTGCAAGCAGTACAACACAACTTTTGGTGTAGCCAGCGCTCAATTGTAGAAACGTGGTAAAATTTTAAATTATTGTTATAGATTTTGATACCAACGTTTCTCGTGGTAGGTACGTGTATTTTTTTTACGTGTATTATAAATTGATATTTTTTTACGGTCAGACAGGTATTAGACCGCGGGGCCCCCCGAGTCGCGGGGCCCGTAGCATTTGCTACTCTTGCTACGTGGCTAATCCGGCACTGTGCTCTATACATTCTCTCTGATTTTTTTTTATTTACATTTGTGGACCTCGCGGTTTAGTTTTATAAACAGGATTGACTCGGATCTAATTTATTTCATTCTACATATTATGCAGCGTCTATTTGGCTCTACATATTTATGAAACACCTCTAGAGCTGTATCGTAAGGTTTTTTCATTTCTTACAAGTATTATAGTTAGTTAAATAAAATATAAATAAATAGTAGACCAATACAAAAAGGCAAGTCGTGTATAAGTGCAATTTATTATACACAACAAATGTAATAACAAAGTTCTGTTAAGTGTTCTAAAAAGAGTAGTTTATTGAATAAAAAAACGTATAAAAGAGCGGTTTTATCCATAACCTAGCATCTATAAACGTGAAATATCTAACGGAAAGTCAATTTAATCCTAAAAAGAAAGATATAATAGTTTCGTAAAACGACGCTCGACTATAAAGCCGGAGACTAGCCTACTTATAGAGCTTAAGCAATCGCAGAAAAGATTGTTGGCCAGCTGTAAAAAAGGAATAAAACGAAAACAGAAAGAATGCATTATATTATAACCAGGCGCTTTTTTATAAAATGTTGGTATTAGAACACAGATGATCGCATCGTGACTTGCTTCTTTGCTCACTGCAATTCTATGAACAGTTTCTGTAAACGCAAAAAGAGCATAATAACTATAAATATTGTTTATGTAGTTTTACATTTTACCGTAACAAAAAAGTGCTTCATTAAGGATAAATTTAGCATTAAGTAATAAGTTTAAGCGTGAGAAAAATTCAAGTCAGTTATTGAAGCGTTACAAATTCGTGTCGTCGACATTGCTGATGAACGTTTCAGTACCAGCTACTTATTATAGATTATCAAGAAATGCAATCAAGCAATGCATTTTAAAACAAAACATGTTTTAATCAATTAAATCCATGAACTGAACATTCTTTTCCATTTATAAATATGTAATCATGCTAATATATTATAAACAAAAGTCTGTAGCTCCTTTTTATATCTTGAAAGTTGCGTAGGTAGTTCACGTAGGTATATTATTATTTTGGGCCGTGATCAATACAAGTGTGACAAACCTTTAAATGGCTGGTCAATGACCTAAATGGCTTGAATCGAATGCATAAAATCGAATTATACAAGTAGAAAATTCGCAAAGCTATAATATGATTGTGAATTATTACAACAATAGTTGTATTACAAAATGAGCTTAAATTCATATTATAAATTACATATTAGTAACATACAACAGATTTCGTACATGACGGAGAAGAATATTAATACCGAAAGTAATCGTAACAACGTTTTGGTGAACGAACGAAAAGTCACGGTCCTTGACTCTCCATTAGCACCCTTGCAAGTTTAACTGTTTTCCGACAATAGCAATTCCGTAACAATGTTGTACAAACAATGACACGAAATGATGTTTATGTCTACGGAAATGCTCCAGATATAGGTACAGTTAGACATTACAAATTACGGCTTGATATGCGTTGTCTAGAAATTTCTATTTTCAAAGTCAAAGCATTTTATATAATTGACACAAATTGACTGCACACGCATAATTACGTATCGAAGATAGCATAAAATCTCATGATGACCAATGACCATGCACCAGCATTATTAACCTATAAGCGAATGCTAGATGTCGTAAGCGTAACTATCTAGTACTCATCAATAGCGTGTGAAAATATAGAAATTCTTAGAGCGGCGAGCTTTGCACGTCTCTCTGTAATTGCAGTACCCACGTTACACTTAGAAATCATCGATTGCTGATACACCGCCGCAATCTTGTATCAATTATGTTGATACACGCTGAACACGCATCTTCTCTGTAACATCAAAGAATTACTTATTAATAGATTCTAACTACACTTGATCTTGATCACATATCATTTGCATTTTCTTTTTTGCTTAGAACCACCTGCGAACGCAAATCCGAGCGGAGAGTTGCCTGTAACTATTGAACATCAGCAAGATGTTAATTTGGCGAACAATCTTTCGAGAAACGACGCTAATTGCGACAAAACTGGAACATGCTACGATGGTAAATTTTACATTGATCTTTCACATTCTTAACACAATATAGAGTCACAAGTTAATTAACATTTGCCTTTCAGTATCTGTACATTGTAAAGATACAAGAATTGCGGTACAAGTTCGCACAAACAAGCCCTTCAATGGAAGAATATACGCTTTGGGAAGATCCGAGACCTGCAACATTGATGTTGTTAATAGCGATCTATTCAGACTCGACCTTACGATGGCTGGCCAAGATTGTAACACACAAAGTGTCGTAAGTATTTATAAGTCGTTAAATTATCGTAAAATATATGTCTGCGGATTATTTAAATTTACCTTTGTTTAGCAAAATATACTGAGAAAGGGAATGTTTTCAGACTGGTGTTTATTCGAACACTGTTGTTCTCCAACACCACAGCGTGGTGATGACTAAAGCGGACAAGATCTACAAGGTGAAGTGCACGTATGACATGAGTTCGAAGAACATCACATTCGGAATGGTGCCTATTAGGTTAGTAACAGTACAACGGTTACATATATTTAAATTATGTTGAACTTTATCAATAAAATTAATTATCGCCCTTCAAAGTGCCGTTAACTACATGTATAGCTAAGGCCTACTTCGAAGATGAAAAACGTGTTTTCCCAAATCTTTGGAATTATATACGAATGGTTTATGTATTCAAATTTAATAATGGAACATGATTACCTAAATACTTCCAAATTTTACTAGGAAATCAGTTCATGTAAAATGACAATGAGCATTTAAAGCCAGCACATGCAAGGAATATAAAACTCTTTTGACCCAATATCATTACTGCATAATACATGAATCGTTTAGATTCAAGAATCAAGAACGTGATAGGTGGACATAACAACACTTGCTCTCTCGTATGTGTTTTTAATAGAGATCGGAGAAACGTGATCCATAATAATAGGTATAATATGGTTGTTTATGATCGGAATTCTTAAAATGATATTATGTTGGATGTTCTGTTGAACACGATGAATAACTACAACGATTAGAATTAGAATAGCAGGAAATAGCAAAGTGGAATTTTATGTTTACCACTGTTGTGTCGGTGGAGAATCCATCCATTCACATTGTTATGAGGTTATTAACTGCATCCAAAGTTTGATTGAGTTAATTTTTGCAATGTTAATTAATTGATTGTCAAAATTAATAAAAAAATTAACAATTTTGTAGTTTTAGTATTAAGCTTTCGTATCAATAGAGTTAGAGCAGTGGTGGCTCAGTGGTGAGACCTCGGACTTCGAATCGATAAGTCCGGGGTTCGAGACCAGGCGAGCACGCAGGAAATAAATTGATTTATCAATTTATCTGCGCATGTTGAAACACCACCACTGCTCGAACGGTGAAGGAAAACATCGTGAGGAAAACGACATGTCGAAGAATTAAAAAAAAAAGTTCGACGACATGTGTCATCCGCCAACACGCACTTGGCCAGCGTGGTGGATTATGGCCTGTACCCTCATAGGAGGCCCGTGTCCCAGCAGTGGGAACGTATATGGGCTGATGATAATGATGATGATCAATAGAGTTAAATGATATATCAACCGCAACCCTATAACAAAGCCGAATATTTAATTATGAGAGGTTAAGTTAATACTCATGAAGATAATTATATTTGCAGAGATCCGGAAATGATTTCAATCACGGCTGCTCCGGAGGCGCCGCCCCCACGTATCCGCATCTTGGACAGCCGCCAGCGAGAGGTGGAAACTGTTCGTATCGGAGACCGACTTACCTTCCGTATCGAGATTCCAGAAGATAGTAAGTTCATTCATATGTTTGTATATGTTTAATCGACATAGAGAACATTGTATAAAATATACCGTGGTTATTCTTTAAAAAACCTGAAAGGCTTTAACAAGTTTTTTGCGTTTTCAATGCTAATTTATGTATGAGGTATTCGAAATATTTCACGACGGATTTTTTCAATTAAGTTCGCTAATGAAGTTTTATATGTTAAAATAATTTATACATAACTTACATTTTTTTCTCAGCTCCTTACGGCATATTTGCACGCAGCTGTGTGGCTATGGCTAAGGACTCCAAGAGTACATTCCAGATTATTGATGACGAAGGGTAAGCTGAAACAAGATAATAAATTTTATATAATGTTTCCAATAATTTTGTTACTTACTTGATCATTTCAATTTTTAGTTGTCCAGTTGACCCGTCAATCTTCCCAGCATTCACTCCAGATGGCAACGCTCTTCAATCTGTTTATGAGGCATTCAGATTCACTGAATCTTATGGTGTCATATTCCAGTGCAACGTCAAGTACTGTCTTGGACCCTGCGAACCAGTAAGTATTAAACGAAATAAATCATAATACTTATTTTTTTTACAATAGCGTGTTTATCCTTGTCTTGGTAAAAAAAATCGTCGGAGATGGACCGGTTTTAAAGTATAATGTATGCGAATATTGATCCCAACATCGATGGTTACAAACGCTGTGTATTATATATATTTGTTAATATAAACATATTTCATATATATTTTTAGGCTGTATGCGAATGGGGCAGAGAATCTATTGAGTCATGGGGAAGAAAGAGGCGTTCTTTGCCTCACAATGAGACCGGAGAAGCAGCTACGCAAGAGGAAGATATGAATATATCTCAAGAAATCTTGGTGCTTGATTTTGGTGATGATAGACAGAGTACTGATTTCCTACGATCCGACAAGCCTGGTGGCACTGCGTCTGAAGCTAATTACGGAGGTAAGTCAATGCTTTAGTCTTTAGTGAAATTGAAATACATACACACTTATTATTTTTGTAATTAATTACCTACGAGTAAAATGAAGAATTTCTTTATGGATTATTTTCATTATACAACATTCTGGATAAACTTATGCCCTGTATAAGGGAAGAAATACAAGCGGGAGTTCCCCCGTATCAAAATTTGTTAAAAAATATCAATTTCGGCGCGCTTTAATAAGTCATACTTATTAAACTATATTTTCTGTTACAGAGAAAACAGTCACGATTGTAGAGCCATGTCCCAGCAAAGGATCAGTCTTACTTCTAGGAGTCGCATGTGCCCTGCTAGTTCTTCTATACATTGCTACAATTTTCTGCTACTACATGCGTAAATGGCTCACGCCACCTAAACATTTGTAGGTTATTTAACTTTTAAATTGAAATATCACAATTAAGCCCAGGATATTTTATGGAAAATGCAAATCTACGATCTTGTGATAAAATGACTGATAACTAAAAATATGTCATGTAATCCATCCATAATTTTAACTGTAGTAGTTATAAGGAATTATAATCGTGGTGTACCTACATGAATGTTGTGTAACTTGTAACCACCGCGTATTGCGTTTACTAAACATTATCTGATGCATTTATAAGCATTTAATATATTTAGATTTACGAATAGCCGTAGGTACAAATATAAACTCCTTTTCAATAAGCAAAGTGCTTGTTGAAAATTACTTAAGTAGTAGGTATTATACTTTTACAGAATTTGCATTTATTATCTGTAAGCTTTAGATAGATCTGCCTTTATTAAAAATTGTAAAATGTATTCGGAATAATCCCTAAAAATATATTCATGTGCCTGATTATTTTATTAATGAATTCCCATTTAAGGGGATTATTCTGATTTTAGATATTGGAACAATTTTTAAGTTTTTAAACCGATCACACAAATCCTATTGATTTGTGCCCAATTAATATGTTAAAAGATTTTGATGTATACTACTTAGGTTAAGTTTTTATACATTATCATTAGGCATTTATTTGTAAATATTCTGACTTTTAAAGTTGGCGTTAAGCTCCCTTAATAACTGTCAATTATTATCTATGCCTCGATGAACTTTCAGTTGGGTTCTGTAGAAATGGTGAAAAAAGTATTAGTAAAATTAAACATTTAGCACAAAAACAACGCTTTTCCCGTTTCTCTTAACCCAACTTGAGACTTCTTCTTTATTTATTTAGAATAACTTATACTATTTATTATTTGATTGATTTAATAAATAAAATTTGTACAAATCATAACTTTTTTTATTCATCACATTTGTAAACAAAACAACATCTAATAAACTATTCTACAGGAACTTAAGTCACTCATACGGTAGTGGTTAATAATTTGCTATATATGCTACTTAATATATCTTCTTGTATATCTGTGTTAATATATTCCGACTTACAATCAAATACTTTTTCAAAATTTTTTAAGAATATTGGAGTTATTTTGTCAATGGTACATTTAACACCAGTCTCCTTGCTGAGTGAAGTGACGCCTTTGTCTTCAATGCCGCAAGGATCAATGTGATCGAACCACGACAAGTCATTATCACAATTGAGAGAGATTCCATGTGTTGTTACATATCTGGATGCGTGAACGCCTATTGCCGCTATTTTGTTGTCATCTACCCAAACACCTGTGTGAGGACTTCTGTTTGCTTTAATTCCTGAAATAATTTTAAATGTTATCAATTTATTACTGAACATACATGAACCTATCGTAGAACTAATATGATAAATCTTCGCCAGAGCTGGAGTCTGTACCGGACAAAATCGACACGGTCGTAGAGGCGCTCGACGCGGTCTCCTCGGTCACCAGCCACATTCAATCCAAGATTGAATACGCGTCCCGGCGGGTCCCCGTTGGCCTCGGCCACCGGCTGGATCTGCCTCCGGACGTGCGTAGGCTGGTGGGCGATAAGAACGCGGCGACGCGCGCCTACGACCGAGCACCGACAGACGAAAACCGTAGAATTCTTCGTTCCTTACAGAGAGAGGTAAGAGAGCGAATTCAAGAATTACGCAACGAGCGGTGGGACTCTTTACTCAGCGAACTCTCTCCCTCGCACACTGCCTACTGGCGGCTTGCGAGGTCTCTCAAATCTGATGGCATTGCCGCCACTCCACCGCTCATTCGCCCTAATCAACCTCCCGCTTTTGACGATTTTGAGAAGGCCGAATGCTTAGCTGACAGTTTAGAGGAACAATGTTCCCCCAGTCTCGACTTGACCGACCCGACTCACATTAACGTAGTTAATCAAGAGATCGCACGCTTAACCGCAAGCCCTCGTACCGATGCCGAGCCTTTGTCACCAACGACGGCCACCGAAGTAAAATCGTTAATCAAATCACTCGCTAGTAGAAAGTCCCCAGGCGGAGACTCTATTCCCAATAGAGCTCTAAAAAGCCTGCCGCCCGCCCTTATCGCTCTCCTAGTAGCTACTTTTAATTGTCTCCTGGCCAATTGTATCTTCCCCGCTAAGTGGAAGGAAGCAATTGTGATCGGGATCCACAAACCGGGCAAACCCCGGAACGTGGCATCTAGCTACCGTCCCATTAGTCTCCTCAGCTCTCTGGGGAAAATCTATGAGAGAATCATCTCCAAACGCCTCTGGGACGCAGTCATTGCCAAAAAACTGCTCCCAGACGAACAGTTCGGCTTTAGACGAGCTCACTCATGTCCTCACCAAGTACACCGCATCACGGAGTACATTCTCGCGGGCCTCACCCGCCTCAGACCCCACAGAACGGGAGCGGTCTTCTTTGACGTAGCGAAGGCGTTCGACAAGGTCTGGCACAACGGTTTGATTTACAAACTGTACACTCTCGGCGTGCCAGACAGTCTCGTGTTCATCATACGAGACTTCTTGTCTAACCGGTCCTTTCGCTACAGATTAGACGGCACGCTCTCGTCTTCACGTCCCATCCAGGCCGGAGTCCCTCAGGGCTCCGTCTTGTCGCCCCTCCTATTCGCGCTATACACTAGCGACATCCCAAAGCACGATAAAGTGCAATTATCCCTCTTCGCGGACGACACGGCACTCTACGTGTCGAGTCCATACCGCAAAAGAATAGCTCCACTCCTACAATCCGCGACCGATGCATTAGGCAAATGGTTCCGCAAATGGGGTATCACTGTGAACCCCGACAAGAGCGCCGCCGTGCTCTTCAGGCGCGGCGGCCCCGAGGCCATAGATAGTGTCAAACTCTATGGCCAAGCCATTCCATGGCAAAAGCACACTAAATTCTTAGGCGTCACTCTAGACGCACACATGTCATTTAAAGCCCACATTAAGGCAGTCCGTAAGAAAGCCAGCTATGTCCTTAGCCGGCTCTATTACCTTATTAACAGACGCAGTAAAATGTCCCTTAGAAATAAGGTGACACTTTACAAAACGGTGGTCCGTCCAATCCTCACTTATAGTAGTGTAGTTTTCGCGCATTGCGCTCCCAGCTCCATACACAAGCTCCAGACGATTCAGTCGCGGTTCATGAGAACAGCGACTGGAGCGCCCTGGTTCGTGCGTAACGTGGACCTACATAGGGACTTAGAACTCCCCACCATAGCCCAATGGATGAAGCAAGCGTCTAAGCGCTACTTCGACAAGGCTAAAAACCACCCTAACCCATTGGTGACAAAGGCCATCGCATACGTCGCGAAACCCGATCCCACTCATCGTCGTAGGCGGCCGAGACATGTCTTGGACGACTCCGACGATGATATTACCAAAGCTAACGCACGGCTAGACTCGGCGATTGAAGCCCAACGTCGAACAAACCGCGACACCGCACACACCACAGCAGAAAGCGTACACCGTCTTCGCCGGCGAAGACGAGGTCCCTTGTTCCGCGTTCCCGCGCCCACCCGGGTGAGCGCCCGTCCGATTAGGGCCCTTCTGGCCTCCTCCACTCAAGCGACAGCTCAAGCCGAGGTTCGTGGTCCCCGTCAAGGGGGGACGCCCTTGTGCATGTCGCTACCAGGGTGAACCTTCAGTTCACCCCCGCGTCCGCGTTAAAATGTAGAAGCCCTTCTGGCTAACATTGAGAAACACCACAAAAAAAAAAAAAAAAAAAAAAAAAAAAAAATATGATAAATCTAAATTACATAAAAATAATAGGCTTTTTTTGCAATACAATAATGATTTATGATTAGATAAATTATTATCTTTATAAAGACTTTTTGACTCACTCATATAAAACCTTGCAAAATATAACAGTTCTGATTTTTATTAGAAAGTAAAGATACAGATAATTAATAATTACCTAATTCATCACACAAATTGATGACAGTCTGTTCCAGGCTATTCACGTACCACTTTACACTTGTTTTATAATGTTTCAAGTTTATAATAGGGTATGCTACTAATTGTCCAGGGCCATGGAATGTTATAAGCCCTCCTCGGTTTGTTTTACGAAACTCCGCTCCTAAGTCTTTTAACCGGCGTACTTCATCATTTGGTGTGTCATCTCGAATGCCTGTGAAGTATTATAATATAAATTTACATGAAGATTGAATTTGAATTATAAGTCATGAATAGATAAATGTAATTGCTGTCTTTTAAGATATTTAAAAGAGCTAAGATGAAATAAAGAGTCATTTTACATTTAAATCAACAAGATTTCAAATAATACATATTTAAAGTTAAGTGCATAAGACATCAAAAATAACTTGCATTATATCAATATAATTATATATCCTCTCAAATACTACTGCTACTGTATTATACTTCCACATTTCACTGTTCAAAATGTTGTTTATCTAGCATTGAAAAAAAATACCTACACTATGAATTGGAACCTCCGAATGTCAGGATAGAGGCTATACACAAAAATTACCTATATTATACTAATTTTACTAAAAGAAAATAAAGTTCAAAGGATACTCTAAAGAAAAATATTTATTAAACGTATCTCACCAACTGTGTACACCGGTTTATGTTCCACAAGAAGCAATGTATCATAATCTCCATCAATGCCTTTCATCATAGAATCTAAATGTTTCCTGGCAATGGACATTTGTATTTTTAAAGCTGTATCGTAACTCATAAGACCTAACCTCCATACTTTTACCATTTTAAATTTTAAATATTACGTGAAATAAACTGAACTTAAATTTATGGATTAATTAATTAATTGGTTTTATTTAGAGTTTACATATGTGACGATTTTCAGGATTAATTTTGAAATTAAAATAAAAACAAACGAAATTTTAAAAACAAAATAGTGACATGTCAATGTCAAGATTAGAAATGACGTATGGTTAATGGTATTGCCACATATCATCTTTATCATCTTTACAAATTACAGAGATTTAAAATATATATAGATATTAAAAGATATCGCAAAACAAAATCTAAAAGTAAGGAAAAACTTGATTGTAATCTATTATCACAATCAAAATAAAATAGGAATAGGTTTGGTTCACGTTTCGTTTTCATATGATAAGTGCTGGTAACATCTATTACAATTTTGAATTGAACATTGAATAAGTTTAGAACGAAATAGTTTGCCTACCCATCGATTGATGGCGCTTTAATCAAAATTTAAAAATCTCTTGTAAGTATACTCCGTTTGTAAATACAGGTGACTATAGAACGAAGTTTATGGGTTTGAGGTTTCAGTCTATCCAGTTTTCTCGTGTGCACTGTTCGTAGGGCGGTGTTTCGTACGTTACGTAAACCAGCTGATAATATAAACAATGGACCTGAATAGTTAATGTTATACTACCCTGTTACTTATTAATATTCTATTATAACGTGTGCATGAATTAGTTAATTTCTTCTATATAGCATCTTAAATAAAACAAAAGATCATAAAAATAATAAGCTTACAAATATTTTTATGTATAAAGTTCAAAATTGTTTTTAGATAAATGAAGTAATTAGTATTAAACGCATCGTGATTGTATACTATATGTCGTGTTTGGATAAAGTGTTAGTGCGGCCAGATATGTGGAATTCTATAAAGCGATGACAACAGGGGTAATTTTTTTTTTAGTTTATTAGATAGTTTTCAAGTTCAGTAGATTCAAACTTATACTGTAGGTACTTTTTGGGAAAGTAGCCCTCAGTTTTGTTGTAAGTAGTTAATACCTTGATAAAATTAGTTACCAGTGATTTGTAGTATTTACATAATTCCATACGTACATTTTAGTAATATTTATATTGTAATAATATCGTTTATAATAATAGGTACAAAAAAAAACAATTTTAAAACTACCCGACAATTTAACATTTGCAGTGGCAATTTAGTAGTGTTTGTTTTATTTAGTTTAGTTTGGTATATTCTCCAAATGACAATCATTGATTATAATAATATTCATAGGTAAAAATTTAATCAAGAAGTCGTGAAAAATCACTTCATTTAAAACGTGTAATATAACAATACAAAAGCCACCGCTTCCCATTGTCCATTATGTACAAACCTAGGAGGAGGGTATGCACGTACAACCCCTCATAATGCACTTAGTACTCTCGATAACGCGGTACAGACCACTTAAAAGCTCTTCAATTTGCTTTCCCTCCTAATGAAATCTATAAGCACCATATAAATGTTATATTAAATAATGTCGGTTGGACTTCAAAATTCGCCTCTTGCTATCCCAGGCTCCATATTGTATTTTTAAAGGCCTTGGATAACATTCATTGCTTGGCTTTTGATGAGGGTGTTTTGATAACATAAATTAGACAATATTATCTTAAGTCATTATGTATAATTTTAATAAAACAAAAATTACTTATATGTTATTCTAAATGTAAATACTAAATAAAAAATGGAGTATTATAAATTTAACCTTTTTTTTAGCAAGTCAAGATTTACCTTATAAATAAATTAATGTGTTGACGTGGTTATTTTACGCTATCAAAAGGTGAACAAGCTTGTCTAAAATAGCATAAAGTAATCCAATTCGGTATATTTTTATGTATAGCTACCGTGGAAGTAAACAAGTGTCTATGGACTATGAGGTGGCACCGGAAGAGCGGTGCTTCCCGCTCGAGTTAAATATAGTATAATGGGGATGGTGTGGGGTGCTCGTGCGCAGGTCACTGATCCGTATAAGGATATCCGATGTTTTAGCACAAACAATTCCTTCTGAATATTATACAATATCTAATATATGATCCCGTCGATGATCGATCGGACTGGGTAAGCGAATTTTTTTCGTTCTATATTTTTTATTTGAAGATAAATATAATATACTTTTACAATTATCCGATATAGGTACAGAGTTGCAGTAGTTTTAAAATAAATAAAAAAAAACATAAATAAATTTTTTTCATAAGCAAACATAATATTATGTATTAAAGGTATATAAAAGAGCTTTCATTTACGCGTACCGTATATTATTTAGGTACCTATGTTAGTAAATGATTGTATGAAACTATTGAATACAACTTTATCAAAGTTGTACGATGTATTCATCGCAGAAGCCTGAAGCTGATTTTGTTTAAAACTCTCACTTTAGGTATATCAAAAGTTCTTGTATTTTGGAGAAATGAGCAAGCTAAATTGAATATTATGTATTATTTACGTGTGGGTAGATTCGAAGGCGGGAGGAGTGGTTCTTTATAGATCGAAAATATACAGCTACTTATTTTGTATTTTCAGCTTAATAAGGCCTTGCAACAGAAATAGATTGTCAAGGAGTTCTAATAAAATTAAAGCACTTCTATAAACTGCGATCTATAACTTTGGATAGTTCGAATTTTTATTGCTAAGTTTTATTACATTAGGTATATACCCAATGTAAAAAAAACTGTAATAATATCTAATATCTATTTCGACTTGTAGAGTATGTCGTAAATACCTACAATAATTCAGAATTTAATGTGAAAATGAGTTAGTTTTTAACTAGGTATAACTGATGAGATGATTATTATACGTAGTAACTATTTAGTTATTATAAGTAGTATAGTAGTTTAGTTATTTAGTATTCTTTTTCAGTGTTGTGTTAGGTAAAGACGCAATAAGTAGAGTGTACGAATTGTGGATTATACGCCAAATTATAATTCCGTTAACCCAACCTAGTTTTGGATCAAAGCGAATCCGTATAAAAATCAAATCCCTGCGAAGTCTTACAGGGAGCCACTTGACTCTACGATTAAAGTCAGGAAAATTATTATTATACATTTTTCATTAGGGTGTATAAAGAGAAGTTGTGGAACGGTATTTACATGTCCAGTTTGTATTATTTAAGAGTTATTAATCCAATGATGTATGTCGAATTAAATTATGTTACTTCAAATTAAGTATAGCATAAGAAGATAATAAAAAAGTATATAGGATAAATACTAGTTTCATTTAAACTTGAGTTAAAATATATACGTATGAACCAAGATATTTATTAAACAGACTGATAAAAAATCATAAAATTTTATAAACGTAAAGTAAACAAAACAAACCTTAAAATTTTAATAACGATTTAAATAAAAATAAACCATTCGAACTATTTTACACAAATCGAAAAACTTATGCCAGGTAAATCACACAGTAGTCAATTGTCATCAAAGGAGCAGGAAAGTTTAAAACTTTCAGGCGTTTTCCGCCCATGGGAGCAATGTCAAGTCGTGACTCATATATTTGTTCAAGGCAGGGGCCTACAGAGTTTGCAAAGTAACATTTCAGTAACAACTCTGAGGTTACCATGGCGACGGCGCAGTAGGCTTGCATGGTCCGTGACGAGCATCATAAGCCTCCGGATCGATTTCGGCTTTCCACTTTTTGGCTTATCTAAAAGGCTTTGAAGTTTAACGGATATTTGAATCAAATTTTGATGAGAGTTTCTATCTAAATCTAAATAGAGAATAATATTGTTCGTTTTAGATTGTTATTTAATGAACTGAAGAATGTACTGAATCTAAAGTCTACACAATAAAATATTTATCTAACTAATATGTAGGCATCATTAGGCAGTATAATATACAAGTTTATCTTCCTATAAAAATTAGCACATATCGCCGTCCCCGGAGAATAAAATGATAATCGCCATTATCATAGTTTTATTGTTATGCGATATTTGAAGCCTACGTAGCCTAATACATCTTAGTCCATTGAATAAAAAGTTCTAGAGTGCGTGAGTTAGTAACGTAACATGTTTCTTCGGAAAAATGTCAAGAGTCCCTAGGTAATAAACATACTAAAACCCCGGGACACTAGGAGGAGCCCTGGAGTGGGAGGAGGGGGGAAAAGGTCCATTTTTTTCATTTTTCGCTTAAATCTCAAAACGGTACATGTTAGAGAAAAACTTTCAAGGAAAAGTTGAAAGGCCATAAAATTAAATACAAGTTGTACCTAGATCATTTTTTCCTATATCCTACCGTTTCTGAGTTACACGCAGTAAAACATAATTTTGGCTCAAACAATTTCCCCATACGATCAAAAAAATATTTCTTTCTTCCAAAAAAACTCAAATGTGCAACTTGTGACCGGTACTGATAGATTGCTCTTAATTAGGTCTATATTTGGTAAAATAAACACATTCCTCCATGGAAGCCTTTAGGAGGAATCGATTGTCAAAATATTATATTAGGGTAGTTTGAGTTACTGAACTTGATCTTTTTATTTTTTTCTTCCACAAAACTCAAAAGTGCAACTTGTGACCGGTACAGATAGATTGCTCATAATTAGGTCTATCATTGATAAAAATACCAGATTCCACCACGGAGGCCTTTACGGGGAATTGAATTTTATTAGGGTAGTTACGATACTTGAACTTTTTATTTTTTTTCTTCCAAAAAACTCAAATGTGCAACTTGTGACCGGTACTGATAGATTGCTCTTAATTAGGTCTATAATTGGTAAAATAAACACATTCCTCCATAGAAGCTTTTAGGAGGAATCGATTGTCAAAATATTATATTAGGGTAGTTTGAGTTACTGAACTTGATCTTTTTTTTTTCTTCCAAAAAACTCAAATGTGCAACTTGTGACCGGTTCAGATAGATTGCTCATAATTAGGTCTATCATTGATAAAAAAAACAGATTCCACCATGGAGGCGTTTAGGAGGTATTGAATTTATTAGAGTAATTTTTTAGGTAAAATAAAAAGCTTTCGAATTTTTCACATTTCATGGGATGTAGCTCGAAAACGGCTGCGAATAGAAAAAAATGATTTAGGTACAAATTGTAGATAATTTTATGGCCTTTCAACTTTTCCTTGAAAGTTTTTCTCTAACATGTACCGCTTTTGAGATTTAAGCGAAAAATGAAAAAAATGGACCTTTTCCCCCCTCCCCCCACTCCGGGGCTCCTCCTAGTGTCCCGGGGTTTTAGTATGTTTATTACCTAGGGACTCTTGACATGTTTCCGAAGAAACATCTTACGTTACTAACTCACGCACTCTAGACCCCCTTGGAGGGACTCATTCAATGGACTAATCTATACAATTTTTTTTGTAATTTTTCTCCTGTAATCCACAAAGTTATAAGATATTACAATAATATTCACTGCTTTTTCCCAGAACATATTCGTACTAGAAAATAAAGATAATATTATGATAGTGAAAAACTTTCTTTACTCATAATGTGATAATAGTTATTCATTAATATTCTCGGAAAAACGAATCGGCGAAATAATGACGAACGCCTATTATCATTTTATTCTCGTAAAAATATGTTTTGGCGCCATTCGTATGACCATGTACATTATGATCACGATGATGGATCAGGAAGACTGATTTATATTACTTTTTATTGTATTCATTTTTTAATGTAATGATAGTTGATTACTCTAAAATTGTCTTATTAAAAACCCCCAGAATAAAAGTTCATTGGATATTATCTATTAATGCATATCTTCTATATATATAAAACTCAAAGGTGACTGATATAGTGATCTATCAACGCACAGCCCAAACCACTGGACGTATCGGGCTGAAATTTGGCATGCAGGTAGATGTCATAACGTAGGCGTCCCCTAAGAAAGGATTTTAGAAAATTCATCCCCTAAAGGGGCAAAATAGGGGATGAAAACTTATACCATGAAAATTTATCTTTTCCATGCAAGCGAAGCTGCGGGCAACAGCTAGTGTCCAATATGAACGAGAATAAAATGATAAGTGTGTATTAGTAAATTTACAATATGTCATTCAAATGCTACTAACTTTTTAAATTTTAATTATCTTCAGTTCTCTTAAAGTTATTTAATATATTTTGTTTTGATACATAATAAAAGGTTAAAAAATTAGCTACCATTCCTATTCATTATTAGCGTAAAATAAAATGTCCATCCTACATTCCCTATAAGACAAAATAAGATGAAAAATAAATTACGGTTGGTCTGAGGTTTATTATCATCCCATTCCTCGCTACAAATCCTCGCACATTATTGATGGTAATTGGTAAAGCACCCTAACGACACCCTAAGGACACGAACACGAACACGAACACGAACATCAAACACGGACATCAAATACGAACATCAAACACGAACACGAACACGAACACGAACACGAACACGAACACGAACACGAACACGAACACGAACACGAACACGAACACGAACACGAACACGAACACGAACACGAACACGAACACGAACACGAACACGAACACGAACACGAACACGAACACGAACACGAACACGAACACGAACACGAACACGAACACGAACACGAACACGAACACGAACACGAACACGAACATCAAACACGAACATCAAACACGAACATCAAACACGAACACGAACACGAACACGAACACGTACACGAACACGAACACGAACACGAACACGAACACGAACACGAACACGAACACGAACACGAACATCAAACACGAACATCAAACACGAACATCAAACACGAACATCAAACATCAAACACGAACACGAACACGAACACGAACACGAACACGAACACGAACATCAAACACGAACATCAAACACGAACATCAAACACGAACATCAAACATCAAACACGAACACGAACACGAACACGAACACGAACACGAACACGAACACGAACACGAACACGAACACGAACACGAACACGAACACGAACACGAACACGAACACGAACACGAACACGAACACGAACACGAACACGAACACGAACACGAACACGAACACGAACACGAACACGAACACGAACACGAACACGAACACGAACACGAACACGAACACGAACACGAACACGAACACGAACACGAACACGAACACGAACACGAACACGAACACGAACACGAACACGAACACGAACACGAACACGAACACGAACACGAACATCAAACACGAACATCAAACACGAACATCAAACACGAACATCAAACACGAACATCAAACACGGACATCAAACACGGACATCAAACACGGACATCAAACACGAACATCAAACTCAAACTCAAACTCAAAAACAAACTCAAAAACAAATTCAAAAACGAACACGAACACGAACAATTACTCTAATATTGTCTTATTAAAAACCCCCAGAATAAAAGTTCATTGGATATAGAAATTAAAGACTTTTTAACGGATTTTAAACGCGATTTAATCATTATATTATTTTCCCGACGTTTCGAACACTTTACAGCGAGCGTGGTCACGGGGAGACTGAGATGTTGTACGTCTTGACGGTCATTCAAAAATTGTTATTTGTAAACTACCTCCACCTATTCCTCCGTAGTTGGTATGTGGAGTATTTTTCCGGATGTTGGCAGTATTGGCTGATCGTGTCTTCTAGTCTTTTGGTACGTTTGACATGGGATTTTAAATTCTTAATAACAGGATCCCAGGTGTTAGAGAGTTTCAAACCATCTTCTCTATTGAAATTTGGATGTTTTTTAATTTCAATAGCCTCGCGCACAAGTCTTGGAAAAAATTTATCTTCTCTGGCAAGGATTTGTGGTTGGTCAAATCTTATGAAGTGGTTGTTGTCCAGTGTGTGTTCACATACCGCAGACTTTTTGTGACGCCGATGCTTGATATCCGCAATGTGCTCCTTCAGTCGGTTAGCAATGCTTCTTTTTGTTTGGCCGATGTATGAGAGACCACAATCACAGTCTAACTTGTACACGCCTGCTTCTTGTAGAGGAATATTACTTTTAATTGGTCTCAAGAATTGGTTTATCTTCTTGTGCGGCTTATATATAGTTTAAATTGAAGCTCGTCTTAGGATTCTTCCAATTCTGTCAGTAACTCCCTTCACATATGGTAGGTAGGCCGGTTGTCTTTCAACTGTGTGTGGCTTCGTTCGACTCCTGTGATGCTGTGGAGGCGCCTGCAGCTTGTTGTTACGTAGTACCCGCTTGACATGCTGCAGTTCCCCGCTGAGGTGGGCAGCATCACAGAGGTGGCGGGCTCTCTGAAACAAAGATTTACCGACAGAAGCTAGTTGGCAAGGGTGGTGGTGAGATTCACCATTGAGGTACCTATCAGTATGAGTGGCTTTCCTATACACTGTATGGTTGAGCATGCCATCCATCCATCCATCGTTAAAAAGTCTTTAATTTCTAAATGTATAATACTCGCGTAAAATCAAACCCTAGAAAATACTTCATTGGATATTATCCATTAATGCATATCCCACATGTCCAATATGAACGAGAATAAAATGATATGTGTGTATTAGTAAATTTACATGTCATTCAAATGCTACTAACTTTTTAAATTTTAATTATCTTCAGTTCTCTTAAAGTTATTTAATATATTTTGATACAAAATAAAAGGTTAAAAAATTAGCTACCACTGAGCCTTTTTTTATCTCTCTACGTCTATAGCTTGGCAAGTTATAGTCAATTATCGGTTTTTTATTTCTCCTGAACAGTTGTGTTTTTGCAGTTATAATTTTATTCTCCGGGGACGGCGATATGAGTATTTTCCGAATTATCACTTATTGCTCTAAATTTGTTTACTTGTAAGTTATAACCAAATTTTAACACTCCAGTTTCATCAGTAATAACATATAATCACTAAATACAACAAACTTCAGATTTTCCTTTTCAATTAAAGAAGATTTTCCTTTCTAACCTAAGTAAAAATTTAATTAAAATGCCGACCTCTCGAGTTCCGTTTCTCGTTCAATTTACTAAACTACTTTTCCTACTTAATTAGGTGTATTCTTTATATAGCTACAAAGTCTGAACCTTTTTAACGAGTATTCTTGTTCACATAATCATGTTAACAGTAGTCGTAAACTGAATTTCTGCATACTGCTTTTTGGGTGTCACTAGAATAGCAATACGTTAAGACTAAGTAGGACATTTGAATTTTTGTTGTAGGTAATTTATAATAGATTTTGGTAATAGTTTTCCTCAAAAGATTTTTTAAACTCGAAAGAGTCGAAATTCTTGTTGGGATTTAGTCTTTCGCTTTATCAAATGGATGAGTCACAATATTATCTGTCTCGGGGAGAAGTAAAATTGGCAACATACGATTGGCAACATTTTACTTTCCTTTTCAATTGCAATATCGAATTATGTTTATTAAAATAGTATACCTACACGAAATTTCCACGTACATCTGTTGTAAACGTAGAGATTACTCTAAATGTGACTGCCAAACAATCAGCGTAATTTACGACGTAAAAATTATTAATAATTAATTTACAACGTTTTATTCGTTAGGAAAAAA
Organism: Colias croceus; assembly: GCF_905220415.1. Taxonomy (NCBI): domain Eukaryota; kingdom Metazoa; phylum Arthropoda; class Insecta; order Lepidoptera; family Pieridae; genus Colias; species Colias croceus. The sequence goes on from NC_059538.1 coordinate 5,287,382, forward strand.
TTGTGGTGACACTAGTTTCAGCACGGAGATGTAACTAATTAAGTAATAAAAACGGCGTTTCCTCAGAAGTGTTATTTTGTGGCTGCGGACCGCAGCGGGTTCGAGAGTTATTGCCATTCCAGCTTTTAATTATTCAAGACTTCCAGACTTTTCCAACTTTAGTTAAACATCTGGTGCCATTTAACTAAGTTACATGAGACACCTTTCCTCCAACAAAATTATAGAGCGCAATCGTAATTTGTATAAATTTACAGCTCATTCGATTTAGGCTTAATTTCGTAATGTGGTTTTATTGTACTTTACATTATTTTTGTTTATTTCAAATAACCATTGCTAAAAATGTGTTTTAATATTTTTAGATTGTGAAACAACCTACATTTTATTAAACAGACAATATTTCTATCTGGTTGTACCATTTCAAGGAATCAGTAGGTAACAAATAAATAAATACTTAATTGAAAATTCCTTCAATTTATTCCCCAAAATGATGGCGTTGTAAAATTTGTAGCGTAAATACTATCATCTTTAGCGCCTTAAATTAAACAGTAGTTAACTAAACATGCAGTCGTACTTAAAGCTAGCTATACAATATATTTAACCTCAGAAACTTGAACCGGAAACCTCTACAAATCGAAGTTACACTGTTACAGGTTGGCTGACGGTAAAAGTTTCAACTTTCGTTAGTAATCCCATACCAGACGAGACTGTTAAAATTATATAATAGGATTAGTAAGTACATTTTGATGGGTTAGATGCGTTATTATTTTAGTCAGCAGTAACATACTTATAGACCATGAATTATATTTGTTGGTTTACAAAGTAATATGGTAGAGACTTTGTGTAGAGAATTGGTACTCATGCAATGTGTCGATTGACTTTATTCAATCTTATTAATTAAAGATTGGCATTATTGTTTTGTATTAAAAATCCATTTTTTTATTATTTTTAGGTGTGGTCGGCGTAAAGCGCGGGCCAGTGAAATGAGTACTGTGGGAGGACGCAGTTACTCTTTCGATGAAACTATACAAGTAAGTTAAAATGATTATTTTTTAAATAGTTCAGAATATAATAATACATGTAACATGTATGTGATATAGTCTATAACCAACAACATTAACTGCACAGCAAACAATATTAAAATTAGAGACACAACATTAGAGTTCAAAATACTATAAGAACAACTAAACTCGAAGGCTCTCTAGGATCGTTAAAATACACAGACTCAATATTTTCCTTGTTGCAAATGTATATCTTATTATTAAGCGTAAACGGGTTATATTTGTAAAGCGATATAGTAATTCAGGATTTCAAAATGATTTTCCCGGGATGGTTCATAACGACACATTAGCCGACAGGCGGCGACACGGCCACATTCACCTTTATTAATGTGTTACAGGGTTTCGCGCTTACGAATTTTCTCTCGAATACTTTGGACAAGCCGTTAATTTCATACGGTCAGTATGAAATAAATACGTTCTCTAAAATAACTAATGTTCTTATCGTCTCTTACATTTTGATACAATTTTTAGTTATGGTAGAGCTGGCAGCTGCAGAGCTTGTGGTTCGCTTTATGTGAAGTGCTTCTGAAAGTGTTCATGAACATTTTCAGAAGCACCTCTGCAATAATCTGCATTAATAGATACTTGAAACTTTTAATAATTTTTCTCATTAAGTATAGTCATTGAAATATTTTGTTAAAACTAACGAACTGTAAACAAACAAATTAAGCTATTAAACGCTTCCACTTACAGCCTTAATTTGCAATAGAGCGTCTTATCTTCTCGGCAGCGGAGGCTTTATTTCCAAGATACGATATTCCCCCGGGTTCGCGACCATTTATCAGCCACGACCCACATTGGCTCGACATCTGGCAAACGCCACCCCTGCGTTATTGGTGTGATTACTGGGAGATATTATTGTGAAATACTTCCGCAGATATCGTCTTCACTTTTATGTGAAATTTATGAAACTATCCTACATATAACACGTGAATAACTTTAACTTTGATTTCGATTGCCTATAATTGATTTATGTTTTATCTGGTATTTAGAAATTTAAGACTTGTTTTTTGAAATTTTGGAAATTACATGATATGATCTATTTATTCACGTTATCTTTATTATACCTAAACTCAAATAAACAAATCAAAGTGCCTTACAATTTTTAATTGTTTGTCACTTTTCACAGGTAAATATAGCACTAAAACTACGAAGACAAACGTTTACTTTCACGATAGGTAAATATTTTTATCTGCATGCTTGGAACATAAATTTTGCAAGAAGGGATTGGAAGTACCATTCGCGCTTCCAAGATTAGCTCTGTTATTTATTTCTCGTTGTTTTTTTATCGTTGGCTAAGACAATATATTGCTATTTTGTTATCAGCTTGACCGGAGATTGGCTTGGCGAATTTGATTAACGAAGTGTTCCTGCGGCAAGGGTTGGGTCTAATGTGGTCGTGACGCATTAGGAGGCGAGGGCCTGAAAATCGAATTTTCCGCTACATGCTTCCGCATTCCGGTACCTTTGTGCCTTTGTTGGGCCTTTCAGAGCGTGTCATAAACACAAACATTATGATGTCCTTACAACATAAAAGTAGGTATCCTTTGTAGACTGCGTAGCCGTGCTTTATAGAATTAATCCCAAATTGTGGACGCTGCAAAAATATACGTTCATAAAGTAGCCTACTTGACATCCACAACGTCGTAGGTACATAATATGTTATATAACTTGTGAATTAGTAAGTGATATTTTGTTCAAATAACTATCGTATGATAATGGTTTCAAACTAAACATAGTTATGGATAAATTTAAAATTTATATATATAAAACTCAAAGGTGACTGATATAGTGATTTATAACGCACAGCCCAAACCACTAGACGTATCGGGCTCAAATTTGGCATGCAGGTAGATGTCATAACGTAGGCGTCCCCTAAGAAAGGATTTCCCGAAATTCTTGCGGGAACGGGGAAAAACGGGGATGCACGTACAAAGTCGTGGGCGGAAGCTAGTTATGAATAAAAGTAAGTATTTTATAAGTAATGGTTTGTGAATAAAATTTGAAGAACCTATTAGTATTTTTAATAATAAAAAACAAAAAGAGCAATACACTACACATTCTTTTGTAATAATAGTCATCCACAGGTAATTCGGTTCGGTTTCAATTTTGTCATGGCAGTTAGAGGCCATTTACATATGCGCCAGCTTTGCGCCAGTTGTTTCATTTCGGAATATTACTTGGCTAATCGTTGAATCTCTACAGAACTGCAAATGTTTGGAAAGTTTTTAACGCTCTATAATAATATGAAAACTGTTTTGTTTTAATATAAAATAAAATAAATAAATAAAATGGTCTTTATTTGGTCTAAATAAATAAAATGGTCTTTATTATATAAAACCTGAAACTATTTCGATTATTAATAAATTGTGAGGTCAATCATTTTTATTTTTATTATATTCATGGCTGATTAGAATGCCATCTAGTATCGAGTAGCGATAAATGCAATGCTAGTTCACAATTCACGCGACACCTCGAGACAGTTAATTTTCTATTTATAGTCAATAGATGGCATAATTTCTTTTTTAATATTATTAGAGGAGAACAATTATAGCGTAAATAAATAAAACACTTTTATAAGAATATCTATTGTTAATTATACGTCATGATTAAAAATAATCATACTTGTTTATTTAATATTTATATACAATTTCAAAAATAATACCGAGGTAAGTTTATTACGTTTTGAAAATTATCAGTCATAATTTTATATTTAGTTATAACAAGCAATTTACTCATAGGAATTGTAGACATGCATACAAAAATGTTGTTAAGTGAATCAATAACCAGTGAAAAGATTAATGAATTAAAAATAGCATCATAATATTATGACGATTTAGAGGCGATTCTGAAAAAGTAATACTTTTAATTACACTACCTATAAACAATACCAATAACAACGTTAAACAACATCATATAATTAATCTGATTACCACATATCAATCGGCGATAAGTGCAGCGATATCCGTGTATTGTCCATTTGTCGTAATTAACAACTGAAAGTTAATCTAGCGTCCCCCGCGTGGCGTCGCGCCGTCCTAAATCACCGGCAAGCTGCTCTGTGACAGCTCTCGGCCTTTGCTGCAGTGTTTACCGAGCATTGCATGTAAACATTTTATCGATACTGCAATAATCGCTACGAGTGTGTGCCATTCTGGACGTTACAGATTGTTCCCCGTTGTGCATGGGACGCTGTGAGCTGTGTGCAGTGCTTTACAATTGAATCTTTTTACTAGGTGATGATGGTTCTGTGTCTAAAATAAATATTTAACTTTCGTTTTGGGGTACTTATTACTTAAAATCATTGGAGATAAACAAATTAAAAATTCAATAATCTCTACACGGTAGGAATTTGAAAATATATACAGAGTTGGATATTTATTTTTCATTTACATTCACAAATTTAATGATACGATAACGTTATAATCAATATCGTGGTGAGACAAACATAATAAATATTGATGAAAAACAAGGCCTAATTCAGCGAAGAGCATTCAAATATACAGAATTGCCAGTTAAATTTTCCGAACTGATATTACATTAAACGTCGAGTTTTCCCAAACCGTGGGTGTGTATGACGTCACCACGCCCTCTCCTGTTTTCCGAAGCTTTCATCGAACCCCGAATTGTCCCTTACGATTATTCACACGATGAGATCATAGTTCTCAAAATTATATTTTGAGCTTCAATATAGCCACAAGGTATTTTTTTCAAAGTATTGATAAGTTTACTTAGGAGGCATATAGCATATTCCATCGATTAATATTTTTTTAATTAGCTCAACTAAACGATTTCTTGTTATTTATTTTTATTTTATTGCAAAAGCCGACAGCGTAAGTATGTATTAAATCTTCTGCTTTTATGTATTTATTTATTTATTTTACACTTACCTAATTAATTGTACAAATAGGAAACCTTAGAATTAATTACATCTAAAAACAGAGTACAATTAACTTGGCGGCCTTATCACTAAGTAGTGATCTCTACCAGGCAACCACGGTAAAAGGTAACAAGCATAGAGGTCACTAAAAGTTACATACATCTTTTTCCATAAAAAAAAATAAATTTTTATAACTGTAGATTTAAAATAATCAGAATCAACAAAAGTAAACTAAATTCCTTCTAAATTCATCCAAAAGTTTGACAATCTCATCGGATTTCAAGAAATAAACGATCCCCTTCTTACAATAGTAATCCCTAAAGTAGTGGTCGATGTGTTCACAGGCTGCTCTACAAGATATTGCTTTTATATTTATTGTATTTCCTTTTAAGAATAATTATTATATATAAACAGCTATAACAATGTTATTTGCAATATTTTGGATATTTTCAATGGTATAAAAAAGTGTTCCATTTCTCAAATAGACTCTACGAAATTTTCACATAATATCATGTAGTTGATTTAATTTTCAGGCATTATAAAAGATGAAAGTACATACATTTCGTATTTATTTTCTTTACTGCATCGGTGATATTTTTAAGAAAAAAAATTCAAGTAAGTTGAAAAGTGTTCACAAGACCTTTAAAGTGATATAAAATTTCAAGCACCCTGTTTACGATGCACCGCTGCACCGGGGTGCCACCGACTGCAGCGCCTTAATCAAGCCCAAGCAATTTATGACTGCCACACTACGTTTATTGGGTTATTTTATACCGAAGAAAGCAATAAAATATGTTATGTCACGTGCGGAAAATATTTAATATCAAAATTACACCTAAAAGGAATGGTATGCGATAATTTTCAAATACAATATTATATCGGTTTTAAATTTTTGTATTTCTTTTTTTCGTACATATGTTCGATTTACTAAGTATATTTTTTCTAATCAATAGATAGATACTAACTTTTTATTAATTATAATTTTAATTTACCTATTTCAATACATTACAACTTTTAATTAATAAAAATATTGTAATAACTTGAAACTTTTCTGTTTTTATTTCATTAATAAACGAACATCTTTTTTCTTGAAAATAATATTGTTGACGAGAAGTTGGGAATAGCCCAAACGAATTTTGTCTTAACTTGAAGGGCGGCGCGCCCTCGTCGTAAGTGCCAACATTACAACTTTTTTCGATACGTGAGTCGTGAGGTCGACAACACTGTGTTTTTATTTGCCAATTCTATATTTTTATTACAATCAATACTTATTCAGAGGTGATCATGGATCTGAGTAGATTCCATTTAAAAAATAAGATGTTATCGTATTTAAATTTGTGGTTAAAAAACAACTATTGAGTTGTCGCTGCTTTAAAATGGACTGATGTATATAAATAAACAAATACATATAAATATCATACGAATAGAGAATAGGAATGTATTAAATTATAATTGAGTTCCTTATGTATATTAGAAGTTAAGTTAATCCAAGACTTATTTTAAGTATTTATAATTTATTATATAAAATTGAAACAATTGCGAATTAAACATCAGAGTCAGTATTGTCTGCTTAATTATAGACATACATGTAGTCTAGACTCGGTTCAACCTAATCCAAATTGACGACAGGAGTTTACGTGTCGTGCATTATCTGGCGTTAATTCCTGTTAAGATTTAATAGTGACGTCATACTACGTTGAACTAGCCTAGTATGAACTTAAACATTAATTTTCACCATTACATAAATAGCGAAAATATCTGCATAATATAATATCTTCATAAGTAAATTGCAGTAAATGAAGTAAAATAAATAAAATCGCTTGATATAAAATAAATCAATAAAAAAATTTCTCTTTTATAACTAACAAGTCGTATGATTTCAAATCTGTTTTCTCTACAAAAAAAAAATTGTTGTCGAAGATCTCGTGACATAAAAGTACGAACGACGACACAAGATCGACTAAGTACGAATCCATTAAAATGTGCATACAAAGTGCAAGTCACCTAGGGTGTGTGAGGGCCATAAGCTTGTTGTAATTTATAAGAGCACCGATGCGTAAAATGAATGAAAGTTGTGGTAAATCCATATTTAAATTTATTCATGCACCGTGAAGGATTTAAAATCTGTGTCCATATCCTAATTATTACCATAATGTTTTTTATTCATATTTTTTTACATTTGTTCAAAGAAAAACATAAATTAAATGAAGGTTGTTCAGGTGTCTGAACAAAAAAAGCCTAATAAAGAAACAGTCGAATAGATACAGTAATATTACACCTATGCTATTCAATGCTCGAAAGCAATTTGTTCTATATTCACGCAAAACTATTTTCTTTCACAGTTTTGCTTGAAATGTCGTTGAGCACAAGCAATTTTGTCGTAGCTGCGTACAAACACACATGGGACATAATGGCAGAATGCGGTAATGCTCATCCTTTATTCTACGAGCACGCACTTCAAGGCTGTCTCATGGGTTTTGTGTTATGGGACAAACTTTTGTATATTTTCTTACATGCGCCTTTGTATCTTATTTGTAAACAAGGCTTTGATAGTAAACATTTCTAGATTTTAAACGTAAACGCAATTCATTATTTCAGGAAAAAAATTTAACTTTTTTAGAAATACTTAAGTAACATACTCTCTACATATCAAAGTGAATAAAATGCGCTAAATCGTAGACTGAACGGAAACAGGACTCCGCATAGACGTTAAACACCGCAATCTTGTCGTATAAACGGCACTAAATAGGTTAGTAGATAATATAGTGTACAGACGTTCCAAGACATAAGGAAAAGAACTGCAAATGCGCATCCGGGCGGGAGGGGTGGAGGCTGTATGTTTTTCCGAAGGGCGCTGGGCGGCAGTGCGCCGCGCGCGCCCGCGACAACTACGCGACTACACTCGCTTTCACATTGTTTACGTAGTGTACACGCGGCTCAATTGACGTTTGTGATAACTTGCTCAATTAATGTGTTTGTGTGTGAAAACTCGATAGGTTGTGAGTGTGTGTGTAGTTTGGAGATTTTAAACATATCGAAATTAATATCAGTCGTATTTGCGCAATTTTATCGCGTTTGTCATGTTGGAACAGCGTTCGATCTATTGATTATAAGGTATAATGTGCATTATAATAAGTTAACAATTAAATCTTTATGAAGAAAAGTTAGCATGCATGTTGTTATGTTAATTAAGGAAGTATGATAATTTTCCGCTAAGTGGGGTTATTGTTCAAAATTTGTGAAGAACACTTCATATTAGCACACTTTAAAATACTTTGACTTGTTATATTGTTTAAATTTACCTTTTAAAATACAAATAATTTGCATAGTATGAGCTAAAAATCTAAGCAAGACGCTATGCTAATGTCGCATTATTCCAGGCCTCGTGCGCCTCTAGATAAAAGCATAAGAATTAAGGTGTAGGCATGATGTTATTAAGAGTCACCGTTCCCTAAGAAGATTGCAGTAAATTGAAACACACTTAAAGATATTATTTTCAACATTTAAAAAATACTTTAGACAATTGTAACTATTTAAAATTGTACATTTATATTTGTAGCATAATATCCTTCTTATCTATTAGTAAGAGTACAGGGTTTTTAATCTCCAGTATTAAGTAAAAACCTGTCCAGTATGAATTTTTGTTTTTTAGCGCTACAAAAATTGAAATGTGTCAAGATATTATATTATAATCATTTTACAATCCATTATTATATGACACCACTTTAATATGCCCGCTAATAAATGAAAAATTGGTATAATAGGCAAAAAGCTTCATAGAAAATGACGGATAAGCCGCCTGAATAGTGACTCATTGCTAGTAATTCACGCTATTCATGTTTGCTCTAGTTGTCATTAAACAGCCCTAAATTAAAATTTGTTTCACAATTTGTAAAACTTTTTATTCGCGTGTAAGCAACTCTTTATCATTGTATATCTATTCAGAATGGACAGCTTTAATACTTGAAAATATGACTGTTTGAATAATACTTCCACGTTTTATTTATTTTAAGTGTTCAGGATAAATATTTCGGAAATACATTCAGGGAAATTAATTCTGGAAATTAAAATTGCTTTGCAGTTAGTAATTTACAATGTCATTCAGAAACACTATCTACAAAGTTTTATTGTTCAGGATTTAGAATCCGGATATAGATTAGAAATAGTAAGGATATTATGGTAAACAATTATACGATATTCCCTAAAGCCATGGGTTGGCGCTATAATAATATTAGAACTATGGCGTCTATCCTTTGTAATATTGTTGCAACAACATGCGGTGTGAGCGTGACCATTTATGCTGGGAAACAAATATAAATAATAATATTATATAATTAAGTTATATAAACCAATTTCATGGGAAAGATTTTAATTTATTACGTATTTACAAATAACTGTTTTGAATCTATTAATTTTCCGTTCAAAAAACAAGTATTTTTCAGTTTGATGAGGAGACATGAAAGCTGTCTAAAAGTTTTTTTTAAATAAAAGAAAGGAAATTGCATTTTCACAAATCACATTTTCAATAGCTTTGTTTTAGATATTTTTTTGTTATACCTAAGAGCCAATAGGCATGGCGTAATTGGGATAATTTTATTCGTTAACAAAGTTCAAAGTGAAAATCAGTTAATTACTACACCGAGGTGCAAAATATGAATAATGTATTGCGGTTTATTTGATATTCTCAAGCAAATTTAGTCGGGATGAGGCTGTGGAATTATTGGATGTAGACGTGACCGAGCTGCCGTGTGCCGAATAACAATACGCTGGGATATTTGGATATTTTTTACAATATCCCCTTATATGTTGGGTCATATAGACTTTTTTATGATTAAAGTAGGACACGTGTTGTACAATTTAATTATTGTAAATGTATTACAAACGGGATGAAAGTTTTGTTCATGCGTTTTCATATGATAGTTGATTATAAACTAGAGATAAATTATTTTAGAAAGTACAAACTTGTATGATGCCATTTTAAAATTCTGGAAATAACAATTAGGTGTTTTGGTGAAGTGCAGTTTCCATAGAAAATTACAATTTATCTTCAGCGATTTATTATTCATTATCTAGACTTAAAAAAAGGTTAAATTATGTGTGTAGTTTAACATGATACTTAGTTCTTTCTTTAAAAAGATAAATTTTCTAAATTCAGGAAACTTTGATTTTGGTGCAGGGGAGAAGGTCTACAAAGACTAGACGACTGTCCGATGAACCGCTACGATCGGTCGGATATCAATCAGTAAAATAAACTGACTTTAGCAAACAAAACAAATCTCATTCACTGTTAACAATGAAATAACAAAAACAAAAGTGTCACGTAACGATCGCCCGGGGCTGGGGAGGCCTACATTCGTTTTTGATTAAACAAATTGTCCGAACACTTTATTGCTCCCTTGGGCTAATATGCTCTTCTCAGTTGCGACTTTTACTACGCACTAGCTTTACAACTTTGACACACAACGGGTAACAAAAGCGGGGTAAAAAGGTTAACTTTACATTTCCTTAATTATATGAGCTGTTTAGGATTAAGGTTCACTATGTTTTATGGAAGACCGTAAATGTTAATTTTAAAATAAAGTTTTTTTTATTCATATGTATTTAATTAAAACTTTATCTACCCAGCTATCTAATATAAACTATGTTTTGGGTATTTCATTCATTTTCAAGCATAAGTTTTGATCGAGTTAGAGACGTTCCAATATTCCATATGATTTTTCACAAAAATGTCAGATTGTGTTATTGAATACTATAGAATACAACAAAGCTTTGCAGCTGGGAACCACAGTATTTTAGAATATTATAAGACAGGTGGCTGTCGAACATGCATGTTCTGAATATTGTATGCAGCTTAGGATGACAGCAATAAACCCGTTCAGGCGAAAACCGACGTTACATCGAACGAGGAAATATAGTTCTGCATATCCTTTGGCATTGCGATAAAATGATGTAAACAAAGTAGAATTTCTGTGAAACATTACACTAATTTTCAAACTGTTTAACTACAAATTGGATCAGCTATTATAGATTAAACTTATTTTTAAATATTCATAATTTTATAATCGAAACAATTTATATTTATGTTATTGAATAGTTGGCTGCTGTGTAGTTTTACAAAATAAAAAAATAAAATTCAGCCACTATTGTTACTGACAATAAAAGAAACGGTTTAAGGTAAACGATATTTCGGCCAGCACTCGATAGAATTTCAGGCTTTGTAAATTGGTATTGTGCCTGACTTGAATATCAATTAATTTAAAAGGTTCACTTTCTGTAAAATTCGGCTCTTTATATTAAATATTAAAAGCTTGATTTTATAAAAAGATCGATCGATTACGGCAGACATTGCGACGTGCATAGAAAAGTGATATCGTATACGCTAGCCTTTTTATACTTTAAAGCTCTCTATCTCGTTTATTTGACAGCCGACTTTTAACTCAGCTTGGTAATAAAGTGAATCTACGTAAAGTTAAAACCCTTTTAATTAATCAAATATTTCAACCAATATTCGTTTCATAGCGAATTCTTACGTATTACTAAACGAATTGACCGCCTCCTTGGTACAGTGGTTGACGCGTGAGCGTAGAACCGAGGGGTCCTGGGTTCGATTCCCGGTGGAAACGAAGAAAAAAAAAATGTCTCGGTCTGGTAGGACACAGAAGGCTGATCACCTACTTGTCCCTAAAGAAAATCGATCAGTGAAACAGATGTATGCATAATGCATCTGCCCCTTACCCCACTACGGGGACACGGGACTTCACAAACACACTCTAAACGAATGGAAAATAAATTACTCATTTAACTAACGGTAATAAAGGATATACGGTGTAATGTACATAAAAATAATAACAACACATAATTACTAACCTCAGTTCAATTCTACCAATTAAGCTTAATTTATAGTTAACTATTAACTTCACCTCCCCTGCTTAACGTAAAGACGTCGATTTTGTGAACTTTGCTAGACTTCAATGAAAAGGATTGGGGTAGCAAATAAACTTTTCCTTTGAATTTATTAGTATACTTTTAGTGTATGGTTACGCTAAAGGGTTGTCAAAGACCAAGCATTTTTGAAACCTTTTAATTTACCATTGATTGAATTTTAATGTTGTTCATTTTGTAATGTGGTGAAAATTGAAATGAACTTTAAAGTGCTTTAAATTCCAATATCGTTCACAAAAATATAATTAAATAACACAGAAATTTTTTATTGATTAGAAAAAGGAAATTTTACAAAGCGGTAAAAGCTAATTATGTTAAAAACAATAATTACGTTATTTAAATAGAACTTGAAGTGTTTCAAATCCAACCCTAATATGTGAGAGAATTGTATTATGACATAAATGTTATCTAACATTTTTAAGTCACATTTAGTCACACGATGATCGCGAAATACTTGGACTGTCGCGTGAGGGAAGGGCATTAGACGCAAATGTCGTAGAACCCTTTAGTGTTATTTATCGGGGAGCAGTTGCTTCTGACTTCGATATAAATACACGTTATATAATAAATATTGTGTAAGCTTCGGGTGCGCGTTATGAAATATTACGAAGCGACTTTGTAACAATATACGAACTGAACAAATAAGAAATTTCAATCACGTATTTGTTTACGAATTATCGAATTTATAAAGGTTTACTGCTTTAAATTTCACTGAAATGAATACGTGGGAGATATTTTGGTACTAATGACCTGAGCTCTCGTATTGGCTTTAAAAGGATTGTAAAAACAGATTTCAGGAACAATGTAGTTTTTTTGCTGGTTTAACACACTTTCAATCGACTAATGAAATGTAGATAGATATATTATGTATGTGATGAAAATTAATATAAAAGTAATAATAATTCTGTACGTCTGACGTTTTATAAAAGTAATAATAATTCTGTATGCTAAAATGTATAGTTATAATCAATTAGTACGTAATCTTAAGGTATGTTAATTATGCAGATCTGATGAGCGCGTCTAATCGGATTGGCAGCGATACAATATGCTTATGAAAGAGTTATCCAAAGCTTATTTCCTGTTCGATAACTGTTTTGTTTGAAGATTATTTAACTTTTGTTTAATATTTTCCTGAAATATGGTTTATAGGACAAAGTATAACAATCGAAGCTCATTTCATTATATATTAACCTTCATTCATTTACATAAAAAGAAATAAAGTGATTCAATCTATGTTTTCTTATGAGATATCCTATGTTATTTTCTCGATCAAGGTTGTTAAAATTTTATTGGACACTAATTACATTTCTTGACGTTTATTAACATCAAAGAAAAACAAGCTTTCTTAATTACACATCATTTAGCTCATACTATTTAATTTTATATACTGGTCCAATAGATGAGAAATAGCTTGAAACGAATTAGGCCAAAGATAAGCGGTAATTAGTGAAATGGGTTAGATAAATGCTCATGTTCAAATGTGCGTGAGTAATACCATTATAGGTGTAGGGTAATTAAAAAGGGATAAATTTACCAAGACAAGTAACGGGGGAGAACGATAATTTACGACCGTCCTTGATTTTACCTTAATAAGCATTAATAGAATTCGAATCCGATCAGTGATTGATTTTTATTTGAACGATACGCCGATAATCCTTGTTGATTTGAAATTTAAGGAAGGCTATACAATATTAGAATGGATTTTCCAAGTTTTCTCTGTACGAAATATGAACGTTATTGATACTCCTGTTAATATTACAAATACTTAGTATATAATATAAGTTAAACTTGACAAATCATCGAAGACGATATCATGTGATATTGACAAGGACATGGAAGTATATGATTAATAAATCAAGCGATATTGCAAAGCATAGGTATTCTCCACTAATTGCACATAATCTATTCAGTAACCGCTAACAGCCAGCACTAAACATGTCTGAACACCAAGCTATTGATTTGCCATCAAGGCTCGACCACTTTATTTTCCTCATCATTGCCTGCTCCCTAATTCCCCACAATTATATCTAGATTATTGGAATATTTCACATCAAAATGCGTATCACGTTCATCGACAAGTAAATTATTCATCGATTTGATTGGTAGTGTGGCTTTCAAACCACAATTCAAAAACGACATTGTGGTTTATAATTATTATGTTATACAATGCAATGGACAAATCATAGGTTATCCAAACTTGTAATATGGTTATAAAAAAGAGTTAGCTTAACCGGAAGGAAGTTAGCGCGGAAAGTTTATTTTTTTTAATTATTAATATCTCAAAAAATTGCTCCTTAAATGCTCCATCAGAATCTGTAATTGCTCCACTTCTATAATTATTAGTTTATTTTTAATTATTTTTTTAAAAAATCCAAATACTGAAAACTTGATTTCCCTATAGAATTCACTTTTCATAGAAAATTTTTTTGCAAGAAAAATTGCTCCCGATTTGCTCTATCAATTACAAAAAAAAATATTTAATTTTGATAATTTTTACAATAATTAACTGAAAAACTATGTTTGCATAGTAAACTACTGCGCTGTGAGGTCATCAATTATTGTCGTTGCGATGCATAAGGGCCATATTTACATGTATCAGCACTGCAGCGATATCTGTAGACTGATTATGTTTTCTTATTTATATTATTTACTAGATTTCTGCCCGCCGCTTCGCCCGCGTTTTCAAAGGAAAACTCGCATAGTTCCCGCAAACGATAGCAACTTGACACCGAAAGATGAAACAAGACACTGAAACACAAATTAATTAAAAATTACTTGAAGTTTTAATAATATGAATGAACGTAATATGCGAGTTTAGGGATGGGTAGGGAAATGTTTATAAATATACCTATAATAAGAATGATTTTAAATACATAATAATATCTGTTTCTTTCAACTTTTGCTAGATGAAACTCAATAATTAATTTATGTCATAAGTAAAATTTTTATGTAAAACCTATTGTCAAAAATAATTATTTATATAATTATATATTATATTATATATTTTAACTCTGTCTGTATGTCTGTTACTCTATCACGCCTAAACTACTGACCCAATTTTCATGAAATTTGGTATGGAGATATTTTGATACCCGAGAAAGGACATAGGCTATCTCGAGAAAATGACGCAATCCCGGAAATCCCACGGGAACGGGAACTATGCGGGTTATTCTTTGACTGCGCAAGCGAAGCCGCGGGCGGAAATCTAGTAAATAATATAAATAAGAAAACATAAACATTAAGGTCTTATTAGATATCGCTGCAGTGCTGATACATGTAAATATGGCCCTTATGCGTCGCAACGACAATAATTGATGACGTCACAGCGCAGTAGTTTACTATGCAAACATAGTTTTCAGTTAATTATTGTAAAAATTATCAAAATTAAATATTTTTTTTTTGTAATTGATAGAGCAAATCGGGAGCAATTTTTTTGCAAAAAAATTTTCTATGAAAAGTGAATATTTTTCATTCTACAGGGAAATCAAGTTTTCAGTATTTGGATTTTTTTTTTAAATTAATTAAAAATAAACTAATAATTATAGAAGTGGAGCAATTACAGATTCTGATGGAGCATTTAAGGAGCAATTTTTTGAGATATTAATAATTAAAAAAAATAAACTTTCCGCGCTAACTTCCTTCCGGTGTTAGCTTACGCGCTTTTTTGTTTAAGAGCGTTCTCAAAATAAAAAAGCTCTTGAACTAAATAATCAACTTAACTAAATAATTAACTTAATACACAACGATATTTATACCTAATGCATTATAAACAAATTTGAGAAAAGTATAAATAATTATCTCTCAGAAAAAATGCTTAATGACTACTAAAAAATGATTCTTATCTTCAGGATGTTGCGAAAAGGGCTCACGTTTCACAAACATTGTTATGGCCAGTCTATTTAATGTAATAAAATTTTATTTTAGCCAGTTTACGTAACGGTAGGTATCTCGTAACTATTTACCCTTGGAGGGTAATTGTTCACGGCCGGGTCGAATGTTATGGTAATTTATGACCTGACGGACACCGGTCAGCCCGATCAGGGTTAATACCTGTTGAGTTATGAGCCGGATTATTTAGTTTAACTTCTTGACCCAAGTATGTATTTAGAATGAGCAGTTTACAAATATAGCTTTACAGAGTTTTTACTACTGTGCATGATAAAAGTTTCGTATTGAAGGCAATATATTTCACAGATAGAAAATATTTGATTACTGAATTAATGAGAATGCAATTTATGGTTCGTTTACTCTATCTAAATTCTTAATTTATGAATTCTAATTCTAAATTTTATTTATATTTCTATCAGGAACAAACTTTGTATGACACATTTCAACCAAGCTGTAAAAACTATTTACGACAGTAGTACAAAAACTTTTTTATTCAAAACTTTAAATAACCTGCAGGCAATTGAAATTTCGCACTTAAAAAAGAAATTCAGTTTCCTAGGCGTGCAAACGTCGGTCCTTCGGTTAGGGGCCGTCGTCGCGTCAAGAGCACTATTTATCTTCCAGCCGTCAGCGAAACGAATGGTCCGGTCAGAATATTTGCATTCCTTTAACGGTCTGCTAACTGAAAGTCTATCTGAAGTGCAATTTGTGTACTGCTGAAGTCTAAAACATTTATGCATCTATTATTAGAGAGAAAACTGGCTTTTTAAACTCACTTTACTTACCAAAATACACAAACCATAGACATACACAATTCATCGGTAAGCGTTTGCTATTCTTTATTAAGTTTAGAAATTCAATATAAACTCATTTTTGTTAGAATTAAGGAGACAGTTTTCCCATTCATTAATTAAGGACGCTATAACGTATTTTTACAAAAACACGCTGTTTTTCGGTACCATTTTAACTTAAAGCAATTACACGTGAGAACATAGTAATATCTTAATTTAAAGATAATATATTCAGCTCTACGTTCATCTTATAAAAATTGTACGACGTCATACAAAATTGTCACTGAAATACGTTTTTTCCATCACAATAAACGCATAAAATGCAAAAAAATGGGGTCTAAACCGGTACCATTTTAGGAAAATTAAGAGCCTAATCTATCTTCTTAACTATATCTTATTGAGGGATATATAGTCCTTTATATGTGGTGTAAATTTTATGAATCTAAATCAAAATTTTATTTCAATAATGAGCTAAATTAAAAATACTTGTCGATTTCTTCATACATTTTGTTCTCGCGGTTCGTCAGACCGCGCTCAGAAGCGCTCTTGGAAGGACGGGTGTATCGCTCCTCGTGCCAAAAATAAAAACGAAATAAAAAAGATTATTGTGCGTGCACTGTCTTTTTCGTGATTTGAAATATTTGATACTTTTTATGAGTAAACTGTATAAGTTTCATATTCCAATTATTTGTAATTTAAAATTATGTTTTTAAAATTACCTTGCCTGAGATCCTCTTTTTTATGGGTTGTTGAATAGATTGGTGGGGTAAAACAATTCAAGATGGCGTCGATGAAAATTTGGCTTTTTTTCGTGATGGGTGTCATTTTCATAGTTTTTGGGGACTGGGGTAGCTATTACCGAATATGAGGTCAAAACTGAAATCCAAGATGGCGCCGACGAAAATTTTACATCTTTTCGTCATGGGTGTCATTTTCATGGTTTTTGGGGTAGCTATTAACGAATATGAGGTCAAAACTATAATCCAAGATGGCGCCGACAAAAATTTTACAACTTTTCGTCATGGGTGTCATTTTCATGGTTTTTGGGGTAGCAATTAACCAATATGAGGTCAAAACTGAAATCCAAGATGGCGCCGACGAAAATTTTACATCTTTTCGTCATGGGTGTCATTTTCATGGTTTTTGGGGTAGCTATTAACGAATATGAGGTCAAAACTATAATCCAAGATGGCGCCGACAAAAATTTTACATCTTTTCGTCATGGGTGTCATTTTCATGGTTTTTGGGGTAGCTATTAACCAATATGAGGTCAAAACTGAAATCCAAGATGGCGCCGACGAAAGTTTTACATCTTTTCGTCATGGGTGTCATTTTCATGGTTTTTGGGGTAGCTATTATCGAATATGAGGTCAAAACTATAATCCAAGATGGCGCCGACGAAAAATTTGACATCTTTTCATCATGGGTGTCATTTTCATGGTTTTTGGGATAGCTATTAACGAATATGAGGTCAAAACTATAATCCAAGATGGCGCTGACGAAAATTTGACATTTTTCGTGATGGGTGTCATTTTCATGGTTTTTGGGGTAGCTATTAACGAATATGAGGTCAAAACTAAAATCCAAGATGGTTGTCGAATTTCAAGATCGCGTCATGGTAATACTGTCGCGTTATGGAGCAAGGCGGCGATTTTGGTATCTATGAATCTCGCCAAAGAAGTTTCACTCCTGACACGTTTTCTCGGCACACACGTTCTTTTTTATTTTATTCTCTTCGTTTAAATGTTTTAGATAAACTTTATTTTAAATAAAGTTTAGCGAATATATTTAAAGAATATATTTAAAGTTACTAATATCTGTCAGAATATTAACATGATTGCCACAGAGTTGCGTTTTATATTAAATTTCTAAATATGCATTTCAATGTTCTTTAAAATTGTTTTTTTTAAGACTTTCTACAAAACTGTGGTTGTTAACGTTTTTGTTATTTTATTTAAGTTTACTTTAAAGGAGTAAGAAAAATATACCTAATTATCGACGGTTACATTGGGGATTTGGTAATAGCTGTCTCAAAAACCTTGAAAATGACACCCATGCCGAAAAGATGTAAAGTTTCGTCGACACCATCTTTGATTTTAGTTTTGACCTCATATTGGTTAATAGATACCCCAAAAACCATGAAAATGACACCCATGACGAAAATATGTAAAATTTTCGTCGGCGCCATCTTGGATTTTAGTTTTGACCTCATATTCGTTAATAGCTACCCCAATAACCATGAAAATGACACCCGTGACGAAATGATGTAAAATTTTCGTCGGCGCCATCTTCGATTTTAGTTTTGACCTCATATTGGTTAATAGCTACCCCAAAAACCATGAAAATGACACCCATGTCGAAAAGATGTAAAATTTTCGTCGGCGCCATCTTGGATTTTAGTTTTGACCTCATATTCGTTAATAGCTACCCCAATAACCATGAAAATGACACCCATGAAGAAAATATATAAAATTTTTGTCGGCGCCATCTTGGATTTTAGTTTTGACCTCATATTGGTTAATAGCTACCCCAAAAACCATGAAAATGACACCCGTGACGAAATGATGTCAAATTGTCGTCGGCGCCATTTTGGATTTTAGATTTGACCTCATATTGATTAATACTTATTTAATAGCTACTCCAACTCCTTGAAAATGACACCCATGACGAAAAGATTTCAAATTTACGTCGGTGCCATCTTGGATTTTAGTTTTGACCTCATATTGGTTAATAGCTACCCCAAAAACCACCCACATTTGCAAATGTGTTTGCTACTTAGGAAAAGTTCATATTTAAAGATATAGGTAATGTGAATGTGTGGTAACGAATTTAATTTATTTCATTCCGACTGTTTCTCGGAATAACATACATTTACTAAGAATTGCTTACAATGCCGGGTTTAATATATTGCCGGTAACATATAATATTATGTATGATAATAATTCTTAAAAAAGTATTTTATACATTTCTTAAAAAGCTTCGATATTGTATACAATAATACAATTCATATTCAAATTGTTGTAAAATAGTCACACTTTTTTAAGTTGGTTGAATACACTAAAATACTTATAAGGATCGTACCTACTAATAATAGTAACAAAATGAATTTTTAAAGTTCCCAGTAATCTTCTGGAATCAATTTCAATAAAAATATAAAAAAAATAATATCAAGTATGAAGATGGTCTATAAAATGGAATGCGCTATGTTTACGTGAGCGCGATGTTCCCGCGAACCACGTGGCGACGTTAGATACCTAAATTTGAGTAACGCAGATTTGTGACAGCGTCCTTAACTTCAATGTTTTCATTATCCTCCCTTTAGCATTCCTCCCCCATTTAATATCATTCACTTTACTTGATATAAAATTGCTGAAGTATACAAATTATTAATTTATCTTCATCGCCATTTTCAATTTAAAATATAGTTCCTGTAAGCGCCTGAAATCAAATTTTATTGTTTATTAGAAAACTCATAACAGGTATGTTTAATAAGCCTTAAATGAAATATAGAAATCAATATACCTACGCGTATAGCTAAACTACATACACACCATAATTACATCACAGGCAAGCCGGTGCATGTTACCGATGCTAACCAATCCCCAAACATATTTTAATAAACGCAGCGTCTAAATTAATTAATTCTGCAAGACTGATTCCCCGTTACATTAATTACGACAAGGTTCCATTACAATATAAAAACCCCTCACGAAGTACTTTTTCCGTTTACACGAGGGTCATTATGGCATGATCCGGTGGCTTGAACGGATAACTTATGGTGGGTCATGGAATCTGCATTTAAATAGGATCGAGGTTCATATCAGAGGGATTACGCAGGAAGGTTCCGCTCCGGCTTCGATCCGCGGACGGAAAATATGGCGCTCGGCCAACTAAGCTCTGGCTCTAATGTGGAAACTTTCAGTTTATGTGACGGTTTCGCCATTTTTGTAGTTAGGCAAGATTAGGAATTTAGCTGATATTTTCGTTGGTTTTTGATTACTTATTGAAGTGAAAGGTCACGTCATGGCAATACCGTCACGTTATGGAGTAGGGCGACGATTTTGGTATTTTTGAATCTTGCTTAAAAAGTTTCACTTCTGACAAGTGTGCTCGGCTCAAATTACACAAACACATCAATTTTTTCAGGCATTTGGAAGTGAAAATCAAAATACAATTTAATAATTCATTAATATGAAAGCAAAATAATTTGTTTCGTATTTCCATATATTTTCAAGAACACCAGTTAGTAGGAATCTTGAAATAACGTTTCAAAGAGACGTGAGTTTATTGCAATTTAATAAGACGTCTCGAGTCTACAGGTCCAATAAGAAGCAGCATGAAGTGTAGACACAGCTCAAGGGAAATAAGCGTCCGATGTCTTATTGATTCTGCATCTAAAATTACAGTGATGTAACTATAGGTACTTTGACATTGAAACAAGAAACCGACATTAGTCTGGTTGATTAAGTTACATAATATAAGCGTGTAATTATTCTATATTTGCTACAGTAGCCTATTCGGTTAAGAGATAAGAAAAACATTTCCAAAGATTGTGTTTTGTTTCAACTATTGGGAATAACCTATAGGTAAGTATGGGTAGTTATAATCACAGTTTCCATTGTTATATTAACTTCTATTTAAAATATGGAAATATCTCAATAAAATTTGAAAATATAGCTTAAACACATATTTCAGTAATAAGAAAATAAGGTCATATTTTTATTTCACATCACGTTGTACGGCTTTAGCTAAGTATAAAATATGGTTAGGAAGGCTACAGTAAAACAAGAGAAAACATTATAAACGCGAACATATGAGGAAAACTCGTTTTATGACCCGACAGAACCGGTTACGTGATCCCTTGGTAATGGAATGAGAAAAAATAATTATGGGGTGCTTTAGTTCAAATTAGATTTTAGTCACTTCGATCTTTTGTGCAATGTGTTATCTACTTACGAAGTTAATATTTTCGTATTAAATTAATAAGCTACCTATAAGCAATTTAATAAATATATCTAGTCTTTACATTTCCATATTATCATACCTTTTTTTGATAAGTTTTAGAATTTAACAGTTGTTGATTATGATCAAACGTAAGTAGTCTTTTTTATTTGAAACTTAGAAGGAAAATTACAAGCTAAGTATAAGATTAACCAAATAAATTAAATTATAATATTTTCGTATATTGCATTCACAGCAAGAAAGTATGAATGGGGATTGTAGATCAACAAACAAAATATATTCAGTTCCATTATTACATTAACATATCAAAGGATTATCAAATCTCAAGAAGGATATGAACACTTGAATTCCATCAGGAACATAAACCCCATACAATTAGACCATGATAAATGGTTCGGGAAAAATCTCATCTAAATATTTAATCGAAAATTCCCCCACACTATTGCTGCATGCGTTTCAGCCTGCATACTGCATAGGGTACATAGTGTGACAGGACATTACCCGATTTGGAAATAGTACCCACTCTTACTAGAAAGAGTCGGGGAATTAATTAAAAATGTTTTTATATTGAGCTTACAATATCATTTTTTTTCGTTTAATTTAATAATTGTTTTATTTAAGAAATTGTAGATACGGGAAAAGACTTAATTTTATTATTATGACGACAATGTAATGTGGGTAATGTTTTAAAAAATGAATAAATTGCCATTTTCTATTAATATTTTGATATTTTAATTTATGAATATACGAATAAGTCCTCAAGATAGGAATAGAATGATTACATAAATTTCTAAAAATAAATTTAATTTGTAATTCAAATTCCGTTTAATAAAATCTTTTTAATATGTATATTATATATTCCCTGAATATTGTAAACTAACCATCTCACAGTGATCACTACAAACATACTCTAAATTCACTTTAAAATATTGCACGGAAACTTTACAAGCTAATCTAATTGTTACTTCAAAATGCGTGTTGCACGCGGGCCCTTTCACGAAGACAAGTGCAGCAGTGTTGGAATTCAGTCCACAAGGGGTTCCACCCTCCAATGCAAATAATAATTCTTCCAGACAAAATATTGCACTGTTAATACCGCTAAAATGCCGTCCCAGCCCTATTGTGAACATTTATTTGGTTTTATTAGTTTGCTTTAACCGCCAAAAGGGCATCATCGATTTGTGTTTGCATATCTTTGATTATGTCATCACATTTGTTCTTTATTAAAATAATATGTACCTGTGTATAAAGTAATGTTATACTTTAATTATTTTCGCACTGTTAGTTTTTATAAATAATTGAGAGAACGTGTTACATCGATTTTAAAGTTGGCCTAAGCTGAGCTGTTGAGATAGCGAGATAGATTAGTATAGATGATCGATTAGACTGGCACCGAGTTTTCAGTTAGTTTCTAAGAACCAGACAGTTTTAAATAAAATCATATAATTTTATATTTCACTTGAATAACCTTTTCGTACTTTTATCTGTTTTAGGATAAGCATTCCCAATTTGGGTCCGTATAATTCTCTAATTTCGCTGCTGAACCTTAGATTTTATAGCTTTTCGGTTTCCCCAACGCAAAATTGCAACTTAAACTTCGCCTTCCTGACCTATTTAAATGTGGGTATATATAAGAACGGCTATAAAGTTGACTGTCTTCTTCGTGTTCACACAAATAGAAAGAGACAGTTGCAACGATTTTGCAAGAAAATTGGACATCTTGAGGATGATTCACATCAAAGGGCAATTAAAGTTGAATTTTAAATTCACAAGAATTTTCATACATTTTATAGAATATTCTGTTATTTTAGGACAACGTGTTACTTTACAAACACATGATGCAGAAATTGGTTATTATCACGTTTTGTTTTAATTAATTTTTACCTATTATTACAAAGCAACTGTTGAAATTGTTTTTTGTTATTCTAAGGACGTATAACTCTCGAGTATATAAAGTAAAACTAAACAAATACATTTCGAAAGTGTCTCAACTCTCAACGTGCTGAAATTCAGATTCCATTACCCTAATCCCATTCCCTTCAATGTGAAATACCTTGAGCCTTAAGAAAACTGTATTTTGGAGGGTTATATTCACGAATAGGTCGCGTGGCGCCCTTAAATCACTTACGTAAAACAGAAACGGGTCTAAAGCAGTAAAGTTTCTGCTTTTGCTCAACGGGGATTAGGAAAAACGGAATAAGGAGATTTTTAAATTCTGACCTAATTCGTTGTATCGATTTTGAATGAAATGTCTAGTGTAATTTTTAAACGCTTCAACGCATATTATTTCATTCCAATAGGTAGGTATGTGAGGCATAAAACTTAAGAATCATTTGTGTGGCGTTAAGTGTAGTTTTTCCTTCTTATACTATAATATATCGTTGCTTTTGAGAAATGAGACGAATCGTATTTTTTGGACAATTTTATCGTAACCGCTGCATATTGTCGTTTGCATTTATTAGCTTTAAAATTCTTATTTAATTATTCGCTATTATAAAAACAAAAGGAAGACCAGAGAAAATTATGTTAGATCGCTCATAGAAAAAAATCAATAACAAATCTTTTAAAAGAAACAAATTCAAGAATGTTAAATATTTTAAAGATGAGTGAGTACAGATTGATCTTATATGTATACAACATAGTAAACTTTTAACAAATGAACACAGTTGTGAGTCTTGAAGTTGGAAGTAGTGTACAAAGTTCGTTTGTAAAGTTGTATCGAGGAACGTGATCTCTTCAAGACTATAACTTTCAATACAAACTATCGACGCTTTGTTACAGACACTATTTATTTTCACAAACTTGAAAGGACGTTTAGCTTTTCAATTTTATGAGCGGAATATAAATATTTACTCAAAGAAAATGGAAAAACTAAGGAATATGTACTTATAATTGGAACTTTAAAATGTCACGTCACGAAAAATCCTGAAGTTTTTTTCTTATAAGGTCGAAATTAATGAAACTATTCCGAAATATTACAATTTTAAACTGAATCATTCCAATATTAAACTTATATCACAAATTCATATCAATATAAAGTTCATATTCGTAATTGTGTTTATCCTTTGTTATACGGAATATTTATTGCTACTACTTTTCCGGTAATTGGGTTACAAACTACGGGACACACGAGAGCAATTTGTCAAAATCTCTACGCAAGTTTGTCTGAGAAGTTAACTCTGTTTCACTTTACTAATTGTACCTTTTGCGATCTAAGTAATTGGTACTTATGGTAGTTTTCCCGTTATGTATATTGTCTTAAGCAATGTCCTAACTCCTAACTGATGGATTATACTTTACTAGGATTAGAAACGACCAGCACTTTATGAGGACTGAAACTAAATAGCATTATTTATAGATTATTTTTAATTTTAAGATCGATCACTGTTCCAACAACAGCATTAATAATTTGAAAATTGTTTAGGAATAAGTTTTAAAAGATGAAATTATATAATGACTAGTCCTAGACGTTCAAAAAAGTATGGCCAGTGTATAATACAACAAGTGGATTGGGATTCCCCATCAACTGAAACGGGAACAGTCAAGAGAAGATCGTCGTGTCCAGAAAATTCTACAAGAACAACAATTAAAGCACACGATGTTATTGTTGAAACTTCAACACCTTCGGACACAAGTAGCGGTACCTCAAAAAGCCTCAATGGAGATGACAAGACTGATTCTCTCGTAGAAATAGAACAAAGAATATCGTGTATCATTAATGAAAATAGGACATCACAAAGTAACTCTGAAAGTGATATTGATATTTTAATTGAAAGTATTTTGGATGATTCTTCCGTGTGCAATTCAGTAGGAAGTCAACATGGTGTCACGAAATGTGATCGAAGTAAAACTTTTATTAAGTCGCAAGATGTTGTTTCAACAAAAGAAAAAACCCAAATCACTAAGAATGAAGACATATCAATACCTAAAAAGATTAAGGAGCGAAAACTCAATGCTCCTTTATCAATTAAAAAGATAAATAAAGCCTCAGATATTGTAAGAAGAAGCGTTGTATCTAGAGAAACCGTTAAAACAGAGAGTAAATCAAGTGTTCTTCCGATTTATAAAGCCACAGTACAATCTAGAAATTTAGATTTAGGTGAAGATAAGCAAAAAAATAAAGTTATATCCAAGTTAAAGTTACCATTTTCACCAGCAAAAGCTATGGATAAACCAAAGATACATTTTTTACACGAAAGAGCTAATATAAAAGAGACTAAACCGCCATCGCTCTTAGCTTCACCTGTCCGGCGAACAATATCAAATGAGTATGTACGACTTAAGTTCACAAACGATACTGTGATGCGAAGGACTATTGACGGTAAATCTATACCAAAAATTACTCCAAAAATTCAATCGATTATTCCCGAGAGCCCTATAGATAGTGAGGATCCTTTTCTCAATTTAAGCCCAAATAAAAAATATACGGTAACTGTAAATAACAAAGTGAGATGTGATAAAGACAATTACGTTATATTTGATCCGAAAACGGGGTTTAGCCCCACCCAAACTTTGAAGACCTCAAGAATTCCCGCAAAGTCAGCTCCTACGGAAAAGTCAAAGATTCCCTTAAAATCGCCACCTGGTGAACATTCGGCAAGTGTGTCTAAATTTACAAGTGCTAGTGATACGGATAGTGGTATATTATCTCCGAACTCACCAAGTGAAGTGAAAAAATCAGCACACTATGTTAATGCTGCAGTTTTTAGTGAAGCAGCCAAGAAAAGTGCAGCAGATTTGGATATTACAATTGTGGACCCTTCAGTGGCGAAAAAGGCAACAGATCAAATAAAAGTAAGATTTTTTTAAATACTTTTTATAATGGTCTTTTTAGGTTTGATTCATGATTGTAAATTATAAGAAACCGTAAAGTATTAAATGAGGGTAACCGTTATTTCCAATTTTTTCGGATAATTTCTGTAAAAAATTTGCACTGTAGTGAAAATCCACAATATTTCTCTCCGGAAATGTAGCATATTTTTGAATGTGGCGCCATCTATGGTCGACTAGATAAACTGCATATTGTAAAAAAGTTACTTATGAAAAATTTATTGAAAATAAATCTTTGTTCTAAACTAATTTAATATATTTATACCACAATTTATACGCTTACTTTGTGAAAATATGTTAGTTTTCAAAATAAAACAATTTTGACTTGAAACACTTCGAAAGCCCACGGTTATCGAAGTATAGCTATTCCTCACAAGGTGGCGCTGTTACCAAAGTTAGTTGTGAGTCGTCCCCTCATTAAACTCTTCACGAGATGTATATCACTCCACACTACCGCATTATTCGGAAGCAATCGTGCAGTTAATATCCAAATGGGTCCATTTGGAGAAAATAATGAATGGTAGCCGAGCATGTTATGGGATCGCTTTTGTAATGACGGTGTTTTATAAGCGAAGGTAATTACTATAGCGCTTACAATCACCCGGTGTTTTTATGCACTAATTGTTTGGATATTGACAACGATCAAAGGAAGTACCTCGTCTACATGAAAAAATATCCATTTAATTATTTGGTAGGTAATTGTCGTAGTGGCGTCATTATATGTAAAAGAGCGTAAAGCGTATGTGTATATTTAAATCCCACCAAAAACATAAATGTAAAAATTGGAGCCGAGTTCAATCGTTGACTTAATTTGCCAAAAAAAGAAATGAGATCTCAATGTGTGCCAAGTTCTGCAGACAGTCCAGAAATTTATTTACAAAGATGTATTAAGTTCTTAGGTTGACTGAAAACTCAATTGTTTTATTTTCCCTTAGAGAACAATGTTTATTCCAAAATATAACTTTTTTAATTTGAATAATATAATTAATTTCACAAAGCAAACAACTAATGACCTATTGAACCCCATAATTTGATGAGGCTAGTTTTACATACTGTTTATATTTTGTGAGGTTCTAAAAACTAGCCTCATCAAATTATGGGGTTCAATAGGTCATTAGTTGTTTGCTTTGTGAAATTAATTATATTATTCAAATTAAAAAAGTTATATTTTGGAATAAACATTGTTCTCTAAGGGAAAATAAAACAATTGAGTTTTCAGTCAACCTAAGAACTTAATACATCTTTGTAAATAAATTTCTAGACTGTCTGCAGAACTTGGCACACATTCAAACTCAAACTCAAACTCAAACATTTATTTATTCAATTAGACTTCTTCGAGAAGCACTTTTGAAACGTCAATACATATTTTTAACATTTACCACCGATTCGGAAAGCAGTATCTATGGAGAAGAATCGGCAAGAAACTCCATAGTTGCTCTTTTAAATCATTTCAGTATTACAATTTAATTTTACAAAATATGTAAGTAACTGTACGTATATAATATCATAATATGCCAAAGAACTGTCCTGTGGTTTTTACGCGACAACCCTCCATGGGTTTTATCTTCCATATATTCCTTAATGCTGTAATAGGCTCTCTGAACTAATACGTTTTTTACATAATTTTTAAATTTAGCACTACTAAACTCTTTAATACTATGAGGAATTCTGTTGTAAAAAAGTATACCTTGGCCCATAAATGAATTTTTAACTTTAGCTAACCGGTAAAATGGCATTTCAATTTTATTTCGGTTCCTTGTGCCATAACGGTGTCTATCTCCTACTCTTGTGTGTAAGTCTGCGTTTTTGTGTACATATAAAATATTATTAAATATATACTGTGATGGTACTGTGAGGATACCAGTATTCTTAAAGAGATCTCTTAGTGAGTCCCTAGCACGTAAATTATATATAGAGCGTATGGCTCTTTTCTGTAATATAAATATAGTTTCTATATCTGCAGCCCTGCCCCATAGCAGAATTCCATAGGACATAATGCTATGAAAGTAGCTAAAATAAACCAATCTAGCCGTGTCTTCATCGGTGAGATGCCTTATTCTTCGAACTGCATATGCAGCTGAACTAAGCTTAGCAGCGGTGGTGGCAACATGGGCCCCCCATTGTAGCTTCTC
This sequence comes from Colias croceus, assembly GCF_905220415.1. Classification (NCBI taxonomy): domain Eukaryota; kingdom Metazoa; phylum Arthropoda; class Insecta; order Lepidoptera; family Pieridae; genus Colias; species Colias croceus. The sequence continues at coordinate 5,315,865 of NC_059538.1, forward strand.
ATCTAGTGTCAAACCAAGAAAAACAGTAGAATCCACAGCGTTTAAAATAATATCCCTTTTCACCTTTTTTACATTTGGAAGGATAAATTCAACACAATTTGTTTTTTTTGCATTTAATAATAAATTATTAGCAGTGAACCATTTGGATATGCGTAAAAGAGCAGAGTTTACTTCGTCAACATTTGTGTCATGTCTATCCACATTAAATATTAATGAGGTATCATCTGCAAACAGTACTATTTCACACATATCCTGCAAATAATAAGGTAGGTCATTAATATATACTAAGAACAAAAACGGTCCTAAGATAGATCCCTGCGGAACACCTATGTTAATCGGCGCACCGCGAGATTTCTCTCCATTAACAACAACGGTTTGTACCCTGTTCTGAAGATATGAAGCTATGAGGTCCTGAGATAAACCTTTAATACCATAAAAATTTAGTTTCCGTAATAGAGTGGTATGTTCTACACAGTCAAAAGCCTTAGAAAGGTCGCAGAATATCCCCAAAGCATTCTTTGAATTTTCCCATGCTTTATATATATGTGACAAAAGAGCTATTCCAGCATCAGTGGTAGAGCGCCCCTTTGTGAAACCAAACTGTTTGGCGTGCAGTAAACCATTTGATACAAAATGACTACATAATTGGTTTAAAATTAATTTCTCGAAGACTTTGCTCAAAGTTGGTAAAATGGAAATTGGCCTATAGTTATTACAGTCTTCTTGGTCACCACTTTTAAATAAAGGAATAACTTTACTTAACTTTAATAAATCAGGGAATATACCACAGTCACAACATTGATTAAATATAAACGCTAAGTGGTTGGCAATGTTTTCTATAATATTATTTACTAGATTTACAGACATTCCCCAGAGATCACATGTTTTTTTTAAGTTTAATGTTTTAAAAGTTTTAACAATTTCCTCTGCAGTCACATGTCGCAATTCAAATAATACATTACATTCAGCAACATGGTCCCTCAAGTAGGACTCCGCAAGCGCTGATGACGAATTTAATTTTTCGGTAATACTAGCAGGGACACTACTAAAAAAATCTTCAAAAGCAAGCGCAACATCAGCACTTTTGTCAATGACCCTACCAGCATTAACTAGTTTTATGGTACTATTTGATTGGCTTTTGCCCATTTCACCATTTAGATCTCATTTCTTTTTTTGGCAAATTAAGTCAACGATTGAACTCGGCTCCAATTTTTACATTTATGTTTTTGGTGGGATATCATTACTTTTTGAACAGAAAATTACTCTGCAAATTTGATTTACTTTATAAATATTAAATATAATACTTTTTATATACGATTTTTTTTTCTTGCGGTTTCTCTGTATGGTTTGTTTAGTATTATTTTCTATATTTTCTTGTATGTTATGAATGTCAGCGCACATTGCCCCGTCATTATCTGCAATTTTTTAAACTCGTTTTCTGTTTAAAAGATTACATGATTTTCTAAACATCCAGCGTGAATTTGTACACACACACTATTACCAAGATGCAAAGATCGTTGTAGAAGAATCGTCGCCTTACTCCATGACGTTACGGTATTGCCATGACGCGATCTTGAAATTTTACTCTAAACGCGCCTAAAGATGTTTCACTCATGTTAATATTACGCAAATTAAATCATTTCGACCTTCGACGAAGCCTTCTTCCATTACACCATTTATGGTAATTATTTTTGCATGCTAGTATTGGCTAAACATGTTTGTGCTTTATTAATATAATTGTATCACCATTGAATACCATGTTTAAAGCAAAATAAAGATTTTATTTATTTATTTATTTACACTGAAATTAAAACTAAACTAAACATTCATAAATAAAGAATAAATAAATGTGAATATGTAAAATTATATATTATTTTTAACTGTATGAGCAATAAAGGCAATATTTTTATTACAATTTTCTTTTATTTTACGTTTAATAACAGTTTTGAATAAAGAAATCATGCAATCGAAGTAATCCGCCCTAGCGATACTAGCGCGAGTGAGTGTGATGTCAGAGGCGCTTCGAATCTACAGATATTTCGTCCTAAAATATGTAAACTTCAATAATCTATATCTCAGTCATTTATTGATGGATTTCAAAATTTTTTTCGGCCACTGATTAGTTTTGATCTATTTTTTAAGACTAGTAAGGTGAATATACTATTTTCTTTTTTTTTAAACTTTTCCATTTTTCCATACAAACAAAATTTATGTCATTGAAAAAAAAATTAAATACAAATAAATTCAGTATTTTCGGATTTTTTCCTTTGTACACTCACTATTACCTAGTTGATTACAAAATTTGAACTTTTTAGATCATCTGGATGTGGGTTAGGTTTTGTATAATATGTCTATAAGTCAGTTAGTCTTAAAAATTGCGATTTTTGGATATTAATATTTACGCAACTGTTTAATCTGTATTTATGAAATTTAAGGTTCTTGTTTATCTTGAGGTACTCTTGATATGTACCAAATTTGGTTTATATAACTTAAATAGTTTTCGAGTTATAAGGGGGTGAAAAGTGGCTCGAAATGGTTCGTGTAAATATACACACGGCTGCTGCTCGCCAGTTCTCTTCGCTTGAACTCGGCTTGACACGCTGCCGCGTGTCTAGATTAAACACACTTTTCATGCAATTTCATTTTTAAAGCTAAGGAACTTTTATTTTCATTTTCCGTAACTAAAACAAGGAGTATTCTCATTGAACATTGCTATAGGACAAAATATGTACCATAGTATATACCCTGTTGCCCAAAGTTAGGTAAGTTTCGTAGACTTCTGTATTATGTATTTTTTAACTATTATGTAGAGTAAACTGAACCTCATCTACATACAACCCAAAGCCAAGAATGGGTTCTGGTATGGTGTGGAAAGAATGCATCGATGGTCTTATTTGTAATTTAATGTACAATCGCTACGCGAATCACATACTCATACGATGCAGACGGCAGTGTGAATCTGATGCCTGATTACTTGAGGCTTGTAGCGAATACGTTATTGAGTCGATAACAATAAACCTAGTTTACCTAGATAGGAATAGATAATGTTTATTGCTGATTATTGATAAATGTGATAAGCATTAATGTTAAGGAAATTAAATCACTTGTGCGAGTATAATATAGGTAATACGGTGCCCTATATTTTGAGAATTCTTCAAATAAGTAATAGAAACGAATGGATAGGGATTTTAACCTGTGTCATTCGGCGTACTGTGGTGGCAATGCCATTAAAATAATTATAAAGCATCTTAATACTATTAAACTAAAAATGAAATCAAATTTCTGTGCTTTTAATTGTTCGTGTGCAGAAAATTGCTACCAGATTCACTTTTAAAACTACAGCACTAAAGTTTGGTAGCTCGAACACTTTTAACTGAAACATTTTGCGGGAAGCCACGCTAATGAGTGTAAGCGCGGAATACAAACACTTGGAATACCGTGGACTAAGAGCTCGGGCCTCTCAAGAGCCCTCCACATAAACGGGTATGCTCTTTTATCCTCTCTTCAAACTGTTTCACTTTGTTTTTAATCCTTGCAAATGACGGAACCGCCATCATTTTGTTCGCCTATCGTAGACATTGTTCATACTTGCATCTTTGAAACACTTTTTAATCTGGCTTTTAATTTAGTCTGACATTGTACAGGTAATTTAGTGAAAAGAGGGATATAACACGGTCTAGTCCTGTTATATAACAAAGATGAAGCAAAATGATTCGTGAGGCTGCTCGCTGTGTGATTGTCTATGAGATTATGTCATTCTACAAAAAAATTATATAACTTATAATAATGCAAGTATCTCTTGTGTATAAAAGTATGCTGATTTATAGTTCTGTAGATTTGTATGTTATGTTATACCATTTATGTGTAAATCGTTTACATTTCTTAACAGAACAGAGTTACAGAACAACCAAACTGTTTTAAATATAAATTGTATAAATAGTGAGACGAAAATTTCCAGAAAATTTAAATGCAACTAAAATAGCGATGGAAGACGGGCATTTTCTAGGAAAGTCGTTTTGAAGTGAAATCAAAGGGAGCCCGCGGGCGACGACGTTGCCATGCCGCTCACGCGCGGGGCCCATAACCTAATTACTTGTAGACTTGTTGCCCGAGAGACATGGACATAGTAATGAACTGGATTCTAGATTGAATATTCGATATTTATTGGATACAAATGCTTATTGTTAATCGTGATTTCCGGGCACGAGTTACCGTTTTGTAGCGCTCTGTACGGTACGGGTTAGTCGCAAACAATGCAGCGCTTGTGAAGCGCGGATAGAGAAATTTAATGAAAGTACATTGTTGTTAAATATGTATTTGAAAAATCCATTCATGGACCTTTTTCAAGTTTGCTTTACTCTATTATCATGACGATTGCCAGTTTTCAAGATTAAGTTTATTCTTTCGCAAAATTGAGATCTGAAGCGGTGGCACTGTAGTGGAATAAAAGTTTTTAATCTAGTAGTTGAACCAGTTAATATTTTGAATGTTTTTGTATTTTAAAAAGGAATCGCTTCTATATATTTGTATTTATCAATTTTATGTTTGATTTCTATTGTGTTGTCATTTCACGGCAATTAGAATAACATGAAATTAATTAAGGATATACATTATATTATGTTAATATAAAGGTATGCATATACCTAATGTTTATTGGTGCATTGCCAAATTGAACAATATCATAACTTACCCCGGATACGCAAATTGTTTGGCTGCGATCCGTATCGGGTTAGTGTCAGAAACATATTTAAAGGCGCATACTGTGTGATTTTATGCTTATAATGGATTTATAAAAGAACACTATAGATATGGGACAGATTAATTTCATATGTATAATTAAGCGTTTATCAGCATTCATTACTTGTGACCATTGCTTCGAGTTATTCGATAAAACTGTTTTTTGATCTTCTGCTGTAGCTCATAGATTGTTGTGTTGTTGCTACAAGCTCTACATTTTCGCAGGAACACTTTGCCAATTTGTATTAACGAAATTTAGCACTATAAAATATAAATAAACAAAAAAATAATAATCACAATAGTAATTATTACTTAACACAGTTTATATTGTGCTTGTGCCAATGGAATTAGAACATAATGCATTTTTTTTTAAAGTTTTATTACAACAAAACGTGTCTATTTTATTCTTATATCTATGTCGTCATCAAACCTTCTTCCGGCCAAATCTTGGACCCCAAAGTGTCTATTTATCGAGTGAATGAGGGTGCATTCATTTTATCCTTACTTACCTCTAAACCCTATATATATAAATAAATGCACACTATATATATAGATATATATCTACAAGGTGCGTTGGCTTACATTTTTCAACACAAAATAAGACACAGACTTTACAAATTGCCGAAATATTGAGCTGCTACTAAGAAAAATTGAATAGTTAGTGTGCATTTATTTATTGAATACTTTTTTCTATTTTTTGATAAATAAAACTACCCGTCTAAATATAGATTTTGAAGAGTATATTATTAGGTTGAATACACTGCGATAATCACACATATCACAAGTCATAATTTCACGGAATTAATTAGCATAAGTTTTCTTTTTGTATTTTTTTATTGGCAGTACAATAAAGTATTTAAATAAATAATATTTGAAAGCAAGTCTTATTTGATCATTAATATTTTGTAAGAACATCTTATTTTTATTTCAAGTTCACGTTTTTCCATTTTTTTGTTCATAGAGCACATATACCTACACACATGTAAAGCTGAAATAACAGGGAAGAGCTTATGTATTATTAAACTTAAAATATATTCAAGATGAAGATGTAAGGGGGTTGGATTATTTACGCGTCTCACGACTGATATATGAACAATTTCTCCGTGTATACAACATACTATAGTGTCACTTGGAAGACGTATGCCTCCCCCAAACAGCAATTACAATGATGCATGTACTCTAAACGAGTCATAAACGAGTGACTGGAGTTTTGTCTGGAGTAATGTCAAAAAAAGCTGCTCTTAACCACAGATAACATAATAATATGGCTTAAAATAGATTAAAAAATAGATGCATTTAAAATAGACGGATTCACGTTATGTAAACGAATTCAATGGTACAATGACATTGATTTTTTGAAAGCGTTTCATGTAATAATACAAATAGTGGTGAGAAAGGGGAATAAATTTTCATTCTATTTGTTAGGTAATAGCTATTACTCCAATATAATTTACTTAATTTAGTCCAACAATATTCAATGTGGTGGAATAAGTAAACAATGTGTTTTCTACTTTCCATTAAAACATGCTTTGCTTTATTGAATTGATTTTAAATTTGGCAACTCATTGCAAATACAATAGCTTATAACTGCTACAATGTGTCTAATTCTTTCAAATTAATGTTGATAGCGAAGTAATTCTACAATTTCCACGACCACTTTACAATTCTTGTTTTGAAAAGAGGTTTTTGAACTTTTGATGTACATATTTTAATCAATATATAATTAAATTGGTACAGACATTGAATTGCACGATTTAATTCCGCCATCCCCGTTTTTCCATCGATCGTCGAGGCGCACAGACTCTAGGCATCGCCATATGGTGGACGTTCCATGTACCCGGACAAAGCGGTTCGGATCGACATTCTTCATCCGAACCGCGAGGGACTGGAACATGCTTCCTGAGTCTGTGTTCCCCGACGAGTACAATATGGGGGTCTTCAAGCGAAGAGTGAACGGGTACCTTCTAGGGAAGCGCGCTCCATCTTAGGCCACATCTCAGCTTACCATCAGGCGAGATCGTGGTCAAGCGCTTCCCTATCGCACAATAAAAAAAAAAGACAAATTTCAATAAAAGGATTTAAGTGCATATAAAAGGACAGTAAAATGTCCATATCCTGCGCGGGTTTATTTTTGTTTTCATTAGTAGCAGTAAATTATTTTCTCTTCTCTGAATTATGGCTGCTCCAAATGACAGTCCGTTGTTTAACGCTCTTAATGGGGTAACCATTTAATTTTATTCCAGTGATATATGGATTTTATAATATGCTTCCGCATTCTACGTGATTCAAGTTTAATTGGACATTTAAATATTATTATTCGTAATCAAGCTACAATCGATCCTTTTTTGGTAGCGTGGTATAAGCTTTGCGAAAGCTCTAATAATACTTATTTTAACTTCAAAAGTTTAACGCTTAAGTTCTAGAAAGTTAAGAAACTGCAGAAAGATGTGATCTTTCTGCAGTTTAGCTTAACTGTACGTATTGTCTTCAATCGTAACTGCATAACTTATTGTTTGGTATCAAGTTTATAACATTATAAAAACGTATTGTCTAGATCGATTAACTTAAGATTTCGATACGTTGTATCGACTTTTCTAAATGGAAAGAAATAGAAGCTCCATTGCATTGCTTACAAAGCTCAACAATAATTCATTTTAATACGGGCTCCTGTTCTATATTTCAAAGGGGATTAATTTCGAGCGGTAAGTAGCTACTAAGCCGCTCCGTTACTTTTACTAATTACACAGAACAAGCGCATCGATGTCTGAACTTGACGTTTTTATTTCATTTCACTGAGGCGATGGACGATATTAATTTGGATTCTGTTCTCTGAAATGCATTCATGTACTATCTTAAAGATAAATGGTTTAAGTAGAAAGTATTTTATTCTATCATACGTTAATTAAAACAAGTGCAATTTCTTAAATTACATAAACACAATCTATGATTATAATAGCCCTTAGATTTGCACTGTACACATCAGCAATGATTTCAAATAACACAGTATCAAACTTCAAATGAATATCCTTTATATTTGTCTAGATCCCCTTTCTGTTAGTGACGGATGACAGGGGCGATAATTGGTACGATGGTACTATTCTGAGAGCTCACAGCGTCACTGCCCTTCCTCGCATTGAACTAAAAATGGCTCAATCAGTCAAACGAAGCTCCTAGGAAGAAATCAAAAGCAACGTAAGCCATTATTTCCGGTGATTATCGAGTGAGAGTTAATAATAGATTTGAGTGATGTGAATAATTGGATAACGTATAACGAGGTTTGGATTAATGTATTATACGCAGTGTTTTGTTTTTGTGAATTAATGTTGTTATTTGTCTTTATTCAAAACTGAAAATTTAATACATTTAATTCATCGCTTTTTAATTCATGTGAATTAGTAGCCTAAATTTTGTGTCGTCTGTGGAAGATCTGCGGTATTTCTACGTAAGTCCTTTAACGGCCATGTAAGTGATTGGATTGAGTGAGCTTTCAAAGAGCTTTTAGACTGAAACCCTAGTTTACTTTACTTGACTTTAAACCCAGAACCTCCGTGATGAGAATACTTTATTATTTTAAAGTTTTCTCAAGTCCTTAATAATTATATAGCCCATTGCAATGCGTACATAAAAAAATTGATAGTTACTTTCTTGATTATAACTGTTACAAGAAATAAGGCGTATTATATAATACTTACTATATCAAGTATTTCTATGGTTTATGTGTTATTCTGATAACTAGACATCGGATTATATGCACTAACAAAATGCCAAAATATGCATGCAAATATGCACTAAAAAAGGCCGAAATATGCACCAAAAACAGCTGATATGCCTAAAATATGCACAATACAAAATCAAAAAACAGCGAAGTTTTCTTAAAATTAAGTATAGTTTTTGTAGCAATATACAATTAAGCTTTTTAGCAAATTTTCGAGCGCAAATTTGTGACGTTTTTCACCCGCGAGCCCAGTGTTGTCACCTTTTCGGGGTAAATCTAGGCCTTTTTTGGAATTCAACCCGTGTTTTAAGTTTTTAGCCCGAAAAGGGTAACCTAGCCCTATTTTCAATGGCTCAAAATTTACTTAAATGGAGCCCATTTCATTATTTTTTGCCATTTTACCATGCCAAAATAGGGTTTGTTTACTCGCTGAGCGTTCTGATTGGCTAATAAAGGTTTGTCAACCAATTAAAACTCCCGCTACTTAACGAAATATGCACGATTGGAGGAAAAAGGCTAAAATATGCACTAACGGCGTAATTAGAGAGTTATATACATTTGCATATGCAAACATGCAAATGCATATAATCCGATGTCTACTGATAACCTATATATTGTAAAGTTCCATCTAAATTCGCCCAGCAGTTTTTTCGTGAAAGAGTAACAAACATCCATCCCTTCTCTTATTAGGATTTTGTTGCAAAGTCTTACAGCATTATGCTTATATTCGTTAATATCACAATTCAGTGATATAGTACTCCCTAACTACAGTTGAATCTTTACAATCCTTTGAGACTTACGAGAAGACTCTCAAAGGCAGCGGTAAGCCGCCTGAAGAACACCCTGCGATGTTTCACACACGATAAAATATTCAGATCGTTTTTAAACCAACTCTATGTGAAGTATGCGGGGTTACAATGTATTTCATAGGCTTCGGTTATATACTTTGCGTCTTGGATTTGTTGTGCCTTATTAATAAAATTTTATTACTAAATGAATCTTAAAAACGTGAAATTTAATTTCACCACCAGTTCTAATTTACAAGAATTTATTGCAATTATATCAATTTTTAAACATGGTAAATAAACAATTTGTTATCATTTCATAATTATTGTCTTAGTAAATTGTAATCATTACGGGTATTCTGAAACAAATTACACATATAAATAATTTGCACATTAATTTGAAATATCCCTACAAGTCCAGCCTAGTGAGTAGGTACATAATAAATTAGTCAGGAACTTTTCCACGTACCTACTCACTTTTTGAGGGACAGTCACCTCAAATAGATTGCCCGTCGTGTTTTGGATGGGAATACGTGAATCTTCTGTGCGTTATTCAATTTGTTTGTCTGTAGATATACACGTACAAAATACGACAAAACCAATCCAACCTATAATATTTTTTTTAATATAACGTATGATTTAAAGTCAGCACCTCTTTTGTCCTTAAAGCAATTGTTCGTGACACGAATTTAGATTAGCATAGCACATGCCTTGATAATAAGTTACACGACTGTTATTATTACTAAAAAACCCTTTTAATTATATGATCTTGTTAAATTTAATATGCTGTATAATTGTTTCGTTAATTGGGCATTGTTTTTTATTGGTTTCAATTAAGAAAAAAAGTTTGAATAAAAATTTCAAGCTTTTGTTGGGTTTTAAAGCGTCGCTGAATTAGTGTTTAACTATTGAATATTAAATACATACTTTGCTAATTAATATTGAATACTTTGCTAATGTTTTGTACATTATTAAGCTTTATAATAAATCTCTATAATTTTAAATCCTTTTTTTTTAATTTAAACATATAGTTCTATTTCAACGCCCCACTTGAACAAAACATAGATTAACCCCAAAAATATACCTGAATAAAAACCTCTATCCAGGTATTCGGTAATCAAAGAATGTCACTTCCAGTAAGTACAGGGAATGCATCTGCAGCCCCGCGGGACGGTATAACAGAATACAGGATCGATCCGCCCCTCGCAGTCGTGCGCTGAGCGTCTCTCGTGCGCCCGCCCGCCATCAAAGCCTTCGCGTTTAGGCGGGAAAAGCGGAAACTTTGTTTACAAAAAATGTTGACACATTTGTTGCCTGTGGTGTGACTGACTTTTGTATCTAGTTGTGCTTTGAATGTGTGCGGACTATTTTTATAGAGTGATAAGTGTAAGTTAGATAACTTGATTAACTTTGTGTTGTGGTATGATTGAATAATAATTACATTGGTATATACTAAGATGTTTAAGACATGTGTTTTATTAATTATTATTTTCTAATTTGTTGGCTTTTAATGCAAATATAATCATAACAATAGTACCTACAGATAATAATATAATACTATACGACAAAAGTAAAAATATACCTTCAATTCATTTGTGTTCGCTCTTATTATAATATTCTACAAGTTTATTATAATTATAAGTTTGTCATTCAGTTTTATAAATGAAATAATGCGTAGCAAAATTTCCGCTCGAATTATTCGTAGCCCGAGATAACGTGCTACAGAAAGTTCATTTTCCTCCCCGCAGTTTAAAACTCATTTGTTATGTATTCCGAAATGACTTATTTTGTAAATAAATTCTGTTGTTTCGAAGGTTGAGAAAATTAGTAACTTTGATTTTGTTTAATTTTTGACTATGTATATTATAGGTACTATTTTGATTTTGAAAATATGTACATTTACATTATAACATAAATGCGTTTAATAAGTATTTATAAGATTTATGCATTGAAGAAGATTTTCCCAGCTTAGTCTGTTTATGTATGAATGGAAATTCATTCATTTATTATACCTACTAGAAGTGTGTTGTTTGTTTTCATAGTTTGGTTTCCTGAGTTAATCATGACATTTATTTTGTTCTTATATTTCGATTATATTTTAAAGTCATTTTCTAATTATCTCAAGTGTTAAAATATAGTTTTCTGGAGGATATATAGTGACATACTAGTCTTTAATTTATATCCTACATAGCAAATAAGCATCCCTATATATTTTCAATAAAACCAAATTTACAAGAGTGAAGCCATGCGTGTGCATAAGGCAAATTGGATTTTTATCAAAGAATGCGTTCCCTGGCAATCGTAGCGAAATGCGATTTCTCAAATTAATGTAAACTGTTTAAGCCAACATGAGGCTGTCAAGCGAGGCATTTCTCCATCAGGAATATGTCAAAAGCGATTAATCCCCGCATACCCCCGCTTCGTGTGGAACGGCCCTAATCCTCGCACGCAACCCGCACAATAATGTACTATAATTTACTTCGGACATAATATTTGTTTATGCATATCATATGAGTTATTAGTTGAGTGAAACACTTCGACACTGTAAAAATTGTGCTGAAGATTATTTATCATTGTACTAGGGCTGCTGCGGGTCTTTTCTTTCTATAGATTAAAACATGATAGAGCTAATAAGAAATAGTATCTATTACAATTTTGTGTATTTGTTTCGGGACAAATTTTACTTTTCGTTTATGGAATAGTTATCGAGAGACGAAACATATCAAGCGTATTGGAATAAATTATATTTTAAAGTCAAATATCTATTTTAAAGTTACAAAGAATCTTGTTTCCAAACGAGTAATAAATTAAACTAGCTAATTAAAAATTAACGACATAAATTAAGTTCTAGGAAGCCGTTGTTTTTACGAGCGGAATCCGGATGCGACTGAAGACTGGTTGGTTCCGGTGAAAAAGAAACATTAGTAATTTGGTTTTTCATATGATCGCATTTGAAGTATCTATAATCTATATAATACAAATGAATCACCAAATGTTTTGCTAAACATAAAACTCGAGAACGGCACGACCAATTCTGCAGTCTTAAGGAGAGAAAACGCAAAAAAGGGGCAATAGAGCAGAGTAACGTATGCCGGGGCAGCTACTTTATATACTAGGTAACAAATCTCCAAACGCTCAGCTTATTAAACTCCAATTGTTCTGAAACACGCTACATTGACCCGCGGCTCTGACCCTATCTGTATACAATGAGCTTATCTTTCGGAATAATTGCTTCATTTATTTGGTGTGTACTTTCTATTTGTGTAGAAGATAATACATTTTTATAAAAATTATTGATTCATCTCGTTAATCACTTGAACCATCGTCGTAAAAAATACTTATTCTAATTTCCAATTAATTAGGTACGCTATCAAAAAGTGTTTCTTTAAAATGTATTTCACTTATTCAAATAGTATCAAATGGAGGGTTACGAATAATTTTTTTTAAATAACATAGCCGAGCGTAAACAGCGAAGCTTGAATCGTTTTTCAAAGACGTTTGAATGTTAAACTTTTTTCCTTGTAAATAATATTAAGGCGATTGCTAATGATACAAATATTTGAGCCCGATTTCTGAAGAAGATTTAAATTTATTCCATACACTTTCTAATACCACAGATCTCATCCCTCGTTCCTCATTTGTATTTGCCAACGTAATTGCGTTGCACTTGACGTGTCCAGCAAAGGGCGACCATTTGCATTTTAATCATGCTGATACAGAGTAATGTACGTACGAATAAATTACCACAGATAACATTATTAATGCATTACAGGAGCATTTACAATGTCAATGCGAAATTATCGGGAACATTATTTTGTAGACACAACATGTGACACATTTTGTTTTGTGAAGAATTTATATTACGAGTCGCGTTTTTGACATGTGTTAAGTGAAAAAATGTGTTAAGCATAATATAATCATTTAGCAAATAATGTTTTATGAGACTTTCAAATCATTGTCACGTAATATCTATTTAATTAATCTAACACTTTTAAAAGAGGAATTCTTTAATATTGACATAAATAAAATTAAAAAAACGCCTCATAATAATATAATAACTCGTAGCGTCACAAACGCTACGCTAAAACTTCCATCTTTTAGAAACCTTCACGGGAAGAGAACGTTAAATTATATGGTACCCTGTCTCATCAACAAACTACCTATATCTTTAAGAGATTCAATAACTCACAAAAATCTAAAATTCAAACTAAAGCAATACTTTTTAGTAAATATAAATAAACTATTATAAAAAAAAACCTTCTAATAACTCTAAAATATTAAGAACTTATAACTAATTTTATCTAAATATAAATACAAATAATACAAAATTATAGATTCACGAAAGGAGCATACTGTATGTTTACACGGCCAGCAAGATTACCGATGTCGCTCGTCACTAAAAAATTTCTAAGTACCCTCATTAGGATTAAGAACTAATAATAAGTATTAAAACATTTATGTAGCGGTTTGTGGGCTTATGGTGCACAGAAAAACTCGAATGAGTTTATGATTGCATCAATGTAAATTAAAAAATAAATAAATAAATAAAAAAAAAAAAAAAAAAAAAAAAAAAAAAAAAAAAAAAAAAAAAAAATAGAGGCTATAGCTTGCTCTAAGGGCTGTAGGGACTTGCTATTTGGTGATAGAATTCGGATTGAAATTAAAAAAAGTCACACGCCAAAAAATGGCATTGGTTATACATAAAATCCGAAAAAAAAAATACTTACGTCTGTACAAAAATCACATGTTAACTAATTTAAAACGGGGATTGTTGTGACTTGTGAAGTTTCTGTTAGGTGTAAAATCATTTGTTATACGACACAAATGTGACTTAATCTCTACTTTTATATTTAAATGTGTTAACTGTTGACAATAGTCTGTTTAATAAATTAGTTTTTCTAAAAAGGAAGTTTAATATTTATGACCCCGTTTATTTGTTCTATTTCAAAGTGTCGACTTAAATATAGGTTGTTATAAATCCAATTTGAATTATGCTTATCCTACTTACCCATAGAGCAGACAATAACTCATACGGGGACGTACCTACCGCAGGATGACAGTTATTCGAGCTTGTAAGGGTCCCCGGGGTTTCTTAATATTTTGGTAGAACTTGATATGACGTCTTAATTAAGGTTTCCATGTCATTGGGTAAGCCTATTTACTTACATTAATATTCTTATAACGTCATGTAGAGCGATACGATATAATATGCTATTTCATAATCAAATAACATCAACTAGAAAGAGAGTCTATGCGTTTATCAACATAATATGTAATTAAAGAATGATCCTGTAAGAATTTAATATAAGCTCCGAATGAATTGCATGATCTATTTTCGATTTATTCCCATTCAATGCAACACGAAAATAAACATGCGGGTAGATTGTCAAGTTCGCGCTCAGTATATGGGGTGTTTGTCTATTTCTGAACTGCGGTAGTTATAGCTCCATTATTCCTTTTTTTCACGTTTACCAAACGTACAAACAGGTTCGTTGAACTACGGTGACAGAGAAAGATCTCGGGCTCAGAGGTGCACGCTCGATTGAATATAAATTATGTTAGGAGACTCAAAGGGTATATGCTTATCTATTGATTGATTCATTTGAAAATTTCTTACCAATCTTGTGAGGTTGGGCGTTTGTGAATGTACAACTTCCTTTTCTTTTATTTTATTGTAACCTCCGACGTTTGTTTGGTAAAAAACTTTACGAGCAATTTGTTATTATTATGTGCACCTTTTGCAGATTTCTTGTTTAATTTAAAAACATATTTATCTAATTTATTTAGATTCTTTAACGGTAAATATTTTCAAAAAGTAAAAGGTCATGTTTTTGAGAGATAAAAATATTAATAAGCGTGGGTATCTTTCTTTTAAAAATACTAATCTCGGTAAACACCATATATCTTTTGCTAAATAAAAAAGTGATTTTATTAATTTTAAATACTTATAATGGAGTAATGTTAATATTTTGAAAATGAGTAAGTAATACGAATTTACTAAATACCGAGTTCCTTAATTATTTTCGTATTTGTATTCTTGCGGTCAATTGTAGAAAAGCCCTACGTGTCGTCTCCAATTCGTCTTGTCATCGAAATGTAATAAGTCCCCTCCGAAGGCGGATTGGAAAGCTATTTACAAAGCACGGGAAGAAAGGGGACCAGATAGAGAAAGCAAAATCGACTGGGAATAGCCCGGATCAAGTGACTTCCCGTTAATACAACCTGAAAGTAGTTTCTATATTCGTATCAGATATAACGTTTCAGTGACCACCGATGAGCTTTATATTATGTTTGTTTTAAGATTTTATTTA
Organism: Colias croceus; assembly: GCF_905220415.1. Taxonomy (NCBI): domain Eukaryota; kingdom Metazoa; phylum Arthropoda; class Insecta; order Lepidoptera; family Pieridae; genus Colias; species Colias croceus. The sequence goes on from NC_059538.1 coordinate 5,331,413, forward strand.
TAATACAACCGGTTATTTTAATCACGTTTGTCTTTGATGATATAAACATAGAGATCAAACATAGCTAATTGGTGGCATATTTTGGGTACGTTAGTAGTTTTTAAATTATTATGTTTGATGTATATCTTGTTATGATATAACGTAAAGCAACCTTTATCCTTTGTAAACTGATTATAGTAATATGGCGTATTGTTGAAGGGTCGAGAGCCGATTTGACCGCCTGCTCTATTACAGATACGATTCAAAACTTAAACCATAGCCTTCAATACTATTTTCATATAACATAACCTCCTCCTTTTTTGAAGTCGGTTAAAAAAAGAATAGGTTTGTCTTATTTTTTTAGGCTTTTATTTTTTAAAATTTAAAAGCTTATATGTACTCTACTATCCTCACTAACTGCCTTAATAAGAAGCAGATTAATTATAAAGAATAACATGTTTATACGAGAAGACCAAGTCAATAAAATTTGAATTTAGTGGCATAAATTGCCGAATAACGAGCGTGCAATAAATTTATCACCGATGTAGTTTGGTTGTACACAGCAAGATGTTACCAACGGAAACAGTTTATGTTTCCTCCCTGGATGCGGTAACTGAACGTAAGTGTTACCAAACATTGCTGTGTTTCCTTGTCTTTAATCTAATAATTTATAAGCTCATAATATAGATTTTTGTGTAGACATTGCTTAAGCCGTAATTTAATATTTAATTTAATTATAATTTTAACGGCATTCTTATCACCAAAAACTGAAACAGGGTTGGCTAATTGTCTACTTTCAGTTTACAGCACAAATAACGCTTCATGAAATTTTGATCATATCGGTAGCCGCACAGTTTCACTCTTGTTTTGTTACACAGCGATTAGAGAGGAAAATGAACTTTGTACCTTGACAATAGGAATTATGATATTGGTTTTTGTAAATTTGTACGCGTAAGGCGAGGGTGGCAATGTTTATTCACGCACAGCGATCGATCCGTGGAGCCTCCGCGTGAAAATTGCAACCCGTCGCCGAAGGCTTTCAGCTAACTTGATAGAATCGCTGGAAATGATACGTGTATTTTTAGAATTCAATTTTAAAGTACTTAATGAAGTGCTCTTATTTATTTTTGCGTTAAATTTTTTTTTAATTGACCAAATACATATTGCTATACATACCTATTTTAAAATGATGAAATATTTAATACCTACAAGCTACATACAAACCTACTTACTCATATAATATTTTTTTATATTATACTTCTATGTAGAATTAAGTATCAACAGCAGCAAAAATTTTTTGGTTATAAAAATATTTTTGGTATCTTTATACAGGGTTACTTGTAAAACACCAGCAACCTCGCAGGACAAGATAGCTAACATCATAAGCAACAACATTTGTTCTACGACTTTTGATAATTTGTTAGATTTTATTTTCATACAAAAATAAATATTCATTTTATTTTCTGTTTGAATATTATAAACTCTACGCGCATCTAAAATTTACGTTAACAAGAAGCGATCGAGAGGGGGAAGGGGGCGTCGCGTCGTCCTTTCGATAATGAATAGAACATAGACTTACAAATGTTAGGAGAGTAGAATAAAAGCTTAAAAAATCATTTAAAAATAATTTATTGCGTTATGCCAAAAGTCATAGAACAAATGTTGTTACTTATGATGTTAGCTATCTTGTCCTACGAGGTTGCTGGTGTTTTACAAGTAACCCTGTATATTATAATATTTTTAATGATATTTTGCATTAATTGCCATCAAATACATATTAAAATAGGTAAATGGTAGGTGAAAAAAGTGCCTCATATAAAAAAATACACGTACTTATAAAACATTAGTGATCACATAAATGGCATGGCAAGAAGATACATGGAGCAAAAACTATCAAAAACACATCGTACTACGATACCAGCCAGTTTTAAAGTACCAGAACCGTTCGAATTTTACAATAAAGCTACACCATTTGTACAAAGAACGCTATTATTTGTCGCCGACGAAAACTCGGGGCCTAAACCCGCATCAGTGCCACAAAATGGAACCGAAAATGCCACGCATGTCCCAGAGATTCCGGAAGAAATACCTGGCACATCTAAACGGCTCGAGGAGGAAGACAAATCGCCGAAAAAGAGCTCATTTTTCTTTTCCCCTTCGAAAAGTTGTAAGATTCACGGGCGCAGTTTTTTCCGGCTTCAGACGAGCCCTAAGAAGTCGAAAGCGGAGGCGGGTGATGTAGCTCAGGGCAACCGCGGGGCGGGGCCGGCGGGGAACGCGGGGCTCATCAGCTATGCTCCTGGCTGGTCCCTCAAAGGTGAACATCTTATGAAATGGCAAGAGTCTGGAAAAACAACGATTGAGGTAACGTATCTGGCTTTGTTTTCTCAAATGTTACATAGGTCACAAACGAACACGGTCTAACAATGATATAAATATAATTTTATGAAGAACATATTATATTTATTATAAAGATTACATTTTATTCCAGGTAACTATAAAAATTATTAGATAATTCATTTAATTAAACATGGGACCATTTTAATATGTAATTAGAGCACATCAGGCCTGTTTGTTTGCCAACCAGAGGTTGATATGTAAATTTTGCATGCAAATCTATGCGGAGGGGTTACAAGGGAAACTCGGTGGCTTTAAGAAGAAAATGAAAATTTCAATCTAAACTCGCCCTCAGGTGACTGAGCAATGAAAAGCTTTGTAAGTTTTCGTTCAAAAAAGCATATTTTTGTGATTATGTACTTTAACCGCTTTCTTTCAGATTTTTTGAAATGGTTCTCCATTCAAAATTATACTTTATTGTAATAATTTCCGAATCACAAAACCGAATGCGTTCCTTTACCTATTTTTTTTGTACATTAATAACAATAATATAGAAAATAGGCATGAACGTAAAAGTTTATAATCTAATATATAAAAATCAATGCCACTTTTCGTTGTAATTCCATAACTCGAGAACGGCTGAACCGATTTCGATAATTCTTTTTTTATTATATTCCTTGAAGTACGAGGATGGTTCTTATGTAGAGAAAACGTTAATATGTACCACGGGCGAAGCCGGGGCGGACCGCTAGTAACTTATATTATAAAGGCCAAGTTCGGTCGTTTCTATAAAAACCTTTTAATCCATGTTCGGCAAAATAGAAGAGCGGTTTTTTCATTCGAATAAAATCTTTTCCGACATTTTCCTGCAATAATAATATCGAATTAGTCGTCTCGCTTCCCTCGACTTTTCGCTGTTATCTCGCTACACGGGAAACTAAACTTATAATACGATCACAAAGTAAACCGCTTTTAATACATTAGCTCATTGCTATTATTTTCACTGTAATAAAATGTGTCCTCCTAATATTATAAATGCGAAAGCTTATAAGGATGGATGTGTATGTGTGTGTTTGTTACTCTTTCACGCAAATACTACTGAACCGATTACATTAAAATTTAGCATAAATATAGAGGGTAACTTGGATTAACACATAGGATAGGTTTTATCCGAAAATCCCACGGGAGCGGGAACTATGCGGGTTTTTCTTTGAAAACGCGGGCGAAGCAGCGGGCGGAAAGCTAGTTACAAATAAATAAGTAAATAACATATTATTTTAATTTCACCCTCATTAGTAACTTGACTACTAAAGTGGTAGAAAAACTAATATTTATATAGAGTTGTCAGTCCCCATCTGATATACGAGTATCTTTTGTTTTCGTGACAGACATATTATTTATTCACCCCATCGAGCAAATAATGTGGCCATTTCTTATTTTTATACTCAGCTTATAGAGTGATAGATGTGTTATATGGATATTGAGTGTGAATTGAGATTTATTGTTTCTACTGTAAGGTTATATTTAACTGTAATGTACCTAACTGTAATGTTATATTTAACTAAGCTGGATTGAAATTGTGATAAATTCAAATTAATAAATAGCGTGTGTACCGAGCAGTACCGAGCATACGTGTCAGAAGTGAAACTTATTTCAAAGATAACAAAATTGTCGCTTTACTCCATGACGTGATGCTTTTGCTATGATGCAACCTTGAAATTTTCTCTCAACGCGCCTAAAGAAGTTTCACTTCAAAAAATACTTACCATGTATGTATTTGTAGACGAAAGTTGCGAAATAGTAGGTATATTAAAATGAACATTGAATATTAAAGGTTAGGTACACTTTGTCCTTTGAAATGAATGCCTCTTAATATTTAATTAAACCTCAATTCGTCAAAATAACGTGGGGCAAGCGTGGGGCGTTTTGACAGATTTTCTGCAAGGGTGATATAATTATTATTGACATGTTCACTCAAACTCGAAGATCGTAATATGGCGAATGCTTCGGAAAGCGTCTTAGAAGGCTAATTATACAAAGGATGTAGTTAGGGTACGGAAGAAGGGGACGTCTACAGGTCTGTTGGTGACGGAGGTTAACTATCAACGTTAATACATGTTTACTTTGGAGACGTTAAGATCTGGATATGCAGAATGAAATGAGACAGAACTGCTCTAGTTATGTGCATTAGTTAGATTTTTAACCGACTTCAAAAAAAGGAGGAGGTTATCAATTCGGCCGGTATATATATATTTTTTTTTTATGTATGTACACCGATTACTCCGAGGTTTCTGAACCGATTTACGTGATTCTTTTTTTGTTCGATGCGGGATGGTGTCGAATTGGTCCCATAAAAATTTTATTCGGATAGGCCCAGTAGTTTTTATTTTATGAGCATTTTTGTCTGTAGGTATTTGTAAATTTTGCAAGTGCAAGTTTGAAGTCGGTTGTTTTTAACGCAGTTATCACTTGTGAGTTTTCTTATTCAAATAAAGATATGCCTCTATCTGATATTTGTATACATATTGTCTTTAATTTTAATCTATAGGTATATATGGGTATAAACTAATAAATATAATATATGAATTTATAAATAAGATTTTATCGATCTCATGGCAATTCATATAAGAAAACAAACGTAAAGTTGCGAATTTTCAAGTATGAGAAACTGATCAAGGTTGACTATGTATGGGTTTTCAATACTACTTGTGTATTCAAAGACAAATTATGAACAGAATAACAATGCGAACTATTCATTGATAGTAATAAAGTATACATCGTATGTACATGTATTGCCATTATTTAATACTTATGACGGCCTCTTGAATATATTTAGTTGGTTAAAAATCTATTTTATTCAAGGTCGCATAATATTGTCTAATATCTACTAAATAAAAATACACATAATTTTAGAACACATTAAAAATTACGCTAACGAGAGAACATATATATGTAACAATAGGAAAGCATTTCGTATATATTCAGATATGTGCAGAATTATAATAGTTGACACGATGAAATTAATCAGAAATCTACGCAACCATATCCGAACGAGTCCTCTATCTTAAATGAAACATGTAATCTATATTTAATAACAATATAATGCTCTCATACTAGGTCATATTGAAGCCTTGAAGTTATGGCAATCATGTTCCGATTACTGAACAAAAACAATTGAAATGTGGTTGGTGACGTCACACTCGAACGTGCGGTCATCGGACAGCAGTCAAGCTCGTATAAATTTCTGTTGGCATGTTAGGATTGTGGACAGGTGGGCTCTTTGCCCTCCCCAAAATTGCAGTGGAATGTGCACCGCAAGTGACCGTTTAGGGCGTGTTACACAAGCGTTTAAATATTATTACCTACTCGTAAAGTTAAAAATAAAGTTTTTTTTAATTTAGATTTCAGTTTTACTGTTCTATGCGTCCGAAATTAAAATATCAGGTCTAATTATAAATATATGTTAAATGTGACCTTATATAAATTATAAATCCTTGACTTGCCAACCATCATTTCCGAGTGAAATCACCGGGTTTTCATTTAAAAAGCCATCCAGATTTGGCGTGTACTCGAGAGAGTTAATAGATTTATGAACATTTAAATGTTAGGAAGGTACATAAATATTTTTCTAATATTGTAACAAGCAATTTTAATCAGCACTGTTTTAAAGTATACAAGTTTTCAAAACGCACCATTTCTTGTTTCTTTAATAATAGAAAAAAGTTGGTATATAGTTTATAATAAGTATCCGTATTAAAGCCGAAATATAAAATTAAGTTTATTATTGATAATATAAAACCGTGTGTTCACACCTTTACACAGCTCATTGTGAGGCAGGAACGCGAACATCTTTTGTACACGTACTGAATTAATTCGCGGTATCAGGTCCACGTTAATTTTTATCGGACCGTGCTGACAAGGGAAACCCGTGCGTTTGTACAATTATAGAAAACCTTTATAATTGTTTTATACTCTATATTCGAGACACGTTCTGCTGTTGGTATTGATAAATTACTTACTGGAGCTTAGGTCAGTTCGATACAAAAATACGAATGTGACATTCCCATATTAATCAAAGAAATGTTTGGAGTCTTCGAATCTAAGCAAAACAAACGTCTAGAACTCATTGAAAAGAGTATTTCTGAGATAAAAGAGATTAAAAAACATTGTACGAGCATGGACCAACATAATAAAGAAATAGAAAAATCATTGGAATATATTAGTGGGCAATTGGAAACATTGCAGAGTAAAATTGAAGCTCTGGAGGAAGTTAAAAAAGAGTTGTCTAAAGAAATCCATTCAATCCACGAAAAGTGTGAAGTTTATAACCAATTCTGTATTAAAACTTGTATTGAAATACGAGGGGTTCCGCATCAAAAGGAAGAGCAAAAAGAAGGGTTATATAAAATGGTACACTCATTGTTTAACTCATTAAAATTAGACTATCATACGTCGGATGTTCGAGACGTCTATCGGCGATTTAACCGAAACAATAAAACGTCATCCCCTCCTATAATTATTGAGTTTACATCCACCTTTACTAAGCACAAGGTTTTGGAGACTGCAAAGAAACTGTACAAATCTACACAGAAGCAACTAAATGCAAGCCATCTTGGATTAAATTCAACATCAACCATATATATGTCAGAATTATTAACTGCTAAAATAAAACGGCTATTCTTCCTGGCGAGAGACTTTGCTAATACGGAAAAGTACAAATATTGCTGGTCGAGTAACGGCCGTGTGTTTCTGCGCAAAGCTGATGGTTCTCCTCATATCCACGTAAGAGATGAACAACAATTAAAAAGTCTTACTCAATGACTAATAACAATAATATATTTTGGTATTTTTTATGCATGTATTTTAATATTGATTAGTGTTAAGTTAAATTATGTTAAAAATTTTATTAATATACAAGGCTTTAAATACAATAGTCTTACAAATTATGCTTATTATATTTTATTTAATAGAATAGCGTCGTTTAAGTATCTAAATAATATTTTTGCAAAATGTATTATATTAGAAGATATTATTTATGTTTGTGCAACTAAAATTATATTATTTTTTGATGAGTTTATTCTTATACAGTGTATTATCAATTATTGCTTTATAAAAGATCGTGTACTTAATTCTAATATAATATTATTTATGAAATGTTTGTTATGTAGTAATATAACAAAAAATGGAATTGTACTTTTGAAATTAACTATTTACAACGAATATTTAAAACGTTCTAAAATTATAATTGTAACTCATCAAAAATGTATAAATATTTTATTGATTTCTTACGCTTTCACTCTTGCACATATCAACTGCTCAGAAATTTGTGTGTGTCGATTACAAACATTTAATTTCAACCTTATATATATCCATAATATAATACATTCACCTTATCCACCTACACCACTTACATATTATAACTCTGCCAGACACTATCTTTATTTCTTCAAATGGGACAACAATAAACGTATCAAAGATACGTATTGGTCTCCACATAATCATTATAATAAATTCCAATGGCTAACACAAACTTAATAATTGATGATATAGATCAGACATGTATTATTCCGTTCTGGCAAACCTTTAAGCCCGAATCTTGCATCCATTACTTTGGAGACGTTAATAGACAGTTCACAATGATTACACAAAACATAAGAAGTATACGTAAAAACATCAGCGCATTTGAATTATTTCTAGATCGTCTTGGCTACCAGCCGGATGTTATTGTGTTAACAGAATGTTGGATTGACGATACATTCGGGGGTATAAATCTTTCTGGTTATTACTGTGCATACTCAAAAAAATACTACAACAAAAGTGATGGTATTGTAATTTTTTATAAAGCTAGCCTTAGCAAGGTGAAAATAGTGGAACCTAGTTTTCGTAATGGGACATGTTTAATCTTAGAAATAGACTCTATTATTTCTATAACTTCAATCTATAGATCTCCTTCTTTTACTTCCATGACAGATATAAATAACTTTTTGAACTCTTTAGAACTTGTATTAAAAAAATGTACGAGTAGAAATAGAGTGATAACCGGTGATTTGAACCTGGATATAACAGATATTGGCATGTCTATCTATTCTGAGCAATATTTAAACCTAGTGACCCAATATGGCTATATACCTGCATATAATGTACCAACGAGATCGGGGAGCTGTCTTGACCATTGTATGATTAAGTCACGATCACAGTGCAAAGCTATTATTTGCCACTCTGATATTACTGACCATGATACTATCTTATTGTCAATTAGCCTTACAATAATGGATAAATGTTTTTCAAATAGTACAGATACATTAATTAAATCAAAAATTAATCACAATAAATTGCTAGAGTCAATAGAAAATATGGACTGGTCAACTTTATATAACTGTAGTAATGTTGACATGGCGGCAGAGCTTTTTATTGACTCTCTCACTGATCTCATTACACAAAATACCACAAAAATCATTACAAGTAAACGTAAATCAACTTTAAAACCATGGGTAACCCCAAACTTATTAAAATGTCTGAAAAAACGCGATGCTTTACATATGACGACAAAAAAGTTCCCCGACTCCGAAGCACTTAAAAATGAGTATAAAAAATATAGGAATACCTGCAATAATTTATTTCAAAATTTAAAAGATGAATATGATAGACAGGCTATTCAAGATACAAGAAAAGATAGTAAAAAACTTTGGAGAACTGTCAAAAGGATATGTAAAATTGATGATGCCAAAAATAATCGAAATGAACTTCTGAACATCAAACCTAACAGCCCTGTAGATTCCCTTAATACAGTTAATGATTATTTTTCAGAAATAGGTGAAAAATTGGCTACTAAAATTCTAGATAATCTTGATAAATCCGAATCAGAACTAGCTCGAACTTACCCTAATTTACCAAAAAGTCCATCGAACTCACTTGCTTTCACACCTACCGATCCTTCTGAAGTAGTGAAAGTCATTAATTGCTTGAAAGCAAACTCCGCTCCGGGAATAGATGGCATTACTAATGCAATTCTAAAATATGCCAAATTATCTCTTTCTCGTCCAATTTCTTTTATAATTAACTTGAGTCTATCTTCCGGTATATTTCCTAGCTGTTGCAAACTTGCTAATGTCTGTCCAATTTTTAAACAAGGTGACCCTAATACACCATCCAACTATAGGCCTATTTCTCTTCTTAGCTCACTATCTAAAATTATAGAAAAAATAGTAAACAGCCGACTGATGCGCTTTCTAGAGAAGGAAAAAATATTATCACCTAACCAATACGGGTTTCGAGCTGCCAGATCTACGGAGGATGCCATCACATCATTGGTTGACTTTATTGTTACTAAATTAGATGGTGGCTACAGATGTGCTGGCGTTTTCCTGGATCTGGCAAAAGCATTTGATACTGTTTCTCGAAAAATCCTTCTCAAGAAACTTGAGTGTGTGGGAATTAGAGGTTTACCTCTGGAATGGTTTTCCTCATATCTATCTCAGCGGTTACAGCGGGTAAAGTTGGAAAGCTTCTGTAGTGATATTAAATCTATAAATTTCGGCGTTCCTCAGGGTAGTGTTTTAGGTCCTACCCTTTTCTTGGTCTACATCAACGACTTCTGCTCATTGAACATGCTTCAGGCTCAAGTTTTTGCCTTCGCAGATGATACTGCTGTTATATTCTACGAGCGCGACTGGGCTGGAGTCGTTGGTGTAGCCCAAGCAGGTCTTCAAATAATGGCAAGTTGGCTGCAAAGTAATCTACTTACCCTAAACACCGACAAAACAAAAGTTGTTTGTTTTCACACAACACTAAAAACGGCACCTGGGGTAGATATGAGGTTTACCATCCATCACTGCAAAGATGGTACACCACTATGCTCGTGCCCTAACCTCCAAATAGTAGATGAAACTAAATATCTTGGTGTCATAATTGACAAGAAACTAACATGGGAGACCCAAGCACGTGCTCTAAGCTCCAGAGTTCGTAAACTCATGTACATGTTCAGACTATTAAGAAATGTGGCTGATACAGAAACGATGCGTATTATATACACAGCGCTGTGTCAGTCGCTTCTGTGTTACGGAATATGTGCATGGGGTGCAGCTTGTAAAAGCACACTACTGAGGGTGGAAAGGGCACAAAGGGCAGTAATAAAAGTGGCGTATAAAAAACACTTACGATTCTCAACAACGCAACTGTATCTAGAAACCGGCTTTCTTAGTGTACGGAAGTTATTTTTAATGGCACTCATTTTAAAATTTCATAAGTCAGCTAATAGAACTTTAACAAATCCAGAAAGTAGACGTCTTATATGGCAAACTCCAGCCACTCATACCTCTTTTGCTCAGAAATCTTTCTCTTTCTTAGGTCCTTACTTATATACTAAAATTAACAATACATTAAATATTTTTAAAATGACTAGATGTAAACTAAAAAAGTCACTAAAAGTATGGATGCAAGGCCTTGATTATATTCAGACGGAAGAGATTTTGAAGTTGGAAGTATAGAGACCTATCTAAATTACTCACACACACCCAAACACACACACATACACACACACACACATACACACGCGCACACCCACACACACAAACACACATACACACGCATGTTCAACAGTGATTTATATAATTTGTATTGTATAATTATTAATTATTAAAAAATTTGTTTTTTTGTAAAAATTTTATGCAAATGGAAGAAACTTGTTCCCACGACACAGGGAATCCTAGTGTGGGAACAAGGGTTCTTATATTGTATGTATCATATTATTTTGGATAATAAAAATTATTGAATTATTGAATTATATATTTATGGATTAAGGTGACAACGATCAGTAGGTTACAATTGATCCATTATTATACTATAGTATACACAGTATTTGATATACAGAAATTGTATAGATTGATAGCTTTGAAATGACACAATCTTGATACAATAGGTAATGTAATTTTTGAACACATTTGTGAATGATCATAATTGAAGAAGAATTTCTCGCGTTTTCAAGTTTTCTTTATAGATATGTAATGTATTAAAACAGACGATAATACAGGAACATTGTTGATACATTTATCTGTTTTAAATACCTATATGTTTGAGCTATTGTGTTAAAACTATCTTTTAGTCAAACAATTTACGAGGGGAGCTTGCGATTCCCCTGTTGTTTTTACATTATCATGAACAATACAAATGCGAAAAACTTTTTTATTTTTTCATTGTTGTGATTCATATTCGAAGTAAGAAGAGAAATGAATTCCCTCACTTGCTTATGGTATATGAATTATCATAATCATTTTCACTACATTATATTATAATAGACGACGGCGCCTAGACATTGGTTTAAACAACACTTTGTTTAAATAGAAACCTTAGAATGCTTGCTACTTACGTACAAATTGGCTATTAGCGATAGATTCACTATAAATCAGAGAATTGTCAATGAAGTCGTGTACTCTCACGTCTCGTGATGTTACACCAGTCCATTCTTCAAATCGCGTGAATGGGATTTTAATGCAACGTCCAATGAATATAAAGTACGGCCACTCATGAGCCGCAGATTGTCACGTTGTAATTAGCATCTAACATATGGTGATACAGTCTTAGACCGCGTGTTCGTTTGTTGAATGCACTGAAACGTCTATAGTGAGATAACATAGAGAATACTTTTTTAACTACAAAAAAATGTATTAAAAACAAAGTTACGATACCGCATTCTTATCTTAATTGTTAATATGAATGTCACTGACTTTTGTTGATGTGGTACGTAAGTTTATTGGCACGTTAATAATAATTAAATACAATTGAGTTAGTATAAAGGTCATTCTAGGAACTCAAGCGGTGGACAAGTCTACATGGCGAAATATTTGATGCTAAATATTGTATCGGGTTTCAGAATACAGTACGGTCCAGTAACCTGACATGTCAATTAAGAAATGTCGACCGTCGTCTGTGTTCATTTAGATTTATTTCAGATGCTAATAAAATTATAAATGTGATACATTAAGCCGGGTATGCGGTCAAAAATGATCTAATGTACATATTATTTACGCTAACAATATACCTACAATAATAAACGGATATTCTCACAACCTATACCTAAGTATATTCTTATTGTCATATAAATTGCAATAGGAATATTATATCTTCGGGAAACATTCTCACAGATGCATCTGGGTATTCAATTGGATTGAGCTTTATGGCACTAATAAAATTTAATATCTTGCAGATAGCTGGTTCAATGGACACTCGGCTAGATAATTAATAAATAAAATAATTTAAACAAAATTACTACGATTATCATAATTTAATTGCGAATTTTTATTATACTACACTAGCACATAACAACAATAAATCTATTTCGTTTTCTAATATTAATTCTGAATAATTTTCCAAAATCATACTTGATTCACTAAATCTCTTACAACATTTTACGAAGAGGACATTTTTACATGCGCGTTAGTTCATGCTTGATTTATTCTGCGAGCTTGATTGAAAATTCACTAATTACTCCATATGCGAGGCAAGCTACGTAAATGTGACTTTATGATATTTGTTAGCATTCCCAGCACGCTTCATTAACGGTTCATTACATTTTGCGTCGTTTAATTGGCTTACCGTTGCATGTCGTGCTTGGAATCAAAACCGAAATCAATTAAGATTTGCGTCGATGATACAACAATGATTTATTTTGAGTCTTCTATGTGATAGGCAAAATTTTACCAAACCGTTTATCACGATCAAGGAAAATTTTACAATTCATTTCATCAACGTCTTGGGTAAGTTTTGTAAAAGACTGGATGGATAAAGAAGATAGAGTGAACCAGGCTGAAGACGAAAAAATATTGCAGTTAATTTTACATTGTACATCCGTACGAAAGTATAAGAAAACATGATAAGTTCAGAACAACACCTAAATCATTAGTAAGAACATTTATCGCGTTGTGTTATTTATTTGCAACAAAAAAATAATTCTCAATTTCCTTTACCTAACGACTTTCGTTTTGCAATGTTCACACCCTTGTATCATAAATCTATGATTTGTTTCAAATTACTGCGGTGCGTAGGTTTCCCGCCTCATCCATTCGAGGGCTTACTTAATTGTTTTGAGCACACTATATTATTTTGATTTATGGCTTGTTGATTGTTGCAACTCGATTACGTAGGGTCTTTGTTAAGCCTTAAATTGAATGAAATGAAAAATAAATTAAATCTGTCGTTCTAAAGTGGAGCGACGCGCCTTCAAAGAATACGTTCGGTCGCATTGTGTGTATTGACAATAGAGCCAATAAAAATCGAATACTAATCGAATTACGAATGTTTATCAGATTGTATTTATTTGTGTTATTCTGCTAGTTACATGTTTTATGTATTTATAGCACAGTAATATTATGAAATATGTAATTTATACAAAGCGAAAATATGCATTTTGCTGATTTGCAAGCTTTTACCTTCATAAGTACAATACACCTAGCCAATCAAATAATAATCACACAAACTTCTCCCATGAGCTAATCGATATTGTCTGCGACTATTTGTTTGCCAAATTGTTACCATTTGTGTTGGTCAAGTTAAACTACCGTAAAATGTTTGAGTATGACTAACGAACGGGTAATAAAAATTGTTTTACAAATATATAGTAGTGTTTGTTTTCAATACAGTAAATGTTTTGATGTATAGTTTAGACTATTTTCTGAAACGACGCGGCCTCATTACTCTCTATGCTGTAGATAACACGTACTAAGTATAATTTAGTCGCTAGGAAAAGCGTGAGTCAGTGAGTGAGTCACAATCCCGATCTTCATCTGCCCGGTAAATCGAACCTGGCCGAAATGTCTGCCAGACAGCATGAATAACCAGCGTGAAAACTCAAGTAATAAAATAACAACTAATTTTCGGTCGTCACATGAAATTTATGAACGAATAAATATGGATATTTGAAGTTTGTTTCATGTCGTTTTAGGAATGTTTAAAGCCATTCAATTTGCATTACACAATAACTTAAATATGGTTATTCTGTAAAAGTCTCAATTGTACGAATGACTCGCTTGGTTTCTTGGTAAAAGAGACGTTTATGGATGTCAAACAAATCTAAAAATAACATCTATTTACTTGGTGTTGAGAAATATAATCCATTGTTTGTGTATACTTTAATAACTTAAACATTTATTAGTTCATTATATTATGTCACAATATTTTAGTTAAACAATAAGTATTCGAAATCACATTCGAACTTTCAAGCAATACATCCATTGATATCAAATAAATATAAATAAATATTGCAATAAAACCAGTTACGTCTGTATGGTGCAACGCACTTCAATCGCAAGCTACCGACATTAGGGATAATAAAAATCTTAAATTCATCAATAAAAGATGGACGCGGATAGTTTAGAATTATTGTTGGCGGGAAGAAATAAATCGTTCGAAAATCTTAATCGTTGTATTCTATTAGAAATCGTGATGTTTTAAAGAGCTTTAAGTTCTTTAAGCAAATCATAATATTATGATTCTTTTAAAGAAAAAAATAAATAAGCTTATATTGAATTCATTGATAAATGTGACTAATTGAATTGTAAATGCTATGTTTAAATGATGAAAGAGTTTTATAGTGCAGTAAAACTGCGATTATGAAACGCTTGTAAAAATAACGTGAGGTTAATATCTCTATCACCTGCGTTCGGAAACGGAATTGGGAAATTGGGACAAACATATTATTACGATTAAAGAACATTGGGGTTGTGTTTTCATTAAATTTGATGTTTTAATTTTTTTATAATATTTTCAATAGTCCTGTCTTAAGACGCAAGTATCCTAGTATTTGGTCTGATTTAACCATAAAATATGTAGAGCCGTATTTAATATGACAAAAGTAAAAATAGTGCATGGACATTTAATGCAGTATCTATTATATTACACATTTTCAATAGGATTTTCGATACTATCTTTCTATCACAACATGCAACGGATGAAAAAGTGATATTTTTATTCATAGACTCTACCATGTCACCCAAACGTGTAGTCACGCTTCCCTTTATCCCGTTCACAAAAGATCTAAATACGTCGGTAGGTCAAGTGTCCGGACGTGAGGCTCGGTGCAACAAAGCCTTTTTTTGTTGATAAATCTTGTGACATGCAGAGGTGTGGGGTGACAAGATGAATCTTCGCGTGATGATGCTTTAGAAATAGGGAGGTTAATTTAGCCATAATAATGTCAAAATAATAAAGTCACTTTTTAAAATAATTTTAGGTATTTTACCAATCACTAGGCTTTTCAACTGTAATAATTATAATTCATTTCATTTATATTTATTGCTCATCTAAATTATAAACAATCTAGTCCATAAAAACTTTTACAATTTCACTTTTTCAAACCTTACTTGCATAAGCGTTTGACCTTGTGATTATGATCAAGCGTTCTAATTTTTATATGTGTGTATACATTTTCAGTATTAGCTGAAACTTATACGTATATTAGCCACCTGTTTGAACAGCTTTTGAAGCTTTCGGGATTCTGTTAGTCACAAGAGCGCACGCGCAGGAGCTGCGCGTGTCGGTTATATTTACCGAATGTCGATTCTATACGAAACTTAGTTCTGTGCTGGTAGAGTGTTTAATATGTAAATATTTTTGAAACGTATAATACAATTCTGGGCAACATGAAGTTATTAACATTTAAAATAGACAGGATAAATAGCAGAAAGTTCGTTTTTACTGTTTGTAATATAATTGTGAAAAGTGTACTAATTCTAAGAAATATTTTCTTTTATTAAACATACTTTATGAAATTTACCTCATTGTTTAGCAATAAATCCTCTCCATACGAGGAAATACAGCCTGCAACGAGTTTTGTTAATGCACCGTAATTTCGGAACGTATGTAGAGGATAAATCAACTTTAACAAAGGTAAATTTAAATTAGCGTGCAAATAAAAAGTATCGTATGGTTTGTGAATTGGCGATTCAAATCAGATGTTCGCAAAGGTCTCTGATAATAAATAACTAACGGTAGGTTGCGAGTGAGCTTCGACGCTTTATTGTAACAAGCACAACTGCGCAAATGTATTACAATACTGACAGGATTTATTAAGAACACGTGTCTAATTATACTTTTAATTAAAAAATAAACTTGGACGGATTCGCGGGTGCAGATTTCATTCCTATCAATTATAATTTGCAAGTCTCGGAGCGTATAAAAAAAAAAAAACATTTGAACATGAGAAGTATATTCTTAGTTTTATTTATTTTCTAAATTAAAATAATAAATATTACTCACATCATAAAACAATTGACGTTATACATCTATGATGTAGGTACACATTCAGAAATTGATCAAACAGTGATATTTATCCAATTCTAGCCAAATTTTGGAAAATAAATTGGCTTGGAATAGCTAATAATCGTTACTAAACTAAACGCTAAATGCATTGGTAAAAGTCAGCAATTTTTACCTCAGGAAAGTGTACCTCCATATGATTAAAGATTTGTATTGCAAAATCGTGAAGGGAACAGACATTGTCTACTGGAAACAGAATCAAAGCAAGACGATGTTGACAAATGTGCCGCGGCGTCCGTCCATACAGTTACCTACTTCGGTACTATTTATAAATTCAACGGAAATGTTTAAATACTCCGCCAAAGATGATTGCATTGACGATTAGTGGCTTTTGTAAATATTCTTCGATTCGGAAATGTATTATAATATATTCTTAATCGTTCTCTTCTTCGTCTTCTTGAGTTGCAACTCCTGTTACCACTTAGATGGTTTCTGCCAGTGTCAAGTTTTGAACAAATAATCAGAGATTTTTTGTTATTTTAAAAGACATATTTCACGACGTTATGCATTAACTTAATTATAGTACTAAATATAAATTATGTGCTTTTACATGCTTATAAAAACAGTTTTCAATAATATTCGACATTTTATGACGTAGTGTATTGTGTGGAGCATTAGGTCATGTAAACTTACATAAAAGCTCCATTTCAAAGTAAACTGTTAATTTGAAAACAAAACATACGAAATTGTTATTTTTCAATTATGTTCGGGGTTGGCTAATATTTTACACCACTTATAACAATAACTCTTTATAGAGCATAGCTCTAGATAAATAATTACAAATTGAAACAAGTCTCCTTAACGTAAGCTACATTGGCACAAACAACGGTTTTATCGCTTTATAGCGATTTAATTCAGTTATTATTTTTTTCCTACACAATCAAAGTGAGATCCAAAGAAAACGGTGGCAAGTTTAAGGTCGTGACACAAGTACAATAAAAATGTCACAACTCCTTATACGCATCTAATAATCACGTTTTCGTGCTTTGTTTTATTGTTGGGAAAATGGTAGTTTTACGATTATGTCACAAGTTCGTTGCTCCGCCCGGCGCACCTTCCGCGCTTATAAATACTCTGTGTCGAACATTTGACAGGCGTAAACAAACACGCCGGATCGGATGCGGACGGCTATAGCACACTTTTAATGAGCTTTACGACTTATTACGCCACAGTTGCCAATATAGGTTAGCTTTAAATGCCCGATGCCGTGGCCTCCTTTTTAAAGTCGCAGGAAATATTTCACATTGTTTGAAATTGTTATAGAACAATAAGAAGCCATAGAGACGCACCTTGATTGTTCTTTGTAAACTATCAAATCTCTACAGTTCTTTTTATGTTGTTGTGTATGAAACTATTTACTGTACTCGTGTCTAATTTCTATTATATTATAATAAAGTTACAAAGAAACTGAAAATTAACGCGTGAGTAGTCTTTCATCATACACAGATCTTGTCTCTTTGCCAATGTTGAGAGGTTTAAGACGTCTAAACGATTCAGTTCAAAGAGGTGCTAGAGACGGTTTACGTCCTATTCCACATCATCTATTTGGTGTAGTCGTTTTAGTTATTTGAGCTTATGGTTCACTAATATGTTCCTGTTTAAAAAACACAATATGTGTGGTTAAAAACGCTTTTTTATTTCAAGAAAATATATAAGATTTAATAAAATCCAGTCCGCATTCAGTTAGTTCCAGTAATTGTAGAAAATAAGGCGAAACTCACTCACCCCTTTTAAAAAACAAAACGCCTGATTGTTAAGTATAATTAGGCATTGTAGTAGTAAATTGCGTAAACAAGGCACGACTATAAATAATAGCTAGGTGTTGCACTCAATGTGTAGCCCACGCGCTACAGAAACCCATAATTACTAAAGGGTTATCATCACGTACAGTTCAATCGTGGGAGAGAATATTGTAAAGAAAATTAATTTATAAACTGAAGCTATAAATATTCCGTTTTTACAATTTTAACAAAAATGTTGCCCTCAATAAAATCACCAAACATAATTTTACTACAATTAAACGTTTTATTAACATTGGAACTTTTACAACTCAGCTCTTATTCTTGAATATTTTATTATTCCGTGTAGGCGTTTATCTTTAAACTCGTGGTGTAATTAAATCAACAAATAAATATGAGATATACATTCCGCCCACTAAACGGTACTTAGTCATTGTTCTAACTTGTTCGTACTTTCATTTCAATAGATCCTATGGCGCCTACACTTCTCTGTAATTATGCAGATTAAATAATAACTACAGCGCTAGATAGACTGATGCTTTGTTTGAAACACGGTTAACGTTTATTAAGGATTTTAATAAGGGTTTGTAGTCTCCTAAGTAACTTATTAAAGCTCATACGTCTCCAGAGTCGTGCCCGACAAAGGAGATTACCTCCACTTTATGCTGTGGTTATTCCATATCATGATGTGACGCAGTCTCGCACGACGTGGGTGTAGGCGCCATCCACTAGAGTAAATATTCCCAGAAAAGTTTATCTCACTACAGACTTATCCATTCATTCATGGACCATGACGCACACTCAGAATACATTGCTGAAACTTGTTGATCATATTATGAGTAAATTCCTGCGGCTCAAATGAAAATGGTCTCTAGAAACATGTTCCATTCGTAAGGAAAACTGAGGCCGATTATTCGGAATAGATAGTTTAAACAGGATGAGTTATGACTAAAATTACATGTTTGATAATTTAATGTTGCTCAGAATATAATTGAAAAATATTTCGCAGTATATGAACAAGTAATTTATTAGCAGAGTGATTTTGAGATGTAGTTATTGTAGTGAAAAAATGATACCGACGTGTATCCGAGCTCCCAGATCAATTCAAGGCTCCACTGATGATGTCACGCGGCAGACGCGGTCTATTGTACAGGTATTTTTTTACAATTCTATTGAAATATTATTATTATTTTTTTTTATTTTTGGTGGTAAAACCTCGCCCATTTCTGGGGAAATACGCTAAAGTAGCGGGCTTTTGGCCAAAGCAACTTTAGGGGGTATATAAAAGTACATACGTATATATATGTTATATAATATTCAGTCTATAGATAGGAATTTCCTTACAATCCTGCAGGTATTTAGTATGACTGCTTTCTGTAGCAGAGCGTATGTGAGAGGGTGTAAGTTAAGAGTTTTCAGACTGGTGTGTAGAGTTTTGGGGATGACGCCTGTACTAGAAATAATAATAGGGATAGTTTTAACGGTGTGTACCTGCCACTGGGTTTTGAGTTCTATTGATAAATCTGTATATTTTGATAGTTTATTTGTGTGGGTGGAACTAAGATTATGTGTGTTCGGGATTGCTATGTCTATTAAATATATAGTTTTATTTTTCTTATCGTGAAGTGTTATGTCTGGTCGATTATGGTGTACAGTTTTATCGGTCAGTATTGTTCTGTCCCAATACATCTTGAAGTCCGGTGAGTCTAAAATGATTTGTGGGGTGTATTTATAATATGGTGTTTTTTCTGTAATGAGTTTGTGTTTGTATGCAAGTGTCTGGTGTACTATAGCTGCTACCTGGTCGTGTCTGTGTTTATAGTCAGTTTGTGTGATGGATGAGCATGCACCTGTTATGTGCTGGATTGTTTCAGGTTGTTTATGACAGTGTCGGCAGTGATCGCTACTAGTACTATCACGTATGATGTATTTTCTATAATTTTTTGTGTCAATTACCTGGTCTTGGATAGCCAGCATAAATCCTTCTGTTTCGGGAAACAGTTCACCTCGTTTCAACCATGCGTTTGATGCAATTTTATCAACGACGGGGTTGGTTAGATCAAGACGATGCCGGCCGTGAAGGGATTTTGTCGTCCAAACGTCTATTTTCTGCTGTTTGGAGGTTATATTAATTTGTTTAGTATGGTCTGCAAGTGTGAGTGGTGTGAATGAGTCGGCTTGGCAAATGGCGTTGTGTAAAGGTGATTGATTAGAGCGCTTGTGAAAGAAAGTTCGGAGTAGTATGAGCTGTTTATTATGAAGATTCTTGATGTCGATGAGACCTCTTCCTCCTTCACATTTAGGTAAGGTTAATCTTTGTATACATGATCTAGGGTGGTGCTTCCTGTGCTTAGTCATTGTGGTGTTGATAATTCTTTGAAGTGTTGCAAGTTCGGTTTGGTTCCATCGAATGATTCCAAAAGTGTACGTTAATATGGGTATGGCAAACGTGTTAATAGCCTTAATTGTATTCCTTGCGTTGAGTTGGGTATGAAGTATCTTATGAAGTCTGTTCTTAAAACTTTGTTGAAGTAGCTTTTTGATTTCTTTATGGTGGATTTCTTGTGACTGAGTATAACCTAAATATTTATATCCTTCCACAGGGTCTACTGTATCTATTATTTCGTGACTTGGTAGTTCATAAGGAGCCTGTTCTACGACACCTTTGTTGATAGATTGAATTTTGCATTTGTTTATACCAAATTCCATGCAAATATCATTTGAGAAGTTCTGTGTGATGGTGGCAAGTGTATGGATATCATCTGATGTGCCTGCAAAGAGTTTTATATCATCCATATACATGAGGTGAGAAAGAGTTGTATGTTGGGTGTTGTGTTTAATTTCGAATCCTATACGTTGTCTATTTAGCATATGTGAGAGTGGGTTAAGAGCTAGGCAGAACCATAAGGGACTCAATGAGTCTCCCTGGAAAATACCTCTTTTAATTGAGATGACATCAGTTTCGGTAGTTTTTTGAGAATTGTGTACTTTTAGTTTAGTGTTCCAATTACGCATAATATTTTCTAAAAAGTGAATAATAGTGTGATTGATTTTGTAATGTTTCAAAATGTATATCAGCCATGAGTGTGGTACGGAATCGAAAGCTTTTTTATAGTCGATGTACATGGTATAGATGCTACGTTTTTGTCTGAGTGCTTGTATTGATGCTACTGAATCGATGGTTAATTGCTCTTTACAGCCCTGGCTGTTTTTGCGACATCCTTTCTGTTCTTCTGCCATAATGTTGTGCTCATGTATGTGTTTATAGATAGACTCACTTAAGCATGCAGTAATTATTTTATATATATTCTGTAAGCAAGTGATGGGGCGATATTTGGAGGGGTTTTCAGAATCTGATAGATCTTTTGGTAGCATATATGTTAAACCTTGTGTGATGTAATATGGCAGTAAATTGGGTGATTGAATGAATGTGTTGATATGTTTAAGTAACAGTTCATGCGTACGTGTAAGTTTTTTGTACCAGAAATTGTGTATATTATCTGTACCTGTGGCTTTCCAGTTGTGGGAACGCTCTATGACACTTTTTAAAAGATCTATCTGAATTTGTTCAAATTCCATATCTGGGACATGATTCAATATTTCTTTATCTTCGTCAATCCACTGGTTATGTCGGTGTTCAATAGGTTGAGACCAAATATTTGACCAATATGTTTGTAGTGATTCAGATGTTGGCGGAATACAGTTACTGTCGTGGGAATTATTGGGTTGTGAAAGTTTTCTATAAAATAGTTTTTCATTATTACAGAATTGTTTATTTTGAGTTTTTCTAATTGTTGTCTCCTTATATCTTCTTAATCGATTTGCTAGGGTAATAAGTTTTTGTTTCAGGGTGTCTAGAAAGTGTGTAATATCGGTGTTTTCGGATTCATGTTGGGAATGTATTTTGTATGTTTGTTTAATCCTAGTTATATGTTTGTCTAAGTTTGGAGACCGAACGCCTTTAACATATTCGTTAAGTCTACCTATGTTTGCTCTCAGATCTTTAATTCTGCCTTCTAGTCTTCTTTGCCACCATGGGATTCTCTGTTGTTTACTACATGTTACTTCATCTTCTATAATTCTAGCACCAATAAACTTAGCCGAGGTGAAGGCAGCACTGTATATTAATGTCTGTATTGTGTTAAAGTCTACGTCAGATTTCAGTAGTTTTGGAAGTATTTCATTGTTGATGTAGTTTACAGTAGATGATAATTTCTTTGAAGGTTTTAGTTTAGGAATATATGGCCGCTTTGTAGGATCTGAGTCTTTAAATCTAGTATAAATATCTGTAAATAGTTCTTCTAATTGTTTAGTTAATTCTGAAGTAAGCTTTAGTGAATCTTGGGTAGTTTGTGTAGTAGCAGGGATTTGTTCACTAGTGAATGTTTGTGTCACTTGAGGGGTCTGATAGTTATAACTTGCTTGCGTTGCATCGATTGTAGTATTTTCGTCTGAAAGTTGTAATATCGTAGTGCTCAGTTCATTTTTGATTTCTTCTCTTATTGTGTTTAATTTATCAGTAGATAAAAGCTTGTTATGGACGATGGATCTGCGTTGGTCTGCTATTCTTTGCACTGAAAGGTGTGCGATTGAAGGGCACTTAGAGATTACATCTTGATGCAGTAGTGGCCTATATGTAGTTAGATCGGTTTCGAGTTTTGTTAAACGGTAATAACTTCTCATAATTTCTTCATTTAGTTTATCCGTCCATCTGATTCTACGTGATTGGGTGTAGTCTGTAATATTATTCTGTTCTGATGCTGTTGTATTTTGCAATAAAGCTCTAACTTCCTCTTTAATATCATGGATATCTTGGTTTTTAAGGAAACCACGCTGGACAATGGCACGGCGTTGGTCCCCTATTCTTTGTTTTCCTACCTCAGCCATGTCAGGAAATTCTAATATAAAACGTGCATGTAATGGTGTGAGGTATGATTTTGTGTTTATTTCAAGGTCTGTGAGGATGAAATAATGGCGCATGATGAAAATATTCATTTCCCTAGACCACGTTTTACGTGTGCGCCGTCCATCTAGGGCGGGCGCAGTAACTTTAGCTGAAATAGCCTCCTGCGCAACATCCCCGATGGATTGTGATGATGACGTAGATGATAAATGGGGTGATCTAAATTGTTGGGTTGATGAAATGGATTGTGGTGATGAGTTGACAGATGATATCACTGATGACGGTGGTGAATAACATGATGATGATTCATCATGTATTGACTGTGTTGCAACAGTATGAGACTGGGCAATTAGCGATACGTTGCCCCCCCCAGAGTACGAGGGGCAGCCCGGGCTCGTAGGCCCGGGGCGGGATTCTCCATCGTTTTTAACTTTGGTACCCGCCTGGGGTAATATTCTACTTCTTAGGCGCATCGCATATTACAGATAGTTTTTTTTTTTAACATTTACACAATATAACTTATATAATATATATATTATATGGTATAAAATATAAATGACGAAAGAATAATGATGAACAAAGAATGATAATAAATAGATGCGATATCAGATTATAGATATTAAGATAGGCTAGAGAATGACATAATATTATATTACATTATATTATATTTAAACAGTTTTAAATATTGAGCTATACTGGGGAAGAAAAGGAAGATATTATGAAAGAAAAATGTTCTTGGCCTGTGACTGGACCAGGAGCATTGGTTGTATCCATCTTAGTCTGGCCTCTCACCCTAAACCTGTCCGGCATGAGTAACTCTACCGGCTTAGCTTTAACGTTCATTGAAGCGCGCAAGCCCCACCACGACGACAACGTAGGGATACGACGGGGGGTTATTATTATTATTATTATATATATTCTAACACCCCAGTCCCCACCCTCCCTTCGAGTTAGTATATAGATAATTTATGGAAAATATACAGTAAATATATAAATAAAACCTCTACAGAATATGACGCTGGGGATGAGGGTTTTGCTAAAAATTTGAGTTTCTTTCTGAACCAACATTAATCAAATTAACTGTATGCCTTTGTTTGTGTTAAATTTTAACAGACTTTTTAATAAAGAAGATGAATCATTGGCATATCATATTTTGTGTTACCTATATGGAAGAGGAAAATTTTGTTCAAATTAGCCTTGTTGAACACTTATTACAGCCAGCGTATTATCATTAAGCGAAAGGTGGTTTACCGTACAAACTATCACCCATTAATTATAAATAGTAAATTAAATTGTACACAGCACAGTGATACTACGTTGGACGTTAGCCAAAATTATTTCAAGTTGTACAAGTAGGTGCGTCGTGTTTACGTTTGTCTTTACAGAGAAACAGAGATATAATTTTTTAATTGCCCCTAAATGAGGTCAGGTTGTATATTTGATGTGTTTCAAGAAATATAGTTATCCGTTTAAACCTGAGATTTACAGCCGGTTAAGCAATATAGAGATTGAGTTTTTTAAATAGATTATTTTTAAATTCAGGAGACATTATTTTGAAATGCCACTCGTTTCTTGATTAAAATAATGTAGACATGGCTTATCATTGTTGATGCAGACAGTCAATAGTCTACATTTGTTTTAAAATAGTACAATAGTTCACATTGCTATTGAACGCTAATACAGTTCATAGTATTGAGTCAAACCGACCATTCGTTCTGCGATATTAAAAGCAGTGCGACCTCATTTTGCTTCCTGGCTGTGTTTCGGGCACGTGCGTTTTCCCTGTGATTATTTACCTGTTTCGAAATACGCAAAAACATATGCCTATTGTACATTATTTTTCATTTCACTTACTACAAATGAAATAGCAAAAAGTTAGCTCAATGAATGGTAAAATTGCTCCTACTTGGTGATAATGAGGATGAATCTTTGTGAAGGCGTTAGATCAGTTAGCCAGATGATCTTTGTCCCTAACCGTCTCGACTTTAAGTAAATGGCATACAATTTACGAGCAGCCGTTTACGATGAATGGTGTAACACAATACGGTTTCAAAATAGATTCGTGTATCTGTGAACTAAATTACGATATAATCTATTTTCTCTATATGTGAGGGATGGTAATGAGTAGAAATTATGACACTGTAAATACATAAAGTTAATATTCTTAAATCATTACTTGCAGAGTAAACAAAATTCACGTTTAATTTATTCATAATCATAATATTAGCATACAATATAATTTTTGCTGATGGTTTTTCTAATTGGAAACAACTCAAACAAGAAATACGATCGTATACCTACATATTTTTTATTAATAATTTATAATATGCATAGAATAACAATATTTCATATACGCTACTAGCAAGCACGTGTATTGTTCAAGTTGAAATCTGGTCTAAACAGGGGTCAAAGACATACAAATGACTTCATTCCCTGAGCTCTCCTTGTAATCTAGACTGACCCAATTGTTTTATTATATAAATTAGATTTTAATTTCGCTGTCCATTCCAATTATTATAAATTGAAGGCTACTTCTTGCTTTGATTTGTTGGTAGCGTCTAAAATTATGAGTAGGTATGCTTTGATTAGCAAAGTATATAGGTAGGTATTATTATTATAGGTCATCAACTTTGAGTATTTTAATTAGTATAGTAGGTATCATAATGCAATTAAGTATGATACAAATTGAAGTTCCGAGATATTAAAAATAATATTAAACTCGTTCTTGTACAATATGTGGTTTTAAAATGTTATTGGTGCAGAATCTGATTCGGCCAGATACATATTATAATATTGTTTTATTTTAATTACGTCAAAGAAACAAGACATTGTTTTTACAACAATGTAGGCTTAAAAATTTAATTCAGTGGAAGGTAAATGTAAACAATTGGAGTAACTTCCGTACAGTCGCGCCTGCCTGGGGAATACGAGGCACAATGAGAGCTCAAGTTGATTTGTTTATTTTGGTCGGAACCCGTTACCCGCTTCAGCGAGGAATTAACGTATATTAGGTATATTGTTGACGAAAATTACATTGCCTGCAATGACCTATTATACTAGTAGACGCGGCATACGCCAACATCATTGCACTAAAAACAGCGTAATTAATACATACCTACTTACTAACGCATTATCACTTTCACTCTCACGCACGAGACATAATACATGTCTCACTCATGTACTTCGTAATAACAACTGCCGATTAAAATATAAAAAGAACGTCCAGCTACGACGCTGAATGGTGCGTGACTAAGTGAAACTCGGGCACTTAGCTGAGTTTTTTCTTGCCAAAATAGAGAGCGGGTAACGTATCTAGCCTTTTTATATATCATAGATTGCCTGTGCAAATATTACAGCTCGTTTGGATTTCCAATTGCTTTTCCTTGCAAATTGTAGGAGGTAAATAGGTGGGACTGGGAGACTTAAGGTAAATAGGTGGTGGACGATTATCTTCAGTGTTTTCTTCTGTTTAAAGATTTAGAAATTAGAGAATTAAAAACTTAGCTAGTGTTGAGGCAGACGTTAAACAGTTTTTAATTACCTGCAGCAATTTCAAACATAAATTATAAAGTCGCCTACAATTATTTATGTACATAAATAAGTCGTCAATCTTTATTTGGTTGCTTGTTTATGATCTGTTTTTATTTTAGTTTTACAACTTATTGTAACATGTTATTTGATGATCTCGTAACTTTAGCAGGGACATATTTGGTATTTAAAATTTTTACAAATAAATCAAGCTCTATATATTTTCTATTTCGATTTTTATAGCCATTTTTAACAAACTTTCCAGCCATATCTTCCTAGTTTACCATTATACTTGAAATAAAGGATTCTTTGCCCCTATATATTACTAAGCCACAGCTGTGTGAAAGCCTTTCGCAATAACGCGATATGAGACTACGGACATTAGCACTCGCCTTCCAATAAATATGAGCGGTTGACGCGTTGTTCTATGGATCCTATCATAATATTTATAAAAAATATGTATTTCAAGTTAAATGTTTGTAAAATTAGAACATTTACGACGTTTTACATGAGTAATGACGAGTGCAATACGGTACATTTGCATATAACATCAAGAATATAATATTAAAATATTGTTTTTTGTATGTCTCTAGGTTTTGTTCACTTAAGTTTGTATTATAAATACGTAGTTGTGTCAAATTTTTTTACCTATTAAAATTGAATTGTCTGACCGTTATTTTTTTTAATATACCACTAACATTCAATTTTTAAACCGGATTCATTACTTAGCTGAAAATAAAAATTGAAATAAACTAAATAAAATTATGGGAGATAATTTACTACATTTAAAACTTGATTGATTTGAATGGATTCTATAACGGAAACAAGTTTTAAGAAACGTGAACTCATTTAATTATTTCTAAAATTATTAGAGTAACGTTTATTGTAAAATAGTCAGGTTTCAATATTGAAGGTTATTTAATCAAAATAGTTTCAATCTATAGATGCTCGTAAATTTGCTTGGTAATAACACAGTATTCTAGTAGTACCTACCTATATTGTGGTAATAATGCCTATAATATAACGTTGCAAGTTCGTAAATGTTGTAATAAGCGTAATAAACCTTACGGAATTTATATTTTAATTGAACTAGGAGTAATTAGGACTCTAAACTGCATTAGTAAAGAGATGAGTGAAATACTCCACAGTCCTGCGACCTGGCCGGCGTCAAAGTGTCGCGTCTCCACCACTTGCCCTCATTCTCTCGCAAATTGACGCAAATATGACTTAATCCTTTTAAGAACTCACTTTACTACGCCGCACTTACATATTAACTTATGTGTGACCTCAGACTTATAATACAAATCATTTTCACTTCTCATTTATACACCCTATATATCCCAGAAACATGCGATTGATTTGTGTGTAGTTTGGCAAATTAACAATGAAATAAGACTTTAACTAGGTACTGTTTATTAGTCATTTAATAAGCTCTCTCTCTACTTCATCTTTAATAGAAATAGATATGCAACAAAAACAATAATCTGAGAAAGTGATGCATTTAAAAAGACGAAGACATAAATGCATGTCGTAAACTTAATATACACATTGTCGATCAAACGGCTATCAAAAACTTATCTCAACTTCTGTGTGCGTCAGACCCGAAGTACTAAAATTTTAGTGCCCTCATAGCTTAGTCATGATATCTTCTTTACAACAAAGGCGAACAATGTTAACATTGTCCAGCTCAAGTTCAAACAAAACAGTTTGTTGAACTATTTACTATAAATATGAACATAATACAGATAGAGATAGGACTAGATCATAACTAGATTCTGAGATTACCGAACTTTCATCAATTATGAAACTTAAAACGTTTTCAGTCTCGCCGCAAATAATATGTCCGTTTCCAATTTTGACGAATAAAATCTCAAATTATTATAGGGTTGATGTACCACTAGTTGACCATTTAAGCGGTTTTATCTTTAGCTATATATAAAAAACGGGTTATTTGTTTTACGTTCAATGTTATTTAAGGAAACAGATAATTGAATAGTCACTGCAACTATTGTTCTTAGTATCAATTTGATAACCTTTAAAGGTTTTATGAAAACTACTCTGAAAGTTACTTCTGCTAAAAGTACCAATACCTGACCACTGATCACCAATATCTGACCATCATTGCTCTAAAAGTTGACCATTTTCAAAATGGACAAAATGTCCTTCTTCGAACATTAGTTTTGTTTAATAAATAAAAAAAGTCTGTATTTATATTGAAGTTTATTTTATTAAATGTTATAAATCATTCTTACAATACTGTTATTAATCCTTAATGACTATACCTACGTACCATACAATCTTTTCTTCTTTCGGTTTTTCCTTCGACACCCAGTAGTCTTGCCATTTCTTGGAAGTTGTAGCAAAGGGCAAGCGTTCAGTCTTCTTTTTTAACGGAGAATTAGAAGGCCATATTAAATGTTTGCCAAAAGCTGGGCTTATTTGCTGTTGCATTTTAGTTATTAAATCTACTAATTTGGGCGAAGGAGGTTCAAGGAAATGACTGACTGAAGTTGATGTTGATTCGAGATGCATTGTTGGTGTTGGAATAGGACTTAGACGGCTTATATGGTTTGTTAAATTAGGTATAAGCACAAAAAAAAAGCAAGTCTTTCTTAGCAAAATATAAAGAACCAAGAGCTGACCATACTGGTCAACAATAGGCGAAAAATTGTTTTTGTTGCTCCAAAAGATAACCAGGCCGCTAAAAATCATGAAAAACTGTTCATGCCAAAAATGAAGCCGAAAGTCTATAACAGAATAGTTCAACATTATGCCTATAACAAGACATATAAAGAGTAATCGATTGCATTCAAGATAAATTAAGATTTCCCAATCAACTCCCGATAAAAAACTCTTAGTAAAAAATGTGATTACTTACGGGGCACCTACTTAATTACATCTTCGTGTTGAAAAAATGTCAATATTTCTGACCAATAGCAGCAAGGTTTATTTTTATTTTATAGATGATGTTGCTTTATAGAAAAAACAATAAACTATCATCTGGGGCTGCCGTATTTTCTTAATTGGCGCGTATATTTGAATTTTGGTCATGTATTGGCGCTTGGTCAGCTAGTGGTACATTGACCCTAGGTCAAGTGGAAATTATACCAGTACGCTAACCATTATTACCTACGTTATAATAGTGTTCTGGGGGCCTTAATTTCGATTTCTTTCCTCAAAATACTTAGCAATAACCACTTGTATAACAGTAACCTTATCTTTTTCCCAGATTTACACAGACTGGGCGAACCATTACCTAGAGCGAGCGCGGTCGCGGCGTCGGGCCGGCACCTCTGGGGGCGGCTTGGCTCGCGACTGCGCTGACGGTCTGCTGCTTGCTGATGTGCTGGAAGGAGTCACCGGCCAGAAGGTGCCGCGAGCACACCGCAAACCGCGGAACCCGCAACAAATGGTAAGATATATCTATTTTCGTCATAAGTATACGTATTGGCAATCAACTCATTCCTGTCTTGCTAATTAGCCAATCAGCTTCATTGTCTTAATGAACATTGAGTCTATGATCAGACCATTTATACAGATATGGCTTTAGTTTCTTCATTTATATGTATCTAAATGTTAGAACATATTGTGCATGGTGTAAAATATAATCTATCTTCAAATGTGAAGTTGTAAAACTTCACACAAGATACGTAAATATGAGGCAATCAAATTAATAAAATAACTATTATAAACTTTTTATTACTATTGTTATCATCAATTGAATAATAATCAACAATTATAAAATTCTCGCCATTTCCGGTATCATGACGCTAATAACGGGAAATAATTACTCTATTGATCTATAAATATATTATCTATATTTAAGCGCATTTTGCCTGACTCAAGCAATAATAAAATCAATTTACACGGAATCTGTAATAGGATTAAATATATTTACAAGTTATTTTGAAATAAATACCACATTATTTGTCATTCCAAACAGTCGTTACTACTTCACTGAATTAGGTAAGAACTGAGAACATTCCAACTTGGGTAATATTATTAATCTTCCACACGTCAAAATAAAACTCTTAAAAATTTCCGGTGTTATTGTTTATTATTGCTTCGCGATCAAAAATGAAAGCAACGCAGCGATATTTTGTTAGCTCGAAATAGCTATCGACTCACAAATCACTCAGGTACCATACGGAGCCTGCCTTATATGAGTATAGGTGTCAACAAAGGTGCTGACGTCACGATGAAATATGTTCATACTGATTTCATTCTTACAGCAATGAAATACGGGGCATATTTGCACGAAATCAAACAGGTGTGGATACGTTTATGGGATAGGTAGCCCACAAACCCAAATCTCATAGCGTAAAACGCTTTGGCTTCCGGCATGGGTTAGTAAGAAAGTGCTGATAAGATTTATTGGTACTCACTTGAAACTGATGATAATATACAATAATTGTCTGTAATGTTCCTTTGGAATTATTGAGTAATGTTTGTAACGGTTGTTAATGTCCAAGGAGAGTGTAAATAGGGAATATTTACATAATCAAAGAAGGTAAGTATACTAACTCAAATAGATTTTGATCAAAGTATTCATAATTTTCAAAAATGATAATATAAAGATTGGAAATTACCTAGTTATAAAATTACCAAATATAGGCGTGAAATCTCAAAACTGTACCTTTCACATTTTATTAATATACAACTTTTAGCACACTTTTAGAATACATATATGTTATTCTCAAAAATATAAATAATCATGCAGTTTATAACTTTTGAAGAAATTTATGACTACGTGTTACATTCCTACGGTTTGTTTGTATTCAGCTCAATCGGAAGTTAAGTATTGTTCGAGCATGTGTTGAACGAAACATGGTGTTTTGTAAGCTATTTCCCATGCTACAGGTCAAAGGCACTTAATTACAACAATATATTAAATTGATTAATATTTTATGTTTACTGTGACAAGACAATTTGAACAGAACAATTAATTATAAAGCATAAAGTAGTTGTCGTTATGATTGTATACTAACCAGACGGTAGACTATTATAGTTGATTGCTATTTATACTAGGTATAACATAGATTTAACAGTATAATTTTTTGTGTATGTATCCAAAAATGTACACTTAGTACAAGTAAAAATTCCTTATTTTTAAATTTTATAAGTATGTACCAGTTTCAGCAAATGTAGTAACATAGGTGACAATGTAAATTACTTTAAAATTACATTTCGTGTTGTTAACACCTATGTTATTTTATATTATGTACTCTACCATGACTCTACTAATATATTTTTAATTCAATTTATTCAAATCATAATATTGTATAAAATAGGAATTCCATCAGTTAATTACAATTTTATTTTATTGTGATTCCCACAAACATCTTTAAGAATCACAAAAACATTTAAAATATTTGAAACAGTTTTTTGCGAGGCATCCGTGATCCAGCCAATGACGAACTGACAAACAAACTTATTGTTTGCTTGTCTAGTCTGTATTGCCACATGATTTATTATTGTGAGGTAAAAGGTTAAAAGAAAAAAGTATTGACAATTAACTTTTTGAAATGAAAACAGTTTTAAAACTTCCATTATGCGTTTGAATTTATTAGTTATTGGATTGGAAAAAGTTAATAGTGTTCTTAATTGTTATTTAAAGTTTATTGGTGATGGCCGATGTTTTTAGAATAAAATCCAATCTTATAAAAACGTTACTTTGCACTGGCCAGCCATTTAGCAGACACAATCGGTGCTGTCAGTACCAACATCCTTAATGTTCAGTTTAATGGAAAAGGTACCTATTGAAATTTGTAAGTGCACTAGATCTTTACTCTCTGTGTTGTATCGAAAAAAAGCTGAAATTGTAATCTTTAGAAGTTACAGTTTATGTATGTATAATAATTAAGTCATCAAAAAGCTATTTGTGCTTTATATCCTTTGGGATTGCATTTTACTCTCATATTGGCAGTTGGCAGCATCATTGCACTTCAATACGATATGAAATATGGAATAGACTATAATGTCCTAATGTCAAACTAATATGTTACGAACATAAATTAAACAGCTTGGGAATTAAGGATTTCTCAATGTTGGATGAATAATATTCAGCTTGATAAGCTTCGGGATACTTTTTAGTTTGGCAAGAATGTTATGATATTCTAATATAAGTATTTACTCCATGGGACGTAGAGCAGTAAGTCTCTTTTAAATAATAATTTTAATTACAAATATAATCACTTTCTTGAGAGAAAGCCCGTGTTTAATTTACATCAAACGGTACAAAAACCTCTTATTAATACAATCGATTGTCGGCGACAAACCCGGATACCGCTAGCGATAGCCATCGTATTATCAGTAAATAATCAGAGAGATCTGCGCAAAGGCTTTGTTATTATATTAAAGGGACTATTCTCAAGTGTGTGCGCTTAATAGTGTTCGAAAGTTGTTTGGGAAATGTGTCATATAAAATGTTATAGTCAAATAAAATTGTACTTAGATAGGTATTGAAAATATTTTAAGATAAATACCCACATGATAAGTTATTTAAAACAATGACGAATAGAAATTTACTACCGTTATGTAAATAAAAACAGTCCTACATATGAAACGAGAATAGCAATTTGAGATAGCAGATTTCACTCGTTTCCAAATATTTATTTAATCCTATGTACACCAAAATCCGCTATGATTTTTGTTTTGATAGGATTCATTCGATTTTAATTGAAAATTGTGTTTTTTTTTATAATAAACATAATTTTCAATTAAAATCGAATGAATAAGATAATATAGGTAGGTACTATACATAGGTACTAGTATTTTTATTATTTTTTAATTAGTTATTGTGCGATTATTATCCATGTCATTGCGTATAAAATTAAGTATTTTTTTATTTATTAAATGCATACAGAACGACACTTTCCAAGTTTAGGCATGCATCTTAAAATTAATAAGGAGTGAAAATTTCGTATGCTGCACATCATTCAGCAAATTTATTTTTTACGCTTATCACACGAACGAAGCAAATTATAAATCTTAACGGCCAATTAAGAAATAATACAACTAAAATTAAACGGCTTCTTCGCTTAAGTGGTGTCGTCCTCAAGTGTTAATTACCCGATTACTCGGTACGTAATGCATCTTTCGATTTCATTTCTTTAAAGCTCGTGAAATGTGAGCTCATTCGCGCGTTTGCCTTGTCGAGTGGCGGCTGCGTCGGAACCCGCAACCCGCGACCGCGACGTACCATTGTCCGAACTTTGAATTATCGACATGTTTAACTCGATTAAATTGAAACGATCTTGATAACTCACGGTTTCTTTTCAATGAATGTGATTGTATTGTGTTCTAATTGTGCTTTAAAGTTTGTGGCCTTTACTGTTTGAGTGCGAATTTGTTAAGTTTTTAAGGATAAAGTTACATGAACAGGTTTGTTTTATTTTACGCTTCGTAGTATAATTTAGTGATTGAATTACATTTTGAAACTGATATCTTATCAATTTTAAAATATCAGTCACGATAAAATTTTAATAAAAATGAATTTTTAGTATCATGATTACCTCGAAAACTTATCAAGTAATAGTGGGTAGGTATATAGAAGTAATCTGTAAAAGTAACCAGAGGAAGAAGTTGAACTTAAATGCATAATATTTATAATTAAAAGATGATCATTCATCGGTTATCATTCCGATATGCAAATTTATAAAGTAACTGCATAGAAAGTCCTCTGAGGTGACCATGAGGTGACAGTTAAGACGCTACCTATAATAAAATTATTTTAAATTATTGCAATAATAGTAATTAGTTAAGTAAAAAGTTAGCTTAAAAAAAGATCATTCAAAGCAAAATAAACAAAACATTAACAGCTGATAATGCCATGCCGCGGCCGGTGCAGTGCAGAATATAGAAAATCAAAAGCTTATAAAGTTTAAAAAATTCATGAAAAATTCATAAAAATTCAAAATTCATTCAATCATTCATTTTTTATCATATTTTTTCTTACTAGGTAATTCGTATTTATTACCTAATTCAAAGGTAAATTTAAATTAGAGTTATTTTTACACACTTAAAAATAAGTTTTAAAACGTTCTCTAGTTTGATTTATCTGCAGTTAAAAATTTGGTAGGTACCTAAGTAGTCATTGATAAATGCAAAGATTTTTATGAATTTTATTTTAAAGTAAAGTTACATCCACAAAGACAAAAAAATAACATTATTGCTTCCATTATTGACTAATTAAGTCATTGCGTGTTTCAATAATACCAGTGTCAAAGAACACATGGAATACCAATGAGGTCTGATCTCGCCATGCATCGGTAATAAATTGTGGGTGAAGAGCAGCTGTAAAAATGATATCAAATCACTTTTGTAAAGTTAAGTAACGTTTCACACATACTGCTAACGACAGACGTTCTTATCATCGTGCGTACTTTCTCAGAAGCCCAAATCGTGTGTATATTTTTTCAGAAATGCTTCGTTGTTTGTTTTCGGTATTTAAAAATAAACCCGTATGAAAAATGGAATATTAACACCAAACAGATGTTTTATATTGTTTGATGTTGCATTTATTTTTTTAGCCGAACTTTTCTAACGTAGATCCCATGTCTCGAAATGCAATCTAAGTTGTTGTACAACCACAATGTTGTAAATACTAGACTAAAAGCTATTTACTCAGGATACTTTATGTTAGTGTCTCTAGTTTCTAGTTTTAGTTAGCTTTTAAATGACTCTTTTATATATTCATAAAAGTTTTCAACAATAAAATAACTATCGTCGTTGGATAACTTTTCCAGTGACGGATTAACCCTTAATCAAATTAAGCAATTGCTTAGGGCATCACGTCTGAGGGGGCACCAGAAGAAGCACAAAAAAATCCGTCCGAAGGGCATCACGTCTCACTCTCACGTCACCAAAAACCACACCAAAAAAAGTTTCTAGGACTTAAGTTGATAAATTAAATGTAGAGATGCGGAAAAGAGGAAAAATATACAAACAAACAGCAGACAAATTCTCAATCTTGAATAAAATACCCGATGCCGATAAAATGTGTGTGATATTTGTGTCCCGATCAAACTGCAGAGCACAGTACAATTTACAAATCTAGTAAACACATATCACCGAATTAATAACAGAAATTCAACAGTTTCATTCATATGTCATAATCTATACATATAATAAATCTGTAGAAGGGTCAATTCTGTACATTGTAAATATTGAAAAAATAAATAGCAGGGGGTGTTACTGGATCGATACCAAGCCCAAATATGTGATTAAAAAAATTTTTGTCTGTCTGTCTGTCTGTCTCTCTGTATGTTCAGGCATCACGTGAAAACTAACGGTTCGATTTCGATGGAACTTGGTATAATTATTCCTTATTATCCTGAGCATAAAATAGGATACTTTTTATCCCGGAAAAATACGTAGAAAAAAAATCTTAATTTTTCCGCGCGGACGGAGTCGCGGGCGGAAGCTAGTATGTAAAATAAGTCCCAGACCCAGTGATTCGGCTCGCACAAGTTTACATCAAACACACGCACAATTGTATAAAATAATACATAATGATAAGATTGAATCAGCTTTCCCTAATGTGGAAACAGCCCTGCGTATATTTTTATCGCTTATGATTACAAATAACTCAGAGGAACGTTCTTTTTCAAAATTAATAATATTAAAAAATGAAAAAAGGACAAAGATGATACAAGAAAGGCTCAATAATTTATCGATATTGTACATAGAGTCCGATATATGTATGTTAAAAACGTTAGGCGTTAATACTATCTTGCGTGATTTCAATGCTCGGAAAAGCCGCAAGGCGCATTTCAATAAATAAATAAATTATGCTTTGGTTTTTGAAGTGAAACTTCTTTATCGGGGTTGGAAAAAAAATTTAGTGTAACATTTTTTTGTTACGCGCCATCTTTTTCTTATTACTACTTAGGGGAAGTGGGCCCAAAGAGGGCACCTTACCGGAAAATTAAAAAAAATGAAGTTTGAAAAGAAGTTAAACCATTTATTTTTTTGCAAAAAGTTCCATTAATAAATACTTTTGA
The DNA here is from genome assembly GCF_905220415.1 of Colias croceus. Taxonomy (NCBI): domain Eukaryota; kingdom Metazoa; phylum Arthropoda; class Insecta; order Lepidoptera; family Pieridae; genus Colias; species Colias croceus. Next base: position 5,368,210 of record NC_059538.1, read on the forward strand.
GTGCTAAGTGGTTAAACTTGTCAAAAGTTAAAGTATATAATAATTATTAACAGTTTACTAAAAGCCTACGATTGCCTGCTTTGCCCGAAGGGGAGGCCTAAAGCGGGCTTTCGTTTAGGGCAAAACGGGCAGTAGTTGGGTAAAGTGGGCAGGCCTGGATTTAAACAGCAGATTTCAAAATATACAGCCACAAATAATATATATATCTAATAAATAGAGTAAAAGACAAAAATATTTTATAAGTTATGTACTTATTTCAAACAATCACACAATTATTTTTAAATTTAAATATGAAACAAAGGAACTTAAAAAAATAAAAGTCTCATAAAGTCTCATAACAAAATTAAAAATAAATTTATAATTGTCATTAATGATGAAACATATTATAAAGGTCAGCATAACATGTGAACGACAAGTATTTAAACAAAATAAATCCTAAAATAATGTAGGTAATAGGTAGGTATACAAGTTCCATAAATTCTTGTTTAGACAGCCCGTTAAATAAAGAGTCCACGTATTCCAAAAGCTCCATACCTTGTTCCGTAGAAAAGACAGTAGTAAACCTAACAATTAGCTCATTACACGAACCCGATTTAAGATGTCTTTGCAATGTCGTTCTTGGAATCCCATATTTAGTTGCTACTTTTTTGACAGGTTTTCCTAACTCTTGCACTTCACGCATTGCTTGCTGCATAGTTGAGCATTGCCATGAGGCTTGTGATGTTTTACGCTTATATTTACTAACCATCTGAAAGGAAAAAGCAAATTCTAAAGCAAAAAATTAACAAAAGAATGTAACATTTTAGCGGACGGGGCAAAGCGGGCGCGTGCCCGCTTTACCCTGCCCGCTATGCCTTTTTCGACATTTGAAAGGTTCAGACGAAATTCTAGCCTCAAGATTTTTAGACATGTGGATTTTTATGGAACCAAAATACAGCCAGATAGCCACTTAATAACTAACAAATTTTGGTTAAAGGATTGTAAAGACCAAAATAAAAAGAACACATATTACATACCTTGCAATATTTTTCAAAAATCATCGAAAAACATTTATTTGTTGCAGCTTGTAAATGCATGCTCGCAAGCGAATCGAACGAATGCCGCGAGGTGGGCTAGGGGTGCGGGGATCGTGCTCATGTGTCGCGCGCGCGCCATTATTTAAAATTTCGATACTATACTGAGTGCCTGCTTTAGGCTCTATGCCCACTTTAGGCCTCCTTCCCCTACCTACTAAGTTGCAGATAGTAAGTTATTTTTTGAAAAATAAGGTCATAAAGAAGTTTCACTTATTACGTGTGTACACGCACACATTTTTATTATTGTCGCACCTACTCCACTTCTAAAGTACGTTACATCTCATCATCTTATTTTACAAAAAACTAATGTTTTTAGGTGGTAAAGGTTAAAAGACTGATTCTAGTTGACATACGGATAGGGGGGCCCACAGGCATGGATTGCTTAGGGCATCTAGTAGTCTTAATCCGTCACTGAACTTTTCTACTTAGCGTCGTATTAAAAGAATGTCAATAAGAATTTCTTATTACTAATATAAGCGTCGTTTATAAGAAAAATACGTGCGTGAAATAGTACGAAGCACGTGTAAACGCTCCCACATTGTCTCCACATCGTAATGTGTAAAAAGTACAGCCGCAGGCGCCAGTCACACTCCGTCGCCTTGAACTGTCGGCTTGAAGGAGCAACAGATTTAATGTCAGGGAGCTTTGCGTACCTACTGTACTTGTACTCGTAAGCCGTATTCATAATCGCCAAAACCAGACCCCGAAGTGGGACGCGCTGATTAATACGCTCGTTTTAATTTTTTGTACTAGCTCACTTGACTAGCGTAAACGGGTCAAGCGGGTACTCGTTAATTATGTAAATAACAGAATCTGTCGTCGATCATAATGCTATTAATCATCCTTTCGTTTTTTTTTTTTCAGCAATATCTAGTGTGCCGATTAGTTGGCTAATTTAACGGTCTCTATGTATTTAGATCTAGGAAAGATAACACGTCGAATACGATGTGAGATTAGTATGATGTATCATGTACCTCATATTATAAAGTTTAGTCGAGGCTGTAGTTTTCCTTCTATTTATTGTTTAATATGATATTTGTATCAAGTTGCTCTTAAATGATGACTCAAATCGTTAAATCTCGTTGCTCATAGCAATTTCATTGTAAATAATAATGTTTTTGCTCATCGCAATTAGAGGTCGGCCTACGGACGATTCTGGGAATTGGAGGGTAACTAGTAATGCATGTACGAATAACTAAATTATCAATTGTGTTCTTAGAAGCTATATGTACTATTTATAGTTGTTGTTACTCATTGTTGAAATTATTTAAATGTTTTTTGTAGGAATAATATCATGTCAATAATTATTTTTTTTCCTTTTGAAATTAGTTACGCATAATAAATACCATACGTTATCACTAAATAGTATAAAACAAAGTCGCTTTCTAAAGCTTAAATCTTTAAAACTACGCAACCGATTTTGATGCGGTTTTTTAATAGATAGAGTGATTCAAGAGGAAGGTTTTAGTATATAATTTATTATGTTTTAGACAAACCTGGCGAAGCCACGTGCGGTTAGCTAATAGCTAGTAATTTAATAAATTATGAACAATAATATGAAAATATCATGCCTAGTTAGTTGTAATATAGAATTTTTATACATTTAATGGACTGCTAAATTTCAATGAAAACATAAAAATTCAGCGATCGTATATCCAATTTTCAATAATTAACTTCCAAACTCAATTACGTATCAAGTCCACACCTGCAAGGGGCTTGATACTGCACTTTTATTGTTGCAATAATTTTGGGTTGGATATTTATCTTATCTAGGCTGATAAATTACTATAAATATTTCCGTTTGTTTGCCAATTATTGCCGATAATAAATTAAGGTTATCTTTTAGGTCGGGAGAAAACGCGAAATTTGAAAATGATAAATAATTTACTTTGTGATCCAACTAAAGAATAGTAAGGGTCAATGGCCTTATTGTGTCAATTACGTGTCAAATATTATTATTTGAAAACTTTTTTAAAAATAACTAGGTAGGTACTATTTATATTGCATTAAATTTTGACTACTCTTACATCAACTTTTAATACAAAGTAAGTACACACGCTTATTGCTATTAATTTAGATTATAAATTCATCTGAATTAACACTTATGACTTCACAAAATACTGCCGAGTCGATCCTATTCTTAGTTGTATCGTATAATAGGTATGTACTATATTTATCTTAATGTTATTCTATGTATATTGATCTGGATTTTTTACGATAATCGCATTCACCAAATTTTGTTGCAATTTTTTATGCGATACTGTGATAAAAATATGGGCTTGCTAAACAAGATTAAAGTTGTGATATCTCTATATCGATTTGATAGCATTTAGCCGACATTAATTATCTAATCTATCTAGAAATGGGGCAAGTATATGAAATGATGAGTCCATTTGCTAAAATGGTGATATCACGAGGCGTTGGTAGCACGTCTTCGCAATTGTCACGTCCTCTCAGAAATATAACACGCCTACAGTTATTATCATAGTTATTTCACAATGCAACTTTAATTTACAACATCTTTATTGGCCTCAATGAAATATATCATTATTATTATGTTCCGCATATTTTGAGAAAGTTACACATTACAAATTACAATCACTACCTACATAGTATAAAACAAAGTCGTTTTCCCTGTCCTATGCTTAAATCTTTAAAACTACGCAACGGATTTTGATGCGGTTTTTTCTAATAAATAGAGTGATTCAAGAGGAGGTTTTAATACCTATATAATTTATTAGGTTTTAGACAAAGCGGGTGAAGCCTCGGGCGGTAAGCTAGTCGTCTATAATACCTAAACAAAATTATTCCTGGTTAAATCTGCTTCATAATAGGTGTATTAATAGTTTATAGGGCATTATTTTTTGGATACAAATCCATACTAATATTATAAATGCGAAAGTAACTCTGTCTGTCTGTCTGTCTGTTACTCGATCACGCCTAAACTACTGAACCAATTTGCATGAAATTTGGTATCGAGATATGTATTTTGATACCCGAGAAAGGACATAGGATAGGTTTTATCCCGGAAATCCTACGGGAACGGGTTTGCTTTGAAAACGCGGGCGAAGCCGCGGGCGGAAAGCTAGTATAATATAATTGAAGAATAATAGTAGCTTAATGTAATCATAATTAATTATAATATAAAAAATTATAATATAAAAAACGCTCTTGTAAGCAATCATTGAAAAACGATCGATCCGTACCAATTTCGCCAAGCGAAGTTTTTAACTAAAACCGGACTCAAAGAAGGAAAACTTATATCAAAATCAGTTCATTTAGGAAGTGTTTAGGGGCAATTTACCACAAGTTTTTAATGCAATATTAATGTACCTATTTAGGAATTCATAGACCTTGTACTGTATCGAGTATCAACACAAATTGCCGGTATTCTAAACGAGCTTGATTCTTCTATGATTGGTTGTCCTCAATTTCGTACTTAGTTATGGTCATATTATATATCATTCTTTAATAATATTAGAGAAATAATATGTAAATACATAGGTAGCAATAAACATGTTCTTCAATTCCTTGTATGCTCACAATACAGGTTAAAATGTTTTATTTTTAGAGTCTTTTATATTAACACCGACATAATCGATAATCTGTTGGCTAGGAATTTAGAGACAGATTTCGAATTGAAAAAAAAAATATCTGCTCTGTTTAAGCTTCTGAAGTTGATAATCGTCAACAATTATTATGATTTTTTAATATTTCACTCCTACCATTGTGTTCGTTTTTGCATAAAAGTTTCAACAGAGCGAAATCGTAACAGATATTTAGTTTTTACACTGCCCACCTTTTAGTAGGAGCAAAAATGTGACTGTCCCAGATAGTGTATAAAAAGCAACAATAGTCAATACAGCACGTTTCATAATGGCTTGCATCGCTTGCAGCGTCCGTTTGAAGGATATTCGGAACGTGGAAAACGCTGCACAAAATGGTCCATTAAAGAATACTATAGTTGCTCGATTTTTGTCAGCCGTTATGGTCATAGGTAGTTGCTTACGAATTTGTCTAAAATGTTGTTTAACGAATTAATAATATTGGTCAGTGTTACATTGGTATTGTAGGATATATACCCAAAATTGAATTTGAGCTATGCTTAACTTTCAAATATAGGTACCTACGTTATTTTTTAACAACTAAAAAGATGTAGATAAAAATGTAATACTTATTAAAAAAATCGATAATTGCCTCTGAAATTCAAAATTAGTACGCATCGGTTTAATTTGAAATATTAGAAAATCCTTTGTAAAACTAATAAACGGCATTCGGATGTGCAGCTCTCTAACTACACGGATACGTGATAGCAGTTACAGCGCTGCAAACATAGCGGTGAAACCACGTGAAATTACACTGACACCAATCAACATTGTTTTTGATACCTAGCTCCAATTTAAAATCTTTCTCCTCTGTATTGTTTTAGTGAAATGGTTTTTACAAAACATACATTATTGATAACGTACCTACTTATTGAAAATTAATACGATTTTTAATTCTTTAGGCAAGCTTAGGAAAAGACTCTGTGCTCAGTGTCCAATTTCGTACTCTGTGCTCAGTCTAAACTACTCTAAACCAATGATATTTACAACAGGATGATACTTTTCTGAAATAATTTACAAAGCTCTGTTAAAGCATTATTTTAGTTTTATATAAAGCATTATTTTAATTTTGATGAAAAACTATCATTACACCATTACAGGCGTTAACTACATCTTATTTGAGAAACAAAATTTATTATCAACATTGTATATTTTTTTTCTCAAGCCACTTCAAATAAAGACATACATTGTTTATTTCCCGTAACACAAAACATTCAGTCACTTCAGTGTTAGTTCGGGCCATGGAAATCGCTTCACGGCCGAAACATTAAAGGAGCCTAATTTGTTATGTACTTACGACAGATTTATAACCCTAAGGTATTAAGCGCAGTTTATGCTACAGCAATGCAGTTTAATCTGTCACAATTAGTAACCACCTAGAATGTTAATAACATTAATGCTAATTGGTCAGTACGAAACATCATGAGTTCATTATATTTAATATTTTACGTGAATATTTTAATACGATATAGACATACGTTATGCTCATTGAATACAAAAAATACATAAGAAAAAGTAGTTGTTAATTCTTTACCGCTATGTACTTGTAGAAAATTCTCCTTTATGTGATAAAATTAAAGAACCTGAATTAATACCGCGAAAAGGTATTTACTCGCTAAATTTGATTTCAATTAATCATCGCGACAAAAACCTCGTTCATGAGTAATCAATCAATGAAGAGGTTTCCGAGTGAAACTGAATACGAAAGCTGCATTACGTTAATGAAATATATTTTCACTAATTTATTTTACTTGAGGATGATATTAAGTTAAATTGTTGACGGCTTTCTATCAGCTATCTTCTAGAATTGTGTACTATTAGTAATTATAAATGAAGTCAATTTCACAACTACCAATAAAACTATATACCAATTACCTAATAGCTTGTTTTACATTGTACGTTTGTAAATAAAATAACGTTAAAACATTTGAACGGAAACCAAATACCAATAAACATACTCTTAACACTTGACACTGTCACTGTCACACAGTCATTTCATGGGCGGGCGTCAACTCATATAGGTTATAATATGATTTAAGTGCATTTAAAAATTGTTTTGTAACAATGTTGTTCGTATTATATTGAACAAGAAAAACCGTAGACATAATAATGCTTTTAAAGTGTTTAAACATTAAATTGGGTTATTTTATCGCAAGTAGGTAGCTTCCATATTGTAGTAATTAGTATCTTAAGTGGAGTTTTGGAAAGTTGTTAATGAGTCTTAACGGCAATGAATGGGTTGTAAGTTGAGCTGTTACCGGCCTAAGTGATGGTGTTACTGGGTTATGGGCTATGGGTGTTTCGTTATTTATGAAGGTCTTGTAAGTATAGTTACTAGACTATACATAGCTTTACGCACATTTTCATCCTAGAAGACATCCTTTGGGATATTGATATGTGCACTACTGTGGAATATAATAATATACATAATAGAAGTAAAGAAAAAACAAAAAAAATACTACCTATAAATATATTTAAATATAGAAGAATAGAACTTTTATCTAAAATCTAAAAGAGGTAAACTTAAGCTTAACGCTACGGTGTGGTTTAGGTCATTTGGGCAATAGGTGCAACTCACTAGGCTCCACGGTGGCACGGTAACCACACCAATGGATACAAAGTAAATTGCTCTGACTCAGAACCTAACTAGTAACTACACAGTACACGTGCTTCCTCGCTTTCGAAATTAGACTTCATTGTTTTATTAAAATTCAATTAAATTCCAATCGCCGGTACGTGCATGTTTACCATCTAGACCTTTAGCAAACCTATAATTTACTACGAAATATATTCCTTCATGTACCGTTTCTGTGACCATCTCGAATCGTTTCAAGGTGTACAATAAAGCTAAGGTAATAACGGGTTATTATGTCCGACACCGTGTGTGGATCGCGTGACCGCCCATGACAATATGTACATTGTTCTGTTAAATTGATATCTGCTTTTCACTACACCCCATAGAAAGGGGGACTTATCTTGATTTATTATTACGTTAATATAAAAGAAAATGTTTAGCTGCGCCGCCGGAGACGGCCGTAAATCAAGACCTCTGCCTAAATACGTAACTTGTAATAGTATTTAGGAATTTACAAGCCATTCTTTAATTTATCTGTTGTCGTATTTACTAAATATGTATTGTGTAATGTTGTTAAGAAATTGTATAAATTATTATCGCAGGACGTGTGTTTTATAAAACTTTTATTTGTTTATTCGATACTTACCTTGAATATAAGGCTATCAATGTTGAAATTAATGTTATTAATATTATATTTCAGTTGATAAGCTCCGTACCTACTTATTGCAAGTTTGCTATGTTTATAGATTTTGATATTAGCAATCACCTTGTACAAAAGTACTTAGTAGGTACCTACGTTTGATAAGATAGCAATAATTGAAATAATATATATTGTATAACTTCAATCAATTTGTTGAAATAAAATATAACCCACACATTGCACATATAACAATGTACCTTAATAATGTTGTAAAACAGTCTAGTCCGAGGTCTATTCCAATATACAAAGTCTCGTCACCTGTCTTATTTTAGTACCAACTCGAATTACAAAACAGAACGAGCGTGTGACCTAAAAATTGCAGTTGTTAAATACAAAATAGACCCTTAGTTGCCTCGACACACATGCACCGGTGCACCGTGACCTAAGCCTGAATAACGGGATGCACTTGACTTTCAGTGTATACTTTGTAAAATTTATTCGTCGTCAACTAGAAGGCTCCACTTTCGACAACGCGTCAAGGTTTTCGAATGATATCAATAAATGTGAAAATAAAATCGAATGCCGAATACAACGCTAATATGTTGCTTCTGCGAATATTATAAGCACAGATAATACTATACTACTTTTAGGGTTGATAATATAAGATAATTGCATAAGGTGTGGTAAAGCGTATGCATGTGTTGTTTTGGTAATGTTGTGTTTGTTATACGTTATTGTATTTACGGTAAAAGGCACGATGAATACGGATTGTAAATATTATTACATTAATTGATACAATATCATAATTCCTGTACGTTATTTATTCATATTTTAGTGACTTTACGGTTTCTAATAAATCAGTGGATTTAGACTTGCAAGAAAGCAGTGTCTTACGCACAAATAGTTACGCTGTTATAAGTCGTGTTTTTATTAAACTCTTCTTAATAATAACTCTATAAGAGCTCATAGCTCCTGCCTCCTTATTTTCGAATCAACGATACACGTGCTTGTACCTCGATGCAATGGATTTAAGATATTTCTTCACATATTTTCAACAATACGACTTGATTGGCCCCTTTGAGGTAGCTTTATATTTCTTTTTGATAAAGGTTACGGGTTGATACTCTGAATTACTCGCATAAATTAACTTGATTTAATTTAGTATTTTTTCTCAATAATAAAATAGGAAATTAATAAGTTGAATAATATTATAATTTATAATTATAATAATAAGGCTATGCTAACCATTATCGGTAACCTTTTTGGGAGCCCATCGACCGAACTGGCGAGTCACCGTCTGCCATAATTTTCAATTTTTAATATTGAAAAGGCAGACGTCCATAGCCCCCATAGACCCAATATACCAGTCCATCTAACACCCCCTTCCATAACCCAGTTTTATTCATTTCCATTTTTCTGCAATAGTCCTACATTGGCCGCGGACTGCCCAGGGCTGTATCTCTATAGTGCAGCCATGGGCAGGCTGCGGCTGGTGTCCCACAACACATTAAATTCTCTAAAGGGCCTCTGCGTGTTGGATCATCCTTACGGCGATACCCGTGTATTATGGAGAGAGGCTATGCTAAAATTTGAATTGTAGATACACTAATATTGGCCTTAATGTTATTTTTATTACGTGTGTGTATTAAATTAATAACCAAAAGAAGGAAAAATAAAAGCTTAAGCACGCAGTAATAATATTAATTGTCGAGTGCCAAATTTTAATTGATAATTGCGACAATGACATTGAAAAATCATAACAAATTAAGAAGTTGTGTGTCTGCAACTCGTTTAATTGAAAGGAAGGCCGATAAAATACCTTTGTAATTTACAGAGCTGAATACAGTACACAGTATAAATTTTATATTTCAATATAAATGTTTTTATTACATAACTAATAACATCTTCATTTACCAATGACATGCTGATAAAGTAGGTACTTTACATTTTACAATATGTTTACGTAGTGACTTCATTTCTTGTAAATAAATGAAATAACCTTTTATAATAACGTTAACCTCATTGAATTAAGACATTCGTGGAATCGCAGTTGCATTTAGTTTTACTGATATACTTAAACGCGTCATTTGTATTGTTCTTATAACTATAAATAAACAAAATGTATGGATGTAAATGGAATAACAAGTCTAATTTCTGTAATAGCAAATTTAAATTAGTTTTGAATTGTGAAATCAATAATTAATTAATATGTTTATGTGGCTTCGCATCGTCTAAAAACTTATCAAATTAAATATTTATAAAAAGCTTCCTCTTGACCTTCTAAATTAAAAAAAAAACTGCATGCATCCGTTGCGTAATTTTATAGATAGATCTAAGCATACATAGAGACACACAGTCAGCGGGGAGCGACTTTGTTTCATACTATCTTAGTGATTCTACAACGTAGGGTTTGGTGTTGAATTATCAAAATGCATTGGTTCTTGCACCGGTGACCTATGAGATGTAGACAGGCCTTTTATGGGCCGACGCCAGCCCTTGCTGTTTCGTAAGATTCGATGCGTGCTGCGTGCAATTATTGTTGTATCGCCTTCCAAATAAGCGTTATTACTTATAACCTGAACTATATTGCAATTTGCAATGATATCAGTAATTAATTATGAATCGGGGCATCCTTTGATGATTTAAATATCTGTTTAGTATTTTTAAAACTTAGGTTTTTAAAACTTAAGGTAGGTAAGGTAGGTACCTATAACTTATAGCGTTGGCTCATACTGGTATAATTTTGAATGTAGGTAAGTTATTTTATTGGAGATCTTCCAGCTTGTACCTAGCCAAAGGAAATAAATAAATCTCCGTTTTAACAGGATAGATTTTGATTTGATAAAAGAACGTGCTTACTATTTGGATGTTTCCACCATTATTTGGTATTCGATATGTAAAAATATATTAATTTTATAATCACAACGATAATTAAAAATATGTGTTAAGCCCTGATTGCGGACGCAAGTCTTGCGCGGGCACATTACAAAGGCGAACGCGCGTAAAATTTTGATGTTATTCCTTATTCGTAATTCGCGATGCGTTGCCATGCACTATTCCTTTTTGGCATCAAATAACTTTCGATTTTAACTCGATATCTCGATATGATTTGTTAGTATTTATGTATATGCTATGTAAATAAAATTGATTGAATTGGTCATACATTTTTTATTGTTTAGATCAGGTAAATTAATGCGTAAATTACCTACCTACCATATTAGATAGGTAGAACTATTTTATTACGATTTGCAGTTTAACGATAAGATATTCAAATATTTTATTTTTATTTTATGTGAAATGGTATTAAATCGATGATGATGATGAGGTAATTAAAAATGTAAAAAAATATTCTAAATTCTCGCATTTGATAATAATCTGTGGATATAATTTTACATTTCAGGAAATTTATATAAAGAATGTCTAGCTGCATAGATAATAAATTCAACATTTATTTTATTTTAAATATTGGGACTGTATTTCTTGCAACCCTCTTAATTTTAACTAATTATTTAATTTTTCTTCACAGTTGGAGAACGTGCAGTGCTGCTTAGACTTCCTTCACGCACAGAAAGTTCAGGGGTTGGAACAAGTTACCGCTGTCGACATCCGTGATGCTAAACTCAAAGCAGTTCTTGCGTTATTTTTTGCATTGAGTAGACATAAACAAGCATCAAAACAAAGAATAACGCCACCTACCGGCTACGCTGGAAATGCCGCTAAGAGCTCAAATGAAGATGTTGCAATAAGTTCCGTCCAACGAATAACAGGTGGCAGCAGTGGAGATGATATATTAACAGCTTGTGGAAATAACGTCGATATGACTACCTTAGCTGCTAATAGGTGAGTTCATTATTTACATAATATACATAATATTTAAATTAAATACTAGAATGTATTGTTTATTTTTTCATAAAATTTAAGATTAACGTCGCCATCTATTGGAAAATGTAAGTACTAAGACAAAGTTTTGCTACTATCCAGTAGATGTCGCTGTTTTAGTACTACCCTTTCCCACAAGATGTCGCAATGTATCTAATGAAGCGTTCGAATAAATTACCTAAAAAATTTAAAAGTAAAACTTAGAACAATATGTATTATAATACATTAATTAATAAGGATTCAAATGATATTGAATAAAACACAATAGAATTTTAAATCGTGTATTATTTCAGAATACAAGTTTATTTCTATATTCTATAAGTGTTAAATTTGTTTCAATCAAGTTTCAATAATACGTCCGTCTGTCCGTCATATATAAAAAAAACATTTGATCGTAGTTTACTATTATTAGCTTTAGCGCCCTCTGTTGGCCAGGTGCCAAGATAAAATTATACAAGTTTCTTCAAAGTTTACTCACCGGTTTCTTCGAAGCTGTATTTGTTTTTTATGCTTATTTCAGCAATGAGTGAGAAAGATTGATTCAGATTTCATAACTTGACAATAAAAATGATAAAACCAACACATTCATCGTATGAATTGATTTGTTGTATATCGTTGATTAGGTACATATCTATTATTATTAATTACCTAATATAAGAATAATAAAATATAATAATATAGTGTTTCTAGTAGATTAGGGGTTTAAAAACTCAATTTTCAGCCCCATACTCTCAGTACGTCAGTTTTATCCTTTGCTAGATAAAAAAGTCAGTTCGGTGGTAAAGCACTGAATAAAAATAGACTAAAGTGCGTATCTACTTCACTGGAGTGTCTGGAGGGCTTCGCGGTACCTCAGCTATCTCTCATGACACCCCTTGACTCCGGTCAACGCTTCTCTGATTAGACAGACAATACAAGGATGTCACGTGACGTCGTGACAGTAGTCTCCGAGCACGACAAAAGACTAACAAGCTATTGTTTATCGCGCTCCGCTTGAAATAATAGTAAACCTTATGTCGGTTCAATATTTTAACTGTCTGTCGTGATTGTTTACGTACCCATTACCAAATATTCCAAGACGTGATATTCTTTATGAATTATGCCTATTACGGGGTATACAATCGTGTCATTAATGATAATATGCGTAAACGCACTTCCTCAGACACCTGATGAAACAATCTTGTAACATATTTTGCTACAAAGGCATTTATTTTATACCAAACACAAAGTCTACATCATACACGTGAATCGAATTTGTTAATTAATAAAAAAAGAAGTTGTTTTATCCAGAAAATAATTTCACAAAACGAACGAGTTCATGGTTCATATCGGAGCAAACATTATAATAGCATAGAACATGAACTTTCTATACGAAAAGTGAGAGGGGTTTGCATTATTAATCAGATCCTGTTTTGGCTTAGAATACCTTAAGGTTTTCTTTTGGGTGAACAACCGGCGGGCTGTATAAAAATACAATGGGACGACTGTCCATACAGGGCCAAACTGCGCGACACGACTTGATCTTGATCGCCGTACATGTGAACTTGATACATGCCGCCGATTTAATTAAATTTAATCGGTTTGATAGCATTTAAATTGTAATTGCGAGATATGTATGGATCAAAGAATATTTCGTGGGAAAAGTATGAATTTGAAAGCTACAACTACTATGTGACATGACTAGATTCTTAGATTACAAAATAAAAGACAGATGGAGCGTTGCCGAACTAAACCGAATAATAATTTATCGTCATTTTCAATAAAGCTATGTGTGCTGTCATTTCGCCGCTGCACTGTACGTACACGGTGCTTCTGTGTGCGTGTAATGTTGCCAGATATTGAAAAATTTCCCAAATTTTTCCCCGACTACGGAAAAAAGAGGGTTATGTTTTTCGAGTTTATGGATGTATGTATAATATTTCTTTGACACGCCCTGCAGTATAAACCGTAGGACCGATTTTGAGTTGTGAGGTTTCATTGCAATGATCTGAATTATTATGTTAGTGGCTGTAGTGACGTAGGCTATATACATAAATGAGAAGTCAAGTTTTAATTTTTATTTAAATTCTTTTATTACATAAAGTATCTACCTGCCTACTAAAGTTATATATGGACAAAATAATTGTATTCAATTTTTTATTAAATAAATTACATAAAAAAAGTTTCAATATTAACTATAATAATTATATTATTTTTTATTTTTCATAATATATGAATACGAATAGCGATAGTTTTTAGTCGAGAATACGGGACATTTTATTTTCATCATATCCATCATGGAGTTCACACAAATTAAATCGCTAGCGATATGACGTTTTTAAGCTTTATAATAGTAACAAAATAATGTATTATGCATATTAAAATTATCTAATAATTATCATGAACCTTTAGTGCACTATACAAATAATCACATTCACGATCGAAAAATCCAACAGCATTACCCTGAAGATCCTTTAACCATTTTACCGTTTTACCAATAAAAATGGCAAATTCATTTTCAAAATACTGGCAACATACGTTGAAGTTTTGTATTCCTTCATATCTGTAAAATTATTATTCGTATTAAAGAAATAAATCAGCCAAATAATCTACAGAAAACCTGTGAAACGATGTTTTATCTTTTTTTTTTGTTTTCGGGAACAAATTTTACAGCGTTTTATTATCACAAGACGGCATTTTTTTACTAAAATTGCAAACCCTTTTTGACGTATTGCATGACACTATATGCGCTATAGCACTGGTGCAGCGACGTATTTGTTTTTGATTTCGTATTTTCTTTGACAAGGGCGACGGGCGGTTGTCATGCTCCATCTGTACTTTATTTTGTAATCTAAGACTAGATTATATTTTATGGGAAAATATTATGTGGGTAAATTTTTTCGGGATTTTTATCTTAAGGCTAGGTACATACATGCAATAAGAGTCTTAAAGACTTGTCCTGTTTTCCTTTTTGGAAAAATACAGATAAAAGCTCAAAGTAGAAAGCTTTGAAAAAAAAAGTGATCCCTAATCCAATAGTGAACCATTTAATAAATATACTTCTTCATTCAATACGATTTAAAACGAAGTTCACTCCAAGTTTTACAACGTTCAACATTAAAAAAGGGCATTGCCTGCTGATTTTTAAAATTAAATAAAACGTTCGTTATCGCATGTTTATTGAGGTATTTTATATCCGGAGAAAACATAAAAAACCAAAGGCCAAAACGCTAACGGTAAAATTGGCAGTGGGTCGAGTGGATCCTCCCTCACAATATTTATAACGTGTTTCCTTTCCGAATGGTGATAAGCCGAGATAAGTTTCATATTACTTGGGGCGATGTTTCTCATTTAGCCAATTATTGTAAAGTAGGGTCGTAACACATGACGATGTGTTAATTTTTGAGCTTTAGTATTTTTCGCCTCCTGTTTGAGGAACACATATGCGATTAACCTTTATAAATGCATATAAAAATAACGGTTAACATCCATTTTTGAACAAGGAAATATTGCAAATGTGATGTGGATTGAATCTTGTTTAGCATATAATTTTGTATCTCTTTTATATAAAGTCTCTTACTAAAATGATTTCTTTTGGCATAAATAACTTAAAATGGACTCACAATTTGAAAACACGAATTCAATTGCCTTTTACTCCAGTGGCGGGTGTGATTTGGCGATAGCTTTTGTTTGAACACGGTCAACAGACGGCTCTTGTCACGAACGTTGTTTACGTTCCAACCGCTCCGTCAACGATCGCATATTCATTTCGTCAACAAACACTGACAATCTGTTTTAACGAACTAAAACTGTTTGGTTTAAGATATTGAATAAATATTTTGTATAATATCTTGAAGTTAGCGATTGATGACAGCCTCTTCGAATCATTTGTAATTAACCTAGGTAATTAATAATTATAATTTAAACATTCCTTGCTTCGATATTCTACGAAACATCCCTAGAACGTACAAAATATCTTTGAAATACTACTTATTTCAAAATAGATTTTAATATCATCGTAAGTATGCTTACCCTTCTTGTTTTTCCCATTGCTCATAATCCTAAAGAGTTATTCCTCACATGCAATCCTTAAAAGGCTTTCATATAAAACGGAGCATTCGTATGTCATTAGCAAATGAAGTCATTTGCATTCCGCTGCTTAGTACTTCAAAGGCTCAAAGCCTTTGTACCTATTAGATACAGATTAAAGTAGAAGCAGCTTCTATACAGGCAGTGTAGGTATATCTGAAAGCATGATATGGAAGGTGAAAAGTCACTTGCGGAAATTATTAGTTTCTAAATTTATTACAAGTAGGTACTGTAGGTTCTGTAAGTGAAATGGAGCGAATTTTATAAAGAAAACATGCGTTACTTAATAATGGTAAATTTAGTTAAAGTTATGAAATGATCTAATTTAGAAGTTTTAATTGAGAGCTTTACCTAAAACTTTACGCCTTTATATTCTTCTCTATAAAATTAGTAAAATTCCAAATAGCCAAAAAGTTGAAAAACAAGAGCAATATATACATTTCGGGAGCAATACCGATGCAAAATTATTAATTTTGCCGGAGAAAAAGCTGTATCTGAAGTTCGTACCAGAACCTCTATTTCATATTTCTTAGATCTTTTATATACGATAAGAATCAACATAAAATAATTAAATGTCACCGTTTTAGATTACAAAGCAATAACTACCTACCAGATGGTCGTTTTGTAGCTTTAACAGCTTGTGACAAATAATTTGTACGTGAAGTATTTTTCTATTACAAGTCCCAGCATTGGAAGGTCCGCGTTTACGATCGTCTGGGCAGGAGTTTGCCGGGCCTTTGTTGAAAATTTCTTATTAAACTGCATCTTTATGTCCTCGTAAATTACGCGTTATGGGTTCAATGCTTCATTTAACCCCCCCCCGCCCTTGGTTGACGTTTAATCGATGAGGATTATGGATTTGAGACTCAAAACTTGTACAAGTCGATCAATAAACAAATCACTTAGTAGTTGGTATTAACTATTTATTATATGTAATAAAGCTATTTTCTATTTTCTACTCACTAGTGCAATGGCCATTGATATTATTGTTTATTTTAATTATTCAGAATATAGGTATAATTGGTGATATCAATTATTCTACGGAAGTACCTGTTTATATTATTTTATCTATATTATACGTATTTTCAACGAAAACGCCAGTAATACCTGTAATCTATCATTCCATATTTATTCCGAGTACGCGATGAGCCTGTGCGATGAGCTTTTACATTTGTCACATTCTATTGTACACATCGTTGTAAGGCCGCGTTTACACCACGCATCGTTTTTAAAAGCGCGTCATATTCGAACGCATTCGTAATAAATCACGTTTTACTTTTAGATGTTCCACGAATAGTATCTATAATCTTGTTTAACAAGCGAACGGGGAATTGGTCGATCCTAAACCGCATTCAGTATTTCCGCATTGTTATACAATCGTGAAAGATTTTATACTTTCAACGAGCTTGAACTTTACAGTCAATTAAATTGAACGCAAACATGCGATTAAATTATGTACACAAACTTTATTACATGACCTAAATTATAAGTAGATATGGGTCTCCTTGTCTTGATACTTAAAATGTCGTTATTTAATTCGAGTAAACTTTAATCTTAGTATATTTTTTAAGCGAAAATTTTCAGTTCTTCTCGCGCCTTTTCATTTTTGCGAACCAACATTTAAGAAGGCGTCTCAATTCTTATTACTCATTTCAGTTGGAAAGAGTATTCCCTGAGTCGTTTGTAGAACTATCGCGGTTTTTCATTAGGGTACATCTGCAAGCATTATCTGCAGTGCAGCTACTTGAAATTACATTTTTTTGGCGCGACTGCTCCCATTTGTTTACTATCACGCTGCCACGCTTTTATCATTGTCTTGCAATTCATTGCATTCTCGTTTAAAACAAGTGGAAATGTTTATTCTTAAGCTGTCATAGGAAGACCATGAAATGTTTAATACGTACTAATCGCTTTAAAAAAATATTCAAATGGTATTTATACTATTATATTATATTTAATAGAAATCAGTCAATATTAATGATTACAATTAACATTAAAATATGAATATAGTTACGTAAGTAAGGGCGCACACAGCACGCGCACCCTCTTAAAATTTATTGTTATGCGAGACGTAACCATTCATATTAATAAAGTGTACTGCACCGTTTTATTTATTAACACATAGGATTTAATTAAAATTCTTCACATCTTTTAATTTCAGACAACACGTACGTGAAAGAAATATATTATACACATATTAAATGATTTTATCCCAAGTATTCTAGGTAAGCATAGGTGCGTGAGGGCTCTATATGTATGGAAGGTTCTTCATCTAGTCCTTTCCTGTAAATTTATTTATTTATTTATTTATTTATTTATTATTACAAAGAACATGTTACATGCGTTTCAGTAAGATATATAGGTACATAACAATTATTACACATAAACATAAGGCATATAGGTACATAACAATTATTAGGTACAAACAAACATACTTCCCTCCGTGCTAGTCGCTGACGCCACTGTGTTACAGCAGGGAAGTTTATTATTATTTTAATTTATTTATTTACTTATTTTTTGCAAAATGTACACTACGGTTTATATAATATTATAAATGTTCTCGTTATACAAGTTCTGATGCACATATAAAACTAATGAGTATAAATAATAGTAAGGTAACTTTAAGTAATAGGTTCTAGATGGTAGCCACAAACAGTTTTTCTGTCTCGTTGTAGTCGAGGCGAAGCAAAAATTTGTCCAAAGATTTACTGCAAAGGTATCTACTCATGTCTTTTATTTTAATTTTATTGTTAATATAATTATACAAATAGGGAGCAATATAATATGCAAAATTTTTCGCAAAACGAGTTTTACAACCCGGCACACAGTAGATCTCTTCAATGCGGGTTTTTCTTTTTGTAACAACGGTAGAAGATGGAAGAGCTTTGTGCTGCTCCAGGACTATTACTTTGATAAACAATTGCCTCACAGTCAGAACGCGGCATTCGTTGTACAAGAGATTTGTTGGATATCTAAACGGCTTAAATTGCAGTACTTTTAAGATACATCTCTGTGTGCGTTCAAGCTTAAGAAGTGTTGTTTTATTTGCGCCACCCCAAGCCGAGATACCATAATTAAGGAGTGATTGGCATAAAGACTGGTAGACGATTTTGTTCGTGGTTTCATCTTTAAGTCGTCTTATTTTTTTAAAAATTGGGATAAGTTTACGTATTCTACTTTTTAAATCATCTATTTGCGGCTTCCAGCTTAAGTTTTTATCTATTGTTATCCCTAAGTATTTTATAGTATCGACAGGACAAAGAGTATAGCAATCGCAGTTTCCTACATTTAAGCACGTATGCGCCTTTATGGTAAAATTATGGGGAGGTCTGGTATTATTTTTAAGAGAAAAATTTATATATTTAGTTTTTGTAAAATTTAAAGTTAAAAGATTATGATTTAGCCAATTTATTACCAATCGCATGCCTGATTCAGCTGCCAAACGAGCAGATTCCCATGTCTCCCCTTGAAAAACAATAACAGTATCATCAGCAAAACTTATTATCTTCGCGTCAGGTATATGTAGATTACATAGGTCATTTAGGTATATTAAAAAGAGCGTAGGGCCGAGTACCGATCCCTGAGGAACGCCAAAATTTATGGACCGCTTTTGGCTCTGTACATCACCAATTTTAACAAATTGAGTCCTATTTGATAAATAATCTCTAAACAATTCTAGCGGAGTACCACGGATTCCTATTGATTCAAGTTTTGCCAGGAGCAGGGGGACAGAGACAGTATCGAACGCTTTCGCCAGATCCAAAAAAACACCCAAACATTTTATCTTCCTGTCTAGGTTGTTAGCGATAAGAGACACAAGAGTATTGATAGCATCACTGGTCGATTTTTTTGCACGAAAGCCAAATTGGTTAATTGAAAGTATGCAATTCTTTTCCAAGTAATTAACGAGACGCTTATTAATAAGCTTCTCCAGAACCTTTGATATGGTTGGCAAAAGTGAGATGGGGCGATAGTTGGTTATACTGTCTCTGTCTCCCGACTTGTAGATCGGCACAACTTGAGATTGCTTTAAACGATCAGGAAACACACCCGATGATAAGCATATATTGCATAATTGCGTGATCGGTTGGCCAAATATAGCAAGATTTTTCTTTAAGAAAATAGATGATATGCCATCATATCCTGAAGCATAAGTGTTTTTTAAAGCCAAAATTGTACTATTAACCTCCAATATATCTGTTTCCAATAAAACAAATGAATTGAGTGAAATGGCGCCTTGATTATTTTTAGATTTGAGCTGAATTTCTGATAAATTTAGTTGATTTAAAATATTTGAAGCTAGTTCATTACCTATATTAATAAAGAAATCATTTATAAATTCAATAGAATGGACTGGAGTGTCCTTAAGTTTTAATAAATTTAAAGCATTATCAGGGCTTTTTAATGAGTTACTGTTTATATGGCAAATGCGTTTAATAGTTTTCCATGACTTTTTAATATCTTTTCTGTTATTATTAAGCTCAATTTTATCATAATTGTTTTTAGAAGTGTGTAAAATATTACTACAATGATTCCTATAGCGTTTATATATGAGTTCAAGTTCCTTGTTATTTGGATCGTTTTTGTTTCGGCGGTGTAAAATATCTCTGAAACGTATACATCGCAGCAAACCTGGTGTAATCCAGGGTTGTAAAATAGATTTTCTATTAGTTTTTTTAAATAATCGGGAACTATCGCTTATAATTCTACCAACGGTATCAAGCAAGGAATTAATTAGACTATTTGGATCATTTGTAGATAGTAGATTGTGCCAATCTACCAATGAAAGTAGTTTGGAAGCTTTTGAGTAATTTATATTGGTTGTAAAACATGTTGTCTTAGCTATACTAGTTTTTGGTTTTTCTGAAAAAGTAAGAAATATAGCAGAATGATCCGTTATTGCAGATTCACATACAAAAGTAGCCACTTTTATATTAGATTTTACGAAACAGTGGTCAAGACAGCTTTTACCACGTGTAGGTAAAGAGTGACTTGGTAAGAATCCATGACATGCAAGAAAATCTAAATATTCGTCAGATCTTTGATCAGTGTTCTCATTACCGATGTCAATATTTAAGTCGCCAATTATGAAGATATTAGGAACAAGCCTTAAGTTACACAATATTAAGTCAAAGAATGCAGGAATTTGTCTATTGTCGCAAAAGAGGGAGACCGATAAATACAAACAAAAGCATATTGTTTAGCAATAGTTATAATTAGACCATCAGCATCATCCAAATCTAATTCAACAACTTCGATATCAGTAATATTATTACGTACGTACGCAGTAACCCCGCTGTTTTGGTTTATATGTCTTGTAGTGTTGTAACTATGATAGTTCTCTAGGGGTGGAACAAAGTCATAATTCTTAAGCCAGCATTCAGTAAGTATTATTATATCGCACTCGAACGCACAACGTGACAGAAAAACCTTAAATTCCAATAAGTTTTTATTAATACTACGAATATTTTGAGTAACAATTTTAAAAGAGGAATTAAAAGAAAAGCTGTTATGATTAAGAAGTTCCGGATTAGCAATTAAACAAGAATTACCCACTCCAATCTCACTGTCAACTTGGTTCCCAAGTGTTTCCACATCATTTTTATCCATTTTCCAATTTAGGTATGTATGGTAAGTATTTTTGACAGTAGTTCCTGGGGATGGGTGAGTAATATTTAGTTTTTTTGAGTCTTCTTGATAATTTTGGGTACTCCATTGAAGTATTTTATACATAGTTCTTGTTCACCTTCTTCAATGCGACGATTCATCTCTTCTCTTACTGATAAAAAATGGGACTTTTGCGCAGGCGTTTGGTCATAATACATAAAAACATTTTTAGGAAGTTTAGTTCTATTTCGCAGCAGAACTCGGGGAGAATGATTTCACGGAGGATGTAGGGAGGAGTGATTTAACGAGATAAGCTGCGAACCCTTCCAGAGGTAGTGCATAATGTCATCCCGCTAATGCAAGGGCTCTTCGACACAGATGGCACCCGCGTTTTTCTACAGGGTGTGAATAACAGAAATCGGTTACAGGGGTTACGTTTCCTAAATAATAAGCAACATTGACATTGAAAATATTGGTTTTAAATTATAATTTGAATTTTTGGCTAGTAAGTATATTAAATTAAAAAAATAAATTAATGTTCAATAAATCAATTTTTAAATGCACATATTAATTGGTAATTGATTATTATTTATTTCTCACATTTACTGATTCCTTTCAGGAAAAGTCGTCAATTATTATTTATTACACTCAAAATAATATTATAATCATCACAAAACATATCCAATATCATCACGTAAGAATCTATAACTGAAAGAAACGATCGTTATACAGTCATTAAGCTGAACATATTAACCAACGCTTCAGTTTCTAATTCGAGCGGATTTTGTTTTTTGTTTTCACACCCTGTACCCGCTAGTCGCTAGCTATAGCATCAACATGCGTTGCATCCCGCGCGATCACGCTTTCGGTTGGGGGCGAAGGCCCCTTTCGCCGATGATCCCGGCTATAGTACAGATGCAATGGTCGCGCGCGCACGCGACCGCGCTCCGAGGCGCGCTCCATCACGCGAGCTAAAGTTTCCCGGTGACATTTCGAACTAAGGATTTATACAAATTGTGCACAGCTATATCCGTGGATGTGAAACAGTGTACATCAGCCTCATTTGGACGGTTTGACGGCTATTTTGATGCAGTTTGAGTTAAATCTGGAATATTATTCGTTTTGTTTACGTTAAAGTGTGATTCACGTCAATATTACTCTTACACTTGACTGAGCGAAACAGATAAAATTAAGCTTGCTTCATTAGTGTTATTGTTCGCTTATTTCGTACTTGCGCTAATTATATTTTTTGGAATAGGTACTTGGATTTTAATTCAGTTCATTTTTAATAAGTAAAAGCCTGAACTTTTACTGGTAAAAGTAAAGATATTTAGTTATCTATTGTCTAACAATTATAATAATTTTATTTGACGGTATTTTTACACTTACACAGTGATTTCATTTGTAGACCGTATATTCTACGTGAGGAAGTGAAATATACCCTCATATTTTCTAGATATTTTAATGATAGATAATTCAGAATATTATAATAAATGTTTTATGCAGTGATCATAAAGTTAAGCTAACTAGAAATAGGCGTATCTTTTACTAAGCCACAATGTTTAGCGTTGAGATGAAAGATAGTGCTTAACTGAATAACGAATCTGCACGAATCTTGAACGTGTATTCTATCTATGCATTAAGGTTCTATAAAGGCTAAAGGTAACAGAAATAACTAGGTATCGTGCATAGAAAAAGTGCTTGTTTTAGTCAGTTGTTAGAGGTCAAAATAGACCTGCACCTACCATTTAACAGCGTGTCGGTCGTAGGTGTATATCCTATTACCTAGGTATAAGTCGTAGTGGCTTATACAAGTTTCGTTTTACTTATTGGTTTGCGAAGGCTGGAGAATGGACCCGGTTATCTTACCCCGTCTTACGCCTACGTAAATTGGACTAGTCTATGTAGGTATTATTCAATAATAGCATTACACTTTTTACAAGCTGGTTTTAGATTTTGTTGTTGATATATTTTTAAATGATTTCTTTTTTAAATTAAAAAATTAATTAGTTAAAATATATATAATTCTATACATATTTCGTATACCCACTAAAAATAGATAACTAAAGTAATTTGTTACATAGTTTATAATTTGTAGTATAAATTAATAACTAACGGGCTTTTGACGGTGCTAATAATATATTATGAAATAAATATAGACTTAGTCCATAAATAAATATAATTTACGATACACTCAAGTATAAGTACTTCAGCAAACAATGTGCCTTGCTATCAACGCTTTGTTATCACTGACAGTAACTGCTAATTAAATTTCCTTTTGAAATTATTATCCATTAGGAGATTTTTAATGTTAATAATAGATTCTAAGCTTAATTACGCTTAACTACATACTGTAATACGTTCATAATTCATATTGCTTTTGTGAAATATTAACGAATAGACGGACGAATAAATATCAGCTCTAAATTTTCTTCATTTTTCAATAGCAAAAAATTTCCTCTTATTGTGAAACAGATGATTTATAAAAAACCAAAAAACTTAATTGGTGTTGTTATTTAATTTACGTAAGTAAAATGTCGTATTTATATAGAGGTATTTTAATTAGATATGAATTCGTTACTATTAGATAACTAGGTACCATATTTTGATGGTAATTCTTCATCTATTGAATATTTTTTGTTACTCGAAACTTAAAAGGTTTGAAATAATTAAGATGATAAATATTTAAGTACTAATTATTCAAATGAAGCACCAACAGTTATACATTAAAAATATTTTAAAACAATATTATAAATAAAGGCAGATTGCTGATTGGAATTTGAATTTCAAGAAATCGTTAATATGTTAAGCAGTTCATATACGATTGTGGCAAAACCAGTTTCATGGGTAATGTACGTGGGTGCATTGCAGTTCTGCAAATCTCGGGGATAACATTTTAATGGCGTTCTCGTTTAGTTTTGTTTTGTACGCAAACATAATAGTATTATCTCAGTTGCTAGCAGTTGCTACAGTAACATTTTTAACTAAAAATTTAAAATAATTAAAGAAATAATGTTTTAAAATATAAATACACACCTACTTACTTTTTTACTATGGGAAGTACAAAGTTTATGACAAAACGTAGTAAACAACGCTAGACTGACAAAAAATAATTTAAGCGATGTATGTTTTTTAGTTCCACATTGTTTGGAAAGGGAATACATTTGGGGCTGCCAGTTGCCACCCCAAGATTCTGCGCCCCCATCTCTCGAATACAATAGTTCACACGAAATAATCGATACATGTCTAATGTTTATACCTATTAATATATTTTATGTGACTATAATTATTAAAGTCGATACCAAATTTATAAATAAAAAGTACTTAGTGTACGGCTTAAATAAAAAAAAAATGTAGGCTGAAATAAATAAAAAAAAATGTGATGAGAATTAAAATTCTAATTCCAATTTCAAATGTCAATTGTCAACATTGTAGGTATTTGTTATCTGTGATAAAAAAAAAACAAAATGCCATTACGTAATTTATTTTGTTTTCGAGATAAATGTGCATTCGTAAATGTCATTGATTTTTAAACAAACAGAAGAGGGCGGTGTGATAAATCTGGTTTAACGTCATGAGTTTGCAGTTCGTATTCTCCCTTCAAGGTACGCGTGCAAATTAATATATATTGGTTAGCTGCTACCACTGCTACCAACGTTATGAAAATTGATGGCAGTGTAAAACCTATCTAATATTTACAGTCCTGTTACACGTTCGTCATGGCAGTTTATCAAGTCAATACAGTAAAAGCGACTATAGGAATATGTACTACAAAAGTAATAAAATAAATGATAAGTAGATTGTTCTTCCAAGGATTTAACATGTACTTAATTTAACTTTAAAAGTTTTATCTCTTCATAACTTTCAGCCAGCATCATGCCTCAAAATGCTGGATGAATTTAATTCAGTAGAACTTTGCATTTGTATAGCAAGTTAGTATAAGAAACCAAACATTAGCCTGAATTTATTAACATACAATAGGTATGCAATAATAGATGTGTTCAGTGTTTCGATAGCACAGATGACTGCTTTTTGCAATGTGTAGAATGTAGATATTGTACCTATATTAAACTATAGACACTCTATATATTAAATTAAATCTGACAAAATAATTCATATATTATATACAGTGTGAAAGTTTTCGATGGGCGCTGGATGAAAATACTTGAAATACTCTAGAATCTAGATAGAAAAATTTGCTGAAAGGAAACATTCCTTTATTTTTTAAAAGAAATAGAACAACAAATATATTGATTTTGCAGGAAAATGAATACAACTTTGCTTTAAAATTTGAATCCGTCTAAAGTCGTTGATATGTGTTTTTATAGATTGAGTGTTGTGTATTTCCCAAATTTTAAATAGATTTTTTAAAAATACTTTTTTTCTTACCGTTCCTTTTTCAAAATTATAAATTCGATCGTTAGCCATAAAATGTTCCTCTCATAGATTATGCAGCTAATATGAATTTGACCAGGTGTAATCACCATCAAATTTGATTTTCAAAGTTCACTGAACATTCCACAATGGATGAGCATTACAAAGGCCAATACAAAGTACAGAATTACTAACGCTGGCTAATCCTATAGGCAGAAACGTGCATAAATTAGCATGAAACATACGACTCTGTGTGCACAGCTCCGGTCGGCTCTGTTTCCAAGAAAAGTAATTCTCTTGTCACTTAAGAACGGCTGACACTTCGCAAAATTAGCCTAGTGTATTGATTATATTGTTTTTCCATTTTTTATTCAACGTCTAATCTGGATTCTGTATTGAATCGTTTGGCTGTTTTATGCAAACTAACAATTTAATTAGTACGTAAATTAAAATGCTATCAGATATACATAGATAAATTTGGTAATAAATGATAGTTTTGCCATTTTCCGTATGGAAAATCAAGTGCATTGTTGTCCCACTCCAATACAATCCTTTTAATCAATGCGAGAATTGATGGATTTTGACAATGGCCTTTGGGACAATTTATCCAATGGCCGGAAGACATTATGTATGTATTCATTACTGTGATGCTCTGGGCGTTAAATGACTGGCCATATAGTTTATGTTTTAACTTTTAACAAAAGGAATTCGAAATAGGTAGGTGCGTATAGTATCCAATAAAGCTGATAAATGATACATTGATGCAATGCTAAAGTACGTTTAGGCATTATGATTAAACTCATCATACTCGCTTCACGACACTCACTATGATTAATCCGATAGAGAATCTAGGCCATTTATCCTACTTAATATTTTACCATCATTGTTAGGATTTAGGAATTATATTAAATTAGTAGTAATTTGATTAATAAGTAAATATTAAATTTCAAAATCTCTTTATTTCATTATTGTCAAGGTCGATGCACTATGGTCTATGGGTATGGCACTCCACATCACCTATAATTAACCTTTTTTGTAACCCTTAGTTTGAATGGAGACAATACTGTGTAATGGTTCAGTCCCCTTCTTTAACTTCAATAGACCAATTATTTTTATTGTGAGCACTTTCGTTTTAAACGTTTTAAGGACGAAATGAACAGAAGCGTTCTTGTCATTGAGAGGTATGCAGAAAATCGTTGTTAATCTAAAGAATTCATGAGAAAGATGATTGAAATTGTGATCGAATAGCAGTTCGAAATACCTGGTAAACCTACCTGAAATGTTTGCAAACGTTGCAGTGTTTTGGGTAAATCATTATAGATATGACTAACAATTCAATCGATATTATTACGACTATAGATTCTACTTTGAAATAGGTATTCTATTTATAAAAATGAACTGAATTAAAATTTAAGAAGAAACATTAAGGTAACGCAAGACTGATTAGAGTATAGTTAACTTAGTTAGAAAATGAGATCATAAAATAATAAACAAAACATGTGTGAAAAACTACTGTGATCTAGTGCTAAGTGATTGTAATAATTCAACCATGGGTAACACCAACTCAGGGCAAGGCCATACGCGCCAGAATAGTAAAAGCAGAAAATCAAGAAGTCTCCCCACATCTCCAGAAGTCAGAAGGTATAGTTATTCAAGTCGATATCAAAGTATGTGTTTCATAAAATTCTTCACTTTAGATAACACTTCTATATAGATATAAAACCACAAACCTCAATTCATTCTACTTCATAATTTCATTTAAATATAGATATAAGTTATTTTGCAAATATATTTCTACAATTTTAATAAGTCTGTACTTTGCGTCGTATCGACTCTCGTGTATTTCATAAAGCTCCTCACAGTCTATGCGGTGTAAGAAATGTTAAGTGTATGTTTATTAGTTGTTCCATTAACAGTTCGTAATTCGGAAACTTCACATCCTGAATCGAAGTTGGGGCCCGTTGTTAAAACTCAATATCGAAGTGAAATTAAGAGTATCTAGTCCACTTAGTAGATGTGATCTAAAAATACATCGAGCCTGATTCAAGTCACGGTTCGTCGATCTTTTACAGCGCGAAGCATATCATCAATAGTAATCTTTGATCTCACCGTGTAACATGGAACATTAGTAAACAATAAATAGGGATTACTTTTCGTTAGACACGACTGATATGGGCGTGAGGCGACACGACATTTTGACATTTGTCACTTTCAAGATTTCAAAACGGCAGTAGGTAGGTAAGTAGTGAGAATCATGTAATGGGTTACAAGTTTTTTCAAGCTTTAATATTGTTGCCTATTTCAGTCAATGATTAAAATTAAATACCTACAGATTTATTCCAAGTGTACCTACCTATGTGCTGTAAACAAAGTTTACAAATTAGTGTTAATTGTTAGAAATAACAATAAAGAAAACATGTGTGTCACGGGTATCATAAATGAAAAATCTTACCTATTGTGTAAGTTATATGGCGTGCATTGCATAGGTACCTATACATATTATTTTGCGTGCGCCGGCGACACCAGATGTTC
Source organism: Colias croceus (assembly GCF_905220415.1). Classification (NCBI taxonomy): domain Eukaryota; kingdom Metazoa; phylum Arthropoda; class Insecta; order Lepidoptera; family Pieridae; genus Colias; species Colias croceus. Next base: position 5,396,566 of record NC_059538.1, read on the forward strand.
AATGTTTAGATTTTGATTTTGATTTTGTTTAGATTATGTCACAATTCAATACTCTGACAAATATACTTAATACTTAGGTATATTGTTACATTTTGTCTTTTTTTAAACCTAGAATTTGTTAGGTGAAAATAGAGGCTCATTTCCTCGCCAAAAATGTGTAATATTGATGTTTTATATCAGGTTTTAAAGTTTATTACGAATAGCTGAAAAAATATTGAACCTATATAAAAAAAATCATTTATATAGGTACCTTGTAAAGCTGTATTTTATTCTACCCGGTTTCTGAAATAAGCGGCTTGTTCAAATCGTAGTGCTTGTACCATTAACGCCATCTAGTGTGGAGTAGTCGCTTCAATCGATCGAAATAAAACATTCGATATGATAACTATCAAAACACTTACCATGTCTGATTCATTACAAATTTTAGCTGTTGCATAGAGGTAAATAAGAACTATTATGATTATAACAAATGTCTAGTTTCTATAGGTACACCTACAGTATAAAATTATTATAGTTAGGTAGTAGGTAGGTACTTTATTAGTATTCTGTTCCACATTAATATCAAAATGTTCCGAGTTGGTATAAATATATTAAAGTCTATGCTATAAACACAAAAGACTATATAAAGAGTAAAACTGTATAAATGGAAAGCTCACTTGAATAAGTAGGTAATATTTCACCTTACAATTGCTTCCTTGCGTATGTTTTATTATAAAATCGTGACCACACCGGCGACGACGAAGGGCGACACATCTAGTTGGTATTATTTTAATTTCTTTAGTAACAAAGCAGGAATATTAACGGTAATATTACGATAATACCTTCACGTTAGCATTTGAAGTATACGGTATACAATATTGTGAATATTACTCCTATGATACTGATCAATTATCGAGGAATAATTAACATTTATTTTAAATATCTACCTATAATTTAGGATACGGGAAGCATTATATCCTATTGGAATAACTGATTTATTTAACTACGTAATTAATTGATAGGCGTGTTCAAAATGCGCGCATCACAAATAGTTCTATACTTTTGCTAACAAAACATTATTTTACAATTTGCACATACGACAAGGTATCATATTACCTTTCAACTACCGGCGATTTATATTATTTACAACTGGGCATAGTATTTCATATTATGATAGTAATTTTATATAGAACTAGCTTTCCGCCTGCGGCTTCGCCCGCGTTTTCAAAGAAAAACCCGCATAGTTCCCGTTCCCGTGGGATTTCCGGGATAAAACCTAGCCTATATTACTCGTGGATAACATTATCATACTCGTGGATAACATTATATTTTAAAAATTCTTTCACCATTCGAAAGCTACATAGCTTTCGAATGGTGAAAGAATTTTTAAAATCGGATCAGTAGTTTATGAGCCTATTCATTACAATCAAACAAACAAACAAACAAAGTTTTCCTCTTTATAATATTAGTGTAGATACCTCTATAAATCACACGTAGAAAGTTGTGGTACACAAACAACGTTTATTTATACTCTCTGAAATACATTTAATGTAAGTTAAAGCTAAATATGCATGAAAGTGAGAGCTATTTGAGTTGCTCAAGGTAGGTCTATGTCATTTATTTATTTAATCTTGTTTATTTCTAGTATCAGGCTCAATTAAAGACAGGGTTTAAGCGAAGTATGGAAATCAATGAAATGATATTTATTTTAAAATTTAAACTTATTTATAATTTAAATACAAAAGTTGCTTTGTGAATACTTATAAGCGATAAGAAACATTTACATAATTTTCTATCGATATAATCAGAAACAAAACTTACTTCCATATATAATACTAGCTGTCCGCCCCGGCTTCGCCCGTGGTAAAAATAGATGTTGGCCGATTCTCAGACTTACCCGATATGCACAGAAAATTTCATGAGAATCGGTCCAGCCGTTTTGGAGGAGTATGGTAACTAACATTGTGACACGGGAATTTTATATATAAGATGACACCTAGTAGGCGAACATGTTATCAAGAAAAAAACCTGTAAGATTCAAAGTCGTAATCGAATGCAAAAGACCACGAAGGGTAAAATACTAACCCTGACCTTTCAGTATACTGTAAGAAAACATCTGTTAAACATAACTAATGTTAACATTTATTAACAGGCAAGTCTCCGTGCTGCAGACGTCGATACCGCTGCCAGCATCAGCGGCCGCGGTCCGACGGGCGCCGCCGGACAAACGACCGCTACCAGCCACTCCTATACATGGTAAATAAAAATGATTCTTATTTATCTTTTAAACAATGTTTGATTTCCCTCATAATTCATAACATTTCGACTTGAATGTTCAGGGTTTATAATACAGCAGTCTCCGAAAAGAAGTGCTAAACCGAATTTTGGTTTGGCACAATTAGATTAGCCTGGTAACTGGTACTTGTTCCTATAGTAAATTGTTGAGGAAAATTGATGTAAAACGCTCTTGGCTTTCCCAAAATGGTTTCAGGACCTTCATAAATTTCGAAAACATAATATAATTTTTCTTTTCGAAAACGTTGTTGTCTGTAGTTGTTTGTTTTGTAGGGTAATACCATATTATAAAGAGCACTTATGTCTTATACTATGGTAATACGTAAGTATTGATTAGATGAGATATAATAAGAATAAGCTAGGTGCGTTTAAAAATATACTAGTGTTGTGGATTTACTAGACACGTAATTGCATAGTCATTTGTATGTCTATAATTTAAAATCTTATTATTTTGTATGCAAATATATTTATATTATTACAAACCTTGATGTGGTTTAAGTTTTATACAATAACAAAAATATCTAACTGTTTTTAAATATACATTTTCATTTTAAAGTGAACAACGATTGCTACGTTATATACCTAGCTACACTTTGTCGTCTTATAGTCTTGTTGGTCTTGAACAATATGTTATGAACAATGTAATCTTCTTCGTTAATAACCGAACGTAGGACATTAATTATATATTATGAGTAGGATTAAGTTTACCTACAATGTTTAAAAAAGTTAAAACAATACATTCAAATCTTACCATTATATTATACCTTCTCCCATTTTACTGCGTATAAATAAAACGGTGTATTTTTGTAAAAAAGTGGTTAATTAATTTTGCGACGTTTTGTTTTAATTAATATGAGTCTTCCTACTCCTGGCTCTTAAAACTGAACTTTTGAGAAAGTAAAAGACAAAGAAAACGTTCACTGACCTTACTATGTAACTTCGTTACTCGTAGACCATTTGTAGACATCCATTATCAGAATGGATACGTGTAATTCAATTTAGCAATTAGTTAATGGCATCTCGTAAAAGAACGGACTGTTTCACTCCACAATAAAAAAAATGTAAAGATTTTTTCAAGTATTTGTCCAGTCTACTAAGTGGGAATTAATTTAACAACAGACTCGCTATAACATCCGCTGGTCATTGTTATAGCCGTAATGAAAACACTAAGCCAGTTATTATGAATCCCGCGCATGGGAAGCGATAATCTAAGGATTTATTAGGTCCCACTGTTATCGTGTATCGTCTTGGTAGACAGATGCATCGTCAGTTGATGTGCACTGTCCAAAGCGAACACTCATTCCTTACTTATAATAATCATAATTAGTCAGTCTGTTGAATTCTTAAGCTCTGTGTGCTGTGCGTGATAACTTTCTTGGTTTCGAGGTTTGTATCAGTGCTAGAATATAATATAATTCCTTTTCGTAACAGTTAAGTAATTGTAAGCCGTGGTTTATATTTAGATAAAACCATATAGTAAAAGACACGTTTATATTTAAACTCTTATCAGTTTAGTATGCGTAAATAGTCTTATTTTTGTGATAGTATGTTTTTTTTTAATTAAAAATAACAAAAGACGTTCAGGGTTTTTTAGTTTTAAATATTTGGATTTATTTGGTAAATTTTGGTGATTATAAATTTCGTTTTAGATTTTATTTTAAAGTAACGTACTATTTTGCGATGTAGCGACAGTATATTTTTTTGACAATTTTTTTTTTGTATTTAACGTTGGATACGTATTTAAATTTTGTCATTTGCAACTATTTAAAATGCTTGAACTGTTTAGGCTTTAACGTTGTAACGGATGTAACGTTATAACGTGATATTTTTCAAACGATTAGCCGTAAGCCATTGCGGTTAAATGATGGATGGGTGCAAATAAAGCGGATGGTACTAGTGTAGACTGTAGGTACCAACTGTTGATTGAGAACTGAGACCGTTGATTCGTTCTGATGACGCACTCGACTTCCTTTTGAAACTGCTGCCCTAAATTATTGGAATTCGTCTACGCTATATCATTGCACAAAAATTTCATTTTATGCAGTGACCTTGTCAAACATCTTTGAGAATGTATAGTTATTTAAATAAGGAACGAATAAGGCATGTCTGTCGTTTGCGTAAGCATTTCTTAAATTGGTATACAATATGGAATTATTAAACAATAGAATTTATGATAGACGTTGGTATACATTCAAGCACTTTATAGGACGTCCTGATATCGCCCGAGTTGAACAATAATCTTTTCTTTAACTATAATTATTTATATCACATGTCGGTTGTCCATCTGGATTCTGGATCAATGTAAAATTTTAAATTGTAAAATTTAACGATTCTTTTAAAAATATTTAATTATTCAGAACATTGTATACACAACATAATATCAAATTCTTTACAAAAAATAAAAGACAAAAAGTACTTTTCAAATTGTCTAACTTTTAAAAAATGCCTCGTGTTCATAAATATAAATTGGATAGTGTGTGCTTTTAAGCATGACGTCAGAATATTATTATTTTGTTTAACTATATGCAATCAATACAAGGGACCAAGTTTATAGAACTATACACGATCAGCTGGCGTCCCCTAAATGAAAAAGTTTTTAAAGGGTCGCTAGGGGTCTCGGAGACCAAATTAAATTTGGCTTCGATAACAAACATACGATTATTGGTGGAAAACATTATGTTTTTCTAACCTGGCAATCAGTTCAAGTCGTTCACTGATACGGAAATGTTGTGTTATTAATTTTTCTATATACCCTTTTCAATATAAATGTAGCAGTATAAATTTACGGTGAAAATTAATTCGGTATTAAATGTCCGTCACTGACTAACATTATTAAATCACAGGTGGGAAAAGTGGTTTGTCCGCAAGTTCAAGCCGTTCAACGAGCCCGCTGGGACATGGCGCAGTTAGCTTTATACCTCGCGCACCAGCTTCAGCATCTGGGTGAGGATTATTGTTTTAAGTTTACTTGTAATAGTTTCAAATCCTCAATATTTTTTATTAATTATTTAAAAATTATAAATATTTGTAAATATTTTATAGTTATTTGCTATGAAACTAAATTTCTCTAAAGATACATAGGTACTTATATTTATTCTCTTTACAGGTCAAGGCCGAATTCCTCTCTTTTAACACCCGGCAGTAAGATTCCATCATCTTTGCCCACCCAAACGCAACAACATTCCTCAAATGTATCGAATCATAATGGGACACCAACTAAGCAGTCGATGTTAGATAAATTAAAATTATTTAATAAGGATAAAGTTAGCGCAGAAAAACAAAATAGTAAAAGTTCCGCCGTTTCAAAACGCACGAGCTCGTCCAGTGGGTTTTCTTCTGCAAAAAGTGAAAGATCCGATTCTAGTCTAAGTCTAAATGAATCTTCACATATTCCAAATTCACATATAAAATCTAACTTAGTAGGGCCTAAAAATGTGAGGCATCAAAATGATACATTAAATAAAGATAAGAGCGGAAAGAGTGTGAAATCCAAACTTGTAGGATCGAAACCAGTAAAAGAGACATCAATGAATTTAAGCAAAGTAAACCCTAAATCGAACAATAATGAAAAGTCAAGAAACAGTCCTAAGCTACCCGCTAGAGATAAGGAATCCAAGTTAGCTGCGCCGAAATCTGTTAGTAATACGAAATTAAACTTAATTGAAGATAATTCCAGAATATCAAAGCCAAAATTAGAATCAAAGATGGTGAAATTATCAGGCAGCCAAGCTAAATTAAGTGATACGCGGGCAGACAATACTTCCAACAATCCTGCTCAATCCCCTTCTCCAACGGGAGGGCAAAATGTTCCTTTACAAAATCACACTGGTATTCCAAAACCAACAGCCGCTGTAAAAGGAACTTCGAAGGTATCTAAAGATGACAGACATATATTACAAAAGAATACAAGCAGTCAGTTGAGTCCAATACAAAGTAACTCAAGTTTAAATTCCACGAATAATGTTGGCACTTTACCATTTACTAGAGAACAGTCTAATTTAAACAAAGAAGCATCTCAAAAGCAAACATTAGCTGTATCACCAATGCCAGTGGTAAATTCTACAAATCAAAATCCATCTTCACAGATGTCAGAAAGTTCACATTCCAATTCTACACATAGTACAACAGGTCAACAGTCTAATTCAAGCGACGGGAGCGTAATATACAGACCATCAAGTGAATCGGGATCAGAAGTATCAAAAAGTAATGCATCATCTAATAGGAAAATGGACATGAATGCGACATATATAAATAATGTCATAAATGAAGCTGAAATATCTGAAAAAGAAGCAGCTCAAAAAAGAATTCTAAGTAGCCCAGGTGTAAAACAAATGTTTGACCACAACAAAACACTAACAGAGGCTGATAGAAATGACAGTCGTTCCAGTACTCCATCTCATTGTAGAGATAATTCATTAGGTGAAGATGAAAATCCATTAATGAACGTAATGCCAATGAGACCTTTACTTCGAGGATACAATAGTCATTTAACGTTACCCATGAGAACTTCGGGTTTAGCACAAAAAAATATTACTGGCTATCCTCATCATGCGAATACTGTGAAAGCGAATTTTGGTAGAGAAAACGTAGGGTTACGCGATCGCCTTAATTTCAGCCCTGGATTTTCTAATCCTGATTATTGCGATTTAGAAATAGCTTCTGGATACATGTCTGATGGCGACTGCTTGCGAAGAATTAATGTAAATGAAATGGATTGTGGTCGGAGCAATGATATAATGGACGGCTACATGTCAGAAGGTGGCGCGTCCCTGTACGGACGACGCATCAACTACCAGCAGCCCTCGCAACTTCAACAATTAGATGAAAGGTTAGTGATATGTTGTATGATGTGATAAATCCTGATTTATTACTATACGTCATTATGAGAATATTTTAATTTATTTTAATTTTTATTAATCGCCAATCATATCGTAAAAATGTTGTTTAATTAATGTCCAAAATACATTATGTTCGTCTGGAGATACATTATTACATACAATATAAATATTATATAGGTACATTGACACAATACAATGCTCCACAAGTGGTTGTCACAAGTAGGTATTATGTTACCACTCTTCGCCATCAAACCACATTATTTTCTGCTTTTTTCACATTAAACTTAACTTGTTATTATATCAAATAATGTATTTATATGGTTGTTTTTTATATTATCTACCTACATTATGTTAAATATAGAATAAAATAAGTAATCTAAATTGGATTAGACCGACAGGATTAGGGCTGTGCGTTTTTAAATAGTTAGAGCTATTATACAAACAAAGCATTTATAATTTGAACACCCGTACGATCTGCCATCTCCCAGCGAAGACTCACATAGCGCACTCACACTGTCGCATCGCACGGGGAGGGCGGGGTGGTCAAAATCGATACTCCTACGTCTCACGCCGTCCCTTCCCCGCGCATAACTATATACCACACCTCGACCCTAACCACCCACAATACCGATATTCAGCTATAGTACTTATTGAAATAAAAACGCTTAATAAATTTAGGGTTTTGATACATATTTCTTCACCATCGCAAATTGAGCTTTTCGCGAGCTTAATTTTGCATCAAACTTGTAAAAAGAAAATAAATCATTAATTATAAGCACTTTTTCTTTCAATATTCAATATTCATTGAATCAATCACAGTAATATGATTACGTAAATAGTTTAAGAGGCTTTGAGCTTAATATAATGTATCGGTTGCTGCCGCCGGTTCCGATGGTGCCGGCAACGGCAGGCAGGGCGGGCGGCATTCGGCGCCGCGCACTACGGGCGTGCGGGCGCGCCGACCCTCTGCCCGCTGCTAAATACACACGTGAAAAACTTTCTCGATTTCTGATAATGTAAATCTGGAACTGTAATCGATCGGGCCTCCGTCAGACGCACGCTCGCTCGAGCACGCCGGTCCCAGCTGCCGGCGCCGATCTTGGACCGCGCTTAACAAAGACTCAATGTGAAACGATCGCGCCCGTCGCGAATCCTGTGAACTGCGATAAAACGTCGACTTACTCGCTCGTGTTAGTTATTAAGTGTTTCCTAGTCATTAGTGGTGGACCATATGCGTTGTGCCTTCTGTCGCATGTATTATAGGCGGGAATTTCGGACGTAGTTCGTTTGCTATATCGTATAATAATACTGTTCGATAATAATTTTGTGAACGTTCTTATCAGTGTTGCCTTGCTATGTGTCTTTGCTTTTAGCGGTAGAATATAATATACGGTGCTTTGTAGATATTTTGTACTGGTGTAAAACTCATATACAACATAGATTTTCGAGAGTGCTTAAACACAATGTGGGTAAGGATTGTCTTTATATTATTTTATTATTATATGTGTAAGTATATACTAAGTGTTAACTGTTTATAAAAAATAAAAATATATGAATTATTATTTATGTGCTTCATATTTTTGCTATTCTCGGAGCAATGACCTTGTTAACATGTGGATAATTACTACACAGTAAATATGCTTATGCCATCTGGTCACCAGGCTCAATAAAGTGAAAACGAATAATTCAGCTGAATTAAAACTAATAAACACAGGCATTTACCATGAGAATTATTTAGATAAAAATAACACGATCGATCAATATATTAATATTGATCGATCTTAATACATCTACAATAACAAAATGATCATGTATCTCTTTATATAAATTATCTAATTATCTAATGTATCTAGTAATTATAAAATAATTTAAATATTCTTAGTAACTATGTGTTTAACTAAATGTTATACTTGGGCCTCTTGTAATAATACTACGTAGTGTTTGCAATTGAGGGGAATTTTAAATTCACCATAGTAATGGTTGTGGTCCCCTATATACTTTATTGATTATAGGGCTTCATTGACATACAGAGCTTGGAATATGGTTATGAATACAAATTTAATTGTTAAAGAAACATCAGTGCTTATCTTTCATAATAACCTTGCCATTGATATTCGTAAAGTTTTATAAATAAATTAAATAAAAATGTAAATAGTACTTGAAATATTATCTTATTATTTAAAGTAATAAAGTATTTTGTATGAGTACTTGAACCACATTAAGAATGTTTGCGTGTAAGTCCAGTAGGTACTTGAAAATTATTTATATGCAACAGAACGAAAGTATAATCAATCTAATTTTATAATACTGTACGTAGTTTGTAAAGACAGACAATCAACTTCAACTTGACTTGTAATCGATACCAGTTTACCTAAGCCCTATTCCTTACAATCGACGGAAGCATTACCGTCTTAAACCTGAGTTAATGAGTAAGGCATAAATACCTTTCACTGTTTAATAGACGACTATTGAGTCGGAATCTAAAGCGAGGGTGTCTAGTTTTGGAAGAGATATCGTTAATTTGTGGAAAATAATTAAATGTTAAATCAAATGATATCAAGATATATATATTTATACTTATAATAAAATTCGGATAATTTAATCATAGAATCGATTATTGATGTAGATATTTTAACTGCGTGTGCGCATTAATTAGATGAATATGTATAAATTAATTCGACAAGTAGGATGTCATTAACATTCTGAAGCTGTAAGTAATAGAAGGTATTTTTTTATTAAGATAAACAAGATATGTATCAAAGTATAATACGATGGTGGTTTCTAGGGGTATGATTTTCGTCGCATCCACTTAGTAATATTTGAAACTAGCTTCCGCCCGCGACTCCGTCCGCGCGGATGTCGGTCTTCGCGTGGATGGTTTATTTATCCATTTTGAGTACCTCTGACAATAACATCTTATAAATATCTATTGGACCCAATTCCCAAATACGGCTAGGCCTATAATAATACGCAACGTGTGTTCGCGGTTCTACGGAACAACGTCTATGGATAAAACTGAAAAATTAAGATTATTTTTTTTCTACGTATTTTTTCAGGATAAAAAGTATCCTATTTTACGCCCAGGATAATAAGGTATAATTATACCAAGTTTCATCGAAATCGAACCGCTAGTTTTCACGTGATGCCTTCACATACAGACAGACAGACAGACAGACAGACAGACAGACAGACAGACAAAAATTTTTTTAATCACATATTTGGGTTTGTTATCGATCCAGTAACACCCCCTGCTATTTATTTTTTCAATATTTTCAATGTACAGAATTGACCCTTCTACAGATTTATTATATGTATAGATGTAAGTTACTACTCATAAATCATAGAGCCAAGTCACAGTTAATGGAATTCATCGAGAGAAAAAGTGCTCTCGATTTAAGATAAGCATTTTATGAAGCTGATACAATACTTAATTAATGCAAATATAAACAGTAGGATGCTATTATAATAAGTTAAAATTAAATTGAGTTTTAATAAGTTTATAAAATTCTCGAACGCTTAAAGTAAATAAATAATTTATTTTATAAAAGATGTGCACTTTTGGGCTTTAATAATATAATAAGTCAGTGGTCGCTCAACGATGTCGAGTAGTCTAGTCGAGTCTAGACGGATCGAAATCAGAAAGTTGTGTAAGGATTAATTAGGTATTATTTACATAGTGGTGCTATGGAAATATAGCAGAAGGGATATTTGTGACGACTCTATGTTAAAAAATGTATTCAAAATTTAGGAGTATTTAACTAATTCTCTCATTATTTTATTATTTTTAATTATTTCATTATTTTATCATTTAATCGTCTGCAACTTTAAATTTATTCCCGTATTTTATATGTATTTCAAAATATACATAATACATGTTAGATTTCAAAACGTTGGGTACGTTTTTCTAATTAAAATCAACGCGCTCAGGAATTTACGATTCAATACATAAAGGAATAAAGTTAATGAATAATGAGGAAAGCTGTATTCAGATGCATTCAGGATCCGTCATCATTAGCGTAGGGCTTGAGGCGTTGGGTTTTCATTAAAACACCAATGTTTCAAATGACAAAATACCCCAGAAGAATAGAGCAGGGTGCGCAAATTGACGCACCTTGTGTACTATCTTCGTAGTTATTTCTAATACCACATCCGTTTCATCCTATTCAATCTGAATGTAATATAGAGCATTCGTGTATTTTTTATTCACTATTTTTGTTTGTCTCATAAAATATTTTACATAATTAAAACATTTTTTTTTCAAAGCAATGATGTGAAAATTCCCCCAGGCATTACCGTAACATTTATGTTCCTTACGAATATGACATGGACGTTCTTTTATGGTGAAAAAGTAGATAAACACACGTGACATAGTTTTCTTTCATTTTGATATAATGCGAGCATTTTTGCTTGGTGAAACGTAGCGAGTAACTCGTACACAGGTCACATAGGGGGAAAATGAAACAACTTTGTATGTGAGATGCGACTGGGTTTAAATTATAAGCCTTATCCGTATGTACATGCTTATAAACTCATACAATGATATTGTGTATGGTATCTTTACGGTATATTAAGTAAAACCATCTATGGATAATGTATATGCATTTTTGTTTTACATTGTTGATGAAAAGGTAATTTCGAAGACAGTCTTACTTTATATTACTGTTAATAGTTTTATAAATGTTTGTTGATTATTTCAAAATGCGTTACACAAAGTTGTGAACTATAAATGAGTTCTTTATGTGGTTCTTTAATTATTGATTTATGACGTAATATTTTATCGGCAAAGTACAATGACCTCTTTTCAGTGTTTAAAGATATAAAGGCTTCTTTGATCTTCAATGAACATCATAACAAGTGATTAATGAGTATACTGAATAACTCTTCCTATATTTACATTTTCTTTAAGGGAAGACTATAAAAAGTTCATTATATATGTCAAAGTACAGTTAGGCTCTGTTTCTAAAAATAGTTGTTTTATGATGAAAAAATTCTATACTTACGGTGAATTGTTTTGTGTCGCATAACGACAAAAATAAAAAATGTCTCTATCATCAGATACTTAAAGTAGGTCACAACATGTTGCGCTTCCAGAGTCTACCCCTCATATAAATAGTCTTTGTTCCATCGCCCCGGGCTCTAAAGCCTGAACGGTCCTCTTTTATCTCGGCAACATAACATGCTCTTATACGACATCGTACGTACTTTGATAATAGTCAATAAAGTGCACGCAATTTCTGCCAGTCTCCAGATGGTTCTCTATACACTTTTCTTAATCATTCTACAGTATACTCGATTATATTGTATGTATGTATGTTCACAGCACTCGAAAACTCACGTAAACTAATTATAAGAAACCAAAACTATTTCTTAGTCGGAAATTATAAAAATCTTTGTAAAAACCGACAGATGTCACGACTATTTGTAGGTAACTTCTGCTTATACTTGCTTTAACCAAATACATGCATTAGTCATCAATATAGCCCTTGTTTCCTAAAATCGCTATTTAGGGTGCACGCAGTCAAGATTAAAGATAAGAAGTGTCAATGTTTATATTAAATTAGAGCAAACTTGTACTAAATACGATTAACATTGATTACTGGATGGTATATGTGCGTTATTTCCCGAGAACGTTTTCTGAACTATACATATTCACGACTAAATTGGCACTCTCTGATATCCCGAGCAGTGATCGAGCATCACACAATATGAATAAAAGTGAACGCAGTTGTTTGTGTGCACTCTGACTCATCTACTGGGGTTCGCCTCCCCCGTTGTTCTTTTGTTAATCGTTTGTAGCTATACTTCTAACTATAAAGTGCACAAAATATTGGAAAATATTACTTGAATGGAGGAAGTCTTACAATGATTTTTTTCTTCTTACTAATAATACACATTATATTAATCTAAATGAAAAATATGTTATTATTTGAATCATTGAATAACAGAGTTGGTGTTTTTAGACGTGGTGGAGCTCGTAATAGAAATATGGAAGGAGGTAGCGGAGTAGTATATCGTGTGGTCGGAAGAACGCGAAGTAAAGCCGATTGTGGACAGCAGACTGAAAGGCAGCCGCCTCCGCCGAGGCAGGATACAACTTGGAAGAAGTATACGGACTCACCGGGAGTTGGAGCACCACCCTTGGTAATATTAACATATTATTTCGTAGACAAAAATGCACTAGGAAAATATTAATCGCAAACATAATGCATATAGAATACAAAATATTAATTACTAGGTACGCAATACGAATTTCTTTGAGTGGGGTTAAGTTTGCCCGGTAAACAAAGTAGGAAGAATAGTGGGACTAATAAATAAACTGCATATGAATTTTATTGATAAATTGTATACCATATCTCGCTTTGCAAAACAAAGATCTTTCCCAAACCTCGCATACTTATTTCGAACTTTGTTCAACTTAACAACCTATAATTTCTTATTTATTCGAGTCAGTAAGAGCCTTACAATAGTTCCAATTTGTTTCCAGAACCAGCCGCCCGCGCCGCCAAGTCCCTCCCACAGCCGCAAGAGCGAGCGGCGCGCGGGCCACCACTCGCCGCAGCACAAGCGCGAGAAGCTGACGGCCGCCCAGCAACTTGGCATCGCGCCACACCCTCAGGTGACCTAACCTTATTGTACCGACTTTCAAGTACTCCGCGGTCCACTGTGCCAAAAAAGGTTCTGTTCGCAGCTAGTTCTCGTCCTAACAACTCTTGGCATTCTGCCATTCAAAGTGCTTTGTTATAATTATTTTGTGTAAATCAAGTTTTGCTTTCAGTACCCTGCTGCCAATGCGCCTAACCAACATGGACCAAGGGGTGGTGGTGCACAGGTAAACTTTTTCAATATCGTTTACTGCTTATGACGCATGACGTATAATTTATTATCGTTTGATTATCCTTTGAGGATACCCCTTTCTGAAGAAATTTTGTATTGAGTGAGATTTATAACTTAATTAAATTGTGATCTTTTCTTTAAAAAATATATTTTCTAATGATACATGAAATTTTTATTGCCAAATCGAGTATCTCTAAAAAATCCATACGCTAGATAGTTTACAATTAATTTATATAACTTTACCTAATAATATTTCAGCTTCAATCCCCAAGCGGAGGGTCTCGTCCATCCAGTGTATCAAGCGGCAACGGGAGCAGTTCGTCTGGCAAAGCTAAAGCCCCGCAGAACTTCGGATATGTTAAAAGGCAGAATGGAGCTCAGCAACCACCGCCTTTACCAGCCAATGGACCACCTCAACATCCACATGGTATGCTATTTTGTACTTTTCTTTCCATTAATTATTAGCAGTTTATATGTGGAAGAACTTCGAATAGGTAATTAAAAGGTAGAACGGCGCTCAGCAGCCACCGTATCCGGCCATTGAACCGCACAACACATGGTATGGTCTTTTGATTCATTACTTTAGTTTATTTGTATTTTGGGATACGATTGTTAGTTAAATGGAACAAATGAGACGACCTTCCTAAATGACCTGTTTACGTTTGAAGCTCGATATTGATATATTCGTTATCTGAGACATTTTAAGTTCAAAACACCTTGTACCGATACGTTTAGTTGAAGTTTTTAGTGTTTAATTTCTTGTTTTATTTTCTTTGTATTTATTTTCATTACTGAATTCTTAATTTTATGTTACAGGTGGAAGAACTGCTCAAGTGTCGGCCGTACCACGGACCAAAGTTAAGGTTTCTGGAGGAACACAAACTTGCACACAAGATTTGCAAATACATAGTAAGTATCCGATAACATAGTAGAGAATAAAAGATAAGAGATAAACATAAAATCTCGACATACTATCGAGATAAATAGAGAAATATTTTATCGTTTATATTTTCAATTGTTTTGATTAGGTACTTACAAGGTACCATATTACAACATTTAAGCAACTCATGTAAAGAGAGCGGAACGTGTCCGATTAAAAATACTTCACCTACAACTTTTTAATATAAGCACAGAATACATAATAGTAGTAAGTGTGAATGTAAACGGCGAAGGAAAACATCATCGTCATCATCAGGCGCATTGAGAGTAAAATTTTAAGGTCGCGTCATGGCAATACCGACACGCTCCATAACGTATGGCGACAATTTTGGTATCTTTGAATCTTGCCAAAGAAGTTTAACTTCTGACACTTGTGCTCGGCACACACGCTCTTTTTTAATATGTAAGTGTTTGCACAGAAAACGGCATAGGCCCCAAGTCGTACTCGCTGCAAGGCAGCACGGCGGCGCAGCTGTCCGCGTCCGTGCGCGAGCGGCTGCTCGGCTCGCAGTCACTGCCTAAACCGGGGACACATGAGTTCGCCGCGCTATTCCATCATCATAGGTAAGTATTTTAGTAAAAAAATCGTTTATTTGCTTCTTAACACAATAATAGATTAAAATTTGCACAGAATACGGCATGGGCAGCAAGTCGTGACCCATCATCATAGGTATTACTATCTTTATGGATAGGTGTGCGTGCTGGAACGAAGTACGTGTATAATCTGTGTGATAAGATTTTTTGTTCATATGTTATAAAATATTTTTTTTTTAATATTTTGTTCGTCTCCACAACTGTTAAATGATTAATATTACTTTTATTCAGTTAAATAATTTGGAATACTCTGTTTTTGTCTGACGGACAAATGATTTATTTTTACCAAATATTTTTTCACTTAAGCCAGACCTATAAATATATTTAACTTCAGAGATCACAGTTTCTCGCCTATTTTACGTTAAAAATAAATCTCATTCGAAGGATAAACAAGTTACTTTATTTTTAAATAAAATAACGGCTACGAGTTGAAGAAGTTATGAAATTAAGATGATTTACAATTTTATTAAGCTATCCCCTATAAATAAATAAAAAATGCATTTCAAACAAATACTATTTAAGTGTTATCCGTTTTCTTCTCAGACCGTATGGAACAATTGTGTTGACGTTTTAAATTAATCTGTGATCCCAACATTAGTCATTAATTACGTTGGTATTTAGCTAGTATAGTGAGAAATGATATAATACTATTGTTCTGAACTTGACCAATGGGACATGTGAACAAAACTTCTTTAGTTAATCATGTGTTGTGTTTTGTGCTGTACTAATTGTTGTCTCGAGTTGAGCGTTACGAAGTTTTAAAATATTTTTCAACAAAGCGATGTGGCGGTTTACTGCAAGGTATAAAATATTTTAACCAAAGGTTAACAAAAATACTTATTTTTGGTTCTGAAAGCATCTTGGATTCGTAAATGTAAATTTTAGCTTAACGGTTATGTGCATCGATAGAAATATTAACACTTCTTATCACTTCGATTTATTTACACGATATTTAGAGATAACCAAAGCATGGGAAACTGAATTCAATCTTGGTTTGAATTTTGTGGCGTGTTCACCTTTTGAGTGTTGTTGTTAATTTTAGAATAACCCCTCGAGGTGGAATGAAGATCAGCGATGGAAGTCTGTCCGATACTCAGACATATTCCGAAGTGAAGTCAGATTATGGAATACCTTACGCGCCGTGGCTGAGACACAGGTAAGGGAATGCTTTAAACGTTAGTGGTTTGTGCTAATGACCTAACTGTTTCCAATCCATTGTACAATGTATAAATATATTAGCATTTCCAATCATGCCTTACCATGTTCGCTGTGTGCATTGTTCCCCCAGTCGGTCCCACTGGCCGGGCACGCCCCCCCCCCCCACGCTTGCTCTCCCCTCCCGAGGCCGGTCCCAAGGACGCAGTACGTGGCCCGCATGAGCCCTTATCTCTTTTCCACATTTCCAGCAACACTTACTCGGCGAGCGGGCGCCTCTCGGAGGGAGAGTCGATGGAGTCTCTGACGTCACTGCACTCGGCGCAGACCCACAACCACACATCATCACCTAACTCACACCACCGCAGCTCACTCACACACAATAAGCTCATCATGCATCGCGACGCTCAGACGTCCCGCCTTAACAGAAGCAACAGCATTAGGTAGGTCCTTCAAGAACTTAATACGTTTTGTCTTTTCAGGTCTGTGTAGTTCATACCCGTCACAAATTAAGTTCCAATCTATTACTTCCTTTCGCTTTGGCTCGTGTCCCCATTTTTCATTCATTAAATCATAATACCTATTGTGTATGTCCAACTTTTATTGTAATGTTTTTATAATATACTCTTATAGTATAGATAGTTTTATAACAATTATTTGGTTAACTTTTAGCTACCTCAGAGATAGGACATTCCCAAGGTATGCCACGAAGGTTTGAAGTATATTCATGTTTGGCTTCGAGGTGGCACGCTTTCACGACTACCATACTTATGCATGGGAGCGTATGGCACGGCTTGTAATTATTATTTAAACATGTCGCTAATTTGATTTTAATTTGCAATTATTGTTATCGAATATTTAATGTTACATAATTTTCGAAATAATTGTTATGTTATATGTAATGTTCATTAATTGATGTAAGTAAACAAATTACATTTTAAAAGCTATAAATATAGTTACCTACTTGTAGCGGTTATTAGTTTTTATTGATATTGCGGATATAAGATCATCGACCGAGTGGTTTTTAACGATTTCGCTTTCAACGACCTTCGCCAACGTATTAGGTTTTATTTGTACGTACACGATGATATCTTAACTTATAAATGACTAGATTATCAATATTTTTGCAAATACTTAAAATGTATTAACTAAGATAAAATGTTATAAGTTTAAAATTAGGTTTTAAAGCGACGCAAAGCTTACAAAAATTTATTTTTGGAAAATTCACGCTTTAAATTTAATATTAGGCAATAATCTTTTCAAGAATCTTAGATTATTAAAGCTGCTAATTATTTCGCTATGTAGGTTTAATAATTTAAGACTATTTAATTATAAATTTAATGTATAATTTAAGCGAGCTTTAAGTATTATTCTTAAGTTGCAAGTGAGCATAAAATCGACCAAGTTGTTGCATTCACATTACATTGATGTAATTTTATTTATCGACGATGTGTTACTTTGTACAGATGCAAAAAATGTCACTCCTCAATAATAGAATAGCGTTCTTTGCAGATCAGTACTTAGTTAACTCTAGCAACATGCATAAGGAACTCTACATCTTTATAACGTTTGAATAGATATATTTTTTACAAAATATATCTATTTGTACAAAATGATTATTATTATTTTATTAAAATACGTTGTTTAAGTCTCAATATTTTAAAAAATAGCTGGCAACAAAGTAACACATTTTCGAGTCGCTAGTTAAATGCTTTTAGCGACAGATCACAGAACACATTAGAAATCTTTTTACAGGTCTACGAAATCAGAAAAATTATACCCTTCTATGTTACAACGGTCATCTGAGAGCGACTATGAGCCATATTACTGTCTGCCTGTTCAATATGGACCAGGAGGACAAGGTTTGTCAATATTTTTATTATCTTTGTAACAAAACTTTCGCACTTGGAAGCGATTCGCACGACGAGGATACTCAATTCGTAGTTTGTTTGATACAATTTTTTTTTCACTGTCGACTGAAATAACTGTGTACCTATTTTAATAATATTAATAGTAAAAATAATTATAACACAGATCCTAAATCGTAGTGATGAAGGATGTGATAAGTGATATCAAAATGAAATTGAAAAATTACTCCCTTTTTTGATTCCTAAAGTTTCTTTGTGTTTTAGCCATTTGTGAAAGTCTTCCAGCTTCCTACATTAATGAGCATGAAACGATGATATTTCTGTAAAAATTTAATTTTCTTTAAAACATAGAGCATGAATACAAATTTCTGCCATCGTTATCGTACATGTTATTGTTGTGGTAGGTCTAAACTACGGTGTATCGGAACCGCCGTCCCCCTCCCCGCGCTCCGCGCTGAGCCCCACGCACCAGCCCGCCGCCGTCATACACACGCCCAGACACTCACACCACTATCCTAAGAAAAATGATGAAGGTGAGTTTCCGCCATTTCTGTATGTTTTTTTCAAGTGAATTTTTTTAGCTGTCTGTTTTAAATTAATGCAACATATAAATTTATCGTATTGTTGTAAGTTGGTCGCCTCATATTTGCATTCTTGCTCAATTTTACAACTTTTGGTATCCTAAAATACAAACCAAAATATTAACCATAAACAAGTGGAATATTAAAGTTGTATTGTCATTATACTCACATAGGCACATAGGCACATTCTTTCACGAAATTTGAACAAAACTTCAGTGTAAATCATGCTCTATCAGCGATAGAGCATGCTTTATAATTTCAGAAAGATGTAATAAATGCTCCAGTATACATTAAAATGTACTGAAATTATTTTGAACTACTCGTCTCTGAAAATTAGGACAAAATATAATCATGTACAAATTTCAGTACACGGTTCAACCGCATCCCTGGTATCTACTGCGTCATCGCTGGCGGCGGGTGCGGGCGCGGACGAGCGGCACGCGCATGAGGTAAATACGCCTGTACGTAACCAAACACACGTAGGTGCATTACTTTCATTATATCTATAAGTCTAAAGTTGTAAGAGATTTCTAACGAACTAGTAAGGTAATTAATTCTATGAGACATAAGAGGCCCGTACCCTTCCCAGTCCTTTATTCAAATGATCAATCTTTCTTTACCCCATACCTTTTAAAGTAAGCAATCATTCTAAGGCCTGCAAATAGCATTTTGCCTTTGAAAATGTTCATGAATACGATTACCATCAGGCGACCCACCAACTCTTGCAACCTAAAACAAACACTCATATTATATGAAATCACTTGTACTATTTTATATATTTTTATTGTGATTTTATCTTTACATCAGTGCATTGTACATACTTATTAATAAAGAATTTCATTCGTTCATTTCATTTCAAAAAACATTTCATTATCATATTTCATAATTGAAAATCATCAAAAGTCGAATTGTATCTATTTACATATTTTATAACGTTATACTAGTATAGTATTATAATATTATCTGTGGTTAAATATTACAATTCGATAAGGTCTTTTTCTTTTTCGTTTTTTAATAGTCAGAAGTGCATTAGTTACAAAATACCCCCATTAAAAAATAAAATTGATGCGTAGAAATCAAACATTTCTATGTTTGTGTTTAGAATATTTTGTTCTAAGCTTTAATTTTATTCTAGGTTCGCAAGTTACGAAGAGAATTGGCGGATGCGAAAGAAAAAGTTCACACCCTCACAACGCAGCTCACAACTAATGTAAGTATTTCTTATGTAGGTACTATATTTAATTCATTTATGTACTTTATTGTTAATAACTTTTGTATGGTTACCATTTGAATACTTTTACTCCCTTCAGCAAGTTTAAGTTCATGTGGCTTGTGGGTGTATTTAAAATAGAGGTGTATCTACATATTTTAATTCGTTATAAAAAAACAATATGTATATTGTATGTACTTATGTGATTTGCTTCCGAAATGCAAATTACAGTTTGCAAAAAAGGGAGCTTATTATTTTTAGTGTTGTATTGTATGTTAATTATTTTCAAGTTTTATATTCGCCGTCAAAAGAAGGCTACCTACTAATATAAAGTTAAAGTTATGGTTCCATGAATTTGAATAATGCTACGAAATGTGTGAATATGTTTTGTAATATATCAAGTACAATATTTTGCTTAAATAAATACTTCTTTAAAATTCCTGGCCTTCATAACAAATAAAAAAACAATGATGCTCTAGTCCTGTAACAGAATAGGTATACGTACGTTCATAAACGTATTAAAGCTCTAGTACAAGTTGCTCCTGAACTCTGAAGTGTTATATACTTCCATCGAGGAAGTATTTGTGGGTAGGAAAATGGTTTGCATTTTTCCACAAAAGATAGAGAATATTTCGAACAAAAAAGATAATATGGTTATTCCCATAAGTAAAAAATATTACTATAATATTACGCATATGGTAAACCGACCTACTTTAATTAAAATACGAGTAATACGATAAGTTTATTATGAGCTATACGAATAATTATTTATATATTAATTATTAATGTAGGTAATATAATAGCTACCTACAATCGAGCATGCTTGCCCTTGGCTTCCAAAAATAAAGAAAATCCATCAAATCTCATATTACATGAGTATATGAGAATCTTATCGAAATAACGACCTTTCACCAATGAATTAGTCTAAGAGTCGGCGTTTAAGTTAGTATTTGTGTTCTGGTATTAATTACCTGCTTCTGCTACGACGGCTACGAGTATAATTAAACAAACAGAGTCAGTCTACAAATTTAATAAAAATTTAAAGTTGAACGTGATATTTAGATAGGAACAAAGTCATGCTTAAAACCCATAAACAAATGTTCTATAGGTATTCATGATTATATTATTAGGTAACATTATTTATGTAGTAAATTAACTATCAACACCTTAGTTATTTGAATTCATTGTATAATATAAATCGAAGAGTAAAAATAAGTTAATCAGCTCTCTGCGCATACGCTCTATATGACAATATGTAAGACGCGGGTAATATAAGAAGTTGACAGTGAGATTATGACACCGAACGTGATGCCACTGTATGGAGTTAACGAACATATTGTCACTTTATATCCTACTGTCAGTAATGTGGTCACCGTTCATGTTCTGCGGTCAGTTTACTAAATCAAAGTTAAATTATCGTCATGGAATTTGATGAATCTATGATCAGTATAATATATCAATTGATTTTTCTTTGTTATTTATAATATTATCTGAAAGTTAATTTGTTTAATTAAATAAAGATATCGGTCACATATAATTATAATAAAGAGTAGATGTATGCTAGAGTTCCTAGAAAGAGGATCACATCACAGATAATATAGAGCCAAAAATGTTTTTTTTTATTATTATTATCATTACTTTTGAATATAAAAATGTTCTGCAATGACATGCTAAAAGTTATAATAAAATATTATGAGTACGGACGACTCCTTATTGAGCGTTGAAAAAGTGGCACAATATGTGTTACCGTACTGTGTTCAAGTTTTCATTAGAATTTCTAATAATACGGCCGTATGACACAGATCAGTTAATGAGATAATAGAGTTAGGGTCGAACGAGTCACACGGTCACAACACGGGAGACTATTATTCCTTATTCGGCGTTCAGAATGTGTGCCAAACGTCAACACTGCCTATCTACTTCTTATCAGATGGCACGCATAATAATATTCATAAGAATCCGGTAGCTTAAAACTTTAAAGTCCATAAACGTATTAGCGACTAGCGACATGCAAAATTAATAATGCGACCTTTGAATAGACTAAATATAGAAATAAATAAAATGTAGCGACTGCGGTAGCCAAGTCAAAAGCCGCCATAAAAGGCGCTCGTGCGTCCTAGGCTACGCATATTTAATTAAAATTATTTATAGCTGTTAAACATTAGGAACAGTCTTACGTAAGGGGTCAAATATATAAAATGTCAACAGTTTCAAAGTGCATGCATAGAGTTCAATGGAGTTATCAAACTGCCTAAACTGAAAACAAAATTTTCAGCCTGTTCAAAACGCTACTTATTAACAACGTACTTACCTACTTATTATAATATTAACAGAAGTCATAGAAATGTAACATTTATACATTATCCAACGTCTACAATAATTTAACGATAAGTTCGAAACCGGTTAGGTCAAGGTGTATCGACGATAACTTATTTTAGGAGCAAAACAATAAATCAATGTACCAGATCTTAGACGTACTAAAATACGGGTCGTAAAGTTTAATGTTTAAAAACCATTTGGACTTTAGGACATTGGAGCGCCGAGCGTTCCTTAAATGCAAATCATTTAAAATAGTTTTTATACGGTTAGTTGAAGTATTTATTAATTTGTGCGTCTTAATGTCCTTAAATAACCTTGAAAACTTAAAAAAATATAAACTACGTATTTAGAATTGTAATAAAATTTAGCATGAATTATGTATGTCTACTTAATAAGTTTCATCTTAAATGTTTGGAATCCAGATAAACAATGGATTAAGGTTCATGTGATTATAATAATTATAATTTATTATATCTGACACGACACTGTATAAGTTAGTGGTACTTACGTAATCATTGTTATTTAATAAACAAAGAAATAATGACGTTCCATACAGAATTAATTTCAGCTTCATTTAAATGATTTTTAAATAATAGAGAAAGCGAAAATAATTAACACCGTATTCAAACCTTTTGTTTAAGATTCATTTGAATGGACTTTATTAGTGTGAAAAAAGCAAATATTTCTCACACTTTGAATTCTGTAAATGCAAAGAAACCTAACTAAATATTATAGTTATTTTAGATAATTTCCAACTAATTAGTATATTCTGAAGAGTGAAAGAAATTTATAAAAACATCTATTAATTTACCTCGTTCATTAGAAACGAAAAACATGAAATGAAACTTTCACTTTTAATTAATTAATTTATTAATAAATACTCTGTGTCACTTGAATATTTATTTATTATCACTTTAATATAACCATACAAATTAAAGTAAATTATATTACAGTTTTATACAAAAACACATAACAGTTTATTAGGCGGCCTTATCACTTAGCAGTGATCTCTTCTAGGCAACCAGGAATATTTTAAGCGGTGGAATAACATTGACGTAGTTTTAAAAGCTCAGATCAAAGCTCAGTTCCTATATGCACGACACTGACGAAGCTGCGTTTCCAAATTAATATATGTTTCCAACCTGTTTAATATTTAAACAATTATTTTTTTTTTTTTGTTTTTCAGAAGTGAATTGAGAGCTTTATGAAAATCGTATAAATATAAAACACTCCGACTACTAGACCGTTTATATAATAATCATAATATATCGCCTTTGACTTTCATCTAAAGAACTCAATAATCAGATAGAGAAATCAGTTCCATTTATATTAATCATTGAATCAATTTAAATCTAAGGACAAAGAAAGGGTACGAGTTTGAATGAGAGTCGTTCTGGACATTTTTGTTCTCTTAATTTACAGCTACGTAAAGCGGTGCCGCCATAAATAATTCAACACAAGGGCTAAGCAAGAACATTCATCGTTCTTGCGCTGCTATTGTATTAGTTTCTATATTTTAGTCACACTTACGAAGAAATGTACACACAAATCATTATACTTAGTAACACTAGGTACAATGGTAATTTAAGCATCCTTTATTTCAAGAGTAGTGGGGTTTAGTGTTGATGCAATACTTTTGTTCCTAACCACAAGCTTTACAAGTAATGTTTACGTTCTAACATTTAATCATATATTCAGAATGTGCACTGACAACTCATAACATTTGGCAGCCTTTCAAAGGAAGCACAGGTCGTATGTTGGCTAGGAGCCAGATATAGTATCTGAATGTACTGAACAAACCAATATATTTTTTTATGTAAAAAAACTTACAATTATTGCATTTTTGGATTTTTAAAATGCGACTATCACTTTTTTTCCCGAAACAGTTCAAGAACCACAAATTTGATTACAATATAATCTTATAACTCGACGTAAATTTTAAAAATATTTTTTTGTTCTTATATTTTTCTGGCTTAAGACCTGACCTTTGATTTTCCTTTCATCTTAAAGGTTAAATCTAGATATGTAGGTATTATATTATATCCTACTCGTTGTTATAATTTTGCTTTTGAATATGCACATAATGTACACACCCAAAATTAAATGAAATGATCTTGAAATTTTTATTAAAGAAATTAAGTGACTCTACTCATGTTAAGAATATATATACCTCAACCCTCTCAGTATTTTTTTTCGTTGTTTCTACCAATAAACAGTATGGTAAACTAGGAAAATCAATAGCACTACACATTTCTGTAGAAAAATGTATGAAATTTATAAAGAGTAATTTTCCTTCGCGAAAACTCCCGTAAGTATTGACGCTGATCATGATCTGTCTGTGTTGTTTAGTTTCCGTGACTCAGTATTATTTAGTTGTTCACTATCGCCAAGTACACTACTCGAAGTCGAACGGCAACCTCAGGACAAAAACCCACGACCAGTATGGTTTGAAACTTGTTTGCGGTCGGACGTACGCGCGTTGTTCTTTTGAGTTAAGCGCGCTGCTCTATGCGATAACTTAATACAAAATTCGGACAACTGTGGATGTTTCTTGTGATAAGTGTAAATAGATTGTGTTATCTAGTGCATATCAGTGTGTTGCAATTATTTATAAGCGATATTTGGTAGTACTGAATGTAGAGTTCTCGTCTCTAAGACGTAAACATGTTTGCTTACTATTTGTTGATACGTTTCTACGACATCCGCGTTAAGACCTTTTGTTTTATCAATTGGAACATTTTTGTTTAATCAATCCGTGATATTTACTATACAAATATTATCATATTTGGCATAATGAAAGATTAGAATTTATTCAATATTTATTTGAAAGTCGGTATTTAATCGATACTGCTATTAATTAAATGATCTTATTACTCCATAAATAATTATTTATGAATATAAGCATAAAATAAATATATACACTGAAAACTAAAAACTTCAATAAACACACCTTAAAATTTAAAAATGGTTTAGGGTAGCACTGTCGTTGTGTGAGAATTAAGAGCAGGTAACTGCATCCCCTTTTTTAATGATATTTTTAAACCCTCTACAAGGTATTGCTCGGGTCTTATTCACTTGTGCGTTTTATTCTCTGAATGTCATTGTGATGAAAGTGACGGAGAAGGTTATTGTTAGCTAACTTGTTGAAGAGAAACTATTGTCATTGTTTATATCAACTTCTTTACACATTTGGACACAACGGCCGAGGTCCATCGTGGTGAAACTTGTTAATTTGCGAAAATTTTACTGCCTGATAATATAAACAATAAACATCAAACACCGACCTTCTAAAATAATATGTTTATGCCAGAATAGGATTTTATTAGTGGCAACCCTTTGATATCAATCTTGTTTGATGTGTTTTTATAGATCCAACTTTATGATAGCCTCTCGTTTTGGTTTCTTCAAATTGAAACATAAATATTTTAATGACACATATTTAAAGGAATAAACTGCATATTTACGCTTTTAATATACAAAATACATACTTCCGTGTATGTTCTACAAACTAGGTATTATATATGTATATGGACAGAAGCTACATTTTGTTTTCATTTTATTGCAAGGTATGTTTATTAAAAAAAAACTAAGAAATATGGTTTTGCATAGCTTCAGCCTACCGCATAGCGTGCGTCTCTACATAGAACTCTACATACGATACCTATTATCAAGTACAATTTATAACATTTGGTAATCTTGATGACTTTTTAACATATTCATACGTTAGTTTTTGTGCAGCTGACCGTGAATTATACATAATTATAGTAATGTAACAAACAAAAAAAAACTAACGATAATTTCCTCACATTAGTTTAAAATTTTAAGCTTGTATCCAATGTCATAATTCATATCATATCATTCGTTTGTAAAGACAAAACGATATTTACTGGCAGTCTGCAGTATCTTCAATCAGACAAGCGCCTCCACAGCTCACTCAATTGAGGTTAATTCATATGGAGACTGGCCAGATACATGTGGAGTTCGTTTTATTTATTCGTTCAATAAACTAAATAGCCTAGTAAATTTAGTTCATGTTCATAAGGAAGTCAATGTATCGTGAAATTGTTTGTGAACAATTGCTTATTCATTCACATCATGTTATAATTATGTAGAGATATTAATAGACAGAGAATAAATTAATATATCTATAAGAGGGTCTATTAATACTAAAAGATCTCAAGTTTACCTCACGAAGTTTTTATATTGGTAACCATTACACGTCTTGTGCTTTTACGAAACATAATCTGGGGGCACGGCAGTGCCCCCGCCAAGTCGAGCAAAAAAAAAGCGGCACGGCCGTACCATCCTTTTCTCGAAGCAATTCGGGCCTTTTTCGACCCCCTATAATTCGGTTGTGGATAAAGCAAGAAACCTGAATCTTCAGTAACTAATCCGGCATTGTATAAACACGGAATATTTAAAATTTCAGTCAATTTGAACCAGTAGTTTAAGAATGACAACTTGTTAAAGTTTCTAAATTTTGTCACTCACTGACTCACCGATCATCAAAAGTCCAAGGCACTTCTAGCAGACTTAGAAGCTTCATATTTGGAATACATATAGAGTTTAGTGTCTTAATCATGGGAAAACTTAAATATTTTGTAATTTCGGTCCAGTTTTCCAAATACACCAACTGCATAAATAACTTTGTAATCCCATATAAATATATGGGATTACAAAGTTATTTATGCAGTTGGTGGTTGGTGGTGGTTATAAATTTAATAGGTGTAGATAGGTATACCTACCATATGAGGCAAGGGAGGGGGTATAGGGTGGGTAAGGGTGTGTTTAGCCCATGAAACTGAACAACATTATTACTTGTAAAATGGTCGACGTAATGAAAAACACATGACGAGCTTGGTCCGGTCAAAACTAAATTTGAAATTATTAATAGAGCTTATGTTCATCGCGAACAATTTCCCATATGTATAGCCTATGCTATAACTATACATAAAAGTCAGGGCCTAAGCCTAAGTAATGCGCTGATGGATATAGGTTCTGCAGTGTTCACATCCGGTCAAGCTTACGTGGCACTTTCGAGAGTTACAAGTCTGGGCGGTTTACATCTCATTAATGTCGACTTTGGAAGTATTAAAGCGCAGGAATCATCAATTTGTGAATAAAACAGATTAAGAAGTATTTACCGTCCAGACTTGTCAAAAATTGAGACATCAAAGCCTCCGAGAAAAGCCCATAGAGACAGGGAGTGGGCTTTGAGAAAAACTGTGGCTGAAGCTCAAGAAGTAGTACCGGAAAAGAAAAAGAGGAAGACTACATATAAAAATAAGAAAATATCATAAGACCTTTAACAAAATTCGTTAGAAGTAGATGGTATCAAAAAGAAAGGCTCTACAAAAAGAAGTGAGATCCCATCAAAAACATTCTGTAAAAAACCCAAGTCTCGCAGCTCAGTCTTTCTACCGTCAAAAGTTGTGAGATCCATGTAATACCAAGTCGGTTAATCTATTTAGTGTCTACTTGAAGGACCTTCTGTCTTAAGTTATTACATAAGTTATTATCATGCCAATATTAAAAATATTTAACGTTTTAAACAAATAGATCGACTTGGACATCGCTTGATTTGATTATTAGTATGTATCACACTACACAGCACGACGGGCCAGCGACCAACAGGAACGAGAGTTTCAATCGCGTGAGGCGCGAGAGACTAAAGAATCTAATATAATATTGTAATATTCATTTTGTTTTCATGCGATGTCCAAGTCGATCTATTTGTTTAAAACGTTAAATATTTTTAATATTGGCATGATAATAACTTATGTAATAACTTAAGACAGAAGGTCCTTCAAGTAGACACTAAATAGATTAACCGACTTGGTATTACATGGATCTCACAACTTTTGACGGTAGAAAGACTGAGCTGCGAGACTTGGGTTTTTTACAGAATGTTTTTGATGGGATCCTTTATAGGGAACAAACAATAAACGTGTTCAATTGTTTACAGAAGCGAGACAACGAACTCATAAAATGTACATATAAAAAAATTTGAACTTTTACATGTATAGAACAGTTCAAATGTGACCGTGTAGGTAAATTATTAAAATAACAAAATGAAACAAAATACAAAATTGAAATATATCGTACTAATCAATGATATAACATAGAGCTTTAATTGAGCTTTTGAAAAAATTTTTATTCAATTAGAGTTAGTAGGACTTTAATTTATTTTTGAGACCAAAGTTTGATTCTATACAAGTATCAAATGTAATGGTTCTACGATTTACGATTGAGAATTACCTATTATTTTCTGTAAAATTGACTTACATCAGCGTAATCACAATCCAAGTGAACTATAATATTTAATGGCATCCGTTGCAGAAATGTTTAAACTTGTTATTATAAATTATAATATGCTAGGCAAATTTTATTGGTATGATTTGAAGACCTGATATATTATTTTACATTCAAACAAGCATATTTCTAGGCAACCAATTTAATAAAATTTGCGCGTTGAATTACATATCCCTATTCAAGATAAATTGAGTTACATCGAAATGAATACTAGTCCCTCTTAACATTGCTTAACCATGCGGGTGATACTCATTGTTTAATTCCAAGGATCAACAGCCATATTATTTATGTATGAAGTGATACACAATACACCGTTATATTATGGTTAAATTGCAAAGCTACAGCTTAATATTAAT
This sequence comes from Colias croceus, assembly GCF_905220415.1. Lineage (NCBI taxonomy): Eukaryota > Metazoa > Arthropoda > Insecta > Lepidoptera > Pieridae > Colias > Colias croceus. The sequence goes on from NC_059538.1 coordinate 5,425,846, forward strand.
ACGCAAAATCTTAGCCAATACGTTAAAACTAACAAATACTTCAAACGTTTTATTTTATTCGTTAAAAATGCGGGAGAATTTTAACATGCTTTTTTACTTTGACATTAATGTTCTCGCAAAGTTATCAATGAATACGTAATATTCTTAAACCCGTTGATGGTTTACGTCATCAGCAACCGTCGACATCGGCCTTGACAGGACCACTTTACTGTATGACCTTCCAAAAATTATAATATTATTACTTTTTTTTGTCGTTACCTACTTGTAGATACAAATTTTGATGAACACTGTTATTTTAAAATTATAATTCAAATTTTTTGTGAAGTTAAAATAATTGTTATTAATTTGACGTGAAAATTAAAATAACAAGAAGTTTACGCACAATCAAACCGACTTAAAATGATTTTTAAAAATTAACAGCACGCATATTCTCGGAAAGCCCTTATGAAGTGTACCAACTGGTTTTGAAGTAAACATACGATTAGGTGGAAACATCCGTAAGTGGTTCAACCGCTATTATCCTACATACAAGTGGGGAGGAAGGAAGCTCTACAAGTACGGCTTGTATCTATTCAGGAAGCGCTGATCCCAGTCTCATTAAGTAGGATAAGCTCGGATCAGAATTTAGTTACACTTTTTGCTTATTGGTTATACTACTACGTTCCGCTGTTTGAAATAGGTATGTGCGTGCAAATAGTAACAATAAAAATATCTTTCAATGCCCTGATAAAGCCGTAGCGTAGCCCAGAACAATAGTTAAAAAGTATTCTCTTATCACTGGCCCGACCAAATCATCAAGATAAGCTATTGTTATCTTAAGCTTAAACGTTTTTAATAAATAGATAGTCGAGTTATTTAGTTTTTGTGACATTTTTTATTAACTCCAGTCGTTAAATTTGGTTTGCTGAATATAAAGTTGGCAGTGTATAGAATACAAATTCGTCACAGTAGATCGGTTATTCCTGATTAGCATAACAATAGAAGTAGAGGCCAGAGGTTAAACGGGTTCCTTTATAAATTCTGCCAAGCATATATGACAAACAGATCCGCGATAACAACGCCTAGCCCACGCAGTCTAAGAGAAGATGAACCAATGAATCTTGTCACGTGTTTTTTATTGTATAAATATGAATAATGAATTGCTTTGATTTTTTTTCAATATCTAATTGGACTGCCGCACCTACAACAACTAATAATGATATTATAAATGTGCCCTAAATAATAATAATTGTTACAGAAAAGGTACTGAAATTCATCGATAAGAATGTCCTAATTAATTTGGCTTTTGTTTAATGTGATCTTATTTAAATTCCTTGACCGCGTTTTCAAAATAAAGTTTAAACAGATGACGCTGTTATGTACCTCTCTTTCATATCAAATATCTTCTGGTTACGTTATGCTCTGACTCGCTGCGGGCCATGTGCACGACAGATGCGGCATTCGAGCCTCTATACGTAAAACTTGTTCTACATTATTTCTTCGCTTTGCATATTCGCATTGTAATAAGGACCAACATAAACATTACTACTTCTAACTTCCTTGCTTTTGTCTGTCTTCACCTATGTGATAAGATATATGAAGTATCGTGTTTCTGTGATCATCTATAGAAAACAGACGTGTTTACGTGTAAATAATATTGCAATTATTATTTCAAAATCGTACATTTAATGATAACAACACTTAAGTACATGCATTCTACCTCCGCTCGAGTTGCCTTTAGATTATCAATATCCTTTTTTGCGCAGAACGTTGATTTGCGTTCATACTATAATGAGTAATCCACATATGTTAGAGAATACGTAATCATTAGTATATATAGATGGAATTTAAGTTATTTCCTATAAAACGTGTATAAAATGTATAAAAGCTGTTACATACGTAGAATTAATAAAATCTCTAGTCTCTAGTAAATTGATGTGAATTTTAAAATAACACCCAAAGTGTTCATACATTCAAAAACCTGTTTGCAAAACGGGTAGATACTTTCTAGACACGCAATTCGATCCCGTCAAATAGTATCAATGCTTTCTACATTTGATTCGTACCTATAATATATCATCTTGGTAAAAGCGAAACGTTGGACGCAGTAATAATGTTCATAAAAAATTATGTATTTGCGTACCTTTACATTTGCTTTTATGTGAAGGGTATATACTATAAACAGCAAAGATTTGTTCTCAATATTCCCACTATTTGTTAGCATTTTCATCTCAACGCATTCAGTCATTACTGCTTCGCTAAACAATCGATTCCCAAACAGTATGTGGTACATATAAATACCGTTAGGGTTATGATCTGTTTACAATAGGTTTTTGTGTAAGTAACTTTCTAACAAACACTAGTGGTTGCACCATGCATGTCAATTTGGCATTCCCATACTTAATGGTACCTAAAGACTAAAGATGACAAACTATAATTGAAATCATTTATTATTTTTATTTAGTTTTAATACAAGTTTTCTATCAAAACTTCCTCTCCTTAAAACATATCAAATTTGAATATATATTATCAAGAGCGAAAGAAATTGTATAAATTTATACTCTACTATTTTATGGTACATGTATGATCCTTGTATTACACAGTCATTTCTCCATATATGTAGTTTTATATCATAGATAAATATAATATAGCCAACGCATATATCTGTAATATATACAATATAAATAATAAAATAGTATTGACACAATTTAACAAAGTTCACAGTTATCTCGTCACTTACAGCGGTTAACACAAGGAGATACATAAATTACAATAACATTATATCTGTCGTTTAAATCATGTTTATTGATGTGATTCAGTGTTTACTTATGGATTGCAATAAAATATATACAAATTTATAATACTTAGGACTGATTTATCAATCCTTAGTTAAAACTTATTCGTCGAATATCTTAGGTATTACCTATATTATAACCATTTTAAAAAATGTGTTCTAAGTGTCCGTCTTTTGCTATTCTACAAGACATTTTTATATTGTTGTGTAATAATTGTTTGGGCGTATAGATTGAATAATCGGAACTTAAGAGAAATGCAATGAAACTAGAGTATTGATAGTGACTATAGGTGCACAGTCACTACATCTCCGTAGCACAGGTCGTTGATACGAAATTACAGGCATAACCCTACATTAGTCAGAGTGAGATAGCTATACAAGTATTCAATTTTTCACTGTTCCTTCTAAGGTTCTCAAAGGTCGATGCAACAAAAATTAAAAAAAATCATATAGTTACATATGCGGCTTTTCTTTTGACTATTTATGAAGCTTTTCCTTGTCATAATTAAATTCAATTCTATAATAATATAACTCATAGCCAGATAAATCAATAATTCTAAAATGTTATTAAAAAACTTAATCAAATTGAAATATACAAATTAATAATTATGCTGTCAAACTGTCTTTCTTTGAATATTTCAAATGGCATCAGTATGAAGAAAGTTATAATAATAAGTACGAATAGGTACTTTGAGACACCGAGCACAAGGGCTTGAACTCCCCTCGGTCTTGGCACAGTTAGTTTAATGCAAGCACTCGTCTGTCCCATGATTAATTATTTGACCCGAATAATGATTGTATGCTTTGTTTGAATATTAACAAGGCATAATTTTATGAAAGAACGTCATTAATTTTACGTAGGTGCCTATAAATACCAATACATTTTTTACTGTAAACAAAGAATATTAAATGATACATTACCACTACAATTTGTTCAGCATAATATGTATGTTTGTGTAGGAATCTATAAATTTTTGTATGAAGTTATTGGGTTTTAAATGTTGAAAGTACGTTGAATAAAGATTAATATTCACAACGACTATTATAGTCATTCTTAGACCCTACGAACCAAGTAAGCATATTAAGAATACATAAAATGGCGTTAGTCATGTCTTCTTCGAAAACTCATTGTTTATTCATATAAATAAAAAACGTACATTAGATTCTTTAAACAAATAAAATAGGAAATTAATTTATTAAAAGATAAACAAACCGACAAACAATCACATAATATAATTTAAAATGTGATTGAATTTATTCATAAAACCCTTTAGGCCAATTGCTCGAAGTTAAGGTATCATTATCCGATTCGAATTTAGTTAGAGCAGGTAAAGTTATTATAGTTTCGTAATAACAACATTAGATAAACATTACAATAAATCTGCATGTCTAAATTCTCGTTCAAGTCAGTAAAGTCGAAGTGGGTACCAATTAAACAATAACTTACAATAACGTCACATTGTGTGGTCAAGTTAATGCCTATAATAACAATATAATGTTTAGTAACATGGAACATTCTATGTCGAAATGGTGTAAGATATGGATTCACTTCCCCAACTTCTTAATAGAATTAGCTTAATATGAATTATGAACCGTTAAAAATCTGATCCGCAGCTTTCACTTATTATTATGGTATCATTTGATTAAATTATATTATAATAAATTTTTTAAATGGTTAAAAATACATTTTTTAAATACATAATTATTTGCAGGCATATTATTTGTCTTGCTCAATTATTTATAAACCTTTTATTGTTTAAATGCCCTAATTATATGTACACCGGATGCAGTCACCATTCGCTCTTAGAAATTAGCGACAGCTGATACAAGATAAAGATAATTACAATTATTTTGCACACTCACATATACTCGGAACAGGTGCCTCGTGGCTAGTTTTGAATTAGAAAGTATATGATGTTATAAAGGTGTTAATCAAGATTGTTTTATGAGTAAATTATTATGCCACTACAGCTGTTCAGTTACTAATATAGATACCTACTCAAATTTACGAGTAATTCAGTGTTTTAGCAATTTTATATGGTGCATTTACTACTTAGTATCTTTTTACAGCTTCCCCAAGCCTAGTGCAGGCGTGGTTAAGATCTAATGGATCTCTAAATAGTTTAATAGCAGTGTTCTTCGTCATGTCTGAAGTACGATGCATGATTTAATAGAACAATCTAAAAATAAATTTCATTAAGAGTGGTTTTCTAATCACTTGGCCTTAGTTATAACACTCGACAAACCCTTTGAAATTTTTTCCAATAATATATCATAAGTGCTCTCACGGACATATGCTATTATTTTTAATACTATTGGCTTCTTAAGGACCTATCTAGTACCTTCCATTATGACTTATATGATAAATATATTGTATCAAATATGTAATATTTATCATGAATTATTAATTTTGTACGTTAATTAGTACGTATACCAAATATCGCTTGTAAATTATAAATATTTTTACATTCCAACAGAATCAATATGTTTGCACACAGTGTAGAAAGTTACTTTCAACCTAAATTATGTGATAAGTGTCAAATTTAAATAAAAGTTCGTCATGGCTGTAACTACATCGCCAACTTACTGCGGATCTCCTATTCACGATGGATTCGCTACAATTCGGGCACCGAGAAGTCGAATCAAGATAAGGAACCTGGTTGAACCAAATCACATAGCTAATCTACCTCAAAGGCATTCCGAGTATTTTACACTACAAAGAACCTCTAAAAATACCTTTTTAGAGAGTAGTTGTGGAGTACAGTACGTAACAACTGAAAATCAAAATGTTGTAAACAAACCTTCCAGAATTAGCTTTACCGAACCTATTTATGCCAAAGTAACTCCTCCGCAGTCTATTTGTAATTCTCCTGTTAAACATGTAACTGGAAGGCAAGAGGTTAATTATGATTCTATCAATACTAAACCGAGACGAAGATTAAAAAGTTTAGAACTGTCAAGAGAATCTGAACTCGACAAAGATGAAAAACTCATCGTGGCAATGGTGAATAACGGTGATCGTCATTCGTATGAATCTAACATAGCAAACCAGGACGTTGTTGAACAACATTCCATCCGCACAGACACTACGGGATCTTCTGTTGACTATAGAAAGCGAAATAGTGATCGCGATAACTGCTCCGAGTCGTCGTCATATCTCACCGATAACGATAGGCCAATATCTAGTTATAGCGACAATTCTACAATACCATCAACAGATACTGAAGATGTATTAAAAGAATTGCCAAATAAATCCAGATTTCATAAATCACCTCAAAAATATGCTACGTTAAATATGAGAAGACCAAAGTTTATAGATCTTAAACAGCCTGTTGTTAAGGAAAATTTATTTTATGGTAGTTTAAATAGAAACAAAATGGGATATCATTCGGAACCAAATACTCCACTTTGTGCGGATGTATCAGAATTAAATGATAGCTCTAATATTATAAATGACGTTCAAAAAATACCAAAAATGCCATTACAAAACAGAAACGGCTTCAGGCGTTCAATTAGCGAGACAAATGGTTTTTCAAAAAGACTGAGTTACAGGCATTCTTTTAGTGCTGATTTCAAACCACAACCTCTTATGAAAAAACCACACAAATGTTGCGAATGTATAACTGGAATACCAGCAGATGATGAGCGAGAATCAACACCAATCTCCAGGCCACTGGGCACCCTATATGAGTCGCAGGATGCAAAAATTGGCTGCCAAACCATTCTACGGTCGAAGCCTCCAGTACCATGGTGGGAATTAGCCATAAAGAAATCACGTTATAAAAGCTGCCCAATCTTAGAAGATGTAAGTATTTCATATTTTAAGATTTTATTTACTCTTCTCTTTCCTTCGTGGTACATCGGCAATCTAAGATTCCGGTAACGGCTACATTCTGTTTTGTTTTGAATATATTGAAAACATCTTAAAACATCTTAAAACAGGTCAGGTTCAATCAACAGGTTAATAATAGTCAATTTTTTGTAGCTTACACCTGTATTGAACTGGAATTTGTACAAGGTAATTGACTTCCGTTAGAAAAAATATAATTGATTCAGTTGAAGCGAATAAATGGCAACAGGTGGAAATAAAAAACTTGAATAAATAAAATTATAAATAGGTACGTCAAGTTTTATTTCACCTGCAATTTTATATTTTTAGTTATAAACACATAGTAGATACACTCAATTTTTAAAACTATTTATAAATCCGGGTAAAAGTCTACAGAACTTTTTACTCGCCCTTTATATTTAGAGGTCAATATGCCTTTTGCTCACAAACAGGTGCAGCATGCAGCAATATAATAACGTCACAAAAAAACGTGGCGTTCTCACAAAAAATCTTACCTGACTGCCAAAATGGCAATTATTTATTATTCACATGTCCGAGATTTGAAAAATCTTTCATTCATTTCTTTTTTCGAGTAAAATTTTATCTTCCCACGATAACAAAACCGGTATGACTTGGGTATCTCTGAAATTATATTTCCATCAATCGTCAATAAATATAACTAAAATAAAATATTTGTAGCAATTTGTATAATTTTGACATAACTTTACTTATTAGACTTTCATAAACAACTTTATTTGCTCCTAAATTCGACGAAATAGACAAGTCGTTGCAATCAATATTCGACACGCAATTCATGTAAAATCATATTGTACAAAAATTGCTCTCGTTTTTGCGGTCTGTTTTAGCAATCACAGTTATATGCAAAATGTTATGCTGTAATATTATGTAAGTGTAATATGTAGGTATAATGAATGGCTCCCATCCTCTTATTGGTTTAATGGCGTGATATACATATTTTTTATTATATTATATTTTTCAGAAACAGGGTGCAAAGGACTTTTTGGAATAATAAAAAAAAAATGTTTATTTCATACATTTATTAATTACAAATTGCCGTGATCGCATATATTATCTATATAATTAAAGTATCCCTTGACCACTAAATAATGTGCACCGCAACGACACACTTTCTTACGTCGCATCCGCGTTTGCCTTACAGCTTAACTTGTTTTATGGGTACATTATTTCAAACTGGAGCTATAGTTATTATACTACCTACACTTGATACTAATATCGGCTATTTAACTTTATATTAGATGAATGTGTTTTTGGACTTACCGATGAATGTATAAAATTATTACAAATAATTTTGGTAGGATCTAAAAAATCCACAGTACCCAAACAATTTCACTGTCAAGGGATACGTTATTCGTATGAAAACAATAAATAAATGAAAAGCATAACGGGTAGGTGGTAGTTTTAATTAAAATCAACACAGAGAACTAAAATAATCATTTTTATTTTTCACGAAAAAGGCGAATGTAAATGGTTCCTATGAGAACAGATATAATACTCGTATTTTGTTTCAACCTTTTAATTACGGCATCAATTTTCATACCATAAAAATAAATTCTCACAATGCTGGTGTAATACACTAGGTACCTCTGTTGTTTTACAATGGCTGCTAAATTGCTCCTGCGATTATGAAAATATGAAATGATGGCATTATGTAATAGGAATACAATTTCATTATCTAATGTAAGTAAAGACACGTGCGTGACGTCCACAAGCTTTGAGGGCATTGTACTCCAAACGAGCTCGCTTAATGTATTACTTAATTGTTTCACCTTTCTTTGTTACTTTCTACTTCTAAGTAAAGATAAAACTTATTGCACCGTAATACTCGTGGATGATATCTTCAGATTATATTCAGATAAACCAATTTGTTACTTACTTATATTTTATATTAGTCATCATAACCGTTATATTTATTTTAATTCTTTTACCTTTGCCACAGGTTGACTTAAAGAGATGGCTGATAAACGATAACGTCGCATGTTAACTTTTTATTAAAGTCTATTACTATATTTTCCGGAACCCTTATATTTATTTAATTAATTTTCTCTTACTTATATTTGGGTCCTAAGTCAAATAATTTTACGCATGTTAAAATACTAGTAATAAACAATATCTCACATTTAAAAAAAATAACGGGTAAATTACTTTTGTATTTTCTAAGAGAGTTCTTCAGAGTAATAGAGTTCTTCATTTGCATCAAATTTTTTTCCAAGATAAGAATAGTTCAAAATTATTCAATGTGATAACACGTTAGATGGCTGAAACGGGTAACTTAAAAGCTAGTTAGTTAGCTTACAGGTGTAGAAGAACATGTTTTTACGATTGTTACTGGCACGCGCAAAAGGTGTAACGCTGATCTATCAATGACTGTCAACCACTATAATTGGCTCAACTTAATGCAGACCAACAGGTGAATCGTCTTAATAGGGAAATAGTTGCATTTTAACATTCATACCACATTCGCGGCTGTTATTAAAATGTAGTAAATTCCCGCTTTTTGTGAAGTTCCGAGTCCGTTATTACTTAGTAATTCAAAAACTTTACGATCGTTCTGGTATCTGACATCTGTTGCCTACATTTGAATTCACCATCACATACACGTCGAATGTATGCTCCATCGATTACAGATACGGAAAAAACAACGTTCTTTTGAGACGCATGTATAATTCGTGCTGCATTTGTTTTTATTACTTTTTACTGCTTTTAATTATAAAGCTTATTTATGGAACATGGACGTTGTGTTTGTTTAAACATTTTGAACTATAATAATCGTAGATATAATAGCTTGTTAGAATATATTATGTAGTAATCTAAAATTATATTTAGATTAGATCCATAATATTATCTACTCTATGCCTTGTTAAGTTACGTTAATGCATATAATATTTAAGTTTTTCACAAAATAGTGATGCTATACTTCAAAGAATTAACTAACAAAAAGCAGGAATTCACTTGTTCACGTTGATCTAACACTGCCCATGTTTAACGTAGAACATATTTTGATAGGCATCACGGACATTGAACCCCAATTTAATTTCGCTGAGTGCGTTCCTGTTGCGTGGCAAACAAAAGGACCCTCTGTCCAGCTGCACCCACCTTCACTTAAACACGACTACAAACAATTTCACTTTGTGACTCACTCAATTATTCAAAATAATAAGGAAATTATATTTGTTAAACTAGACGAATCGATGGTGTTGTGTGAAATGTCCAGGGAAATGTATCATACTTGTTGTCTTAGATTACAAAATAAAGTACAGATGGAGCATGACAACCGCCCGTCGCCCTTGTCAAAGAAAATACGAAATCAAAAACAAATACGTCGCTGCACCAGTGCTATAGCGCATAAAGTGTCATGCAATACGTCAAAAAGGGTTTGCAATTTTAGTAAAAAATGCCGTCTTGTGATAATAAAACGCTATAAAATTTGTTCCCGAAAACAAAAAAAAAGATAAAACATCGTTTCACAGGTTTTCTGTAGATTATTTGGCTGATTTATTTCTTTAATACGAATAATAATTTTACAGATATGAAGGAATACAAAACTTCAACGTATGTTGCCAGTATTTTGAAAATGAATTTGCCATTTTTATTGGTAAAACGGTAAAATGGTTAAAAGATCTTCAGGGTAATGCTGTTGGATTTTTCGATCGTGAATGTGATTATTTGTATAGTGCACTAAAGGTTCATGATAATTATTAGATTATTTTAATAAGCATAATACATTATTTTGTTACTTTTATAAAGCTTAAAAACGTCATAGTCGTTTTCGCTAGCGATTTAATTTATGTGAACTCCATGATGGATATGATGAAAATAAAATGTCCCGTATTCTCGACTAAAAACTACTGCTATTCGTATTCATATATTATGAAAAATAAAAAATAATATAATTATTATAGTTAATATTGAAACTTTTTTTTATGTAATTTATTTAATAAAAAATTGAATACAATTATTTTGTCCATATATAACTTTAGTAGGCAGGTACTTTATGTAATAAAAGAATTTAAATAAAAATTAAAACTTGACTTCTCATTTATGTATATAGCCTACGTCACTACCGCCACTAACATAATAATTCAGATCATTGCAATGAAACCTCACAACTCAAAATCGGTCCAACGGTTTATACTGCAGGGCGTGTCAAAGAAATATTATACATACATCCATAAACTCGAAAAACATAACCCTCTTTTTTCCGTAGTCGGGGAAAAATTTGGGAAATTTTTCAATATCTGGCAACATTACAAGCACACAGAAGCAGCGTGTACGTACAGTGCAGCGGTGAAATGACAGCACACATAGCTTTATTGAAAATGACGATAAATTATTCGGTTTAGTTCGGGAACGCTCCATCTGTCTTTTATTTTGTAATCTAAGCTTGTTGTATTATGGCGTTGGAAGTTAAATTCAAGTTAATTCAGAATTCGAGTGTCTTTTATTCATTAATAGCCCTCTATCAATTATTTTACAGACCTATAGTTACAATAACTATTGTATCATCAATACTCCGTGTCTGCATACTGTGATTTAGATCTTTATTGAACCAACATCGCTCTCGTTATTGTAACAATGAAAGCTCTCGGAATCAACTATCTATTTGTGGTCATCTCCAATTACAAAAGAAATACATGTACTTAGACTAGTTTATCTTGACAGCCAGGAAGTGTGCGTAGAGTATGTTTGGTATGAACTGTAAACAGTTGTTCTCTTAAAACACTTATTGTGTGGTCCAAATTAGTGTTGTCTAAGCGAGAACACGACCGCCACCTACACAAGATATTATAAATGCAAACAGCTACTCATTGCATTTTACCTTGCATTTTACTATTAGATTTCTTTGCTTTACATCTGTCATTCCTTGTTTCAAGTTTTATATTTCTAACATTGAAGATGGAGGTTAAAAAGAAAACGCAATTAAATGAGAGAAATTAATAAATTGCGCGAACTTTTGAAATGTTGCCAATTAATTGCAATGTCCTGGCTGAAAGTGTCTAGATGTTAAATAAAGTTTTATCAATTATTTTTTAATTATTATCTATCAGTTTATTTAATAATATGTTTCTCCTGTTTGTTTTAGGCGCATGTCGTATCCGCCTTCGAGCAGAGCCTCTCCAATATGACCCAACGGTTACAGCAGTTGACGGCGACAGCAGAGAGAAAGGTAATAAATTCTCACTTCCTTTTATGAATTTGACTGGCTGTTTATCTAGATATTGAAGGAAAATTTGTGCTTTCAATAAGATGTTAATACGATAGGAAAAGGTGACTCATAGACAGCTACATATAAATATATCCTAGATGAATAATGTTAGTTTAATTTAACGACACTATTTATTAAGCCTTCGATCTCTGTTAAATAGGTGGAAATATTATTATTGAGATTAGATAATTTTCTCGATTAGAGAAAGCGTACAAATTAAACAAGTTTTCAGATATCCATTGATTTAAACAGAATTAAACTCTCGCGGTAAATCTTGTGTTAAGTGAGTGAAAGATGGTTTGAAATTATATTCTAGATAAGTAAAACTTGTTACAAACGCCTCGTTTCCATACAGAGCCTTTACACGTGGCTAGTAAAAAGTTGCATTATTCACAGAGAAGCGGTTAATTAACTTTGTAGTGTGCCCGCTTTTCTCGTTTTAATTAAATTCACCTGTTGACGATAAGTACCCTCCATTAATTAATTTTCCCTTATCTATACGAGACCGAAGTGTGTTTATTATTATTTAATTAGTAGAGTATAAATTACTTTCGAGCTTTTTAGTGATAAATGACTTCAAATGACACCTATCACCTACGGCATTATCTTTGAGTACCGACACTATTTTTTCGTAAAGAACTTCAATATTAGAGATTTATTTTTTTATTTATTGTAATAAATGATAAAACCTCTGGGCTATGTTAACCTGTTCATTTGCTTATCACTCAAATATGTATATTTTTATATGTTACAAAAATTAATTAAATGTATACAAAAATGTTCGTTTAGGACTCAGAACTAACGGAGCTCCGTCAAACCATCGAGCTTCTTCGAAAGCAGTCCATTCAAGCCGGTCTGACCACAGCGCACATGCAGTCCATGGGCATTCGGGCGGATGGAGTCAATGTTACAGGCCAGGTAATTTATATAATATAGTACGGTTAATGCGATATGATATAAAAAATGCTAATAAAAACACTTTCTATGAAATTATCCAAATTAGTAAGAAAGTAATTTGGTATTCATCTCACGCTTTTTATTCAACTTTTTATATAAAACAATGCGCCTCGAATTGAGTGCTTTTGTCGTTTTCAACAATGCAATGAACCGTATTGTGCAACTAGAGCAGTGCTTTAACATAAAAAATATCTCTACCATTGCATTAGATAAGATTTTTATCTTATCACAATGCTGTTTGAGACTCATATTGAGGGTAGTTACACAGAGCTCACCAAATATACATAATTAAGTAATGGGTCGTGATTAAATTAACGACGATATGTGGGTCGGCTATCAATCGTTGCGCAAGACATCATTAAACAGACGGTGCCTACAATGAGATCATGTTCATAATAGGCTCTGCTAGGTGACAGCGTGATAATAATACTTATTAGTTTGTGGACACGTGTAACTTTATCACACTAAATTTTTCCTAATTAATCAATTAAACGAATTAATAAAATATTGAATAGAAATATTTTTGACTCAATTTTGTGTAGTACAATATCGTACCAATGTTTTGAAGGTAAAAACGCCTCTTTTTGAATCAACAAAGCCTCGTTAGTCGTTTAATAAAACTAGTCCGTTAAAATATTATGGTTTCGATAAATAATAATTGATTGTTAGTGTTAATCTTTGAATGATATTATTAATGCAACGACTTCATTTGTGCTATGTTATTCGGATACCTTGCGGGCGAAATAGGCTATTAGGCCCCAAGGTAAATGTTTATTTAAAGTAGAATGCCTCTACATTATTCCGTTACTGTAATTAAACAATTAAAGGGAGTGCAGTAAGCTTTAATTACATATTGTAGTAGCATTCAATGAAATGATTTATTTATAGACCACTTTCTATATGCCCTTAACTTATTTTAATAGAGCATCGTTAATGAAGTTTTCAGATAGTTCACTATGACATACAATGATTAGTTTCAAATAAAAATATAGGCAATATGTTACGCTCAATTTAACATGCTACAGAGCGGTCAATAAATAGACCGCTCTGTTGAAACTGTGAATTATATTGTCTATCAATAGACGTGTTCTTACATTGGAGACGTTGTTACTCAAATGACACGATATCCTGTTAAGGCCATATCACTGGAACGTTTCGCTCCGATTGTACTCAATCGAAACGATTTAACGAGCCAAACCGTTTTGTAACGTATCTGTGAATACAATAGCAAAATGTAAACGTATATGTACTGGTTTAGTCATGCAAATTTGCAGCATGACTTGATTTTAAATTACAATTTATGTCTTCTTGTTTGGTTTTTCACTATTCGTCCAAATCTGGGAAAGTAGCTAAAGACATAATGTTGGAATAGCAATACTTTATTCGTGTAATTATTATCGAAAAACACCTAGTAATATAAGAAGTATTTTGTATAGGACCCCATACCATCACAAACTCAGCAATCATCTCCACAACGGCTGGCACAAGCGAGTAACGGCGCGATTACGAGACACCTTTCAACTGATAGCGTGTCTAGTATCAACAGCCTGAGCAGTGGCTCGTCAGCACCCCATGATAAGAAACATAAAAAGAAGGGTTGGGTGAGTCACATATCTTTAATAGAATACGTATTATCTATTATTGAGTTATTTGACACAATATTTAGTGATAAATTTTGAAATGCAATCTCTTTTTTTTTGTTTAAACAACACATATAAATGTTTAATTAATCCCACAGTTAAGATCATCGTTCACAAAAGCTTTCTCGCGAAATGCAAAGATTTCAAAAACGGCGAAACATGCGTCCCTCGGGCAATTGTCGTCACAGGATAGTTCGTCTGGCTCACATCACTACGACGACCCACACACAATTAGAGAAGGAAGCAACGAGAACAGTCTGGAACATTCCCATGAAACGCTCGACAATTCTAAAGACAAGACGACATGCCCCGCGGACAAACCCGAAGAACCTGCCAAAGGTATTAGCGTTGTTATGAACCATGACTTTTTCAATGTTGCCTTAATCAACTAGCTTGAACTTAACGACTGCGGTGAAAGTTTATAGTACTTCGGTACTATAATCACTCACATAATAGTTGCCGTAATAACTGTTAGATAATGTGATGGATTTCACACTCTAAAGATAAAAATGTTCTTTTGCAGATAAGCAAGATCAATCGATAGTGGATGAATTGAAGAGACAACTTCGAGAGAAAGACTTAGTATTAACAGATATACGATTAGAAGCTCTTAGTTCGGCGCATCAACTAGAAAGCCTTAAAGATACGGTCATCAAAATGAGGGTATGTGTTTCTTATACAAATATAACGGTACTTCATTGTTATATTTTTTTATCTATTTATTTTTTCATTAATATCCTGTTCCTTTTTATCAGAACGAGATGCTCAATTTAAAACAAAACAACGAGCGTCTTCAAAGGCTAGTAACATCAAGATCTTTAGCCGGCAGTCAAAGTTCTTTAGGGACTGGTGGTTCCGCAGTCGAGGATCCCAGAAGGTTTAGTCTTGCTGATCAAGCCACTATGCATCAGGTTAGTTATACGATGTACTACAAAAGAAATATGGAGCTCATATTGATTTTATTATTTATTTTATTTATTTATTTTAAACACTTTATTGTGCTGCTAATATAACAATAGTAGGTACAATAAAAACTTAAGCTAGGACATAAAACACAGAAGGCGGCCTTATTACTAATAAGTAATCTCTTCCTTATTTATATTAAAATGATACTATAATTAATTGGTAATAAAATTAACTTAAACTTATTTTTTATGCAGGCTACGTTAGATATGCATTCACAACCCTTGGACCTCGATTTTAACTGCATGACATCAACTCCCGCTAGAGATAAGAAAGGTTCTCCAAAGTCAAGTATGGGAGAACCACTATATGGAAACAATGCCGCGTGCGAATTAAACGAAAATAGCGAAGCAATGCTTGGAGCTTTGAATGGCTCCAGTGATATATTTACAAATGGTGATAGAATGAGCGGAGACTACGATATCAACAGCGTTCTCCCACCGCCGAAAACACGAGAACTAGCGATCGGGGAAAGCTATTCAGATATCGGTAGGACAATAAACTTTCCTTATCAAACATGATTAGATTGAATCGACACAATACTAAATAATGCTTGTTTTCAGGCGTAGCCGACAGCCAAGGAGATACCACCGATGGGAAGAAAATAGCAATAGCGGTTTATTTAGGACAACCGGAAACATTCCAGAGATATTTCGAAGAAGTTCAAGATACGCTCACAGAATCTGAATGTAGATTTTACGCAAAACAGTCTGCGAGCGCGTACAATAATCACTTCGAGAAACAATCGAGTTTCGATTCCCCGCGAATGTCACAGAACCACAGTCCAGAAGTAGAAACGCAAGACTACCCTCAATCTATCAATAAGTCAAACACTAATAGCCTTAAGAGTAACAAATCGACGCATAGCAATTCCTATAAACACGTGTATAACAGTGATTCGACAATAAACTGCAATGAGTTTACTATAGCGTATACGTATATTTCTGGGAAAACGACATGGCAAAATTTAGATTATATAGTGAGAAAGACATTCAAGGACTATTTGTCGAGGATAGATCCGGGGACAAATCTCGGCCTCAACACGGACTCGATCACGTCGTATCACTTGGGAGAAGCCACTCGAGGTCCGGAGATTGGTTTTCCTGAGTTGCTCCCTTGTGGATACATCATCGGCACTGTAAATACTCTGTATATATGCCTGCAAGGTGTCGGAAGTTTAGCCTTTGATAGCCTTATACCAAAAAATATTGTTTATCGGTGAGTACCTATTTATTTTAATTAATTTGTATTATTTTTATTTAATGATGTAGAGCTAGAATTTTTGTGCCTATAATTAATATTATGTAAGTTTCTAATGTACATGCATAATTACAAGCAGGTGTTAATAAATTGAAAATTTATAATGAATGTATAAATCAAATTAAAAATGTTAAATCCGCTGTTTTATGCTCCTAACGCGTTATAATTGAACAGTTCCTCAATCAACCGAACCGATACGTCAAAAATAACACTAGGATAACGGCAATTAATTTTCACTTTTACTTCACTTGCGAACAGCCAAAATTTATTAATACATACATACCTATCTACACTAATAGTATAAAGAGGAAACATTAATTTTGTATTTTTGTAGGTTACGAAAAAACTCTATACATACTCTATCGGTTTTTTATATTCTTTTACCATTGGAAAGTAACATGTTACCGAGTAAAATAGGTATTTTTTTTTTATCCCGGGACATATTATAAAGCAGCACCGGCCCATGATACTGCACATTTTGCTACACATGTGGTCAAAATATATTGATACGCTCTAATATAATTTAAGACTATATTTTGTAAAAATACTTGTACATGAATATGTTTGTGATCCTTTCGTGCCAAACAGCTGATCGGATCTTAACGAAATTTTGTACAGAGATAGACAGTCTATTTAGTAAAGTAGTAGAGTATAGTATCTAGTATTGTATAGTAGTATAGTAACATTATTATGTATCAGATACGTGTCTCTACTATCCGAGCACCGGCGCGTGATCCTATGTGGACCGAGCGGCACGGGCAAGTCGTACCTCGCCGCGAAACTCGCAGAATTCTACGTGCAGCGCACGCAGCGGAGGGGAAATCCCGCTGAGGCGGTAGCCACTTTCAAGTACGTTGGATTACATAATTGGTTTATTTAGATATTTATAGCGATTCTTGAGTCCTTGATTTTGAATTGTGTAATACGAATAGATATTAAATTGTCTTCATAATGTAAATTGAGTAATGATTTTACGTTATTGTGTTGAAATAATGTACTTATTTCTATTGTTTCCATTGTGCTCTTTTTTATTAATAAATGTAATGTTAGAACTTTGGTATTCTAATGCTATGATTGCAATCTCAAAAATAGCTCTCTATAATATTGTCTCTGAAATGTCATTACCTTGTATAAGTCGTGATCGATTATGAGCGAGCGTGAGCCAATGCTGCGTACTGAAGCGAGTTTATCTAATAAGCCTGCATAATTACCGAGAACTAAGTATTTATCTATTAACCGCATTAATTAACTTGGTTTAATTAGGTGAACATAAAAGAAAATATGTTATTGATATAAATTATGATTTACTTTGAATTACACAGGTACCTACTAGGAATTATACTGTGTTGCGTATATTTAGACACGCAATATGAACCGAACCATTAGTATTAAATTAAATTAGGTGTATTTCCTAAATATGTTGAACGAGAAAGTTGATGAGAATAGATGGACAGCCTATTTAATTTCAACAAAACGTTATACTGGTTTAGATTATAGTCGGTATTAGAATGAAGCTTTTTAAACCGCAGCATCCAATTAAGTGTTTTAAAGTCATTAATATTGTCATCAGTGTGGACCGCAAGTCGTGCAACGAAGTGCGCGCATATCTCGCGAACATAGCGGAGCAGTGCGGCGCGGCGGCGGGCGGCGACGAGGCAGCGTTACCGTCGGTAGTGGTCCTCGATAACTTGCACCATGCCTCTGCGCTGGGGGACGCGTTCGCGGCGCTCCTGCCGCCGGATAACCGAGACATGCCTGTTATTATTGGTGGGTTTGTGACGTCATAATACATCACATCCTCGTCATATTGCACTACTTAACATCACATCACGTCACGTCTTATTACAACATATCACACAATGTCATCTGACATAACATCACACTACATCGAAATATAACATCATTTTACAATATATCACACATTTTATATCACTACATGATTTGTTTTAACTTATTCGCGTAAGTGAAATTCCTAGTTTAAAAGATTTTGATGATATTATTTGAATAAAACTTACGAGATATTTAATGTAAAAGGATACAAAAAAGAACTTCCTTCTTAAAACAATTCAATATTACTGATATAATATAGTGCCTGTTATTAAAATAATATCGTATTATAGGCACAATGTCCCAAGCAACGTGCAATACGACGAACCTGCAACTACATCACAACTTCAGATGGCTACTTACTGCGAACCACATGGAACCCGTCAAAGGATTCTTAGCTCGGTAAGTCTTAATGAAACTCTACAAACACATTACTGTACATACATCGGTATACAGCTTACTGAAGTGAAACTTCTTTGGCAAGATTCAAAGATACCAAAATCGTTGCCTTACTCTATGATGGTATTGGCATGACGTGAACTTGAAATTTAACTCTCAAGTCTCAACGTGCCTAAAGAAGTTTCAATTCAAAAGTATTTATCATGCTCTCTTATTCATTTGCAATTCTTTTGGTATATCTTTTCTCATACATCAATATAAAACTAAACACTTGGTTCCAGGTACCTCCGCAGGAAGCTATTCTCACTAGAACTACGGTTAGGGCGTCGCGAGCCAGCACTAGCAGCAGTACTGGAGTGGCTGCCGGGCGTGTGGGCCGCGCTCAACGCCTTCCTCGAAGCGCACTCCTCCAGTGACGTCACTGTTGGACCACGGCTCTTCCTCGCCTGCCCTATGGATCTGGAGGCTAGTCAGGTACACACATGAGAGCTGATCAATGGTTGTTTGAGTTTTTTAAAAATATCAAGAATTTCATTCTCAAATAAGAAGAGTCAAAATATCAAGGAGTCTTCAGAAATGAAATTATTGAATAAAGTGAAAAAATTTAATCCTAATTCGACATGTCAACCACTTTCCTTCTAAAATACGTTATAAAGATGTCGTTCTACTCTTTATTATAAAACTTGAAAAAATAAATGTATGTATTTTAACCAATATTTTTGCACACCTTTACCCCAAGTAACACTTTGTATAATATAACGTTCTCTACGACATCGGCGTAATTCGAGGATGTAGGTATCTATAAAACTGTTATAGCTTCTATCGCGGGCCTTGAGCGGGGACTGAATCGAAAAATTCCGTAACGAAAAACTTCACGATCCGCACTCCGTCGGGCGGAGGTGTGGCTTGAAGGCATAGCATCCAATAGCTTTACCGCGGCAGTCCCTGAGTGCCACACGTCGTTTTTTAATCATGTACTAAAATAAACTTGTACGCACATTCCCCAAGTAACACCCCATATAATACTAATTTTGACCCACAGGCCTGGTTCGCGGACGTGTGGAACTACAGCATAGTGCCATACGCGTCTGAAGCAGTACGCGAAGGGGTCGCGCTGTACGGGCGGCGGCGACACGCGGCGCTCGACCCGCTGCAGCACGTCAAGTCCACATACCCGTGGCGGGAACCCAACCACTCGCACGTGAGTATTGTAGCATACAGTGTGGCTTGTGTGAGTTTTCATCGAGTAAGAAACGTTACTATCGCGTCTGCGTCACAGTGAAATTTGTATGGGGAATCAAAGCTTCCCCATACGTCCGCTAGGGGCGCTGTTCGATTTCCCATACTAATTCGGCTGTGACGCAGACGTGATAGTAACGTTTCGTACTCGATCAAACTCACACTAGGGGTACAGGTCGCGTCAAGTAAAAGGAACGCTGACGGTTAAGCTGCGCTTTGGTGATTTATCGGTCATTTGGTGTTATGAGGTGGTATAAGAATAACAAACAGGTAGTTGCGAAGCCACGATTCGCGAGCCTAGTTCAAAAATAAAATAATCGGCACAAAGCTTACGTGCAAAACTCGATCTATGCGCAAACACCCCATCACTTTCATCCAGCGTTCTTTTTACGTGACGCGTACTGTACTAGGCGGAATTGTAGCGTAGTAGGTATGCCAGATTAGACCGTGCTACGG
This sequence comes from Colias croceus, assembly GCF_905220415.1. Taxonomy (NCBI): domain Eukaryota; kingdom Metazoa; phylum Arthropoda; class Insecta; order Lepidoptera; family Pieridae; genus Colias; species Colias croceus. Next base: position 5,446,434 of record NC_059538.1, read on the forward strand.
TAGACTTGAGCGTGTAATGCGATACTAGAGCGTGCCATGAGAGACTATAACGTGCCGTGCGAGACTAGAGCATGTAACATCAAAAATTTACAAAATTATGTAATGTAATATGCTATTAACACTACAAATTGCCCATATAAAATAATTGAGCAATAAAGCTCTTGCGTATTGTAGCAGTTAAATAAATAAATATATGTTTTATGATTATTATCCAAATAACCTGTTTATGCTTCTACATGACTGTATAATTATAACATAAACTTTATTTTGACAATTTATTTTGTTACAGACGTTAAGGCCGATAACGGTGGAGGATATGAACATTGAAGAGGGAAGTCAAGACACCAGCGCAAATAACAATCAAGATCCATTGGTAAGCCACAATTAAAATTTTGTTCTGTCTGCAACAGATTACTACGCATTATGGAATAAAAAATCTGAACTTATTTGTGATATATTTTTCAATTCATTTAACATTTCATTTTACTATGAAAAATAGGTCACAGCTTTAATAGAAAATATTTTAGAATAGTTCATAATATGACTATGACTTTGCTGTGACTCAAAGCCAGACAAATTCATACATTGTACATATTATGTACCTGTTTAAGCCCATACGACTTAAAAATGTATATTTAATTTTTCAGTTGAACATGTTAATGCGTCTACAAGAAGCGGCGAACTACAGCGGCAACCAAAGCCAAGACTCTGACAACGCGAGCATGGACTCGAATCTCACGCACGACAGCTCTATGGGCAACGAGCTCTAACTCACTATATCGCCTTATTTTATATTCAACAATAAACAATTTGACTAAATATTCCTATTTATTATTTAGGTGTTCATTATTGTTAGCCAATGCGTGCAAAGATGGCACATGTCGACGATATATGACTGTCAGATCTTTATCTGGTTACATGTTTCTATTTCTTCTTCAGTGTGTAATTGATGCTTAAATAATTCAACCAAAGTTGGGAAATATTGATCTATCGTCTTTTTTTTGGATACCCTCATTATTTCTTATAGATTCTCGTCGGATGAATATTATTTTCCAGCTTTGGTTATTTGGTATCGTATCGCTTTAATTTTTCTGTTTATATTTAAAATGTTTATTGACAAATATATGCGCTTAAACAACACTTTTTCTCTACATGATTATTTTATGTAGGTACTTAACCTCAGAGTTATCCAACATTACATAACTATAATTTTACCTTTAAGATAATTATCAAGGAAGAATTTTATTTAAATTCATTAAAGTTAATTTAGAGATCATTCTTCATTTCAAGAAGGTACCAATATATTCAATCAACTCACGAGGTTTTGTAAAATAATCAGTTGTAGAAAAGTACGAAAATATGTAGTGCATTTATTTTCGAGTGTTAACTATGCGATATACAAAGCCAAATATTTGCCATATATGTAAATTTTTATTTATTTATCTGTTAGCTTTGTATAGTATCTACCTATTATATAAGAATAATGTTAACAAATTTAAACTCTCAAGAAATCAATATATTTTCAAAGAAAGGATTTGCTCTGCATATTTGTGGACGATAGCAAATACTAAAAGCAAGAGTCGTAGCCTTTCTCTATAATTGTATTTTCGTTGCAACTTTTCATAGTAAATTTTTTAACGCTTTCGTTAAAAAGTTTTAATACGATAGTCTATGAATTCATGAAAAATACTCGACTGCAGTGCCTGGAGCGATATAATTCCATTGTGTAGATACAGACAGTGTTTAACTGTCCCTGTTTGTATTAAAGCATTGGCTTTTACTATTGTTATATTTTTCAAAGTTAGGATATTGACGCGATTGCATTACTCCGACGTAATGCGTGTATATTATTATGAAAGTGTAATTTTTATACCATTTTCATATAAAACTCATGTACCTAAAATATTAAGGTGTAAATACGATAAAAATGTTTAATATAATTTTTTTTCTATGTGATTACACTAACCGCTATTATGCCATATACAGTATAGTATTAATTTTGTATAGAAATGTAACTTATGTTACTGTGTTCGGTATGGATTGACTTGTGTGCATAAAAAACGTGATATCTACAATCTATGCTTTACATAAATTGTGAAAAATAAACTTTGATTACATATATTATGCCGTATTTTATTTGAAATCACATTCCAATCTACACTTTCATATAAAAATATCTCAACCTAACCAAATTAACAATAAAATATAGTCCAGTTATTTTAGGGGTTGACTTAGGAAAATTGAGATTACAGTACAACGAAAAAACTTGTATTTTTAAACTCCTAGTGGGTCAAAAAGATGCCATAGTAGGAAGTTGTCCATATAAAATATCGATTTGATAAATTTAAGAATCATTAGCCCGCGCGCTCAACGCCCTCTATGTCGAAAACAGTTCAAGTTATAAAAAAATGTCTGACCTCTGATTTTCAATCTTGCAACCATTCAATTTTAAGTGAATTTTGAGAATAGTTGGATGCGGAAAAACAAGTTTTTTCCTCGTAAAATACTGGGTATCTCAATTTTCCGAGATTTAGTACCTATTTTTTTAGTAAAATTAGATTGTTTTCTTCCTTTGTTTAGATACAAATTACCTATTTATCTCAATCAATCAATTATTATTAATCTTCTGCTTGCACATTTAGAACTACTACAAAAAAGGTCACCGACATTCCTTCGAGTAAATCCCAATCCAGATTTTAAAAGATTGAGAACCTCATTAGTATTTAGGAATATCGGTTGATAAGGATAGGAATAAGGAAATAGATTACAAAAATAAAACACATTGAAATCAATTATATAAAGCAATAACTTTATTTTAAAAGAACATAAATTACATGTAAAGACAGTTTTATTGAAATCTACCAGAAACAATTGTGACAATGGAGCAATTTGGACGGAACCAGTTAATGCTTCTAGGACTAGATTATTGACTGAAAATTTAAAGGAACCTCTGTTGAAATTTGTTTCATAAATAAGGCACAACCTTTTGCAAATGATTAAAAAAATAAAATACACTTATAATCTAAAATAATGTTAAATCCGTTTAAAATAATTGTTTTTTTTAGAACAAACCTGTTTTTAGGAGTATACGTAATTACGAAATAAATATTATATACTGTAATATAATGTAGATAATGAAATCCAGTTTTAAAAATTATACTTACAAACATTTTGCAACTTTTTTTTAGACTTATACCAAGGCCACCAGGGAATTTAAACAAAACCACATTGCGGAATTTAACTAAAACAATTGTTTTAACTGAACTGAGCACACACTAACTTCTCACCAATACTTTTGAAATGCTATTTTTGGTAAAATCTTTATAAAACTGATCTAAGTCGTTAGGTTATTTACCCTTCCTCTTAGGTCTAAGCCATTAAAATTTTATACAATTTAAAGTGAATCCCCATATTTTATTAACTTAAAGATGAATAATATGATAAACCAAGATTCTGAACGGATTTAACAAAATTGGCGTACAATTAATAAACCTCATTTATGCTATCAATATTGACCATGTTATTGGAATTGCGTTTATAATTAAGTACATTAAATTAATTCTATTAATGAAGCATCACATTCCTAATTCTAAATGACCGGAACATTTAACCACTATCAATATGGACACAAAATCATCAGGATGATATTTTCATTAATGTTTATGTTATAGTCAAATCCCGAAACACAATCTCTTTGCAGAAGAACTGGTTTATCTTAGGTTGGCAAAAAACATCGGACAATCCTCGAAATACATTTGAATTTCACCCTTTGACTGAAGTCAGCCGCATAACACGCCTCAGCTAGACGATTGACGAAAATTGTTTTGTAAAAGGTCGAAATATTACATTTATTTGGGCTTTGACAAAATCGTTATGCCAGACTTGAGGTTTGATCAGTCAAACCTAGGAGTGCCCGAGCTTTGCGGTTTGACTATAAAATATACAATGTAAAATGCAAGAACTATAAATACACTATTTATAGACGTATTATATAAAATAACTACATTGAGTATTTGGATCATAAATATGTTGTATAACCCAGCACTATGTACACAATACTGACAATTTTGAATATAAATGGATGAGTGAAATTGAATTACATTTATGAATAAAAATGATATAGCATTCAGTGCTATTTTTATATTATATCACAATTTTTTGTACTATGGGCTATCAAAATAACATGTGTATATTTTATATGGTGTACAATGTGCAGGGAGCATCCAATGACATTAATTTTTAATTCAATAATATCTTAATAAAGACAGTATTTACATGGAAAGCATTTAAAAATTAAAACACCAGTTTTATGGATCAACATGAACACCTCTAAAAATTCTCATGTTAATGAGTTAAATGATAATTTATTTTCTAATAATATTTTCATCAGCTTGTATAATTACTTAGTTATCTGCAAATATTTCTAAATGCAAAAATTTGAACATAAAATTCAAATTCCTCCCTACATATTAATAAATATATTTCCTGCAATACATCATAGGAAAGACTAAAATCTAACTATTTCATAAAGATTAAAACTTATTATAAATTTTGGAAATGTATAAAATGCCTTGCTTGTTTTATTTCTATCATAAATATTTTAAAATTATTTTTGCCATCAAAAATGTTTAAAATATGAGCATTTCGTATGCCTATTACAAAAAAATTGAATATTTACATTGATTAATCACTTGTAAGGAACATTCACACTTAAAGGAACATTCATATGCTGTAAACCCAAGAACAATACTTAGTAGTGTAATATTATTGAACTTTGAAACCTTCCGGACATCTTATCCCCTTTCCTAATCACTATGAAAATCAAGACTTAAATATAGATAGAGACTTTGATATAGATGGTATGGGAGATTCAGAAAAATCACCAGAGTCATTGCTGGACTTCAAGCTGTTATTATCTGGGCTCTTAGTCTTCTCTGCATTGCTATTACCTTTATTTTTTAAATTATTTCTACTTTGCCCACTAAAACTTTTCTCGCTGACCAAGTCTGTTACATCTGATATAGAAATGGAACTCTGTGAGCGAGGTGATGAATGTTTATCGCATTGAGAGCTTGTACTAACTCGTTTTTTATCTTTCACATTTTGTTCAGTAGTTCCAGAAAGAAGAGGTGAGGAGAAATCATAACTATATTCAGGTGTGTCATATTTGAGTGAATGATCTGGTGATTTTTTGGTACCAGCTCCATCCTTACACACACTAACTTCACGCTTCAAAGATTCAGATGATGCGCTACTCAAAGTTTGAACTAACTCTATTTGAGATCCATGAGATGTGTTAGACTGACGTCCTGTACTCACCTTTGAATCAGCATGTGGAATACCTGTTGTATTCAGTAACTTTTCATCTTGTGAGTTAAATGGTTTCAATTCAACGTAAGAAGTAGATTCACTGCTAGTGTTCACTTTCAAATCATGTTTTTCAGTTGGCATTTTGTTTTGTTCATTGCTACTTACATTTCCTGATAATATGCTTGCTGAAATCTTTTGTACCACAGCCTTGTTATTATCGATATCACTTAAAACTATGTGTTGATTAGGAACATATTCTGAGCTATTCTTGTTTCCAGTTGAGTCGCTAGAGGTATCTGTATCAGAGTTGTCCAAGTTTAATCTTAAGTCCAGGCGATGTTTCTCATCAGAAGAATTACCAGATTGAGATTGGCTCGTAGAGGAACTAGTTTCTTGATTGACAATATACGTCGAATGATCCCCATGATCACAACTCTCACGTGAACTTTCATGCTTCAAATCATTATGCGACTTTAAAAAATACCGTAGAATAGTAACGAGAATGGGCTCCTTTTCCTTGTTCGTTTGATTTATTTGAAGCATTTCGTTTATACTTCGCTCACCTCTGTATGTGTATTCTTTTCCTTGTCGTGTTTCTGACATGTAAACAAACAACGTATTTTTTAAATTACAAAACTCCAAAAACTCATGTATTATTGACAATGATAGAACTCCTTCTGGCAGTTTTAAAATGTTATCCAAACACTCATTTTGTTTTATATTCTCGCAGTCATCCTCGAATGCTAAAAAGATATTAGCCCGTAACAACGCGCGTATTTTAGCAAGGGATCCATTCTTCTCTAACGATTCAATTACTAAGTCTCTTAGTTCGGTATCTTCTGGCTGTGCCATTGCATATAAAACCAAGTTATTTTCGATTCAAATAAATAACAAGTTTATTATTTATTTTATATATTTTTAATTTTTCTCAAGAGTCAAGGTACCTACATATAAATACAGACCTGACATTTGACAATGACATTGAGTATTGACAACAATGACAACAAACCTCGCTAGTCGCTACGGATACTGATGTTTTGGTGTATCCCGAAAAATAATAGACTAAAATAATTTATTCCAGCTAATTAGTAAAAATGTAGGCATGAAAAATTATAATTTTAATTCTGATTCATTTCCTTCAAGACAATAGCGTTTTTTATTTGTTTTACATTTATTTTGGAACACGTATATGTATTATATGTTGATTTAAAAAAAATACATAAACAATATAATATTAAGTCTGCATGCTCTATATTATGCAATCACTGCATATATATTATAAATTATAATTAAAGCACTCAAAAACGTACATACCTATAATATTTATTTAAGTTTTATATTATGTATAGTCCAAACAATAATATTTTTTTATATACTCTACAAAGACTCTACTCCACACGTGAACAAAATTATTCTTTGTTCGATAATAAAATAATATCTAATATCAACACAGGCAAAAGATGAAAATATAATATTAAGTACCTATGTTTTAATATTAATATTTTATGGCAGTAAGTAAATTAAATAAATTTTTATTTAATTAAATAATGCTTCAAAAATAAATTTTTGAAGCATTAGTTATAATAAGCTGATTGTGATTTCGAGTTAGTTTATATATTTATAAAAAAAAAATAGTGGCAATAGGTATTAGTAAATAAAATAAAAAATCGATAACTACTTCATAATAATATTATATTTTGTCGCGCCATGGTTAGCATAATTAACCACTCGGTAGGTTGGTAACCACGGGCATTTTCCCCGCGTTTAAAATAATTTTCGTAGCTACTATACATTTTAGTCGTAGGTCTTTGGGAACGTGCTCGATTACAAGGGGTTGAAGGCTTGCGCCGGGAAAATGTAGAAAATTCAGTCAGTCGGATCGGGCACGCGCGGGAGGTCGGTGCATTGCTCCGCCCGCCCATAAAATGATACTACAGTGAAAGTTTTAGATTATTTACATAGTAAATATAACTATTAAAGTCTCAAAAATGTCCAAATGTAAAAAACACTAAATATAAAATGAAACTGAGAAAAATAACGTGTATTGGGCATGCAAGTGATAAAATACTAGTGGCGGGAAACCGTTTTGATATCGCCTGACGTGTTGTGTCCTATGTGTACATAGAGCGAGTAGAGCCGTCTGCCCTAGAGGGCGGCCGACATGCTGGATTCGTCGTGAATCGATATTTTTGGAACGTTGTAGAGCTAAAATAATGAGGTTGAGAATTTAATACAGGTATGAATGTATTTTATATTCGATAATACTATGACTACAGACTACAGTAAAGCATATCTTGTATGTTAATTTTTTTCCAATGTCGGATTAACCCTACATTGGGCGCCAAAGTAGGTACGTGGTAGGTACAAAAAAACTACACGCTATTTATAACATAATTAATTATTTTAAATGGAGAAAGAAAATGAATGAGTTTCTTGTTTTTAGAATCGATATAACATTATAGGTACCTACGTACTTAGTCCATTATAGAGCAACCAGCTTTCATTAAATAATTTATCAAATGTTATATATTGAGAAACCTTGTTTTTATGTATTGAAGCTTTTGTATAAAAGATAAATAAATGAGCATTCATTCATGAATTTCGAAACGATTACCTATGTAAGAAAAAATCTATAGTAGGTAACTACATTGACTTAAACGCAATAATAAGTAAATATTATAATTTTACACAAGCGTTATTTCAAACATTTAATTAGATAAAATCAAATAAATCTATGAAATTTTTACACACACATATTTTAAAAATACTAGCATAGATTTATAGTAAAAAGACAGAGATTTAGAAAATTTTAACAAAATCCCAAAATAATATAAAATATATTTTTATAATATTAATTATGAGAAAATATATCGTCGTTCCGTCGTTATATTATATAGTTTCAATTCTACCGCAACTAGAGAATATTGCTACAGGGCGTGATGATGAATAAAATAAACCTAAGTATTTTGAAGTAGGTAATTCTATAACAATATATATGGATATAATAAAACAAGAATATCAATAATTATATTTCAGGTTTTTTTAAAACTATATAATAATGATTTTTCAGGAATACCTAGGTATTTTAATAGTTAGGTCATCATCTGAATAAAAAGCTAGAGCTCTATTACAGATAACAATAATTATATTAAGTATGTCATTTTAAAATTTCAATAAACCAATTATTTGGTACATTGCTATTCTTCTTCACTTTCTTCACTGTTATCTTGTCTGAGCGAATTTCTGACTATGTGATACTTGCATAAACACAATATTTCGTTCATGACATTCCATGATCCATCATACAGCTGAGACTACAAATTTATACTTATAATATTAAACTTATAATATTAATATAAATATTTCACAACTTAAAGAACATTTTTGAGTCATAAAACAAATACCTGTGTATTTTTACGAAATCAGTATTTAATATTAGATTTTTTTTGGAGCTGGATAAATAGATTAAAGATAAGGTACTTAAATATAAACACAATTATTAAATAGACTAACAAATTTTGTCTGACTAACTAACTGACTAACAAATTAAGTCATGTAATTTTACGAAGTCAATTTTAGGTATTTTCACTGTTTAGATGACATGCGTTTCCTATTCTATGTCATATTTTATTATAAAATACAATTGCGTGAGGTAAAACAATAATCTTGTAATTAGTTTGGAAAATTATCGTTTCCAAACACAATGTAAATACTTGTAAGTTTCAGGGTTTCCCAGCGGAAGGGCGTTATTCTTGGGGACAATCAATACGGACGTCTGCATATTTAAATATATGACGAGGTGAACTATTAACTTTGCTTTATGTCATGTTTTAATGAGAGTACCTGCAAACAAACAGAATATATTTTAAAACAATACTTTAATGATGAATTTTATAGAGAGATTTCAGCTTTGTACCTTTAATTGGATACTGATTACAAGTATTTTTTTTATTCAATTGAAAATTGAACATCCTACACAGTCATTTTACTTTTTCAGTGATACGTTTATCAATAATAATTATTTCTTAATGTCCTATGGCATAATATATCAATTACATTTTCGACAAACATGAGGGGAAAAAATTATGATGCTGATGCCAGCATATTTCGAATCGTTTAGGTTCCATTTCCTCAAATATAAGACGTGATCCATGATCCATCATACAGCAGAGACTACAAATTATACTTATAATATTAAACTTATAATATTAATATAAATATTTCACAACTTAAAGAACATTTTTGAGTCATAAAACAAATACCTGTGTATTTTTACGAAATCAGTATTTAATATTAGATTTTTTTTGGAGCAGGATAAATAGATTAAAGATAAGGTACTTAAATATAAACACAATTATTAAATAGACTAACAAATTTTGTCTGACTAACTAACTGACTAACAAATTAAGTCATGTAATTTTACGAAGTCAATTTTAGGTATTTTCACTGTTTAGATGACATGCGTTTCCTATTCTATGTCATATTTTATTATAAAATACAATTGCGTGAGGTAAAACAATAATCTTGTAATTAGTTTGGAAAATTATCGTTTCCAAACACAATGTAAATACTTGTAAGTTTCAGGGTTTCCCAGCGGAAGGGCGTTATTCTTGGGGACAATCAATACGGACGTCTGCATATTTAAATATATGACGAGGTGAACTATTAACTTTGCTTTATGTCATGTTTTAATGAGAGTACCTGCAAACAAACAGAATATATTTTAAAACAATACTTTAATGATGAATTTTATAGAGAGATTTCAGCTTTGTACCTTTAATTGGATACTGATTACAAGTATTTTTTTTATTCAATTGAAAATTGAACATCTTAAACAGTCATTTTACTTTTTCAGTGATACGTTTATCAATAATAATTATTTCTTAATGTCCTATGGCATAATATATCAATTACATTTTCGACAAACATGAGGGGAAAAAATTATGATGCTGATGCCAGCATATTTCGAATCGTTTAGGTTCCATTTCCTCAAATATAAGACGCAAAATTACCATATCTATTACATAACTGCGCTAAGATATTCTAATGGAGCGAATTTAGGTAGCTTTGAGGGATTGTCCAGTGAATGTATGAATAAATGATACGAGAACGACGGCAAGTTCCTTGAGCACTTATTTTTCCACTCAGCTTCTCGTTCGCGACGTGATTCACTAAGTCACGTATGAACTGAAAAATGTTACGGCCCTAGTTCCTTCGATGTATTGAATACTAATATGGGCCTACGTCAAATATTTAGCAATGCGTAACATTAACATGGACTTCGTTGAAACACGACCACCACCGTGACCAATGCCTAAGTGGCTAATGGCAATGTAGGCATGATTTTAGTACCTATATATCAGTAGGTACCTACGGTATTCACTTACTCGTCGGAAAATAAGAGCGTAGCAATTACTACGTAAGAAGAGTAGCAATTACTGTACCAGGATGCTTCACTCAATAATAATAATTAAAGTATATATTAACCTTGTATATTGCAGCTCTCTGTAGCAAAATAACAATATTCTGACTTTAATTTACTGTGAGTAATGAAATTGATAAAGCAATATGCGGGAAATAATTCCTTTCACCTTTCTAACAATTAATTAGTTCTAATAACTGGGAGATAGTAAGTAAAGTCACACAATATGTAAAAGGACAAGTTACTTGCCATTTGGTCTGATTGGAATTGCCAGTGTTCAATGTTCATTGAGGCAACAATAATTTATTGAGATCGATTCCGTCACTGCGAGTTTCGAGACGGCCATTCAGATGCAGAATAATTAAACCTGAAGACCTCTTCATATTCAAGTGCAAACCCTTCCCACTTATCAATTATTATACTTGATCTCTAAGGAATTTCATTACAAAGGTATACATTGATTAAAAATCTTAATTAATGAAATTAAAGTAAACTTCTCAATACAGTGTACCATCAGTGTACTTGAAAAAAAGCTCATTTATTGATGTGTATAACATAATCAATTATATCCTAATCCATATACATATTCTTAACCCTTCTGTTTATCTCCTTTACGTATGCATAATATTTCTTTTTTAATTTCTGACATACAGTAACAAAATGCGATGCCGATTGCAATTTAAGTTTAGGAATTTGAAGCTTGCAATATGATGGCTGTCTCCCGGAATAAAACTTTCAGTTCCTCAACAATTATTGAGTGAACTTCTATTAAAATCCAAGTCGTAGAAGTTGCTATGGATGATCAAACATTTTTAATAAAAACTTCAAAGCGGGAGGAGTTGGTTAATCCTTATTCACAAGATGTTGGGCGACAACTTTCCGTAATTCATATGAGATATACGGAGGGGCTTTTGAGCATGTTTGAATCGATCAATTTTAAGCTCAGTACTAATAATAAGCATATAAATTAAGACCGAAACATTCACTGACCAAGCTACTATAATAAGATAAAGTTTTCAATCGAATTCAGCAGTAGGTAATTAAGATATTTCCCATTTATCGAAGTTAAACGAGTTTGTTGAAGTTTTTGCAATGTTTAGCAAGGAGGCGGCACGTTCATTATTTGACTCTACGTTTTAATTGAAATGTCACGAACTTTTACTAAATATACCTATTCAAAATAAGTAGGAACTACCCATGAGTTGCTTACAGAAACAAGGAAAGTTAAAATTAAATTTAAATGAAATTAGTTTCTAAGGAAATTTTGTTAATGAAAGCTAAAGATAGCTTTTCTTCTATTAAATTCAATTTAAATTAAACTCTTTAATAAAGATAATTATGAAGCAAAATGATTTTTCCAAATAGCAGTTAATTAGAACTTAAATATTAGACAGCTCCAAATAGAGAAGTCTTGTTAGACGATAAATAATGTTTTAATAGCCCTAAGTATATCTATGTACCTTTGTTTATAATTTGTTGACTTTCTATGCCGCTTTCACTTTATCCCAATTTAAATAAAAGCATCGTGAGGATTATTTGATATTTCTAATTCACCATTACTTCCATGTTTGTTTCTGCAGAATCAGAATTTTCTACCCAAATTTCTTTTCTTGGCAAGCTAGCGTCTCTAGATATTCATAAAGTCCCAGATGCTTTGCAGTATATGCAAAATAATAAATCACATATAAACTTTGCAGACATCACTCTATTTCACAGGTATAATATAAATCACAAGTATATTCAAAATACAGTACCCATATTATAATTATAACAGACAGAAGCGAAGTTTTCGCTTTGAGAAAATGCGTGATTTGCGTAGGTGTTTTAATTTATATTGGCCATATTACTTATACTTGCAAATTATTTTATCTATATATAGTCCTTGTTACTATCTATAATATCACGGACGGATCTATAATATAAAGATTGGAGTACTTGTACTCGAATCTTTATATTATATGTCCTTGTGATCCGAGTTATAGGACTGAAAGGAATATATTTTACAGTTTTTGTGTTCTTTTTTGACTTATTAAGACTTATTTTAGACTATTGATTGAAGGTATCATACCTTCATATTAGAAATAGGTTCGTTTTGTGAATAATACAACAAAATTTTCAGTCATAACTCCTACATTAGAGTAAAATTATTATTGATAGGTAATACACTTGCATTATTTAAGTAACCTATTCACCTTCTGATATAAATAATTTGATGATGAATTTGATATAAATAATCTAGTTGTTAACTCATTCTTACTCTCAAGAAAGTCCTACCAAGTAGGGGAAGGTTGTTGGTGAAATAAATATCTTTTTAACGTGATTTTATTTCTCTTGTGTGTTCAACACTATTATGGTTGCTCTGCGGAGACGAACCTAATTGAATTTTATCCAAGAACTTGTGTTTCATACATAAAGTTATCAGGAATGGATAGCAAGCACTCTTTCGGAATTAATCTTTTACCTACCTACTTTTAGCTACATAATATTACTTTGATCCTAAAGTCTAAACGTGTAGTTTCTGAGATATTTAAAATTTTGGACTTCATTTTTTATGGTGGGTTGAAATATGTTTTTGAAATGATAAACAGATTTATCAACCTTAAGGATACAAATTATGTAATATTTGTTCAGAACAAAACGAATTTAAAAAATAATATAAATAAATTGAGTTCATGCTGTTTCTCAAGTATAAGGCAAGGAATTTACTCGTTGAAAGACAATTTTCTACGTGCAATCGTAAACCAAAATAAATCAGTAAAAGCTTCTCGCAAAACTCACTTTGTATTTTCTTAAAAGTTTTTCAATTAAAACGAGTTCTCGATCACTTTGGAATTTCGCAGCCTTTTTTCATCATTTTTCCTCTTATGAAAACGAATGTGCAGATATTGATTTTCTAAGAGATATATCATTACTTATAATAACTACAATTTTCACCCGTTTGAGCTTTTAATTTGTATAAGTAGCTCACTTATTCTGTATTAGTTATTATATTTTTATATACTATATAAACATCTTCTAAATATAGTATGTTAGTACTTATAATTAGTTCAGGCATTTTTTTAAATATATTAACGTCATCTAAGTTTATGTTCTATTGCCGTAATGTTCGAATTTACATAACTATAGTAACTTTGTCCTTTATCTAATGAGGTAAAAACTAAAATACACTTTTGATTGAGATTAATTATTAACGAAGCCCAACTAATGATCTGTTGGTTTATCACTTACTAAGTCGATGTAAAACTCACAAATTTACCTTTTATTAACAGAGCTTATTACTTTAGCTTATAATAATTAGGTTCTAGGTAAATTAATTTCTAAAACTATATACCTACTCCAATATAGTCGAGCAGTTGTAAAATACTATGACAGAATTTTTGAACATAAGTATCTCTCATACATTGGTTACTCCAGTTTTTGCAATATGAAATCCGCATGCATTTATATAAAAAGTAAAGCGACTGGAGATAAAATACGTATCTATCTATATGTAACATACGTAATATATTATTCACTAATCTAGTCAATTGGAGATTTTATCACACCCATATGTGAACCTATCGACACCCATTCAATGAAAACTTTTGTATACAATATCTTACATTATGATCGATACTTATCTACCATCTAAGGGGCACAATGAACTTATATTTAACATAATTTTGAGATTGTTTTTGCTAGATAGAAAAAAAAGGAGCAAGTTATCTTTTATTATGTTAGAAAACTCATAACTTATTTTTACAGTATTTTAAAAAGTAGCAGTATTTAGAAATTGACTCTACATTACTGTGACTGTATAAAGGCAATTACGGTTTTCGTACAGACGTGGATATTTTCATCTTTAAAATTGTTACACGGGATGAAGCTCATCTCTAGCAATAATATAACACCGATTGTTCGAACAAAAATACTCTCTCATTTATTAACTCGACTAAAATATAACAATATACTCGTAATGCTAGATAAAAAGGAATACAATTGTTACAATATTCGGTCGGACGAGCGCGACCTATTCGCTTAATAAATACCAAAGAAGTCACATTTCTCGTGACTGATGTTTAATCCGGTAATAAACAAAATCCCTTATCCTTTTTCCTTAACATTTCATTGTGCTGATTTATTGCCTGGGATGGTATTCACTTATTTTCGAAACACTCAGGGGCGTAGCTACCGCCGTATCTGCCGTATCAATTATACGGGGCCCCCGTGCCAAGGGGGCCCCCAACGTGCGCTTTTGTGAGAAATGTTTACCCTTCCTAAGGGCCCCCAAACAAATTTTTATACGGGGCCCCGCCAAGGCACGCTACGCTTCTGGAAACACTCCATGTAACATATTTAAAACAATTTCGATTATTTTTTTCTATAAATGGATGAACACACTTTATTTAATCATGACATTACCATAAATGTATGCAAACAGAAGTCATAACTTTAATGTTAGGCGTAACTTTCATATTACCTTAAGTAGGGTATAATTGGATTATGAAAGTTGCGAAATGTATACAACGTCGAAACTCGAAACATTGTTGTGCTGAATACACTTCATGATGAATTAGCACAGGGTAACTCGCGTGACTAAACTCCTAACACGGTGATATAATGCTGTAATATTATGTTCGTTAGCCGGCGTTGTGTGGCGGTGGTCCGTGCGGTTCGTCGGTCCTTCATACTTTGGCGATGTATCAAAGTGATAGCCAACTCGGACCACTCGAGATCACAAGTTTTGTGCAATTAACAAAAGCTGCCAAGGCGTAAATATCGGATTGCAACTCTCAACTCTCATTAAATGTCCAGTGCTTTGATTGAAACTTGAGAACAAAGTCCTTATGCGCACAAAATGTAACGTAATACCGACGTTTTTCACATTAATTAATAGTAGAGTGGAAAAAGGTAAAGGCTTTTATTATTTACGTGTTTTCGTTTCTTTTTACTATCCCTTATCATTTCCTCCTGTAAACTCGCTTGAATTACGTGAAGTAGGTACTATGGTTACCTACCTCGCGGATTTCATTTCAAAATAATAGGATGATAGCTTTCTCGTGAAAGGGTGAGATGTAAAAGTGTGTTTCATTTTCCCTCATAAGAAAGAGCTTTTTGTAATTACTATTAACTAAATTATGAAAGAAATTATTCTCTTTTTTTTAAATTACATCTTTACAAAAAAAAACTGGAGTGCCGCCATCAAAACATTATGAACTGCCGTTATTCCTGTTGTGTATTATTTATGACAGCTAGCATTAACAAACTGTCCGAAAAGCGGACAGCTGACAATGCTGGATTTAATATTGTCCGTGGATTTATTCATCCGTGATATCGCCGGAGAGTAAATTAATAACAAATTATGATTGGCAACGTATTCTTTCTCTTAAATGATACGCGTCTTATTCTAGTCCTTTTTTGGTTTCCTTTATTAGGTGAAACCATTTATTAGTTGAAACTTTCAAACCATAAAACAAAAAACTCTAAAACAAAAAAATAGATATAATAACCTATGCAGTAGGTAATCGTTATGTCCTGATGACTTGTAATATTATTAAATACCTAATCCTATATTTAACCTCTCACCACAAGCGCTCACAGATGCTTTCACGGTAAAAGGCACTCGCCTGGTATAGTGACTTACATGTTAGTTCGTACGTGAAAGGTTTTAAAATGTAGATCGCTGAATCTAATACTGGAGAATGAAACTGTAGGGGCACGTTACGTTAAAAGCAGCGTCAACGAGATCCCGTTTTCTGAAAGTGTTTTCTCATAAAAGATCGCAGAATTGATACGCCTTATCACTCCTTAATAAAAATATGGTATATTCTTATTATTTGAGTGGTGTTTCCACTTACCGTGGCTTTATCAGATTACTTAAAATATTTCAGCGTTTAGTCCCTACTTAATTATAAAGTAATAGCAAAATATTTAAGTCAACGGACCATCTTTAACCCGCCATAAAACTAAATAGTTGTGCAGATGTTTCACTAACTGAATCGTAGACTACAAAGAGGAGGGTCTAAGGGTGACTTACGGCTTTAAAGGATCGACCATCCAAATACTGTAAGAAAGTCTGCACACTATTTTACTAAAATACTCTTATCTTCACAGAAGTAGACATGACAACTACTCAACAGCAAGCTTGACCTTTTTCAATCCTTCTCGTTTACGTTTGTAAAATAATGTGTTAAATGTCGTTAAATAATGCAAAAAGCGGTTAATAATTATTATGTTTCAACTTTAAAGTGAAAAGTGTACCACAACTTATTTCAGTCACAAATTTTGACAACAATTTATACATAGAAATCTTTATCCTTTACCTAAGTATTATTGAATTTAGTAGTCCATAGATCTTTGTTAGAGCGTTATGGCTCCCTGCTGTTTGCCAAATGCATGTAGTTAAATGAAAGATAGCGTATTAGATAAAATTATTCCTGTCTATATTGATTTATCAAAATGAGATTTTGTAATACGCAAATGGTTTAGGTTTATATGTCGCTTTTGCTATTGGTGTAATCTTGATAACTTTGAGTTCGTCAATTAGATCCATCATCTACGTTCCCTCCCTCACGTGGGAGGTTCCATTACGAAGCCGTGTGCGGATGATAGGTATTGAGTATGGAAATTAACTTCTTATATAATATAATATTATACCTAATGTGTACAATTATTACTTATATCAATTTTAGTATTTATCACAGAACATTCTGTGATGATAATATAAGATATTCTCTATTTATTTTCACAATCTAAGAATTTTTAACATTATCAGTTATTATTTTAGTCACGCGCACTATAATGATTTTAGTCTTACACTTTTATAACATAAATTGTTTTCTGAGTGCTTTTAAAACCAATTTCTTATTTATGGGTTTATTTAATATCTGGAGATAGCTTTGAACTTAATTTTAAAACATTATTTTAATAACTACTGATCGAACTGACGTTAACGTTCCGAAACGAACATCATGGAAAACATTGACTTAATACACTACCTACTAAGAGCACTTAAAACTACTTCTGAAAAAAAATACGTGTTGCATAATTTTAAATCCATGTTTATTTTACTGCATATTATAATCGTAGGTAGAAACTCAATACGCGCCAATAAAAGTTGCAACGCAATTCGACAACAGAAACATTGACATTTGAAACGTTATTAATAAACGTGAAATTGGACGTGAAAGCTAGTGCTCTCTCGCTATCGAATTCTCGATATAAAGTATTTTTATAAAAAAGCTTTATTTAAAAGCACATAAATGGAATCCGCTTTAGAATTATTCATTTAATTATTCATATAACGTATTCTACGCCTATCTCGTAGACTGTAAATAAAATACAAACATATTTAGGTAGGTACATCCTATATTTATATAATATAGATTCGGAAATAGACTTTTTTTTAGAATTTATAATATACGGCCCGCGGGCCACGGCCGCGGCGCGGGCCGCGTAGTCAAAGTAGCGTTTAGCTACTATTATGTATTCTGTGGTCAAAGGAAAACCGTCAAACAGACGGAGTAAGGATTAGTATCGATTATGAAGCGATACGAGAGGTTTTTACAAACACATTCCTCGCTACACATCCTCGCACATTATTGGTGGAAAAGCACCCTTTACATAAAAATTATTTTTATAAATAAATGCGAAAGTAACTTTGTCTGTCTGTATGTTACTCAATCACGCCTTAACTACTGAACCCATTTGCATGAAATTTGGTATAGGGATATTTTGATACCCGAGAAAGGACATAGAATGGGTTTTATCCCGGAAATCCCACGGGAACGGGAACTATGCGGGTTTTTCTTTGATTGCGCGGGGGATGCCGCGGGTGGAAAGCTAGTAAATTAATAAGTACTGAAAAGCTATCCTAATATCCAAGTGACGCTTCCTAAATGATTATTATAAATCACTGTCAGTCTCAAATAAGACAAAGAAGAAGAATACGCTTTTCTGTCATAATGAAAGTCATAATGATTTTTAAGTGGAACGAGAAATAACATTTAATTAGATAAAATCAATGGACCCACCATTAAAATTCAAACATTTACTTATTCAATTAGAGTACTCTGTAGCACTTTCGAATCGTCATTTTTGTTTTGTATCTTAATAAAATATGTTACATACACATTTTTAAGTGTAACAAACATTTTTTAAGTACCAGTAGGTATATTATATATGTATGTTTCAGCTTTTTTACAAACACATTTTTAAGTGCCATTTAATATATGTATGTATATATAAGTTCGTTATTGAAGGCAAACCCGACAAGATTTCCTATACTACGTTATTATAGGAAATTTTGTCGTTTTTTCTTTTTAAAATTATTTATTTATTAACTCTTTATTGTACAACATTCTTATAAAATAAAAGTAAAACCAAATCATTCAAAACGTACAAATGGCGGCCTTATGGCTCAAAGCCATCTCTGCCAGGCAACCTTCAGGCAATATGTACCTAGTTTAAGGTTCAAATTGGGCTGAAAGATTACAGTTGACATACTATTACTTACAGGTATTGAAATTACAGCTATAGTAAAAAATCATAGGAATGAGAACAGCAAAGTGAAGTTTCCAAGTGGAAAATTTAAATTCATAATAATATTACCATTGTAGCAGTTAATACTTAAAGGGGTTTTAAACGAATTGTCTCAACTCGCAAGTGCTGTATTTGCGGTTTTCGTTAAGAGTTTGTAGCTACAAACTAATTTTATAGGAAACTAGCGGTCCGCCCCGGCTTCGCCCGTGGTACATATTTACGTTTTATCTACATAAGAACCATCCTCGTACTTCAAGGAATATAATAAAAAAAATTTATCGAAATTGGTTCAGCCGTTCACACGTGGTGCCGTGACAACGCGAAACAGGTTTCATTTTTATTTATATGTATAGATTAGATAATAATGTGTTTTCTGATTGCGCAAGAAAAAAGATTTTACAGTTATTCATATATACCTACGTGAATTGCCATTGCTAATTATTACTGTAATTATAATTTATAATTATTAATTTTGTTCGAGTGAACTGTAAATCGGAAAATAAAATTCATTTTCTGATTTACAGTGTTTAAGAATTTTAATCATTAAATTTTATCATTACATTTAATTTTTATCATTAAATTCAATGATAAAAATGATAAAAATTAAATTCAATCAATTACATTTAATGTTTTGTAATAAAGTGTTAAAAATTTATTCTTATAAATTTACTAAAAGCTTGATAATATTATTCCACAGTTCAGTGATAGAGATTGAAAATTGAACTACGTATTCATCATACAACGAAAAATCATTAAAAATGTAATATAATGCATTTGTTTGTGGTGGGTGTCTTTCTTTACATACAAAAAAATACGTTATCAAATACCTTCACATCAATTTGTATTTATACAACACACATTGAAAACAAAATTGCCTGCATGAATACTTGGAATATTATGATCAAAAATATTTCAAATGATTCATATTTTAAAAGCAGAAAACTTTATTTTTATTATGATAAAATTGCGCATTTTCAACGTAAACCAGCTGCAGGTAATATTATTAAAGTATTTTTATTGCAAACTTCATTTAGAAAAATGAGAAGAACTTACTCTTAGTTGAAATTTGTGAGCAACTTCTCTTAGTCCTCTCATTTTTTCTTTATAATGTAAGAAGTATTGTTATCCATAGAAGGAAACAAGAATATCTAGCGATTAAAATTCATAAAGGAAAAGAAAAAAACTTTACAAGAAGCGTTAAACGGCGCTATTTCAAAAGGGATCTTTTATACGCGGTGGTTCAGATAGAAGTTATTATTTCAATTTGAATATAGCAAGTGAAGCGTGAACCTGATTAGCACCGAGATCGTTCCCGGCAAGCCTTTCCCCACTGTTTGGGAATTTAATCAAAACACTTTACTTGGCAGCTTATAATTTCGTTGTTTATATGCTCTTTAATAGCTATGATGACTTTGTAAAAAGTTAAGAAATGAATATTGAATAGGTATTTAATGTTAAATGAAATAAAATATGTTTACAATTTAGTTTCGCATTGGTTACGCCGATATTTTTCATTTCAAAAATAGGTCGGAATTTCACTAAAAAATTTCCAAAATATGTCAGAATTACTAGCTTATTTATGTAATAAATAAAACCAAATAACGTTCTTACGACTGCTCTAGATTATGTAACAATGACCAGCTACTATACACACATTCAATTTCAAATGCCACTTATAAAAAGCTAAAACACATTTCTCGGAGCAGAATAAACTAAATAATTAACGATTATTTCAAGAAGTACCTATCTCCTTCCTTTTCTTTTCTGAATTTAATTTATCATTTTCATGACGCAAAAGAAAATTGCTTCCAAATTGTGCAAATACACGTAACAAAGTACGGTCATTAGAACAGGAACAAATACTATTAGTCACTGATGATATGTCAGAGGTTGCAGCGAATGACGCATCGGTAGAGCGGCTAGAGCTCAGGCTAGAGCCCCAGGCGATACTTGACAAGTGAGAGAGAGTAATTCCTTGAGTAATTCAATCGTATCTATTTATTTAATTGCAGATAATATATCTATTTCCTATAAAAGTTTTTAAAAAAACATAATTGATACTTAAATACAGAACATTTTTCCATAGTGTTGTCACCTTGTTGTCACTATACACTGACACAAGATATACCTTACACAAACACCCTCGCATGCCTGAAAATTGTAATAAATCCCGCTTACCGTCGCGTGTTCTATTGCTTGCTTGTTCACACGTAAGCAAACTGTTCGATCGCTATGTCCACAGTGACAACCTAAAATTAAATAACAGGTTTTCTGCTGTCGCTGCACGTTTTCATTTTTATTTTTCAATATTTCCACGAATAATACTGAAAATGCAAAAGTTGTATGATGTTTGCTTTCATGTGGAAACAAAATCTGGTCAATCGATTTATGTATTGGTTTGGCTTGATGACTTTATATAAAACTAGCTTTCCGCAGCGGCTTCGCCCGCTTTGTTTAAATTTATTTACACATTCCTCTTGAATCACTCTATCTATTAAAAATCGCATCAAAATCGTAGCTTAAAAGATTTGAGCATACATAGGGACATAGGGACAGAGAGTTGTTTTATATCATACAGTCGACGAAGTAGTAAGTTGATGAGTTCATCACGAAATAATAAAGTAAAGTTGTGCCCACAAAATAAAGTCAAATTGAATTAATGGTTAACTTAAGAACCACATACGAAGCGCTCTACGGACTACGACTCTACGTTTCAAGGTTAAGAGTTGCTTCAAACTCCAATCGGATCGTTTACTAATTCAACTAGACTTCTTCTAAAAGCCCTTATGAATCCCCAAATTAGTCAATTAGGCTAACATAATATAGACACAAGTCTTATTCCCATTCCATGTATAATATAATACGAAACTTTTTGCCACGAGTAATTCAATTTTAATAAGACATCTTGTATTCCATTATAATGATCGACTAATATCCCTGGGTAGTTTCTGTGTTATGGAAAAGTTTTTTCCTCAGGGGAAACTAAGAGGGATTTAGTAGAAGTTTAATTAAAATTTCTCTTCATTTCATATTATCTTGCCAAGTAGCTTAATTATTAATTATTTTCGCTTTCTTAATATCGTTTTATTTATTTATGCATTTATTACCTACTATGTATTAAAATAACACAAGAAGTAAATTAATTCTTATATGGCAGATTATATTATACTTCAAGTAATTTAGCAATCAGCAATATTGTTAGCTGATTAATCAAAGCAACTAGCAAGAATAAGCAGGATTTTCTGGAGGTAAGGACGCGTATAGTTGCTCATTTTATCGTTGAGAACTATTTCGCCCCAATTTCCCTCACAATGAGTGAAGGTCGACCATTCATGTACTTAAGCAACACGCTACCACAATATATTTCCATAAAAATTGTCAGGTTGCCGTTCATAAACATTAATTATACGCGTAATGAAATTATGTAAATGGAAACTTTTTCGTATCACTATGAAAATAAAAAACGTTTTTTCTTTCAATTTGTTTAAAATAGGCTTATTTACGTGTTAGCAAAAATAAAACAATAGTTTTAAAAGTTGTTATGCTGAATTGATAGTCTTTTGTTAAAATGTTGAAATAACTATATTCTAACTGAAACACGAAAGGTTAAGGTTGCTAGTTCCGTTTCGGCCTTCGCGATTGTCGCGGTATAGCTTTCGCTTTCCTCAGATCTACATATTAAAGCACGAAATATAGGTCATTAGTAACCGTACCAACTATGGATTTATATACCCAAAACTAAAATTTGCAAGACCGATACCGATGTTATGACAAGCAAGCATGAGACAAGTTGATTTTATTCTTTTATAAACTTATATCTGAATCGATTTTCTATGTTTATTCTAACTAATAAAAATGTTTGGAAGTCAGAATTGACAATAAACAATCTAGGTTGGTATATTGTTTTAACAGATTTGTTATTGCTGTGTTATATTTTTATTTTTACCATCGGTGGTTTGTTTTATATTTTAATTCACAAAACACGTCATGATTTAATTTAGTTAAGTAGTTGTTATTTTCATTAAAATTTTCTCTTCAATGATTTTAAGGCTTAACCATTAAAAGTCAGTGAATTCGGTCCAATAAAGAAAATCCCGCTTTGTGTTCCATTGTGATAAAGGGTATAAATTTAATGTTTTCTGTCACAAATCGCCTATGAACTCGCTCTTTTTTGTAGTAATAATAGAAACTGTACATAGTTTTAAAATTTTACACTTAAAATGCAGCATTTCTCGAAATAGGTATGATATAAATTATAAATATACCAAATGTGCAACCAAACTACGCAACGAATTTTGATGCGTGGATTTTCATAGACAGAGTGATTTAAAAGAAAGATTTATATGTTTAAACATGAATTTTTTACATTATAGTACCTACCAATACATAATGTAGTATGAATTGCACTCGTTCGAAGCCGCAACAAGCCGCTAGCTTATTATAAATTGTATGTTCAGCTTCCAGAATAGATTAAAGAATAAAAAAAATCTTCAATTATGCAATAAAACACGAATCACACAACAATGATTAAAATCAATTACAATAAATAGGTTACTCATAAAACGTGTAGATAGGTGATATGAAGATACACACGTATATTCACACACTTTTTAATTAAAAGTTAGTAAATGCCTGTAAACTAAAAGTTACACTGTAAAACTTTTATGAGCTTCCCATTTTTCGTAACATACAATGCAACGGCTATTTTTGTATTGTTGACCGTAAAGTTTAACTTGTGCACATTTTTTTAAATTACGCTTTGAAAACACATATCACCATATTGAAAATAAATAATTTGCACTTGAACCCCTTTAACTACTCACGTATTTAAAATACCTACCTTTAAATATAATAATAACGAAACATAACTCGGGCAAATATATTTTAGCAAATAAAAATTAAAAAGCAATGGTTTTATTAGAAAAAAGAAGGAACTTAAACATCAAAAGAAAATGATTTTTATATTTTGTATTGTAAATCTTTTCTATAAAAAGGAAACCGCATTACACAATTAAGATTAGGAGCGTCCTTATTTCGTTAACTTAACAAAACTAATTGGCGTAAGTAAATTACACCGAAGATCTTTAGACCTTAATTTTATTTTCCGTTTTTAAAGCTGCATGGTTCATGGTTATACTTAGTTCTTATAACGTCTTAGATAGATTGAAAGAAAATTTATTAATTTTAATAATTTATCTTTATTTAATTAACTTATAATGAATTATAGCACCATAAAATCAGGTCAGCCTAGATCGGTGATCATAAAAGATTCCATGTCATTAATTATACAAGGGCGACGCCAAATTACAATTGAGCCCAAATATAAAGGTGTCTACAAATAGCGTGCTAACCTCAGGCGGAGCGTGAAACCGAACGTCACACGCCAGTGACGTCATCCCCGTGTAATACTCGATCCCCATTATTACGAGCGAGTGCACGACACGTTCTATTCAATAAAATGAAAATCAGGGTTTACGATTTCTGTGCCACAATGACCTAAAATGAAGGGTAATTTAGGTCTCGCACTTTTCTTGCGCTCTGTTGCGTTGTAACCTAGTCTACCAGGAAAATAAGTTATTTATTTTACGACATAGCAACAACGTACAAGAAATTACTTGTAAATGTTTGAGAACTAAAATTACTTGTTAGAAAACTAGATTACGGGGAAAATCGTTTCTTTGAAAAACAAATTCTGCAAATACCAAAAAATGTTGGGAGTGTTTGAGTTAACAATACAAAGTTTACAAAAAAACTCCGCCATTTGTAGCGGACGGTTAAATTAGCGTTGGGCCAAAGCCCTTCAAAGTTGAAGAAATGTAGAAGGCTCTGAATAAATAATGTTGGAGGGCACGAAAACTTTTACTGATATTGGCTTTATTTTACAACGGACAAATATTAACGCTCCAAGCAGCTGGGACAGAGCAATGTATGTACATACTCAGAGATGTAAGGGAACATTACAACACAAACATTTTGCACAAACAGTGCACAGAATTGGAAGGAGGCAACCGCGCACTTATGGTTCCCGGCAATAAGAAAATAATTCTACTCTCGAATAAATCAACGACGCTTAATGGTCTCTTTGATCTCAGAGTGAACAAATAGAGCCATAAAATAACATTATTTTTTGAGAGAACATAATGTCTATAATTTTATTAATATTCACTTTGTTTCTGTCTTCCATTTAAATTCACTTTGAACATTTTATTTGAACAGAGAACGAACGAAGGAATTTATCTTGTGTATTTTGTTAATTTACCAAAAAGGTCGAGAGAAGACTCCATATTAAACAAACATAAGAAACTCGTTGCTACGTAAAATGTATCTTGGTGTTTCAAAAAGACGTTTTCTTATCAGTACTGCCATCTTTATATTAAAATGAACTAAGTTTTTCTTATGGCTTTAATTCATATGTATTTTTTCCTTACATTAAGGCGTCTTCTAATAAAAGCTTCATCAGTGTCAAACAATATGTAGGAATATAAAAATAACTGAAATAAGAATCATATTGCGTAGAATGATACTTATAATAAGTAATACATGAATTGCACTCGATACTACATCTCTCTATTTTTTATAGGATTACTCTTGTTCACACCTATAAGACTCGTTTGGTTGTAACCACCCGGAACAAGGATTAAATACTGAATTTCAGAGGTATCAATCAGAAATAATATGTAGTTATTTTTCACACACCGATTTCAATAAATTCCCTTCTGCATAATACCTTTTAACTTACCGCCAGACAATTTTAACAGAAAATGATTACAAAAATAGACTCAATGAAAATGAAATGGGTTCTGTAATAGGAACCAGTTTCATTCAATATTCAAGAACTACGTTCATGACAGGGCATTCTCCATTCCTCTATTCCATATTCAATTATATCTCTATTCCCTACCCCTAGCATTTATCATTTATCAATTCAAAGTCGATGTCGTCCGATTTAACATATTATATGAATGATATAAATCTACAACCAAAACTTTGTATTTTTTATCTCAAACTAGTTTTCCGCCCGCGGCTTCACCCGCTTTGTCTAAAACTCTAGTGACTAGTGACTACATAGTATAAAGCAAAGTCGCTATTTCCGTCCCTATGCCCCTTTGTATACTTAAATCTTTAAAACTACGCAACGGATTTTGATGCGTTTTTTTTATGGGTAGAGTGATTCAAGAGGAAGGTAGGTATATAATTTATTAGGTTTTAGACAAAGCGGGCGCGGGCGGTAAGCTAGTAAATTATATACTAAAACTTTCCTCGAGAATCACTCTATCTATTAAAAGCAACCGCATCAAAAGATTTAAGCATACACAGGGACATAGGGACAGAGAATGCGACTTTGTTTTATACTATGTAGAGATAAAACACTAAACATAATCATTGTCTATAAATTAATTTAAATCTAATTTTGTCTATTTAAAATGTTCGTTTTCATTAAAGCTCCTTTTTTATTACTCACTTTTCCTTCAATTACGAGCTAACTAGAAGGTATTTCCTTTAAAAAATATAAAACCATCTACCATTTTATTCAATAACGAAGGGCCAGACAGAGATGTTTCGATTGTATTTTATTACAACAAAAGTAATATGTAGTTGTTATACTTTCTATACAATTTTGATATATTGCGAGGTAGATGTGAGTTTATCAATAAAACAGACATCTACTAAATAAACAAATCACAATATTAGCATCATAAGAAATAAGTTATAATCTGTTGAATATGCAATTTTAAAATTATTGACTATTTGCAAAAATAAACTTATACTCACATCTTTAACATTTATATAATGATTGCAATGTTCCATGCTTTCCTTATTACTATGTATCAAATTCTAATGAACATGTTCGGAGCTAGACTACATATACGTATAAACTTGTTCTTCCGAGTTGTCTCCCAATAATTGAAATATAACTCTGATTATGTAACCGAGTTGTGCTGTATGTCCGGTAACAGGTAACATCACTAATTGGCTTCGCGTTATTGGCTAATTGCTTCGTATATCAGCGAGAATATTCCTACTAATTGCTCTTCGTTTACGTGATACCCAGGCAGTTTATCTTCACATTAAATAATGGCAATGTAGTTTATAGTCTATTGAATGTTCATTTTCAAAGCAGAAAATATTATGTGTGAGTAGATAATATTATCTTATGAATTTACTAGGAAGGAATTATAATTATCTACTTAAAAATACATTAATTATACCTACTAGCGCTACCATGACTATTTACCTTTTCTATCATTGTTTCTAACCTCACTAAATTTAAGAAAGGCAACCTTAATCTCCACATCAAGAACAAAGCAGGCCAAATACAAAATCGATAAAGCCTTCACACGTATCGCTTTTAAATAATGAGGGGCGAAACTCGCGGAGAGAGCAAAATAAAGGAAATGATTGTTATGTATCGGGGGAAATTCAATAGCTTACAACCCTCACAATTCATTAAGCCCCTTTATTTTCAGACAAAACGTTTGAATAGCTCAAACGTGAAGCGCTTTTTGGATTACCTTGATTATTATTGAGTCAACGTGTTATATGGTTAATTTCACATGAATATGAACTTACTAAGCTAAGTATCGGATTTTTTAAGCATTGATGTATTTATAACTGAAGTGTGCACATATTAAATGATTAATCATTTATCTGTTTGTTATATTTCCTTTGATTATTATTTATATAAAATAATCTTATTGTTATACATGTTAACTTGAAAATATACTAGTTAATCATTCCTGAATCACATTTCATATTCTCTTAGAATATTTTATGAAAGCTTCAGAGTTATTTTCTATTTTTGTTTTCCTCGTATGGAGCTTTACTTTTATTTAATTACTTTTGTTCTTTATCTTCGACTTTTGCGTAACAATTTATTTCAGAAACAAAATCTAATATATGAATGATTTTGATATATTAGAT
The DNA here is from genome assembly GCF_905220415.1 of Colias croceus. Lineage (NCBI taxonomy): Eukaryota > Metazoa > Arthropoda > Insecta > Lepidoptera > Pieridae > Colias > Colias croceus. The sequence goes on from NC_059538.1 coordinate 5,474,608, forward strand.
TTTATTATTTTGATAAACTTATCTTCTATTGTAATATGAATTATGTACTGTAAAACATTTCGTCTGTCGCCGTATTTTAAAAGTAATACCTACGTTATGTATGTTATTTGTACTTTAAAGTATTCCAATTTCCATCAAAGTTCTGCACTACATTAATTCGCAATAGATAGCAGGTATCTCCACGATAATTAATAACACACGACCATAAGATTAAGGAAATGCCTATTTGAGCTTAATCGTTTCTCGCCGATACGAGCCCTGAACATGCCACCGTCCTTTGTCTTGCTCGTGTAACCGATAGCAGCACTTACAATACTATGTAACGTAGGTTGCTACATGTTCGAGATAGGGGACTTGTATATTTAATGACTTTGAATATTTAACAGTTTTCTTGGAATATTCTATTCAAATGGTTGATGTCTTTGGTTCTAACGTCGATATAATAATTTTGATAATACTTATTAAACTATGATTACATATTATTATTTAACTCTTTGTTGTACATGAATACAAAGTACTAAAAGAAACATTATGATACAGTAGTTATAGTGCAATAGGCGTGCTCATCACAGTGCTATGATCTCTACCAGGTAGCTACGAATACAGATAAGGGTCATTGTCAAATTTTGCGCAGGTTAACTTGTCCCTCAAAACTTTTTTACTTCTATACCATTAAAAAGTTAACTGCCACTAAAAACTTACAGCAAATACAAACTTTATCGCATTAATAAACATATATTAATAAAATAAAGACTTAGTTTTCTTTTTTTAATTTATTTTTTAAAGTAACATTGTGGTTTTTTCTGGTAACAGAAGGGTTTTCCATACAAATTTGACCTGTCCCAAGTAGCACTTCGGTACAGAAAATATAAAATAACTACAATTTCCAATATACTAACCCACATCAATTAAAATATTACTATAAACAGAATATTGTGAATATTTCTAAAAGTACATTTTAAAACCGATCAGTGCTAAAATTTATTTTATAAAATTTTTTTTAACTTTGTCCCACGTAGTGTTTGTAATCGTGTGCACTACTATGTTACTAAATAAATGATTACTCAAAATAGAGGTGGCGCTGTTTTCGACTTTCTATTAGCTTCAGCGAGGTTTCTGCAGCCATTGTGGTCGTTCGTTAGGTCTGGGGGAGGGGTACATTGAGTCTCAGTCGACCACATGGCGCTGAACGTGCCGCGTGTTTTTATTCCGCAACAACATTGTTACCTACCTATTAAAGTAAGTAAAACCGTTTTTTTCTATTAACTTACGTTCACATTATTGTTTAAGGGGTAATTATGCTCAATTTGAAATAAAAAAATAACTAAATGCATTATTTTATGATTTATGTCTTTTAGAATGTAAAATTTACAACTCTGTTATCATCATTCTGTTACTTAGCTCATGGTAACAGAGTTGAGTAAGCATGTATTCTGTACCTTTTGTTTGAAATTTTATATTTGTAATAATTTTTTTTCTTAAGAATCGGTTTCCCAAAGTAATTTTGAGTTGTTATATGTAAATAAATCATATTTAATTAAATGTAACCTTGAAGATATTGTTACAGGCTATTCTGCCGTTATTAACGCCCTTAAAATGCCTCTCACGCCAGCTGAGAAGCAAGCAAGTTAATAGAAACAGATCGAAGTTATTTACAGATTATATAAAATTTAAGTAACAATTAGAAACAGTTAACAAGAGATAGGAGACGTATAAAAAACAATGCAACAGAGAAAAACGAAAGAAGTCTAAAAGTAAGGACGGCAATCCAGAAAATCCAGTAAATGCTATTAAAAATGGCCATGAAAAAGTTAAAAATCTGAAGGAAAAGTATGCTATTGATAAAATATTCGACAAGAAGGCCGTTAAAATGTCTAGGCAGGAAATACAAATTATACAAGAGTGTCTTGCTGTGGATCAAAGTTTCATATGAAAAAAATCAGCCCACATGTAAGAAAAATGTTTTTAGAACCAAAATCAATCTTTTCGAACGTGACGACATATCAAGAGTATGCAATTTATTCACTTATAGTACAAAAAACACAACTAAGTTACTGTGTTACAACTCTGTTACTTTCGTGTCCCGAAGATTAAAGAACTTTGTTACGAAATTTAGGAAAAGCTATTCAATATAATACTGCTAAATTACAATAGGTTAATTTGTCAGTTAATGAAGCGGTTATATGTTGTAATTAGCTGTTAATTTACAGATATTTCATGGAGTAGTGTAGAATTTAAGGTTTGTTATTATTCATAAAGTAACAGAGTTGACTAAAATTGTAAATAAATTACTGTTAAACTTAAAAAAAGCTTGTGCTTCTAATGGTGATTATAAGTTATAAGACTGTAATTAATATAAAAGCCAAAATATGTGCGACTGGCTTATTTAATTTAATGATAAAAGGTAAAGTGTAATAATAACAGAGTTGTATTTTTTCTCCACCCTGACGCACTAAATCTGAAATAAATCTTAAATTATTAGCTAAACATCTCGGCCAACTTGAATTACAGATACTTCAGTTATTTTAACAGGCACGGGCATAAAGAAAAGTTCCATTTTAAAATATTTTCTTTTACACATTTTTGAAATCTGCAGTTACGTTTACCTGCGCAAAATTTGACAATGACCCATAAAGTACTTATGTAACGTTTTAGTATTTATGATTTTCTACAAAGCATAATTACTTATACTTACCAAAAGATTTTATAACATTGTAATAGCGTAACCATGGTACTTTTATATTATACGTTATGAAACCGAAATACTTATTCATAATGTTAATTACATTATGAATAAGTATTTCGGTTACAAATTTATTCTAAGAAAAAATTCAAAGTAAAATATTAGCAAAGATTTTTCCTAAAAGTCTACGTTTTGTTTTGATAAAACAGAACAAGTATCCTATTAAAGTAATTTATTTAAATAGCCTCGAGCAGGAGACTAGTAAACCAACAACTAAGTGCTTAAATTGTTAAATAAAAGGAAATTATGGGGATCTAAATAACTTATTATCCCTGTTCTAATTTGTGTATATTTTGAATACAACTTTAAGCAGTGTAATCTCTAAATGTAAACACTTAAAATCGTGGAAGCTCTAATGACAATAAAGAATTTGATATATAAATGCTTACCAGATACCATTGTAGAATTCCTCAGCATACTGCACAGATAATGAGAATCGAAATACCCTCTTACCCTCTCCTTTTGTTTCCGACTTAGGCATCCCATCAGCAAATGCAGCGCACTTAAAGGAGACCTTTGTTGTAAACCACATGTGCTTTTTATTCCACATTAAACTCCTTAACTATGCATCCATATGACACATAGTTTCATTTAACGAGTATATTGCGAAACTGTATTCACGTCTGCTATGAATGTTTGACAAGACTAGACGGGCCATTATAATGGATAGCATAGACAAGTAGCCCTTCCTCTGTTCGCGTCAACAAGAGTAGGTATGGCTACAAAGCGACTGAAAGCAGCAGACGTACATTCAACCTAAAGTGCTGGGTACATATTTATGGCGTTTAAGCGCAGCTTGCGTGATGTGTACTTTAAATTAATAGAGAAGGGTAAATGCATGACCCGCTACCTGTTTTATGTGTACATGTTCAACTAAACACAGAGAAGTCTTCTTGGTCACAGGATTCTACGGTTTTTCAATCGTTGATATGAACAAGAATATATTAGGTATGTAAGGCTGTACCATGGCTGTACATTGATTATACGTTAATAATCTTAATCTGTATCTATTACTTAATTATTATCAAATAAAAATATGTACGAAATTGAAATACAGTTACAATAATAAAATATCATCAGATAGAAATATGAGAACTGGAATAATTACAATACAACATAAAAGTATTTTAATTGGTATTTACTCAGACTATTGTGGCCGTATTTAACGTTATTTTGCATTTCAATGTTTCAATACAATTGTATTTATTACAGAATTTTACATCCAAACAATGTGTTACGCTAACAATAAATTAACCACGCAATTTTAAACCAATATTATAACTATTGCGTTTATACCACATCAAACGTTCAATATTTATGTGTTAAATAAATAAACCGTTATAAATTTACGGCACTTGTGCGAATAAAATTGCGTGTTCACAATTCTTATTGTTTACAGAAAATATGCGGCCGCGATACTGCGAAATCTAACGCTGAAGAATGAGAGCTTTCAAGAGAGAATAGGTATAAATAACTATACATTTTTCTGCTATAAATTTTTTTTGAACCAAATGAACATGAACTTCATAATTTTAAAAATAATGTGGCCAAAATAACACGAATAACAATTTCACGTATAAATCTTCACGCAAACCGTGGAATTGGTTATTAGAAGATAAATGGAATCATTATGCAGGGACACATAGTGAGATAAAGCCCTTATATGTAAGATACAACGAGCCCTATTTGTTCCATAAGACCCCAAAGATAACAAAGCTCGAGCAGGGGTGCTCCAAGTGTAGCTGTTCATTGTGAAAGTGAGATGACTACAGAGAGACAATTTATCCTAAAACGCAGGTCGAAAGCGTTGTTTGTAAACTTAGTAGTAAGATAAGCAGCTCTTTGTGCGAGTTTTATAAAATAACAAATAAATAACCAACTTTGTTAAGCAACAGAAATACCAATCTCCCCTTTGGAAAACGAGCTACTCAATAAAACCCTCCCTGGCTTACAATAATTACAGAATAACAGCGCGCCATCAGAGGCGATTAAATATCGATTACTATGCATAGTTCATTATAACACTTACCCAATTAACAAGCTGATTTAATGCAAAAATATCGACAGTGATGTCGAAATTTCAGAAAATAGTATAATTATTTTTAGTTGTTTTTCTTTTCTGTAATTAAAGACTTGTTATTTTTAAATAGCCAACTTGTCAAAAATATGCTAGGCTATGGAAGCTTCCGTTCCTTTTTAGAAGAAGCTAAATTAGCACAATGAATATTAAATAAATGTATGTATGTCTATTGTTGTATACAAGTTCATAATTTTAGAAAAAGGTTTTTAGGTAATTCAATGGTGACCACCATTTACATTACATTACTTACGTTACGTTACGTTAAATATGTGTTACTAAAACAACACCCTTTTACAATTGACAAATTGTGATGTACACAAGATATTACGTAGAACATGTGTCAGAAACTAGGAACTGTGAACTGTGAGAGTCCAATTTACCCAAAGGTAACCCAATCAACACGGGCTGACACTTCGCCTTCTGACCGAGTCCTAACGCTGTACGCATACTGATTCCTCGACACACGTCATGAACATGGCGACAACTAATTTAACTTCTCAACTAGACGTGAATGCCGAATCTGGTCGAAAGTAGTTCCTATTAGTGAACTTGAAGTCGAGACTAAAAGTCAAAGTTTAAGGGCACTAACTCCTTCACTATATGACGCTGGGGGATTAATCCGAAGCCATCTGGTCTACAAGTTCGATCCCATTTGTAAATAACCCTTGAATTAATCGTGTGTAAGGTAATATGTTTCGACTTGTATTTACGGCAACGCTTTCAAATAACAATAATTTCAAATATTTAGCTAGTGCACTAGCTATATTGTAACGTGCAGCGCGTTCCGTTCATTGTTGTTGTTAAATGGACAATTGAATGTGGCTCCTGTGGGGGATTTAAATAAGATTCTAAATAATGTACTTCGATACTACTATACTCGTAAATCGCTATTTATATAAGCTTAGAAAATTAAATATACCGTTAATGTATCTTATTTATGATCTGAGCTTTTAATAATTTCAATTTTCAATATAAATATCGAGTATAATCCACAGTATAATCCAATATTTATTATTGTCTTTAATTTGTCAAAGATCTTATTATAACTTGATATGGGAGACAATGACAGAGTAACTAATTATAACGGCCATAAATTGTAGCCGACGGCATCTCCATAATTATATCAACATCGATTGTGGTCATGCAGTCATGCACGCCCCACAGAGCACAAACCACGTTTAGGTTACCGCCTTCCCGAGCAATAGTATAGCAAAATATTGACCGTGTGTCAAGGGTAAATTGGATTGGTGAATGTTATCGTAGAAACAGTTCTATAACGAAACAACAAAATCTGAAAAAAGGAGGTCAGTTAATAAAAAGCTTCAGGGCTCGACCTCGATGCAGAAATTCTTTCATTTCAACGTTGCATGTATTGTAATGCACATATGCAACTGAAATGGAATTATATGCAACACGCGACTAGTGGTTTATTGCTGTTTTCATCGATTATGCTAAATAACCTGAATGTTTCAATGGCGCATGCAAGCTATTCAAATTGATTTATTTTTACTTTTAATCAAGGCTTTTTTTTTATTAAAATACCGACCTGGAATATAAAAATATGAGCGGGGAACGTTGATGGGAATACCGTTGCAAATTGAAAGCTACATGATTCAATAACGTCAAAACAAAGTATAAAGACATGAAAGTAGAAAAGGTACATAAGACAAATGGAATGAGTTAAGAAGATGATGAAACAAGCCCAGTGAAAGCGCGATATTGCGGACGCTTAAATAAAATAAAATAAAATAAAATAAGCCTTTATTACTGCAAAAATATTACAAACTACTACAAAAATCTTATACTACTAAATGCCGTTGACAATAATCCTTATTTAATCCTATATTATATTGTATATTATTTTATTTAAACTATTTTCTCTATTATATATATAATTATATTTCATAAGCTGTTAATCTATATAATCGGCAAACTTGGTTCTTCTTTGGCAGCTTGTCTTCCGACAAAGGCCTCCTCTAAGGATTTCCATTTAGCTCTATTTTTAGCTATTCTGATCCATTCCGGGCCAGCTATCTTTTTAATATCGTCTTCCCACCGCTTGAACTGTCTTCCCCTTTTTCGTATACCATCGCGGGGGTACCATTCCGTTATAGTTCTTGTCCATTTTTCTTCCTTATCTCTCAACATATGTCCAGTCCATCTCCATTTGAGTATTTTAGATACAGATTGTACATTTTTAAATTTAGTTTTACTTTTAATTAAATTCAATTTTATTCCTTCTATTCTCCGAACACCAATAACGCTTCTTTCTATTTTGTTTTGACATACATTTAATTTATTTAGTTGTCGATCAGTCAGTGCCCATGTTTGGCAGCCATATGTTAAACATGGTAAAATGCATGTATTGTATACTCTTCTCTTACATTCCATTGGCATTTGATTGTTTTTCATGACTTCACTTAGGGACCAGTACTTTCTCCAGGTATTTGCTACTCTTCTATCTATTTCTTTTTGCATGGTATTTGATGGCGATATTAGTTGCCCTAGATACACATATTCGTTTACATACTCTATTTCATTATTGTCTATTTTTACTATATATGTTTGTGTTGAATTTGTCATAATTTTGGTTTTAGATGTGTTCATTGACAGTCCGGCTTTAGCACTAGCGACACTTAATTGCTGCAGCATTTGTTCAAGAACTCTTGGGCACTCGGAGAACAAGATCAAATCGTCTGCAAAACGTAGGTGATTTAGTTTTTCGCCGTTTATATTCAAGCCGAATTCTGTCCACTGCAGACCCCTAAAAATCATCTCTAGGACAGCGGAGAATAGTTTTGGAGAAATCGGGTCGCCTCGACGAACACCTCTTTCTATTGGGAACTCTTCTCCTGTTGTTTCCAGTCTCACTTGCGCAGTACTTTTTGTGTAAATATTTTCCAACAGTCTTATATATTTCGAAGGTACTCCCTGCATGTCCAAAGCTTCCCAAATGTATTCATGTTGCAGACAATCGAAAGCCTTGTTGAAATCGACGAATCCCAAATAATAATTTTTATTATATTCCTGATATTTTTGAATAACTTGTCTCAATACATGAATATGATCCATCGTCGAGTAGTTTCTTCGGAAACCTGCCTGCTCCTTCGGTTGGTTCTCATCGAGTGTCATAGTAATTCTAGAGAGTATAATTTTTGAAAATACTTTATAGATGTTTGAAATAAGGCTTATCGGTCTATAATTTCCAATATTCCCCTTGTCCCCTTTTTTATGCAAGAGAATTATTGTTGATTTGGTCCAGTCGTGTGGGATGTACTCGGTTCTTACGATTTCATTAAATAGATCTGTTAGATGTGGGGTGATGACTGTGCTAGAAGTTTTGAGAATTTCGTTTGTAATGTGATCGGGGCCGGTAGCTTTCTCGAGCTTTAATGAATTTATAGCCCTGGCTGTCTCTTCCTTCATTATATCTGGTGTAACTTCTTGATTAGCACTATCCCGTTTTATCCTGAATGCTTGTGAACTAGGATTATGGTTTTGGTACAAGTTTCTATAATAATCGGAAGCAATTTTGATTATTTCTGGTCTTTTTGCAGTGAAAATCCCGTCTTTAGTCGTAACATTTGACATCCATGATTTGATTTGATCTAGTTCCTTCAGGGCTTTTTTAATACCTCCCGTTCTTTCAATATACTTTCTCATTGTACTTGTTCTTCTTAGTTTTCGATCTTTCCTTATCTGTTCATTTATTTTTTTACTGATTTCTGATATTTTTTGTCTGTTAGTATTTGATTTATTCTCTCTTATCAATTCTTTCCTTTCGCAAAGCAAATTTTTGGTTTCTATCGATAGTATGTTCTTTGACTTGTTTATTTTCCTAGTTTCGGTTTTGAGTGTATTTAATAACTTGTCGTATTTTTCTTGTGTTGGTATATTTTCTTTTACATTTTTAGTTAGAGAAATTTTAAGGTTATCTAAAAAGGTGTCTGTGTTTTTTATATTGTATGTGGGAGCTGCATATTTGTTATGGAATCTCCTGCTTTTATTTATATTCCCTACTTTAAAAGTGGCTCTAACCATTCTGTGGTCTGTGTTAAAATTGAGATTTTTTATTACAGTAACATCATTAAAAGCTTTCGGATTATTAGATAAAATGAAATCAATTTCATTCTTATTTAGGCCATTGGGAGAAACCCAAGTCCATTTTCTCACAGGTTTTTTCTTAAAAAAGCTATTCAGGATACTTAATTTATTTTCCATCGAAAAAGTCACTAATTTTGTGCCATTACTACTTCTTCTGCCATATCCATATTTCCCAATAACGTATTCTTCACCTTTATTGCATACTCCAATTTGTCCGTTAAAATCACCCATTATAATGATGTTTTTCTTGCACTTATTAAAAGTTTCTTGTAATTCTTTATAGAAAAGTTCGACTTTTTCGATGCCTTCAGCGGACGCGGACGCTTAAATAAATATAAATAAAATGTGACGTCCCTCAAACTGATTGTAAAATATTGTTTTTCCTGACATTCTTGTTTTCTGATATTTCTTCGCAGCGAAATATGGAGAATAATGTGTTTCTTTCGCCCGTTGCCTCCATGTTACGAAATATTTTTAGTCTGTATTCGAGGGTTATACTTTCGCTTACTATGCACGATTTTCTCGTTTAACCTTCTTCTAAAATCACTCGGGCGGTTATTCATTTTACATAATTTTCCAGCACCTGAAAATAATAATTTTGTAATCAAATATATTGTTGTTTAGATTATGTTAATTTTTTGTCTTCATGTAAAAATTCAAAGCTGATGAATGTTTAATTAATAGAAATTTAACCGTTAATTACTTAGAAGCCTAAATCAAGAAAAAAACAAAAGCATTTTCACTATACAGATATAAGGTAAAAATAAATAATATGTTATTTAATCTTAATTTTTAGCCCAAAACTTCCATAATATACTTCATTACAATGAAAAGTACAAATATACACGAAACTTTTGAGCTCTCGTACTTTAGTTAGAGAAACCAAGACTAAATAAATGGCTTACGCGTGTCCGGTCTTGTATATATGTCTCAGAAACCGAAAGTACTACATTTCACTTAAGCCAAGATTCACGACCAAACTTTCGTAGTTAGACAACAATAAATATTATGATACCTACGGGAAAAAACTGAACAAAAATAATAATTAATTATTATAAAATATATATGCCTACTGTAATACTCTTAAACTATAGATAAATATTTTTTATTTTTGGTCGAATTAAAGTCTCAAACAAAAATACATGGTTATCTGTGATCAGCGTTACTTTTATGGGATACTCTCTTTATATGGCCCATTGCCATAACATTTTATGAAACGTCGTCGTTTATGTATTCCAATAAGCCTTTTCTCTACGAGTAATCTTAATTAGTACCTACCTAGTTCTTTAAAATGTCTTCTTCAGTCTTGACCTTTGCCTTTCTCAATTTACTTTTACAATTTTTTGCCTTTTTAAACCTTTAATTAATTCACCTTAAAAGATAAAAGTTATTGAGTGTTTTAATAATTCAAAGTTTCAGTTGATAGTATGTATTCCCGTCCGATTAGGGCCCTTCTGGCCTCCTCCACTCAAGCGACAGCCCAAGCCGAGGTTCGAGATCCCCGTCAAGGGGGGACGCCCTTGTGCATGTCGCTACCAGGGTGAACCTTCAGTTCGCCCCCGCGTCCGCGTTAAAATGTAGAAGCCCTTCTGGCTAACATTGTGAGACACCACACAAAAAAAAATAGTATGTATTTAAATACTTTCTTTTTTTCTTCGAAAACTGCTTTCAAACAAGATTTTCTAAGAAATAAAGAAAAACTGAAAAATTATAATATGTAGGTGCTCAAATATTAATCAAGAAATTGGTAGTATAAATCTAAGAATTACTTTGCTGATGTCCATTTCCACTGTTTTTATAACCAAATTATGTAAAAGTTCCTTACCTCAAACCACTTAAAATGTTCTTTATTTGTATGTACACTGTACATTATTTAAATGAAATAAATATTGAACAGAAATTCTCTGAAAACAGTTTTTGTATGAGTTTATTTAAATTATGGTCTAATTGAATCTAAAACGTCAACCCGTACGTAAAAACTTCGTTCACGTGAGCCCTTGAAAAGGAAATTAAAATTTATTTAACGGGTACTGATTTAATATACTCAGGTAATTTAATGGTAACATAATACATTTTAAATACGTAAATTAGCATACATGGTTCGCTACGTTGAATAGCTGGCAAAACGTGGCGAGGCATGTTACGCAAACACAGAATGTTTAGTGTTCATTTACTCTTCAAAATATATGCGAATGATAACTACTGCCTATAAACAAGCCATTCCGCCTTGTATATAGGCATAATAATTATCATTAAATTACTTCATTTGTGATGTAACTTTAATCATTTTGTGATTAATTTGTAGAGTTTAGAATCGTATTAATTTTCATAGTTTACTAATTTATACATTTTTATTAGCTCATAATAATCACCCAGAGATTTTGCTAACGTACCTAGTCTCAAATAGTAACAACTAAATGTCATAGTAATAGATATAACTTTCTACAAGAGCAGAAAATATGTTCAGAAGAACTATAATAATTAATTATTGAGAAAATACTAGATAACGAACCAACATCGTATAATTATTTTTATTTGAAATAAAAATAATGGATAATTGCTCCGTTGCTATCCACGTGCCGTCTTAAGAGCGAAAGTAAGTTTCATAAAACTACTAAAGCTCATAGTTTAATCTTTTCCTTTCATCCATTCTAGAAATAACTTCAAAGCTTGCATTATTAACATAGCATGTGTTTCGAGCGTGCTAACCTCATATCTCTAGGGATGTATTAGCAAATTGCAATAAACATTATTAAAAGTTTTTGTAGTAAAAATAGTTTACTAGATAGTTTATTCAAATTGCTGGCAAGATAGCGTGATAAAGCAATAGTTGTGAACATGTGTATTTTTTGTTTTGTCAATTGGGAATCCTTGAAAGAATTCCGTACATGGCGTGAATAGGTTGACAAGTCGAAAATGCATACTTTACAGGGCAGCCTTTTGAAGTTTACTTTTTTATTGGTAAATCCATTTTTTTTGTATTTTTGTTTTTTTTCATTGCATTATATTTAATAAGAATTGACGTTTCAGATTATTACATAGAATTTAATTATTTTGATTTTTATCATAACAAAAACAGACATATCAAGTCGTTCACCGACGACTTGTCAATGTATTCACCGTCGCAAAAATCGGTTGTATCGCGCTTTCTTCGGAAATATCTCATTTCCTATGGGTTTTTTGCTATTCGTATTTATTATCAATATTGTAGAATTGAAAATTCTCTACAAATTTTGTTTGAAAAATTTTTTTATACGGTGAACCGTTTTTGAGATAGAGGGCGGAGAGCGCGCGGTCACAGCATCATTTCAGGTCAACCGGTGCCTCCGGTCGAAAATGCAATTTTCTGCAACTGCAAGAGTGGTTGTGGTTCGCGATGCGGATGCAGGAAAGCGGGCTTGCAATGCTCTTTAGCTTGTGGCCAATGTAATGGGCAAGCTTGTCTCAATGCTCTACCATATCAGAGCGACATTAACGAAGATGGAACCTTTGACTCCGAAATCATGGAAGAACTTGAGGCAAATGTCGTTGAAGACGATAATGAAGACCAGTTTGAAATTTACCAGCAGCCAGAAGATGACGATGAAGAGGAAGAAGATAATTAAAATTATAAATTGTAGTTTTTGTACCCTTTATTCCATTTTTTACTTTCAATAAAAATAAATGATATTTCTTAATAAAAAGATTAATTCGTAATTTGTTTTTTTTTTCATCATGTAAGAAGTTATTAATATTAATTAGGTTAAAATTTAAATACAGGGTTACCGGGAAAGTCGTACAGAATATTGAAGGACGTTATTATTCAGGTCATTTCTGATCGAATTGGTCCCATTTTAATCCCATCCAAATTTTGACTCGTCTTGGCTTACTTAACTGTTATTTTGTCAATGTTTGGCCTATTTAATAGCAAGTGTTATACCTTTTTGAATAGCTAAAAAAACGTAAAAGTTTATAAAATTACTTGCAGGATAAGTGCCATACATTTTTTTTTTTATAAAAGGACTTCAAAATTATAAACAATTAGTGGAAATCCTTTAATTTCAACTGTTGTCGAGCAGTTTTATGAAGCTGTTAGTAAAAGGTTCAGTTTTTGTTGGTCATTTTTATTAATTGGCATGTCTTCTAATTGAAAACATAAATAAACCGGGCCCTAGTAGCTCCAATCCAAAAAAAGTGATAGAAAAGCCAAAAGAAAAAGATTTTTATGATATATCTTTAAAATTCAATATCTCCATAACGGTTAGGTTTCGGATACCATATTATGGGACCAATTCGATCAGAAATGACCTCCTTCAATATTCTGTACGACTTTCCCGGTAACCCTGTATAAATTCCTATATTTTCATTAACAATTCTGCAATTAGGTACCTACATGGGCAGGTAAGTGTTAAATAAATTAATACTGAATAAAAAGTGGATAAGTTAGGAAAAACATGATAAAATATAATATAATAGTTAAGAAAAATTGACAAATATTTATAATCATTGATAGTTCCGGTTGATCTGAAATGATGCTGTGACCGCGCGCTCTCCGCCCTCTAACTCGAAAACGGTTCATCGTATAAAAAAATTTTTCAAACAAAATTTGTAGAGAATTTTCTATTCTACAATATTGAAAATAAATACAAATAGCAAAAAACCCATAGGAAATGAGATATTTCCAAAAAAACGATTTTTGTGACCTTGAAATTTAATACACACTTACACCCTACCAGGTTGTGTGTATTAAATCTGAAGGTTTTGAGACAACTTTTAGGGTGTTAATATACAAGTATATATAGACTTACAGCTGGGTATCTCGAATTCTGAGGTGAACTTCCTAAAATGACTGCACTAATAGGTTTACTTGTCAGATAATATATCGCTCTATTGATGCGGTAATAAGTTGACAACTCGATTTGTACTACTGAACACGCAAATATGGGTAGCGTGATTAATTAAATATCTCGAGTTATTTTGTTAGTTTCATTAAATAAATGGCAGGCTTAACTTTACATATTCAGTTATTCAATTATTCATCAAATAAATTTTTGATATCTTCAGATGTCATATTATTACTCATTAGTAGAGAGTTGTTCAAAAATTCACAAGTTGGGTGTGTGCGTTAAAAGCGGACCTGTCGACTTAGTCATTTATTCACCATATAAAGCAAGTGATCCAGATGCCAATTTTCAATTAAAAAAAAATTCATACAAGTCGAGTTATCAACCTATTCACGCCTTGTACGGAATTGATTTAATATGATTCGTGAATAAAAGAAGAATAGAGTTCCACACGCATATCATAAGTGAAGTACAACTTGAAATTACATTATCTAAAGAAATGATTATATATTCCTTTTATTTCAAGTTCAAAATAAAACATATGATAATAATATAAACACATAGACAAACGGTTGGGATTGCGCGGCTGTAAACCCAAAATTTATAGTTTGAAATTTACAAATGTTATGAATAGCAACACTGAATCTGTCCAATATAGTTGAAATATTAAAGTTTTAATTAAGATTTACGGTAAGGTGACACAGTTAGATGTAAATGATTCATATTAAGGTAGGTTATGAGTCTCTGGGGAATGATGTGCGCGCCGCACAGGCAATATACATATTTTACACTATGATATTAGTACCCACTCAAATATCCTCTTGAAGCTCGTTCTCCTGGCATTTATGAATAAATAAAGCTGTTCTCAATTAATTTGTATATTTACGTAAAGCAATATTGCTTACCTAATATTTACTTTGTGTGTAAAACATTTCATAGATACAATACAAATCAGACAAGTGGTGCCTGAGAATCGCGTTCAAGCAAGCAAACAAATAGACATACTTTTCAAATTTCAGCTCTATAATATTAGTATATTTTACGTTTCACAGTTTAATCAAATGCTCACTTAAATATGCATCTCGTTAAGGTTATTAAACGCAAAGCTTAGTTAACTTCTTACGTTCACAATTTGTCTTCGTTATATAATCAGCTGTCAAAATTGACTCGGCGCAATTAAGGGCATTGCTGCAGAAGCGATTTAGGCGAAAGTTTCTTGTTTACACTAAAAGCCGTTGTGTCTTTAAGGGCCATTAATCATAGCTTGTTATTAGAAATGGTTTTATTATTGTAATGAAAAATTTTGTTTTTGTTTTTGCTAAATGTAGGTACAAAATTTTAATAACCTAATTAATTTATATATTATGACGTTTACTTTTGATTTGAAAATTAATAACTTTGAAGTTATTTGGAATAGTTTTGCATTATAGTTTTGATTTAATCATGATCAATGAAAAATTTTCCTATAAACAATTTTGTGTTTAGTGGATATTAATAATTTTATTTTCTTACGCGTAGATTACAAATTTTAAATGTCGATTTACAAATTGCCTACTGATTTATAATTTGGTAACATGTGTTACAAAGTTCTTAAATATTTGAGCTCATTGTGACCAAAAACCGGTTTAATATCATGGCGTGTCGTGCAAACGTTTTATGCTTTTTATTTAGGCCGGAAAAGGTATTTGAAACTTTTCCATTCAGCTGCAAATATTACATTCAAGTTTCAACAGTCATATTTATCAATTTTACACTTGAACAATTTTGATGTTTTGCCAAAGTACTTGTGTTCTTTCCTACTAAACAATGTTAACGTAATGATATCGAGAATCTGAAGAATTTTCCTTATTACATAAAAGTTCGTGGCATTTTCATAGTGAATTTGCAGTTGTTTATGTCGTAAAATATTCAATAACAACATAACTTCTCAGTTCTGGGGACTTGCTAACGATGAGTTACCTACCAAGTTCAATCGATAGCCGAAATATTCAAATTGATATTTTAAACAATAGTCTGTTATCTGGCCTCCAACTCTGAATACTAATTTGAATTCTGACGAACCGAAATTTGGTATAATAAGACATATTTAATGATGAAAACTTAAGGGGCCGCTTGCTAAAAATTGTATTCACCGCTCTTGTGTTTGTGTCAAGTACCTACTTCTAAATGTACATTACAGAGAATTACAGGTATAAATACGAATAGAATGTTTCAAAATAATTACTTTATTTCATATATATACATATATATATATATATACATATATATATATATATATATATATATATATATATATATAAATACCAACCTGGGCACTAAGTTGATCCAGCCCGACTGCCGTGCATTCTTTACTCCACCTTTACCCCAATATTACTCGACTCCGGTTGCATAGATCTTACCCGGAGTGGCAACGGCGCAAATATTTGAGCGACGTTGCCAAACATATTCATGGAGAAAATGATATACTCAACATTTTTATTGCTAAGATCTCGAACTGAATCGACTCCGTAACGGCCGAAATTCAGAAACCCATAAACACTTGTTGGGTCCGTTTTATATACCAAATCCAAAGTCGTATGTTGATCAGATCCATTTATATTATCAAAATTACAGCTTTATTTGATCCGACAAAACGAAACTGTATATTAAGTAACATAGATTATTTTTCGTAAACCCTACAGTATTTGTTGGCTCCGTACACAAACATATTATAGTTAGGTAATGTTCCATACATTGCTAAATCCGCCTAGACTAGACGAACTCGACTCCGTAACGGTTCAAATTTTGAAATGCTCAAACACTTCTTGACTCCGTTTTTTATACCAAATCATAAGTCGTATGTTGATCTGTTCCATTTATATGCACTTGCATGACATTGACATGGGGATATGAAATTAGGGCTAGCAAAAAACCTCCTGAGTTTTATGGAAGTTGAAGAAGTCGACCGTAATTTAATTGAAACTTATAGAAAACGTTGTGAAACTAAAAATTCGGAACCCTAAAAAGATAGATATTTGGACGAACCTTTCGTCATACAGTGACGGTGATAATTCTCAAGTAGTATGCATCCTACAAATAACAACCTACCTCTTGAATCATCAGTAAATATCAAGATAATTATCATAATATTTATTGACGTAGCCTATGCTCTGATTCTGATATCAATCTGATAAAATAATTAAAATGTTAGATTTAGGTCAAACAAATGACGACTCATATTCCTGCACAAATTATCCATTACGGAGTAAATATGAGTGTACGCAGATCGCCAACACGTTTAACCAGCAGTGGTGCAGTGGGTACTGCCGGTGGATCGCATCCCGATCTATCGAAGCTAAGTTCGTTTTCTACGAGTTCTACGCCAACTGATACTCAAATTACTTACAGAAAACGGAAACAACCGCTAGAACCAGATTGCAGATTTAGTGATGACTAGCTTCCGCCCGCGACTCCGTCCGCGCGGATGTCGGTCTTCGTGTGGATGGTTTATTTATCCATTTTGAGTACCTCTGACAATAACATCTTATAAATATCTATTGGACCCAATTCCCAAATACGGCTAGGCCTATAATAATACGCAACGTGTGTTCGCGGTTCTACGGAACAACGTCTATGGATAGAACTGAAAAATTAAGATTATTTTTTTTCTACGTATTTTTCCAGGATAAAAAGTATCCTATTTTACGCCCAGGATAATAAGGTATAATTATACCAAGTTTCATCGAAATCGAACCGCTAGTTTTCACGTGATGCCTTCACATACAGACAGACAGACAGACAGACAGACAGACAGACAGACAAAAATTTTTTTAATCACATATTTGGGTTTGGTATCGATCCAGTAACACCCCCTGCTATTTATTTTTTCAATATTTTGAATGTACAGAATTGACCCTTCTACAGATTTATTATACCTATGTATAGATATGAAGGATATTCGGTCGGAGTTGCGCCGTATTAGTACATTACTTGAAAAATATGTATGCTCAAATGAACAAAAAGTAAACAAAATTCATGAAAACATTTCTGAGGTAAAAACACAAATTACCTAAATTAAATCGTCCAATGAACAATCCTTGAATTTAATTCGCCAAAATACGAATCAAATCAATGAAATTAAGTCATCAGCATGTATGATAATTACTGAACAAAACATATTGAAGAGTACTATTTCTCAATTAGAATCCCAGATAAACTAGGGTGAGAGTAAAATAAAATCACTGGAATTAAATCTTTAATCAATAAATCAGTCAGCCAATCCATCGGGTTTTACGTCTAAAAATCAACTTCATATAATTTAAAACTTAATCAAGGAACTACGGGACAGAAAGAGCCGCGAAAAAAATGTAATTTTTACTCGTTTCCCAGAATCGACATCTTATAACTCAAAGGAGAGGAAATCTAAAGACAACTATGAAATTTTAAAAAATTACCTCACTAATAAGTTCAGACCTACCGAAGCCAGTAAAAAAAAATATATAATTATAAATAACCTTAATTCAAACTGTAGTATAGGTCTTTTATTAATTTTATTTATTTATTTATGGTGTTACTACATGATGGTATTACATGTCTTGATGGTATTACTACAAAAACAATTAAATGCATCAAAGAACAAGGTAGATAACTGCGTTAAAAACAACCGACTTCAAACTTGCACTTGCAACATTTACAAATACAGACAAAAATGCCCATAAAATAAAAACTACTGGGCCTATCCGAATAAAATTTTTATGGGACCAATTCGACACCATCCCGCATCGAACAAAAAAGAATCACGTAAATCGGTTCAGAAACCTCGGAGTAATCGGTGTACATACATAAAAAAAACATACCGGCCGAATTGATAACCTCCTCCTTTTTTTTGAAGTCGGTTAAAAATTAAATCATACCTTAAGCGACTGTTTTAACCAAGCCATAAGTCAAAGACGTTTTCCGGACTCGTTAAAAATAGCGAAGGTAACTCCTATCTATAAGAGTGGCTCAAAATTTGAACCTGGTAACTATAGGCCAATTTCGGTTTTGCCAGTATTGTCAAAAATATTGGAGAAGATTTTACACACGAGATTAGAAAAATATTTAGACTCATTTAATTTTATTTCAGTGCGTCAATACGGATTTAAGCCAAAAAGTAACACTCTGTCAGCGACTATGGACCTAACTGTTAAAATAAAACAGAACATTGACGCAAACAATATAGTTTTGGGAGTGTTTATTGACCTACCAAAGGCCTTTGATACCGTTTCTCACGAACTTTTAATAAAGAAATTAGCATCCATTAACATTAATGGTAAAGCACTAGATATGCTGAAATCATATTTAAAAAATCGATCATGAATAGTTAAAATAGATAACCATGATAGCATTCCCTTACCAATTACATGTGGCATACCACAAGGTTCGATTCTAGGCCCATTGCTTTTTTTAATTTATATTAATAATTTCCAAGATTTAAAGCTAAATGGTCACCTAACACTTTGTGCGGATGACACCTGTCTGTTTTATTTTGGTCCCTCTATACATGACATGATAGCGCAAGCACAAAATGATTTAAATAAATTAAATAAATAAATGCAATCTACTAAAAATAAATATATCTAAATTCAAAGCTCATAACAAAATTATTCTACCACACGCTCCACTTAAAATTAACGGTGTTGTATTAGAACATAAAACCCACGAGAAATGCCTAGGTTTGCGAATCGACAGCTCTCTGAAATGGAATTATCACATCGACCACCTAAAAAATAAATTATCAGCACTTCCTAGATCTCTGCATAATATTACTTCTCGCATTCCTCATAAATTACGCCACACCATCTACAACACGTCAGTAAAGCCGCACCTAATGTATTTTATAGAAGTATCGGGGAGTGCTTACAAAAATATATAAGCGCCACCCCAAATTTTACAAAATAAAATCATTAAAACTATCTTTAACTATCCTTTTTTAACTTCTACAAATAAAATCTACGACGACACTAAAATAATGAATTTAAAACAATTATACTTTTATATTACGTGTATGTTCATCCGCAAAGCGCTACATAAAAACATAAATACAAAATACAAATATTATATTTTCAACATCAAATCGCCACTATCCTAATAGACGAGCTAGCTATCTTGCCCTCCCGAAGATCCGAACAAATTATGGAAGGCGAACGGCAACATACGTTTCTATAACGAGAATAAATGTCTTTAAATCTTCAAATGGCTAAGGCCGCAAGCGACCAATGGCTGAGCTCGGTAGGCTCTGATTGGCTCATTTGAATCGGATCAACAAGAGCTAAAATGCAAAAAAGGTGGATTTGTATAAAAAGCACGTAATTATTATTATTACTGATCGTGACACTTGTGGCTCCGTTCGGATCCACATACGGACGGTGGTGTGGCAATGGATCCACAAATACCAACCGGATCAACAAGTGAAAACGGATCAAATAATTACTAACTATATGGCACGTTTGATCAACATAGTGCCCGTGGAGATATCTATATATATATATATATATATATATATATATATATATATATATTTTTTTAACTAATAACAAAATAATACGAAATTTTATCTCACTCTCTTCACAAGAGCACCAATTATAGAGTTGAGTTAAAGGTCACTGAAAGGTTACGGAGCAGCGACTTCTAGATAAAAGAGTTTAAAATCTAAAATCTACTTGATAGTCATAAATCTTTACACATTCTGTCTGATATAAGATATTAGTAAAATCAAGATAGACTAGATTTTTTTTGTAATATAGAAATTCTTGTAAATGTGTATTTACAAGAAATTCTATATTATAAAAGTGGTTGTGTAAGCACTGCAACAAAAACCAATATGAATATACCCAATCCCATCATACAAATGCAGTATCTAATACACTTCAATGTAACTAAATTGAAAAATTGAGTCTAACGTCTCCATAAGCGGGTTAGTTTATCAAAAAAGCTATATCGTACCGTAGTACAGGAATTGCTTTTTGCGCGTCAAAGGGTCGAGTCCTGTTAGAGCGGTGCGCTTGCAAAAAGCCTATGGAAACAGAATGTAACGTCCGATCGACACACATTCGAGGCGATTGATTCCTGAACGAACTCAATAATTCACAAGGGTGACGTGTGACAGTCTACTTTGGGATTTTTTATTACAATCGATTTCATTCGTAAGAGTGAATGTCCATTTTATATGTACATATTACGTTTCTGGATAAGCAAGATTGCGTGTGATGAATTCCATTTGATTTAAATCCTTATTTAAAACATAATTAAAGCGATATATTTACTTAATTTTATTTAATTTAGTGTCGTCTGTAAATTAACGAACATTCCACTCGACGGCTTTAAATATTTCAAATTACAAATTATTTTAACATAACGTTCAAATAATTATGATATAACTATTGAAGTGGAATTATTGGCAATTAAAATAATTCGCCTGCAATTGTTTATTTTCCGTTCAATTAATTTAACCCTAATAAATTATGGAATTACAATTTACGAATGAATTTCATTTTGTATAACATGTAGGTATGTACCAAAACACATAACTTTCACAATTTATTCAACATTCCTATAGACGGGCCACCGTCAGCTTATCGACGGAATTTATGCATTTTCAATATAAAAACATTCGGAGAGTCGTAAAATTGAGCAAAAAGTGGTACTTTTATCGGAAATGCAGTAAGAAATGTACTCGCTTTTCGTGTTCATTATTCTGTACGCTAGAATCGATGCAATTTCAAAGGATAAAGATGATTATGAGAGTGGCAGCGACTTAGGAGCTAGTCTAGTGTCGTCATTGAGAAATGATGCTAACTTGGATCTGTCAGTCGACGAGGAGTACGAGGATCTGCGCGCTGAGCTCCTGGCTTACCACTCCGCTCTATCTTCCCTTGCATCGTCACGACGTAAGTATCTCAGCGCATTTGCAATGTATGAGAAAATCGTCGTTTCACTGCAATACATTTTCACTATATAATTTAATTTCGAAATTTACTCGTCAACTAACATAAATTTTCATTTAATGGCATTAAGATAATACCAGAGTTATGCATATTAAAAGATTTAATATCCATTTCGTGTACTTAGGCTCTTTGTTAACGACACCGTGTTGGTCTATTGGAGGCATTTGCATCAATTACAAACTGTGCCCGTTCGATAGGCGCCTCACAGAAGTACCGGGTTGTAAAAACAGATTAAAAGTTTGCTGCTTCGTTTGGAACCGCTATGAAGTACGAGACATGACAGACCAAGGAATTAGCAATTTGGCTTTCCCTTGGAGACCTCAAATTGACTTCGGAGGTGAAGGAATTGTCTTGAAGACAAAGAAGCCAAAAAAGAAGAAGAGAATCAAAACGTCCACTGTTAAACCTACAGAAATAATATTAAAACGTGATGTATTATTTTAAATAAATAAAATATGAGTACGCCAACATTCTATTTCCACCCATGAATAATACTCGCAGTTATGTTTTGAAATTAAAACCGATCATGACTTTATGTATTGCATTAATTATTAACAATCTTCAATCAATCACAATATCGCATGTGCTTTACGAGCATGTCTCTACATTTGAACATATTTTTCTTATCGCTTTTTACAATAACCGAGCAAGTGAAGTTTGATTTTGATAAACCATCAGTTCAAGTTATAACTCGTTATAAGGATATATTTATGCCTGGTCTTAATGGGAAGCCGCAACTAGGTTAGTCTTTAATTCATTTCTGCTTTCGCGTTGGCTAATTGGTGTAATCTAAATTAGTGAATATTTTGAAATATAAGGTACATCGTCGGCGACATGCTGGGCTCGAGGAGGCGTGTGTGTTCATATTCGAGAATGTCCCAGTATGGACTTTGATTCAGGAGTATTTGGATGTACCCAGCGTTACAAAGTGTGCTGCAGGAAAATACGACCTCTGTCACCTACAGTCGGAATAAAGAGGGCTTCAGATATTCTTCCTGAAGCAGAAGAGTCTGATTCTGTTGAGGGTGGTGAGGAAAGCAAAATGCTAATGTTTTTAATTTCTTAACTATAGGTTGCAATAAATTCATCATTGTTCCGAAATAAATATACATTGGAAATGTAATTTACAACTATGTGTTTGTATAATATAGAGCACCTATATATGATGAAAAATCTATGAAATAGGAAAGTTCAGGATGCTCACAATATTACAGTTAAGTTGACATAATATAACAGGCTTCTTATTGTTCAGAGTATTCAATATCTCTTCTGATAACAAAGGCTATCCCTCCTTGATAGGTACCCGTATAATTAATACCTTTTGTAATTTAGAAAATTGTTTTAAAAATTCTGTTGTGCTGGTATTAAATCGAACCGCCATAAAGATACGTCTTGCCTATATGCAGCAGCCATTTTATAATAATGCCGATACGTGGACATTGAAATCAACTAACCAATCATATTGAAATTACATCCAACGTAGGCTGATATTATATTCTCTTTGCCTGCGTTGGGAGATGATGTGGTCACTGTGTGAATATCTGACAAAACCAATAGGATCTTATAGTGATACTTGCTGACCGCTATTTCATTTGTCCAAGTGAATAAAAATATTTTAAATTTCCACAACTCCTTATATTAAATGTTTGCATGGGTTATATTATATATCCGTAAGTTGGGATCAAGATTTTTTAGTAGGTATGAAAATCTTCTCATGAGTTTTTGCCTGATAGGTATTCTAATAAATAGAGATATTGTGAACAATGTTTTGTCATGTGGAACATATTAGCTTTGTCATGCTGAATTTTATTTTCTATAAAATTATAAACAATTCACTATAATATACAGCCAATTGCCTCCTCTGGCTTTTAACCCCGCATAGCACCCGTTCCCGTGTGATTTCCGAGATAAAACCTATCCTATATCCTTTGGCACGACTTATACAATATTGGAACTAAATTTCATCCAAATCGCTTAGCCGCCGGATAGCCGTGAAGACAAACAGACAGAGTTCGCATTTATATTATTAATGGATACTTCACGTTATTTCAATGTCAGAGCTTGGAACTCAATTTTTGAGTATGAGAATTCTCTCAAGTATAAATCCGACAGATTGTCAGGTATTATTAATGGGATATGTCTTATCTTGATTCTTGATTACCTTATAAAGATGACTCGTTTACAACCAGATCGGTTGTTAAATAAACACACCGTGATTAAGCTAACATCAAGCGAATCGTAAATAATAATTTAATAATCAGTAAATTATTTTTTATTAGAGTATATTAAGCTCCTGTTACAAAAATAAGCATTTAGATTTATATATCCGCGAGTTTAGCTATCGTTTACGATGTTTATAGGAACTGTTTGATAAATCTTATGTATTTCCAGGATTTAATAACTTCGAATCTGATTATGTTTGCTAGTTCCATGTACATTATAAGATTACTCACATTCTATTAAGTAAGTATTTATCTACATCTATAACCAGATAATAAAGCAGAGTCATAACCCATGTTACCGAACAACAAAGTTAACAGATTGCCTGTTATATCCGTGAGATATAATTGACCTAACCACTTAAGATAATAAGGATTTTTCTTCGACGTCCCCTGTCAATTTGAACTTGTGCCAAATTAGTTTACCTCATGTAGCAGTATTGTTTCACTAACCATGTTACAAAGGTTGTTTTATATTCTATTTCCGTAATGGATTTTCAAGTGAAAATAAAATTGCAACGGCCAATGTCTTTACATTTTGTTTAAATACATAGTGATATTTTATGTTATAGATTATGACTATTTTATGTTATAGACAGTACTGATTCAATACTTACATATACATTTTCGAATTTAGATGTTATGCCCAGACGATGAAAATTTATATTTTCATCGTTTTTGTTATTCATAAGAATAACATCTTATGAATAACAAAAACAATTTCTTTTTCCCTTAATTCTTACAAATAAAAATTAAAATAAATAAAAGCAAAATGGGTCGACGCAAGAATCAACTAACGAAATCATTTGGGGAATGTCTCGATTGTTTTCGTTACCAAGCAATTGCGATTAATGCTGCCTTCATTTATTTTCATACAAAATTTCTGCGTCACTAATTAAGAAGAGATATTTTATTTAAAAGAATAGTATTTACCATCACCTTTCTTAATTATTTTATAATTTCCACTACAATCAATGACTCTTTAAGTCTATAAGACACTCACTTTCATAAAAATATAATAAAACAAGGACTGTCCGAGAATCATATTATACATTTTAAAATTTTAATAAATGTTAAAACTTTAAGCAATCTGAAACGCACATTTAAGTACTTAATATAAATCTTTCATAAATTGCAGGAGATTTCATTTTAATTATATAGATTCTCAATAGCTTGTGGAGTTATTTTATAAATTTGATTTAAGGATTAAAATATTTCAAAGGAATCTTGCTTCAATCTCTTCAAAACCAGGGATCATCTCGTTTAATTAATTTAACATTTGACGTCAAGCTCAGTCAAGTAATAACAGGGGCAACAATAATTATTCTACGACGAATGTATAATTCCAATATTGTTTTATAAATAAACTCCATTTTTAGGAAATCTTTAAACAAGGTACATATTTGTAGTTTAAAATGAGCTTTTGGACAAAACGAACTCAGATTTTGTCCAGTATCTCAAATCAATTATTTACTTCGCCGCTTAGATTAGATGTTCGTAATCAAATTGTAATAAATAAATCAAAGAAAGTCATTTAGAATTAATGGGTTTTAACTTAATTCATTAATTTACTGGATCCACAACTTTTAATTAATTTGTTTAACATCAAATGTTTTAAAGAACTCTCCATACACTTGGTGAATTTCTAATTAAAATTGTGCGCCACATTCCATATTCGCTAAAGGCCCTTATCTTTTGTAGCAAGTACAACCCTTTCCCTTAAAGGCATGTGTAACAGTTATCGTAATTTCGGTTCTGACAGTTTAAGACCGAGCCTTTATCAAAGGTTTCGGTAAATTGGACTTGAAAACATAAATAGTTTAATTATGTTATTTGCTTTAAACGTGAACGTTTAGATATAATTCAAAATGAAATGAATCAACCCGATGTTAATGGGTAACCAACTCCACTGAGCAATTCATGGCTGTATACCACAGCAATGCTTTGCAATACACATTTGTGGTGTTCAAATCGAGCATTGTTTTTCGTATATATGCGTGTAGGTATTATAATTATAGTGTACCTATCAGTAAATAATATTCTCATCTTGTTTAACTTTGTCTCGTAAAACTTTAACGTAGTATAAAATATCATAGTATGAAAATCTATCTTCGTCCCGGCTTCGCCCATGGTACATATTTACGTTTTCTCTACTTAAGAACCATCCTCGTACTTCAAAAAATTGATGAAATTAAGAATTCATAATTAATTGATGATTAATTAGGAACATAATAGAAAAAGAATTATCGAAATCGGTTCAGCCGTTCACACGTGATACCGTGACAACGCGAAACGGATTTCATTTTTATATGTATAGATAATAACGAACATAATGAGATATACATAAAACTATGATTCTATACAATTCAGGTGAATGCATAAATATTTCTATAATTATATAGAAATTTCTTGCTTTCTCAGCATCCTGCCTATTCTTTAAATGCTAGTAATTTATTTGAATCACCACAGTCAATAAAGGTTCTGCGCAATTACTGTAAGACGTCCAAGGGTCGGCCATAAATCTTAGAATAGGCAGGTTAATTAGACAATTTCTGCAAATGGCGTTGCGTAAATTGAAATAGTGAGAATGATGAGCAAAAACAAGACGTTAGAAAAATATGAAGTGCTTTCCTCTATTGTGCTATAATTGAAACGACGCAGATTTGAGATCTTATTAGATTTATTTAATCTAGAACTTTATTCATATTTCAATGATGCCGTTAATATTCAATAGGTATATATTTTAAAGGCGAATTGAGGTAAGGTTATATACACAATAAGTAATTTTTTATCAATTAATAATTAATGTTACATTTGGGATCGGACTTTTCATTGCATGAATCACCTAACGTTTATATAATATTGAATATCGTACATGTCATGTCAATTAATTACTACATAACAACGCTGCGTTAGCTAATAAAGTATTATTAGTATTATTAGGTTATACGGCACTATAACCTACAATTCTGAAATAGGACTCGCTATACAATACATTGTATAATCCTATATCCATATAACTTGTAATTAGCTTTAAAAGCACTCAGCAAAGTTCCTCGTTTAATTTTTTGTCTTTTTACAAAGTATGAATGAAATAAATAATGAAGGACGAGTGTGTTATCAACAATTAATTGCAAAACTTATAGTCGCACAAGATAATTAATATTAAACGATGGTATCAAAAATCGTCAGCGGAAACTTTTACTAGGTAAAAGTACAGAAAACGGACCCTAGGATATCCGCCTTCGTTGCTTCCTATGCAAATGTAGTGAATACATTTTACAATTTTACTATTTGCATTCAAGCTAATTGCTTTTCCTTTTAACGCCCCGTCCGAACAAACGACCGGTTATTTCTTTGTGCACTTGACGTCTTATCGATGTAATAAATTATACGTAAGGAATAAAGTCTTAAATTGGACAGAAAACAATACTTAATATGTATTTCTTATTATTATAATGATATTAGGTATACATCGCTTTTTGCTTTTTACTTTATATACGTTCCTTGTTCACTGTTATATACAGCTTCGCCGCTACTTAATTGTAGTTATGCGAGCACACTCATAAGATAAATAATTGAACACAAAGTTCCCATAGGGGGGATCCTAATCCACATAGGTAAACCAACATTACCTTATCTTACCCACCCGCCTTGCTAATATAGAATTCGAGAAAGTTCTGCAGAGTTAAATGGGTACAATCAAACTTCTAAAGGCAGGTGACTCTCACAGTGATGGGTCTTTTGAAACAGCATTTGTAATTCATGCTTAAGTAAGTAATGCTTATTACGTTGCAACCTAGCCTTCGTGTCTCTTTTGTACTCTGGAGTGATGCAAAATCTAACTTTAACTAGTAATAAGGTATTTTAATCCATAGAGTAACATGATCCTAACAGCCCTTGATTAGGGCGTATTAAGTGGCCGTAATTTATTTCATGTAATATTCACGCACAAAACGACGCGTTAATGAAATAAATAGTTATAGAGGGTATTCCGCTTGCTTTTAGTGAATATCACTAGCCGGGAATGAGCAAACTTTGTTATAAAATATCAAAGAGATCCGAGTAAACAACTTTCTTGCTTTGTAAAATCTCAAATATAGAGTCGAGTAAAAATATGTTGACATAGTATTTCGGAATATAATCCAAGAACGTATCTCATTTACTTTTGTTTGTTTTGGCTATGCTCTTTTTGTGTTTTACACATTCGGGAACAAGTATAATTCTTAAAACAAAGACAATTGATATTTTAAATATTCGAGCAATGCTGTCATTTATTGTCGAAGTAATATTTGTATATACGTAGCTATATTAACAACTTTAAATTTGCTCAAATGTGGGACAGAATAATATAAACCACTAGATCAACGAAAAAGTCGGGGAATAATTACAGCAAGTTGATAAAATATTCGCGCATATCCAACGTTTATGTATCAACCGTTAAATTAAACTTTATGAATAAAGTAAGACTGAAACAGCCACAGGGTAATTCTAATAAAATACAAGGCTCAAGTTTAGTTTTAAAGAACTCTTCATTTAGTAAGTTCTCTTAGTAGAGATAAGTCTCGCGTTGAACAAAGTTGTTACAGTAGATATGTATGGCTAAACAACTTAGTTGGTGCAACATAATTAAATTAGCTGAATACACGCTACTCGTAGACTAAACACGGGTACATAAAGCTAAGACAAAACTGTTGCACAACAACTTTTTAACTTGCCTTTGTCGTGGATACTATGTTTTAGTTCAACGGAAGCCTGATTTATTTTTATTTTTATTTATTTATAACATTTATTTCAGGTAACAGACAATAAATTGTACAGACCCATAGAATAAATACCTTACAGACTAACATACATATAATAATTTATAACTAAAACTAAGAATATACTAAGCACTACACACAGTTCACGGCACTGGCGGTGTCATATTGCGCTGTATCGGCTTCAGCTGGGTGTTGCGAAGCCGCCCGCGAAACCGCCGGAACACGACACCACCGGGCTAGAACTCCTCGCTCATGAAGGTCGATAGCTGCTCGCTCGGTACACGCACAACGAATGAATTAAAATTCAAATTGTTGCGCGGCTCCAGGCGCTGGACCCTCACGATAAACTTGGTCTTCACCCGCACATACTCCACTACATCAGAAGCTTGGGTGGAGTGGTGCAGGCGGGACACGTACAGCTGCGTCGTCGGTATGGCGGGCCGCAGCAGGTGGTTGTTACCGGTCGGGGCGGTGCCGCACTTGTTGGAGGAGGGCTTCTTTTTCTTCTTCTTTTTCTCTACCTTTGTAAAGCCCTCCTCATCGGGTGGATGTCTATTCACGCCCGACAAGGGTGCCGCACGGCGCGGGGAGTCCCTGTGCTTAACGGGATCTCCATCTCGGATGATTTCTTGCCGCTTTACGGGAGGCTTGGCGGCAGCGGCCGCGTAGCCAGCCGGTGTCGGGTTGGCTACACGAGGCGGGCTCTCCGGGGGAGGCGCGGGTCGGGCGGGGCGCGGCGTGACGCGGTCGACGGCCGGCGGCGTCGTCAAATTCGCTGACTCAAAAGTCTCACATTGCGCTCCACGACGCGTGTTCACATTTGAAACCTCCGTTGACCTACATAATGAAATTGAATCGCGCAGGGCGACGACCTCATTACGCAGCTCGTTGATGGTGGATTGGGAAGCACCAAATTTAAACTCCATGTCCTTTAGGGCCGTCCTTAAAGAAGTGATGTCCTTAAGAAGGCGGGTGACGTCGACGTGGTCGAATGTGACGGGAGGCAGCTTACGCAAATCCTTCGCCACGAAAGTCGGCACGTCGTCCGGATCGGTCTCCTTGAACACCTTGATGATGTCCCGTAGACTCCTCTCTCCCTTCTCGTCCCTCCTGCGAGACGGCATCCTGTCGGCCATATTCAATGCCGAAAAGAGAAGTGATTTGGCGTCACGTATCTCTTCCTCCGTAAAATTGCTCGTGCAAATTTGTTCTATGCTAACTTCATCCATGACATCCAGCTGATACTGCAGGAATGCCAGGACTTCAGAAGGCACAAGCGTAGCGCTCATTGTTGCGAGCGATAACTTCGATAATAAAAAATATTAATTATTTTTTATGCATATTCTGCACAGCGCAATGCGTCCGCTTTTGAGCGCGCATTGCACTAGACTGGCTTTATCCGGCTATCTGGGTACCTATAAAGTTTTGAAACGTAAAAACTCGAGTTGTCTATTTTTATCTTTTTGTTTACTGTGCATTTTAGTTACACCGATGGACTATTTCTTTTTTTTAGGGTCTGTTAGATAAATCTGCATAATTACGTTATTTAACTGAACCGACCCATAAAGTTAAGAACTTTATCAGCAATAGGTTATGAAGTTTGTATTAAGATATTATATTCCGCAGAATTGATCTCGATACTCTTGAAGGAATTCCTATCTCAGCGATTTTATGCTAAGACAAAGTAAAGAATGAGCTTTAACTTTTCAATCAATAATACGACCTTTACCTAGATATGGGTGGATTTCCCAAACCGCTTTTTTACGCGGCAAGGCTGAAAACTATCCTATTTTTTCAAGATATTGTTTTTATTTTTTGTTTTAATCGTAAAGCACAATGTTTATAATATGGCCCTATCATTATAGTTTAAAAATAATTATTATTTTCCAAGAAAATGAAGTAAATATAGGCGATTTCCAATTTTGGTGGCTTGTCGCCGACCTACTTCACTCAATATCAAGATCGATTAACTAAAAACTAGACGTAGGATTCGATTTTAATTTTTATGTAGTCGTTTTATAATAGTTGACCATTCAAAATATATCAATTTAATTATATTAAGTACTGTAGTATAGTTTTACAGGCACAATTTAGGTCTGTCGCCGAGAATTTTCTAATTTTGGTGTCATTTACAAAACGATATTTCTACAAAACACCAGTGATTCCTAAAGCATACAAATTACGTTATGCACTTCATTAAGTCACGCACTAACCGGCTTAGCAGGTGGTTGTGTGCTGTGTCGTACCAATTTCCCGCCAAAAATGTAAGTAAACAGTTTCATTGCAACACCCCCAATTTTATGCAATTTTGGTGTACTTAATTAATCATTCTTGTGACAGTAATATTTTATTGTTATTTTGAGTATTAGTAGAGTTTTGGTTTGTTTATTGTTTAGTAAATATGTTATTATTTTAGTACACGTAGTTTTTTTTTAAGAATTTTTTTCTTGCAATTTCCAATTTTGGTGGGACAATTTTGGTGGTTTTGGTGGCATTTTTAGACCCACCAAAATTGCTTCCTTACACCAAAATTAGAAAATTCAAATAAAAATGTTTATTTACTAAAACCAACATTGCTTCATGAGACCAAAATTATAAAATCAATTAATAAATCGAATTAAATATTAAAGTAATTACTATGAAATCGAATATGAGTCGAAATGTTATGATGTTAGCACAATGTACCGCTGTATGTAGATAATTATACCTATTCCAGATAACAGCGCTGAAAGAGTAACTTTTTTTTACTTTTGTGTGAGCAAACTCATAATGCTTAGGGACTTGCCCATACAAATCACAAAAAATGCTGATATTTTCACAGTAAACTCTACAAGTGTATAGGTATACACATAACACTATTTTTTTATCCTGTAGATAGATATTTTCAAATTAAGAAGGTTTCTGTTACAGGAATCCAAAGAAAAAAACTAAACAAACTAGAGCAGAGCAGTTACAAAGAAAGAGAGAGTCAGAAAGAAAGAGAAAAGAAAACATCAGAAAAGATCCTCTCAAGCTTGAAGAACTGAGAAGAAAAGAACGCGAAAGATACCACAGAAAGAAAGCTGAAGGCAAAATTGTATCGTTGTCCGAATTACCACCTCGAGCCCGTAGACTGAAACGGAGACGAAATTATATTAACTTCAAAGCGTACTGTGAAAGAAAAAAACGAAGAGGTTTACCTTCAATACTGTCCAGTTACATTCCACTACATAATTTACCCATCGAAACAACGTCACAGCCTACGTCACAGCAAACACATCAGCCAATTTCAAATTCACCTCGAGTTTTGCGATCCCATAACAAAAGTCTTACTTTAACCGTTGAAGCTGCTCCTGCTGCTCCGATTGAAGAAACTTTATCCATCGATGCTATTCAAAGAAGCACACCCGTTAATGAGACCGCTTCTCCATTTATAAGTCCCAACATAAGCTGCATACACTCTCCCAGTTCTATGTCTGGGCGAAACAGTCCACAGTCAGATATTTCTACAAGTAGCATCTTTAAACGAGAACTGAACAACCAACTTAGAAAATACCGAGAACAGAAAAAGTCCAAAATAAGATTACTTAAGAAAGCTCTTCTGAAGGAACAACAAAGACTTGAGAGGTTGGAAAAAAATATGAATATAAGTCCAAAAAAGGTTGGGTGTAGCAAACGTATGGTAAGTCCTAAATCAATCAGTCCTAAACAAAAAAGACTACGCAATATTGTGAAAAACTTCTTTGAAGATGATGAAAATAGTCGAATTTGTCCGGGCAAGCAAGATTATATAACAAGAGGTGGATTGAGAAAGCAAAAACGATATTGGAATGATTCTCTAAGAAATTTACATCGAAAATATCTTGAGAATGGGTACCCGCCTATAAGCTATATTACTTTTACAAGAATGAGACCATTTTGGGTTATTAAGCCAAGAATCGAAAACCGTGAGACGTGCATGTGTAAAACGCATGCTAATATGGAGTTTGTAATATCATCTCTGAAGAACAACAAGATTATTCTTGAAAATTCCATAACAGAGGTCTTAAATACTTTGACTTGTGAAAAAACTACGGTTGCCTGTTTACTACGTAAATGTGAGGTTTGTTGTAATAAAATGTTAAGTTTCAAGGAATTTGACAACTCAAAAACCATTTTATACTATGCATGGGAGAAAGCAGCTAAAAGCTATACCTACTAAAAACAACAAAGAAAAATATATTAATGCAATTGCAAAAGTTAACAAAGTGGACACTCCTAAAGATGTTATTAAATTATTTTTAAAAACTATAACGCCCTTTATGGCTCATTGTGGAAGAATTAAGAATCATTACGCTTCTGTAAAGAAAATAAAAGAGGAACTATCTGAAAACGAATGCTTAATACACGTTGACTTCAGTGAGAATTATAACACAAAATATGGAGAAGAAGTTCAAACAGTTCATTTTTCTGGAGGCCGAGGCCATATTCGGTTAGTCTTTAAAATATATAAGTAGGTACAGCCATTAGGATTCATCTTTATATACTAGTACATGTTCTGTCCATCTTTAAAGCTGCACGCTAGCTTTACATGACATGAATTTTAAGGTAAAGTTATTCAGGCAGGCAAGCCAGCCAAGGCAGTCAGCAGACCTGTTAGCAAAAGGCAATTTTTATTATTATTTTTCATTTTTTTATTGCAGTACAAGGTTTTTTTCCATCCAAATATAATTTAGGTGGGGTGTAACAATTTTGGTGGTATCATTTTCAATTTTGGTGTCAAAAAACCAATTTCGGTGGGAGGTCAATTTCGGTGTCAGGAATAACATGATTATTTAAGGGAATATTCTTATTCTGGTTGATAATTTAATTAAAAGATAGTACTATCTAACACCTAAAATCAAATTGAATAAAAAAAAATCATAAACAAAAATTTCCACCAAAATTAGTAAAAAAATGCTAGTTGTTGAAATCCACTCATATAATATAATTTCTTAGTAAAATACAATTTTTATTATCTTATTGCAGTAGAATTAAAATCAATGATTTAAAAAAGGAGCGCGTGTGCCGAGCATACGTTTCAGAAGTGAAACTTCTTTGGCAAGATTGAAAGATACCAAAATCGTCGCTATACTCCATGACGTGACGGTATTACCGCGCCTAACGAAGTTTCACTTCAATAAAATATGCAGATTGTATATTAGGGGTGATATTCGGGGTACTATTTGGGTAGCTTAGCAATATATTATTAACAAATCGTAGCAAGTATGTGTATTAACTCGAGGTATCCGAGTCGGTAACCGCAACACACTTTGGTTGGAAGTGTGATCCGCGGTTAGATTTTAACCCAGAGGAGTTTGGATTAACTTCATTGCTAAGGTAATTTAGCTTACTGCATTTTTTATTATAATACTGGCAACCAGAAGACTTATTAGGTAGGAAGTAATTTTGAATAAGGTATGTTAAGATTTTCATACATATTAGTATGTTATTAAGAATATCTTGGTAAATTTAAAAATATCAGTTTTTATTATTTAAACAATTATTCTTGAAAATTTTGCACATATCTTATTAGCCTATATAATTATATATCATAAATAAGATAAATCTAGCACAAAAGAACATTAAAATCAAAGATGAATATCGAAATAAAAATATACAAATATATGTAAGGGTTAATAGTCACAAGCCATATTATGAACACTATAATATCGATACATTTTGTATTGAAACGGAAGCACTTAACTTAAGATACAATAAACAATTATACGAAACGTGACATGGATAAAGTCGCGAAGAAAAGTGGGTCTTTTATGTGATTTCCTTGAAAATTGCCCTAATAGTCGGCCTGATTGCATTAGCATCGAGTCTCGAAGGAACTTTGAATAGTCTGTATTAGTATAATATACTTTTTGCCAACTCATTTAATAGATATATCGGGTGAATGCGTCTCTTTAATAGACGTATTGACACGGAACGATTTACTGTTATGGTAATACCTTTGATTCTGACACATAATTGGTATTTACGTTGTGATTATTAATTGCAAATAGCGAATGAATATGCAAATACAATTTGTTTTTCCTTTTCAATATAGTATTTGCGTATAAATGTGTGTTTCTATTGAATTAATATGTTGGACTACAGTTATTCAGGTGAAATTTTGAGTATAAATTCACGCAATGACAATTAATTTATGTACATAAATAATGTATCGTTATAAACTTGTTAATTGTTTATTTTTAACAAAAAACTTTTCTCATATGGATACATTATAAAAGCCTGACATTTTATTATATTAGCAGGATATCCGACGTCTCCATTGTATAAAAGTGAACTGTCACTTAGACTGATGATACTCATTACTTTATTTTCTATTTTTAGAAGATTGATGTAGAAAAAGCAATAGCAATAATGAAGAGACGGGAAGATCGCCTAACGATCACTATTTATCACTAAGTACCTTATATTTTATCACAGAAAATTGGTATCTAACGACGATCTGAAATATTGGAAGAAATAACAAGGTTTGAAATTAGAACAAGATTAATGAGATCAATAATAATAATGAACTAAGATACGTCTACAATCAACAATAAATTGTATTAATATTTAATGGAATAAACGAGCTTTATACGTGTTTATACCTTATTTTGTAAACTGTCGACGTTTAATTAAAATCAAAGCTCTACACTAAAGTTACTCGGAATGTAAATGGAATCCTGTACAAAGTTATATGAAATCAACAAGTAGATTACAAACTCTAATCCAAATAATTATCGAAGGAGCTGCTTAACCTGACTGAAATCCCTACCCGCCCTACATCGCGTTTAGCACAATTCCTAGTTAGTAGTTGCTACGGGATCCTCTACGGCGTAGCCTTGTTGATAAGCTACAAGTTTATCCGTAGATAGGTGATACCGTGCATCTGTGTACAGATTGGATATGGGTAGAATTCAAAACAATTTCCTACAATATCTAACCTTTTTTTTTTCAAGTTTGGAAACAATATTTAACCTAACCTAACCTAATGATATAATTAACATTGTAGCTTAATTTAATACACATATAACTTGGCAATTAAAAGTTTGCTTGAGCTAAAATTGAGTTAATGTAAGTGGAAATTACGAGAACACTCGCGAAAACTTCTTAATGGCACATTATTTCATCCCTTTCGCGGCAATGACGCGGTCTACAACTTCCTCAGAAAGGAAGTCATAAATCAAAATGGCTGGGGATGAACTTAAACGAAACGGTTGAGTAACTAATATAAAATGACACATCGCACGATTAAACCCTCCATATTGATTGATAACTTTATTAAGAACACAGACCCTCGATTGCAAGCTACGGCCTCTTTATAATGCAAAATTAAAAAAATCTCATTTACATAAATCAACATCTTTCTTTTGAGACAATACCTCTTCATTGAAGCGTGAAAATCATCTAATGGAAACAATTTTTTATCTATTGCTGAAGTGAAATGAAATCAAACGAGTAAAGTAGCCTTCATTTTAAGAATTATTCTTTAATAAATTCAATACATATTCTAAATCTAATTTTAGCAATAAAACAGAATTGATGGTATGTTAGTAGTAGGTATTTACTTTGTTTTAAACTTTTATCGAGAGATACGTCATGACATTTTATTGAAACAGCCTTCGTTGTGGATTTAAAGTAGGTTGAATTATCATCAGCAGCACGGATATTTTCCGGCTTGTCACGAGGCCGGGAATCCTAATCTCCTGGGCTCTGCCCCACGCCCCAAGTCACTAACGTAACACACGTTTACGACAAACATCTATGTCACACCGTTCCGAACGCTTTAAAATTTATTCTGAATGCCGAATCCAGCTATTTGCATACCAAATTTTATCAAAACGTAACACCGTCGTTGTGACCAAAGATATCAAACTTCGAACCCCACAAATATGTTAAAAGACTTTTAATTGAATGGGTATTACATAGATAAGGCTTTTTAAAAATAATTTTAACTGAAGATAACAAGGAATATTGCTAAAGTTACACAATAATTTTGAATTGAAAGCTAAAATGGAACTGAAACTTTGTGACGATAGATTTTATCGATGAATGCTAATGATTGTTCACTCGAACAATAGACAGACTTAAGCATACGGCTTAAATGTTCAGCTTAGCTTGCTATTCTAAAGTGCAGCTTCAATATAAATCCTAATACTTTCTATATTGGAAAAGTATTTTCATCTTCGCTTCTCTATTTTAAAACATATGACGTCTGATCTAGTTATTAAAGGTAACCAAAATAGCAAGATATTTAAAGGCATCTGCATTAAACCGTCCCGCTAAATATGTAGTGAGCTGATAAATTTAAGTTATTTTGAAGTTATTATTTGACTTAATTGATGGTATATGTTGGATGATGATAGATAGTACATACATAGTCTTTATGCGGTTGTATGTACATACTGTGTGTGTTCACACCTGCCAGACGTCCCATCACTGCTCACATTTTTTTTTAAAGATAAATGTAGATCAAGAGAGTATATTTTTAAATGAAATGATATTTATTTCGATGGCACTTTTTGTCCTGTCGAGTTAATAGTTTCGATATATTGAACACACTTGAACTTCGATTATAGCAGGTAATTGAACTTTCAGAAATATTCAGCATTGTATAAGAAATTGTATATTTAAAATCATTCTCAATATAAAATAAAATATTCATACTGAAATACGAGTAAGGTTCTCAGAAAATGCTTAGTTCGACCATAACGAAATTTCGTGTTGCTAATATATTTTGTTATGACCTAAACAAAATTTCGTCAGTCAGCGATTCAGAATTCAACCCAAGTTTTTGTTACAAGGTCAGTATTATGTGTTAACAGGAGCTTCTTTTGTTACAGGACAGAGGATGGAAAATGAGAAAGGCGAACAATGACAGCATGTCCCCGCCGCGAGCGATGACCCCGGCCGCCGGGGGTCGCGAGCCGCCGGCGGGGCCCATGCGGCACCACGCGCTTCTAAACCCGCCCTCGACACTATATTTCATAAAAAAATCCACGCTTATTAGGCTATACCTATTTTCACTATGTGCAATATCATATTTACGAAACGTCTCTCTACCGCGGATACGCGTGAACTTTAATTTTCCAAAGCGTCCGCTAGTTAAGTTAAAAGCGGCTGTGAATGTTAAATTACGAACTAGTATGTTATATTCCGATTTTAGATGGTTAGTGAAAGCGTTAGAGCAATTATTATTCGTTGTTGCCAAGTGTGTTGTGTGCGTGGCACGTCGTAGGGCCCGTGGGTGGGTCGTACTGGTACTTTTATTGCAATACTGCTCGTTTTCGGAAGGAAAACGAGACGATGACCTACACATAGGTGGAATCTTTCCTATGGAAGGGGAAGGGGGCTGGCAAGGCGGACAAGCCTGCAAACCGGCAGCAGAATTAGCGCTGGCAGATGTCAACGCGAGATCTGATTTATTATCTGGATTCAAACTGCTTCTACACAGCAATGATAGTAAGGTGAGTCAACTTAATATTTAAATTTAATTACATAAAAATAAAATATAAATTCATATGATTACATACATATTTAAGTGGCTCTACACATGAAAATTTCGTTTGATAATCCCGCCGCAGAACATAAATCCGAGGTTTGTATCCAGTCCCAGCGTAAATTAAAAACCAAAGTTAAAACACAGACTTTTCTCTTATTTAAAAGTACGTTATGGCTAATACTAAAAGCCGGCCTCGCGGCCCAAATCCCAATTACACTTTCAATCAACGAAATGCTCATCACCTTGTCGCTTCACTCGAGTGCTAAACCTGATCCATTAGGTTTGATAATCCGACCGTACCTCGCAGTTGAAATCCCGGTAATTACTAAAAAGGTTGGAAATTTGAGCATTCAGGCCATCTATAAAAAATCTACATTCGCAGCTTTACGACAGTAAAGTACTACTGAACCTGACGTTCGATTCAATTATTGAAAATTTATGATCGGCTCACGAAAGAAATTTTATTGGATAGAATTTCCAAATCGACTAAAACTGATTTCCGTTGATACCAGTTCAAGAGTAAAACGATATTTGCATTCTGCATCCCGGGTTACGTTTTCCATTGATTCTTTGGAAACTTTCTATTGATCTCAATTGATTTCAACGTTCACGAACTAGCAATTAAACTTAGTAATTAAGATGCCAATTTTTTTTTGTACTATGAAATTGGGTGGTAGCTTTTTGGGCCTTGATAACCATAATAATTAAATCAAACTCAGTGATTAAGATGCCACTTATTTCATTGTAAGATATAGATTATATAGATGCTGGTAGGTTTTTCTGTGTTTATAACCCAACTGATTTAAGAGAATTGTATGTATAAAATGTCATCTTGCCAACAGTGTGAGCCGGGTCTAGGAGCAAGTGTGATGTACAATTTGCTGTACAACCCACCACAAAAGCTTTTGCTGCTTGCTGGCTGTTCTACTGTGTGCACGACTGTAGCTGAAGCAGCTAAAATGTGGAACCTTATGGTGGTGGGTATTCAAACTATTACTTGTTTATAAATTTTGCTGATAATTGTCTCGTGAATTTAGTAAAAATTATAGTATAATATCATCGTCAAACTTTAAATATATTATGAAATGTTCATGTTTAGAATATACCCGTAGAGTTAAGAGAAATTTTACTAACATATTATCACACAACAATAAAGTGGCTTAGTGTACAATTTAGCATAATATGATCATCAAATTTTAAATACGGTTAATTATTAAATGTTCGTGTTTACATTACAAGGGGTGACTTTAGATACATTTTACCCAAATTTCGTATATAACTTCAATCGATTCGAGCAAACCAACAAATTTAATTAATTGTCGATGCTAGGAGTGCCCACTTTATATAATAACACGTTGTTATTGTAAAGGAAATACGTTTCCCGAATATTAAACTCAAACAGAAGCTCAGAGCCGAATTTTAGTTGGATACATTGTTTGAATAACAATTAATTCTTCGTATCACAATTTTACTTGACGCTGTAAGCTTTTATTTTATTTCTATATGATTGATAAGCTTCATTTAAATCATTACTACATTATAGATATAAAAATCTCTAGATGCAAGCTTTATGTATTATGGGTAATTTACTAAAATTTAAATTTATATAATTAAACACTATTGAATAGAAATTTTAGATTACATTTACAACTGAGATTAACTTTATTAATCTCGCATAAATGTACCTATGTAGTTGTTCTTAGCTTCATTAATTCATATTACATCTACGTATCTGCATTATTTACCTACATATTTAATAAAGCGATTTAATTTCGTATAT
Organism: Colias croceus; assembly: GCF_905220415.1. Taxonomy (NCBI): domain Eukaryota; kingdom Metazoa; phylum Arthropoda; class Insecta; order Lepidoptera; family Pieridae; genus Colias; species Colias croceus. Next base: position 5,514,583 of record NC_059538.1, read on the forward strand.
CATACTCCAAAAGGAGACCAGGCTCTATAATCTTAGTACGACCTCTGTCTGGATTCATATACCCATTTAGAACTTTTTTTATTAATAAAGCCATCTGTATTATATTATTTAATAAACAAGCTACATACGCGAGTAAGTTGTGAATAACTAAAACTACTAACTATGGAATAGTCAAATCAAAATCTAATACGAATGTTAGTATAGTAAATTATGAATAATTATAATGTTGTTTGTCAAACGCGTAATTATTTTGAGCCTCGAGGTCGTCAAATACATTCAAATTCATTATTTACTAGCTTTAGCGTTTAGTTACGTGTTATGACGTATTTTCAAATTATTGACTGTATTTAAACGTATTCATGGATTATCAAAGTTAATTAATCACGATTGTGCCATAGTTATGTTACGGGGCGTCATCGCCGGCGCTATCGGATCGGGCGCGATTTCCGACGCTGTTCCGGACTCATCCATCCGCCACGGTACACAATCCAACGAGAATCAAACTAATGCAGAAGTTTGGATGGTCGCGCATTGCTATTTTACAACAGGCCGAGGAAGTATTTATATCAGTGAGTATAAAGTTTATTTTAAAATATCAACCTCAACTTCTATAATAATTTTCTATTCTGGCAAACGTAAAAGCTTTAGTTTTAGATTTAGAGATAGTAAGTACTTACTTCAACTTCTTCGCAACTACCATTGCATCGCACATACTTTATCGTCCAATTTAATGTAAACAACTGCTAACGTACCTATAATTATCTTCGAATACAAATTTATTGTAAACAAAACTAAATTACGTCACACTTCCATACACTCGTATCTATCTTCTATCTTATTTTTCATTTCTATTGTTACATAATTTGTTCCGCTCCATTTCACGGTTGACAGTAAAATTCAAAACCATACACAAGAGAAACAGACTTACGTCCTCAATAAAGATAAACTTATATCCGCGTGTGAGAAACATCGCGTCTTCCCTCGTCTTATCTTAACATTCCCATAGTTTCCAAACACCCAACCTGTGGATTGCACGATAATGATAAGCAGGTGATTATATTGGTGAATGACAATGTGGGTGGTGTGCGTGTCGCGTACATTACGATTGGAGCTTTGATATTTCAACATCGAGTGGGCCTGACACGCTAATACTCTGACTAGCGATCGACAAACAATATTTTTAAATGTCCTTCAACATTTCAACAATATTCGTTTCAGTCGAGTCGACTCCATAAAGTAGTTTTATTTTTGGTTTATAGGAGTCGTGTCTTTGAAGCATAAATCGTAGATATCGACGCTTAGAATACTGAAGTCTCAAAGTTAAGATCGCTTTGCCAAGTCAGGTTGTAAATAATTCTATTTGGGTTGATTCAACGTAGAATATCTATATTTAAATATCAAACATAAAAACATTCCTTTAGCACATAGCAGCACCCTTTAGAAAACGTTATTTTAACATGAAAGGTCGTATTCGTAAATCGCATCGGAGGAATTGTGGTGGCCCTGATTTAGGTAATCCTTACAATAAAATGCAAAGGGTAAAAATTTAGTAGCACTTTCTGAATCCAATTTTCACAGGTCGGGTCAAACTGATTCCACGGAAATTCAATATTTATTTAAATCTCGTGAAATCGGTACATTAAGTGAAACATGAGCTTTATTATATTACTAGTGAGAAATTATTATTTATAATCCCTTGCGAGTTAACCAACGTGTTTACAAACAATATGTAGGTACTGACGTAAGTTAATTATTCAAAAGTAATAAATGAGTTATTTAAAATACTTTCATTGTAATTTATTTCCTTAGTTAAAAACCATCCGTTTTCAAATGATGTCAATATTTGTATGTTTTATTTATTTTCATTTTGATTTAAACGTTTATTCAGAATTCAATGAATAATGGAACACCCAGTGAGAATTTATTTAATAACAAAAATATTTTACCTGACATGTACACATTGATTCGCTATTTTCAGATTTTGTTACGCTTACGCAAACATATTATATGAAAACTTATGTAAATATTTCCTTCTGTTGGTGCGGTATTATTCATATAATCGATAAATTTATGATTAATGGCTAAAAATACGAATCCAATAAAACCAATAAACAATACACACGTACTTAATACAACATTTTCATTGACACTGAATATGCCGAACATTATGTAATTGAATCCAGAACCGCGAGCGATGAATGGGCGAATACATCCTTGTGTACTCGCGAATGCAACTAGCCGTCGGCTTTATGTGCTTCAGACTTCAATTTTCCAAGCTGACGTAGGTGAAAATCTATTTGCCGGTGGATGCACAGAAACTTTTTATAAGGTTAACGAGTGCTAGGTATACAGTATACTTACTCGCAATGAATGCGCTCAAGGCTTTCACGCGGGCTTCAATGTAATTAGAGCGCCTCCCGTTTTTTCTCCATAAGTGGTTTTGGAGCGTTTTTGCACACTCGCTTTGTTTACACGGTAACCGAAAAAAGCTGTTTAAAGTGTCAACATCTATTTAGGCCTGACCTTTAGCTTGGTTTATATACACGTTAAAAGTTTGCTTACAGCTGTTGTAAGGTGTATATGCCTAATATTTTTATAACTTGCGAAGGTAAATTAGTTAAGAATTCTCAAAGAAAAAAGAAAAAAACATACCTAATTATATTATTTGTTTTAGACGGTAGAAGACCTAGAAGCGCATTGCAAGAAAACTGGAATAGAAATAGTGACAAGACAGTCCTTTTTATCGGACCCGAGCGACGCGGTGCGCAACCTTCGCCGGCAGGACGCCCGGGTCATCGTGGGCCTGTTCTACGTGGTCGCGGCCAGGCGGGTGCTCTGCGAAGTTTACAAACACAAGCTCTATGGCAAATCTTACGTTTGGTTTTTTATTGGTGAGTGTGAATTTGGAGTTATAAAGAATAATTTTTATTAGAGGAAATCACTAATGCAATTTATAAAACATTCTTCTTACAAATAGGTACCAAAAATAAAGAAGTAGAATGATATCCTCATATTTCTTATCTTATGAGCATTTACCTTTACAGTTCCCCACCGTTAATGTCACAAACAACCTTTCAGATGTTGAATTTTAGCCAATTTACCTTGCGTAACCGTAATGAAAGCGATAACAATTTTAAATCTCGTAGCACAGCCGTGTAAATAACGAAAAAGCGGGCCACTATTAAATCCGATTTGTTTGAACACGCACAAACGGTTCGGTTAATAACAAAACTGACACGAGATTACTTTTATTAACTTAACCGTAGTAAAACAAAGGATTATCAGATTCGAAATCGCACATCATTAAGAGCTGCGACGACGCCGCGATGGGGGAGCTTTATAAATTGTATGTAATGTGGATTATGAGAGAAATGACGCGATAGCGCAATGCGCCCATTAGTCTTTTCCCACGCTATTACGTTTTAATATCGGTTAACGTATATTTCAAACGTTTATTTGAACTTTTTCAAATTCATTATTCATTTCTCAAACTACAGTTTAACAATGGATATTTTTGTATTCTTTCCCGTACATTTGTACGGAGAAATAATAAACGACTGGGATATTTTATTTGGAAAAAGGACATTTTTTGTAGTTACCCTCGTTATAAATCATCATTACGCCACCGGACTACAAAAGTAGCATCGGAGCAAAACGCTTTTTAAATTAAATAATATTATACCCTTTTAAAACGGAACACTTTGTTTCTTTGGTAGACATAAAATGTTATTATGCCAATAATAAAAAGGAAAACGCAGTAAAAGAATTGTTTAATTAAGTACAAGCAGTTACTTACAGACATTTTATTAAAATGGTAATTTCAATTCATAGTAGTGCTGCGATAAGGCTTTAACAAAGACATTTTTCAGACGGATCCCAGGAGATAATTCGAGATGACGCTAGAATAATGGATTTCAGAAAGTAACATTTATGACCTTTAGGGCTACTACATGTATTTCAGTTGTACCAATGAATAGGTAGGTACTATTCTTATTGCGCTTGCCATATTATGTTATGTATATTTAATTCGCAAAGAATACTTCTCTGTCAAAATGCGTTTGATATTGTATGCAATTTATTATTATTTAATTTGCGTAACATATTAAATTATAAAATTTTTAATACGAGTAAAACGTTGAAAGTAAACGAAGCTTTATTTCTATGTACACCTAACTATGTACATAGCGACATGCTAGATACAAAATGGAATAAAGAGAAAAAGACATTAGAAGGAAGCGAAACATTGGACTCGACCTAGAATCACGTCTTCTAATGAAAGAGAAACAGTGACGTAATTTTAAGCAATCCACGTTTGTCTTAAATAATTCAGGAGCTGCGTCGCGTTACGTTCGCAGCAGATGACGCCTGTTTTACCGTATTTTGCTTTATCTTCGACTTTGCAATCGTACATAAAATGGAACATCAATAAAACCAGATTTGTATATTCATGAATCTGATTCGAGCAGAACAATCGCGAGGGTTTCTGACATCGAGAATTGTCTTTTGTAGTAAATCATTTATGCGCGATTGTATCAAATTATTCTGAATACATTTCTTGATTGTAAAATTTGTATCAGGACAGAAATATGAGTGTTCTGTTTCCTTGGAATATTCTCTCTGCAAACTTTAATAACTTTAATGCAATGTAATACAAAGCGGTCTGTAAGTATGAAATAACATTGTTTTATATTGCAACATTAAAGAACAGATAACAAGGACTTTTTCTTTGCAGATAGCAGCTGATTTAGGAGACAATAAAGTGTTTTCTTATTGTCTTTTCATTTATTAAAAAAAAAATCAAAGCTTTTTGTAAAAATCTGCAACCATTAGCATATGGAAAGTGTATTCGCAATCAATTTCAATCCTTCCATTCATGGAACGTTGCGGTGAAGTGATTGAAATTAGTATCGGAACAAAGATATCCTAGAACTTTCTGATAACAATCAAATGGTTGATTCTTTACATGTATCTTTATTATTATTACTAGCTTACCGCCCGCGACTTCGCCCGCTTTCTCTAAAACGATTTGAGATTTAAACTATCTCTCAAGTTGGATCGAACTGCACATGGTGTGCGAATTTTATTATAATCGGTTAAGTGGTTTAGGAGTCCATTGAGGACAAACATTGTGACACGAGATTTATATATATTATGAAGATGTCATAGTTCAATAGTAGTATAACCTCTAGCTCTAATTACACCTAATTGGTTTAACTACAGGTTATCTTGAATTTATATTTTTTGGTTTTTATGGCATTCAAATGCTTTATAAATATAAATTTATAAAGGATAGAAAAAATTCGATCACGAGGCGGGACTTGAACCCGCATCCTTCGCGCCATTCCGGTGTGTCCCTTAAGACACATAAAACTGAAAGGATAGAATAAATTCGATTGCTCAGGCGGGTCACGAGTGGCTGAGTTGGTTAGGCATCCGCCCCGGAATGGCGCGAAGGATGCGGGTTCAAGTCCCGCCTCGTGATCGAATTTTTTCTATCCTTTATAAATTTATATTTATAAAGCATTTGAATGCCATAAAAACCAAAAAATATAAATTCAAGAAAAGGTCGTGTTCCATCGTTACAATATTGTATTCACTGAAAAGTGCTTCATATTGGTTGAAATGGTTGTTAAATCATCTCAATAGATGGCGCGCGGTGTGTCCCTTAAGACACATAAAACTGAAAGGATAGAATAAATTCGATTGCTCAGGCGGGTCACGAGTGGCTGAGTTGGTTAGGCATCCGCCCCGGAATGGCGCGAAGGATGCGGGTTCAAGTCCCGCCTCGTGATCGAATTTTTTCTATCCTTTATAAATTTATATTTATAAAGCATTTGAATGCCATAAAAACCAAAAAATATAAATTCAAGAAAAGGTCGTGTTCCATCGTTACAATATTGTATTCACTGAAAAGTGCTTCATATTGGTTGAAATGGTTGTTAAATCATCTCAATAGATGGCGCGCGGTGTGTCCCTTAAGACACATAAAACTGAAAGGATAGAATAAATTCGATTGCTCAGGCGGGTCACGAGTGGCTGAGTTGGTTAGGCATCCGCCCCGGAATGGCGCGAAGGATGCGGGTTCAAGTCCCGCCTCGTGATCGAATTTTTTCTATCCTTTATAAATTTATATTTATAAAGCATTTGAATGCCATAAAAACCAAAAAATATAAATTCAAGAAAAGGTCGTGTTCCATCGTTACAATATTGTATTCACTGAAAAGTGCTTCATATTGGTTGAAATGGTTGTTAAATCATCTCAATAGATGGCGCGCGGTGTGTCCCTTAAGACACATAAAACTGAAAGGATAGAATAAATTCGATTGCTCAGGCGGGTCACGAGTGGCTGAGTTGGTTAGGCATCCGCCCCGGAATGGCGCGAAGGATGCGGGTTCAAGTCCCGCCTCGTGATCGAATTTTTTCTATCCTTTATAAATTTATATACAGGTTATCTTTTTTGGATTGGATTTTCTCAAGAGAAGACTTAGAAGAAAAAATACCTACTGAATCACTTACACATAAAATAACTATATTGTTATTTCTCGGTTCACTCTATTAAGGCATTTCTTGGTTCAGGCAATTCAGCAAAGGTTATTTTGGGTCGGAAAAATAAATATTTATCAACAACTATAGCCATATATACAGCTGATGTCGACAAGAAAAAGTGATAACATTACCCGCAGGCTGTGTTTGTTATCGAAATAAATAATGCATGGTTTCGAATCCTGGCTCATTGAGATTCATAATCTCGCGACGAACCGTTTGCCCGTTTGTGTCGACACAATAGGAATGGGTTGAGGAATATATTTGTCAGTGTTTTTTAAAAAGTTTTCTTCTTCCTTATCTGTGTCAGCATAATATAACCCTAACGCATCCTTTTGTAAATGAATGTATGTTTAAGAAATTAGATATCAGAAACTGATTCATGTACATACCTATCTAGCTCAATTGTATTCGTATTAAAAGGAAAATATAATTTTCCTTGCTCTGTCGTGTCTTTGTACTGTCCAATAAAATTCATCGTCAGACTGTAGAGCAAAGTTGCACCTAAACATATTAATTTTTATAGCGTAGGTATTTAATATTTATTATCGTAACTCTCCTTCGGGGGTGAATTTAATTGACATATTTTAACTTCAATTCTCGTATTAACCATATACTTCAATTTATCCATGTTCTTTATTAACTTTAGGTTCAATATACAATTATATTTACACGTGTCGACATAGCATAACGCGCGCACTCCACCGTTAATGAAATTTGTGGAATTGTAAACTCATAACATGTTCAGCTTATGTGCTAATAACATTGCCGTATTGCCACCTAAATATGTCACTTAATCAAATTAAGTAGCAAGCTTCGATATGAAATGTGGACCAGGAATTATTGAATTTGCTCCAATAGTTGTTCGAAAGTTAATCAATAATTTATTTAATACTAGATAATAAATTTGCCGAAATATCTACTTACATCTACATACGCGTGATTCATACATTTCACACTTTTAAGATTGAAAGAATATTTTTAAAAATTCTTGAAACTAGAAAACGAACACTTACCTTTCACCCATATCAACCTATTATCAACATCATCACTACATATTATAAAACAAAGTCGCTTTCTCTGTCCCTATTTCCCTATGTTCCTTTGTATGCTTAAATCTATAAAACTACGCAACGGATTTTGATGTGGTTTTTTTTAATAGATAGAGTGATTCAAGAGGAAGGTTTTAGTATATAATTTATAAGGTTTAAGACAAAGCGGGCGAATCCGCGGGCGGTAAGCTAGTTACGCATATGTACAACATATGTAAACATTTGCAGCATACCGCATGAAATATGAGTAATATAACATTATATTACGTTCGTAACATTTGCTTTAAAACCTTCTGTCGCAGTAAATCGGTTTAATCAGCCAATAAATTATTATATTCCGACAGGAAGGGGACAGGAAGTAGGTACGTGGATATCCATTTTATCAACTCGAATTCTTTTTCATTTAATACACTAAATTTGATTAAATGGCGTGATTTATAGCCATTTAAATAAATTAGATTATATTATATTAGAATACTGAATGAAGGCAGCTGGAAACAGGAGGAAATGGGGACAGTTGGAGGAGGCCTATACCCGAAAGGGGCCAGGACATTTAACCTAACTGCATTTTTAATATTTTCATGTATTATGTATCTTTTGTTGTAAACTGTATCTAAATGTCATGGATTATAAAGGCTAAATAAATAAATAATATTAGAATAAACTTACATTAGACCTTCTTTATGTTACCGGAAAGCAAGCGGTCAGGCGTGCGTGCGTCAGAAATGCCTCTAATTAAATATGACCCTTGAGTTATGTAGAGGTCCTTAATTAAAAATAACCCTTACAAACTTTGTCATATATGTGTAAACTTATATTAAATTTTGCTACCTACACGGATTTACGGTTTCTTAACTTACTGCTCATGTGCAAGTAAGACTAGGATTAGGAGAACTATAGTGGATAAGAAACTAAAAAAAAAGTAATAGCCGCTAACCTAATCCCTAACCTAATTTAAGGAGAAGATAGTGCTGGAACAACCCTGTACCTCAGAAAGCAAATAGGTACCTAAAGCTATCGATCCTGTACTTAATTTCCCCTCGATTGTGTCTTCTATAGAGGTAATATCTGCGGAAATGCAAAAGGGAGAACATGTCGTGTATTCGCGCAGTATACTATTATATTATCAGCATATTATTATCTTAGGCGTTATTGACTAATTTCCATTGAGATGAGTTGCCGCACGTAGCCAAAATTCGGTCAAAAGTAGGACTATAATTAAGCATTCACGTCAGTCCGAAATTGGAACAAATTATCACATTATACATACAAGATATTACACAACTAGATTGGCTTATCCCATCTGGTACTAAGAATAGAATGGATATGAGCCTTCGACTCGAGTACTAGTTATATCCATCGCATTATTATACTAATCGCAGCCGTATTATACGGCTGATGTGACCCAATTCTTACTAAAAGGAATTAGAATCCCTCTTAATGGCCTAAAAACATTTTAAATTTATAGAAAGGAAATGTATGTGCATTCATAACTTCATCAATGATTTTCAAACATTCATTCAATTTGTATTCGACCTCTCACTTTAAATAATTTATTAGTAGGTACTATATACCGCAATATCCCATTTTCATCGTTATTCAATCAAATAACCAACTCACAAAGACCCATTTTCCTTGATTGCTTGAATACATAATTACTTAATGTATCTTCTATCTACGCGCCGCTACGATCACAATAATATCAGTTGGAATATTGTTTTTGTGCTATCTATTTGAATTTTAAATGTAAAAATTCCATTCCACGTAAATAACACCGACCTATTTGTATGACATAATGCCTAACCCTGAATAGATATTATTGACGGCAACTGTATGCGAAGGGGTGATTTGGCAGTCTGCCATCGCTTGTTGTGTCATTCCAAGATCGGCAGGTTATCAACGTCCGGTCGACCTTAATATAAGCAAAATTGTTCCTTATTTTCATAGCAACCTTTATTCCATATTCATAACTCACTGCAGAGGTAGTCTTCTTTACTTTTGGATAAATTTTACGGAGTAATCAACGCAGTAGAATCTTTAAGGTGAAAAAAGGTAATATTGAAAATAAAGACTCTCTTAAAAATTTTGTAATAATATATGGGTACTGGTACTGCTTTTAAACTCAACCGACGTTATAGAACCGCTATGTAAAAAGTTGCTAAATTTAAAATAAACGATGGATAGCAACAAGGCTCATATTTTATGGGTTCATATTTCTAAACAAGTAAATCATGCATAGTATAACGAATTTTACACTGCTACTAATAATGATCACTATTAATACAGGGAGATACTTAGATGAATAAAAATAGAAGTGGAATCGGATTTGATGTTGATTCGCTGCAGTTTATTATCGTACGTATCTACGTTTACATCTGTGAAACTCGAACTACCGAAGTACTGTTTTATTTCAAAACTAAACTCATTCTTACACATAAGCCGAGAAAATTGAATTTACTTGAATATAACATTGTTTCATTCACATTTTATAAAATTTTACCTCAGCCAAGTTTATAAAACACTTAATTAAGGTAACGTAGCGTCACTGATATTGCCTTCGGCTTTTCAGTATATTTTAGGTTGAGAATATTTTTTAGGTATAATTTTTATCTGAAATTTAAATTATGAACTTAAGTTTTTACAATTCGTTGAAAATACGATAAAATAAGTTGAAACAATAATAAAAGTAATTTTAAAGTATTATTATATTTTGACGATTTATTACTCGTAATATTCGTTTCACTGTCTGAAAGGGTATCCACATATTTACAAGATAATGAATGGTACCTAGTACCTAATCGTTACTAATTAAGCCCGTCAATCTAATAACAAAAAATTTCATAATAACTATGAAACTGACATTTAACAAACCTTATTTACATAATTAACTTAGGTTAGGTACTTTAAAATATGCTGAAATATTCCCTGAAATCATTTTGTACATGGTTCGTTAGTAGTAAAAGTAAAAAGCCCGTGGCCTCTCAAAACATCTAGCTACGCTTCCACGTGAATACACGATTATTATTATAATATAGTTGCCTGGGGGAGAACACATATTTATTTGCCTCAAGCTTAGCTGACAACAAACAGTACAAAGGGAACGTAGATAAAGATTGCGTTTAATGTTAAGGAATACACGTAGATACAAAATAACAGAACATTTGTTTCATTATTGTGTAGGTACGTTTGTGCTACGTATCGATATGTGTTTCAGTCAGATACGACTCTTCTTCAGCCTTGTAGTCATGTTTAATAAATGTATAAAGATTAGATCTTTAATTAGCTACCTGCTAGCAGTAGCCAATTAATTTTAGCCAGAACCGAGATCAAAGGAAAGGCAGTTAAGCCTTATCACAAACAGCCGATATCACTGCCATTCACGGAAATATTATGTCAAACGTCAAAGTCAGTGTCAATCATCAAACGATCTAGTTACGCGGTGAACTTGGTAAACGTCGTATCGATAGCCATTTTGTAGTAATTTCATTACGTTAGTATATCAAAGCTCTCTCTTGTTTTCGACGACAAAATTTAGGGTAGCTGTGGAGTTGCCAGACCGACGGTAATAATACCGCGGTGGGTCAAGTATGCGTTTACGTGGAGTACGTACAAACATCGTGGCGTCTGAACATTCCAGTAATTCATTCACGTTGTTTTCCTTTCGTTTCCTGCATTAGAATTGGATATTTCTGTTCGGCGAGAGGCATTTCACTTTATAGAAGTTTTGTGATAAAAGTGTTTTCCGTTATGAGGCTACCCTATTCATTCCGCCCCTCTGCTTGAAACGGGATAGAAGCAATCAAAGCAATCGATTGATATTTGGAATTTAATATTAAATAACATTGAATAGTTTTGACAATCTGAATAGTTATATATTTGGTGGAAATGTTTACTTTGTTCCATAAATACATAAATAATAATAAAAAATTAAAGAGTGTGTGTACTTATGTACAGGCGTTAGAAGTTATATTTCTTTGTCGTATGGAAAAAAATACTAGAATGTACAACTTGAACATAGTTATCAATTTTCATACCAGCTCGAACTAACTTCATGCTGTTAAATGGTGTTGGTGTGCGCGCGAAAATTCACTCTCATCATTTTTCTCCATCGCGCCAAAAGAAGTATAGGTAACTTCAATTAATCAATTACAAACAATAATTAATCGAATGTTCATATTAATCTGTCACCTGTAAAAAGTCAAATAGGTACGGACAAATAGAATACATTTTTGAAATGGTAGTTTTATGTGTTATTCGATGAATAAGTTTTAACCAAGTATTGAAAAATCGGCCCTAAATCTCCTATTTCTGTTTATGCTGTCATAAAAGTTACTATAAAATTATAATTCGGTAATATCTAATGATATTTTTATGTTTAAAATAATGAATATATGACAAAAAATCACGTTAAAGCTAACTAGTTTAACCCGCAAGTCACGATACTTACACGTGTGTGTATTCCCGAAGAGTCCCCTTTCGGAGAATGGAGCAGATGCATTATATCTGTTTCACTAATCGATTTTCTTGACGGACAAGTGTGTGATTAGCTTGATGTGACCTGCCAAACCCACATATTATTAAAATATTGCATAGCTTCTATCGCGGGCCTTGGGCGCGGGGACCGAATCGAGAAATTCCGTAACGAAAAAACCTCACGCTCCCCACTCCAACGGGCGGAGGTTTGGCTTGAAGTCATATTACCGCGGCAGCCCCCGAGTGCCACACGTCGTTTTATATTTTTTTATAATTCACCAAAGGGAATGAAACCCAGCACAACTTGGTTCTATGCGCACTTCACAGTTTACACATATAAAATAATAAACACAAGATTTACATAAAACAAAGTTAGAAAATTCACGACGAGAATTTGATAATGTAAACGAAATTTAATAAAACAACGACATTCTATTAAGCTTTTATTACTTGCCGTGAGCCGACATTTTGACTAAATAGAACGTTTATAATTAATATTAATCAATATTAAATCTTTCATTAAGGTTGGTATGAGGATAATTGGTTTGAAACTAATTTGGAGCGGGAAGGTGTGGACTGCACGGCGGAACAGATGCGAGAGGCTGCGGAAGGTCACCTTACCACGGAGGCTTTGATGTGGAACCAAAACGCGAACCAGACCACTATCTCGGGAATGACTTCAGAAGACTTCAGGTATGATAGTTATTTTCATAACAGCTAGTAGAATGGCTATAGAAAATCTCAATAGATTGTTAACTTAGGAATTAAAATATGAGAGAAAATTATGAACACAAAATTACATTTTCATGTTACCGTCAATCTATTTATCATGCAGTGCATTTTACTCTCAATAAAAAAACACATATTACACTTATCATCGTAACATAATAATCATCAAATGACGCTGTTTATTACGCAAAGATCATACAAACTCCAAAGCACTACACAAATCCGTCAAATAATTTTGCGCATCATTCCCTTTCAAAAACTTCACAATATCCAAGAGCATCGGCGTGTCGTACTTTCGGAAATCTAATTTTATGTGACAACGACTTCTTTTGTACGAACACATAGAATGGAAAACACGTTCATGCGGCGAGATAGCAAACAAAACCGCTTGTCACAACTTTTACGGGTTGGGGTTAAGCTATTCTTTCTGCGTGCGTATAGTGGCACTCGGCATCAAACATCGGGAAAATTACCTTTGGATTGCCGGTTTTCTCTTGTTTTAAACTTTCTCAGACAAATAAGAACTTATCCAGATAGTTATTAAACATAGTCATTATCCTATTAGCCTCTTGGACACTCGAAAAGCAATAAAGGTGCTATTATCCGTAGTCAGAGGAGAATCGGAAATTAGATGTCTCGAGGATTATTATATGTGTCGGCTTGTCCTCACTTAAGCTGATTCATCACTTGTGATATTTATTTAATCCGCTTCCAACGGAATACGTAAGCCAAAGACCCCGTTTCTTTTTGGTATGTTTCAAAGGAATAAGCAATAAATGTTGACCATATATTAAATAGTAAATACATCACTTATGCAATTGAATAATATGTCTATAAAAAAACAAAAATATGAAAAAAAGTTACTCCAATAAAATGTGTGATCGCTCATCTTAATACACACAATTATTATCATATTACAAAGCTTACAAAAAGAATTCTCAACTTCCAAACAACATCCCATGATTTACAATCTGACAGTGGTAATAGGCATAATTTATATCACGTTCATTTCCAAATCTATCGTACATTTTTCGTAATAACATTCCGTTTTTTCATTCTCTACACTGTGCAATTCTAAAACAGCAAAGCACCTTTTTAATCAACTATTATTTTCATAAGTACGTATCATCATTCCATGTTAATGAGAAACTCGGCTTTGTTATTGTCTGGGCTTGTTTTAATCAAATTCATAAAAGGATAGACAAAATATAATAACATGGATTTATTTTGTAACACAAGGGTCTAAATGTTTATTCATTTTGAATAGATCCCGACTAAATGAAGCGCTCCGGGAAGCTGGGTATGACATCGATCGAGAGAAATTTCCAGAAGGATACCAAGAGGCACCTTTAGCTTACGATGCAGTATGGGCGGTAGCTCTCGGTAATATAATATTTGAAAATTGTACTTCTTCCTCACTCTATATGAAACGTGCGATGTAATAAAAATTCTTCTTGCAGCGTTTAATAAAACAATGGAGAAACTCCAGAAAAGCGGGCTGAGCTTGAAAAATTTTACATACACTAACAAAAAGATCGCAGACGATATATACGAGGCTATAAACTCGACTTCATTTTTGGGAGTGTCGGTGAGTATCTTGATTACCACACGCTATTGTTTATGAATTTAATATTTATGCGCCACCGACGATTCAATATAAGTTTGCGCTCGTCATACTAATGACGTGAGATTGAGTTTCATAGCTGGCTAACAGCAACATTTCTCGAAACAAATTGGCGGAAAGATTCGCGTTACTTCATTATTTTGTTCTAATAAAGGTGCAGAAATTATAATTGGAGTAGTTGTACTTATATTAATTTAGATAAACAATAAATCAAAATAATTGTCGGTCGTTGGAAACTTTGAAAGGAGCGATAAATTAGATTGAAAATTGAGTTTGCATATTATATAAAGCCGCCCATAAAAGTGATCCGATAAGCATGTATGAGACTACTTGGAGTTTTATCGCAGGGATTGGTGGCGTTCTCGTCCCAGGGAGATCGAATTGCGCTGACACAAATAGAGCAGTTGTACGACAACCATTATGTGAAACTTGGCTATTATGACACACAAGCAGATAACCTTACATGGTTGGAACGCGAGCGCTGGGTTGGTAAGTGTGAACTTCTTTATTTTAAAGATCACATCTCGAAAGAAAAGGAATATATTTTTCGTATCCAAAATAAACGTTTCGTATCCAAACTGGCCAGTTCTTTTAGTAAAATATAAAAACCGGCCAAGTGCGAGTCGGACTCGCGCACCGAGGGTTCCGTACAAACCTGCAAGGTTTACAATTAAAAAAAAATATATTATGTGATGTAACTAAAAATTTATGGTTTTCGTAATTTTTCCTTTATCTATGCTATAAGACGTTGCTTCGTTCCCAATTTCAAGATCCTGAGTTCACGGGAAGCACCCTGTAGGTTTTGATTCCCTTGCAAGTGTCGAAAATTTGCGGCATAAACGGCTGTATCTTTTGATTGCGTTGGCTTAGAAGTTTGATTTTTTCACAGCTTCAAGGGACAGTAGACTTGAGTAATTAATATAAATTTCAGCTTCATACCTCCACGCGTTCCTGAGAAAAAGGGTCTTGACAGACGGACGGACGGACGGACAGACGGACAACAAAGTGATCCTATAAGGGTTCCGTTTTTTTCCTTTTGAGGTACGGAACCCTAAAAATAAAATCAGATTTAGTGTATGTAATTCCTCATTTCGAATCCCTGATGGTATACCGTAAATATGGATTATAATATAGGATAAATGACATAAATGCTCTCATAATGGTAAAATGGTAATTTACATCAAAATTCATTTGCGCAAAATGCATGAACAATACACAATTTTGCTCTCTATTTTTCGGCCGTGATCGGTTGACCAATTTCATACCTTATTTATAGAATAGCCCCGAAATGTTGCTATATTTACCTTAATATTCAATGTTATTATAATCCTGGGCTTTACTTTGTTACAAATAACATAGCAAGATAGTCGCAAATATATATTCGAATAACATAACAAGAACTGTTTTAAAAAGGATGAACATCCATCAACGTTAAACTTTTGATAACGCCAATAGTCTAGTTAGACTTTAGAACAATAACTAATGGTTCCTTGGGTTATGTATTACGTGTTCCAGTATTTATCTTGCAGTTTACGATATTATAAAGTGCGATTATATATTAAAATTTAGACTTATAACAAGAAGAGTGTTTGATAAACATTCTCGAAAACTTTCATAGCTTATATTTCATAGAGCCTTTTAAATTTTCATAACCTACAAGCAAAACAAATATAATTCTGAATACGTTCGTTCAAATGTTACCTATACTAAGGCAAGACAACATTTTTTCAATTATTAAAAAAAAGAATAACATATAACTAACTTAACACTATAATAGTATTTTTTTTTTCAATCTATAAGAAGGTAGAACGTATAAAATCCTGAAAGAATATTCCTAAAAATTATTATAATAGAAGGACCCCATCATTTACCAAATCTAAAAAAATCCATTAATCAATTACCAAAAACCAGCATCTTTTAATGAAATGTCTTTTTATATCCGAAGCGATAATAGGTAGGTACACTTGCTTCCAAAATTCTTTTATTAATTTCCAAAAGTTTCGCGTTCTTCAGCGTGAAATCATAATGGGGCCATTAGAACGCGTTAAAATGATATCATTAGGAACTTTACTAAAAAGTTGTTCGCCAAAATTCCACCCAGATTACCCAGGCTTAATACTTATCTTTTTCAACCGATTAGCACCTCGTAAGATAAATGTGAAATACCATTAAAACGTGCAAAATTAAATCGAATTCCAATAATTACAACTTGAATTATGATTGCTGATTGTGTGTTCAGCGATACTGCATCGTTAATAACTTCGTAAATATGTTATATTTCGTGCAAATTTAATTAACCTAGATCAGATATTTTAACAAGGAAACCGCAGAAATGACTTTACAGATTAATATTTTTATCAGCATAGCTGCATATATGCAAAAAATAACTCATACCTGAAAACAATTATGAGGGTAGGTACTTATTTTTTTCAATGTGCTTGGTTATATGTGGTTAATACGAAGTTTTCTTTAAATCACAACGTTGAAAATTGTTGTACAAGTACTATCATAAAATGCTACAAAATTACATCTGTCGATGAATTACTTATTACCTAATCTTGCTAGCGATGAAATACGCTTTGTGGAATCTACAATGCTATCATTAATATTGGGAAAATTAAAATTTTGTGTATAAATTTATAAAGGATAGAGTAAATTCGATTGCTCAGGCGGGTCACGAGTGGCTGAGTTGGTTAGGCATCCGCCCCGGAATGGCGCGAAGGATGCGGGTTCAAGTCCCGCCTCGTGATCGAATTTTTTCTATCCTTTATAAATTTATATTTATAAAGCATTTGAATGCCATAAAAACCAAAAAATATAAAATTTTGTGATTTTTCTTACCAACCCTAAAACAATTTACATAAAATACATAAAACTATATTTAGTAGAGCTTTTCCTATAAAAATTTAACGATATCTCTAACCAGTGGTTCTCGTATTTCATGCTGTTTGCAACATCGAGGTCCAATTTATGAATAAAGTTGCGTTTTCATTTCACTCACAATGTTTGTTAGAAACGGTTTGCATGTTATTTTGAACAAGCTGAGATAAAAACTAGGTAACTAAAATTATCTTTCCAAACAAAGTAAATATTAGATTTACAGTGTAAATAGACAGTTATTCAGCTTTAGTATAAATACAGCTTCTAAAAAATGGAGTGTAGTATTTGAAAAAATTTTACAGCATAAAATGGGTACTTGCCAAGTAGAGGTGGAATATTCAATGGAATTATTAATTAAAAGGATAAATGAAAATTATTTTTTATTAATTTTAATTTATTCTCTTAATATTACCTATGTGAGATGACAAGAGCAAATCACAAAAACAAAAACAGAAAATTTTCATAAGCTGTGGTAGTGGCGTTTTACTTGATGGTACCCTTGAAATTGCATAAATTTTATCCCCGACTAATTATACATTAAAAAAATGTAATTTTTGTTACAACAGGAGGGAAAGTACCACCAGACCGCACGGTAGTTGTGAACGAGTTGCGAACAGTTTCGTTGCCTCTGTTCGCCTGCATGACTGCTCTGTGCATAGCTGGCATCCTCGCAGCGATCGCTCTTATCGTATTTAACATCATGCACAGACATCGACGGTAAGAAATACTTTATTATTGTCAACCACATTCTCATCTCAATTCTATTGAAAATCCCTGCGTTTATGTGACTAGAACTTAATGCTTACAGACTTTTCCGACGTGTTTATATATTTTTTATTTGCTTCTCCGAATAACTTTAGCTAAAGGTATAAACTCCCTATGCAATTATGATTAAATGTTTTCTTCCTCTCTAATCTTTATGGTGTTTTTCTCGATCTCCAGTTATCTATCCGCTAAGTTATTGATATCGTTCCGATATCCGTAATCCAGCGACTCGATTTTATTACCGGTGAACGTCAGAGCGGTCGTTAAAGACCGAGTTACGTCTGTAAATATTTCCACGTTGTTTATGTCTGTACGTAATAATTTTATGGCAGGGTGATCCAGTGGTCGCATCCAGCTTGCAACACTGTAATGTTGTGCGGGTGTTGCGTTTGCTTCGGGTCGGCTATAGCGCTGGGCGTGGACGGGCGCTGGGTTCAGCCGCAGCACTTTTCGGGGCTGTGTGCGGCGCGAGCGTGGCTATTGGCCATGGGATTCTCTATGGCGTACGGTGCTATGTTCACCAAAGTGTGGAGGGTGCACAGACATACAACGAAGCCGAAAGTAGAATCGAAGGTAATTTGAAAAAAAATACAATGCTATATAACTTAGAGGTAAGTAGGTAAGGTAGGTAACTTCATACATAATAATTATTTGCAAATATTTAATCCTATCACGGCAAAATCATCCTATTATCTAAAAAGTCCGCTTTCTAATCTAAAAGAAAATTACTGAATAAGTTGACATCGCCATGTAAGAGAAATTTTCTCAATTCGCGTTCACTCTCTTCACAATATAAAACAATTTTCGAATCGCAGGCAATTTATGTCTTCGCTCGCAAGTTCAAATTCTTCGCAACAGCGCTTCATTTTATTTATAGCACGCAATTTGTACCGTAATGACTTTATCTGTTTTTAGTACATTAGGCGTTAACTGAAATTTGTAGGGCGCGTTTTCTGCGATACTGTGATGTTTTCAATTTACATCATATTAAGTGTGTTTATATATGATTTGAATATACATGAAAGTTGCTATATAATCACGAACAATTTCAGAATTGAATTGCTTCATAAAAGGTCTTATTTTCGTTTATATTGGAATGAGAAAATAACATCTGAATGTTAACGTATATTTGGAATATTATAATGTGAATGGTTCGTTTGTAGCAAACGGGAGAAATGAAGGGAATAAATTCCACCCGAGCGAACTCGCGGTTCTGTTGTGACGACAAACGCATAAATCTAAAAGACAATATCCGTAACGAATAATTTACACAATAGACACTGAGGCTACGCTTGTTGCAATAGAACCGAGATAAAGCTAAGCCACGACATTATGGCCGGCTCTTGATCGTCTTTCGAAAATAACTTTAAAGCTTAACCTATTGTAAAACAGTGGGATTAGTTACGAAGAGCCAGTTTGAAGTTTAATGAGAAGATTTGTTTTGGATAAGAACGACTCTAGTTGTATAGGTATATTATACTGATTACTTTAAAAAATCAGACGTTTAACCAAAGCGAAAAGAATATCTATTTAAAGAAATTGCAGTACCTAAAAGTACTAGTAGCTGACTAATTAGACAAGTTAAATTCCACAAAAGCAAGTAACTCATTTTTCATAGACCCAACATAACGGAACTGTTTCTTTAATGAATGGCTCATTTTTTAACGTGTTTAAATTGTTTTTGTTTTTTCAAACGAAACGCGCTTTCATGTAAACAAATTTTCTTTATCTAAATATTATGAACAATCTGCTTAGTATTTTAATATTTGTACCTATCAACACAAAATTGTAACATTTTAAAATTACATAAGTATCAATAAAACCTACTATGAAAGATTATGAATCAATAACGTACACAATATTAAAATAATAGTTTATTACATTGCTCTAAAGCTGTTTCATTAAACAAATACAATTTTAGAAACGCATGCACGGTTGGAAGCTGTACACTATGGTGGGCGGTCTCCTCATAGTAGACGTGGCAATATTGACCGCGTGGCAAATACGGGATCCGTTGCAAAGACGAGTCGAGATATTCCCTCTGGAAGCGCCTCGACACCACGACGACGATGTTCATATACGGCCAGAATTGGAACACTGTGAAAGCGAACATAATGCTGTATGGCTGGGTGAGTAATAATAATTGTTGAATATGCAAGAGGGAATACTGCCAGATGCAATATAAACCTAGAATAATCGAAAATTTTGTTGCTCATAGTTGACTTATTGATGAATAGAACGACTTTTCATTACTACTTCATACGACAAAGATTTCAGATTCAGACGCAGCAAAAACCATCAAAAATATTTGAAGTCAATTTGCAACTTTTGATGCACATAATTACCTGTCTCATTAACATTTGAGCATACAACTCTTAAATAGCGTTAAACATTAATATGCATACTTGTTGACTTATTTAATTAATAAATTATTATGCACGGGTCTATAAGTTCCGATACATCGACTACGTGATTTATGCATGAAGCGATTAATTATTCAGGATTGTTCGAAATACTAACCGTTGCAATTAACTGACCTACTCCGATGGTTCGCTGAAAATCCGTTTACAACGTATTATGAATTTTAATCACAATAAAACTTACTACGACTATAAATAGCTGTGAGCTAGTCGGGTAGCTTTCCGAGCACAAATGGGATTAAATTTTAGTTTGACATTCAGCTAAAACATACTGCATCGATTTTATAGTTAGACCAACTTACACAACGATGAAATGCTCCAAGTTAACTCTTAAACTAATACTGCGAGTGGTTGCGTACTCAATTCATAAATACTTAATTATATGCCATACATTTACATTTCAATTTGATGTTATTTAGAAATGAATTTCCGGTCCTTTATATTCAGCATTAACTTCGAAATAGAATATTATACACTTCTAAGAAATATAACGAGCTCCTTTGCGAGAAATTCTCGAGTTCCACTCGTATTATTCTTAACAGCGATGAAAGCCTTCGAAAGATGCCAAAATAGAAGCTTCTGGAGGAAACTCTATATGAACGCATTCTTCAAGAGGAGCTATTACTTAAAACAATTTTACTTCCTCCGCCCATGAAGTTCTGAAAGCTAATTATTAAGGAAATTTAAACCGTATAATTCAGTCCCTAAAACGATGAAAACATAAATAAGTCTCAAATAAAGTCCACCGCAAACTCATTTGCGAGCCGGCGGTAACTTAGCGAGCAGAAATTAAAAAGTTTTTAATTCTTAATCACATCTGCTTTGTCCATAAAATGGTGCAATACTCAAAACATTTCTTTGCTAACCAAACTCAAGTTGTAAAGAGTTTAATTCGTAGCTTTTGTTTTTATTTATAACTTATTAATTAGGTAGATATAAATGGATAAGATAAACTGATAATAGTACTTCTATATATATAATTCATAAAGCAATTACAGTTTCAATTTTAATCTTTCTATTCAATAATATATGTATGTGTGTGGATGCAAAAAATACATAACCATCCGTTTCAGGCGTAATGTACGGCTACAAAGGGCTCGTATTAGTCTTCGGGCTATTCCTTGCCTACGAGACGCGGTCCGTGAAGGTTCGCTCCATCAACGACTCCCGCTACGTGGGCATGAGCATCTACAACGTGGTGGTGCTCTGCCTGATCACAGCACCGGTCACTCTGGTGATAGCCAGCCAGCAGGACGCGGCGTTCGCGTTCGTTTCCCTTGCGATTGTCTTCTGCTGTTTCCTGAGTATGGCCCTCATTTTTATACCAAAGGTATGTATTAATCACTACATAGTATAAAACAAAGTCGCTTTCTCTGTCCCTATGTCCCTTTGTATGCTTAAATCTTTAAAACTACGCAATAATAAATAGATAGAGTGATTCAAGAGGAAGGTTTTAGTATATAATTTATTAGGTTTTAGACAAAGCAGGCGAAGCCGCAGGCGGTAAGCTAGTTACTATATAAAAGAGTAAAGGTATACCTAATTTATACCGAGTGTTTAAACTCTGCAGCTGTTTCCAAAATGCATCAAAACTAGGAGATATGATACGTATTTATAGGGATTTAAAAAATATTCGAGGACTAATTCGTATTTGAAACATTTTTTTCATAAATTGCATTGTTCAGAATTAGTCATATCGATGGCTGTACAAACACATAGATTGGATAATACCGTGGGCAATAGGGAAATCGAAAACACGAGCGGCAGGCTTATTCATATATTCCGATGGGGATAAATGTATGTTAGAGTTGAATGATTTGAATATAAATCAGTGTACGTTCATAGAAACTTGTAGATATTAGTCTGCCCACAAATCACTGTAAGTGAAGTCCCGTGTTCCCTTGTGGGCTAGGGTAATTGAATTCAGGTTATATTCAATGTATTTTTGTAAAGGGTGACTTGTATAACCTTCGTGTAAGGGATATGATATTGTGTAACTAGATCAATAATACGGTTCACAACATATGATAACCTATTTTTATATGTAACTTCATTAGCAACATATTGTATTTAGCAAAATTGTAGAGTCGACAATTTTCCTTTCTTAAACCATGTTGTAAAAACGGTTTGCAAGTTAAATCTAAAAAAATATATACCTTTACATTAATAAAACAAAAAGCTCTTACCGTTAAGCTGTATTAATTTAATGAGAGTAAATTAAATACCAAATTCTCCTAAAATAGCTCAGTGCAAGTAAAGCAGTTTTCTGGAAGCTTAAATATATCGTATGCCCACATTTTGCTCGACGCCACTTAGCTTTGGTCCTTATATAATCCGGTTAAGAGACCAATTTATATAAAAGAGCGTAGCATATATGATTCATGAATAAGAACTGCTTGATCCTAATATGCTACATACTGTATCTAAAAGATACACTTTTTGAAAAATGGTGTGTTTAATATTTCGTAAAATAAACCTTTTAGATATCAAGCCCATTTTTGAACATATTATGGAACAAATTATATATGTTACCGGAAATGTATGTAATCCGTCATTGTATACAATTCCTAGGAAATGTATACAATTCCTAAAATCGTACGGAAATGTGTGAAATAAATTATTTTATACACATTTCCTAGGAAATCTATACATTTCCTAAATAGCTATCGGAAATGTAAAACATTTAAGATATTGATATGTCGTAGGCAAGTTGTATATAATATGGCCGTTTACAAACGGTCGGCATTTTGTAGTAACTATGCCGATAATCCGTAATCAGAAATTTTTGGTTTGGATAAGGGGGTGGGTTAGGTTAGGTTCGTGTTTTTTAAAACTACACAGAAATAGGAGCCCCACGAAGTGGGGCTCCGTCGGCTCGCGACCGTCTTTTTGTAGAATTTTGGAAAAAGACGAATTTTCGGCATATTAAAACAGCTAGCCGTAATGTAATACGGCGGATTGTACAATCTGACTGCGCCAAATATACGCGAGGACAGCGGGACGAGGGGACTGATTACTTGCAAAATGAAAATTTGATTTTATAAGAATAAATATAAGTTGATTTTGTGATATTTACGTTTAAAGTTAGATAGTTGATTTTTAAAATGTTAATTAGTAAGATAATAATATGAACATAATATTATTACAATTTTACGGTATGACTGTTACCCGATTGTATCAATAAGAGCTATAATAAAAAAAATAACAACGTGTTTTATTACAGAAAGCATTTACTGTACACATATTTTCCTAATACGATATATGAATTGTATACAATTCCTAGGAAGATTATACATTTCCTAGGATATGCATGCATTAAATAGTTTTTTAAACAATATTTTATACATTTCCTAAATGGTATCGGAATTGTACACATTTCCTAGGAATTGTATTGATTTCATACATTTCCGGTAACATATACATCAAACTAGCTACTGTTCTTTCGCCATTTTGTGAATCAAACTATGTCTCCATTATGTATTAATCCTTTCACAAAGATATGCTAAATTTAATTATTCATCATTGACAAAGTGTCGATATTATTTAACTATCTTTTTCATTAATTACTCCATGCTGAGCAGATGTAAAATAATCTCTAGAAAATGCCATGAAAGTTTTAGTAAATTGATATTCTTGTTTTTAAAACGTTCCAGAACATTTGAGCAATTTAGTTGAAACTTGTAAAATTCGAGACAGGAACATTTAACCTTGACGCTGAGTTCTACTTTGTTGAATATTTAATGCGTTCCCAGATTAAAGAAATTTTATGTAAACGCTTGCCAGAGTTTTTGCAGGTACTTGGCGAAATTGCATTAAAGTATTAAATTAATGAATAAAACATTCTCTCGACACATAAACTCTCTAATATTAAAATCTTTTCAAAAAATGTACATAGGTATCTAGGTACTTTATCATCAATCCTATATTTGTTTCCACGACAGGAATACGAGCCTCTTTTGAGAATTCACAAATAGTAAGCAATATACACACAATACAATTTGTTTCGTCTAGAATATACCTACTTTATGTACACAAAACCTCTGTGTGCACCGGATTTTATAAAAATACGAACACTGAAACCAAACTAGCACTGAGTTTCGTTGAAAAAGGTTACGCTACAAAAAATCTGAATAAACTGCATTCGCTTGGGAATATCGGGAAATTTTTCAGAATCAATAACGCAAACTGTTTAATGAATAAATGTAATCAATTTTAATTCAACGTTAATGAATCGTGTAATCGCATTATTAGCGTATGCATGACTCAACGAATGCGTTTAAAAAAGACAAACAAGCGCATTGGAAAATAAATATGAACGTTTTAAACATAGAAACGTATGTATAAAAGACTGGCAGGCTAATAGAAAAAAGATCAAAAAATTAAAGGCAATGTAGTAGGTACTGAGACCTATTCGATATAAATGTTGGAACATTAACAAGTGAATTGATTATTTACTTTTAGTTTTATGGAGGTAAACTTATTATTGACAGAGGCATCTTGAAATACTACGGCATAACTATGAAGAAATGTGTATCGTATGAACACTCCCATGACTATTTCTGCTCGTTAATCACGATCGCGTATCACACACGTTACAAAAAGGGAGTATTGTAGCTGGCATTTGTTTTAACTTCATTCATCGCACGAGACAGCTTTGTTCCTGTTTTGTATCACAGACATTGATTAACACAATAGACATATCTTAAAATAAATGTAACTTTTTAACCTGCTCGTAGAAACACATCCATTTATGTTTATTATGTTTTAAGACTATGTTGATTATAACCTTTAAAGAAAATGTTTTTTTCTTTCTTTCATTTGGTATTTAGTCGTATCTATATGACAATGTAAGCTTTTATTATAATAATATCTACTTATATAAATCAAAATGCGATGCTATGCGATAACAAAATCCTCGTTACCATCAGACAATAATGAATGTGACGACAAAAAATTGGTAGAGCAATTATTAAATATTCTATGTAGATTGATAAAAGGGATACAAAACCTCATCAAATATGAATTTAAAAATCGTTTTCTCATATTGAGGCTATAGGGAAGTCATTAAAGCTGCGTCACCAACAAATAATAATGTCGAAACGAACGATAAATGATGTTTTGCGATCAACTCATCGTGTTATTAGCTATTTTAACGTTTTGAAATCTTTTTGACATACAATACCTACTACTCAACGGCTGTAGGCAATACATAATATATTTCCACAATGCGATTTGGCATTTAATATTATGTAAACCTATTTTTCCAGTGTAAATTTCATTGGTTGCGTTTAGTAGCATTCAAAGTAGCATTGGTCTAGAATTTACCCTTTTCATTTAGAACAATCATTTTAAAGAACTTATAACATCTTATATCATATTTTCTAGGTACCATAAATGAAATTGAATCACTCAATAACCTTATTACTTTGAAGCAAAGCAGTGACGCAAAATACGTTTCGTACGTAATGCCGTAATGGAGATGTATTTTTGATGTAAAAATTCCAAAAGTAGCAAAATAAATGTGTTGACATTTCTTTTATAACCTCAACCCTATTAATATCAACGTCTCAACCACCACAATAAATTTAATTCTATTTCATATCTAGGGTACACAAAAGAAAATATATAAATATGATTTCTGAAAATGTTTGCACGATTATAGGGTATAATACGTTCAATATTAGTAACCATTCCATTACAATAAAAAGACCCCAGGCTTTCAACTCAAGTTAAGCCCTCATATACGTAACTGATCACGTATTTCATTCTTGTAGGTACCAATAAGTCATCTTGTGTGCTTTTTAATTTTTGTTGTTCATCGCTGTAAACTGTAAAGTAAAATATAGGAAATTGTGATTATTAAATATCTTCTCTAGCTGTTGGTTAAATCTTAAAATTTATAAACCACGTTCTATTGGGCAAATGTGTTATATGTTTTTCGTTTTATATTTGACAAATATTTGATCCTTTATATGTACTATGTGTAACTGTTAGAAATGATATTATTAGATTTACCTCACACTTTAGACGATATTTTAGCAATAAATAACGAGTTCTGTGATCGCTCAGGCAAAAACCCTTTAACCTTTCACCATACCTCAAAATATCATGAGTAATATTACATATATTACAAAGATCAAAGTTTAAGACGATGTGAGGATACATGAAACTTAGCATCCTATATTAATGAACTGCAATGATAATGACTTCATAAAAAAGAGCGTGTGTGCCGAGCACGCGTGTCAGAAGTGAAACTTCTTTGGCAAGATTCAAAGATACCAAAATTATCGCCTTACTACATGACGTGACGGTATTGACATGACGCGAACTTGAAATTAAAGAAATTTCACTTCAAAAACGTAGAGGCTCGATGATTACTTTACGTTTAATTCCCGTAAAAATTAAAGAAGCATCGATAAACAAGCCCAATTGTCAAACCTCATGCGAATACTATAAAATATGTTTTTCTTATAAATAATGTACTTTTCATAATTTAGGTGATAGAAGTGATCAGGCATCCAACGGAGAGAGCAGAGAGCGGTCGCGGCTCTAGCTCCGGGACTGCTCCCGCTGACGAAGAGCGCTACAGAGAACTAGTTAAGGAGAATGAAGAACTGCAGAAACTTATTGCTCAGGTCAGTTATGTCACTACAATGTTAGATTTGCATTTGACCTATTTCTTTCTTATTTAAATCCATAACTCCGCAGAATCCGCTTAGAACTTATTTCAGTGTTTTTTTTGATAAAAGAGATCAATACGAATTGCCTTTTTGATTTTGAACATTGGAGTTTTTGCTATAGTACACATGAAAGGAAAAATCTATAGATGCTCACAGTAGTGACGTAGTGAAGTTGGAGGATTACAGAGTATATTTTGGTCATTAGTGCGAATGTATTCTTTGCTAATTGCTCTCCATACCAACGCCTGCTTCGTCTGTTAGTCTTCGTCGATATTCGCTTACGAAGCTTAAATTGGGACAGGAGAATATTTGAATACATGTATGTATATTCATGGCTAGTTTAAACTAATCCCATTAGTACACATAGAATCTATATCAATATGTTGTAATAGAATATTATATCTCGATTTTCACTTACAAACAAACGAATTTTCTACGAAACTCCGGAACGCGACTTAAATTTACAGTGAACGTGGCAATAGTTTCCGATTCATACATGATATAGGACCCAATGCTTTGTCTTCAAATCGATATCATTTCCGCAAAGTAAATATTAGTCTGTGGTAAAAAGTAATGGCCGCTGGCTGGACCGAGCACATTTAATCTTGAGACGCTACAATTTAAGTTTTATACCCTTGTGCATTCTTGCGCCATCTCCAAGTTGTAGAATTAAAATGGATTCCTCCAAGAGCTAACAATGTTCAACTTTAAACTCTAGTAGTTGGCGCTCGATTTCGATTTTTACTCCCCTTTCTTTTACTTGTAACAATTTGAAATATCCAAGTAGATGCTAGATGCCTAGATACCCACTACCACCAGTTTTTAATTACTTTTCTCGTTAGCATTTTCGCCAGTACACATATTAAACACGGTGCAGTGACGGTGAGCATTTTTTCCTAAAACTGCGTCTTTTTCATTAATAAAAATGAACTTTGCATTTTTTCATTAAAACTATTAATGCACATTCGTTTGCTATTAATGCTGCATTATAATTTAGTAGCTAGTGCAATGGGACTAATAAATGTTTATCAAAAGCCACTTTGTTTAACAAAACAAGCGTACAAATTAGATATATTGCAAGCTTAAAAAGTAAATGATACCAAAATTCGCGCTTTTTGGACTGCAGCCAATTGCCGTATTAATCCTATTAAGTGTGGAAGTGCCAGCATTACTATTTCATTTTTTAATTAAAATAATTTTATATTAATAGACCTCTTGCGTCGAGCCAAGCCATGCAATTTTTCCTTGATAGTATGTTATATTATACGTGTTGTATATTATATGAAAAATTCCTGATTTAAATTTAAATCCATTGAACTCAGTCCGCCCGAGTTGGTAACGAATAAATATATCATTAAAATATCTACTAAACCCTTACAAAAATTCTTAACAATAGATTCTAATAGTCAACTATTCAATTCAATTAAATTATAATATTTGATCTTTCAATTTCCGAAACAAATAGTGTATAAATGAAGACCCAAACATATTAGGTTTGAATTTATTTCGTGATCAAATTTCCTTCATTTTATTCAGAGTTGACATAAATCCGATTCAATTTCCGAAACACTATCAGCTGTAGATCCCTTTGCGGCTAAGGCAGTTAGGAGGGAAATAACATTGGCATATTTATAACTTTTTTAGCAATACGCTTAGGGATTAAGGGAACCCTTTAATACAAACTATCCTATTACATGAACAATGAACATATATCAGCTAAACTATAAAATGACCTGTCTAGGTATAATCTGCAGAAAGCTAGAAAATGTTTAAAATTAAATATTTTATTTTTTAGAATCAAAATTGTTCAAACTCTTGACTTCAAACCTAACCTAAAAATTTTATGATAATACAATAGTAAATATAAGAGTCTCAAGCACCTTTGGACTCGTTTTTCCAGGAATAGAAGAAAGCAAATGATATTTTGCAAGTTACTTCTCAGAATATATCATTTGGAAAAAATACAACTAATGTTATTTTAGATAATAGATCTATAAAATAATATTATTTCTAATTTATTTAATATATTATTATGAATATAAAAGTTACTTGTGCCTTTATAAATATAAAACAAAAACCCAGTTTTATATTCGAACTGAGATTACTTCACAAGAAACAATGGGTTCACATTTAAAACTTTTCGCGAATTTTCTGCTAAAGTTGAATCACTGTTGCTCAGCGTTGCATGCCTCTTTTTTACTGGAAAATAATTTAAAAATAGTTATTTATGTGTGGTAGGATAATGCTCCTATTCAGATTTGACCTCAATTTGGAATAATTCTTCAAAATATTAATAAAAGCCACACAAAATCTTTCACATTGACTTTGCATTAAATGCATTTTTAAGTACAATACGAAAATACTTCTTGGTTGTAGGTATGTGTTCAAAACATAGTATATCATTATTCCTTTAAAACATACATAATATCAATTAACTCCTAGGATCTTTATTGTTGTATATAAATTAAAGAATATTTGATGATAGAACTGACTCATGTTAAACATTCCTCGACGTACTTTACAAACATCTAATCACATTTTGTTCACAGAAAGAAGAACGTATTCGCGTACTGAAACAGAAGTTGGCAGAGCGCGAGGCGGCCGCGGCGGACGGCGTGACGCAAGGTACGGGCGGCGGAGTCATCGCCGACTTGGCCACGGCCACCTCAGACTATGGCACTTCAACTAATTACACGCGGTCCTCCCGCGCCTCTGTGTCCGATCTAGACTTCTCTGAGAGCTACCTATAAACTTACCTACCTCACATTTCACTGCATTCATTGACATAATAACCAGTTCATTTGCGAAATATCCAATCGGCTTGCGCCGTTCTAAAGTTGATATTTTCGTTGCAAATGCATGGCTTTGAGTTTCGATTAATTTAATAATAACATTGTTTTTAACTTTTAATGCAAATAATGCAAAGTTTAATCAGCATACTTTTTTCCTTTATATGCTTAGTAATACAATACATTTTATTTATACATGTTACAAGCGGACAGTAATAATGGATATAAACACACTAAAATAGTACCAAAATTTTATGCACACACGACGTATCTTTAATCTTTATCACAGTTTTTAGATAAATATTTTATTTACAAGATTCAAATTCCATGCACAATTTAAAAATCGACACGTAATCACATTCAAATTTTGTAAAAACTTGTTTGATTTTATTTTACTTTTGTCTATTAAGATTCTTAAAAGGAATATTATTTCCTTTTTCTACACCTTAACTAAAAATTACGGTACTAAATTTATAGATAATTTGATATATTAGGTTAAATCAAAAACTTCTTTAAATTCCCCGAATGTAGTAATTGTCGTTTATACAGAATATTTAAAACAACCTAACTATATTCGGTTACAATTTTAGTAACTGTTAAATTGATACTACGAAGCTATTTGCATACATTATAACTTAATATTTATTGAATTCTTATGTTAAATTGCAATCTCACACTTTGTAATGTGTTTAATTTATTTATATTTAGCACAAAAATAGTAGAGCTGCAAAATTGTATGTTTTAAAGTTTCGATTTATGCCTTATTTCGTGATTGTTTCGAATCCAGTTTTGATTTAAAAATCCTTTAAAACACCTCTTGGTAATAATATTGTCTTTTAAATGTTTGAAACCTATCTTCCCTCCTAAATTTCACAAAATTTTACCCCGTTTCTACCTCACAGTCATGTGACAATCGCACATGTGACGTGTTTGTATATAACATACTTCGACTCTTACTAGACTGACTTAGCCGTACTTTTAGAGTTATTTCAAGCTTTTAAAAGTTTAAGTAACACTTCTAGCTGCTACTTCAAACCTTTAATCGTTATTGTAATAGAATAGCTCCCGTTATATCGCTGGTCGATCATAGGATAATGATTTTTTAATTTGTCACTACAACGATTATACGATTTAAATGCTTTTAAAATAAATATAACAATGTTAAAAGCACCTTCATTATATTTGACACGTTTACTTACTATAATTGGCACAAATTTTAATAACTAGTTAATAGGTAGAGAAGATCGTTAATAATTAATTAATGATAAATGTTATGTACTTGTAGATAAACTAATAGACATTAAATTATTTACATTTATTTGTATTCATTTACGCATCATATAAGTTGTGTTGTTTGATTCATGCAGTCAAATCTCGTTAGTGCATAAATTCTGTTGAATTATTTAGTTATATATATTGAGTTGATTGTAAATAATATACTTAAGTTTATTAGAAAAATAAATAAATTAATAAATAATTGGTTATATTTTTTTTCAAAATTGAATCATTTTATGAGGAGAAAAAGATCATTACAAAGGAAAAAGATAGAAATTCAAATTGGAACGTAAGTATTGTATGTATTCCGTTCCCTGTAGTCATGTGTTGTTAACCCAAAATTGCATGACCACCCCCCACCGTGCACTTCCTACAAACAATGTGTTTTCGGCATTCCAACTGTTAGCACGTTATAACTCGCCGTAACAACTGCTAGTTACTGAACTTTAAATCGTTTTATTTGACCATAATTTGTATAAAATACATATATCTCACTTGTCGCTAACTATTTAAACGCCACTGGAGAACGGTATGTTATTCTCTTCTGCTTTACAACCCTTGATGAACTGGCATCGCTCCAGCTAGTCGATCGCTGAATAGCGTTATTGTGTAAAGAAAACATATTTACGATACAGCCAAGAATGTTACCTAAGGTTATAAATTATTTAAGTAATTTACGCATCCAAATTGTTTCGAAACAATTGAAGTGAATAAAACTAAATGACCTCTTCAAGCATGGCATCTCAAGACAATATAGCCTACTTTCCGCCGCAGCGAACGAGCGTCATACGTTTAATGATAACTACGACCGTATAAAAGGCAACATAAATAATACTTTTGTGTTAAGTTCCAGCTGTAAAAAGCGCATTGGTAACGAGATTTCCTTGCATGAATATTTTAAGACACAATGTATTGATAATATTGCTTTTAGCAGGTTTCATTTACATGATATTTTTGCTGACATTTTGTTTGGTGTGCTAATTTCTAGATTTGTTGACTTCTATCGCGTAATATTCTTATTATGTTTTCTTTCTCTTTTTCAAACAGAATAGCTTACTACGAAGTTTAAAATTGTATCTTTATTAAAATGTTCTTTTTCTCTCTCGACAGATGTTCAAGACGAACACATCTGATCGCCCGCAAGGCAACCTTCAATTATTATGTGACTTTAAATGTAATAAGTAGCTATTTGTAAATTATTGTTAAAACTATTAAAATTATAGTAGAAAATTGTTTTATGAAATCAATTATCTAATAATAAGAAATAAAGTGTTCTTATATAATTAGACGACTGGTTATGCGTTAGATGTACCTATTTATCGTATGATTTTAGTTTAATAGAATATTTATACCTGTTGTAATTAAATTTCATTTTATTTTTTTGATATGTGCACAAAATGATACTGTAATTAATTTTAGTCATAAATCGGCTGTTGCTCATTTTTGTTTACATGTCTTAGATATTAATTGTTTATTATCAATTCATTTTTTACGTACGTTTAGAGTTGTCATACAAATCTTAAAATGTGTTTATGATCAACCTTCTTCCTAATACTAAATTAATAAATATAACGAAATACTACTTGCCATTTAAAATAAGATATAATCAGTTAAAAACATTATATTTACTGTTATCGCCTACCTTAGATTTGAAATACATTCAAAGTTGAGATAAGGATGTTTTTTTTTTATATTACATATCACACGGTACGTGTTAACAAATACAAATTATTAATAAATTGTTGAAACCTATTACTTTCAGAAACATTTATGGCTCTGTTCCAGTGATATCGGATGCCAAAGGAATGACGAAACTATAGTGTAAATAATAGAATAATAAGAAATAAATATTCTTGAATTCCTTTTTATTAGGTAGATTTAGTGTGAAGCGTGAACCCACAAATCAAACTACTTAGATGTTTAAATTAACGAAACTGTTAAAAGCACTGCCAATTAATACATTATAGAATTGAATTTAAGGAACAACATTAGATGTAGATTCCAGTAAATTATTATTTTTTAAACCTTTTTCTTTTGTTATAATCGCAAAAGAAAATTTATTCTAATTTCTAGATAATTTAGGCTCAAATTATGCTTTCATAAATGAAGCTCATTCATGCATTTTTATACTTACGTGATTTTCAAAGCTTTACAAAGTAGTTATTTAGCTTTTAATACATAATTTTAATTTCTTACAATAGGTTCCAATGTAAAAAATCGGCTTTATATTAGGTACTAAATAGTTTCTTTTACACTTATCTATTTGCATAAGTAATCCAACATTCACGTTACGTAACCTAATTGTTTTATTATCATTAAATTAACATTATAAATTGTTAGAAAAAACCGTCAAGACGTCATCTCAGTCTCCCCGTGACCACGCTCGCTGTAAAGTGTTCGAAACGTCGGGAAAATAATATAATGAATAAATCGCGTTTAAAATCCGTTAAAACGTCTTTAATTTCTAAACCTATTTACAATATTAGCATATAATTTTAGTTTATGTATGGTAGGTATTCTGAATGGTGATTTACATTTGTACTTGTTGATTTGTTAGCCATACAAGATTCAGGATGAAAATAAACTAAAAGATTGCTCAACGTAGAAGCATTATGTTCAATATATTAATTTTACATTAAGCTCGCTTGTTACCTAGAACAACGTTATGAAGATAATATTATTTCAAGTGAACCTAAATCTTCGAATATTGGAATATGCTGTTAGAACAAAGTTGGCAGAAAACATAATATATCTGCATATTTTAAATATTATCGATACACCCAATTACAAAGATAATTTGAGTATAAACAAATATTTAGTACAGAATATTCCTATAAATAAACCAACCCACTGTATAATCATATTATTATCTCAAATAGTAGTGTGATTCCACTGAGCTTTTCTTGGAAATCGGAAAAACCAAATCTCTTTTGGCCGATGTTCAAATCCACATTCGTTACCGAAAAAAGAAACATTACATTTCAAATGCTGTATTCCTCTATGTGGCTTCTTTTTAATGTATTTACAGTTTATCTATACATGTATGTATCTATAATGTAATTACCTTACACTATAATTACGTTTAACAAAATTTTACTTTTAATGAATATGCAATTGTTTAACGTTAAAATATCTACGAATTGAACACATGATGAAATCATTACTATTATAGCACGAAATGAAATGGAGAAATGGAGAATATGAAACTGCGTTTTAGACTGTGGTTTTAGTCTTATACCTACTTAACAAAAATATTCGAAAATATGAAATTATTTAATTAATTATTTATGTATAAAATCACTATAAAATCGTTTGGAAAACAATTGCTGCTGTTACCACCAATCATTATTTTATTTATAAGTCATAGATTTGACTGCATTGAATGAAAGCTTTAAGTATTATTTAGTTTATATATTTTATTTTTTATTGATGTTGATAATTCAAATTTTATGCATATGTTATTGTGCGGAGACAAATTACATACTATGACCCATATTTGGATATCCTTATTTACAAACGAAAAACATGTTTACGTTTAACACTGAAGCGAACGTAGCGTGAACAAAGCTCATGTAATTTGTCTCTAAAGGATTAGTTAGGATTGAATTTCGTTGGAAAAGTAGTAGAATAAGTTATATTTTTAAATGTTATTATTTGATGTAGAGATGTATTACATTCGTGTCATAGAGATACCCTTAATGCTTGAATAATAAATATTTTATTTTGTTTGTTTTACATTTTCTAAAAGTGATCACTGTGTAAATAAAGGCTCATGAATGATCTAAATGTAAAACTTGTTTTATTTTACTAACCCGATGAAAATTTTTCCTACTTCTTAGAGATTTTAAATGAATTTGGAAAGGAAGAAAAATATCCAGATGTGATCCTTTGGTTATTGTATGTTAAGATTATGTCCTCTTATCTCCCTTTGACTTAGGCTGACCCAGAAAATAGCCTTTGTCCATCCCCACAATATAAGCTTCTCGTCAAGTTGCAGAAAGATTGGTTGTGAGAAAACTGGTTTATGCCGGTTAAAAAAAGAATGAGAATTGGATTGCACTTAGGTACATCGCAAATGGATATTTTTTTGTTAAAATACGAAAATTGTATTTTGACTTCTCTCAGCTCTATCGATTTATTTCAATTCCATTATATTCAAATCAAAAATAGTACCATGAATGAGCCCAAACAAGCCTTTAAAATTCTCGTGTCACAATGTTAGTTACCATACTCGGAAACGGCTGGACCGATATTCGTCAAAATTTTGAGTACGACAGAGAGACGTTTGCCGGGACAGCTAGTTAAGCTAGTTTATATCTAAACCTTTATTTTTACCCGAAACCGACATCATAGAGACGTTATGCACCTATTCATGTATGACTTTATAACAACGGCCTAATTTTTAATTCCTAAATAACATCACATTATAGTGAATTCAATTATGCATTCTACGTAACTGACATCCATTCACACCGCTTCAAAGCGCTTCATATAAAGTATGCAGCGAGCTTTGCTTAAATTTAGTTCACTCCAGGAATACATAAAGTAAACTGAGAATATACTCAACCACTAAGGCGCTTTTGTTTCTATGCCCGGCTCTTTCATATACCTACAACTTATTTTGCACATTCTAAAAAGAATGAAGTGGAAATATTAAAAACGCGTAGTGTAAGAGCTAACATCAATTTATGAAATTTTCACTTGTGGCTGGTATAGTCTTACAATAATATGTGCTTGTGGGAAATACCTTTACTCCAGCTACCACACTCAGAGTTACTGCAAACATTGTTTGCAATATTGATTATGCTATTAGGAGTTCGTTTATTAAGGAATCAAAAAGAAGATCCAAATAAAATGCAGACTGTAATTGACAATAAAGTCCAATGTTATCGTAGAATTCTTCATTTTTCGTTCGCCCGTTCCAAATAGGCTCAAGAATCTTACAAAATATATTTAAATTATTGTTTATAATAATTGTTCATCCTCAACTTGTAGCCCGAAGCTAAATCCATAAAGTATTCGCTCTGCTTTCCAATAATTGTTTGTCTACATCGAGCAAATTTATTCAAGTGCTAACCGTTATATTATTCTGAAAATATAACAGTACTGTAGTCTGTAGCGCCCTGTATATAACATTACATTAGAAATTCTCTTTGTCAATGCAACATCGACACAAGAGTTTAAGATTTTTTTGATGTCATAAGAAAAAAGCACGTACAAAACAAATGAATGTTGTACCCTACCAAGGGTAGCAAGTTATATCGTTAATACTGCAAAGGGTATGGTGGTGACCGCAGACACCTCGCGCATATCAATTAGTAAAAGCGAGGCTACACGTTGATAGCCAAGTTAAAAACATTTTTGACGTAACAACAGTTGTACTGAAGCGAATTAAAAAGTAACGGTTAAACGAGATAAAAAAGTTAACTGAAACCAAATGCTTCCTGATTTTGTCAGTGAGAAATGTTTTATCGTTATATTTTGTGAAAAAATTCCGCGTATTTCAATTATTTTTGACAGAATGTTGTTTGGAATATTTATCGCTTATAAAAACTTTTGTTACTATTTTAGGCACTAAAATACAAGAGTAGATTAATGTGTCTTCTGTTCTTAATATTGTACTGCTTTTATAGTCCCTTATTTAACAGATCCGCCCGTTACAGCACCGCCCAAGCAAGAGGTCATGAAAATTTAATGCTTGTGCCAGGAGACAGACTCTGACTCGCAGAGGACTGAGAACTTTTTCTGAAGATTGAAAAATTCTCTGAAGAATTTCAAAGAAAAGCAAACAATTCGATCATTATACTGAAACGGTCTTGGGCGTCGCCATCGTACTGCTTCATGATCGAAATTTTTCTATTATTTTAACTTTTTCAATCACTTGTTTAAGAAATTGCTTTACAAAATTATATATTTAAACAAAGTCTATGCTCAATCCCATATCATCCATCCATACTTAATCCATACTAATAAATGCGAAAGTAACTCTGTCTGTCTGTCTGTCTGTTACTCAATCACGCCTAAACTACTGAACCAATTGTCATGAAATTTGGTATGGCGATATTTTGATACCCTAGAAAGGACATAGGCTACTTTTTATCCCGGGAAAATGACGCAATCCCGGAAATCCCACGGGAGCGGGAACTATTCGGGTTTTTCTTTGACTGCGCGGGCGAAGCCGCGGGCGGAAACCTAGTTGTTAAATAAATATTAGACGCCATATCCTACTACTAATATTATAAATGCGAAAGTTTGTGAGGATGGATGTGTGTGTATGTTTGTTACTCTTTCACGCAAATACTACCGGTTTAGTAGATTAAAATGAAAATTAACACACATATACATGGTAACGTGGATTAACTTGGGTTTTATCCCGGAAATCCCATGGAAACGGGAAATATGCGGGTTTTTCTTGGAAAACGCGAGCGAAGCCGCGGGCGGAACGCTAGTTATTTTATATTATGTCTTTACGTAAATAACACTCTTCTATTACAGTATAGTGACCTTACGGAGGTTAACTCGAGTGTTTACCGAAACAAGCCCTACTCAATTATATACTTTAGAGTTTAGAGACTAGAGATTGGGACAAGTCGTGTAAGCGGTACTTCACAAAGTGTTCATTAGTTGTAAGTTTAGACTTTGGTACGTCACGGTCAAATTGAGTTAAGGAATATTAAATCTATATCAGCTCTAAAGCTTTTATCAAGAGGAGCCTTACAAGATTTTCAGGCGAAGACAAAAAGGATCCTCAACCGGTAGCATGCTTGATGCCTTCGTTAATCACCTTGCAGCAAAGAGAAAGTGATTTAAGTAAGACGGTTTTAACCGTTTGTTTCCTTGAAAGACATAGCATTCTAGGATAGCTAAGATTAACGCTAGCTTTAAAATATATATGAAATAAATGTGAATAGTTCTTAATTGTGTCCTAAAGATAAAGACACCTTAAATGAAACTACAACACTACTACTTAATAGCAATTAATATTCAATAATACTAAGCGTCAATCATTAATTAATTACCGAGATAGGTAACGTACGTACAACAAACAGTATTGAAATTTGAATAAAAACATTTTAAAGGAAGTACCCAATTCTTATAACAAATTCCTAACAACGTTTAATTTTACAGGTATCGTTAAGACGGGGAAAGCTTCA
This sequence comes from Colias croceus, assembly GCF_905220415.1. Classification (NCBI taxonomy): domain Eukaryota; kingdom Metazoa; phylum Arthropoda; class Insecta; order Lepidoptera; family Pieridae; genus Colias; species Colias croceus. The sequence goes on from NC_059538.1 coordinate 5,552,967, forward strand.
CAGAATTAAGGATATAAATTTAATTTCGTTGAATATTCATCTCACTACTGCCAAAGCTTCCTGCACTAATTCCAAGCGAAATCTAATTCTCATCTTGTTATAATATTTTGCAATTCAATTTGCTTTTCATCTGCCTAATGGACATGATAATAATCCAATTATGAATTTAGGCATTTCATTCTTACGAATGGAAACGTTTGTAATCGTCGAGATTTCTTAGAGGCTTTTTTCAGCTCATGTTTATTACAAAATAAATATTTTAAAGGAATTCAAAATTCAAATATGTCAAAAAACTCCGTGTTCTATATGAGAATTACTTACGTATCAAATTGCTTTAAGTTCAATAAAACCATAAAAATTAACTCAACATTTATTCAATAGATAATAATAATTATGTAACAAGATATGCATAATACTATTATACAATTATATAAATTTATTGTAAAATAATATTTAAGAGGTATAGAGGTATTAATAAAATATAATATTTTGTACAAAATCTTTTTCGCACATTTCGAAGTAAAAAGTCAAGGGTCCTCGAAATATAGATATCTAATAGGTGTCCCTTTCATTTGGCCGGTGCTTATAAGGGTCATAAAGTCTGATGTGTTATGTTGCGGCGAGACTCAAACAACCGTATCATTATGCGTGCACTGACAAAATAAGCCAGAATTCGTAAATAGTTTCGTCACCTTAACAAAAACACACCTTTATTATCTAGTAAATTATACATATTACAATAGCCCCGAAGGTTTACATGAATATTGAGCTAGTTAAAGAAGTAAAACTAACTGTTTAAATATGACTTTTCTAATCATAATTGAGAATACAAGTGCAATGTATGATACATAAAGACATTTTAAGTTTGAAAAATCAGATGTTTTGCGCGAAGTGACAGTAGTACCCACCTCAACGCTTCGCTTATGAGGCGTGCAAAATGTTACTATACCGATAGATGAGTATGACAATAATTTCATACGTTAGAAATCTATTTGTGAACAGTTTTACTACCTATGTTATCAAATCGTTAAGTAAATTATTGTCCTAAATTAAAATATTAATTAAAATTGCGATTTTTATCTTTAATAGGCAAGACAAGAGAAAAGTAAAGATAAAATCGTCAGCGAAGGGTTCCTCTGTCCTCAGAACAAAATACCTACGTCTTTGTTTTAAATAATTATTTTAGAAAACTTATTGAATAGCTTTAAAGCAGTGTAAGCTCTTTTTTATTTTGAAAATAAATAAGTTATAAAGTTAAGATATTAATAAACCTTTTTGATATGAAATATACAAAATTGCAGACTATTTTTTAAATATTATATGTTTGACTATACACCATGTAACTTTAAAACGGTTGAATAAAAAACGGTTTAGTAAAATCTGACTACCAAATGACAAAACATCAGTCTTGCGTAAATTTTTCGTTATAAAAAATATTTATATTATGGACAATTCGTATCATTCTTATGTAACCTACGCACAAAATATAGAAACCTGTAAAAATACCAAATCGACATACTTTGTTCAATTTCAGTTATTGTAAAAAACTTTTCAGTTAATATAAAGTGGCCACATAATATCAAAGTAAGATATTAATCTTATCCTAGTTTTCTTAGTATACTGGATAACTATATATCTATCATAGTTAGATTCCATAAAGTCCTTAAACTCCTAGGGTCTGTTAAAACGCTCTTTGCAACAAAACTTTTATAGTAGAGTCCCTTTATGGGCTGTTAAGTTCGCGTCAAAAAAATAAAGTTTCCATATTTGTGTGCATAATGTAAGTAGATGGCATGTTGTTTATTTATTAGTAAGTTGTCTTTTTTACAGGACATAGTTCCCGTTCCTGTGGGATTTCCGGGATAAAAACTAGCTTATGTCTTATTCTGGTTCTTCAGCTACATAAATACAAAATCTCATTGCAATCGGTTCAATAATATTTGTATTTTTTCGATTTAGTATTCAGCTTTTAGTCACTTTTCATACCTGATCAGAGAAGAAATGCATACAGATTTTAATTACCTTACATATGAGACAGTAAATAAAGCTCCATCGTGCTTCAATAAGGCAAGAAGAATGTCCGACCGCACGCTTGCGGTAAAGTCGTAGAAATAAGCTGAAATTTCAACAAAATTCCATTTGCAAACATTTCCCACAATGACAGACACGAGTTTTTCATCCATGTTTATTTGGGTCAAGCTCCTAACAAATGATATGTGAACACTTCTTTCCGAATTCAGGCCTCGTAACTACTGAACAAATACTAAACTTTTACAAGTGATTTCGAAATCCAATTTCCCCTTTTTGTAGACTCAGTACAATCAAATTTAGATTGGGAAATTTTTAACTCTTTTTTACTCATCGTTCAAACCTTTCTTTTTCGGATGCTGTTTGGCGTAAAATTTTTCCTTAATCAAAGTTCGTCTTTAGTTTTAAAGAATTGTTACAGGCTATTATGAAATTTAATTTTTCTTTTTCCCGTAATAAAAGTCATCGAGCGTTTAAAATAACTCTTGACAATTTATTATTAAATACGGAAGTTTTGATGTTATAATAGTAGGTGGCAACTACCTATGTGTGATGTATGCCTATGTGTGATGTTACAAAAAACCTGTAATTTCCTATATCAGTACTTTTTTCTATGTGGTTAAAATGTGCATTTTAAAATTTACTTTTACGAAGATAAAATCACCTATCTGATTATCAAGCAAATGCCGAACATGACAATAAAATGAACAGTTTAACAGTATCATTTGTTAACTTTGTCATTTGAAATTTAAATTTAACCTAACATACACACCTATAAGGAGAAGCCAAACCAGGCGTCTTATTTTGCTTCTCATAAGAACTTCATTACGTGCGAATCCAACCCTAAAGATACAATCTTGTAGACAGGTTAACACAAAACCGATCAATCGATCATGATAGAGATATAATAGTCACCCTCCGCGTCTGGCTATTTATTTATTTGCTGACTATCGAAAATCAAAACCATGCTACAGATTTAACAACTGCGTGAACTATAATTATAACAATATTATGTTACCATTAAATTTTAGCAATATTATTGTTGAACGCCACGTTACCTACTGGTTTTCTATGAAAAGGAATCTGTTGTTGATAGAAAACATGACAAGGTTAATGAAGGTATGGTATGGTTAAGGGATATCATCATCAACAAACGGAGAGCTCCCCTCAATAATGATGATGTATGCTTGATGTGAACAATTTTACTACAAATAGATAATCTACATATTTACTAGACTGTACTATTATCTAGTAATATGTGTTAACCATAGTTACGATATTAATTACGTACGCATCTCAAACGCACGATTTACAATCACGATAAATTAAATCAATTTTATTTATTGTACAGTAATGTAGTTGCTTTTATTCTACTAAATTCTACAGTTTTCTAAATTTATGACTCAATACATAGATATCTACATTAATTTCAGTTAAACGATAAAAAAGTAATTATACGATTATGACCTCCAAAGCAAGAACGTTGTTTATTGAAGTAAGTTTTTATTTTGTTATCTTATAATGAAGTAACATGAAAACAATTATCAAAGTTTACTTCCAATTATGAATATAAATTACGAGGAAATATACATTATACACGTATAGACTTATCAGATAAAAATATGTTCTGCCTTATGCTAACCATTGTGCTAGACTTCACTTAAAATATATATAAAATATGTCTATTTTTTATATAAATATATGTAAAATATATATGTCTATTTTATATATATATTACTTTATGTTGTGGCGGCTCGATTACGGTTTGGGGAGGGATATGTTTGGGAGCTCGCACGGAGTTAGTGATAGTCACAGGCGGGACAATGACAGCAGATCGATACATCAGTGACATTTTAGAAGAACATTTTGTACTATTTGCCCCATTTATTGATGACGACTTTATTCTAATGCAAGATAATGCTCGTGCTCATAGTGAACAATCGGTACAGGCATATCTGAGCCACGTAGGTATACCGGTGATGCAGTGGCCAGCAAATTCCCCCAATATGAATCCGAATGGGTTAAATCCAGAATGCCACCCCCCCCCCCCCCCCAACAATCTGAATGAACTTGGAAACGCATTACTTGAGGAGTGGGAGCGGTTGCCTCAAGAAATCATAGATAACATAATCTGTAGCATGCCCAGACGAATGGAAACCGTAATCAGAGCAAGAGGGGGAAACACTCGTCATTAATTTTATTGTTAAATCATTTAATGTTTACTTTTTTTTATTTTTTGTGATGGTTCATATTTATAATCATCTAAAAATTTCACTTATTTCAAATTTCTTCATTTTTCAAAAAAAATAACGAAGACTTTTCAAAGTCGTTGTTAAAAGATGTTAATCGATTTGTTATTTTGTGTCTAATTACATATTCGTCAAATATATGCGTTATTATCTCATAGTCTCACTTTTTTTTCTGTTCCACTAATTGTGCCGGTGTGTATATTATATTTTTATGTTCCTTAAGTCTATCAATCCCCTTTCCTGCGTTCACTTTACGTTTTAACTAGGTACATACATGGTTACGACAATCTCTGAGGCGGAAGCCATTTTTGAAACAACATACATTTCCACGTACACGTTGCTGTGCTACTACTCTCTTCAACCCAAAATCTTTGAAAGTATTTAATAAATACGTTGCTATGGTTACTTCAATGACCCCAATAACGGCACGTATGATTACTATGACAGAACTTTCTTCAATGCCGTGAGAAGTTTACTCTTCTACGTGACTGGACTAACAAGAGCCCATGTCTCGTTCTCTGCAACACATAACAAGATATGAAACAATTTTTCAAGGTACATATTACATATTAGTATGCTAAAAAGAGAAGGAGTTACTGAAAACTCGTGTAAATATTACATGTCGATCTCGTTTTCGTTCCTTGGGCTCGACTGCGGAATTCCGATTGTTAATAACAAGAGATAGGATAACAATGTCAGTATATATCAACATATTATGTGAATAGGTTGTATTCAACAAAAGAGCATTTTTTTTTTTTAATTTTTTGTGCACTTTCAAAATGTTGAACGCGGTGTGGAATGTTCTTCTTGTGATTATTTTAATTTTCTTCATAAAGAAAATAGTTCAACATACACCAAATAAAATCAAATTTTATTTCTATTTTTTCATCTACTATCTCGCAGGAAGTCTATTAGCATGTGTTATTTGGCCATACTTTTTGCTAAATCCGAAAAATGTAAAAAATGCAAAGTAAGTAGATACATTGGTTTTTATTATTCCAACCATAATTTAATATAATTGTTGTAACATTCATAATCAATTCATACATTTTATTTGTTTCTAATTTATACAATTAATCTAAAAATCAGACAAATAATCAATAATACAACAAACCATAATTAATATCTTAGTCCAGAAGGGATAAAGTAGATACCCCAGCTCATAGTTTTTAATTTATTAGTAGCTACTATATTTTACATTATAAAATTTAAATATTCATACAATGGATTTTTAACAAAATAAAAACATATATATTTAAAGTAAATCCGTATCAATTTAAAGTAAATAATCTACGCAGGGCCGAAAACATTTTATCAAAAATATAAACACAAAGTATGATAACAATACACAAAAATAACTTCCGTGTGTTAACAATTTATTGCTTTTCGATTAATAATTTTTATATTTTTATAATAAATCTATAATTTAAAAACTGTTTTACTTTTCTTTTCGTAAAATAAAAAATACAATTTAAAAACCCTATTTTTATTTTACTTTACGTGTTTATTTTCAGGTTTTCTGAATTCTTCACACGCGTCACACTAATTGATAAATTGATAAATAGATAAACCTATATAAGTATGAAGATAAGCATTAACGATTAATGTTGGCTTTGCATAATACATTGCAAATTCAATTTTTTTCAATAATATTCAAAATATTTTTATATTTAATGAAAAAAATATTTATATACCCAGTTAATCCATACTAATATTATAAATGCGAAAGTAACTCTGTCTGTCTGTCTGTTACTCAATCACGCCTTAACTACTGAACCAATTTGCATGTTTGGTAAAGAGATATTTTGATACCCGAGAAAGGACATAGGATAGGTTTTACTCCGGGAATCCCACGAACGGGAACTATATGCGGGTTTTTCTTTGACTGCGCGGGCGATGCCGCGGGTGGAAAACTAGTATTAAAATATTTAAAATTATTACAGTATAACATTTTAATTAGGTAGCGCAGGAAATAGACAAAATTCTAACTATCAAGTTTAATTGTCAACTAAATTTTAATTTGTACTTAACTTGCTACTAAATTGTTTTAAATTTATATTTATTAATATTAATAAATATTTAAATTTATTTGTTAAAATTTAGTTAACTACTTATCAACGGTATACACGTATGAAACGTGTATATAAGCCATTACGAGTTTTATTAAAATAAAATTCCAAGTGTGTGCGAAAGTACATGTAGCCAGCTTTTGATTTTTACTTTCTTTTCTTTTCAGAGCAGCAGCTGGCATTTTTAAGTACGTAACAAGACTTTATGATCTTAAATGGGAATTGCGAAATAGTGAAATTCTAGCGGAAGAACGCGGAGCTATAATTGTCTCGAATCATCAGTCATCTCTTGACGTACTAGGTATCTACAAGTTATCTTAATCCAACGCATTATAATAAGTCCGTATTAATCGTGTGTTAATCTGAGTTAGCGGTTGTTTTATCAGTTATAAATTACTTTTCTAGGACTCTTCAACATATGGAATGTGGTAGATAAGCTAACAGTTATCGCTAAGAAAGAAGTATTTTACGTGTGGCCGTTTGGACTAGCGGCTTACCTTGCTGGTGTCGTATTCATAGATCGAAGAGACACGAAGGGAGCTTATAAGCAACTGAGAGAAACCTCGGAACTTATGAAGAAAAAGGCAAATATAAAAACCTTACTTATACAAACATATCTTGAAAAACAACAACACGTCTTTATTGAAAAACCTGTTGTTGTTTTTCAGTTCAAATATTTTATTATAATTAAATGTTATAATAGATGTAATATAAGAGCGATAAGGCCACCGTTTGTACACATTATTTTAATCTTATCTGTACTTTATGTGTCTCTATTTCTTTTGTGTGTGCAATAAATAATTAAATAAATAATAAATAAATAAATAATATAACTTAAGTTAACTTTAAGTTATAATCAAGTATATTTTCTATGTAAATTCAATTCAAACCAATTTGTATGAACAAATCAAAATCCTCCATTATTGTAATAAGACGTAGTACGTATCAAATTACAACGTTAGACTTTTTATTGGCGTACCCTCATAATTACCCATGAGGAAAATGTTTCAATGCTTCCTTTTATTAAATAATCGACAAAAAATAGGTAATTAAATTGATGGCATATTGTTTCAGACGAAGATTTGGTTGTTTCCGGAGGGCACTCGAAATAAGGACTTCACAAAATTATTGCCCTTTAAAAAAGGTGCATTTTCTATGGCAATAATTGCACAACAGCCAGTTATTCCAGTTGTTTTTTCACCGTATTATTTCATAAATAAAAAGAAATATATCTTCAACAAAGGTAGATATAACTCATTAATTTCATACATTGGTTAATTTCAGGTATTATAATTTATAAATAAAGAACGTAGACCTTTTTATTGTTAAAAATTAATTGAACCCAAAAAAACACGTAGATACGTAGATTTTTATTAGGTTCAATAACGATTATTGATGTTATCTTTAAACAATTATGAATAGGACATAACTATGCCTAAAACATTACTAGTAAATCCACAATTCCCTCGGTGAAATAGTTGCCGTTTGCTTAACCTTAATCTTTAACCAAGTACAGAATTCAATTTAATTACACATTTCTAATTTCAGGTCACGTTGTGATCCAATGCCTTGATCCCATATCCACGGAAGGAATGACGATGGATGACGTGTCCAGACTGACAGAAAAGGTCCATGATGTAATGGAAAAAGCTTATAAAGATCTCTCTAAAGAAGTTTTTAGCTCTCTACCATCCGACTACCCTCACACTTTAGAAGGATAACTATTTTGCGTCAAACCACATTTATTTGTGTTGGAAACCAAAGACACGTAGTATTAGGTAGGGGGAACATAAAAATGTATCCCAAAACTTAGAACTTTTGTTAGAAATATTAAGTAAAGAATAAGTTTTATTAGCTCTGTTTTATTGTTTTATTTTTCGTTGTTATAAAATAGCGATTACCAAGAAACTAGTAATGGGAACACGTACCTACATCAGAAGATTTGGTAGTATAGTTTAATAGGTACTTATAGATTTTAAAAATACCTGCTTAAAACTTCTATGATAATAATTATTCAGCTAAGCGGTTAATGTCGTAGAAGTTTGATGATGTTAATACTTTATATTGTATACTATGATGTATATTATTAAGTTAAAAAGAAGATGGTAAGGCAATATAAGAAAAAGGGAGCAGAGCGTTGTTATACCGTTACGTTATTTGCATTTACGTTTATACGTATGTTTATAGTTTATACGTATGAATTAATCGATGCAAAAATATAATATTGTGTTCAATAATGATATTAAATAAAAACAATAGAAAGAATTTAGCAAATATGAAGGTCCTAATAACACTGGATAGAATGCCAGACAATATTCACATGCGAGCTAATTAACTTTCTCGATGATAATTACGAATCTGGCTCGGGGCAGGATCGAGTCCGTGTGATTAATTAATGTGTATGACAAACTCTAATTTTTATAATAAAAAGGTTCACAAAAGCAATAAAAATATTTTTTTACTGTACTAGATTTCCACCCACATTGTTTAACACAACACTCGTTCCAGAAAATTCTAATACCGTCCCTCAATTTCGCCCCTTCATGTTTGATTTTTGTAACAATAATCCAGTCCTCTTACATATTTTTGTCAGTAAAACAGTTTCAAAGACTTATATTTTTATAACAGAATAATTGCTTAAAAAATTAAAATTCACTAAAAGTAGATATATCTCTTTTTAAGTCGAAACAGGACATAACTACTTATTATACGTATAGTCGTATAAGGCACATCTATACTAATATTATAAAGCTGAAGAGTTTGTTTGTTTGTTTGAACGCGCTAATCTCGGGAACTACTGGTCCGATTTGAAAAATTATTTCAGTGTTAGATAGCCCATTTATCGAGGAAGGTTATAAGGCTATAATCATCACGCTACGACCAACAGGGGTGGAGCCACAGGGGTGAAACCGCGCGGAACAGCTAGTATTTAATATGTAACGTATGAACGTATTTCAACTCGTGGAAGGTTAGAGATTTAGATAGATGTTAGGATATGGGATATTTAAAGAACAAATTTATTACAAAGAGCCTCAATTAACTACATGATTTAGGTAAGAATTATTCATTAAATTAATTAACAGTTAAAACTACGAAACTTGTTAGGAACTGTATATCTTTGAGCTTTATCTTTCTTATATTAAAATACAGTCGCGTTTTCCAAAATTACTAGTTTCATATTCATTTGGGAGGTTAAAAACGTTGAGAGGCATGCAATAATTCACTTTAAAGTGAAATCTGACTAACAGATGAGAAAACTTCAGTCTTGCGTGAATTTTTCGAGACAAATTAAGCTTAAGTTTTTTGGTACCAAATCCGTAATGACTTTATGAAACGTTAAGAGACAACTAATTTTCATTTAGTCATAAGTTAATTGAATGAAGTGTTACTATACCTAAGTCCAATATGCAAACTCAAAGGGAATTTTTAGCATCAATCCGAAACAACTCTTTATGGTTATTCAAACAAATATCATCACACCATTACAATAGTAACAACATCTATAGGTACATATAATAAATCTGTAGAAGGGTCAATTCTGTACATTGAAAATATTGAAAAAATAAATAGCAGGGGGTGTTACTGGATTGATACCAAACCCAAATATGTGATTAAAAAAATTGTTGTCTGTCTGTCTGTCTGTCTGTCTGTCTGTATGTGAAGGCATCACGTGAAAACTAGCGGTTCGATTTCGATGAAACTTGGTATAATTATACCTTATTATCCTGGGCGTAAAATAGGATACTTTTTATCCTGGAAAAATACGTAGAAAAAAATAATCTTAATTTTTCAGTTTTATCCATAGACGTTGTTCCGTAGAACCGCGAACACACGTTGCGTATTATTATAGGCCTAGCCGTATTTGGGAATTGGGTCCAATAGATATTTATAAGATGTTATTGTCAGAGGTACTCAAAATGGAGAAATAACCATCCACGCGAAGACCGACATCCGCGCGGACGGAGTCGCGGGCGGAAGCTAGTATTGAATAAGCTTGACACTCTATTTAAATTTATAGACTACCGCTTTGGCCAAAATATCTTACAAATATTCTAATATCTGCATCACAGCTTGGGTGCCCATGGGTGAACCCTTATAAAATAACAAGAATATTTGTATTCCTACTGAATATTTGATCGACACGTACTTTACAAGTTGGTAACATTTTACAATTACATTCATCGACGCACGTTTCTATCGGAATAGTAAGTAGGTCAGTTAAACGATGCAGATTCCTTGTAACTTATACATTTTTATTCATTGAAACGCTCTCCAAATAAACTCAGGTGGCTCCAATAAGGATTTGTTTGTTCATCGCTATTTCGGAAGAGATGTCACATGTTTTCACTAACGTCCCCTCAGTTGAGACATGTTTACCGAAAGTTTCAGAGGTATCAATCATTCTCAGAATATAAAATGTTATTTTGCTCGAGCGATACTATTTTATACAAACAAACACATTTGCGGTATTAATGCAAACAAAAAGGTTGTACCTTCCAAGAATTTATTATGGCTATTTGTTTATGTTCATACTGAGATTCATACATTATTTTTTTTATATAAATGCGGACAAAGGCGAACGACAGCCTGCTAATGACCAGTAAAATTACATAAGCAGAACAGATGAGCATCGGCTTCTTTAACAATAATACAATTAAGAATTAAATGGTAGAAGTATAGTGTTCAAAATATAAGGCTAATAACTTCCTAAGGATAGATTTCACAATAGCTATAGGTAATGTGCGCTATAGTAAAGATCTATAACATCCATTTTTCCCCAATCTGACACGAATTTTGATAGATACTGTATGTTTATTTGGGTCAAGCTTCTAACAGATTATATTATGTGAACATTCCTTCCCGAATTCAGACGCGGCCTGCTTCGTAACTTCTGAACAAATACTATACGCTTTTACAAGAGTTTTTATAAACAAAATTTCCCTTTTTCGTTGACTCAGAGTAATCAAATTTTAATGATTAAATTTAATCTTCTTTCAGCTTTAACTTTCATTAGGTAACTTTTAACATTGTCTTTGTTTTTAATATTCAGTGTGATTTGAAAAGTTGTAGGATACCTATATCAATTACTAGCTGTTTTCCGCGGTTTCACCCGCATTGCTCCGCTTCTGTTGGTCTCAGCGTGATGATATTATAGCCTATAGCCTTCTTCGATAAATGGGCTATGGCTATGGGCTGTTAATAATTAATATTTTTCAAATTGGACCAGTAGTTCCCGAGATTAGCGCGTTCAAACAAACAAACAAGCAAACAAGAAGGATAATGTTATTTAGCACTTATAAAACAATGCAGATTTAGCTCTAAATAAATTAGTAGTTGGTACACTTTAAAACAATGAACTTTACAAATATCATATAAATATCTTTCAGTCAGTCAAAACATCAAATGAAATAACATAGAATAAGGCGGGTCCGCGTAGAGCGAGCATCCTTGCGAAGCATGGAAACAGAGCTGCTTCGTGCGTAAAATGCTTCGCAAGGCTGCTCGTTCTGTGTAAATCTGCTCAAACACATTTCTTTTTTTTATGAGAGAAGAGCAACATCAAATTATCGGTGAAAATCTAAAACTTCTATAGGTAAGAAAATATTGTATGCGATTCAAAAATATTTCTCACGTCGTCAGATTCAATAAGACGTTGTGCCATCATCCTATAAGCCCATTACGAGACATTGTGTACTGAATAATCCATATATGAATACGCGATATATATATCCCTTTTATCTCCAAGTTATTCTTATATCAAGGTTTAAGAAAAACTCACAACGACTCATATTTATTCATGAAAAGCCGCACAGCGTTGAAAGAATGAGCATGTCTGTTATTGGCGGTACTTGATGCGTGAAGGCAATTTTCATAAAGACTCTAGAGACATTTGCCACCTGCGGGCAAAAACGACCACTCACTTACTTTGCTCTTCTCTTAATAAAGCTACGGGGAATTCACTAAAATGTAAAGCGTCTATTTCCTGTCGTAATTTTGTAGAAACTTATTGTCATTATTTGCCTAATCATTTACGTACAATATTTTCTGATTAAGGATAAATAATACGCCAGGAGATAAAAATATCATCTCCGTCATCCGTATCAAATCCAAAAATAAGCTTACATATCCTGTTACATCTTATGTTATTATGTTTATTCGGATTAGCGATTCTTGGGCGAAAATAATTGACCCGATACCATCCTCTTTCTTCTAAATATAAATAGATATGTTAAGGAATATTTTTACCATAATTTTAGGTAGGCACATATTTCATACTAGCTTCCGCCCGCGACTCCGTCCGCGCGGATGTCGGTCTTCGCGTGGATGGTTTATTTCTTCATTTTGAGTAACTCTGACAATGATATCTTATAAATATCTATTGGATCCAAATACGGCTAGGCCTATAATAATACGCAACGTGTGTTCGCGGTTCTACAGAACAACGTCTATGGATAAAACTGAAAAATTAAGATTAATTTTTTTCTACATATTTTTTCAGGATAAAAAGTATCCTATTTTACGCCCAGGATAATAAGGTATAATTATACCAAGTTTCATCGAAATTGAACTGTTAGTTTTCACGTGATGTCTGAACATACAGACAGACAGACAGACAGACAGACAGACAGACAAAATTTTTTTTAATCACATATTTGGGTTTGGTATCGATCCAGTAACACCCCCTGCTATTTATTTTTTCAATATTTTCAATGTACAGAATTGACCCTTCTACAGATTTATTATATGTATAGATTATGGTTGAAATAAATTATTGTGTGATAAATAAACGTCTGATTTTTTACTATAATATTCATAAAAATTATTGGATTCAACACTTTAAATTACAACGGTACGAATTAAAATTACGATCAGTGCAAGCATAAAATCTGCAACATTACTTTAAATCTTTAAAGACTATACTTACTCAATTTTGTGAAATACACAACAGCTATAAAAATCCTTACAGATAACCATTGAAAGCTACTTAGCAGGAGATAGATACAGTCGATGAAGACTAACTTTTACGGCCGTTTTAACGATAATATACAAGCAGTAAACAGAACGGGCCCCATCTGCCTTGATAAACTGCCACGATGCTTTGAAATTAATCACATGAGGCTGTAGGTGTATCAATTTATGACATACCTTATAGTTCACATAAATTATAACGGAATCTGATATTTTATAGTCATCATGTTAAAAATATATAAGTACTACCTATGCCTATAATACCAATAACCAAAGCAAAATATTTGGGCAACAAGAAGAAGCAATCAGTATTTCATTTTTATTTATTTCCAATGTATTGGTCGACATTCGGTTCAGGCTAGAAATGAAAGAAAAACAGAATCAACAATTCGGGGCAATGCCGCCGGCCGAGGTAAGCCGCTAAATAAACTGTGGGTAACACCGCACTAGAATGAGTTTGACGGCGCTTTTATCTGCCTCGACCAGACGACCTAAACAAATTTCGACAAATTGAAAAAAGCGACGCAACTAATTCGTTGACTAAGCAATATCAAATAATAATGCACAAAGAAAAAGTATTAAAAGTCACTGATATGAATTTTTAAACGTTAAAACTCCCAATTCGCTTTCACAGACAGACATTAAAAATCATGAAAAATTGGATATTCACTATTCTGAACCTAATACCAAGGTTTATGCCTGTTTGTTTGCTTGGATTTTATGGGATTTCCGGAACAAATTTCCGGAAATCCCATAAAATCCAAGCGGCTTTGAAATTTCAATAGCTTTGAACCAACATAGTTTAGTATTGACGTTTTGAAGTATATTAGGTACTTGGTATTCTAGTCATATTAATTAGAAACTTATCTTGTTCTCTAAAACATGATTGTTATCTGGTAATCAATTCGGTGAAGGACGAGTTTAGTACGGATCTTAGACTAAATGTGGCTGATATATTTGTATGAGGCAGGTTAAGCAAGGATTAAAAGGTAATAAATAAAAAGCACATCCTAGAATATTTTATTTCGCGTTTAAATAAATTCAAAAGCTTAAAAACTGTCGTATAAAAAGTAATAAAACTAGTTTAAGTCCTTTTACTAAGCTTTTACGTCCCGGGAATAATAAATGGTTCTTGCAGAATGCGAACGAATTATAAGCAAAAGATTACTATTATAGATTAAATTTTATACATTTCGCATAAGACCCAAAGGCAAACGAGCTGGCGCATCACCCATAACAAATGATAGTTGTTTCACAACACTTATTACGATGATATACTGTTACCACCAGACACCAGTTTATGCTAAATACGACCACAACGACCAATCGATCGTTTGCAGGACTGAATGTCCCCAGTGCGACTTTTCTAATGATGATGAATCATGTTTGGACAGGAAAATATCAGAGTAATAAAATTGTCTTGATGAAATATAAAATATTGAAATATCCTTTTGTGTTATCTTTATATGTGCTACGTTCATTGTAATTAATGAATCACGGACAACAACATAAATTAATATCGCAGAAAATGGTGCGTCAAACTGTCCGAAAATAACGATTATGTTATTTTAATAATATTCACTCCTATTTTATTTTTTTTGTAGGTTGCATTGTCTATATTTTTATGAATAATGTTTTACGATTCTTTTGTATTATGACTTTTTCTATTACACTGGCAAAGAACTATAAATTAACCTTCAGGTCAAAAGACTACATAATAAAAGGTCAAGGAATAATCACAATGAAACTCTGCGACCTATATGGATTGTTGGGTCTAAATCCTGCTGAATATTTACGCTTCCACCGATTCCATGCGACTACCGAATGTGGGTATGTTATTAAATTTTCATATTCACTTTCAGTCGTTTGCAGTTGTTCGTCGTGGAATTGTAACATCCTTTTATTTCATACAATTTCAAAGCAGAGCATGAATGACGTTACTGCGCTATTGTGTAGATTTTCATTTACTACTTTTTCATATTTAAATCCATTCATGCATTCTAACACTTTTGATGGCATCCAATTGATATATCTTTAATTATGATTCTCTTAAATCTAATACTTTGAAAGACCATTAGTGAAAAGTTAATCAAATACAGTATAACATTTTATAATATAATTAAGATCGAGCTTGCAAATTATTCTTTGTGAAGTGATGAACATCGCTCAGGACAAAATAAATGTATTTATGTAATTAGAATTTCCATCTTACTTGAAGGAAATATTAAAGCATCAATTTGATGGACAAAATAATGGGACGACTCTAAAAACATTATTTATCTTGAATAGTCGCACCTTAGAAATATCATACATGCAAAGTTTCTTGGTTTAACGGTCAATAAATTGTACACACGGCCAGATCCCGTCTCACTTATTTAATGTCGTCTCGGAGCATGTAAAATATTTAAAGTAAAGCACCGAAAGCACGTTCGGCACTCAAATGCCATGAACGCCGCTTTTTACTGCAAGATACGTTTGCAACACGTGTTGACGTAAGCACGAATTTTTTGATATAACACGGCAAAAAGAAGGAATACTTTTATCCTGTAAGAGCGATCACGTAGTATATTAATATGTCATCTAACAAGTAATAACTGCGTTAAAAACAACCGACTTCAAACTTGCACTTGCAAAATTTACAAATACCTACAGACAAAAATGCTCATAAAATAAAAACTACTGGGCCTTTCCGAATAAATTTTTTATGGGACCAATTCGACACCATCCCGCATCGAACAAAAAAAGAATCACGTAAATCGGTTTAGAAACCTCGGAGTAATCGGTGTACATACATAAAAAAAAACATAGGTACCGGCCGAATTGATAACTTCCTCCTTTTTTTTGAAGTCGTTTAAAAATGTGTCCGTGTTGGTTTCCACATACGATACCTTTTTTCAGGTCGCATTTTGCATTAAAGATAAATTTTTACACATTACTTGTATTAGTTTTAAAATATCGTCTCTTATGTTCAGCCAAAATTACTGTGCTTTAAATATGGAGCTGATTTTTGTTAAGTTTCATAACTTTGTAATTATACCTGCTCGTGTGCGTATCTCATAATAACTTTTATACATCCTAAGTATACAACGAATGAGTAAAAATTACAGAAAATGTTAAATTTCTAATTAACTTGGCAATATATTTTTAACAAAAAATTAACCTTCGAAAAAAAACATTCAAAAAAAAGATTGAGCTTTGATTAAAACGTAGTTAATATTGGATCGCCCCCAGGACACAAGCGTTGAGACTTTGTCAACAATCAATTCCTCAGCATTATTGAAGCATGGAAAAATGAAGAAAATGAAATTACAGCGAATACGAATTCCACAAGGAGACAAATTGTGTAAATATCACGAGGTATATTCGTTGAATATGAAATAGCAATCACTGTACCTCAATTGTTATAAAAGCTTAACATGTTAGTTTCAAAACTAGACCGCAGGGCTTTGGCCTGGTATAAATAGAGTTAGGATAAAAATTTGGATTCCGCTATTTTTTTCGATGATTCAATTAAAAGATACAATATCGGTTGAATTTATTTGATAAACTTTTTACTGTATTTTAGTTTATACTGTTTTAGTAATACTAAAACATTTAATAGATATACATTATAATATGTCACGTTTACCATCTAAATTCATAGATACTCGTAAGTAAATTAGATTATAAACACTTCGGTATTTATATTTACCTATTTTATAGCTGATAGAAGACGTTTCATAAACAAACGTTTCAAAAACGTAGTTATTGAATCTATAAACTATGAAATACATATTTTATAATCTGCAAATGGATCTCAATAAACGGGAGAGGCTCAAGGATTATTTTTATTCCGTGAGTTAGTCCTCACCAGTTTACTGTCATTTTCCGTGTAATCTTACGGTCCCAGTTACGTCCCATTTCCATTAGAGCCACTTGGTTTTGCTCTTGTTTATTCAATTCACGCAATATTAACAGCAAACATTCATATTTGAATAAGCTTTTATTGAGTCACCAATAGCTGTGAGCAGAATCAACCCACCACATTGATATTATGTGAAACACAAATAAAAACGACATGATTAGATTTTATCATAGAATCATTTTCCCCTTCTTTGAAGTACATTATAAAAGAACAGATTGAACTGATATTACTTCCACAACTATAAATTTTCTTCGCATTTAAAATGAGAAAATAAAGCTCTGTTATTTCTTGGAAATGCGCAGCGTTCATTATTTTTATAACGTCATGGACCATTACTTCTTATTCTCCACAAAACAACATTATGATAAATGTACGGTCCATTATTCTAAACATTTAAACACGTCTGTGTTATTATTCCTCTGGTGCAAATGCAGGAACAAACTTAGTAACAGCGATGTCAAGTTTGTTCCCCTAGGAGATAACTTTGTGCCAAGCTATTTAACTGCATTGCTTGATAAAGACTCAGCTACTTTTTACCTGGTTTTGTGTAAGAGAAAAGTGACGCTTCTGTGTGTATCTTTATACATCTCTACCCACAAATCCGTACAAAAATGCTTTTGTATTCATTAATAAACATTGTAAGACAGATAATTTTACCATTAAAGGCTATGTAATTTCCGTAAGTCGGAAAATAGAATATTGGATATGTCTGATCAATTGACTAAATTTCTGTAATGATAAGATAAGGAAGATTATTGTGAGTATTAAAATTGTATAATTTTATATTTTTCACCTTCACTTTTCCCTCGCGCTTTGACCTCGTTGACTAGATGACCTAATTAGAAGCTCATTGTTCTTATAACGTTAAATCGTTCTCTTTCATCTATGTGATTGGATGTATATGTCACGGCTGTGGCTACTTTTTAAAGTTGGAAAATTAGGAACCAGTTCAGGTTGTATGTACCTACATAACATATACAACAACATCCATCCATGGGACGTACATAAATTACTGAGGTTTATTTTTCAATTTTTTGACGCCCCCATAAAGACAGACACAATCATTTCTTTATTGGCACCCCACATACATTTTGGAGTCACCATTTTTTATTTTAGTTTAAAACCATATTATATTATACATGTATCTATGCACAATTAATTTCACTATATACAACACACAGTATACAGTAACTGACTATAACATTTACTTTCTGAATTTTTACTTTTGTCATAGTATATGACAATAGAAACCTAAAGCTATAGACCGGGAGTAGCGGGATATAGTTTGACTTTCGCTATTTTCCGACGAGTTCGACTAACGCCCACGCGACTAAGCCGCCGGTACCAGCGTTCACACCATCGTTTTTCTTTTTGTCATTGCGTACTAAGACCCCTGTAGAACCGCCATCCTGTTACAAATGACTCGAAATTTTGTGTCCGTATCTCCCGGTCTACTACTACAATATGCATGTATCCGAAAACAGATTGGAATGCAAAGAACTGCACTACAAAATGCGATGCATGAAGAATTGTAAATAAACCCTTTTTAGGCGGCTATACATATTGTTAACACCAATTTTTGTGAACAAATACAAAAGCTTTTATTGTGTTACCGAACACAGCCGGATTTCAAATAAATAGTTGCTTGAAAATTATAAATTCCTTTTCAGCTTGTTTGTAATCAGAGATTGCGATGAAAAATACTCGAATAAAATAATATCTCAGAATTAGATAGCTACATGATAATAATAAATTGATACTGCACACTTAGAAAACACTTTCAAAATATACAAATCCTTTATTAATCAACTTAAATATATTGTGGAGGTATTTGACCTTTCATGATAATTTAATAAATCTATACGTAGGTAAACATGACTAAGTACACATCGCGGCTGTGACATTTTCTAAGAAATAATTCGGCAAATATTATGTTCTACCTATGAGATCGTATGTAGATACATACGATGCCTGAAATTTATATATTTATTTTACTTTCTATCGCATATTATTCCAAAGCCTGACCAACATAATTATGATAATGTCGGCTATTGCAGAAAGCATTCGTAAACTCGTGAGATAAAAGCGTCGGAGTTTTTAGGGCACATCAAAATGCAGTGCTTAGAGCCAGTGAAAACAAAAGGATTGACTATGAAAGACGTTCCACAACTTACAGAGTCCACAAACTCACGGAAACAACGCACAAAGAACTCGACTAAGAAGTGTTGAGTGCCTTACCCGTTGATTATTTGAGCAGTACAAGGAAGTAAACTGCAAACAAGCTTTATAAGGCTCTTTCTACTAATTTAATATTATAAAGCACTTAGCTTGTGAAAAATACAATTGGGTCGTTCTCAAAAAAGTGCCACAACTTGAATTAATTTATCAATTTTAAAAAATGTTTTAGATGTTGCGTTTTTGTTTACTGAAATTATGGAGGGTACATTGCTTAAGACGAATTTATGGAAGGGAATCAAATTTACTCATAATTGTATAAAATATAGCCTTTTAAAAAAATGATCTCACAGGTTAAAGAGACCATATTCAGGTTAATGAGAAAACCGTGCCACGTTTATGATTAATAAACAAGTTACAGGAAATAAAACAATGCGATTATGCAAAATCAACGTTTATTATAATCAATAACTAAAAAAATAACAATTTTTCTTCGAGAACGTATTATTTTTTTCGGTACATTAAGAGAAATATAAAAAAAATCAAATACTTAAACAAAAATTCTTCTTGAAATAATTTTTATTTATTTGATGCCCTTCTTTCCCTAAATGTGAATAAGTCATGTGGTCCCGACGGTATTCCCCCCATTGTGTTAAAGATGTGCGCCTCCAGTTTTAACGCGTCTCTTTCGGTGCTCGTACTCTTCAGGCACAGTCCCAAGCTTTTGGAAAACCTCTTTAGTGCATGCCATTCCCAAAAAAGGCGATCGCTCAGACCCGTCCAACCTCTCTGCTCTCAAAGGTAATGGAATCTATTATCAATCGCTAGCTTCTTGAGTTTCTTGAGGAGCGCCAGCTGATTAGCGATTGCCAATACGGTTTCCGTAAAGGTCGCTCAGCTGGCGATCTTTTGGCGCTCTTGACTCACAAATGGGCAACTGCTATTGAGAGCAAGGGTGAAGCTTTAGCATTTAGTCTAGACATAGCGAAAGCCTTTACCCGGGTTTGGCACAAGGCACTCCTATCAAAGCTACCATCATATGGGATCTCTCGGAAATTGTGTCAGTGGGTCACCAATTTCCTAACAGAGCG
The DNA here is from genome assembly GCF_905220415.1 of Colias croceus. Classification (NCBI taxonomy): domain Eukaryota; kingdom Metazoa; phylum Arthropoda; class Insecta; order Lepidoptera; family Pieridae; genus Colias; species Colias croceus. The sequence continues at coordinate 5,573,452 of NC_059538.1, forward strand.
GAGTATCAATATCGTTGTCGACGGTTCGTGCTCCGAATCTAAGCCTGTGAATGCTGGGGTTCCACAAGGCTGCGTTCTTTCTCCAACTTTGTTTCTTCTGCATATCAATGACATGCTACTATCTAGCGGCATTCATTGCTATGCAGATAACAGCACTGTTGACGCACATTACACCAGCCGATGCAATATTTCTCGGGATACCGTTACGAAATATCGAATGATGTCCAGTTTCGTCGTCATCTGGAAGGAAAGGCTAAGCTAGCCTCCCAAAAACTTGGTGTGCTCTAGAGCGGGACAGTATTTCACACCCGGCCAACGCCTACAACTTTACATGGCTCAAGTCAGGCCGTACATGGAATACTGTTCCCATTTCTGGGCCGGAGCACCCAAGTATCAGCTCCTTCCTTTTGACCGAATCCAGCGACGAGCTACACGATTAGTGGACGACCCTCGTATTACTGATCGGCTGGAATCTTTGGCTCTCCGTAGAGATGTTGCATCTCTCTGCGTATTTTACCGCATTTACCACCATGTTTTCGATGTCGCTGGTAGGAGGACTATTGCAATCCATAAAACGTTGTATTCTTTCTTTTTCTTCTTTTTTGCGTTGATAAGACTTTTTTGCCTCTTCTCGCCACTTTCTTCTCAACATTTTTTGATCCCTCTGTGTTAAATTGTTTAAATAGACACTACCTTTCCCTCGTTTTTATTTTTATTTTCCCTCATTTATTGAAACCTAAAACTATCTTTTTATAGTATCAAACTAATTGTATTATTTATGATTAATTACTTCTAAATTTCTTTAGTAATTAAGCATTTATTCAAAAATAAAGAGTAAAAGTATCTTTAACTTGTCAGCAATCTCTTTAACCTGTGCATTTCGAACAGGATAAAGAGAGACAGTTTAATGAGAAAACGTAGGTAAACAGTCAATAACAAAGAAATGGTTAGGCTTTTTTAAATTTTGCTTAGGGAATTGTAAATAGGTACTATTTAACATCTTCTATCACACTAAATTACAACACAGTATATACAAAAATACAAAAATATTTTGGTCAGAAAAAAGATAACATACCTGTTACAAACTTCGATTGCGTTATCGCGATGTAATTTTTTAATAAACAGCTCAAGTTTCGACACGTCTTTCTTGACCATTGATTAGCTAGATACTGTCGGCTCATTTTGCACGGAAAAGGGATTTTGCCAACGTATTAGTATTCGGGAAATATGTTATAATGTGCAACGACAGGTTATGGAGAAAAATTGTCCGGACAGAATTTGAATATGAACAACTATAAAATTAGACATATTTCTAAGTTATTGTTTTAATAATATTGATTGTTACCATATATAGAAAAGTATTTTATTTTATTTACACGTTTTTTTAAAGTATATATTTTTTTATTTCACCTCAAAGTCGAACACTTCGTTTTCGGACACGACAAGTTACTGAGAATATGACATTACAAAATTATTTTAAAGAAAATTGCTTACTTTAATCTTATTCTTATTACAAGGCCTCCATTATAAAAATCTCTTTTAATAAATATAGTACATAACCAGATAAGTTACCTTTAAAGATTTTTTCGTAATCTCTAAAAATTGCTCGGCAGGTTATGGTGCCACTTTTTTGAGAACAACCCAGTTTTCATTTTGTTCTTGATTTAAGAAAATCTTCATAAGACTATCTCGGCGACAAAAAAGAACCCTTATATTTATTTATTAATATTGCTTCTACGATATTTGTGTGAAGATTACCTTCGTCTCAATAACGAAGGCTGTAGGTATTGTCATACTTTAAAGTTTAAACTTGTGAGGTGTCGTATCAGTTATAAAGTTCGAAAAAGAATAAGCATTTAAGACTTAGCACACAAGTGCTTCTTACCCTATGTAAAAAATATATTTAATATTTATAGTGTGTGTAAAAGTGCACGTTTGTTTAAAACGCCTTTAAAAGAAGATCACAATTATTGCATAATAGCATCCTTGCTATTATGCAATTGTGATCTTCATAAATAAGTGCTTCAAGAATCCACTTATCTATACATATAATAAATCTGTAGAAGGGTCAATTCTGTACATTGAAAATATTGAAAAAATAAATAGCAGGGGGTGTTACTGGATCGATACCAAACCCAAATATGTGATTAAAAAAATTTTTGTCTGTCTGTCTGTCTGTCTGTCTGTATGTTCAGGCATCACGTGAAAACTAGCGGTTCGATTTCGATGAAACTTGGTATAATTATACCTTATTATCCTGGGCGTAAAATAGGATACTTTTTATCTTGGAAAAATACGTAGAAAAAAATAATCTTAATTTTTCAGTTTTATCCATAGACGTTGTTCCGTAGAACCGCGAACACACGTTGCGTATTATTATAGGCCTAGCCGTATTTGGGAATTGGGTCCAATAGATATTTATAAGATGTTATTGTCAGAGGTACTCAAAATGGATAAATAAACCATCCACGCGAAGACCGACATCCGCGAGGACGGAGTCGCGGGCGAAAGCTAGTTCAGAAATAAAAAAGCTCCTTGCTGATGCTATAGGTTAAAGGTTCCAAGACATAATCTCAACTAATAAATGAATAATTAATCTTTATTGAATATTCTGACTCAATCCGGTCTCACAGCGGGTTGTCGGATCGTGTCATCGTAACAGCACACCCAATCGCGTTTATAACAAACCCTTGAAATGTATAGCATTTTCTTTTCAATACATTTACCCCGTTGCATGCATTCACCTTGTTTCTGACGACATGAAGGATCTGAAATTGATTATTTTTCAAGGAGACTCAACTTAGCAGAATTTTTGTGAACGGGAACCATTTATTATATAAATACCTACTGCTAAATCATAACAAACGAAGAAACGATTATTATGTTTTTTTTTTTTCACCTCTAATTAACTATAACATTATAATATTTTAGGAAGACGTTATGATACTGGTAGAGTTCTCTATAATCTCAAGTTGTTAAAACAAGTTGTTCTTTGTTTAAGATGTTGAGAAAAGGATGCAAGCATCCTTTTGTCGTTTTCTAAGTGATTTGTCATTTCATTTTAAATAATACGCACGTATTTCCATGGCAAAAAACAGATCTCTTCCCTTTTCCGTCAAATTGGTATAAACATACTCTCTATACAGCAAGGGATAAGTTATAGATGTTGTTTTATTCTTTGACAATAAATCGTTGCAAAATATGGGAAAAATTATACCCAAAAATATTGTTGACCTAAGCATCGCTTAAACCGTCTTAACTCTGCGCAAAACCACTAAATGATCATTAACTCGCGCAAGGCAGAAAATAGTTTCCATTTAATTACTTCGATCATTGCAATATGCTATTAATTAAGTTTGATAACTACAAAATCATTATTTGATTTCATTCTCATTAGTTAAATTTGATATCACCGTATTCTTTGACCAAATTTTTGTAATTTGCAACACTTAATTAATCAACTGTTAATTTTACAACGGAACGGGTTACAATAAAATTTATTCTATTTAATAATAGGTAGATATGTAAAACAATAACGTCATAAAACCTAATAAGGGTTCAATATCTTACTCAGCAAATGTAAAATGGATAAACGATTACAATAATTAACGAGCTGTAATTAAAAAGTCAAAAGTCACTGTGGATATCGCTACAACCCATCTTGAAATTTATAGATTTAATAATTAATATGGAATTTCTTTTATAACCTACAGTGAAATCTATCCATTATAGTTTTCTTGCGGGGAAGTGCCTAATCTCGCCAAAGTGAAAGTGAGTCAATTCCGGAATACAGATAAAAATGTCGTTAATATTTTATTAGTCGGAAGTAAAATGTCAAGAAATGTTCTGCACTCGACAGAAATGAACAGGGAAGCGGGGACGTGTGGATCGATCAAATTCACTTGGCGGAACATTCTTATCGGGAAGCTATTAAATTGATCTTTAATCTTGATCGTGCCACTCTGTATTCAAAACGAGAATATACAAACAATTATATTATTTTTGTAATAGTAAGGTGAATGATTTGATCGAAAAATATAAATTGAATTGCGTTATAAATATTATGCATATGACAAGCCTGGAATATTTTTTTAAGATTTCCATGAATATGAAATACCTACAACTAAACCAAGATCTAAATAATTAGTTATTATAGACTGTGCATCTAGATTATTCGTCTTCGTCTTCCATTCTAGGAGTTTTATTTATCCATACTAATATTATAAATGCGAAAGTAACTCTGTCTGTCTGTCTGTCTGTTACTCAATCACGCCTAAAATACTGAACCAATTTTCATGAAATTTGGTATGGAGATATTTTGATACCCGAGAAAGGACATAGGCTACTTTTTATCTCGAGAAAATGACGCAATCCCGGAAATCCCACGGGAACGGGAACTACGTGGGTTTTCCTTTCACTGCGCGGGAGAAGCCGCGGGCGGAAACCTAGTATTTTATATTTTCTAATACCTATAGAGACTAATTAATACCTTTATGAATGATTATAGAATATCATAAAGGTAATAATGATTAATCAGCATTAATCAGATACCTACGATTTTTTTTAGGCACCCGCCATGACAAGGTGTTTAGGCGCTACTGGATTATAGTCCATAGACATTACTTAATCATTATCTACCATTTTTACGTTTACTACAAAAAAAAGTTCAATCAGATACGATTCTCAATTCTCATTAAACCCTAATATTTTCCATCAGCCAGTGTATTATTTTGCCAATTTTAAAAATCACTTGCCAAAAAGTTTCTGCTGGGCTAAGTATCTTGGCTGGTATAAAGCACCTGCTGCTACATCTGGTTTACCCGTATTCAATGTTTCAGCGTCCCAAGTATGCTTTTATTTTTGCATTCTGACCACAGATTGCATTTACATATCTACAGCTTTGGATAGTCTCCAAAATACAATCGCTTCAAGATTTTTTATTTCCTGTGGTAGCGTGTATAGGTAACTATTAATACTTACAAAAATAAACATTATTTTATTTATTTTATTTTATAAAAAATAATAAGCAATCGAGTTTTTATCTGCATTATTATCATTACATCCACATTTTCACATGGGATAATGATGAATTGATGATGATAATCATCATCATTATCCCATATTATATATGTCGTGGCCATATCGTAGATTTGCTCATTTCATGAAATGATCGATCATTTCGGGAAATGGTCGCATTTCATGAAATGGTCGAATGTCTATTGGCCACATTATGATGTGGTTTGATCAGGTCAATGATAAGAAATCGTTTCTCGATATGGCCAACTAAACGCGCGGTTTTTTTTCCCCGTTGACGATTTAACGATCTGATCAAACTATGTTGGCCATTTCATGAAATGCGACCATTTCGTGAAATGATCAATCATTTCATGAAATAAGCAAATCTACGATATGGCCACGACATATACAAAATATATAGGTATGGGTAAATAATTAATATGTATTAACTATCTAAAAGTAATAAGTACTTATAATATTATACATGTAAGTATGTACCTACATAGTATTATGTGGATATCTCATTATTATTTATCCACATAAAATGTTATGTGACTAATGATATTGGGGACAAAATAAAAAATAAGCTGTATCAAAATCGTTCAGTCCATTTTCCCTAATGTTGCACACCCAAAATTTTTATTTCCCTAATTACCATCAGATTCTGGTTTACCTATACATAATTCATTGTGCCCGAACAAATCCACTGAAGTACCTAATATTCAAGTTTAGTTAATAAATGCAATTTAATACCTATTTATGTATGTAATTAATTTATAAAAAAAAATACTATTAAACATTATCTTTTACCTTTTCTTACATTTTAAAGCCAAAAAAAATTCACTCTGTACATTATGATAATAAGCTCCCACTTGACCGATTATATCTGATAAATTTAAATTAAGAAAATTAAGAAAAAAATGTAATGTCTTAGAATTAGTCATCATAACTTGCAATTTGTAATCTCAAATCTCTCTTTTGCTAACTTAGTTTGTTAGCTTCTACATCAGTTTATATTTGTATTCTTAGGTATATAGGGTACCTTCAAATATGAAGTGACTATCAAAATCCACCAACTGGACCAAACTAACTTTTTTTTTATATTGACTTTATGTTAGAGCTGGCAAATGAGCTTGTGGTGCCCTGCCCTGTTGTAAATCGTCGATGTGCGCATATTTTCAAGAATACCTAGGAGGCTTTTGCGAATAGGTTGGCAGCCAGTAATATTAATAAAAAGAAAAAATAAATCATACTAAAGAAGCCATTTCATAAATGTTTAACAACAATATTTTTCTTCCCGAAAAGTGTGCCAAAAAGAAAAACCAAACAAGGCTAATGGAGAAAATATAGTAACTAACCTTACTCGTTTTTTAAAATTATGACAAGTATTACAGACAAATAACAAAGAGATTAATATTATTCTACGGCAATAAATCTACGGTTTTATAAAAAAAAATGTACTTACAAAAATCCAATTAATACTAATTATTATTAATAAATTCTATTTTTTTTCAGATAATTACGCCTTTAGACCCATTTCAGGTACTTGGTATTTCTGATAATTGAGTTTTGTTATAACTAAAATAAAAACGTGGGCCGCCAAATCCAATGCTGTACTACCTATAACAAATAACTAAGTAATTAAACTTATCAATAAATTCATAACGAACATTGACGTAAGTAGGTACCTATGTTTTAAAAAATAATGAAGAAATAGAACTTCCTCCTTTCTTGAAGTCGATTAAAAAAACGTTGTGTGGTTTTATGAAACCACGGTAAAAGTGAAACTTTTTTTCACACTATAGACATTTAACTAAAAATTATCGTATTTGTACGATAATTATCGTACGTATCGTGTCACGCGACATGCGCTACACAGACCAAAAAGTTTGAGACGATGTAATAAAAGTTTCACTTTAAAAATCATCGTATCGAATCATTTTTACGTACCTGTTAAAAGTGTCCGTAGAAAAACGTTTGAACTCGAACTTGAAGAAAAAGAAAAAAAAAGAAAGAAAAACACCAACTTTTAAATTATTTTAATTTTAATAGCGAAGTATTAATTACATTTTACTTAGTACCTCAACTTCTTCGACAAAAAGTTGCTGGTCAATACTGTTATTTTCGGCTTACAGAAAAAAAAATGACTATCAGCTAGACACTTTTTTAAGTATTCGTATTAGAAATAGCTCTCCTTTATTGCGTTATAAAAGTGCTAAAACAACGAACATTGATATATATGTCGTGGTCATATCGTAGATTTGATCATTTCATGATATAAGTGGCCATTTCACGAAATGGTCGCATATCGTGAAATGGCCAATTTAGTTTGGCCACATCATGATGTGGTTTGGGCAGATCAATGATAAGAAATCGTTTCACGATATGGCCAATTAACGCACGGTTTTTTCATGAAATGACCAAAATTATTTGATCATATCGTAAAATAGTTACATTAATCGTTGGTAGAGGCGCTGCAAGCTCTGTGTTTATGTGATAAGATGGCGGCCGCTGGCGAAAATTAAATTATTCGCAGTTAAAAACTTCATAATTCATTTAATAACAATATTATGAAGAAAGTCATAGCAAAGAATTTACGACGAAGAGGTACGAGTACTATGGAAAATGTGGATATCTTATATGTATTTAAGAAAAAATGCGACTTAAATAAAATAATTTAAGAAACTACTACTATATTATTATAATTGTTTGTTTTTTAAAAAGCGATCCGCTTCCTTCACTCGCCGGCCGCTGCCGCGGCACGCTCGCTTTGCTCGCTCGGCTCGTGCGTTGTTTATCAAAGTGTAACCTAACCTAACCTAATTGTTTTCTATTGCAAAAACGATTCGCTTCTGGCATTCGCCGGCCGCTGCCGCGGCACTAACTTAAATGACATTAAACAAGTTTTTAGAATATAGTTATTCTGAATTTTTTTAATATTTTATGGACTCTTTATATTTTATACGATCTGGCCAAATGTGGATGACCAAATCGTGAAACGTTGACGATTTAACGATCTGATCAAACTATCTTGGCCATTTCACGATATGCGACCATTTCGTGAAATGGCCACTCATATCATGAAATGCTCAAATCTACGATATGACCACGACATATATATTCGATATTTGCGTCGCCTTTCACGTAATACTGGTCATACCATCACAAACACTGAATAAAAAAATACGGTTTGGATAACTGAATATTTTTGATTCAATATATTATAAATTAATGCAATAAATTTAAAGTATTCCATTTGCATGATTTAAACTGACAATAAAATATTTCATTCTTCATCAACATTTGTGGATCTTTATAAAAATACTTGTATCCAGGTCGACATGCAACGTACCTAATAAAAAACACAACTGTCACTTCTGTCAAGAGTCAAGACGAGAAACTGTCAATTTGTTTTCGATTGAGAAGCTTACAAAAAATGTAAATGATAATTTGTGTCAAGTATTTGTGTTTTCTGATTAATCAACGCGAGTAGCCGGTGGCTTTGCGTTTGTCTTGTGTACGGTCAAACTGTATTAAATCGGATATCAATATAATATATCAGATTATATATATTGTTCGTGTTAGAATAGTTAATCCTGGACAAAAGCATAAAATACAAAATAAATAAAAAAACTAGCATCAAGTCAAAATTAAATGATACATCCTAAGGGTTTAAAAAAGGGATATAAGCAATATTATAAATTAAAATGAAATAAAATCCTTTTTCTTAATATCTGTGATAAACAAGTATTTTTTTATTTAATATTTCGGTAAATGTTGTATACGTATAGTTTAGTTATTATAATAACACAGTATTGTTTACTTTACATATTTCGTGAGTGACGATTTATATGTTAAATAAAATATAGAGCGCATTTAAACATTTAACTATCAGCACAAAATGTGGGATAAAATAATTTATATGTGTGTGATAATACTCGCCACATACATTTTGAAACAACTATTTTCTGAAACTCCTAATTACGTTAAATTTCAATCGAAGTTTTTGGTGTTCTACATATGGTCATCATTTGTGGCATTATTCACTTTACCATTTTTTGTATTTAGACCAAAAAATGTCAAAAACTCCCTGTAAGTAAAACATAATAAGCAACTTATATTGTTACATTCATATAGATTGCTACAGTTACAGTTCACTGACTCCTTTAATTGAAATTGATTATATAAGTAATTGTATAAACATTGTGTTACATACTCTGCTCTATAGATAATTTATTTCAAGGGATGGCTATTATTATATTACTTTGAAAAGAGTTAAATTTATTTTTTAAATAATTTCTTGTGCTCTTTTTTTAACAAATTATTATTTTTATTTAATACTAGTTTTGCTTTTATTTTAGTAGACCTTAAAAATTCTGTTCCAATAGTTAATTATTATAAATAATACTATATAACTTTCAGATGTGGCGCACAGATAATAAAACATGTAACCAAACTGATAGAAGTAAAATGGCATTTACGGAATGGTAAAATTCTTGCAGAAGACAAAGGTGCCGTTATCATATCAAACCATCAATCATCTCTTGATATTTTAGGTATAGTTTGAAAGAAAATATTTTTTATTTTACACATGAAGAAATTAATCACAAACAAATGCAAGCAATGTTCAGAAAATCTTTACAGACCCTTTACACTATCTGTGCCCTATGGACAAAATCACAGGAATAAAAATTGCGGCACGGCAAGCAACAGCTGAAGTAGCCACTGCCGATTGCTAGTTGCCGTTCGTCTGTTAGAACGCTTAGCCGTTTAAAGAGCATACCAGAAAGACAGAATTTTGCATAATAGTAATATAGATTATATAGAGTTATAAATTCAGTTTACAGTCCATATGTTTTAGTTAATAATTAAGTTAATCTACTTTTCATAACTATGTTGAAACAATAAATATATCTGAAGACTTTGAGGTGTAAATGACAGACAATATAAACCCGCTTATTGGATTGATGACGATTAATGAAATGAGATTAACACACACTTCCACAACTATGAACTAACACAATGAAAATATTCCTACATTATTATAAATCAAATATGTAATTTGAACTAAATTTCTTTTTCATAAAAATATTCTAAATCTATAAAATATATCTTTAGGTGCATTCAAATAGATCTTTCTAGAAAACAACTACCCACAATACTGAGATAATGGTAGAAGTTAATAGTACTTAGCAATAAAATATAAAACAACAAGTAATATTTGTTAACATTTGTTTACAGGTCTGTTTAATGTTTGGCATGTGGCAGTGAAAGTAGCTGCTATTGCTAGGAAGGAGTTATTCTACATTTGGCCCTTTGGCCTGGCTGCCTATCTGGCTGGTGTCGTGTTTATTGACAGAAATTGTACCAAAGACGCATATAAACAACTAAAGATAACGTCCGATGTGATGGTGAAGAATAAGGTAATATTCTAATATATTTTACATTAAGCTCAGTAAATTGAATAAAGTAGAATTACAAATAAGTATTTAGAAAACAAAGATGCACTTATACAAGCTTACTGTAAACATAATACTTTATTCCTATAACAACTGTCCATCATCAATTTCAAGAGCAAACATTGCAATATTTGTTTTGTTTATATTGCAATGTTATCAGCTAGTATTGTAGTGATGATATATTAAAACTCTTATAATGATGTATTGAGATAAAAACCTTATGCCTAAAGGTTTTAAGAATTTAAAAAAGGTGGTGGGCTGTATGAATCTATATTCATATAAAAATTTCATCCTAACACTATGAAAGGGCCTTACAAAATGTACCCTCGCCTACATTAAATTTAAGTCTTATGCCGCCACTGATAGCGTATAAAGATAAGCTTTCCTTGAAACAATGTTAATGACATGTAATGAGAATAAAAGCTAATTAACATGTACGTCAAATGTAACTTATAGGCTAGCGCATACAAAGCACTATAAATCATCCATGTCACAGGCACATCAATAGATAAAATATATTATATAATTTATATGGAGTAATATAATTACAGACTAAAATATGGATATTTCCCGAGGGCACCAGGAATAAGGATTCAAGCAAATTATTGCCTTTCAAGAAAGGTGCTTTCAATATAGCAGTTGCAGCGCAAGTGCCAATCATACCTGTTATCATATCCCCATACTACTTTATAGACAGGAAGAAGTATATATTCAACAAAGGTAATAAAATAATAATAGTGTTTAATTTATATGACATATTATCTAGTATCTGTGAATATATTTATATATTTCCTTGTCTTTCATTATATCAGGACATGCCATAATCCAGTGCTTAGAACCGATACCCACAAAAGGTTTGAAAATAGAAGATGTACCTGAGCTAATTACCAAAGTGCAAAATATAATGGAAATTGCATATAAGGAACTTTCAAAGGAGGTAATCAGTGCCTTACCACCAAACTACCCCCTTGCTAGTCAGCACTGAAAAGGGGATACTATGATTCCTTCTATCATTTTATGGATAACTGACATTTTTGAAATAGAATATTCTTTCTAGAACTTTAAACCTATGTTGCAGTGATAGTTATTTTGAATTAGTTTGACAAAATGATAGCCATGTTAAATAAATATTGCCATCAATAAAAATGAAAAATCATTTTTAAAATTTAATAATGATGCGGTGACTAATGCATGATTTGTGAATATTGTGTGATTGATCATGTGCAATATTTTTTTAAAGATAATCTCAAGTGAAATTAACAGTCACGTCAGTAAAATTTACGCCATTTTTAGGTTTGAATTGCCAATTATATTAAGTATATGTTTAAGTTAACGTTAAGGTTATACACATCTACATTTAAGTTTCTTTTTTTATATTTAAGGTACCTAATATTTTTTAATTGGTTCCAAACATGAACAATGAGAATAAATAATACTCTTAACTCGAATATTGCGTATCTAATCTACATTGAATGAAATCAAATGCAATTTACATGGATGCTATTGTTCAGAAGTGGGTCTATTGTTTACATTGTATAAATGTTCATTAACGAAATTATTTAAATATGAATCGACATTTCGTTAGGAACGCATTTTTTAATTTAGGTTCAAAATCATATGATTTACCAATCGCCTAATGAAACTTCTCGATCTCTTACATTAGGATAAATTTTTTTAACAGTGATTTTATATTTTTTATGCTATCATAGACTAAAGGCAAATGAAAGGAAAACTTAATACTAGTCATTATGTCAAACATTTTGTAACACGACCATAAATAAATTATATGAGTCAGACGAATGTAGTCGAGGAATACAAAAGATTCGATTTCAATGACGTTTCCAACTTTCGTAGCCACTCGCAGAATATCAATGACTCGTTCTGTCATCAGTTAATTTATTTTAACTTGATTACAAACATTTCGGCTTTACCTTCAAGTATTATGCAATGTGCATTTGTTGTTAGTTTCTCTTTACAAGAAGTAACATATTCACATGAAACCAAGCTTTTTTTCTCTGTACGTAGGTATTACGTATTTGGACGTTTTATTTTTATTAAACTTAATTAGATTCCAAAAATATAAAATTTACTACAAATACATTAGAATTAGATATTTGTTAACTGATTATGTTTCGAATTAGCGTATATCCCAATTTTATAGTTTGTAAATAATTTTAAAAAATTAACTCTTCTCCATAGAACCCATATAAAATAGCATGCCTTTATTGCATATTATAAATAATGTGCATAACAACATAAGTGAACAATTTCGATTGAGTACTATTCGAATGACAAATCGATATACCTACATAATAAAATGTTTTACTGCCAATCAATATTTTTATGGTGATGGAGGTTTTTAATTAAATTTCAAGATTTGCTAGAACAATACTTATAGCTCTATCAAAGTAACCGTAGAATATAATTTCATATTTCATATGAAGATATGATCGAAGGATCATTAACAGCCACTAGAGACAAAATATACTAAAACCTTCAGTTATGTTTGTATGCGTTAAAGAAACGCAAAGAAATCAGTTTGTACTTCTAAACTAGTAATTAAGTACTTGTCATGAAATATCGATTCGATAAATAGCATATTGAGGCTCGCAGTACTTTACGCTTATTTTTAAACATTCTTAAAAAGCAATTCTGCATATTTTCGAAATGAACTGACTAATTTTATAAATCTTATTTACGGAAAACTCTGACATTCGTTTTATAGTAATTAAGTGTGTGTATGTATTTTTTTATCTTACTATAAACTAGGTTAAAAACTATTTACCTATTAATTGTACTTTTTTTTTAAATATAACTTCTCTTTATACTCTGTGAGTTTTAAATTGTACGAATATTAAATTTTATAATCAATATTTTTTAGTAGATTTAAAAATGTAATTTTTGGAAAGTATGTACCTAAATTGTAATAAAAAATTGAATTTTTACTCTAATATTGTATGTGTAGAAAATGTAGTTCATATTTTTAAGACTTGTATAAGCATAGTATAATAATTATTATTTTATACATGTACGAAACGATCCAGTGAACTACCTACTTAGGTACTGATCGTAATTTGTTAATTTTTTTATTTTCATAAACCACTTCAGTATTCAAGGAAACGAAAGAAAAAATATACCAAATATTGTAACAACCATATTCTTTAATTGGTTTTTATATAAAAGTATTATCGGCGAACATTTACCAAAATACCATGTTATTTTATTTGCCATGCAGGCTACAATTTGTAATAAAAGGCACTGCTTTAGCATACAAGTTTTTTACTAGTACATTACTTACTTATCATTTTTTAATATTTTACCTTTTAAGACAATGTATTCCTAATCTTAATGTATTTTGAATTTTCAAGTGAATCGGTGTTTCGCCACGTTTCCAATATTGTAACGATAACTTAATTATTATTTTAAATTATTGACGAAAAAGTCTCCATTTCTTCATAGATAAAAACCAAGTTAAATATGTCTATAACGATATCACAAAATTGACAAAATCCATGTTTTTAGTTTTAATAATTTTATTAATCACTTACTCGAGTGTTATTCAAATTATGTGACGTATTTTATCATGTTTATTATTTGATAAAATTTAATATTGGCATTATACGCAAAACTACGTCAATATAAAAAAGTTGTTTACGTTCATAAAGGCGTGATTAATAAATAATTAATAAATAAAATATCTTTATGATCAGAATGATATGGAATATCAATTCATATGTCTAGAAACTTCTAATTTCGTCTTTATGTATTATTATTACTTTATAAGCGCTTGTTAAATTTAATGTGATATATACTTAAATCACTTCTTATGTGTAGTCAGCTATCAGTAACAGTTAAAAACTATTTTTGTATATTTTACCATTAATATGAAACTGAAATAAAGTGTATAAAGGACACGGTGGTATTATTTAGAAAAAATCACAAATTAAATTAATAATTTATTGCTTGTATATTAAATTTATACATATATTTAGTAATTATTATGTTTACCACGAACATTTGAAATTATCACAGCCCCGTTTACGTTAATTTATACTACCTGAAACAAAAATAATTTAAATTAGTACAGCACAACCGAGTTTCATAAAACCGTGATTAAATCTAGGCTACAGCATTGAAAAATATAATAAAACGACGTGTGGCAGTCGGGGACTGCCGCGGTAAAGCTATTGCATAATGCATGCTATGGCCTTAGGCCTGCAAGCCACACCTCTGAGTCCGTCGGAGTGGGGAGCGTGAGGTTTTTTCGTTACGGAATTTCTCGATTCGGTCCCCGCACTCAAGGCCCGCGATAGAAGCTATGCAATAGCTTAAAAAGAATTTAAGAAATATCATGCATGGGATGTGTTAGTTAGATAGGTATCATCAATATTTCAAGTTTTCAATATGGTGATGTTAAATTTCACCTGAGACCAGCCTTCTATAATGTAGATTCATTTTTGTTGCAATTGTGATCGATTCTTACTACATAATTATATTGTAATTACACGTTATTCAATCTGTTCATCGATATTTCCTTTATCTATTAAATCATATAGCCCACAGAACTATATCGAGATAGAAGGAAATAGTTCGTCGATTTATATGAGAACCGAGCGTGTAACATTTTGTGTAGGTACTATGACGTCACGCGAGTCTTTTAGTGATGTTCACAACGTCAAAATAATTGTCTCCTAATAAACAGAAACTAAGTAGGTAGAAACTTTATTGAATCGAATTGGGAATCGATTTTGACCTTTACTGAAGAATGAGAATAAAAATGTATATTATTTTTTACAAACTTTTTATTAACATATACATATGTATATGAATGTACCTATGTATATGAATGTATGCAAATCAGACTGTGTTTCGTAGGAAACCAGTTTTTACGACTCGTTGCTTCAATCCATTTATTTTCACAAGAGAATCTTTCGGAAAACTATAACAAATTTGCAATAAGTATATAGTAAATATTATATTTTAAACCATTGATATACCTAACAATAATATAATTTTAAACCATCGATATACCTAACAATAATATTATAGGATTAAAAAATAATTATCATTTTTCTGTTTTCAATAGGTATCGATTTGAATCGACTAAGAAATCGACATTGAAAATCGTGGCGTACAACTCTATATGCTTACTTTTGACAGAAAAATGAGAAATCAACCTTTACCGCGTTTCGACAGTTTGGAATGTTTTATTTTCATTGCTGGTTTTCAATGCATGTCCAGTCTGGCGTGTAAAATTAAAGCCGTAATGGAAAAGTAGCATCATTCCGATACCGTTTACATTAAATTATTACGGAGCACAAAAATAAATTGTTTTAAAAGTAATAACAGATATTTTAGGGCAAAAAGTACTTACAGGTGAAAGGAAATATTTTCATTGACACCTTCAACTTTTTTGGTGGTGTTTGCACCGTTAATTATCGAGCACGGGGCCATTTTCTGTTTGAATTAGTACGTCACACACTGAGGGCGGTCGAGAGCGGACTGAGCATCTTGGCGAGCAAAGACGATGATTAATCGTCTTTTCGCCACGCGAGGTACATACAATCTTTCTTTCTATCTCGATATAGTTCTGTGATATACTTAGCCCATATATCATATACAGGTTTTTTTTTTTTTTTTTTTTTTATGTCAGAGCAAGCAAAGGAGCAGGTGAGCCACCTGATGTTAAGTGGTCACCACCGCCCATAAACACTTGTAACACAAGTAGTGTTACAGGTGCTTTGCCGGCCTTTAATGGACAAATACGCTCTTTTCTTGAAGGCCCCAATGTCGTAGTTGTTCGGGAACACCGCAGGTGGCAGATCGTTCCACAGTTTCACCGTACGCGGAAGGAAGTTGCGGGTGAAGCGGACAGTGACACGGAAATAGATAAAATGCGTTTTTAGAATTGAAACGGATTACCGTCAAAATTTGTGATCAGTTTAAAAATAACACATCGCAAATTAATATATTTAAATAATATAAATAATTCTTTTACCGTTAACTCATTTAATAACTAAACACCGTCTAACTTTTACCTAAGCAGAATGTAAATTTATCTTTATATTATATTCATTATTCATCATCCACATACTTACAAATACCAATGATAAATGTTAATTACTTACTTGGCAATAACTTCCCATTCCCATTCATAGTTAAACTGTAAATATAACTACTAGGTATAAGGTAGGTAACTTGTTACCTAGTATTTTCAGTTTTACTATGAATCAAGAGCAACTGCACAGCTGACGTTTTTTTATTTTTATAACTAGTCACCAATATGTTTATTTTTATTAATTCACAAGGTGATAGGAAACACACATTTTATATTACAATACGTTTAATACCTATATAAAATGTATATGTGCAATTCTCATAACACATTATAGTTCAGGATACATCGCCCATTTTTGCAAGTGACTACTATCAAGCTAATTTTCCGTTTGTAGCTTTATTTTGATGAGACGCCCAATAATTTCGTGTACGAAAGTCTCGATTGTGGTAGCTAAGAGAGATAACAAGGATAAAAATTTTTGATTTGATGGTTCTCAAATATTTATTACTAACTGAATTTTTTTTTGTTCAATCTCAAGATAATTACCTAAATTATTCGAAAAAATATTTGTCCTACAAAATCTATGGTTGGTTCAAAGAGTCCCCCTTTCCAAAGTGTATCGATAACGAGGTCATCATAAATGATTACTAACAAGCTGATTTTTTTGTTTTCACTTAGTTAATGTTTATATAATTCAACAGACATATTGTCCTACAAATTGCGTTATAAATATTTACCTCCTCCTCCTACCTCTAATTGTCTTTTACATGTAACATAGAAAGAGTCTCCGCGGATGTGCGACTGAACTCCTTCTGCATCTTGCTTTGCGCCGTCTCTATTAGAGATGATATGTCTTCCTTTCTCACACCCTCCGTTTCGATCAAAGGCAATATCGTTATGATGATATGACCTGAAAACGAAATCGTAACATATAAATATGTATTCCCATATTCTTTATATATCTACTTATATACGAAGTAAATATGTAGAGCTTGAAGCCAGATAGTGGTTAGGGAGCCAGGTGCAAATTTGGTTAATTATTTCCTCTCAAGAGATAATTCGTCAGACGCATCAGAGTATAGTATTATAAAGCCTCGTGAACGTCAGCTGGCGCTAGGTTAGGGGGGTGAGCGGTTGTAGCCTCCCACGCACGTAGTAAAAAAAATACATTCATTCATTTCCTCTCAGCTAAAAATTTGTCAAATTGTAGCTAACCCAATATCTCAACGAAAAAAAAATAACCAGCTACACCATGTTTTAACCAGCTGATTATTTTTTTTTCGTTGAGATATTGGGTTAGCTACAATTTGACAAATTTTTAGCTGACTAGCGTTCGCATTATCCCCGTCTATCGTCCGTATAGACTATATACGGTTCAAAATAAATATTCTCTCTCACCTGATCCAAACCTATGTCTTTTTGCATCTATATGGTGATATTTTGAAACAACCACTGGTTGAATAGGAGCGCCGGCATCCATAGCGACGTGGAACGCGCCCTTTCTAAAGGGCAACAGCTTATCGCCAGAGTGTCTTGTCCCTTCAGGGAACAACAATAGTTTCCGCTGAAAAATGGGAAGAATTCCATATAAGGATTAACTAATACAAAGCAAGTGTAAAATAATATGTAGGTAGATATATATTAGTCCTACAAATCCTAATCAGTAGTGTTAGATTTACCTAAATCAACACAAAATCTGCTAAAATTTTCATCTTCGTTTAGTTTTACATAAAATGAAAACAAACAAGGCTGTTAAAACAACTAGAGACAAGTAGGCGTTTGAGTTTTCTATAAAATATATTATAAAGGTAGGTATCCTATCTAAACTCCAATTTTAATTACTGAGTCACTTTTCACGTAAGACACGAAGATTTTTAATAAGCAGGTAGACGGAGGTCAATTGAATTAACATGTGTGTTAACACTTACGAATGTTAAACCGGTGGCGCAATACTACGTATCTATTGTTATCGATAACATAATCAATGTATTTGTGAAACACCTAAAAAGCCGCACTATTTTTCTATACACTTTTTCAATAGAAACAACCAACGTTATCTACGCCAATTTATCATGAAACTTAAAATCATTCATAAATAACATAGGTACTTAACTAATGAGATTTCCATCTTTTTCATAATTGTAAAAAAGTATTTTTGGTATTATTTTAATCATCTCTTAAAAAACCTTAGTACCTACCTATGTAGGTATTAGAATCTTGAATCTTGACACAATCATACTTCAAAAAGTGATAGGAAACCATATAGGTATCACACCTCAGCATTTGCAATTCCGGGAAGGGGTAGTAGGTATTAATATACCATGATATAGTTCTGTGACATACTCTTATGTGTAAAATGTTTTAAAAGCACGTAACTATAGAAACCTATGCATTATTGTGCAACCGTTTGAGTTCAAGGACTGCCCATAGGTACCAAGAATAGGTACACAATTATTTTTGCTTTTATTTTCCATGCAATTTTCTTACTTACTGCTTTATTTATTACCTAATAAAGTTTACTGTTTTTAAATACACCATCTAGTTTAGAACAATTCTATTGTTTTATTGTGGCAAATTGTGATTTTCCTGACGACAATGTTAACAAGGAAAAATTAATATGTAAGTACCTACTTGGGTACTTACATATTAATTTTTCCTTGCTTGCTATCAGATATCCCTGTTGACTACCATCATCGAGAATTTTTATTAGTAAATAGGTAGGTTCAGACGACCGGGATTTTTATTTTTAGCTTCGAAAATATGAAAATTAATTATCCTTGCAGTGAATCATCTAGAATCTAGATATACAGCTAACTCGACTATTCCGTAGTTTAATCTACATTTTATAGTGAGTTAACTAGGTATTTAACTATTTGATAAAAAAAATTAATAAATAAATTAAAGGTTGCAACGCTGTAGTTACCTAATAGTTAATTAATTGAACTGTAATCCCCAATGATAAGTTTCTGAGGTCCCAACCTGTGGTCCCAAGTCCCAACCCAACTAATGAGAGTGACGCGGGTGAATGCTTTGTAGGTACATGTACTTATATTATGTAACTAGATGCCATTATAATAATTCTTAGTTTAAAAATATTTATCTAAGGTTACACCTAATTAAGTAGGTTTCATACGATTTCTGCTTATCTATTATCACGTTATGTTTTCTATACAGATTTTCCTCAATTTCTGAACTTTATTTGATTTAATTAACGATTACCTACTATTATAGGGAAAGCAATAACCACCAGTCCGTAAGAAAATTATGTTGGTATGCATTGAATCAATCAATCAAATCCGTAGCCTTCTTACAATATTTTAGAAGCCAGGGTAGGTATCTAAATATTAGTGATATTATGGAGGTTATGTGGTTATTATTGTTTATACCTACCTTATTAGTTAGGTCATATACAATATACTAAGTACCTCATGGTTACCGAAAATATTATATTTTGTACGATTTTAAATAAAAATATTATAAAAAATATTATATTTTTTAGATTCATAAGAAATAATATCTATTTGATGCGTATTTGTCATTAATTATTAATTGCTTTATTAAAATGACCTCTAATTATCATATTCAACGCAAATTGCTCTCTTAGTAAATATAAATAAAAATAAGTACCTACTATGTAAGTAATCTCTAATTAATTTGCGGATATAAAATGAAATAATGATATCGTCTATTCCGTTCCCAGCCGATAATAATGTTTGTACCGAGATAATTATTTACTTTCATGTTTGTTTGAAATATGAGTATCGATATTTAGCGGACTCGGCGAACTTTGTACCTACTGCCCTTTGAGTTTTTCCAATGTTCAGTGCCTATTTATTCCGTAATATAGATATAGCATATCTACGTGTTCTAGATACATGCAACAAATAAAATAATATCGTAGATAAGTCCTTGATTGGTCGTTTATTAGAATCTAATATTATTATAATATTACAGTTATTTTAGTTCATCTACTATTTTCGTACTTTTTAGAAAACTTCTCAGGTGAAAGATAATTAGAGTTTTGAACAATATTTTTTATTAAATTTTAATTTTGTTTGGTATGAAGTAAATTGTTGTTATTGTGCTTCATCTGACTGTAAAAGTAGAAATAACAATCTTGAACTAGCTAGATGAAACTAAACAATAGGATGTTTACATATCTAATGGCATAGTACATAGTTCAATGCAAAAGTCCAACTCGGATGTTGGTATAGTTGTGTAAATGAACATTTGTCGGACGCGACCACGCCTTAAGAGCATTAAAATGTTTAACATCCTACGTTTTAACCTACCAACGCTAAAGATAGTATGCAACGGTCCATAATGCAACATTGTGATTACTTATCTCACTGCCAACGCTATAAAATAAATTTAAAATCTTAAACATTCATTACATTTTAAATGTAAATACATAAATGTTAGTAAACTAACGATTGCGTCATTTTTCATGTTATTCCCTAAAAGTTAGCAGTGGGTATTATCATTGTAATAAGTACGGTCTACGCTTACAACGATTGTCTGCGATAAACCAAGTAAATTCTCTGTCAAGGCGAGATGCAACCAAATTACACTGCTAGGAAAACTAATCAGAATACACGTATTGCAAACGCATTGTACCTAATGTTTGACTTTGACACACTTCCATGAGGAAGAATCAAGGTATCGCCAAATTTTACGTTTTCCTTAACTGAATCAATACTAGGATAAAAACCCCTGTATATTACCGACATCATTACAATATTATGTTGGTAAGTATCTATGATAAATAGCATCCAAATTAGTCGAACCGTTTTATTAATCAAGAAATATCCAAGTAAAAACTAATTATCTGGATTTGCAAACAATAGCGCGTATTTCAAACCTTATGATCGCGAACAGCTTCTGTCTGCTGGTTTAGCACGGACCGTGCGGAATGGGCAGAGCCTCGATCGATGAAAACAGTGCCCCAGAGCCAAGCCGCAGTGCCAAATGGTACCAGGAACTGTAGAGAGCGCTTCGAAACCACGGTACATCGCGCCATCAGAGGCCATAGTACCGCTAGTACTGGAATCGAGACAAGAAAAATTGTAACTACGTAGGTACTTAAGAAAAAGCTGCTCTTATTACACCTGGCGAAGTTACATTTTTTATTGTTCAACATCAATAATTTATATCAAAGGCAACTGTTTAGATTTAATCGAAAACAGGGAAAATTATTATCGAAATGCATATACTTAGA
This sequence comes from Colias croceus, assembly GCF_905220415.1. Taxonomy (NCBI): domain Eukaryota; kingdom Metazoa; phylum Arthropoda; class Insecta; order Lepidoptera; family Pieridae; genus Colias; species Colias croceus. The sequence continues at coordinate 5,595,203 of NC_059538.1, forward strand.
GCAGATTAAATCGAAAACAGGGAAAATTATTAGCGAAATGCATATAGAGATCTTTAATTGGGTCTAAACCTCACGGAAAATATAATAAAATTATGCCAGAAGGTGGTCAAAAAGCATAAAAACTTGTTTTCGGAGATAGTATCTACCTATAGGAAGTATCTTGACGGGAATAGAGTGAACGAACTTTCTCCTAATATAATTATGAAAGCATATTTTGTGAGATATATCTACCTACCACAAGTCACTACGCACCTGCGTGGGTGTCATAATGATTAAATAACAACGTTATCTAAAAAAATAAGAAATTCAATAAAAATTACAAGCTAAATATAATTGAATGTAGGTAGATATATTTCTACGTACTAGAAAGTATCGATCGTGTCTCCATTGATTAGGCTGATATTATTAGGTATTTAGGTTCATTATTCATGTTAACAAAACAGCTGATTAGATAAACATATTTTGTTATTTTCTCTCATAATTACGTATTCTATAATTAGAATGTTCAATAGGGTCAAAATTATTTTGTTATTACAGATTCGGAATTAAAATCGTTCTTCATAAATAATTGTGCCCTTACTGTATAGATCCAAGGAACTCTGATGATTGAGTAACACCACGGCACCTCTGGAGTCGTCAACGTTCTCGACTCCTCGAACAGTCCATCGAATACCCAAAACACGAGCAGAAAACCTCAAAAGGGCTGCTGGTATTCTAAAAAAGTGGTTAAATTTGAATCTCTACAACAATCTAAAATTTCTAATACGCCCAGATAACTAATAAATATTGAATAACATCGTAATCTGTATGTTTACCACGGAACTATCACTTACAAAGCGTTCTTGGGGTCAAAAGGCCTAAACAGCATGAGCGGAAGGGGTGCTGTTGCAAATATTAGCGATAGAACTGCAAATAATGTAAACTGAAACAGAAACGTGAAAAATGATCGATACATTTCTAACTCTTTCTACGTGATCAATATACAACTACGTATGTGTATTCATACCTTTATGTAATACCTAGCAATAGAACTAATGGAAAATAGTATGATGAGAAGGGCCATCACGCATCCGAGCACAACATCGAAGGCAGCCATTCTGGTAAATTATCACATTTATGATTTCTAAAACAAACAAATAATAGTTAGACAAAATAATTCATAAAAAAATGCGATAGGAACTAAACCTACTACTCACTTATTAATAGTTTAACACATTTATTTTGCCAAATTTTAATATTTCTTCCGCATACCTATATTAAATACTAAGTTAAATACTGGTATCTATCTACGTATTGTATACTTCAATACTTAGATATTTGTCTAATAAACTGCAAATATTTTTAATTTCAATTATTTACATCAAACGTTCACTTATTTTGATATCCATATAGGTAGGTATTTTGTGATAGTTATAAATATAGTAAATAGGTATATCACTGAAGAATATTTTCTTATTTTGGTAACTTCGTAACGTTAGCTGCTTTTTTCTGACAAATATCATTATGATGTTACAAGACATAGTCAATCACCGTCAACTTTTACAACATCAATGTTAACAACACAACAACATACTCAATAAAGGTTAGATAAGCAAAAGGCCGTGTACGCGGTCCGTGCGCTGTTTGGCTCAAATACTTATGTGATTTTTCAAACCAGATTGTCCTTCAACCACTTATCTTACAAACATATGAATTACTAATAATTTTAGGAAATTTTATTGTCTATATAGTTAGTTAAGAGTTTTTTTCAATTAATACAGTATTTGTGAATACCATCAAGATAACTGAGCCGATGATTACTTGATTTCGCTTTTAGTGTCAATTTCGAAGCTAAAAATATCTGAAATCGCTGACAGATCTAACACACAATTTTTTTTAACTAACTGCAAAAATCCTTATTAAAATAGTTAGTTAAAAGATTTTTTTATTTTGGACTCCTAATTTACGAAATTAAAATCCGAACAATGTGAATTTTTTTAGAAATTATAGTCGACAAAATGATTATTTTCACCAAGATATTTGACTTAGTTTAATATAATTTTTACATATTGCAATAAAAGAACGTCTTACTTATAAGATAAAATTTAAAAAATCAACTAAGGTACCTCTATTATTTTTCTACAATTTTTTTTAAAGTACTATAAAACACTGCGCGCGACCCGATTAAAATCAGTCGGCAGCGAGCCTTTCCAGAGAGAGGACATGTTGCTCGGCGCTCTCCTGTGGACTTATGCTGTTCATAGTAAAAGGATAGCGCAAGCCGCGATCTATCGTAATAGATCGCGGAGATTTTGACTTGCGTTAAATTGAATAAGCCCTCTTAAACTGTGTTTAAACATACAGGGTGGCCCGTTTACAGTGGTCCAAAAAATTTTTTCAGCTTGAGAGCATCATGAGTAATCATTTAAAACATACTTTAGTTAAGTGAAAACTTATGGTTTAGAAATTATGATTTTTTTTGTAAATAATCCGGAGTTTCAATATTTTTGACACAAAACCACTCTGTTATGAAATCTACTAGACCGAATTGAATGAAATTTGGTATAGCGCAATAACCTACCTATCGCGCTATAGGCTCATCTTGTGTAAATAATTAGACTGCGTTTTTTTTTTATTTTAACTTTTTCTGTAGTTTTTTTAATTTCTCGGCAAAATGTCGATTTTTCGAAAAAATCCTGGGAAAAAAATGTACCACCAAGGTTTTGCTGGTACTGTTTAAAACTTAGTTGTTACACTACTTGTTTACACTGTAACTTGTTTAAACAAAAAATCATAGTTGTCCTTCGATTGTAACATCTTCAAAAACAACATCATGTACATTAACACATGAAAATCGAAAAATTACGAAATTTACCATAATTTAATTTTACCATAGCCCATCTAAAATGTATAGGTACCTAATCTTTCATTTTCGATAGCAAAGTGATTATAAATAGTACCTAAGTGAATATGTATATAACTAGGTAAAATACATACTTACATACCTATATACCAAAACGCAAAAAATAATGAGTTCACAAAATGCTTATTCGCGTATTATAATGATGCGTAATCATAAATTAAATTAGTTTTGTTTACGATGCTCTTTGTTAGATTGCTTTGAACCAAATTTGTCTTTGTACTAATTAGGACAATTTATTCATATAATTTTATTATGTGATTAGCTCTGAAACATCGGTTTATCGTAAATTAACTTTTTAGTTAAAAAATAAGTATAATAGTTATGATGAGACACTTTTGTCAACTGTTAAAATGATTAACATACCAATAGTGAAAATGTAACGTATGTATATTGTATTCTCCTGAAATAGGTACCTAAACACATTAGTTCAAAAGTAAAAAAGATCGCAGATGTAGCTCGTAGATCATAGATGTCATATCAAGATCAGGATAATTTCGATATACATATATGTACCTACCTAACATTAATTTATAGGTATCTACGCAAGTTACGAACTTCAATGATAGCCTCTTGATAACCTCTTATTAAGGTGACACAATGCATAATATAACATGCATTAATTATTTAACTATTTTACTCAAACATACAAAAAGAGGATTTTTTATTTAATTTACAATGATTTTAATATAAGTTTAGTAGGTATCTAAGTATCATAATATTTTAGTCTATTTATTAAATCGTTGTAGCCTAAGTTGTAGCCGTTCTCATTTTAGATGTTGTCCGATTACAAACAAAATTATCATGCATATTTTATTTTTTTTTTGTTTATAATATTAACGACGAACTAACTTAGACTCTTTTCAACATTTCTTCATTATCAGTTTTATAAAGATCATATAAGTAATAAAAAAAATCAGGCCTATCTAATTTAAATACATAAATAATAATAAGTTCGATCCTCAAAGGTTTAGATGAAAACAAAAACCTGATGGATTTGTAGCTAGATATTATTTAAAACGACTAGATTAAAAAAAAAACTATTAATTAAAAAAAAAGTCTTACAAAACTCATGCAAAAGGCTAAGTAGCCCGAAATTATTTTAATTTTAAAGACTAACAAACTTTTTTTAAATATATCCTACACATTATTTTTCGTGAAAATATTTAACGATATATCTAAAAGTAAATAAAAATAATATTAATACTCAATTATTGTAGAAAATTAAACGGTACTTACACAATATATTTCAAGGTACCGCACCCGCGCATCCAAAAATCTGTTTATATAAAAATGTCAATAAAACAGATACGGGTATTCTCACTCATAACTCATTGCTCAATGCCCATTGATAATGTACTTAATTAATATACGCTGTACAATAGTACACCGACGCACACTACAGTGTGATACTGACTAAACGTAAACAACTGGCAAACTAGGGCCGTGGAGCATTTTATTTACCTTGCGCTGAAACACGTCACACTCGACTCCGTCAGAATGTCCACAAATCATAGTAATAATTGGTATAGGACAGTGCAACATCTGTACCTGTAACTCGTGTAATTACTTTTGGAGTGAAACTTCTTTAGGCGCGTTGATAGTAAAATTTGTAGGTCGCGTCATGGCAATACCGTCACGACATGGAGTACGGTGACAATTTTGGTATATTTTTATTTTGTCAAAGAAGTTTCACTTGTGACACTTGTGTAGGTATATACATAATATCGAGATCAACAAGACCGATAGGATCATCAATTTAGGACCTTCGCGCTTCTTAAAATTTTATAATTTAATAAAAATAAAAATAAAACTTCACCCACAAAAGAGTAAAACAGACAGCTAAATGTAACAGGCGACCGTGACATATTCAAATAATAATTAATAGGTCGGGGGAATAGACAAATATATTATATACGTCTACTTATTACCTATAGGTACATAATTGAAATAATATGATTAAAGCATCTAATTACGAGATCAACGAGGTTTTTGGGTTACGACTTGTTTTGACGCAAATGACCTGTGTACTATTTTGTGTAATCACTTTTATACCCTTATACAGGATACCCCAAAAAGTAGTGATGGACGGAAGCTGTGAGGTAGAGGACCTAGAGGGCTATCCGAATCATCCCCACGTATGTTATGCGATATTTCGTATTTTCGGAGTTATGTCCTTTTTTCAATTTTTCATCTATCGCTGAGTACGATGAGATTTTTATTTACGTGAATTATGGCGCAAGATTCTTGATTTTTTTTTGTGTGCTAAGCTGAAAGATAGGCCAATTCAGTATGTTAACATTTACTATCGTTAGATCTTCGAATGGAATAAAAAAAAAGAATTAAATGCCAAGAAATATAAAATTACCCAGTTTGTTCACAACTTCAAGGGCCCGTAAAAAATAAAATCAAATAAAAAAAGTTTTACATTTGGCTTTTAAAAACTTGCTCTATCTATCAGGTAGCCTAAAAATTTCATTTTATTATCAGGTAGCCTAAAACTGAAATCTAAATATGGTAAGTGCAAAATTGAATTAACATGATTATTAATAAAAATAAATTAAAACCAATAAATAGGTGTTTAATTACCAGAAATTTTTAAAATAACCGCGCTGTTGCTCAATGTCAGTGCGACATCACCGTAAAAAGTTGTCTTTTATATGTCAGGAATGTTAAAAGTTTAAAACCCCAATAATCATTTTTAATGGTTTCTTTTGCTACTATGCATTTCCAGGTTATTTCGTCCAAATTTTAAAATCATAAAAAATCATCGCCCTAAAATTGTTTCGTGTTAGTGCTGATTTACACAGGGTCAGTAACTGACTACAAATTCGAGGCAAATCAGTGCTGACCCGAAAAAAACCCTGTGTAAACAGATTTGAAGTCAGTACAGAGGCTTGAAGTCAGCGCTGAGTTGAATATTCGGACACGAATATTTTAAAGTCAGTTGGCGCCCCCCGCTACCCGCGCACCCCCGCGTCAGCCAAATAAACCCCGTGTAAACAGACAAGTCAGTGCGTGGTAAGTCAGTGCCGCTGCGTTGTAGAGTGACCACGTTTTTTTTCGCTGGCGATAAAAATGACCCGTAAGCAAAGACGAAACCTTAAAATTGGTGCAATTATATGGCAAAAACGAGTGCCTTTGGGATATTAAATCCCTAAATCCATTTTCTTACCCATTGTCGTTTATTTTTAGTAATATCTCATTTTCTACAATTTCTATTAACTCATTCAACAGCAAAATTGATAAATTTTTCAACAAATAATTAAATCGTCGTTTCAGTTGTTTTCGCGAATTAATTTTTCCCACTGACTTCACAAACGTGTGGTCACCGTGAGAAACGCACCACTACTACACTTCATGTAAACAGTTAAAGTCAGTCTTGAGCGACTGACTTGTCTACTGACCCTGTGTAAATCAGCACTTAGTTTTTTTACTGTTCTGTGTGTTAGTTCCTTGGTTTGTGGTTAGTTCCATTTTCGCTACGCAGAACCACAGTTGACAGATATATCGAACTTCAACTTGAGATACCTTTATGAAAACAATTGCCAAACGCTTCCCGCCCATTTCCCGCCAAATTTTTTTAAAGTGAAACTTTTATTACATCGTCTCAAACTTTTTGCTCTGTATAGCGCATGTCGCGTGACGGTCGAACCGTACGATAATTATCGTACAAATACGATAATTTTGTGCCTAAGTTACACTTTTACCGTGGTTTCATAAAACCACACAACATTTTTTTTTTCTTCAACTAATGAGACTTCATATTATTATTATGTAAAAAAATATAAACATTCGAAATTCAAACATTTATGTGTGGCCAGCAACGCAAAACTTTTAGTGTGAACTGGGTATCCTTTGAAATATAACTTTAGACTGCCGCGCCGGTTTTACCTTTCTCTTTAAAAAATTCTAGAATGTAATTGAAGTTATACTTCTTTTGGCGCGATGGAGAAAAATGATGAGAGTGAATTTTTACGATGCGCACACCGACACCTAAATTTAACAGCATGAAGTTAGTTCTAGGTGGTATGAAAATTGATAACTATGTTCAAGCTATGTTCAATTTGAAATTTAAAAATTAAAAAAAAGGGATACCTAATAATTATAAAAAAGACAGACAAGCTTTCTCATTTCATCATCATCATCATCAATCCATTGTTCCTTCTGCTGGGACATGAGCCACCCGCTTAGGATCAGGAACATTTTTAAATAAGACAAGACCAACCGGCGCGGCGTGGCACTAGCGCAGATAATAAATATTATGTGCTTGTACTTAGTATATAATCCATACTAATATTATAAATGCGAAAGTAACTCTGTCTGTCTGTCTGTTACGCAATCACGCCTTAACTATTGAACCAATTTGCATGAAATTTGGTATAGAGATATTTTGATACCCGAGAAAGGACATAGGCTACTTTTTACCCCGGGACATAGGATAGGTTTCATCCCGGACATCCCACGGGAACGGGAACTATGCGGGTTTTTCTTTGACTACGCGGGTGAAGCCGCAGGTGGAAAGCTAGTAATAAATATACTACACTATAAGCACTAGCTTTCAAATAAAGATAATCATCAAATTGGGTTACCCAGGCGAAAGCTCTGAGGTAACAAAAATTGTTGAATTGAGAACCTCCTCCTTTTTTAAAGTCGGTTGAAAAAAGCCTTGACAACATATTTTTGTAATTAATCACAGCGCCATCTGAATTCAGAATTTTATAAATTTTTCCATTGATTTTTCCACACTGACATCTTCCGTTTTAATATATCCCAGATAAGGTAAATATATTATTATTTGTGCAGAATTACAGAATAAGAATTTTTATTAGAGTAATAAAATAAAATAACTCTAAGGCTGGTTGCAGAGCTTGACCGACCGTCAGTGCGTACCGTCGGTCCTGACCACAATACGCATCAACAAATGTATGACTATGACACACAGGCTATACCTATTTATTTTGTACATAGAATAAGTATAATCATTAACTAGGAGAAAGCTATTCTTGCTTTTTTGTTCTTATTAGAAAGATCTGAGAATCGGATATCCATTTTTCACAGCCCTGTGATAGGAGTATAGGCAGAATATTTTCCGGGACAGGTAGAATTAATATAGAAATCAAGTAATTCTTAAAAGCAAGAACTGTATCTATACTAATATTATAAAGCTGAAGAGTTTGTTTGTTTGAACGCGCTAATCTCGGGAACTACTGGTCCGATTTGAAAAACTCTTTCAGTGTTAGATAGCTCATTTATCGAGGAAGTCTATAGGCTATAATATATCATCACGCTACGACCAACAGGAGTGGAGCCACGGGTGTGAAACCGCGCGGAGCAGCTAGTAATAAAATAAACAGTATTTATAGCAAAATTTATTAAAATAACTTCATTAAATAAATAATATTTACAACATGTATATTATTCAAGTCTATGATAAAATTTACATACTCTTCATAATATAATTTAAAGCCGTAAAGTAAGGTGCTAAGTGCTGGAATTAATAATTTGTACATAGACATTAATTGCAAATAAAACACTTTTGTGCCTCTCGACAACAATAAAGAGTTATCAAAACATTTTTTTCTTCATAGCTGTGTATCGCTCAGTATACTCATTATATCCTTCCACTGAAGCTAGTTGTTTAGCTTCAAAAAGATTTCCATCAAGGTTAATAGTGTGTATTTTTGAATCTCTTAGTAGACTAGGTTGTATTGCATCAAGACACAAGCAATTTTCTTCCAATCTCAATATTTTTAGCCTCGGTGCTTGATGCAAATCATCAGCGAGGCGTGAAATCTCATTTTGACTCAAATTAAGCTCAGCTGCATACAAATTAGCCATCCCACTTGGTATTTCAGCAATCTTATTGTTTGAAATATCAACAACCTCTAAATTTTTTAAGCCAAGCAGTTGTATAGGAAACATTTTAAACTTGTTGTTGCTCAAATAAATTTGTTTTAAATTTATTAATTGTGAAAAGGAATCAGGAAGTTTTGCTATGCTATTAGTAGCAATGTTTAACATTTCTAATTTTTTCAGATTAGATAATGAGTTGGGTATGTCGTGAATTGAATTAGTATTCAAGTTTAGCTGTTTTAATAATTTCAGCTTACTAATATCATCCGAAATGCTTGAAATTTTATTTTTTGATAAATCCAAATTTCTAAGATGCTCTGATAAGTTAAGGACTTCTTCAGGTATTTCTTTGAGTCTGTGATTAGAAATTTGTAGAACACCTGTCTTAGATGCAGTTTCATAATGTTGTTTTAAACCAGAGTTTCCCATCAAAAAGTTCTTTCTTCGGCTGTTCCACTTATTTAATTCGACAGACTACGTGTTAGTCGTCATATAAATTTTTAGTTATATTAAAAGAACAAACTATATATAAGAACAAATAAGTATTACAATCCACAAAAGAAGAAAGTAGGTAATTATTAATTATTTATAATTATCATGTATTTTGACGAGATTTTTAAACCACAATTTTGACGCATAAATTATAATTGTCATTTGTCAAAGTCAAACGTCAAAATGTCACTATACACCACAGAGTAGAGCTTCGCCTAGACACAGAATACATAATAGTAGCTAACGCCAATAAAAACACTTTATATCATTATGTAAGTACCACGTAAGTACAGACATATTGTTGCGAACAGTGACTTGAGAATAAAAAATATGTTTAAATATTCGTTATTCGCCACGCAAAAATAACCAATGCAAACTTAGCGCCCCATCAATGGAATTTTGGGTCGAAAATGACCTTGACCGATAGGTCTCCGTTAGGTCCTTTAAGGTCCCACAATTTTTTCGTTAGGTTCCCTTTAGTTTTTTTTTTTAATAATTTTTTAGCACCTCATCCATAGCAAAATTGGCGAATTTTATCAAAATCGTATTTTTTACCGTTAGGTCCGTATAGGTCCATCATTGAAATTGTTAAATTATTTATTTTATTAAAATTATAAAATAATTAAAACCTGCGCATATCGATAATCGTCGATGTATCGTTTAGCGATATGATAAAGACAAATAATCGAGTCATGTGTACTAGATCATTGATGTGGCCTCACGAGACAATCATGGAAAGAAAACATACTCAAATTTAATCTTTATGAATTAAGCGATAAAGTTGAATTTAGAACGCGATATTGAACCGCACTCCCCACGTGACTATCTTGGAAAGGAATACAAATTTAATTTTATACACTAAGCGATAAAGTTGAATATTGAACCGCACTCCCCACGAGACTATCTTGGAATGAAATACAAATTTAAACTTTATGAATTTAGTGATAGAGTTGAATTTAAAAACTCGTCGCTTAAAAGGTCGTAAATTTTTACGACTTTCTTTAGTGACGGACTATATATTTATTGTATCGTTGTTGATAAAAAATATTTTCATAAGTATAATAATTTGAAATGAGATGAGAAATAATCTTTATTATATTAAAATTTTACACAACTGCACAAAAAGGAGTATAATCTTTATTTTGTAAGTATATATTTATTAAAATTTTCGCTCGGTTACTTTTAACTGGCAGAACATTTTAATTGCACGGAACCCTTCGTGCGCGAGTCCGACTCGCATTTAGCCGTTTTTTTGTAATGTTTAATCTTGTAACCTTTCTATGTTATTTGTTTATATGTATGTATTAATATTGTGTATGTTTCAGATTATATATTTATGTCATTTCGTTCAGACTGCCATAAACTTTTAGTACTACTTTTGATAATATTCTTAGAGACATATTTATTTTATTGAAATGTGCTGTGATGAATGAATAGATACATAATCAAATACAAATAAAATGGCTTCTTATTGTTTTTTCGTATGCATGTATATGTAATAATGATGAAAACGTTACAAATGACCTGTGTAGTACATAGTTTTTATGAATATATTATATAATATTTAATGTTATTTCTAATTTCAACAAAATTATTTTTTTTGTAATGTCGATATGGTTACATCCTTTTCGAGCGATTGTATTATTACGTATATGTACAGAGATTTTTCTGTGTGATGCAATGTGTGCAAAAATATGCTTGTGTGTCAATTTTGTAATAGTTTGAGTTTGCAAAGACAAAAATTATTATTGTGATTGTGTTTCATAGTGTGAGTTACCCTCCCCGCACCAAAATCGGCAGAAAGTTTAGTTAGAACATTTGCCAACGTACTCCATCCATTACTTAATGATCTACGGTTGAAAAGTAGGTTTTTAATAAATAAGCACTCTCAGAACAATTTATTTATTTAATAAATGAAACGATACCAATTTAAATTTCGCGTTGTTTGTATGATGTGCGCATGCCTTAAGGCATGCGCAGGTTTTAATTATTTTATAATTTTAATACAATAAATAATTTAACAATTTCAATGATGGACCTATACGGACCTAACGGTAAAGAATACGATTTTTTTTTGCTATGGATGAGGTGCTAAAGTGTAATTTTTTTTATACCCAAAATTAAAAAAAAAATATTTATAAAAAAACTACAGTGGACCTAACGAAAAAATTGTGGTACCTTAAAGGACCTAACGGAGACCTATCGATTAAGACGAAACCTACTCAGTTTGATAAAAACTTTGAATTAAATACATATATATCTTAAAATAATATTTTAAAAAATGTAATATTAATCAATAAATAAAGTAATATAATAAATTTACAGACCGATTAAACAATAACATTCTTTATTATCTATTATATTAAAAGGGATATGAAAAAATGTATTTATCTGTTTTGAAATGTATTCGATTTTCTATCATCTGTGGTTGTACATATCCGAAATAGGAATTTCATATTTCATTTTATTAGAATTTGTACAAATTATTCTCCTTGACGATGAATTTTTTATAAAAAAAATAATTTAGGTAGTATAATGTTTTGGAAATATAAAGTGATTAAATTGGTATATATATTCATTCATTATTTGCAATAAATTTATTGTTTTACCGCGGGAAAACTACTCGACGTTTGACTACTATAATGGCCGCAGCAGCGCCAATGCTTGTAGTGTTTGTTCCTTAAAAATGAAAAGAGTATTAAAATAAAAGTGTACCCGCTACATCTATTGCAAATTTTAAAGTTTGGAAATGGATATTAATGCTGGTAAGTCTCTAATTGTCTGCATCCCTGATAATTTGATAAAATGACAAATCGAAATAGTTCAATGAAAGCAGTCTATATCCCAGAGTTCCAACTTTTTCGATCTCCAGTAGCTAACATTTGGGAGGAATGATTGTACAAAATACTAAAATACTCTGAAATCAGTAATAACTTTTTAAATACAATTGTTGATACGTGCTAAAGCTATCCAAAAATAATTTGTTTGTTTCATATCTACCATGAATCGAAATTAGACAATAAAGAATAGAACCATTTTCTTTTATCAATTGTTAGATTCATAAATCGTCAGTTTCCGTAAAGTTCGTTAACATCAATAACTTATATGTACTCAATATTCAAGTATCAGCTGCTCAATAATGCTCTTTCTCTGAAGTAGTATACTTTACTAATGCTTCCAATAGTAGTGTAATTAATCAGTCAGTTTACCTTGTTATCAAATATAAATAGTTGAGTAAGAAAGAATAATATATATTATTGTAAAATTATTTAAAAAAAAATATTTTTTATTCTGGCATTCCAACGGATTTAATAACTTAAATGTGAGTATTTTACAATAATTACTGCTCCATTCAATTAGATACTAAAGTCTTTTTGTGTTCATATCAAATTATTCAGCTCTTATGTCTGTACAGAATAAAATAAAAACAATTTAAATGTACAAATACTTCATGTAAGCGGTCAAATCTCTTTGGAACTATTGGATATTTTTTACACATAGAAAAAAAATGTCAATATCCAATCAATTTTAGTTTGAATTCCACTTCAATTACATTTGAACATTTGATATTATCTCTCTGTTTGTTCCATTTATGTATTTTTTCATTTTTTGTGTAATTGACACCTTGTACCTAGTAAATTAAGAACTAAAAATTTGTTCAATAATCAAATACCATTGAATTACAACTAAATACAATAATTAAATTAATAATACTATTGTGTTAAACAACTTAAAATTATATTAGCCTCTTTTTAATTTTATGGATTATCTCAAAGATTGATATAATCTTCTAATTTAAATAAAGCACGATTTCGAACCATGTCACACGGGTTGTATTCTGTTCGGGGAACATTGTTTACATATGTATGTTTTTTTTTTTGGCTCTGGCACGGCCCATCCCATCATGGTGAAGCGTGAATTTAGCTAAAATGTATTACAGGAAATATAATTGACTTTGATGTTCTGTCAATTTCTCCAGGAAACTAAATTTGGTTCTTGACCTATTGACTATAGCACAATCCCTTTCAAATAGTTTAATGATGACATATTTTCTTTTCTGTAGTTGATTTACAATAAAACATGATATAGTCACATTTATGATTATATATTAACTGCTTAAAATACAGCCTTTTCTGAACTTAAAAAATCAACATATAATTTTAAACTATTTTTTTTACTTTTTAAGAGGTTTCAGCACAGTTATCCCTCATCGACGCCTTGTTGAGCGACTTTGACAAAACAATAACGCCAAGTCCAGATAAAAAGAATGAGAAAAAAGAAGAAGAAACACAGAATGCAATGCCAGACTCTACGACCAACACGGAAAAGAGTAATGCCAATCCATTCCACTGTGGTGATGATGTGCTTGTACCTAACAAAGATGGCAGATATTATTTAGGTATGTTTTACTAACTTAATTAATATAAACAGGAATAACAATACATATTTTTGGTTTTTGCTTTACTTTGATTGAAAGCATCTAATTTTATAATTTGCTTTGCTTCACTGTACAAGTAGCAACATTTAATTAGCATCTGATGATCCAATATTTTACTGATAGTTCAATCTTTAAAGCTGTTGTAGTGATATTTACATGTGCTATTCAATACTTTCGTCTTTATCTTCTCATATCATAACTAATGAACTCTACAAACATTGTGCTGGGTGGAATAGCAGCCACCAGATTACAATAGCAAAACGAAGAAACTATTTGGAATATCAACCAAACCTTTCAGGGGAATTTGGTTTACAAAAACACATACAGAATAATAATTATGTTTATTGAAATGCAGTCATACAATGAGATACAGATACAGTCTTTGTACAAAAATATATTTCATGAATAGAACTCAACTCTATTGATTCCATTAGTTTTAAAAAAATCCTCCAATCATTCTACCACACAAGTATGGATTGCTAACAGTTAACCAACCCTATATTTGACGCGGTGTTCGCCCACAGGAACAATAGTAGAGCTGAGCACAAGCAACGACAATGACTCGTGCGAAGTGGGCACTGGGGTGGCACGTTGCCTGGTCAAGTTCGGGGACGGCACGCACGCGTGGGCGCCGGTGTCGACGCTGAAGCTGCTGAGCGCGCCGCCCGCGGACGACGGCCGCATCATGTGCGTGGTGTGCAAGCGGCGGGAGGGGCCCGCGTCCGGCCCGGCCACTAACGCGATCATAGCGTGCGATATGTGCGGCAGGGGGTACCACGCGAAGTGCCACTCGCCGCCCGTTGAGGCTTGGATCAACGGTGAGTTTTAATAACTCAGCCCCTAGAATCACAGACACAATAGAAAATCTATTGTTGTGGCCCGATCGGGCCGCTCGGGGCTCAATGGGTTAATGTGTTCTTACATACTTAAAATACACAATGAATGAATGATTACATATTGTTATTCCAGTATACACAAACCAACATAATTTGTTGCTTGTTAATTTATTCTAAAAATGTTTAGTTCAAGTGCAGTTTATAAGCACTAGGTCCATACAGTTAAAGGAACAGGACAGGAATCTCGATCGTGGTCTAGATTTAACTCAAACCAATCAAAATGTAAAAGAATTTCGAACAAAATCTTATCAATTATGTATTTTGACAATTTACTAAAAGTACAATATAATATAATGTTGAATATAACATGTTTGAATAGCTTGAACTGCAGACAACTAATCAAAGGTGTCTGTTTGTTTATAATTTAATATAACACTGAATACACAAGTATGCTGAGCCCAGATAGAATTTATAGATCTTCTCTGTAGTTCAAATTGGCTATTAGAACAATTTTTTCCTTCTAAAAACTATCAACAAACATGAGTTTCATGTTCCATACTACATTTATAGTCTGTTTAACAATAATTTTAATCATAAACAAATTTCTAGGAGCATCATGGAACTGCAAGCGATGCGTAGACCAACGGTACCGAGTGGCGGCGGCGGAGAACAGGGCGTTGAAGCGGTCGGACCTGTTTCGGTTTAAGGGCGGCCAGCAGCGGCGGCAGCAGCAGGAACTCATCCCACCGTGTGATGTGAGATTATTTAACTAATATCACATGCCAAAACAATAGATTCCAAACAAAATAGCTGTCCTGTTTTACACAGAATCTGTACATGCAAATGTGTGCATGAAAATTTGCGTAGTAAAAACATAACGCACTGTCATCTCGTTGATTTGATTGAGTAATGTTATTCAAATGTACGACGGGATTCTTAGCAACTACATTGATATTTTGGCTCAAATATTGAAATAAAATTATGCAGTAGGTTCTTTAATCATCATAATAATACGACATAACAATCAATATTAAGTTGTGTGTTTAGAAGTTGCTTTTTCTATTTTTATACTAAATCCTTGCCTATCGTTATAGTTTATTTTTCTTTATACAGACTGCATCCACCACATCTTCAGCTGCGTCAGACACTGGAAAGGATCTGGGTGAAGGTCATTGTTATTGCGACGAAAAAAGCGATTGGTTAGCACAGGCAAGTGAAAACTCATTTCCTTGTATTTATGGTAAAATTGTACACACATTACATGAAATAAATTATTTCAGATGTTATTATGTTGTCGATGTGCCCGCTGGTTTCACCAAAGATGCGTTTCGAGTTTACAATATCCATTGTATGCAGGTGATAAGTAAGTATTTATATAATCTAAATATTCCGCATGTGATGTTGTGTAAAATAGTTCTGCGATATTACTTAAAAAAGAGCGTGTGAACAAACGTCACGGGTCAGAAGTGAAACTTCTTTGTCAAGATTCAAAGATACCAAAATCGTCCCCTTACTCCACGAGATGACGGTATTGCTATGACACGACCTTGAAATTTTACTCTCAACGCGCCTAATGAAGTTTCACTTAAAAAACCATCTTATATTTATCATCTTAAATACTGTTAAAACCTAATTAATAAGTAAAGTGATCCTAAAATAATTCAGTTTTATCGGTCCATTTCTACCAATTCAATTTAAAACTTTGAATACAATTTTTGTCATTTAAAAAGCAAACATATTATTTGTAGCTAAAAGAAGAGTTCAAATTTACTTAAGAAAGTTTCTGGATTGTGTTCACAGCTCTACCATCTATTTACATTCTTTGTTTTTCTATATTCTGTTTTGTTGGTGAAGCCAGTCACAGTCAAAAACAATCAAAATATTAAACTATGCTCCCATTCCCATACTAATCCATTCTATAAAATTAATGCAAATTTCAGGTTACACATATTTGCATCAAAATATTGAACTATGCTCCTATTCCCTTATATTATAAATAACACCAATTTCAGGTTATACATATTCTCATGTGCAAACTGCAACGGCGGCGAGGAGTTCTTACGGCGGCTGGAGTTGTGCTGGCTGGACCTGGCTCACCTCGCGCTCTACAACCTGACGCACTATAATGCGCCGAATTACTTCGACCTGGATACGGTTATAATGCCCTATATCATGGACAATTGGCACGCGCTGCAACTGCCGGAGAAGGTAAAATAATAAGGATTTTTTTTTTATTTCATTCGTTTTGAAATGTTATAACGTTGTTACGTGGTATGTGGGAACTTTTTTTGTTATATGTAGGAATGAAAAAATTAAAAAACCCAACATCTCAAATCCAGTCCCATTTTTTATTGTATTAAGTTGGTAACACACGCAATAAATTGTACCAAAATGTTTCGCTTTAATTACTTTGATCATAGTAATAATTTTTAAAATTGTAATTTCACTAAACAATCATTGATTAAAAATAGTAAGGAAAAATATTTGTTATTTTTTTTCAGTTCTTATAATAACATTTTTTTTACGCTAGATGTGGCGAACTCCAGTGAATGAAAGAAGGGAGAAGATTCTAACGGCTCTAACCTCGTCTCGGAAAAGATTTAAGTGTGGGAGAGAGATGAAGAAACGTGCAACTATATGGGGCTTGCGATTGCGCCGGCCGCCGCCACCGCCCATGCAATTATCGGCTTTGGAACAAGTAATTATAAAGATTAAATCTTTATTGGTAAATCTACTACTAGCTTTTCGCCCGCGGCTTCGTCCGCTGTCTAAAACTTGAAAAATTATATTCTAAAACCGTCTTCTAGAATAACTCAATCTTTTAAAAAAATCCTATCATAATCCATTGCCTAATTTTTAAGATCTAAGCATACAGACACACAGACACACAGACAGCAAAAAGCTACTTTTGTTTTATACTATGTAGTGATTAGCAAATGCTAATAATAATGCATTACTTCAGTTTTAGTTAGGTTATTTTAATGCAATTCGATTAATTTCAATCTTTTAGGTTAAGAAAGGTGTGTCATTGACTGATGAAATGGTCCGAGAGTATGCTCCAAAGCTCCGATTTTTACCCCGACTTCCCTCTCCACAGACTGTCACGTCTCTAGATGATTGGTAAGTGTTTAATGGATACATGTTTCATAGTTGATTTACTTGTTGAGGGAATATAATTTAATAGCGTTTTTTCTTGTTCTAGTTCGCTACCCTCCAGTAGTAACAACGAAAAGAGTTCCTATAAAAATAATCAACATATGATAGTACCAGTAGATGGACATTGGCTTAACTTGATGATGGGAAAACGTTTTCACGAAAATCTCAGTTCAAATTCAGAAAATGACTCCATTAGTTCCTACGAATCTATAAAAAATTGCGAACGAGACGAGCAGCCCTCCCCCCCTATTTGCACTTCAACGGAAACAAAATCCGACACCAAAGATGATAATTTAGAAAAAATGTCTGAAATAAATGAGTCTGAATCGAATGAGGCGAAGTCCACATGCGAAGAACAACCACTGCCATCCTTAGATACATCGTTAGCTCCGTGTCCAGTTAAATTAGATAAAATATCCAAAGATATTAGTGATGACATTAATGGAGATAAAAGTGACTCCTGTACTATAAATATTAAATCTCATTCTACTAGGATAGCGACAATGAACCTCGAGGTGTCAAAGTTGTCGACGAAGAATATCATTGAACATTCCAAAATCATGTCACTCCAGCACATGGACCGCATCCCGCCGTATAGCGGTAGTTTGATCCATGAGGTGGAATCTTCGGGAGACGAGACATCGAGTAGAGGCACATTAGATGCTATAATTCCGCCCTTAAAAGATTTTCAGGGCAAAAATAACCCTTTTTTAATGCAAAATTCTTATTCGTCCAAGACGCCATTTGCATCTAATATGAATGTGTATAATAGACAAAATGGTAAATTAAGTCAATACCACTCGAGATTCTCACTGCCAAATCAGTTGAATCCATTATTTGGGCAAGTAGTGAGGCCCATGAAGCGAAAGTTAAGCGAAAAAGATATTGTTATAGGCCCCAATGGGGAGGTTAAGCGGAGAAAATATAGACGGCCTAAAAAACATTTACAGCTACAGGTAATGTGCTTTTATACCGTTATTTTTAATTATTAAGTAATTTAGTATATAATTTAAATTCATAAATCATAATCATTAGGTAGTTGTTCCGTAACTTTTTTATTTATATTTCATAGAGCTCATATTGAGTTTCACAAAATATTTTAAAATCTTACAAATTAAAGTAATACTACTTTGTTCATATAATTTATTGATCAAACGAATAATTTCCAGCTGAACAAATCCTGTCCACTGCCAGACGATATATCAAAGACTGTCGTGACCCCGACGGACAACGGGGACGCGGCGCCACCGAGCACGCATAACATAAGCAACGTGAACTTTCACGGTAGAAGACTGAGACAGAGGCAAGAGAAGAACTACTACGAGAACGCGCGGCGGAACACGGGCGGCGGCGCCAGCACCATCAACAGCGTGAAGAGCCTGCAGCTCAGCCCGCACAAGGCGGCGGGCGGCTCCGAGCAGCAGCTGTCGGCGCTCAAGTCCAGCGTGCAGTCCTACTTCCGCGCGGGACAGACCTTCCGCGTGCACGCGCGTCGCCTCGCGCCCGGCCTGCCGCCCGCCTACCTCATCGAGTGGGACTCCGCCACCTCATAGTCGACTTATGAATTTATTTAATTATACATATTGATGTAATAATATATAAGTGCTTGTCTGTAGATTAATTTAGGTGTACAGTATGATCGAGGAATGTGATATATTATTATTCCAGCGATATCTTGCTTTTTATTATCCCTGCCCTAATGTATACTTTCAAAGTATTTCATTACTTAAAAATTTATATTTAATTTTAAAGAGGAATGTGTTTTGCATCATTACAAAATGATCTCACGCAAATTAACTACCTACTAGGCCGATTTCTTAAATTCTCACCAAAGAAAAATTTAAAAAGTACATTATTCTTGAATGGGCTTACGAGCGCCGATAAGTGTCAGTGATTACAAACGCTTACTATATATTTCGTAAATAAAACTCATATTAAGATAACATAAAAAACTTTATTAACCAAAAGATTAAAACATTACAGTAGGTTATTACTGGAGATCCAAACTAGGCTGTTCCCTGTGTCTCTGTTTCTGATTTAATTACTAAATAGGAAACAATAGCCGATAGTATAACTCTCTATATAATATAATACATGACAATTGGATAAGGTCTGGCGAAACAACTTAAAAAACGCTTCGTTCCCTCCCACAGATTAAGTATTAGTTACTACGTAACTCCCTCCCAGAGAAGGATAATGTGGAATAAAGCTAGATCGCATACTAACTACTAACACTTCGAGGCAAACTATAGATTTTCAGAATATGATATAAATTGTTGGAAAATTACAAAAATGTAGTATTTTACAACATAAAAATGTAAATAGATATTCTATATGGCAACACAAAGGGACTCGAAAAGAGCAATTAATGTTAATCTTTTTAGGGAAAACAGTACAATTTCTTCGAACCAAATGACTGGTATTGACATATAGAAGAAAAAAAAATGACTAGCCTAAAATTACTCACCGACCAAATTACTCATCATTAGATAGATGCAATTTTTTTTACAAATGCGCCGCTATCGGTCCATATTAATACTAACATGATGCTGTTTTTGAACAGATAGTGTTCGTTGAGAAATATTTTAGAATCTAAGTTAAATTTTAGAAAAAGCGGTCGTAGGTATAGCTAGTTACAAATAGCCAAATTATAATAAGCTCAAGTATAGTGCTATCCTGTCGCTACTCCGTACTCGCCATAGAAATCTAAATAATAAGACACTAAAGAAGTGCTATAAAGTCATAATTAGTATGAAAACCTCATGAAAACCATTGTCGCCAAAATCAACATAAATATGTTGTGGTAGTATATGGTTATATTTAAACCGATAGCTAAACAGTACACACAAGTAAACTATGCCTTTTTTTGGACAGCTTCATTTTAGTGAAAAACTGAAAACTAAGTTTAAAAAATAAATACAGCATTTTATTAAGTACTCTAACGCACCGTTTTACGGTTTATTTTCGAATAACATCCCCAGGTACATGAGATGTTTTGTTTATTTTTGCTCAAAAAAATACAAATTCGATAAAATTCGGCTTTTCTACAACAGAGGGCGTTAATTTTCAATAGATATAACTTTGAACCTAAACACATAGAAATAAGGTAGAAATTTGTGTTAAACGTGATAATAAGAACGGTCGACTGTGTCATTCATTGTTATATTTTAAACTAGATTTCCGCCCGCGGCTTCGCCCGCGTTTGCAAAGGAAAACCCGCATAGTTCCCGTTCCCGTGGGATAAAACTATCCTATGTGTTAATCCAAGTTACCCTCTATATGTGTGCTAAATTTCATTGTAATCGGTTCAGTAGTTTTTACGTGAAAGAGTAACAAACATCCCTACACCCATACAAACTTTCGTCTTAATTTTTTATATTAATATTGTAGACTAGCTGCTCCACGCGGTTTCACCCCCGTGGCTCCACTCCTGTTGCCCGTAGCGTGATGAAATAATATAGCCTTCCTCGATAAATGAGCTATCTAACACTGAAAGAATTTTTCAAATCGGACCAGTAGTTCCCGAGATTAGTGCGTTCAAACAAACACTTCAGCTTTATAATATTAGTCTATATTAGTATAGATTACTATGGTGACATTCGTATTACTTGTAAATATTCTTTAATTTTAAGGAAAAACGGCATTATTTCTAAAAAAAAATAATTACCGATGAAATTTTATTCCTTTATTAGTATAGCAGATGAATTTACACACGCATGTCTCGAGAGCAACTGAATAGCGACGAACGCACTGGTGGCTAGTCACCTAAGTGGCCACAAGGTCACGCGTGCTTACGACTTCTAGTGTCTTGTTATTTAGATTTCTATGGTACTCGCCTAACGCAAGCACAAATACCTACATTGTCTATTTTGATTTTTGCAGATTCTTTGTTGAAACGTGTTAGAATACAATATTCATCCTAATTTTAAAAGTAACCCAATAATGATGTTGGGTATAGGTGTCTGTAAAGATGTTTGAGAGTTAATTTTCGTATTCATTTCTATTTCCGCTTGAACTACTTTCACTTTACTATCCCTACCACTCATAATTAATGAAATCTATATGCCTCTGAGACTATTGTGCTTGAAATTTAGATGAAACTAGCTGCGCTTCGCGGTTTCACCCGCGTGGCTCCGCTCCTGTTGGTCTTAGCGTAATGCCATTAAATAGCCTTCCTCGATAAATGGGCTCTCTGACAGAGAAATAATTTTTCGAATTGGACCAGTAGTTCCTGAAATTAGCTCGTTCAAACAAACAAACAAACTCTTCAGCTTTATAATAAGTATAGATTTAATTATAGAGCTATGTATGCAATCTTGTGAAACATGGTCTAAAGCCAACCTTCTAAAATAAATGCTGAAATGTATATCACCCTTGCGATAACCGATAACGTGGAGTGCACGCGAACGAAGCTGCAGGCCGGCACCAGCTGTGTGCTGCCTACCCTCATCGAAATTCAATAAAGCATTTTTTTTATTTAAGAGCTAGCAATAGGTCGCCTGATAATAACATGGACCGGCGATCGCCACCGCCCATGAGGCATGAACATTGTCATTTGCCAGCTAACAGCTTCAAGGATTTTGGAAAGGGATTACACGACGCATTTAAAGGAAGGAACTGCGAGATATATGACACACAGCATCCTTCATTTAATTTGTCAATTAATTTAAGAAAAAATGAATGAATGGGCTAAATGTGTTTGCTGTTCTTTAAATGTATCCTAGGCGCACACTATAATATGTAATTTCATCGAGCTTTTTGTTTCATAGACTAAAATATAATACACAACAAAGGTGCTAAGGATGTGAATGTCAATATCCATGTTGCTTAAAGTTTTGCATGCATCGTAAGTTTTATAATCAAAGCTATTACAAGATAGATAGATATATATATATATATATATATATATATATATATATATATAGATATCTCCACGGGCACTATGTTGATCAAACGTGCCATATAGTTAGTAATTATTTGATCCGTTTTCACTTGTTGATCCGGTTGGTATTTGTGGATCCATTGCCACACCACCGTTCGTATGTGGATCCGAACGGAGCCACAAGTGTCACCATCAGTAATAATAATAATTACGTGCTTTTTATACAAATCCACCTTTTTTGCGTTTTAGCTCTTGTTGATCCGATTCAAATGAGCCAATCAGAGCCCACCGAGCTCAGCCATTGGTCGCTTGCGGCCTTAGCCACTTGAAGGTTTAAAGACATTTATTCCCGTTATAAAAACGTATGTTGCCGTTCGCCTTCCATAATTTGTTCGGATCTTTGGGAGGGCAAGATAGCTAGCTCGTCTATTAGGATAGTGACGATTTGATGTTGAGATTATAATATTTGTATTTATGTTTTTATGTAGCGATTTGCGGATGAACATACACGTATTATAAAAGTATAATTGTTTTAAATTCATTATTTTAGTGTCGTCGTAGATTTTATTTGTAGAAGTTAAAAAAGGATAGTTTAAGATGATTTAATGATTTTATTTTGTAAAATTTGGAGTGGCGCTAATTTATTTTTGTAAGCACTCCCCCAGACTTCTATTAAATACATTAGGTGCGGCTTTGCTAACGTGTTGTAGATGGTGTGGCGTAATTTATGGGGTATGCAAGAAGTAATATTACGCAGAGATCTAAGAAGTGCTGATAATTTATTTTTTAGATGGTCGATGTGATAATTCCATTTCAGAGAGCTGCCGATTCGCAAATCTAGGTTATTTCTCGTGGGTTTTATGTTCTAATACAACACCGTTAATTTTAAATGGAGCGTATGGCGGAATAATTTTGTTATGAGCTTTGAATTTAGATATATTTATTTTTAGGAGATTGCATTGAAACCATTTATTTAATTCATTTTGTGCTTGCGCTATCATGTCATGTATAGAGGGAACAAAATAAAACAGACAAGTGTCATCCGCATAAAGTGTTAGGTGACCCTTTAGCTTTAAATCTTGTAAATTATTAATATAAATTAAAAAAAGCAATGGGCCTAGAATCGAACCATGTATGCCACATGTAATTGGTAAGGGAATGCTATCGTGGTTATCTATTTAAACTATTTGTGAAATTTTTATCGATTTTTTAAATATTATGATTTCAGCATATCTAGTGCTTTACCATTAATGTTAATGGATGTTAATTTCTTTATTAAAAGTTCGTGAGAAACGGTATCGAAGGCCTTTTGTAGGTCAATAAACACTCCCAAAACTATATTGTTTGTGTCAATGTTCTGTTTCATTTAAATAGTTAGGTCCATAGTCGCTGACAGAGTGTTACTTTTTGGCTTAAATCCGTATTGACGCACTGAAATAAAATTAAATGAGTCTAAATATTTTTCTAATCTCGTGTGTAAAATCTTCTCCAATATTTTTGACAATACTGGCAAAACCGAAATTGGCCTATAGTCACCAGGTTCAAATTTTGAGCCACTCTTATAGATAGGAGTTGCCTTCGCTATTTTTAACGAGTCCGGAAAACGTCTTTGAATTATGGCTTGGTTAAAACAGTCGCTTAAGGTATGATTTAATTTTTCTTTGATGCATTTAATTGCTTTTGTAGTAATACCATCAAGACCTGTACTACAGTTTGAAGTAAGTTTTTAAGCTTATTTATAATTATATATTTTTACTGGCTTCGGTAGGTCTGAACTTATTAGTGAGGTAATTTTTAAAATTTCGTAGTTGTCTTTAGATTTCCTCTCCTCTGAGTTATAAAATGTCAATTCTGGGAAACCAGCAAAAATTACATTTTTTTCGCGGCTCTTTCTGTCCCGTAGTTCCTTGATTAAGTTTTTATTTATATGAAGTTGATTTTTAGACGTAAAACCCGATGAGTTGGCTCATGACTGACTGATTTATTGATTGAAGATTTAATTTCAGTAATTTTATTTTACTCTCACCCTGGTTTATCTTGGATTCTAATTGAGAAATAGTACTCTTCAATAATATGTTTTGTTCAGTAATTATCATACATGCTCATGACTTAATTTCATTGATTTGATTCGTATTTTGGCGAATTAAATTCAAAGATTGTTCGTTGGACGATTTAATTTCGGTAATTTGTGTTTTTACCTCAGAAATGTTTTCATGAATTTTGTTTACTATTTTGTTCATTTGAGCATACATATTTTTCAAGTAATGTACTAATACGGCTCAACTCCGACCGAATATCCTTCATATCATCACTAAATCTGCAATCTTGTTCTAGCGGTTGTTTCCGTTTTCTGTAAGTAATTTGAGTATCAGTTGGCGTAGAACTCGTAGCTTCGATAGATCGGGATGCGATCCACCGGTAGTACCCACTGCACCACTGCTGGTTAAACGTGTTGGCGATCTGCGTACACTCATATTTACTCCGCAATGGATAATTTGTGCAGGAATATGAGTCGTCATTTGTTTGAACTAAATCTAACATTTTAATTATTTTATCAGATTGATATCAGAATCAGGGCAAAGGCGAACGCTACATGTCAATAAATATTATGATAATTATCTTGATATTTACTGATGATTCAAGAGGTAGGTTGTTATTTGTAGGATGCATACTACTTGAGAATTATCACCGTCACTGTATGACGAAAGGTTCGTAAATATCTATCTTTTTAGGGTTCCGTATTTTTAGTTTCACAACATCTTAATATATATAAATCTCGTGTCACAATGTTTGTCCTCAATGGACTCCTAAACCACTTAACCGATTATAATAAAATTCGCACACCATGTGCAGTTCGATCCAACTTGAGAGATAGGATAGTTTAAATCTCAAATCGTTTTGAGAAAGCGGGCGAAGCCGCGGGTGGTAAGCTAGTTTTCTATAAGTTTCAATTGAATTACGGTCAACTTCTTCAACTTGCATAAAACTCAGGAGATTTTTTGTTAGCCCTAATTTCATATCCCCATGTCAATATCATGCAGGTGCATATAAATGGAACAGATCAACATACGACTTATGATTTGGTATATAAAACGGAGTCAAGAAGTGTTTGAGCATTTCAAAATTTGAACCGTTACTGAGTCGAGTTCGTCTAGTCTAGGCGGATTTAGCAATGTATGGAACATTATACCTAACTATAATATGTTTGTGTACGGAGCCAACAAATACTGTAGTGATTACGAAAAATTAATATACGTTACTTAATATACAGTTTCGTTTTGTCAGATCAAATAAAGCTGTAATTTTGATAATATAAATGGATCTGATCAACATACGACTTTGGATTTGGTATATAAAACGGAGCCAACAAGTGTTTATGGGTTTCTGAATTTTGGCCGTTACGGAGTCGATTCAGTTCAAGATCTTAGCAATAAAAATGTTGAGTATATCAATTTCTCTATGAATACGTTTGGCAAAATCGCTCAAATATTTGCGCCGTTGCCACTCCGGGCAAGATCTATGCAACCGGAGTCGAGTAATATCGGGGAAAAGGTGGAGTCGGCAATGCACGGCAGTCGGGCTGGATCAACTTAGTGCCCAAGTTGGTATTTATATATATATTATTTTTATAGAATAAAAAAAATATATATTATACTAGCGGTCCGCCCCGGCTTCGCCCGTGGTACATGTTTACGTTTTCTCTACATAAGAACCATCCTCGTACTTCAAGGAATATAATAAAAAAAGAATTATCGAAATCGGTTCAGCCGTTCTCGAGTTATGGAATTACAACGAAAAGTGGCATTGATTTTTATATATATATATATATATTATTTTTATAGAATAAAAAAAATATATATTATATACACCGGCTGAATTGATAACCTCCTTTTTTTGAAGTCTGTAAGATATCTAAGATTACTTTCTACAATCCTAACTGGCGCAATGAAGGTTGTTCCTACTAATATTATAAACTCTTTCACGCGCAAACTACTGACCGGATTTTGATGATACTTGACTGTTGTAATGTAGCTTATGTACTAGAATAACAATAAAAATATGTAGCAGCAGTTTGGTGCATACAATAAAGGATTTTATTTAAATTTATTGACGTTTCGTCAATTATCATTCCAGTTTGTGGCAATACTGGAACTACTAATCGATAAGATTAACTTATAGTTCGAGATTTTCAAGTCCCCAATTAGATTGTATATTTATTATACAAAGTAGCACTTTTCTTTTCGATGACTTATGGAACAGTAAAATTTTGGACTCTATGAATTAGTTTAAGAAAGGTTTCCTTTTTAGCCATCGAGTTTTCGTTAGTTCGTTTTATTTATTCTCGAAAGTAATAATATGTTGTCACATCAAAAAATAAATTATATTAAAGGAGCTACTCAGGGACTAAACTATGAATTATTTTACCATTTGTTGTTAGATAATTTAATAAAACTATAAGTTGAGATATACAAATATTTTTAAAGTAAAACGAAATACAGTTCTCATCCAAAGTATGTCCCTACGCCATACTTCAAATTTACAACTTGATGAAGGCTTTTGGACATATTTTGGATCTTGAAGTGGTTATGTGTATTTGTACATCAATTTAAACAACAGATTACATTATGGAATGTCATTATATTTTACTTTATTTATTATCTACAATTTTGTTTCGAGGTTTAGTTAGTGACTTCAAATAAAATTTGCTTATTAATTATATACAATATTTCATTTTGGAGTCTGTATTGCAGGTAATATTCACACTCAAAGTTGATAATACTTTACTAAAACTTTCCACTGGAGTTAACTAACTACAAAACATAAAAAGACATGTTCCAATGTAAAATAAATATATTTCAAATCAAATGTATGACATTTGATCTGCTTGTCGTTGACAGACTGATAAAAAATCTACTAACATTAAGAAAATTTATCAAAAATCGAACACATAACAGAAATTTCACTTAATATTAAAACACTTAACACGCCATTTTCACATTGCATATTGATTAATGTAAAATTTATTTCATTAGATTACATGATAATATAAATAAATTTACGCTAAATAAGGAAGAAACCGCACATGCAATGAGAAAATGCATGGAAATTAACAGAGTTCATGGTTTCATAATAAGCTGATTCGTCTATTTATGAATTATATAAAATAATTTTTTTGATTTTTTAATATTTCAAATTACTACTTTTAATTAGTACATACTATAAAACAAATTGGAAGGTAGAAGACGCTTCTAGAACAAAATATAAATATATAGGCTTACGAATGTAAAGAGAGTTTACACCGAGAACTTGCATACAAACTTATATAATACACATTACATTAAAATGCAACCCCTCGCGAGACCCATTGCGCACGACTGCGCCGAACGACGGTACAACAGTTTTAACTTTAGTAAATATATCTATTCACAGCACTTAACCACATGTTAGTCAACAATTCCACACACAAAACGAGTCACAAAATCACTCAGGTGTCATTCTGTCACTATTAAGTATAAATTGCATTGATAATATTTTATATACTCATATTTACAAGAAATACAATGTATAGTCCATATAATTTACAAGGATTCTTCAAAGGCAGCCATAAGATCGCTCTGCATATTCATATCTATCTGCCCGGCCATCTGTAAAAAAATATATTTTAGTTAATAAATATTGCATTGTATACAAACATATATAAAAATGCATCCACAAAATAATATATACAATAAAAAAATTCAATCTCATTTTTCAATTTAATTATTGTGTAATTCTAGGTAATATATCAGAGTAACAACAGAGGCGCAGCTAGTTCTCACAAATATTATATGCAATTGTTTGTTTGTCTTTATGGTAGGATTTGTGTTGGAGAATAGGTTAGACAGTGACAAAATCTAATTTTTACCACAGTGAAACATATTATTCCAATGGGAATTTCCACTAACTACGCGGGAGGACAGCGAGTTGACAATAGAATGGCATAATAGATACATACGGCCTCCCGGCGGCGGCGCTCCTGCTCGCGCTGGCGCTGGCGGTCGCGCTCGGAGGCGGGCGGCTTGTCGGGCGCGGCGGCGGCCACGGCGGCGGCGGCGGCGGGCGGCGACCCACGCGCCACCGGCGACACGCTCGGCGACGCCACCTCCGCGCTCTCCGGCTTGCGCACGCTCGCCACGGCCCTGCGAACGACACACGACACGCATTATTTTCCTTGCTGATATACTGTTTTTATTCTCATTACCGCGAAAAACTTAAATGTTTTTATACTTAAAAAAGTTAATTTTTATGTCGCGTCGTTTAAAGTTAAGTTTAATAAGGTATATGTAAACATAATCAAAGTTTTCAAGGTCCTCTGCACTCATTTTTTTAAATTGTTTATGGAAATTAAAAAGATATTAATTAAGTTTCAATGTATATGTACCTTATTTTTTCCTCTTCGGGATGCCGTCTTTCCGTTTCTTGCCTCTGCCTCTCTCTTTCGGCTTGTTCTTTTCTTCTCAATTCCTGCTGTTCTATAAGTGCTCTTTGCCTATCTATCTTCTCTCGGGCTTGTTTCTTAAAAGCCTGAGAATACATAATAAACATTATTTATCAAAACGAATTCAATCTTATGATTTATAAATAATATTTTAATTTTAGATTATATAAGTACTCACTTGAAAACTATCCATGACTGGTTTCTGTTTTATTTGATTATTTGTGCCTATTGTTGGGACACTTTGAGGACTTCCAGCTTGCGCTAAAGAGGACCATGAGCTTGCATTCTTTAAATTTTGTTCTTGTTTGACTTTAAATGCTTGGGCAAAGCTTGAATTTTTTGCATCTTCCATTTTTTTATCCATTTCATATTTCACCCGATCGGACATGTTATTTGTGGCAACATTCGGTACTCTCATAAGATCTTCAATGGGCTTAGGCGTTAGTAGAGGTTTCACTTCCTCCTTTTTTATGACAGGAGTAATCATGTTAGGTACATTTGGCATATTTAGATGTGCTTGTGCTGTTATAGGGTGCGTGTGCGGCGCCGTGTATACTGGATCAAAAATAGAAGACACGGGTGGCGCGGACGACATGCTCGTAATGTTAGGATTCATATCAGGCCCTAACATTTCACGTTCATGTTGCATATTCTTCTCTACGAAACCATTGTGGGCGGGTGGAAGATACATTTCGTTTTTAATGGGTTCTGATACGTGAGTCATATCTGTTAAGCCACCAAGTTGTGCCATTAAATTATGATGAGAGGGATCGGGCATTATGGAAGGTTTAGATAAATTAAAGTCATCGAGGCGCATCGACGATTCCGAAGCACTAACGCTGACATCCATGGGCACATCTGCTTGCAAACTGCGTTCTATGTTTGCCAATGAACGCTCTATTGGATCTATGTAATGTGACGTATCCACTTTGTCGAGTCCATTTCTAGGTTCCATTTTATGAGGTTTCAAATTTTCACTTTCACGCACTATAGGGACATTAGATGAATCTGGCAAATTACTAATTGGGGGATAAATAGTCGCTGGCACAGGATTAGTCAATGGCGCTGAAGCTACTGGTGGATTTTTCAATTCAATAGCTGGAGAGGGTGTCACTTCTGGAACTTCTTTGACTTCTGCAGGAACTTGTGTCGGTGGTAACTCGTTAGTGACGGGTGGTACAACAGGCGGTGCTGTTACTGGGGCTACGACCGGTGTGATCGTTTTCTGAAAATATAATAATATGCATAAACCAAACAACCAAACAACAAATAATAGCTCAAAAATAATATAGAAAATTAAAAGAGGCTTACAGGTTGTGATGATGGTAGCTGATGAGCTTGCTTTTTAACTTTTTTCTTTTGTTTCCCCACATTTGTGCCTGAAAATAAAATAGTGTTGTCGTCAGCAATCTATGTCACATGTAGTCAATGATTATGTAACTTTATATAAATACTTACTCATTGGTTATATTTCACAAAGAAATTTAATTCTAGCTTTGATGTTCTGACACTCGGTGCGTATTCGCTTCAATGCGCATTTATGTTTCATTCGCAGAATAATTATTTATTTATATTTAGAAACTTCAGGTCTCAGGGAATACCAAAAAAAAAAACTATATTTGCAGGTTTAGGTTTTTACTTAATTTTTTATTATATTATGTTGAATTATATACAAAGTTTTATTACTAATAAACCTAAACATTACAAGTCATGATAATTGATTGATTAAAACTTATACAAAATTTGTTACACATTGTGTATCTTATCTGTTTACACTTTTCACTTTTTAAATGCTACATCAATACAAACAACACTTGCATTAATTGTACCAAATACATTTCCTCCTAATATTGTTTCACCTAACTATGTCATTTTAAGCCAATCTACAAGTACATACATGATCACTTTGTAAAGGTATGTAGATAAACACAGTGCTGTTCAAGAAGCCGTTAATAAATAAACTAGGGCAGAGGTTAAAGTACAAAAAACATATATCAATCAATCTATACTTAAAGGTATAAGCTATAGCAGTACGAGTATATTATGAAAAATAAACTAAATAAGCGTCGGACATCTCTGCCTTTTAAAATTGTGAACTATCGCTAATTAATAAAAAGATCTCAATTATAATTGTACTTGGGCCAAACGTGTTTATTTTAAAAGTGCGCTAAAAATGTTAAAATCCTTATATTTTATTCAATAGGAATGTACAATCGTCAATGGCTAACATATTCTTAAAAACAGAGAAATACTGTTTGGCCAATTCGGTTCATATAATAAAATAAGATTCTGTTCACTATACATAATAAAATCGCACTTAAATATGAATACATTAAGACGTTGACAGACGTAGCTGCAATTTACAATATTTTACTTTTTCAAATTTATAAACGTACAATACCATTTATAAATATATTTTATCATTATTTAAAAGAATTGTATTTATAACCCTATATACTAAAGATACTTAATTGGTAATAGTTCTTCCTAACACTGAGTAGAGGGAAGTAAATGTATGTAAAAAAATATGTATAAAAAAACAGATGATTAAATTATTATTAATTTGTCTCTTTTTTTTAATGTTATATACTCTTTAAATAATTTTATGTTAAATAAATAAAACTATCAATGTAGTGACAACAATTTAGAGGATTTAATCCCTCTAATATATTAAAAATAATAATTATACTAAGACATGATCATAGAATAGTTGGTGGTACATAGTAATTTTTACTAATATTGTAAACACCTTAATTCTTGCTTTTTGTCGCCATTGCTACAAATTATGATTTATAACCACTTTATTTTCAGTTTATAGATGCCTTTTATTTATCTTTATAAAGTAGGGTTCAAATATGCTAATCTTTCATATTAAAACATACTGTAGTTTTTCAGAAGCACCTATCCATATGATTATGCAAAGTATTGCACCGATATCCTCCCTCCTTCTACGTTTGACATTTTTGTAAAATTAAAAGCTAAACAGAAATCCAGCTGTAGAACACAATATTTATAAAATTCTGTCTTAGGCCGTACATTAAAATGTAATACAATATAACATAATATAATCCACGAAAATACAACGTATTTTGCATCAATCAATCGTATCAATGTTTGCAAACAATTTGTGAAAGGAAGGAGGCCAGCTTTAGTATTTCTCATTGTCGTTAATGTTTCGGTAACACGTATTCAATTTGGGAGCAAGCATACGAAAACATCAGGCGATCACCAATAAACGATACCTTTTCAATGAGTAAAATTTTTAACTACAACATGTCACATTAATATCCTCGTGGCGACAGATTGAGTCAGAACATGAACAAAGCTACGTTTGCTTGCCAGCATGGTATCCGTCCTTACACAATTGTTTGCAATACGTGTGGCGGGACGTGTGGCGTGTGGCGTGTGGCGTGTGGCGTGTGGCGTGTGGCGTGTGGCGTGTGGCCGGCGCGCGGCGCGGCGCCCGGCTCCGCTGCGCGCCCACTGAGCGCACGCCGCCTGCACTACGCATCCTGCGCTACTACCGCATGGCACTCACTCATTGCCAGAATTCACACTCAAAAGCGATTAGTAACCGTGAGATCTGAAGTTTCCGATACGCAATACAGATATTCAATATTTTAAGATGCAAATGAAACGACACCGCATTGAGGACATGATATAGTTAAAAATATTAATGTGAAAAGGTATTTCCTATTGGTTCATAGAAGCAAACCAAAAAATAATTCACCTTACCGGCACCGGTTACGAGTGTCAGCGCACACCAAAGCTGGCTTCTCCTTCCGACTAACTACCGATACGTTTGTGCCTTTACCGGAATCTGTCTTTACGAACTTTTAAAATACCTGATCATATTTTTAGTATACCCTTATTTCATGTGTATCACAGAAAGACATCATTCGTTTTCATTTATTAAAACAATAAAACATAACATCACATACCTCAAAGTAGGAAAGTAGAAGTAATAATTAGTTTACGTAATTAAAAAAAAGAATGTTATAAAACATTACTCAGAAGATGTATGATGTTATTGTAAAAAGACAAATTATACAAACGGAAAGTACTCCTGTACATTTATTTTTGAAAAGAAATCTGTCAAGTAAAAAATAAGTTTAGTAAATAAATAATAGATTAATAAATAAAAGATAATTAAAAAACCATAAACATCCTGTACTAGATAGAATCCTACTATCTATGCAATCAGTCCCATTAAACTACAACCAAATTCTGAGTGTGAGATGATCTGAATCACAAAAGTCGAATCTTTTACCATTCTCAAAACATTCATGCTGTCACATCATATTTTCAGACTAGAATAACATATAAAAATTGCATTATCGCATTTCATCAATGAAGAAACAGAGTACCATCCACAATCAGTCGCATTTTAAAATACTGTATTTTAAATTCAGTTTCTTCACACATCTAATGTAAAATTGCCAATAACCTAAAACTACTCAATAGATCTCGGGCGCTGGGCACGCGCGAGCTTCGCGACGGCTAGTCGGCTCTTAAATGCAAGTGGATCCTAAGCTAAGTCGTATGTTACATCGGTCGGCCACAGAGGCGACTGAGTCAGTCTAACCTGCTTCGCTGTCGCTGCTGTCGGACGAGCTCGTGTCGGTGCTGGACGACGAGTTGGACGAGTCCGACGAGCTGGACGACGACGACATGCCCCCGCCCAGCCCGTCCTTGCACCCGTCTGTTGGCAATGCAATCGTCATTTAATACCATACATTATACAATAGTGTTACGTACGACGATAATGTTTATTATTGCGGCAATAGAGAGAAATGCTATTAGAAGATTACATAAAAATAAGAATGGTCTAATTAATAACGAATTAGTGTCATCACATGTCACTTACAGCCATAATAACATTTCATTTGCATTGCAAAATAAATCTGATAGAAAAAAAATAGAATGAAACCCACCTTTTTTAGGTTGCTGTTTTTTATTTGTTCCTAATTGGCCTGAGACATCCTGCAATCTCTTCTCTAGCTCCTGTTTCTTTTCAGCCATTTGTTCATCTTTAGACTTACCAGAAACCTTTCGATCTATGGAAGAAAAAAAATATTAGAATACATTTTTTGTCAATATCTCAAAACAATATCAAAATCTTACTAAAATATCTTACGTGTTTTCTTTCGAAGACACGAAGCGACGTAGTTTTCTAGTTCTCTGAGGGTGGACGGCTTAAGGGTCTCGAAATCTATTTCAATCTCATCTGGGTTGGAGTCCCTCAATGAAGGCTCTCGACTTTGAATTATGTGAACCACTCTGCCTAGCTTATCACCTAAAAATACAAAAAATATATATATTATTAACATAGATATACGATATTCAGGATATATACTCGATATTCAGGTGATCACAGATCACAATCAAATCAAGAACACATTTCATGTCAGTGCTGTTATCATAACAAGTTATATTTTATATAGTTTATAGTGTATTTATAGTTTCCCTTGAATCATTATAAGATTCAATATAAACATCATATAGAGTAAATATAATAAGTGAGGAGGGACGAGTGACGCACCTGGCAGCTTGTTGATGTCGAGCGAGAGCTGGCGCTTCTCGTCGTAGGACATGGGCTTGGCGAGGTCCTCCTCGTCCGTGTCGTTGCGCGAGGGCGGGTGCGCGGCGGGCGCGGCCACGGGCGTGGAGCTCTTCTTCTTGGCGGGCGGCGCGCCGCGCGAGCTGGCCTTGCCCGCGCCGCCGCCGCCGCGCTTGCTGCCCGTCTTGCCGCGGACCCCGCTCGACGCTAGAACGTGCTCTACGTCAGTCAATTGGACGAGTTTACGGTTATTGTCGATTCGCATTCCAAACATTTTTACTTTGGTTAAAAAATAACCTAATACAAGATAGTTTAAATGTTAGACAGTCTTCATTTTGTAAGGGATAAAGTGTAACTTTTTTTGTTTGACACTTTACCAAGATATAATTGTATGTAACTATAATAAACAGTAACAGATACATACAAATAGGCTCGCAGAATGTGTTTTTTCAGTTCAAATTATTTTTATCATAGTAATAGTATTTTCTAGTTAAGAACACTGCCTCACTAATAAGCACTACGCCGCGTTCGCTTCCGTATCCAAATCCGTTCATATGAAATGACGAAATTTGCGACGTTGCCAAACCGTTGCCAACCGAGTTTGGTACCTACACTACATATCAATATTCTCCTAAGATAAATCGCCACAGCGTATTTATGAAGCAGACCTATCATAGCTATATTATATCCTTACAATCCATATACATAATATGATATCAATTTGGTATGATTAAATCCAAAACAAACAAAATATATCTTATTCAGCAAGTCCAATTGGGATGATGTTTTGATACACTAAAATTATTACATTATATCTTTTTAGATTATTGATTTTGAAAGCCTATAGCATTAAATTTGAATAATAATATGTTTTCTAATATAGGTAATACAAAATAAAATGTATTTGAATTGTACATAAAAAAAACAGATAGCTTACCTAAATTATCTCCAATGTTATTAACTTTTGTATAAGCAGGCACAGCATTTGTCTTAGGCACAGCACTATTAGTAACTTGCTTCTTCGTCTTTTCTTTTATTTTCTTTTTCGCTTTTTTCTTATTATTTGACTCTTCAACCAACTTTCTCATTTTTTCTTGAAGGGCAAGTAATTCTTTTTCAAGTAATTTTACTTTATTATTTCTTTCTTCTTCAGAATCATCTGATTCAGAATCGGATTCAGAGCCTGATTCTGAACTTGATGCAGAGCTACCCTTATCCATGTGAGGTACTCCCGCATGTATTGGTTCATCAGGGATCTTTGCATACCTATCAAATAAAATTTATTAATAGTATATTAATACAAATTGAAATGTGAGTAATAATCATTAGTAATAAGTACTGCAGTGATTTTTTTTTTTGGTTTGATAGATTTATATTGTGCATTTAATATATCTTTTAATATTAAATATAATAAATTGCTAAATAAAGGATGTATAATATGCTCATAGGTTAGTATTAGTTAATAAATTAGATTGGAAACTACCTATAATTACATTTTATGAAATGAATACATCTTAAATAAATTTACCTCATTTCAAATACATCCTGTAACTTTCGGGCCATTGCGACAACATCATGATCAGGTGGGTTATATTTATAACAATTTGTAAATATTAAACGAACATCTGCTGCAAATTCGGCTGCTGTTTTGTATGCCCTATTATCCATTTTATTCTTAACTGTACCCAAATCCATAGGTTTCTTAATTATGTCAAAGTAATCATGAAGACCCAGTAACACTGCATCTACAGGTTTATAAAACGGCCAAGCATAACCCTGTCGATTTAAATGATAAAGTAAACAAATTACTCAAAAACTTTCACAAAAAAAATCAAACATCGAATCTACATACAAAAAAACAACTTACAGAATGCTTCTTGGAAAACAGTTCTTTTAAAATTTCATTACAACTCTTTAAGGCATCTGATAATTTTTCTTTACTCTTGGCCAGCTGGGGAGTCATACCAGAATGATGGGATGCACTTGCACCACCCACTCCTGGTGACAAACCTCCCATTTTAAAGCCATCTTCGCCAACTCTACCCGTCTACAAATGAAATATATAAATTAAAAATACAACCTCATAAAATAACAGGTGAATACAGTCATTCATTTAAGAAAATAAACCTTTTTCTGTCTTCCACTCTCTCGTCTTGTTGATATTTTAGCTGGTTTTGGCCCACCCTGTTGTTCAATAGTTGGTGTTGTGTACCCTCCTTCAAAGGAACTTCCCATAGGTGTTGTAGTATCAGCTTTTCTTTTCACACCCTTTTTAACCTAATGCATAACAATATGTTAGAAATAAATATAATTTTAAAATAAAAATTTATTAATACATTACTATTTAAAAAAAAAATTATACATACCTTTGCTGGCTGAGTTTGTGACAGTGCAACTGCTGGCATAGTTGTCACCGGAGGCGGTGCAGCTTGCGCCACATGGAAGTTTGAGGGTTGAGTAGCCACCTGTTTGCATAGTATCCGTTAAACATATTCACATTTACATTTATCCAGTAGCATATAACATCTGTCACATTGAAATAAAATTGTATCACATTTGGTGACTATAAATGATTTTCACATTTACTTTGGATAACTCTTTGATGAGTCAACAATATCTAACCTGTTGTGGGAGCCCAGCATGTGTAGCAGGGGGTGTTGCGGGTGCTGTAAGTGTTGGTGTTGTAGTAGTGTTTGTTGAACCAACAAAAGCTGGAAGCGGTGTTGAGGGGATCGCCTTGACTGGCGTACTTCGCGCTCCAACTGTCGGTGTGGACACACTACTTGCAGTCACACCACCACTTGAACCACCAGACCTCTTCTTTACAGTTCCCTTACCACTGTTTGATGGCACTTCTATTTCTTTCTCCTCTTTATCCATTTGCGCTATCTACAATCATAGCAAGAAATGTAGTATAAAAAATTTAAATGTAACGATTTCTTGTTTTTTTAACTTTTGTTCTTACTTACCCGATTTAGGAACAATTTTTCTAAGGTTTGCGCCATTACTACTACATCTTCACCAGGCTTATTATAAACATAGCAATTTGTGAACATTGTGTTAAAATCTTGAATACATTCCTGAGCAGAGTAGTAATAATTAGATTCCAACCTCTTTTTGATAGTTCCTAAATCCATAGGCTTTTTAATTATTTTATGGTAATCCTAAAAAAAAATGGCAAAAATGAGTTTTATCTCATAGTATTAATGTTTCATTATTGTATAGGTACAAAAAGTAACTCACAGGAAGATTTAACTTTTTAGCATCTACAGGTTGATGAAAAGGCCATGCAAATTTATGCTTCCACACAGCCTTAATGACGTTTTTTTGAAGGAACTGTAGCTGATTGGTGATCCGCCCTTGTCGACGCGGAGGCTCCTCCGATGGCGTCCCATTGATGGGTTCCGCCGCTGGCTGTAAGTATACATTAAAATAAAACGCTTTTACCACAGAATTCCTCATTGTATTAAAGAGTTTAGTAGTGCTAAATTTAAAACTTATGTAAAAAATGTATTAGTTCAGAGAGCTTATTACAGCATTAAGGAATATATGGAAGATCAAAATTCATGGAGGGTTGTCGCGTAAGAAGCACAGGACAGTTCTTTGACATATTATGTAGTTAGATATAAGTTACATAGTATGTAAAATTGAATTATAATATTGACATGATTTTAAAAGGCTTGTTGTAAAAGCGTGTATGGAGTTTCTTGTCAGTTCTTCTTCACAGATACTGCTTTCCGAATTGGTGGTAAATGTTAGAAATATAAAATTTAATAAAAATAGATAATTTAATAAATAAATGTTTGTTTGTTTGAATAAACCACACACTTAATGAAATGTAATAAATTATTTTTACCATAATTATATAAAAGCTAAGCATTTTAACCATATTAAAAGTCAACTTAAGTTAACCAAGTAAATTATCAAAAGTCATTTTCATAGGAATTTTTTTTAACATAACTTTTAGGATATACTTACAGTGCTAGTCGTGGCGAGGGGATCAACTGCCTGCTGCATGGTGCTGGAGTCAGCAATCTACCTGCCAAAGTTATGCAAAAACTGTAGAATTTATTTAAAGAATTTGCATTTGCATTTGAAATGACCAAAACTCACCTCAATTGTAACAAGAGGCTCATCCAATTTCTGGCTAAGAGGCATCAGCTATACCCTCTCTTAACATTAAACCTTTCTATCATAATAATAAGTGGTGCTTTTGCACCTAGCTGTTTCTTATTTTATACATTTAACAGAACTTTCACCTAGAATTATAAATTAAGTGTTTAAACAAATTTTCATTGATATTAAAAATTGAGTAATTGATAGTAAATATAAATGTTAAATCATCATTAACTAAATAATTAATGAATTATATGAACAGACCTTTCTAGTAAAGATCAGATTGTGGTTGGCAGTTCCTTATCAACTATGTTGTGAGCCAGGTTCTGAAAAGAAGGAAACATAATTTTTATATTAAATAAAACTATGCATATTCATGGTCAATTCAATTAATAAATATATGAATTATATTTTATTAATAATCCCATACACATCCTATTCAGTTAATATAATTATATAAATAGTCCATCGTGTATTCTTGTTATATATTTCTTTCCCTACTAATTTGAGAATTTCAATGTATAACCCAAATTCAAACTCAAAGATTTATTCTATCAGATTCTTACAAGCACTTTTGGATTGTTATTACGTTATTAAGTTTTATCATCTTATATATAAAAATGAATCGCAAAATGTGTTGGTAAGCGCATAACTCGAGAATGGCTCAACCGATTTCGTTATTTCTTTTTTTATTATATTCCTTGAAGTACGAGGATGGATCTTATGTAGAGAAAACGTAAACATGTACCACGGGCGAAGCCAGGGCGTACCGCTAGTATATATATAAAAATGAAACCCGTTTCGCGTTGTCACTGCATCTCGCGTGAATGGGTGGAACGATTCTGATTATTTTTTTTATTATATTTTATTGAAGTACACGGATGGTTTTTACGTAGAGAAAACGTTAATATGTACCACGTGCGAAGCCGGGTCGGACCACTAGTTATTTATAAGAATTCATAAAATGTTCAATCTTTACTTATTAAAAAAAATTAAAAAATGAAGAACAAAATATGTATTTGCAGATTATAAAATAAAAAGGGCCCTGTATTATCCATACAAATAAAGCTAAAGAATTTGTTTAAAGCCGCTTATCTCAGGATCTATTCAAAATTTCTCATTTGACCATTTCATCATTGTATTATGTTAAATCCCTGAGTGGCTAAATATGTAAATATGTACTTCAGAAGATAAGGCACTAAAATCCTATTATTCAGTCATTCACGGTGTATAAATTAAATGCTTAATGTATTTCAAAAGCAAAAGCCCCCAATTTTATATAAATGTATGTAACAAGAAGCCAATGACTTTGTTTATTTATATGTATACATATAAAGAAACCCTACTGTGATTGTGACTTTTCTAGATATCAAATAAATCGAATAAAATTTAGTTTTTAGATGCTTCTTGATTTAAAGTTGGTATTATCACCAAATTAAATATTATATCACCAAAATTAGATTTTACTGTCAATATGATATAATAAACCTTTTAAAACATTTAATTTAATGTTATTTACATTAATGTGATCTTAAAAGTTTATTAACAAGTGCCAAAAGAAATTATTATTGTTTCTTTAAAAATTAATACTTTGGTTTTGAATAAAATGCAATTGGTGAATTGTTTAAAAATTGTAAATTAATGTTAGAATAGCTATTGACAAATATTTATTATTATAGGTGCAACTGCTATACCTATAATAATTGACTTTGTTTATAAACACTTGTTTTTAAGAAAAAATGGTTCTTTCGTTGTATTTGGCTAAATGCTAAGCTATTATGTGAATGAATGTTTATTTTTGGCTGTTTAAATGCCGTATCAATATATCTCAGTTCTGATTTTAAGTAGTCAAAACATACAGAAAATTTTAAGTTCTGATGATCTACATCTATCCAACAAACTGTACTTTCGAGAAATTTGGCGCCGAAGCGTATGTAACATGCGTTTCAAGCTTCTAGAACAATCTATAATATGATCCTTCTACTAATCCATTATTTCAGGATGTAAGGGATTGTTGTAAGAATAAAAGTTACGATTGAAGGTTAAAAAACATTGTATTTCCATTATCTTTAACGAAAACATACAAACAATACTGAAAATATGAGTAAAATAGGAGAGAATATACATTATTTTATCGACTTACAAGTTACGTTACTTATAAACATATAGTGGTAGAAAACAAATTAACTAAGTAAAAATAAACAAAAGATATGGTTTTAATAACTTAAAGCGTATAAATATTCAATAAATTGTGCAAAAGAATTCCTAGCAGTTACCTAAAAGAGGCCACGAACAATATCTGGAAAATTTCTTAATATTTGTAACATGCAGAATGTACCTTTATACATAAGTAAAGTCCTAACAAAATACTACATAAATAGCAAAAAAATACAGTGATTTAAGTCCTAAGAAAGCTTAAAATTAAGAAAAAAGACTTACGAAGGTATATTAATGCCAATATGGCGGATGAACTAAAAATACGATGTTGGAGTTACTCCTGCAATAGCTTTTCCTATAGTTTTGCCCAATTTTACCAAACACTTCACTTATAATGAAGTTCATAGTCCTTAAATATAGTTATTATTTCATTGTATGAGACCAACAATAAACACAGTCCTTTTATTAAAACCGTGAATAGCACAACACGAACTCGCTAAAGAACAACCGAGCTTCAGACATGGCCGCCAAGCGCGAAGCAAGTGATGAGCGTCTATATTCATGTCTAAAATTCAATGATCACTTTTTATTTCTGTAAATATAAATATTACGATAATTTTACTACAAAATATTTATAAAATCCATTTTTCTAGTTTTTTGGTGCTGATGACATCGTATTGCATAGAAAAAGTACGATTCAATAGAACATCCTCTAGAAATTCAATTTCCTTTCTATCATAGGCCATTGCCATGTGATTGCCATTGATTGCCATCAAAATGTTGGCGCAATGCACAATGCTGCCAACTTTTAATGTTACCATATGTCATATAGTGTATATTAGTTTCACTTTCTCATGATTGTAAATGTTAGAAAAAGTCATTAATTAGTTGATTGGTAATTTATTTTACTTACTTAAATAATAATAATTATACCTACCATCACATATTATATTATTCAGCAAAGGGAGGTAAAAAAAACTCCGAAAACGTAAAATAAACAACCACTATTCAACCATAGAGCGTATTCCAAACAGATGTCTATAATATAATATTAAATATAATTATCCCCAAATAAATGAGATAAGGCAAGGGAGATGATGATGATGATATATTCATATTTATTTTCGATTAACATAACTTTTAATTTAACTCTATGCCAATGCCACCATGCCAATTGCAATATATGATACTCCCCCTTATATTACTTTACTCTTTGTGATACTCACAGATACTCATTAATCAATCCTTTATGGCGTATTTGGGCGTATTCAGAAAGAAAGCTTGAAACTTATAAGCGCTTATAAGCGCTTATCGGCGCTTATCAGCGCTGGTAACCCGCGTTGGAAAATATATGAACATGCGCCGATAAGCGCTGATCGGCGCCGACAAGTTTGTTGAAACTTGTTGGAACTTGTCGGCGCCGATCAGCGCTTATCGGCGCATGTTCATATATTTTCCTGCGCGGGTTACCAGCGCCGATAAGCGCCGATAAGCGCCGATAAGCGCTTATAAGCGCTTATAAGTTTCAAGCTTTCTTTCTGAATACGCCCATAGTGTGTAAAATCATTGTTATAAATACCATATTACAGTAAAATAAAGTTTGCCAACATAAATTACTAAAAAAAAAAAAAAATGCCGTTTAGTCACAGCGTTTAGTTGATCTTCAAATTCTCAGGAAACGACTTAATTTTCATCAGTTACTGTAATCATTACACTTAAAAATTCTACATGGTTGGGAAAATCGATGTAGAATGCATAATAAAATATCAAGACACACAAGCAATCTTGTCTTTCAGCAAGCCACTGGTTCTTGGTCATATTATTAGATTAATAAATAAAGCTCTCAGATAAAACCACAAT
Organism: Colias croceus; assembly: GCF_905220415.1. Classification (NCBI taxonomy): domain Eukaryota; kingdom Metazoa; phylum Arthropoda; class Insecta; order Lepidoptera; family Pieridae; genus Colias; species Colias croceus. The sequence goes on from NC_059538.1 coordinate 5,637,933, forward strand.
TAAGACGAATCATTCATACCTACGGGTTCTACTCAACCCAGGCCCCTGATAAAATACCCTGTTAAGTCTTATCATGGACCAATATACATTGGGTCCATGGTCTTATTAAAGAGTAATATAATCTACTAATAGACTAATATAATATAATAGGACGTATTCAGAAAAAAAGCTGAATACTTATAAGCGCTTACCGGCGTTTGTCAGCGCTGGTTCGTTCTACACAAAGGAAGCAGGTTGAGGGCTAAAGCAGACCAAGACAAATTTTATATGGCAGCGCCCAGCGCTGACCAGCGCGTGTTGAAGCTTGTCGGCGCCGTTCAGCGCTTATCGGCGCGTGTTCATATATTTTCCTGCGCGGGTTACCAGCGCTGACAAGCGCCGATAAGCGCTTATAAGTTTCCAGCTTTCTTTCTGAATACGCCCATACGTCAAAGCGTCATATCCTATAACCCTATAACAATTTTGTAACACACTGTGCCTTTAAAATTAGGCACCACAGAACAGTAAAAACTAATAGAAGTGTGATGTGGGCGTGGCCCACGTGTCACTAGTAAGGTAAGATCACCTAACTTGCTCTCAGTTGTGCGCAGAAAAATATTCGAGTCGGTTGTCAGCTGTCAAACCTTTTTTCCATATTTATTCATTAATAAGGACGTGTTGTTTTGTATTAGAGACCAAAAATGATAGCAGACACAATAATATCAGCAATGGAGGCATTTCATACCATCGGTAAGTCTTATTTTAATTTATTTTAAATATATTTTATGTTATAACTTCGCTTGTCGTAATTTGTCAAAAAATTATAAAAATATTAAGTCAAAATGAACCTTAATCCATAAGAAATTAGTACTAATATAGATTGAACAGCAAACAAGACTTTCTGGAATATTATTGCAATAAACAAACGAATGTCGGATTAGTGATGCATGTGGCGCATATCGACAGTATCGATACTTTAGAAAAGACAATGACTATAAAATATTAAATTTTATTTTATTTTTCCTTAGCTTTCATTAGTCCTATTTATTTATAGATTTTCCAAAGAGGCTAATTTAAAAGAGAAATGGATAAATGCAACGTGACGAGTTAACTGGATGCCGTACAGCACTAAGCAGTCTAACAAAGGCCACCGATACATCAAACCTACGGCAGTTCCAAGATTTAAAATAATGCATATTTTCTGTTTGTTTTGTAAATATAGATTTATACTATTCTATTCCGTTTTTTATTTCAATATAATAATATGAAAAGACGTACTTAGTAGTAATAAACATACTCCAAAATGTGACACATTATACTATACTCATACAGTGCCGGATTAGCCACGTAGCAAGAGTAGCAAATGCTACGGGCCCCGCGACTCGGGGGGCCCCGCGGTCTAATACCTGTCTGACCGTAAAAAAATATCAATTTATAATACACGTACCGTAAAAAAATACAAGTACCTACCACGAGAAACGTTGGTATCAAAATCTACAACAATAATTTAAAATTTTACCACGTTTCTACAATTGAGCGCTGGCTACACCAAAAGTTGTGTACTGCTTGCACTGCGCTACACGCAAGTTGGTAGCACGGTAAAACTAACAGGGGAATCCCCTGATATTGTCATCGAACGAGCTAGTCGTAACAACCCGATCAAATAAAATAGGATTCTATCGACTATCAAACCTTAGATTACAAAATAAAACATGACAATCATCCATCGCCCTTGTCAAAGAAAATACGAAATCAAAAACGAATACGAACCTCCGCCAGTGCTATAGCGATTATAGTGTCATGCAATACGTCAAAAGGGGTTTGCTATTTTAGTAAAAAAATGCTGTCTTGTGATATTAAAACGCTGTAAAATTTGTTCCCGAAAACAAACAAAAAGATAAAACATCGTTTTACAGGTTCTCTGTAGATTATTTGGCTTATTTAATTTTGTATACAAATAATAATTTTACATATACGAAGGAATACAAAACTTCAACGTATGCTGCCAATAATTTTGAAAATGAATTTGCCATTTTTATGGGTAAAACGGTAAAATAGTTAAAAGATCTTCGAGGTAGTGCTGTTGGATTTTTCGATCGTGAATGTGATTATTTGTATAGTGCAATAAAGCTTCATGATCATTATAAGATAATTTTAATAAGCATAATACTTTTTTTTGTTACTTTTATATAGCTTAAAAACGTCAGAGTCGTTTTCGCCCGCGATTTAATTCATTTGAACTCCGTGATGGATGACAAAATTATTATTATTCAGGAATTATATTTATTTATTATCCAGTAAAGCAGCTGACAATGTGGATGTCGTAAGGTGTCACTGAAAATCAGTGTTAAGGTATTATGCCTCAGGTATCCTGAGTGGCTTCCTTTTTTAGCGCAAGCAACCATACATAAATTAAATATGTTTTCTATTACCTATTTATTATTCATAATTTACAATGCTATTTTTGTGTGTTTGTGTATTGGAATAAATGGTTTCTTCCTTCTTTTTTTCTAAAAATAAAATATCCCGTGTTATAGACTAAAAACTACCGCTATCCGCATTCATATATTTTGAAAATAAAAAATAATATAGGTAATCATTGTAATTTTGAAACATTTTTATGTAATTTATTTAATTAAAAATTTATCGTTTATGTAACAAAATAATTTTTACAATATTATAAAAAAATATCTTAAACCCTGACAGCTAATTTAAGTAGAACGTCACTAACACCACTACCATAATAATTCAGATGATTGCAATGTCACCTCATAAATCAAAATCGGTTCAACGGTTTATACTGCAGGGCGTGCCAAAGAAATATTATACATAGATACACTCGAAAAACATAACACTCTTCCTTCCGTAGTCGGGGAAAAATTTGGGAAAATTTTCAATATCTGGTAACATAACACCCACACAGAAGCACCGTGTACGTACAGTGCAGCGGCGAAATTTATTTATTTATTTATTTATTTATTTATTCGAAAACTACACAGCTTACAGTTTGACTTAATCTACTTACATCTATGATACAATACGCCAATTACGAGTTTTACAATTATTATCAATTATATGTATATTTAAAACAGTAACTTATTAAAGAGTGGTGAGTTGTGTGTGTGGGTGAGTGCGTTTGGGTGTGTTTGTGTGTATGTATGTGTGTGCGTGTGAATGATTAAAATGTGTTAGGTACGTTTGATAATATTTTAATTACATTGGATTTAAAACGATTGCGAGGACTGTTAAATATGTCAAGAGTAGAAAATTTTTCATTGTATATCGAAGGTAGGCGATTAAAGAGTGAGTTCTTCATATATTGATTTTTTGTACGTGGTATAAATAATAAATGAGTATTACGTGTTCGAGTTAGAGGGGTGTTAAAATATATATTTTCTGTTATTTGGGGGCAGTCTAGTTTGTTGTTCAGGAGATCATAAAGAAACATAATATCTGAAAGAGTACGTCTGTCTTCGAGAGTATTCATTTTAAAGAAAATGCAGGATTCTTTGTAGTCCTTAAAGTTATGTTTTGCTTTAAAGCTAAGATACTTCATAAATATCTTTTGTATTTTTTCTATTTTGTCTATATATTTTTTAAAAAATGGTCGCCATATTATGCTTCCATATTCTAATATGCTTCTGACGTAACTATTATATAGCATTTTTAAACACTGAGAGTTTTTAAAAGGTTGACTTGTTCTTAGGATGAAACCAAGGGATTTGTAGGCTTTACTGGACATGTACTCAATATGGGCGTCGAAGAAACATTTATCGTCCAGAAGGATGCCGAGATCCATTACTGAAGTTGTTCTATTAATTAACTTATTATTGATACTATATTCAAATAAAATAACGTTACGTTTACGAGAAAAGCTTATGGTTTGGCATTTTTGAATATTTACACCGATGTTATTAATTTTAAAATATTCTCCGAGATTATCTAGATCAGATTGGAGTAGATTACAATCGGCGGCACAAGTTACTTTACGGAAAATTTTGTTATCGTCGGCATACAGTAAGCAATTTGAGTTCTTAATACAATGTGTTATATCGAAAAGGAAAATGTTAAAGAGTAAAGGTGATATATGGGATCCTTGCGGAACTCCTGAGGTGACGTTTATGAAGTTAGATTTATGACTTCCTATGACTACTGCCTGACGGCGGTTTCTAATGTAAGATATTACCCATCTAAGCAGATTACCCTTAATACCTACAGCATTTAGTTTCCCGGCGAGAAATGACAGCACAGAAAGTGTTATCTCTAAATTTGCCCATATTAAATGCAGAAAAGTTTATTTATAATAGTTTTGTCTATTTAATACCCTTTAACTTGAGAAACTATAGCAAACGAAGGGCCTCTTGACAGAATTTGCTACAGGCCCCGCGCTGGCTTAATCCGGCACTGTACTCATATAATAGAAAGCAAAAAAAATGCACAAAAAAAATATTTATTTGTGAATTATCGATAACAAGGCTGACATCCCTTAGAGCATAGCATCAGGTTAATGTCAAGTTAATGTCATTAATTTAGAGTGACACAAATTTCAACCTTATCTTTATGTGTAGAGGTTCAAAGTTATATGTATTGAAAACCAACGCCCTCTGTTGTGGAGTAGCTGAATGTTTTTCGAATTTGGAATTTGGGAGCAAAGAGAAACAAAACAGCTAATATGCCTAGGGATGTTATATTAAAATAAACCGTAACAGGGTGCGTTAGGGTACATATTGAAATGCTGAATTTATAACCTAAGTCAGTTTTTACTCAAATTAAGCTGTCCAATCAAAGGCATAGTTTTCTTGTAGTGTACTGTATAACTATCGATTTAAATGTGTGGGTTTGGCGACACTGGTTTTCATACTAATTATGACATTATAGCACTTCTATTAGTTTTTACTGTTCTGTGTTAGGCACAGTGCAATAATAATATCGAATTTGATTTGCAAAATTATTGAGACATTTGTCTTATCAGATTTGCATCTGAAAATCAATAATACGTGAATTTCGGGTCGAGTGCACAGTTTTTCGCGTCTTATTAGTGCAAACGCGAAAAAAACTGTGCATACAAAACTCACACATTCGCATCAATACGTTTTTCACTCTTTTCGTGCGATTGTGTAAGTACAGCATTCAAGGTATTAGGAATGCTGTAGAATTATAGTGACTTAAACTTAGATTACAAAATAAAGTACAGATGGAGCATGACAACCGCCCGTCGCCCTTGTCAAAGAAAATACGAAATCAAAAACAAATACGTCGCTGCACCAGTGCTATAGCGCATAAAGTGTCATGCAATACGTCAAAAAGGGTTTGCAATTTTAGTAAAAAAATGCCGTCTTGTGATAATAAAAGGCTGTAAAATTTGTTCCCGAAAACAAAAAAAAAGATAAAACATCGTTTCACAGGTTTTCTGTAGATTATTTGGCTGATTTATTTCTTGAATACGAATAATAATTTTACAGATATGAAGGAATACAAAACTTCAACGTATGTTGCCAGTATTTTGAAAATGAATTTGCCATTTTTATTGGTAAAACGGTAAAATGGTTAAAAGATCTTCAGGGTAATGCTGTTGGATTTTTCGATCGTGAATGTGATTATTTGTATAGTGCACTAAAGGTTCATGATAATTATTAGATTATTTTAATAAGCATAATACATTATTTTGTTACTTTTATAAAGCTTAAAAACGTCATAGTCGTTTTCGCTAGCGATTTAATTTATGTGAACTCCATGATGGATATGATAAAAATAAAATGTCACGTATTCTCGACTAAAAACTACCGCTATTCGTATTCATATATTATGAAAAATAAAAAAAATATATAATTATTATAGTTAATATTGAAACTTTTTTTATGTAATTTATTTAATAAAAAATTGAATACAATTATTTTGTCCATATATAACTTTAGTAGGCAGGTACTTTATGTAATAAAAGAATTTAAATAAAAATTAAAACTTGACTTCTCATTTATGTATATAGCCTACGTCACTACCGCCACTAACATAATAATTCAGATCATTGCAATGAAACCTCACAACTCAAAATCGGTCCAACGGTTTATACTGCAGGGCGTGTCAAAGAAATATTATACATACATCCATAAACTCGAAAAACATAACCCTCTTTTTTCCGTAGTCGGGGAAAAATTTGGGAAATTTTTCAATATCTGGCAACATTACACGCACACAGAAGCACCGTGTACGTACAGTGCAGCGGCGAAATGACAGCACACATAGCTTTATTGAAAATGACGATAAATTATTCGGTTTAGTTCGGCAACGCTCCATCTGTCTTTTATTTTGTAATCTAAGGACTTAAAGTAAAGTTATAACAATATCATACCATAAATCTCACTTTTGACGTAATTCGAAAAACAGTAAACACGCATGATTCCTTATCTATGGTAATTCGGTGTACATTTGACAGGTGTCTCTAAAGTTTTGGTAAAAAAATAATTTAGAATAGTAATTGATAGATTTTGATTGTGTTTTAAATCAGTTATATTTGCAGATTTTCGTTTTGTTTATTACGTTGAAGGTCAGGTATATTTGTACCTCCATGACTGGTGTTGATAGATAGTGAATTTCTCATAGTTATATTTCATTGCAATTTTCATTGAAAAACAATATTGTGTAAGTAGCCAATTGACAATTTTTATGGTACCTATAAGTACATTATGTAAAGATACTTGCTGTTAGGTAGGTACCTCCATATTCACTCCGCTCCCATAGAGGTAAAAATATATAGAACTTACAATCACTTGTTCAGAAAAATATAGAAATTATGTGATCTAACCACTTGGTGATCTAGTTTCAAAGTGAAAGTAATTTCCGAGACTTTAGTTGAAGGTAAAAGTTGTACTTTATTGATGATGAAAGCTTTCCTTGTTTTTTATAAAATTTTAATAAAATGATAGGTACACCAACTCTATGTTTTTATTAAATTTATAGAACTTGGTACTAAATTGACTTTAAATAATAAATACCTAATACAAAATTTACATTAAACTAAAGAAAATTGTACTAAATACGTTATTGATGTTTTGGTAGGTACCTGTTTTAATTGCATGTGCGTGCATGTAAGTATAAATATTTTGGGTATATCTACCTTCTGGTGTTATGTAAACTTTTCAAGTTTTAAAACTACAATTTTGTTTTGGAAACTGAGAACAGTTTCTTTTGAATGATGGTGGTAGCATGTACTATTTTTTTGCATATTATCTTAAATATTTGTTCAATAGTGAATTAAAGAAACCATGGACCCACATCATATGCATCATTTAAATCATGGAATGGATCATGGAGGTCATGTACCTGAAGGAATGGAAAATATAGAACATGCAGCTGTTCAAATGAATGGGACTCATTTTATGGAAGATATTAATGTGAATGTAAGAAGTGTATTATTACCACCACTTATGCTTATAATAACATGTGGCTACATAAATTCATTTCATATTTTCATAATCACCTTCTCATTTTGCATGAAATTTAAGTGATAAATAAAATTATTTCATATAATTTATTCACAATTTTTATTTTTTATTTTATAGAAAATATTTAACACAAGTGACAATTTCAATATGATGAATGGTGATCAAGAAGCAATGACCCATGAGCATCATGGTCAACATGCTCATCACGACATGGGACACAGCATGACGGTAAGTTAAATCTCATGTTCTAAAAATGAATAATATACTTCCCCACATAGGAACATAATATAGTCAGTTCAGATTCTATATATCATTTTTATAGTTTAAAAACAATTACAGTTTCATGGAGGCTACCTGGAAACCATTTTATTTTCATGGTGGAAAGTGACAGATGCTGGGGAATTTGTTGGATCATTTTTAGCAATATTTCTTGTAGCATTGTTATATGAGGGGTAAGTTACAAATTGATTTATAGATTAACTTATAATTTAAGGATGTAAGAAAAATGTATAAATTTGTCCATTAAAATTATTTTTTAGGCTCAAATATTACAGAAAACATTTACTATGGAAGACATACACAGGACTTCAATATTGTGCAGTATCACCTCCCGATAAGGGTGTGTCAAATATTTGCGCTCCAGATGATCCTCAAGTCATACAGTAAGTTTTACCAAGTAAATAATCTTATAATATAAAAATTAATCGCAAAATGTGTTGGTAAGCACATAACTCGAGAACAACTGAACCAATTTCGTTTATTCTTTTTTTATTACATTTCTTGAAGTACGAGGATGGTTCTTGTGGAGAGAAAACGTAAAAATGTACCACGGGCGAAGCCGGGGCAGACCGCTAGTAACTAATAAAAAAGGGGAAAAAATACACAAAATTCAGATAAATAGTGTTACCATAATTATTGATATTTATTATTTTTGCAGACCAGTTCCCCATGTTCTTGACAGGAATACGTAAGTTTGATTAATATTGTTCCCCTTTTTTACATTCTAATTATTTATATGTTTGTGATGATTTGAAATTGTTTTAGACCAACAATGATGAGTACTGCACATGCTTGGCAAACAGTTTTACATGGTGTTCAAGTTCTTGTGAGCTATATGTTAATGCTTGTGTTTATGACATACAATACATGGCTGTGTGCTGCTGTGGTACTGGGATCTGCGACAGGTTATTTTTTCTTTGGCTGGCGTGAGTCAGTTGTGGTGGACTTTACAGAACACTGTCACTGACATAATATAGTAAGAAGCACCATCCTAGTATTACTATTGTTAATTTTTTATAGCCTCGCCACAAAAAAACTCAAAATGTTATGTATATCATGTTATATTAAGACAACCTTTTTGGGTTATATATTTATACCAGTTACTATACAGTTAAAGGTTTAGGTTACTAGAATAAATATTAATGCTTTGGAGATTTTTTTTATTTATTTACCTTTGGACTTATTTTATTTACCTTAATATCACAATTTGACTAGTTTAAAATGTCTTAAAATATATTATATTCTTATGATATAAGCATCTTCAATATTATGTAGAAAATTTTATCAATTTTGAGATTTAAGCATATTTAATTTATCTGAATGTCTATAACTTTTATGTTTTTTTAAATTAGAACTACTATTACATCTATATTCACAATACTGACAATTAAATGGTTTCTTATCAGAATGAAGGCGCTTATGTACATTAAGAGAATTAGAAAATTTTGTACTAAATGTACATTCATCACATAGATATAATTTTTGGTGGGAATGTGTTCTTTTGTGTTTAGTCAAATTTGATGAGACTTTGGTTGAATATGAACATTCTGCACATGAATATAATTTCACACCTTCACCATTTTTACATTTATTTTTCATAGACCTGGAATGACATAAAAGAGATATTATGAGTGTTTAAAATTTAAAATAAATGTATAAATAATTGGTAAAAAAACATCCAAATACCCTCGTTCATGAGTTTGAATGGAGTTTTCTAGGATAGAATTATGTTTGGATTCAGGTGATGAATTGTCTATCATCTGTCGTTCTGATAAAAGCATTTTTGAAATTATCGACTTGGGTTGCTCACTAAATTTAATACTTTTACTTGTTGATGGTCTCCCAGCGCAATTAGTTTTAGTGTTATAAACCCCATTGTAATTATTTATCTTAATTGATGTCTCCAGTGGATTTTCTTCTTCCAAAACTTCCATTGTCCCGTAATTATTATTTTTAAGTTATTGACACAATTACGCTGCTAGATTTATGTTTATAGGTACTTTATAAATCCTTATAGTGCGTTGAAATATAAATAATACTAAACCCTGGATGTATTTGAAAAATTCAATTCAATTCAATATTTTAGTTGATGGCATTTGAAAAATTCAAATTGTGTTGTTGACAATTGAGTATTGACATATTTTGTTAACTTGCTCTGTGTTTGTTATTAATCACAGATAACTATATATTAGTCAGAGATTAATAATTATTGTAAAGCACAGAGTACACTACATAGTATGACTGTACGGTGTAAACTGTAATGAAAAGTGTAAAATCGACATGACCATAGAGTAATAATCTAATACGACAAAAACCACAGTTAACATACTTTACACTGGCAAATAGTCACATCTTCTTGCCATGAAAAGCAAAAAAAAAAAAAAACAGCAAGCATAATTTCCACAATTTCAATTTTCAATTTGCGATCATTTTGTGATGCGTTTGCCCGTTTAAATTATATTACTTTAATGTGCGTTTCATTTGGACGGATAAAGCCATAGAGCATTAATTACACTGGTCTGCAAAAAAATTTTTTTTCGCGCTCCTTATTTTTGCACAAGATTATTATAGAAGTGATACTTCTGAACAGAAATTAAGTTTTAAAAAATTTGTATCACGTCTAGATTTTTTGTGGTTTAATTTGAAAGAAACCCCTTTTTTGTCCTAAGTATACATCGTTAGGCCCCGTTTCCACCTGCAAGTAAACTTCTGCAAGAACTGTCCGACAGTCTGTCTGACAGCAGCTTGCATGTGTAAACTATTTTGCAAGTTCTGTCGCAACAGTTTGTCAAGCGCTTCTTGCGAGAAGTTGCGAAAGCATGTGTAAACATGACTGCGTCTACTCGCGACAGATCTCGCAGCTTATCGGTCTAGTTCCGTATATCTCGCAGCAAGCTGCAAGTATCGCCCGCACGGCTTTTGATTTTTGCTTATTTGAAATTAATGAGTCGTGATTGCTCTTGTGAAGAATGAAGAAACTATAAAGTCGATAGGATTATATGAGATCTTAAGTTGGAATAATGTCATTATTTTTTGAAAATGAAATGAAATGAAAATTTATTTTTTACAAAGTTTTTATAATAAATTTCATTTCCGCACAATTCACCAACAAATTGGCATACAATATATATTTATATTATGCATATCTAATTTTATAATTTAACTAAGTTATTATTTAAACAATATATTATTTACATTAGTTCATTAGATCATTTTACATTCAATAGTACACATTATAAATTATAGTATACGATTTATTTCACAAAATAGAATAGAAAAATTGTGACAGTAATTCCTATCCCGTCACTCGCAAGATCGTGTGTAAACACCTCCGCGATAAGTTGCGATAGTATGATCCGCGAGCTTCTCGCACTACATTGATTGCAGCAATAAATTGCAGGATATGTAAACGACATTGCAAGTAACTCATGCAAGACTTCCGCGAGTTTACTTGCAGGTGTAAACGGGGCCTTATTTTGATAATTAGGTTTAAATATTACAAATAATGTCAAGAAAACTATTAAAAACTATAAGATAATATAACTACACATTATTTATATTGTTTCAATTAGTAGTTTTCTCTTCTTTTAATATTTTATAAGGAGTTTCGCGACGAATCGATCAAGTAAAATCAGCAAGCTTTGCTGTCAACTTATTATCTATATTTTACTATATTTTCAGTTAGCTTTTCCGTATCTCCTCTCAAACTTCTGGTGAAATGTTTCATAGTGGTCACCAGATACTCTTTTGACAGCTTTAGTCTGCTTAATTTCATAATTTAATTCTTAACTGCTCCCGCATTTGTAGTCCCTAGAGACCACACTAAAGTAGCATAATCACGATTCAATTTCAGTAACAATCTGTTGACACAATTTGCAGTGAGCTGACAGATTGTGTCGTGAATAGTATAGTTGAGGGCACGTTGGGGGCGTAACCCAACATGTTGCGAATTGGATCGGCGCGGAAGCAACCCGACAAATTGTCTCAGCAGATTGTGTGCGTGTTGAAACGTGAGCAGCGGGGGGACAGTGCCCTTGATCTACCAAGATCGCAAAGATAGAGGTGCCATCTTTTTCTTGTAACTAGAAATACTTCATGTCTTGCTAAATGACTAATATCACAATAGATGTCGCTGTCCTAGAAAATGAATCAAACAATCCTGGTATTGCAGATCTAAATAACTACTTCAATAATGGGAATAAATAACCAGTCATGTGAATTTAGATAACGATTATAAATATTTAAATAAAGATTTTAAGTGTATCAATTAACTAATTACTTTTATTTTTAGTTTCATAAGTGACTGTTACTATATTTTTTTGGATCACAGCCGTTAATTCATTCTAACGCATTAACAGAATTGGGGAATTCATTTTATTAGAGCATGGCAACACCAGTGTTTTAAATTTTGACGTTGATAACTTGATAGATCAACAAAATGGCTGCCTGCCGTGTCTTGTGGTCTTGCGTGTACGCAATAAGCATTTCCATTCTGTGTTTCCATTTTGATTGCTATTCGGTCACTCTGTGTGTATTTCTTGGATTAAGTGCCTTTATCATACGTGACGCTAAGTTGAGCTTGCTCCTCGCTCCTGAGTCCTGGTGTTAAAGTGCTGTTCCGGAATACAGTTTCTTGTGTCGCATTGACGATTCGGCTTATAGTTATAGCAGATAAAGTGGTAGTTTTTGCGAGAAAGGACGCTACAATTTACGTTATTATATAATAATTAAATATAGGTACCTAGTTGGTGTAGGTCGGTGAATCGGATTTTAAGCGGTAAAATTAAGTATACTTGTAAAATTAAGTATAGGTAATTAATTTAAATTATTTTTGTTATTTTAATGAGTACCTACTTATTGTGTGATAATATATTGATAAAACATTTGACTTAGATAATTAAGGATGGTATATAGTTACTGTATTCACTTTTTATGTTATTGTAATGATTTAAATGTTGTGTGCAGTTGTAATTGGGTTGTAATCATAATATTGTTTAATTTAGTAAGTTGATGTAAATGTTTTGGATTATATCCTGTAACTGTGCCTTATATAAATATAAATAAATAAATAAATACTGGTGATGATGAGATGAAACTTGCTGTCCAATTATATTTTAATAAATACCGGCATTACTTACAAGAATAAAAAATGAAAACTAAAAAGATCTTTTATTTACTTTTCTCAGTGATGAGTTGATGAACTATTGTTTAAATACAATTTAAAAATAATTATAAAAATAATTTCCTTAACTTTTTAATTTTGTTTATTAATTTGAAATAGTTTTGTCTGTTATTTAATTCCGGAACCCTTCTTGACAATTAAACCCTCTACTACGTGGGTTTAAGGGTCAGTTTAGTGGCCGGAATTTAAAACAGACTAAATTATTTCAAAATCTATAAGTATGGTGCTATACATACTATAGGTAGGTATGAATATAGTATGCATTAGTTTCTAGTTACAAGGTATAGATGGCGCTTTCAATTTGTATGCCAAAAAAATCCCCAAGAGGGCTCTCTTTTCCCCCTATATTACTTTACTCTTTGAACGTGAGTATTGTGATTGCTCCAATCTCGGCTCAATCGCGCTGCGCAGTAATCGCAAAATGGCGGTTTTGAGATAAACGCGGGAAAGACATTTTTACATATTTGAGGAAGATGTTTATATTTTATAGCCGTTTATACTTTATAGCCCTTGAAATCTATCAATAAAATTGGAAAAAATACAAGCTTTACAAAGATAATTATCTTATATTTCATAAATTAGTATATCCATTAATAATGCGTATTATTGCGTTGAGGTTTAGCATCAGGCCAGGCATCAACGTGACGTGCACACGTTGTGGCAAGCAATCGCGGAATGAGATTGAGGGTTGGATGAATCGTGAGTAGAGAACGCTCAATCGCGACTGCAACAAATTGTGTCAGCAGATTGTGGGTTGTGTTGAACCGTGAGTAGGGCCTTTAATTCTGAGGCCGAGCTGTGATTCTGAGTCAGAATTAAAAAGAAACTGTCAATAATTGTCAAATGTCAAATCATAAATGCACAGGCATGTGACAGGCATATTTTGTACTAAATACCAACAGGTACCAAGCAAAATTACTAATAAATTAAAAATTGAATTGATCTGTCGTCTGTCAATAATAACTTATAAGTATCACATAATATTGGTAGAACGTTGTACAATACGTACTTCTAGAATCTAATAACATGAAATTATTACATACAAATATGATTCTACGCTTCCGATTGTGTTTACGAAACTGTAGCAATACATCTCAAGGTGCATTTGTAAAAGAGTTGGAAGGAAATTATATTCCCCACACAAACTTCCAAAGAACTTTGCTCAGTTTAGGTAGTGCAGTGGTTGCTCTTTTAGATCCTCATAGAGGTGACATGATAGCCTGTTTAGGAGAAGTTACTGGCAGCCAGGCTATCAGATATATGCGTCAAAAGATGCTGGAAACGCATGAGGGTGCAGAAATATTAAGAGAAATGCCTCGTATCAACTCTAAAACGGTGTGCTTTGAAACTCTATCACAGATGCCTGAAAATACTTTAGGGCGGGTGTATGCAGACTTTATGCAAAATAACAAAATAACTGCAGATTCAAGATTGCCAGTCCAATTTATTGAAGATCCAGAATTAGCATATGTTATTCAACGGTACAGAGAAGTTCATGATTTAGTGCATGCTACATTGTTTATGAAAACCACTATGTTGGGGGAAGTATGTTATCATTAATCTGAGTCATCAAAAATATATGACTTGTAGATGAAATAATACTTTCTGATGCTGACATGTATGTTTCTACTCCCTATCTACTTTTAGGTTACTGTCAAGTGGGTAGAAGGTATACAAACAAAGTTACCAATGTGTATTGGTGGAGGAATATGGGGAGCAGCACGCTTGAAACCTAAACATAGAAATCTATATTTAAAATACTATTTGCCTTGGGCTATTTATACAGGAAATAATGCCAAATTTATGCAAGGTAACTAGATTATTGTAATGTATATGAATACCAATATGTGTTTTTAAATTACCTTTTCAATGTACTACATTATTTCACAGGTATTTACTATGAAAAGAGATGGGAACAAGATATCAATGAATTTCACAAAGAAATGAACATCACAAGATTGAAAGACTCCTGATGTTTTATTAATTTTGCAGGTACAAAAGTATAATATATTGTATTAGAAATATTTGTTATTTATAAAAACATATTTATTAAAAAAATAAAAGACTAAGTAAAGCTCAATATTACTTATTTTTCTAAGTTATTGCATCATAATAACATCTCGGAACTGCGGCCATTGGGATTATGTAATGGTGTAACACAACCATTAACTTCAACAAGCCATTCATACCAAACCCTCCTTGAATCAACACACCTCCAAAAGGTTGCCTTAATTGTGTCCCCCTTTTGAACTCTTAATGGTGTCTGTAAAATAAAGTAAATTAAAATTGTTGCTTAAAAATCTGAAAGCTTCTTCCTAAGATTAAGTATAATTTGTATGTAAAATAATTTTAAAATTATTATTACCCGTATTGGTATAAAGACTGGAAACCATGATATCATTCCTGGGCTATGGGTAGAGGGTACAATGCTGATCATTTCATCTCCATAGAGTAAACAATCAAAGTATCCTCCAAATCCATGCATTACATTATCTTGTGTTGCTTGCCATGTGAGAGTTATTTTTCTTCTATTATCTGTTAATGGCAGACCTCTGTAGTCTACTAACATTTGTCCTTCATTGTCTTTTATGCCTTCTGCTGGATGGGTAAATGTGAATACTTGCTATAATAAAAAGAAAAAAACAAAACAGTGCTTATTACTCATTGTAGTAGAGATAAACTACGATAACATGGCGCGCCCCTCCAAATTACTGTTTCAATGTGTGTAGTGACATCCTTACGAAGGAGTTTGTATGTAGTTGTACGTATTCGTCTTTACTCGTACAGTACTCGTAATATCTCACTTATCACCAGATTTGTTGGTCAACTAATCATAAGTTGCCGAGCGCCCAAGACAACGCACGTGTCGTTTTCATAGAATACGTCAGAGCAGCGCCATTACTAATAATAATGAGCGATTAGAGCGTGACTAGTCGAGCAACAAATCCGTGGATTTGTTTTTGTTTGACGGCCGTCTCATTACGCACACATGCGTTGTGAATCTTGGTGGTGCATTGTAAATACTTTCACAAATACTTTCAAACGTTTTGAATTTTGGAGGGGCGCGCCATGTTATCGTAGTTTATCTCTAACCCAACTTGGTATACATAAAAATACCTTTCTATAGTCATACCTTATTAGATACCTGAAGTAACAGAAGCTCTATCGATACCGCATCAGCTTTCACCTCCCATAAAAAAGTTCACGGCAAGTGAAGTTCGCTCCACAATCAAGAATCTTAGCTTAAACAAAGCTCCTGGTTACGACTTAATAACAACTAAAGCCATGAAGGAACTTCCTTCCGTAGCCATTGCCTTACTAACTGCTATATATAACGCTATACTGCGAAGAGAATACATACCTCCTCAGTGGAAAGTGGCTGAAATCATACTTATTCCCAAACCAGGAAAGGCTCCAGAAAACGTGTCCTCCTACCGCCCCATAAGTCTACTACCCGTTGCCTCAAAGATCTTGGAAATTCTCATTCTGAAACGCCTGACTCCACTGCTAGCCAAATCTGATTTAATACCGACCCATCAATTTGGCTTCCGCAAAGGTCACGGCACGATTGAACAAGTCCATCGTTTGGTCGAGATGATTAATAACGCATTCGAACACAAAAAATATTGTTCAGCAGCATTTTTGGACATTTCGCAGGCATTCGATCGTGTATGGCATGAGGGTCTTCTTTATAAAATATTCCAAGCTTTACCTATAAACTACTACCTAATCATAAAGTCATATCTTCAACAACGACACTTCTATGTTAAGCATGGAGACGACAGAACAAATCTCTACGAAATTAAGGCTGGTGTTCCACAGGGCAGCGTAATGGGTCCTGTATTATATCTAATATATACTTATGACTTACCGACTAAAGAAAATGTCCTCGTTGGAACATTTGCTGACGATACTGCTCTCATCGCAATGCATGAGGATCCTGTATCTGCCTCGGAAATGTTACAGCAAAGCTTAAATGATGTCTCAGTTTGGCTTAAAGACTGGAGAATAAAAGCCAACGAAACGAAGTCGGTGCAAGTGACATTTACCCTTAGACGCGATACTTGTCCACCCGTTCAACTTAACGGAATAACAATTCCTCAGTCAGAAGATGTGCGTTACTTGGGTATATACTTGGACAGACGTCTTACATGGAAGAAACATATATTCACAAAAAGGAAAGCTCTTAGTGTACAGTTTCGCAAATTGTACTGGCTCTTGGCACGTAACTCTGGCCTTTCACTGAACAACAAACTTCTTTTATACAAGTCTATCCTCAAACCAATTTGGTCATATGGAGTTGAACTTTGGGGCACCGCAGCTCACTCTAATCTGGAAATTATACAACGTTTCCAGTCAAAAATACTTCGTATCATATCTGGGGCCCCGTGGTTCATTAGCAATTGCCATCTTCACCGTGACTTGTTTATTCCAACTGTTAGAGAGGAAATTCTCAAGAAACTTAAGACATATAAAAGCCGTATAAAAAATCATCCCAACGTACTTGTCTGGAACATGATGGAGCCCACTCGCACTTTTAAGCGCATAAAACGGAGAGCTCCTCAAGACCTCCTTCCACCGTAGAATCAGACTCACCTTGATCATAGAAAATATTATATGGAGATGCCACTGGGCGTTTGCCATGCATGCCAACATTAAAACTTTTAACCACCAGCTTAATGCTTAATAAGGCAGATTGCAGGTTTAGAGGAGATTAAAAAAAAAAAAAAAAAAAAAAAAAAAAATAGTCATACCTTTGTGTCGCCAATATCGTTTTTGTTTTGCATGTATACTACCCACAATGTTTCTAAATTCTTTTCAATTTTTTGTGGATCTCCAGAACATGCTATTTTTGCTGCAGCCCATAATCGTGCTGATGATATTGGTGCAACATAGGAAGTGTATTCACATGGTATTGAGATTCCGTCTGGTTTTAATAGACCAGCTGCACCATCCAAGCACTCCGGAGACAATTCATTGTCAGCCCAGGAACCTGCAATTTTAACGTACATTTGAACATTCCAACTTTTAAGTAATGTTATTGTTCCTCGTTCCAAATAAAAATATCTAAAATCTAAAATTTCAAAGTAATAATTACCTAAAAGTTCTGAAACAATTATATCAGCTTTAGGGGATAAATTCAAATATCTCATGTCACCAGGTACTACTGTTACGTCACGGTCATTCCATATCTCCCGCACTTGGGCTGTTAAAACTACAACTGCACAAGGGTTCTTTTCCACTGCTATAACCTATGCCAAAGAAAATGAATATTTATGTAATATGAAAAGGCGGCACTTCAAACAAGTTGAATATGAAGTTAGTATTAAAAATATGAAATATTACAAATATAAATTAATAATGAATTTGCATCCCCTTGCATTTACCTTCACTTTTGTATTAGTAATATCAGCAGCATTCAATGTAGCTCTCACAAGGGGACCTCGCCCTGCACCTAATACCATTACAGTGATAGGTGCAGCTTGTACAGTCTCCACATTGATTTCTGGAGCATCACCTTGGCCACTTTCATGCACATCCTTACTTTCAGTTTTACTTTGTGTCACCTGAAAAATAAAGCAGTTATTTAAAAAAAATACAGTTCTTTTTTGCGTTTTGCGAGAGTGGTTTAAGATCTAATATGTATGTCTTGCCTTATATTTGAAGAGTAATGGGACAAATTTTTATTTTCCTTTTCTTTCGTAGACTATCAAAATGGAGGTTTAAGAAGCGGATCCAAGACATTTTATTTTATTGTACTTGTGAAGCTTCCAAAAGATCTATAATCTATATTATTAGTCTAATAATGTACAGGTAAATAATAAAAATATGAATCTCACTTCTTTCCTTTTTTGGAGATCCTTTAAAGCTAGCACTATGGCCTTCTGATATTGATCATATTTTATTGGATCTTTTTCAAAAACATTATATGTGTGAGTGTCCAAATTATCTGCAAGAGGTTGTAAGGGCGTCTGAAGGTAATCTTCCCATCTGTAACAAATGAGAAATATCCACCAAAATTATTGAAAAGCAGAGAATATACTTATACAATCTGAAAATTATTTTATCAAAAACATTTGCTGTTTTATTTTTTGTGGGATTAGTAATTAAGGTATTTTAATATAAAATCAGAGGAAACATTTAGAAAACTTACTTACCCTCTTGCATAACATAACATAGGATCATCAGCGACATTGGACCGTCTTTGCCATAGTCTACACATATATTGCAAGTAGTGTTCTATATTAGATCTTTTAGCACCTCTTATAATTACTTGAGCATCCCTTTCAACCATACTAATAACAAATTGTTGGTGAGCTCTTGAAAGAACTGGATATCTAAAAATATTTAATAAATACTGTTATCGGGCTTGCTGCTAAACTGCTAAGTAATAAGCATAACAAAACTATTATATTAGTTACCCCTTTTTATTATTTTGGAAAATGTGAGTTGGCAAAACAAGAGCTTTAACTGGCTCTCCAAGCCATCTCTTTACAATAGCATGAGATGGTAGGTCAGCTGAAACTTCCAACACAACACCAACACGTTTATCCCAGTTCATGTTCTCATGAAATTTCGACCAACAATACCATGTTTTATTGTAGGGTTCGTCTTGGTCATAATCTTCATATTCATCACTGTTTCTTAAAGTTCTTGTACAGAGCATGGGAACACAAGCCCATATCAACGTAGGATGATGACTGTAATTATTGAAAAACAAATAATGTTATTATGCTAATATTTAAAACATAAATAATAATAATAAAAAAATAATATCTAATAATATCCCTGTCAAAGATATTTTTAAGATTGATTTTTCGAAAGAAAATACCATTTGAAATTGTTACACTATAATAAAAAATAATTCAAACCTTGTCTCTTGATAGGTTTGAAGGATCCTCGCTAAGTTGACATTATTTTTAGAATTTAGGGAAATCATAATAGCAGGGACACCTAAACCTCGACAATACAATAGCTCTTCATTTAAACAGTCTTCATGACGTTGCTGAACAAGAGGCGACTGTGAATCGACATTAAGATATGGAGATACTCTTGCAACGATTCTATTTGTCCAATCTTGAGGTGATAATATCATATCCGATCTAGTAAAACCTCCTACTGCAGTCCTGTTTCCTAGGAATGATCGGCGAAAACGGGGGTGAATAATTGGCGTGACGATAAAAGAATAATTCGCGTGAAGTGCTTCCGTTACGCATTCTTGGATATCTGGAGTTAGGGAATATTCCAAACCGCAAGATATCTCCTGTTGAGCCATAGTTAAATAAAAAAATAAAAACAAAGTAAGGTTATAAAGTAATGATTACTCGTTGTGGTTATCCTGCACATTAGAATTTACTGTGGAATTTTAATTTACCATAGTTTTACACAGGTTTACATTAATTCAACAATAATTGGTATAAAAGCCACAAGGATCTATTGACACTTGGATGACACTGACAGAGGGGCGTGGGTGTGAAATACGGGCTGCCAACAGTAAAAATTTCCTTAGTTTCACGGAATTTATGGACGAAGTCAATGAATCTATTTCTTTTAATTTAGCCTAGTTCAAATGTCTTCAGAGAGTTTATTACATAACTGGAGGCAATATTACATTACACATTTAATTAATTTATTGTCATTATGTCTGATCTGTCAATAAATGACGTTTTACATTACCTTTACATGAAACCACATGAAACACAATATATACCTATATACACAATATATAGATGTGTCTCGGTTCCTGTGGTTCCTCGGTTCCAATAGCGCCACGCACCAAAAAATTCTTGTATCAATATGCTTTTAACTTTACTCTGACAAAGCCTGTGTTCGTATGGTTTGATAGTTCATGAACATTTACGAACCTCACTTATTGCCATAACCCTGACGAGTAAAACTCACTCTGGCAAATCTACTTCTTAGTCTAAATCAATACTTTTCCTATTGCCAATAATTATGACAACGCTAAATCCTCCGTGTTTTCGAATTACGCGCATTATGCGGTATAATGCTTTGAATGTTCCAATTACAGCAACGCTTCGCACAATCAAGCACTCTTAAAAGTAAAAGTAATGCGCGTGAATTAATGCGTGCAATCGATTTATCGTTAGTAATTATTAATTGTTGGAAAAAAATCTAAAGCTTTCGTTTCATTTTAGTTTTTCGAAATAATTAAAGTTAATTCAAATTGTGTTAAAAAAATAAATATAGTGGTATGGATGAAGGTACAAACGTTGAAAAAAATGTTAATGAAATAATCAAAATCCAAATTACTTAAAATAACCGTAAATAGTTTTCAACCAATTATTATGTATATGTCGTGGTCATATCGTAGATTTGATCATTTCATGATATGAGTGGCCATTTCACGAAATGGTCGCATATCGTGAAATGGCCAATTTAGTTTGGCCACATCATGATGTGGTTTGGGCAGATCAATGATAAGAAATCGTTTCACGATATGGCCAATTAACGCACGGTTTTTTCATGAAATGATCAAAATTATTTGATCATATCGTAAAATAGTTACATTAATCGTTGGTAGAGGCGCTGCAAGCTCTGTGTTTATGTGATAAGATGGCGGCTGCTGGCGAAAATTAAATTATTCGCAGTTAAAAACTTCATAATTCGTTTAATAACAATTTTATGAAGAAAGTCATAGCAAAGAATTTACGACGAAGAGGTACGAGTACTATGGAAAATGTGGATATCTTATATATATTTAAGAAAAAATGCGACTTAAATAAAATAATTTAAGAAACTACTACTATATTATTATAATTGTTTGTTTTTTAAAAAGTCTGGCACTCGCCGGCCGATGCCGCGGCACGCTCGCTTTGCTCGCTCGGCTCGTGCGTTGTTTATCAAAGTCTAACCTAACCTAACCTGTTTTCTATTGCAATAAATAGAGAATGAATAGAAATCTTTTTAAGTAAATCGGTCCAGTAGTTATTTAGATATACCGCACAATAGAATGGCCCGACGGCCACCTTTGCTACGTCATAGCTCCCCCCTCCATACCCCTAGGAAGTGACTACCGCACTTTTTGTGTACAGAAAAACATGCCGATTAAGTGGATATCAGTAGTCCGTATGACGGAGGTGAGTCCCACGAAAATCGTTATTTGAAGACTTTTTTACAAATGGGTCTCACACTATAATAACATCCATTAAATTGTCGAGAAGTACTGTTATTTTTGAGGTTTCTAATGTGATGTCGTAAATAATTACATTTTTTCCGCTTTCATTGCAAACGCAGGCTGAACCCTACGAGTTTTATCAAAATAATGTACTAAGTATTGTACACCTTTAGTTTCTGTGATCTGTGATTGTACACATTGAAAAGATCTACAAAAAAGTCCGTGATGGTATATTATGTCTATCTCTTATGGATAACCCACAATAACTTATTTTTTGTCATTTACTTTTTACGACAAATATAATGGCTAATTTTCGAAGCGATTTTAACCAATACAGCATGAATCCTTAACCAATTAAGTACCTTGAATACGTTGTTAATTTAATATAGATCTATATTATAGCCCATTACACCGTATGATTTAAGTTAATATTTTCGAAGATTTAAGAAGCCGGGGCGGGTCGCTAGTTTCCAATAAAACAAGATGTCACTTTTTCGGGCCTAAAAACATATAGTGCGACGTCCTCACTCCTCGCTGTCCAGTAGCACGGAAAGCACGACCGATTGGTACGGTGCGGTCGTGTGGCGAGTCGATCGCACCGCACGAGTGCGGTGGTCCGGTCGTACCAAGTTCGAACGTCTGTTAATACTATTACCGTGGTTTCATAAAACCACACAACATTTTTTTAAAGTGAAACTTTTATTACATCGTCTCAAACTTTTTGGTCTGTGTACCGCATGTCGCGTGACGCACGATACGTACGATAATTATCGTACAAATACGATAATTTTTAGTTAAATGTCTATATGTAGTGTGAAAAAAAGTTTCACTTTTACCGTGGTTTCATAAAACCACACAACATTTTTTTTCAACACTGAACTTAGCGCAACCTGCTGGTGCATTTGAAAACTAATTGACGTTCCAATTAAGCATGTGCGCCACTGAGTTGCATTATGCTCTGTAATTGGAAAACAGCCAATGCGTGCAATCGATTTATCGTTAGTACATAATTATTAATTGTTGGAAAAAAATTTAAAGCTTTCGTTTCATTGTAGTTTTTTCGAAATAATCAAAGTTAATTCAAATTGTGTTAAAAAAATAAATATAAGTATGGATGAAGGTATTAAACAAACATTGAAAAAAATGTTAATGAAATAATCAAAATCCAAATTACTTAAAATAACCGTAAATAGTTTTCAACCAATTATTAAGCATACCACATTATTTACACATTAATGAGGTTATTGCTAACTCTATGAATATATTTTTTTCAACTCTGAACTTAGCGCAACCTGCTATTGTGTGCGCCACTGAGTCGCATTATGCTCTGTAATTGAAAAACAGCAAGGGTCGCTTCTTCTTCTTCATATGTGGCAACTCCCGGCCCCCCAGCCCAATCCAGCCCCCAATTTTGTCATCTGACAATCTGTCAGTAGGACTTTTGAGGTATAGTGCCACGTGAGTGCCACAAACTTATCTGATTGAGGGTTGGATGAATCGTCGAACGCTCAATCGCGACTGCAACAAATTGTGTCGGCAGATTGTGGGTTGTGTTGAACCGTGAGTAGGGCCTTTTAAAGGCCCTACGATTCATGTCAGATAAGTTTGTGGCACTATAGGTACCTACTTGCTCTGTGTGAGGCTCTGTGTGAGGCTCTGTGTCTGTCAAATTGACAAATTCCCAATGGGAATTTGTCAATTTGACAACTTGAAACACATGGGAATTTCCCATATTATGTGTTTCATTATGTTTCAACTTTTCAGTGTGCTCTATTTACAAATTTTATATTTAATAACGTCTTCTCGTTTTAATTATTAGACAGGCTGAAAATAAAGTATATATTTTAAGTTAAATTACAAAAGCAAGCAAGCAAGCTATTAAACCGTAAAAAGTGTGATTCAAAGTTATTTTTGGTTATTCCGATATTATTGATATTTAAAAAACGACACGAGCTATGGGGATACCAAAAAAACCTGTTAAACTAAAACAATTGAAGCAAGAGTTACTTAAAGAAGTTAACTTCATTAAAAGTATTTTTACATTTTATGCAGCACCAAATCAACATAATGGTAATTTTGTTTAGCTAATTTTTTTTTGAGATAATTAACCTTAATAAACGCGTGCTGATTTAGAAGTTATAGGTAATTTACTTTTTATTTTATCGTTTTTTTTTAGGAAATGATGAGAATCAAATGGATTTTGAAATAACAACCAATAACAAACAAAAGGATATTGATGTACCAAAACGAGCACATAGTATAGCTGAACTGGAAGAAAAGTTAGAAAAAATGAAGTCACAGCAGAAATTTAATTTGAAAAGCAAATTAACAAAGAAAAGTTTAATGAGTAAATTAAACAAGAAAATCAAAAAGAAGGAGAGAGTAAAATTGAATAAAAATAAAATCAAAGAAGTAGTTAATACCAGTGAAGATCAAGAAATCAAAATTAAACCTAAAATTAGCCAGACTAAACCAGTTTTTAATACCGAAGGAAAGCTTGTATTTTCAAAGTTTGACTTTGCAAATTTGGGACAAAAAGGTATTAAAATGAAATCTTGCATTACTATACATGTGTGTAAAAGTGTAGGAAAGTCAAAACTGTACATTGAATATTTTTTTAAAAGAATACTTGGGGCGTGATCTATCATAGATACCAAAGCCAAAAATATAGTTTAGAATTTTTGTCTCTTTGTCCAGGCTAATCTCAAAAAGTATATAAATGGATTTAGTTCAAATTTGATACAGAGATAGCTTGAGACCTAAAGAAGGACATAGGATGGATAGGTGTTATCGCAGAATATCCATGGGAACAGGAATTATACGGGTTTTTCTTTGACTATGTGGAAAAAGCCACTGGCAGAAAGCTAGTACACTGTATTTTCTTGATTTCATATATGTAACTAATATTAATTCTCTTGAGACAGTAATTGTCTTGGGATATATTAACTACTAAAGACCAGCTCTATCTTGCTCAAGTTACATGCATAAAAATCAAGAAGATTTTACCTTAACCAAACATATACATACTTGTATATTATTTTTGGTTAAAAAACTTATTTCATACAAATAATCACGGTTGATTATCATTTTTATTATTTCAGAAAAGGCACCAAAAGGTCATAAGGATGCAAAAAAAATTTTGGATGAATTAAAACAACAAGAGCAAAAGGTTCATGAATTAACAGAGAAAGACAACAGTAAAGCCAAAGATTTAAAAGAGAAAATTGCTTGGAAGAATATCCTTCAAAAAGCGGAAGGTCAAAAAGTTAAAGATGATCCGATTCTATTGAAGAAATCTATTAAGAGACAAGTAAGTTTGAAACAAATATTAATACATGAAATAAATTTAATTCATAGGTAATAATAATTTAAACTGCTAACCAGGCACTTCGGTTCTCCTGGGTTGCTCTCTGTAGAGCTATTACGCACTGTTGACTTGTCGCCCGCCTTTTTAAGTATATTATTACTGCATAATAATATATTTATTTCTTAATTAACTTTACAGGAACAAAAAAAGAAAGCTAGCAAAAAGCAATGGGAAAATAGGATAAAATCTGTTGAGGACAAAAAGGATGAACGGCAGAAAAAGCGTAAGGAAAATATAATGAAGAAAAAGAAAGAAAAGAAAGTTAAGAAGGTTAAAGCTTCTGTTAAAAGAGGACGAGTTGTCATATAATGATTTCACTATTCTGTATTTTCTTGTTTAGTACAAAATAAAGTACATTATTGCACAATTTGGTGTGTTATCACTACATAGTATAAAACAGGTACCCTCCACCTGTACCTTTATAATTCTTCTTATTGTAAAGCAAGCAATGGATCCTAATGCAATTTTCATCATTAGATAGAGTATTTTTCATGGAAGCTATATATTTTATAGCATAATATATTTTATTTAATACCCAGTAAAGCAAGGGCAGGTGGCTGGTCAATAAGTTTATATTATAACAGTAACCACCAGAAGACCTAAGAGTGATTAGGTATTATGCAATCTTAAAATACATAATTATAATTCTTTCACCATTCGAAAGCTACATTATCCACGAGTAATATAGGATAGGTTTTATCCCGGAAATTCCACGGGAACGGGAACTATGCGAGTTTTTCTTTGAAACCGCGGGCGGAGCCGCCGGCGGAAAGCTAGTAATATAAACTGAGATATAAGCGCTAGTTCATTTTTTGTTTGAATGTGCTTCGATCACATAAAAACAACAGCAGTTTTTTTGATAATTGTGGTGATAGACCAACCAATCAATCAAAAGGTTCAATTTATTAATTTAATTAAAAAATAGATATAATAATAAGGTTACGAAATAGTTGACGGGATGAAAAAGAGTGTGTGTACTTATGTACACGCGTTAGAAGTTATACTTCTTTGGCGTATGGAAAAAAAGCACCTCAAATACATTAAAGCATAAAGCTCGGTTTTTTGATATTTTCTTTAGAATCATATTTAAAATATGTCATCCATTGCCGGAAACAGTATGGTTACACATAGGCCTCTGGCAATATGTATAAACCGTGAAAACTGTGTAAGTACAATTATTTTTTTGAGTTTGGGGGTGTCCGGTAGGGGGTTAAAACCATACTATGGGTTCATACGCACTATGCGGGTAGCCGTCCGGCTGACCGCAGGATGCGGTTGCGAATGCGGCCAGCCGGATCGCGGGCAGCCGCATTCGCAACCGCAACCGTTACGTAAAGAAGAAAAGCAAAGAAAGGAGTACTGGGTGCATCCTTATTTGAAACACGAGATGAGAGCAAGCATTTTGCAACCACGTGCACACACTCACTCAATTGCGGGCAGCCGCAGACTGAACCGCACAGTGCGTATAGCAACCGTCCGGCTGGCCGTCACACGGGCCGCAGCTCTCCGAGCAACCGGAGCGGTCTGCGGGTAGCCGCATCGCAGTGCGCATAGAAATGAATATTACGTAAATTGTGCTTGCGGTCAGCCGAACGGCTACCCGCAACGCGGCTACCCGCATAGTGCGTATGAACCTGACCGCAGGATGCGGTTGCGAATGCGGCCAGCCGGACGGCTACCCGCAATGCGGCTACCCGCAATGCGGCAACCCGCATAGTGCGGTTGAAGAACCGTTGCGATTTGCGGTCATGTCGATCCATTTCAAAGATGGAAATGGAAGAAGTTGCAGCTATTTACTACATTTACACACGTTACGTATAGAAGAAAAGCAAAGAAAGAAGTACTGGGTGCATCCTTATTTGCAAACACGAGATGAGAGCAAGCATTTTGCAACCACGTGCACACACTCACTCAATGGCGGGCAGCCGCAGACTGAACCGCACAGTGCGTATAGCAACCGTCCGGCTGGCCGTCACTCGGGCCGCAGCTCTCCGAGCAACCGGAGCGGTCTGCGGGTAGCCGCATCGCAGTGCGCATAGAAATGAATATTACGTACATAATTGTGCTTGCGGTCAGCCGAACGGCTACCCGCAACGCGGCTACCCGCATAGTGCGTATGAACCCTTAGTGTCCGGTAATGGATGACATCATTTTGAATATTATTCTAAAGAAAATATCAAAAAACCGAGCTTTATGCTATAATGTATTTGAGGTGCTTTTTTTACACCTTTGTTACCTGTTACCTGTCAAAGTAACCACTACCCAAACTACATAGTCGGTCATCGTTCTTACCTCAGAGCTAGGTTTATTGCTCTTAGGTTCTTACCTGTGTTGGTGACGAGCGCAGACAAACTTTCTGGTTTTATGAAATACTAGCTGCTCCGCGCGGTTTGACCTTCCTCGATAAATGGGCTATCTAATACCGAAAGAATTTTTCAAATCGGACCAGTAGTTCCCGAGATTAGTGCGTTCAAACAAACAATCAATCAAACAAACAAACAAACACTTCAGCTTTATAATATTAGTATAGATTGTGCGCCTGGCTGAAGCGGGCTCTTGCTCTATCTATACATATAATAAATCTGTAGAAGGGTCAATTCTGTACATTGAAAATATTGAAAAAATAAATACCAGGGGGTGTTACTGGATCGATACTAAACCCAAATATGTGATTAAAAAAATTTTTGTCTGTCTGTCTGTCTGTATGTGAAGGCATCGCGTGAAAACTAACGGTTCGATTTCGATGAAACTTGGTATAATTATACCTTATTATCCTGGGCGTAAAATAGGATACTTTTTATCCTGAAAAAATACGTAGAAAAAAATTTATCTTAATTTTTCAGCTTTATCCATAGACGTTGTTCTGTAGAACCGCGAACACACGTTGCGTATGATTATAGGTCTAGCCGCATTTGGGTCCAATAGATATTTATAAGGCATGGTATGCATGGCATTGTCAGAGTTACTCAAAATGGAGAAATAAACCATCCACGCGAAGACCGACATCCGCGCGGACGGAGTCGCGGGCGGAAGCTAGTTATAAAATAAGCACATAATATTCATTGAGATATTATTACTACGTATGGAGACGACACCGCCTACATCACTTATGTTCCACTCAACATAGGTCATATGGCTTATCTGCACTCAGTCGTTTGCTTGCTCATTGGCGCGAATGTCACGCTCATTTTTTGTTTGTTTTAAAGTGAAACTCATCAAATATGCCTTCGTGTGTGTTACGATATTGCACAAATAATACGGAAAAATGCAAAGGAATAACTTTTCATCGGTAAGTAACTAGATAATAATTTTTAAAACTTGGTTCGAGCAAAATTTTTGACGGGCGCCATTTTGCGTCATTTGTCATAAAGTAAAAATTTAAGAAATGGCCAAGAAATGGCATATTGTATGAAAGATGTTTAGATAGTGATATTACATGACGTAAGTTTAAAATAGCGGAAAATAATAATTGTACACTAAGTTTTACACATTTAGAAAATATTGTACTGTGGAAATAGGCAGAATATTTACAAAGTTTCGCCTCTATGGCGGTGAGTCGATGACATCGCTTAATCTATGACTCACTAGCTGCCCCGCGCCGCTGATCTTGGCGCACAGATTTTGTTCGTCGTTTCTCCTCTATTCGTAGGTACCGTCATATCCTCCAACATTGCTTTTCCAGCCTATCTTTGCCCAAATAGAAATTTTAACTTTCCCGAGTGTTTATGTGGAGTAGCATGACATTTAAGACTTGTTTTGTTTTTTGGTAGAAAATTAAAGTCTTTTCTGGCCAAACTGATTAGATGGCACATGTATAACGTAAATCAGTCTGCTGCTACATGTCGACAAAGAAGGAGGTGTTTTGGTGGTGCCAAATTTTTCTAAAAAACTTGTCTCTGATCACTGGGAATCAATTAGAATACGTGAATATTTCTTATTATTTTTTAAACTAGTAAAAAAGGAGGTTATTTGTTATTCCCAAGCAAAAATACGTAGTATTATAGGAGTTTTGTCGCTGGGCAATGTTAGGTTAATAAATGTAGTGTGACCTATCCCAACATTGCCCAACCGTTTTGAGGTGCTAAGGCTGACACATTTTTAACAGACTTCTCAAATAGGTAGCAAGGTAATTTTTTCTAGGTATAAATTAAGTACACAGCATGTGTTTTCTTTTAGGTACCTAGGTAGGATTGTATGAGTATGTATGCCTACCTAGGTACTTTTTAAATGTTAAGTAGAAGTTACGTATAGGTACATAAATATTCATAATTTCAGTTTCATTTCAAAGATATACCTAGAAACAGTACGAAAGCAATATTATTGCATGTGTACCTACCTATTACTTGTTACCCGCCTACATATTTTATTAAACTTAATTTTTTCATCCTTTACCTAGTTGATTTTTTTGTGACAACCGTAAACTCTAAAGATTTTTGTATGAAGCTTGTGAGAAAATTACTCCTAACTTTGCCCATACAATTTAATGAAGATCTACTTATTTTGGATCATTTTTTGTAAGAGATTCGGCATCTTTGCCTTGTCTTGTACTTTGTCTCTTAAAAACAGCTGCGTAAGTCTTAAAATGGCTGAAATATTAAAGGTGGGCAAAGTTGTATACTTTTCCACCTTACTTCGCCCACCTCTTTCTTCCTTATTTTTAGAGAAACTATTAAGAATATGATTATTTCAAGTATATATCTATTCATTCTATATTCAATTCCCTACTCAAATAACAGCATCGATTCTGTCCATATTTTGTTTTTTCTTGTATATGATCAAAACACTGTGAAAAGCGGGCAATGTTGGAGGAAATGACGGTAGTAATAATAGCTCAATGCACATATAGGTACTAAGATATTTTACCTAGTATTTTTTTAGGCGTATTGTAAAATAATAAAAACATTATAATAATAATATGTCTGTTTATTATCGTATAAAATATGTCTATTGTACATTCAATGGGTATAAACGCAGTATTACCACTGAAAATAATAACTTAATTTGTAAGGTAACAAGAAGAGCAGTTTGTATTTACAAATTGCTCTCTTATTGTAACTATATTTCTGTTGAAAGAGGTACGTACTACTTTGCTTGAGAGCAACAATTAAATATCGGTGGATTTATAGAATATTGATAAGCAGGAATTGCACTGTCTATAAGTTTAAAGCAAAACCGGGTACTGACTAAATTTATATGAAAAATGTCATAAGTGGTGGGTAAGGATGTTTTATCAATGGTTTTATCATTGAAAGGTCGTTAGATCACTCTAAACATCTTCATCGGGAAAGAGATAACGGCGTCAAAGTCGAGAGATACTACATCTCGATACATTTTATTTATCTAAGGGCTGATTTTTCAATCCTTGGTTAAAACTTATTCATCGGATAACGTATTAAACTACCATTTCAAAAATGTAGGTATTATATTTGTCCGTATTTGATAGTTTACGGGTGACATTTTAAAATTTTCGTGTAATACTTTATTTATTGGACGGATAAATTTTAACCAAGGATTGAAAAATTGGCCCAAGTCTGTGTCTAAGTATAGAAATGTCATTATGGATGAATTATATTTCCTCGAATCTCGTAACGAAAAGCATAAATTAATGGCATAATCCAAAATACTTAACCGAAGCTATTGAATTAAAAAAATATGCTTTCTTCCAAATAATCGTATATTTTTAAAGATACCTTCACATGTCATTGAGTTACTATGTACTACGTACTAGAGAAGACATCGCTAACTACTACACTATTTGTAACACGAGTTATAGTCAATTGTCTCAAACCTATTTTTTTTGTTACATTGATTGGTTTTAATTTATTTATAAGAAATAAGAGGCAGAATATCTACAAAGTGTATGACTCACTAGCCGCCCCGCGCCGCCGCGCTTGTCGCACAGATTTTGTTCGTGGTGTCCTCTCTATACGTAGTAATAATACCTTAATGACACATGTAGGTACATACTGATCTATAAAAATACGACATAACTTTAAGTTTTAGAGCTAGCGTGCACGAGCAACTTTGTCTCCGCAACTATTTTGTCTCTCCCATCAATTGTATGGGGAGTTGCGTCGCTACGTGCGCGCACTTTCTTACTAGTCCATAGAGTTGATGGGCTAGTATGAAAGTGCGCGCACGTAGCGACGCTTTATCAGTACCCGGCAAGCAAACATAAAACTAATTTTATTCTAGGTACAACTAAACCATATGAACACATTTTTTTCTTAATTCTAGGTGCATAAAAATAAAACATCAGGCTATCGACTTCTAAATTCGCCATACACTTACTATTTTAGAATTGAAAACGGTTGGAACACAAAATTATTTATGTTTCTGTTCTATAAAATAATTTTTAATCCCACCCAATTTTATGACCAATATCTGTTGAAATGAGCCTCATATAAACCGTTAATAATAAAACTTCATTTGTACTATTGTACCTAATTTATGCATTAACAATATTATTTTAATCTATTTAAACAATGTTTTAATAAAGAAAGTTAAAACTACATACATTGGATATCAAATATCGCATAAATATTATTCGGAATAAACCCAATATTGTTGTAAAAGGTTGTAATTACTTAAAAAGTCATTCAATAACATCATAACCAGGTAATAATAACACAAATAAAGTGATATTAAATATTTCTTTATGGGAGCTTTATAGGATGGGTCATGGGAGCAATGTTTTGGATAGGGTGATAATTACACTGAGCTGAGCGGTATTTTATTGCGAAGGTTCCATACTCTGTATGGGGCAATGTTCAGCCTTTACGTTTAATGTTTCGTTGTAACTATATTTTGCTTTCGTAAATTTAAGTTTGAATGAATAACATTAAAAGTAAAAAGAGCGTGTGTGCCGAGCACGTGTCAGAAGTGAAACGTATTTGGCAAGATTCAAAGATACCAAAACCGTTGCCTTACTCCATGGCGTGACGGTATTGCCATGACGCGACCTTGAAATTTTACTCTCAACGCTAATTACGCGCAATAATCTTGTATTGGAAAATAAAAATAATATCAAGACACCTGTGTTCGTTTGCTCGGTGAATGTTAGACCAATGAGATTGTTGGTTTTAAAATCACGATATAACAAAATATACCATGACGTGATCGAAGAGCGGTTCGATAAAATTAAAAAACAAAACCGAGAATGTTGGGATTTGAGAAGTAAACTACCTATGCTTTGACGATAAAAAATTGCTTCTTTCTGCTCTTAACAAATAAAAGTTTGTGTTTAATTTTGATGAGTTAGTGTTATTGTCTATCAGCACTTTTAGAAGCAGAATTGAAACAAATAAATGTGACCTAGGTATTTAGAATGTATTGAGATTCATTTGTAGATTTTTTTAGCATCTTCATTCCTCACATATTTGATGAAAATATCTGCAAATTTTCTTAGCATACTTTTTGCAACAATTTAATTTGTAATATGTAGTGGTAATAAATAATAATAATAGATATATTACGCATAGTTAAAAATGAATGACTTTTTAAGAACTTTACAAATGTTTTTTTTTTTGTGTTAGTTTTTTTTTCCTATATATAATATTAATAACTGAGCTAACACATACCAGATGTAAAATATACTTTTTTAAACTATATATTAAATAAACAAGTTTGTGTTTAAAACAAAATTTAAATTAGCAACAAATAAACAAACTTCAAATTTGAAGTCTCATTTCTTTTAATGTAACAGTGTATATATGTTAATATAATAATAATTTTATATGATAACATAAAACTTAAATGATAATATAATGATGTGCTTATTATGAAATTCTTACATAGATTCTATACAAAATTTATGGGATAATTTTTGAATTCAATAAGAATTATATTCTTTAATTTTGAAACAAAAATCGAACAGATTTGTTATGGTTTGGATTCTTAAACCAATATGTTTTCATCTTAAGAAGTAAATACTAATACAAATATCAAAGAAGAATTTGAGTGTGTTATACTGAAAGATAAAAACATTTTAGTTTTCCCTTTCTAATTAACATACTAAACACACTATGCATGGCTTAGCCTTGTATGGATTGCACTTATACACAAGTAATAGTATAATTATTATTCAAGTGTCTCTTATTAAAATGATTGTCTTTAAGATGTAATGCAGAGTACATTATACAAATTATAATATGTATATTAATTAATATAGACGCATCTATAGACAAACAAGTATGTTTAAAGCATTAGAAAATAGTTGCTATAACTATTAACTATGTCTATCCTTTAATTTTAGGTACCTTAAAATTATTCTAAAAAATTATAAAAAAAATATAGCTCTTACAATTTAAAAATAGAAAAATAAAAAAAAAATGTTAAATGTAATACTGCACACTAATAGTAGTCTAAATCAGTCGAGGCGTTAACAGTATTCAAATAATAAAGTACATTATATCATGTACTGTATGTAAATATTGTTTCTGATTTTAAATAGTAAAGCTGCTTTTATGGAATATAGGTGGTATCTATTAAGTAATTAAATAAAAATAAATTGTATATTTAATTTTATGCATATCCACAAGGCAATATAAAAATTGTCCCAATGATGGCAGTACGTAACAGATTTAATGTTTCAAAACCATACATGGATATTGGATATACATAAAACTACCAGTACTTAAATTAATTTACTTACTAACTACAATTTAAATTTTAATGGTAATAATAAAGCAAGTTGTGAGGCGGGATATTTGCATCAGTCTTGTGTAATTTTTGATTGTGAAAAATTATAACCATCATTCATTAAACTATTTGGTAATTTGTATAAAATGAACTCAATGTAAGAATAAATATACATACTGCATAAGAGTGCTATATGTGCTGTCAGTTCATTTCTGTTTTCAATGAAGAAAGTGTTGCGTCCAGCACTCTACCAGCTGCGTAACTCGGTATATTCAAGTAGGCAGGTTTGTCGTGTTCACACAAACCAGGCTCGGTGCAGCAACGGCTTACAGAGGCTCCACTACTAGTTGAGGCACAGACTGCAACCTCTGCTGTGTTTCTGAGGCAAACTAACTGATGACTATTGAATTGCTCTAGAGACCGAAGTTGCTCACCACAATTTTCACATTTCAATTCTCTTGCATGGACCTTCTTGTGGCTATTTAATGATCTTGAATTATCAAACACTTTAGTACACATATCGCAATATTTCAACACCTTTTCACCTGTACAAACCACTTTATGATTATTTAAACGGTCCAGTGACATATAACGTTTATTATTACACAGGTCACATTTAAACTGTTTCTGAGGAACGCGACCTGTATGCACTTGCATATGCTTACGGAGGTTGCTTTTATCTTTTATATATTTAGAGCAAACCGAGCATTTGTTTACATCTTTACGTGAATGGTTTGAATCCAAATGCCTGCGCAAATGTGACTTTTTATGGAAAGGTTCCAAACATATCTGACACCTAAATGGCTTTTGAGATGGATGCACACCTGTTAAGTGAGTGTTAAATTCGAGAATCGTAGGATAACTCTTCCTGCAATGTGGACAATGAAACAATTGACGGCATAATGCTGCACTTGAATCACAAAATGGGTCTGAGCAATCATCACAAAAGGAATCGAGTCCTGCAGGAGGAGTTGGGGTATGGAATTGTTCAAGATCATTTTGTAATGGGTCATGATCCGGAGTGCCAGCTCCGCTAGGTTCTTGCTTTATTTTTGCCTGGTCACTTTCTTCTGAAAAGTCATCTTGAGATGGTATACTTCTTGAAGTGCTTGCCAGCATCCACCAAGGATTATAAGGCCATGCACCTAACCCTGTTTGGGCCCCTTGACCTTTGATATCACTTGTTTTTGTTTGTGTTTCTGCGTTTGAAAATCCTGGAAAGCTTGGCAGCTCGTGTTGTTTAGGCCTCGATGATTCAAATATGTTATGCTGCGAAATGATGTTTTCATATTCACTGGCATCCAATTTTCTTTCATTTCGTTCATTTGGTTCCCTTTTGGACATATTTTGGTCTCTAAAATAATCACATAAATATGAATATGCTACAATGTAAACTAAAACATAACAATTATAGAAGTAAACAAACAACGCAAATGCGCGGAAGTGGGTCACTTGAGAAGTAATACCCATACAACGAAACTTGCAATAAAAGTAATTGGAAATTTTAATGAATTTGTTGAGTTTATTTATTTATTTAAAGCTTTAAACATACCTTATTTATTCTTAATGTCGTAGATAAAAATTGAATCCTATAGCATATCGGCCATTTTGTTTAATTGAAGTTACCACAGAATACAGATTACAGATAATTAATACAATATTCTAAAGTGGCACAGATGCATGCATAATATCCTAATATCTTAAAAACAAATATTTTCTTTTCACCCGCGTGGATCCGCTCCAGTTGGTCTTAACGTGGTCTTAACGTAATGATAAAAAGCCTATATATAGCCTTCGGCCTTCCTCGATAAATGGGCAATCTAACACCGAAAGAATTTTTCAAGTCGGAACAGTAGTTCCTGAGATAAGCGCGTTCAAAAAAACAAACAAACAAACTCGTTTATAATGTAAGTATAGATTAAACCAAGAATTACAAGATGCGAGTATTTATTTCACCTTGCTACTTTTAGTGGTTTCTAAAATTTAGCAAGATAGCATGCATAATCAGTACTTTATTCAGTGCATATTATTATATCTAGTGACATGATTAATCCAAAAAAAATTGGTTGTTTGTAAAGTAGGTTTACGATCGAGATGTTTACGTGATAACGTCTTATGATGAGATGAGACCTAGGATGAGACGCTCGAGATGAGACGGGAGATCGGTCCGTCTCTGTCTCGTTATACCTGCGATCGCGCTCGTGAGGTTTTGGTGTGACCTTGGGTGTGACCAGGTGTGACCAAGGTGTGACACAAGTTTCTGAAGATGTCACCCGACTAAAACGATTTTTAAGACGTTATCACGTCAAAACAAGATATTTTTAAATTACCTCTAAATAGTTGCTATTATTTTCATTCTATTGTGTTAATGAGAAAATTTTATATTATGCTCATTGTGTGTTTTTTTTTCTTTTCATGGCAAGAAGATCATTGTGTGTTCTGTGAGGTTGTCACTTGTCACTGTCAAGAAGAAATATTCTTGATATGTCAAAACACATGGAATTATGATTTAAAAAAATATTTTTCATTTTATTTAATATATAAAATCTTTTCTTCAATTCGTTAAACAATAATAATCAATAAAATAATTACGGCTTAGGAAAAATGGAGTGGCTAGGATCTACAATTTTAAAATCATTTTGGCGTCCAACTTTCAATTTCGTTAGGTTAGATTACAATATTATAATAGATATAGTTGATGGTCTTGGTTCTTTCACCAAGCAGAATTAATATTAACAAAGTTATGAATTTCAGAACGCGATATCATGCTGATAAAACGCGGTTGGTGCGAAGATATGGTTATGAAGAGAAGTTGTGGTGTGGTGGATTATTACCAAGATCTCTCGGCAAACGTTTGCCTATGCCAGAATACAGGTGTAAATTATTAATGATAGTAAATTATTATAGAATTATAATTATTTTACACTCCTTGATTGCAAAGATTTCAATAATAATAATTTATTCTGCTATTTCTATGTTTAATGTTTATATTATATTGTTAATCTGAATTATTCCATGTAGGCCAGCTAACCCATGGACTGAACGTAAAGCTCTGTATGGACAGAATGATTACATTGATATCTTGGGCAATGGAGATTTGCATCCCGTTAAAACATTATACACAGTTCCGTCTTGGATAAGAGGTGTTAGTGGTAATGAATACCAGGTAAATATTGTTGAATTAACTTATGTTGTTCAAATGAGAAAATCA
This sequence comes from Colias croceus, assembly GCF_905220415.1. NCBI lineage: Eukaryota > Metazoa > Arthropoda > Insecta > Lepidoptera > Pieridae > Colias > Colias croceus. The sequence goes on from NC_059538.1 coordinate 5,675,172, forward strand.
AATATCCCTAACCCATATATGTGACTTCAGTTCATAATGCATATAAATCAACAAACAAATTAATTAAAATAAATGTAATATTTATGAAATGTATCCCTTGATATGATAAACCTGAAAGTTATATTAAACTTTATTACAAATTTTAGTAAAGTCATATTTTACACATTATGTATATAATATCTAATCCATATTTGTTTCCCTTAGGTTCTCCTTCGTAAGAAAAAATTGTTTTCTAAAACTGCTGTGCCAAGAGAGAGACCTACAAAATGGAAGCAAATGGAGAAGCGGATATCTTTCCTCTATAGGAAACTTAACAGAAAAACAAAAACTGGAATGTCTAGAGATTAGAATATTTAATAGGTTTTATTGTTAATTAATAAATAGTAGTTAAACAAACAATCTTAGTATAAATTTGGTTTTAATAGATATTACAATTTGCAAAATGTTGCAGAGTCCTTTGAAAAAAATAGATTACTTTTAAAATATTTAAAGAAGGTATGTCTGAAAAATTTTCTGACCATTTTGCCATAGCTATATATAGTCCTTTAGCTGAACTTAGAAAAAAGGGGTCAGAAATTTCTAAATAACAATACTCTGTTTATATTTTATTATTTATTTATTGATCTTCACACTAAATTACATTTTATTTCATTCATTCATTCATTTGACTAGCATTATTTAGTGATTGATTTTAAATTATAGCTTACTTTCTTATATATTTTCAAAACATGTATTCCATTTTCTATGTATATTTCATAGCCAGCATCAGTTTCTGATGTATGATACTTAATTCTTTATACACAACATAAGCATTTAGCTGATGATTTACACTGTCTTATCACTTATGAACACATTCCCTAACTTATCATATACCAATACTTGATAAAAGTAGGGAGAATATTGAACATAAAAAAAAACCTTAATGTTGTCCTCACAAATTTAGGTTATGGCATTCGATTTACTCTCTAAGTCTCTAGCAATTAAAAATTCTTAGATGAACTAAGATTCACCCCCTATTGTCTTCAAAACCTAACGCCAAAGTACGCATTCAAATATATCAATTTAAATACATTTTATAGAAGATGTCTCCAGTCTTCTTTTATCATATCTGCAGCTTTTTCTGCGATCATTACAACAGGGGCATGTGTATGTGATGCAGGTATACGTGGTATAATAGACGCATCGGCGACCCTTAAATTGCTTATTCCTTTGACTTGCAAGCGAGGATTTACCACAGCGCTGGGGTCGCCAGCCGGCCCCATTTTGCAGGTCCCCACCTGAAAATTTATAAGGAGCCTTATATTTATAGTTGCTTTGGACTTCTTCGAAGGATGCTAAAGTTGGTTTAGTTGAGAAAGTCGTGCAGAGCTTTATCGTAAGGTGATTATCACACTGCCACTTATTGCATGTTACGTGTACTTGCGGGTACTTGCGGGACACATACGCGGGTACTTGCGGGACACATACGCGGGTACTTGCGGGAGTACATCGTGCGTGTCTTTTACGCACTTTTTACGTTTGTAGGCGCTGTATCTGCATGAACTCACTTGGTTGTATTATCTGTGTGTTGGACTGTGCAGTGTGCGTATTTTCACGAGGTAGGCTGTTCTTTGTTTTTTTTTCTTGATTATTTTCTAGTTTTTTGTTACTTACTTGATGGTCTAACGTTATTGATGTTTGCATTATTGCACATTCCCAATATTCGTCAGAATCAAATTCTAAATGTTCACAGCCTGGGAATGGAACATTGTTTAACCTTGTCCCATATTTTTGAAACGCCTTTGTGCTTATAACTTTTTGAGTCTGTAAAAAAATAATTTTGCATTTGCAATTAAAAGCAAACCTATCGACCATACCTATATATCTCACGCTCACTACTCCATTCGCATTGTTATTTTTTTTTTGTAAAATTTTCCATGTTTCCAAGCGAGAGAAAGAGAAGTATTAAGTTAGAACCAAAATTGGTTACATTTTGTAATAAACATTAAGTTACTTACAAGCCGCACGCCCTCTCTCAGTGCTTTCATGTCATTTGGATGATCGAAATAATTTGGATGAATTTTAGGGTGGTCATCAAATTTTGCGCTCCTGAGTGTCAGCCGGCCATAACTTTGAGGGCGTATTAGTACTGGATTTATTGCAAATGACTGTTGTCTCTCTTTTAATGGTAGAGAACCGTAGACTTTCCAATAAAACTGATCCGTAACTCCTAAAAAAGTAATGAGAACGATTAAAAAGAACATTATTTTATAGGGCATCGGTCTAAATACCTTCATTCTGTAGACATATTACCAAGTAGCGATCGAATTATTCCTAAAAAGTCGCCTGCAAGGGATCCTGCCCCCATGACTAGTTCAATATCTGGACGTCCTTCGGTAAGATCGCTTCCATATTGAGTTTGGGTAAAAGCAAGACCAGCAGCTCCGCCTGGCAATGTGAGCGGTCCTCGTCCAGCCATGTAAGCAGCTGCTGATGTGGGCGAGGCAGCCAACATCTGCAAATTTAGTAATACAGAGCTAATTTTCGACACAATCAGTATAACTTACTGTATTATACAGTTCTATCAATCGGCTTTGCCGTTTGCATTGCTCTCAATGTGTCTATATCATGTCTGCACATTTAACATTTCTCAATTTCCTACTCACATCATTTACGCAAAGTCCTGTCTGATTTACTATAAATGCATTTCCGGAAAACGTGACGTGATCTTGGAGGTTGTAACCAACAGGAGAATCTATTATGGGATTGATTCCAACATCGAGGAGGTGCTCTTGCGGTCCTACTCCTGATAACATAAGAAGCTGTGCCGAACCGATCGTACCCGCTGCAAGTATAACTTCTTTACGTGCAAATACCCGACGTCTGGAATACCGAGAAATATTTAAAATAAATTTATCTTCCTTATTTTTCTTAAATTTTTGTAATGAGGTAAATAAAGTTGTCGTGTGATAATGATAAGATATGTAAGAAATTTCAGATTAGAGAACCTAATTTAATTTTGAATTAATTCTAACCGTTAGGTATAAGTATTTATTAAGATGTCTGTGCAATGATTTAATATTTTCGTTAAGTAAGCTTCGTTAAAGTGAAATTAAATTGCTCAGGTAGTCTACATTTAACTTTGATCAGGTAGGTAGGTACTAAATAATTAATTGTCAAAATGTTAATCAAACCAACTTATCTACCTCTTATTATGTTTTATGAACTCGACTCCAACAGCCGCTTTTGTGTCCGAATTTATTAAAATTCGTCTAACTGTTGAGAATTTTGACACTTTTAAATTCCTTCTAAAACGAACTGGTTCTAAAAAAGCTTTAGATGCACTACATCTTCTACCATTTCGAATGGTCGCCTGCGGTTTTGAAAAACCAATTAATCGTTCTCCATTTGGATCATTCCATTCATAACCGAGTTCCTCCCCAGCACCCTTGAACGCATTGTCAAGAGGTGATGAGTATGAAGCGTAATCAATATCCATATAACCACCCACACCATGATATGTTGAATTCTTCAGTTCATTGATTCGTATATTTTCTGATTTCTTAAAATAAGGTAATACTTCATCGTAACTCCACCCATTGTTACCCATGCGAGCCCAGTCATTGTAATCTTCAGGATGTCCTCTTTGATATATTAAGAAATTGAGCACGCTGCTTCCACCCAGTACTTTACCACGGGGCATATAACATACATTGCCCCGGAGATCCCTGCAGGCTCTTTTCTCCGGCTCTGACGTATAATCCCAATTCATGGGTGTTATGGACATGAAAGGCGCGAAAATAGGAATATCGGAAAAGAAATTTTCATTGCCACCAGCTTCTAATAAAAGAACGTCCCATTTGGATATTTCCGATAATCTATTTGCTAATACGCATCCCGCCGACCCGGCTCCGATAATAATAAAATCAAAATCTTGTTTATCTTTAGGAGTATAATCAGGTATAAATCCTTCTTTCTTATTTTGAGGTAATGGTCGAAATAAATCGGTCCAAAGATCAAAAAAGTTATTTATTTGAGATCCAGCTAACGAAAAGCTGCTTATAATTACGAAGAATATACAGGACTTCATGTTGACTTATTTATTCTTCTTCATTTCTGAAACAATTTCAATTTTAATTTATTAGTTGATCTATAATCTATACAATAAAAGTGAATCGCCAAAATATGTGTTGGGACTTGGGAAGCGTAAAACCCGGGCACGGCTCGATCAATTCGGGCAAATTTTTTACCGTTCTTAAGGAAAGAAAACATGAAAGAGGGGCAATAGGGCAGAACAACGTCGCGTCGGCTAGGAACCTAGTTTAATTATCTTTGTCTATATTTAAATATTTTGCTGTCTACAGGGTGTCCCGTAAGTAGTGGACCAACGGGTTATGGGGAGTAGAGGGGCTTATTATCTAACAAAAATACTAAAATTTATTGTCCTAAACCATATATTTTTTGATTTATGCTTTATTTTCAAAATTTGATAAAAATATCATCCACGTAAGCTTAATATGAACTTTTACCATTTCTGTTTTTATTTTATTCTTATTTTTTTGTTCAAGGTTGTTAAGAATACATAAGTCTTCCTAATTAAAATGATACTCAAGCAAAATTAACAACAACAACAAAATTAGACCAAAAAGTAGGTAAAATTTTACGTTTTAAAAATTTACGGACTGAAGTTTGAACAAAGCTGGTGTAAAAAAAAATGTATGGTGACCCTGTGGAACTTTGTTTTAAAAACTTCTACATCTCATACAAATTACAAAAAGGTATAATTGTGTGGTATAAAGTATTTAAAAAAATGTTAAATTGGCGTTCAATATTCAAATTAGAAATTATCAGGTAGTCAACTCATTAAGTTATTCCGAGAATTATTGCCTTTATGGGCGCGCGCTGGAATTCTTTTGTATTGTTTCTGGCCAATCATAGACGATACTTGAACCCACTATGATTTTCTTTGACTTTCAACTATTTCAGTGACTTGCTTATAGCTCGGAACTACACGCGTGTTTAGCTTGAATCCGTCATTATGATATTATTCTTTGTTGAAGTGCGATTGAATTGGACACTGATTTTTCTTGTGATTTGGATATTGTTCGACTTAAGTTTTTTGAAGGAAATTGCCTAATACATACACTCCACGTGAAAATGCAGAAATGTTATAAAAATTATTGACTTAAAAAAATTTTGATCCAAGCATAAGCATCTCTCGACAAAAATTTATTCGTCGTTGTTAATCACCTGGTATTAATGCTTGCTCACTCGTACATGATACGGGTGTAAATCACTTCTCTTCAATATGCAATGCACTGTACTTCTTGGTACACCAGTGCGTCTAGCAATACGGCGAGTACTAGTTGAAGGATCTTCTTCTACTTCTGTCAATATTAGACGATCATCGACTGATCTAAGCCTTCCTATTCGATTTCCAATTCCAGGAATACGACCTTCATGGTATGCGTTATTTACTCTGAGAAAAAATCGGTGATCAGGATAGCAATCCCGATTGGGATAACGCTCACGATAAACACGTGTTGTTGTCGAGCATTTCCATCACTGAGTCAATAAATAAAAAACATTTTTCTGCATATTCACATGGAGTGTACGTATTAGGCATTTTTCTTCAAAAAACCAAAGTCGAACAACATCCAAATCACAAGCAAAATCAGTGTCCAATTCAATCGCACTTCAACAAAGAATAATATCGTAATGACGGATTCAAGCTAAACACGCGTGTAGTTCCGAGCTATAAGCAAGTCACTGAAATAGTTGAAAGTCAAAGAAAATAATAGTGGGTTCAAGTATCGTCTATGATTGGCCAGAAACAATACAAAATAATTCCAGCGCGCGCCCATAAAGGCAATGATTCTCGGAATAACTTAATGAGTTGACTACCTGATAATTTCTAATTTGAATGTTGAACGCCAATTTAACATTTTTTTAAATACTTTATACCACACAATTAAACCTTTTTGTAATTTGTATGAGATGTAGAAATTTTTAAAACAAAGTTCCACAGGGTCACCATACATTTTTTTTACACCAGCTTTGTTCAAACTTCAGTCCGTAAATTTTTAAAACGTAAAATTTTATCTACTTTTTGGTCTAATTTTGTTGTTGTTTTTAATTATGCTTGAGTATCATTTTAATTAGGAAGACTTATGTATTCTTAACAACCTTGAACAAAAAAATAAGAATAAAATAAAAACAGAAATGGTAAAAGTTCATATTAAGTGTTCATATTAGTTACGTGGATGATATTTTTATCAAATTTTGAAAATAAAGCATAAATCAAAAACTATATGGTTTAGGACAATAAATTTTAGTATTTTTGTTAGATAATAAGCCCCTCTACTCCCCATAACCCGTTGGTCCACTACTTACGGGACACCCTGTATATTAATAAATTATGTATAATATACAAAAACCTACCTCTAAATTACTATATCCATTAAAAAAACCATCAAAATCTGTTGTGTTCTTAATCCCTATACAGAATTACAGACACGCAGACAGCGAAAGTACCGAGTGAAGAAAAAGATTAATTTAGGTACACCGTACACTATTGTCCTCTTGTCCTTGTACTTGTTCATAAATAAAAGATATAATTCTTCTACGTATAAAGTCAAGGCCACCACATTCACATAATACACATTAACGTAATGTAGATGACCTTCAAACCAGCTGATCAGAACACGCGTGGTGACCTTGTTGCTTGCATTATGCCCAAACGAAGTGACGTAGTATAGATACCGTTAAGTGTATAAATTATATCAGATTTATATGCAAAAGAATGCGTAAATTATTGCTATGGTTAACGTCACAAATGTATTACGATAAATATTTCGTCATAACCTTTTTTTAATATTTAACGTCTATGTATACCTACTACTTATACAGATTTATTATAAACTCATATGGTTTGGTGGTTTGAATTGTCTTTGTAATTCTCAAATACTGAGGTAATACAATAAAAAATGTTGCGTAAGGAGGGTTAGAGAACAGGGGTTTTCCTTGGTGTCCCTATATTCCAAGGCAGCCATAAAACCAACTACCTACTCGATGCAATTGCAATATGCATATAGGCAGTACCTAGGTATAATTCATCTTTTTTTCCCTTATACTATTAGCACGAAAACTCCATAATAAACAATTTTGATTAAATACCGCTGCACAGTAACGACACACAATGACTTTACACTTTACAGAAGCCTGATCATATTATCACATACATGCTAAAGTCAATACCTACAACATCAAACAAATATGTTTAGTGTGTGCCTGTTGGCTTGGAGTTTTCGAAGTGTTTTATATTAAAATATATAGTGTTATACTTATCTATATGTATATCTATAATTAGATTTTAGATCATTGGATTATGTTGCAGTGGAAATTATCATGAAATTAAGTATTATTAGAACAGTTAGGTCTCAGTGGTTGAGGATGGGTTGAGGTTTCTGACTTCAATAAATTAAAATAACTTATATTTAAATATTAAATAAAAAAAGAAGTGTGTGTACTTATGTACACGCGTTAGAAGTTATACCTACTTCTTTGGCGTATGGAAAAAATACTACAATATACAACTTGAACATAGTTATCAATTTTCATACCACCTAGAACTAACTTCATGCTGTTAATTAATTTAGGTGTCGGTGTGCGCGCGCATCGTAAAAATTCACTAGTTAATAATATAACAATAGACAATAGTTAATAATTATCTTGCACGTTGTTATTATCACAAATCTTAATTTTGCTCAACTGCTCTACATCTGTAATTTATCAGCATGTATACAGCAAAGACAAGCCTTGTTCAAAAAATATTAATTGTTTATCGTTCTTATTTACTGATACATTTCTTTAACTTATTAAACAAATTCAATTTATTTACTTATTCGATCATGCTATAATAATGACGGATTCTTGGTACAGTGGATAACGCGTGAGGATAGAAACGGCGGCCAGAGGGCCCTTGGTCGATTCCCTGCAGAGATGATATCTCGGACCTCCTGCCAGAGGTTGATCACCTACCTACTTTTCCATAAAGAAAATCGATCAATGAAGCAGATGTATGCATAGTGCATAGTGCATATTCTGCCCCATACCCCACTTGGGGACACGGGACTTCACACTTTTAGTGGTTGAACAACCGCGACGGTTGCTTTGCCTGTCTAACATTAAACGATAAAAAAAAAATTAAATGAAAAATTAACGGATTACTTTTTTGTAACAAATAATGAATGATTAACTCGAGGGTATCATATTTTGTAACGCAGTTTTGAGTTTGCATTATTGTTTAATTAATAAATGTATTCAATTTTTGCATTAGACGTGCAAGTTACAAGCAAATGTTTTAATCTAAGAGCCCTCGCCGGCCAGACTTTCCTTTCTTTAGGAAAGTTGAAAGTTTCTCTGTATATGTCTCCGATATAGATAAGAACGACTAGCGATTATCAAGTCTAGGTTGTGGTTACTTTGGCAGGAAACAGGTAGTAAAGGTGTATAAAATTGTACCTAACTTTCATTATAGTTTTAAAGCTAAATTTTATATAATATGTTACTTGGAGACGTATAAAAAGATGTTAACTCAAGAGCCGGACAGTTTTCATGGTTCTTACATCTTGCCAGACACATTTAAAAAATAACTAACATACCATCAAATTAACGTACTACCTAAAAGTGTATCAAATATGAAATAACCCACTAAAAACATTAGTTTACTATAATTAATGACAAAAAAATAATAGTATAATATAAGTAATAAAGTTATTACTTATCTTTTACGGCGACTTATGTCGATGGAAATCCACGTATCTCGATGATTTTGTTATTGTGTCATCGAGATACGTGAAATTCCATCAACATAAGTCCCCGTAAAAGATAAGTAATAACTTTATTACTTATATTATACTATTATTTTTGAGTCATTAATTATAGTAAACTAATGTTTTTAGTGGGTTATTTCATATTTGATACACGTTTAGGTAGTACGTTAATTTGATGATATGTTAGTTATTTTTTAAATGTGTCTGGCAAGATGTAAGAACCATGAAAACTGTCCGGCTCTTGAGTTAACATCTTTTTATACGTCTCCAAGTAACATATATAAAATTTAGCTTTAAAACTATAATGAAAGTTAGGTACAATTTTATACACCTTTACTACCTGTTTCCTGCCAAAGTAACCACAACCCAGACTTGATAATCGCTAGTCGTTCTTATCTATATCGGGGACATATACAGAGAAACTTTCAACTTTCCTAAAGAAAGGAAAGTCTGGCCGGCGTGGGCTCTTGATCTATTTCATTTTCTCAATATGATCACTGATCAGATAATAAGTTCTTGTTTCTATAATATGTAATATATATTAATTATTATTACACGTTGTCATGAAGGTCAGGAAACTGTATATTATGAAATTTATTTCGAGAATAGTTTCATTATGAAGGTTTCGTTAAGGCCATACAGAAAACATGATGGTCATCTAATTTGCACGATCACCATGATAAGGTTCTTCGTAAACTAAAACAGTATTATTGTAAAAAAGTTTAATTTAGAATCATATAAATATTTATATCTAGGAACTTATATGATGTTAGGTACGTTAGGTACGTTTAATATAAAAAAATAAAAATGAAGCAAAGCAAAACATATTAATTTTATTAAAATATAAACAAGAACATTATGATTTCTATCAAATCTTGGTCGGACTAAAAATTTGACTTTATTAAAGTAATCTATAGGCCACAGTGTTCGTCCGTAACTTGTAGCAATGTTTGGCCAACTATAATGGGAATTAAGACTTGGGATAATATTATATACCATAGTAAGAATGGGAAAGGTGACGCTATAAAGGCACTCCGAAGGTTTTTAAGGAACGCGATAATATACTGTAAACAGCTGTAAACATGCTATCTCTACCTGTGAGCGTGACCCAATTTTTACGGAAGCATATTCGACTCCTGCATTAATTTTAAATATCACGAAGTTGAAAATTAACACGCCAAATATAATTGTGTACTGTGTGTATTTCATATTATCACACGTATTGTACATTTTTGAAGTGGGTAATGAAAGAACAACAATTGGGCGGAAATGTAAGGTAGAGTCGATGTTTAATAAATGTTTTTGAAAAAACAATTAAGTATTTAGTATTTTTAATTATAAAATGAGAAAGTAAATTCATTTTTGGATTTTTTTTTACCTGGCCCTTGCTATCCTTGATTTTGTACTAGTTGTGGCCTGGAAACCTTGTATAGTAATTCAAAACAACTCTTACATCATGGTGGAACATTTGCGATTTCGAAACTGATATTGAACTTACAAGTAACAATACTACATACTTTAGAGTTATTTTATGGCATGTAAGGTACTTGATTAATAGATATACCGATGGAATACACGTACTTTACGACGTTACCTGCATGTACAATCGACCAATATTATATGGATAGAGTATAGGTAATTGAGATGATATGCCATGTGAGTAGTCTCAGTAGAACATAGATAAAATATATGTCGAGGTAGATGCGTTAAGTGGTACTCTAGTACACATATACCTATATTATATACTGGCTCGATTGAGAAATCGTACCGTAAAGGGTCCTCCAGCTTGTTTTTAGTCCTTGTGACAAGTTCTACCAGTAAGCTGCTATACATACATATATTTTTACTAATTTAGTCGTTATTATAAACATCAGAGAAGTAATTGCATAATATCTATAAATGGTGTATAATAAATAAACAAGAGTATTATAAATATAGAAAAGCAACTGGATAAATAAAAAAAAAATGCTAGGTTCGTTCAAATATGACAGTAAATATAGTTAGCCGGTAGGTTGATAATGTGCCGTTTTAACGATTCTGATAATTTATTTATCGTGTTATCGTTTAGATACTCAATAAATCTATATACATATTTAAGTAAAAGGAAATTAATGATTTTCCAGTATTACGTTAAACTATAATAAATAACTATAGATTCTATATCACTTAATATCGCAATTTGTATGAATTTTGATTTTTTTATTCCCTGAATGAGTACCTACCTACCTATTATACTAATTTTATTGACACTAACCTAGGTAAATAATTTTTGATAAAATAAAATCGTATCTGTTAATCAATTCTTATTATCTTCTTACAAGTAGCTGCTTACATCTCGCAATGAAAATGATTTAAATATAACTATGGGCGTTCTTATAACTAATACCAAATAAAAAGTAATAAAAGTAGCTTACCTTAAGTAGCAACACATTTAAGACGAACACAATAGAGCACATGTGCTCGGTATATCCCACTTGGTCATCCAGTCACAGATGCTACCCACAGAATAATGATAAGTTTAGATACAGATATATTAATGACAAATAATTTTTCCCGCATCGCGCACGCACCAAGGCGTATATAGGATTGGTCGTGTGGACATGAGCGTCCACTCAATTTAAGCTTAAGGCCACAAGACGAGATCGACCGGCTCCACTGATAGGCTATTTAGCAGGCTTATATTTTACCAAATTTTTTGATAACTTATTTATATGGAAACCTTGTAAATATATTCATTTAACGAGCTGACATGCCCTTTTTGAGAAAATGCATGCAGTCATGCTTCGGTGGATTGCATTATTGCGATGACATCGTATTATAAAATATTTAACTGTGTAATAAAATAAATCAATTGCTGGTCTCATGAGCATGAGCATGAGCATGAGCCTATATAGCAAGACCGTGTCTAGTTCAAGTTCGCCTCTTGAGAATTCGTTTACCTACTGTGCACTGTGCCAATTAATGGCACAAATAGTGTAATTTGTAGTTTCAATCTTCAAAAATATCTACTATTGTGTAGTTAAAGGTTGTGTGTCATATTGTTTTTCCAAAATAGGTATATAATTGTATTCAATCATGACCGAACAGTAACTAGCTGCATTTTATTTTACTTTAGCGGAACTTAGAATTCCTTATTTTTTATTCATTATTTATGTACCTACTTATTCAAATAGTTCAAGTCATGCTCGAGTAGTTCTCGACCGTGAAAGATACATCCAATAATAGAAAGTCAATTTGCAATGTAATTTCGGAGTAAATAAAACTACTAGATTAATTTCAAGGTTAAAAAAATGATAGAAATCTAAATATAGCAAATATTGCAATATAACCTTGGTATTGGGTTTGATAACCCTTTAGAATAAAAAATATTTTCTCTCATATTTGACTTAGATTCAATCATGATTTTTTTTATTAGAGTTGCTAACTACACAAGCTCTTATATCTTACATTTAAGTAGGTACCATTAATTATTCGATTTCGTGTTTTTCAATTGTTTTCTCTACATCCCTTAAGAGAATAATGGAAAACAGGGACAGAGATTTATTTACGGAAGTTATTTATAGTCTGATCCATTATTAAACAGCAAAAGTCACAAAATATCCGAATTCAATTTATTTTCTTCTTCATATAAATAAGATACCTTGATTTAACGTGCAAGCACAGATAATATAATATGTGCAAGTTAGAAGGATGATAATAACTATATAACATAAATATTAGCCAGCCAGTCAATATTACCTACGCGTATTATCCGGTAAATATTTGATGTATTATCAGCTTTATGGCGTGAGGTGATAATAATGTTAGATAATAATATTTTATTACATCTAAAAATAAATTTTCAGGTTTATTTTCTATCATAAATGCACAGGCTAGACCTTAATTCTTCTTAAAAATATGAAATGTAATGATCAAATGAATTTAAATATGAACATTATCAATATAATTTAAAAACTTAATTTTGTTAATGTTGTTTTGATAATATTTTTTACCCGCAGTTCCTCGCGGTTTTACCCGCAGTTGGTCTTAGCGTGATGATACATAGCCAGCCTTCTTCGATAAATGCACTACCTAGGCCGAAATAATTTTTCAAATCGGACCAGTAGTTCTGAGATTAGCACGTTCAAACAAACTCTTCAGATTTATAATATTAGTATAGATATTAAAATGTCTAAAAGTAAAAAATAATATATGAGTTATAATGTAACACGCCATAAAATAAAAAATACTAGTGCATCTGTATGTAAGGCTAACAATATAACATGTTGATTTTCTGCGCATTTGTCATTGAGAATGCTCACTCAATGCTTACTTTATTTATCATGATTTCATGTGTGTTTTCCCATAACTTGTATTTGATCACTTCTATAAAAATTCCTTCTATTTGCTTAAATCTTACGTTCTTTATTGAACTTATTTGTAGGTAATTGAACTTGTCTTAGAATATTATGTTGAATTAGCATAAATTAATACTTATATTTTTAAAATTCTGCTTCTTTCTTCTTATAATTAAGTAATAATATGATAATAAATAATAAATTGAGAAAACACTTTATTCAAATTTTTACTGATATCTTCGTGTCCGTGTAATAAGTAAATGGAAGACACAGGCTCCTGAAACAGTTCTTACTATCTTAGGAGCCTGGGTCGACACTTTGTTTTGTATTTTTTTTGGTGAAAATAAATGATTTATTTATTTATTTATGTACCTTTCGTTGGATATATTATGGTGTTCCTATCAACAACAATAATTGATGATAGCGTAGAAAAACATATAAAAGCGCAGAAAAATGTATGTAAAATCTATTTTTTTATAATGGTCTCTATGTAGGTACGCCATACTTTTAATCCCTCGTTGGCGTTACTCCATACAGTTGTTAGTGATCTATCTAGCGGACAAAAAAGTCCGCGGACTAAAATCACTCGTCTGCGCAGGACATTATGGGCAACAAATTAAAAAAATGTAATTTTTTTATATAAGTAGATAATATGTACTTAGGTATTTTGGCCTGGAAAGCAGATTCGGATAAGATGTCATTAACGAAACTCCAACTAAACTTGTCTTACACATATAAAATCAGTTAGATCATTAAATAAAATCTTAAGAATTATAAAAATAATAAAGGTCATTGCAAAAGTTCGAGAAATTTCGTTGCAGTAACAAGATATTAACGCTAAAATAAATTAAAGTGAATATTTTCTTTGCCTTTGATGTTACATTGTATTAAGAAATATTTTTCATGGCAGATCTCACGGCCTACATGTATTTGGGACTAATGACTATTGTGTCAAGATTACACTTTCCGTGCTAAATTTGAATAAATTAATGATATCTTATACACTACTATATCTTAATTATAACCTTCTAGTTAATTTTGCAGAGATTCCGACTTATATGTAATAAGTATGTAGGTAATTGTAGTTTGAGTTGTTAGTTGTTTCTCTTGTACAATATATTAGATGAATGAACCATAAATACAAATAGGTTTAAACATTTGTTCATACTTTTCCGCTCTACATAGGCCAAGTTAATCGTTAAAATAGAACTAAAAATTTTATTGTAAGACTGGTCTAATCAATAATTAATAAAAGCTGATATTATTTCTGTGGATTCATAAAAATTGTATGATAATTTATAATAATAAAACTAAGTCAGTAATATACCTAAAGGAATAACATGACTCTACCTTTGAGTATGGGAGTGTAGATTATATTTAATTTATTTATTTATTTCATTTATTTCAGATTAATTTAATATCCATATATTTGTTAGTAAAATGGCCTTAAAAACTATGTTAGTATTATAATTCTTATATATATGAGTAGAGATAATTGAAGTTCTTAATATGCATATTGGTTTGGTTACAATAAAAAAATATTTTATGAAGGTTTATTGGGTAGGCCGTAGGTTACACCACCATAATTATAAACAAACACATAATTCAATTTAAGCTGTATATTCTGGCCTTGTCAAATATTAGTAAAATATGCAAATAATGTAGCAGTAACAGTAGGTACCTATATATTATTAAATTTTTACGCATCAATATCTATTTTTATTTATATCTGATTTGTAAAGTAAATCTAAAATATTTTTATAAGCATAGTTATACGTTTTAAGATGTGTAGGTATATTTTCTTAAATAATGTAAAATTAATTATGATCCTACCAATTAATCTGACCAATCAAAGATATGCTTCCTACATCTACAAATACATATGATTCCATACTACGTACACATTAGGTAAATCTATTTCATTTTATTTAGGTAATACATATATCTTATTATCTTAAGAGCCACATCACATGATATTATATTATACTCTATCATTAGAATCCCACTCGGATACTGACGATTCGAATAAAAGATCGTTGAATAAATTTATATCACACAACACAAAAAGCAGTATCAATTCCCATTATTAAAAAATAACTTTATTTTTAATAATACACGATATTGTCTGTGATATTGCTATAAATCTTAGCCAGGCGTTTTAAAATTTTAAATATAACGATGTTTAGTAGCATTTAGTAGAAATTAGGATTAAATAATAAATAAATAAATATTTTGGGACAATTTTCACACACGGCACGATCTGATCCCATACTAAGCTTTCGCTTGTTTTATGGAAACCAGATGGCTGATAAACATACATAGATATATAATTTTAAATAAATAATTATATAGATAATTAACACCCAGACACAGAGCAAACACCTATGTTCATTACACAAATATTTGCCCCGGGTGGGGAATGAACCCATGACCTCTGGCTTGGAAGGCAGGGCCACTTCCAACCAAGCCAACCGGCCAGTCAAAATTTGACTTGATTTTTTATCATCTTTGTTATTATTAGATTAATTATCAAAGCTATTAAAATATATATCTCAATATTACCTAGTTATATAAAAACCATGTAAATTTTTAAACTACTGATAAACATTCAAGTTTACATAGTACTAGCTTTCCACCCACGACTTCACCCGCGTTTTCAAAGAAAAACCCGCATAGATCCCGTTCCCGTGGGATTTCCGGGATAAAATATATCGTAAATGTTAATCCAAGTTACCATCTTTATGTGTGCTAAATTTCATTGTATTTGCGTAAAGGAACACATACACATACAAATACATCCATCCTCACAAACTGTCGCATTTATTATATTAGTAGGACTAGTAGGAAGGATAGGATATGTCATATGATATAATACTATACTAGTTAGTACTATATTATTCTATTTTGAATATCGATAAAACCTTACCTATTTTTTATCATACAATGCAACTAACAGCATGTTAATCCTTTAATTCTTTGGTTCCATTCCATTAATAATTTGACAGTTTTATCTGTTTGCGGATTATAACACAGAAGTTAATGAGACGAAACGTTTAATTAACCATAGGTTTTGATCGCAATTCGCAACCTTTGATAACGGAATTGTAGTCTATATATATCTATATTATTCATTTTATAGGAAACCAAAACAAAAACAACAAATATTAATTGTATAGGTTATATTAAACTATTCAAGCATACATAATCTTCTGTGTCATATAAACGTTATCAGCAAAATTCTTAAGAGATTTATCGTGGTACAAATTTTACAGTACAACCGTTGGCAGGCGCTAGAATTACGCTGTATGGATCGCTTTCCACCTTATAAGAGCTTGCAGGCTCCAATTTGTATTTATGTACTACCTGAGCCAAAGCTGTTCGCATTTGCATCATTCCATATCGCTTTCCTGTAAACAATAGTATTTCGATTATATAAAAAGATACTTAAATTTGTAATAAAATATAGTTTTTAATAGTATACATTAGTTGATTGACTACTAAATCACAAAAATTATGTAATAATGTCAAATTAATTATTGCTGATAAATGGGACGGTCGTACGTTACTGTAGTCACGTTCACGCACGCTTAAATTAACTTTGTTTTGTGTGAAATGATAACAGGCTAACTATTTTACCTATACAAAACCGGGGTCCTTCTCCGAAAGGCAAGAAGGTAAATTGAAGATTATCATTGTCCGACGACGCGTTCATTCTCTCGGGACGCCACTTCTCAGGTTCAGGGAATATCTTTTCGTCATAATGTATTGCGATTGCATTTACAAATACTGGTATGCCTTTTTCAATTGTAACGTCATCGTTAAGTTTATACTCCTTATTACATATTCTATCCAGGTAAGCAACTGGTGGATATTTACGTAGTGTTTCTGAAAAACAATCGAATATAAGTTAAACAATTACCAAAGCTATCTACCAAATAATAAAAAGGACGAATAAAATACAAGACATACCATGAAGACAGGAAGATAAATATTTCAATTGCATTAGTTCATCATACTCTAAAATGTCTTTTCCGGTTGTTTTATGTGCTTCGTCGATCTCTTTGAATAACTTTTCCTGCAGGCGGGAAAAAGTAAGCGATTATTTTAATTTTCATGCCACAGTGAGCAGTTATTTTATAGTGCTATTATAAATTTTTGTTGAGTACCTGTTCTTCAGGGTGGTATGCAAGTTCATGGAGGCAGTAAGAAAGTGTGGTTGATGAAGTTTCAACAGAGCCTAATATAAATACAGCAACTTGCGCTAACATCAAGTCGTCAGCGAATTCTGAAAATGTATGTAAGTACTAGAGTCATCATATGTAACTATTTATATTAGGTACGTATACGTTTGGTGAGTAATATTAGAGAGAAAATTATTGTTTAAAAATAATACAATTTTGTGATATGAAATTGATTTATAATAATTAATGTGAAGTGGAAAATTGTAAAATAATATCCTTACGAGTTCCTGCGTTCGCGGGAAGTTTGAGGTTCTCCTTTAATTTCAGCAAATGATTAACGAGATCCTTATCGCTGCTCGTTCCCTTTGATTTACGTTCGTTGACGACATTCCAAAATATTTCTTTAATATAATTAGAAGCGCCAACTGAGAAGAACTTTAATCTGTAATTACATTAAATTTACATTAAACAGTAGTTCATGTTATAATAATCACAAGAGTTTTTTCAACTGTTAAACTGTTGTGTTAATAAATCGAATAAAATTGTACCCTTTAATTCGAAGATAAGTGAATTTATTTTAAAAAATCTAGGTTTGTATTTATTTTTGTTTGCTACGGACTCAACGTTGAAGTCGATAACTTCTATAAAAAATGTATGAATATTGTTTTCCACTGTTTCTTCTTTTTTAATTGATTAATTATAGAATCTTTTATGAGAATTAACGAGTATACCTTCGTAGGTGCCAGCATTGAATAGACTTTGTGCTATGTATTTGTATAAAAATTTAATTATTGACTCTTTCCATATCTATGTATGGAACATTCCCAAGAGTACTCACGTACATCATGTGAACATGAGGACAATACATTTGACGCTATGGGGAAATATTTTCAATTATTTTTTTTATAATATTCTAAGTTCATTTGAACCGAATAAACATAACATACCTTAACAAGCATGCAATTGCGGGCATGAAAAATATCATGGTGAACTCTAGACCACGCCAAAAGGTCCATTTCACCATGTGGCTAGTAATTGCCCATAAAGGCGACGGATGGTCGTTGAGCACGCTCACTCTTAGTCCGAAAACGCTATATGCCACTGTGTCTGATGTGTACATTGAAAACAGTTCCTAGATAAATAGGAAGAACTTTATTCGTAATACAGTCAGTAACAAAAGGTCAGTACGATATCAATACCGCAAATAATACCAGACACTAAAAGAAATTATATTTGGACTCTGTTATACAATATTCCATTTCACAATTTCGCAGAATAAGGTTTGATTTTTTACTAGGGATGAAATTTTTTTACGAGAGCCATTCAACATGTACCAATCCAATACATATTTTAAGTGTTATGTTATGTAATAACTTCCATCCATTTTAATACGAACTTACAAATAGAGCTTTAAATAACATACGTATATTCTTATATTGTTTAAGGAAACTAATCTCTCTTCCAACCATATTTGTATTTATACATAAGTATAATAAAATTTATACTTTACCTTTAAGTTTACACTTTTCTTTCCTTTAATGTAATGTTTTTCAATCCTGTTGATTAGCTGCGTTGAGTTGATATTCATCAGTTCTGTGATCTTCTTCAAACGTAACGATGTAAACATTGGTGATAGTTCGTGTCTCATAGCTGACCATATTGGATTCTAAAATAAGATTATTAGTCATTAATTATAGTAAACTAATGTTTTTAGTGGGTTATTTCATATGTGTTACACTTATAGGTAGTAACGTTAATTTGATGATATGTTAGTTATTTTTTAAATGTGTCTGGCAAGATGTAAGAACCATGAAAACTGTCCGGCTCTTGAGGTAACATCTTTTTATACGTCCCCAAGTAACATATATAAAATTTAGTTTTTAAACTATAATGAAAGTTAGGTAAAATTTTATAAATCTTTACTACCTGTTTCCTGCCAAAGTAACCACAACCCAGACTTGATAATCGCTAGTCGTTCTTATCTGTATCGGAGACATATACAGAGAAACTTTCAACTTTCCTAAAGAAAGGAAAGTCTGGCCGTCGTGGGCTCTTAGATTATTAAATTCGAGATAATTAAATAGCGCCTGTCATCCCCTGTTGGCATAATTGTTTTAACGGGAATAGCAAGTCAATCAAACTGCATAATTTATAGAAACAATTTGACTTACCTTCACGGTGAAGAGGTTTAACGAACCCAGAGGATCCGAATATCCGGAGTATAAATATCTGTCTTGAAAGTATTCATGGTCTTTCACTAGGACCCGTCTCGCCAGTTCCGGCGTATTCACAAAGAGAACGGGCTTCCAAGCCAAAAATGCTCCCTCATACTCTCTTGAATACTTGTCTTTTAACGCGAAACAAAAGTCCCAAAAACTTTTTCTCATAATAAATCCTAGGTTACCGAGAGGAAATGTTGGCTCCTCATAAATAATACCGCGATCTTTCCAGTACTGAAATCTTCGATAAACAAACCAAACAAATGCAGCTATAGCGAACACTGTTATATATAATAACCATTGGAGTATTAAACTTAACATGCTGACGTCCATTTTCCTCAAGGGACCGTTCTTTAATGCGCTACTGGCTTTGCTTACGACCGGCTTTTAATGTAGGTATAAATAATGTTTATCATTAATATCAGACCACCCATATTTGTCATTGAATAAAAAATTAAGTATTTGCTATTGATGCGTTAATTTTCAGATGATTATAGTTTATCGGTTAACGTGATAACTGATAGTGATTTAGACGGATTGAGTATTCCGTCTTTGTTGTTATGTTAATTTTCTGCCTATATTGTGAATTGTGATGCGAAATTTCATAGTCTGGTGTAGTGGTTGTAAATACGACTGCAATGGTTAGGTGTTAGTCCTACGCTAGATTTCCAATTTGGGCACCCATATGTGTGCCTTTTTCTACGAGTTAAATAGTTATTACGGCACGGCCGCGGCGGAACGGCATCTGTGTCACACTATTTCTATACTGCTTTTAATCCATTATTCCGCAACGCCGTACAAAAATCATGGAGACAAGGGGAGAAAATCTCTACCTGAACATTCGAATTCTCATCTGCACTCAGGTTAGGACAGCTTACAAGTGACGTCATAATGCTGAATCTTATTATTTTATGCTCTTATATCGTTCTAGATAGGTCACCTGTTGGGTCAAATGACCCATAATTTTTTCAACACGGGCCTGTAGTCTATCACATGTTGCGGTAAAATGCCATCCAAGTTGTATGCACACAACACAGTTGAGGGGAAAAAATTATAAAAAATTACAATATTTAGTAAGTACAATTCACAGATCAAGTAAAATATTTTTTTTAAATAGGTACATGTCATAAAATAAATTGAATCTAAATCATAGTACAAATAAATATCTCAACAATATAGCTACAACACATTAAATCTCATAAAATACAGTTAAATCAATAAATACCTTTCAATCACATAAAATAAAATTCATTATATACATTCCATCACAGTAAGTATAACAATAAATTATGTCTAACAATCATTAAAGTATCTAAGAAACTATGGAAGTCAAAGATTAAATTATCAAAAATTCACTCAATTCATAGATCAAGTAAAATATTTATTAAAAATGACATTATTTAAAGGGCCAATTGAGTAACAAAACAATAGGTACAACTTATTTCTTTTCTATCGCCCGTATCGGTATTTCGCCAGGATTATTTGGGACGGCCACGCTTCTTTTTTTCTTGTGGAATCCATTCCAGGGCTTGCCTGGTTATATGCGAGGTGTTCCTTCTTAGAGTGTGGCCAATCCATGTCCATTTGCGGCGTAAAATTTGGAAGAAATTTTACGCCGAATGTTCCATTTATAACAGCGTTTGATTTGATTTAGTCATTACGTCATCATAAGAGCATCGGGTATTTACAACGAACACGCGGTGGAAGTAAATAATATGTACAATATTATTTTCCTTGTAGATTATATCCTCATAATAATTATTAAAGCTTACCTGTGATTAGGAAAACGTATTTTTCTCTACTCATTTTTTTCTGTTAGACTCAATTATTTCTGAGTACCTTATACATACTCACTCAGAATCTATATTAACTGTTTTTCCTTTAAAATTCGATTCACAAAGTTTCCAAATCAACAATATCGTTGTCTTCCTGAAACTAAATAATAAAAAATAAAAAAAAAATATCGAACTTGTTTCTAAGCTCATTTTTGTATTTTTAAGATTCCTAAGAGCAATTATCTCAAAACGGTCACACAGTTACGAGCAGTTATCATAGTAGATAAGTGAATCGTGACAAGGAAAAATTTTGTAGCGATACGCAAAAAAGAAAAGTCGATGAATGTAGAATTGTAGAGTCGTAAGATATATCTGTATGGAATAAAAAGCTTTTTTGACAGATTTAAAAAAAATCCATAAATATCATCAAAAACTACTTCCGAGGTCTGAAACTACTGCTCTTTTAGAGTTAATGAAAAGGTGAATTATAATTACTCTAACAAGGAGATAATATCAATTGGGAATATTAACACAGTTACTCTCATATTGATATAATGTCTAATTTCCCTCAGGATACAATGATTATTTCATTTTCATGTATAAACGCTTGTATTTATACAAGTATATTATATTACATGTTTGCTGTTCTGAACTAGAATTATTGCTAAGTTTGTTCGACATCTGCCAAGTATTTGAGTCTTCAAATTATCTATGCCTATTTTCAGCATAATTTCTGGACACGACTTTTATATAAATAACTAGCCTCCGCCAGCGGCTTCGCCCGCGTAGTCAAAGAAACACCCACGTAGTTCCCGTTCCCGTGGTAGGTATATACGGGATATAATCTATTCTATGTTATTCCTCATATATCTCTGTACCAAATTTGAAGTAAATCCATGCAGTACTTTTTGAGATTAGCCCTGATATACATACATAGATACAGACAGAAAAACAGAAAAAATTCTAAAAACTATATTTTTGTCTTCGTTATCTATTGTAAATCACGCCCCAAAAAAATATTCAATGTAAAGTTTTGACCTTCCTACGATTTTATTATATGTACGTAATAGATAACATTAAGAATAATTGTCATCATTACACAACTTACCAGAATTATCAATGAACTCGTTAAGAAGAGATTGTGATATAAAGTCCATAGTCCAACCCAATCTGTTCTAATATAACCCTCAAACATTAGCTCATAAATTTTAAATTTATTCGCAAATTACCTACTGTGAATAAACACTGAACGTGCTCATTTGAATATTTCATTGTTTTTTATTACATTGTTATTGTGTTTCAGTAACTGTAACTTTCTGATATCAAGTAGTAGGTAATCTCGAAGACAGAAAAAGCCATAATTTTATTTTTGTGATTAATTAATAAAATTCAGTAGGTACATAATGCATATATTAAAAATATTGTATCATATAATGAAAAATTTGTAAAGCTGTATTTGTAGCTGTAGCTTACGTAACTTGAACATAAATATCACTACATACACTAACATAACACTGAGCGTGTCTCCAGGGCATACACGTTTATTAACTTGAATAAGAAACAATTATACTAAGGTTGTTTTTTTTTATGGTCATCGGTATAAATTAGGCCTATTTCAAAATACAAATATAACTAAAGTACTATCTAGAACTCTACACCTGTGCACAACCTGTGTACACAGTCGTGGGAAAATTTGAATACTAATTTTATCTATGTCAGTAAAGAAGACGAAAAAATTATTCTTCCTACGATATATTTGTTTATTTTTCGCGAACAATCTAAGCCGTTTCTTAAACTACTCCTCAAATTACTCCTTTTAACAGCGTCGTCTGCCAGTTAATGCCCTATTCAATATTTAATAAAAATGTGTTATTTCGTATAATAACCGCATTTCTGGAACTTAGGTTAATCTCGATGACAAGCACTCACACACATATAAATATAATACTTTATTTTGTAATCTAAGAGTGCATTATTCCACTACAACTATAGTTATATACTTATCATTCAAGTAGTGCGATGGCACAGACGATGTAACATGACCGCAGTTGAGCTGAGACTTTATGTGCTTTTGAAAGCACAGAGCTGTACCAAAAACGCCTACTTCAAGACTCCGAATTATTATTGTAATTAAAAAAATCTTACATAATTCCTGAATAACATAGATTTTTTCATCATCATTAAGCATAGTGTATAACGTGAAACATAATTAGTAGTGTAAATGTAAATGATTTACTTTTTCGTTGTTTCGAAATAAAAAGATTTTTATTGGAAGCCGAACCATTTAATAGTGTAACTAAATTCCTTTAATAATTTTGTTTTAAATAACCTTACAATACTTAATTATAACCCATAGTTTACAATAAGAAAAATAAGATTAAAAGAAAATTCTAATAACACTTATTGTACATAATATTTCATTCGTAATGATACATTTTGTTCTACTTTCCTTAGTTTAAAAGGCATTTCCGAAGTAATCTACTTTGGGGATCCATTTTGATATCTATTTTCGTATAAATATTATAAATTTATGCATTTTATAGAATATATACTTATTTATTACAAGCAAAGCGACCTACTTATTACTTACATTATAAATAATAATTCCTCATAGAGTAGAAGATTAACATTGTAAATATCTCTACTTGATATGAAGCTTTTATTACTTAAAAATGTATTGACAATGTATCTAAACTCATTTAATTTACGTTGTTTGGACTTATATTTCCTTGGTTTACACTATACTATAGATATATTGTTCTATTATGGTATACATTAATCTTTATCCTTAATTAAGAACACACTCAATATTCTACATTGACAGATATAACTACGAATAATTGCTCCAATGACCCTTCGAATTTAGAATCGTAATGGAATGTCCAAGAACAATTTCATGTGCTCCCCTATATCGGTGATGGAGCGGTCGTCGATCGCCTGCTAGCTGTCCGTGTCGTTGACGTCATCGATGTCGTCGTCGAGGGGTTGGCTGGTCAGCGCGGCCCAGAGCGGCGAGCGGGCGCCGAGCTGCGCTGAGCCCCGCCGCTAGCTGTCTCGAGCGCAGGCCGCCGCGGTCACTGCAGCTGTGCCTACGGCGCCTATTGCACTGAACAAGATGGTCCCCACTTCGCGGTCGGGCGTTATTTCCACCTGAAACAATTTTGTACGCCATAATACATCATTGACATTCAAGGTAGGTATCAGTTTGACATTTAACGGGGATATTTAAGCTACTATCGGTACGTCGTCGTCCATAATATTCCCTTCCTGTAATATAAAACTTGTTCCTCATGGACTGAACTGACTGTTGAATTTTTAAATAACTTCTATACGATCTGAGCGTCCACATGTCACTAAGCCAAACGCCATTTAATAAAAGGAACGAGACATTGGGGACCACAGACCTAATCTAATCTATGTGGACAAGTCAAAAGTGGCCATATTGTCACGATCCGCCTTACATATTAACGTAGCGCCAAAGTTAGAATAATATTTTTAGAAATTTATTCCTTTATCAACTTCTATCTAATTGTTGCAAGCAATTTCTTTTTATAAAATTTCTAGCGTTTCTGTTTCATTCTGGATACCTATTGATTATTAGTATGGTCTATGTGAATGTTCAAATACAGAGGTAAACTTTTGTTAAACTGTGTTTATGTACATAAACAGTCTACGTGCCAATTTCTAATTGAATAGAAAGGAAATTCACTCCTTTTACTTGTGATAGTGTTGTTTGTTCAGGATCGGAGCGTTCTTCCAATACTGTGTCCAGTTCGAGCGTGGGCGGCGGCCTGGGGGACCTCACTAGGCTGACAGCCCTGGCCCTGTTCTTCACTGGAGACAAACGCACCACTGATAGCTCCCCACGGTCCAATTCACAGTTCCGTCGACGTGCGCGTTCTCTGAAAATCGTAGGTTTAATTTAATCGTATACTTAATTATAGCTACCTACAGTGTTTAGGCGTGTTTGCTTAAACTTTTATCTTTTACAAATTCAATTTGTTCAATATAATTTTTGTCCTAACGTTCGCAACACTTTACAGCCAGCTTTGCTTGTATAGTACGATCGCGATAGTCTTCAGATAATCTTTTAAAGTTGAATATTTAAAAGTCCTTATCTTTTAAAAAGCTAACTCTCCACAATATTTAAAAATACTAACTGTAAGCTGGAGCTAAGTGTGGATAAGTATATTTTAAGTTAAAGCAAAATTGGATATCGATTTCACGGATACTATGCCATAAAATGTTTAGCGAATGTATACAATTTAAAGCAGGCGCTGCGTATATATTTCAGAATCTAAAATAAAAGTTTTACAAACAATTTTAAATGATGAAAGATATTGGACCGAAATGAACCCTAATTCAATATTCGTAAATGAGAAAATCTTTATAGTGCGCTTATGGATGCAAAAGCTGTAGCATGTACTAAATTTTTTTTCGCGGCAGACATGTTATTAATGTTGAAATTTTGTGTGTTAAAATATTGAATAAAACACACTGATTATAAAACAAATACATGAAAACATAGAGAGATAAAAATACGATCACCAGTCAATTATTATTAGAATTAATTCCAGGAGAAGTTTGGTGCGTTATTTTAGAAATACATTAATCACTGTATAATAACAACAATTTCATAGGGAAAACCAGCCTTTTCCTCAAAGAACTCTGTAAACACGCACAGCCCAATAAATTCCATTGTTTCCGAAACAATGCATTGAACATTGAATGTCCGGTGACACGGCGTATAGATGCGGTCACCCTTCCGTAAAATGACATGGAATAGATATGGGAAAGTGCCAAACGTCAATGTGGACGCAGGTGGAAAGGCTTCCCTACCTACGCGAGATTTATCACACGTCCACTTGTAATGCCGGACCATTTGAAAATGTCTGTATTTCAAGACAATAAATTCGCAAAATAATAAGTTACATTTTTGTTTAGAACAATAAACTTTTCTGAGTGAATTTTATGGAATGTATACTTGTTTATGTTAAATACTATTAATGTACAATTAAGGATATTTTATAAAATAATTAAAAACAAAGTACCCAAGGGTAGTAACTACCTATTATCACATAACATTTATAGGCATGTTTTAAAGCATTTTTGATTTTTGAATTATCTCATATTGCTGCGGGGAATATTAAAGGTTAAAAGTCATTATTAATAATTACTTTTCCCGGCCATAATTTTTATTATATTATACCTGGCAAGTTTAGCTCTTCGTCTCAAACAGCATATCACAGTCAGAGCTAGCAGGGGAAAGCCGAAAATACACGACACAATAGGTATAACTATAGACTCCGGTGTTACTGAAACAAAAGATACAAGTTATTTATTGGCACCTTTGATCAAAGAATCTATCGGCACAGTGGTATCGGGCACAAAGAAATCAAGGCTTAGCCACATAACAAAGGATAGTAAGAAATAATAAATGTTTGGGTGCGCTTTATGATGTTCAGAGTCCAGTGGCGATCCGGCCAAATATTTTTATTGGCATAGCTCTACGAGATAAATCGTATAGCAGAATTTATGTTGTTTTAAAAAGTTGAACTATTTTAGCTGTATTTTCAGTTATGTTCTATCGAATGTGTTTATATTTTTATGGGTAGTCAGATAAATGTACCGTAAACCACGCAGTTATTTTTGCTTCTGGCACGTACATTTGTTTGATGCATATGATTAATAGACAAACTCTTTGTTAAAAAGTCAGTACTCTGAAATTGTAGATATGGAAAGTAAACATGAAATTCGTGGGTACACTATGAAGCACGATGAAAGAAACAACAACGCGTGCACCTATTATGGTAAGATAAGACTGCCTAGGAGATAATCACATGAAATTTGTAAAGGCAAGCTACTTCTTAGTTCAGCTGTTGTCTACGAAAAGGCTTACTGATGAAACCACTTAATTTCTATAGATAAAACCAATGTCGTAGCGACTTTCGATGCTTAAATTATAATTTTAATATACAGTAGACAATCAGTTTGTCCCCAGTATCATTTAGCGGTTGTAAAAGTATGTCGTCAGCGTTTATTGATTGTATGCGGGTCGTGGCAACCGCCCGAATAATTTGCGACTTACCGGTGGGGTAAATGATGATGGGCGGGCGTTTATTATGCGTTGATTTAGCAACTGTAATGACATTGCTCGCCGTTGTGCTCGTAGTTGGGGTTGAGTTGTTGCTAAATTGGTTCATACTGTTCAGCGTGTTTGCCATACTTGCACGTGTCATCATACTGAAATACATGTTCATATACCTCTAGTATAATATCTATGATAAGATAATTGTAATGAAATGTCAATTGATATTAGTTATGGAAATTTTGCCTATAATTAATTAAAGTAAGTTCTTAAAAGAGTTTACTGAATAGTAAATAGAAGAAATGAGTAGGTACCTAAATGAGTCAACGCGGCAATGGTGTCTTCTTGTACCATGTTATTAAACGCTATTTAAAGTTGTTAAATTTTTCTGTTAATTAACTTATTTCTATTGGAATTTTAATGCACCGCGAGCGTTTATTTAGCATTCAATTTTTATTTAGATAATGATGATAATATTTAATATATAGGTTAATAGCACAGAAATTAACCCATAGTTCAAGAAAGAAAGTGTATTTGAAGCTCTTTATAAACATTTAGAATGTATATTGGATGCGATTCTTTAAGCTCAAATAAGTAAATAATATAATCTTAATTGATTCTGCTGGTCATAAATATATATATATATATAAACCTGGTACTATAAAAGTATTTGCGTGCACACTTTGCTTTTGCTCTACATTACCCGACCCGAGGGAGATCGAAGTACGACGGTACGACCGAGGTGCCAGTCCATAAATATTCATATTATATTGGTAGGAATACTTTTTACCCAATCGCTTTTCTGAGCAACAATTTATTCCTTCTCATTTAGTATTGACAACATTCGAATATTTCTTCTACCTGTCTTCCCGCGTAACATCTACCTACGTATCAGATATTTACACGTTTCAGTTTTAATTTCGTCTTGCAAAACCATCGTAAAACCTTTTGAAGTAAATACTCGGTCCAATATTTCTGCATAGCACTCGAAGTTCACTGATGGATGAGGATCACGAGAGCTTCGTCCGAAATTGAAAATTTAGGTTGTCTACTTTTCAACTATCGGCTAGACATGATCGGTATTTCATTTCGAAATATCTCCAGTATGTTTTTTGAAGAAGGTTAAGTTTTGATAATCCCTAGGTTTACTGTTGAAATGTTCCTTTTATTTTTTAAACAGATTTTCATGAAACGTTGTCGTTCTTTGGAATTCAATTGAAGAATTATTTACTTATTTATACTTTATGATTTATTTGTATTTGTACCTATATATTTTTGAAAAACTTATAGTTTTTATAGATATTAGTGAATTGTAAATTATTGTTTTTTTTTTATAAAACTTACTTATCACTGGTAATATTTAATACATAGTGAAATAGGTCTTAATATTTTTACCATTACATGTAGGTACATAATAATTTACAAAGTATATTTTAAAGGATTTATTTTATTTTTATGATAAGTGATATCGTAGTATTTTCTAGGGTTTGATTTTACGCGAGTATTATACATTTAGAAATTAAAGACTTTTTAACGGATTTTAAACGCGGTTTATTCATTATATTATTTTCCGCTTACGCTTCACGCTCGCTGTAAAGTGTTCGAAACGTCGGGAAAATAATAATATAATGAATAAACCGCGTTTAAAATCCGTTAAAAAGTCTTTAATTTCTAAGTGATATCATTTTAACATTCATAAGTTAAATGCTGGTTAAATTCTAATATGTATTACGTTTAATGTGTATAAGTGGTAGGTAAATTTATTTTCTAAAAAGGCTTATAAACTTCAACGTCATACTTTATTAAACATTATTCAAGCGAATTAGAGCGAAGCTACACGACACGTAAATATTTTACATAGGTTTGAGACAAAGCGATTGAAACTTTAATGATTCTTTCTGTGAATTAAAATAGAATTGCCTAAATTGTTGTTACTACTCTTCATAAACGTAGTTTTTTTTAAATCTATGTACATTTTTTTTCTTTTGCGTCTTGTAAATTGATATAAGCTTTCGCCTTTAAACATTTCAAATTCCATAAACGATTTCTAGTATGTCTAAAAGGTAAATAAAATGTTGTTAAGGCTTAAGTTGCAATAGCAAGATGGAAGAAATGAAGTAGCTAACTCTACATTTAAAATATATTATGAAGGAAAATGTACTGTCACCGAATACGAACCATAAAATATCGTTTCACCGCATTAAAAATAATGAATGTCTTGAATTTTTGTAGCAATTCACGATATGATAATTTTGAGTATATGATAATTTAAGGAATCAATAGACACTAATGATTATTTCTGTCATTTATAGTGTTATACTTGGCTGTATGAGAAGGGTTTGTTTTTTCGCATGTATGTAGAGATATCATAAAAAATTACAATAAGACAATCAAACCTATTAAGACAATCAAATTAATATCATGTATCGTAATTGCTTTCAAGCATTTTAATAAACTTTTGAAACTGAGAAAACTGAGAGAGTTCTGAAAGGTAGGTATCACAATGTAAGGTATAGTTAATTAATGTGTAGAAACATTCTGCGCAATTTAGGATTTACGTCATGGGTTTGCTAAACCCCTCGGTAATAATTATCACCCGTGACTTGGCTCGCACGAAATCTTTGTGGGTATGTTTACCAGTTTTCACAAGTTATTCTTATGTTTTGAGATACCTGTAAATTCAGTATTTTAATTTATCCCAAAACGAATTGTTATTACAGTATCTTCTTTTTGTAGCAGGTTTTCAATGTACAAATACAATCACACCAGATTTTTTTTGGTCACGTATACGTATATTATATCCAATCCTAGAATAGAATTGTTCTTATTTACACATCATGATTTCCAAAAAAAGGAATATTGAAGAAACTGTCGGCCCAGAACTCAGAAGCCTTTTTGTAATATCTATAATTGATAAGTTAGCATTCCATACTGAATATTCAATTCTATTTTTGTGACATTGCCTTTTGTGCTATGAATAAGTCTTGAATAGAAATTCAGTTGTATTTTATAAAGAAAACTCTACATTTATAAATTATCATGTAATTTGATTCTTGAATGAAACACACACAGTTCCTCTCTTCAGTGCAGAATTTAATAAGATGGAGTAATATTTATATTCACTTAGCAGAGTAAGTTGCATCTTAATTTTCCTCGCAATTGAATAACGGTTCATATACATACTTTTGGTTACACTTTTTATTGTTGCTTCTAGTATGAAACTGCACTTAAGAAAAATATATTGTTTTCACAAGTTAGATTTAGATATGTAATTTAAGTCTTTTTAGTATAAGTAGGTTGAAGTCATTCTTGTAAAATATCATTTCATTTTTTTGTTTCTACAAATAGACTATCATACTTAAGTAATTGTGATTTAAATATCTTACATTTACTTATAAATTGCGAAACGCATTCATGCACATATTGCTAAAATAAGAAAAAACTTATTATCGGGCTACTATTGAACACATCATTGCGAAACAGATTGTATAATATAGATTTTCGTAAACGAGAATAGCGTTCTCAGAACTTTGCTAAACTAAGAAACCGTTTACAGTTGATTGTGATGTAGCGATTTCTGTTACGTACTTCCCGAAAGCTTAAACTGTAACACATTACACGCTATTACTGAAAGTACTTCGCTTAGAACAAGTTTTTAACGAGTTTATAGTTTTTGTGTAGGTATTTCTATGTTTTATTGTGTTAAAACGCAAATAGCAAGCTTGTTTGATGAAAATAATACATATAAAGCAATCTATACTAATATTATAAAGCTGAAGAGTTTGTTTGTTTGTTTGTTTGAACGCGCTAATCTCAGGAACTACTGGTCCGATTTGAAAAATTCTTTCGGTGTTAGATAGCCCATTTATCGAGGAAGGCTATAAGTGAAACCGCGGAGAACAGGTAGTTCATTATATGATTAAATATTATTTTATACAAAAGCGGTACACGATTGTCGAAAATAGTATGAAAGGTCTAGATCGGATTACATGATAGGCAGAAGGGACGCATACGCTTTATATTTAATACCTATCAATACATTCTGCATATTACATAATGTAACATTTTTAATTATATCTAAACACATTTGGAAGTTTGCAACGATTCTTTTACCTACACTTTTACTTAATGCTCTTTATTTCGAGTTCTGTCCACCGGAGTCGCAGACATTATAGTACAGTAGCTGTATCCTAGGAATTTGAGAAAAATGCGGGTGTTTTGTTACGATATTGCAATACTGTCGCACAGCTGAGCCCGTTGTCTCGCGTTTAACAAAATACCGACCATTTCCTGCAATTCCACTGTGCCCTGAGACAAGGCATCCACTGTTGACAAGCATATTTTATTACAATAGTTGTTAGCGACTTATCTTAAATATTCTCAGAGATTTAATACTCTTTCGTTTGTGTTGGTTTAATTTTGAATGAAAGCTGAACGCTTTTTATTCTATATAAGACTTTTTATGTATGTATTTGAAATTCAGAAACTTTTATTCGATTTCAAAAGGTTAAATTAAGTCTCAGAACATACCAAAAACTGAAAAGAGAATCTGTACAAGTTGCAATGACAGAACTGTCAATAAAGTAAACGGAATTTTAATTTGAAACCAACGTAGGTATTAAAAGAAGCAAATAAAAACGAATCGTTATATTTATTTTCAGTAGTTCCTCGTTATATATTGCATTAAATTTAAACGCAACACAACTAACACAGCAGAACGATTATTCTCAATTATTTTATCAACCTTTTTATATTATTTCTAGCTCCTTTAAACAAATGAGGTAAAAGCAATAAGACTCAAGTAATAGTATTATGAAAATATTTTTTCTTCGGAAAATAGTGATCCGAAAGATAAATTTTCTTGAAAATCTATGATTTAATAAATATCTTAAAATTTTTTAATTTTCAACTTAGCAATCATTAAAATTTAAAAAGGAAGATGAATGGTCCGTTCTTATGTCACAGCAAGCAAAGTGGCAGGTAATTTTACCTTATTTACTTAGTAAAAAGTTCGGATTGAGAAGATGACTATTATTTTAAAACTAATTTTGTATAATCTTACAGGTGAGGATTGTGGATCCCGCCCGACGTAAAGCTCCCGCCCGTTTCATTAAAAAGTATACATGTGTCTTGGAAGCGGGAATCCAGTTCACCTTTAACCTCATTTTAAAAATTTATTCTATCAGCAACGTAACGGTAAATGCTCTTTTCAAATTTATATCTTTGTCTTTTCAATTACTTTACGTTCTTATTAACCTCTTGTTTCCACCTCACTAATTTGTACAATGTAGCCAATATAATTTTCGAGTTGAGCCTCCTCTAATTCCTAAAATATTCAGGAATTTGGCAGGGTTGTGTTACAGACATTACAAATTCCCACATGCGAGAATTTGGATAAACAATTTTTATATTGTTACCCTGGATATCAATTAATTGAAATATGTTACGTTTTTATTTTATAATTACACCACTTGAAGAATATTATTGACAATAAATTCGATTGCTAAGCCAAGTCATACCAAATGACTTAGTAATAGGTAGGAAATTTTTAATGAGTAGGAAATATTCATTAATGATAGGTATATCACAATGCTGTGAATAAATGTACATAAAATTCCATAATATAGTTGTAGTTTACCTCTTGTAATATTCTTTATGCCGAGGCCCAATTTGCTAATGAGTAGAGGGCTTAAGAATGCATTTTAAAATTGTAGACACCTGCGAGCGAGCTTTAGGAATTTATTAAAACAGTACGATTTGAACAAAAGGAAATGCTTGTTAAATCTTGTGTTTTAATTTGGGCATTTCAATTGTTACGAGATGATAAAAAATAATGGTTTCGACGTGAACCGGCAGATTTTCACATCATTAAACTCACCAATATAAACCGATGGCTATAGGGCAATAATCCACTCACAAGTATCAATAGAACTTACTAGAACTCAAAATAAACTTAGAACATTCGAATGTTTATTTTGGAGGGATGGAGTGTTACGATTTCGATAACGTCGCGGGTCGGGGACGGCGCGAGGCGGGCGTCCCCTGAAATGCCTCCGTCACACTGGAGCTCGAGTCAGCTAGATGGGAACAGAAACAAGGGGCACTGCATTTCGTCCACCGACCCGAATTCCCCGGCTATATTAAACGTAGCCGACTGCTAGCTGAACATGTCGAAAGAGGGAAGATTTAAGGCATAAGTTTTCGTGTGAAATCTTTGCCACATTACGATAGGATTTTGGAGAGTAATATCGGTAAACAGGTGTTGTTATTATCATAATTTTACACTACTGTTTTTACATTGTAATATATTTCAAATGTTTTTTTACAGAACTACTTTGCTTGTTAATATTTATTTAACTATTTTACTCACTCATTAAATATTTATTCATTTGTTTTTAATTGTCAGTCTACCTAAAAAATATACAAAGAAATTCCCTTTAATTTTTTTATTTGAGTATGAACGTGGACTTTATAAATCCCTTGGTCCTTCCTTCGTGTCTCTTCTATGTTGAATAAAGGCATGTACAATAAACATAATAAATATTTACATTGTACATGTCGAATAGAGTTGATTCATCAATTAATAGTGGTTTCAGAAAGTAATTGTTATGTCATCGTTTTTATAAATAATACTTTATAATGTTTTACGTACATGCACACAATACAGATTGAAGTAATGGTGATTGGTGGTTGTATTTTTTTTACATGTGAGCTAGAGAAAAAAAAAGTTTTAACGTTCCAGATTACGCCAAAAAGCGTTAAATAACATTTTATTATGAAGCTTTCACATAAAGAATAAAACAACGTACGGACATAATAAATGCTAATTCGTTGTAAACGCGTGCATTTGTGCGCTGAAAATCAACAGAAAGGAAGGGATAAAGTGGAATTATAGAGCGAGGGATTAAAACGAATTAAAATGCTAATTAATCAATGTTATTTTACTCAGTACGTAGTTGCATTTAAATGATGTGTTTTTTTTCGTGTATTTGCATTTGTCTCCAATATCCATTTAAACTTTGAAATTTTAACAACAAACTTCATTAAAATGAGGAATATAACACGTATACTTATGTTAACTTTATACCTACTTAATACTTAAAAAACGAATTTTTGCTACTTTATTCTTCTGATAAAATAAACCTAGTATTCAAGTAACCTAACACCCGTTTGGATAGCCCATTATAGCGAATAAAACGTCTTTGAAGTGTCTGTATTTCAAGTGTTGTACAATGAAATTACTTATTTTCCTCACCGTTTTCGCAAAAACTGAACGGTTTTTCGTTAAAATTTTTCTTTTAAGCGACTGACTCCCAAGTGACGTTCGATAACCCGAGAACTTATTTGGTAGCTTCTTTTTCAGCTTATTCGTTGACCGCCGTTGAACGAGTGACTATTACCCTTATCGCTCTAAAAGCTTTTAGTACTAGAACATAACATGGGTCGCTACTTTCATTATAAACCCCGCGCCCTATATAGTTCGGTATATTATTATCCCCGTGACAAGCGACGTTTACAGTCTATTAATTTTACAGTTTATTATTTAGCTCTCAATTTTAATGATATATTCTTTCTTATCTTATGATAATATCCTATAATATCTATATATAAAATCTGTCCACTGAAGATATCTAATATCACACTTGAATTCAAGTTATGACAGTTTTACTGCCACATAGGACTGAAATCTTAAACTTAGTGACTTTGTCTAGGAAAATCTTTCCGTAATATTTTTCAATGCAATTCTATCATTTAAGTGTTTGTGTTGTGAAATATCCAAAAGAATTAATTGAATATATATAAAATTCGAATATTTTACACCTATTACATTATAAAAGAAAATAAAAAATAGAGATCTCTACATTAATTGAAATGTGATTAATTAAAGGAAAATATGATTAATAAAAGAGTAATTTCCCAATCACTGTTCATATTTGTATTAATTATATTATGGTACTAGCTTCCGCCCGCGACTCCGTCCGCGCGGAAAAATTAAGATTTATTTTTTTTCTACGTATTTTTCCGGGATAAAAAGTATCCTATTTTATGCCCAGGGTAATAAGGTATAATTATACCAAGTTTCATCGAAATCGAACCGTTAGTTTTCACGTGATGCCTGAACATACAGACAGACAGACAGACAAAAATTTTTTTAATCACATATTTGGGCTTGGTATCGATCCAGTAACACCCCCTGGTATTTATTTTTTCAATATTTTCAATGTACAGAATTGACCCTTCTACAGATTTATTATAAGTATATGTATCTAAGATATAAAGGGTAGACTGGACGTGTTGAGTGTTATCTTTTAATTTAGAAACAGCGAAAATTCAATCAGAACACAAAATGGAAATGTTTATTCGATTTCAATGTAAAATCCCGAGCAGGAAAACCTTATGAGCATTTGAGATGAGAGACGGTAACGTACGTGATGTTACTTCCCAAACTAAGACTACCTTTGCCGAAAAGCTGGCGCTTTTCAAGTCGCTTCAGATAGTTGAATTGTCCCGGACTTGATTCTGTGCGTTATCATGTCAGAGCAGAATATGAAGGAGCTTTTGTGAGCGCTATGAAACGAATTTATTCAAAACTTCAATCGCTTCAAGAATATTTGATTCCATTCAGCTACCGATTCCGTCTGCTGAAGTATTTGCTATTTAGAATTAGTTCTCTATCGATTCCCTTATTGGTAAGAATAGTTATCAATTGTGTTCAATCTATTCACGAAAAGAAATGATGAAATTTAATAATCAAACCAGGTTAACGGCAAAGTTGCTAGAAAAATTTACCTCAAATAAAAATATTTTTTATACAAACCCGTTTTCATAAAACATTTCATTGTATTTGTACATTTATAAAAGCTTCTGTATATTTGTAAAAGATTCATTGTAATATTTTTATATTTGTAAAAGCCGATCGCGGTTTCGCTTACATTGAATTGTATTAATATATTATTATTTATATTTATTCAAGCATGTTCAAGCATGAAACGAATTTTGTAAAAAAAGACATATCGCAACTAATTGTGGAGAATTGGTTTAGCTACAATTTATAAATATGTACATTCAGCAAGTTATACATGTTTAGATATATGTACCTCTATAAAAGGATACAGGAATAAATAATGTAGTAATAATAATAATAATAAGGGCGTAGGGATGTGACGACCCCATCGCCCACGGTTGGAATATCTATTGTTTACGTGACAATAGATATTCCACCCGTGCAGTCAGTCAACCCGCAGGACACCTTGTGGCGTGGTGTCGGGGAGTAGCGACCCCGCGGGAACCGAGTGCTCCCGGGGGAGGCCCCTGTCTTCATCTCCGGCTTGCCTTCACCGGCCGGTCGGAGTGAAGCCTGACGAGGACAGGACCCCCACCTCTGGCTTGCCTTAACCGGCCGGCCAGAGTGGAGTCGCGAGAGCTTTTAGCTCGAAGGGTGGATGCGAATCGTAAGTGGCGAGTGGGCACGTGATGCTGGACCCTCAGGGAGCGCGTGATCGTAGTTTAAAGTCCAGGGACGCCTCTCCACCCTTAGCTGCTCACAATATGTTGCCCCCTTGTCGCACTATTGCAGCGACTTATTTCGGGGGCCCATACAGTGAGAGGGCGAGTCACCACCTGCCAACAAATTTTTACTTCTCTTAAGTAGAAAGGCAGGTGCCATAGTTTCCATAGTCCCCAATTCCAGTCCATGTAGCATCCCATTCCATAGCCCGGTTTATTTTGCTTCCATTTCTCACAATAGTCCTACATCGGCCGCGGACTGCCCAGGACTGTATCTCTATAGTGCAGTCATGGGCAGACTGCGGCTGGTGTCCCACAACACAGTAAAATTCTCGAAAGGGCCTCTGCGTGTTGGATCCGTGTCCCCACGTAAGCCTTCCAAAAGTCCGGGTACCGTCCTTCTGGTGGTACCCGAGTATTATGGAACCGAGAAACATAATAATAATAATAATAAAAGGGCGTAGGGATGTGACGACCCCATCGCCCACGGTTGGAATATCTGTTGTCTACGTGACAACAGATATTCCACCCGTGCAATCAGTCAACCCGCAGGACACCTTGTGGCGGGGTGTCGGGGAGTAGCGACCCCGCGGGAACCGAGTGCTCCCGGGGGAGGCCCCTGTCTTCATCTCCGGCTTGCCTTCACCGGCCGGTCGGAGTGAAGCCTGACGAGGACAGGACCCCCACCTCTGGCTTGCCTTAACCGGCCGGCCAGAGTGGAGTCGCGAGAGCTTTTAGCTCGAAGGGTGGATGCGAAGCGTAAGTGGCGAGTGGGCACGTGATGCTGGACCCTCAGGGAGCGCGTGATCGTAGTTTAAAGTCCAGGGACGCCTCTCCACCCTTAGCTGCTCACAATATGTTGCCCCCTTGTCGCACTATTGCAGCGACTTATTTCGGGGGCCCATACAGTGAGAGGGCGAGTCACCACCTGCCAACATATTTTTACTTTCTTTTAGTAGAAAGGCAGGTGCCATAGTTTCCCATAGTCCCCAGTACCAGTCCATTTAGCATCCCAATCCATAGCCCAATTATTAAATTTCCATACCCTGCAATAGTCCTACATCGGCCGCGGACTGCCTAGGGCTGTATCTCTATAGTGCAATCATGGGCAGGCTGCGGCTGGTGTCCCACAACACATTAAAAGTCTCAAAGGGCCTCTGCGTGTTGGATCCGTGTCCCCACGTAAGCCTTCCAAAGATCC
This sequence comes from Colias croceus, assembly GCF_905220415.1. Taxonomy (NCBI): domain Eukaryota; kingdom Metazoa; phylum Arthropoda; class Insecta; order Lepidoptera; family Pieridae; genus Colias; species Colias croceus. The sequence goes on from NC_059538.1 coordinate 5,713,293, forward strand.
GGGTACCGTCCTTCTGGTGGTACCCGAGTATTATGGAAATGAGAAACATAATAATAAAACTACTGTAACCGATATTTAAATCGAACCGTAAGTTACCTAGGGTCTCTTGGCTAAATAGCCCGCGCCCCTAGCAAAAAAAACCCCTGAAAAGGGAGAAATAAAAGAAAAAGAAAAAAGAAATAATAATAATAATAAACTCTTTATTAGCAGGTAGGCAATATTAAAATTAACAATTTATGTACTTACAATCTACTTAAATCTAACAACCTACATGCTAAAAGGATTGCCGCTCAGCATTTTACAATGAAAAGCATAGGCTTTCATTGCAGAGCTGATTTTCAGCGACACCTAATTAAAAAAAACGATCTAATCTAATGTATTCAATATAATAAATAAATATAAAAAGAGGAAATAATATAATAAATAAATAATAAATAGTAATATCTATTTTTAAATAAATATACATATTGTGTTAATAAATATATAAATACGTGTGATAAAAATATACATCGAAGTCATAACCAGAATATTATAGATATTGAGTGTAGGTACAATGTGCTATAAAATATTTAAATGTTTTTCTGTTTATTTAAGAGGTATGCTGTTAAATACTTATTAAAAGAGAATTTTGACTTTTTATCCCGAATAGGAGGAGGTAAATCGTTCCAACAATGCGTTGCTGCCCATTTGTAACTACCTCGAAAAGCGCTTGTACGATACTTAGGTACTATAAGAGGATTCGTCGTTGTTCTTGTGGGGTACACATTTGATTGTTCTCTCCATTTAATTTTATCGTAAAGATATTTTGGTGATTCTGTTTTGATAATTGAAAATACCATATTAGCCAGATGTAATCTCCTTCTGGCAGCCATCTTTAAAATATTATTTTTATTGAGATAAGGTGTTACGTGATTTCTTTTTGGTATTCCAAAGCAGTATCGTGCACATGCGTTTTGAACTCTCTGAATCATTCGCTCCGTTCTGACCAACAAGCATGGACCATAAACTGCATCACAGTAATTCAGTTTGGATAGAATCAAGCTTTCAACTAATTTTGTACGAAGTGATATGGAAATGAAATTTCGAAATGAGTATAATATTTTTAGCCTATAGAAACAATTTCTCACAACATTATTTAAATGAATTTCAAACCGGAGCTGTGGGTCAATTGTAAGACCTAAGTTGCACGCGACTTTTACACCTTCAATTACATTACAGTTAATAACAATTTGGGGTTTAGCGTTAATTATTGATTTTACTTGTTTCCTACTTCCGAGAATAATATATTTCGATTTCTGCGGGTTCAGCATTAGAGAATTTTGCTCAGACCATTCTACAATCCTCTGTAGTTCTTCATTCATTTTCTGTACAGCTAAAGGTGTGCAGTTTGGCTTACAGGAAATATAAAGCTGGATATCATCCGCGTACATATGATATCTACAGTAACGAAAACATTTAGTTATGTCAGCGCTATAGATAATATAAAGCAGGGGTCCCAGAATAGATCCCTGTGGCACACCTCTACAAATAGCACGCGGGGATGATTTTAGCAACGATCCGTTTTCATTACGTATCTCAACAATCTGTGATCTCATAGATAAGTAACTTGTGAACCATTTGTGAGAGTTACCCGAAAAGCCGTAGTACGCCAATTTTGAAAGGAGCAAGTTTATGTTAATTGCATCAAACGCACGCGTATAATCCAATAGAACAAGCATCGTGCCTTCCCCCTCATCACAAGCTTCCAATATGTTACCTATTACATCACTCAGAGCAGTAACGGTCCCATGCCCTTTTCTGAACCCCGATTGAAATTCTGGAAGGATACGATGCTTATTTATGAACTCCACCGCCTGCGTATATATTACTCGTTCCAAAACTTTTGAGAGACATGGCAAGATACTGATGGGTCTTAAATCCTTTGAAGTTGTTGGATTACACGATTTGGGAATGGGTCGTACTATAGCACGACGCCAAAACTCTGGGAATATACCAGAAGTAATGGAAGTATTTACTATATCAGTGATGGCTTTGAGTGAATTTGGTAAAGTAAGTTTAATCATGTCTATATTTATGTTGTCTATTCCTTGAGCATTTGTTTTAATGTTGTTAATAAATTTCATGACTGTATCCTCACTTACTGGTTTTATTTTAAATTCAGCTATACTATATTTATTCTCCTTAAAAAATTTCAACTGAGAAGCACAAGCACTTTCGTCTATAGAACCTGGTACGTTTAAAAAGTAGTAGTAGTAGTTCATTTTCATTTGTATACGAGGTATAATTATTATAAAATATAGTTCCATATTTTTAAATTCAACTTTAACCATAAATCATAAGATAATATAGTTTCAGGTGTCTCCATAATTATCGTTTATTGTCCAAGAAGGCGAGCTGAGATAAAACTGACGACACTTGCATTAATTATTACCCAAGATTTATCTTTTTGTTTTTATGTAGTCCAAAGGATAAGCTCTTTTAATCCGTCCATAAATTTGTAAAACGTAGAAGGAGAAAAGCTTGATACAACTGAAATTGTTAACTTTTATAGAAGAAAAGGTCTGTGTGTTCTAGGAACGTTATTAAAAAATATAAACATGTTTAAGCTAAGTTTGAATTCATAACTTATCTTGTTAGGGATAAAAGAACATTATTCTACGTAATTGAAGTCTCGTGCAAACACGATTAGTTAAACTAAGAAGACTAAACATTTATTAAGATGACTAGAAAGATATAACCATAGCTATCTTTAATCATCCTTTTCATGGTCACGTTTATGATAGCGCTTAAGAAAGAAAGAATGCTAAAAATAAAGCCTGAAAGTGATATTTGATTACGTATTTGCCTATAGAGAAAATCGATAGAATGAAAATATGCATTTGTTACAAATAACCACAATAAAAAGAGAAGACACGCTAGGATTCCGGTGCTAGCTATACGCATATATAGGTCTACATGCATTAATAAACGCGTGCAAATAGCCTGGTACTATGCTAATACTATCTAGTGATTAATTCAGTTTGAATGGAGTGTGGCGGGTGTGTCTCTTGGGTCATTGAAGGTCATTTACATTGCTTTTAAACTTAAATGGATATAACAGAACTGACATGAACTATGCGATCTCATTTAAACAGGAAATATAAGAGGAAGGAAAACTCGTTGGAAATTACTAAATGAACGAAATTCTTAATTTAAAATTATGTATCTACCAGTAGGTTTACAAATAAAACCCTATCATATCCTGTCCCGGCACTTTCTTGTTCCATCTGTTTTAATTATAGATTTTTTTTACGGGTAGGTCAGAATCTTGTTTGCTTTTTCATACACGTGCTATTGAACCCTGGTTATAACACTAACCACTGCTATATGGTTATAAACGTTAGGTTGTAATTTATAGGCTGTAGGTTCAGCGTATACAAGCCACTACAAGCCGGTGAAGACTCAATATTTATGGCCCATAGAGCTCGTTACTTACGATTGGTGCCTGTGCCATCAACACTGAAATATTACGAAGTTAAAAATAAAGTTAAAGGATAGAAAAACTCTTCCTTTCCCTACTGTTTACATTTAAAGCTAAGTTAAATTAAGACTAAACATAATTTTAGAAAAAACTAAATGTTATTGATAACATTTCATTGCATTGAACAGAATGTTTTGGTCAGCTATTGTATTTGTATAAGTAAATAAGAATACCTTGAAGCTATATCGTAAAATTTAGTTTATTATTGTCGATTGGAATGAGGTATGTGGTAGATTTCTTTAAATCGACAACAAATTAGATTCACTTTTTTAATCTATTTTATCGGATATAAAATTACTCATTCAACGAAGCAGTAAATTCAATTAATAAAACGCTAAAATTCGTATGTATTTCCGTAGATACTATTATACCGTGATATTAATTATTAATTGAATTTTCTGTTTTTTAATTGTTTAATTTTGACAAATTCATTAAAGATTATTATATTCTTATTTGTTTACATAATTGTTAACTTAGTTACATAATTGCTTAGTTCGCATAGAATATAGTACGTTTTTCAGTCAAAATGAGTCAAAATCATTGACTTTTTGAACGCAAAAATATTCTATTTAAAAGCTCGCAAATGTCTGTTGGCGCTGGCCCGATAGCTTACGACATAAATGTTATCTAGGGTGATTTACAATATGCTATTCACATATAAATGTTGTACATTTTTTCCATAACCTTACTTTTTATGGTTAAAAAGTACGCCATTGCAATATAAATGCTTAAAAGTCCAGTGAAACTGCTGATATTGTTAAATACTAAAGCATCAGTTTACGGTCTATTTTATTAAATATTTTTAGTTGCATTATATGCTTAAAGTTAAATGAGAACTATTTAATTATAAATCGCAAAAAGCAAGCAGAATTCATTTCGCTTTGGAACCACATCCCACTCTAATCTGTGGTTTGGATCGACGAAGCTTTCATGAGTTGGTGAAGTGAAACTTGCTACATTCCTATGAGTGTACCTAATTTATATATTCATATAATAGTAGTTAGGAGAGGAACTATTATATGCATATATTAAATTCATTGTTATGAATTACCTACATAATTTGTATAATACTATAGAAGCGTTTCATATTATGTATTTTGAATGAGAAGTTTTCGCAAATAAGACAATTTCAAGTTTATGAAATAAGTTGTTTAATATTATCGAAATTTAACTCTAGTGCAATTAAATAGATCTTGAAACTTAAGACCTCTTTAGAGTAGGAAGAGCTCATAGGAACTTTGAATCTTGAGAACTTTTTAGACGTCTGGAGTGGGTAATATAAAGTTTTATTTAAATATGCACAATACTCGTAATCGAACAAATGTATTTGCCAATCGTTGTTACAATTTTTTTCATTTTTTTCAATTTTTTTTAAATTCATCGTTGGAGATTGTGGCCACACCTAAATTAGAAAAAAAAGAAATAAGAAAAAATCATAAAATATGAAATATATTGTATCATAAAATAAGTAAAACGTAATTATAGACGGTTTAATCTTTTGAAAGTTTTCGTCAATTGGTTAGATTTCAATTCTTGTTGTATTTTTTCTCAAATTGCAACAATGTTGTATTGTTATGTTGTGTTGTTATGCTTGATTGAAGTTTTAAACTATACTAATTTGTAAATACATATGTAAATTGTATGTATTCCAAATAAACAACTTTAAATTGAAGACTCAATTTATTTCGCTACAAATTTTTTATCAGCGAATAATGTAGACAAGTAAATACTCCAAGTGCAAATATAAAAGAGAGAAAGTTAAATCCTCTCGGTAGAGAGTAGTATATTCTTTGGTTAAATCAAACATCTTACAATGGGATCCGCTTAAACTTTATTTAAACATGAATAAAAAGTACCCTGTAAAGGTGTATAGTAGCTTGTTATATTTTTTAATTTTTCCTTTACGACGATTTTCAAAGCAGTGACAAACGCTTCTAAATAGGGACACTTAAAGTATAATTAGCTCTCACTGGACTGCTGTGTGCACTTTGCCTTTTCTTTTATACGTAATTTATCTCGACAAAATTCAGTTGAGTTGTTAATTAAAGACCTGTCTGTGTCGACGGTGAAAAGTGTTCCCAACCGCCTGATATACTTATTTCTCTGAAACAGTTTAAATACTAAGCTCAGATAATAAAGTTTGTAGTCCAAATAAAATAATAAATATTGGATTGTACAGAATGTTAGATTGTTAAGCGGTTCGCTGAAGCGTTGTGCTTGAAATTGAGGCTTTACTTGATAATATGGGTCGTCGAGCATTTATTTACTGTTTTGTTATACGTATACCTTTATAATTTGTAGGTACCTATTTCATTGAAAATCCTTTATACTTTTCAATAAATCTCTTGTCATCGAATGTCCGCTTTTCTTGAGAACGAGGAGAACATTGTTATGAAATAGAAATACGGGATTATTTTTAGAGAACTGAAAACTTTTTGGGTTTTACGCTAATTGCCTCCAAATAGGCTTTCTTGTTAGAGTGGCCATATTGTTCCCGTTTCTCTGTTTAATTATAAAGAGAACGTCAAACATTTACTGGAATGCTGACAGAACATAAAAAATGGACTAAAAGGAAAATTGTACTATAGTAAATATTAAAACAAACAATAACACAAAGAAAATCTTCCATATCATCTTTATTTATGTTTTGCATTTTTTATTTCAAAAGACAAAACAATGATTGATACTGCAATGATATAAAATGCTTTAGTTAACCTATCAAATTCTTAATTTAAGCCTTTTAAGATCTTCTAGCTACTTATTTCTAGAAAATAGATACCTAAAATATTTTTCAATAAGCTCTGGCAGCTTCTTGAAATTGATTTAAGTCATATTACACTCCTTTAGGCCTTTGTTAATTGCGTTAGTATGTTCATTAATTCGGTTAATGTTTCGGCAACGACCTATTTTATAGTAAGAGAAGTAGATGAAATCAAATAAGAAAACTTAGGATTGCCTTCAGGGAGTAAATTTTACAGTTTAATCTTAATATACTTATATAAATCTCGTGTCACAATGTTTGTCCTCAATGGACTCCTAAACCACTTAACCGATTATAATAAAATTCGCACACCATGTGTAGTTCGATCCAACTTGAGAGATAGGATAGGTTTTATCCCGGAAATCCCTCGGGAACGGGAACTATGCGGGTTTTCCTTTGAAAACGCGTGCGAAGCCGCGGGCGGAAAGCTAGTTGTCATATACGATTTCATTAAATGCGTATCAAAAATCTATGAAATTACAAATTATTTCCAACAAAGATGGCAATGACAAAATACGATATTTTGAAGATAATAAATCTCGTTTTATGGTTCATGAAACCGTATAATAACAGAGTGATGATGTTCCGGAATATTTTCCTGAAGACCGAAACAATTCTATTGTTCTATTCGTATTGCATATAATTTTAAAAATGTTTTATCGTGCATTTTATTTTTCACATAGGTACATATACGATGTAATGAATATTAAATGCTTTATAGTAAATATTACAAATCATTACTATTTATTGCAATAATTAATCCTAGCTCACATAAATCAAAACTGTTTAATATTTAAACGCTCTAAATGAGATTTATTACATTGGTTCATATTGTATGTGCCTATAAATTATATATTCACACATAATTCGTCCCTTAGTGTGACCCTGATATCGGCTCAGGCAAATGTACGTCATATAGTCTTTGGTTATAATAGAATATATTCCCTACCTTTGTGTATGTAATTTACTTTTCACATAGTAAGTATACAGTCTTGAAACAAGTTGCAAACATAAACGAGTGCTGCAAAATTCTTTAACTCTTAATGGGATAATGGTATGCCACTATACCGTTATATAAATAAATCTATGTGCTATAAGTCTATATATGTACCTACATACTATAAACAAGAATTTGAAAGAATTTATTCTTATGAATACTTACTATTAAAAAACGTGTGCAAGTTACCTATTGTTCCGTATTCCTTGTGTTGGACTGCGATGTTTGACTTTTTGAACCTTGTTCTTCACTATTTAAGTTTCAAGGTTTAAAGCGTATTTTCGTATGAAGAAGAGAGTTTCTTGTTAAAATACACATAAATCAAAAGTTCTTAGTTGAAATAAGAGAATAATCTTCTCAGATACATCGCTGTGAAGCTTGTGTAGGTTGAAAAAATTATAACAGTCCGCCAAGAATATTTATCTGATTTTCTTTTCATCTTTTAGACCATTACGAGAGTATAGGAATATTAATTTGTTTCGGGACTTCATTTGTATTAAAATCTGTCCCTTCAAAAACAAATTTACGGACGAGCTTGATTTGCTTGAAATATAATAAAGAAAACTTTATACGCCCGCCTCGAAAAATGTTGTTTTGATTTCAATAATATCAACTTCATTTATATCAACTATTGTATATTTTAAGTAATACATAATAAGTGAATTATATAAACGATAAGACGCATTGTATATTAAAAACACATCAACAACTAAGACATTGCTGAATAAATGGTCCAAAGCGAGAATCGTCAGACTTCGTACCCAAACTATTAATTATCGCGAAGGCGCTTGTTACCATCTGGCTGCTTAATTTAAGTTTAATAGGTGCACATCGTAAACTTGTTACTGTGATTATGCACGAACGTAGCAATTGGGGTTAGGAGCTCGCATGTAATTTAATTTATTTGCGTAAGAGCATGGAGGTGTGACGCGGGACCATCAGATAAATTGCCTAGTTGCACAGCACCCTCTACATACTCCAGTAAACTATTCCCCAGCATGTGCCCTTTCATCTAAATAGATGTACTCGTTATACTAACGTAATATGTATAGCCAACTGGTTCGTCACTGCAAAACTGCGAGACAAAGGCGAAAAAATTTTTGTAATCGGCCCATTTGTTTTTGAGACTAGCGTGTCCAAACAAATAATCAAAATCTTCAGTTTTTTATAATCAGTAGGAAACATAGATTGTAAATAAAAGCTTTAGATGGATGACATAAATGATGAAGTCATCCATCAAAAGCCAAAAAGTGAACTATGCATAACACGAATTTCATTGGTAACCATAAAAAAACTTATGTGGTTATTGTGTGATGTTCTAACCTGATATGTATCTACATAACAATTCATAAAATACAGGGTTCAAAATTAATCGGTTGATCGATTAAGTGAGGCTATAAACATTTATAGAATTGTATTAAACAATTGTTTAATGATAGAAATATAATTACATAATTAGTTTATAGTATAAAGTATACCTACAACGTATTTATTAATTTATTATACCTAAGCGCCGTTTTCTCTTATGAAGACAAAGTAATGCAGACTATGTCAGAATACTCCGACTAATGCATGAACAAAGATGATGGACAGGTACACCTACGTCAGTTGCCTAAATATCTGAAGTACTTTAAAGTTATACATATTATATTCTCTCTCTCAAATTATCACGTCAACGGCTGATTAAAAGTGTTTATGTAGTAACTTTTATGTTTTTCTTCAATTTTATGGACTCAGTTAGATTTGAATTATAGAGCTGGCCTCGATGAGAGCTATAAAACGAATCTTAACACCTTTGGAGCCAGCATTCTGAAGAGATAATAAAAAAAAAGACTAGAGAAACGAGAAAGGGTGTGCGATGTCGAAAGGAATAACTTGTGTACCAAAAGTAAAGGATAGTCTTATGGACAAATAAAAGTGATTTTCGGAAACATTTGCCGGGCCGCTTGTTATCTGAAAGATATCTTCTGAATGAAACACCGAAGGGATAGATTAATAGTTCTGGCGGAAAAATTTATTTACTTCCAACGATTTACTTTTAATTTGGAAGACAGTAAATTATGGAAGGATGTTGGGATAAATAATGGCAATTGAAAAAGTAGAAAAACTTCGAAACAGTCGGAACTTTGCTTCAATAGATAGTTTATTAAATGCCTGAATATTTTTTAATAAATTTATTATATTCTGAGGCTGTTCTTAAAATATTATTTTGTTTAATTTTCAATAGTTTCAGATAACTTTTTTTACCTGACTACGCGAATGAGCCTCTTTGCGGCGGTTAACGCCATGATGAATGGATGAATGGATTTAAGCTTTATTGGACTTTTTAGTAAGATTTATTTTAATTATAAGAGTGATCCATTATAAAAACCCAAATACATCGAACCATGATTTTCGCACCAAATTTTTGCCAGCATTTTTTTCCTAATTTTACTGTAAGCTTTCACGTAGGGAATGATAATGTTAATGATTATTTTTTGTATAACTACATTAAGTTAAAATATCATGTTTCATAATCATTTTCTATTTTTTATTCTAAAATCGCAGCTAGCATACCTAGGTACCTATATTTTATTGTTTGATTGAGTTACTGGAGGTGTGTTCAGAAGTCGCTAATCTAACTTAAAGTGTACGTGACTTCATTTCAAGAAGTCGTGACTAATTACTATTATTACACGATTGCTAGAACTTTATTATTATTTTCTACGTCGCTTTTAAACATTTTATGAGGCATTTAAAACGCGATTACTCTGACTAGTTAATTTAAAAGACCGAATACCTAAGAACGAATATATTCACAATTAATATACTTCTTATACCTCTGATTACCTACAACTCGTTAATTTAAATTGTATGTAAATTTTAGTATACAAAAAAAGTAATTTCTAAGATAGCATAATTTTTCAGACATTGGTTGTTAACTATAAATGTATCGCTACCACCGCCTCTTGTATGCAGTCAAGTTCGTAGTCATTACCAAGACTGTGGTTCTTCAATATATTGTCATAGAAATACATTCTCAGTAATTTCATGTGTTCTTACCTTCACCATTCATCCATAAACTGCTAGGTATTTTCTAGAAAACAACGTTGTTTTTACGGACCCTAAAAATAGAAAATACGCAATTTGTAGCTTGGTTAACTGCTTTCAAGGTTCACCCAATTCTTAGCTAGTGATTAATCGGTTTTGGTTGAATGAAGTATTATTCACTCGGCGGAGTACTTACGGTAATTAATATGATAACGAAGATGGATTATTACACGTTTTAGGCACCCTTGTTTTATTGTTTATACATATATAAATGCTGAGCTCTGATTTTGTGAATTAACAATTATGTATATTTATTTAAGGCCCTTACGTGATAGATTTTTTAAATAAGTACAAACCAAATTTATAGTAATTTTGTTTTCTTTTTATAATGAAAATAGTGCAAACTGAATTATTCAGGATTAAAAATGAGAAATACACATATAAATGTAATACCTAAAATGGTCCGAAATACATGAGGTCAATCTATAGGATAAACATCATGGCGGAAAATTGCTCATTGAGCCTATATAGGTACGCGGATTAAACGCAAAAGCAGAACACAGCTAATTACAAGGCTTAAACCTGATTAAACATACCCTGTTTGTAATTGTTTGTTATACAGAGATTATGAGAATTAAGCTTATTTGGTAATTAAAAAATTTTCCCTATTTGTTCGAGATGAAATATTTTTCGTCATAAAGCGGAGCAATTAGCGGAATTATAACGAACCCTGTTAGCTCTATTGTTTAGGGTTGATGAAAGATTTTATGTCGAGCAATCTGATTTTTAATTAACCCTTTTAATATTCTATATTAAGTGAAGCTTTATGTTAGAATACAGAAAAATCTAAATTCAAATTTGATGTCGAGTCTATAACGCCTACGAACGAACGATTGAAGCTACGTTGATACGTGTTGATACTCCAATTGAATGGAAAAGAAAGGAAGGTGTTAAGTAAAATATCTTTTACATGAATGTATTAAAAGACGTAGTATAATTTTATGAACACTCATACATTTCATTATAGTGCGTGTTTTATGGCGCTGATACTTTAACTACGAAATAGCTAATTTGTACGGTGAATTAGCGTTTTATTAGGGTTTTTACTGCTGTTTCAGTATTGTTGATTTACGAGAACACAAGTTACAACAATATACATAATATATGTAATTAAATAAATGATGTGTTACAATTATTTTTTACTGAAATAATAAAGTATTTGAGTCATATGACAGTTAACAGAGTAATTTGTCACACATACATGACAATATAATTGAGATCGTTTATAAACTATGTAAATAATCATAAGTAACAATGAAAATACGTTAATAATAATAAAAAAATAATTCAATATTTTATGATAAAATACGTTACGAGAGATATGGAGACTAGATGCCAGTTTAGCAAAGAAAAATTATAGATTACATTCATTATATCATCTTACGTCTATTAATTTACAAAATAAAAGAAAATGCTATAAAACATGCATCTAGATCACGCCTTGATGACAGATAAGTGTTTTTATGAACACCTCATTTCAATATCAAAAAGTAAATTTCCATAGAAAAGCTTTCGCAAGTCTATCTAGACGTAAGCCGTAAGGTAAGGAATGTTAATATTATTTATGACATCTGAAAAATATAAAGATTTATTGACTCGCCAAACTATTGAATAAAATATAAAGAGCGAATAATGAATTAACGTTGCAAAATCTTTTAGAAATTAAAGACTTTAACGGATTTTAAACGCGATTTATTCATTTCTAGAGGTCCGCCCCGGCTTCGCCCGTGGTGCATGTTTCGCAATAAAAGGTAGCCTATGCCCTTTCTCGGGTATCAAAATATCTCCATACCAAATTTCATGCAAATTGGTTCAGTAGTTTAGGCGTGATTGAGTAACAGACAGACAGACAGAGTTACTTTCACATTTATAATATTAGTATGGATTATCCCGAGTCCCGACGGTCTCCTCGTGATCACGCTCGCTGCAAAGTGTTCGAAACGTCGGGATAGTGATATAATAAATAAATTCGTCAAAATCTATAATTTCTAAATGTTATATTACTCACGTAAAATCAAGCACAAGAATATACTATCTAAAATCTTTTCTATAAATTCGCAACTTTCATTTTGAAGTCTACTTTATTTCATTTGATAAGGACATCACTTGGATACTTTATGTCTTCAATGTTATTTCCACATTTGCAATTTCGATTTGTATTCATTTTTACTCACAATGCAAGCTTCGACCTCAACAATGAAGCGTTCCGCTTATGCTCCACTCGTTTTTGTTTTTATTTTATATTTCAATATCAGATGCGGTCGGTATTACGATACAGAGCTTTCGAGATGATTTATTTCCCAAAATATTTGCATACATTTGAATGGAATAAATTATTTATTAACATTGTTGATGTCTTCATATACCTACCTATACCTAAGTCAAGTGAATGGATTCGGATATGCATACTGAAAAAGAATTAAAAAAATAATGCTCTAGCTTTTATCTGCTTGTTAAAAATAATTCAGCTGCTTCTGTAGGAAATATGTGCTATGAAGAATTTCTTCATTTATTTTTCAAATCGTTATTGTTAATTAATGTTTCAGGCATAGGTATGCTTACGATAAAAATTATATGAAATGTGACCTCAGTAAGAATACAATGACATGCGAATATAATGTGGGTGTTTTTTGGGGCATGTGGGTAGAGATCGTTCATTTTAATGGGTTTTCATGTCAATTCCTTTTGATTGAGGGGAAAAATGAAACTCATGATGTACGACTAGAATTAAATTATTTATTTAAAATTATCTATTTACACACATGGTACATAAAATGATTTTGAGTTTGGGTAAAAATAATAATATACAAACCAAAATACAGTTAAAATCTAATAATTTTTAACATTATATCACAAATTTATGTTTAAGTGGTTCGGTCAGTATTGATTCAATATTTTATTAACCTGAAGGATTTGGTTACATTTCAAGTCGTTTTTAATAATAAAAACCACCCCGTCATCAAAGCTCATTACAAGAACTGAAATTAAACTGAAACTCCGTTTTTGTTTCGAACCGTACTCCAGTTACTTAATCATTTAAAGTTCGTTAGCGGTAGGTTAGCTTATTCAAACAAAACTTTGCTTTGTAGTGACTGTACCTACGCTATCAGGGACATTGATCATGCGGCATTGTTAAAGTCGACACACAGAAATATATATATCACTTGTATGTACAATAGCTACTTATCCTAATGGTAACATTTATATAATCTTGATTTTATAGTCAATTATTATACTATACTGACATAAAACAAACTTCTCCATTAACACAGTATGGATAAAGTAAAAGATTGAAAACAGGTCATGATATTGGCACATGATTGATCGGTAAACTTTCTATGTACATACCTACAATCTACATATTACCTATACATTAACCCTTTGGAAAGTTATTATGACACGAAGACTTGTAAATATAATAATAAAATCGTGTAAACAACTTACTATCAATTATTTAAATGGTAACTTTGCGATATCGTATCCGACATCTTATCAAGCAATTTACTATCGGAATGCTGTAATTCAAATTCAAGAGTGAGCTGAAGGCGCTTTTGAATTTGAATATATTACCGTTCCAACCTTCCATTGACAGTAAATTATACTACCTAATAATGATATTTCACAATGAGTTTGCTTACGGCCTATCGATTATGATTCGAGTGAGGTCGATTTAAAATCACAAAGCAAAATGTAGAGAACGATTCGACGCGGATAGTTTAAATTATTAAGTACTGCCTTAAATTAAATAAAGCTCTTGTATGGAGGCACACTTGAAACATTTCTCAATGTTAAACTTGTTAACGCTACAAATAAGTGCAACGTGAGATAAATTCGAGGCGTAACATCAACTCCATCCCCAAGGTACGATTCGTGTAATCAGCGAGCTTTTTTGCCCTTATCTTCTCCGCCAGCTATCTTGATAAGCCTCACAGCTGGTGCTTCGAAGGCGAGCGAGATGGCGAACGAAGCTAAAAACGCAAGAACTGCATATCCAGCGTATAATGTTATCTGTAACGAGATAAAAATTTATGTTACTCGTTTGTCTTGTGAGAACGCGTTTGAGTTTTATTAGGTGTAGCGCGCTATAATAACATCTAGAAACTTAGAAAGCTTATTTAGTGGATACTCATCTAATTCTTGCACAAACATAATATAATATCAATTCTTTGTAGGTTTAAGTTCTGTGTGTTTAAAATAATTTATGTATGCTTGATATTTAAAGATTTCAGCTTCCTAATTGTTCTAACTACGTCATTTGTAAGTTAAAATAAAAAATGCTGTATCAAAATTTACTTCAGTGTCAAATAGGTTATCAGAAACATGATCAGCAAGGGGTGACCCAACCCTAAATGGTGATAAATTGGAGTATTTAAATTGGACAACGGTACACTTGTCGCCGTGTATTGCGAGTGCCCGCAGCCGCCCACAGATAGAATTGATTTTGCACATCAACATAATCTCAATTTTCAATTCAATTCCCTGTTCCAACGGTGCTGAAATTCTTTGATAACAAATCCAATTTCAGTTGATATGATTGTGTCGGAAATTAAACGTGTAGTTTAGTTATTTGATACCTTCATAAAATCTATTGCCTTCATAAAATTTATTAATATATTGTAAAATATATTGATAAGCTTGCCACATTTTTTATGTAAAGTTGTTGTCGCGAATCTGTTGTAGCTTAAAATATGCCGGAAATTTATACGAATTTGAGATTTGCAAATAATTTATGGCTATTAACGAGCCCGTCCGCGATTCTTGACGGCGCTCGTAAAACTTGAGACGAGCCTGAGAAATGAGTTTAATTGTAAGTTTTAAATTGCATTTATAAAAAGTTATCTCACTTGTTTTGAAAATGTTCTAGCAACGAATAATATTTTAATTTAATTCTTGATAGTTTAAGTGAACATAGTATAAAATAATGGCCGTATGTAGATAGGAATTAGAAGGGGCTTAAATCCTGGGTCTACATTAACATAGCCTTAAGATAACATTTGCCCCACATATTGCGCGGCGAGGAGAGTGTTTATCGCGTTACGTTCATCTTGTTTATTATGAAAACGGTACTCTAAGCACTTCTAAAATTATTTTCAGAGTGTGTTTTCATGGTTGCGGTTATTTACTTAGGAAGTCGTTGTAACCTCACTAGGCTATTGCGGGATAGAGATATCAATTGTGTACAGATTTAGGAATTTCAGAATATACAATAAGAGAGAATGGGAGAGAGGTTTGAATAAATATGTATCACATATCCTTAACTAATTATTTCTATAACATTTCTTATGTGATGAGAATGTGTAGTCTATTTTTTGGGTACTATCAACACTTACCACAATAGAGTTTTGCAAGTGCAAAGGTCCATCTAGGAGAAAGGTCGTGTACATCATGATGGTCGGGTGCACCAGGTACGCGCAGTAGGTGAGTCGGCTCAGCGGCAGGAAGCCGTTGTAGGAGAGCAGCGAGTTGGCCAGGCCCCCGTACCCGCAGCAGCACGCTATTGACACCCAGGCGAGCGCTACTCCCCACCCTGGGAAGGTTATTGCAGTTATAGCGTTTATCAATGAATCATCAAAAATTCTTTATTGTGCACCACAGAGACAAGTACAAGTATTATGTTAAAGGACTTTAAATAAATACTCTCCTGCACTCTCTTTGTATAGGTAGATATATTTTAGTGGAAAATTCATAATTTATAAATGGAGAGTTATTAGGTTAAATTTTAAAAAATCTTACTTAGTTGTTTTAAATTCTTAATATAATATTTTATTTTTCAATCGGTATCAGGTTATCATTAAAACATAAGTTGTTTATTGAAAAAGTTCAATATTTTAAATATTTTATGACTCTACATACATAGGTATAATGGTTTAGACTGCTCGACACGTCATAATATTCGTATATATTAGGTATATCTTTGAGAAATATCAAATAAAAGTCGTGTATTATGTTTACCTTGAAGTGGCTAAACTGCATTGTGAAACTTAACGCTTTCGCGATATTACCTGTTCTTGTAGAGCTTTCAGTAACTAACTACAAATTAATGTAATGCATTCATTCGCAGTTAGTCATTTAATATGACGTTAATCTAAAATTTATACCATTTATACTGTGTATTAGAATACAGTGCAATTCTATTAAACTTCAACGAATGTTCAACATAACTTGAATTTAGATTTGAGCTCGCGCCAACTGGGCATTGGCTAACATTTACGAAAATCGATAATATCATCTATGGAAAAATGTTCCAACAAAAAATGCATTTGTTTATTTTACTTGGCTTATATTAAATACATAAAGTAAATTAACCAACATTGTAGGTGTTAAATAAGCTGAGTGAAAAGAAAATATAATTCTGGCCACGAAAAATATTAATTTATGTTCTCTGGCTTAGCTTTTATCTTCACGTTGGGAATACAAAATTAGCGGGAAAGAATTTTGATACCCGTACTATTTCTAAACAAACACGAACATACAGTTATTTTTTAATTAACATTGGAACATTTTATTTACATAGAAGTACTGATTTTAGCCAATGTTAATTGGATAACAACTTATATCATTCATTCACATACCTATGTAGTTTATATAAACTTGCAACCATAAACGCAAATATTCTTCTTTAAAAGTGGAAAAGCTTAAAAATTTAATATTTAAATTTAATTCAAAAACTTCTCCTAATACACACCTGTGTGTCCAATACTGACGTAAAAAGCGGTGGGCCAAACTTCAAAGTATCCGTCAACCATGCCGAATATGAGAGAGCCGATGATTAGCAGCGACACCGGCCAGCCGATGGCAACCAGCCAATACGGTATCTTCACTTGACATTTCGTCCTATGTAAATACCAACCCACCATCATACCTAAGTGACAAATAATCCTTAAGTTCACTCTGACCTTTAGAACATTTTCGTAACTGACCTAATTTTATTTCGTTAGCTCCATTTTATTTTGCGGATTAATTAACATCTTCCAATCTTCCGTTATAGGCACATATTTTTGTGATAGAAAATGCATAAAATATCATAAAATCTGTTTTACGAGCAATGAACCGGCGCGCTCCGCTTATTGCTTCGTATGAAATTCTACTTTATCTTTGCCTTAGGTTTATGTTCTCCGGGTTCAGTTCTAATACATTTAAGTGGTATAAATTTTTCAAATTTTAAATAGTACTCAGTGCTTCCAACTTTAATATTTATATTCGAACCACATTTTTATACAACAGTAATTATGAGTTCTGGTTTTCAAAAACGTAGCTGTAGTAATTACAAGGAGAAAATTTTCAGAGGAAAATGCGCCACAAATCGGAATTTATATAAGTAGTTATTTTATAACCTTTGTTATAAAAAAGACGGTATGAGATGAATATTTTAAATATTGAATACATAACACAAGTATGACAAGACCGACATTTCTGTTTTATGTCCACATAAAACTGAGAGTACTCGTATAAACTTACCAACTAAGTAGGGACCGATTCTTGACCACGGCTTGTCATAAAGCGGGTCAAACATCTCAAAAGGTTCCTGTATTCGGGCTTTGTACGCGTACCACACTGATATGTAGATTGTGGTCACCCATGAGCTCACCAACAATAAAATTAGCGAAATCGTTGCGAATTTCACATGCCTGTCGAAATAAATATTACATTAGATAAATTATTCACAAGGGATAGATTAAAATGTCAGGTCGCAACACGCCGCAGCTGACATGGAAATTAACTGCACATTTGCACATTTATAAATACTTACTTAACTGATATTAATAATAGTATAATGCCAACGACGTAAAACTGCGTGTCGTTCGCCATATACCAAGACCAGACCATGCACATGTCTTTTTGTGGAAACAAATTGTTTATGTAAAGAACGTTTCTCCACCAATAGTGGTCACACGTGATGTGGTCAAAGATGGCCGGTTCGAAAACGGTGTTGTTGTACGTGTATCGCAACGCGAGCTCGTTTATCCCGATAACAAAAGCGTACGCCGGAGTCAATCTAACCAAGCGATATGAAAGTAGGACTAGGAAAGATCTTATTATTCTAGAAACTTCTTTCTTAGTATACGCGTTTGATTTCGGCTTATCGAGAATATCCTCGTAGAAGGATTGCTGGCTTATGGCGGATACTGATAGCGCGGAGTTTGTGTAGCCGTTGATGTTCTTGTTGAGGTCCTTATCGACTGCCTGTGCCATTTTATCATTTTTCCTTTTAGTTTTCTTATCTTCGCTCCTCAAAAAGAGAACTGTTACTAATAAGCCACTGCAAAAGATAGAGAATGAGAGGCATGACAATATATAAAAAACACTCAAATAATGTATATTCAAAAAATACCTTAAAATCTTGTTTGTTTTCTCACCTTATAAAGAAGAATGTATCCACACAATACGAAGCATTGCCGACTGATTGATACAAAAAGTTCCTTTCCGTTACTACTCTCATCTGCTTATTGTCAGATATGTAAAATATTGTAAGGTAAGTGTGTACCATGATTACCCACAGTACTGACAAAAATCTGGAAAAGAATATCATCATGATCATAACTCTTTTTTGTTTCCATTGCAGAAACATAATCCGCATATTAGGGTCAAGATCATAACACCAAGCTGGCCAATTGTGGGTTGGCAAATGTCGTATGTTATATTAAACATATTATGGACTAGCTGCGGTTTCACCCGCGTGGCTCCGCTCCTGTTGGTCTTAGCGTAATGATATATAGCCTTTCTCGATAAATGAGCTATCTAACACCGAAAGAATTTTTCGAATCGGACCAGTAGTAGTTTCTGAGATTAGTGCGTTCAAACAAACAAACAAACTCTTCAGCTTTATAATATTAGTATAGCTGTATAGATTTTCAATATAAGTTACCTCATGCCATGCAGACAGGTGAGTGCTCCATCATTTGGTCGACGTGTACTCAAGATAGCCCGACCGTTCGATAATATTGAAAATGAAAGTAATACTTCTGCCCATACACCTAGAAACAAAATATGAAAATATTTCCTCATGGTTCAAGAAACATAATACATATTTTCCTTGATATGAATTATAACAAAAACTGTTTGTGAAAGGCTATTCTGAAGTTTAGTTAAGGTGATTGCTACGATCTGTTCCCAGCCAATGTCCCGCTAGATGGCGCTGAATTCTACATTTCTAGTTTATTTGAGTTTTTGCGTAATTGGAAAAGATTAAGGTCGTAGGAATAGTCATGGCGATTACTGAATATTATATTTTATTTAAATATGTCATATCATTGCCTTAAAATCCACCCAATTCGGTAAAACCATGCGTTTTAACATCTGTCATTGCATACAGGGTCGTTTACACACACAGACGTATACAAAAATGATAAAGATTGAACTCTAGATGGCGTGAATGTAAAACAAGTTTGGCGTGTATGTATTTGAGTAGTTAGTAGCATATTATATTCTGAATTTCTGATCCATGCCTATTCACTCAAAACTACCTAATAACACTAATGATTTGTAACAGTAAATTATTTCAATAGGTAGGTATTTGAACATTTCCCAACAAGACGTAAGAATAATTATTCGTAGGTATACAAGATACAATAACAAATCTAATACACTATTTATTATTTTATTATTTACTAGCGGTCCGCCCCGGCTTCGCCCGTGGTACATGTTTACGTTTTCTCTCCATAAGAAGTAAGAACCATCCTCGTACTTCAAGGAATATAATAAAAAAAGAATTATCGAAATCGGTTCAGCCGTTCTCGAGTTATGCGCTTACCAACACATTTTGCGATTCATTTTTATATTAGACTAGCGGTCCGCCCCGGCTTCGCCCGTGGTACATGTTTACGTTTTCTCTACATAAGAACCATCCTCGTACTTCAAGGAATATAATAAAAAAAGAATTATCGAAATCGGTTCAGCCGTTCTCGAGTTATGCGCTTACCAACACATTTTGCGATTCATTTATATATATATAAGATTATGTGAAAATAACCAGGAAGGTGAAAAACATATTTACGAAAACATAGTAACATATGGCTGTCGCTACAATAATAATTATATTTCAATTTTATCTTTTTATACCTAGTAGACTGTAGAACTGGCCGACGAATAAAAAAAATCGTATTAGAATACAATATATTACGGAACAAAAAAAGGATTGTAACTGAATTAGGTAGGTATGTTTGTTTCTGGGCGCACCGTTTTCGACGACGCGACGCGACGCGCGACGTAAGCGTATAGGTATAGGTACCTACTTTGCTAAAACAAACTAATAAAATTGTGTGTCTGTCTGAAAATTCGGAAAAGCATATTTTGCAAGTTTGTGATTACTTTGATAGTTTACCGATTTATAATAATTGTAATTGTAATTGTATAATATATAATTTGCAATGTGGTGAAATTTCATAAAAATCACGGGCCAATTTTTTGTTTTGAATCCCACCGAAAATATAATTGCGTTATTAGAATAATTAATTACTATACCTACCCACGATCAATTATTACAATATAGTCTCAAATGCATACTAGAGAAATATTGCAATTTGATTCAATTAAAATGCATAGCATACAAAAATAAATTCACAACACAAGAAATTCCGCGCGCAAATCATAGCGCGTGTCAATGAAATCAAGAATGTTTTATATCAAGCCGACGCGGACGAGCGACGACGCGACGCCGAACAAAAGTACCTACGACGGACGACCACGCTTCGAGTTGCCAAACACACAGCCAAACAACAATAATGAGTAATAAATTGTTTACAAAAAAAACAAGTTTTCCATTTTTCTGTATGAGTAGACAGAACTTCAAAACGCCACCTGCTACGGTTTATATTATGAACGATGGTTATAAAAATAAAAGTTATATTTGTTGGTGTAAACTATTTTATTAATCAATAATTTTGGAATTTAAAACTGTCAACATTGATTACAATAAAACGCAGTTTTATTTTATTACACTATTGTTTTTTTATCAAAACATGTATTTGAAGTACCATATAATATTATGCTGATCCAAGCATTTTCACTCAAAACTAATATCACTAATGATTTGTAAAAGTAAATTATTTCAATATACATTTCATAACCAACAAGTAAGAATAATTATTATTATTCCTACCTACAACAACAAACCTAAAACACTATTTACTATGGGAAAATAACCAGGAAGGTGAAAAACATTATATTATTATTTACGATTTCGACGCACTCGACTTTTAGTAAAATATAGTAGGTAAACATAATATTATGGTTTTGATTTTTGCTACTAGTATAAGAAAACTGCGTGTTCAAACTACTTGTTTGTCTGTCTGAAAATTCGGAAGTACTTTGGTAGTTTACCGATTTATAATAATATTGTATATATCGTTGTTTAAAAAATATTCAAACACAATAAAATATGATATACTGATTTATCACTGGTTTCAGTGATGAACTGATGAGTCAATGTTAGCCACTATACTTTCGTCATACGTGTGTATGATTGATGTGATTTGCAACGTGGTGATATTTCAGAAAAATCACGGGTCAAATTGTCCCACCGAAAATATAACTGCGTTATAAGAATAACTATACCTACGATAAATTATACATAATACAATATAGTCTCAAATGCATACTAGTGAAATATTTTATTTGAATCAATAAAATAAAAAAAAAATAAAAAATAATAATAATACAAAAATAAATTCACAACACAAGAAAATCCGCGCGCAAATCATAGCGCGTGACAATGAAATCAAGAACTTTCGAGCCGACGCGGACGCGACGCGGACGACGAAGGAGCCTAACAAAAGTACCTACAATCATAGGCGGCTCGTGACAAAATTGTATGGCCGTGTTCACTTGAAATAAAACAACGAAAATAGGTACCTACAATAGCGTTAGCAGTACAAAAAAAATGAGCACCACATTATAAATGTCTATTTAATATTTATACACTAAAAATTATAGAGTATTTCAAAACGAATTCAATTATTATTTAGCAATAATTAGAAAATCCCCGAATTTGCATTCGTGATCGTATTCATAGTGTTTGTCTACACTAATATTATAAAGAGGAAAACTTTGTTTGTTTGTTTGATTGTAATGAATAGGCTCATAAACTACTGGACATTTTACCAATGTTTGCAAGTTTGTGATTACTTTGATAGTTTACCGATTTATAATAATTGTATACTTATATCATTGTTTAAAAATATTCAAACACAATATGATATAGGTACTGATTTATCACTGGTTTCAGTGATGAACTGATGAGTCAATGTTAGCCACAATACTAATCACTTTCGTCATACATGTGTATGAACTATGATTGATGTGATTTGCAATGTGGTGAAATTTCATAAAAATCACGGGCCAATTTTTTGTTTTGAATCCCACCGAAAATACATATATTACTAATTGCGTTATTAGAATAATTAATTACTATACCCACGATCAATTATTACAATTTACAATATAGTCTCAAATGCATACTAGAGAAACATTGCAATTTGAATCAATTAAAATGCATAGCATACAAAAATAAATTCACAACACAAGAAATTCCGCGCGCAAATCATAGCGCGTGTCAAATGAAATCAAGAATGTAATTTATATCAAGCCGACGACGACGCCGAACTAAAGTACCTACAGTACCATTTACCTTCAGTGTACAATACAGTTTACAGACCTACGACGGACGAACAATAATGAGTAATAAATTGTTTACAAAAAAAAACATAGTTTCTAAGGTCATTAGTTTTATTTTATTTTATTGTTATTTTCTTTGAACGATTGGAAATGAAATTACTCAATTTTTACACAGAACTTTGATTTATTAGAATTATGCTCATTATGTATAAGATAACGAAC
Source organism: Colias croceus (assembly GCF_905220415.1). NCBI lineage: Eukaryota > Metazoa > Arthropoda > Insecta > Lepidoptera > Pieridae > Colias > Colias croceus. The sequence continues at coordinate 5,736,495 of NC_059538.1, forward strand.
GCGAATGCACGACATCTAGCGCGTCTTATGTCTAAACATCGCCTTTCGTTTAGACATTGACGCGCTAGATCTGTAATAAGTATATAGTCTATGCGCTAGATGTCGTGCTTTATGTCGTGTTTCGCTTGGCAAAAGTCACGCACACTACTGTAGAAGTGTCAAATTTTTCCGGTATTTTACTGTTGTTTTTCTAAGTAAATATTGTAAATTATTGATTAAAAAGGTCGAACGCGCACACATTTCATTATAGAGAAGTGATAAAATGATTAGTTTTAAAGAAATAGTGTCTGTGTTAAGTGTTTAGAGGTAATCAAAAATGTATGGAGGGACGGTCGGAACATCCACCTTAAGGGGGAGATATAACGTTAAACAATTTTGTAGTTATTTATTTGAAATTGAGGACGGGTTAAGAAAAATATTATGATAATTACGGCCAATAAAATCATCATTCTTACCACATCTTTCGCGTTTTAGGTCGCGGTCTTTATTTTCCTCTTCAATTGAGTCATTGCACTCTGTTGTTTTTGCCTGTAAAATTCACAAAAATTTCAGTAAAAATTCCGCGATATTCTCAAATAGTTATTCAAAAAAGTTGTAGACCGTATGTAAGATAATTTATTCTAAGAACATAGAATATTAATAATATTTCGAAAAGTATGTAATAAGCTAAAAGCATTACATAGTACCATTAAATAATATATTAATTCATATTTAACAAATAAAAATATTTATTATTATAATACATGCACAGTCTTACCCTTAACATTATTCTTTTTCTATTTACTTAATGGACGAAAGCTGCTTTGAGAAAACCTTTCATAGAAAGCTTCTTTAACTGCATATTTGTACAGTCTATAGTGTTTAGTTCATGAAATATACGCTTTTACGCAACATAGCTGCTATAAGAATTCTTTAAAATTACTATTGTGCACGTATAAAGTTTTCTTATGCTAAAAGTATATAAATCTTCCTTTACAAAGATATTATTTGCATTTGTGCGAACTGCAATGCACACTCTGTGCACAAATCATTTTGTTCGAATGTTGTTTCTCGGTTATATGTTTTGAGACTTATTTTATATATCATCTCTAACTCTCACAGTTATATTATATTCTCATCTCTACATATCATCTTATCGAAAAGTCACATATATTTATTCGTAAGTTAAGGAAAGCTAGATCTGTGTCTTAACTATAAATAATCAAAATGTGTTCAGCCGGTTTGGCATAAAACCTGAACACTCATTCAAAAATGTTATAAGTATAGTGTATGTACGCTTTAGGAATAAGCGACTCTAATCTTCAATGAAGAGTCGAGTTTTCGTGTAAATCGATAGACTTAACGAGCAGTATTCATCGTTTTGCACGTAACGTGCTCCGACTTATCGTATCCGACCTATAATGCCATCCAGTGGACCGGTCTATACACATATGCATGTAAAAAGCTTCAGTATTTCATATAAGAATAATTTGATTTCCAAATAATACAAGATAGAAAATTGAAGACGAATTTCTTTCTTTACAATTTATATTATTTATGTCTACTACCCAAAAAAAGTTTTAAGCCGTATGATTACGCTCTAATAGACCAAATATGGCACTGAATAAGATTACAAACAGTCTGATTATTCTCTTTATAAATAACTTACCGGCTTTTGATTATTGTTAGCTTGCTCTAGATCTTGTCGTTGCGTGGATCGGTAGCGGCGTTCGAGGCGGCCTTCATACAGGGAAGCTATCAGCATCCATAATGCCACCGCAAGTGTGACAGCCCTGTGTATGAGCATTTATTATTAGCGGTGTAATTAGCCTACGGCTGTAATCTGGCAATTACTATAGCTATGGGCAGCTAGGTATGGGTAATCTAGTTTGTAATATTCAGACTATTACTAGTTAAGCTTTATTTATGCGAATACGCAAAGTATTCGCATACTTTGTCGTTTTGCAGCTATTATAAATGGTTATAGGCCTTGAAGCAATTTTCACTCTGTTCTCAATTATTAACGCGATAGAATTGAAAACTATTATATTTCAAAGATTTTCTGAGTTAGCAAGAAAATTTGCATATTGCCTACAGCTACCTCGTTAATAAAGCTCTCTATAAACATTTTGTTATTTTCTGCTAAAAATATATCTTGTAAAAGTAACAATTTACTACTGAATAATAATATATGAAATCTTATCCCAAATATTATCTGTGGCATGTCAGATTATACCGCGACTGGATTGCTCAGATTCCATGAAAAGGTTGTAAGCGGTATGGTAATTGGGAAAAATTGGAGCATAGTTGTGAAGAGAATTATGAGGAAAATGTGTTATACACGTGTGCTTTTTACCTTGATACTTCAGATGTTTGAAACGTAGAAAGTATGTATCGGTATACCTTTGTGTTCTATATAAAATTTTATCTCGTGTCAAGTTGTCACTATTTCTTTGTAAAAAACTTTAATGAAAACTTTACAATTGACAGCTTGATTTAGTTGACTGCGGAGTCTGTGCCAAGTTCATAAAAGCGACGTGGCAAGTTTTCTGTAATAACGTAATAATTCCGTAATTTTCGTAAGTTTATCAAATATTATTATACGTTGTGGTTTCGTGACTTTCCTAATTTTGATTCATTTAAGCTCTACAATATAGGCCCTTTTTTCATTGCATCAGTCAACCGGATAATACAAAAAAATTGTAAATGTTCGGCTAATAGACCAACAATAGCAACAAGGTTGGTGTTTTTATTTCACAATCTTCACAAGGCTAAAGGATATGTGTTCTAGAATTTAGAATCCCAGAAGGTTAACATTTAATAATTAAATGGTGATCTAGATTCTAGATTATGCTCTATACAAGAAGGCTATTATGGCTATAGGCTATTAAATAAGTTATACCATTCTGCACAAATAATTCGTTTAAGTTATAATTATACTAGTTCAATGTATTTTTATTGTGATTTCATACTAAGTATTTCAAATGTTATTCAGAATTCATTGTGAGAAGTTAATTGTTTTCATTGTGTTAACGTAGAAAACACTTAGTAAGAAGAAAGTTTTGACATATTTTATTTCGCAAGTCTAACTTTTATATAATGCTCTAAAACGATTAAATTAAGCATTAATCTGTGTTTATTTATATGTATTTACAATTCTTTCGTTTTGCATTTAATTTTTATTTCACTTTCACATTTGTATACGTATAAAACAAACGGCAATTAAAATCTATTTATTTATTATGAAAATATATTTCGTAGTTTAATTATTACCGAAAGCTGGACGTGAACTGTGATCGATTAGTTTCCACAATGGGTTGGTCTATAGGTCTTATCTATTGTGAGCATGTTCCGAACAGCGCTGTCGAATATTGACAAGATAGTTCCATTGAAATAGTCTTTTTATTTACTGACATTCTTGTACCAGACATGTGTTACCGAAAAAGAGAAATTCTATACAATTGCTTACGACTCGTTTTTCTGAGTTCGGTTACAATATAAAATATAAATATACAAAACACTGTAACGAAAGGAGAAATACTTTTCAATATAGATAGAATAATGCTTTAAAAGTATATGAAATTGTGCAATATAATGTAACAATGCACGAGAGAGTTATTTGTTTCCAATAAATATTCTCTGCTTTCATGTGTTGAATAAAATACACTTAACAAAAATCTATATTTAAATATTTTCCTAAATAGTTATTTGCTACAAGAGTAAGCTATATTAATATTAAAGTACTAGCGGTTCGGCGGCTTCGCCCGTGGTACATGTTTACGTTTTCTCTACATAAGAACCATCCTCGTACTTCAAGGAATATAATAAAAAAAGAATTATCGAAATCGGTTCAGCCGTTCTCGAGTTATGCGCTTACCAACACATTTTGCGATTCATTTTTATATCTAAGATTATAACTCATTATACAAATTTCTCACAAACCATATCAATTCTCCATGTGCTCGTTAGATAGTCGAGTCAAGTTTCAAAATATCTAAAGGATGAAAAACTCATCCTATAATTTACCTAATAAAAATTTAGCTAATAGTTTTTACATTTTCCTCATATCGAAATGTTTAAAACACCACTTTAGTATGAGCTTATGAGTACGTAAATGTGTAGAATGCGTGTCGTAGCCGTGATTCGCAAAGCAAGCTACGTAGGCTCGTAGATCGCGTCTGTAGATAGCGGAAAAATTTTGCGGATTGGCGTGCAATGAGGTCAATGACTGCTTACGTAAGAGATTTATGAATATCTTTGGATATAAATAATATTAACAGGTATTATATTATACGCATTCTTCTATTTAGCATACTTATTTTAATTATTATATAAATAACTTGACGTAAATAACATTACTCTTTCTTACTTATAATATTACCAACTTCACTCAACCTTTGATAGAATGTATTGTATCCTTAATCAGAATAATCTGATTGTAGCTTACCCCAAAATATGCGTCTTAAAGTCCATATAAACATTATACGGGCCAGGCACGGCTCGAACGTAGAGCGTGTGCGCGCTAGCCGCTATGCCGGCCGCCTGCGCACGGCCCGCCGCCGCCCTCTCCGCCGCAAGCAAGATGGCATACGTCGCACTGCTGTTGCACGATAGCGGCATGCATTGTCCCACCAGCATTGACCTTGTCTGCAACACAATTGATTTCATCAGCTTTTTATAGATAGCACTGTTATCCAGTTTTTATGGGCATGAATAGAAGGCACTTGCATGAAATTTTAGGCACCTGTCGTGGTAACACTTCCAATAATATGATCATAAACTTTTTCGTGATGTTTGGTAATAAAATAAAAACGAACAATATTATACTTGATTGATTAATTTCAGTTCATTTAATCTACTTTGTTGCTCATAAACGTATCCATTACCTAAGAAATGAGGCGGAAAGTTTAATCAATACTGTTCAAGTGTGCGGTAATCAGAACTGCGAACGCACATTAGGTTAGCGAAAAAAGTAATAAAAGTCCCCTCGATAGCGTTATATAGCCTCCATGAGGTCATAATGAGGTAATTAAGGGAAATCATTTTTCTATTTGTGTATCACTTATGGCTGCAGGTATTGAAAATCGGTAATCGATATATGTACATATCATTAATGTACATTATGTATAGCAGCTTTCTGTGCAGCAGCTTCTTATAGTGTTTTAAAGTATTTATACTGATGATGATGATGATTATAATGTTAGATATAGAGAATTAATTAAATGTTTTAGTATATCGAAAGTAATTTACATTACATGGAAGCAATAATAGATTAAGACTGATTTCAATATATGAAACATATTTTCAGTATGTTTGATCACGAATTTATTCACGTACGTACTATTAGACCTAACTAAACAAACATCCAACTCTCGTTATAACAAATACCCGTAGAGATCATGCAAATATAATAAAAGGAAGTAACACGAACCCGCGACAGTTTGGGATCACTACAAGTTACATAAAAGGTTCGCGCTCATACACTTTCGCGGCAATTTGCAAGCGAGTAGCTTCCCAAAACTTTTATATTAAAAGTTCTATGACATCGCCGCTATGAGTGCGACCGTCTAGAGCCGGGCCAAAATGTCACAGCCTTAACTTTGCGAGCAAGTTTGTTCGTAAATGGCCTGATGTCAGCTGTTTTAAATATTTTATTATCCGGCAATAACAATAACGATATACATAACGTTTGAGCCCGACGTAACGGTTTAATAAAACCGACGCTAAAGATATATTTGTTTCAGCTTATGTAGTTTAATGTAGCGATGTTTGATAATATTATTGTTTGTATCAAATTGTTGTACGTTATATTAGATTATATAACGATATGGTTTATTTAGCTCTACCATTGAACGATGCATTTGTACGCGTAAATTTTTAAGTAGCATTTTTGTCGCGAGCGCGAGCGGCGAGACCTTCATATAGCAAAGGCACCTGATGTTAAAAACATAACAAAGAAATACTATAATAAATTCTTGTGCTTTAAAAATATATAAATGTTGCATAGATACTCGTGTAGAAAGGATGACATGAAACTTTTAGTAGAACCTATGTGACCTTTACATCTGACAATCATACGTTTTTTAACTTCGTTTAATCGTAAATTCGCCAGGGGGATCGTGACAATTCCCGATTGTAAATTCAAATGAGTTCAAACAATTTAAACAATTACTTTTCTGGGACGACTGGGAGACTTATTTTCTAATGGATAGAGTTTTAGTACTAATGCCTGATAAACAATATAAAATTAATACACAGTGTTTTGTCTTCTTGAATACCTTTGTTTACGTATTGTATAAGCAGATATGTGGAGAGTCGTTATAGGGTAAATTTTTCACCAGCCCTTCCTAGCATGATATCGATTAATACATAATATATATACGAGTTAAAAATATTACATTTTTGATTTGTATTTGGCAACATTATAAAATACTTACATTTATTTGTATTATTTAGTATTAGGTATTAACTAATAAAGTTGTAATTTACAAGGCGTAGGATTCAAGATTAACGTTCATATAACATGAGCACGTCTCATATCACTAACAAGTAACAAGCCTGGTGCGAGGGAATTGTAGTTTCCGTAACGAGCTGCTCAGCTCTAGATGCTTTGCAGTTAAACTCGGCCACAACTTTACTATTTTTAGAGACAAAAAATAGACCGGAGGTCTCTGTCCCTATTCGTGTATTGAGGTTATTTCGTTGAATTATTTTGTTTCATTTTATGATTTATATTGGTTTTAATTTAGGTTTTTCCTCACTTAATAATAATTAATTTACTGTGGTACGTTTCGTGTTTTTGCTCAGATTTCAATAACCTTGCTTTACAATGTAGGTAGGTGTGTTTTTCTTGAAATAAAATCTTGGATGAAGTTGCTTTAATATTACAATTTTATTGTACACCTACTCTTGGGTAAATCGATCGATATATCGTGATTTGTTTTAAATAATTTAAGTATCAATAAAGCGCTTACAATTGGTATGTGATCACCATCCACAGTCAGGTTCATTCTAGCTACGTAGAATGTGGTGGGAAAGGGCGGCACTTGGTCGTAATACTGCTTCAGTTGAAGATCCTTGCAGGCGTTTATCGAACCCATCCAGTAATCGTTACCGAACAAAATGTTTGGACTATATTGACCGGACGCGTCGTAAACTGAAATATAAAATAATATAGATTAGTAGAGAGGCGACGTAAAATAAATAAAAACTCATACTAATTTCAATTTGCTTTTTTTGCTGTTTGAAGATTGGCAATGCGTAAATATGCAGTAGGTATAAGATAATCTGTATTTGGTTTTCTAATTTTTTTGGCAATGGCCTTAATAATATCATGATATAAAATGATTTCTATGAAATAAGTGTAACTTTAAATATTATGCAAATGACATTCTCAATATTAGATAGCGTAGGCTTATAATAAAATGATAATAGAAAACGCTCGGAAATAAATTCTTTAATATGAAGATTAAAGCATTCAAACGTACTTAATACCAGGTATTGAATCCGCTTGCTGAGGGTTCCATTTCGAAGAAAGATTTAAAAGGAAGCTAGAATTATTAAATTTACGTACGTAAACGTTGGTTAGACGTATTACAGTCGAATATTTTGTTGGATAAAATCTATGCAAATCTTTCATTTGAATCATAGATGGATTTCTAGTAGCTTAAACTCATGATCAACATATTTAGAAACTTTGATCTGTTTTGTATAAAGTTAATGTCTTTCGAACCAAAAGTTTTGCCATTTGCAAACCGAATGTTGCTGATGTGGCTATAAAAACTAGCGCTCGAAAACGAATCAACCTAGAAAAGTTTTAATACTAGTTTAGTACTCAACTGCAGTAGTCCAAGGTGTACTCAGAGGTAAGTAAGGACATTCTTAGAGATAACCATCCACATTTGACTTACGTAAATGTTGACGACCTCGACATCGATAAACAAGCACTAAATAGTAAATATAACCAATTACATAAGACCTGAGTTATTCATAATTGCAAACGAATGTACGGTATTGAGTTTGAAAACAAAAATTAAACAGCGCAGCTGGAGTCACACTATTTAAATAGGCAGAAGTTTACCTTCGCTCAGTAACTAACTACTAACCATATAAAAGCAGTGTAATGTATTAGGTATGCTGGAAACTTCTTTAGTAGGTTAGTCAAGTTTCCACAACATCACTAGGTACATTATTAACTAACTGTTTTGTACTGAATATGTAAAGTAACGTAGCAATCGTTGTTATGAAATATGAAAATATGCCGAGCAATAATTTCATATGAAATATCAATATGAGGACATAAATAAATTTATTGGGTAATATTAATAGGTGTCCTTGGTGAAATTTCGTATTTTATAGAAGTATAATTTGTCATAATTTATGAACAATAACGAATAAATAACAAAATCGGTTTTGTATGCATAGGCAAGGATAGTCAACACAATAATTAAGCTCAACAAATCTGAATTGTACCTGTTCATTCCTCATAATTCATGGTATATTCATAAAGGCAAATAAATGGAAGTGTCTCATATAAAATTCTGATAGACCACTCAGAGCAACAAGGATTACAAATCTAATCTTGATTCCAGGGAGAATATTTAATAAATAATGCAATTGAAAGCTGTGTACATGCAAATAGCTATAGTACGTACGTCAGTAGTAAAAAGAAGGTTCGAGAACATTGTTAACATTAATGAAAGGAATGAAAGGTTTAATGGCAAAGTAAAACAAAAAGAAGGATACACGCACAGTTTTTATTGCGAACGTTTCCACGCTAGCCATTGAATCGAACGAACCCTATTGGAACCCTAATACAATGAAAAATGTGGAAAGTTACGACTATTGTGTTTGCTGCAATATAGTTACTTGAGATGAGTTAAATTTTACGTTTTTCTATTTATTTTTCGCACGTGAAATATTGCAATATTACAAAAATTCATTCGAGCTGTATTTGTTAGAGCTCTACAATCACGAATATTGCAAAGCCATTTAGAAATAAAAAAAATTGACGGCTTTTTATTATTTTTCTAGTTTTATAAAATCATACAAGCCAAGTGGTAAATCTTCACTAGGTAAATAAAAAGCTGTTATTCACAAAACTCTTGTGAAATATCAAATTAATTATTTAAAAATAAGTTTCTTACTGAGGCAAGAAGGCTTTTATACGAAAACTATTATAAATATCTTATTCATAGTTCTCAGTCCCATATAAATTACGTTTTTTATACACTTGTAGAGCTTCACTAGGTTATCTTTAATATTAAAACGTCATTATGTAATAATAACTCATCGCATTTAAATTCGTTACATTTTATGAATACAAATCCGGAACGTACCTACTTTTTAATTACTTTCATATTTATATTTATAAATAACAACGTTTAATATTTACGAAACTCTTTCCAACTAGGTCGCTACGTTTTATACTAAAAGATAAAAAAAATAGTTGTACTTAATTAGATTACAGTTGCAGTCTTTTATTTATTACTTCAATAACGTTTTTTTTTCAATTAGTCCATTTCGAATATATTCTTCTAGACAAGGGTTTTCTGCGATTTTTAAGGCAAATACATAACATTTTCAGGTACAGGTAATTTTGTTTGTATCACAAAGAGGGTTATAGACAGGCTTTTAAAACGCAGCAACTTTTTGAATCATACAAACGTTGAGTGCTTGTACGAAACTATTGTTTCTTTCAAAATTTATTTTTGTTTCCATTCCTGTAGAATGCGTGTTATCAATGTATTAGACACCCGAGGCAATTAATAAACTCAGCCGATAAGTTTCTACTTACGCCTTGGACGACATTTTATGAAATTTATTGTTCGGTATAATGTTTCTGCAATAACTAGCGACATAATTTGATAGCAATATTATCCTTTATGATTTTAATTAACAGTATTTTAAGATGTAATATTTTAACTATTTTCAAATAGACAGTGTGTCTAGAAGTACATGCCATTCATTCATATTTCTTGACTACTTTAATTTTCAACACGTATTTGTGACCTTTGTCTATATGCAATACTTCTAAAAACAAATCAACATTGTAACTGACATTTTCAAATGATACTGAAATATGTGAGGTTTTCAGTTAATTTAATTACCGAGTGCGATTCAATCGATAAAACATACGTGCAACGCGAACTATTCAGCCCGGCTTGTTCGCTGCAGCTGTCAGCAAAACTCGTGAAACATTTTGTATTAACATACAGTATTAATCTGTTATTTTGCCACGTGTAATTCGATTTAATACATTTATATAAAACTGTACATTGATGTACTATTATTGTCCTAAACAGTGTTCAAGTAATACATTAAAAATTAAAGAGAAAAATCGGTCCAGTGAATAGCCGAGTGTTGCGAAACAGCTTATTAATATAAGGTAATTTAATCGGAACTCACGCTCCAATACACTCACCAAAATTTATTAGAACTCGCATTTATTAAATTTTATGAATTATAGCTCACTGCGGAAGTCTCTGCGATCACCCATTATGATTCAGGGGAATGAAAAATGTTTTAAGAATCTTCACGTCAGATATTTCTCATAATTTTCATTGATCTACATCAAAGCTTCGTCCGGTTGTATCTTACCACTTGAACGAAATAATATCAGCTAAAGCTAAAGATACATTTAATGAGTTATTGCAATCGACAAACCTTTTCCTATATTCCTATTAATCGATATCATTAAGGGTTATGAAATTTAGTGTATCATTCGAGACGTTTTAGGTTCAATTATATTCGATTTTTTTCTCGTTTGTAGTAATTTATTTAATTGTTTAAATATGTATTATTACATATTAGACATTTTTAATATATGTATGCCTATTAAAAAAAAATGAAATACTACAAGATTTAGTTACTGTTGCCGTAGAGTGTAGAGGTTCGCTTTTTTCATGCAAACTACTATACATTCACTTGTTTCATTCAATTTATTAAAATCTCTATTGCATCGCAATGAAGATTTTTATCATATGTGCAATGTTTCTTTATGACCACAATATGATGTAGCATATTTTTACCTTAGGGGACTCGCAGACGTGTCAAGGTTTCAAGTTATGAATAATAAAGCGCAAACATTTATATTCACTTGATAGAAGCCCTTAGCATATTTTATAAACCCTTGTCAATGTCGTGGCGAGGAATGACGTTAGTCATAGGCAGTCATAGGATTAAAGCCAACAGATTTCTTTAAGGTGCGAATAATTTGTGGTCAATGTTTTTAGACATTCACCGCGCTGTGGAGGTGCGTCAGTCATGGCCGGTCGGTGACCCACTTCTTGCAATTAATTATTGCCCGTAAACGAATGTGAAAAATAACAAAATTATCCATCGAATAGCATGCAAAAAGCTGAAGTAGAGCTATGAGAATTTTTAAACTTAATGATGTTATAAATCTGAAAATGCTACTTGAATGCTTTTCAATACAGTAAATTATTTCCCTTTAAATTTTCATCAGAAAACATTGTAGAGAATTCTTTAGAAAGTATTTCAAGTATTAAATAAGAAGTCTGAATTCAATGTGCAATCTGTCCGAATAAAGTAAATGGAATCCAATACAACCAATGAAGGTATAATAATTACTAATTAGTGCAATATAAAATTTTGAAAGAACGCAATTATTACCGAGCAACTTTGTTTGGTTACAAAACAGTAGCGTTTTCCTTTTACAACACATATCCGCATCTGCACGTGTTTGATATTTACAGTTAATCGCGTATTACAAGTCAAAACACAAAAAGTGATGTGTGCGTTTTTGTGGGGATAACTTTATTAATAATTTTCACATTGTTATTCTTCCATGTCACATGAAGGCGAGTAAGCAGATGGACACTATCTATTAGCGTTCACAACTAGGTATTTAACTATTTATTATTGTTAAGTTTTAATGAAATTTCCAATCTGTGACTCTGAAAATATGTAACATTTATATTTGTACGTATGATTCACGAATATTTAAATGGAAATCAAAGACTGTAACGAGATTTATTCAATTGTGTTATTAAACTCTACGGCCGAGATTCATAGATCGCACTTTAACTTTACTTTGATGGAAAGATCTACTTTCAACCAAAAATATATTTCTTAGTCGTGTCAAGCTCATCTTTACTTTCCAGAAACTATACTTTACTTAGTAAAGGCTAAGGAGCCGATAATCATGACTTTGGTCTCAAAGTAAACTTTACATGACTAGGCGTATAAATTATGTAGGCCTTCATTTTAAACCAATTTCCTAGAACAGAAACACATATTAATATGGTTGGGTTATAGATCGAAACGTCATGTCGACTAACATTTTTTTGTTGATGTGTTGATCGTTGCATCGTTTCATTTGTCTTATAACATTATTATAATATTTTTCTGACGAATTTTGCTGTGTCTACCGGTTTTTGATATTTCTAATCTTCCTACATAATGGTTTTTTTTCTAAACATTTAATTTTTGATATAAAATAATAATGTTAAGTATTATTATATAATATGTTTTTTATGGAAATATAACTTAATTTAATAATATTATGTTCTCAAAAACATAAATTATGCGTATAAAGTAACAGTTACACGTCTTACCCAGTTACCCTGTACTTTACTTTGGGGCCGTACTTTTCTAAGGAAAGACAAGCAATTCTCTCTGAAATTAAATATGTTGAAAGTAAACTTCGGCCATACAAAGTTTACTTTGTGAAGACTCTTTTGCTCTAAAGTAAAGTCACGATTGTGAATCTGGGCCTACGTTTCTACTACTTTTCAGAGAGCGTGATTTGTAATCTTGTTATATCTCATGTTTTATAATAACCTTATGTGCGATTTAATAATAATATGTTTCTTTTTATAAATGTATATATTGTCCTTGTTTAAAAAAATTGTTATCTATTATTTTCATCGATTATATTGTACATCTTATCATATTATTAAAAATATTTATCCGAACTATCAGTTTTATTTTTTATAGATTTGCTTTTAACCTGGATAAAAATACTATATAAGTAAGTATGAAAGAAAGAAAACATAGCAAAAAGCTTGATCTGAAACAAATCCTAAATATGCGGACTAAAATATTGCGCCCGCCTTTGCATTTTTTGTATTGGCACTGTAACCATGGGAAATTCTAAAGAAGTCTTTATCGTGGCGTCTAGAATATGCAGTGGGACTTTCTTTATAATTGCAAGATTGCTCGTTCGTTGTTAAATTCAATATTTACTATGCTGTCTTTATAAAGGGATGCTCACTAGAAGTTGTCAAAGTAGGTCAGTTTCACAACGGACAAATTGAAATCAAAGTTACAGGTAGTTCAGAAGTGAGAAGCTTTCTCTTCCGCTGTATTTAGATATAAACGAGCATTGTTCTACGAAGTGGACGGGATCGGTGGTATGTTTGCATTTGAAGAATGTTCTAATGAAAGATGAAATGAAGTTGTTTCAACTACAGGTTACAGATGTGCTGATTGAGATGAGCTTTCCATTACTCGAATATTTGTATTATGAAATCTTAGTATATTTTCATGTTTCTCCTTCACAATAGTTTTTTGCTGGTTCATATTAATTGATTATTTGAATAGATTTTGTATATTATATTGAGAAAATATAATAAAACAGTGTTTTTGTAACATACAGAATAAAAAATCCAATTTAAACTGATTGAAAATATAAATTTAAAATAAGTTATGTTAATTTGTAAATTGCAATAAAGTACGTAAGGTCAGAAATATTTTAAACATATTCATGCAAATTTACTCTTTGTAATATTTGTTATAAACGTAATCTCTAGCTAAACTGGCATATTTAAGAGGTTTTTATGAGCGAGTAGCCTTGACTTTCTAATTTACACATAGATATGTGTTTCACTTATGAGATTTAGTAATAGTTGGGTAATTGTTGTAAAATATCAATTTACAAATTGATTGTTGAATCACAATTGGTATCATATGATCGGACAGTTCAACGGAATCACATCAGTGACTGTGACATCTAAAGGCCGTACCGTGATATGATCAAATTACTGTATGTATCAAGCCTATTATTGTACTAAATTGAACAAGATTTCGCTATCCATTAATAACTTTGATACAGTACAATATAAATTACGGATAATAGATTTCTACGAACAATTTATCCTAACACTAGAGCGCAGATAATTTCATGTAAATGAATTATTGTGTCTTGATATTATATCATAATTGACCTAGTTTATTTAAACAATGTTTGTAGAGCGTCTGCGTCTAGTGGACTAATAATAATAGTTAATATTTAATAATAGTTTTTAGTTATTTATTTTAGTTTTTACGCAAACTCTTAATTACAAGAAGGTAAGTCCATCCAGCCATGTAATTGTCTCTTAAAACAAGGACCTTGATGTTTTAAAGAGCGAATAACTTGGTTAGCGTAAACGAACAAAATATTCCGTCGAAATTAGGTCATCTATGTCAGGTTTAAACGGGGCTTCATGAAAAAATGGTGAAAGCACGAAAAATATAGCACATGGTAGAAGGGAGTTGACCGTATTGATGTCTCTTTTACTGCTATTTTAGTATTCACATTGTCTCGATTAATTAAACTTTGGTCGTAATGCTAACAATCTTCGATATTTATTCAAAATTGTAGATTTGTGGAAAAATATTTCGGGATTTTAAATGCTATACAGTGACTATAGTAGGTAGGTATAAAATCAATACTGCTATGAAATTTAATTTCTGTAATTCTTATTTTTACTAGAGTAAAACAGCAGGTGTTCAGTGTAAATTGATATCAATAATAATTATAAATAGGTAGGTACAAGGAAATCGATTTAATTGAATGTGACGAATTATCTAATACTGTAAATGATGATGATACATGAAAACGTGTAAAAACGTTAACTTAAAACTTTATCATTATTAAATATATTCAAATGTATATTATCTTACTATTCCGACCCTTCTCGGCTTCATTTTAATTTGTACGAAATCGAATCTTACTAATTGGATTTGCCACACCCCGATGTTCAATTTAACTAAAATTTGCATATACATGCATGTTGGACGACAATGCACTAATATTATCTACATCTACCTCCTACATCTGTAGGTAGATCCCAGCAAGATGGCTATACTAGCACGATATACCTAATAATAATAAAATAAATCTTTATTTCACCTAACAAACGTTGAATTTCAAATAATAGCCAAAACCTCAATTTCAGGCGCAAATACATAATAATATATTTTGTAAAATTTGCAACAATTTTTTTTTGTATAATACGCAAGAGAATTCGCGCTCGCAAAAATTAGGAGCGGAACTAGAAGTTGACGAATTACGGAAGCTCGTTATGTACACCGTATAATTTCACGAGCATCTCAAACGAGCACCGTAAAACTGCAATTGATGACATAATTTCTCATAAAAAGGTATTACATAAAAATAGACGTAGAGTTAACGGCGAATTTATATAAGGCATCATTGCTGGAAATTCTCGTTTGACTAGGCTATGTGTTCGGTGTCAACACGGAGTCGGCGTACGGTGCGTGTGAGTGAAATGAATCGCTTACTTTCACGGATTACTTATGAAATTTGCGATTTACACATTATGAGGGTTTGCGCAAGTGCCTGCTGCAGCTAGTCTCACATGCGCGGGTCGCCGCCGCGTATCACAGGCCACCGAGCGCGCATTGCCCAATGCCCGACGCACCTGTATGGTTCATCTCTTTAGAATCATTATTTTTTAATTAAAATATTGTGCAAGTCACTTCTCTTTCACAGTTACCGCGCTCTATATAAACGTTAAAACGGTTATTTTGTTGCTTCATGATAGAGAATCTCATTCAAAAAACGTAACGTAGGAAGCGTAACGATGTAGATATTTAAATACAATGGAATGTGTGTTAGGTAAGATAAGTGTTAATTCATACTACTAAACGTTTCTTTAATGAACAGATAATTTTAATAAAGTTAAATGATTACGCACAACAAGCTCTTTTATTTTATCGGTCAATGTAGATGAATTAGGTAATTACTGAAAATATTTGTTGGATTTACTATAGTTACGGATTATAAGCTCAGAATAACACTTGCTAGAGTCTTGTTTCATTTTCATCGCTCCGAATACTTTCAAGTGAAGTGGTCACGAGTAGTAGGCTGTCTGCAAGCTTTGTGTCTTACCATTAGACCCTCTTACAAATACAAGGAAACTAAAACAATGTAGGTACAGAGTGGGTGTTTGCATAATTTAAGTGCTAACAGGCGGCCCGATACTAGTAGCGTCGCGTAGGAACGGAAACAAAGCTCACCGACTTTAGGTTACCTAGTTCATAGAACTATGCACTAGTACATGACTAGTACCTATACCTACATAGTACATTGTAAGCGACACGGGAGCGTCTTACTATAGACACTCAATTACTTTCATCACAAAAGTAGGCCGTCACTGCGATTATTTCATTCATAAGCGAATAAACTAGTTTGATTTAATCAGCTCCGCTGGTTACGTAATAATTACCGCTTCAACCATAGAGATTCTATTCGAAAGCGCATTAGAAAATTCTGTTATGTGACACTAAATATGTAAAATGATGTAAATTACATTTTTTTGCGGATAAATGTTTGAGCAAACATGTCTGGGGAATTTTTGAGTCATTCATTCTATCTGGTTTTGTAAGTTACGAATGAAGAATGGGCAATAACATGGCAGTAACCCACAAACGTTTTGCGTTTACTCAATCTAAAAGCAAGATAATGAAGCAAGCGTAAATACATATATATGTACCATTATATATACGCGATTGTAGCAATAACACGTTGACGGCTGTTTGTATCGAAATACCTATGCTCTAATTCGGGTTGTGTTCAATACACTACTATACACCTTTAATTATTCGAGTCGATGTGCAACACGTCCTAATAAATGTCGTAAACAATATATGGTGTAAATGCATCGCGGTGAAAAGGTTAACATATGAGTCGACATTTTATAATATGAAGAAAATAATTCTTCTTGGAGGACGTTAAGGTTAAAAATATTTCACATGTATGTAATAGGACTAACGAAGAAATCAAACATTTTCTTAACTTGAAAGTTAAACGCATACTCTGCAAAATTGTTATTACAATAATTAGTGCCCTTAGTGCAAAATAGTAAATACTTAATAATAATATAATATCAAGGTTACTGTGATACAATTTAGCTTTTGTACTCTACATTAATTTCTATAATAATACCTATCTACGAATGATCTTGGCTGTCAATCTGTATGACTATCAAGATTACATCAAATCCGTTGAATGGATTACTAAATAGTTCGGAAATTAAATAGATTCTGAACAGAGAATATTGATAAAGAAAACAAAACTTAATTTGAAAGTTCACAAAACGGTACAACGTAATCGTAGATAATTAAAAATATTAAAAAATCGTTTAATCGGATCAGATCGTATCGAATAATAGGATAAGCCTTGCTCCTGGCGTTGATGATATAAAAGGTTTTTTACGAAAGATCTAGGTGTTTCGCTTAAAATCATTTTGTCACAGGTTTAAGCTGAAATTCAAAATTAGTTGTATTATTTTTGTGTAACCTTTTGTTTATATTTATTTAAATACTAGATATTATTCTGACCGATTATTTCTGTAATATTTCATCAGAAGCGTATCGCTATAGGCGGGTCTCAATGATATCTTTGATATGTCAGTCGCGACTCGAAACAATAAGCTACCCTAAATTAGGTATCTATTTATCTATACAACAACAAAAGGGGTCAAAGGGTAATTGACAACATTCTTGAGTATATAATATTGTTTAGAATTTAGATCTATTCGAATTCTGGTACAAGTATTTAATTGAAGTTCAAGTAACAAAATATAAGAAAGGTTATCGCGATCATTACAATAAAAATAATTAATATTACTATCTATGACTATAAATGCGGCACTTAGATATTATGGTAAAAATATTATAGACTCGAGTTTAATGTATAAATTGTAAATGGACTTATACCAGAAAACGGCAGCGATGTAAGCAAAGCATTAGAAAATTATGTTTATGTGTATAATATATGTACCTAATTATTAAAAATAATTACCAACTAAGAACAGCCAAGTATAAGCCATACACTTACGCAGGGAAAGTAATGAAAGTTTTATTACGTTAGCTGATATACAAAATCCATAAGTTTTATGTTTGTGTAACATTCTTTCGAAGATTTTCCGCGGTCGTAATATTTTAATCAAATATTATACAACCATACCATTTTTCATAGAGCATTAAACACGAATGGGCTGTATTCAACTTTGGCTTTGTAATTAGAAAATATTCTCTTTGTGCCAGCTACATAAAATAGGTTATTAATCTATTTTCTTGAGTTATGTATAAATTTTAATATCTATTATTACGTCTATATTTTAATTATTAGTTGAAATGTGTCACGTTATTTATTAACATTAATGAAACATAAATAAAATTGAGTGAACCCGATATTCAACATTCAGACTAATATTGATTGTTTTCACAGCAGGCAGCTACCCATAGAAGCAAGGGCAAACTTATCTCGGCCAGTAATAACGCGCAGGCTAAGAAACAAAACGACCTGATAAAGCTTTAACGGATAATTTATCGGATGTATCCTATGCGAAGCGTGTTTATTTCCTCGGCTAGGTTAACATTGCTCGAACAAGCAGAATGATAGTGATTTTGCAGGCGCTAATCTAGTGACTTTTGACTGGCGTTTTCCGTAAAGTACTTCGATTTGCCTTTTCATCCGAATGCATCAGCACAAATTGCTTACCAAGAGATACCTTTCGCTTGAATGAATATTCTTTATACCGAGTTAGCTTCCTTTGCTGCAAGATTTTAAACAAAAATATTGATTAAGAAAGAAGAGTCTTGATCAATCAAAAAGTACATTTTCCAAGAAAGCTGAGTGTAGTACAAAGAGATTGTAACATATTCATATTGTTTTCATTTTGTTACTTTTAATACAATTATTAACTCAAAGTGTAAGGATGTAAACGTGTTTCGCATTTCGTCGAAAATTCTTCAAGCGTCTAATTCTCTCATTGTTCACAAAGAATTCAAAGAGGCTCTTGACATACAAAACGATGTATCAACGCCCAACGGCCTGTATTTTATTTTCATATCTGAAATATAATTGTAAAGTATGAAATTATAATTTAATATATAGGTGTGATTTTTGTACACAGAGTGAACAGTTTCCAGTATTTAAAGTATTCTTACATGACTTAAAAATATACCAGAGCATACGAAAATGTGATTTTCCTTATTAAACGTCACATTCTATTATAAGATTCTTTGTGACAAACGAATTAATACGTGTAATGTAGAGAATATCGTGTAAAAGACGGTTGCAAAAAGCTTTTTGTGGAATGATGAATGTGTTCTGTCGGATGTGTTTGTTTTATGGCTTTCTGTTTATGTTCCTCTTCCACTAAGTAAATACCGAAAAATACGCTTTTTATAAACACAGTTAAGATTTATTTCCTAACTTTTAAGTCTGAACTAACTAAAGCGCACAATTAAGGCTTCAAAGTGTTGAATACTAATGTCATAGATTCAGTCCTATGAAATAGGTATAATTTATGGGAGGGATCTCAGAGCAATGAATGAGAACGTGATAAAATGGAAGTGAAGCAATGTAATTCAAAAGTAATTTGGAGACGTCTTTAGTTTGTCGGCCGCAAACATTAATTATGATTTACGATATCTCATTTGTTGAAAAGCGTTGGATAAGAATTATGGTCCCAACAAATATAATAGGATTTCTCTATATCAGAAAGAGTTAGTAGGTACTGCGCTACAATCTTTGTTTGGATATTGTGTGATTTGCTCTCTGTTGGATGCCGGTTTAATAAGCTTCGTGCGTGCGGCTCATATTATTAAATGGGTCAACAGTCTCTTTACGTTATTTATAGCGCTTAAATCATGCATTTATAAAATATTGCATTAATTTTTCAACTTATATTATTTTCAGATTTTATTAGGTTCGACAGTATACACATAACAATAGTGAAGATATCTACTTTACATAGATAGTATTAGAAGATACCAGAGGTAGCATTAAGTATTTTGTTATTCTAATTGACCACGACTAACTACTTACAAATTGCAAAAATAATCGATTAATATAATTTTTAAGTCTCTTCAAAATCGTACGGGAGCTAGCAACGTTTAAAAAAAAGTCATTTTAGTATAGTTGGGTTTTTGATATACTGTTTCTCTTGCTATTTCGGTTAGAGTCCGGGCTGTCTGGCTGGCCGCTGTGGTTGCGTTTATTAGTGCGCATCTTATCTGCACAGGAAAATATCCTTAATTTAAAGTCATTTTTTAACGCATAATTTTTAATCTTTTGCCTTTAGATAGATCCATCAGACATAATTTTTTTATTGCAAGACGTTTTTTTCGTTGTAAAATAGGTGCCATACGCAATTTTTATTTCAAAATAACTAAAATGTCATCGAAATAAGTGAAATTACATCAACATGAGTCCGCTTAAAAGGTAAGTAATAACTTTATTATTTATATTATATTATCCTTTTTTAATACTTATATTGAATAATTAGTAAACTAATATTTTTAATAGATGGTTTCATATTTATTACACTTTTGGGTATAAATATGAATTTGATGATATTTGTATTTTCTAGTGTTTGATTTTACGCGAGTATTATACATTTCGAAATTAAAGACTTGGGAAAATAATACAATGAATAAATCGCGTTTAAAATCCGTTAAAAAGTCTTTAATTTCTTGATGATATTTGGTTTTTATCAAGTTTACATTAACGTCCTATTTGAGGTTCGTTGGGAAAGGGAGGCGATATGGTAGATTGTTGCAAAAAAACTGTAAATAGTAAAATGAATATTATATATAGTATAAGTAACACAGTGATTACTTATCCTTCACGGGGACTCATGTTGATGGAATTTCACTTATTTCGATGATATTTTAATTATTTTAAAATAAAAATTGCGTCTGGCACCTATTTAACAACGAAAAAAAAACGTCTTGCAATAAAAAATGTAAGTCTAATGGATCTATCTAAAGGCAAAAGATTAAAAATTACGCGTTAAAAAATGACTTTAAATTAAGGATATTTTCCTGTGCAGATAAGATGCTCACTATTAAACGCAACCACTGCGGCCAGCCAGACAGCCCGGACTGTAACCGAAATAGCAAGAGGAACAGCATATCAAAGAACCAACTATACTAAAATGCTCACTTGTCAACGTTGCTACCTCCTATAATAAAATGTTATATTTTCTAGGGACCTTTAAATGTATCGTATTTTTCATGATACCTAAATAAACAATTAAGTTCAAATTTCTAAAAGGCTAACTTCAGACAGAAAGTAATTAGAACTCTAGTTAAATTTCAATCAATCTTTTAAAATTGGTTTTACAAATTCTTATAACGTCACAATGAAATTAGTATAACAAGAGCCAGTTAATTATATACTTTTAAATTATTTTAATAATGTAATAATTATATAGAATGGGTTTTATTTTGACATTTGAAATTAAATATTTCTTGGGCATTATTCTTTCCCTTGCGGTTGTGATTGCAATCAGTATAAAATTAAATTGAACTTCATTAAGTTGATAAGATTGATTTGAAAAGTTCTTCTTTCATAACGTGTACGGTGTAAGCTTTAGGGCAATCTAGCGGAGTGATCTAGGTGAGACTTCAGACAGAATTCAATATACAAAAAAAAATATTGATCTATCAAGAAATTGACGGGTCTCAACTCTCACATAAAACTAAGGCAGAGGGTAAGAGTAGCTTGTATATATAATATAAATATAATGCTTTTAAAAGTAAACATAATAATATGTATAATGAATGTATGCTTTTAAAAACAAAAGCATATAGGATAAACATAAATATGTTTCAATAATATAAGTTTCATGCGGGCTCTTGTCTGTAAAAACAGAAGAAAGTATAAATTTAGAGCGATTTATAAAGAAGGTTGTTCGAATGAATTTATTGTGCATATGAACACACACAAAAGTAACATAATGCATGTGTACCATGCGGCATAAGTACTTGCAAAGAATACATAATATATATAATGACGTATTCGATTGTTTGTGAAGTATGGTTTGATAAATCTTTTTTGGTTAGACAAATGCATTCAATAAAATATCTTCGTTCATTTGTTTGTACCTACATACAAATAACTAAAGAACAAAAGAAGAATTGGCATCAGCATTCATTTTTTCAATTATCATAAATTGATATTGTAATATTTTTATGGAAGTTATTTTGCATAATTACAGCAATATTATGAAAGAACGTCAATCAAATGTCAAATAAACAGGGAAATATTATAATGTTAATTACAAAATGCATAGGTCAGCTTTTCTGGAGTTGCTCTAAGTTTTATAGATGTTGTTATTACCAAATCAATACGTCATTCTTGTTTGTGATAGTTAATAATGTAACTGCAAATTGATGTCACAATTATACGCCTCATTATTTTTATATCTCACAATCGACTTAAATATTATATAGGTAAGCGTGTACCTACTTCAATCGTGTGGCTCTTTGTATCTGTTTATAATGTTAGACATAAAACAAACATTTACGAAAACAATAACATATGAAACTTACTCTTGGAGGCCCAGAGTTGCCCTTCGTTCAGAGCCTCGACATACGTCCTCATGTCAGCAGCACACTCGGCGGACACAGTGCTGTTGTCGCCTTGCACATACTCGAGCCAGTCGTGATGATCAAAGAGGTTTTTCATCCAGGCCATTCGCGAAGCAGTCAATACCACTGTATTGTTCGCTGTAGCACCCACAGCACTCACTAACACTAAGACTGTCACTAGCATCATTGTCTGCATTGTGTAGTACATATCGACACAGATTTCTAATTGAACATATCCGAATTGTCCGTTTAATTGCTATGACGACGGCCTTTAAATCTTCTCACGCATATTGCCGGCCTCTGTAACAAAAAAATATGTTTAGTAAAATTAAATTGTACGTTTATGCAATCTTTTATCTATTGTTGTAAGTGTTCGACGGAAGTGAAGAGAAGGGAGAGAATCTTTTGTTGAGCCTTATGCCTAGTTGTTTGAAAATAATATAAAAATAAAATCACAACATAAGAAAATAGACTAAGGAAATTTAACTTCTTTTGTTGCCGATATCAGAGAAGGTTAATTTTTTATTTACAGTGAATGACATTTAAGCGAGCAACACAAAGCTTTTAACTGAAATTTTCCATGTAAAAATGCACGATGTTTTATAACTTATAGAGCTTTCTATTCAGAATTTTTCGCTTTATGCTTTCAAAGCCTTTTGTTGAAGTGTATAAGATTACCTGTGTATAAGAGTACCTGTGTATAAGATTTACTCTTAAGGGTAATCAAGTAACAATATTAACTCGAAACGAAAATATACTATAATATAATAACCTATATACAAATAATTACGAATATCGTTATAGTAAAAGGAGAACAATAGAAAGAGTAAAGACCCAAGATATTTAAAACCAATCAGTTATTAGTGAGTGTATTTATTTATGTAATAATCATATTATAGGCACTTTGTACGCATATTGTTGTTAAAGAAAGAGCCTGGCATACAAATGCGTAATCATTTAAGTAAGAGTTCAAATGGTATATAGCGTTAAAAATGGGTTTGTGTTCTCGTTGTTGCGAATTTATGTAATACTTGATTTTCTTATTAACATAATACTGACATAACACCAATACCTACAGGTGATTGACCTGATTTTAAAGAGAAATCAAGTATGGTTAATGATATTTACCTACATACACAGTCCAAGTTACTACGTGAATAATAGAATATTATTTCGGCTTTCGAACATAATGAGCTTAGCAAACCAAGTATTTAAAATGTCTAAATTATAATTCAGTGTCTTAAAAGAATTTTTCGTTAATTCTATAAAATCCTTTCCAATTAGTGTTGAGAATATGAAAGGGATAAAGCAAGTCGGTAAATTCCGACCCTGGGGCGGCTTTGTTCTTATTAGTACAATATCTTGGACAGGAGAACAATGTGTTTCTGACCTAATAAGCTGGCAACAAATGGCCGTACACGAGCTTAAAAGAACCTAATCTGCGCAACTACTAACGCCACTTTACCACACATATACGCAATATTTAATGGAGCATGTTCAGATTTCTAGCTTTAGAGTAACTCAACCTTGGTTTTATCGTCTACTATTTCATTTATTTGTTATACAGAATGGTTTAATATTAAAACAAAGAAAAAATCATATTAAAACATCGTACGAAATTGTTAAAACTTAAAAGTTTACAAAGAAAAATAGGTCACTTAATTTTCTTTTTTGTTTTACATTCCTAACTTCGTAACAAGATACCTACTGGAAACCAAAACGTATTACAAATTAATAACAAAAACCACTCGCCTTTACAAAGTTACTGAAACAATTCGACACTGCTGGCTCGGTTATCCTAAAAATTTATAATTATTGACCTTTAGTAAATCAACCAACGACAGAACAGAAGACCAATCTTTAGATAAAATCAATACAAATAAAACTTATCTATATTTTATGGTTATTATACAGGGTGTCCCACTGTTGGACGTTGGTATACCTACTAAGCTCAAAGGAGGTTATAGTTTTGCATACGCTGAGTACCTAAAAAATACTTATGAAATTCCAAAAAATTTTTTTTTTTTCAAATAGATGAATTCTTAATACTCTATGTGTACACCCATAACAAGCAACCCGCCCAACTCTGCCACCAGCACGTGAGCTATCATTTAAAATTAAGTTTTCATAGACAAAATGCTCACATTAGAGAAGCGGCATGTGCCGGCTGCGCGAAGCTAGAGAAGAAAACATGAATTTTTACGAAAAATTTAGCAAACAATTTTTGACGTAATTTTGTTGTTTAAGTATTTTTTACGTGATCAGTGTACGCAAAACTGCAAGTCCCTTCGCGCCTAGTATACATATAGTGGGACACCCTGTATAAGATATATTACAATATTCACTTAGGTACATATTATGTATAATGTACCTACTTGCGCGTATTATTTGATATAAAACATTTTATATAATTTTATGAATTTAATTGGAAAGTGCTACGGGATATAAGAAGTAAGTATTAAGATCATATTTATTTGAAAGAAAACGAAAGCGTATTTAAATATTCCTTGTAAATGAGTCAATAATGCTGTAGGTATTTATAACTTCAATGGAAATAAATAAATTCAATGGAAACAAATATTTTCTCAACCGTAGGTACCTACCATAAAAGAAATTCTATATTTGGAAAGTGAGATTGAAGCAATTTCTATTCACTCAATTTAAGTACTAGGTTTTTATTAGTGGTACTTTCATCTAATTGATTTTGCCATTTTGCAAATTGCAATTCTTATAGAAATCTATCCTTTATTGGGTTTGTGCTTAAGAGGCGTTAAGAGGGTTTTCTCTAATTTATGACTTTTGGGCTCATTTGCAATTGCAAAGTAAATTGAGTATGTATAAAAAATTATGCAATTTAATTCAAAACTTTATTAACGTGAATATTTTTCAAAATACCATGGATTTTCATTAAATTTAGTAAGCATTGTATACTTGCCAACCCCCCGCGGCTTCACCCGCGTAATAAAATGCAATTCTCATACCATTATTAATAACCAACTTAAAAAGTAGCCTATGTTACTCTCTGAATTTCTCCAGAAAAATAAATCACCTCATAAAATCACAAAGACAGACAAACAAACAATACAATTTCACGTTTATAACATTAGTAGGTAAAGATTCATTGATACAGGTATTTCATTTAAAAATGAAAGAAAAATAATTACCTATAACTGACTATGATATCAAAACAATAAAAGCGATATATTGTATACTCACTGTTCGTTTTGCGAACAAATTGCTTTTCTCATAAGCGTGTCTGAGTGAAAATAACAGCTTCCAGGCTTTCATTTGGGAAGTAAGATAAAAGCTGTTTTAGAGATAAATAATTATATTAAAGCTAGATATAACAAACATTCCTAAATTGATGACGAATCTTTTGATTATACCTATTTACCATACCTACACTAATTAGGCGACGTTCACATACATTTTCATGAAAACAAAAACAAAAGCAAATTGCCTAACTCATAATTTATTTAAATTAGGGCCGGTCAGAGACAATAGAGAAGTCACGTCTACCTACTCTTTGTCTGGTTAAATAAAGGGTCTGAAAATTATTTTTATTGCGAGAAATTTAGGCGACCATGGTTGTAATGATAAAGTAAAATATATAAAATGACAAAGCTAAAATCGATACTTAATGAGATTTTAGTTATTAAATTTGCCATTACTTTATTTATCGTTGATAATAAAATACGATCGAAGTTAAATTTACGGTTCCACAACGCATTAAAACAAACCCGGCGATGCTGGTAGTAATACCGACGAAAAGATTAAAATGAGCTCCCATTGTCTTGCTGTTGTTTAGCATCACAATAGAGACTTCAAACGAACACCAATTAGGAACCATTGGGAAAGGCTTTCGAGTTTTAGATGAACGTGGTTTTGTGTCGCGAATACGAGATGAGGGATCAAACGGTTTATTTTTGTCAATTTTTCTTATTCTCCGTAAATGTCGCTTATTTGTTTTAGAACATTACGCTTTATTGTTATTTTGACGCTTTTCATATTTGCCTTATTTTATCACATAAAGATAAATATTATTAGCTATTAAATCATTCCACATTACAAACAGAACAGTCATATTACTAGAATAACATTTCACCATAACAATTTTAACATGCTTTGCCTGGCCGTGCCTATCATATCTCGGCTAATTCAACTATGCGGTTAGTCGTTATTACGTGGTATTTTGCATTTGTCCGCCACATCTCGTATGGAATTATGTGTTACCTAAATATTTCATACAGCATTCGTGTTTGTTTATAAAATTACTAATTTGAGATTGAGAATTCTACTGGGAACCATCCGAAAGTATCCTACCATATTCAATTTACTACAATACAATTATTTTCTTAATTTCTGCTTAATACTTAGACTAATTTCACAATTTTTAATAATAAAAATAAATTGAAAGGGATTGTAAAGAAGTAAATCAGCCTCATACTTTGAAGTACGAACCTTTATAACAATACTAGCGGTCCGCCCCGGCTTCGCCCGTGGTACATATTAACGTTTTCTCTACATAAGAACCATCCTCGTACTTCAAGGAATATAATAAAAAAAGAATTATCGAAATCGGTTCAGCCGTTCTCGAGTTATGGAATTACAACGAAAAGTGGCATTGATTTTTATATATTAGATGATAATTGATTTTCGCTTCAAGTCAATGATAGATTGTTTCTAAAATTCGTGACTATTCTGTACTATATTACTATATAGTCAATTTGACTAAATACTTTAAAATTTTTATTGCATTTGCAGTTTATTTTATCTCCCCTTTGTTCAACGCTTCATTGAAAACAGAGTTTAATTTACTTACACGTACTATAAATGCATAACAGTATTATAATAAAATGAAATCTCTTTGTAATAAACATGAATCGTTTATGAATAGCCTGAAATTTTAAGGGTCTGCAGAATATTTGCCCGGGGATACAATTTTGTATACTTTACGGTTTTAGCTTCTGTGAAAACATTTATATATCCTCTGGATACAGTAAATGGGTGTTTGAAATCCTTTCGTTTTACTCTATTATAACTTTTTAAAGACTCCCGCGGAGCCCATTCTAAAAACCAGGCAAAATTTTGCTTCAGGCCTTTAACTTAAAGTTCTATCTGTTTGTAAATATGCTACCATAAATTATGTAATGCAAAAATAAAACAAGAATATTATAGAGAATTTTCGTTGATGTGTGACAAATAAATTGTTCACTTAATCTACTCTACAATCTTCGTACGAGTTTTTCTTTTTTACGATCATAAACAGTTCAATAGGGAATTATATTAAAAGCCCTAATTAATAAAACTATAAAACACTAGCATTTTCATATTTCCGCTGGGAAATAAGTATTGTGTTCAATGAAGCAAGCGACGGTCCCAAAGCAGTGGAGGGTTATTGTAGAACTGGCACAAGGGGACGGAAAAGATCCTTATAGGAAATTTATGATTGTTTTGCCTTTGTAAAGTAGTTTTGTTTATTACAAGGGGTTGCCATGTTCACCTATTTAAGATTTATGATCCCATATAAATTATTAACTATGGAATCAAATGCCTTTACATATAAGGCACATATAACGATTTAATAATTTCATTTTGGGTTGATGATTGCTATTTGCTACGGTGATTAACATTATTGAGATTACAAATTATTTTAGCACATACAGAAATCATAAATTATAATAACAAAATTACAAATTGTACCTTTACCTGTATAACTAAATGTAGTGAAAAAGTTTATTTGTCGAACATTTTATAAAATTTATCTTTCTCATACGTATTCTAGTGTCGATTTATTTTCCTCAACACCGATGAATCGAGATCATAAAGAGGGTTCTTGTGCGTGAGCTGAAAGCCACGTGGACAGGACTCGACGGACTGTCGAATGTGTGAAATTACGATCCATCGACCAGTCGCATAATGGGCTGATTCATTGAACCTCTCTGCGATCGCGCCTTAATGGCTAATGGCTGTCATCCTTCATTGTGTTCTAGAGCCCATTGTTTGTATTGTCCGAATAATTATTGCTATATGGACTAGGGCACATGTCGTTATAAAGTAAAGGTTTCGTGCGACAATTCCACGATTCCTAAAAACAGGTTTATGACGCGTATGATGTAACAAAACGTGACATACCCGATGCGCAAAGCTAACAAACGGTGAAAGTTCATCTCTGTAAGCGTCGTGACACGTGACCTCTGTGAAGAGATAGCTTCGTTTGCCGATGCTTTATGGGTTTGAATGTCAATGAACAAACCGTTCGATATATCTCGCGTGCAGAATATGCAACACATCAAGCTAACTGGGAATAGGTGGATGTGTATTTCACGATGATAATACCCGATGTTTTTTATTGTTTACTTTAAGGATCGATCGATTTATCGTTAACCTATCTCACCTAGTATAATATTCAATTTGATACTCTAACTCTACCTTCTAATGGATCTGATTAATAAAATATGTCTACATCATCCGGTGTTTCCTCTTTCGTAGCAAAAAAATATGTCATCACTGCCGCACACATAAATATTTCCTCATAATTGGTAAATATCGTTTTGCATCTGGTGCTTTCGATATTTCTCCACTTTCCACGAATACTTAAGTATATAAATAAACATATAGGCAGAAATGGAGCGGCAACTCAGTAGGACCTGTTCTTTTTGTGTTACTTTACGCAACTCATTCGATGCAATGTTTTTACGTCGGTTCCGTGGTACTGATTAATTCGGTTATGATAGAATTACTTTTCATTGCAGACACACAATACTATGAAATACAGACGGTTTGATGCAACGTTTAATCAAGTGCTCGTAATCTATATAGTAGGTATACAATTTTGAAATATCCGCTCTAGAAAACTTAGGTTTTCAGAATTCTAAGTAATGATGACAATGTTTTTTCTAACTTCAACCTACTTATCGTTAAAACTTGTACGTGACATTTAGTTTTTGTTGGTAGTGAGAGAGTTACTTAGTAAATGGATATTGAAAATTTTCAGATAAACATTTTCATTATAAATGCCAAGATAACAATTTATAACAATACCAATTTATGGACCATTTAAATCATTGTTTGTTCTTGGCTGTAATAACGTTTCGCTCCATTAGTTGTAATTGTTTTAGTGTATTAGACAAACAATTATTTTCACATTTATGTTGTAAGTTTCCGAAAAATACTGAACTAACTAGGTAACTGTGCAAATTTTTTAAAGCGAAAATTTAATTTAGAACCTTGGAAGAATTTTAAAAATTGAAAATATTATCTAGTTATTAAGTTTTTTACCATTTTCAAAACTCTGTAAAAGGTAGGACTAAGGCTTAAGGAAAACCAATTTGTCTTTTATACTTTAGAAGATTAATGGGATTAATTCTTATCTGTATTATAAAAACGCTTCAAAGCTTTTCCGATAACTCGGTGTCTTGTTCATTATAAGCTCTTTAGCTTATTGAAATTAAAAGCGTTTTTATAATTTTCTTTCTCAGTAGGTACAATTTCATATTAAATATCTATAATAAAAATTATCATACGAACCTTAATAATTTTGTCAAAGAGTTCAATGCACGCGGAAAACACTTCCTCCTAAACGAGCTCTTATTAGGAAAATGTTACGTTTCCGATGTAAACATAAAATTTACGCGGAATGCTGTTACCAGCGGGCACAGCGTTGCGCCGGAGTCGACGGTCGTGCGGCCACTGCGGCTACCACCAGCCACCACCATCCGCGAACCGGTATGAAAGTATGCTACATCAAATTAATTTCATTTACTCCGCGTTGCCCTAACATTTGCCACCTATTATGACAACAACGGATTTGCGCAAGCCTTACCCATCTTGAGCGGTTTCGTAGTACACAGTACTCACTACAAACGAACGTTAGACATGAATTGAACTCACATCCCTTGTGCCACTTATTTGGTGTACCTACATTCATTAATTTATCGATTTGCGTAAGACGTTATGTGATATCAGATACTCACTTTAATATTGCTGGTAGGTACTCAAAAGTAAAAGTCACCAATTTTTATTGCTTCGTGGGTTTTTTCCTTTTTCACTTTATTTTTAAGTAAATATTTTTTTTTTACAAAATATAAACCATGCAGGAAGGTATACGAATTATACCTAATTATTATGTAATTTAAAGAGTGCAAATAATTATGTAACTATTGGTTTATACATAACATTTGTCATTTCTTTCCAGTTTCTACTTTATCTCATTACTTATCATTATATTATAATAAGCTTTTGCTTTGGTCTGATAAATAATAAATTTTGCGTAAAATTAAATAATTAAGGAAATGTTTTGCATAATAGGTACATTCGCATATCTAGAAACTAAATTATGTATTCAATCACAATTTTCATACATTTCGTAATATTCTGTGGTAATATCATATAGATATTTCAAGCAGGTGAATTCCTGAACACGTGGACGAGTTATGCCTGAAGCTGCCTTTTAAGAATCGGATTGAAATCCAATTTTTCAATGTACGCTTTCGCATCTGACAGGTAGCGACTAGCGGTGTGTGCTCCAGAAACAAACTAAAACAGAGGTATACCTATATGTGCTGTGATTAAAACATTGAACATATTAAACGTTTGCTATTCAATCTAAACTTATGTTACACTTCTCGGGTCTCTACTATACAAAGAGTTCGCTCATCCGAGTAATTCGCACGCATTTAATCATCAATTTAATAACATTCCCAGCGTTTCCTTTACGGATTAACAAATAGAATCGCGCAAAGAGTCATAAAGATGTGCTGAGGGACGCGTGGGGTGTGACAAATTATGCGCCCTTATTGCCTAGGAAGCGCTGGGCACGTATAGATATTGAACGTCACAAAACCAAATTTACAAAAACTGTGTCATGTTCCCATTCACCTTATCACTTCACCTTCATCGCCGCTCATTATTTCACCGGGAGAATTTCATTAGGCAGCTGTTATTTAATTTCATTACCAGGCCGGTTTAATACACTTTCATTTCATCATTCGTCTAAATTTGAACTTAGTGTTAAGCTAATTGGGGTCGTATATTAGAGATGACAATTTATGTGGCACACCTAATACATAACAGCACATTTTGAGATATAACAATACCGGAAAGGCATAAAATCTCTGAAATATGCTGACTGTTAAATATTAACGTACAATCCGAACGCGTAATGGTGCCTAATTAACGAGAAAATAACCATTGAATTGCAAATTTTCAAATTCAACTGAAACAAACTCAAATAATGAGTTTACCTACCCTATTTTAATTGCTACTTAGGTTACCTATCTACTAGCTGACTAGGGATTTAAATATGCTATGTCATACAGCATACTGAAATAATTAAGCTTTCTTCTTGTAGGTAAAGAATGTTTAAGAGCTGTAGATAGGTATAACCTGTTTGATTTACAAAAATATATTTGATCATGTCCAATCTCCACAAATGAACAATCTGACCGAAACAGTGTCATTATTAAAAGTAGATTAAATACAATGACACTATTTTGTAATGTCTCGCAGTGAACCAACAACAAGCATTTTACATGTTATAAAGATAAACGGCGCGCGACAGAAAGTCCTTGATGCGAATTCTGTAACACAGAAGGTAACGCAATATTGTACCTACTGCCTGCACGATGCAACAATTATTTAAATGTATAATTAGTAATTACTACAAATGATTGCATAAGTTAAATAAACACGCCAGGTTAAGTCACTGTAATAAGTTCGTAAACCACGGGTTTTAATATTATTATTCAGAACTAATTTACTAGATTCATAGCGAAGTATTTTAATTAGAGATGCTTCTATGATTTTCATTAGGTACATCAGAAAGCTTATTTACTCATCTCAATTTATATTTGCTAGCATTTTAGTAAGAGTCATTTAGCTACTTTGAAAGTAAATATATTTAATTTGCATACTTACCCAGTTTCCGAAATCTAGTAGGTACCTAATTTAAAAAGTTACAAATCATTTCTTACCAATCTTTATTTATTCTAGTTCAGGATACATCGCCCATTTTTGCAAGTGACTACTATCAAGCTGATTTTCCGTTTGTAGCTTTATTTTGATGAGACACCGAATAATTTCGTGTACGAAACTCTCGATTGTGGTAGCTAACAGAGATAACAAGGATAAAATTTTTTGATTTGATGGTTCTCAAATATTTATTACGCAATTTGTAGGACAATATGTCTGTTGAATTATATAAACATTAAATAAGTGAAAACAAAAAATCTGCTTGTTAGTAATCATTTATGATGACCTCGTTATCGATACACTTTGGAAAGGGGGACTCTTTGAACAAACCATAGATTTTGTAGGACAAATATTTTTTCGAATAATTTAGGTAATTATATCTTGAGATTGAACAAAAAAAAATTCATTCAGTTAGTAATAGTAAGTATCCTATTTTACGCCCAGGATAATAAGGTATAATTATACCAAGTTTCATCAAAATCGAACCGGTAGTTTTCACGTGATGTCTTCACATACAGACAAAAATTTTTTTAATCACATATTTGGGTTTGGTATCGATCCAGTAACACCCCCTGCTAGTTATTTTTTCAATATTTTCAATGTACAGAATTGACCCTTCTACAGATTTATTATATTATGTATAGATTATAGATAGTATTTACTATAGTAAATACTATCTATAGGTAATCTATACATATATCTACATATATCTAGGTACATATATCTATAAATATAGATAAGTTTGGATTTTCCAAATTATCCCATGATGGACAAGGAGAACAGTACGATACAATGTACACTTTTGCTTGAGTAACTTACCTACTAACTTATTACAGATAATTAGGTACTTTTATTCGTGTTAATTATTTGAAGTGTTTAAAATAACCGAAAATTGGGCTAAATAAGATTGTTTATATCTATACCTATAGACTATAGCCTATAGGTAGACAAGATATTCCTGAGTAGATGAAGTAGGTACCTTAACCCATTATTTACAATTATAATTTACATTTTATTAATGAATAATTAGAAATATTTTTCCGTCAATATTCTTTTTGTATTTGTAGTTAATTTTAGAGACAGAAATTTAAAATTGATGTATGTATCCCAAACTATACTTATTCGCAGATTATAATTGACTTTAGCTAACTAACTTACTAACATTCAAATAAATTAAATCAGAAGTGTCTACTGTTAGGTACTGTCATTTCATGTTTTCATTAGAAAGCTACCTATAAATAACTTGACTAAGTAGCTTTTATAAGTGTCATAGATATAACCTAAGTGCAACTTTTCCATTATCAAATGGCAAAGTATAGGCTTACTAACAATAAAGTTTTAAGGTCAAAGTCTGGTGCGACATTGGGAGCATTTTAATGTAAGACCGTAGTTACACGCTTTCCCACTTATGGTTGATTAATTACTGTTCCTTCCGATAGTTACTTTTCGTATAATTGCCCACTCATCGTGCGAAGCGTTATAACTTCTTGCTTACTTAACAATAGATAATTACAGTACGTACTTGCTTACGAGATGACTTTATAACTACTACCACCTTACTTTTGGGCATTGTCTCTCATATATTCCCACCATTGTTACGTCAGCTAATTTTGTATTGACATCGTTTGATAAGTATATTAGACACAAAATTTGATGTTGCGAAGATTTTTTTTTCTTCTGCAAAGACTGTAAACGTAACTACTCGTAAGACAATTTCGAAATAGAAAAAATTTTGAACTTTTATCTATTTTAGGTTCCTCAAAGGCAAGCTGACTATTACCTGCGTTCAGCCTTCTTAGGTTCCTAAAAATGTTCAGAAGAATATAGCCGGTTGTACGGCCTAACTACACATACACAATATATCTAATAATATATTATGAACGCTCAGTCTCTATATATTTTCACTTTTCAGTAATTTTAATAGTAAAGTTATAAATTAAAGACCCTTAAGTATGACTGAGTAGGTATCGTATCAATAATAGTTTGAAGGAGTATTATCATTTAACTGGTCTTACTAATAGGTACTACTAGAAATTGCAACTTTACATATTTTTTTACAAATTCAAGAAAGACGAGGGCGGGTCGCCTTGTTAAATACGGAGACACTCCCTCACGAAGCAGGAAAACTAATAATATACGCAACCAGCGACCTCGGGATGGTGTAATTCCCGTGTAACTTGTTTTGTCAAAGGAGTTGCCAATCGCGTTCAATATGCTTGCATACCTTTTAGTATCGTCTAGTAATTCATAGCCCTTTGCTTAGGTAGTAGTGTGGGCGTTCTGTAGCGTATACGAAATATATCTAGTTTTATAATAAAAAAATACAAAAATCTCTTCGAATTGAAGCCTCCACGACTCTTTAAGGAAATGTGGTTAAAATTATGAATAAAGAGCCTGAAATAATGTCTAAAATATTATGATGTCGTTGCTAAAATAGGACAACGCTCTATGATCTAGAGTCTAGACATACATGCTAGAATCAGTTTGGACTTTAGTTTCAAATAAAAAACCGTTTCGAGCCAGAGAAATTGAGCTTATATCCCGATGTGGACATAGTTTAGCTAAATATCTATTGAATCAAGGTTTAAGTTATGTTTAGTTCGATATTTAGTGTTTATGCGGTTTTGTTATGCAACGTTGCGTGGCAAGACGCGGAAGGCGCAGTCGGCCAATGGAGCAGCCAGCAAGCGCAACGTAAACACGTTTACATGCTATCTTGAATTATTGTTTTTTATTGGAACTCATTATGTGTAATAGCATATAATTTCAATGCTATTTAGTTATTGTTATAGGCAGATTGTAATTTAATGTTTCATTATTACGATTACATAAATCAATAACGATTCCAAAATTTATAAGTAGGTACATAATCGTAATTTTTTACGATTTCAAAATAGTGGTGTTAAGAAACTATGGTAGAAAGGTCAAGAATAAATTAATTTTAAATTTTCTTGAACTACGTATTACCTTCTTAAGCCGGATGTTATATGCCAATATTTCCAATAATGTCATACAATTTTACATTTTAAACGAAATTATATAATTCGTTTTAAATATAAAATATTTTTTTACAATAATAATGCATATATTTTCTGCTATTATAACAATATTTTTATAATATTTTATTCCCAAGCATATATTTTTCCACTGCTGTGAATATGCTGCAATCTAATCAAATATTATATACGTTAGGAAATCATAAGTCGGGGTCAAAAAGAAACGCATAAGGTTCTGTCATCATATATTTTATTTTATATAAAAATCAAATGCACTCATTCATCCATCATCTCACTATATATAAATACATTGATATTTCTTGCATACGGCAAATATTCATAAAGTAGCATTGGCTAGTTACGAAATTTAGCTAGCATTATAACTAAGTAAGATTCATTTAACATTAGCATTTATAATACATTTGATAACGGATACAGCGTTACATTTACTCATTAATGCATATACGTCAGTGAAATGAGTAATCTCTTAATAGAAATACATTAAAGTTTACATATATTACACGTGAAAAATTAATTAAATTAACCTTATTTTTGCTATAATTTCGAATAGACAATGGCGGAATCACATAAAAGCAAAGTTATTTCTATACCATAAGTACGAAAAATACCTTAACACATAAACAGCTGGCACAACGAAGATGACGCGTTACAAAAATATTACATTTCAAATTACACCCTAACGTTACACGAACATACATGAAAAATATGTACGCCACATAACAAAAAATTATAAAAAAAAATAATAATATACACAATAAATAAGATCATGGAATGTTATTATGATTTCCCCGTTCTTCTCGGCGACCTAAGGCGATATAAGGCATGCTCGAAACCGACAAATTATAGCAAAAATATAATTATATTATGTAGGCCACAAAGAACGTTTACGCAAAGCGCGGCACTTGGGGTTCCGGAGCGGAGTCACCGCGTGCGACCTGCCGCCTGCTCTAGCGACGGAGATCGGGCGTTGGCTGTCGGGAAAATTAAAAATATCTTAATAAAAAAAATTCAATTTACAGTAAGTTTACCACTGTAACCTAATATTGACAATATATTTTGTATAACATTGTTAAATTGATTTATTGAAACGTACGTTTGGATATTGGCAGAATCCGTCTCTATCGTGAGCGTTAATGCCATACAAAAAAAGCATGAGAAATTGAATTGTCGTTCCGCTTTTTATATTTCACTTGATAATTAATTCAAAACGAATTAATTAGATTACTAATGAATTTAAAGAAGTAAAATTATGTAATAGGAAGTACTTACATATTTTATTCTAGTTTAACAATTACGAAATGGACGATATTTATGTATCTGTACTTCGTAATATTTAAATATGTATGTAAGTACTAAGAAATCAGACTAACGACTACCGTAAAAATGGAATCCATAATGAAGAATGTATTTAGTTCGAAATACATCAAAATTGAATTAAATTATAGAGTAAGGTCAATGTCAGTTGACATTAAAATATAATCAGATTCTGAAAGTGTCCATGACCGACGCAATAACATTTTTTATCCACAAATTGAATAATGAATGCGAATGAAATTATATGGGACAATTTGTAATTAAATTGACTCAACTTGACCTTAAAGAAACGTCATATTTGGAGTAATTATTTTAGGCTAACTATTATAATATCCGTATTGTGTAATCATTGATTTATTCATAAAGATTAAATTGCATTTAATGGATAATAAAAACTCATCAAATTTCTACTTTGTACTAATACTTGAGCATAAAATAACAATACTCATTCTTAGTTGATAATATATTAGAAGTATTCTAAAAACCTCATTTTACAAACACAAGAGGCTATGATAACAAGGTGTTAATCATAACAACGCGTACAAGTAAGAGAAAGTAGCGTTACTATCTAGGTTTGTTTGCTTGCTACGATTTAGCTCAAATGATGTCGATGGATTTTAAACATTAACACCGAAAGGTGGAAATCACAATAAAATACTTATATAAGTAATATACGTAGAAATAAAACATAGGCTTTATGTATTTATTTTTCAATGGGGTTTATGGGTCAAGGTATCATATTATGTAGTTATCCTTAACTTTCTCGGTAAAGAATCTTTGTTATAGTGTGTGATAGTATTAGCGTTCGGTTATAAGTGCGTGTGTTTATATCTGTGTGTGAGAGTGTTTGCGCGTGTGCGTTATTATGTAGTAAACGCCTAGGTACGATAGTGCGAGCGTGTTTGATTGCAAAGTAACCGGCTAGTACACATGTATATGTGTGCGTGCGTTAGAACGTTACGGTTAAATAATATCTGTGAGTGCCTAGGTGGGTGAATGGGGACGTGCTTCTGTTACATTGGCTAGTGCGCGTACGGATGTGCGAATGTGCGTGTGCATTTTTATACTATAGTTTGTCATGTGTGTCTATAAGCGTGATTGTGTGCGTGTGTCTGTGGTTGTGTGTGTGCGTGCTTGTGCCTAGTAGTGTAGTCGACCAGTGCGCGAATGTCCGTGTAAATTACCGTGTATTGTAGTTCATTACGTGTGTACATGTGTACGTGTGCATGTGTGAGGTGGGTAGTTACCGGCTAGTGCGCATGCGCGTGCGCGTCGGCGTAGAGCGTGGTGGCGATGTATGTGGTGGGCACGAAGCCCTCCTCGCGCGTGTGGTGGCGGCGCACGCGCGTCCAGCCGTCGCCCGCGTCCGTCTCCAGCACCAGCAGCCGCTCGCCGCACTCCATGCGCATCGTGGAGCCCGTGCCGTTCGCTACGAGTTACATACCATTTGTAGTTTGACACTTTTGGCCTTTAGTTTGGTCAAATTTAATAGGGCAAAATGTATAGACATATACAAAAAGAAAGTAAACGTTTACGATGAAAATTATATTATAGTCCGTGATTATCACATTATAGTTGAAATATGCAGGTTATTATTACAGTTAGTATAATGTCTACATTATATACCAACTTAGAGGGGTAACATTTGTTGCCTCAGTTTTGTTCAATGATTATGTTACAGCCAGTGACAAAGCATTATAATTTAGCTAAAAATCAATAAATAGAGCATAATTGGTACAAACCTTCAAACGCATACAGCGCCTTGCAGTACCCGAGCGGCTGCAGATCCGGCTCATAGTAATAATCAAAGTCCGACTCGTGATCGTGATCGTGGTCGTGGTCGTCATGATGGTCGTCCGCGTGGTGGTCCTGGTGGGCGGCCGCTAGCTCCCCACCGAGACCGGACTCCGGCGAGCCGCCGGCCGCTCGGCCGACCGTGGCCGTGCCCGCGGTGCCCGCACACCCGCCCGTGCTGACGGACGACTCGGACGCGGACCGCGATAGGGACTCGCTGTTTGAACCGATACTGTGTAAGAAATATGAATATTTTAGTATAAATCGATAGATTAAACACGTTAATACGACAAAATTTGCCCATCATCTGCGTTCTATTTCAGATATTGAGACGAAACATACATTTGATAAATTAACAGGGCACACAATACCAATAAATGTAGCACATGTATTATGTATAAATTATAATACCCGATAAAAAGGATGACGCAACACTTAAAATCTGACTACTTGAATGAATTTATTATAGATAATTTAAATGTGATAGATATTTTAGTTTTATAGCGATCAAAATGCTTTATAAATATAAATTGTTGAGTATGTATTATGAAAATTGCAACAAAAGCACACCCCGGACACTCCATACAAAATGATTGTTTTGACAGTCACACTGTAGAGACTGCAAATGTGTGTGTTAACGCTTTATGGTTGGCACATTTGTGACTAGCGTAAAAAAAAATTCGCGTTTTTCTGATGAAATACATCCGTAAACAGCACAATATTTAACCATTTTCTACGAAAAACGATAATCACAAATCCAAAATAATAAAATTACTTTATGTCAATTTGATTAATGTTGTCAATCTTCGTTGCGTTTCGTCTAAGACGTCGTTGGTATCGTCCTTGCGGGGAAATGGGTACCATAACATGTCTGATTGTGCGGGGTGAGGTAAGTGTTTAATTTTGGCGGGAGGCGGAGAGTGTCCGTTCTGTAGCGTTTAGCTACTATTATGTATTCTGTGACAAAAGTAACGTTCATATCAATTTAAACAGAAAGTACTACATTGGAAAGCAACT
Organism: Colias croceus; assembly: GCF_905220415.1. Taxonomy (NCBI): domain Eukaryota; kingdom Metazoa; phylum Arthropoda; class Insecta; order Lepidoptera; family Pieridae; genus Colias; species Colias croceus. The sequence goes on from NC_059538.1 coordinate 5,776,226, forward strand.
CTCATCTATTATACCACCCAGACTTTTCTTTGCCTTCACATTAATATGTCAAATAAAAACCCGTACCTAGTCGCCTGATTAGGCGCCGATCCGTTAGTTCTAGCGGTGGGGTGTAGGGGAGGCGCGCACACTTGGTTGTTCGCTTCTGCAAGCAACTCTTCGTATTTGCGCAGTTGTGCTTTTAACTTCTTTAATTTGTCGCAGCACTCATTGAGTTGACCTAAAATACAAATATACATCATATATGATAATATATCAATCATTTTCGTTGAGATTTATAGAACACCTTTCAGTGAATATTTCTTAATAGATTTGGAAAACTTTGTAGAAATGTCAAAAGTTCTCAGTTCTCTTTTTTATTATTGTCAAGAAAATAAAATTAAAATACCTTCTACTGTCATAGGATCTCCTAAAGTTGGGTTTGTTTCATATACTCCTTTCATTTTCATTAGACCTTCCATAGCGGCTTGTTCTTGTGCAACCTAGTTAAGTCAAAAAAAAAATATATATTGGAATGTTATTTATATCAAGATATATTACATTTCAAGACTAAGTTAGTTTACCAACTATTGTTTCAGTAAAAATAATAAATATGATCGTCTGAATCTTGTAAATTACATGTTCAAAAATTGTTCGATCATAATATTATGTGTAACATACCATGGACGAATATAATCTAAAAGGACTGATAATGGTCATACTAGAGATCGTACCCCGTAATTTCAGACTATTACTAGATGGCGCTCTGATTTGAGCTTATTATTTAATTTGCAGCTTTAAAAGCACCACTAGTGACCAATTTTAGAACTATGGAAACAGCAAACTATCGATTTTCAATTATTACATCTAGAGGGCGTTGTTTTAAAAACTCCGGTGTTTTTGAATTATTTTAGTTTTTAGTTAAGAGCGTTCATGCTCCTCACAGGGCTTAGTGCAGAATTACGAATTAGAATTATTAATTTTTTCAAGCGTTGAAATAGTTTTGCTGAAATCATCATATCTGCTTTTTATAAATGTGATACTGTCTTTTAAACTAATAATTTCTTGCTTTATACAATTTAAATCTTACGAAATCCTATTCATAATTGATGATTCCAGTGAGCGCCGCAGCTTTTCCATCTATTCGGATATAATCTCTCGAATAGAGTCAGCTGATAATGCATTATTATTCACAGCGATAGGGGATTTAAAAGATGTGCCACCTCTACGTGTTGTAATGTTATCAGGACTTCGTTGTAACAATTGAGCGCATGAGCGTACTGGGGTATTTTCAGTATTCAGAGATCTTGACTGATGAGTGGAACATTCAGGGCAAAACCATTTTTTTTTAATTCGCTTGTCAATTGTTTCTTTTTGTCAGTTGGGAACAAACATGCAATATGATAATTTCGTTTACAATGAGGGCAAGATAAAATCCCAGCGCTGCCTTCTGTTGTAGCTTTGCAACAGGCAAACTTCATAATGATTGGAAAATTTAAGTAATTATGAAAAAAAAATATAGTAATATATTTCTGATAATATGACCCCTGTCAGGATCGATCTTCCTACTAACTGTTCTAAGTCCAGTTCACTTTGTACAGAGCTACGAGTGTCTTGTAATTTTCAACGAAATTATGTTTCTTATTGTATCTGGTAAATCGTCACGATAGATGACAATGTTAATTTGTAACTTTTGTTTTTAATATACCGTCAACCACTTTTATCACTTTTACGCAAAAAGTTTCCAATGTTAATTTTAATAATAAATCGTGATGTATAACGCGTATTCGTCCACAAATCAGATTGTTTTTGATAACTTAAGCACCACTAATAAAAACTTCCAACAAGATATACTATTTCAATTAGATTTGAATTTAATTTGTAACCCGCTTGATCAAACACGTACGCTTCACAGTGACGTAAGTTTCTCATATATAAAAAAGTACTCTGTGGACGTAAGCGACTGACTGTGTTGGTGTTATCAAGTTTGGGTCGCTGGCTAAGACATGCTGGACATTTCCAAGAAGACTTCTTTTCAGGTAACATGGCATAAAATCTCTTATTGTTGGTTCCAGCGCACTGCAAGTCATACGCTAAAGAACATAGTGAGCATCTAAGGAAGTGAGTACCTTTAATAAGGTTTCGACACCCACTACAAACATTCGACATAGTGATCAGAGTAGTGTATATATATTCTTTATTTTCTGTTAAAAAAAAATGTCTATATCTTTTTTCTTCTTAATTATTCCCTTGTAAACAGTATTACATATTTAAATGAGCAAAAAATACGGGAAAAGAAAAAAAAATCTAGATGTACGACGATGATTTGAACCAGCGTCCATCAGTTTATAAGTACGAGACTGAGTCAATACAGCTACAGACACTTTTACGTCTTACGTTGAAATTTATGCTCTAATTGTTCGAGTAATTCGTTATAAACAGTTCATAGCAGCGTGGTCCGTGAAAAAATAGGCGGTTCATCCTAAGGAGCGCTGGGGCAGTGAACTCTCATAAATAATAATTATTATAATAAAGTTGTGCTCATTCATTTAACAATTAATATATCTTTAATTTAAAATTAAATTTATCGTATACCTAAACTCCAATACGAATATCAAATGCCTAAATACGGAATCCAATAAGAGTGAAAGAGAAATTTTGCGACAGTCCTGCGGAGGTCCTGCGCGAAACCGCGATGTTGCCGCATCGCATGACAGCAGCAATTGCGCGCGACAAGCGCGCGACGTTGCCAGTTGCCACTCCTATATTATAAACAAACAATAAAAATACGCTCGCGAAAGCAAATTCGGGGATTTTCTAATTATTAATTGATAATCATTGAATTCGTTTTGAAATAGCCTGTACTTTATAATTTTTAGTGTTTAAATAGACATTTATAATGTGGTGCTCATTTTTTTTTGTTATGAATTTACTACGCTACTGTATTTTCTTTGTTTTAGTTCAATAATTGAACACCCGTACAATTTTGTCACGAGCCGCCTCTTGCCTTTATAATATTTTACGTTTTATATTTTACGTTATAGTTTACGTTTTTTGCGTATTATATTTTACGTCAAGATACTATTTGGCACATTGATTTTTTTTAGAAGCGACATCTAGTTGAGACAAGAACCATTCAATTATAAAAAAATGCCAAATGATACTGCGAGTGACATCTATCGACTAAATTGGGAACTGAGAAACGAATTACGCTGTTTACTATGTGTCTAATTATGTTACAATATGTCAAGTTACGACAATTAGTTTCATAAGTTACCAATAGATGGCGACACTTTAGTTTTGCATCGCACTAGCGAATTGTTTTGTTGAATACGTATAAGAAATTTCATGTCAATTATCTGTCTTGTGTATCTTGTGTAACTTGTGTAATATTGTGTTAAAGTAAAAATAAAGTAATTTAAAGTGTTGAGTGTTTAAGTGAATCCCGCGAAATCGTCAATTTTTATACATGGTGCCGAAACCTAAGATGGACTTTGGACTTTGAAAGACTTAGAAAAATTTCCGATAAGTAGAACGTGTAAAAATTTCATATTTTATTATATGGACTTAGAAAATATTTGAAGATATTTTATTCTAAGGACTTGTAAAAATTTCATAATTTATTATATGGACTTAGAAAATATTGGAGATTTTATTCTAAGGACTTGGAAAAATCTGATAGTTTATTATATAGACTTAGAAAATATTTGAGATTTTATTCTAAGGACTTGGAAAAATCTGATAGTTTATTATATGGACTTAGAAAATATTTGAGATTTTATATTGTAAGGACTTGGAAAAATCTGAGAATTTATTATATGGACTTAGAAGAAATTTCTGGATTATTCTATAGACTTGGAAGATTATTGAAACTTTGAAAATTTTAGAAGAAAAATTTAATATTTAATTAAAAATGGCTTCAAAAGTAATTAAAAATCAAGCGGATTTGTTGTCAAGATTAGAAAAGGCACAAATAAACTTTAAGAAGAGTCCGAAAGGTAGAATCACTAAGCAGTATTTGGAAACTAGAATAAAAAATTTGGAAGATTTTTATTTAGAATTCAAACGAAATCATACAGAGCTAATACAAATAGTAACATCGGAACAACTAGAATCTTTACCATATTTTATAGAAGACGACTATAATAAGTTTGAGGAGATATACATAGACCATGTGACGGAACTAAAAGAGAAGCTTGAAGAAGTGTTCAATAACCCGATACCAACATCGAATACGATGACTAGTGACGATGTAAAGCTACCGAGAATTCATTTACCAACATTTACAGGAAAATATGAGGAGTGGCAGACATTTTACGATATGTTTTTGTCGCTTATACACAATAATGAAAAATTATCACCCGTGCAAAAAATGCATTATTTAAAGAGTAGTATCTCGGGAGAACCAGAGAATTTGTTACGAAATTTTCCTACTGTTGATAAAAACTACCAAGAGGCTTGGAACCAATTAACAAAACGATACAATAATAAAAGATATAATTTAAATGCTGTTCTAAAAAAGTTATTTGGACAAAAACAAATTAATGGTGAATCTGCACAAGCGATTAAGCAACTTCTGGATACAACTACATCAGTATTACAAGCGCTAAATAATATGGGAATACCAACAGCAACTTGGGATGCAATTGTGATTTATTTGGTAGTTTCAAAGCTTGATGTACAATCACATAAACTATGGGAGAATCAGATAAGCACGTCATGTGCCGATGAATTGCCAACTTGGTCTCAGTTGGTGGATTTTTTGGAAGCGAGATTTCGTAGTTTGGAGATGATAGATTCGGGAAAACAACCTATAAGACATGAGACGTCACAAAAGAAGCAATTGGTTAAAAGTACTTTTCACGGAGCTATCCTACAGAATAAGAAGAACGATAATATATGTTCAGTTTGTGGTGAAAATCATTATATAAATGCATGCACACAGTTTAAGAAGCAATCAGTAGAAGAACGAAGGAATCACGTACAGAATAAGGGGTTATGCTTTAATTGTTTGCAACCTACACATATTGTAAGTAAATGTCGACAATCAATTTGTTGCAAGAAATGCGGACGTAGACATAATACTATGTTGCATTTAGAGAAGACAGGATTCATTGAAAACACTCAAAGGACACAAGAAGAAAATGATGGGATTGAGAATAAAACTTCGTCTACGCTAGTAGAATCAAAGATTGTGGCAAATTTTGCCAAAAGAGAGCATAAAAGCTATCATGTTCTGCTAGCTACGACACTACTTAAGGCTCAGTCAAATAATGGTAACTTATTTATGGTACGAGCATTGTTAGATCAAGGCTCGCAAGCGTCATTTGTAACTGAAGCAACTGTTCAGTTACTCGGTCTTAGACGTACATCTGTTAATGGTTTGGTATCAGGTCTGGGAGATGGTCAAATGCATATTAAACATGTAGTAACATTATGTTTAAAATCGCGTCATAACTCAGAATTTTCTATTAATGTTAAGGCTTATGTATTAACTTCACTTACATCTATGCTTCCATGTGTGAAATTAGATGCTCCGAATTGGCTCGAACTCGAGAATGTAGAATTAGCGGACCCAGGTTATGCAACACCAGGTAAGATTGATGTTTTATTAGGGGCAGAAGTTTATGCTGAGATTTTATTAACAGGTATGATGAAACAACCCAAGGGAAATTTAATAGCGCAGAATACGGCCTTTGGTTGGGTTTTATCGGGTAAGGTATCTGATTCACTTTCAGATAAATACAAGGCTAAAAGTTTTCATTTACAGGTTAGAACTGACGATGATTTTTTGAAGCGTTTTTGGGAACTAGAAGCTGAGCCAGATATGATTGTTAAGAAATTTACAAGAGAGGAACAATTGTGTGAAGAGCTGTATGAAAAATCAACTGTACGAAATCGAGATGGAAGGTATGTTGTTACATTGCCATTTAAAAATAAGGATCCTGAGTGCCAGTATGGAGAATCTATAGATATAGCTAAGAATAGATTAGTCGCTTTAGAAAGAAGGCTTAAGAATAATCCTAAATTATATGAGGAATATAGACGAGTAGTAGAAGAGTACTTAGTTCTTAATCATATGTCTTTAGTCGAAGAAGACGATTTAGATAATCCATCGGCTGTCTATCTTCCGCATCATGCTGTTGTACGGGAGGATAAAGATACGACAAAGGTTCGTGTAGTTTTTAATGCTTCTAGTAAGGGAACAAATAATGTGTCATTAAATGATGATCTTATGATTGGACCAAAAATCCAACAAGATCTCAGACATATATTAATGAGGTGGAGAACCCATCCCATTTGTATAGTGGCTGATCTTGTCAAAATGTACCGTCAAGTACTTATTAATCCAAGACAGACAAATTTTCAGAGAATTTTATGGAGAACTTTACCGGATCAACCAATTAAACATTTTAAATTGCTCACTCTAACATTTGGAACCGCGTGTGCACCATATCTTGCTGTTAAAACTTTACAACGTTTGGCAGAAGATGAGAAACTTAAATTTCCAGTAGCATCAGAAATTACTAAAAATGATTATTATATTGATGATCTAATGACAGGTTGTGATACATTACAAGAAGCTAAAATTATTTACAATGAAATGAATAAATTAATGAAATCTGGAGGATTTACACTTCAAAAATGGAGCTCTAATTGTAAGGAATTATTAAAGTATATTGGAGAAGATAATAAAGAAAAAGAAGAATCTATGCTAATTAAGGTTGATAATATGGTAAAAGTTTTAGGAATTTCATGGAATCGTAGTTCAGATAGATTTGTTTATTCAATCAATTTACCGGAGATAAAATTTCCAATCACGAAAAGACAAGTTTTATCTAATATTGCTCAAATGTTTGATCCAATGGGTTGGATTGCACCAGTAATCATTGTTGCTAAATTATTTATTCAAAAAATATGGAAGGCGCATTTAGATTGGGATGATGCATTACCTGAAGATTTGAACGAAATTTGGCTTAACATACGACAGCAATGCAAGGAAATTCAACGAGTAGAAATACCAAGGTGGATTTGTTGCACTAGTCAAAGTCATGTTGAACTACATGTCTTCTCAGACGCATCAAGATCTGCTTATGCTGCTGCAGTTTTTATGAGAGTCATCAATCACGATGAATCTATACATGTCAGGTTAGTATCAGCTAAAACAAAAGTAGCACCTATAGAGAAGGAAGTTTCTATACCTCGTTTAGAGTTATGTGGGGCTGTGCTTGCTGCGAAACTTGTGAACGAAGTATCTCAAGTGATGAAGGTATGCAAAGATAACATTTACGGATGGACTGATTCTACAATCGTTTTAGCATGGCTGAAGGGCGGTGCAAGCAAATGGACAACATTCGTAAGCAATCGGGTATCAGAGATTTTAACTATTATGGATTATGATCAATGGGGTCATGTTTCAACCGAAGCCAATCCTTCTGATTGTGCATCTAGAGGTTTGACTCCAACAGAATTACTTTCACATTCACTATGGTGGTACGGACCGGAATGGTTGAAGAACAGAAATGTTGAAATGAAAAATCCAGAGATAGTAGATACAGATGAAGAAAGAAGACAAGTATCATTAATAGTAAAACAAGATAAATGTGAAGATTTTGAATGGTTAAAATTTTCTAATTTGACTAAAATGCTAAAGGTTATTTCTTATTGTCGAAGAATATTACTGAAGAAGGAAGAAAGGAAAATTTTGCCGAAGTTTGTAACAGTAAATGAAATGAATGAAACATTAGAAAAATGTATTAAACAGGTTCAAGGGATTGCGTTTGAAGAAGAGATCAAGGTTTTAGAGAATAAAAAGGATATACCGAAGAGAAGTCCCCTTCGTACTCTTTGTCCCATTTTAGATCGAAATGGAATATTAAGAGTCGGTGGTCGGATTGATAAGGCTCACGCAAACCATAACACGAAGCACCCGATAATTATGCCAGCTAAGTCTCATCTTACCCAGTTGTTAATATCGGATGCTCACGAAAAAACTTTGCACGGTGGACCGCAAATCATGATAAATTACATTCGGACAAAATATTGGATAGTACGCTGTAGGGATCTAGTAAAACAACATTATAGGAAGTGCCTCACGTGCTTACGATATTCGAAAGCATCGAGAGTGCAGTTAATGGGACAGCTTCCAGATACTAGACTGAAGCCTTGCAAGCCATTTACGGCAACCGGTGTTGATTATGCAGGCCCAGTCAATATTAAGTTTTCTCCAGGTCGAGGGGCAAAGTCTTATAAAGGCTACATTTGTCTTTTCGTCTGTATGGTCACAAGGGCTATACACATTGAGGCTGTAACAGATTTAACCGCTAAGGGATTTATCGCCGCTTTTAGACGCTTCACGTCTAGACGTGGAAGTTGCCAGGATTTGTTCAGTGATAATGGCACAAACTTTGTTGGTGCGGACAAACATTTACGAGAAATGTTTGACTCTGCTAAATCCAGTTTACCTGATGAAATTGCGGAACTTCTTACATTGGAATTTACGACGTGGCATTTTATACCGCCGCAATCACCTAATTTTGGAGGGATATGGGAGGCCGGAGTGCGTTGTGCTAAGAACCATTTGAAACGGGTCATAGGTGACAGTATTTTAACGTATGAGGAATTAGCTACAGTACTATCACAGATAGCATGTCTTAATTCTAGGCCAATTTCTGTTATTAGTAGTGACGCAGATGACCCTCTCCCACTGACCCCAGGTCATTTTTTAATAGGTGAACCGGTTATAAATATAAGTGATCGTAATTATGATGATTGTAATGTAAATAAATTAGAAAGATGGAATGTTATTCAAAAAATGGTTAATAATTTTTGGCGTAGATGGCGTCTAAAGAATATTTGGTTACTTTAAATCAGAGGTATAAATGGAATTCGAAATTAGAAGAACCTAATATTAATGATATTTGTATAATTAGAGATGATAACGTTCCACCTTCTAAATGGATTTTAGGAAAAATTGTAAACAAACATATTGGATCAGATAATATAACTCGTGTTGTAACAATTAAGTGTAAGAATGGATATTTAAAACGACCGTTAAGTAAAATTAGTATTTTGCCTAAATAAAAGGATTAGTTAATAGAAGATTATCTTATAAAGTTGTTTAATTTTAGGAAGGTCAGTTGATTGAAGTGTGCTAATATGTATTTGTTTGTGTATGAGTTTAACGCCACTACGTTGATGTATCACGGTGGGCGGTAACGTTTTGTTTAGTTTTGTTTAGAGGTATATTTTAGTTGTTTTTTTGTTCCGGACTAGTCCTTGGTGGGCGGAATGTCTAATTATGTTACAATATGTCAAGTTACGACAATTAGTTTCATAAGTTACCAATAGATGGCGACACTTTAGTTTTGCATCGCACTAGCGAATTGTTTTGTTGAATACGTATAAGAAATTTCATGTCAATTATCTGTCTTGTGTATCTTGTGTAACTTGTGTAATATTGTGTTAAAGTAAAAATAAAGTAATTTAAAGTGTTGAGTGTTTAAGTGAATCCCGCGAAATCGTCAATTTTTATACACTATGGCTATGATAAGTCCTCTAGATATTTATTGGGTCCATGAACATACTAACTTGTTTAGTTAATTCTGATACTTTTGCTTGAAGCTTCTTTTTCTTCTGATTCGGCGGCAAATCTGAATAATCCTCCTTTCCATCCATCGACATGTTATTCTGTTAAATATTGATAAAACGAAATTAGATTATTTAAGACATGACATTATAATACATGACATTACACGATAAATTGTATCAAACAATCATACATCTAAATTAATTCTTGTGGATCAAACTTGCCAAGATTTCGTTTATTAGCGGTGATACTGTGAATGGATAATATTAAAGAAACCAAATTAGTAACAGCATTCGAAGCATAAGTAGCAAATAAGGCTAAGTAAGTACTTAAAACTAAATAATACGACAAAGTTTTAGCGACACAAATACAGAATGAAAGTGAGTAGATGCTAAATAAATGGCTACAGAAGAAATTTACATGTCTTTATGTTCCATGGAAATCAAGCCATATTTACTAATGTCATTACTTATTACAATGAACGATAGCAATGTTCCAATATTGCTTACTAAAAACTTTCCAATCTTCATATTCGGGATTCCGGAAGATGAAAAATAAAAATATTTTTAGTTACGTAAAAAAACTGCACAAAAACAAATACCTAGTTCAATTTTATAGATTTCAGTAATTAACAATAGTTTACAATTTAGTTCCTTCTTTAATTAAAAATCAAGATTTTGTTATTGGCTACGTGACCTCATGTGCAATACCTACGAACAATAACAATATAATCAAGTGAAAAGTGAATGTTATCAAACATTTGCACTGCCACGCCGACTGACCTTGATCGAGTTGCACGCCTCAATAATCTTCTGTAGCCGAAACGTACGGGAGCGAAACAAAAGCAAACAAATAATATTAAATAAAAATTCAAATAAAGAGAAATGAAAATGTGGACTGAGCGCCATATTTAGAGTCCATATGTAAGCACAAATAAAACATTAAAGTGTGGTGATGAATTGTCTTAGTAATTTCGACTCGCTGGTGACAGGACAGTTTTAGTGATTAGGATTAGTGTGCTGAAGACTTGAAACAATTTTAAATTAATTAATTAACTAATTTGTACCATATCTTTTAGTTCATCTTTAATAGGAAAATTATATAATTAATCTTATGATCAATCAGAAACAGTAACAACTAGAATCAATAGTTTTGCTACGTTTTTAATGCTCCCTTTCAAATTATCAAAAAACGTTAATAGAAGCATATATTCTAGCTACATTCTTCAGTCGCTTTAACTGGCATTGACTTAAGATTAACTTTTTCTTAGAAACAGAAAAAGGCTATTAATATTAAATTCATGTAGAAGTAGTTGTAGTAATGGTTTCTCCTTTCTTACTATTTCTTAATGTCTCCAGCAAATTTGCGACAATGACGATAGGAAAGGTTCAAAGGTTAGGAAACGACGAAGCCTCATGCTTACAACTTACGTCCCACCACCGCGGGTCGACTTACTTTTTCCATTAAAACACCGGCCGCCGTCAGCCAATAATATCAATTGGTTGTATATACCCGTGTTAGGTAGGGATCATAGGGAATAACAGATAAAATCATATTAGTACCTCCAACTTATACCATACATAAATAATAAACAACAAAAGTATTGAACATTTAAGAAACGGGAGATGTAATACAATAATAATGTCTAAAACATGCAATCTAAATAGAGTAAACATAGAATCTACCTTTCTATAAATAAAATATAAAGATTCTGCAAGTATAAAATTCTCTATAAAATAAATTGGCTATAAATTCTGCAGCTGAAGTAAACATTCAGGTCAATCATAAATCAAAACTATAAGAGCAGAACGCGACCTAATTGGCAAGCGGATTTCCTGGCGAACTTTTAGCTTAAGCCAGATATTGTATAATACTTTGCTTAGCCCAAAATAACTGTTATAAATATAATAAAGAAGAATACACATTGCACCAGTACCCACTTTATAATATAAAGCATTTTTAGTAACCCACAACAGACAAAAATATATATATAAATATAAGAATATGAATTCACAGTCCAATTCATTGTAAAAAAGAAAATTATTAATATTTTCATTGATCAAGAAAATTGTAATAATAATAATGAATCATTGAGTTCCACTGATACTTTAAAAAATATTCGTCAGCACTGTCGCATTCCACAACACTGCCAATCATTACCAACATCAGTCCCCCCTCTGACAGCTACATACTTAAAATACCCCATTATCAAAAACGACTGACATTAAATTTTCAACTACCCTCCATTATTCGACTCCGCCCTATTAAAACCTCACCTTATTGGAACTGAATATGGACAGTAGCCCGCCCCTCTTCTTGATCCTGTTCCCTGACACCGTCCCCCTTGCTGCTGTGAGGTGGTTATGAGTTGGATGCGGTATGGCAGAGTCTGTAGCGTCCGCACCGGTGGCCGCTTCGAAACGGTAGTCGTCGGGCGGCATAAAACCTGATTTATACCTCTCTATTACTAGCTGTGTGTCCTGGAAAATAATATAAAAAAAATATTAAAATTATTTTTAAGAATATTAATATTGTTTATTGCCTATTGGATTTTTACATAATCTCATAATTTCAGTTAAGTGATATTGTTCACTTGTAGGAGAAGGCTTTTACATAACAATTACGTGGCATTAACATTTAATTTGGAAGATATTCAGTTTACTTGTGTTAGAAGACGCGAACAATTAATTACGTGTCAGTATCATTGAAATAAATAAATAATGATAATTGCAACAATTGGATTAATATATAATCACCTTTTTTTCATTTATGTGCACGTCCTCATTTCTCATTTAATTTGGAAGAGATAAGAAACGCAATTGGAATAATTATGTTATGTTTAGGTTGTGTTTAATTTATTGTAATTACTGTAATACACAATTAAATATACATGAGCAGTAGCAGCAAGATTGTATATATTTAGTTTTAATTGTAACGAGAGCAAATTTTTTTTTAAATACCCTCGATTCGGAAAAGTAATTCTAAAAGTAAAAGTAGTGTAATAAAAATATTCTAAGTGAGCACCGAACAAACATATGTAAACCATTGTAAATATTCATGGTCATTTATGATAATGAAATTGCAAATTTGGATGCATAAGGAATTATATAAGTCCTTGATAAATTTTTGAGCTAATAGCACGTGACATGAAGTGGAAAGGAGGAAAACCTTCCTACATATAAATATATATACTGATACATACACATATACACATATCCATACTGGTATCATAAAATACTCAGTTCAATATGCTATATAAAAAAGAGCGAGTGTGCCGAGAACGCGTGTCAGAAGTGAAACTTTTTTGGCAAGATTCAAAGATACCAAAATCAACGCGACCTTGAAATTTTACACTCAACGCGCCTAAAAAAAGTTTCAATTCAAAATAAATATCTGATTATCACTCTTGACTTAGTTGAAGACATCTATTGATTCATTTTAGGTGACAATAAGCGCCATTCGCATTGGGTCAGCGATTGTTTATGCGCTATTGTCATGTATATAGTTACTTCGCGTCAACAAATGCATTGTACGAAATATGCTACAATATGCTTTTTATAATGGCCATTTAACAATTGTATTAATTGGCAAAACATAGGCGTTAAAACAAGGTTAAATGTTTGAAACATAACTACACTCATGTTTAATTAACTATCCTAAATATTTATGATAAACCAAAAAAAATCTATTAACATATTTAAAACGGTTATGAGTTCATGGCGTCATCCAATATTAATATGTATTTTTTAGTTATAATATACGAGAATCTCGTCTCGTCGTATATATCTGATAAGTCTCTGTCAAAAAGTTATCTAACTATATTAATATGGAGATTAATATAGTGCAAAATTGCAACACTAATGCTTGCTTACAATGGCTTAAAGGAAGATTTGCGGCATTTAGGTGACCTTGAAAAACTCGTATGGCTTGATGAATGTCGGTTATCCGATTATCCTTAATCAGTTAAGCTTCTAAACATACGCGATACTAAAAGAAGGCACTATTGCGTGGCGTATTTAAATTTTAAGGTCAGGAAAGGTCAGAAATAGTAGCTTTTCTTATACATAAAAAGTGAAATTAAATTACTTATAAGATAAAACCAATTTAAAAACTAGAACGCTTGTTTATTTTTTTGTTCTGTTAACAAAAGAACATTGCATTACATAATATCATTTGTTACGGATAAAAAGGTATATTGGATAGTCGTATGCTAAACACATTATTGTTGTGAATACACATTGTATTTCCATACTAACCTCCTTCTCATTAATACTGTTGGCAGCATGTTCCATACCGTCTAAACATTGCATTATAATTGGAAATACTTTTCTCTCGACGTCGACTGAACTTAACATGAAATTTTTGATATTTTTTATTCTCTTCTCGTCTAGGTCCTGTAACAAAAGGTTGTTTTAAAGCTCGCGTTGTCGGCTAGTTTATTTGTGTACAAAAATAGAGTTGTTTTACAATTTGTGGCTTTCCACGCGACCTAGTTGGCGACGTGCCGAAGTGCATGGCGCCTACACTTGAACGTTATTTTAATAAGGAACAAGTTGGAATTATTCGCATACTTCAACTGCTAATAGCAATGGTTAATTGAATAATTAAACGTGTAATAACAAATCATATCAGTTACTTTGTTTGTTCTTGTTAAGAAGTAAGTTACGTGCTTTGCATTCTACAATTACTATAAGTTAATACTATAATATCTCACGGGAGTTAAACATTTCAAATACAAAATGTTACCTGTAACTGTTTAAATACATGAGGCAGCCTCTGTTCGTAGTGTTGTCTCTGTGCTTCATTTGTCTTTCGTAATTGGTCCATATATTCTTGTTTCGCATCTTCGCACGCTTGGCTTCTTAATTTCATATTTGTTTTCTGTTTTTCAACCTCTGCCCGACTGTAATTTAAAAACAGAAACATTACTAACCATTACATAATTCTCAATTAACATGGTTAAGAAGTCTTGTTTACATGTAACAGAAACGTTATCGCAAAAATGTGAATATATAACGGTTCAATAAATATGAAACGTCGGCCTACAAAACACTGTACATTTAGTGGCGTTCAAAAAAATGCCGTGATGTTGCATAGTCAACAAAAAACGCTCTCTTTTTACGCAACTCCTGTTACGAGCTTTTCAAAATTCAAAACTGCACGTTCCGGTGCATTTGTTAACAATCCAACAATGAGATAGTGACTTGTGGGTGAATAAACCAACGCAGCGCTAAGCCATTGTAATATTGTATCGTGTAACGTGTCAGACGGCCTAGATTTTCTTTAATGGTAGCTAAACGAACCGAAGACGGGCGCATACTAAATACTTAATTGAATGTCTCGAATTTGTAAACATTTCGGCCGTGATGTCATGCTGTTATGGAAATAACCGTTTTCGAGATGATATTTCATGTCCATTGCGGCCAATATTCGATATTAATTGACGTATATAATAATAACACAGATCAATATCGACCCACATAACCGTATTGGAAAAAAAATATGGCTATTGTTCTCAGAGCTCTGATCATGGAAGTTATCGACTAGTAGATACCTATTTTTTTATGGTTGTGTTGTTATCAAATCAACTAACGCTATAAAGATGCTGTGTTTGGTTTGTACTATATCGAGAAACATAAAATAGCTCCAAAGCTTTTAGGCAGCACTGACGAGTAATGGAGAACAGTAGTTAAAATGCTGGTTTTTAAATGGGCAACATAAATGTATGAAAACATGTCGGCATATAGCATATAACATATCAAAATAACTGTTGCTACGTCGTTACTACACGCTGGTGGAGTGCAGACATGAAACGAATAAAAAAACAGCTTTAATTCACCTGGGGTTGGAGTCATCGTCCGCCCTCTGGGAATCCGCGAGTTTACTCTGTTCACAATGTTTACTCGTCAAGTACCAGCGCGAAATGACTCGATTTTTCGCACTCAATAATTTTTTGTCGATCTTCGATAAAAACAAATATAACATCGCTGTTACGATTAAATATTTTCGAATATTCTTTTGGCGCTATAGGAAATAAAAAGTGGCGAAATCGAGACAAACGAGAAGTCGATACTTTTATGTGACATGAAAATGTAAAAGTTTTTAAATTTCTTCATTGTGTATAAAATGTTTGCATATATCATGACTGTTAACAACAGTAGACAACATACAAATCGACCTGTTTCCACTCATACCCACTGCCTAGAAACAAAAACATAACACCAAGTCTATAACATAGTATAGTGACAGATTAATTAGTGAAACCACGGCTACACCATTACCTGAGGTTGAAGTCAGCGTCCGCCTTCTGGAACGCGTCGAGCGCCCGCTCCGACTCCCTCGCGGCGCGCTCGTACGCCCGCCGCGCGCGCTCCAGCGCTCCTGCCGCCGTGTTCAACACCGCCATTTGTTTCGCACCTTCGTTCAAGTGTTGCTGGAACGCGCCAGTACATAGGTTTACACTTTTATACGATTAACTGTGGGGTACATTAATACTGTAATGCGTTTATACATGTGTTAGGTTGGGATAATCTCGACCTACGTAATTTGTTTATATAACTACTGTCCAACGCTAAAAGGATTAAATGTGTAAGCTCACAAAATGTACCAACTTTAATATTTTCAATCAATAATATGTAACAATTTTTGATTTGGCTACCACGTAACCTATATATCTAGTTAAGTTCGTAATGTTTTCAATTTTTACGTAATGCTGCGTTAACTTCAAATCCCATTGACTCACAAATTTTAGGTTACTCTAATTAATGAAGCCATAAATGTTTTTATTAGCGAATTCCTAATAAACGTTGCAATGAATGCCAAGGTTGAATAACAATCGTTTCTGCTTTGTTCGAACGGTTTCCTTTTCACAATATTGACGTAAGAAAACCAACCGCAGATTTCAAATCCTGAACTTAGTCATCGTATCCAGAAAAACAGGCGTAAGCGGTATATTTGACTCTTACAACAGTAGGTACATTACATAAAATACTTAGATTAAAGCAGCATCAGCTAATATAATTAAAGGGATGACTATGAACTCAACAATGATAAGATTTAAAGATTAAACTTGAACTGAGAGTAAGACAGACTTTATACCAAAAAAAGTAACGTATTCATCAATCAGACGTCTTAATTATACGAGGAATAATTAATTATTTGCAGTATGCACGAATGAGTAATGCAACTAAATGTTGTGCTGGTGCCTCGTGGAAGGTCGACCCGTGGAACTGTAGCGTGAAACTTTAAAGTATTGTGATAAATCTACATAAAAACTCGGTTTAGTTGCCCCATTCATTTAAGAACGACTTATCCAATGAATAAATTTAAGTTACGTATTCTGCTTGTACAATTTTCCAATATATAAACAGCTATATAGTAAGCGGTAAGAAATAAGCCCGATCAGGCATACCTATTCTATCCCACTGCTTCCTTATCTATTCTTCGAATACTTTACTTGACACACATATAGATTGCAATCTCTATCTGCATTGTATATCTGGATCAGTACGAGAACCATTAACACTAAATGAAGCTTTTTTTCTATAAGCAGATTATTAACAAGCAACAAACCTTTCGTTCCTCGCGCAACTCTTTGGCGAGCAAGTGCAACTCCCGCACCACGTTCGACTGCAAGTTTTCCGCAACAACTTCGCGCTGACCCGCGAAGTCGCCTAACTCTTGGAGCAGCTTTTTGAATGCCTTACATGGTGTGTATCTATAAATTAAACGTATGATTGTACATAATGTAAAGATGATTCCTTTCTGTATGTGGTGTAGTGCAACAAAATTCATTGTTATTAATAGTCATAAGTGTCGTCTACTTTATATTTTTTATTTCGGAAATAAGTGTTTGTTTGTAGGTAATTGCGTAATTATTAAATGAGTCTGTATAAAGAATTTGTTTGCAAAACTTACTGATACTCATCCTCTTCTTTTCTTTTAGGTTGATAGTTTTTGACCAGCCTCCTGTAAACAAGAACACGTTTATAAAAACAGAAATAGTCATAAGTACTAAAACTTTCATTAAAATAATTTCTGATTAGAAATCGTCACTTTTTATTGTTGCTTATTTTTACTGTACTAACAGAAGCAAAGCAACGAATAACTTTGATGATGATATTCTTCTTTTTAAACAGCTTGTAAAAAAATATGGGCTAATAAAATATTAATATCATAGCTTCTTGATCATCTATGCTAAACGCCACGGAGTAAAATTGATAGCGCATCATAAAACACCGTTATTATTGATATATGAACATTGAACATCTCATTTGGGAAAAGCACATTAATAAAAAGAACATGTAGAGATATGAATAATAGATTCGGTAAGCGATAATATATTTAGTGAAAGTGGACATTCTAGCCATTAGTTAATATACAAACATAGCCATACAAGTTCTTGTGACTTCTTATCCTTACCGATTCTTATATAAGAATGTTCTGTTTAACATTTAATTTTATGTTTAACACACATCACTCTCTCACCGTGTGCTTGAGTGAAAGGCTTTGCATGCTTTCTACTGATTTGGAAAACATAAAAATATATATTTTGTAAACAATTCAACAACCACTACGTATTTTTCACGTATCAATATCGACACCGATTCATTTATCGTGAGACTAATAAATACTTTCTTTTTTTAGGACAAATACCAATTACGGTATCGGGTATTCGATGAATTGAAAATTACAGTACATCCAGATTTAACAGATATTTTACAAAACTATACATTAAAAGCAGTGTTATAAAACAAGTTGAAATAATTAAAAATAAAGTAAAATATCTTACCTGAGTTTGCCAGCGTATTCTAACTCTATCGCGCATCTCTCCTTAACAAAATTACCGTATTTATCTAGGAACTCTATCCCTTTGTGTGTGTGGGCGGCTAAGTTATCATATTGATCCTGTGGACAAGGCAAATAATACACATTACAGCGAGCTCTCGGTCATCACACAACAGGAGGAAGTTGATCGCGATAGTTAATGTCGACGGAAACTGACGCAAAACTGGCGATAAACGAAACGATCACAATATGCGTTTGCAGTCTTGTATTTATCATCTTGTTTAATAATAAATAATGGACCCTAAAATATATTCCCTTTGATTAGAAACAAATCGATTGAGCCCTTAATAAAATTAAGCAACAAAATAAGCTTTAACTAAAAATTTACACAGTAGTAATTAATCGCATTTGTTGTCCGTTATTGTATCGCCTTCATTAATTTGTTATCTTTAACCTATTAAATTCTATAAAAACATCATAATATTTGTCACGAATATACTACATTAAATGGCTACAAATTAAAGGAATTCCAATATAAAATGTGTCTTCAAAGTATTACTTTCACGTATCATATTAAAAAAAGTCATTCCCACAAGACGTAAAAGATTGCGTGCAAAGATGCGCACGCGACTTTGACGTCTCCGTCAACGCATCGACACGACGCGACGCGGCCGCCCTTGACTCTCGCTCGATTCAACGGGTGCAACGACACCTATGAGACCGCTATCCTAGCTTTATTATAACACAATATAATCAGTAGAACCTTTAGGAACACCTCATAAGTGCTCCGATAAAAAACCAAGTGTAATTTTAATTTAATTACGGTCTAATAACAAATATTAAGCAGACGCCTTTCATAGTATACAAAACGCGTGCATACGATCAATATCAAGGGCTAGTCGACTAAACAAGTGGCCACAAATAGCACGGAAACGTGCGCTAGAATTATAAGCAAAGCACTTCTCTTCCCAGCGCGAACGGACGACGAAGTGTTGTAACTATTAACGTTAATTAATCGTGGGCCAAACAATGCTTCACCCTGCGCGTTATACCATCAGTTACTAGAAATACTAAGATTTTTTAAAAGAATAAATAATAAAATAATGTAAACAAATACCTTAAAGCCTCATAATTATTCCGTAAAAGCACAAACCTAATCAATAATTTTATTTCAAACTCTATAACCGCCACATAAAAAACACGGTGCCTTAAAATTGGGTTTAAAATCCTGGATTCGTAAAATTTTTATCCATGCGTGCATCGCGTGTTGATTGGTCGATAGTAAAATATGGCTGTCAGCAAACACAATGCCAGTATTGTTAAGTGATTACTATACAGAGTCCTTTATGCGTCCTGACTGTAATGTAGTGACATGTCGTGTAATAGCGCCCTGTTAAGGATACTGCACACAATTTTAATGCATGAATGTATTCATGTAGATAACCATCATCATATTGCTACAATTATTATTTCTAATGTTATAATTTTATAATATTTTGAAATGACAATATTACAGGTTAGGAGCAAGTAAATTTATGTAATGAATATAATATCTAATCTAATAGCATGTAGGTAATTATATTTATTAATGCCATTTTAAGTTGGTCACCTAGAACACATAACAGTTATTTAATTTTCTGCAATTAATAAATATTATAGTCATCTGTCTTTAGATATAGGCTGCGACAAGCGTTCATTATCTATACTGGATGTACCGTTGGCTCACTCGCCTCTAGAATCCCGTCTAACGAGGTTTCGTTCTGTCATAATTGCGAGTCAGCTTGTACGCATCATCAACGGCAAACCATAAAAAAATAAATTGCTTCTCATTATGTTTTTATTTAAAAATTGACTTGCGACCATGGCCAAATAACTGACTAGTATCCATTTACAATTATTGTGGTTCTTGTGTGAATTTGCGTTTTGATGTCATGAAGAGTGAAAGGTTCTTTTACTCATTTGTTAAATTCTTTAATATAGACATGACACGGTTCATTGGCCATGTTGTGGCAATATCGACTCTGTGGGAGTTTCTCGGCTGGACGTGGGAGAACTGGAACGACAAGTATGATCATTTTCCGAGATACGACAGCGCAACATGATCCGAGTGCGAATACTTAGTAGATAATTTTTAAAACACCATTCGAGACATCAATAATTTAGTCCGCTCAAATGGAACAATTCCTTAGAGGTATTCCGTTTCCACCATAACGCGAACGAACGTTATGAAGTTGTTTCGATTCAAATTTTTGATGATGTGTTTATGATCGAATACCTATAAAGTTTTAAAATCATTGAATGCCAATTGCCCACCCATAAAGTACCTACGATCATTTTTTACATTTCTAATCAAATCGTTGCGATCTTAAGATTCTACTACATCCGTTTTATAATTCACATCACGACCCGTTTTTGAGACATCAAAACTATGTTCAAACATATTTGAATACCTCTATTAGTTACAAAATTAGCTATAGCGCCACAACCTCGGAATGCGTTCACAGTACGTTAGAATATCATCAGTATGCTGGACACATCACAGGCGGTTACCGACACGTGTACTGCCTCCCGGCTACCTTGGCTAATTATTGGAATACCAAATATATTGACCGCTAATACGTGACGGATTGTTGTTTTTATCTCACTTTCCGCAAGTCAGTTTAACGAACAGCTGTAATGTGGGACACATCACACAGACTTAACAAACTGACAGTAATTAAATAACCTGTTCCAAATGTTAACATAGAAACGCCGCAGGTTGTCCGATGTTGTTAAACCAAAACGCACAAACACATACCAAGACATTGATGTGGCGTGTCTATTGTTTAGTGTCTAAGATAATAATTGTGTTGTTAACGATACTGTTGACTATGATTACATCGCGGCTCTCGAGCAATGGCCTTGCTATCTATGTTTAATAATATGTATATGCATTAGTACCTATGTTCACGCCTCAGTTGAATGTCAATGCCATATCTAAATATGTTTTGCGATATTAACATGGACGGCTTAATTATTTTTAACCTACTAAAGATAAAGATACTCCGTAACAATCGTTTCAAGCGCTGAATACAGCAAGATATGTTCTCCTTCCGGCTCCGATTTCCTACTTATTATAAAATGTTTCCACTTATTTGCATTGATATTAAACTTACGTAAATTATTGTAGCGCGGAGTTCATGCGCCAGCGATTCGCTTAGCATAACCTCTCTCATGTTATGCACACAAGAACAAAACAGAAATTACATAGCATTAAAGTTTCTTTGTCTGCAATCGGTAACCTTTCACACGCTGTTCATACGTTTATTTCCGTTTCATCTTGAATGCGCCGACATCGATGCGGAGTCACACCGGAACCTGGTGCGATCAATCGCTTTTATAATAATGAGTCACGCAAGAGGAACGCCCTAGCCCCGGCCTTAGAAAATTAAATCTCATTACTCATCCACGCTTTATCGAAGAACAATACAATCGACCTGATAAGATTGTCCTGTGTTCGCGGAATCAATAATAGCCTGTAACGACTTAGTGATATGGTTTTTTATGATAATACTTTTATTGTACGACAAATATGAATGAGAATCTTGAATGGGACAGGTCTTTTTACGACACTGATGTGACAAAAAGATAAAATAAAATTTTGAAACGTTTTATACGCAAAATGGTGATGTAATCATGTACCCTACATGAAGCATTGGTTAAGATGATTTAAGGCTTAAGATACCAACAATGCAAGGATACCACGGTACAATTCCTACGCAAGACTAAAGGTCCATATCAGCCCAATTTGATCAACCGGTCAAACTGTATAATACTTTTAAATATGCACGTATTAATTAACATAATTTATATGATACAGACTCGGTATGGAAAAATATGGACAGGAGACGCAAATAGCTAAAGAAATATTTTATTTTAAATTATTATGATAATTTTATGCGTCATTAAATTTCAAACATAATATGTATTTAATAAAAATAATCGACACAGAGATTGAATGTATTCGCATTTGAAATTGTACTGTAAATAAAAATTGCATTTCTGGATACATTCATATGTAGAACTTTGATGGATTATTACTTAAAACTCAAATTCCGACTAATCGAGATGAAAGAAACATTGTCCTCAAACAATGATCCGTTCTGTGTCAAATGGGCTCTCTAAAGCCCTACAAGTAAGTGTACAAGGCAACGAGCACTCTTGTTTCACTACGACATACACGTACTCGACCCAGCTACAGGTGACATAATTGTATCTAAAACCGGTAAGCGCCGAATGTTTTGCAATATAGTACTTATTAACCAGTAAATTGAGATACGACTTTTCTGGTGGCAATTATTCATCAATAATGAATCAGCGCAGCGCCGCTAATTACATATTATTATTCAGTTCAACTGATAATAATTAGGTACATACTTTTATGTTATACTATAAATGCATTCTGTTAATTTAATGAGGAACATACCTATAATATATTACTCAGCTGTAACAAATAACTTTTCCTTTTTATATATAGGTATTGTGTATTTGTTACGCGCGTAATTATTATGTAGGACTTTATCATACTTCGTAATTGGAAAAATAATTTAACGTCAGCATATCACTGTTCAGTAAATGAGCTTGGAACCATTAGCTGGCCCCAGTACGTATACTACTATAGCTGACTACATAATATTCTCTGCCCTTACGTTACAATATTGATACCAATTCGAACTTCACTCATGCTCTACAAAGGTTTATTCTATGGATGTATTTAAACTGTGTACCTATTGAACGATCGTTTATGCCAGTTATACAACTATTAATTACGTATGTACATAACATAACATAACTTCACGTTTTATATAATTAATGGAATCCTTTATGGAAGTAGGTACATAATAGAGGTTGTTAACTGTTACATTAGTGTAAATATCGTCATGCTTAATTGAGTAAAATTACCGAATACTTTTCATAATATTTCTACATTTATTAAAGATAAACATTAAACAGTATTGAAAATAATCATTTCTACAAAACGTCTTTCGATATAAATAAAATGTAAAACGTCAAATAGACCACATCCAAAAGTAAAAACTACTACCTATGCAAAGTTTCGAATTTAATATCACTTCGCAAAATGCAGCAGGTAAACTGACTAACTAATTCTTTGTGTAAACTTCAATGCGACATTGTATGATAGCATACCAAATATTGCCATAGTCACGTCTTTTAAAGTACAAAATAAGGTGAGATTGTGTTAAACTGTAAACATTAGCTGTCGTCTATTCTGGCACAGACAGACGTGAGTCACGGTGACGTCACAGGGCGTCGGGGTCGAGCGGCGGGGTGGAACGCACCCCGGTCACCCTTCGTGACTCAATGCCTTACCTACCTGTTTTCGATCAAACTATATAAACAATTGATTGATTTCAAATACACTTTAATGGCAGTGATAAACCTACTTTGATGGAGGTGTTAGTTTTCACCGGCAAGAACATGTAAATGATGAACTATCAGATTGATATATCAATATTTTATGCAATACCTATGTTTGAGGTTTATGTAAATCGCAATGAATAATAATTAAAATTTGTTATTTCATCTTCTTTTTTATTTATTCGCCATTGATCATTCTGTTCTTATGATTATTTTTAATCTGTATTTTAATTTTATAAAACATATTGTATTAATTTTTAACACGAGTTACTAGTACACTTAAATTAAGAGTGACAAAATGAGATACCGACACGTTTTGTAGATAAATGTTGCGTGCAAATGGCTTGGACGTGTTAATGTCCATTGGAGATAATTTAAAAGCACAATACGAATCGATGAATAAAAGCAATCAATATTAAATGGTGACATTCAGTCCAAGGCAAATTATACTGTTTTGTCATTATTTGTAATACATCATAGTTTTCACTTAATGACGCAAATACCTGCAGCTTGATTAAACGATATACTCGTGAAGAGATTAAGGAGAAATCATGATGTTAATCTATTTAATAATCTAATATACCGTCACTCGAATAAATTCGATTTTCATACACATAACATTAGATACACATTACACATACTATTAGATGATAATATGTATCTAATAATGCATAGTTCTGTTTAGTTTGTAACCGTAAACCGTAACTATTTATTTACATATTATAAAGTAGCTGATATTCGATATTTACTTCGTAATGTCCAATATCCAAATGGCCATAGCAAGTGTTGCATTTGACGAGACATTTAAGCAACAGCATTATGATTTGATGAGATACAAAGGCGCATTATTTCATTGCGCTTTTAGTAGTTATGATAATCTCATTCAAAACGCTGGCTTACAATTATAGCAACAGAATATATATTTAAATATATTTCACGACTTATTTATATGCATACTCACTGATACATTACACAATACACCTTTCTTTTTAAATGTTACAGGAATATTAAATACATAACGTAATATAAAAATTCAAAATCGTTCAATGTATATAAACAAACAGGGGTTTCTGCGCGTTGCATGGATATGGATAATTACAATTTAAATTCTGCAGACAGGTAGTGTTGTGAAAGTGGCGCACCACGAGATATCCATACTAAAACTGTGTTACAGTGAAATGTTACATAAGGTATGATAGATTGGTTGCTCAATTAATAATTTAAGAATTGAACGACCCAGCTTCATTGCTTCGATTACATCTATCAATGAAGGCTAAGATCATTTACTATTCTCGTTCACGTCATATACTCCTCTCATGTTCGGTCTCGCGCAGACATTTATTATAATAACACGCAAGAATGAACTCACGCTCATTTCTATTCTAGGCCAGCTGGAGAAAACGTTGAGTCGTTATTTCATACTCACCTATGTGGACCATATGGGCATATACAGCAGCGACATCTTAAAATTCACGTAAACCGATATAAAGTCAAATGCACGTGCTCCTTTAAATGTCTGTCATGCTCGAAAGTATGAAAGTGAAAGCAATGTTAAACGATGTGACTGTGTATGTTATTACGTTTCGATTGTATATAATTTGCCATTAAAGAATTAAAAGATATCTCTATCGTAAATTTGGTTTTTGTACTACTATTTTTGCCAAATCATTATTCTTGTTATTCGTTAATTAGGAGTTTGTGTGCAACTGTGTAGCTTATCGTAGCAAACGCATGAATGGGGCCGAGTCAATGGAAGAATAAACTTTAAGGTCAATAATACATGTTTTAATTTATTTATACTTCAGCCTGAATATATATCTGAAACTACTTCTAAAATAGTCGTGTTATACCGTTATGAAAATAAACGTTAAGTCGTTATATCTTGTATAAATTAATGACGAGATAACTTACTATTGGTATTATTTTAATTCCCTATGATTAACACAAAATTGAATTGAAAGGCATTATGTAAGAATAATTTTGTGTTTTAAAATAAATTAAAGCGCCTTCAAATTGTAAAATAAAGAATCATCAAAATCGATTCACTAAAGTTCTGAGGTAAAAAACCCGAAAAGAAAAATAAACAGTCGATTTGAGAACTTCCTCCTTTTGTAGAATTCGGTTGAGAAAAAAAAAAGGATTATTATTGTCTTCTGTTTACATAATAACTTAACAAATGAAACGCAAGAAGTCATTAGGTGTTTAAAAATTGTTTATTAGCAACGACTAACACATTCAGTTCTCACTGTTACTTTGGAAATTTCCTTGGAGAAGTTTATGATTCACGAAATACAAGTTTAGTTATAAGTAAAATAATGACAGTTTTTACTTTTTACAGTTAGCTTATGCTGCTTTTGTGTTCAATTATAACCCAGACAGGTTTTTGTTTAGCAACTAGGTGTAGATATTCTCAGGGAATTTATTGAAATTATTTGAAGTACAGTTTCAGACTCATTAATTGTAGTTTATTTTTATAAATAGAGCAGTCAGAATTGTTATTTAGATGCACATTAAGCTTTTCATTTAATAGCTAGTTTAGGTACGTGGGAAGTTAGCGAAGGCGCGGGCGTATTGTGTTGAACCTGGATCATGAATAAAAACTTTTTTGTCATTTACTGCCCATTGTAAGCTCGCCGGAGAGGGGCTTGTATCCTGTCATCGTTTCATCCGCACTACAATTTTTAAATATACAAAAGTTACTTTTTTATATCACGAAAGTACCTACTTTATAAAACAATAAAGGCTTATATTTTATGTTTGTTCTGAGTTGTAAATACCTTTTAATATTCTTAACAACCATTGGAATTCAAGAAATCGATACGATCACCCTCGTGTGAGGGATACCTAGAGGTACGATTGGATTATTTTTCCCAAGCTACCCCATGAAACACACGCCCTATGGGATTTGTCTAGGAGATTTACACACAGAAAACGAATGCAGTTTTGCTAAGTTGCCCATCGTCGTCAGATTGGGAATACTGGAATAGTAATAACACTCCACCTGAATGCCGGCACTTATCGGTGATTCTCAGAATAATATACAATAGCAACGTAGAATGTGGCTCAGCTCGGGCCTCCAGCCATTGTTGAGACACGCGCGTTTCCGCTTTCTCGTGGAAAAATGCAAGCGCGTTGTTGGAAAGTAAACGTATAAAACGATTTCGAGAATATCACACATTATAATTACACGCTTATTTTAAACTGCTCTCGTTCGCTTCATTTGTAACTTATTCGCTTTGTCATCGTTAAAATATTACCTACTACATTTCAAACATCGTCAATGGGGAATTCCTACGGTTTTGATTCATCTTGGTGTGCATCGTAGGCGGCGTGTAATACCAATAAATGACAACTAAAATAACAACGAGTAAATAAATTAGCAAAGGCGAAGCACGACCACAATTCAATCACGATTTCATGGCAACGCATTTGGAATCTATGGTGAGTTACGTGCGTGCTATGCTGATATTTTGAAAGCATGCATATTGCATATCATATAGCCTACGAAGTTATTTTCCAATTATGTAATTTAATCTATTCAAGAAAACACATAAACCGATTTGGAGAAATTTGATAACGAATCTAAACTATGCAATATGCATACACTAAGTGTAACTGTAATACATAGTATGATACAATATGTTAATGATAGTATAATTTTAATAATAAATCATAAAGCACAAACACAGATTACAAAAAATATGTTCCTTATTATGATTGGGCATTTGGCAACGACAGCTAAGGCGTCAGACTGGCGCCATACAGAACACAAGAGCTCACTGTTCTTCTGACTTCTCGATATAAACAATAAGTTCCCTAGTACCTATAGGCCGTACATTAACTACACACAAGAATATAACAAACTGCGTCCGATTCACTACTATTAAAATTCAAGTCATGTCAAAAAATCATGCAAAAATACCTTAGGTTACGGCTTCTTCCACGAAACCAGAACAGGTTTGACGGTATTCGATAATGAGAATCTTTATCGTAGGAATTATTGTATCAATAACGAAGACTCGGAATCGACTACTGAGACAATGGGTGAACAGATGTGTATAATTTCACCGTTGAGTGGATTCAGCAGTCGCCGGTCAGAGGGCCGACCGCAACAGGTGAAGCGTGGCGAGTTTGACGGGCCCCGTCGGTACTTATCAGCCATCTTTCGCTACCGGCTTTCATTTACAACTTATAGAACGTCCTAGAACCGGATGGCATGGTTGTACATTAATAATTGTGAAATTGAAATGTAAAGTGATTGTCTCTACATGGACTTTTTACCCATGTACAGATTTAGTTCAAATTTCCGATTGCGAAATAAAGTATATCCTGCATTTTAATAAGCAGAATTACGTGCAAACCGTAAGAGAAAGGTAAATAAAAATGACATAACCAGATGTGGGCGGCTGTCAGATACGGGTTGTAGAGGTAGTTTCCTTCCTACCTAAGTTGCATTCAGAATATTTTAATAGAAAAAAACGTAATCAAAGCTATTTTAAATAAATCATTTTGCAACAACATCATAGTGCTGAATCTTTATAAATAACAACACACACACATAAAACTATTTGTGTTTTTACATTTGTAACTTCACATCAAAACACCTGGCTGAACTTGAACTAAATTCAGCACATGAATAGGTAATATTACTTATATTATGTGTACCTCTATAATATATTTTTCTTATAATTTGGAATTACCTAGTTATAGAATATTTTTATTGTAGCTGAATACCCCCTCGGCGTTTGATCAAATAAGTATATAATGTAATGATAAGATATTGAGTAATAAAATTGCAAAATTAACAGGTCAGTTAGAGGTAAACTTTGAACATTGGGTAAAATTATTTATTTGGGTAGGTAACTACTTTTCGTTTGAACTCACTATAAACCATAATATAAAATCATAATATTATGTTCATAACACCATTGTGTTTATGAGTTCTCCAGTGGTCATAGTGGTTTTACTTATCTACGTATACACGTATAAGAAATAATACCTCGTATGTGCGAGTACGTATTGAATGGCTTGCTACCGGGAGATATCGTATAACATTTTCTATATCAATGGTTCTGAGTAATATAAGAAAACAGATTACGATGTACAAATATAAAATATTTGTTCAAACTATTCAGTTGAATATCATCAAAATAAGTAAAAGCGTATAAAGATTTTATTAATTTAGTAAATTGATTGAAGTCTTGTATCATTATAAATAGAAAGAAGCAAACAATTATATTAGAGAAAGTGTGTTCATTAGTAGAAATGCATGACGTAAACTTCGGTAAGCTCATTCAGCTATTTTAGTTTCCTACATCGCTCACTATACGATGACTGAACTAGCAAAATCGCTCGGTATTCGAGTGGAATCTGAGAATAGAACTCTGAACAATAAAAATCGTATAAAACGATTTCAATATATAGGCCACGACTTGAGATTACGGCCACAATTCCGTAGCTGCCCGTGGATATGTGATGTACTGCAGTTTTCTCGATATTTACCAAACATTAGTCAAATGTTGTAACCAAATGTTTAATATGTTACACGTTTAAGCGCGACGTTGAGCTAGGTAATCTACTTAGAAGCTATACGTCAATGGACATAAAGAGATTTATATAATCTGTTTACCACTTACAATGAAATCTGAAGAACATAAGGCAATTTAGTGAACAAGAGTGCATTAACCCAACCTCGAGTCGGGCTCGTTACTCACAGTACCTGAGACTAAATGCGTACCACGCGAGTTCCCGGACGACCAGACTCTTGACAGATGCATGAGTAAACAAACCAATTTAAAAGTTACTCAACAAATCGATTTAATTCTATAAAAAATTCAACATATAGCATTTGCATTAAAAACGCATATTATAAATGATGTGATCGTATTAATAATACAGCTTAAAATCCTGGTGCAATTAATGAATTAAAAGTTAAAACAAAACTCAATCAATCATCATTCGAAAAGTTTGGTCACGAACCTGGAATGCCTCTACGTGAAGTTATGCACACTTTAAACAAACGATTAAGTCATACTTCCACTTCAATACGTAATTTATTACATTGCTTACAGCTAGGCACCCAGCAAAAGACAACTAGTTGAACTGTGAATTTGAGGTAGGTATGCGCATATACATGCATATTATAAACGTCATTTGCGTACCAGCTCTACCCATATTATTTAAGCTCATCTGTGTGAGTGAAACCTAAATAATGTTATTAACGACACAAAGGGCTTCCTTTTAGACGCGTCTAAAGATAAATAAAGCAGGGTGTCGTCAAAATATACCACGAAATAATTCATATTCGCGTCTGAATCATAAAACGAAGCACATGCACTTGTGCAGTTAACAGGTGACGCATTCAATAGGAGTACAACTTGCAAGTTGCGCGAGGGGAGCGCCGCTCGTTTCTTATTTGCAGGTTTACTTTAAGGGGACGAATTGACTATGTCTAATGTAGCTCCGCTACTGCATGCATATTTCATGTTTCAGAAAAAAGGGACAAGAAATACATACAGAACCAAAAACGTATAATCAACAAAAAGAGTAACTATTGTTTATGTCAGTACACAATTTTCAATATGATGAAAATTAAAATGCACTAATGCAAGCGTACGATATTCAGAATACCTAAGTTCTTAAATCCTTTCGCGAGGAAACCTTGACTTGATAATATCGCTTAATAACAGCATAATATAAATATTTAGCAAACAGTTGCGCAATACCAAATTATTCTCACGAAAATACTTCCACAGAAGAACTTAATATTTAAGGATTCTGTATATTGCAAATATGTAGTTGTACAGAGAATTGTAACATGTCAATTTGTCGCAAATAAGGATTTACGATGGTAGAAACTTAACGGCGTACTCGCATACAGGCAAGGCCGCAAATGACTACTCTTTATTCTAAGAAAGTGGTCATATCCGAGAAAAAGCGAGTGGAGCGCAACATATTACCCACTTGCTATGGACCCGCGAAGGTCCGGTCCGTCGACTCTGTCGAGTAAAACGCAACGACACTTTCGCTGCACAATGTGTGAAACCACACAATAATCATTACCTTGGGGTAAAACTTTTGACGTATGCCTACGGTAAGGATGTAAGTTTCTTTAATAATATAAACGCCTACGAGATAAAAACGAAAGCCTCAACTCAAATGGTTATGACGGTTCGCTAACAATACGAACGTTTCACGAATCTTTGCAATATGCCATATTATGAAATGCAAATTGGCAAAAAAACACCAGGAAGAATATTATAATAAAATACGCTTAATATTAAGTCAGTAACCTGTTTCATGCTTTAAAAATAAATCAACGTTCATGTTGGAGGTGCACAAAAGGAAATGCAGCGCTTCGAAAATTCAAGTTATCAGATACACTCTGCAGCATGAATTTAAAGTGCAGTATTTTTTTGTAGGAACATATTTCAATATTTTTTATGTTAAAATTTTGTGAATTTTGGAATGTTTGCAGGTAGTAAATTGACTAGCTATTAATTATAAACATTATATGGGCGGCCATACACAATCAAAATATTTAAATTGCATTTACTTTTGCCAGGAATAGTTTATTAAAATTGTATTTTAATAAACGGATCTAAGCACGTCATCGTAAGATATAACTGCATTTTTTTTAATTCAGTGTACTTAATACATACCTACTGATATGAATTACAAAAGCACTTGTAATGATGTTATCTTTATAGCCCATGCTTGCGCGAATACCAATGAAATCAGCCATCAAAACAACCAGATGTGTAACAACACAACTAGCTAGTCAACTTCAAGGACTTTTAGACATTTAGATCTTTCGGAATGTTCTGCTCATTAGAAGTCTGATTGAACGGAAAAATTAGCACAAAGAGTCATCATGATTACTATTGCTCATGGCTTCTGAACGCCAAAAAGTATATGACGTGATTCATATTACAGTATCCTTATTTGGTTTCTAGGTAGACAGGTCACCAGTGCCTTTTGACGTATAAAATTTGAATCAAGCAACATTTGCAGTTATTAAAAATAAAAACATGATTACTGTGTACTCTTTTGGACCTATCTTAATTACCTTTCATAAATGTATACTAATATTATAAAGCTGAAGATTTTGTTTGTTTGAACGCGCTAATCTCAGGATCTACTCCCCCCTAGCCAAGTGGCTTTCTGTTAGCGTAGCGTTCAATAGAATAGACTACGAATGTATGAGATTGACGTAAGCTGTAGATACGTTTAGGGGGGCCGGTCCGATTTGAAAAATTCTTTTGGTGTTAGATAGCCCATTTATCAAAGAAGGCGGCTTTATATCATCACACTAAGACATAGGAGCGGAGCACTGCGGGTAAAACCACGGGGCACAGCTAGTAAATAAAAAAGAAGTTGAAAAACTAAGTACTTAAATTATATGAAAGATAATATGATAATAAATGCATTAGTAGTGCATTATAACATAATCGACACTGAATTATTTCAAGACAGTTATGTTAAACAGACGTATGTTATCAGCTATTATTGAAGTTTTATCTTATCAATGCAGAGCTTATCAAACGTAGAGCTAAGGATTCTCACGATTCAAAACGATATGACTGTGATAACATTAAGTTATCAATTAATCTAAAATATTTTTTATAACAAATTTAAGTTTTGTTTTTGACCGATAAAATTATATCTACGAAATTTATAGAAAGCAAGGGTGTCATGGTAGTGGTTAATAATGGTCATGGTATTATTTTGCAACGTTTAAATACCTACATAGTTAAACTTTTTTTTTGTTTAGGTGAAACCTCACAAGTTTGAAATCCTCACAAGGGTTATCAAAGATTTAATATATTGTCTTATTAGTAAATACTCCCATGTAAAACAACGTATAGTTAATGGACGTATAACTGAGAAAATTAATTAATTTCTATTACGGTATAAACTTAAAATATCTTTAGCATAAAATAATATTGGACCTAATGTACTCTGTGTATGACCGTAAAAGTTAAAACGACATAGGTATACTAAAATTGATTCTGTACTGGTATCTGTTCATGTGAATGACCTCGAACTTGAAGAAGCATTAACGATTGTATGTAAACAGATACGATCTGGCAAATGAAATTTCTAATGAATCTTACGCTTCCGCCTCACTACGTCGCGTCGATGACCAACAGACAGACGGAGAAAACATGCAACTTAACGATATTTACATAATATCATATTCAATATTTAATATCTTTATTTGATGAACATTATTTCTCATAACGGTAACAAATTCCAGATCAAATACTTCTAGTTGTTTTATTTTTTGCCATTTAATAGGTACTTGCTTACTAATGAAATTTCGTCTACTTACAAAAGGAATATTTTTGCAACCTGAAGAGGTTGCTTCTTGCTCGCTTCCTATATTGGTTGAAGCGTAATGTTGTACCACTTACCAGAGTCCAGACTACCTTGATAAATTAACTATCCAACACAAAAATAACTAATATGTATTTCGAAACAAACTCTTCAGCATTATAATTTTACTCAAACTTAAAATGAAATGTCTTACGAGTAAGAAGTGCGCACATACGGAAAGGCTACATATTCAGATCTAGTTATAGATAGGAACTTTCTACACACGACGAATAACCTACGTCTAGATTTGATTTAAAATATAAATAAAGATATTATACAAATGAGGCATAGAAATATACGGTAAAATGAAACCACAAAGACGCTAGCCACGAATGTAGGTGTAATTTGAGCGGTGTTGCAAGACGTCGATCGGCGTTTCGTGAGGGTAAAATAAATCTATATACATATTTAGAATGCTAACATGATTAACCTATCTTGTTAACTCACGTGCCTATTGACGATTTCCTGTTTTAGCATCATGTTATTAGCCTATAGAGCACAAGTATGAACTATTAATAGAGATGAAATACTTTTCTACACAACATAGTCTGCAGTAAGCCAGGAGAGGGAATAATTAATAGTTACATATTGTCTTACCCGACCGCCTCCTTGGTACAGTGGTTGACGCGTGAGCGTAGAACCGAGGATTCGATTCCCAGTGGAGACGAAGAAAAAAAATGTCTCGGTCTGGTAGGACACAGAAGGCTGATCACCGACTTGTCCTTAAAGAAAATCGATCAGTGAAACAGATGTATGCATAATATATACATCTGCCCCTACATCTAGGGGACACGGGACTTCACTTTATGGTCTTATCCGTTATACTTTTTCAATTAAAAAAATGAGCAATCAAAATTGGTACAGTACGATTAAGCACTTAGGTATGTAAGTATTTAAAACTGTATCACACATGTTTATTCCGAGTATATTTTTTAACCATGATAGCGTTGGCGGAAAATAAAGTTGACTTGGCTATGGCATCCATTTATGGAGCATGGAATTTTGGCTTAACTAGTAAGCATTATCATATTATTATAATATTATATGTGGGCAGTGATTGCATATTACAGACTTGTTTTTTAATATGTGTTGTTACATATTTTTTGTGTAATTTGCTGTAAGGTGCGCCTCGGTTTTATCTTTGACGACAAGGGTTTTTAAAAGTTGAAGTTTATGGAAATTAAAGCAGGTTTAAAATTTAAATCCTGCTTGTTACGAGTTACGTAGGCGTGCGACAGTGGCAGCAAGACTCAAAGCAGAGTTCCATTAAACACGCATTTAGGGATACTCAAAAATAGCCCAACGAGATACTTTAATAACGCTTATGAATTGAGTACATTTCCGAGAATTTGCAACCTTAATTTCATGAGGGAATGGTCGACTTTGCTTTACACTGTTGAAGTGTCGACGCCATTTTATTTGGTGTAGCTCCGCGTATTCTGGTCAAACCGGTTACACGCTGGAGTCCGCGAATGGACCTGCTGCCAATCGCCATATGAGGCGCACGCCTGCATTGCAAATAATGACAACTCGTTCTGGCTAAGCGCCAAGATCCAGCAAACATGCATATATTTCGTCACTCAATTATAGGACAATTTTCGAAAGAGAATCATCAATTGTTCAGAATACTAACCTAGGTAGTTCAAAGTTGGTCACGGACGAATTCTACCTACCTATACCCGTGGCCCCGTCGTTGATGCGGCTTGACGGAATACAGTGGGGTTTTGGTCGGTAGGAATCCGACATAACCCACGGCCCTCTCCCCGGAAGCCGTGGGTATCTATGCAAGATTTCCCCACTTAAAAAAAAAAAATAAGGTAGGTAGTTCAAAGTTCTAGTTAAACAATAATTGATAATAATTATAAGATTTATTGATTCGATATTACCTACCTATAACATAGAATAAAATTTTTCTCACGTAAATAATTACATTTCAGTTTACGTTCGTTGTAGAAGAAATATTAACACTGAATTATACAATTTAGGTACTGGTAAAATGGGGTGAATAGAAATCGCGGGGTGTATAGAAACAAACCTGAGAACTTTATTAAGGTCGTTCTAGTGTCTCTATAGTCTGTTAAAGTATCTTTATTCCCACTATTAATAAAACTGCAACATTTTTCCTTCAATCTGGCAACATTAAAATTTACGTAAAGTTTAATGACATAAAGAAAAAAGCTGTTGAAGTGAATGTCTGCGTACAACTGTTTATTAACTGTGTAAAACTTTTAAAAAAACATCAAGTTCTTCACCGTTATCTCCTTGTCAATTTGCATACTTGGATAGCTAAGTTTCTCATCTATTAGGAATAAAAAGTTGAGTATCAATATTCCATCATTTTGTTCTAATTTTTTAGTAAAATCGAGACTTAGAAATTTTTTACAGAATTCGAGGTGAATAGAACCGAGTGGGGGGCGATTAGACACGCCCTTAGGGTCAATAGAATCGATCAAAGGTGTGAATAGATACGAGTGAGGGGTTGATAGCAACGAGAAAGAGGTTAATAGAAACATGATTTTCAGGGTTGTCAATCGAGTATTTTTTCATCATGACAGTTTTCAATTAAAAATTTTTGTTAAAATGTTTTTCTGTGACACTTTAATTTGAAAGTTACATTTTTTATCTTCAACGGCCTTAATCGGCATTAATCCTTTCAACCTTTGTAATGTTACTAACGCTACCAATATGATTATAATTACAAAAATTAAACTTTTCAATTATTGTTGATAGTTGTTTACTGAAAAACGAATAAGTAGGTACATAAGTACCATACAAGTTGATTTTGACAACCCTAAGTTTTTTTCTATTCACCCCTCTGTCGTATCTTTTGACCCCACTTTCAAGGTAAATAGAAACGGCCTACTTTTTCCTATTTCACAAATAATTCTCAAATTTATGTATAATCAAAGCATAACTATTTGGTTAATTAAAACGAGACTCGCAATTTGACAATTATTTGATAACAGCTTTAATACAAAATGTGTAAGAAAATCAGTCTAGAAGTTGAAAGTTGTGTCTATTAACCCCATTTTACGGTACCTACCTCATGTTTAAAAACATGATTATTTATTAACAGGAAAATGTAATAGTTATTGACCTGTTTTATCATTGTATTTGGCTTATTTTTAACACATGTAAACCATGCTATGTGCATATAATAAATATCTATACCTACATACATTTATAAATTTTGTCTATAGAATTAGGCAGGTAGTAAGGCTTGGATTCGTTTTTGCTTGATATACAATTAACTATGTACCAACTGCTTCAATGGCACTAAGACAATCTTTAGTTTAATGATCTCTGTATCTATTGAAGTATGGCGGGTATCCAGGTCGCGATTACAAAACGCTTAGCGAACTAGTTCACGGACAGCTGAAGATAATTCAATTGTTTGCTACCTGCCTTTTTAATATCTGATACCGGCTTTTTGCAACAGTCAATTAGTTGTATCTACATATAACGATAACAACGTATAAAACAATAATAATAATAATCTACGATTTTCCTCATGTTCATGCAATTTCCTGTCTTATTAATATTACGCGATATGCGATATTTCTGCGCGTTAGGTTTATCCCCACAACATTTACGCGACCGCTCAAAACAACCTCCCGCGACCACTTCATATCTGATGAGTGTTTAAGCCCTTCGTTTTCCCTTTTCCGTTTCCAAATTAAAAAGCGCTTCAACGCATCACGCGTGTATGTTAGAAACAGTTAAAAAGCGAGTTACGGCATGGTAATTGCACATAAGTAATAAACTCATTTCACAACAAGTACCTACATAGACTACGGAATGTAAACCGGCCGCAGTATCGGCCTTGCATCTTGCCAACTGACCACTCACACTCCTAGATTTAAAATGAATGCAACACTATCGTACGCGATTAGTTTGATAGCAGCAAAATATTTGTACATTCAACACAGCAGAGGTTAAAGACCTTATAATTGAGCTGTTTAGCTAAAAAATGTTCTTAGTGTGTCCTGAATCCAAACCTAAAATAGAACCATCTAACATGTGGCAGTTTTTAGTATTAGGCTGATTAAACACTATCAAAGCATGGCATACAACAATAATAGTTATAAAGAGTTTAATAATTTTTGTATTAAACTTAAACTATCTAATGATAGTTTAAGTATAGTAGTAGAAGTAGTAGTTAAGTAGGTATTATTATATATAAATATTAATTGTAAATATCATTCATTTTACTTTAGTGGACATATATAATAATTAGTTAATGAGAAAACATTTATTAGGTCTTTAGTAAATTGTGCACCAAGTAATATTTTAGTAATCAGTTAAGAGTTATTTATTAATTATTTCTCATACTATTAAAAAAGGATGGATATATTTTTATAATAGTACATATCCCACAGCTCATATTAATTTCCAACAAAAAACATTTGATGATTTGAGTACAGCAAGGTAGTATACAAAAAACAAAGCCGAATTTGATAAATTTCCACCACAATATTTAAAATTATAAGAAAATAGGTACTAAATATTGTAATCTTCTATACTATATCTATACTAATATTATAAAGCTTAAGAATTTGTTTGTTTGTTTGTTTGTTTGAACATGCTAATATCAAGAACTACTGGTCCGATTTGAAAAATTCTTTCAGTGTTGGATAGCCCATTTATCGAGGATGGCTATAGGCTATATATCATCACGCTAAGACCAACAGAAGCGGAGTGCAGGAAGTTAGAGATAATTTTAAAATTCTGAAACATGTGTTTGACTTAGAGCTTTCCCATCGGAAATAACTTGACACTACTTAACATTCGATAACCTATTCAATTGAAGAATTTGAACTTGCAGGCCTGAATTCTCTAGATAATATTAACTATATTAACCTTTTGACCGCCAGAGCAAAAACGCATCGCCGTGCCCTCCACGCCAAGCCACAAATTCAATGAGATAACCTTGAAAATAGTAGGGAGTCCAAAATGTTATCGATAAACATAATAATTCACGTCTGAATATTTGAATAAACAGCTTATAACACAAAAATAATATTTATTTAACCTCATCTCCTACTGTAAAAACTTAAGACCACATTTATAGCAACTATCAACAAAAAAAATCAACCTTTTGAGATACAAAAATACATATAAAATTGCAGCAAGTTACAGCACTATTCTCTATCAGTTACGCCCCATTGGCATGTATACATGCCAATGGCGCGGGCAACCATCCTTTTTTTTATAATCTCTCGCTTCTGATTAGGGATGTGTAGCTGTATATTATTATAACTTATCGAGTTTATTTATTAAGTTTATATGAACTATAGGTATTATTGTGGAGTGTTTATTTGTAAATATCAAAACAACTATTACCTTTAAATAAAGGGAATTGCATTAAAACTACATATTTATTTTCCAATCATTTAGTTTAATACTTGAGTTATTACAAATACTAATTATATGTAGGTACCTATTTAGGTCAATTACCATATTTTGATATGACATAGCGACAATTTGTATCATAAGAATATTCTAATAAAGGCACTGATTAAACTTATTAGGTAATAAATTTTGAAAACTGCTAAATAGGTAAGTACCTACAGATTTTTAGAGATATTTGTATATTTTGGACCTAAGCGAATTTTTATCATTACATGGACAATAAATATTATGCTAGAACGCATACATTGTGTTTGTGACGATAAATTAAAAAATAATAAAAAATCAACAATTGTATATAATCATTATGTTCATTAACAGCCTTGTATTTACCTACCTATCTATATAATTATTATGCTCATTAATAGCCTTGTACTTATTTGATTATAATATTCGACTCGATAAAATATTTTTACAACTTTCCGCACTTAACAACACGGCACGCGCTTACGACGTCACCAGTCCGACATCTATTCATGTCAATGGCGCAGAAGGGATTGCATATCGATACTGTGCTAGGGATGCGCATGATTGGCGAAAAGGAAAATATTCAAATCAACAATATCCACCAACAAATATATACCAAAGAATGTAGTATTTACCTTTTTTCTCAGTGACTAAGCTTATATATTTTTTTTGTAGTTATTACAAAAATTAAGCGAATTAGAGTAATTTCGCTGAAATTTTTATGAAGTTACTTGAATATTACACTACATCACTACTAGGCACGTATACATGTCATTGGCGCGAGAGAACATGCTGTTTTAGCCATTAATTAAGTTATTTTTTGTCATCAAATATTTGAATAACTACTTGGCAATTTTGTTTACTGTGTACAATTATGTAATAACTGGGGATTCAGTTCATAAACTGTATAAATAAAACACGTAAAAGTAAAGGTTTAATATGTTAATTTTGTATTTATCTATGATCTGTTTCTTGGCATGTATAGGTGTCGTTGGCGCACAGGGCACGATTGCGCATGACATCTATAGATGTCATTGGCGTTCAAAAGGTTAATAATGTCTCATTTTGAAATGCTTGTTATTTTTCCTACGCTTCATAGGGACAATCCGAGTAATTGTGAACAGGGGTAATTGGAAATACTCCAGTTACATTTTAAATATCTATTCTAAGTAAGTCTTTTTTTTTTGCAACTGTCAACAATATTTTCATTTAAGAGATCCAATTCCAGTTGTTCGTATGGGAAGTAGACTAAGAGGGAAGAAGACTAAGAAAAGTAAAAAATGGTTTCTAAACATGTTTCTATTCATTTTAACATTCTAAATATCTCAACGTCTTTTTATTGCTTATATATTTATCTAACTGCATAAATAACAAATATTATCTTTTATTTGTCTAAGCTATCATCATTTTTAGCTTTGATGTTATAAGTTAGAGATAAAAATCCACAGACCACATCCTATTCAAAATTTGGGTCATATACTTTATTTGTTTAGCGTCATATAAAAACTTGTACTTATAGATACAATTGTGAAAGGCATAATTCATATACCTATGTATTAACATACTCAATTTATGAATTGTGTATTTACAACAATAATACTCATAAATATTTGTATTACGTATGATGTGAAAGTACCACGTTGCTTGATAAAATATATTATATTTTTAACATATTTTTAAAGATTAAATTATTAATGTGAGTATATCTATGGCTTATCCTAAATTCCTAAGGCAAAAAATACTGTTTCAACAAACTTTATTTTCAATTAAAAATCTTGACTCAGTATCCCCAACATTCGTCATCCATGATCGAGTACAAATATTATTATATTATTTAGTATATTTTCTAGAGACTCATTCAAATCTTAAGAATATGGAGAATCGGTTACGTTAATTACAAATACCTACGTACCCAAAGCTCAGTTCCCCAATTCATTTTTACAGCAATATCACACAACTTTCACAAAAAACATTGAAAACTCACTAGCACTTGTTTAACAGTTTATAATTAAGATTATTTCCTTAGATACATTAATTTCATCACAATAATAATTGTAAAAACAACACCACTTTATACACAAAACATGGCTGACTGAAGTCTGAACCAAACCACAGATTACTTGAGACTAGATTTTGACAATTGACAATCGGTAGTATCAACGACTGTCAAGAAAGAGAAACTTTGAGAAAGTGAAATAATTTGTTTGTTTATGGTTTGTATTGCCAGTTTTTTTAATTTTGCTAGTATTTGAGGAAAATAAGGATTATGTTAGAGGAAAAACAGAAATATATCTAATGGGCTGGAGAACAAAAATCAGATAGAAATATATTGTTGGTAAAATGAATGTACGAAATTGAATATTTCAAAAAATATTTCGTTCATTACTACATGTACTTTCTATAATCCAAATAAAACAAACAATTGATATTCAGTTCACGTATATTTTTGTTCTGTTATTTGTTATGTTCATGTGATACAAATATTTTGATGTGTTGAGAAACGTCACTAGCTAATGTTTGAAGAGAGCCATCTGATTTGCGGCGTTTTAATTTAGCATACTGCAGTTCCTGTAATACGTACGTGTAAATATTATGACACATATTATAAGAATTTAATTGTGAATTTGACTGTATTAAAATTATAAAAAAACATAACTAAAATAATAAATATGTTTTTGTTCTATCAGAATAACGTCATAAGAATCTTGTTCCTCTCCATTTTTTACTATGTACTTTATTTTCTATTACATATTTAGATATAACATATTTTCATTAGAATGACGTAATGTACCTGTTCAGGTTCTAAAATCAAAATATGGTGACTCGATCTTCTTGATGTTGAAGGGCCAGAAAACGATGCACCGTAAGATGATGGCAGTGGACTCTGTTTAAGAAAATTGAATAATTTAATATATTAATGACCAAAACTCACTATCAATAATAAATAATTAGTTGGATAATGTACCTTTATATCAGGAACAAATCCAAAATGCCTAGGTAATGGCTGTGTTTGTATATTGTAAATACCATCTTCTGAAGCTACCGATACAATCGATGGCCGTGCCGAGAGTTGTTGG
Source organism: Colias croceus (assembly GCF_905220415.1). Taxonomy (NCBI): domain Eukaryota; kingdom Metazoa; phylum Arthropoda; class Insecta; order Lepidoptera; family Pieridae; genus Colias; species Colias croceus. The sequence continues at coordinate 5,817,830 of NC_059538.1, forward strand.
GCGAATAAAATTGGGTCCGCATCTAGAAAAATATAAACAAATTTAACGGATTACTATTTAGTTTTCACTTTATAACTTTTGTAAGATTCTGTTTTGCTCTTTTATATTTCTGTACTCTATATACCAAGATTTGTTACAGTAAATATTAATACCTTAAGACTATTAGTGATATTGAAAATGTAAGTAAAACTAGTTTTTTTTCGGGAAAGAGTAACAACTAACAACCCACACAAACATTCTAAAGAAACTAATAGCTGAACAGCTCTCGTGTATATGCTGAATAAATATTTGGCCACCCTCTGCTTCTGTGTATATTCCTGTGAAAGGGGAAAGAGTTGACTATTTCAGACGAGATGTGGCAACTTTAAAAATGATAAAGGGCATTGTATTAAACAAAATCAATAAAATAATTTTTACATACCTTTCTCCCCGACCGTTCTTTGATATTTTAGGACGTAACATGCAAATAATAAGTATTACTTGCCTATATTCATTCCTTTAACTACTCTGTGAGCTTGAACTACTCTTCCAGCACTTCGTCTGAATCGGATACCCTTTTCTGATTCTCTTCTCAGCCGTTGCGCCGCTGCTGCAGATTCAGCAATGGCCATTGCAATAGATCCCATGCCAGATCTCTTAAGATTTATATCAATAAGATAACTGAGGCATATAGCGTTGGACAATACCATATCACTCGTCTTAAAAACAAAAGCACAATTATTTGTATGCCAGCACAATAAAGTGTAAATAAATAAATAAATAAAAGCACAACCAACTTCTAAATTTAAATAATAGATTTTTTTTAATATGGTGGGTAATTAAACGTAAAGTCGTTTATAGACGACAACTCGTATAAAAAAAAGTTATTACCGATCCCAAATTATTAACACTTATGTCAATAGACCGTAACGGTGTTTTAACTAGTCCAATAGCTCTTGCTAACAGATCACCGCATGTAGGAGGATTTGCAGCATTAATAGCTGACCATACACCAGCTGGTGGCTTTTCCAGTGGATCAGGTGTTATCCCACATCCAGAAATATTCAAGCTTAAATAAAAAAAAATATTTAGAAGAAAATCCGTTATAAATTTTGATTTAAGAAGCATCAATACCTACGAGGTCAGGTTACACCCTCTTGCCAAAGAGACGGCAATATGAGCAATACCATCGGATCCTAATTTATTATTCAATCTTAAATCTAATGTACGTATTTTACAGCTTGTATAATTCAATACTTGCGATATTGCCTCAATGCCAGTTGGACCTAAAATAATTTTATTTTATTTAGTATAATACAGATTTCGTTTAGATAGATGACGTTTGTATTCCACATTTTCTTTACAATTTTATAATAGTATATTAGTTTATAACCTGTGGTTTATAATTTATATTGTATCTTTTTGTATTTGTGTAAACATTTATTAGACAAAAGCCAATTTTTTTTAATGAAATAGATTTCACACTTACCAAAAATATTATCGGCTAGAATAATATTCCGTAACTTATCGTGCTTCGTTATAAATTTAGCTACGTAACTAGCACCATCGTTACCAATCTTACAGTGACTGAAGTCTAACGTCTCCAATTTTTGACTATCTGAGATTCCACGAAGAATATATTTTACTTTTTGACAATTCATATCAGTTCGTGTTATCCTACAGGAACATTTTAAGAGTACAATAATATATTAACAAAACTTATACAGGGTTACAGGAAAAGTCGATGTAGATCCGTTAAGGGCATGTAGTACACATCATTTCTGAATGATTTCACTATGGAACTCCCCATCCTAAACTTAATCGTTTTCGAGATATTCGAGTTTTAATTTTTTTTATGAAAATGCCCAATTTTGCAATTTTAGTCATTGAGGTAATTAAGAATCTCATTCTTCATGTAAAAAAACAAAAAAATAATCATAAGAGTCAAAAAAATTCAAAATATTCAATTGAATAGCCGAAAAATTTGGCATTTTCATAAAAAAAATTAAAACTCGAATATCTCGAAAACGGTTAAGTTTAGGATGGGAGGTTACATAGTGAAATCATTCAAGAATGATGTGTACTACATGCCCTTAACCCTTAATTACTCGCGTCCATATAGTTACACTTACGCTCGCGTGGGGTATATTTAACCCCAATTTTAAAGGTACAATAAAACATATTTTTAATGACATACTTTTATTTTTATTATAAAAATTAGAAAGAGACAACATTGTTCTAAATTATTAACTATCTTTAATCAATATAAATGTAATAAACTTTTAAAGATGAAACTTTAAATTTAGGAAGTTTTTAATCAATACATTTATCACATATCATAGTGGAATGGTCGTGACAAACTTGCTGGTGACATTTGGCACACATAAATCTTATTTTTTTATCCTTTGACCTTGGACAGATATGGCACCTTTTATAAGTTGTCGATGGACCACCTCTGGAAGTGGGGCTAGGATCCTGAACTTGAGCATTTTTTTGCCGTTTTTATATGGCCCTAGGCAGTGTGGTAAATATAACCATAGGCCATATTTTGTACGTATTTTGCCGACGTTATAGCTAACACACATTTGGTTGAGTTGTGGTCACTCTGGATCACGTCCTCGTCTACCTCATCTTCATCGGGACTATCTATGATGCTTTCTACGTCGTCTTCCAAACGCTTAACAATCTGGTAGTCAGAAAGACGTTTAATTGCCATTTTAGGCGTTCTAACCTAAAACAAATAAACAAAAAACAAAGATAAGTAAAAAACGAACTATTTAGTATATGTACTGCACATTATAAAATAAAAATACACATACTCACTCGTCCAAAAAAAGTTGCACGAATACTCGCGTGGGGCAATATATACCCCAGACGCGATCTCCTGACACAATCACACGACATGGAGCGGAGCTCGCGACTGATTCGCGGCGGGGAAGGTATTTAGGCAGCTACTAAGAACGGCACGCAGGTAGCTTTAAAAATGGCGGAGATACGACGCTTCAAATACGCCGTGGGGTCAGATATACCCCACGCGAGTAATTAAGGGTTAACGGATCTATATCGACTTTTCCTGTAACCCTGTATATAAACACTTGTTAAATTAAAGCAAATCTTAATATATATAAATCTCGTGTCACAATGTTTGTCCTCAATGGACTCCTAAACCACTTAACCGATTATAATAAAATTCGCACACCATGTGCAGTTCGATCCAACTTGAGAGATAGGATAGTTTAAATATGTAGGTACCACGGGCGAAGCCGGGGCGAACCACTAGTATTGTTTATAAATTGTAAAATACCTTAAGATTTTTAGCTGTATACATTTTTCCAGGCCTTTAGCTAAATTTTTTGCATCATTATCAGTAAACTGAAATTGATCTCTACGATAGTCAACACCAGTATAACGCAATTGGTAAGTAACATGTAATTCTACTAAATTATGTAAACTGCTTAATGCTGCATGTAGCGATATATGATCTGAAATATATACATATTTATATAATATCTATTGCTCGTACAGACACACTCACATATCATATAAAATGCAAAGTGAAATTAAGATTTTTTTGTAAAGGCTACAATTTTGAAACATAGTTAAGTAGAAATATGTATAAAGTTATTTAAGTAATAGAAAAAGTGTTCGATGTTTTCGAAGCCGAGTCCTTTGTCTCAATTTTTTTATGTAGGTAATCTAAATTTGTTAATAATTATTCATGAAGCATTTTAATATTAATGTCTTTAAAATAAAAATAACGAGGTAGAAATAAGTATGCACTGAATATAATTTTAATTACAACCTCTAGTAATAATTTCTCCGCGCTTAGAAGATAGCTTGCTTTCATTTTGTTTGTATGATGTTATTAAGTCAGCCATCTCTGGGGAAGTTATCCTTTGTGTAACTATATCAGCTGGTACTAAGCTTTGTATCGACAACGAATGAATATATGGCCCGCACAATTTTACCAAGTTTTGAATCTACAATTAAATATTATAAGAATTTTATTATACATTCTACGATTATTTGGTAAGTTTGGTAACATGAGTTACCTTTTCTGGGTCGTATTGACGTGGATTCATATTTTCAAGAATATCAGCATAATATCGCTCCATAAATATATTTATCCAAGGCTTATTCTCCATACTTTCAATATAATCGGACCATTTTGAATAATAGCATCGTTTCCAAAAAATATCATTATTTATATTATCTACTAATATTTGCAGTGGAATATTAGTGTCTAATATTTCCAAAAAATATTCACGATCCTTCGGAATGAATGTTTCTAATTTTGGAGTGCCTGCAAAAAAAAACATTTTTCCTTAAAAATATTATAAATTAATATATTATATAATTTTTTATAATATACTTCAATCTACTCACCAGACCAATTAGTATTTAATCTTTCAATACATATTGTAACAAGGGAATTTGGATGTTTAACATCCCAATCAAAATCCTCCGCTTTTAATACACGTTCCTTTTCTAGTCTTGCAGTATTTTTATACGTTGAATAAATTTTTTTGTTAATACTTTCCGGTAATTTCATAGTTACCAATTAAGTAGGTAAGTAAGTGTAGTATTTTATCAATAATTGCCGGTTACATTGTTACTATAACAACGCCTATCGTTTAATTGATCAGCATTTATTTTAACAATTTGAAATATATTAATTCTGATAATCTATACTAATATTATAAAGCTGAAGAGTTTGTTTGTTTGTTTGAACGCGGTAATCTCGGGAACTACTGGTCCGATTTGAAAAATTATTTCGGTGTTAGATAACCCATTTATCGAGGAAGGCTATAGGCTATATATTATCAAGCTAGGACCAACAGGAGCGGAGCAATGCGGGTCAAACCGCGGGGAACAGCTAGTCTACCATATTTGTCATTATAGGTCTACCAGAATCTGATGGCATATTTTTATTTAAGAAATAAAAGATTTTCATGTGGCAACTTATTTGACAACTATCAAATTGGTTGTCAAATTATTTGTCTTTTTTGCAGTTGATGAATAATTTTTAGGATTTTGTCTAAAAAATCTTCGAAAATGTCGAAAATGCCGCTGCGATCACAAGCGAGATGTGTTGTTTATATTGTTGATAAGAAAACATTCGATGAAGAAGGGTCCAACACATCACAATTTTCAATTTTGAAGATTTTATTGGTAAATTGGACTTACCCGTTTTGATACTTTAAATTAAAAAAATATTATATGTAGGTAACTATAATATTGTTTGTTGATTAGAATATAAACTTATTACAGGAGTTTCCAATACGGCTATTCTTCAAGTCAAAGCTGTCCAAGTCAATTTTATAATGTGTATCTGTTAATACTTACGAAAATAAACATAGTTTTATTTTATTTTTATTTTATTTAATAAAAAAATATAAGCAGTTTTGATCTACATTATCATTATATCGATATTTTCACATGGCATACTGGTAATAAATATACAAATATAGGTATGTGTAAATAATAATATGTATTACCTGTATACTGTATAAAAGTAATATGTATAATTGTACCCACTGTTCTGTGATTGTACCTATATTATACATGTAAGTATGTACCTACCTACATAATATTAAGTGGATATCTCATTATTAAGTACAGTATTGTCCACTTAAGTAATGTGACTAATGATACTGAGGACAAAATAAAAAATAAGCAGTATCAAGATCGTTCAGTCCATTTTCCCTAGGGTTGCACACTCAAAATTTTGATTTCCCTAATTGCCATCAGATTCTGGTTTACCTATAAATATGAAAAAAGTTACAGCTTTATAAAATGGGAAATTAGGATATGTATAGCAACATCGTGGCAACATTATAATGATTGTCTATAATCTATAGCATGACTTCTGAAATAACTAAGGAAATAATTAATATAGAAAAGAAGCATTAATTGTGTTTATTTACATATAATAGAAGTAATATATTTGATAGATATAAAAATTATTAGAAATCAATGGATACATTAATTACTTTTTATATAATTTTAAATAGAATTAAGTAATATGAATGCAATAAAAACTTTGACGTACAAAATTGTCAAAAAATTTGTGTCTTTTGTCAATGTCAGTTGCGATTTCCAATTTCTTGTTTAAATAAAATATTTATCAAATGTTGATAACATTATCTTAAAGAAGAACATTTTAAATCATTTTGTAACTTGAATTAAACGCGTACTTACAATGGATAAACATAATAGTTCTGAATTATTAAATTCTGATTTTTCGCTGTCCAAAAATGCTAGTTCCGATTCATTGGATTCGGACTCCAAATCTAGTTCATTGAATTCCAAACACGGACAAGAATCCGTAAGTTTCCTAATAGGCCTAATTTATTCTTAAGACTGTTATTTATGCTTTGCTTCCACTTCCCGGATTCATTAAAATAAAGGTCCAAAGTGGAAACATTGCCAGTATCCTTATAGTCTTTCATTCTGCAACAATGAGTAAATCTATGCATGTTTGTTTGTTTATAAATCGTATACGCAGTCAAAGGCAGCACAAGGAATTTTCTAAGGCTTGTAATCTGCCAGCGCTTTATAAGAAATAAAGCTTTATATAATATGTGTGTATATTCAACTGTTTTTTTTTACAGGCTCATGTCCTGGGAGATATTCAGCTTTTGGATGGGGAGAAAGTGATGGGAGTTGCTCGCGATGTAACATATCTTTGTCCATATAGTGGTCCGTCTAGAGGAGTTCTCAAAGTAACAAATTATCAACTGCATTTCCGACCCACTGATGCTACATCCTTGCAGAGTACATTAAGTGTACCCCTTGGTGTGGTCAGTATAAGTAAAATTCATATACATATTATGTATTCGTATTATACATAATTTCATATCAATTTGTATTTTATAATCACGGAATTAATGTTTTCTCTTTAGCAAAACTTAATAGCAGTACATGTGTATTTTTTCATAAGTAATCCATACTAATACATATTATAAATGCGAAAGTAACTCTGTCTGTCTGTCTGTTACTCAATCTCGCCTAAACTACTGAACCAATTTTCATGAAATTTGGTTTGGAAATATTTTGATACCCGAGAAAGGACATAGGCTACTTTTTATCCCGGGAAAATGATGCAATGCCGGAAATCCCACAGGAACGGTTTTTCATTCAAAACGCGGGCGAAGCCGCGGGCGGAAATCTAGTATCCAATATACTGATTTCATAGTAGTCACAGGCTGTGTTAAAGATATACAAAAAAAAAAAAATACTTAAAAACTTAAATTTTTATGGGTACAAAATGTGTGATGCAAAAATAATATGATTTAATTTTATTTGCAGGTATCTCGGATTGAGAAGGTTGGTGGGGCATCATCTAAGGGTGAAAACTCATATGGCATTGAAGTATTTTGTAAGGTAATAGAATAATGTTAATGATTCTGCATTTTCTTATTATTACAATAGATATACATATTAATTAGCTCCAGAAAGCTGTTTGTGTGGAGCAGCAATTTAAATGCCTATAACTTATGTAAATATTTCACATTCATTTTTTTTCAATTTTTAGGACATGCGTAACTTGCGCTTTGCCCACAAACAAGAAAATCATTCTCGACGCGGCATTTTCGAGAAACTACAGCAGCTTGCATTCCCTTTATCACACAGACTGCCAATGTTTGCATTTAGCTACTCGGAGAGTTTTCCTGAAGATGGATGGCATGTATATGAACCAGTTGCAGAGTTGAGAAGAATGGTAAGCATAAGTAGTGATGTAGCCTAGTGTTCAAGTCCAATAAATTAAAAAAAAAGTGCTTATTACTTATAAGAAGATTTATTGCTCTATAGTCTATAGAAATTTAAAATATCAAGTAATTGATTCCATTTTTAAAAGTACAAAACCTTACAAGGTATGATGTCTTAAACAATACTACTACCATTTTATACAAATACTAGGATTCCGCCCGCGGCTTCGCCCGCGCAGTCAAAGAAAAACCTACATATTTCCCGTTCCTGTGGGATTTCCGGGATAAAAAGTAGCCTATGTCCTTTTTCGGGTATCAAAATATCTCCATACCAAATTTCATGAAAATTGGTTCAGTAATTTAGGCGTGATTTAGTAACACACAGACAGACAGAGTAACTTTCGCATTTATAATATTAGTATGGATTTGCAGTCAAAAAAAAAGGAAAGCTTATAAATACTAACTATACTAATAATAATATAAAGCTGAAGAGTTTGTTTGGTTGTTTGAACGCGCTAGTCTCAGGAACTACTGGTCCAAAAGTTTCTACATTAATTTTATATTACCATTTTATACAAGTGCTAGCTGTGCCCTGCGGTTACAGTTACAGTCCCAGTTATATTTTCCTACAATTTTATCGTACGAATAGATTTGCAATCAAGCCAATTTCCAGGGTGTAAACAACGACATGTGGCGCATAACACGCATAAACGACAAGTACGAGATATGCGACAGCTACCCGTCCGTGTGGGCGGTGCCCGCGGCGGCGAACGACGAGCTGCTGCGGTCCGTCGCCGCGTTCAGGTCGCGCGGACGTATACCCGTGCTGGCGTGGATACATCCCAGCTCGCAAGCTACTATAACGAGATGCAGTCAGCCGCTTGTTGGGGTATGTAAACATAAATTCGGAGTAGAATTAAAAGGGAGGGTACATTGTTTTCTATAATTTTACTGCTCTTTTAAATTGGTGGTTAGAAAAGGGAGGGTAGTTTGCTTTCTATAATTTTACTGCTCTTTTAAATTTTTGGTTATGGATTTAGTAATTTAGTTACAATTTATTTTTGTTTGATGTATCTAAAACAACAAATTTATGAACCAAAATTTATTTATTTGACAATTTAATGTACCACACAAGTTATAATATTTACAATAAACAGATTGATATATCTAATCTAATATATAAAAATCAATGCCACTTTTCGTTGTAATTCCATAACTCGAGAACGGCTGAACCGATTTCGATAATTCTTTTTTTATTATATTCCTTGAAGTACGAGGATGGTTCTTATGTAGAGAAAACGTTAATATGTACCACGGGCGAAGCCGGGGCGGACCGCTAGTAGTACATAAGACTTCTTCTAGAAGCACTTTTGAATCATTATTACATTATACTTTTAACATTAACCACCAATTCGTAAATTATAATTTTCGAATTCGAAAATTATGCCCGAAAAACCGCTGTCAACGCAAATATAGGAATCTCAAGGCGATTTATAGCACGTGCACTGTTTAAATATGTGTGTTCGTTATTCACCTCACTATTCGCAGGCATTTGTAAATGCACTATTACAATTATATTGAAGGTAAATTTAGAATCTACATTTTAGGTGAGTGGCAAGCGTAGCAGGGAAGATGAACGCTACATACAGTTAATAATGGATGCCAATGCACAAGCTCACAAACTGTTTATTATGGACGCAAGGCCCAGTGCTAATGCTATCGCCAACAAGGCGAAAGGGGGCGGGTAAGTTGTTAAAACTTTCTATTATAATGAATTTGTAAGTAATGGCACAGAACTAGGTATATAGTAGCAGATTTTTGTCTAGCGTTGTTTTAACTCTATTGTCTACATTTCTAATACTTTTGTAGTATTTCAAATAATTCCGTGCTATAGCAGTATTAGTTAACAGAAAATATATAATAATATGTTTTATCCAATAGATATGAATCAGAAGATGCGTACCAGAATGCAGAATTAGTGTTTCTCGATATACATAACATCCATGTCATGAGGGAGAGTCTACGAAAGCTGAAAGAACTGTGTTTCCCGCAAATTGATCAAACTAGGTAAGTGAAGGAACATAGAATAACTGGAAAATTCAAGTAATATTTCTACAATACAATGAACTTAAAAGATTATACCTATGTAGGTATCTCAATATCCTAGTATGGTCTAAATACATATTATAATCAGAAATAACAAAATAAAAATCATTTACCATTCTGTAATCGCCATTTTTTTAAGTTATGAACTTACTATAAATATTGTTTTGAGACTTTTGAATAAAAAAATCTTACAAACACATTACACATTTCGTTTTAAATGATTTGTAAATAACTTTTTTACATTTTTTATCAGATGGTTTAGTGGAATCGAGGCAACCTGTTGGCTAAAGCATATAAAGTGCATATTGGCCGGGGCCGTTCGTATTGTTGATAAGGTTAGTTCATTGTCTTATGTATCTAGTTTTTCGTTGAAGGTGACTGGTTAAAATAAATAAATATATTGATATATGTACATATAGAACAGATATTTCCAATATTATATTTCTGTACTTAACATAATATTTGTGTAGTAAAAAGTTTGTTTTTTAATGGATGTTTGAATTATGCCATTGGATATTATTTCAAAATTCAACTGATTTTACAATCAAATAATTCTTTTTTTTTAATTTGGAACAGCGAAACGAGCACATATATTTCCAAAATCAACATGTTCACAACGTAATAAGAATAGGTATTTTTGTGAGCTGGTAAAAGCATTTTCGCTTCTATGTAATTATTTAAATAGTGAATAGTCAAGGATAGGTATAATGGCTCTAAAACTTAACAATAAGAATCCATTTGTTATATTTAGCACTCCTGATAATGCAAACATAATTTTTTATTAGGTGGAGAATCACAAAACATCAGTATTAGTGCATTGTTCTGACGGTTGGGACAGAACTGCGCAGCTCACGGCATTGGCAATGCTGATGCTGGATCCATACTACCGCACGCTTAGAGGATTCCAAGTTCTTATTGAAAAGGAGTGGCTATCGTTTGGTCACAAATTCCAGTTGGTAAGATATTATACATTTTTTTGGTACCATTCTGTTCATCTTACTTCCTAAAATGACAAGTGTATGAAAATATATAATGTTAAAAAAATTGGCTATCAGGCTATAATCTCAAAACAGCTTGTTATTGTGTAATTTTTAAGATATTTTATTCATACCTACACTGCTACACATGAGCCGAAGGAGGTAGGGAAGGATAAAGAGCAATGTAAGAGTTGTGCAATAAGGTTTTGGTCACTGTTAAGCATTCCATAAGTCATTTTTTGGCAAAACCTTATCGTTTATTATCATTGTAAGCTGTCTTATTAAAATTCAAACAGTATAACAGAATATGAATTATTGTATTGCTGTTTTGCCGATCACTGTAGTACTAAGAATTTTTTAATTTCAGCGTATAGGCCACGGCGATGAACGTCACTCCGATGCAGACAGATCACCCGTATTTGTCCAATGGGTAGATTGCGTGTGGCAATTACAGCAACAATTTCCCACGGCGTTTGAATTTACTGAGAGACTCCTAATAACAATAGTAGATCACCTGTACTCGTGTAGATTTGGGACGTTCCTGTTCAATACTGAAAGAGAGAGGGCGAAGGAAGGTAGGAGTTTAAGTATTCTTGGTTAGATATTGTTATCTTCTATAATATAAAAATGAATCCCAAAATGTGTTGGTAAGCGCATAACTTTAGAACAGCTGAACCAATTTCTTTAATTCTTTTTTTATTATAATCCTTGAAGTACGAGGATGGTTCTTATGTAGAGAAAACGTGAATATGTACCACGGGCGAAGCCGGGGCGGACCGCTAGTCCTTTATAAAAAGAGATAATTGAATCAATCAATTTAGAATTGTATTCAGTATTTTTATGAGTTTCTATCAATATAAATTTTCAGTCTTTAAAGACCAAACTATTTTATTCCAGAAAGTTTTTGATGATTATTTACTTGCAAAATAGGACCCTGAAATGAATAATGTCCTTCTTATCCTTACTAGGTAATAATTAAAAAAAATGTTGATGACAGTCCGTGCTACATTGCTAGTTTGTATTCCTCTTAGTACCATAATATATTTCAACCCTTATCTGTTTTTACAGAAGTCAAAACCAAGACAGTATCACTGTGGTCTTATATAAACAGCCGTCAGGATTTGTACCTTAACCCCTTGTATTGGGGTCCATCTTCCTTTGGACCGAATACGCCGCTGTCGCCATATTCTAGACCACAAACTGTTTTGGTACCTGTAGCTTCTTTGAGAATCATCAAGCTGTGGAAAGCGCTATATTGCAGGTGGAATCCTACTATGAGGCAACAAGTAAGACACTTATTAATTTTACATAATTAAGCTATTGCATAGCTTCTATCGCGGGCCTTGAGCGCGGGGACCGAATCCAGAAATTCCGTAACGAAAAACCCTCACGCTCCCTACTCTTCGCTTGCTATGCAATAGCTTTACCGCGGCAGTCCCCGAGTGCCACACATCTTTTTTAAACATATTTTTTGTTAATGACCAATACTTCAAAATATAGAACACAATATCTGAGCTTCATAACAAATATAAAGCCTGCAAAAGAAAGAATTAACTGAGACATCTTACAAATGAAGGACAGAATCTATTGTAATTGTAAATACTTATATTTTTAAATTCGTTCAGTTACTGGGTAATTTTATCTTCCTTGGCATTTAATTCTTTTTATTATTCCATTCAAAGATTTAACTATAGTAAATGTTACCATACTGAATTGGCATATCTTTCAGCTTAGCACACAAAAAAAATTAGGCATCTAGCGCAATAATTGACGTCACCATGAGTGAAAATATCATCGTACTCGGTGATAGGTGAAAAATTGAAAAAAACGTCATAACGCTGAAAATACGAAAAATCGCATAACATACATGGGGGTGATTCGGATAGCCATCTAGGTCCTCTATCTTCCAGCTTCCGTTCATCACTACTTTTTGGGACACCCTCTATAAAGCAATTTATTTACCAGGACCCCATATTCCAACGTACCCGTGAGCTGGTAGCGCTCCGTGCGCAGTTGGAAGCAGCCGCGGCCGCTGCGGCGGGGGACCACGCGGCGCGGCAACACCGCCTCGCGCTCACACCGCCGCGCGTTGCCAGTCCGCACCACGTTTGAACGAGGTACGCAATTTTTTTGACGTGACAACGTCTAAAACATGCTCAGGCGAATGAGCGGCTCATTTGGCCGAGCTGCTCAAGTGGAGACGCCTGAGCATGCTCGGGCCGCGCGTAAAGCATTTTTTTTTAACGTGAGGAAATTCTTCATGAATACCGGCTGCTTCGGGGGTAGCAGCACGGTTATGTCAGACTTCTACTGACTAAAACCTCACGGTGGCCTACTTTCGCGCAGGTAAAGAGGGGAACCCGGGATCTCCGGTGGGAACGCTCACGGTACCCCTGCCATTGGCAATCCACTCGCATGTAGTCGCGGACTACCCTACGCGCATGCCTAACACTACAACAGACTGCAGCCACAACAGTCTGTCGCCCTCCTCACGTTGCCTATTGAATGTGCGCAGCCCCCGCCGCACACACTCTGCAACGATAAAGGCAAGAGCTCGTCGGGTCTACTAAGTGACCCGACGTCCCCTGCGGCGTGCTCTGCGACGCACGGGATTCCTACGTTCCCGGTCGCGCTCAGCACTTTCTTTCTGTGACATCACTGCATCACAGAAAGACAGCACTGCCATCCACACGTCCTCTCTTTCACACATGGCACCAACTACGATCGGAAGTGAAAGGTCTGATCCAACCATAGCACGTAATGCATCGCGTTCCGCTGTCCACGCTGGACACGACTCTAAGGTGTGCTGAGCCGTGTCCTCCTCACAGTCACAATGGTGACAAGCAGCATTTGGCTGTTTTCCTATTCGACACAGATACTTACCGAAGCAACCATGCCCCGTCAGAATCTGTGTCGTGCGGAATGAGAGCGAGCCGTGGCGCCTAGTCATCCATTCCTGAAATACAGGCAAAATGGCATGGATAGACATCATGCCATATTGCGCGTTCGCTAGCCGTCTGGCCCATGCCTCCGTTGCCTGTCTTCGGAGTCTGGCCCTACGCCTGTCCATGTCTCTTGGAGATATGCTCCGATGCATGCCTACTTCTTCTCGCCAGTGGAACATGGTTGAAAGAATCTCCGCTTCCAAGTCCCAGGGGAGACATCTAGCAAGTAAGCAGCCTGCGTCATAAGAGACTGTACGCCCGGGCGACTCTGATCGCCATCATCCTCTGAGGCTTACGTAAGAGGCTGATATTTCGGCTCGTCAGCGAATCAGCCCAGACAGGAGCTCCATAAAGAGCCATCGACCGCACAATCCCCTCATACAGCTTGCGACATGATTCATTCGGTCCCCTAATATTCGGCAGTAAACCACTGAGAGCGCCCGCTACTCTAAGAAGTTTGGGCGCCAGACACTTAAAATGCGGATAGAAGGTCCATTTGCCATCCAACATGAGTCCCAGATACCTCATCGACGGCTGGATGGCAATGGACACACCTCCCACATTTAAACAAGACCCAGGTGGAGGACCTCGTCGTGAACCACGGAAACATATGGCTTCCGATTTAGATGGAGCAACATCTAGACCTATTTGACGGATCCGTGCGATTACCTGGGCTGTTCCAGTCTCAGCCAGCAAGACTGCCTCAGCAAAAGTCTTCGCTCCAGCAGTTATCAGAGTGTCGTCGGCATAACATGTCACCTCAGTACCCTCGACATTGGTACCTCGCAGCACCCAATCATAACCAATGTTCCACAGAAGTGGTCCCAAAACCGACCCCTGTGGAACACCACATGTGATTGCTCGGCGCTGCCAGCCAAGCCTCCCAGGATATTCAACCCACCTCTCAGATAAGTACGATTCCACGATATGGCACAGGTAAGGAGGCACCCCGTGAAACCGTAATGCTTCCCTGATCGTAGCCCAGGGAAGGGTGTTGAATGCGTTTGCTATATCCAAAGACACCGCGATGACGAACTTGCCACGGCGAACTGCTTGCTCCACTATATTCTTAACACGCAATATTGCGTGGAGAGTCGAGCGCCGCCTCCTGAAACCAAACTGGCAGTCGGCTAGATCGGGACCAACACCCTCCAAGTGCTGAACCAGCCGACCAGCAATTACTCGCTCGAAAAGCTTGCTTACTTCGTCCAATAAGACTATTGGCCTATATGCCGAAGGAGAGTCCATTGGACGGCCTTCTTTTCGTAGCAACACAAGCCTTCCTATCTTCCATTGTCGTGGGAAAGTACCGTCAAGAAGACATTGAGTAAAGAGTTTCTTCAGTCTTCCACCCAACCAATCCATTGTCATTACCAGTACTCTTCCGGGTACACCGTCAGGACCAGGGGCTGTATTCTTACCCCGAAGTCGTATCAGTGCCTTATGAAACTCTGTTTCCGTAACAGGCACATCGGTAAGATGTTGCGCTGACAACGGCTGAGCCATTACAGGCGGCACAACTGCAGCATCCCCGATTGGAAACAGGGTCCCCACTACTCTATCCAGGAACTCAGGCTCCAACGTCCTCGTCAATGGTGGACCCCTGGGGCGCAACTTGCACAGCGCCAACCTGTACGGCCTGCCCCATGGATCCCTGGAAAGAGATTCTAAGAAATCTTCCCGGGCTTTTGCCTTTGCCCTCTCAATGGCTCTCTTCAATTCGTTAATTGCCTCGCGATATTCTGCATAGCGCTGATTCTCCAACTCCCTATCACGGAAGCGGCGTCGACGTAACCGGCTGTATCGGCGCCTGGCCCTAACGCAGGCGCTACGCGCGTGGTCACGGATGAATTCTACACATACCCGTGGCCCTGTCGCTGATGCGGCTTGACGGAACACAGTGGGGTTTTTGGTCGGTAGGAATCCGACATAACCCACGGCCTCTTCCCCGGAGGCTGTGGGTATCTATGCAAGATTTCCCCACTAAAAAAAAAAAAAAAAAAAGGCGCTGCGCGCGTAAAGCATGCTCAAGTGGAAACAAGGCTTTACAATTCGATATAGCCGGCTGCACGCACGAAAAAACATGACTCATGCGGCGTTACCTCGCTCTGAGGCGTTCCATGTAAGGCTTGAAGTGCGAGCGAGAGCGCGGAACGAGCGACAAAGAAGCACAATCGATCTTAAGACGTTGTCACGTTCAACTATTGTCAGTAAACTGACTTTACAGACAACCAATTTTTACTAACGCGGTGGCAACTGCTGCGGGCTAATACGACGCGTTGCCTGTCCGCATTGTCTTTGAAAGAAATATTCTTATTTTAAAAATTTTGACTTTGCAGCTGAGGTCGTTTTGCTTTGCATTTTCTAGACATCCTATAATAAAAACGTTTAAAATAATTATCAAAATGTTTCTTTTGTTAATGTTTAATAAGTATGGGCTCTAAGTATATTTATCATCTACGATTTATTAAACATAAGTTAGCAAATATGTTATAATAAAAAAAAAACGAATGAGAGACAATTCTAATTAGGCACATTTCAACATGCCGCTCCCGGAGCGCTTTATAGTATTTCTGTTCATAATTATTCTTTGTTTTTTTCATAACTTACAAATAATGTTTTATATTGTTTCAGATTAATAATAATACAAAAGAGAAACGAAATGGGAGAAACACACTAAATGTAAGCAGCACATATAATTTTTTTTATTATGTATTTAAAAGTAATCAATAAGGATTTTTTTAAAGATTTAGTACAAAAAAATATGATAGAAAAGTGGTAAGAAAATTCTTTAATAAAAACTGCCATTGATTAAGTATTATTGTATAGGTTTACCGTAGGATATTTAAATATGTATATTTTGTTTTCCAAGTAACCCAACTTTTTTCAAAAACTTGGTCAACATAATTTTATCCTTATAATTTGTGTTGTTCACGTCTGCCACCCATTGAAAAGGTATTAAAATCGGTTCTGTTTTTCCAAAGCTTAAAGGGATAACCAACAGACTAGATAACCAAAAAAATGCTAGAGAGTATTTATGTCTTGGTATAATATAAATAATTTGAGAAAAAATAGTTTTTTGAAAACACCAACAAACTTCACATTTTTATGTGTGTATCAGATGCAGAAATAGTTAGGCTTTATTCCAATAAGGGGTTGCCTCTAGTTAGTTAGTTACTAAACTAGGATAAATAGAAAAAAATTGCCTTTAGATAAAATAGGTTAAGGACTTTTTAATTTAATTCACGAGGTGATAAGTTATAAGGTATATTATAATGCCTTTTTTAGTTTTATTATAAACCTTTGTATTAAATTGACCTCACTTCAGAATAAATACACATAAATTAACAAGAAGAATAAGATTAAATTTTAGCGTGTTGCAATTTGGATGAGTAAGATTTTTTATATGGTGACTATGACTCTTGTAATTTTGAGTAATAACTCAAAATTACTATTTTCTTTTGTTATTAGCACTATTCGTTTTTAACTTTTTTATACGTCATTCCTGGAACAAATTCAATCATTTATTTAGATTTTATATTTTATTGTATTGATGATTCCAAAGAAACAATAATGCTTGAGCGTAATGAAAGGAGACAGATTATTGTATTTCTTCATTATTATGATTAAAACTTTCTGTGAGTGTTTGAAATTTAAATAAGGTGCTTCACTTTACCTTATGGGAATTAATGTATTTTTATCACATAGTTTTAAGGTCGCATATGAAAGAAATTATACTTTGAAAATTGTTTAAAAAGATTTGGCATGTTATTATTGTAAATTTTTTATTTTAAACGCGACTTTTTGTTTTAGAATGAAATATAATTTAGAGTCGACTATATGTAGCTTTATAAGAAATGTTAATACGGCATCATTTATTTTGTACGCGAAACGTTATAATTATTGTAAATAAAATAATAAAAGATTGGCGGTTATCTAAGTGTGTTTTTTTATTTATTTTGTTTATATGCTCAAATTACTCGTAATTGGAATGAATGAACAATGATTTATGATTTCTTTATACTAATTCTTGCAACTATGAATGAAAATCTGGTGGTCTTCATTATTTTCAACCTGTTTTTACTATAATTCATAGTATTTAAATACCTATATTTCTCTGTCACTTTCGATTTAAAATCTTGCCAATAGTTTTAATGTAATCAAAATGTATCTTTATATATTTTCCTCTACAAAATATGCATGACGACTTAGTCGAACTTTGACTCGTAAGCTAACATCTGATAAATGTTGGCCGCTATTATTATGTTGTTTACTTCTTGTTACTATCGGTTCAAGTTTGCTCACACGTCAACAATACGTAATACGAGCAATAATTAAAAATCATTGTGATAACGTAAGGTTTTTTAACTATAAGCTGTAAAGAAATTGGAGATTTATTATTTCATAATTCAGCGGATCAAAATAAGACCTTAGAGACGAATGATGAATGAAACATTTTCAAAACATATCGCAAATAGATAGTCATAATATCATTTCATTTCGATAACATTACTAGATGACCCGGCAAATGTTATTGTGCCCGGGAACTCTTATATTGCATAGGGATATAAAATAGTTTTGTAACAATTTCTCATATATACTAACTTCGTCTTTCGTAGCTTTGAAATGCTCGAAAAGATACATAATGTTTTCATCTTAATAATATAAACAGTATTTATCAACTTGAATGATACGAGAGCTCGTTATTAATAAATATTCAATAGATAAACTGAGTGTCAATCTGTACGGTCATCTCCATACCAAAATGTCTAATTAACGTAATTATATTATTTATTATCTAATTTTACGTATAGAAAGACGCGTATAACCTAAATAAAGACATTTGTGCTTAACTCGAAAATCCATTAATTTGGTAATTAATATAGAAATATGTTTAAAGTGGTGAAACATGGTTATTTAAATCCAAAAAGTAGATATTTAAAAGCGGCGAACAACCGAAAGAACTATACGACGAAAGGGGAAGTAGTGACGTCGGCAGATGTTGTAGTGATTGGTGAGTACGTGATACAAAACACATACCTACTTATGTTTATTATGATAATGTTAAAAATTGTGCAGTATCTATGATTTATAGCATCTTAATATTTTGTTGACCTCATCTGTGTTAATCGAGGAAGTTTGCTTTACTTCAAGTTTATTATATTTTTATATATGGTGTAGTCTATATAAACGTGAAATTTTAATCAAGAATTATTTTATCCTGTATTTTTGTTATTCTAAATAATATTACTTATTTTATGTTTAACTTTGAATGACCTTAATGAGTATAAATACTACGAGTCACTCTAAATATCAAATTTAATTGTCTTTTCCTGATGTTAAATAGGCGGTGGAATAGCAGGATGCAACACATTGTATCAGCTATCTAAAAGAGGAGTCAATGCTGTACTCTTGGAAAGAGCTAAAGTTACCAGTGGGACAACATGGCATTCTGCAGGTAAATAATTGTATGAAATATATTATAGAAAGAAAGTGATATCAATGATGACTAAATTCAGCGTTTACGATTAAAAAAAAAGCTTGTGCTGTTCTTTATGCTAGTTAAGCCATTATTTACGTAGGTAATTTGATGTAAATACAGGTCTGGTATGGTCTCTACGGCCTTGCGATTTGGAGATAAAACTGTTGCAAGATTCAAAAAGCGTGTACAGAGGTCTCGAGAAGGAAACAGGCGAATATGCTGGATGGATTAATAATGGTGGCATGCTAATCTCGCGGAGTGAGGTAAACAATAAAAAAAAATTCACAAAAAAATGCTAACGAAAATTCTAAGTACTTAGTCAGAATAAATAAAAATGCCTTAAATTGGCACGACAAAAAAAGTTCGCCAAAAAAATTTTCTTGGGAGCAAGTGCGTTGCCTTAATATAAGTATAACTATCTACCTTTATGTTTAAATTTCAATTTAATTTAATTATCTTCTTTCAGATCCGCACTCAAGAATATTATCGTTTGCAAACCCTAGGAAAAGCAATGGGAATTAATAGTGAAATCC
Organism: Colias croceus; assembly: GCF_905220415.1. Taxonomy (NCBI): domain Eukaryota; kingdom Metazoa; phylum Arthropoda; class Insecta; order Lepidoptera; family Pieridae; genus Colias; species Colias croceus. The sequence goes on from NC_059538.1 coordinate 5,837,564, forward strand.
TTGACCCAAAAGAGGCTCAGAAAATTTTTCCTCTTCTGAATCCTTCTGTGTTTCAATCAGCTCTATATTCTCCGCAAGATGGCGTCGTCGACCCAACAATGGCTTGCAATGCTCTTCTTAAAGCAGCAACTATGAATGGCGGGAAAGTAAGACATTATCACATTAAAATTATATGTTTTATTTTACTAATCAAAATTGTACTTGGTCTGCTAACATACAGTATTTTACAAAATGTTTTGGTATATATCTATCTATATTAATCTTAATTTCTTTAAAGGTATACGATGATTGCCCTATCCTTGACGTGCATTACAAACACAACTTGTTGGGAAACAAAGAAGTAACAGGTGTTCATACCGAAAAAGGCTTTATCAAAACCAAGTGTGTTGTTAATTGCGGAGGTACATATACGTTTTAAACTGAATAACATTTTATAAGTATCTCTCTCACGAGTGGAAAGTATAGCCCTTTGTATAAAAATATAAAATATGTCTTATAATTTTTTAGGTGCTTGGGGACCTCGTATAGCTCGTTTTGCAGGTATTCCAGCACTACCTATAGTACCATTTAAACATGCCTACGTCGTATCTGAAAGTATACCTGAAATTCGTAATTGTCCCAATATAAGAGACCATGATGCGAACCTCTATATAAGAATACAGGGCGAATCCTGCCAAATCGGTGGATATGAGCATAATCCATTAATTTTAGATCAAGTAAGTTCTACCAATTTTAAACAATGAACTGTTGCTATTGTTAAATATCATGATTGTTATTTGAAAGGTCAAGGCAAAGATAAATCGCGATATATTTATCTTTTCTTTTAAACAAACAGAGATGCACTCAAGTTATGATTCGTATCTTAAAGTCTTGAAGTTGTTTCAAGTACCTACTAAAACTAACAAATGATATTATGTTTTCAACGGCCGATACTTTTTTCTTACATTAGTTTAAATGATTTTCTTCCCGCTTTTAGCTCCCAGACAATCTCCAATTCCATCTTTACGATTTGAATTGGGATATATTTAATGTGCACATGGAAAGCGCTGCTTCCCTTTGTCCTAAGCTCGCTAATATCGGGATAAAGAGCACAGTATGTGGGCCAGAGTCCTTTACACCAGACCATAAACCTTTGCTTGGAGAAGATCCTAATCTTTTTGGTAAGGGTTTCTTACTTCTTTTTTTTAGAAACTACCCGTAATTTGGCTATAATTATTTATCTTGTATTTTGTCTTGATAGGTTTATACCATAATTGCGGTTATAACTCAGCTGGTATGATGTTTTCGGCTGGATGTGGAATACAAATGGCTGAATGGATAATTAAGGGAAGGTCAGTAAAGTTCATTTAAATCAACACATTTCTCGTGACAATTTTTATTTATAATACACAACCACAGTTTAATGTACCTATCCTAAAGTTTTTATGTCAATTTCTGTTACTAACCTGGCTAAACAAGATATTAAAAGTTATATACGCGTAATCTTACAGCAAAAAATAGCGGTTAGCAGTTTATTAAATAACTTCTTTGCAGACCAAACTACAACATGTTCTCTTTCGACATACGTCGTTTCACTCCTTCCCAAATGTCCCGAGCGCATTGGGCCCGTGAGAGTAGTTTCGAGGCATATGTTAAGAACTATTGCGTAGTTTTCCCCAATGATGAGCATCTTGCCGGTCGTGATTCAAGTCACGATGCGTTACATCAAGAGCTAGTGGAGGATGGAGCTATTATGCAGGCTAGGGCTGGATGGGAACGTCCGGCGTTTTTCATGCCAGGGGAAAAGGTTAGTCTTTTGGTCTATTTAAAGTAACAACTTTACACACACCCACAACAGTGGGTATAATTAGTAAGGAATAAAACCTATCCTATGTCCCGGGTTAAAAAGTAGCTTATGTCCTTTCTCGGGTATCTAAATATCTCTATACTAAATTTCATGCAAATTGGTTCAGTAGTTAAGGCGTGATTGAGTAAAAGACAGACAGAGTTACTTTCGCATTTATAATATTAGTATGGATTGATTTTCTGAGTTTATATATTTGTTTACGACAACTTTGTTTTATTTAGTCTTTTGTTTTCAGATAAGGGTTCAACAATATGACTGGGGTGGTGCACATGATTACCCAAAGAACACTGACACTCGTTACGAAGAAATTCTTAAGGGAGAATACACTTTCGGATTCTCTAAATATCACGATCTTGTAAGATATTTATTTACTTATGAATTAAATCGATATATTTATTGGAGTAACTCTGCGTTCTTCGTTCTATAACATAATATGATGCCTAACTGTCCGATATATACAACATTTTTATTATTTCTAGATTGCTAAAGAAGCACTAGCATGCAGAAACGCAGCGGCTCTATTCAATATGTCCTACTATGGAAAGTTCTACCTGACTGGACCGGACGCACAGCGTACTGCTGACTTGGCTTTCACTGCTGATCTGACGAAAAAAGAAAATAGGTATACACAATAATAAAATATATTGAGACATATAAAATGCATGTCTATCTGGTATAGTGATTTACCGTATTTAAAATCGGATCTGAGTTTTTTTCCCTTTCTCTTAATATGTATTTTTTTGCATATCATTGATATAAATGCAAATGAGTGTTTCTTTTTATTTCTAGTGTCGTGTATTCCTTGCTATTAAATGAAAAAGGAGGAGTAGAAGCTGACTTGACCGTTAGTGTTCTTGATGGAGGGAGCGGTCAACTGCACGAACCCATATTTAAAGTGAGTATTATAATCAATATAAAATACATATTTATAAACCAACTTCAAAAAAAAAATGAAGTTCTGCTTTCCAGTACTTGATACACCGCTTAATTTTTTTTATGTATTTTCACTTTTCTGTCAATAATTGTAGATCGATTTTCAATTCTTTTTTTATTTTTTTATTGATTACTCCATAGGGTCGTGGATACTACGTGGTGACGAGTGGATTCAGTGCTAACCACACTCTGGCGCATTTACGGCGCATTATTCAAAAGCACAAGCTACGTGCTACTATCACGGATGTAACTAAGCAACTGTGTGTCCTGGGTATCCAGGGTCCTGACAGGTAATTTAATTAATACATAAATTATTAGAATTGCAGCTAGCTTCAATATTTTCCTTTGATTTAAACTAATAACAATCCTTTTATTTCGTTCCACGAACTTCTTATAAAATTTATTTTAAATTAATCTTAATACCTATATATAAATCTCGTGTCACAATGTTTGTGTCCTCAATGGACTCCTAAACCACTTAACCGATTATAATAAAATTCGCACACCACGTGCAGTTCGATCCAATTTGAGAGATAGGATAGGTTTTATTCCGGAAATCCCACGGGAAAGGGAACTATGCGGGGTTTTCTCTGAAAACGCGGGCGAAGCTGCGGGCGGAAAGCTAGTATGATATGAATATTTACCTTTCAGCCAGCGTATCCTACAACGCTACACTGACGCAGGGCTCTCCAACGACGCTTTCCCAATCAACACACACCGCAGCATGCACGTATCAAAAGCACCTTATTCCGCACAGAATAAGGCCTATACTTGCAGAGCATTGCGCGTAGCCTGGTCTGGGGAGCTTGGTTGGGAGTTACATGTACCTTCATCATCCGCTATTGAAGTATATAAGGCTTTGCAATCGGCTTCTGGATTGACTAATGCTGGGTGGAGAGCTTTGACTTCTTTGAGTCTTGAAAAAGGTTAGTGCATAAGCACCCTTATGGCTTAAATGATAATATAGTTTAGTGTATTCAAAAGTTATTGCACATAAAAAGAGACAATATTTTTTTGAAGAAAAAAATGTGTAGTAAATAAATTAAATTTACAAAATTAAAATGTTTATTCATATTTTAACAATAATTTATAGGATCGGGCACTTTTAAAGATTTTTTTTTATTTATTTCCTAGGTTATCATTTATGGAATGCGGATTTGCGCAACGACGACAACCCAATTGAAGCGAACTTAGGCTTCACATGTCGGAAAGGTGGTGATTACATCGGAAACGATGTTGTCGCAAAAGTGAAGGACCGAGGAGTCACTAAGAAATATGCTTACTTTACTCTTGATGAAAAGGTAACCGCTAAACATTTGATAAGTACATGGATTGGATTATGAAGTCTTTTAAAACATTAATTATAAAATAAATCATATGGTAGTTAAAATTAAATTACTTATACAAAACAACCAAACAAAACTGTTATGAATAATCTAGAAGGAAGAATAATTAATGATATAGTGAATAGATTGTATCTAAATATTTAAGGGGAATTATAAAACGAGCGAACAAAAAAAAAACTTTGCGACTGATGATGACATACTGTTTTAATAACTTGAGCGGTATGAATTTGACTAAGCGAAAAATTTACTAAACTGACGACGAATATTGATTTATAATAAAATCCAGAACGAGCTTACAAAAAGTGGATTGTGATAAATCCATTTCAGATATTAAAATTTTATCCGGGCGACTTCATTACTAAGTGAGCGACTGGAAATACAGAGAGGGCAACTTCAATATTAAGATAGATTCGATTTTTCTAAGTGAGGTTATACTTAGCGAACTACTAAAAAGTTCACTTTGAAGTTTGAGCAAAGTTTTGTAAGCTGCTTTATTAATGATAACTGGTTACTGATATTCTATTTGAGGGCTTATGTTTTTTATTTTGATACGCTTTTTTAATGAAAACTACAGATTTTTAAATGCGCGCGAATTCGAATGGGGGCGGGGCGACGAATCGACTGGCAACAAGTCAATAACTGCGTTAAAAACAACCGACTTCAAACTTGCACTTGCAACATTTACAAATACAGACAATAATGCTCATAAAATAAAAACTACTGGGCCTATCCGAATAAAATTTTTATGGGACCAATTCGACACCATCTCGCATCGAACATAAAAAGAATCACGTAAATCGGTTCAGAAACCTCGGAGTAATCGGTGTACATACATAAAAAAAAAAAAAAACATACCGGGCGAATTGATAACCTCCTCCTTTTTTTTGAATTCGGTTAAAAAGGATCGTGCGACTGTCCCGAATTTTTCAATAGATATGTATGTGTCGTGGCCATATCGTAGATATGCTCATTTCATGAAATGGCCAACATAGTTTGATCAGATCGTTAAATCGTCAACGTTTCATGATTTGGTCATCGACATTTGGCCAGATCGTATAAAATATCTTAGAAAGTCCATAAAACATTAAAAATTCAGAATATTTTAAGAACTTGTTTATTGTCATTTAAGTTAGTGCCGCGGTAGCGCCGGCGAATACCAGAAGCGAATGGTTTTTTCAATAGAAAACAGTTAGGTTAGGTTAGGTTAGACTTTAATAAACAACGCACGAGCCGAGCGAGCAAAGCGAGCGTGCCGCGGCAGCGGCCGGCGAGTGCCAGAAGCGAATCGCTTTTAAAAAACAAACAAAAATGGTCGCATTTCGTGCATGCATATTACTTTATTTTTACGGAGTTCATTGTTTTATTTAATTACCCTTATATTTCAATAATAAAATTTCTCAACTAATAGAATAGTGTTTCTTCAAATAGTTATTTCATTTTATTTTTATTTTTTAAATGTGAGCTCATTATACTCTGCTCATTAGTGTATTTTTCAAAGTGGTTTATGTATTCGAAACACTTCATTTAAGATAAAATGCCGCTCAGTATAAAAAATACATTTGCCAAATATTGAAAAAAATGCAGGACATAACGTTGACACTCAAACAAATATTAGGTCGCTCAAATATTATGAAGATGCATATTTTGTATTTTAAGTAACTCAAATTAATGTTTGTAAGGTGCTGTTCTGTTGATTTCTCGTCACTCGAAGTCAGTCGCTCACTTAGTAATTCTATAACCCAAATTAATTAATTTTGACACTTAGAACTGTAATTTACAGTCACTCGTTTAATTGCTACCAAATATTTAATGTGTGACAATGTACATTATTTTTTCTTCTAAATTTTCAGGTTGCTTTGTTTGGCATGGAAGCAATATACCGAAATGGTGAGGTTGTCGGCTACTTAAGACGAGGAGACTATGCATTCTACTTAGATAAACCGGTTGGTGTTGGCTACATCACAAACAAGGGGGATCAGGTTACGAAAGATTATTTGAAAGACGGCAAATATGAAATAGAAGTTATGGGAAAACGGTACAATGCAAATTTCCACTTCAAATCACCATTTGACCCAACCGGTCAAAGATTATTGGGTAATTATGGAGAAATGGGCATGGACGAAAATACTCATGAACCACATGCTGGTCAGAATGAAAGAGCAGGTGGTGTTGAATAAAAATAAGTTGAAGTAAAGTATTTGGAGAATTGAGTTATTCTCTTAATCAAGGATCGATTCAAGGTAAGTAAAGAAAATACCTGTTATCCAACTTGTAGTTTTGGTTATGTATTAAAATAAAGTATTTAATGTGTAATATTTGTTTTATTTTGGTCTCTATTACTCCACTACTCTATATTTGTACGATTAGAATTATAAGTTTATTTGTAACTAACTGCTCGCTTCTTATTCGCCTTGAATCGAGTTCAAAAAAAACACCGGCTGATTTGAGCTCATAGACCAAGTCATAGACGATGTACTTAATTAATAGATAAAGATAATTCTTTAAGTTGATTTTATATTGTTCCTTCTTAAAAAAATCATAAACTGGTTTTCGAATTCTTTATCACAATCACAATATAAAAGTTAAAAATTTCCTCGGTCTATCGTACATGAAAAAAATATTGTCACAGAGTAACTAAACTAACTATCGCCGTCGTAATTATCGGTCAATTAAGGAAAGCTGGCATGTTCACAGTACTCACACTTATGCAATTTCACTTACAGTATGTTCAAAAATAAATGCGACTCTAGTTTCATTTTAGACTTGAATTGTAAAATGGGTGCGTTGTAGATAAATATATGCAAATATAATTATGAAAGCTCTCATAATTTACCTGTAAAATTATAATTTAAAAGTAAATCAATTGATGAACTTAATTATTTATTCTAAAAATAATCAATTGGATAAAAGTATTAATAATCATTCAATTATCAAATAATAATTAAATTTCAGGTCATAAAAACAATACAATTAACACGTGCGCTCACTCCCAAGTCCCAACACACGGATGGTTGTTTTGATAATGATTTAAATAACGGACGTCTTCTGCAGTTGCGAAGCAGTCTTCTCCTGACTTTGGTCGAGTAAAAATATCTAAGAAATATTATATTTGTAGTAAGTACGTAATACCTACCAATACGCGCTAACAAATATGTGTTACATGTTTATTGTATAATTTTCACACTATTGGTTTTAAACTCAAACTCAAACATTTATACAATTAGACTTCTTCTAGAAGCACTTTTGAATCGTCATAACAGTTTAACAGTTTTAACATTTACCACCAATTCAGAAAGCAGTATCTATAGAGAAGAAGAAGAATCTATTTAATCATAATCGTAATCTTCTACTTCACTGAAACTTTCATCGCTCGAAGAACTCGATGTTTCGCCGTCGGAATTTCTTAATGTTATTATAAATGAGTCAGTGTAATTATCTACTTTTGGTTCTAATTGAATATATTTTTCCTCATGTTCTCGCGTCTTTCTCCAAACGTCACTAAACATATCCAGACTAATAGCATTTGCTTCCTTTCTAAATAATTCTTCCACAGTTTTCAAGTTAAAGTTCACAGTTTGTGATGCTACTTTCCCTTTAATTAAAAAGTATTGTTTCATACAAAGTAAAAATGGACCAGAAATTCTTACTCATGAATGATAATGTCCATACGACATTCGCATACGACATGACAGGGAACGGCCGCTCTTCGAGACCAAAATATTCAAGTTTTAGACTGGCTTGCATATTCGCTCGTCTTTTAATTCTATTGAATATGCTTAGGATATGTCACAGCGCTCTAAAAGATTTTCCGCAAAATTTAATTACGGATCAACAACTTTACGAACACTTCCAAAGAACACATACCGCAATAAGACATTGGTATTCAATTTTAAGTAAGAACAACCGATATCGTTTGTAAATTAATGTAAATGGTGATAACTCTGATTATTAATTAGTAATTTGATTGTTGAAAAAAAAATGCCGATTTTAGTCAAAATTTATATTTTTCTAACAAGATCCTTATCATCCAAATTTACACCTTGGTGAGAAAAATTGACATTTCTAATGAAAATGAACAAAAAATTAAATGATTTTATTAAATACTGTAAAATAGTATATAATTCTTCCATTTACTGTATCACAAAATTCTTCATAGATTTTTAGATATTCGTACTACACCAATTACATCACCCTGTATTTATAAACAATTGCAAAATATGACACATACATAGGCCGAGAGATACTGACACAAAATTTCGGGTCATTTGTAACAGAACGGCGGTTCTACAGAGGTCTTATTACGCAATGACAAAAATAAAAATGATGGTCAGAACGCTGGTACCGGCGGACTAGTCGCGTGGGCGTAAGTCACACTCGTCGGATAAGTAAGAACCCTCTAGACCGCCATCCTGTTACAAATGACCCGAAATTTTGTGTCAGTATCTCCCGGCCTAACATGTGCAATGTGTAAATGTGTTGACGTTCCAGCTCTTCTTAATATACTTATACTGTAATGGAAATTGAATGGAAATAGGTAATGTTTTACATTAATAATATGCATTATTGGCGATAATTTTGCAATATAAACTCTATTGGTAGTTAGAGCGTGTTTGAAATATATAGAAGTCCTTATTGAATAAAAAAACTAGCTATTGTAATATAATATAACAATACAAATGCAAAGTAAACAATCTGTAGAACAAAAAATATGTAACCACATAATATATATTATTATGTTACGAAAGCGAGACGAGATACTGATAGATTCGTTTAAACTTTAAACTGATGTTGGCAAAAAGACGCACGCCATACCTATCAATAAAAAAGAAAATGAATCTGATAGCAGACATATTTTTGACACATGACATTGACATATTATTAAGTTTGAAAATCGGGTAGGTACCTACAGCGAGCATAAAATATATTTATTTAGTTTTTAAATTATAATACTGAAGAAAATGTCTGTTACTTTACACACGGATGTAGGTGACATCAAAATAGAATTATTTTGTGAGCAGTGTCCAAAAGCATGTGAAAATTTCCTGGCACTTTGTGCTAGTGATTACTATAATGGTTGTCTTTTCCACAGAAATATAAAGGTAAAACAACAAAAATCCAAACATAATATGTTTACAATTTGTAACTAATTACTATTAAATCTTAATTATATTTTTTCATTGAAGGGTTTTATAGTACAAACTGGAGATCCTACTGGTACTGGTAAAGGCGGGACATCAATATGGGGCAGGAAATTTGAAGATGAATTCAAAGAAGAACTAAAGGCAAGTTTTTTGTCTTTATATAATTAGATTTAAATATTGAAAGTATTTGATTTAAAATGTTTAATTAATTTTGCAGCATAATGCAAGAGGAATATTGAGTATGGCTAATAATGGACCAAACACAAATGGAAGCCAATTCTTCTTTACATATGGAGAACAACCACATTTAGATTTAAAATATACCATTTTTGGAAGGTAAATTAGTGCACAAGTATTTGTTGAAACTGAATATGTAAATGCGAAAGTAACTCTGTCTCTCTGTTACTCAATCCGCCTTAACTACTGAACCAGTTTGTATGAAATTTGGTATAGAGTTATTTTGATACCTGAGAAAGGTCATATGCTACTTTTTACCCCGGGAAATAATAGGTTTTATCCCGGAAATCCCACGGGAACGGGAGCGGGTTTTTCATTGACTGGGGTGGAAGAAGAGGCGAAGCTGCGGGTGGAAAGCTAGTATGGAATAAAGGAGAATGGCGAAACTGGGCCTAACTGTTACAGAAATCATAATATATTTAAAATTCATTATGTTATTTTTAGTAATTCTTGGTAAAATATTTACTTCTGATTCTATGGGAAAACAAATCTTTGAAAAAAAAGATAATGTGTTCACTACCGGCATTGTTATTTAGATTTCTATGACTACCGGTCTTATCAAGCAGATATTGTCAGTGTTGTCAGGAGTAAAAAAGTCGAATATATCGATTAATATGAATGAATGTCTATATTTTATTTTTAATTTTATTGAATTCAAATGCTTTATAAATCAGAAGCAAAACTTAACTTATTTTTAACACATATCTTAATTTATTTAGATCATTCTATAAAATAAAAACATGTTTTACTTAATCAATAATAATTATAACATTTTTATTTAGGTAGCTGGCCATTAATAAAATGTCAAATTATTAATCATAATTATTGTGTCAGTGATGAGTGATTTGTTTATGTTTCTTATTTGACATTTGAGTGAAGTTTTAGGCCCTTCTCCCATTACGATACGCATAGGCGATTCAAGTATCCTGCAAGTCTCGGAGACTAGTCGCCGCGGAGTATCTCACATACATTTTTATGTAGGCTCGCACACTACGCTACTGGTATCCTACACGTCCGCGACTAGTATAGCACTACTCACCGTGTCGGTCGCTTTTGCATCGCGTCTCTACTCTCGCGCGTATCTCTTCGTTAGAAAGATAAAAATATCTAATCATCATGTTGTAGTTCTCGTTCGGCTACAAAAACTCTACAATTTATGTTTCTTTCAATATATGGATGAATCCAGTACTTCTTACTCTTACGTTGGCGTCTTCTATTTCTATAAAAAAGAAAAACTGCAAGAGCTTCTTCGTCACTGGAATTGCTGATTGCTCGACATAACGACGTAACTGTTGTTGCAATAAATAAATGAATTATTATTATTATAACGTCGGTCCACAAAAAGGAGGCACAATAATGATGAATTTAGTCATTTTTCAGTCGCATAATATGCGAGCATCGGGTAGCCAGCAAATATCTAAGTAGTATTCTACGCGAGTATCGTATTCTAGAAGTATCGTACCTAATGGCAGAAGGGCCTTAGTAGCGTTATATTCAAAATTGATCTTAATCAATATCCCAATATCTCTGCTATCCCATAGAAAAGATCTATAATTATTATATTCATAGAGTCTGTATATTTTTATCTATTTAATCACCCATAAATCATCAGTGTAACGATCAGGCCCAGAGTCCTATGGGAGTTTGCCATTCTCCTTTCATATGTGTCGCCATATGATGAATGAACAAATTCCAATAACAGCATTTTATTTTTTTTTAATCTTGTAAATACTTTTTTTATTGGCATTCAAAGTAAAAAAAAATACTTAATATTGTTTCAGGATTATTGACGGCTTTGAAGCACTTGATGATCTAGAAAGGATGGCTGTCAATCCAAAGACATTTAAACCAATAACTGAAGCAAGAATAACATCAGTAACTATACATGCAAATCCATTAGCAGGTTAATAAAGCAACAATTATATTATGTTTCTGTGTTTTATTCCTTGCAGGTCACTTTACATAACATTAAATTTATTTATTGCGCACTTTTACTTTGGTTCAGTATATTTTAAAATATAATTTATTAAACAACTATAAATTACATGATTATAGATTTCTGTAAGTTTCAATGTTTACATGTTAAAATCTTGATAATATAGTTAAAATATTTTGAATTATTTATTCAAGTCAATGTGTAATTTAATTATGGGCAGTTGTGAGATATATTAAAATTTTAAAGCAAACTGGATTTTATCTATTTACATAAAATTATTTTCAAGCATTAAGGTACAAGTCCGAGATGGGCCGCAGACCGCAAACTGCAACAGCAAACTGTAACGACACCACTTGTTTCTATGAACATATATGAAATTGATTCTAAGCGCGGCGACACTTCTGCCTGCAGCCGCAACGCGCAGCGATTCATAGATGTTCATAGAAACAAGTGTTGTCGCTTGCAGTTTGCGGTCTGCAGCCCATTTCGGAATTGTACCTTCATTATAGCATTGTTAAAATTGGTGCCATTACAAACAGTTATATAACTATGATTCTAAAATAATAATTGAAATTCAACAGTTGTTCTGGACAAACATTAATTCTATATCCTCAAATTATTATATTGTACTATTAATTATTGCAAATATTACATTTTCCTATTTTTAAACACTGTATGAGTTAAGTACATACATTCATTAAAATGGACATTAATAAAAGTTTTAAACTAAGCAATATTAATATATCCTTATTAAAGTTAACAATAGGTACTCAAGTTGCATAACATAAATATTGTGTGTAAAAATTTATATTTTAATAAATACATGTGATAATAATGATGTATTGATATAATACATCTTAAGTTTCTAGGTCATAATAATTGTCATCAATAGGAAAATCTGGTTCTTGCTCCTTTTTTATTTTTGGTTCAGTCATTTTATCATCAAAATTGTCAGTGAAATGAGACTTAATATGGGCAACTAAATCAGGTTTTTTCTCAAATGTTGCACCACACTCGATGCATGGCATGTTAACGACAAGACATTCATGAGTTTGTTCATGCTTATCAAGTTTGTCTTTTCTCATGAATTTCTTATCACACTGACTACAGTCAAATGATTTTGCTGCAGCATGTACAGTGGCATGCCGATCCAGTTCTCTCTTGCGTGCAAATTTCTTAAAGCATACCTTGCACTGGAATACCCTGGATCCCATGTGTGCGATTGACACATGTGTCTTGTATGCATCAAGTGAGGAAAATCTTTTAGGACATTGATGACATTTTATATTTTTTGGTTTGTTTTTGTTTATAAGTGGAGATTTCTGTTTAGGAGGCGAATTAAGTGTTTGCTTACTGGATGTAGATGGTGCTTTTTGTAAATGATTCAAAAAACTACCTTCGCCAGAAATGTGATCAGGTACTCTCGGTAGATCATATTCATTGGGGTTCATATTGTCTGTCGGTGGGGACATCAAACTGCTAAAAGGATTGACATTAACAACCATATCATGTGATTCTTGATTGTGCTCAAAATCTTTGTTAGGTGAAGTTATTCCATGTTTCAGTTCATGCTTGACCAATTTATCTTTCCTACCAAATGATAATGGACATTTACGACATACATATGGCTTCATTCCAGAGTGTATTAAAACATGACGTTGGAGGTCACCTTTAGCAACAAAGCTGCGAGGGCACATTGGGCACACATGAGGCTTGTGTCCAGCATGTATTCTTAAATGTTTACTTAAATTGGTATTACGAGAGAAGCTTTTTAAACAAAAATGACACTGATAAGGTCTTATACCTGTATGAACTATAGAATGTTTTCTTAAATCTGAGCGACGACCAAAGCATTTATCACATTCTGGACATTGGTATGGCTTATCATTACCATGTACGGCTTTAGTATGGCCAATGAATAAATTTCTTTCTGCAAATACTATACTACATTCAATACATTTGTATGGTAAATTGGGATCATGGACATTTTGTTCATGTTCATTACATTTTTCATGAGATATAAATGCTTGATCACAGTACTGACACATAAATACATTTTTCAAGTATGATTCTGAGACTGGTTCTGTATCTGGAATATTATCTTGCTCTGTATTCTCAACTTCAGCCTGTTCAACATTTTCAGAATCTTCAGATGAATCATAGTCAAGGCTTGGATCAACTACCATCACAACACTGTCTTCTACTATGTAATTGTCTGTTTTAGGTTTCTGCTCTATGTTATTATAATTATATTCTGAAGAATTGGAATTATCAAGTTCATTGACGCGATTGGTGATTTGTCTTAATCTAGCTTCACTTTGAATACATAGTGATCGAAATTTGGAGCATTTGTTTACTTTAAATAAGCACTTATAGCAAATCCTATTAGGAAGGCCATCATTCGGATCCATCTGCAATTAACAATTTAAATGTAAATATTCTTTCAATTCATACAAACTGAGTAATAGAAAAATATAATATACTGACCTGCAATTCAAAGCATTCAGCGATTTTTGAGGTTAGTGATCCATTTTCTTCATCATCAGGAATATTACAAAAAATTGAAATAGTTAGACCACTCTTACTTAAACACAAACGACATAACGTATGGAAATTCGCAATAATATACGAATCATCCATTTTTGTTGTGTTATGACATCAAAACAGTACAATAATAGACAGCGATCAAAATGTTTTAGAATTATTAATATTTGACACTATTCTGTTGTTTCATGATTTGGAATGAAATCGTTTCTACTACACTCATTTACAAAAATTTTGTTTGAATTAAATTATAATTTAATATTCACACCATTTCTTCATGCCATCAACATTTACTACGGTCTACGGCGGACTAGGCAGGGCTGCGCTAAATGATCATCGCGCCGCCCCTATCTGTCTCATAAAACATTACACATAATGTTACAAAGTTATATGAAATTATCATAAAAATTAAAGAGAAAATCGAGTCAAATTTATAACATTATCGCAAATAAGATCGCAAACGTAAATAGAAGCAAAGCAACATCAGGTTTTGAATTCGAAATTTTAAAAATAATGAAAATCGCGCTCGTATTTATCGTCATCGACTAAGGGTGCATACTCACTAATAAACAAACACATTTTAATGTAACAAAATATATCTATTTTGCTTTTCACTAAATTTAGGATAGTGTAATCACATTTAGCGAGTAATGCGCCTAAAACAATAATAATTAAAAACTTTTATTATAGTTCAATGTTTAACCCTAGATTACTACCCTTCGTCGATTCGACGACGCGTCACCAAAAAAATCGCTGTAACTTTTACGCGCGCGACCATATGATTTTCTGACTTCAGCTAATCTCAACCAACCCGTTGCGCTTGCGATGGACGGTAGTGCTTTGTGCGTGGAAGGTCCACACGCGCTGTTCCAGCAACCATGGCTCGTCACATCGACGAAGGTTAGTATTAACGTAACTTTTCGTACTATTTAGTTAAGTTAAAATTACGTTATTTTATCTTTTATAATGGTGCCTATTATTTTATTTTTTAGATACGATTCATATGTTAGTTTTAGAAGTTGAAAGCGATAAGGAAGATTCATCTGCGAGAGAGCCTGAAGACCACATTGAGGCTGAAGAAGCATGAAACGGAGGGTGATGATGAAGTTTCTACTGTAAATAAAGAGCAATTTCCAGATCAAAATTATGAGGCAAGTAGTAATACATCTCCCCACGTTCTATTGAAGACGAGACACCTATAGCACTTCAGCTGACCCTAGCGATTACAAGACCATCGCGTACCATTCTTCTTGGGAGAGACAAACACATATTATGGTCATCAACAGTCAAGGTCACAAAGCAGAAGACCTTCAAAGAACATAGATACATAGCACGTGGTCATGTACGCTTTTTTCAAGATATTTTAGATCCTCTTCAATGTTTTTCAGGTATAATTATTGGTGACATTACTGATACTCTGTGGGACTCAATTACATAAATTTTAAACATGCCAGGAAGAAATAATGTGAAAGTTATAAATGAGACTGAGCAAAGTAATGCTGCTGATGTGCCTCCATAGCAAACTAAAATAAACATATATGCTAGATGTCCCTCCGTAAAGCAAAGGTAGACCTAAAAATAGGTGCACAAAGTGCATAAATCGTTGTGTGGGGAACACAAACTTGATGTGTGTCACAAATGTTTTAGATACTAAGCTATTATCAAAATTATATTTTTAATTAATTTTCCAGATATTATTTTTGTAATTAATAGTTTATTTCGAGCAATTTAGAGGTATATATTATATGTACGGAATTTTTCAAAAAATTTAAGAATGTTCATAAATGTCCGTATTTAAGCAAAAAGGAACCAACCAGCAAATACGCACTTCTGAGATATCAAAGGATTTACAAAAACATTTGCAGCTCTGTTAAATGAAGTAAAATTAATATTTATTTTATTTAAATTCATTGATAAATTACTTATTTAAGTATGTGTATATAAATTTGTTCTGAATACTCTTAAACTTTCTAGATAATTAAGAAAATGTGCATGTGGTTCCTTTTAACATTTATCAATTGATAGGTTTTCTCTTATACAAAAAAGAACCACAACCCAGGGATTTAATGATATAAATGAAACTATGTATTTATAATATCGTAATAAAGCTTTTATTAAAAAGATATATAAAATAATACATATAGAGGACGTTTATTCGACGTTATCATCAAATTGGATTTCGAAATCCACCTTGTCTAGTCCATCTATGTGGTCTTCTATTGCATCATCACTAATAAGATTGTTATAAAAACTCTGTGCATATTGTGGAATGAGATGTAATATGGCCTGAATATCGCTTGAAGGTGAAGAAAGCTTCTCCAGAGGCATCGACGTATAAGGTTCTTCGTTATCTTCTGTAATAAAAAGAAAAAAGCTTTAAATCAAAACAATAAAGCCGCGTGGCTTTTATACGTAGATATATGGCGACAGCAAAATATAATTAGTTCTTATAAAGCGGTGTCCCTACTAGACGACTAAGTATGTTGTAGGTACATGCGCTATGTACAAAAAACTAGCTAAGTGCGAGTCGGACTCGCGCAACGAAGAGTTCCGTACCATTATCTATAGAAACGGCAAAAAATCACGGTTTATTCTATGGGAGCCTCTTAAATATTTATTTTATTCTGTTTTTTAGTATTTGTTGTTACAGCGGCATCAGAAATACATCATCTATGAAAATTTCGACTGTCTAACTATCACAGTTCATGAGACAGAGGGACAGACAGACAGACGGACAGCGGAGTCTTAGTAATAGGGTCTTGTTTTACCTTTTGGGTACGGAACCCTAAAAATCACACGCAACAGTGACCAAACCAAAAAAAAAAATTTAATAAACTTGTTAAAATTTTCAATTTCGCGGGCTAGGGCCTTTTTCCGGTCAAAACAGTGGCAGCGCGACTTTTAAAATCAAACAAATTATTATATGCGCTGAATGTACTGTACTGAATCTGAATCTAAACGTATTTTACCAAAATAGTAGGTAGGTACCTAGATCATCGACAGTTGATTTTAAAACAGGGTTTAGTAGTTTCATCTCACAATGACAGATGAATCGTAACAAAATGACTCTTAATAATTCGACTCGCCTTCGTGAACAACAACAGTGTCGTTAAAATACGTAAATCCACACAGGATTCCTCTTGTACTTACTAATTAATGAACTATCTTTTTAAAATCACTCCACAATCGGGAATGAATCAAAAGTGGATAAAGCGTACATACCTGCATCTCATAGATTCAATAAGTACCTACTTAAATGCATTAAATAAAACTACTTACCCGTTGTATCTTCATTATTATCTTCGGTGTTCGTCTCCAATGCTTTTCTTTCCAATTGCTTCCTTATTTATTTATTACTAAACATTTTCACATTTAATTTTAAAGGTAATTAACAAAAACAATAGAACTTACTTCGCGGAGAAAAAAAACGGCCGTCACGTATTCGAAATACTTCGCTGAATGTCACCTATATTGACAGATGTTCGACGTTTTACTTTAAAAATTGGAGTTTTGCACTTTGAGCTATATAAGACGTAATGAAATACGTTGTTTAAAGATGAGAAGCATTCTGCATTGTGCACAAGTCAAGGCATTTGGTTCCGTATAGCGATGATGGGTTTCTGGATGTTTTACAATATTTATTTATGCATGATAGAACCGAATGCTTGTGGTTTTATTTTGCAATAAAAAATTACAATTAAATTATGAATTTATTTTACGCATAACCATACCATAGAAACCTGGTTCCATTTTGTGTATTAAAAATAATTGTTATTAATAGAAATATGTGTAATGTATAATGGTACCAAGTATCTGCGGATCTGTTTTGTATATAATGACATGATAGTAATATCGTTTATTTGTATGAACAAAGCAGTCCCGTGGTGCTGTGGTTCGGTTTTGCTTCATATGTATTATTCGTTGTTGCTTGTGGTTCCTTTCTGCTTTTAGTATACCTTGTTTCCAAGGTAAAATTCATGTGGTTCTTGTTTGTATAAGAATTTAGACCACTTTTAAATGAGTATTCTTCAAGAAACGGAAAAAAGCAAATTTGTCGAGTGGTTCCATTTTGCATAAATACGGACAAATCGTGTAAACTGTGATCTCATTTTGATGACTGTTTGAATTAAAACTATGTTAAAATAAATATTTTAATATTTTTATATGTAGATTAATATCTTGTCCTTAAAATAAAAACATAACTACAAATATATTTTTTTAATTAAACCCCTAAATCCCCTCCAATAAACAGCGTAGACGAAACGACGAAGGTTAGTATTAAACGTCGAAAAATAAGGTTAGTGTTCTAGGGTTAAGAAGGTACAAGAACCAATGCAAACTTAGCTACTGTTCTGTGTTAGCACCCCATCAATGGAATTTTGGGTCGAAAATGACCTTGATCGATAGGTCTCCGTTAGGTCCTTTAAGGTCCCACAATTTTTTCGTTAGGTCCCCTTTAGTTTTTTTTTAAATAATTTTTTAAATTTTGGGTATAAAAAAATACACTTTAGCACCCCATCCATAGAATTTTGGGTCAAAAATGACCTTAATCGATAGGTCTCCGTTAGGTCCTGTAAGCTCCCACAATTTTTTCGTTAGGTCCCCTTTAGTTTTTTTATAAATATATATATTTTTTTTAATTTTGGGTATAAAAAATTACACTTTAGCACCTCATCCATAGCAAAATTGGCGAATTTTATCAAAATCGTATTCTTTACCGTTAGGTCCGTATAGTTAACAATTTCAATGGGTCCACCATTGAAATTGTTAAATTATTTATCTTATTTAAAATTATAAAATAATTAAAACCTGCGCATATCGATAATCGTCGATGTATCGTTTAGCGATATGATCAAGACAAATAATCGAGTCATGTTAACTCGATCATTGATGTGGCCTCACGAGACTATCATGGAAGGAAAATATACTCAAATTTAGTCTTTATGAACTAAGAGATAAAGTTGAATTTAAAACGCGATATTGAACCGCATTCCCCACGAGACTATCTTGGAAAGAAATACAAATTTAGCGAGACTATCTTAGAAAGATATACAAATTTAACCTTTATGAACTAAGCGATAAAGTTGAATTTAGAACGCGATATTGAACCGCACTCCCCACGAGACTATCTTGGAAAGAAATACAAATTTAATCTTTATGAACTTAGTGATAGAGTTGAATTTAAAAACTCGTCGCTTAAAAGATCGTAAATTTTTACGACTTTCTTAGTGACGGACTACTTCTAGCTATCGTTGTCGATAAAAAAATATTTTTGTATGTATAATTATTTGAAATGAGATGAGAAATAATCTTTATTATATTAAAATTTTACACAACTGCACAAAAAGGAGTATAATGTTTATTTTGTAATTAGTATATATTTCTTAAAATTTTCGCTCCGTTACTTTTAACTGGCAGAACATTTTAATGGTACGGAACCCTTCGTGCGTGAGTCCGACTCGCATTTAGCCGTTTTTTGTAATGTTTAATCTTGTAACCTTTCTATTATGTAATTTGTTTATATGTACCTATGTATTAATATTGCGTATGTTTCAGATTATAATATATTTATGTCATTTCGTTCAGACTATCATAAACTTTTAGTACCTACTACTTTTGATAATGTTCTTAGAGACATATTTATTTTATTGAAATGTGTTGTGATGAATGAATACATATTCAAATACAAATAAAATGGCTTTTTATTGTTTTTTCGTATGCATATAATAATGATGAAAACGTTACAAATGACCTGTGTAGTAGTTTTTATGAATATAATATTAATGTTTATTTCTAATTTCAACAAAATTATTATTTTTGTAATATATGTACAGAGATTTTTTTGTGTGATCGATGACGTATGTGTGCAAAAATATGCTAGTGTGTCAATTTTGTAATAGTTTGAGTTTTTAAAGACACAAATTATTTTTGTGAATGTGTGATTGTGTTTCATAGTGTGAGTTACCCTCCCCGCACCAAAATCGGCAGAAAGTTTAGTTAGAAAATTTGCCAGCGTACTCCATCCATCCATCCATCCATCATACTTAATGATCTAAGCCTTCTAAGGTTGAAAAGTAGGTTTTTAATAAATAAGCACTCTCAGAACAATTGATTTATTAAATAAATGAAACGATACTAATTTAAATTTCACGCTGTTTATGTATGATGTGCGCATGCCTTAATGCTCCAAGGCGCATGCGCAGGTTTTAATTATTTTATAATTTTAATAAAATAAATAATTTAACAATTTCAATGATGGACCTATACGGACCTAACGGTAAAGAATACGATTTTAAGAATACGATTTTGATAAAATTCGCCAATTTTGCTATGGATGAGGTGCTAAAATGTAATTTTTTTATACGCAAAATTAAAAAAAATATATTTATAAAAAAACTAAAGGGGACCTAACGAAAAAATTGTGGGACCTTAAAGGACCTAACGGAGACCTATCGATTAAGGTCATTTTTGACCCAAAATTCTATGGATGGGGTGCTAAAGTGTATTTTTTTATACCCAAAATTTAAAAAAAATATAAAAAAAAAACTAAAGGGGACCTTACGAAAAAATTGTGGGACCTTAAAGGACCTAACGGAGACCTATCGATCAAGGTCATTTTCGACCCAAAATTCCATTGATGGGGTGCTAAGTTTGCATTGGTGGTACAAGAGATGTCACAAATATCACAAACATAGGTAAGTAGGTACCTATTTGAGGAATTTATAATTATGTCTGTGGGAGACATTGAGATATACATATGGAGACGACACCGCCTACATCACTTAGGTATGTTCAGCTCAACATACGCCATATGGCGTAACTGCACGCTCATTTTTTATTTGTTTTAAAGTGAAACGCATCAATTTCAGAAGTAAGATATTTCATATTTGTATTCTACGAGAAAGCAAAATATAGTTCGTAGAATCCTATTTATTCCAAGAAAGATAGGTTGTCTTATCTGTGATTTATATTTCAGTTCCTTTTAGTGCCCAACCTTAGATCATTAAGTAATTTATCTAAATTACTTAATGATCTAAGTAATTTATCTAAATTACTTAATGATCTAAGTACCCAACCCCTATCGACAAAAACTACATAACTATCTCCCACCATTGAGATAATATTACTACGTATGGAGGAGACACCACGAACAAAATCTTATCTAGTTAGGTACTTACCGATGAAAGTTATTCCTTCGCACTTTTCCGTATTATTTGTATTATTTGTGCAATATCGTAACACACACGAAGGCTTAACGATATCATGACATATTTTAATAATATATGTAAAACGATGTTGAATTAAATTGTAGATAAGTTCTGCAGTCGCTGATTCGAAAATACCTACTCATAATATTCATAATCTATCTGATTTAGTTATTAAATTTACGATAGTATGAACGCTACGCTAGTCATCATTAATATATTTTTGTTTCTTGAAGAGGCTAGAGCAATAAATCCGCTCTGTTCAAACTTCCAAGAGCTGTGTTACAATCCTAACTATGTACAGTACTCCAAAATTAATAATGCGCATGCAGATCTTCGCTAATTATCGTATTTCCAGAAACACCCGAATCACCCCGAATCATTGAATCGTAAGTGTCCTAAACAATGCACTTGCATCTTGCACCTTGTTCAAAAGAAATAGGAGTCAATTCATAGTCATACACAATCGAAAACAATTCAGGCGATAGGTGACGGTAGCCTGTCAGACGTCAGTCAAAAAATTCAAAAATCCGTCAGTCGTCTTTATAAATTGGTGGTGACCGCACGTATTATCTCTTTATGGTATTATATAGAGTTGCTGTTACATACCCTTCTTAGTTTTGTTTCTAAGTTGAATTTTCCGATAAAATGATTATTTACACAGGTAGGAGATAGAAGTGGGGAAATTGAAAATTAATAAGAGCTTAATGAAAGTTGTAATCATTCTACGATATCAGAAATAGAGATAATCCCTGATTCTGTAAATCCTTTGGACTGAGATTTTGATGATTAGATTTCTACAATTTAAGTGTAAACAAGTGTTTGAAAATCTTTTTTTAAATATAAACTTTGTCTTATTTTAACCTTCCATACATACATCATTACACCAGCTTCAGTAAGACACTTTAATAGTTCTAAGTATAGAATTTTCCAAGTAAATCATTACAACAAATATATATTCGCAATCGTGTGGCTTATCCTCGATATTAACGTACATTGAATTATCGAAACAAATTTCGTTACTTATCTCTTTTACCATAAAATCACAATAAAACTCATAAGTAATTCTAATAAACTATGCATGAAGAAAATACATTTAACCACTCTATATATATATCATCTTCGGAGGCTCGGGGAATATGACAGTTGCCGAACAGTGACGAATTTTTCTATGCGCATTATTCACAGGCATTATCAGTTTGGGAGTACCTACTGTAGTTGGACTGAGTTGGACGTTGACGCTCGGCCGAGTCATTCAATTAAATGTCGTTATTCAATCGAATGATGACGGCGACATGAATACTATTTTGCTTTATAATTTGTAAGTATAATACTTACGTGGGCCACACTGAAAGTTTTGCGTAACTAATAAATAAAACAATTTATTTGTCTGATATTATATTCCGCCAACCCGCACTTGGCCAGCGTGGTGGATTATGGCCTGTACCCTCATAGGAGGCCCGTGTCCCAGCAGTGGGAACGTATATGGGCTGATGATGATGATATTATATTTAATACTTTTTAAAGTATTCTCCGTTACATTTAAAACACTTTTTCATCCGTTCAAACCATTTCTGGAAACATGAGTAGCATTGGTCTGAGGGTATGTTTTCAGCGTGCTGTTTGAAAGCAATCACGGCCTCTTCTGGCCACGTAAATGTCGAACCACTCATTGAATCATAGATTTTTGGGAAAAGGAAGAAATCGCAAGGTGCTAGGTTAGGACTGCGTGCGGCATGAGTCACGTGCTCCATGTTTTCGGAAGCCAAAAATGACTTTGTTTTGTTCGCGGTGTGCGCCGAAGCACTGTCATGGTGCAACAAGATGCGACTTCTAGGTGGCTTTTCTCTTATTTTTTGTAAGACATTGGGCAAACAAATAGTGGTGTAACACTCGTTTTGTTACTCAAGTGGGATAGTGCAGACAGGATTCGTCGTAGAGAAAAATAATGCAATAATTTGTTTGCCGTCCCTTCTCGCCTGCTTCAATTTGGTTGGATTGCTATCACTTTCAAACACTCACAAAGAATAGGTGTTTTAGTTTCTGGAATATAACTGTATATTCATATTTCATATCCTTTCACGATATTATACACGGCATTAGAATGTCCGTAGTTGTACTTTAATAGCATTTCTGAACACCAATCTACTCGATGTCGTTTTTGTTCTGGAGTGAGTTTGGGAGCAATCCACCGGCAACCAAGCTTCCTAACTTTGAAATTTTCATGTAAAATTTTCTGAATTTGGTTCATACCAATCCCCAAATGTCCTCGAATCTCCTAATAAGTGATATGGCAATTTTCTTAAATTAGTCGTTCGACGGTAGCCATATTTTCCTCCGTGATCGCAGTTGAGGGTCGACCATCACGAATTCCATCATGGAGAGAAATACGGCCGCGATGAAATTCAGCATATCAATGCCTTACAGTGCTCAAATGAGGTGCTTCCCTCCCAAAAGTATTTTAAAGGCAAGCAGTGCAAGCTTTCGGAGAAAGCGAACCTTTAAAATCATCAAAAATCATCGCCCTAAAATTGTTTCGTGTTAGTTCCGTTTTTGCTACGGACAACGAACTTCAAGTTGAGATAAAAAAAAAGACACGAGCTTCCAGCCAAATTTTTTTTCCTCAACTTATGAGACTTCATAGGTTAAAAAAAAAGATGGGTTGCACTCCGGGAGTGCCGGCAGAAGTGAAAACTTGATTATTAACGTTCAGCATGTTTGATATTTTGGAATGGTATCCGTCTTACGCATGGAATACCTATACCTATATAGGTAAGGGCTTAAAAAAACAAAAAACATCCGTCTTACGCTTTTTCGATCAGGCCACGTGTCCTGACGCGAGTTTAAGATTTTATACCACAGGTGTCTAGAAACGCAAAAATTGTAGTGTGCACTAGGTATTATTATACCTCTTAGGACATCGACGAGGCACGAAAAAAAAAGAAGTTAATAATATTGTTTTCATGTATTTTAATAAGTGTTAACATAATATCGGTATTTATTTATGTGCAATCTGTGACCAAATCTGAGTCAATGCAACTCTGGGTAGCATCATCGTAAGAGAATCCATCATCACAACTGAGCAGACGTTGCTTCCCTTGTTGACACGCGATGTAACGTTTGCAGCTTTTGCCTTGTCTAGAAAAAGGTTTAATCGAATTAGATGTGGAATTATTACTTTTACATACCAAAATGTTGTGGCGCACCTAACAATATAAATTCATTATAATATTAAAGTAAAAACCTACCTGAATTTGTAAATGAAGTCTGAAGGTTTTCCGTTTTCATCAATTTCTGGTGCAGGACATATGACTCCATGGAAATCTGGAATAAGAACATAACGTATTAGTTTATACTTATTTAAGTAGTAGCCGTAAAAAGTACTTTTTATTAATAAGTAGTATAAAATAATAAATACCATCTGGATTGCAGGAAAGAACGTTAGCTGGCCAATCACATACATCGGTTACGGGGTTAAATGCGAGGCCAGCTGGACAAGTCATTTCTGTAGCTTTGCCTTTTTGACAATTGATATAATTTCTGCAATCGGTGGAAGGCGATGGGAAGTGACCATATGGACTAGGGCAATAAGCTGTAGGCGCAGGTACCTCTGAAAGAGAAATATAAACATAAAAATTGACAACTCGTTACTTGATTTCAATTGTATGTAACTCGTAATGTTATACTAAATGGGCTTAAATTACTCCAACCAGTATTTTGAGCATTCCCTATAAAAAGACTCGGTGGTAAATAACAAAAATATTTAAATATAATATGATGTTTATAGTTATAAAACTCACGTATAAAACTTACCGAATGCAAGCAGTGGTAGCAGTTGCAGTGCTGGCAAAAGGCTAGCAATAATTAATTAGTTTCCACCCATTTCTAATGTCTTTTTTTCAAAATTGAATAGAGTAATTACAAAATAGGTTTTTTGCTATAATAAACAGTTGACGACATATTACTATCCCACCAAAAACATAAATGTAAGTAATTAAAATGGGAGCCAAGTTCAATCGTCGACCTAATTGCCGAAAAAATAATTGAGATCTAAATGTGTGCCAAGTTCTGTAGACAGTCCAGAAATGTATTTATAAAGATGTATTGAATTCTTAGGTGAACTGAAAACTCAATTGTTTTATTTTCCCATATAGAACAACGTTTATTACAAAATATGACTTTTTTAATTTGAATAATAGAATTATTTTCACAAAGCAAACAACTAATGGCCTATTGAACCCCAATCCCATAATTTGATCAGGCTAGTTTTTACCTATACTATTTATATATATCTTCTCAAATTGATGTTATTGAACGTTATTATTTGTAGTAGCCGTAAAAAGTATGAATTACTTTTTATTAAAATGTTGTGTGGTTTTATGAAACCACGGTAAAAGTGAAACTTACGATAATTATCGCAGTTGTACGATAATTATCGTACAACTGCGATAATTATCGCGCGACATGCGCTACACAGATCAAAAAGTTTGAGACGATGTAATAAAAGTTTCACTTTAATAAGTAGTATAAATAATAAATACCATCTGGATTGCAGGAAGGAACGTTAGCTGGCAAATCACATAAAGCGATTACGGGGTTAAATGCGAGGCCAGCTGGACAAGTCGTTTCTGTAGCTTTGCCTTTTTGACACTTGATATATTTTCCGCAATCGCTAGAAGGCGATGGGAAGTAACCATATTGTCTAGGGCAATCAGCTGTAGGCTTAGGTACCTCTGAAAGAGAAATATAAACATAAAAAATTGTAAACTCGTTACTTGATTTCAATTGTATGTAACTCGTAATCTTGTACTGAATGGGCTTAAATTACTCCAACCAGTATTTTGAGCATTCCATATAAAAAAGACTCGGTGGTAAATAACAAAAATGTTTAAATATAATATGATGTTTATATCAGTTTAAAACTCGCGTATAAAACTTACCAAATGCAAGCAGTGGTAGCAGTTGCAGTGCTAGCAATAATAATTTAGTTCCCACCATGATAATAAATTATAATTGGACCTATACAAGGCGCAAAGATTCTCAACTGATTGACATTGCTTTACGAAATACTATTTTTATATTCCATTTATTATCAAACTTAACCACAATAAGATTATTTATTAATAATTACAGTCATCAGTAAATGAGCGATAATACAGAGTATCACTGAAATAGCCCATAACAAACCGCACACTCACCATACGGTTTAATACATACAATGAGCGATAACTTAAGCTCTCCGGAGGAAATATTAATTAATGAGCAAATAGTAGTGATTATTTTGTGAATAACTCGGTGAGCAATTTATAAAGTACATCAAATCATTTGTTTAACGTAATACCCCAGCCACACGACTCGACGAGTGGTATGGGAAGTGACGAGGAAAGTAGGCAGGGACGTAGTGTGGCCACGTTACTCGTCATGCCACTCGTCGTGCTCATCGTCCTGCTCACTGCTCCCTATTTTGTCGGCTTTTGCGCGCGAGTCAAAGGACCGGCAATACGAGTGCGAACTGAAGAGCGTCGCGATTAATCGCGCGAGTAGAGCAGTGTGTGGCCAGACGGCAATATCGAGGCGAATAACGGCAGCGCGATGAGCAGGACGATGAGCATAGTGTGGCGGGGGTATAAGGCATCAGTATACATTTTAAATCATCATCCTAAATAATGTTTCTTGCAAAAAGTCAGAGCCATTTTTGATTGGTTTACGTAGTTACAAAGGCATTGAATTATGCATATATTATGTACTTAGTTTATGTGGTGGCCGATTATCTTAATCAGCCAATGCTACCTATTTATTAAACGACCCCGTTTAATTAACTGCCTGAATGATATTTAGCGATTCAATCAAACAGCTACTTACTAACGTTCGTACATTCATAAATTGAATGAATCTTTGCACGTAAATGAGTGACCTTGAGTTATATTTTATCCCAAAGCAAAAATGCTGCCATCTACCTACCATGTTAATTGTTATGGACGATCAAAAACGGGCCAAGAAAATTTTTTCATCACGCGCCTTAAGGGAATATGGGAATATAGGTTAGAGAAAGTAAATTCTAGCAATTCGGTATTCGGGTATAACCGCGAAAAATTGTACATTAATTATTTTTTCAATGTTCCCATTTTATTTCTCATATAGCATCAACGTTTTTTGACAATAAGTGTTTTTATAGATATGTAATGAAAGGTTTGCTTGTGTTCTTTTAGATTATTTCATAAAACTCAATCTATCTCTTGCAGAAATATTTTATTTTATATTTTTTTTACTGGCTCCACTTTTATTTCCATATAAAAAACATTTGTCCACCTAACACCCTTGTGACAAAAACTGATAACCCCTACGAAATGGTATGACTGCCTCGCATTTTTATGAAAAATTTAAGTTATTCGATTCTTATGCAACATGTACATAAAAATCTTTTAATACACAAAGCCTTAATCGATTTTTTATTATTATTTTAAAAACTGTCCACTTTTTTTATACGTGTGTAACGTCACGTATGTAACGTCTCTAACTGCCATACTTTAAGAATTATCAGAATCCTTCTATAATTTTCCTGTGTGGCAACACTGTTGGCATGCTGGCAACATTTAAAAAACAAAGGCAGCCTTTTTTTTCTTTGAGTGAAATGGTGTTTTGTGTTGATGTGAGATTTGTCGCTCGAAAAAAGTGTATTTAAAGTGTTCGATTGCGAGGTAAGTATATAATATATTCTGTCTTATTATTATAAATCTTTACGTAGGTTTACTATAAAACTAAAGAATCAGACTACTTCGTGGGTCTTAGCATTCACAATCGAGTAGTAATTTTAATTTAAGGTTATGTCGCACGCATTTTTTGTCATGATTATAACGATGTGTAACGAAATGTGTTACGTTACAGTCATGACATATTGTTAAGTTTAGAACACATAGGTCTATTAAAAAATTGCGCGAAATATTTTCAAATCTAAACGGCTAAACAGATTTTGATGTGCAAGATATCATTGGATTGGTCTAAAATATCATTGTCTATACAGGGTTACTTGAAAAACACCAGCAACCTCGTAGGACAAGATAGCTAACATCATAAGTAACAACATTAATTGTTCTATGACTTTTGGCATAACGCAATAAATTATTTTTAAATGATTTTTTAAACTTTTATTGTACTCTCCTAACATTTGTAAGTCTATGTTCTATTCATTATCGGATGGTCGACGCGACACCCCCTTCCCCCTCTCGTTCACTTCTTGTTTACGTAATTTTTGGGAGGCGTAGAGTTTATAATATTCAAACGGAAAATTAAATGAACATTAATTTTTGTATGAAAATAAAAATGCTAGGAAGAAAAGATGACTGTTATATGTACTAAGCTTTATAATGGTCATGTAAGTAACATTCAGTCATGTATGTAACGTTTGTTATGATGTCATGAATGTAACGGTACAATTTTTCGCGGTCATACCCATTCGCATTATACTGTAGTGAAAAAAGGATATTCTGTTAAATTTCAAGTATTCCGGATCATAAATTGTCGACAGATTACAATCTCGCAAATTAGATAATAAATCTTACGGTTTTTTACTATCTTGGCCAAATAAGAATAGGTAGGTAGGTCTATGTAAAAAGTTCATGATTATAAATGACAACTAATGTAAATGCTGACTACTCTGATTATTGTTAATAATTAGATTGTATATTAACTACTTGCTGATCAACAACTTTACGAACACTTCCAATGAACACAGGACCTCATATCGCAATGAGACATTTTATAACAAGAAACGGGACCTTAACATGCAAGATTCCACATCGGGGAGAACATGTTTAATTAGAATATTAAAAAAATAGTGAATATCGTTAAATGTTTTTCTTTTTAAGCTATTGCATAGCTTCTATCGCGGGCCTTGAGCGCGGGGACCGAATCGAGAAATTCCGTAACGAAAAAACCTCACGCTCCCCACTCCGACGGGCGGAGGTGTGGCTTGAAGGCATAGCATGCAATAGCTTTACCGCGGCAGTCCCCGAGTGCCACACGTCGTTTTTCATAGATTTTTATATATTAGACTTTGTTGATGTGGTTATTGGCTAGGTTTTTGACTAATGCGGACTCTATTTCCTAGGTAAATAAGTACATGAGCCGATAAAGCTTAGTAAAGTTATACCTCTATTTAAGAAGGGCGATCAAGAAGACTGTAATAATTATAGACATATCTCTATTTTACCAACATTAAGTAAGATATTCGAGAAGTTAATATTAAACCAATTGACTAGTCATTTTGCATCTAATAATTTACTTCACACCAAACAGTTTGGTTTCACAAAGGGGCGCTCAACCACAGATGCTGGAGTTGCACTTCAAACACAAATATTTATTTATTTATTTACCAAGGATAGCCAACAATTGTTTACACTATATATGGCATGAAAGGAAAAATACAATTTAACTTATCAAGTGTAACAATTACTTACAGGCTAACACTACATGCTTTTGAAAACGGTTATGACTTATGAACATTAAAAAAAAAAAAAAAACTGATAAATACACAAGATAACGTTTAACAAATTATCAACAGAATATCTATTTAAAAACTAATGTAAGTCATATTAAAATAAAATCGGCATACAAAAATTACAATTTTAAAATATTAAATTAAAGTACATAAAAATTTAAAAACCAACATAAAAATTCATTTTTTATAATATTAATAATATAATATAATATCTACATAAAAATAAAGTTCGACAGACAAAATATCTATTTAAACAATGTAAATATTCAAGTTAAGATAAAATCGGCATTTAATTTACAATTTTCAAATATAATATTAAAAAGCTTAAAAAAAACCAACACAAAAATTCAATTTTTTTTTATAATATCTACACAAAAATATAGTGAACAAACATAAGAAAAATATCCATTTATAAATAATTTAAACATTCATATTAATATTAAGATAAAATCGTCATTCAATTAATTACATTACAATATTAAAATTAAAGAAAAAAAATTAAAATAACAATAACAATAAAAAAGCTACAATTAAATAAATACATTATTTGGTACAATTATTTTTCCTTGAAATATTTGAGAGAAGCATTATAAAACTTAACCACACTGTCTGCATTTATATCTATTAGATCACTGTATTCGTTTAGAGATTTAGTTAATCTGCCGATAGGGGAATTTGCCCCTAGAACCGTTCTTCGTAGTGGCGGACACAACGGAGTAATACATTTACGTGGGTACTTGGATGGAACGCGAAAATTTATCAGATGCAATATGCCTGGACAGTTAATTTTATTTCTAAGAATTTTAAAGAGAAACAACACATCGCTGACATTATAGCGGGTCGATAGAGAGATCATTCCGAAAAAGCCGAGACGCTCCTTATAAGAGGACAGCTGCTTAGCTTTCCCATTAAAAAAAGCTAAGTGCCATAAAAAACGTTTCTGGACCCTTTCCAATCTCAACATGTGAGTGGCAAAGTGCGGCCTCCAAACGATACTACAGTATTCCATAATACTTCGTACTAAGCTATTGTATAGCATAATTTTTGTACGCTCACGGATAAAGTCCTTAGTGTTTCGGATTAGGAAGCCTAACATTCGGGATCACTTCTTAATGACATGATCAATATGAGGTACAAAGGTTACTTTCTTATCAAAAATTACTCCCAAATCTCGGATTGTGTCAACATTTTGAATTAGTTCATTACCAATTAGATACTGCGATCGAAAGGTTAAATTTTTACGGGAAAAACTTACATGGTAGCATTTTTTTGGATTTAGTTGCATTTTGTTTTGATAACACCATTGAGTAAGCCTATTTAAATCGTCCTGAAGTAGCGCAATGTCATTCGGTTCCTCAATAGCTCTGGCAAATTTTAAGTCATCGGCATACATAAAACATTCAGAAAATTGAAAACATCGGGGCAGGTCGTTGATATAGATGTTGAAAAGGACGGGTGCTAAGTGCGAACCCTGGGGAGCACCCGATGAAATGTGGTGACTATTGGATCTGTACCCATTCATGACGACAAAGAACTCGCGGTTCGTAACATAAGACTGGATCCAATTTAATAGTGACCCTGTGATGCCATATGCAGAAAGTTTATAGACTAGTATAGGATGAGAGATTCTATCAAAGGCTTTGCTAAAATCTGTATAGATGACGTCAAATTGTTTATTTGCGTCAATATTTCGGATAAGAGACTCTGTAAACGTCACCAAGTTTGTGGTTGTTGATCTTGATGGAATGAAACCATGCTGGTGATCACTTACATAGAGCTTGAAATGTTGTTGGATGTAAGGACAAATTAAAGACTCGAAGACTTTCGCAAATGTTGAGATAATTGAAATAGGCCTATAATTTGAGACTATATCCTTCTTCTCGGACTTATGTACGGGGACGACTTTAGCTTTCTTCCATTGAATTGGGAAAGTTCCAGACTTCAGCGACTTATTAAAAATTATTACCAGGGGGTCAACGAGGGCTGTCGCACAAGTAGATATAAAAATAGGCGGAATCCCATCAGGACCAGCACCTTTTTCGACATTCAGCGACTGTAACTTTTTAAGAATGCAGTCCCTATCAAGTGACGGTATTATTAAGCATTGGCTATTAGTTTCAATTGCATCTAGATGATA
This sequence comes from Colias croceus, assembly GCF_905220415.1. Taxonomy (NCBI): domain Eukaryota; kingdom Metazoa; phylum Arthropoda; class Insecta; order Lepidoptera; family Pieridae; genus Colias; species Colias croceus. The sequence continues at coordinate 5,869,386 of NC_059538.1, forward strand.
AGGAACACGAGAGACACTGTCATGAGCAGTTGTGTATGATGATAAAAAATACGAAGCAAAAAGATTACATATTGTTGTAGCATCTGATGAAGAAGTCTCGCTATCGCTCATAGTCAGGGGATAGGAACTGGTTCCACCGCGCTTTAACTTGATATAAGACCATAAGAGCTTTGGATTCTTCGATAGATTAGATTCTAATGAGTCCATATATTTTTTGTATAAGTCCTTTGCTAGTAATTGACATCTCTTTGTTATTAATTTGAATTCAATTTCATCCATTGGATTTTTGTACATCTTATAACGCAATCTCAACTTATTCTTTTCTTTTAATGAACGTATCATTCCTTTATTAAACCATGGTGGATAACGAGTCGATGAGGTTTTACTGGTTGGAACATGCTTAGCTATGATCTCATTTAGCAAATCATATAGAATTTGAACCATGCTATCAACATCATTAGACCCACCAAGAACTTCACTCCAATTAAGACTATTCAGGTACTCTATAATTTTCTTATAATTTGCTTTGTAGAAATTACGTTTCAAGTTGTGTTTGTTGTAAGGTAGATTTAGTTCCTTTAAAAATATAAGTGTAATGTCAAGCGGAGGGTGAAGTACGTCAATGGATGTCAAAGTGAATAAGGGTTCACTTACTGAGCATGAAGATAAGGAAGAAAGGACAAGATCCAAAGTTCGACCAGAAATATTTTTTACACAGTTGAATTGGGACAGTTTACTAACATCAACAAATTCCAGAAATGTTTTGCACACATTAGGAAGAGATATATTAAGGGATCTAGAGGTCCAGTTTATTTTACCTAGATTGAAATCTCCTATTATGCATATTGGCATTTTTGTCGACTCAATGACTATATTGCAGTGCTCAATAAAATGTTCGATGGAGGACAGAGAAACAGGTGGAGGATGGTACACTGCACAGAAGATAACTTGATTTGAGACGTGATTAGAAGGCACATCAACAGTCACCCAGAGATCCTCACATCTACTTTCCCATCTATCGATACGGTAGGAGTTAAATTTCCTTAGAACAGCAATTAAGACTCCACCGCCATCTTTATTTGGGTGAAAACCTGACGTCTCCCTATCCCGCCTATAGATCACGTACCTATCATCAACCAGTTCAGAACTAAGTATATTGCTATTTAGCCAGGTTTCGGTTAGGATTATTATATCATAATCGGTACAGGAAATATTATTGTAAAAAGTGTTGGTTTTAGTTCTAAGGCCCCTGCAATTTTGGTAATAGATTTTTAAATTATTGAATTTTGTAGAGGTTAAGTCTCAATCATGGTTATAATAAAAGAAAAACTTACGATCTAGGTTCAGCTAAATTAATTTGCTAAGACTAACACTATTCTTGATCAATATATATTCAGCACCATCAGTTTTACGTACAAATATTTTACCATTTCTAACCCAGACGTATTTGTAACCCATTTCTTTAGCTTTAATTCTGGTCGCTGCATGAAGAGCCTTGTTGGCTGGCGAAAGGTGTTCCATTATGTAAACAGGAGACCTCTGTGTCTCACAGCCCAGATGAGTAGAGTTTAGTTTATCGTGAGGGTTGTTTTGGTTATACTTCAGAATCGAGGCAAGCAGCTGATCGCGCATCTTTGTTGACGTTAACTGAACCACTATAGACCGTGGGCGAGAATTCGATTTATTGGACTTAGCAACGCGAGTACAATGCAAAATATCTTTTTCTCCGATGTTGCAATTAACAACGTTGCCTAGTTGAGTAACGATGTTGTATAGATTCTCATTTCTTTTTTCAGGCATGCATTGTATTTCCAGATTATTCGAACGAGAATGTTGCTCCAGGTTATTAATTCGTAAAAGTAAATCATCAATTGAATTTCTAAGTTCGGTATTTTCTTTTTCTAATTTTTTTGTTATTTCAGTGGCCGATTGCTGTAATTTCTCAATTTCATCAAATCTTGCATTCATAAACTGCATCGATCTTACGAGCTCCTTCATTTCCTCACGGACTGGTATTAGTTCTTTATTGATAGTGGAGACAATACTAACATTAAATTGACCTAACATCTCGCTAAATTCCGTTTTTATAATATTCTGTATCATTAAACGTAAATCTTCATTATTAGATATCGGAGAAATTGGTGGTGGGGATCCTGAGGCTTGCCTTTTATTGCCTCTATTCAAGGTTACATTACGGATAGGAGTCGAATCCTTCTTCAAAGTTTTTGGGTTCTTGCTTAGGCATATAGGGCAGTTCCAGGATTTTTCCTCCTTAGATTTGTAGGGGGAAACCTTCATAGATAAGCAGGCATAATGAAATGACTTTCCACACGATGAACATATAATGCACTTTTGGTTTCCACCAGTATCATCGTCATTTGTGCAACATCCCCATAATGCGGATACAGTAGCCATAGTATATATTTAAAAAGTGTAATCCAAAAACTTTAACTTATATTTCCGATTTTTCCCTATATAAAGATTCTCACAGCGGCACACAAGGGCAAGGCACTAAGTAACTTACGTTCCGTCGCTTATTCTTTGACGCAATGGGCGGGGACTATGCTTCAACGCGGCAGGCAAGCAGTTCTGATGCTTATGCGTGGAGCGGAACCGTGCAAATTGCACGCACTACGCGTAGAAATCACAAGTCATGCAGACGTCAGTACATCGATTGTAATATAACTTTTGAACGGAATGATATTAGTTCGCTTAAAATACACACTGTTTATTGATATTTTTGATGTAATTCACTGCAGCACTGGTTTATTGTCAAGTTATGAAAGTACTTGTTGCAATTTAAACGTAAATAACTTTAAGAAATAGTAATTCTTCACAGAGCAAAAACTAACGTATGCTAGCCGTTTGAGTGCACGGTCAAAGAAGGAAAAATAAATATATAAAGCATGGGAAAACTCAAAAAATGCTCTGGGGATATTTTGTGACCTCTCCAAGGCATTTGATTGCGTTGAACATTGTACTTTATTGCGTAAACTTAATCACTATGGAATTAAAGGAAAAGCCCAGAACCTCATAGCGTTATACCTGCATGATAGGATACAGACTGTTGTTGTTGATGGAGAACGTTCTAGCGGTGCTTCAATTAACATTGGTGTTCCACAGGGATCAATTTTAGGTCCCTTCTTGTTCTTGGTATATGTCAATGATCTTCCCTATTATTTGCAGGATAGGTGTGAAATAGTTCTGTTGGCAGATGATACCTCATTAATTTTTAATGTGGATAGGCATGACCCAAATGTTGACGAAGTGAACAGTACTCTTTTACACATATCTGAATGGTTTACTGCCAATAATTTATTATTAAATGCCAAAAAAACCATTGAATTTTTGCTTCCTAACATAGAAAAGTTGAACAGAGATATTACCTTGAACGGGGAGGTATTGCATCCTACAGGGTCTACTGTACTTCTAGGGTTAACATTGGACGAGAAACTACAGTGGGGAGCCAATGTCAACACCGCTGCAGGTAAGCTCAGTTCAGCTGCATATGCAGTCCAAAAAATAAGGCATCTCACCGATGAAGATACGGCTAGATTGGTTTATTTCAGCTATTTTCATAGCATTATGTCCTATGGAATTCTACTGTGGGGGATATAGAAAATATATTTGTCTTACAGAAAAGAGCCATTCGCTCTACAAAAATATATAATTTACGTGCTCGGGACTCACTAAGAGATCTCTTTAAGAATACTGGTATACTTACTGTACCATCACAATATATATTTAATAATATTTTGCATGTACACAAAAACGCCGACTTACACACAAGAGTAGGAGATAGACACTGTTATGGCACAAGGATTAGAAATAGAATTGAAATGCCATTTTTCCGATTAGCTAAAGTTAAAAATTCATTTATGGGTCAAGGTATACGCTTTTACAATAGACTTCCTCATAATATTAAAGAGTTTAGTAGTTCTAAATTTAAAACTTATATTAAAAATGTACTAGTTCAGAGAGCGTACTACAGTATTCAGGAATATATGGACGATAAAAACCCATGTAGGGTTGTCGCGTAAAAGCCACAGGACAGTTCTTTGGCATATTATGATATATTATGTATTTAGATATAAGTTACATATTATGTAATATCGACATGATTTTAAAATAGCAACTATGGAGTTTCTTGCCGGTTCTTCTCCATAGATACTGCTTTCCGAATCGGTGGTAAATATTAAAAATAAATATGTCATGACGATTCGAAAGTGCTACTAAATAGTAGTCTAATTGAATAAATGAATGTTTGAGTTTGATATAGGCTTGTTATCAAAGATGAAAAGGAGGATTCAGAATTCAGAAGCAAATTTGAAATCTATGTACATATCCTTAATAAAATACTAACTATGTACTAGTGATACTAATATTTGGTTCAACTTATAGGATAGGTACTTTTTTTTTAAACTCTAGGTACTTATTGGTGAAAAATAAATAAACAAATATTTAATTAACTGAGCTGTTATTGAAAAAGTTGTAACGGAGATTTCTAATGTCTTTTTTTCAAAATTGAATAGAGTAATTACAAAATAGGTTTTTTGCTATAATAAACAGTTGACGACATATTACTATCCCACCAAAAACATAAATGTAATTAAAATGGGAGCCAAGTTCAATCGTCGACCTAATTGCCGAAAAAATAATTGAGATCTAAATGTGTGCCAAGTTCTGTAGACAGTCCAGAAATTTATTTACAAAGATTTATTAAATTCTTAGGTGAACTGAAAACTCAATTGTTTTATTTTCTCTTATAGAGGTTTATTCCAAAATATGACTTTTTTAATTTGAATAAGTAATAGAATTATTTCCACAAAGCAAACAACTAATGGCCTATTGAACCCCATAATTTGATCAGGCTAGTTTTTACCTACTACATATTTATATATATCTTCTCAAATTGATGTTATTGAATGTTATTATTTGTGAGGTTCTAAAAACTAGCCAAGTCAAATTATGAGGTTCAATACCTAGGTCATTAGTTCTATGCTTTGTGAAAATAATACATTTAGGGCCGATTTTTCAATCCTTGGTTAAAACTTATCCTGTCCAATAAAGTATTCAACGATATTATTAAAATGTCACCACATTGTCAAATACAGGTAATTAGAATACATATTTGAAATGGTAGTTTAATACGTTATTCAACGAATAAGTTTTAACCAAGGATTGAAAAATCGGCCCTTATTCAAATTAAAAAGAATAATATTTTGGAATAAACGTTTATTTACGTTTATTTTAAAAGGCGGCCTTATTGCTTTAAAGCAATCTCTTCCAGGCAACCCTGTTGGCACGGAATGTTGAACGTGAACGCGATGGCACAAAATACACCACTATTTTTTAATCAGTACATAAAATTTTACAGGGTGTTAAGTACCTTTAACCAATCATATTTGTGTAAGAAATAATTAAAAACACTAACAAACAGAAATGTCCCAAAATTGTCCACATAAATAAAAGTTTTGATTCGGTTTTTAGACTCTCCAGGGATAGGACGTATTTTTTGTGTCCCTGTTATTAAAAAATTGTCTCACAGCATAACAGTCTTACAAATTCATGTTATAAGTATCAAAATTGCGTAAAAGTGCAGAAGTGTTTTACGTCATTTTAAAATAATTTCAAAATTATATTCTTCGAATTTGTCGCGGCGCGCGGCTCCACCTCACCACACTTCACCTCGAGGGAAAGAGACGGACTCTTATTTTCGAAAATAATCCGTTGCAGATTAGAAGCGTCGCTACAAAAGTAAGGAATTTTGAGTAACTGTTATTCTATTAATAGAATTGAAACAAAATATTATTTAAAAACATGGCTTGTAACTGCGGAGCGTGTAATAAAATAATAAGAATAAATCAACATCATATTAAATGCTCTATATGTTCACAAAACTTTCACTCAATATGTGCTAATATAACAGACTTTAAAAAAATATCCGAAGACTTTAAACTGAACTGGTTATGCTCACTTTGTGATGCCAAACATTCAAACAAGACTCCAACCTTGACGAAAGACTCCAACTATACACTAAGTAATATCAACACCCCCCTCACTTGCTCATCTGATGTCTCAAAAGACGCGTCAATCAGTGCTATCGTTCACGAGATGAGGTTAATCAGAGAAACTGTTGGAGAAATTAAATCCCAAATGATGTCCCTTACTGACCATATTGAGAAATGTAACCTACGTCTTGATGAGTACGACACTAAGTTGGAACGTCAAGAAAAACGAATTCTTACGTTAGAATATGCAATCACTGAAATTAAAGACCGCTTGAATACTAACGCACAATCTCAGCTCCGCAATGAAGTAGAAATTGTAGGCGTTCCAGAAACTCCGAATGAAAACCCCGCACATACATTCCGCGTTATCTCCCAAAAACTAGGTATTCCTATAGAAGAATATGACTTAGATTTCACCATCCGCGCGGGCCCCCCGCGGAAGCACTCACAAAATATTGACAACGCCGAAGACAACTCACAACAGCCACCTCGACCTTTAATAGCCCGATTTTTGAGTCGTAATAAACGGGACGAATTTTTAAAAGTTGGTAAAATGAAGCAGCGCTCCTTTAACGCTCAAGACATGGGACTTGGTTCAGCAGCAAACAAAAATATAGATATTTATTTCAATGAACGGCTCACGCAGGAAAACAGACACTTATTTCGTGCTGCTCGGCAACAAACAAAGGCATGTGGTTACAAGTACTGTTGGATTAAAAACGGCGTGGTTTACATACGTAAACAAGAGGGCAACCCAGCAATCGCCATCAAGAAACAAGAAGATCTTCACCAGCTGCACAACGCGTTTAATAATAATCAAACAATCTCGTAAACTCACTCGCATATCATACTTTTTTAATTGGTATAAAAATTTTAAATATAATATTTTCTGTCTAGAAACTCGTACAACATTTGAAATAGTACTATCCTTCCCATTATGTATAATATTCTATCACAAACGTATTTTTTATTTAATTTATTGTAAGTTCATTAATTTTATTAATATAATTAAGATAAATTCTGAGGTAAATAATTTGTTAAAATCGACAATAAGCTTGTATGTAATTAATATAATAAGAACGATAACTATTTTTACAACTACTCTTTGTTTAAATACTTTACATGTCTGTGCGAACCAAAAGACAAAACGCATGTTAAATAGAATGTATATTTTGTTTTTAACTTCGCTATATGACAATGCAATTGTTTTTATTTTTAGTTTTAATACTCTTTGTTTAAAAACTTCACTTATCTGTGCGAACCAAAAGTCAAAACGCACGATATATAAAATATTTATTTTGTTTTTAATTTTGTTATATTATGAGAATGTAACTATTTTTATTTCTAATTTTATTATTTCTTTCACTTTTATTCTTACTGTAACTTTCCAATTATTAAAAATATGTAAACACACTACTTACAATACACACATTACACATCACATAACTCACACACACACTCACCTTCTACCACTACCATCAATACGTTGCATTCGTAATCACACACATAATATTAATCACCATAAGTATGCTCAAGCGCATTATAGGGATGACAAAATATATATAAGAAAAAAACCTTGTCGTTATAAATTCACCTCTTTAACATGTCACTAATTAATGTAACTGATGAATTAGATGAATCCATTTCAATCGAATGTCATCCCTACCAGTCTATAGAAAAATTCAATAACTCTAACTTGAAACCTAAAGCAAGCGGATTTTTAGTGTTATCTTTGAATATTAGAAGCATACAACGAAATTTCGATGATTTTGTTTTAAACTTAAGTAGGTTCCATTATAAATTTGATGCTGTAATTTTGACAGAATGCTGGTTAAGTGAAAATACTATAATTGACAATTTACCAGGCTACAATTCGTTTCGTTCTTCTCACCAGATAAATAAATCGGGTGGTGTAGTAATATTCATTAAAGAATGCCACAATTCAGTTGTAGAACACTCCTCACTCACAAATGCAGATTGCCTAAAGATAATTATTAATCATAAGATCTCGCTACTAGGAATCTATCGCACCCCATCCATTCCGGTTAACACATCGTTTCTCTCTTCTTTAGACACTCTGCTTCATACATTAAGTAACAAACCTACTGCGATAGTGGCTGGCGATTTAAACATTGATATTTGTAACTCAGCATCTCAAGAATCTATGGATTATCTTTGTATCATGTCGTCACATTGTTTGCTTCCCTCTATCACAAAACCCACACGGGGTAATACGTGTCTCGATCACATTTTCATCAAAGCAACCGGTAAACTTTATGGTGCAATATGTAAATCGAGTATCACCGATCATGATATTGTCATAGCTCATGTAGGAAACTCAAAGCAACCACAAAAACTACCACGATGGCGTACGAAGATTGACACAGACGCCCTCATAACTTCACTAAGAAATACTAATTGGAAGGAAACTCTTTCGTATACACAAGTCAATGATGCATCCTCCTCTTTTTATAATATATTAACTACCACCATTGAAAAACACTCGGTCAAAATTAAAGTAAGCCGCAGACGAACAATCCTAAAGCCTTGGATCACCCCGGGTTTAATTCGATGCATAACACATAGAGATAAATTACATAAAGATACCAAACTACATCCTGGTGATCTAACACGCCAACTCATTTATAAAAGATACAGAAACTTCTGCAATAAAATACTTCGAAATGTCAAATCACAATACAACAGCACACTTATAGAACAGAACAAATCTAACCCAAAATTACTATGGAAAACCATTAAAAATATAAGTCAAACCACAAATCACTCCAACCCTCCGATGGAACTACTCCAAGTTAGTAATAACATAAATACTTCTCTTAACAACTGTAATAAATATTTTACCACGGTCGGGAAAACTTTAGCTGATCGAATCCTGCATAAACTAAATATATCGCAAGAAGCACTAATAAATTCTTATGAATTACATAGCTCAGCATCGCAATCCTTTTTTCTCTCCCCAACCGACGAAATAGAAGTACGTAAAACAATAATTAGCATGAATAATGACGGCTCCCCCGGTTTGGATAAGCTCACAGTCCGTACGATTAAGGTCATTCTTCCTGAAATTATCACTCCTCTTACACACATATTCAATCTAAGTATAGAATCCGGAGTGTTTCCAGATTGCTGGAAAACCGCAGTTGTGATACCAATTTACAAAAATGGAACAAAAAGCCTCCCAGAAAACTACAGACCCATAGCTCTTTTAAGCATACTTGGTAAAGCACTTGAAAAAATTGTTAACAACAAACTGACCTCTTACTTAGAGAAATATCAACTAATTTCAAACAATCAATTCGGTTTTCGAAGAAACAAATCCACTGATCATGCAATTTCCCTACTGTCCAATCTCATATCCTTGCACTCAGAAAACGGACACTGCTGTCTAAGTGTCTTTTTAGATCTGGCGAAAGCGTTTGACACAATATCACATGGATTACTCATAAAGAAACTGGAGGCAAATGGAGTTAGAGGCACGTCATTAAACTGGTTTAGGAGCTATTTAACTGACCGCATGCAACGCATAAAAATTGATAATAAACTTAGCTCCGAACTAAAAATAGAATTTGGTGTCCCACAGGGAAGCGTTCTCGGTCCAACCCTTTTTATCATTTACATCAATGACATCCTTAAAATGACTTTAGAAAACTCCCACATAATTGCTTACGCCGATGACACTGCTCTAATTTTTCATGGCGCGGACTGGGAACAAACGTACAGGTTCGCAGAATCAGGATTATTAACCATAACAAAAGCCCTTAACAAAAATCTACTCACTTTAAATTCCAATAAAACCAAATATTTACCCTTTTCAAAATCTGCGAACCCCAGACTTCTCCCCAACCAGTCTCTCCAACTTCATTCCTGCACCAGCCCCAAATTCATTCATTCAACATGTAATTGTCATCACATTGAAACCACTCCCTCAATAAAATATTTAGGAGTTACCCTAGACACCAACCTAAACTTTCACCAACACATAACAGAAGTATCATCAAAAGTAAGAAAACTCATCTTCATAATGAAGAAACTTCGTAACTGCACCCCTCCAAAAATTCTAAGACAAGTATACATGTCTCTGTGCCAATCTGTAATAAATTATAGCATCTCAGTCTGGGGTAGTGCTGCCAAAACTCACCTCATGCAGTTGGAGAGAGCTCAACGTGCACTAATCAAAGTGTCACTGAACAAGCCTTTCCGATTCCCTACGAACGAACTGTATCGGGAGTTTAAAGTACTTCGTGTTCGACAATTATACGTTTTATCAGCTGTAAGCTTAACACACAAGTCGATAGTTTCGCGACCTGATTACAAAGATCTACTAAAGAAAAGAACATTCCGTATCCCACTTCCTGCATACAACACAAAACTAGCCAGACGCAGCCCAGCTTACTCACTCATTCACACCTACAATAATGTTTGTAAAATAAAATCTCTGAAGTACTGTAATATGAATAAATGCAATAAAATAACGAAATCTTGGCTTTACGAACTCTCTTACAGCGATACCGAAGATCTAGTTTAAAACATAAGGATTAACTAAAACTAAAACAAAGGCAAACCTCAACTGAAATCTTTGTAAGAAACAAAATTGGAACAGTTATAATATGTACACTAAATAATATTTTTAATGTTGGTTCCTATGCACGTACTTACACATTAACACACTCACCCATACACACACTCCCACACACACCCATACACACACGCTCCCACACACACTCTCACCCACACACCTTTTCACTCCACAAACACACTCCTTTTTAGTTATCATAATTTTTATACTATACAATATAATTCGCCATATAAAGGGACCTGTATACCGTTTCTGATATCCAAGATACAGGCAATAGCCTAGTTTGGATATCACTGCACTCTGTAAACTAATCCTACTGTTATGATCTTAATATTATCAATGTAATGTTTAAATGTGTTTTTGTTAATAAAGATTTTTAATTTAATTTAATTTTAAATATGTAAAAATTGTTAAACCTATTCTTAGTCAATGACCCACACTAGGTATTGTGTTGTAATTTTCTAGCGTACGATTTCGAATAGGTCCGCTGGACAGCTCCATTGATAAATTCCGGCAAACTCGCGTCGAAGCTCGCCATCCTTCACCCCGCCACCCCCTTTCCCTCTGTGGCCTGCGCCCGCGTCGCAGTTCGCAGTTCGCAGTTCGCACCCCAACGCCGAACGCGTTGCGACAACGGACAAACAGTGCCTAATTGTTAGCGGAAGTGAAAACTTGCTTTTTTTCGTCGCGTTTGTTTACGTTTTTCCTGGTACAATATCATATCAATTCATATCACGGGATTATGTACAGTTTATGCTTCGTGCGTTCTTTTTGAGTGGAGAAAATGCGAGTGCAGCAGTACGTATGTACAGATAATAGTACCCGAGTCCCGAACGCTCGATCGCCAAATGTACGAACCGTCGTGGTAAATGCTTACCAGCAGGCGTTGTCACAAAATGCTAACGTGTAATGTACTAGCGTATTTTTAAGAGGATCCTCGACGTAGTACGAATGTCGAATAACGCTGCGGTTCATGAATTTCTCACAGCGGAGTTTGGAAGTCAGTGGATCGGTCGAGGCGGGCCTGCTGCTTGGCCTCCTCGCTCACCTGATCTCACACCCTTGGACCTCTTTTTGTGGAGTGAAATTAAGTGAACAAAAGTGAGCCGGTTAGTGTCGAACAATAATTAAAACAGCGCATATTGGATGAAGTGAAAAGACAAAAAAACATACCTACTTACTTCTCTCGTTAAAAACAATTTAATAAAACGTGCACGTCTGTGTATTGATAATGGTGGTGGACATTTTGAAGGACAATTTTATTATTGAAATACTTGTAAGGTTAGTTAAGATAATTGTAAATACCAGCTGATTCTAACTTCACACGCCAAAATCGTTTTTTCTTTCAATACAGATTAGGTATTGTAAAAACAGCTGATTCTAATTTCTTAAACACGCCAAAATCGTTTTTTCTTTCAATACAGAGTAGGTATTGTAAAAAACAGCTGGTTCTAACTTCTTAAACACGCCAAAATCGTTTTTTCTTTCAATACAGATTAGGTATTGTAAAAAACAGCTGATTCTAACTTCTTAATTTATACGTCAAAATTCGATTTTGATATTGTTTGTTTTGTAATTGCATACCTACGTACCTATTTAATTTATTGTAAAAAAGTAATTATTCCGGTCCTAAGCCCGGATGAAGTATGAAGGGGAGATTTGAATTTAGGAAATTAAAATAAATAAAGTTAGTAACTACATCTCTTGTTTCATTTTATTGCCCAAGGTTAGATAATACTATCAATGAATAAGTGAATGAACTCTGCAATGTGTCTATGATTTTAGTGAGACTTTCTTAAATAAACAAATGATTATATCTTTGCTATCTATCGATATTATGTAATTCTAACATCATGATCACGATAATAAAGTATTCGCTAACATGTCCTTAAAGTTTTTGTACTGATTTAAAAATAGTGGTGTATATAACGAGAATAGTAATAATACATAGGTACTTAATTATAAACTAGTGCTATAAAATGGGTACTATTGATAATAAGTACATATTTTAAAAATACACATATAATATACATATTATATGTATCTATAATATACATTAACTATACACTACACGTGGAGATCTCTAGTTAATAATATTCTATTTATTAATAAATATTATGATAAGTTTGTATCTGACGGAGTAGCTTAACACGTCCTACTCCCTAAAGCGCGGAGCGCGGTCTGTCGTATCAGCGTTTTCGCTCTCGTATAAAAAATTCGAAAATTCTAGAGAACTTTAAATGAACAGTCATTCAATAATATTTTGTATCTTGTAGAGGCTAGAGCGATAAATCCGATCTGTTCAAAGAGCTGTGTTACAAACAAGTTGGACGTTGACTGTTGAGTGACACTTGTTAAATCAACGTTCAGTCTAGTCATTCAATTAAATGTAGTCATTCAATCGAATGATGACGGTGTCATGGATACTATTTTGCTTTATAATTTGTATAATATTATTATACAATATACATCTTAGGACATCGACGAGCCACGGAAAAAAAGAAGTTAATATAATATAGTTTTCATGTATTTTAATAAGTGTTAACATAATATTGGTATTTATTTATGTACAATCTGTGACCAAATCTGAGTCAATGCAACTCTGGGTAGCATCATCGTAAGAGAATCCATCATCACAACTGAGCAGACGTGGCTTCCCTTGTTGACACGCGATGTAACGTTTGCAGCTTTTGCCTTGTCTAGAAAAAGGTTTAATGGAATTAGATGTGAAATTATTACTTTTACATACCAAAATGTTTTGGCGTACCTATGTATGTAATGTAAATTCATTATATTAAAGTAAAAAACTACCTGAATTTGGAAATTAAGTCCGTAGGTTTTCCGTTTTCATCCATGTCTGGTGCAGGACATGTAAATCCTTGGAATACTGTAATAAGAATATTACGTTTTAGTTTATACTTATTTAATTAGTAGCCATAAAAATTATGAATTACTTTTTATCAATAAGTAGTATAAGTAATAAATACCATCTGGGTTGCAGGAAGGAACGTTAGCTGGCCAATCACATATAGCAGTTACGGAGTTAAATGCGAGGCCAGCTGGACAAGTCATTTCTGTAGCTTTGCCTACTTGACACATAATATACTTTCCGCAATCACCAGAAGGCGATGGGAAGTAACCATATTGTCTAGGGCAATCAGCTGTAGGCTCAGGTACCTCTGAATAAGAAATACAAACATAAAAAATTGTAAACCTTGTTACTTGATGTCAATTGTATGTAAGTCTTAATGTTATACTTACGTTTAGCGAGGTTGGCACCACAATTTACTCGTGAAGGATAATCACACGGATATTCAGGCCACACTGCATTAGGATTGAAATGCAGGCCATCAGGGCATTCAACTTGCATAGCTGTATTGGCCTGTAGAAAAGATTGCATTATAGATTGCATTATAGAGAGAGTTGTATTATAAATTATTTTTATGTAGTATTAAATTTAGTGGTGAATAATTACCTTGCATTCTATGAAGGCATCGCATTGATTAGGTACAGAGAAATAGCCATTTGGTTTTGCGCATTGATAGTCCATTAACTCCGTTAATTGTCCAGAATTAACAGGACGTTTTGGAACGGGTACTATCGTAGGAATTACAATGATTCCTGACGGTTTTGGTGTAGCGATTGTTCTAGAGGGTAATGGAATAGGCTTAGTTGTTGGCATCCAGGGATATGGATGATTGGGAATCGTAGATGGTTTTGTGTATTGAGGCCAACTTGGCTTAGACCAAGATGATACGGGTAGATACCTAGGTCGTACATCAGTCGAACTGGATAAATGTACAGGTTGTGCTTGTTGAATTTGAGGTAAAACAGCTTTTGGCACCGGTTGAGGGGATGGTTCAACTTGCGGAGCTTCATCTTTTGGTTCTAATTGAGGAGATAGTAGAAATTGCGATGCCACAGCTTCGGGTTCTGGTTGAGGTGGTGGTGGAAATTGTGGTGAAGCAGCTGCGGGCTCTGGTTGAGGTGACAATGGAACTTGCGGAGCTACAATTTCTGGCTCAGGTTTAGGAGATGATGGAACTTTTGGTGCAACATCTTCTTGCACAGGTCCAGGAGATGATGGAACTTGAGGTGCTACAACTTCAGGCTCTGGTTGAGGAGATGGTAAAGCTTGCTGTGGCACAGCTTCTGGCTGTACTTCAAACGAGGGTTGAGATGATGCTTGAATTTGAGGAGGTTCAACAACATCTGGCTTTGGTTGATACGAAGATTGCGCTGGCTCCATATCTATTTGGTGTGATGCAGGTGATGGTTGAATTTTACGTGGAACAAATTCTGGCTCTGGCTGAGGCGAAGGTTGCGCTGGCTCTGGTTCTGTTTGATTTTGGTCAAGTATTAGTGCTGGTTGCGATGGAGATGCTGGTTCAGATTCTTGAGGCTGGTACCCTGGCTGGGGCTGAGGTTCTGAACTTGGAGATGGTTGTTCAATTGAAGATTCCTTTGCGAGTTCATCTCCAGGATTTTTATAATTCGAGGGATATACAATTGTAAAACTAGGTTTTGGCGTATTCGGTAAAGAGTGATCACCGGGAAGAACTATGATGGTAGGTTTTTGAGCTGGTGATGCCGTAGAATATTCAGGTGGACTTTGTGTATATGGTCTTGGCCTAAAGAATGTTGGTAATCTTTCGGCTGGTTCAAACGAAGATGGGATCAGTGGGCTACGCGTCGAAGGATATGAATCCCTGGGTTGTGGTTGCTTTGTTATTTCAATTCTAGGTGTAGCAGGTTGTGTTACTGTTGGAGGTAATGTTGTTTGCACAATTGTAGGTGGGTGGTAGACAGGTCTAGGAATATATCGAGGAGGGAATCTTGCAAAGGGGCTTGAATAACTCCAACCAGTATTTTGAGCATTCCCTGTAAAAAAGACCCAGTGGTAAATAACCAAAATATATGACATTTATAGAGTTTAAAACTCACGTATAAAACTTACCGAATGCAAGCAGTGGTAGTAGTGCTAGCAATAATTTAGTTCCTATCATGATAATAAATTATAATCGAACCTATGCAAGGCGCAAAGATTCTCAACTGATTGAAATTGCTTTACGAAATACTATTTTTATATCCCATTTATTATCAAACTTAACCACCATAAGATTATTGATTAATAATTACAGTCATCAGCAAATGACCGATAATACAGAGTATCACTGAAATAGGCCATTAACAAACCGCACACTCACCATAAATTATAATACATACAATTAGCGATAACTTAAGCTCCCGTCCCCGAAGGAAATATTAAATAATGAGCCAATAGTAGTGATTCATTATGAATACCTCGGTGAGAAATTTTTAAAATATATCAAATAATTTGTTTAACGTAAGGCATATTCATTTTAAATCATCATCCTAAATAATGTTTCTTGCAAAAAGTCAAAGCCATTTTTGATTGGTTTACTTAGTTACGAAGGCATTGAATTATGCATATATGTAGTACTTAGTTTGTCGTAGCCGATTAGCTTAATCAGCCAATGCTATTTATTAAACGACCCCGTTTAATTAACTGCCTGAATGATATTTAGCGATTCAATCAAACAGCTACTTACTAACCTTCGTACATTCAAAAATTGAATGCACATTGAATGAATCTTTGCACGCAAATGAGTGACCCGGGTTAGTGAATGACAATATATTATAATAATGATATTTGGAAATTTGAAGTGAATTTTCGTTTTGAAAAGTAGGTAAACGAAAAATACTTAGGGAGCGATTCTTTAAAAAAATATTTTTAAATGATTTAAAATTTAAATCAATTTTACCCATATTTTACCCAAAGCAAAAATCTCGCTATTGTTTTACTTGCCCATTACAGAAAGATTTAAGTGTTAAAATCTATTCAGTACGTTGGTTAAAACCTATATTGACTGAATATCTGCTCTTTAAATCAGGCAATAAAGTTTTTGACTGAGGGTGTCGGTCAATAACCTTATTAACTGATTTTGTCACATAAAATCAGTCAATAAGGATATTAACCGACACCCTTAGTCAATAACCTTAATAACCGTCAATAAGGATATTGACTGGTTCAGGGTTTTGACTGTAACACATATACATATTTAATAAAATATTAACTAGTGATACCAAATACCAATATTAGATTCAATTAATAGGATACTTTTTTTAAGGAATTTTGAGAGGTGGTGAAAAATAAATTCGCAAATATTTAATTAGCTGAGTTGTTATTGAAAAAGTTGTAACGGAGATTTCTAATATATTTTTTTTTAAATTGAATAGAGTAATTACAAAATAGATTTTTTGCTAAAATAAACGCTTGACGACATAATTTTACTATACGTAGTAAAAATCGTAAAAAAAGTAATGTCTTCTTAAATTCACTAAGCACAATATTTTGTGGACTACGCCAGCAAAGCTGTAGGCGGAAAGCTAGTATCTCAATATAGTCATATACATGGTAAGCAATACCCAGTTACTACTTACTATGGTGTAGGTCTTAGAGCATTAAACCAGTAGGTAATGGTGTTAGAGGATGTGGATCATAATATTATATACTTATTCGTTATTTAAACCATGATTCCCTTTATCGTGAAGAGCAGAAGATTGCTAGCAAAGTATGTATGTATTCGTAATCTGAGCATTCCTGTGTCCCAATAATATATTTTTACGTCTTAAATACAGCTAAGTAGTTCCCAATTGTATATTAATTATCTACTTCGTATTTAAATTCGACTTACTTAGGTACTACGTACGTAGGTACTCTCAATCCGTATACGGAAAATAAATTTCATGAAGGGAAAATTTCAAAGTCAGTAAAAGTAAATATTGAGACATACAAACAACGCATATAAAATAATATATGATACATTAATAACTATTTTGGGCTCAATGCTCATATTTAAAAGATAGTAAATTTTAACGATTTAAAGTGATTAAAACTGGAGATGGAGTTGGGAAATGGAATTATTAAAGAGTAAAATACTTACCTATTTTTTTTTAATTTAAAGATACCTAAGTCCTAATTGAATGTTTATGTTAGGCAACCGATATCTTACAAAATACTCTCGTAATGTTTTCTCGTCTGTTTTGGGAAGGTTGACAAAAACTCTTTAATCCAAGATGCAACCTTGTGAACATATTAATTGTTTTTTATTAAATTTTATTTAATCGATTATAAGTCGGTAAAAATGTCAATAAAAAGACCGTTTCATGAAAAATATTTTATTTAGTAAAAGAAACTTGTATAATATTATAATAAATTCTTAATTGACTTATTGCGGTACAGCTTGAGCATTGTCGTTGCAGGCAACCTTGTCAGCGTCTATGCACTCGCCAGAAGCGGGGTCGAAGGCAAACCCACTGTCACAGGACAACAGGCGGGGCTTACCGCTCAGGCAGGAATAGAAAGCGTAGCAGTTGCTCTCAAACCTGTAACATAAATACATTATTATGAAATGTTAAAAGATACGAACGTATGGTCAGTCAACCAAATTTTAAGTAGACATATTCTTACTTGTGGTTGGTTTTAATTGGGTTGCCACTCTCGTCGAAACTAGCCGCGGGGCATTGGTAGCCAAGGTACTCTGGAATAGAATTATTGTAGTAAAATTATAATTAAACAAATAATTGTAGCACGTAAGATGATAATGTAGCTCTACATAGTTGCACCCAATATTGTGAAGCCTTTTATTCTACTCTTTATTTTTTTTATTTTATGCTTTACATTACGAAATAATAGTTTTAATAATATAGATAAAGTAACAAAAAACTTACTCTCAGCGTTGCAGCTAGCCACTAGGTCGGGCCAGTTACAGCGGTTGTTTGAGAAGTCAAAAGCAAGTCCAGTTGAGCAGGTCATCTCATAAGGTTTCCCAGAGATACACATGCGGTATTGACCGCAATCATTGGGCGCAGCAATTGGTGAGGGGAAGTAACCGAATTGATGAGGGCAATCTTTCGTTGCTTGCGCAGGTTCTGGAAAAAACAATTAAAAACTCATTTTAAACTGACGCTCCACTTAATGACAATCATAATGTCGCTTACGCACAATAGCGTGCACAATGAATGGAAGATTATCATGATATTGGAGGAAAAAAGAAATGTGTCGTAAACCTGGCAACGTTTGGGTGCAACTTTTAGAAGTCAACTATTTAAGGTGCTCTATACCTTATACCTCATTCATGCCTTGACGTAATCTCAAGCTTTTGTTTATCTGAAATAACCATAATATTATCTATCAAAGTAATATAATATGAACATACGAATCGCGTAGGTACTCTTGCAAGTTACAGCCGAGGGGTATCCACAGGGATAGTTGGGCCATGCAACTGTCGGGTCGTAGTGGAGACCGTCAGGACATA
Organism: Colias croceus; assembly: GCF_905220415.1. Lineage (NCBI taxonomy): Eukaryota > Metazoa > Arthropoda > Insecta > Lepidoptera > Pieridae > Colias > Colias croceus. The sequence continues at coordinate 5,888,336 of NC_059538.1, forward strand.
GCTTCTGTGATGGCACGTAATCCTAAAAAAAAAATAGGTGTTTAAAGAGAATTTTCATGACCCATGAATTGCATACACAAAAAATCGCACTCTAGTTTTTGAAAACAAGAATAAGTATCACAAGAAAATAATTTCTGAATTAAACTGTAATCGACCCTGAGATTATATTTATTTGATCATTGTGTATAACTCACGGTACATTCCACGTAAGCGTCGCACTGTCCATCTACAGGTAAGTAGCTATTTCTCCGCGCACAAGCGTTGCTTTGAGCACTTTGTGGAGCTGGAGCATCAGCAGCAAAGCCTATGCAAAAGCTCTTTTTAATTACATATTCGTTAAATAATTTGAACTCTTAGGTCATTTTCGATACTTACTTGAAGCTACGAGAATTGTCGCGAGAACGGCGAAAAAATACATTTTTGTTGCTTTCCTAGCTCTACCCACTGTAGAATGTGGCTGATAAATGATAGATATGTCGTTGAAAATTTTTCTTTTATAAGTATTAAAAAGACGTAATTGTTTATTGGCTATAACGTTATTCGTCTGCTTTTTAATGACGATTGTAATTAATGTGATTGTGGTTTTTTTTCTAACGAGAAAATTTTAAATGAAGATATCGACTTCATTGATTAAATTAGGTATGTTCGAAATAGCTCTGTACAGTGTTTATGTAACTAGTAATCAATATTCGTACGGTTATTAGGCTTTATGTAGTGATTCAAACTCAAACTCAAACATTTATTTATTCAATTATAATTCTTTTAGAAGCACTTTCGAATCGTCATTACATACATATTTTTAACATTAACCACAATTGATAGTATCTTATCCTGTTGACGCTGATGTGACGAAGCTGAAATCCGCGCGTCTTTGGTAGATATGCATTTAATAGTAAATTCATATTATGTAAGTATGAATAAGTGCTGTGTTCAATAAATAGTGTGTAGTGTTTAATTAATGTTTAGTTAATACGACTAATACTTTCATTTGAAAAATATAATAATCTATATGTTACAGTCAAAACCCTGAACCAGTCAATAACGTTATTGACCGGTAAAATCAGTTAATAAGGATATTGACTAAGGGCGTCGGTTAATATCCTTATTAACTGATTTTATCTGATTAAACCAGTTAATAACGTTATTGACTAAGGGCATTGGTCAATATCCTTATTAACTGATTTTAAGTCGAGACATCTAGTCAATATAGGTTTTAACCGACGTGCCCAGTCAAAACTCATAAAAAGTTAAGGACGTTAGTGAAATTATACTAGAAAATCATTTAAAAAGGTTCATAAAACTTTTTAAAGTGCAATATTTAAGAGTTTTATGTTTTATTAATTAATTCGGGGTATTGTTTGTAAACTGCAACCGCGCGAGAATACGTGCTCCAAAATATTTTTGAAGATGGCAATTGTGTTTTAATAACAACTAGGTTTCCGCCCGCAGCTTCGCCCGCGCAGTCAAAGAAAAACCGCATAGTTCCCGTTCCCGTGGGATTTCCGGGATTGCGTTAGTTTCTGATTTGATGGAGTGACCTGCAGGTGTACTTCGAAGACTGCTACTGGATCTAATAGACGAGTAGAGCTAGGAATGCCGAGTTTGGGCTCGTTTTGTTAGTTATATCGAGACCTTACCTCCGGACTTGATGGAGTGACCTGCAGGTGTACTTCGAAGACTGCTACTGGAACTATTATACGAGTAGAGCTAGGTGTGCCAAGTTTGGGCTCGTTTTGTTAGTTATGTTGAGACCTTACCTCCGGACTTGATGGAGTAACCTGCAGGTGTACTTCGAAGACTGCTACTGGAACTAATAGACGAGTAGAGCTAGCTGTGCCGAGTTTGGGCTCGTTTTGTTAGTTATGTTGAGACCTTACCTCCGGACTTGATGGAGTGTTCTACAGGTGTACTTCGAAGACTGCTACTGGAACTAATATTCGAGTAGAGCTAGGTGTGCCGAGTTTGGGCTCATTTTGTTAGTTACGTTGAGACCTTACCCCTGACTTGATGGAATGACCTGCAGGTGTACTTCGAAGACTGCTACTGGAACTAATAGACGAGTAGTGCTAGGTGTGCCGAGTTTGGGCTCGTTTTGTTAGTTACGTTAAGACCTTACCTCCGGACTTGATGGAGTGACCTGCAGGTGTACTTCGAAGACTGCTACTGGAACTATTATACGAGTAAAGCTAGGTGTGCCGAGTTTGGGCTCGTTTTGTTAGTTATGTTGAGACCTTACCTCCGGACTTGATGGAGTGACCAGCAGGTACTAAGAAAACGAGCCTAAACTCGGCACACATTGCTCTACTCGTATAATAGTTCCAGTAGCAGTCTTCGAAGTACACCTGCAGGTCACTCCATCATGTCTGGTAAGGTCTCAACATTACTAACAAAACAAGCCAAATCTCGGCACACCTAGCTCTACTCGTCTATTAGTTCGAGTAGCAGTCTTCGCAGTACACCTGCAGGTCATTCCATCAAGTCCGGAGGTAAGGTCTCAACATAACTAACAAAACGAGCCCAAACTCGGCACACCTAGCTCTACTCGTATAATAGTTCCAGTAGCAGTCTTCGAAGTACACCTGCAGGTCACTCCATCAAGTCCGGAGGTAAGATCTCAACATAACTAACCAAACGAGCCCAAACTCGGCACACCTAGCTCTACTCGTATAATAGTTCCAGTAGCAGTCTTCGAAGTACACCTGCAGGTCACTCCATCAAGTCCGGAGGTAAGGTCTCGACATAACTAACAAAACGAGCCCAAACTCGGCATTCCTAGCTCTACTCGTCTATTAGATCCAGTAGCAGTCTTCGAAGTACACCTGCAGGTCACTCCATCAACTCAGAAACTAACGCAATCCCGGAAATCCCACGGGAACGGGAACTATGCGGTTTTTCTTTGACTGCGCGGGCGAAGCTGCGGGCGGAAACCTAGTTGTTATTAAAACACAATTGCCATCTTCAAAAATATTTTGGAGCACGTATTCTCGCGCGGTTGCAGTTTACAAACAATACCCCGAATTAATTAATAAAACATAAAACTCTTAAATATTGCACTTTAAAAAGTTTTATGAACCTTTTTAAATGATTTTCTAGTATAATTTCACTAACGTCCTTAACTTTTTATGAGTTTTGACTGGGCACGTCGGTTAAAACCTATATTGACTAGATGTCTCGACTTAAAATCAGTTAATAAGGATATTGACCGATGCCCTTAGTCAATAACGTTATTAACTGGTTTAATCAGATAAAATCAGTTAATAAGGATATTAACCGACGCCCTTAGTCAATATCCTTATTAACTGATTTTACCGGTCAATAACGTTATTGACTGGTTCAGGGTTTTGACTGTAACATATACATATAATAAATCTGTAGAAGGGTCAATTCTGTACATTGAAAATATTGAAAAAATAAATATCAGGGGGTGTTACTGGATCGATAGGTACCAAACCCAAATATGTGATTAAAAAATTTTTTGTCTGTCTGTCTGTCTGTATGTTCTATCTTAACCAATATATGAAACATTATTTCAATTATTAGAAACACGATAGAACGCGGCCTTTTTGTTGAATTTTATATTTGAGTTTTATAGCATTCAAATGCTTTATAATTAATTAGTTAATATAAAAATTGTTTTTCTAAAATAAAAATTTCAATTTGTTTCTTTTGAGGCTTTATCGAACAATACATTGTCTTCCATTTTCTTCATTGTTTAATATTTTGATATCGCTTTACTTTTTTGGTAGAAGGCTCATAATATAATATTCAATAATAAATAAAACTTATTACAAATGCCAACGTATTTATAATAATGTAGGTTTTAATGTAGGTTTTATATTTCAAACGCTCAGCATGTTGTATGCCTAGAATTCGGAGTCAGAAATACGGTTGGATTCCGCGTAATATTTTAAAACTACACAGAAATAAGAACCCCACTAGGCGTGGCTCCCTCGGCTCGCATCCAACTTATTGTGAACGTACAGCAGCAGGATTTATAGTTTTACATTATGGCTTTTTTTCATATTGACATAAGAAAAATGAGCAATTTTTAAATTAGTAAATTAAGTAGTTTTTAGGAAGTGGTATTCCGGAGACAATAGGTAATGTAAAGGTCTAGAAGCCACTTGAGAGCCAACAAAACGAGTGAGAGAATTCAAAATTAGGTTTTTTCCTATTATCTATTGCTGTCGCGCTATGCCTCAAGCCCGTAGAGCGCGACAGGGAAAACTGCAGCTCGGGCCGAAAATACCTAGGATAATTACGCAAATTCGACGTTCCGTAGTCCCCTGTTTCCTCCTCCAATACTGGACCGATTTAATTACTTTTTTCATAATTTAGTAGAAAAAAGTAAAGGCTATGTTCCTACGTTTTGATTTTTTTATTTAATGTTCAAAAATTAGTTTTATGGAAGACAAAACATAACGGAAAATCTGCCATATTTCTTACGTTTTGAAAGATTCATATATTTTAATAATTAACATATGACAAAAAGGAAAACGTAGGAACATGGCCAAAGTTACCATAGATTAATAGTAAAAAATATATTGCTCTAGTGGCACAATCTAGGGAGGAAACAGGAGAATACGGAAAACAGCTCTTTTGTTTGCTCTTAATGACTCGAATTACCAAATTACACATTTTCAGTTTTATAATTAGTAACTATTACGTATTAATTAGACCAACGAATCATTAATATTAAATAATAAGTGTTTCATATTGTAAAAATAAACAAGGTAATCAACGGTTGCTTTATTAAAAAGTTGAACAACCATTTTGAATTTAAGTAGTACTTTTATCTCTAAGTAGCTAATTTTATCCGGGTATTTGTGGGTGTTAAATAAAGCGTATTAATAAGTAAGATATGGATTAACATTTCAAATAGGTATGCCTATATTATTTTTAAAACACAAAAAAGAAAGATAGGCATATTTTTGTTACTGGAAGTTACTAATAATCTATGCTGAAAGTAAGAAATGATTTAAGGATACAATTATTTTCAAGGGATTAATTTAAAAACATAAGGATACAGATTGATAAAATCTTTTGATTAAAACTTTGACCATAGGTAGGTACTTTTATATTATACATTTTTTATAAGAATCTTAAGAATATAATAATATCTAGAGGCTGTGGTAGAGCCGCTTATTGAATGATTTATGAGAAGTTCGTATTTAGATAATATTTGCAAATGTTTCATTATAACGAAATAAATATGAATAAAACATATATTGGAAAGGAACTATTTATTTATATATTACTAGGTATATTACATTAAAGAAATATCTATTTTGACGCATTAATGAGCTTGATTTGCAGCAATTTGTGGCTGTGCGTTGGAGGCACAAGACACGGTGTCGGCGTCAACGCATTCTCCAGAAGCGGGGTCGAAGGCAAACCCAGAATCGCAAGACAACAGGCGCGGTTTCCCGCCCAAACAAGAATAGAACGCGTAGCAGTTGCCTTGGTAACTGAAAAAAAGAAAATCATGATGTAATTAATTCCCTTCATATGAAGAAATTATTATCCGTTATTATCTTTATCCTCAGACACATGGTTTGGACCGATTTAATTACTTTTTTCATAATTTAGTAGAAACTTTTTTCATAATTTAGGCTATGTTCCTACGTTTTGATTTTTTTTATATAATGTTCAAAAATTAGTTTTATGGAAGACAAAACATAACGGAAAATCTGCCATATTTCTTACGTTTCGAAAGATTCGTATATTTTAATCCATACTAATATTATAAATGCGAAAGTAACTCTGTCTGTCTGTCTGTCTGTTACTCAATCACGCCTAAACTATTGAACCAATTTGCATGAAATTTGGTATGGAGATATTTTGATACCCGAGAAAGGACATAGGCTACCTTTTATTGCGAAATATGTACCACGGGCGAAGCCGGGGCGGACCACTAGTAATTAACTATGGTTATTTTTTGTAGGTTATTTTTTTTTTGGTATGATGAAGTAAAGTGGCTGTTTTACCTGTGGTTTGTTTTAATTGCGTTTCCACTTTCATCAAAACTGGCAGGTGGGCACTGGAATCCGAGGTATTCTGAAAAAAAAAATAGTGGTTAATCAATCAGGATTATTTTCTCAATACTTAAGAATAGAAAGAAAGAAGAAATAGAAAGAAGAAAAATAATAATCAGTACTTGTATTTGCACGGAAAATTCGATATAAAATTCCTTACTTTCTGCGTTACAAGTAGGTACTAGATCGGGCCAATCACAGCGGTCAGATACAAAGTTGAAAGCAAGGCCGACGGGGCACACCATGTCGTAGGGTTTGCCCAGGATACACATGCGGTATTGTCCACAGTCGTTCGGTGCGGCTATCGGAGACGGGAAGTAGCCGTATTGATGTGGGCAATCGGGTGTAGACTTTACAGGCTCTGTTAACAGAAAAAAAAGGAACATTACTCTAGATTTGCAGCTTGCGAAAGAGAAGGTTGCGAAAAAGCTTTCTTCGATAGTATCTTCGATAGAATATTAAAACTATTATGGATAAATACGTACGAATAGCACTGTGATCAGCGCAAGTAACATCGGATGGGTATCCACATGGATAGATTGGCCAAGCCGCTGATGGGTTGTAATGAAGGCCCTCGGGGCACAGCTTTTGAACAGGCACATAATCCTTAAAAGAAACAATCGTTACAATTTTGGTCAATAATAACATTTTAAAATAGGCTTTTATCGTTTGCTTCGTATTATAGTTGAATAATGACTGCTGTGCTAAGTGCTATAATAATTAATAGTAAGCTTTTTCTACTTTTATGGTTACTTACTTTACATTCTATATATGCGTCGCACTGTCCATTTATTTTGATGTATTCATTTCTGCGAATGCAAGTATTTTGGTTTGCAGCGGCCGCTTGTTGCCCGATGGTAGCGTCATCTGCACAACCTAAAACAAAAAAAAAATAATGTGTGCGTGTACTAGGGTACACACGTAAGAAGTGAAACTTCTTTATGACCTTATTTTTCAAAAAATAATTTACTATATGCAACTTTACAGAAATACGTCGAATCACGCTTGGTAGGGATAAGAAAAAGATGGCGCGTAACGGAAAAATGTCACGCGTAACGAAAAAATATTACACTAAATTTTTTTCCAACCCCGATAAAGAAGTTTCACTTCAAAAAACCTTTAGCATATTTCAACATAATATGTAATTGTGCTACTAAAATATCTTATTCCAAATTTTTTCTGACTTACTTATGCCTATGAATGCTGTCGCGACAATGATAATAAGCTTCATCTTAGCCGTTGTGACTTGTGTGTTCGAATGTGATGAACAACTGATGAAAATAATAACTACAGCTTCGTTTTATATTTTAAACGTAATAGTTAGTTTAGCTCATTAATGATCAATGAGGAGATAGGTGCGGTTTTCTGATAAGAGAATGAAAGTTTTTAATGATGTAGGTAATTATATCAATTTTAATAATATGAAATTACATTTTTAATTTTCTAAAAGTTATAATATTGGCAATGCTTAGAGTGCTAGATTTTATAAAGATATAAAATAATAAAAATATCTAATCGTATTTGTCCGTATTTATGCAAAATGGAACCACTCGACAAATTTGCTTTTTTACGTTTCTTGAAGAATACTCATTTAAAAGTGGTCTAAATTCTTATACAAACAAGAACCACATGATTTTTACCTTGGAAACAAGGTATACTAAAAGCAGAAAGGAACCACCAGCAGCAACGAATAATACATATGAAGCAAAACCGAACCACAGCACTACGGGACTGCTTTGTTCAAACAAATAAACGATATTACTATCATGTCATTTTATACAAAACAGATCCGCACATACTTGGTACCATTATATTTCATCGCTTCATTCTTCAGATATTATTTACTATGTAGTCCCCTTTTTCAATGCTAGCAACCACGCACGCCTTTAGATTTTATTTTTTTTTTAATTGAGGGTATTACGACCTGACAAGTATTTGCTTGCTTTGTACGATATTCATTCCTTTTTCGTGCGCCGCAACGTACGGACGTCTTAAATAAGTGCAAGTTTCGTCATGTTGGAGAGAAATTCAAAGGAGAAAATTGATTATTATCGTATGAAGTTTGTGAAGTTGAAGAAAAAACATCGTCGCATAAAACCTATAATATCATCTTCGGAATCCGAAGACGACACAAGTAAGTACTTTGGAGTTTTTAAGTGTCTTTGTTTCGATCTGTAATACGACAAATGAAAGTTTCTTATAACTTACGAAATTGAAGCGTTGAAAAATATTCAAATATTTTTCGTTTATACCTGGAGGTTGTCCGAGATGGCATCACGAAGGTAATCATGATTTCTAGAAGTGAAATAATATTTATATATTACTCAACTTATACCGGGAGGATGTCCGCGATGGCATCACAAAGGTTATGTAATTTTTTACTTTAGAGTACATACTTATGTATCATTAATGTATTGATATACATATTTATACCGGGAGGATGTTCGAGATAGCATCACAAAGGTAATTTAATAGCTCACGATTTCTAGAAGTGAAATAATATTTATATATTACTCAACTTATACCGGGAGGATGTCCGCGATGGCATCACAAAGGTTATGTAATTTTTTACTTTAGAGTACATACTTATGTATCATTAATGTATTGATATACATATTTATACCGGGAGGATGTTCGAGATAGCATCACAAAGGTAATTTAATAGCTCACGATTTCTAGAAGTGAAATAATATTCATATATTACTTAATTTATGCCGGGAGGATGTCCGCGATGGCATCACAAAGGTTATGTAATTTTTTACTTTCGAGTACATACTACATACTTAAATATCATTAATGTATATATATATACATATTTATACCGGGAGGATGTTCGAGATAGCATCACGAAGGTTAAAATCGAAAATTTTTAATAGAATAAGAAATAAAAATAAAAGCCGGGAGGATATCCGCGATGATATCACAATGGTATTGGAAAATTATAAATCTTTATTGGTATATAATTACTTATTTAATAATTATTGCCAGCTTACCAGGAGGCTATTCGAGATAATAGCACGATGGCTTGTTAGTTGAATTTCAACTTATGTAAAAAATAAAATAACCCTAAATCATAATTTTATAAGTACCCTCGATAACAAAACTTTTTGTTACCGGATCCAGATATCCTAGTAACTGATACACCGACAAATTCTTTGCCGGGAATTATGAACAATATGGCTGATCCAGCTGTACTTCAAGCAAATGAACCAGTAACAGTTGATACCACGGCCCCTCAATCGGAGCCTGTCGACTTAGAACCTGATATCTTAGCAGCATTGGGTGAAGCTAATGATGTGATTCCAGATATGTTGAAAAAATTCACGAAAGTCTCGTCAAAATATGGTTGCCGAGCCTTAAGAAAGGGTTGATAGAGGAATCAAGGGAAAGTTTTCTAAAAACTTGTTAGATTCCCGAAAATTGCGTATTGCTCCAGGCTCTTACATAAAATCCGGAGATTCAGGCTGCTACCCTATGCTGAATCCGGTAAATTCTGGGATAAGAAAATGGCGAATTCACAGCAACAATTGGGGGCCGTTATAACAGGCGTTAATAGGGGCTTAAACGTAGTTGGCTTGCGTAGTTACAAAAATAAGATGGAGGCCAATAAGTTTATAAGTATATATGTCGCATATTCTCGGACCTCCATCATCGACAAATTTTTTTGCAAGTTGTCGATCATTCTGAAAGGTATATTAATGCATTGTTTGGAGACAATTTATCTAATAAAAAGCTTCGAAGGTTACAAAGCAAGGTCAATAAATAAAGATAACATCCTCTACACCAACCGAGGTTACAAGAGGAACATACAGAAGACCAACCCCCTATTCGTAGTCAAAGATGACCAGCTCGAGCTAATATTGTGCACCAAAATAACAATAAAAAATTACGTTATTTTACAATTGTTGACGTAAAATTACTAATAATACAACCGTTCTTAAATGGGTTAAAGACGGTGTGGATTTACAATTTTCTAATGAAGTTTTTCAAAATTCAGCGCGTACTCAATTTTGGTCGGGGCAAGAGAAAGCTGACGTGTCTGTGGCAATAAAATATAACCTTATAGACTTGGGAGATATTGATGTTTGAAACCCAGTAAAGGGCAAATATATTTCAAATATATTCTTAGCACATAAATCAAACGGCGGTAAAAAATGCATACTTAATCTTAATAAATTTATATCAAAATATCACTTTAAAATCAAAGATCATAGGACGCAATAGACCTTAAAGAAGCCTACCTTTTAATGCCAATTGAGCCGGTATTTCGCAATTTTTTTTCCGTTTTCATTTTATAAATAACAAAGGTAATAGTGTAAAACTTAAGAGTTTAAGGGTCTTTTCTATTGCGCTAAGAGTGTTTACTAAATTAATGAAGGAAGTTATAGCATTCTTAAGCCGAGGTTTTTAAGTCTGTAATTTACCTCGACGATATTTTATGTATAGGTAAAAATTATACAGAATGCCTAAATAATTTAAACGAGACAATAAAACTATTGTCTTGTTTAGGCTTTGTAATCAATATTGAAAAAACTTCATTGATTCCAAGTCAAAAATTTAAATTCCTTGGGTTTATATATGATTCATGTAACCTAACTTTCTTTGTCTGCTGATAAACGTAAAAACATTGCACATTCAGTTAATAAATTTCCAAAATTACCTATTTGTACAACCCGAGAATTTTCACACTTAATAGGTGTCTTGGTTGCTACCAAGCTGCTGCTTGTCCTGCTATTAAATAGGGTGGCTATAAACTAAGATATTAGAACGTCAAAAATATTTATTTTTAAATCATTATAACAATAATTATGATTCCAAAATTCAGTAATCAAATTATATTCTGTGTGAATTAAATTGGTGGTCACAACAGATATAAAACAAATTTTATGAAATCTCCAAAATTTACATTAGAGATTTTTTCAAATGCCTCAAGGACAGGTTGGGGTGTCGTTTGCAATAATAAACATGTTGTTTTGAGTGCATGGTTCATGGAAAAAAGGTGAAAAAATCTGTCTCATAAATTATTTAGAGCTGCCTTTTTAACTTTAAAAACATTCGCAAATACCTATTCTAATTGTGCAATATTACTGCTGTTAGTGCCTAACATAAATAGAATGGGCGGCATAAAATTTCCCCACCTTAACAAACTAACAAAGCAACTGTGGCAATGATGCGAGCATCGAAACATGGTGGTTCGCGTCTTATATTAATAATAAAGAATAAAGATAATGTCGACACTGACACAGAGCCAAGAAGAATAAATCCTCATATCGAATGTAGTTTATGCAATGAAACATATTAAAGAATTTGGAAGAGCATTTTAGGTACTAATGCTAAATACAGAAAGTAAGTGTCGTGGCATCCCGACCCTGATGCGTCATGTGTCGACGCATTCACCATAAATTAGAATAATATAAATTTTCACGCATTTCTCCATTTACTTTTATTTTGAGATGTTTACAAAAAATAGTTAATGATTAAGCGTGTGGGATACAAATTTTACCGTGGTGGCCTTCGCAGCCTCTCGTCAGAGAGTATCATCAAACATAATATACATATTTGAAAACAGATACGAATCTGACGCATTCTCATCCCAGTCACCTGTCGTGCCCACTGCACCCACATCTTACGCTGGCTGCAGCGAGGCTCTCCGTGAAGCCTTCCTATGGAGAAACACCCCATCGGAAGCTATAGAACTAATGTTGGCATCGCTTTCCAGTAACACTAAGAAGCAATATAACGTAACATATAATTTATGGTGGCAGTTTTGTCTAAATTGGAATATCTCCAATTTTGAGAGTACAGTAGCGGCTGTCATATCATTTTTAACAGAAGAGTTTAACAAACGGGCTTCGTATGGTACTTTGAACTCGCACGTCTGCCTATTTATAATATTAGGAAATAATATCGGGTCAGATGAATGCCTAAATACTCTTGGGAATACTCTTGTGACCCTAAAATTAGTTTTGAACCATATCTCAAGCTGGTTTCCTTATAGAAACGTAAATTTGGAAGAATTGAATAAAAAATTAGTAATTTTATTAGCGCTGTGTACAGCACAGCGCGTGCAGACGTTATCTCTTATAAATATTAATAATATTTATTTCTCAGACAGTGGAGCTAAAATTTTCATTACTTACCTCGTAAAAACTTCGGCTCCAGATAGAGATCAACCTCTTCTTATACTTCCATATTTCAAACAAAATATAAGTATTTGCCCACTACTGTACTGTCTGAATACATCTAGGTATGTCACAAACATTTTAGGAAGGATGAGGAAAATAGGAGGAAAATAAATGAGGTTATTACTTACGTTAACAAAACCGAATAAACCTGCCGCAACTCAAACAATCAGTCGTTGGATCAAAAACGTGTTATCGGAAAATGGTGTAATCATTTCAATATTTAGTTCACATAGCACAAGACACGCTTCAACTTCTGCTGTTTGTGCTAGTGGTGTATATGCGTTGATAATAATATACGTTAAACTGCTGGTTGGACAAAACATTCCAAAACCCTTGCAAGGTTCTATAAACTTAATGTAATTAATGCGAACGAATTTGCATAATCGATTTTACAGAAATAGTATTTAATTATATTTTTGTTAATTTATAAAACAAAATTGATAATATTTACGTTTTATTCTAAACTTGCACCCAAAATGGTTCTTACAAAACTTTTATCTCATAACATCTACATAGTAAATAATATCTGAAGAATGAAGCGATGAAATATAATATATGATCAAACGAACTTCAGAGTGAAGTTCGATCATTATTATATGAATCGCTTCATTCGAAGATATTAACACCCACCACACCCTAACCCAAAGTTTTGTAAGATAATAGGCTCTAAAAATAATGAATATCGTACAAAGCAAGCAAATACTTGTCAGGTCGTAATACCCTCAATTAAAAAAAAAATAAAATCTAAAGGCGTGCGTGGTTGCTAGCATTGAAAAAGGGGACTACATAGTAAATAATATCTTCGAATGAAGCGATTCATATAATAATGATCGAACTTCACTCTGAAGTTCGTTTGATCATATATTATACATTACACATATTTCTATTAATAACAATTATTTTTAATACACAAAATGGAACCAGGTTTCTGTGGTATGGTCATGCGTAAAATAAATTCATAATTTAATTGTAATTTTTTATTGCAAAATAAAACCACAAGCATTCGGTTCTATCATGCATAAATAAATATTGTAAAACATCCTGAAACCCATCATCGCTATACGGTACCAAATGCCTTGACTTGTGCACAATGCAGAATGCTTCTCATCTTTAAGCAACGCATTTCATTACGTCTTAAATAGCTCAAGTGCAAAACTCCAATTTTTAAAGTAAACCGTCGAACATCTGTCAATATAGGTGACATTCAGCGAAGTATTTTGAATACGTGACGGCCGTTTTTTTTCTCCGCGAAGTAAGTTCTATTGTTTTTGTTAATTAGGTACCTTTAAAATTAAATGTGAAAATGTTTAGTTATAAATAAATAATTAAGCAATTGGTAAGAAAAGCATTGGAGACGAACACCGAAGATAATAATGAAGATACAACGGGTAAGTAGTTTTATTTAATGCATATAAGTACTTATTGAATCTATGAGATGCAGGTACGCTTTATCCACTTTTGATTCATTCCCGAATGTGGAGTGATTTTAAAAAGATAGTTCATTAATTAGTAAGTACAAGAGGAATCCTGTGTGGATTTACGTATTTTAACGACCTATTACTAACTAACCTATTACTAAGACTCCGCTGTCCGTCTGTCTGTCTGTCCCTCTGTCTCTGCATGAACTGTGATAGTTAGACAGTCGAAATTTTCATAGATGATGTATTTCTGATGCCGCTGTAACAACAAATACTAAAAAAACATACAATAAACCGTGATTTTTTTGCCGTTTTTATAGATAATGGTACGGAACTCTTCGTTGCGCGAGTCCGACTCGCACTTAGCCAGTTTTTTGTACATGGTGCATGTACCTACAACATACTTAGTCGTCTAGTAGGGACACGGCTTTATAAGAACTAATAATATTTTGCTGTCGCCATATATCTACGTATAAAAGCCACGCGGCTTTATTGTTTTGATTTAAAGCTTTTTTCTTTTTATTACAGAAGATAACGAAGAACCTTATACGTCGATGCCTCTGGAGAAGCTTTCTTCACCTTCAAGCGATATTCAGGCCATATTACATCTCATTCCACAATATGCACAGAGTTTTTATAACAATCTTATAAGTGATGATGCAATAGAAGACCACATATATGGACTAGACACGGTGGATTTCGAAATCCAATTTGAAGATAACGTCGAATAAACGTCCTCTATATGTATTATTTTATATATCTTTTTAATTAAAGCTTTATTACGATATTATAAATACATAGTTTCATTTATATCATTAAATCCCTGGGTTGTGGTTCTTTTTTGTATAAGAGAAAACCTATCAATTGATAAATGTTAAAAGGAACCACATGCACATTTTCTTAATTATCTAGAAAGTTTAAGAGTATTCAGAGCAAATTTATATACACATACTTAAATAAGTAATTTATCAATGAATTTAAATAAAATAAATATTAATTTTACTTCATCTAACAGAGCTGCAAATGTTTTTGTAAATCCTTTGATATCTCAGAAGTGCGTATTTGCTGGGTGGTTCCTTTTTGCTTAAATACGGACATTTAATAAATATTATACATGAGAGCTTTCATGATTAAATATGCTATCAAAACATCCTGCAAAAAAAAAAAGTTTTTCTACTGGAAAAAGTTGTTAGATCCAAGTAATACCAAGTCGTTTATCTTATTTTATCCCTATGAGACCTTCTGTGATCTGTCTCTTAAGTTATTCCGTAAATTATTACCATAACAAAATTAAAAATCTTTAACGTTTTTAATTAACAAAATCGACTTAGCTATCGTTTGGAAAAGTTATACTACATATTCGTTTTGGGGAAAAGTTTCAATCGCTTGGAGCGCAATGTTTTCATACGATGGCCAAGTCGTTCTACCTATTTAAAACGTTAAAGATTTTTAATCCCATATAAGTGTATGGGATTACAAGTTATTCACGCAGTTGGTGTATCTATATCTAGAAATATGGACAAAAAATATAGAATGTTTGATTTTTCCCTTGATTTAGACACTAAACACTAATAATATTCAATTTGAAGATTCTATTCTATTCTATAAATAAAGAAAGTTTGACAAGTTTAAATTGTGAAACTACTGCTTCTTTGAATGAAATAAATATACCTTGTTTATACAATCCCTGCTTAGTTACTGCAAATTCAGTCTTCTGTCTTTATTCACAACAAAGTTATAGGGGGTTGAAAAGGGCCTGTATTGCTTCGAGAAAAGGATGGTTGGCAGTGCTGCTTGTTTTGCTCGACTTGGCGGGGGCACTGCCGTACCCCAGATAAAACGAGAATTGAAAAGTAAAAAAATAAGTATTTGTGATTGTGGGGCAAGAAACAGAAAGCTAAACAGACGTGAAAAACATGTGCCCAATAAATAAAAAGACGTGTGGCACTCGGGGACTGCCGCATAGCATGCCTTCAAGCCACACCTCCGAGCCCGTCAGAGGTGAGCGTGAGGTTTTTTCGTTACGGAATCTCTCGATTCGGTCCCCGCGCTCAAGGCCCGCGATAGAAGCTATGCAATAGTTTAATAAAACAAAAGGGAGGGGAAGGTAGGGATAGGGGATATCCATTTTCCTTTTCCGATATTATTCAAAGAACATAATTTAGATAAGAATATCATATTAAAAAAAATACTATACCTAGTATTTTTAGCTATCGTTGGTCTTAAAAAGCTTTGCTTTTATATGAGAAAAATATTGTCATTCCAACCATTATAAGGGAACCAAGAGAGGACCAATTAGAAAATATTAATCCGACAGACAAACTTTTTAATGATTGGTGGTCAACGTTGTGATATTTATTTATCAATTATTTATTCTAATTTAGTCAAGTATTTTAATGCGGTACGCTTACAGACAATCCGAGTTCAGGAAGTGGGAGGGGGGGAGCTTTTAAGGCTAAAAAATGGTTTCTCTTAAAATCCGACAAAACAAGTCTAACAACTTCTCAAACTCTATATTTTCTCTTTATATCGGCTTTTCGGTTACATTTCAAAAGAAAAAAATTCATCTGATCAAAGTAACGATACGACAGCTAACATTTGACAGCATGTTCATAAACAAAATGATGTCGATAAAAACATTTCAGGTCGTTTGAGAAATTTGCCTGACTTGGTGAAAGCTCATTATCACACTGTTTGTATGCATTTTCTGAGTAAATTTACTATAGTAATGTATATTATATTTTACACTATCAGAAACTAGATATTTCAACAAACAAAAAGCCTTCAAAAAGCCCCCAAACTTTTTGAAAAAAGCTGATATTTTGACGTCAGAATTTTCGATTGAAAATTAGGTTGTTTTTTTGGTATTAAGTTAAAATAAGGCGAAAAAATAAATATTTTCAATCAAATAAATTACAGTGTATTTGGGAAATAAGTAATAAGGTAAGTTTTCACCAAATATCGTAGAAAAAAAAATTTTTTGAAAGAGATATAAATATTGATTAAATAACATGATTATATAACATGATAAATTTTAACCAAAAACCATTGAGATAATATTAATATGGAGCAGACACCACGAACAAAATCTGTGCGCCAAGCGAGGCGGCACGGGGCGCGCGAATGACGGCTAGACAGTCATAGATTATGCGATGTCTTTGTACTTACTTAATATTTATTTTAGGTATAAACTGACTTTACTACGCGGGGCTAACAATATCTGGCATATAATATAGGATGATGTAAATAGTGACGTCATATGGAATAATTTAATTTTTTTCGTGTTTTAGGTTCAGTCAGGGCTATGGGAAGTTTTATTCCTTACAAATTGAGCCTTTTTTAGAAAAAAAATAATTTTTCCCTTTCTTCACGGCCCAGACATGGAAACCTTGAATAGAAAAAATATTAATTACTTATCTCTGAACTAGCGGTCCGCCCCGGCTTCGCCCGTGGCACATATTTCGCAATAAAAAGTAGCCTATGTTCTTTCTCAGGGTCTTAAGATTGTCTGTGCCAAAGGAGAATGCTCATGAAAGTATGGACCACAGTACAGTGTTGCGTCAATGCCAGAGTGGTTTTGGAGGGTTCTTCGATATTCAAAAAATTTTTACCAATTGATTTTTTTGTGATAAAAACAGGGGTTTTCAAGATATTGAGAAAAATGTGAAATAACCTCAAAACTTAAATAACCCCGATTTAGTTAGGTTTATATGTGATTTAGGTAACATTTTATCGTCCAAAGGTTATTTTTCGATTAACATATTTAATCTATGCGTAGAGCTTATGCTTTCAGACAAAGTCTATCTGTTCATCGGCTAGTGTAGGTAGGCACCAGAAATCTTCCGGGACGGATTTCAAGAAAACCTAAATATATACTTAAAAAATGCCAATTGAGTTTTTATTCGGATTACATGTTGTTGTTGCTGTTGTTGTTTGAATCATTTTTTCACTACATATTCGAAGAAAGAAACAAATAAGAAATAACTGGTTACCTACCAAGCTATGTCATAATAATATTTTTTTTATATATACATATTTATATTATTTTACTTCACTATCTTTGTTAAAACAACCTACAGTGTATAAACAATAACTTAAAGAGTGATTTTATGTTAATTGATTTTTTTTTGTAATTCAATGAAAACAATAATCGATATTAATACATTTAGCTATTTACCATAGTAAATGTAATAAGTTACCGCTTGGTTACCGTGGTAACCGGTAATGGACACTAAATCTATAATAACGGATCTAAACAATTACATGTCTTATTAGATTTTACAAAACATTCCCTGTTCAAAATATATTTTCCGATGGTAAGAAGGCCTCTAAATTGCCGAGATTTTTTTTAATAGTATTGTTGTCTTGATGCATGAGAAAAACCAGTACCAAAAATGGGCATTCTCTTTTCATCAAAATCGGTCCAGTAGTTTATGAGCCTATTAATTACAATCAAACAAACAAACAAAGTTTTCCTCTTTATAATATTAGTGCAGATAAATAAATAATAATTCAATTACACGTTCAAGTCAGTAGCTTATACAATATCAATTAAAAACTTGTAATTGATTTTCATATTTCATGATTTCACCTTTTTTCAATTAACAACCAGTCTATGCTTTTCTAAATATGTAAAATTATTATTTTATACTATAAAAATATACGCCAGCAAATATTACTAACAACACTTATTTCATGCCCAATGTCATATCTTAAATTTTTAATCTATGACAAAATGTCGCCCGCCAAAAATTTTGCTCTAACTAAGTTTTAAAAATTATTATCTAGTTACTTACTGATGAAAAGTTATTCCTTTGCACTTTTCCGTATTCTTTGTATTATTTGTGCAATATCGTAACACACACGTAGGCATATTTGATGCGTTTCACTTTAAAACAAATAAAAAATGAGCGTGACGTTCGCGCCAATGAGCGAGCAAGCGACTGAGTGCAGTTACGCCACATGACGTATGTTGAGTGGAACATAAGTGATGTAGGCGGTATCGTCTCCATATTAATATTATCTCAATGCCAAAAACTTGTTTTTTTTTTTTAATTTTTCACCTAAATTTTGAGGTTATGTGAAAAAATTGCGAATACAAAAGTTGTAGAACTTTTCATCTAATATCTAAAAATCTATGAAGAATAAAAAAATAAATTTAGTAAATTACTTAAATAATATCTTACTAAAATAAGATATTTGATGAAACAAAATATCTCTAGATTTTGTTGTACCTTCGAGTATAACTTTTTATTAAATTTTTATTATTAACCATATAATATTATGGGAACGCTGGCTGTTCAAACATATAATTATTTAAAAATATTAATTCATATTTAGTAGGTAACCTACCTATTTTTAAATCAAGGAGTAGGTACGTTAATCGTGTAAAAATAAATAAAGTGTAATTGTATATTTCTTTATTTAACAAATAGCTATTACATCTACATAATATTAATGCTAATATGGGGGAGTAAGAGCTTCGTTATTGCAAGAAACCTTGTCAGCATCTTCACAGCGACCAGAGAAATCGTTGAAAGCAGTTCCAGGGTCGCAAGACAGCAGGCGAGGAAGATCATCACCCGCTTGACACGAGTAGAAGGAGTCACAGCTGCTGGGGAATCTATAATAGTAAAATATTTTATTATAATTTGTTGATAAGAATACCAAAACCTTTATACGCAGCTGGTA
Organism: Colias croceus; assembly: GCF_905220415.1. Classification (NCBI taxonomy): domain Eukaryota; kingdom Metazoa; phylum Arthropoda; class Insecta; order Lepidoptera; family Pieridae; genus Colias; species Colias croceus. The sequence continues at coordinate 5,907,665 of NC_059538.1, forward strand.
GTATTCTGGTACATATTTTAAAGTATATTATGATTGGAAATGTATCGATTTTAGTAAATCCAAGAGGAATTTAGATAGCGAGCAATATGCTCGTGCTTTTATTTGCGACTAGACTATTAATCAATATTGCAGAGAGTTAAAAGTAAATAAAAAATAAACGATAGAAGATGATAGAGACGATAGAGATGCTTAAATCGTAACTACTGTGATTAAGAAAAGTATCTACTCTAATCACTATCACACTATCTAAATGACGAAAACCCGAAAACCAAGTTTGGATGGAATTAATTTATTAAAAGTCTTACTTGTGACTTGTCACGATTGCGTTACCGTCCTCGTCGTAGGTGACAGGAGGGCACTTGAATCCGAGGAAAGCTGGAAATGTTTAGATTTTTAATAATAAGACAGAAATTCAGGTTAATTGTGGAAAGTTAATTGTGGTAAGATCCTCAATTTTTATATAATTAGTATATCAATTTCCTTTGATATAATTAGTATGGGACAGAAATTTATTACCTTCAACGTTGCAAGTAGGCACTAGGTCAGCCCAGTCGCATCGGCTGGTGGCTGGGTTAAAAGCAAGGCCAGTTGGACATTTCATCGCGATGGCTTTTCCATCCATACATAACTGAAATTTTCCGCAATCATTGGATGAAGCCGTAGGAGACGGGAAATATCCATACTGGTGTGGGCACTCAGGTGTTGGATTCGGAGCCTCTGTTGATTTGTAAGAATTTTCAGTATTGCAATGGCATACATACCAGATTATTTATTCTATAATATCTTCTTGTTTATACTTACGAGTTACGCCTGTGCATGTTTCGTCCATTGGATATTCACAAGGATAGTTAGGCCATTTAATATCGGGGTTGTAGTGAAGACCATCGGGACATGACATTTGGACAGCGACATAGTTCTAGATAAGAGAAAGAAGTTATAAATGAGTATTTAACTTCTATATACCATTATTAGATGTGCTAAATATATAAACTTACTTTGCATTCTATGTAAGTATCACATTGGCCATCTTGTTTAATGTAGGCATTTCTATGAATACAATTTTCTGCCGGGGCAACGACGGCCTTTATAGAGTCAGCGCTAATGCCTGAAATATACCATTGTATGTTAAGGATTTGTTCTTACTGGATTACAAAACAAAGATATATTTTATACTTACAAGAAGCAATCCAGACGCTTGTCAAAGCCACGAATAAAAACATTTTGAATTGTCTTTCACCTTCTTTTGATTAGACTTGAAGAAGGCGAATGATGTCAATAGCATGAACAGCTTTGTTTTATAAGAAAGTACTAATTAATTTCCAATATTTTTAGATTTAATACTGGTAATTTTATCTTTACCACCGATAGATGTCTTGTAGTTAATTAGTAATAATTGAGTAACTATTAATTTCGGTAAAAATTGAAACACACATTTTATTGGAATGTTTTAATAATTATAAAAGTCATTAGATTATGTTTGACTGCTGTACAGACATTAGTAACATAGTAACACACTTAACAATATTGTAATACTTAGAGCTGTGCTGTACAGTAACTTAAGAAGTTTATTTACAAAGAAACTACACGAGTTGAGTTAGAAAAATATTTTATTGAGGTATTTCCTGCTATTGTTCTGTTACATTCTCAATCTCTTGTTTTGGTTCGCTTTCATAATTATATTCTTGTTCCTGTAACTCTTCTTTACGGTCATCGTCATAGTTCGGATTAACTGTAGTAAAATCTCCAAGACGAAGTTTCGCGAATTTGTTTTGAGCGGATTGTCGTTGTGTCTCAGCTTTTCTGGAAGTTTCCGCGCGGTTCCTTAATTCAAGAGGGCATGAGGAAACTTCGTCGGCCGCAACGCAAGATTCGCTGAGATCATCAAAAGCGGTATATCCACCGCAAGCGAGGCGACGAGGCCTACCGTCGATACATATGAAGTATTTTTGACAATCTTCTTGGGATCTGTAAATAAAAATCAAATAATAAAGTTCAACAATAAACAAATACCTAACGTATACATATTATTCAAGTCCGTCTTAAAAATGTTTTCGTATATTAAGTTTCTAATTTTAATCGATAAACGCAGCGGTGCATTTATATTGTAAAAAAAAAACTGAACTTTTGTTATTGCACTTTGACCGTAATATGAGGGATAAAAATTGTTTTTTGCAAACTATTTACTGCAGTAATCACATCTGGGTACTAATTAGTAAAGTTTTAAATGACCACTGAGTTACAGCGAATGAGTCTCTTATTATGACCAATCGAATTTTTCCAAAACGATGGATGCAGCATATTATTATAAAATACCTAGATTTAGCTTAATTAATGCACGATAATTATTGATAGCTTTTCACACAAATCTACCGCATAATTTTCGAATTAGCACGAAAACTTGTTATGCTGACAGTTTTGGTATTTCTAATTATAATTACATAACGTCAAGGCCAGCGCTCATCGTTGACATTTAAATAAGTGACGACCGCTGACCGGCGATACTAAAAGGTAATATATTATTATCCTTTAAGGCATAGGTATCTAATACAATAGACAATTTACACTAATATATTAATTATTAATAATAGTAAACATACTGAAGTATTAAATGATATAAAGCTAGGGATTAGTATTTATTTGCATAAAAACGTAACATTGGATCCAAAGCTAGATTCGAATATGGTAATTACCATAATAAGCGCATTAAAATTCATACTGTTAGTGACATTGTACGTCAATAATTCAAGTTTTATTAATTTCATTAATTAATTATTATATATCGATGTGTTTATCATATGAGAGGATATGGCCATAATTATTAAACTACTTAGGGATCGAAGTTTTTTGTCTTCTAATGCCAATAATCACAACATAAAGATCCTTTTAATAATGCATTATGATCTAGGTAATTTAAAATATGGTCTTCAGTCCTAGTGGAAAACGGAAGATGTAACCTTGACTATGTCCATTTTCTTACTAATATAATACAAAAAATTATACCTATAAAATCTGAATCCAGCAGGTGGTCCAAGTTCCTTGGAAATGGGGACCTCAGGACAACGGAATCCAAGGAAAGCTGGAAATAAAATTAACATGGTGTTTATGAAAAGACATAATTACATTAAAAAGTACATTACCTACCTAATTTAAAAATTTACATTTTTAATCCATTATTAGAAAATGTGATAATTTACGAAGTCTATTAAGATTTTTACAAAACATAGTGAAAAATAAATTGAGCTTTACATATTAAATAGAGATAGAGTTGTAGAGTTTGATTTTTTTATATTTTTACGTTAATTTCAATATTAAAACTTACATAGAGTCATCGTATATAAAAATGGGGTTACCTTCAGCATCACAATCGGAAACTAGATCAGGCCATTCACAGCGGTAAGTATCAGAGCTGAAGGCAAGACCCTCAGGGCAATTGAATTCGTAGGCGACTCCGTTCACGCAGTTTTTAAATTTTCCACAGTTACTCCTATCTCCAATTTTGAAGTATCCAAATTGGTGTGGACATTCATCTGTGGGTTGTGCTGGTTCTGAAATAATATGTGTTTGCAAATTATAATCAAATGTATCATACGACTACGACATTTAAACTGTATTGGTGCTACACTTGGTGCTACATGTACCAATATAGCTTTAGGAAAAACTTCTCCAAAACATTTTCAATTTAAGGATATATTTAAAAATCATGTTTAAAAAAAACTTGAGCGTTGTCAAGGGACATCCACATAGAGAGAGACAGACAGAGAACCACGCGCACGCCGCAAGGCTTAACAACTCTATAAAAAAGTGTCGTGACAACTTTTCGTAAGAATTTTTTCCGTCTACACGATAAGGAACTTCGTTCCAATAAAACATTATTAAATTATCCTAAGTAATATATTAGAATATTAGCAATATAAATCCTTCAAAATATTTTTTGAAAATAGAAAACCAAAAAAACTATGGTGTCAAGGTTTTTCTGATTACCAATTTTACAAATAAATAAAAATTCCCCTTGCGAGGACATTTTCTGTAGTAAAAGCAAAAAAAAAATATCGTTATTAGTATAGTTTTTAATTAAATCTACAATAAAATTATATTTCGAATCATAAGAAGGCGCTATGGTTAAAACTATATACCTACTTATACTGTTTACATGAGATAAGATTAAATACTTACGAAGGGCTGATCGTCCAAGACACGGCACGTCAATGGGGTATTGGCAAGGGTAAACATTGAATTTCACATTTGGGTTGTAACGAAGACCATCTGGACACGTCTTTTCCTCTGCGGTGCCATTCTGAAAAAAACAATTGTTATGCAATATGTTTTTGTAAAGAATATTGCATTTTAATGTTAATAGCTGACCCGGCGGAGGTTGCTGTGACAAATCACTTCTCCCTTTAACTTAGGTGCATAGGTATTTCCAGACCAAACGAATATTAATACAATTTCCCAAAGGTCAGACGTTGCGAAGACTTTTGGTTATTATTATATAAAATACATATAAAGATAATGTCTATTACATAAGGTTACTAGTGCATGTGTAGGGCAGGCGGTTTAATACCTATACCATGCATTAACTAGTATTGCGGAAGCTTTACCTTTCTAAAGACTTAAATGTTAAATAAGATAAAGTCAAATACGAAAGACAAATGAAAGTGAAATGTACGATGAGCTGCTATTCGTGCAGCTTCAAATAGAAAATAACGTTCATATCAAAACAAAATCATGTATTTTGGCTATCTAAAAGTAAATCCAAAGATAATCGTTTTTAAATAAAAATTAATCTTATCACCAACAACATGTTAATGAGTGTAAAAATTAGCGCTAGGTCTTTATAGTTGGAATTATCTAATCTTTTTAATTGCCGATTGTTGTAGGTGAAGTTCAAGATTTCAAGAAGATTATAATTATTCAAGATAATTTTTAAATTTTGTCTGGATTATAACTAGACGATAATATTATTAATAAAAAGCACACTTACCAAGCATTCAATGTACCTATCACAGCTTCCAGGAATGGAGTAACGTTCGTTTTTCTCAATACAAGTTTTGCTGCTTAAAGATATTGGCGCAGATTGCTCCTCGTATTGATCAGCTGGTGCCCCACCATTCACGTCACCTTTGTCGGATATTTGTCTTCCTTCAGCAACATCACCGGAATTGGAACCATCTTCGATACCGACGTCGCTTGACTCTCTTAAGTTTGCAGAATCTTGACTAGCATCTCCGATGTCACTTGACTCTCTTAAGTTTGCAGAAGCTTGACTAGCATCTCCGATGTCGCTTGACTCTCTCAAATTCGCAGTATCTTGACTTGCCTCCCCAATGTCACTCGACTCTCTCAAATTCGCAGTATCTTGACTTGCCTCCCCAATGTCACTCGACTCTCTCAAATTCGCAGTATCTTGACTTGCCTCCCCAATGTCACTCGACTCTCTCAAATTCGCAGTATCTTGACTTGCCTCCCCAATGTCACTCGACTCTCTCAAATTCGCAGTATCTTGACTTGCGTCACCGACATCAGCGCTTTCTTGTAGTTCAGCGACATTATCCTGGTTTGCAGCGCCCACATCACCTGCTTCTTGAAGCTTTGCACTACTAAAATCATTGTTTTCCATCGCATCGGCTATATCTTCAATACTGAACTCATCATCCTGATTAGCATTTAATGAATCGTCAGTGAGAATTTGGCCATAAGCTGTTAAAATACAAATTACAATTTATATGTATGTTTTTTATAACTTAGACCATATTTAAGCTTGCGCATAAAACATAAATCGGTAGGCTGCTTATTTTTTTCAGTAATAACACTCACATTATTTTGATGTGCCCTACAAAGATTTCGTGAAAATATAAAACAAGACAAGAAATTAGAATACTCGATAGCAGAAACAAGGTTTGAATAAAGGAGCTCGAATTTAGTTTTCCAAATAAAATCAAGTTCTTTAATATTTATGAGTATTTGTGATCTTTACTTTGATTATTACTTCGCGGTTTTAATGTGCCATTAGGTACCTACTTGTCTAAGTTGTACCCTTTGTAAATTACTATAAACGCTACATCGGTTAGGTAGGTACCTATAGTCACTAACATATTATTTAATTTATTTTGTTCATTTTAAGAATTGTGTTAAAGTTTAGTGAATTCTCAGCCCAAGCTTAATAAATTGGCTTCATAATAACAAAATCAAGGTCCATTAAATAAATTAAGTTTCTTGATTTATGATGACTGACATTGAGGCGTTAATTACTTATTTAAAAAAATGAGCCAGTTTTAAGGTGGAATTTATACGGATATTTGTCGAAGATAGGTCACATTGAATATTAATTTATAATCTTAAAGCAAAGATGACAATTTAATGCTGATTTCGTGCTGTTGTCCTTTAAATTGAACGTTCGGAGGTCAGTTTATATGACTATTGCATTGACTTATAAAATACACAATATGTATTTAGACGGAAGGCACGAGAGAATTTGAAGTATGCAAATGTTTAAAGTGAATTTTAACAATAATTAATTATTAATTTATGTTTATTGTATAGAGAGGAAGCTAGGTACTATTTTTTTTTATAATATAAAGTTCCCAAAATGTTTTCATAAATTGTAATTAAATAGTAACTTGTACATATGGGGATTTATGTAGGTAATTGTTAGGAGTGAGATGTTGTAATGATCTGATAAGGATATAAGTTTATAATAAAAGTTTATTATTTGTCATCGAGCAATAATTATGAACGGCAATAATAATTGCAACATGCTGAATGCAATTATGTTTATGTACTTATCAATGTATGGACATTACAATCAATATAAATTTTATTTACGCATAATGTATTTATTTTAATTATGTTGAATTATTTTATAATAAAAACTATATTAACGTATATATAAAATTGTTATGTATAATTAATTAAATAATAATAAATTCTATACAAATATGAAAACTGAAAAGGACAGTTGAAAAATATTAATTTGGTACTTATAAATTTTTACTATAAGTAGATAAATTATAAATATTGAAAAATTGTTAAAATTATATTATTTCCCTATTTATGAAAGACGTTTGATGATTTCAAAGATAAAAAGCAGAAACTCACCCACGGCGCAGATACACGCCAAAAACACAAACACCCTCATTGTATGAACTGCCTGAAACCACACGTTCGTTCGAGCTTCGCACGACCAATGAATGACCGGTCAGAGGATGAGCATCTTGCGACCTTGGGGACAGACCGCGTTGCGAAAGGTCCCATCTCAACCACGCCTCGTCTTACAACAGGATACGCTAACAAGAAGCACGACTCACGAGGTGAGATGCGAAGGAGCCATGCAACATTTGGTATTTGGAAATCGCAGTAAACATATTTACGATTTACATACATTGCATATTTCACTTGTTATGTATGTTTTGGAAACGCAATGGTGCATTGTTTGACGAGGTAAGCGTCTCTAAATTCGAGATTTTGTCGTGTTTTCGATTTTAGTAGATTGTATAATGTGCTAGCAAAATCGGTGCAATGAAATGATTGTGTAGACTGTAGACTGTTTCGACTCGATGGTGCAATGGTTGATGTACCTACCGCTTCTATTGTTCCAGAATACTCTATAAGTTCGATACTCGTTCATGGGTTGGAAATCGAGTGTCTTGGTGTTCATATAATTATGTATTTTATGTAAATAGTAAATGTGCATACTGTACTAGGACTTTACAAAAACAATACGTTCAATGTTAATTTTGTTCTATACTTTTCCTTACTTTCCATTGCTTTGCTAAGTTTGGTACTAGATGGCGTTGCGTAGTGTAAAATGTGCATTGTTATATTATTATTTATCTATTTATAAAAAGTAAAAGCTTGCTCCTTGCTTGTTCATTCTAATAGGTTGTGTCACTGTGTTTTATTTATTAGTGTGTTATTGTGAAGGTATCTTTTTTGTAAATTATGTAACAGTATGAAACTAGGTACCTAATAAATCATACGAACGAAGAATAGCGTCCGCGAATAACGTTTTAGTTTTAAAGAACTAAGCATACAGACAGACAAATGCGGGAAGCGACTGCTTCATACGTATTGTATGAAGCAGTCGCTTACGTGTCATTGATGTTAAAAGCAATGACTAACCATAATACGTACTTTTAACATTATTCTTCATTCAACCATTGTATTTATGTACAAACATGATACTTTATAAAATACTTAACAAATTACAATGGAGATTGGAATGATAAGACACCTTGATATTCAGGCGCGAGTGCGACCAACATACAGATTTGTATCGCAATTCATTATTTAGTCAATATACCTAGTCAATATACCTACCTAGTCATTGAGTTGTTACATGAAAAATTAATCAGAAAAAATCATGACTAAATATTTGCAGGATATCAAAGAAACGATTGGTAATGCAATTAAAAGCGAAATACGATAGTAATTTATCTTTTTTTTTAACACCTCATCGTTAAAAATCTGATAATCGCGAGTCAGACAATATACTAGCAAACAAGAGTATTCCGTATATTCGTTCTGTTAAAAAACATTCACCAATCCAATTTATGAAAGCCCAAATCCTTGCTTAAGCTTTTATCCTAGATCTATGTATCCTAGGTATCTGTATGAATTCAGTGAAGAAACTGATCCTGCAAAGTTTGCTATGCCAGGACACCTTGGTCATCGCACGCCTCACATCTTCTGTAGAGGGATAAGTTGTTCAGGTAATAAAAAATTGGTCAATCGATTTCGATGTTTTTTTTTTCATAAAATACCTATCTAAATAGAATTTAAAATACGAATATTTAAATGTTGGCAAGATTTAAAAACTAATAATATTAAACAATAAACCTGTTTCAAGTCGTGCTTAGGCTAGTCATACTGCGTACAAAATATGCTAATAAACTATTTAGAATAGTGACTCAGTACAGAGGCTGTTCTCAATAGAATATATATATTACAGTTAAAAGATTGGATACCAATATATTATATTTTAGTGTAGATGGAAAAACCGTTCGGTGGGTATAATGTAATGCACGTAGTTTAGGATAAACTTCCTTATCTCATCTGTTCGTTGAGCCGCTAACTCATTATTCTGCAAGCGAAGCGTCTGGAATGTCAAAGTAATTTGGGATTTCGCGTTATTTGATTTCTCATTTTGTAGGAAGGCACTGGAATTATTTTAGCATATTGTTTCTTTGTTATTTTCTAGGTATATTTTATGTTAATATGTTTTATGACCGCGCTGCGCGCTTAAGTTACCTAAAAGTTTTTTCCTTCACTTTTTATGGTGGACATACAGACATATTATTATTATGTCGCAGGAAAACGACGAAATCATTAAAATTTGCCTGCGAAATATTATCATACCAACAATAAAATTGGAATGTCTGTTTTTAAATGTTGAAATAACAAATTTTTACTCAATGCTTATTAAAATTTTTGTCTGTGTTCCAGCTAATTTCAAGAATCGCTGGACCGATTTTGACAGGAGTTTCACTGACAGATAGCTGGTGTTGTTATAAGAAGTAAATTAGGCTATTTTCTATACCGATATTCCCACAGGAACATTAGGATTAAAAGGAAAAACCTATTCACGCACGCGGGTGAAACCGCAGGGCGCAGCTAGTATGTTAATTTCGGTATAGTTTGTCCACTTTTTGTCCGTATGCAGTTCATTTTCTTTTATTTGTTATGGGTGGCAATAGCTTAGGATATGTAAATCTTGTGTAAATCGTTTAAGTATTGTGAGCTTATCAGGCATTTGCGATTGTTTGGATTATTATTCTTCTGTGTATCTTTTTATCTATTTAATTAAAAATTAAAAAACTGTGCTTCGATTTTTTATGCTGGGTACCTACTATTTTTTAAATGATTCTCGCCTGTGATTCCACAGTGTCAAGTGTGATTCTCACCTTTACCTTCATAGTTACAGACTAAGGATACAAAAATCTAGATTCCTTTCATTGTGCAACATGAACAATTCTATAAATTGTTTATTATCACTGCAGTAAAATGCCAACTTTGAACATGAGAAGTAAACGGTGTGATTTTCCACATTTTATTATTTACTTTCTTGCTATAATATGTTTCGTAAATATTTAGGAAATCTTATTAATATAAGTCATATCAGAAATCCGTCTCCGTTTTTGAGTCTCATACAAATATAATCGAAAATTATAGGTTGGTTTTCAAGTACTGTTTATTACAAAGATGATAACCGTGAATCAAATCAGGAGAGAAACAATGAATCCTTGAAACGAATTACCTACATCAGAAGATGCAGATAAGTTTCAAAAGAACCACCTAGAATCTGATACTTCGTCAGATGTACTTTCTCAAGAAGAACATAAGGACCGAAGTGAATTATCACCAGAACAAGATAATCCTGTCGAGTCTCCAACTCATACTCAAAGCTGCATCGAGACCTACAACGAATTTGCTAGATTTAGGAACTCAAGCCGTCTACCAGACAGCCATAATTATCCACCAGGCCCAACGTATAGACGAGCAAATGAGATATCACGCTCAGCGTTAACTTCATTATAATTTTTCCAGTATGCTTGAAATGCATTTCATAGATGAAGTCATGGAAATTAGAGGATGCATCAAAACTTAAAAGCAATTATATTATGTTGGTTTAATTTACAAATCAATATATTATTATTCCTAAGTCCTTCATGCAGCAGTACAATAATATGTAAATGAAGAAAATAAAATAACCAATAACTTTTGATTTTCTTTATTTCAGATTACAAGGTACCTGTTAAATTTTAATGAAATGTCCCAAATTATGATCACATGATTAAAATTATACATTACTGATAAATACATTTTTATGATCACATTGCAAGACTTTATATGTTGCTTAATCTAAAGAGGCACTTCGCCTAAAGTGAAAACTCACCACATGCATATACCGTTACCAAAACCCAGAGCGTAAAACTAAAGTAAGCATAAATAATTATATTATAAGAAATTGGCATAACGCTAAATCGTAACTAATACGTTCAATCTTAATATGTATTGTTCTAAATTAATGTTCCAATACACAATAAGAGCATTACAAAATGATTTCAAGAAACCGATAGCAAAGAAGAAAAAAGATCTTAAACTAACTTAAATCCTAAGTCGAACGTGGTGAGTTTAAACACTTATACCAGTACCATAAGGCCCATTTTAAATATACAACTTATTTAATAGAATATAATTTTTGAACATGAATACCAAAGTCGATGCTATATTTAATATTTATACATAAAATAGGCATTTTAATGGAAAACGGACTCGCACTTATGACTATATTTTCTAAGCAAAATAGTGACTTATTCGTATTATATTCTACGATTACAATAGCGTATCTATTAATTATTAATATTCATAATATAATAATATACCGTATAAAATGCGTATCAGGAATTTATCATGAAAATTTACGATTGACTTTGTGCATCGCATTATAAAATATCTACAAAATAATTTAGATTTTTCTGAGTTACATATACTGGAATCACATTATGCTATGTAAAGCAAGAACTTAAAAATATTAAGAAATATAATCATTAATTACTATTAAGATTAATAACTTATTCTGTAGTAAAGAAGCACTTAAATATCTCGGTCAAGTTGCTCCTTTACTTAAACAAAATTTAGTAGCGCAAGAGTACTTATTTACAATAGCGATATATAATTTTTTTTCTACTTAGACAAAAAGAAATGACTTAAGGCCTTTAATATATTATATGAATAGCTTAGCAATTCCCTGGACTCGGTTTTGGGCTATCTGAATTTTCAGACCAGCGCATTTATAAATTAGGCAATGTAAGACGTCAATTCAAAAACTAATCATATGAGTAAAGACACGGATTGTTCACTGGATATTGTCTACTTTAAAATCATCGAATTAACAATATGATATGTTTCGTTTCAACTCCTCACCGCATTGTATAAAAGTGTATAAAAGGCAGGCGGAAAATCGCACCCTGTAGTCACAGATTATCTAAAAAAAGTTAACGTGGCTCCACCAAAGCGTTCACACTCTATAATATAATCATTTTAATTCAATTGAATTTAGCATCGTCGTTACGGTAATATGCCGATGCCAAGTTAGTATGTCAAGTATTCGAAGCGGTTCCAATTAGCAACAAAAAATTGGCGACTGAAATGAATTACATCGTTCCACTGCGAAACAATTTAGTTTTTTAGAGCTTAATTTAGAGTGCACATTCATGTATGTTTTAGAATCATTATAGCATTAAATTGTTTTTTATGATTAGTCATTACGCTTTGGGGGATCAACACATCATAGCGTTGTGCATTCAAATTCTAGAGGTACTTTTCGTCTTCAAATATTTTCGTCACAGCGCGCAACCGTTTCTAGTTCCGAAAAGCTTCTTTAACTCGGGCATTATAACGTTTTTTACGAATGCGGACTGCCGGCCCGCTATGGCGTCTCTTTTCGCATTCTTCACGTAATGTTTGATACCGGGCTTGTGTATCAGGAAAGCGTTGTTTAATATCATAAAATCGTAGTCTTTCACACAAAGCACGTAGCCCTGTAAACAAAATAGTGATGATTAATAAGATTAGTACCATTAAAATTAATTTTTATTTTGTTTGGTATGTCAAAAGCTTCAGTATATACCTGGGTCATTTTGTCTTTCTTTCCCTCCCAGCTGAGACGCTCATCATAGTACGGATCTTGATGGGTTCCTATGAAGATTGGTTCCCAATGAACAAATTTTCCTCTGCGTTTTCCCACGTGAAATACATCCATTTCTGAAAATAACAATCAGAATAAGCTTTACGCATGCCTTATCAAAAGGATTACAAGAGCTAGCTGAAATTGAGTGACTCGCGCACACATTAACACAATCTACGACGGCTGATGGAGATCACGCCGGAGTATTGTACTAGATGGCGCCACAGCGACGTGAAAAACTGACGTGACTAAGAAACAACTAGAGGAGACAATTTGTTTATTTTTGATTTGTTGTATTACTTGGATAATATATAAGGATATGGGTGATTAAGTAAAACTAAATCAATGATACTTATATTTTTTTTATTATTTGAAATATGCGGTCGAAAAAAAAACATATTTTAATCGTATTATATACTTTGAAAATTACCTGTGTACTATTATATATATATGCTTCTTCTAGTACTTGCTTAGATGAATTTGGACTTGAAGCAATAACTTCACATTCATGATCAGTTAAATTAGTTTATATGGTATGGTACAAGTAAATTAGTTTGGAGAAATTTTTGCGTTTGTAGTAGTGTATGGTCAGCAAATAAAAAAACAACATTTTATTTTTAGTTTTTATCCTACTAATATTATAAATGCGAAACTTTGTATGGATGTATGGATGTTTGTTACTCTTTCACGTAAAAACTACTGAACCGATTACAATGAAATTTAGCACACATATAGAGGGTTACTTGGATTAACACATAGGATTTTTATCCCGGAAATCCCACGGGAACGGGAACTATGCGGGTTTTCCTTTGCAAACGCGGGCGAAGCCGCGGGCGGAAATCTAGTTATATATATAAATATGGGATTTTAAATTAAACTATATGTGTTTCTCCTCTGAAAAAGATGAGACTTTATTTTAATATTTGCACATTTAACATACGTATAACTTTTACATTAACAATTAACAATATAAAGTTACAACACTTACTTACACACAAATTAAAAACTTCAACAAATATTATAACAATAATAACAAATAATAACAACAATCAACAAATACAAAATTTAACAATTAAACTACGTAATATTTATAACTTTTGAATAAAATGTGTGCTTTATGTTCTAACGGTACCAAACTACCAAGCGACTGACGAAAGACTGCTAACTGGTTTATTTTGGTTTTGTGCGTGTTTCCACTTTCCACTATCAAGTGACGATTTATTTATTTGTTTTGTTTCGTAATTATTATGGTCAAATATTAATAACAAAATAAATTATTATGTACACGATATTTTATTGTTTCATGGTAGTCGCCTTGTCGTTTGCTCAAGGACGTGAAATTGAATGATATATTTTTTTTTTTATTAAGTCAAAACCATTTTCTTTCAAATAAAAACTTGTTTTTATTGAAAACAACAATCAGAGTGTTGCTAGGAATAAGTATAAAATTAAATAGTAATGTTAGGATATCGAAACATTTTTGTATAGGCCGAACCACGGCCGAACGATATAGTGGAAACGCGCTCTAAGATCTGAGTAATATACAGTATACACACAATGAATTAGTTTTATAATACTTTTTAATTTTTAGTGTTTAATTTAAATAGACATTTATAATGTGGTGCTCATTTTTTTGTAATAAAATTATCCTGCTAACGCTATTGTATTTTCGTTGTTTTATTTCAAGTGAACACCCATACAATTTTGTCACGAGCCGCCTCTGAAATATATACTAAATATCACTAAACATAATATCACTAAAATGCTCTTACCTTTTACTACCATATCGTTCAGATTTACGTTTGATTTATAAGAACGTTTTTAGTCCTCTTGACCTATGATATAATATAAAAAAGCTAGGTTATTGCTCTTGACGGGTTTTGTTTTATTTCCCATACTTAATATTAACAAAAGATTACAAAATTACAAATAATTTATCAGTAGTCTGTTTTATAGTAAGGAACATGGATTCTAAAAATAATTTAACAACAAAAACAAACAATTCTGGCGGGAAAAAATCAGGGAAACAAGCGACACGTCCGTCTAGTAACAGGCCTCGGCCGGTAGTGTCGGTACACAGGCGTTCACGCACACATGCGTACGTTTTTGGCTTGGGAATAAGAATTTTCGATTTACTCGAAATCTATTGATTGGACTAAAAAAATAAATCGACATTATTTTAGTATGTTGCTTGTAGAATTATTTGCCGTAAAAACAGAATGATTGCATGTAGTTAAGTATGGTTTTTAAGCATCAAAAGATTCTTTTAGAGGTATCTTTGTGATTTTTTTCTATCGAGTAAAGTAAGTTGTATTGTGTTTTCAGCTCGATATCTAGCTAGTATATATCCTGAAGAATATCATATATTTGTCTGAGATTTTTTACTACAGTTAATCATATACTTTAAAGCATTATAAAACTCGAGTTTTGCCTCGTTTAGCTCTTCTAAGCCCCTTAATCTAAATTTACAATTATCATAAATGGATACTACAAATCGTTCCATAAATTCAAATGTGCAAACATAGACATATTCACATTGAACAAGCGTGAAAGTAATGACTCTTCGAGATTATCAAAACCAATGCAAATCGATCGGTTGCGTCAGAAAATCTTGCGCAAGGCTGCGGTAGCAAAGTTTGCGATTTTGCAAATTAGCGTAAGAATGGAGCCAACCGTCTGGGAACGACGGGCACTGCGGTCGTTGAACCATAATACACAATTAGAATGCCCCATACGCAGTCCACGCCATACTATTTACGGCATAAATAGCTCACGATACCGACAGTGCTGAGATTAATTGCTGTTGTATTGCAATTACACGGGAAACGGTACTAATTGTGTTCCTAGGGACATTATTTTCCATAATTTTCATAATGTAGGGGACATATAACCGCAAATGCATGCACTTGTTAGTATGAGAATTAAGCTCTCGACGAGCGTCGTTGAGTAAGTAATTATTTAAGATTGTTGTAATAAAGTTATATTTAAACATGTATGATATCTATTAAAAATAAGTCCTCTGTGTATTTAATTACACACAATCTAAACAGGTATTTCCGTTGTATATGTTTGCTTATTATTCAAAGGCTTTAAGCGTAATCATGCGCAGTTCCATTTAATGATGTTCGTACGGTAATTAAAAGATAAAAACACTTTAATGTAGGTATAAAAATATGTATTTTGACGTTTATCCTTTACCCGTTTTATCTCATTTATTATCATCATTTAAATGATAATGATAAAATTATGCAGTTTATAGACTCTACAGATATTCTTAACTCGGAGATGCAATGATACTCCATCACCCTACCTGAACCCCCCACCTGATCTTTTCATGAAAAGGTGAACTCGAATAAGCTGAAATACTTGTTCTCTTAAAGTTAAATAACGCCAAATTGCCCAGTCTCTTTGAATATTGGCTGACGTCGCCAAACCTCAAGCAGGAGAAAATTGTTAGTATCAGTTTAATTATGTATTATGGACACAGACCCTGGTTGAAGGCCCGTGTCCCTGCAGTGGGAATGAAATTGGCTGATGGTGAATAAATTTTAATACTAAGGGACATACATTGAAACGGTAAGTGATACATACGATTGGTTTCAGCTGCATTCATCCACTGCTGGCCTTGGGGAATATTGTGACAGTTAGGGCATACGAATTTGTGAAATGGAATGGCAGTTTTGTTGGTCAACATCGCCCGCAGCTCCGTTTTAGTCGATGGCACCTGAAAGTTTTATAATATATTGATTAAGGTTCATAGTTTCCATTTGATTCACGAGTAAATAAGTTACCCATTAATATATAAAACATTTTTGTTGGAATTTGACATATTAAGGTAGGTATGCGACTTTAGCAAGTCCTTAAACATATCAAGAATGTCGTTTGTCGTTTGTTTGTCGTCTGGCCGGGGTCTTCAAACTCCTACGAAAGATAGAGAGAAACAGATCTGATAAATAATTTGAATAAAACTTACTTGAACTTTGGCATCCACTTCAAATATGCTTATCGGAAACACTCTGGGTTTAGTGGACGTGCTCAGTGGCTTAGCATTACGCGCAATCATATTCAAAAATCTTGGAATTAAATTCGGACTAGGATATAGCTCTATATCAGATGGAAGTATGAAGTGTGTTACAGCGGCGTCCCTGGCTATATTTCTCGCAACATTCACTGGATATAACAAATTCTTTTCCTTCATATATGTTGTAGTCACATTATCATATGGAGGCTTTCCGGTACAATTATAAGGTGTTTGTATAAGGACATCTGGATCAGGTATCTGAAAAGAAAATGAAATTTAAAGTTATATTTCCGATAATTTCTGCTATAGTTAGCTCCTTAGTGCTGGATTCTATATCTTAACTGCTAAAGATCGCCGTCCTGCCAGGGTACGGATTACTTATAAGTTATAACCATAAAGATGTATAGATATTATGTTTATTTAATGCTACATTATGTATGTACATAATGTAGCATTAAAACAGATGCATCCAACTACTACAGACTATCATAAATATAACAGGATATCGTCATCCTAAAATTTATAGCTTCATTTCTTGAAATAGACTAGCAGACTGACCTCTTTTTATATGACTCAGCTTCTGTATGTTTAAATAACGTAACTTTTAGTCATCACAGACTAGGTTAAGATAACTTTTTCCTATAAATAAAAAACAATGAACTCGTAATAGACGGGTTCACGTTCTACGTTTTTCATTTACTAGATTTTCTTTGTTATTTATTTTTACCAATATAACCTCTTCACAGATGCATACTAGGCTACGCCTATTGTTATCATCTTCATAAAGAGCCATAGAAAGAAGGTGACACTATTAACAATAAATGTTTCAAGTAACATTGCCAAGATTTCGGAGGCCGATCTAACCTTGGCCTTGTTCGCCAATAACTTTAAAGAAAAGGGTGACTTTGTATTATGGTCGTGTCTTATTTGAGCGAAAAGATCTGTTACATTGCGGTTTTTATTATACTGAAGTGACATCATGAATAACTACTAATTCAATATAAATCATAAATCTCTTCCGCACAAAACAAATGATAATACCAATGTTTAAAAAAGAACTTATTTTCCTGGTTTAAGTATAGACATTTCCACAAATCTTTTTAAACATCTAGTCATTGATAAAAAATTAATGAATGCTGCTAATGTTACACTTGAGACCTTCTCATTGAATGAATGAAGTCACATTACACTTATGACTGCAACGTATGTTATTACCTTATTACACCATATAGCCATTTTAAATTACTAACCTTACTGGGTATATGTTTGTGGGAAAAAAATATGTGAAAGGTGACGAACTGCTTAACGAGCTCGTTACTAAGGCAATCTCGTAAGTATCTGATGCTGTTCACTGTAGGAGTCAGGTCAGCGCCCGGCGCGTGAATAGCCAGACTCACTGGTGCCATCCATCTGTAAGCAATTAAGATTAAAACTAATTAGATATTAGATGACAGGACAAGCTTTATACCTATTTTATAGAGATTTTTTAAAGACTTAAATTGCTGAAAAGTGCTGGATGCGGTTTTATTCATAGGATTTAATTTGTTTTTATGTAAAATATTACTTGGAATGAAGAAAATACCCAGACAATTATTATGATGCTTAAAATATTCGAAAGTAAACATACGATTATTTTTTTGCACTACATATTAAATTACTAGGTACCTACATATTCACGAAATCTATCAACAGTTATCATTTTGGCGGAACCAAAGATTAGATAATAAATACTGCCGAATGTAATATCTTATCGTAAACCAATTTACGAATCCAACCCAAACATTGGCATCGAAATGATGTATCATATGTATTATGATCCTATAGTCTGTCACCCATGTATAATCTACATATTATATCTATACTAATATTATAAAGCTGAAGAGTTTGTTCGTTTGAACGCGCTAATCTCAGGAACTACAGGTCCGACTTGAAAAATGATTTTGGTGTTAGATAGGCTTTATATCATTACGCTAAGACCAACAGGAGCGGAGCTACGCGGGTGAAACCGCAAAGCGCAGAATCATGATGTCCAATGTAAATACATCGTAAAAATTACTACAAGGCTTCGTAGACTGTAAAGTATGCCGTGACTTCAAGATACAATTTTATTTTAATCAATATAATGTTGTCAAGTCTCAGTGGGACCACTCGCGTGACCGGAGACATTTACGCCTGCTGGAGCTCTATCGAACATCAGAGGACTAACTAAGCTCCACTGTGCGACACTGATCGCTAACTAAAGAGCTTCGTTAGGAAAATAGGTTACGTACTAAAATAACCTACTAATTAAGCCGCATTTACGCTATAAAGCTTTTCAGAAAAAAATAGATAATTGTATTGACTGTTGGCGCAATGAAAATTGGAGTTTGGCCAATAAAATAAATGTACTAAACACGCATTCTATGCGGCAAAGAACGCCTCACCGCATAATGGTATACTCGTTTATATAATATTTTAACGATTACAGAAGAAGTAGTAATAATGTCATTATTATTAATGGAATTTTTATATTACTCCTATAAAGAATTACGATAGGAAATCTTTAAATATCAAAGTTAGGAAGCGAGTCACCAGGATAAAACTGTAGATATGCTGTCGAGTGTTAAAGATTGACTGAGTAGAATTGACGGATATAATGAAAATTGAAAACGGTCGTTAGAACCTCTCGCTCTATTTTGTAATAATGTTTGTAACAATATAAAAATTTATCAACTATTTATACCTAAATATATACTTATTTTGCGATTGAATTTAAAATTTTAATTATCTGAGATTTCATTATTTTTTAATGATTTAGATATTGGGTTACAATCAGTAATGAACCTACTTGTGTCGTTTTGTTATAACAAAAATGTTATCAGCATCTTAATTAACAAGCGTTTTGCATTTATTTTAATATAATGAAAATGTGCCATTATTATATATAGTTGATTAACTCTATTATTTGGAAATGTCGGTTCAGAAAAAGCTGACAGAGTTATTGATGGTGCCAATGGCATATACAAATAAGAAATGACTTATTTTAGGTCACGCAGCGTCGTGCAGCTCGAAATTTTATCCTTGACTTTACGTTTTTGGAGCGTGTAACCGATGACACCTGCTAATTATGACTTCATCGAAGCTCAACGAAGTGAATTGACCTATTTTAAATATTCTTTAACGTTTTTAACTGCCATAAAATATTTTAGGAAATACGCGTTATTATATGCAATGTTAGCTTATCCTCCTGAGTCCTGCCTCGTATTACATTTTGAGTATTGTTTAAAAGGATTCAAACTCTATCAATACTTACACTAAGTTGAATCTAATACAAAAATATAAAGAAGGAGCGATATCGCATAAATAATAATTATATTAAGTTAATTAAATATATTTAAAGGGACGTTTCGGAAATATTTGAAGAGCTTTCCATTTAATTGAAAACTAGAGCGCAATCAAAAACTTTGACGAGCAGTTTTTGATTGCGCACTTTTATGTTCTACAAAGTATACAGCATTTCTATTTACTTTGTGTCGTTTAACATTATATTGATTTTGCGTAACGAAGTAAATTGCGTGAACAAATATCAAATGATGGTATTTGAAAAAGTGAGAATTGCTGTCGGCACGATATTTTGCTTTATGTAATATTCATGAAGGTATTCATAATTACGCAATGAATTTGCTTTTGTAATATCATTATGAATCTATGGCATAAAAACAACAATATTAGATTAAAATTATCATATTTTGTTTATCACACAAAGACTTCCGATAACATTATCAAACACAATACAAATCGGATTATCCATTGGATTGACCAATACAATAAATAAGTATTGGATAATCGTGATTTTTATGATTGCCATATCGGCTTCAACGTAATCGCTTACAACGTGTATTAAAAACAGCGGAAGTTTACAGTTCACTGGTAGCGTAGGGTAAATCCATATAACCATAGCCAGTCTCCTCCGTCGAGGTAATTAGTACGCGGAAACAGTAACTAAACGCATAATTTCATTGGCGGTAAATTATGGAGGGTAGACGCGGCGCATGTACCTGTGTTACGGGGGTTCCTAGTCTGGCCAAAGCTGTTAGATCAATAACGCTCGCCTTGTTTGTAAACTTATTTCACACCGAACCAAAACGTCTGTCTGAATGGAGTTGATCATAATAAGTTCACACGACACCGAGTGCGCTGAAGAGCCGTGAGAACTAATATAAGTCAACACAAGGCCACTCACAAAGGGTTTAGTTTGCTTAAGTGTCATAGAGAAATGCATCCTTTGTATGCATTATTGCATACAGGCATGCATGGCTTGACTAGACTTGACTAAGTAATTCTGTTACGTGAATAGTAGGTAAGCGTGCATATTCAATACTAGCTGCTCCGCGCGGTTTCACCCCCGTGGCTCCGCCCCTGTTGGTCGTAGCGTGATGATATATAGCCTATAACCTTCCTCTATAAATGGGCTATCTAACCCTGGAAGAATTTTTCAAATCGGACCAGTAGTTCCCGAGATTAGCGCGTTCAAACAAACAAACAAACAAACAAACTCTTCAGCTTTATAATATTAGTATAGATGGATATTGATGAAACTACAATTTTGGCTTAATATCTTGTTATTATTGAAATTCAGCATGTATATCATACTTTAATTAAAGACATTTAACATGAGAAACACATTTACAAATTTTTAAACTCAATCTAAATCACATTTATAAATAGTTAGAAAGTACTTTATAATTTATATCTTGAAAGGAAACATAAATATATTGTATTCAAAGGTAAATAACAAAGCTCAATATCATTACGCTTAGCATATTAGCGGATATTTACATCCAAATGCGTTTTTTCCAACATCTTTATCAGTGGAAGATTTCACCTAAATCAATATTAAAACATCGCCCGCATTTCGTTATCAACATTTTACACAAGTGAGATTCAAATATTGTCATTGACTTAATTTTGTGGCGCTATAGGTACATATTTACAATCAGAGACAGATAAAAATTTGAGTGGTTTTATCGTCTTCCTTATCATCATGCAATCTTTGCTAATATGTACCTACGTCTGTTTAAATTGTCTGTAAAGGTATTTTGACATTTTTATTAATGCTTCATTTCGAAATACAAATCAAACCGGAATTGTAAACCAAATTTCCATTTATAATGAAAAAATGTTACACTTTTATTGGGTTACATTAATAATATAATATGAATAAAGACAAAGGCTATAATTCTAAATATATAGCATGATACATCCAACATTTTTAATATCTTTCTAATAGGAATAGAATGTGAAAAATTATTGATCACACCGATCCATAATGGAATTAGTGCGACAAGATGATAGATGGGGACCGTCCCCTTCGGCAGCTTGTCGAAGTCTGCGCGTATTGCGCATTTTAGCATTTATTGTCTAGAGTGCGTGTTATTAATATTAATGTCTGCCTCATGCACATGGCTGCAAATTTATCAACAATGGATAGTTTTTATCGTGGAAAATTTGCAGGGATGTTATTCAAATTTTATGAGTTATGTTAGGAAAGTGGACATTAAACAATCTACTGTAATAGTCGGTAACGATCGATATTTTAATGATGTATAAAAAATAGTAACGTTATGCAAGAGCGGGCTCAGTGAAAACATTGTGGAATTACAAATAAAAGAGATAAAAAGAAGCACAAACATTTGTACATGCAATTGTTAGTGACTAAGCCACTTCACACCGAACAATAATGAATTAATGCTTTCAATGCTAATGCTCAAATTATGCTCCATATACGTGACTCGAGAAAGATGCATGCGATAAACATTCCGCTATCACGGCGAGCATCATCATCAAGCACTCTAATAACAAAGCACACGAAAATCAAAATTGCTCCACGGTCGCAGTTAAGCGTGTTCTCACAAACGATAGATTTAATTTTACGTACAAGTGTTCGGCCTACATCTACGACCGCAGTCGCTATGCGGATAACTGTACAGGCATACTGAGATGGTGATTCCGTAATGGGAGACTGCACTTGGCTGCGACTCATCTGGGTTGACCGCAAGGCCACCCCCTGCCCGCGCTCGCACCTGCGACGCTACGTGCGTCTCAAGAGACTGCTAAATATTTATCAATCACGTATTTCCTGTCGTGAAACTTGACTGCTCACTTCACCTGAACTATCCTGCGATTGGCAGAAGTCGAGCCTTATTGCGCAGTCAGGCCGGGCAACTGTGATTAGAATTGATTCAACGAGTTTCAATCAGACATATTACTATGTAGACAACTAGAGACTATAGCTATTTTTCTAGAATATATTTGCTTTATATCCTAATACAACGTATTTTTATACATGTATTGCATAAAACTAATTGCTTGTTAATTGATCCTATACCATGTTTAATTATTATTTATTGTACACGGGACCTTTACTGGTTCTATACGATACGTATAGGTACATATATTTTATTAGGGAACGCAGCAACAACATTCGATATAAAACATATACAATTATATAAAAGTAATTATCTAGCTATTAATAGATTGTAGTTAACAGTTATTCCATCCTGCAGTAAATAAATCATATATGTAATTGAGTCATATACTCTATTATTATGAGTTTAACTTCAGAATATAAAACATAACAGACAAACGGAAATTACCTATCCCAAGACGATCAATAAATTTAAATTGCATAGCATATTTAATTAATTAAAATTTTATAGCAATCCAAGGATGTAACATAAAGGTTGGGATTTTGCAATAAAACAAGTTGGTAATAAGTATAGAAAAGTCTCAGTTTACGACCCATCAACTCTCCGCCAATCTAAATTATAGGATCTATGTATATCTACGCAGAATTTTCTGTGGGCAATATGTGCATGTCTGCTTTCCAATAACTCATTCGATTAGCGAACCGCAGGCAATAAACGTTTTCATAAGTGTAATGGGTTTCCGCATTCTAAAATCAATCAAGTTTCAGGTTAGGTTTCATCATTTGTAATAGAATATCCAACGGTTGGCCCACATCGTGTGCTGTGGGTTCATTAAAATAAAACATACTTCAATTTCGTGGCATCTCACGGCGTCTCATTACTCAATGTCAGAGCTCACGCGAACCGCTCCTTAGTTTTCCCTGGGTGTTATAGGTAAACCAGAATCTGATGGCAATTAGGGAAATCAAAATTTTGAGTGTGCAACCCTAGGGAAAATGGACTGAACGATCTTTATACTGCTTATTTTTTATTTTGTCCTCAATATCATTAGTCACATTACATAAGTGGACAATACTGTACTTAATAATGAGATATCCACTTAATATTATTTAGTTACATACTTACATGTATAATATACAATTATACATATTACTTTTATACTATACTAGCTTACCGCCCGCGGCTGCGCCCGCTTTTTCTTAAACGATTTGAAATTTAAACTATCCTATCTCTCAAGTTGGATCGAACTGCACATAGTGTGCGAATTTCATTATAATCGGTTATGTGGTTTAGGAGTCCATTGAAGACAAACATTGTGACACGAGATTTATATATACATACTAGCTTTCCGCCCGCGGCTTCGCCCGCGTTTTCTAAGAAAAACCCGCATAGTTCCCGTTCCCGAGGGATTTCCGGGATAAAACCTATTCTATCTCTCAAGTTGGATCGAACTGCACATGGCGTGTGAATTTTATTATAATCGGTTAAGTGGTTTAGGAGTCCATTGAGGACAAACATTGTGACACGAGATTTATATATATTAAGATTAAGAAAAGATTTGTATATTCATTACCAGTGTGCCATGTGAAAATATCGATATAATGATAATGTAGATCAAAACTGCTTATAATTTTTTATAAAATAAAATTTAAATAAAATAAAATTATGTTTATTTTCGTCACACATTATAAAATTGACTTGGACAGCTTGGACTTGACGAATAGCCGTATTGGAAACTCCTGTAATAAGTTTTCATAAAATTATATTCTAATAAACAAACAATATTATAGTTACCTACATATAATATTTTTAATATAAAGTATCAAAACGGGTAAGTCAAATTTACAAATAAAATCTTGAAAATTGAAAATTGTGATGTCTTTGACCCTTCTTCATCGAATGTTTTTCTATACACATTATAAACAACACCTCTTGCTTGTGATCGCAGCGGCTTTTTCGACATTTTCGAAGATTTTTTAGACAAAATCCTAAAAATTATTCATCAACTGCAAAAAAGACAAATAATTTGACAACCAATTTGATAGTTGTCAAATAAGTTGCCACATGAAAATCTTTTATTTCTTAAATATAAATATGCCATCAGATTCTGGTAGACCTATACTATCGGATTGTTCATCCATTTCTGTCAATGCCATATGAAATGGCGCAAACACTTTTTATCAATTATACACAAACGAAAAGTAAACAAATGTACTTTTTAGTTTGTGTTCACTTCGTAATCCTCGTTATCGCATCTCTATATTCAATTATTCAAGTTTATGACCGACTGTAACATTAAAGGTTTTGAAGCATTTGTGAGGCCATTATGCTGCAGCGCTATGATAAGCACGGGTTTCGCAATGAATTTTCCAAACTTCTTATTTACACCTTATTAGATTGACTTGTACTACTTTGTTATCTGAATTGATTGAATCATCTCGCATTTATTTCTGCAAGATTATAGCTCTTTGGTTAATAGTATAAAATTTGATGATTTAATATAGAACTAATCGCCAACCATATATTTTTATGCAAATAAATTCACCGCCTATACAATATCATCCTCTTTAGTAGGTAGCTAAAGATCTTTGTTAACCCTCGTATGTGGTCTTCATTCTTCGCCTCAGCTCAATGACTGAATAGAGCATTAGAATCAAGAGCAAATAATGCAGCACGTGGCTATGCCGTGCAGCCATGTTCGAAACAGGTTTAGCCTCTATTGCCACCTCCACGTGGTAGCCATTTAACTAACATGATTAAAATCTTTGTTTGGAAGCTGGTTTTGTATCGGACATCATTTTCGCTCTAAATCTATACTAATATTATAAAGCTGAAGAGTTTGTTTGTTTGTTTGAACGCGCTAATCTCGGGAACTACTGGTCCGATTTGAAAAATTATTTCGGTGTTAGATAGCCCATTTATCGAGGAAGGCTATAGGCTGTACATATATCATCACGCTAAGACCAACAGGAGCGGAGCAATGCGATACCGCGGGAAACAGCTAGTACATGATATGAATGATGTATGTTCATATGCTTCCTAATCTAGTTTAAGAGAAATGAGGACCCACATTTAATGGTCATTGCAAGGTCAATTTGAATATTTAAATTATTCATTTATTTCTCTATCGTTTATATTACAAACCTTAATAAATTGATTTCACTATTACTAATCATCGAATATCACGAGTACTTCATTAAAATATACGCCAGTACATGTTCCATAAAGATATTCTTTCCGGGATTATATAATATTGATGTAATCACTCTTTGTACGAAGAATTTCAATAATCAATAGTACTCGTAAGAGCAGTAATCTAAAATTTATAAGCGCTAAGTACCTACGGTTAGAAACTAGTCATTCATTAATGGATGAATTGGAAGTATCTCCTATTTATTTTTATTTATATATTTCTATATTGATCGATTGATATTCAAATAATAATAAAGTACTAGTATTAATTATTTTACAGACATTAATTATTAACCAACATTCCGATTTCAAATAGAGACTGTGAATATGCCCAACATATCAAAGATTTTTAAAAGTTTTACCGATTTAAATGTGGGTTTGATGTTTATCAAATATTATCATTATAATATCTACTCGTAATTAAGTATTTATTTATTGAGTAACATAGTTTTAACCACGTAAAAGCTTGTTACATAATTATATTTATTTTATTATTACATTGCAGAACGTTTTGTCAGTTGTAGTTACTTATATCACGAATAAATGATGGTGATCTCAAAAGTATTGCATTATTTGATTCAGATTGCATCGTTGAGCGTTTCAAAATAACATCACTTAAGTTGCATCCGACAAAGCTTTGGATTATGAAATCGAAAGCTAGTTGGTATCTTCCTACTCTTAGATACTGTTACTAATGCTGAATTGATCGTTATGTAAACGGAAACAATGGACTATCTAATTATTATGGAAATTTTATAAGTTACATTAATTTTAGTTAAAAATCCAAAACGAAAATCGAGCACAGAAGTTCCTACCTACAGGCTTAATACTAAAATATATTTTATAAGGCCAAGTCGAAATCGCTGCTGTAGGTAATAATTTTCTTATTAATAAGCCTTGTCGAGTTAGGGTTCTGTCGTTAGAAACGATGATTTAAGATACATTTAATAATTTATTTTTGGGTTCTTTTAAAGTTATGCTTAATGGCTTTTTATTGTTTTGATATTGAATTAAATAATTTCCTAGTAGTTTATCAGATAAATTATGCAGATAAATTTGAAAAGAAAATTATGCTTTGCATTACTATAGATACCTATCGATAGATAAAAGAATTTTATATTTTGCCTAAATATAATTTTGCCTAACCTATTACGTTAAATTCTGCCGCACGTTTATATACATTTTAATTCGGTTATTTTTATTCAGTCCTACAACTAAACTGATGATTATTATTAGTATCACATATATGCTATGCTAGAGTACCGATCTATCTACGGCTCTCACAATAGGTCACTCAAGACCATTAATGTTACTGAGTTTTGTTAGGTGAGTGGCAATTGTTGCGCTGAGGCAAAGGTCACATTCTCAAATACCATATACTATAATCCCACTACAATATTTTATTCATCTGTACAATATAAAGACAATAATCTATTATTATTTTATATTCCTATATGAACCAACGGGAAAATAGCGGTATGTCATCGTAATCAATAAATAGTCCGCACAACGCCCATTTTCACTTTTCGTCGCGGAATTATAAGAATGCGTATAATAGAGACCGGTTCGACGAATATAGGTAACTATAGTTATTCGATTAATTCGCCTGCAATCGACCGCATTGACGAGACCGTGCAGAAAATTAATGGCTTCGGCCCGAAACTAATTTACTTAAATGGTGTTGTACGTCGCTTTCATTAGCTTTCTTCGTGTCTTCACATTATTGTGATGAACTATAATAGAACCTGTGACACTATCGCTAATTAATCTGTTATATTGAAAAATAACTAACATTTTCTTTCAATGCATAAAATTTATTTTCAATGTATTATTAAAATAGAATTAGTATTCAAAAATAGCGTGCAAGACCACTCGTTTAGTAGAAGTGAAATAACACACAACAGAAACCTCAAAGTATGATATTGTTTTAATACAATAATAATAGTTAATATTGTATTGGAGTTTATTCAACCGTAAATCCGTTGTATACTTGCGTGCTCAGTGCAGCATTGAAAGGGGGCCGGAGTTGTGCACGCGCATAATTATTATTAATACAAGTTACAACCGGTGAGAGTTTCGGCTTCGTGGCAAATTATACAAGGCTGATACGTTTTCAAATGATCCATTTTATTTACCGAGATTCTGCACCGAAGCAACGATATGAACACTGATTATTATCATTCGAAATTCTACATTGAAATCAATCTATACCGGGTTAACATATTTTTCATTGAAATATGATTCCGCGTTTGTTTTTTTAGATATAGGTACGTATTTAAAAGCATTTTGTTATTTACTACTTTTATATCAATTACTACTTAAATAAAATAACAACTATTGATTCTCAAAAGCAATACCTCACATTCAATCTTTTTAATATTGTAAATATGTTGTATAGTAAGTACTAAGTACCTATTCAATTATTCATACTGTATGGATATACCTAATTAATAACTAGCTATCAACTCGAGTCGCTCTGAAAATTAGTCACATCAACATTCACTTGATTTTTATCGATAAAACATTAATGGTCATTACTCAGTTCTTACAATGTTATTTTTAAAGATAACGGTTATCAACCTGTTAAATAGATGCTTACAAGAAATAACCATTAGCGAGAGCATCTAAAAGTTACAAAGTAGAGAAGCAACAAAATAGTTAACACTCTCGTACGCCTGACGCAAAATCAATAACCTGCAATATGACATTGTTCATAAATCACTTCTGCTTCACTTAAGTTCAGACAGTGTGATATATTACAGTAATGTGTGGAGTTAAATTGGTGTACAACGCAACGTCCGCCGGATTGGTGATATCAATCAACGACCACTCGACTGGCCGTCTATCGCCTCTATACTACAATGAAATAATTAGATAGCTATTCTATGACCATTAGCACGTTCTAATGTTCGACCTTTTGTATGACAGCGTTGGCTTTGTTTATACTTGGTCAGATTTTTAATTCGTAATTAGTGACCCACTATGATTGAAAACAACAATGATGTCTCATAAACTTTATTTTCTAAATTATTGGACAATTTTTGAATAATATGATTATACATATTATATATTCATGTCTCTTCACTAACCAAAAAATTGCGACAAAATTTGACTTTTCCGCTCACAAAACTTTATATTTTTTAAATGAAGGTTCCATAAACCTTTTTTATTGCACCGTTTATAGAGCCAGTGAACAGATTAAGTTGTCACAAGGGCATCGCTACAACTAAAATAGGTGCATCCAAGAATAACATTGAAAATGAATGGTAAATTAACTCGACATTTTTCATCCTATTAATAAAAGCTACAAGTTGGTAACATGATGTGAGAGGACAACCGATCACGGTAATTTATTTTCAATACGACGGTAATTAAGCATGACATTGGGCATGTAAAAGAATCATAATGACGGCAAAAAATTATATATTTGTCTACTACGCTGGACGGTTTGGTCAACAACTCGCTAGATGATAGAGGCAATAAAATTGCGAAATATCCCAGGCAATTGAATATAGTATTACAATTTTAAATCCCGTAGGGCATATAATTCGATAAAGCTTGGTAGTGAATTGGATGTGTTTAAACAAATTAAATTATTTTGCTCTATAAATTAATTGGATTTGAACGAGTTAAATGTATTTTAGGTAGTACAAATGCATCTTAATTATTAGACGAACATTCAACATCACATGTGAAGGATCACAGTTTCATATAATTAAGAAGTCTACATTAAACATAATTTGAAAGTTTTTGATAAATAATCCTTCTAGAGAAGCTACCATGCTTTAGAAGAGTTTAAGTGGACCAACATTTCGAAACTAAATTAGGATCACCTCTGTATGGACTGGATTTAAATGAATTGTTACATACAGTACTCACTATGTTACTACATCATACATGTAGTACGTACGCGCCTACGCATGACTGTTGGCAATTGTATTCTAATAAATTACGAAATATTACATTTATTTAGATATCTACTATCGCACACATGCTTCATGACTCTTTATGGGCCATGTCCTGATAACAGTATAGTAACGATCCTTGTCCATTGAATGTCGTAGGCGAGATATTCCTAGGTACATACATTTGCATAACGTGTTTTATTTTTTCCTATTTTTTCATTATCTTTATAGTTAAATTACTCCAATTAAAAACTCAGTAAAAAAATTACAAAGACTGTCAACAAAACTGGCAGGAGGTAACTCCATCTATTACCGATGTACTAATACGATGAAGATGCCAAATATTTGCATAAATTTTGTAAGAAGTTCTATTCAGCGTTAGAAGCAACACACCACCTAATTAGAAGATTCTTTGAATCACAGTTTGCGGTTGCAGGCGAGTGTTGCAATGGAAACAAAGGCCGGCAATTTACAATCAGATGGCTATGATTCTAAAAGGTGTTATTAAGTGCATCAAGATTATTTGATTCGATGGATACACAAGAAACATAGATTTATAATCCTACTACTAATTCAGCGAAGCTTATTACATAGTTATAACTTTCGTAACTTAGATTAGGTTCATAAATTTCAAATTTGTGAAAAGTCAGGTTATAATAGGTCAAGGAAAGAATAAGCTTAGAATATAAAAGAAGAATGATGACGATATTAAAGGAATCGTGAAGGGTAATGTACCTACATATATGTAAAAGTTGATTACAATTTGCCTCAAATGTACATACCTAGAGCCTTCATCATTTATATCAATCAGCCTTCTCTTTAAATTAGTAAACTAGTTTTCTAATGAATGACATCCATAACCTTTGAAACTAAAAATGTGGTTATATTATACAAGTTTGATGATAAATGTAATGTTTAATATTGAAATAATAAATGTTGACTTCCGCAACTAATTCATTAATTCATTTAAATATAAACAGTTGTGCTTTTAAATATTTAAGAAGAAACATTTAATCAGGTTTATCATGATTAATTAAGATTAATTAAATTTTAAAACTATTTTTATTGACGTCGGTATAATAATGCGGAAACAAATTAATGCTACCAATAAATTTGGACACATCAAGAAGAATGCTCCAGAAAATCTTAATAAATCTAGTATCGTAATTCATTCTTCATTTGGGTTTGATGATACTCGTATGTCTTGCGAAAGATCAGCGACAATGCATTCTCGATACTCATATTAAACGGTTAACCACCTATTGTGGTTGTTCTTCACTGACGTCTGATACCTCACTCGGTGTGTAATTTGAGCCCGATTGTTACACAATTTCACTGTCAACATATGGACGTGTATGCAATTACCGTAATTATCACTTATTGTTTTTTGTTTGAATAACTCGTTGGTGAGTACGTACGTATGTAACGTAAGTGTTGAAAACATTTTTAAATAATATTTACAATAATAATAGGCCTTTTCTTGAATACAACAAAATATCAGCATCTTGGGTTAAGGGAATTCCATGCCCCCGAAGATGGATAGATCGCTTTCTCATTGAAATCCTCCTTTTTTTCAGCAAGAAAATATGCCATACGTGAAATAGAGAACGAAAATATTCACCGCATAATTCAAGCAGAAAAGCTGGTTAAATGTAGTACTTAGTATCGATTTATGTTAATTAGACTGTTTGTCTAGCAATTTATTGTCCCTCATATCACTTTGAATGTCAATACGTACTTTAGTGTTCTAGAAAGAGTTTTGTCAGCTCATAGTATTCTAGTAATAGGTGGCGATAGGTCTTGTTAAAATGTGACCGCTATTCGCATCTTATTTCTAGTTATTTATCACACTATCTTCAGTACTTATAGCGTATGATGTCATTGCACACTTGGAACCACGTCCTGTGATTTATCTATGATCATTACCTACATTATATAGATTTCAGTAATGACGTAAGAATATAATCAGAATTTTAGATTATACTGTTTTAAGCATTATAAAATGACTGAACTAATGGAATAGTAACAGAGAAAATATAAGAGCATTCTGATTATACTTTTAAACATCTTATTAGGAATTTAACAAGAATCCCTTGAGGCCTTGTGATAATATTATGTTGATTTCACTGACCCACTGCAGGCTTATATGATTTCGTACTGACTCCACCTTAATACAGAAATGATGACAAAACTAGTTTATAAGAGGTCAATCATAGTCACGTTGGATGCAATTTTCTTTTACAGAACGTGTGTAAGTCGAACAGCCGGAGTTCCGCGTGTATCATTGATATTAATATAAACCATAGATCTTGTGCTAGCTGGTACCCATTAATCGTATCCGAGATGCATCTAACTTATCATTACCAGCGAGTAATGTTTATTTGATATGCAATCGTCCGATATCCACTCAACATTTACATGAATAGGGAACCGGACTTTCTATTTATTATGTTTACTTTATACTTACTATTTACGAGATCTTCGGTATAAAATAATAGAAAAGAAATCTTTTTGGATCCATTTGCATAAGTAAAAGCAATTTTACGTATAGAAGAATATATCACACGGTTTGATGCATTGCTATTGTTTTTTTGTTTTTATATTATTAAAAAATGGGATTCTATTCTAAACCAGTTTAGTTTAGTTGGCATATATAAAAATCATAATAAAACAAACGCGAGAAACACAGCAGAAAAAAAATAGAGGCCTCTTTGTATTTTTTGTTACATTTCGGACAATTAGATAAAAATGTGCCAAAATAATTTAAAGTCTAGGTAAAAAAAATGCTTCTATTTTAAACAGCATTTGAAAGATCAAGAATACTGCAATTAAAACATTGATTCAAAAGAAATGTAGTTGCTCAAACTATGTAGAAGTGAAAATTTTTGATATGTGGAGCGATTTTACTTTAAACTTGCTTGACAAGATGATCGAAGAAAGTTGTTTGTCTTTTCACATAATATGTATGTTTTGAGATCGGTATATATTTTGTATGATTATATTTTTGCAGCTATTGCATGTTTATAACAATTACGTATTATTTATTCTTCTATCAATAAATTTTCTTTAAAATCTCATAAAGTCTCATTCGCGCTGATCATAAACAGACAGGTACGACTTAATAGAGGTAATATGCCAATTTATTGCATGTATGAAATATCAAATAATAACAGCACTTTGCATACACTTTTGTCTTTTACAACAATAAATGTAAGTCATACGTTGTGAAAACCATTGTTACAATGAAGGTAAGCCAGTCACTAATGATAAAGAATAAGAGAAGTGATATGACGACACATGAAATTAACGAAACTAAAAGTCAGTGTTGGCACATTATTTTTAGCGCCTACAATATTGTATTGGAAATCAATTAAGTGATGACTTACCGTTCTACTAAAGGTTGCACGTTATCGAGGAACTCGTAGCCCGCGTGAGTTGTATATGTGACAGATTCGTGACACAATATGGTACCATGATCTGCTCGAATAAAATTCTTTAGCACCCAAAATTCTCCTCGTTGTTCCGTTCGTGGCAGCATATCTCTATCATTACAACCTAAAAGCGTCCTCAGATACGCTTGCGTCGTCGGCGACAGGTTGTCTTCATCATCAATATCAAGGCTTGATGCGTTAGACGCTTCAGCATCAGGTACAGCACTCATCACTTTTCTTTCTGCTTCTGGTATAGTGGCCGTACTCGATGCAGTTTTATTCGTTGTCGCCATCGTGGATGGCGTCTTTTGAGACGTAGATTCTTCAAAGTTTCTTGCACTAGCACTAGAATCCAACGATCTCGTTTCAGTTTCATTTCGAATATCTTGGTTAATGTATCTATATTCAGCACTTCTCTCCGAACCGTCGACGGTCATGGGAACCCAGACGACACCCGGTGCTGTGTTCCCTGATAGTTGCATAGCCGCGTAAAGGAGCACAGCTATGTTTATCACAATACTCACTCTAAAGATAAAATTACGACGGTTAGCCACCATTTTGTAGCAATTTAGGCACTTGCTCTTACAATACTAGTGTTTGGTTTGTTAGAACGTCCTCCGTCGTCCTCTAGGACGTAGTCTTCTATAAGGTCCTGTGCGTGTCAGCATCACAATTTATTGTGTCATCAGCAGACGTGTGGAGGTAGGCGCCACGGTGGCGCCTCGCACTATTCCAGCTCCTGCAATAAGTAATAACACATTTAATTAACATATCAGTACTCAACGATATCGATACGTGGATAAAAAGTATGATAATAAACCCGTATTCACATTTTTACTGTTGAATATTACTAAAAATATTTAGACATGTCACGCAGGAGCGTGTTAGATCGTTATCTAAAATGTTTTCTAGAGACTTTCATGCGCGCATATTAGAAGACGTAATTAACCCAGTCGCAGATATTTTCATCACACAGGCTTATCCAACATTCCTGCACAGCTCTGCGATTAGCATTTCTTGTCACTCCTTAATTAGCAAGTCTTGTTCTGATCCACGCTTATCAGTGCAAGATCGTTGCTATTCCGATATTATCTCGCTGGAAAGGCGAGGATGGAATAATTAATCTCATACGAAGACTTGAGTAGTTGATGCGACTAGCGATTAATATTAAATGCGTAACTCTTGAAACTATGTACTCTGCTCAATCTTAAGAGATAATGTATAAGACGTGCGGATTAATGCTCTGCAGCAGTATTAAATCATACTGTTATCTCCATAAAAATGTGTCCCTTGGCTCGCGATAAACTTCGCGTTTATCCCGTTGCGATCTATAGCCTAGGTATTGACTTGAACGTATGTCATCCGTACATGGTGTTACCGGAGTACATTTACAATCGAACGTTTTTATATAACTGTTTTCTTATATACGACACTAACGTAGGTACCTATTGCCTTAACACACTATCTTAGATTCTCAACAAGGGAATGTTATGTGAGGACGAAGAGACGTTATAAGACATGTGTTTACATGTTTATTGATATGAGGTGTCTCTGAAAATAAATTACTGAAAGTAAGTAGTTTTATGAAATCTTGAAACCTTATTAAAATATCAAAAAGGTGTACAAAATTGTATAGGACGAAGTACTTAAATCAATTTGGACGAATTATGTTAGAGTTGATTGAATTGTATATTTAATACTGTTATTGTAATAATAGCAATAGCAATTAATATTGCAATAAATGCACTATTTTCCTTCCTATTTCGTTTTCCTTACCATTGATATACGAGGATAATGAACAACTTTATAATCCACGAGACATTACTATTCAATAAAAAAAATTTAATTCGATAACCTTCTTCAAATCACGAGCTCTCTTGAATATTTCCGGAATATACTAATCAAATTAGTGTTTAATCATAGAACATGATATTGTACTTAACTAATTGCTATCTTTAAATAAAATCATCACAAAACTGTGTAAAGGTTGTAATCGTTGATTGGTACATGGTTATTATCATTGCAATTAAGTTATCAAGGATATAGATTCAATTTTAAGATAAATACAAGTTTTTACACCAATATTTAGTTTGCGCACGTCGCATTCATGCTAAAACAACAGTAAAGTACGAGAATCAAGAAGACGCATCGATGCTTAAAGAAGGATAAATGATACATGGTAAATAAATAAACTATGACCCTGAGGGTAAACGCAACCAAGCGTGGAGCTAGCCTAGCTACCGTTGACGATGTAATAGCTCTTAGATAGGGTGACGGCAGACCGGTTAAGTTACGATACTATATTACTTAGTACTAAGTAATTCGCACAAAATGGACACGGATGGCTAGCGGCTGCATAAGAACAACAACTGCACGAAAATACAGATAAAAGTTTAAAGATGATGGAATAAAAAAAGTTGCATACCTCGTGCTTTCTGGACTATTTTTCAGATACATCACAGTCTACTGTCTACTTGTGAGGTAAACAAATACTAGTTTATGATATACCTAAGGCCAGACATTTTTGAAACAATTTTATTATTATATAACATAGTTAGGTACTTTACGTGAAAATTATTTCTTGAATTGAAATAACTCTTAGGTTGTTGTATTGTAGTAGTACCCCATCAAATCATAGGCGTCTATGGACCTTCCGTACTTACTTTGTCACAGTGGTCAGGACAATGGGTCGTAAGTCGTCGACCAAGAATGCCCCTACAGTGAATTTAAGTATTTAGTTTTCTCAGCAACGCAAATATATGTGAACGTTTGCGGTTGACGGCTCGACAATTGAAGTAGCTGTATTGGAAACTGTGGAACGATCGGAATTTCTACCTACGTGACTGTTTCAAATTTCCTTCGCATAACGAACGAACGGCATCTCGATAGTAATTCAAAGAAATAGTAACTTCTATTATGGATAATGCTAGAAACGACTCATTCAAACAACGCAATCTGCAAGTTATTACGTTTCGACGATCGATTTGTATTAACGATGTGCTTGTTCACTGTGTGTACGTATGGAATACGTGATTTATGTCACCGTGTTCATCTCATTATGACGGAATTGCCTCATGTTGATCGTAACCGCTTAGCAGTTAGTGAACACGCGCTGACAATATTCAAGGCACGGTGCCGACCTCCACTAGGGAAAGTGTTTCACTTTAATCACATTACGCTATTTTTGACACACATTCGATATACCAAAACATGTGGATATTTTTACCAAAGTTAGCGAAATGGTGTGATGTTATGCAACTTTTAAATCAAGTATTGTAGGTACATAGATTATTATTTGAGAATATTTGTACCTATTTTGTAATCAATTAGAGTAAACATAATTGAGGTAAACGTTTAAACAAAATAAATCGATACTAAACGCGTATAACTAAAATTGTCGCCCGATAGAAAATAATTGATGAGTGACAAAGTAATTAGACAAAGAATAAAAGACTTTTATTTTCAAGTAGATATTTTGTAGTTATAAAATAATCATCATTTGACTTGACCGGTAGAGAATACTGTTAAATATGCAAGTTTAACAGCCAGCGGAATGTTCAAAATGATTCAAATTATGCAACTAACGTCGCATATGTAATTCTGTTAGACTAGAAAGTGAATTTAATTATGCATTTTTAAGGTATAAGTGGATATTTCCTACAAGATGTTTTGCTTACGTATTATGTCCGTTCAATGCTATCGAAAGTCGTTTAATCAGGAACTTATTTAATGTAAAGTAACAACTCATAATTATTAACTTCTTGTTTCTTTGGATTTGTTGTTGTTACATTTAGATTTTTTGCGTAGTCGTGTAGTTGATTTTAAAATCCATAAAATTTTAAGTTATGATATTGTTACATGTACCTATGGTGATTCATCATATCACAATTGTTTGTGATATGATGGTATCGCGATAACTTAATTAGTACAGACATTATATTTTAGTTGTAATTTGATAAAATCTAATTTCTATTATCTTTTAATGTATTCGGATAGATTTCCGAAAACACAATTAAGGAAGAAAACCGATAAAGTATTTTGTTTGTCTTGTTCGTCTAAGTGCATATTTTATTTTATCAAGATTGGAAAAACAGAACAGAAATTTTAAGAGCTCAGCCAAAATTATTCACGATAACAAAGTAACGTCTTTTCGAAAGGAAAATCACTTAACTGTTTGTAGGAAGAATGAACGTAATTCATTTAGGTATAGGGCGTAATAAACTAGACAGACAAGTCGTCCATTAACAGGAAGCATACGACGCGAGGCGCATACGCAATCACGTAACTAGCCATGTGGAAGCTACGAGTCACGACTCACGACGACCTAGCTTCGTACTTCGCTTGAAGGTAAAAGGTAAAGGTGATGTGCTATATGCGAACATCTTTATAGCAACTCATAATCACCATAAACCATTCTAGAAATGTATTGATAGTAGTAAAGATAAATTGGACATCTGACACCAAGAAATAGTTAAAACTTAAATTTTAAGAACGTCCAAGTCCTTACTGAATACGATATACCTATATGATCACAAAATAATATGATCACTATCATCTGCGTTGTTTCTCACTGGGATGAATTTAAATAGCTGCATAATATCTACTCGTATGTACAGTGCCAGTGATGTAGGAGCTAAATCGAATAATTACAATAGTTGCACGAAAAGGAATACAAGTCACGTTCGCGAGGAACTCCATTGTCTCGCGAAGGATGCGCTTTGTTGATTTATTTTAATAAAACGATTAATGCGAAATACGAGATGTAGACTTTACGTCATAAGTTCAAAGACCTGTCATCTAGTGCTTATAAAAGTGGGTCTAGAGATATGGTATTAAAATCAATCATGTAGTCGTGAGCCATCAATCACTAGGAAAGGTTCCATTACAGAAGCGTTACGACTTCCGACAATTCAGCTTTGATATTTAGCATTCGTCTTTCGACATGGCGTCATAGAAACTGCTATTTGGTGCTATTCAAATAGTCTATCGCTATGTAAAGATTTTCATGTCAAAATGAGCACAAAATATAAAAAATAAGCTGAATGTAGTTGCGGTTTTCAGCAAGGTTAATTTTTTTATGAATTATAATCATTTTTCTAAGCATTTTCCTATAAAACATGCTTACCACCTACGTAAAACACGCACCATTACACTTATACCTTATACACATACAATATACATATATCTACTACGCACGTAAAAATTGAGTAATGATCATTGAGATAATATTAATATGGAGCAGACACCACGAACAAAATCTGTGCGCCAAGAGCGGCGGCGCGGGGCGCGCGAATGACGGCTAGACAGTCATAGATTATGCGATGTCACCGACTCACCGCTATAGAGGCGACACTTTGTTTCATTCTGTCTATTTTATTGGGTGCCACTCCTTACGTGCACGTTGACTTGAAATTTTCTTTGTACTTACTTAATATTTATTTTAGGTATAAACTGACTTTACTACGCGGGGCTAACAATATCTGGCATATAATATAGGATGATGTAAATAGTGACGTCATATGGAATAATTTAATTTTTTTCGTGTTTTAGGTTCAGTCAGGGCTATGGGAAGTTTTATTCCTTACAAATTGAGCCTTTTTTAGAAAAAAAATAATTTTTCCCTTTCTTCACGGCCCAGACATGGAAACCTTGAATAGAAAAAATATTAATTACTTATCTCTGAACTAGCGGTCCGCCCCGGCTTCGCCCGTGGCACATATTTCGCAATAAAAAGTAGCCTATGTTCTTTCTCAGGGTCTTAAGATTGTCTGTGAAAAAGGAGAATGCCCATGAAAGTATGGACCACAGTACAGTGTTGCGTCAATGCCAGAGTGGTTTTGGAGGGTTCTTCGAAATTCAAAAGATTTTTACCAATTGATTTTTTTGTGATAAAAACAGGGGTTTTCAAGATATTGAGAAAAATGTGAAATAACCTCAAAACTTAAATAACCCCGATTTAGTTAGGTTTATGTGTGATTTAGGTAACATTTTATCGTCCAAAGGTTATTTTTCGATTAACATATTTAATCTATGCGTAGAGCTTATGCTTTCAGACAAAGTCTATCTGTTCATCGGCTAGTGTAGGTAGGCACCAGAAATCTTCCGGGACGGATTTCAAGAAAACCTAAATATATACTTAAAAAATTCCAATTGAGTTTTTATTCGGTTTACATGTTGTTGTTGTTGTTGTTGTTTGAATCATTTTTTCACTACATATTCGAAGAAAGAAACAAATAAGAAATAACTGGTTACCTACCAAGCTATGTCATAATAATATTTTTTTTTATATACATATACATATTTATATTATTTTACTTCACTATCTTTGTTAAAACAACCTACAGTGTATAAACAATACCTTAAAGAGTGATTTTATGTTAATTGATTTTTTTTGTAATTCAATGAAAACAATAATCGATATTAATACATTTAGCTATTTACCATAGTAAATGTAATAAGTTACCGCTTGGTTACCGTGGTAACCGGTAATGGACACTAAATCTATAATAACGGATCTAAACAATTACATGTCTTATTAGATTTTACAAAACATTCCCTGTTCAAAATATATTTTCCGATGGTAAGAAGGCCTCTAAATTGCCGAGATTTTTTTTAATAGTATTGTTGTCTTGATGCATGAGAAAAACCAGTACCAAAAATGGGCATTCTCCTTACATCAAAATCGGTCCAGTAGTTTATGAGCCTATTAATTACAATCAAACAAACAAACAAAGTTTTCCTCTTTATTATATTAGTGCAGATAAATAAATAATAATTCAATTATACGTTCAAGTCAGTAGCTTATACAATATCAATTAAAAACTTGATTAAAATCAATTAACAAAAAAAAATAGGTGATTGAGTAATTGATTTTCATATTTCATGATTTCACCTTTTTTCAATTAACAACCAGTCTATGCTTTTCTAAATATGTAAAATTATTATTTTATACTATAAAAATATACGCCAGCAAATATTACTAACAACACTTATTTCATGCCCAATGTCATATCTTAAATTTTTAATCTATGACAAAATGTCGCCCGCCAAAAATTTTGCTCTAACTAAGTTTTAAAAATTATTATCTAGTTACTTACTGATGAAAAGTTATTCCTTTGCACTTTTCCGTATTCTTTGTATTATTTGTGCAATATCGTAACACACACGTAGGCATATTTGATGCGTTTCACTTTAAAACAAATAAAAAATGAGCGTGACGTTCGCGCCAATGAGCGAGCAAGCGACTGAGTGCAGTTACGCCACATGACGTATGTTGAGTGGAACATAAGTGATGTAGGCGGTATCGTCTCCATATTAATATTATCTCAATGGTAATGATGCGGAAATTCAGAAAACAAGTAACAACAACAATTTAAAATAAAATAAATACAAATTTACTCACATTATAGTAAGAAACTGTATGTATGGAAAACTTGTTTTTAAAATTAAAAATACATAAATTAAACTTCATAAGTATGTCATAACAACAAGTCAAACATTAATTGTCAATTACACAATATAGGTAACATAATGAAGTCTTTATTGCAAGCTGAGATTTGGGGGCACGGTAGTGCCCCCGCCAAGACGAGCCAAGCGAACAAGCACGGGCACTACCTACCTTTTCTCGAAGCGCTTCGACGTTTTTTTGAACCCTCATAACTTGGGTTTGGATTATGCTAGATCAACAAATTTTTCGGGATATATTGTCAATAGCGGACTTATTCAACATATTAAGTTTTAATTACATTAG
This sequence comes from Colias croceus, assembly GCF_905220415.1. Lineage (NCBI taxonomy): Eukaryota > Metazoa > Arthropoda > Insecta > Lepidoptera > Pieridae > Colias > Colias croceus. The sequence goes on from NC_059538.1 coordinate 5,948,837, forward strand.
CTTTTATACTTCAGATTTTATTTATATCTAAAAAACGCTAATTTCGTCACTGACTCACTGATGATCATCAAAATTCTTAAGGTATTTCCTAATGTCCTAGAAAGCTGAAATTTTGTATGTAAGCTAGTATTAGCACACAAACAACAAAAAAATTATAAAACTTGTAACTTTCATCCCCCAACCCCTTAAACTAGGGGATGGGAGTTTGTATGAGACCTGTAATTTTAAATTAAATTTTGATGACGCTAGAGGTCTAATCTTTTAATCTAAAACTTGGTTCCCCTAGATATATATATGTATAGGTACTCCTTGTTAAAAAAAAATTAAAACTTTAATCGACATACTTATAAAATTTTGTTACAAACAACTTACAAAAAGAAATGAAATCCCACCAAAAACATTTTCATGTAAAATGTTGCCAAGACGAGCCCATATGACTCGCACTGTCAAAAAGTTATCAGATCTCATGTAGAGCGAAGCTTCTAACACTACACGCCCTAACTCTACAAGGCCTAACTTCACAAACTCTACACCTTAGTCAAAATATGTGGCTTGGCCGTTCGTTACTACAAGAACTATTGTATAACACAAAAGTAATGCACAGTGAATTAATTTTTCACCTTACGCCGATGTGAATGTAGCGAAATGGCCAAGCCACATATTTTGACTAAGGTGTAGAGTTTGTGAAGTTAGGCCTTGTAGAGTTAGGGCGTGTAGTGTTAGAAGCTTCGCTCTACATGAGATCTGATAACTTTTTGACAGTGCGAGTCATATGGGCTCGTCTTGGCAACATTTTACATGAAAATGTTTTTGGTGGGATCAAGCTGATATGAACTGTTTTCATATATTATAATCATAACTAGCGGCCCGTCCCGGCTTCGCACGGGCATTAAACATTACATTTAGATTTGTTAATTTTAACACATTCATAATAATAATAATAATATGACACATATTCATCCCTTTTTGCGTCGAGCTCCTTAAAAAAGAGTAAATAAAAAAAATAAGAATAATTAAATTCAGATATTATTTAATGATTTTTTTGTATTTATGTGTTTTTTTTTTGTATATTTTTGGGGTTTTTTTTCTTTTTTTTTTGATAGATTTTTTTAATTTTTTGTTTTTTTTTCAATTAATTAAGTGAACAATATTTTATATAAATGGGTTTAGTTCTGAAAAGAACTTTTTAAATCGGTTTAGTTACTTACTAAACGAATTATGCGGAGACAAAGTTGCTCGTGCGCGCTAGCTCTTGTGCGAACTGTTTTTTTATCAATCTATACTAATATTATAATGCTGAAGAGTTTGTTTGTTTGTTTGAACGCGCTAATCTCAGGAACTACGGATCCGATTTGAAAAATTCTTTCGGTGATAGATAGCCCATTTATCGAGGAAGGCTATTATCACGCTAAGACCAACAGGAGCGGATCACTGCGGGTAAAACCGCAGGGCACAGCTAGTTATTATATAAAAAGATGGTATCTACATATATCAATACAACATCGATAAATTTTTAATAATTAACTAAAAATTTATGAATGACCTTTGAAGATGACAATAACACGCTTAATAGGAGTTGATGAAATTATTTAATTTTTAAATAGTTTTAACAACAGTTTTAAGCTAGTTTATAATTAACCGAACCGTCTTTTCTACATGTCTGTTGTTCTGATCGACCATAGAGCAGAGTTGCATTTTATCGAGTTTTAGTTACGAATGTTATAGTGGGTATAATATGTTGTTATAGTATGTTATACTTAAGAATGTTATAGTGAGTATAATTTATACTTTATACATATTTTGATCATTTTGATTATAGAAAGTATGTAAAATTGTGTTGGGCTTTGTACATATTGTGAAGTAAATATAAGAATTTGAATGAAATTAAAAAATGATTGTATCTAACGAGCAAATTAACAGGTTTGATTTGATTTAAAAAAAATATATAAAATTTTAACTTTTCATTCCCACCGTTCCCACCACTGAATCCAATAAAATATCTGTGTAAATGTAGAGGTATGCCAAGGATAAGCCATTTTGGTTTGGAAACTGGAAGTCATTTCATCTGAAATTATCATGATTAATTTAATTGGAAAGGGAAATAGGAGTAATTTTAATTATTTTTAAATTGTAAATTAATCGTCATTACACAATTACACATTGTATCTTATTCAAAAAGTGAAATATTTACCGGCATATTATTTATATGTAATTAGGTACACATCACAAACTGCAACGCCGACAGTGCATGTAGCTTGTTATAACTTACAAGTATAATTCGCCATAAATACTATAAACTTATAAAATCCAACCTTTTATTTTAATAATATTATTAAAATTCACGCTTTTTTTATGAACGAAACGTTATATTAACTGTAATTTAAAAATAAATTCCTTGAACCACGACCGAAAGGTACAACGTACTTTCCTGGTACCACTGGGAGTTTATGCGAATTCAAAACATTATTTAAAATTTAATAGTTATTTGTGGTAATGAAACAATTAGAGGGCATATAATTACAAAATTTGACTGAGGCAAAAACGCACCATTTACAATATAAAAACAATAAAACATTCAGTCTTTTATAAAGGCTTGTCCGCCTCGTCCGGTCACCCACGCTGGTACAATATGATACAATAGGTTATGTTTATTTTAAACCTCGTGATAACCAGATGGATGAACAGAAGATGAACAATTAAAACAATTATTATAATTTGCATAGCATGTTCCATACAACTACATGGCAAGTTATAGTTGTTTGTAATATTTTTATAGTTGTCTATCATGATTTGTCACAAAGTTAGTTTGTTAGTATTTTCAATAAATTGTGCCTTCGAATTCGGATTGTGTTTATACGTACATACATATTTGTAATTTTTACTATTAATGCAAATTAATAAACGTAATGTTTACCTACAACTAAATGTTTCTAACTCTGTTAAATTATTATAATGAGAGCTGCCTCCTAAGTCCCACCTACTGACCAAACAACTGAAATTTTATTGTAAGTATCTAAAACGTATTTGACCCAAATACATTTCGAGGAATGAATAAGATACGGGAGAAGTGCCTATTCATAGATAGACTTTGAGGTTCAGAGAACAATGTCAGACCAGAGACAAAAAATAACCTTGAAAGTGCGCTTGAAACAGTTTAAAGACGATTTAGATTATCACCGCCATAATCGCTATTCTTGCGTGTCGGCGTAATAAAAGTAATGGTCAGGTTGATGCTTAAGTAAATTTTGGAGCATTTCCACTTAAAAACCATGAAATGCATACTTTCGATGTGGGTCCGTAACCTTAGGCAATGTCAAAAACATAGACTAGTGAACGGGACAAAAGTTTTTTTAAAACAGAAAGCGTGTGCCAGTTAATAAAGGTCGCAGGCGCAATTTATCTCCACACTGCAATCTGGTCGTCTGTTAGTGCAACTGGGTTTATACACTATCATTATATTTGAGTAAATATTATAGTGTTTGAAGAATATTGTTTTTTATGTATATTATAAATAAATTAAGTATAAGTTTAAATATCGTAAAATTACACATATTACCAATTTGATACAAGATTGTTACTTTCCAAATAAACAGTGTTGATAGAGTTTAATACTCGTAAATTAATAAGAAAATGTGTGACGATTAAATCGATTTTAAAATGATTACAAGTAGGTAGTACTAAACCGTTTATGCGCAATACATTTATGATTTATTTAACTTGCTTTAATCATAAAACTTTTGTTAGCGTTGATATTGTTGGCATTACGATACTGGAATAATTTTGATAGCTATTACATCTGTGCTATTACTGAGATCTTTCAAGCTTCGGATGTGTTTTTTCTGATGATTATTACGTTAAAACAATATAAATTATGATTGGATTCGTGTTGTTGGCGCGGGTTTTTTCGTAACTCGCAGTGGGTCTGGCACTTCCTGTAAGAAGCATCAATTTGCCGTGATATCGCTTCAAACGAACTGGGGCCGACGACCTTCAAGACTGAGTCATTTTTACCATCATTCAAAATTCTCAGAATCCAAACAAAAGATAATAAATAGGAGAGCGGCTGGCCATTTTCTTAACGTTTGAATTAATACCTCCGTGTACTTTACAACTAATTAATGTTTAATTAATTTTCAATATGAATCTAAACTTTCGGAACCGCGTTACCTCAAACATTGAATTATTTTCGAGCGAAGAAAACCGCATAAACCACAGATAATATGTATGAACATATAAACTTGATCGTACCTAAAATTAACATCAACGATGTATCTGTCATGGGATACAAGTGTTGTTGTTTTGTTGAAGCTAAAAATAAACGACCTTAGTGAAATATTAAGCAAATTATAAATGACGGTTCCATGAAATCAAGTGAACGGTGGCTTATTGTAATTTGATACGATGCTTGTTGCCTTGCCTACTGGATCTCGTTCAATATCAGACTCATTGAGTCTGTAATTGATATAGCACTTGTACAATACATTTATATGTCACCAATTAAATGAAATCATCTAACAAAGCCAAACAAATTATGCCATGACTCTCAAACTATATGAAACGTATTTTCGCATTCATTGTGTTAAATTTCATTTCTATCGTGTAGTACCAAATGTCCCAGTTATGTCGATTGAAAATGGATGCTCAATAAATAATAGCATCGTAAAATTGTATTAATTCCGCATACAAGGCTCGTTGAGCGTTCGATACATGACAACACTGAAACTTAATACAACGTTGCAATATTTATTGTAACATGCGTCGAATGCACAATGTGCATGATACAAAATAATGTGAGGGCAATTGTGTCAATTGAAACACATTTACAACGAAATCCATGCTAATGTTGCCAAGGACATTTTTCTCAGAGTAAACGGACACACGGTCATATGTGTTAGGCATCTAAATGCCACAATTACAATGTTTTAAAGGAAGAGTGAATATGCAGTAACTTCTCAAGTGGAGAGCCGGGCGTCATTAATATAAACGTAGCCGCCCCCTATACGGGTAAGGATGTACAAAGATATCATAAATGCTGGTGGATAAGAGCTGACGAGTCGCTTAACAAGATGACGACTATGAAATTACAGGCCTACCTCAAATCTTAACTCTATATGTGAGCGCCTACTTCAGGTTCAATGTGAACATCCAAGACAATTATAACGGACGGAGTTGGAGTTTGGACGCTTAATGTAAGAAGGGCTTTAATACGGTGTCCTTATACCGTTAAAATTTAATTAATGATGTAAGTTAAGGGATTGGAATTTTTTACTGGTATCTCGGACGCTTCCGTCGCCATTTTAAGCATGTTTTTATTTACACTAACAGTCTCATTAATATGGCCAACGGATTTTAAACAATTTTTGTTGATTTTAACTACGAAGTCCTTTTATATAATTTAATAAAATCAAATATCTAATTTCGAAACGATGTAAGTGTATCAAAAGTCAATTAGCATTTTTATTTTGCTTGTTAAGGACAATTGGTTTGGAAATTAGAAGTTAAAACCTTAATTAGTTAATAGATTAAATATTTCTGCATTAACTTCTTTTGTTTTATAATACTGGACGATAAATTGTTAAGTAAAGACGTAAATGAAATTTGGAAAACCCCTTTTTCATTGAAATATTAATGTATGATTAACCGGCCTCTTCATTATGCACGGCGTTGCGTACTTCAGCCATTATTTCTCATCGTTGAAAATTGTTTTAAAGCAATTTCGTTTCTACAGTTTTGTAAACATTCACGCTTGGATCGAATCCAAGTATGCCTTACCTGTATTCATGTTCTTTACGTGTGGCATTCTGCATACCTATACTCGTAATGCTAAGTGCAGAATATGTCTCAATAGCCTAACGATTTAACCTTTGTGGATTACAAACCCATTCCACGTTTTATGGCATTGCTCGGGAAATATAACGCTATGGCGTTTCTTGGAGTGGAATTGAGGACGCATTTATAGCTTGCTTGAGATGAATGAGATGTAAACGGAGATATTTGCAATACAATTTGCACTTTTTCACGGAAATTATCTAAAAATATGCGATTAAAAAGGAGTGTTTTATGTATTTTATTGAATTTATGGAAGGTTGGCTGTCCTACAATTACCCGCATATGCCTTAATAATTTTATAAACACGTTTTTAATTTTTATATTTTTGATCGACCAATAACATGATAGGTATTCAAGAAAAAACATGTCTATGTAAAATATAACAACATTGTCAACAAATATCAGTATCACATCTTGAATTACAAGTGCAAATAACACAATAATAGGTTCTTTACTCAAGATTAGCCTTTAAAATGATCTATAAACTCAACGCCCTTGCAGGGACGCTTCAGTAGACACATTGAATGTCATTGCCTAGAGTTGTATCAATTTATATCACAATTGGAATAGTTATACGGCCGAGTTCCTCGTCATGCAATTGGATATTAATTGAATAAGCGCTTGCAACTTCATTATAAGTAATTTAATTTGTCGCTTACGTTTCAATCGTTATGTAATGAATAGTTTTACATTTATTGTATTTTTAGTTTGGTTTGGTTTTACAATAACATAATTAGCCAATTTGTTGATTGCAATTTACACAAGTAGTACTGCATTTTACGAAAATCTAATTGAATCAAACTTTTACTGCTAGTACCTTTTTTTTTTTATAGTGGAGAATGCATTTAAGCATACCTAGGGCACTCGGGGAAAGAGCCCTGGGTTATGTCGGACTCACCCTGCTGAGTGCAGGGACCTACCGACTAAACTCCACTGTGTTCCGCCGTGCCGCTTAGACGGGGCCGCGGGTATTCGGTAGAACCGCGTCCGCGGATTACTGCTAGTACCTACCTAAATTAAAAGACTGTGACTGACATCCTTGCATAAAAGCCGTTAAACTTTACCTTATACGACACCTTCATTTCTAAAGATTACGTACACATTCTCATCTAATATTCTAGGAGGTAGCAACGTTGACAAGTGAGCATTTTAGTATAGTTGGTTCTTTGATATGCTGTTCCTCTTGCTATTTCGGTTACAGTCCGGGCTGTCTGGCTGGCCGCAGTGGTTGCGTTTATTAGTGCGCATCTTATCTGCACAGGAAAATATCCTTAATTTAAAGTCATTTTTTAACGCGTAATTTTTAATCGTTTGCCTTTAGATAGATCCATCAGACATAATTTTTTTATTGCAAGACGTTTTTTTCGTTGTTAAATAGGTGCCAGACGCAATTTTTTTTTCAAAATAATTAAAATATCATCGAAATAAGTGAAATTCCATCAACATGAGTCCCAGTGAAGGATAAGTAATCACTGTGTTACTTATACTATATATAATATTCATTTTACTATTTACAGTTTTTTTGCAACAATCTACCATATCGCCTCCTTTTTCCCAACGAATCTCAAATAGGACGTTAATGTAAACTTGATAAAAACCAAATATCATCAAGAAATTAAAGACTTTTTAACGGATTTTAAACGCGATTTATTCATTGTATTATTTTCCCAAGTCTTTAATTTCAAAATGTATAATACTCGCGTAAAATCAAACACTAGAAAATACAAATATCATCAAATTCATATTTATACCCAAAAGTGTAATAAATATGAAACCATCTATTAAAAATATTAGTTTACTAATTATTCAATATAAGTATTAAAAAAGGATAATATAATATAAATAATAAAGTTATTACTTACCTTTTAAGCGGACTCATGTTGATGTAATTTCACTTATTTCGATGACATTTTAGTTATTTTGAAATAAAAATTGCGTATGGCACCTATTTTACAACGAAAAAAACGTCTTGCAATAAAAAAATTATGTCTGATGGATCTATCTAAAGGCAAAAGATTAAAAATTACGCGTTAAAAAATGACTTTAAATTAAGGATATTTTCCTGTGCAGATAAGATGCGCACTAATAAACGCAACCACTGCGGCCAGCCAGACAGCCCGGACTGTAACCGAAATAGCAAGAGGAACAGCATATCAAAGAACCAACTATACTAAAATGACTTTTTTTTAAACGTTGCTAGCTCCCGTACTATAAACCAATAATGTGTGAAACAAGACGCAAATTTCATTCTTATAGCCGTTAGTCTATGAACCATAGCAGCTTGGGAGGTAATGGCGGATAATTTTACCTGTACAAGTGTACAAGCCTCTAGCTGCATGACGCACGGCCTAAGCAATGCATTAAGATTAAAGGATTACATATGATTCATGCTTTTTCCCTTTTTCAATACTCTGGGAATTCCCACGGCTGCGGGTTCAATAAAATGTTTGCGGAGGTCATATTTTGTTCTGAATATGCGTAAAATAATATTAAATAGTATAGAACACACACAGGAAATGTAGCGACGGCCCTCTGAGTTATCTCTGGCGGAGTTAGCTGATAAAGCATTGAGTAAAGCACGCATATGCCGCGCATATGGCTAAAATTAAAATTTCGATACCAGCTTTGGTGTTTGCGATTAATTCCAATGACAAAATATTTTTAAACTTATTTTTATTTTACACTATTGCAAATTAAACACAATTAAAATAAATTATTATTTTATAAACAATAGATATATCAGAAAAACCTTACTAATAAACTATTCAAACATTCATAAGTGGACCGTGGTCACGGCCCACGGGTCTGTGGGAAAACTTAGTTGTCATAGGTTATGACGATGATTCAAAATAAAAACTAGCAAAACTATCTCTGCCTACTTTGCGCCTAGTGGATATAACAGGGTGGAATTTTGCAACGCCACCAGGAAATTATTGTAAAAGAAAATATTCCAATATTTTTATAAAGTTTGTTAGAAAGATTTCAATTCTATCTGATAAATATTATTTACTCTGGCAAATGCCTGTTTTTGAGCACTGAAACGAAACTTTTATATTTCTCGTAAAGTGAGCTATCCAGATATATAACGGTCTATAATAATCCGTACTCAATTTATGAATGCGTTTTATGTGAATTAATTTGCCGAAAGAAGCGCAGTTGCAGTAAAGTGCCGTTGAACCTTATTTTTTTTTTTTTTTTTTTTTTTTATATGGTGTTTCTCAATGTTAGCCAGAAGGGCTTTTACATTTTAACGCGGACGCGGGGGTGAACTGAAGGTTCACCCTGGTAGCGACATGCACAAGGGCGTCCCCCCTTGACGGGGACCACGAACCTCGGCTTGAGCTGTCGCTTGAGTGGAGGAGGCCAGAAGGGCCCTAATCGGACGGGCGCTCACCCGGGTGGGCGCGGGAACGCGGAACAAGGGACCTCGTCTTCGCCGGCGAAGACGGTGTACGCTTTCTGCTGTGGTGTGTGCGGTGTCGCGGTTTGTTCGACGTTGGGCTTCAATCGCCGAGTCTAGCCGTGCGTTAGCTTTGGTAATATCATCGTCGGAGTCGTCCAAGACATGTCTCGGCCGCCTATGACGATGAGTGGGATCGGGTTTCGCGACGTATGCGATGGCCTTTGTCACCAATGGGTTAGGGTGGTTTTTAGCCTTGTCGAAGTAGCGCTTAGACGCTTGCTTCATCCATTGGGCTATGGTGGGGAGTTCTAAGTCCCTATGTAGGTCCACGTTACGCACGAACCAGGGCGCTCCAGTCGCTGTTCTCATGAACCGCGACTGAATCGTCTGGAGCTTGTGTATGGAGCTGGGAGCGCAATGCGCGAAAACTACACTACTATAAGTGAGGATTGGACGGACCACCGTTTTGTAAAGTGTCACCTTATTTCTAAGGGACATTTTACTGCGTCTGTTAATAAGGTAATAGAGCCGGCTAAGGACATAGCTGGCTTTCTTACGGACTGCCTTAATGTGGGCTTTAAATGACATGTGTGCGTCTAGAGTGACGCCTAGGAATTTAGTGTGCTTTTGCCATGGAATGGCTTGGCCATAGAGTTTGACACTATCTATGGCCTCGGGGCCGCCGCGCCTGAAGAGCACGGCGGCGCTCTTGTCGGGGTTCACAGTGATACCCCATTTGCGAAACCATTTGCCTAATGCATCGGTCGCGGATTGTAGGAGTGGAGCTATTCTTTTGCGGTATGGACTCGACACGTAGAGTGCCGTGTCGTCCGCGAAGAGGGATAATTGCACTTTATCGTGCTTTGGGATGTCGCTAGTGTATAGCGCGAATAGGAGGGGCGACAAGACGGAGCCCTGAGGGACTCCGGCCTGGATGGGGCGTGAAGACGAGAGCGTGCCGTCTAATCTGTAGCGAAAGGACCGGTTAGACAAGAAGTCTCGTATGATGAACACGAGACTGTCTGGCACGCCGAGAGTGTACAGTTTGTAAATCAAACCGTTGTGCCAGACCTTGTCGAACGCCTTCGCTACGTCAAAGAAGACCGCTCCCGTTCTGTGGGGTCTGAGGCGGGTGAGGCCCGCGAGAATGTACTCCGTGATGCGGTGTACTTGGTGAGGACACGAGTGAGCTCGTCTAAAGCCGAACTGTTCGTCTGGGAGCAGTTTTTTGGCAATGACTGCGTCCCAGAGGCGTTTGGAGATGATTCTCTCATAGATTTTCCCCAGAGAGCTGAGGAGACTAATGGGACGGTAGCTAGATGCCACGTTCCGGGGTTTTCCCGGTTTGTGGATCCCGATCACAATTGCTTCCTTCCACTTAGCGGGGAAGGTGCAATTGGCCAGGAGACAATTAAAAGTAGCTACTAGGAGAGCGATAAGGGCGGGCGGCAGGCTTTTCAGAGCTCTATTGGGAATAGAGTCTCCGCCTGGGGACTTTCTACTAGCGAGTGATTTGATTAGCGATTTTACTTCGGTGGCCGTCGTTGGTGACAAAGGCTCGGCATCGGTACGAGGGCTTGCGGTTAAGCGTGCGATCTCTTGATTAACTACGTTAATGTGAGTCGAGTCGGTCAAGTCGAGACTGGGGGAACATTGTTCCTCTAAACTGTCAGCTAAGCATTCGGCCTTCTCAAAATCGTCAAAAGCGGGAGGTTGATTAGGGCGAATGAGCGGTGGAGTGGCGGCAATGCCATCAGATTTGAGAGACCTCGCAAGCCGCCAGTAGGCAGTGTGCGAGGGAGAGAGTTCGCTGAGTAAGGAGTCCCACCGCTCGTTGCGTAATTCTTGAATTCGCTCTCTTACCTCTCTCTGTAAGGAACGAAGAATTCTACGGTTTTCGTCTGTCGGTGCTCGGTCGTAGGCGCGCGTCGCCGCGTTCTTATCGCCCACCAGCCTACGCACGTCCGGAGGCAGATCCAGCCGGTGGCCGAGGCCAACGGGGACCCGCCGGGACGCGTATTCAATCTTGGATTGAATGTGGCTGGTGACCGAGGAGACCGCGTCGAGCGCCTCTACGACCGTGTCGATTTTGTCCGGTACAGACTCCAGCTCTGGCGAGTCGACGGGCTGTAAGGCCTCGTGCAACTTTCGCCAGTCTACCTTCGTCATGTACTCTACTGTGGTGCTATCGGGAGGGCCGAGTTCGTTGAACCTTAAGGAAACGAACGGGACTGCTGTAAAATTCGATGGTCGTCTGGCGCCGGGCCAACATTTGCTCAGTTAGGATCCTCAGTAATATTTAACAGAAATATCCATCTATCGTCTCTTGTTTTAAAATGGTGCTTGTTTAAAAGTATAAATTTAGAACTCTACTACGATGTGCTTCGGAAATTATTTGATGGTATCGGATGAGTTATTTAATAACTATATATTTTATACTTGATTTGGAAGTCAGACTATTTCATCTTCAATTTTATAACGACAATTTAAAACAGTCATCTTCCAAATAGTGCGACTTTTTTTGGCTACCGTTAAAGGTGAATAAATTAAAATACGTATAGAGACAGGTACCTACTTGTGCGTGAAGGATTTCTCACGAAAATTAAGTCAATTTCCAACAGTAAATTTTGCGCTTTTCAAGATTAAACAAACAACTAAGCGTTTGCAAATTCATCACTTGAACTTCGTTCCTTGTAATGCTTTGTGGAAGACAATTCACAGTTCATTCACATCCTCTTAAACGAGCCAAGTATTAGACATTAAAAACGAACGGGAACCACGTAAAAACATTAAGTAATTAGCGCGGAGTGGCCACTTACGTCACGTAGTGTAATTGGAGACTTAGCAAAGCTCATTCACTTTCAAATTAACTATTGTAAATTAAAATTTTCTACTTTCTTGGGACTCAAAACATTATTTTCTCTACAGTATATTTTACCAGAGACCATGCAGCCAATAAAACTGAATATAGCATAATAGCAACTGGAATTGTAAGAACTTGCCAGGATATTTTTAATTTTTATACAAGTGGATACATTACTATAGATCTAAGCTATAGATAGATGACGTCATTTAACGCAAACATTTCGATCTATCATTTAATTTAATTTTTATCCTTTATTTTGTACACACGACACAGGTACCTATGTATGTGTGTCTCAATTCTCATGTTCAAGCCGTAATACCGTAGGTACACCTTAATTTATTTTTAATGTATGCCTCATCATACTGTTTATTATGGAAAGTGTGTAATCATTATATTTTCATAATAATTTCATCCTTGACCTGATGAGCCTCTCATTTAAGATTTTTCTAATCTATTTCACGTCTTCGATTGAATCTATTTGCATTAAATATAAACATTTGTGTAATAGATCAAATCGTGACCTTTGAAAACTAATATATATGTAACACATTAGGCATATGCCAAAAAAATAAATAAGTTTCAATAATTTTGACACATATACCAGAAAACGACAATAATTATGCTTCTTAGTTAATTAGTCACCGTTAAATTAAAAAAAAGATAAATTGATAAAAAGGTAAAGCTGAAGAATGCCCATTAGCTATTAAAAACATCAGATCTGAATTTAATATTTTTGGCTTGACATCAGATCTGGATACATACCTAGGTACATTATGCGTATGTATAATCATGATACCCATTGAGGTGTGGGATCAAGGATTTCACTTAGTAACAAGGGGAAGTTTTGGAGTTTTAAGCCAACAAATTTCGAGTAGAAAATAGGATGAAATAATATTTCAATAACTGCCATGTTTTCGAGCGTTAGACCATTACCATATACTTGCTAATAATAAAAGTGCCAGAAGAGTCGTCTTATGACAGGTAATTGACAGTAAAATCAGTTGCAAATTTTTAGTACAATCATACAAAGAAATAGCCAAGGCCGAAACGTTAATAGCTAATTTTCTCGAGGTTGAACATTGAGTACCTAAAACATTATACGATTTAGTTACAGAACATTATATTAATTGTCATCAAAACAAAACGTGCTCGTAAGATTTTACCTGCATCTAGATTAATATTTATGGCTGTCTTCGTGTACATGATATCATTAAAAATCATAAGGTGTTTGAATTTTGAATAAAAATGTAATGTGAATTGAGGTACTTCAAAGTTTTTGGGAATATCAGCTTGAAAAGCCAAACTGTAGAGTAGATATAAAACATTATAAAATTTCCATTATATAAGATTGGTAATGGTAATATTAAAAAAGCAATTAAAAATTTTCTTTAGAGTTTAATGAGCTCACGGGTATTTATAAAACCCTTTTAACATAAAAAGAGCCTTTAAAAATAAATCGTATAGTATCTCAGCACTTTGTATGGTGTAGGTAAGATACGCTATGTTTTGTGGAATCCGAGGTTTTAAAATAAAATATGAATATTTCTCAGAGATACGAGGGTATCGTGGAATGCAGTCGTTGCAGGCGCATTGTTCAGTTATCTAAACACCACAAAACCAGTACTAAATAGTAAATACTATCGAGTATTGACTCTAGGAATCTTTCTCAATCCATGCAGGTCAGTCTAACCAGTACCAGAATGAGCGTTTCAATTATGGATATTCATTTCCAATGAGCAATGGGGAATGCAACCTTGCAATTTATTCATCAATTATACAACCATTTAAAGGTTAATATCATTGTATAAGACTGCTCATAAAATAAAAGTTCTATCTGATTACGCGTGTGACTTAACTTTATCAATTCATTTGTTTGTTATTAAAAAGTTATTGTTCTATGTATCTATAATTGTAATATGCATATACATGAACGAATTCAAGCATAGATCTTTGTAATAATAAAAAATTTCGGGTGGTCATTATTATGGATATGGATGCCAGTAATAAAACAAATATCTAAGGAAAAGTTATCCTTAGATATTTGTTTTATTACTGGCATATTGGTTATAAATTCAACTCAGCTTAAACCCCTCGACACTTAAACGTGGCTTAAAAAGTCTGTGACGATGTTTGGAAAAAGTGTAATACCAATATTTATTGGCCATAAAATAAGACAATCAACTCTAATTAAACATTTAAAAACCGTCATTACATATCCAGTTCTCTTATTCTACAATTGAGTTTACCGTTCTAAAACCTTGAGTAACTCATAAATGGTATTATATATTTTAAAGCTTTGATGTATGCCTGGTGCTTACAACTTGTCGAATGACGTTGTTGTCAAGGGGAAAGGGTTCAGCGACCAGGGTAACGTGATCTTAAATTTATTTAAATTGCAATTTATTGACGTGAATTAGATTACATACTGTGGCTCATGCTAAACTGGTCTTTTAGCGAGGAAACTTTTGAGTGGCCATTCCATACTTTAAAATTTAAATCCCTCAGGCGTACTCTATAGAGCGCAGAATTTTAAATTATAAAAGATCATCGAAGATATAAATATTTTGTATTACTTCTGAAATAGTTAAGTGCCATTTATTACAAGCATTTATTGATACACGCATTGGATTTTTTGCTTAGTATAAGAGTTACCGAAAAAAATTGGTTATTAATTTCCCTAATAATAAGTATACATTTAGTCCGTCTGTTCCGAGTACCTACACCAGTACTGGACTATTGATTTGAAACTGCGACAGAGGGGGCGTGATTCGACCGTAACGATAGGTATACCTACTAGTTATTGTTGTGTGAGGTATGTTGAAACATTTTTTTGCTAAATTGTAACCTGCTTTACGAGTATCGTCTGCTTGCTATTACAATTAGTGTATATACATATTATACATAACCTGAACATTATGCAGTATCAGTTAATTTTTTGGAATGTTACCGATCTGCTTGTAATTTACTTAATATCCAACCTGCTGTACTTTTTATTAATTTAAAAATTTGTGATATTGCTTAGGTATATGCGTGACTAATACATACTGTGTCTGACCGTAAAAAGCGGTTGGAGCTTGGTGATAGAAGAAAAGCATAACTAATATGGTATTTTATTAGAAATATAAAAGGTGCTCAAACATAGTACAATACCGGCAGTGATAAGACGCCTTTCGTTAACGGACATTAGGGTAAATGTTGTAATATAGCCATTTGAGATTAGTTCAATAAAAACTCAATAAAAGAATAAAGAACACTAGGTATATGAAACAGATGGTAAAAGTAAGTTTTAACCAAAATTAAACTGAGAATTGAATGTGTAAGGTAGGCAGGTATGACATAATGTCCCTGTTAAAAATTTAAATATTCAATTTAGGACACCAATAATGTTATAAAGGTTAGTACCCCTATATTGTCGCTATTCTTTGTATCACAAAAGTTACTCGATATCTATGATGCAAATGTTATGTTGAAAGCATTGTGGAGCAAACGTGTTGGGTCAAGAATTATAGATGTCTCACAAAGATTATTGCATTATGTCTTCAACATAAAATTCCGAGATGATCAGGGTAAATTACATTCTTATGTAGATGGCCAAGGATAATTTTGATAACTGCTATAGAAGTTTTATATTAATGCATATTTTAAAAACCACCAAAAAGTGGTGCCTTAGGATCGCTTGCGACTTGCGAAGTTATCTACTTACCTAATTTGTCAATGAGGATAAAATTATATTTTGATAATTGCTAACACATCTAGACATTAATGGAAAATTTAATGACAAAGCCGAAACCTCAAGTGTTATAGTTTCTCTGTAAAGTGTACCCACAAAATGCAAATGGGATAGCATAAGGCTTACAATGCCCTGATAAATTAAAGTTAAATTTTGAAGTAGATTAGTCAATTGTTTCGCTAAGTAAAGACAACAAAGATCTTTGATAATAAATAATTATTTTCATTTTCTAATTTCAAAACAACTACTCAGTTAAAGCCAAGTTGTCGACTTGGCAGGATTAATCAGGAATAAATATGTAAAAATAAATTTCTAGATTAAAATAAATAAAGTGGTTTCATACCTACATAGGAAAGAATGTTCTTAATCGTATCCTGTTCATAGGATTTTAGAATTTAGAGAAAAGTTGTTGGTAATTTGCATTTATTATATAATTTATTCAAGTCTAATTAGTCCCAAAATTTTAGCCAAAACTGCCCAATAGGAAGTTGGGCAAGATTTGAACTAGGATCTGATAACTTTTTAAGAAAATAAAATGCATCTGGACGTAGTAGACATGAAGTAGGTACGAACACTCAGCACTAAATAGACTTCGATCGTAAATATCATCCGTAATTTCGCTTTCACCTGCTTTTTTCTCCGAACGCTCAGACATTAAGCATCGTTAACATAAATTATTGGCATGCTTTAGAAATTTTCACGTCCTTCCATATTACTGCAAAATGCACTCGACTGACTTCTTTTATACTCAAGATAAAATCAAGAATAATAATGACATTAGACGTCGAACGGATAACTTACCGGAGTGTTATGTTTATTTTTCTTTCTAAGGATGGTCCAAACGCGCATGAAAAAATGATTCGTTTGGATAAGCGCTTTTGTTTCAGGACGCTTTATTTATAGTGGCACTGCATGTAATATACACGTAATAGTGATGTTGGTCACTTTTGTGCGAAATACAATGTCACGGCGATTGTGACACAATCGTATCGTGTGTTCAACACAGGCGCACCGGTTGGTGGCGCGCGGTGTACTGCCGTCTCTATATAGATACAAATGTATAGGTCGGAAGCAACGCGTCGCGCTCCGGAGTCCGGGACGAGGGACTTTGAAAGAAGGGCCACAAGCCCGACGGCAATGTTTTTTGTCCCATCTAATATTAGCAACAAACACCCGTCTGGTTCTCCGAAGGGATTGAATTGCACTTTGTTGTCTATCGAATCGAGATTATTCTGAGACTCGGGAGAAGGCACATTGGCGGTGATAGTGAATGAAAGTAAAACTGAGTTTGAGTTTCAACAACTATGGATTAAGAGTATTTTGACAAGCTCTCAATAATTTATGACCTGTAAAAGTAATTCAAATATGAATATCAAACCTTTTGAAGTTTATAATTATTATTAATTGTGTATCTTTTCTTTTTCTTTAATCTCTATACCTAAGAGTAACTAGGTACCTAGGTGCCTATAATGTAATGTAGCTTTTATAACTTCTTATTAATAAAGTACAATATTTTTTTAATAGTCAAATATTAAATTGTCTAATCTGGTTTAATACCCAAAATTCTACTTTTTATTTTATCTTTGCTACCTATATAAAATATAAATCATAAATTTGCCTTTTTTTGTTTACTCAATTAACTGTGAGTTGTGAGTTGTGACTGCGTAATTCACAATCAATAATTATTATTAAATATTTGCAAAAAACTTTAAATTGACTCATGTTGATATAATTTACCTACATATTTTATCCCTGTTAATGTGTGCTCTTGTGGGCCGTGAACAAATCATGTAGGTACCCATTCTATATATCGTGATGCTAGTCATTTTTCGGTGGTCTATTCGAGCTGAATACTGGTGCTTAATATAAGAATTTTCTACACTAAGTAAAACAATTCTTATAATATTATGGTACACGCCCTTAAATATACTAAAATATGTATTCCAGGTGATGTACCTTTATTGTTGTTTCTAATATCAAATAAATATTGGGAAAGCGAAGCATGCAGTCATGCAGACAGCTATAATAAGCACTCTTTGTGACCCTTAGCATCGTCATTGCGACCACTGATCGCTTTAGGTAGGATATTTAGAATAAGCCTGAGAAATGATACTTGATGTCGACATTTTCCTACTAGCTTTCTTCAAAGTATACACCATCAATTTGTTTGAAATAGCACGCGTAAATTTTAGTTATCTTTGCATTACGGATCGCGCACATAGGTCGACTGCCAGACTTCCTGGAGTAGATTATTACTACAAGGAAGCAACCCAATGTAATATAAGACGAATTGCACAATCTCCTCATCTGGTATTGTAACGGTTTTCCATATTGTTCATCATATTGCTTTGTGTTATTTGTTTAATTCAGAGGACTCATGTTTATTGTTTGACTTAGATAGAGACGTAGTGAAAGTCGCATAAAAGTATTTAACGTTCGTCCTGACTTTAGGTATCATTCATAGTTGTAAACAAGATAAAAGTTCCGCATTATGAAGCGTTTATTTGGCCAAACTATTCTGATAAATAATTAAATCCCAGTGTACACTTCCTTTTTTCCTACCTACTTTTTGCCTTTGTTTTGCTTTGGATGACGTAAATTTTTTTGACGGAATAGTTGTTTGTATGGAAGAAGGAAAGGTTGTTTACTGCCTATTTTCCTCGTATTTTGTCTTAATAAACAGTAAACACCTTCCTTGTGTAGAAACTAAAACAAAATAATAAACATTGCCGAATTGGTAGAGCTCTTCAGTCTCGAGATTAGCGCCAGCAGCATAACTTTAGACGATTCATTATTTTTATTTATTTATGAAAATGGAATAGGAGTTAATCTCCTGTGAATATTAAACTCTGAGTAAAATGCGACACTGATCATTTCAATTTTTTACTCACCACATTTTATGCGAAACTCTACATATCCAAAGATTTTTGTTATCGCAGAATTGACATATCAATAGATAGGCATTTTTAACGTCATCTGTGCATAGATATAATTATGTTTTGTATGTAATACGAACTGTGAATACGAAGGTAATACGTATTATGTTATCTGTGGTAATAATACGTGTTTATTTGGCACTTCTAAAATTTTAACATACGCATACGCACATAGGTAGACTTTATATTATTGTATAAGTACTCAAGTTTGGCATAATATTAAATCTTATGTAAAATGAATAATAAAAGATTAAAGCATTTATACTACATTGTGTATAATGTAATATTTTATTTACAAATTAACACGATTAGCCCATTCATAACCAACACGTATATTTTTACTTTACTACCAGATCCATGAGCCTAATTAGTAGAATCGCGCGTGATTATTTTTTTAATAAATGCGTAATCCATTAAGAATTTTATACCCTTGCATGATGTGAGATCATGTGAAGATTCTAAAGAATACTCATTTTTAATATAGAATCATATGTGATGCGTGACTGGATAGGTCGTTCATAGCACGATTTCTGTTTCTTTTTAACAAACATGACTGTAGTTTTGTTTTGTTCTAACACGATATTATATTTAAACAAACAAAACGAACAATTGAAATATAAGTACTGTAGTGATAAAACCATATCTTACACTTAATTTATTTTTGTAGGTTTTCATTTTTTAGTTTTTATTCGAAATTTCGAACACGCTAATGGCATTGTTTTATTTTTTCAAAATGTCTGATTTAGTTACTTGAAATTTGAAAAATATAAATATAAATATTTTCTTATTATTGACCTACCTATCATGATATACATGTGTATAAAATACATTCTTTTGAGTATCTAAAGAAGAGAAAAATCTGTTCATACCCTTTAATAAAACCTACACTAAAAATGAATTGTGAATAATAACCACCAGGAAAAAAAGTTTGACTACATTATATAAAATAAATAAATAAATAAATAAATAATGCTTTATTTGTTCCATAAGATACAATTTTAGTTTCAATAAGTTACAGTTTGATTAACATTATTAGAACAATTTAAATACTAATCTAGTTTATATAATTTAGTAAAGTTAAGTTAAGTACTCGTTAGGTTTCTATATGGACCCCGTACGGGTAAAAGGTTTTTTTAGCTACATTATTATATCATAATTCATAAGCAAGTACATAGATCCCATAGACTATTATATATACATGAACCTAACCCGAGCGTAAATAAAGTTAATTCACGACTAGTACCTAAGTTACCTACTAAAATACAATTTGACGCGATACACCTCTACAGTCGTAAAATATCATAGAGCAATAAGTACTATCCTTTTTAGAAAATGCGCGAAGTGCTTTTAGTCCACGCAAAGCCGCATAACAGGCGGAAAGCTCTTGTATTAAATAAGTGACTAGAAACACGCTAAAAGTAAAAAACGATTAAAAATCTAATAATTTAAATTATACCTCACACGTAATAAGACATACCTTCCTTAATATCGACATAAACTAACTTAATACGCCTGTTATAAAATACCTAGGTACGCGTAAGTATACAGAAAATTTTAAACTCTAGACTTAAAGCAAAGAAGTACAGTAACATGAAACCCGTTATGTCATTAAAACGCGACTGAAATTCCGCGGTCAGAATTGTATCAAATTAAATTGCACCAATATTATTCGCATATATAATATATACGTACAATAATTTGTATGCAACGCTCGACTCCTCGTTCCGCAAATGAGAATGTATTTCGTCATACACCCAAACATTTGTACTAAAACTATGATGAGAGCCGGCAAACCAGCGGCAAACGTACCTTCATCACCCACACTTGAGTACATAAACTATATAGTACATAAAAAAATGACGGCGCCGTAGCCGCTATGTCATATTATTAAAGAGATCGTGGGCAAAAAACTGTCCAGTTAGACGCCGAAGGCAACGAACCTGTAATCTGGGACAAGGCACAAAAACATTCGGGAGTGGTAAATGATGTCGAACACATCTAGGTTACTTCAAAAGTTTAATTATTGGCTCACGCACGTGTAATTGAATTTGTACGTGGAGCTCTTTTAAACAATTATCTCAAATTACGCTTTCGCGTTCAACAAAAACGCAAGCTCACTGATCTAGATATTGTTTTGTATTTGATAGAGTTCAATTGGAAATTATTAATCCATTTTTTTTTCTCAATGATCGTAATAAATTGGGATATTGCTGAATTAGATATCAATAAATTAGAACGATGCGCTTTTTATTTATTTTATTCACGATATTGTAGGTATATTTCTTTGGAAGCCAGAAATAATAGTAGTATCATGCCGGTAGAGCCAATCATTAGTTTATTATAATGACATTACACGCTCTTATTACCCATGTTTGTTATTTTTCCACACTAATTCCTACCGTTATTCCTTTTCCTCTATTAGGTATATAAATTCTCAAATAATATGTATCTCACATATTTCACCAAATACATGTGAAAAAAATACCTACTAGGTGTAGATTGCGTATCTACCTAGTAGGTTTTCAAATTTGTTCACTTTTAAAGAGTACCTACCTAATTAGGTACATATGAATGTCGTCATTTCTAAAATATTTGCAGTTTTTATTCTGGAAATTATCTTTTATTCCTATCGCTTCATTCTTCGATCCAATATTAAGATGTATGGATTGTCTTTTACTACTACAGTTCAGAGAGACCTTCAGGTTCCTATATACTCTTTTGTTTATTATGTGCATGTATTGTTTCATTCGCACTTGCGCGCTAACACTCAGTTAGGACACATGACGTAGAACTTGCTAACCATAGTTAAAAATTTAAGCAGTATGTCGTAAGTCGTAACGCGGGTGAGGACAACAAACATAATTGTATTAGCGATCGAACGAAAGCGAAGAAAACATTGTGACGTGAAAATTTAGATATACCACAGTAAAGTATTACCAGTATACATACTGGTAATACTCCAACTTCTAAGTAACTATTACAATAGTTACTTAGAAGTTGGATACAAAATATACAATTAAAAGGAGGATACGTTTTTGCGAGGAATAGAGGGCAAAGAAAATTTAAAACCGAAATCTACTCATCAATCAGTTAATTATTAGTTGATACGTAGGTAGGTACTTACTGATTCATAATAATATGTATTTAAGTCGTTGAGAAGACGAAAAGAAAACAGTAAACGAAGTAAGTATTATAAAAAAAACACACACTTCAATGAAAAAGGCCGTACGTAGTGTCCGTCTTTGGTTTATATAGAAGTATTTATAGAAGAACGTCCACGGTCTAACAAGACAGTCCAAAAATACCTCCGTTGAGTTTAATTTTGATCATCACAAATTCCTCTGAAGAATATTAGGTACGTCATAATCACTTTATAAACTTAAATTTATTGTCAAATATGTACATAACAATAATATTCGATTTAGGTCAGCGATTCAATGCAATGCAAATGATTGCTTTGTTTATAACGCAAATATCACTACTAGTCAAGAGCATTTTCTTACGAAGTGAATCTAATTTGAACTTTTGGATTTAATCAGTTCTTCATTGTTGATGGGCCCCATATGGGCCCTATACAGCTTGTTACAATTAAATAAACGCATTCATAAGTAGGTACATTTGTATGGGTGTTATTATAACTGAAGTTTGTGCACCGAGGTCAAGACATAATTCTAGATCTATTTGCGTTGTCTAGGCCTATTTGCATATCTATTAAGACGACAACGGTTCAAGAACCGGTACGTTTTATAATGAAATATGAATATTAATTATTTTATCACACAAGAACTTGTTATATTTCAAAATTTTAATTGCAATTTATTTTTGTGTTTGGGATAGTTAGTCAATGTATGGTTGCAAAACACACTTTGATGCTAATAATACTAATCTAGTTTTAAAGCAACATCAATAGAGGCTCAAAATAAAACAATTATGTACATTATAAACGATGTATGATGTAAGTATGTATGTATACCAAGATGTATATTGTATACACAGTGTATACTTGGTACATTATAAAATAACGTTAAAAGAGATCTGCTAAGAAAAAGTATGATTAATCAACATTTCATCGTGATTTCATCAATCAAAAATAAAATGATGTATGTGACTTGTGTCACAATATCTTATGAACCTTACAATCTTCTTACAATAAATTATTGCAAAATCACATTGCAATATAAATAATAATCTTTTATGGCGCGTGTTACGAGGATGGCTTTGGATGTAGCGCTTTGTAAGTTCAACATAACATAGAAACAGTCCAAATCTCAAAGAAACTTTAGCAAAACAGATTATTTAATGAAGACATTTTTAAATTATGATGAAAAATAAACTAAATAAAAATTTATTTAATTTACATGTTTGTTTTGCAGTTTCTCTGAGAAAAGTTGGTCCTGTGGTAACAAAAGTTTGGTCTAGCACAAGAAATTACATAGCAAAAACGAAAGCTAAACCTATAGTTTGTAACCCGATTGTGAGGAAAACTGAAAACATACTGGATAAAATAAATGAAAAAATCATTTCAAAATTTGAAGAAGCACGCGTTCGTTTACTTCCCAAAGAAATTGAATATTTAGAAAAAGAAATAGAGAGAGTAAAAAAAGAATTAGAGGACAAAACAAAATAAAAGAGAAAATACATTATTTTAAATAAATTATAATTGGTTTTTGTCGTGTTACTTATATACAGTTTTTTTTTTATATTTTAGCAACAAGTAAAGCTTTAAAGCCGGCTATTGGAACTGCTTGGCAATATGCAAAAGTTGAGATGATTCCTCCTATGACGTCACAAATTTTTCAAGGGCCCTTCGGAAAACGTCTTGAAAACGCTGCTTCTAGTGTGGCTGATAATTTCATTGCAAATGTCAGTCAAAAAATAAAAGATATTGAAGAAGAAAAGGCCCGCATTATTAGAGAAAAAGAAGCTGCCATTAAAGCTGCTGCCGAAAAAGCTAAGGCAGCGGCTATCCAGAAAGCTGAGGAAAATAAGCGACTTGAGGCAGACAAAGCAGCAGCAGCAGCAAAGAAGGCTAAAAAAGAAGTGGAACAGAAAAATTTTAAAACTGAGGCACCTAAAGAAAAAGCTGAAGTAAAGGCAACTCAGACCAAAACAGAATCCAAAAAGAAAACAAACAGAGTGGATGCAAAGACAAAAAAGGTTAAAAAGAAGACAAGACGCGAGGTTAAAAAGGGTTCTGCACCTAAACCTAAAAAGTAATACCCGTGAATGCTGTTCAAATGTTTTAGCGAGTAAAACATTGAAAATTTATGAACAGTTACAAGATGAATGTATTTATTCATTTTTTGTACAGTATGAGTGAATAAAATGATTGTAATTATGAGTTCATTGGCCAATATATCTCTTACTAGCTGTGCCCAGCAGTTTCACCCGCGTGGCTCCGCTTCTGTTGGTCTTAGCTGATAGCCTTCCTCGATAAATAGGCTATCCAACACCGAATGAATTTTTCAAATCGGACCAGTAATTCTTGAGATTAGCGCGTTCAAACAAACAAACTCTTCAGCTTTATAATAGTTATTAGTACAGAATACATAATAGTAGCTAAATGCTAATATTAGTAAAGATAAATTCTTTGCAATACCTTTTCATTCCTCATGTTAAAAAAATCGGTGAGGATTTTATGGTAAACATTTTCAACTTTCAAGGAAAACTAAGAAAAAATTATTTCATCTCATTTTGCATTCAATGCAATTAATCTTAATGCCTCCTCCACACTACTCGCGAAGTTCCTCGGCGAAGTACTCGGCCGAAGTTGACTGAAGTCCGCGGTGCTACACTACACACTCGTTCAACTTCGCGAGGAACGCATACGTTCATATTCAGAACGAACTTCAGGTAACTTCGTGCCCTTTGACTCGGGCGCAAAAACCGACAACAAACGGAAGTCAGCCGAGGCGAGGTAAAGTTGGACGAAGTAAGCCGAAGTGCCTCTCTACATTATTCTATTCGTCTAACCTCGTTCAACTTCGCGAGTAGTGTGGAGGAGGCATTAGTATTTTTGAAAATTATTGTGCACCTTTGAGGTTAGGATAGATGAACATCTATAAACTACAATATGAATAAAATAAGCTTAGAAAATAAGGTACATATTTGTACCTACATAACTAATAATAATGTACTATAGCTTTGCCCCGCGGCTCTACCAGCATTCCTCCGAACCCTTTTGGTCTTAACGTTATAATATAATAATATAGCCTGCCCTATAGCCTTTCTCCTTCCATCCTGAACTATCTAAGGGCGGCCGCGCCGTACACGGACTGCTTCAAGCAGTTGAGACCACAGGTTGAGACCGACGCGACGGAGTGCAGCCGCGACCGCGACCGCGCGGTGAACTATGAACATTCTTTGATTTTTCACTGCCGTACACGGACTGCTCTAACAGTGAATTGTATTATATAATTTTTCAAATCGGGCCCGTGGTTCCATAGATTAAGTCGTAAAATACATAAACTCACTCCCTTTATAATATAAGCAAAGATTTGTCTCATTCAATTATCTACCATTGTACCTAATTATAACAACTCAAATAAATATACTGTGTAAATATACAAAGTATAGCTTCATATTAAAAGTGTTTTAATCTGTGGTTTTAATTATTTCTTAACAAAAAATATTATTTAGGTACCTTCTTGGACAAAATTTGCAGCATAAATTCTCTTTTAAGTTTTTATAATAAAACCTTTGAAAAGAGGCAGAACATTATGTGTGACAATTTTGACACATTATAGATATATTTTAGGTTATTTGCTGATTGTAACAGGAAACACAAAGATTTTAAATAATAATAAATAATTTTAACAAAAAGAAATACTTAAACCAGGATTGATAATGGTTGCTGGAACGAATGTGTTAAAATTAGCTATAAATTTATTACGTAAGTATACTTCTTCTTAAATCTAATTAACTGATGCACCTATCTAAGTTTTTCTGTGAGAATATTTTCTTATTTTATTCCATAGCTGAATATTGGAATGAATAATTTTAATATTCATTAGGTCGGTAGCTACTATTTATGAAAAGTGCGTTCTGTAGTAGGTAGTAGATATTCGGTAAATGTAGTAGGAAAAAAAATTGCATTATACACTTGTAAAATAGAGATGAAGCTATTGAAAAAGAGTTGAAATAGAAATTAAAATTTAATTGCAATCAAAAATAATTAAATAAGTTGAATGATAATTATGATTAGTGATATAATCCTAACATAATGTATTACATTTATCGCATTGCAATAAGAATAATATTTATTATGCTTTGATCATAGAGATAACATTATTACATATGGAGGAGACACCACGAACAAAATATGTGCGCCAAGCGCGGCGGCACGGGGCGCATTTTTTTGGTCTAACTAAGTTTTAAAAATTATTATCTAGTTAGGTACTTACTTACCGATGAAAAGTTATTCCTTTGCACTTTTCCGTATTATTTGTATTATTTGTGCAATATCGTAACACACACGAAGGCATATTTCATGCGTTTCACTTTAAAACAAATAAAAATGAGCGTGCCATATGGCTTATGGTGAGCGGAACATAAGTGATGTAGGCGGTGTCGTCTCCATATGTATATCTCAATGGCTTTGATCAGATTTTTCTCTTGCATTTTTACGTTAGGTATACGGACACATTTTACTGTAACTGATAGCTTACCGGAACTACATAAACCATACTTTGGCAGAAGAAAGGAAGACATTCTTAAAAGCATAAATGATTTATCTAATCGCATATCAACATCAGAAATAGCACGCAAAATGAGAATTGCGAAGGGATATTATACTTTGGAAATTTCACCGCCTAAAAGTGATGAAATGGCGGTAGGTTGATATTAATTTTTCAATTTTTTTTGTCTTGTGACTATCGACAAAAAAATATAAAGATAATACTTGGTGGCTTCTTACGATAATACTTGGTGGCTTCTTACGATAATACTTGGTGGCTTCTTACGATAATACTTGGTGGCTAGTTCACTTTCAGTCATTCTAAGCATAGCTAAGCATACTATGCCTATCAAGTTATGCTAAGAAAATGCACTGTTTGTCCTATCAAATTTTAGGTTCAACGGGTCATAAAGGTATACTGACAAAACAGAGTGAGAATTATGTCAAAAGTATTTCTACCCGTTTTCTAGACGAAATACGATTATATAGGAGCTCATAATGCAGTTGGATCTTACCTACCTATTTACATTGGATTTTTTAATGCTTAATTTACGCTAAACCTTTTTTGTAGCAAATGAAAGACGACCTCAAACTTCTACAAGATTTCTTTAAAACTGGATCTTATAAACATCTAACTGTAAAGCAAGCTTGGCTACTATTCTTAGTCTCTACTGAAGTCGGTTTATGGTTCTTCTTGGGAGAAACAATAGGCAAGATGCATATTGTTGGATATAAAGTGTAATAAAACTGTTGTGATCGTTAGAACAAAAAATAACACAAATAACATTGAAACACGATATTGTTTTATACGAAAAAATATGAATTAAAGATATACCTTCTTCGAAACCTGTATTTTTTATCTGACTTACCTACTAGCTGTATCTGACTACCAACAATTTTTATTAAGATAAATTCGAAAAACATACTGAATCTCAGGAACAGTCTTATAACATCAGTCAGCATCATTTTAATGAGAAAAGTATAGGTACTGAGGTGATACTATAATAGCTCATCATAAACCTGATGAAATAGCAAGCTTTTTTTTAAATTTCGGGCATGGCGAGTTAATTTTCAAAAATCTTTAAATGTATGTTAGGTAGTTCTATTTCTTTTGAAAAATAAAGGAAAGTCTCCTTTCAGTGCTTTCAGTACAATTTTTTGTCTCTTGTATTTGAGGTACTTTTACTCCTGTGCCTGTTTGCATTCAAACTTTCCACCCTGTATAAATTCATAATGTTGCTTTCAATCTTAATACTTTCATCTAGGCATAACAAAACGAAATTATGTCACCTGTAATTCTGAAACATTTTTATTTATACCTACGGTGCGGACGTTTTTATTTTAGAATGTTCTTGGTGCCCAACATTATTTTTATTGTGATACTAGCGGTCCGCCCCGGCTTCGCCCTTGGTACATATTCACGTTTTCTCTACTTATGAACCATCTTCGAACTTCAAGGAATATTATAAAAAAAAGAATTAACGAAATCGGTTAAGCCGTTCTCAAGTTATGCGCTTACCAACACATTTTGGGATTCATTTTTATATTATAGATTATATTTAAAAACCTATTAAAATTTATTATTACATAGAAACATTACTTACAGTATTTTTGAAAACAAATACTTATTCAAGGAATGTCAATGAATAAACATAAATAATTTGAAAGAATATCAAATATGTACATTCTTTTCGTTTTCATAATAAACGAGTTAACAAGTGCTTGCCAGTTACCGTTAATTACAGTACAAAATCCAAATCACAAATCGCGGACAGTGCAAAGCTGCAGACGTGTAACTTGTGGTGCCTAAATGGTGAAATGTGTGTCTAGTGCCTGCATTTACAACAATAATTTTATAAAAAAAATTGAAACTGGCAATATTGCTTAGCTCTGTCATCTGCCATTTGTCATTAATTTAAAATTGTGATTGTGTCATTTGTTGTCAGTCGCTCCAACTCTCAAATGGCGTTAGAGGTGCAATGCGGTGTTTCTACGGAAACGCAAAGACGAGAATCATGATTAAAATGTACAAAAAAACTTTAAAAAAATGATTACAACTGTGAGTTTGTAGTGCTCGATAAAACTAATTATTCTATTTGGAGTGTAATAGTAATTGGTTTATACTACTTTTAAATAGTAATGTTGCGTCGAGTTAACTTTTATTCAATATGTATAGCGTTCGGTCTCAGCGTACTGTTAATTCTTGCTGGAAGTCGATATACAGATAATACTTACTATCGTCCGTCCCCTGAAAGT
The DNA here is from genome assembly GCF_905220415.1 of Colias croceus. Classification (NCBI taxonomy): domain Eukaryota; kingdom Metazoa; phylum Arthropoda; class Insecta; order Lepidoptera; family Pieridae; genus Colias; species Colias croceus. The sequence goes on from NC_059538.1 coordinate 5,977,532, forward strand.
CGTCGAATTATTGAAATAAATATACCGCAACAAATTCCTACTAATCCATATGATGGTTTACCGAATATCGACAATATATTGGAGAAAACACGATTGAAAATTAAACTTGAGTTACAAAACTATAATTTCACTGGTTCTGGTGTGGAAAAGTTAGAAGATTTAATTATAGAATCAGGAGGGCAACCAATTAGGAGCATTATAATATCTACTTGGAGATCAGGTACCACTTTTCTTGGTGAAGTCCTTAATTCAGTACCTGGAAATTATTATCACTATGAACCTCTCCTTAATTATGAAATAATTCAAATACGAGGTGCCCCACATGCTGACAGAGCATTGAATATGATAACAAAAATGCTTAAATGTGATTATGATGGAATGGAAGACTATTTTGAATATGGGAAAGGGCATCTACATCAATTCAGTCACAATACAAGATTGTGGGACCATTGTAAATATAAGAAAGAGCTGTGTTTTGATGCAGACTTCACATCAAAGTTTTGTAGACTCTTTCCCTTTCAAAGTATGAAAGTGGTACGAGTCAGGTTACGTCTTATGAAACAGTTATTGGAGAATAAAGAGTAAGTATTTCAGTTTTTAATGATGATGTATCTAGAACTGAGGTTGTCTTACCACTGTCCTACTTTTAAATTAATTATTTTGAATGTATTAAACTCGTATCAACTGAGCACCATCAATAATTATATCAACCTTGAACTTAATTGAGGTTTGGACCTAAATATTCATGTTATATTTATGTCTGCATTATGATATAAATTTCAGATACTCTCTAATAACAATGGAATTTAAATTTATTCAATAATTTATAGTGCCATGGATTTCATGTGACAATGATATCTCATATCTGCTTTGATATTAATAACATACTTCAAATCATTCCAATACATGAAAACATCAGATTATTTATCACCCATATGTTTCAGGCTTAATATTAAAGTGGTTTTATTAATACGAGATCCTCGTGGAGTAATGCAGTCCAGACAACATCGCAACTTCTGCCAGCCTTCCCCAGACTGTTGGAAGCCAGAACTACTGTGTGCTGATATGATCAGCGATTATGTTGCTGCTGGCCGACTGCTGCAAACCTACCCTGATCGACTCATGTAAGTACTTTATTAAATGATATTAGTTGTAGGGAACAATATTATACCATCTTAATGCATTTGATAATTTTATGTGGATCTCATTTTTTCATATTTAGTAATACAAAAAATGTTCAGAATAAGATAAATTTTATATTGTTTTTTATAAATAAAAAAATTACAAAAATCTGTCTTGTGAAATATAAGACATATTATTTTGTTTACTTATTTTATTAAAATATCAATAAGCAGATAAACCCATACATTAATTTTAACATGATAAATTATTATAGTTATCACATTTCTCAGGTAGAAAGATCAAAGAATAGATAAGATGTTACTTTGGCTTTTATCCAATATATATATTATGCTTTGATAACTTTTAAAAATAAGGTCTTATTATAAGAATAAAAAATTTAATATCATTGATTGAGTTGTCTTTGAAATCATTTAAAATTTAAGTAATAATAGAATATTTTTAAATCTCTTTTACATTGAGATTTTTCCTGTGTAAACATCTTTAACTATGAATTATTGTATATAACTATTTACTAAAGATGTTTTGTGGGCCAGGGCCATAACTACTGCATTCTATAAAGACTAGCTTAACCTTTGGTTAAACTGACAAAAGTCATTTAACCTTCTTAATAAAAATTTGTGTACATCATCATGAACTTGCATGTGTTGTTAAACATCATATAGCTTTTATTTGTTACAAGGTTAAATAAGAAACCAATTATATAAATTCAGTAGCTTTTTATTAGGCTTAATTTATATAAATTGAGGGAGAAAAGGTAAAATTACTACTGTTTATTTGTTTATTTTATATGTATAGGTAAGTGTTATTTGTATATTATTTTTTATAATTAATATAGGAACAAGGAAAACAAGTAACACTTGATATGTCTCTTGTCTTGAATCAAACATCCTCAATGAATTATGATACCTACTTTTTGTACCTGTGTACCATATTTTTAAGATTTTATTTTATACTTGGGTGGTCATGCATTACAATTACGCGAGGTTTATGGGAATACTAATTTTACGTAAATTATTATTCTAAAATTCACTATTCATCGCTGCAAATTAATTTAGAAATTCATTTTTAATAGTTTGCTGGCAGTTATTTAAGTACATAGTTAATTTTTAAAGGTATTTAAATAAATATTAAGTTTAGATACCTACTTAATCTCCCTTTGCACTGTTAAATAGGGAATTTAATATTTGCATTTCAATTACAGTTTTTATCACATTGTTGTTCTCAGAGGAAGTATGCAAAAAATATGTCATACCCTCGTTTCTCTTATATTTATCAAGATACAGTTTTAATTTTGTCAGACCAAAAGTGGTTTACCAAAGCTCTAAAGAAATCTCTATTCATGATTAAAGTTTCTGAATAAAAGAGGTATTGAATTTGGCTTTTTGCCAGCTCACAGTGAATGGTGAATTTCTCGGCCGCCTCAGTGTGCAGAAGTGCAATGCACAGATATACCTACCAAGTATCAACCGAGAAAGTAGTGCAAACATTTAATGCTCAAGAGTGTATTTATAACCATTGTACATTTGGCCTTGTCACGAATGCTACAATTACAGCGATGGCTTGCTAGATGTATTAATTATTAAATATCGCGCCTTGTTTACTGTTAAAGGAATTATAACTTGTTTTGCGTTGTATTTTTTTGTACAGCTTATTTTAGTTCACAGTTGACAAAAAATATGCTTCCGCTCTATAATTATACAAGATGACGCTCACAATCCTGTGCTATTGTTGATCTATAAACATTTTTAGGTATTACCTTAGCTTATAATATTATTTATACCTATCTGGTGTTCTCAATTCTTAACAAATTTATACCTAATGTATTCGGCTTTATTGTTTCCGCTAGTAAAGGATGTTTGAAGTTCATTTTTTGTTGAAGCTAAAATCTCAATCTATTCCAGATTATAATAAAGCGGTAAATGATCCGCTAGAAGTTTCAGCCAATGCTATTCCTATCACGAATGTTTATGTATTTAACAGTCTATTTGTACCTTTAGCCAGATCTTTGGCAAAGCCAAGAAGCACGCACATCACACTGTATCGGCGAGATGGAAATGCTAACGGTTTTATTTAATTAGATAGGTACTAGCTTTCCACCCACTTTGTCTAAAACCTAGTCAATTATATGCTAAAAACGTTCCCTTGAATCACACTATCTATTAAAATAGACATCAAAATCTGTTGCGAAATTTTAAAGATCGGAGCATACAAACACACAGACAGCGGAAAGCGACTTCATTATTTTATATGCATTGTTTTTCAGAGTGCAGCGTTACGAAGAATTAGCATTAGATCCGAACAACACGACGCCCCGGCTTCTAAAGTTCCTAGGAATCAACCCGACGACGTCTGTCGAGGAGTTCCTCGTCTCTCACACGAATGTCGAAGTGTCCGGCGTCAGTTCCACATTCAGGGTCTCCCGCGAAGTGCCTTTCAAATGGAGGAATGTGCTAGATTACAATTATGTAGAAGAAATACAGGTTGGTTTTCAGAGCGCTTTTGGCAATGGATTTTAATGCATTCATCCGACCCTTTGATCGTCATAGGTATCTTTATGTCATTTTTTTGCAGTCTGGTACTAGTATAAATTCCACAAATAAACTTTATCAATAAAACAGATGTCAATGTATTTGCTGCATACCACGCAAGGGGGTACCTACTTCTTATTCACTGCCACCTTATATTTATTCATATATATTATGCCTATACATTCAAAGAATTCTTAGCAAGTGTAACGTGTAGTAATTTCCTGGTGCATAATAAAATATCTCTTAGGTAAAATTATGTAGGTACAAAAATATATAGTTAGTTACCTAAGGGGTTTTTAATATACGTCATATTTTCGGTGAAGTGTTTCATTTCCATATCTAGACAAGCTATTTACAAACATGAAAAGATAAGATATGTACTATAATTATTAATTATCATAAACATGTATTTATTGTGCTTCTTATCTCTTATCACGTCTTTTAATTAAACATATATCTATGACAACAATCAAATACTTATCATACAAATTCCCTGATTTAGTTAACATAAATGATAAATAGAATTAATGTATTTTGATGTCGATTGCTTGTACATTGTATGGACACCACAATATTAATAAGGTTCCGTTGTAAACATAGGAACCCTAATATACCATACGTCATGTTCGTCCGTACTTTACGATATTCTCTGTAGATACATCATTTAAATAAACAAAATGTTAAATAATCCATATAAGAAAGGATTGCATTTCTAAGACGTCAACCGTTTGTAATTTATATGAATCATCCAGTATGAAATTTTCCACAATAATTCCATAATTGTATGTAATCTTTAATAATTACTATAATGATTAATTACGTCTATCTTCTATATCAAATCAAAAATAAATGATCATAAAATATATGATGATCTGGGTACTTCATCACACATTGATTCCCTATAATCAAGTACACAATTTAATTGTGATTTTTAATTTCAGATGGCTTGCAAGGAAGCATTAAACTTGTGGGGATATAAACTTGTCCAGAATGCAACACATATGACCAGCAAGGATTTTTATCCTCTAGACAATTACACCCTCACTCAGTGACTTATATTAACTAAGAAAGGAATTGGTACAATATTGTATGAGAAGATTGTAATACGTTTTTTATAAGGTAAGCTTCCTCTTCTTTGTGTTCTTAAATATGTCCCTGTTATCAAATACAAGTAGTCTAATAATTATATTGTTAAATTCGTTATTTTTTTTTCTCTTTTTTGTTTATTTACTTCACATACAAATGTAATTAATCCTCTAATCGATGTACTTCGCAAAATTGAAGCGGTTCGAATTGGGGAGTGCCTGGCGATCTGCACTACAGGCTACGGCCTATCGCAGACACCAGTCCTCTTAGTTTATGTTTACTTGTACTTCTGTTAATTTAGTTATAAGTTTGTTGAGGAAAAATAAATGATTTATTATTTATTTATTTATTTATTTAAAAAATTTGTAAAGCTGTAAATTGAATTAAAGGTTAAAGGAAATGATTATTTTGGTCTAGTAATAAAGGCCTATTCAAACTAGAGTGGTATCCGCTACCCACCACTCTCGTTTGATTAAGCCTTTACCATGTTATGTATACCTTGTGTCAAAATGGTTGTTTCTATAGTAGAGCCATTTTAATAGGCAACATTTGACAGTTCAACAAAATTCAACAACGTAACCTAGTAAAGACGACATAGAATAACATGATATTTCGTTTTGTTAGAACTGCACATTTGCTTAACTTTTTTCAATTACGATTACATATTTATAATAATAATGACCGATACAAGTAATTTTAAGATTTCATTTTACTGATAAACCATCCTAAACATAATAAACAATTTCTGAATTGAAAAACTGACGTCGCTACAATTTTGTGTCAATAAACCTTTTTTCTTTTTAAATACTGAGACGTTACTCTAAAAATCGAAATCTGACATCTAGAATCGAATGCATTGATTACTTGTGAATAAAAATCATCATAAATTAATAAATTCGATTGACAAATGTTTCAAATCCGTATCGATTAATACATTTTAATCGATGTTTTTAAGCAGGTTACCTCTCTTCGAAGATAAAATTGATAGACGTCAAATGTTGCCTATTAAATTGGCTCGACTATAATAAGAATTGTTTTAATCTTCTCAACGACTTTATAACATGATGGTTTTGCAATAGTTTTGAAAATTTTACACTATTTTAACTAAGTTTTACATCAAAATTCTTACAAGGTAGATAGCATGTTAAACTTCATTTCTCCCAGCTACTTTACTCGCGCGCTGTTCATATTATAAAATAATAACAACACAATACAAATTTCATCGTCTATTTTTCCATATTACTAATAATACGTTTAACGTATTCCCAATTCCTGTTATTAGCAATCATCTAGTAGAACTACTTAGTTCATACTTCATACTTCTACTTCATTATATCTTTTAAACATACTTCTATCATCTATGAAAGATAAGCTTAAGTGTGTAGCATGTTTGTTGTTAATTAAAGTTTGTTTAAGTATTTGTTAATGTATGTATATTATCGAAATACTAGATATTTTATTTGGTATATATTATAATCTATATTTTAACACACTGTCTCCCGCGATTTTACCCGCTTTGCTCCACTCCTGTTCATCTTAGCATGATGATATAGCCTTCCGCGATAAATGGGCTATCTAACACCGAAAGAATTTTTCAAATTGTTCTTTCAAACGTAATATGTTTGTTGATGCTTCACTCCTATTGGCCAATGAAAGGACTTACATAGAATAACATATTTTTAATTTTATGGCTAATATAATATAATTTATTTTGTTTGTTGCAGATTAACTTCATTATTTATCTGTCATGCAAGTTTATAAGGATAATAATCAAGGAATTTTAAAATTCAACTTCGTTTTAATATGAGACTAAAGGTACACATTAAAAGCATTTACTATATTTATTTCTGAATATGGCTAATCATATCAGTATTAAATTGATTTCTGTGTTAACATTTCGACATTAAAAAAGTAGTGAAATTATTTATTTTATTATAAACACATTGCAAAATGACTCTTATTGTATTTGTAGTTAATTTTTAGTGTTAGTAAATTATTTGGTATGTCTGTCTGAACAACCATAGACGGTGTGTCTGTATTTTAAATTATTTCTTTATCTGTTACAGTGATATATTTTATTTAGATATAATTGTAACGTATTGTACTATTGAAAATGTGATTTTCTTAACAATTATTTTCTTCAAGAAAGTTTGAGTGTAACAGTGATTCTCTTTAACTTGGTATTTATCATGTTGAAGGATTTATAATAGTTATTATATTTAGTTTGTCATATTAATCGACGATACTTCAATTAATAGGGAATAAGGGAATATTCTAAGCAATTTTTAAGAATGTAAATGAATGCATCAGGACACTTAGGCCGGTTGCAGAGCTTCACCGACCATCAGTGCGTACGTCAGTCGCGCTTGTCATATGTATGGAAATTCATAAAACCGTTCATAGCTAGACCGACCATACGCATGAGTATTTTGCTACACACATCGTACGAGGACCGTCCGCGTCGGTCGTGCGCATCCGCATGCGTAGCATCGGTCGACTGACGCGCTATGGAAACAATTTTTTTCCATTTGTTTCAAACAAATGAACGCGTTCAGTGCTGTATCGACCGGTGCACTGACTACGCGCATGCGTGTATCGTCGTTGTGAACATGAACATCGATACCAGGTCTGCCCCCCTAGACAAGTGGCTTTCTATTAGCGTAACGTTTTATAGAATAGATTATAAATGTATGAGATTGACGTAAGCTGTCGATACATTTATCTACAGCTTATGTCAATCTCATACATTCATAATCTATTCTATCAAACGTTACGCTTAACGCTGCTCAGTTTACTGGTACGCAGAGCACTGAATGATACAAACTGATACGCATTGACGGTCGGTCAATACGTATCGTCAGTACCAAAGGTACGCACTGATAGTCGGTGAAGCTCTGCAACCGGCCTTATATGTTAGGTTCAACACTTATAATTGTTTGTACCTATTGACTACATTATACTATATCATAACTAAGGAATATTGCTGTGGTATACTGTGACTGTGTGGGTCTTGTATAAATTTGTGTAATGCATAATGAACAAGCGTTGGTTTTGCTAGCGGTCATCGAACATAAACCATTTTTACTGTTTGAACAAATTAAATTTATAGGAGATCCACTAATATTTAATAACTGAAACGTGTTAAAAGTATTAGTGCCTTTACCCACAATAATAACTTCGCGAATTTGCTTTTAAACAGTTATACATATTTGCATACGTTAATGCAAAAAGAACAATGCAATCAACTTCGAACAAACACAAGGGGGGTAGTTTGATTATTTAGACATGCGGCAAACAATTGTTTATAGAACGGTAGGATATAGTTGTTTTTTCAAACATAGGTACTTAGAATTTATCGAACAAATTGTTTTAAAAAACAAAAGTCCTGGTTGTGTGAAACGCCGTAGGTGTTGAATATCAAAACGTAAAAGATGGACCATGCATTAGAGGTTAAAATTGCTTGATCAATAAAGTGTAGATACGATAAATTAGTGAGATTTTAAAAACAAACAATTTTTACCTCTTACACTTTCACATTGTTAAATTAAGGCTTAGTCGACTATCCATAATTTTAGCACTCACGGAATTGAATTGTATGCTTCCATTATAGTTGTCTTATTGTAGTTTAGATAGATATCGACATCTTACAATGTGGACTGAGATATTATAATGTCACGATTGGAACTCGGTTAGGCGCTACATCGGTGTGTTTATTGTACATATTTTAGTACTGTATCGAATAAAATATTGAAAATCGTATTCCAACGGACAATCCTGGCGTTATATTATAAGAGTGTGGTATTTTTGCACGATTATACACGACTTTTGATCATGGATTTTGTGCGTCAATACGCTTGCGAAGCACAAAAGAACTCAATTGTTATTGCATATCGTGAATTAGCTTAAATTTGAATAATGCTATACAAACACATTGCAAGTAGGGACACGAACAACTGCATTATATTGCTTGTTAAAACATTTGATGCGTATTGGAAGGGGAACGTTTATGAGAAAATGTGATCTCCGTCCAGATAAATCAATTGTGTTATTATACGACAGTTCCTGCTGTGAAATGTATGAATGCAAATGCATAATGCCAAACATATACAATTTAGCTTTTATAGGATATAGAACTACTCTTCTCCGTACATAATTGACAATATAGCTAACGATTTACTCACCATTCATTATTTTAATTGATTTTATTTTTGGTATTTATTATTGCAAAGTAATGAATTATTAACGGCTATACTATGCCTTATTATCCATCGATCTGTTGTAATAGTGATGAACTTATTGTATGAAGATTGTAGGTATCCTTAAGATAAATATTAAGCACTGTTGTAATTCAATGATCGTCCAAAATAACATTGATTTATCAATAAAAAAATTATTAAAAATGGCGGCGGTTTGGTAAAAATAAAATTGCGAACAAATGAGTGAAGTACAGTCGAAAAATATTAGTCATTGTAATTTTTAACGTGTGCTCAGATATCATATCGGTAAAATATTAAACGCCTACAAGCGTATACGTTTACCTTTTAGTGTGTGTAGCTATTCGATACGAATAGACCACTTAGGTCACAATTTTGCTAGACTTAAGCGGTATAGACATTGTTACGAAACGACGTCATACCTGTAGTGAGATTTATTAAGTGCACTTGATTTTAAGGCAATTATCATTAAATCGTTTGGATCAAATATTTTTAGGCAAATCGTGACGTAAGGCAACATTTCATGGACTAATGTGTCATCGAATATTACGTTAGATAGGTATTCATGTATTTGCAAATATACTATACAGCGTTGATAACTCGATATTATGTGACGATTATTATAAATGCATATAAAATTCCAGATGACATAAATCAGTTCCTAAAGTACGGCAACACCAAATTATTTAAAATATCATAAAAGTATTTTCTAAGTATAACAAATGTATTATATTATCTTTAGTGTAATGGAAATTAATTTAGTTTAATATTTATTAGCTTAGAGTCAATTTGATTACATTTCTCTATACAAGGAAGTCGATCGAGTGCACTAGTTAACATGCAACCATAGAAATCTGAATAACAAGACACTAGAAGTCGTAAGCGCGCGTGACATTGTCGCCGCTCAGGTGGTAACCATACCACAAGTGCGTTCGTCGCTGTTCAGTTGCTCTAGAGACGTGCGTGTGTAAACATGGTGTGTTTCAGCATTTCCCATTGCGGAAATACTTCCACAAGTTGTAATTATACTAATAAAGGAATAACATTTCATCGGTAAATATTTTTTTTTAGAAATAATGCCGTTTTTCCTTAAAATTAAAGAATATTTACGAGTATTACGAGTGTCACCATAGTAATCGAAATAACAATGAATGACACAGCCGACCATTCTTATTATCACGTTTATCACAAATTTCAACCTTATTTCTATGAGTTTATGTTCAAAGTTATATCTATTGAAAATTGACAACCTCTGTTGTAGAAAAGCCGAATTTTTGTGTATTGGAGCAAAAAGAAACAAAACGTCTCATATACTTAGGGGTGTTATTCTAAAATAAACCGTAAATTCGTGCGTTAGGATACATATTCAAAAGCTTAATTTAATATTTAAGTTAGTTTTCACTAAAATCAAGCTGTCCAATAAAAGGCATAGTTTACTTGTGTGTACTGTTTAGCTATCGGTTTAAATGTGTTGATTTTGGCGACAGCGGTTTTCATACGAATTATGACATTATAGCACTTCTATGTGTCTTGTTATTTAGATTTCTATGCATGCAACGCATCAAAAGCTTTTATGTATTTTGTCAAATTATATTCTAAAATATTGTAAGATATGGAAAAATATCATGTAAAACGTTAGTTATTAAACGGAAATATATATTAGTATTTAAACGAATACGTAATCTTTTAAATTATTATTTTGTTTGAGTAAAATATTTTATTTTGTAATCATTTATATTAGTTGTAGGTTTGATATTTATCAAAGGATTTTAGTCTTATTTCGTAAAACATACGATTCCTTATCGTTTGGCTGGCGATGTACGCCCATATATAAAAATGTAATGACCAATCAATATAAGTATTGTTTTATTTTCGCTACGTTTCGTTTATATTTTAAGAATTAGCTGTTTTAGTTTAAGTAACATGGCAATAATGATGTGCTATCTTTTATTTTTAATTTGTTTAATTTACTTAACTCGTTACAATTATTGTATGTTTACGTTTACTCTAGTTTAAACAGACTTCATTTTACTATGATCGTTGTGAAAAATGGATATTATATCAAATCGAATAAACTATATAAACTATTAATATTGTAATAGAACCATTCGGCATCTTTACACAGACTGCATAACATAAGAATGCACGATTGTGCGTAATATAAATCGGTATCTTGCCTGCGTAATTACATATTAAATTATGGTAAATATACGGTTCATTTTAAAATAGATTTCACATTGAATTCATTCCTATAATGTGATGTTAATGGATATACTAGCGATGACGTTTCTAATTTCTCTTTTCTACGTACGCTCGCTAATTTATAAGATGTGAAAATAAATAATTGATTAAATTTAAAACTGTAATGTAATAAATAAAAGTACTGAGACAGTCAAAATCGATTTTCTCAATTTTGGTTCCTATCATAACCGCTAGACGTAATAAAATGTATAATACTGAACAAACGTCGTCGCTAGTGTGTTCTCGAGAAAATGTAAGGCTCTGAAAGTTATCTCATTGTTAAGACACGGCTTTAGCCGAGCTGTGTATACTTAATACTGCAGTTATTATATTAAACCACTGACGCTTATATAATAGAACTTTATACGAGTCAATGAAAATCATCAATTACTATTTAAGGTGACATGCTTCCTGATAGATTTGACAATATATTCGGTTATGCCTTTACATATTGTAGTGATATAGGATAATGTATTGCATGATAGCGGTAAGATACTCATTGTTGGCTCTGTATCATAAAAATTACAAAATGCCACGTGGCATTGCATACGCACAATTTACATTATAAGGGGGAGTAGGGGATTGTTGGCGTTATCTTAGTGTTAGAGAGTAGTTGGAGGGGTTAATGTGATAATAGATACACTTTGTTCTGCTTTTATTTGTCACAAACACGGTTCTATTGAGTGCAATTGATATCAAGTACATGGCTCAGTATATCAGCTGTAGTAATTCGTGCATTACTTTTTCATTAACATAATCAATGTACTTAATATCTTAACTATCATGGCAATATTGGTTCATAGTAGGGATGCGCCGAATACCGAATACATATTCGGTATTCGGCATATTCGGCATCTTTTTCACTATTCGTATTCGGCCGAATTATTCGGTTTAGGTGCCGAATATATTCGGTATGAGTATTTCTACTTTCTTGGCTATAGAACTAAATAAATAACTTCATATTATGAATGATTTATGTCATACTATACACAAGTCAAAGAAATCCTATGAAGAATGTTTGAACCTAAGGTATACAGGGTGTAATCGTTAAGTGTGCACAGGCGATTATTCCGTAACTATAACAGATATCAAAAAACCTTAAACTGATATTGAAAGTACTATACCTAATGAGTATAATAATTAATTAATAATTTTTTTTAAATAAAACGAGAAATATCCAAAAATGTTACATGAAATGCTCCCATACATTGTCCCATACAATGTTCGAGACGACATCCTCGATTTGGAATACCATTGTATTCCACATCGAGCTCTATTTACAGTCTCTAAATGAACTTTCATTAAAATTTGCGAAATAATTATAGCACAAAATCAAATAACAAAGCAAAACCTTTCATATTAAATGTTTGAAATAGTAATATTTCATACTAAATGTATGGGAGCGTTTCATGTAACATTTTTGGATATTTCTCGTTTTATTTTTAAAAAGTTATTATTGTCATTTTACTCATTAGGTATAGTACTTTCAATATGAGTTAAAAGTTTTTTGATATCTGTAATAGTTATGGAATAATCGCCTGTGCACACTTAACGATTACACCCTGTATAAAATAAAACGATCATTACATTTCAAACCAAAGTTTATTTTGTAAATTTACATAAACATAATTTAATCATGTTTATTATTAGAACTTAGTCAGTATGTATTTAATATTTATAATACTTTAAATCCTGAAGTCTGAAGACAATGCTTTTAGTCCCAATAGAAAATGACATTACGTCCGCTCATATTGCAAACACTAACTTAAAGTAAAAATATAAAATTTTTACAATTTAAAAATTTTAATAATTTGTGCGAAGTTTCAACACAACTGAGACGGCACGGAGTGCGCGGGCGATATACGCGGGTGGCGGGCGGTGAGGTAAGGCTCGCTCGCCACCGAGCCGGCAGCTACTTGCGACCCGTTAGAACCGGTTTACGCATCAAAACACGTCAAAACATTGAACCGAATAATTCGGCCGAATATTCGGTTCGGTAAGGTTCTAACCGAATAGTATTCGGTATTCGGTTATTCGGTGAAACCACTATTCGGCGCATCTCTAGTTCATAGTTTATCAAAGTAGGGTATTAAACATTCAACTTTAACATTTTACATTTAAAATATCCATTCATGTTTTTGTTGTTTTTATGAACGGAGCCACTGTGACTGGCTGGACCCAGTGTAAATTTTATATCATATCATTAGCATATTGTTGTAAGGTTTTAATATGTTTTAATAAAATTCTAAATATTATAATTTTATGTTGACTATATGCACGTTTGCTTGAGCTTATCAATCGAAAATGGTTTCAAATTAAAATGCTCGTAATTTAATATTGTATCGTTAATTTTTTTTTTTATGATGAAATTATATTCCAAAAATTATTAGTTATTAGACAGAATTCGCATAATAGTTAAAATTATATTTTATATGGTTCAATTAATATATAATGTCAATTTTGTTAGCGAAATCGAAAGCAATAATAAAATTAAAGTTAAGGATATAAATCCGAGGAAGTGTGAACTTGTAGGTTATAAGGGTAGCCTTATTAGAAGTAAGAAATACGAATGAATCATACAAGATGTTAAAATTTTATTCTGTAGTACTGGATTAGCACGGCCAGCGTTGTCGCATACAATGTAATGTTTTTATTTAAATAAAGTTATAGGATCAGACTGAAATTTTGTTTTAATTTACAGTATCCATACTAATATTATCTTAAATGCGAAAGTAACTCTGTCTGTCTGTCTGTCTGTTACTCAATCACGCCTAAACTACTAAACCAATTTGCATGAAATTTGGTATGGAGATATTTTGATACCCGAGAAAGGACATACTACTACGGCTACTTTTTATCCTGGGAAAATGACGCAATCCCGGAAATCTCACGGGAACGGAAACTATGCGGGTTTTTCTTTGACTGCGCGGGCGAAGCCGCGGGCGGAAACCTAGTAGTATATAAAACCCTATATACCCCTATAAAATGGACAAACCATGTTTTAAATTATATTCTTTATAGTCAATATATGGACGACGACATGAATATTAAAAACCAAATGCCATCATTTAAATAACATTATAAAGCATACTCGAATATTTTTCAATAGATAAAACAATATACACACCTACCAATTGTTGCCCCTTCAGTATAGTTAGGTAATAAAAAATATTTTTTTCACATTATTTAAGGCCCTGCGCAGACGACGGACTATCCGTGACGCACTTTTTAGTCTGTGAAAATAGAACCTATGCAATTATATGCAGTAACGCACACGACGCGCAAAAAGTCCGGCGCACAAAAAATCCGTGTATCCGTGTATCTGTAAAATCGGGCAGACCGCACAGACAAAATGATGGAAGATGTGCGTCGTGTGCGTTGAGTCTGTGAAAAATCCGCGACCGACTTTTTGCGCGCCATGCAGACTTTTTGTGCGCCGCTGACTCGATCGCACAAAAAGTGTGCCGTCTGCGCAGGGCCAAAGTATTACACTTTTTAATTTTTCAGCGGACACATTAATTTTATAACAAATTACTAAATACATCATAACGACTTTTAATTCTAATAGTTTCATTCTTATAAGGTTTTGATAAATTATCTAAATAATTTCTCATTAGATATGCCGTGTTCGGTTCTGGAAAAATTATGTCTGAAACAAGCAATAAGAATTATAGTGTGTCGAGGGAATGAGAACAATATTATCCTAAGCAGTAAATAACATTTTAAGAACCCTCCCACAGCGCTAACATCGAAAAACGGTATGAAATAAATTTAGCTGTAGGCGGAGTGAAGTATGCTGTATTGAAAAATTTGCTACCAAATATTTACGTAGCGCAAAATAATGCTTATGGCAATTTACGTTTATACAAGTAAAGTAGGGTTAACCATGTGTAGGTTTCTTATAGAAAATACATTAGTGTTTCTGAGAATACTCTATTGACAATAAAGATCGTTAATTTTAATATACTCACTTAAGGCCCATAAGCTCATGAACACTATGAGGAAGCAGCAAACAATGACTCCGAAAATATTGAGTGTCAGCAGAAGTTTGGTGTGCCTGTCTGGCTCCCCATCGCTGTATAAAAGTAACTATTATTATTTAGGTACTTACTGAAAATATATTATAAAATATACTTCTTTAGTACCTACCTATAAAGATTTAACAGATACCTACTTGTGTCTACATACCAATAAATACTTAAGTGTAACCTACCCATACTTAAATCGTAAAAATAAAATAAGTAAGATAGGTAGTTCACTTAAATTATTACTCTGTGTCTATAGAAAGCTGATATTAGGTATTTGTTTATAAAGAAAATTTATAAAAGTGTATCAAATGAGCCTGAACCATAATTCTTTTATTCTAATTAGTTATGAATAAATACCCATTCCACGTGTGTTTAACAATACGATTACGATCAAAGTAATAAAAGGTTTGGCGAAAATAAGAAGACTCCACATTTTTTTCATGATCAAGATTTTTTAATTCTATAATTATGTGGCCGTTTGTAGGGGACTTAGATAAAAGGACGTATAGACTACTTCCCTCTTCCCTCTATTTAACGTTTCGAAAAGTTACCTGTCAATTGCTGTCAACCGTAAAATGACAGGATAAAACCTATCCTATGTCCATGGGCGTAGCTGCGGTGGGGCAGGGTGGGGCACTTGCACCACTCTAGCTTTAACCTGGAAGGTAGGTAGATACCTAACCAAATCTAAAAATTGAAGTAAGTAGGTACCTACTAACTCTTTTGACTGACTTTACACCTAACAAGTGTCATACGCCCAGCGACCAAACGGCTGAAGATTTTTGGGTCTATTTCGTGGTGTGGTTAGTGTTGCCCAAATTCAGTCTTGGTCTTGCAGTCTTGGTCTTGCGTCTTGCGTTTTTGCAAGACCAAGACCAAGAACAAGACCGCGTATTTTTAGCAAGACCAAGACCAAGACTGACCGTGCAAGACTTGAGCAAGAACAAGACATAGCCTGCAAGACTCTTGCGTCTTGCAGCTAGGACTTAGCGCTATTTCACTGAGTAGTTAGGTGTAACAGTTCGGTGTATAACTAGGTAGGTACGCTTAGGAATTCTATGAGACGCAAAAAACTGTATCAAAGAATATGAAAAACTGGACCTATGCGCATTACTAGTTATTTATTAATCTGCTTGATCTTTACTATGGCTATGATAATTCAAGCTCACAATGTTCCAATTCTAATACGTTTTTCTAAGATTTAAAGTAAACTTTAATAAATAGTAATAGACTAATAGGTAATTGCAAGACTTGCAAGACTTGCAAAACTCTTGCTGCAAGACCAAGACCAAGGCCAAGACTGGGAGCGCAAGACCAAGACCAAGACCAAGACCAGGTGTATTGGCGCAAGACCAAGACCAAGACCAAGACCAGATGTATTGGCGCAAGACCAAGACCAAGACTGGCTAAGTCTCGTCTTGTTCTTGCATTTGGGCAACACTAGGTGTGGTAGGTGAACAATAAGGTGTTTTGAATAAGAATAATTCGAATAACGAATTACACACGAAAAAAGAAAATAGCTGAGGTTTCTATGTTACATGAACTGTAAGAAAAATGAGTATAGTACCCCAATTAGTTACCCCACTAACTTATCCAATTTCACTTTTGTTGTTTTAAACGTGCCTTCGCAAATGCCTTCACGAATGCCTTCGCCAATGCCTTTGCGAATGCCTTCGCAAATGCCTTCGCGAATGCCATCACAAATGCCTTCGCGAATGCCTTCGCGAATGATGTGATAATATGTAACTAGCAACTGTATGTACCAAGTATGTACCCAAAGTTATATCCAGGTCTTCAAATGCCGGCGGCTGTACCGCCGGCATTTCCGAAGGCATTTGCGAAGGCGTTCGCGAAGGCATTCGCGAAGGCACTCGCGAAGGCATTTGCGAAGGCATTTGTGAAGGCATTCGCAAATGCCTTCGCGAATGCCTTCGCAAATGCCTACGCAAATGCCTTCGCAAATGCCTTCGCGAGTGCCTTCGCGAATGCCTTCGCGAATGCCATCGCGAATGCCTTCACAAATTCCTTCGCAAATGCCTTCGCGAGTGCCTTCGCGAATGGCTTCGCGAACGCCTTCGCAAATGCCTTCGGAAATGCCGGCGGTACAGCCGCCGGCATTTGAAGACCTGGATATAACTTTGGGTACATACTTGGTACATACAGTTGCTAGTTACATATTATTTTTTATTGTTGCCCCACCTTGAGCCCATGGCTAGCTACGCCCATGCGTCATTTCTCGGGTATCAAAATATCTCTATACCAAATTTCATGCAAATTGGTTCAGTAGTTAAGGCGTGATTGAGTAACAGACAGACAGACAGAGTTACTTTCGCATTTATAATATAAGGACGGATATGCTACTTGAAAGTTATCTAATACCTAGAAACAAAAGCATGCTCCATCTTGAGTTAAATTCTTTAATTTCTGGATATCCTCGAAAATTTCATAGAAGGTTTAGGTTGTTGTCACAGGGAATCAATAGAAAAAAGGTTAAAAAACTTGAAAATGAGTTGAGTGAGAGTGAAAATGAGACTTTTTTAGTCGACCAAAGTTAAAAATAACTTTCTTCGAAACAAATAAACAATCATCTTTTTATTTTTGACATAGACGTCATCGACACGACGCGACGCGACGTCACGTGGCGTTAAAAATAAATTATTTTTAAAATAAATATTAGTAGGTAGGTACTTTTAACGTCATTGATTGTTGGGCAAAAAGTAACTTTTTTTTTACTGTATGAAAAACATACATAAACAAATATTGATTATTAAAAATAAAAAATCTACAAGGACATTGTTGGATTGGATATAAGTAAGTATAATGTGGAAAATAAACAAAAATATTATGCAAGCAAAATAATGCGATTATAAATTATTATGTAACCTTAGTTAAACATATAAACTGAAAGCAAAATGAGTAGATACCTACTTACCTATCAATCCTGAAAAAACCAAACCGCTGACTATAGGTATGCCTACTTATGTACTATATAGGTAGGTAAAGTTTTATCGTCAGTATTTTTTATAAAAATAATTGTTTGTAACCACAGTTTGTAACACCTAATCTACATTCTACAATGTTAAAATAATTTTTGTAACTTTTATGGAAACACAATATACCTACATAGGTAAGTATATCTAACCCACAGATCACAGAAACTAAAGGGAGATATGGTTAGGGGGCGGGGCCGGTGTCGCAGCAATATGTACAAAAAGAGAACAAACTGTAGCGGTGCTGTATACGTACGTCACTTACAATCTAGTGTGCGAACGAATAGTCGCTCTCATATTTTTGTGTGATGACACGCACACAACGCGAAGTATTGTTTTGATTTTGTTTGTGTGCGTAAATTTTTTATGAGACACGGTTTCGTACTCAGCGCAAGCGATTGGCATCTCTCTAGATCTCTATGATCTAACCTAAGCATAGGTAGTCAGCGTTTAATGTTCCCTAATTCCTTATATGGTTCGATACTGCCTGCATATAATTCATATAGGTACTTACATTTCCCTTTTCCTCAATATTTCTTTACGTGTAGGTATTCACGGATTTACGCGGACTTCACGGATTTACATACCGACGATGATTTTAAGCATAGGAAATGACCCCATCAAGTATCAAACATCAATCATGCTAAAATTCGTGACGATCAAATAAAGAGTCATAACAAACAACATACAACAATTTTCGATAAATTAATTGCAAAAAGTATGCCTTAATAATATAAAGATTATACGATACAATTTTCTAAGACGAAATAACCAATAACTGAATAATACCTATCACTGATCACTGTAATCCAAAATTACGGAATCCCTCAGCATTAATTTCGAAATAAAATTGCTTTTCCTCAAAAACTCATTTCAATCACCTTGTTGATATTTTAAAAGTAAATTCAGATATAATATATTTTTCCAAAAAGAGCTTTGAGCGAAACCTTCAGTTTGGTGAGCTTTGGTAAAATGGAGAACAAATTTAATTTGTTCTCCATACGCACATCTATATCTATGTATTATGCATCATCACTACATATGCATAGTATAAAACAAAGTCGCTTTCTCTGTCCCTATGTCCTTTTGTATGCTTAAAACTTTAAAACTACGCAACGGATTTTGATGCGGTTTTTTTTAATAGATAGAGTGATTCAATAGGAAAGTTTTAGTACCTAACCTACCTACTACCTACCTACTTAAATTATTAGATTTGAGACAAAGCGGGCGAAGCCGCGGGTGGTAAGCTAGTTATGTATAGACTACCTACTTATGCAGGCATAGGTATATAAAATAAAAAGGTTGGTTATCGAAAATAGTACTTATTTATTTTAATGAATACAAACAAGTATGCTATATGTGCAATATTATTCCGTCAGGCTAAATATTTCGTAATCGTAATCAGTCTTTGTAGAAGTTATGACCCTTGTCAACATTACCTAAATATCCTTGTCAAGTTCATACTGGTAGGTCGTGTTGTATATTCACAGCTTATAATGTTCCTAGAAATTTTATTTCGCACGTTGTTGTAAATACAGTTTTAAATAGCAAAATGCTTTCTAGGTCAGGTAAATTTCAAAGTTACCGGTTATTTCATATTGGAAATGCATTTTCCGTATCTAATGAGGCGTATGAACAATCCATATTTTATTTGCACTTGTAACTGAAATAGATTTGCAAGCATAGAAATTTATATTTTACCGCCAGTAGTGCCTTATATATACAATGTGACTTTTATTTAATAAATAATAAATGCATAGTTAAATCTGTGTTTTTAGATTACAGAAAACATAATAAGTACATTAAGTAGGTATATTATTCAATCGGGTGTTGGATTGATTTTACAGCTCCTTATGCCCACAAAAATCACCCATGAAATAATTACAAAGTACATATTAGGTATGTCTGATGTGTTCTATAAAGAATTGAAATCCGATACGCAATTCAGCACTTACATAAGCCCTAATACATGTTTCTACTTATTGCGTGAAACATAAAAAAGCCAATCTATGCTGAAAACATTTCTCGACGTGACGCTCGTTCAGACTTATTGTTAAAACGTAGATATTCTATTCGTAATTTTTATTCGTAGAATTCACTGCAGAATAACGAATTGGGTAATAATCATGCGGTGTGCGATGTGCCTCTATCAAAAGTAGGTATATGGTTCGTAAGCTAATATATTCTGAATCATCTGAATGATAACTACTTAAAGTTGTTAAAACAAACAAGTAAAAAATATACATTCAGGATATGGAGACAATAGCTAATTAATTTAAGCATCAAATGGACCCAAGTAGGCACGGACGTAAATTAGTACGAATATCTACTACTTACGATGAGTGGGTATACGTAAATACAGTAAAAATAATAATTATTATTATGAAAACAAAAAATTCGACAGTTAATTTAAGTAGCCTAGTCACTACTCACTACCACCAATCAAGCCACCAATATTCTAATGATGACACCTCATAAGTCAAAATCATCCAGTATTTTGGGCTGTAGGATGTGCCAAATAACATACAACATACCTACACTCGAAAAAATTTTAAAAGTTAAGTACCTAACGATAATTTACTATTATTATACTGCTAATTGTTCTAGTAAATAATCCTTACTTAATATTGTAAAGCTGAAGAGTTTGTTTGTTTGTTTGAACGCGCTAATCTCAGGAACTTCTGGTCCGATTTGAAAAATTCTTGTCTGTATTCGGTGTAAGGTAGCCCATTTATCGAGGAAGGCTTATAGGCTATAATATATCGTCACGCTAAGAGCATCAGGAGTGGAGCAATGCGGGTGAAACCGCGGGGCACAGCTAGTTAAGTAATATACATGACAGCTTTTAATATAATATAAAGTGAAAAAACTAAAACCCAACTACGACAATAACCGGCGCTGAAAAAGTATAAAACAAGATTTCAGAATACTGAACTGAACAAAGTTGCTAATGTAGTTGCAAGTAAATGGACACAGTAGACTCTACCAAGATGCCTTCGTTGTAAATTGACAATAATGTCATACAATACTATTCTGAAGTATGCAATATTCCACTATGTAAAGATAAATTTTCATGTTTGGAAAGGCGTAGTCACACGTTGTTGAAGTGCTACGGTAGATAGGTATATTATGTAACGTGTGACTACGCCTTTCCAAACATGAAAATTTATCTTTACATAGTGGAATATTGCATACTTCAGAATAGTATTGTATGACATTATTGTCAATTTACAACGAACTACGAAGGCATCTTGGTAGAGTCTACTGTGTCCATTTACTTGCAACTACATTAGCAACTTTGTTCAGTTCAGTATTCTGAAATCTTGTTTTATACTTTTTCAGCGCCGGTTATTGTCGTAGTTGGGTTTTAGTTTTTTCACTTTATATTATTTGTACTATTTTGGTGTTAAAGTGTATTTGGGGGCATAATATTAACAAAAGTTAAACTGATGAACTAATAAAGAAGCTATGGACGAAAAGATGTGAATTATATGCAATCAGCCCATGAATACAGGTAAAGTCACGAGCAAATGCTAGTAATATATATATATTCAAAATTTACAAGGAAAGCGCTTTCAAATGATACCAAACACGGGATATTTATCTTAACTTTATTTTTTTACTCTGTATGTTTTGTCCGATAGAGGACGCCACATTAGATTTTGTGAAACCCCATATAGCCTATAACCAGCGGACAATTAAGACGCTTCTAATGATATGTCATTTGTCAAATTCTGATAAGTAGTTTAGACGTTACGAGGGAACAGATGAACATACATACATACATACATACATACATAGCCTGTCAAAATCATAACCCTCCTTTTGCTTTGCCGTAGTCGGGTAAAAAATATAGGCCTATGTAGGCGCAGTGTCAATACCAATACTACCACTACCACAGACAAACACTACATAGTATAAAACAAAGCTTTCTCTGTCCCTATGTATTCTTCTTAAATCTTCCTTATGTATTAGGTACCTATTCTTAAATCTTTAAAACAACACAGCGGATTTTAATACGGTTTTTTAAGAGATAGAGTGATTCAAAAGAAAGGTTTTAGTAGTATACCTACCATTTGTTATAGGTTTAGGACAAAGCGGGCGAAGCCGCGGGCGGAATGCTAGTTACTATACCAGAAATACCTAATTACCTAACTAATAGGTATTTATTTACTAATGCAATGTATGAGATTGAAAGTAAGTAAGTAGGTACTCTACGAGGCAACAATGTATAATTGTGAGAATTGCACCTAGATTCTACAATAATTTCAACTTGAATGTCTATTGTATTACCTAGAACTATTGTATTTTAATCATTGTAAAAAGTTAAAATCAATTTTAAATTTTACCGGGTAATTTCACGGCTTCTTGTTTATGTAATTTGCAGTGTTCAGATACTTATCTATACTAATATGTAATATTATAAAGCTGAAGAGTTTGTTTGTTTGTTTGAACGCACTAATCTCGGGAACTAATGGTCCAATTTGAAAAATTCTTTCGGTGTTAGATAGCCCATTTATTGAGGAAGGTTATAGGCTATATTTCATCACGCTACGGGCAACAGGAAGCCACGGGGGTGAAACCGCGCGGAGCAGCTAGTAACGAATAAAAGAGATAAGACTTTTTCTTCAGTAACCCGTATTTCTTAAATGACCTTTGAAGAACAAAATATGCAAATGTTTTATATTCATTGAAGCAGATTTACATCAATAAAATATAAATTAAATTAGTAATTTATGCGCAGCTTACTTTGGTTCGGTCCTCATTAAATAATATCGCAATTTATGAATGGAAATTCCAAAAACGTGTTGTTAATATCATTCATAAAAATGATAGATATTGTCTATTAGTAGTCGCGTTAGAGTATAATAAGTAATAACCAATAACATATTCCATGGTTGGTAGGAGCACATATACTTGTAAGTGAGAATAGCTTACACATTATCGTAGGCGCAATTGTTTTAGGAAACTTGTAGTGAAATAAAGCAACAGTTATCTCACAGCAACTGTCAGTATATGCGTGTAGTTGGTTCACATTCCTCGTTTATTCATAATCTCGAGTGCAACCGGTCAACGTGCATGCGTCCACGCATCTAGTCAAACCGCTTTGTTTACAAACATTCCTAACTCAACTTTAATTGTTTACATTTGATACGGATCCCTTAAAAAGTGAGTACCTTTTCAATTTTTTTCATGTTCAGAATGCGTATTTCAAAAATAGTTGTCTATTTTTAAATTGACACCTTTAGGTATCCTGAAAATAAGTTGCTATATATAAACGATTGTTAAATTATACAGAAATAGTATAATTTGCTTTTCGATTCTCGAAGATATTTTATCTTTATATTATGTACCTAGGTTGATATCAATGCGTTATTCCACTTTGCTCACCGTTATCACAATCTTTATTTGTAAACTTTCACAATAAACCTACCATTTATAAATTTCAATAAATAAATCAATATTATTCGTAGCATAAATTAAATCAATTATTAATAAATATTTTCACGCAAAATTTAACTATAAAAATAACTGACATTGGATAAGTCAGTTATTAATTTTAGGTAAGATCTTAAATTAACTATGATTTACTCTGTATGTAATACCTAATATGTACATAAATAATGAGTTGAGTTATAATTTTGGTGATAAATGTAGATTAAGCATAGAGATTAACAGTACATATTATCTCCATGAGATTGAGTGACATTTAAACATTAATTTTTATTTTTTATTATAAATTAAAAAATAAAAGTATTTAAATGTCCGTAAATCGTAAAGGTCCCTTTTGAAACAATTAATAAACGTAAAGTGTTACTAATTAAGCTAGAATAAAATAAAAATAAATATATAAATACAGACAGTGAGTTCTTTGCTTGACAGCATTTTTAAGTGCGGACGGAAATTAGGTCAATAAAATGAAAATATTAATACAGGTAGGTATCAATCGAAGGAAAATTAACAGATATCGATTGGAATGCATTAAGGCTTAAGCAATTACCATAATAATTTCTCAATAATAAATCGCAAGTTTTTTTTTTTTTTTTTTTTTTTTTTTTTTTTTTTTTTTTTTTTTTTTTTTTTTTTTTTTCGCGCGCCGACCGTCTTACCGAGTGGACGTACATACCTGTGCGCATACCGTGTTATTCGTTACAACTACTGACAATGAACGTAATGCGATCACCTACTGGAAGTGGCATGGTTTCTGTGCATAGTGACCCTCAAATTAATGTGTCTAGTGAAAAGCCCCTTGATCAGCAAGTAACTTTTCGTCATAAAAGAAAATTTAAAGACGATGATGAATCGATCAAAAATGAGTTAAGTGAATTAAACAAACAAATGTCCCGGATGATGGATATGATGTCGGCCTTATCTGATAACCAAAGAGAGTTCATGAATAAAATCTCAGGCGACATTTCATCTATTAAACAGGAGATGTCTGAAACGAAACTGTCACTAGAAACACTGAAAATGGAGCAGACTTCGCTTAAAACTAATGTTAATTTGCTTCTAAATAAGAACTCCGATACCGAAATACGGCTTAATGGTGTTGAAGCTAAATTAAAAGACCTACCGCTCGACATTAATAACTTCAAGCAACCTTCAAACCAGGAAGAGATTATATATGAAATACATGAGCGTCAAAAACGCAGCAAAAATTTAATAATTACCAACTTACCTGAATGTGTCGCTGTCGAGACAACAACAAGAAAAGCTTCTGACGCTAAAAATGTAATACAATTTCTAAAAAACATAATACCGTGTAGCCCAGATCCAGTAGCAACAATAAGACTAGGTAAATTAATACCAAACAAATGTCGACCACTAAAAGTATGTTTTTCAACAGAAGAACCAGTTAAAATAATTTTAAGAAATAAGCACAAAAATTGTAGAAAAGATATTGGGATTTATTCCGATCAAACTCCACAGCAACGAGCATACCTAAAACTTCTAAAAGATGAACTCAAACAAAAAACGGACGAGGGTATAAAAAACTTAAGTATAAAATATATTAAAGGCATCCCTAAAATCGTTGAAACGGATTCAAAAAACTAGATCAAGCTAAAAGAACAGAAGATTTAACCAACCCGGCTATCGATAACCTGACATACCAACTAACCAATAACTATGGTGAAATTAAATTCTCAAATAAATCCCTGAAATTTATGTATGCAAATGTACGTAGTATTGTAAGACCAGGTAAATTAGATGAACTTAGATGTGTGATAGAGTCATTTAAATACACAATACACGTAATCATATTGACTGAAACTTGGATCAAAACAAAGGACGAAGGTGAACGACTCCAACTTCCACGATATAGGCACTATTATAATTACAGGTCAAATAGTAGAGGAGGTGGGGTCTCAATATTTGTCCACAACAATCTCCAACACAATCAAAGTCACGATCTAGTATTACTTGATAACCATTATCTCTGGGTCCACCTCTATAACTATTCATTGGACATAGGTGCTATATATCGTAAACCAGATCCAGTTACACTTCAAAATTTTTTCGAAACCTTTGAAATACAACTTCAAAAAAGTAGCAGAGCCATCATATTTGGTGATTTCAATATAAATTTATTAAATTTGGATCGAACTAATAATACCTACAAGGACTTGGTTGAGATAAATGGCTTCCAACTACTAAACAAGATTGATGAAACATACTGTACACGAGAAACCAATACGACAAAATCAATTCTAGATCATGTTGCTACAAATGTGAAACAAAACGATTTCCACCTTGCCATTGTAGAATCAGCAATGTCAGATCACAAACAGATATTCTTAGAAATGAAGAAATATAAACCTGATTTATTTAAAAGATTAGAATATGAAGCACTAAATTACAATGAATTATACTTATACATAAAAAATAACCATATTTACAATAACAATTTGGAATATTCACAAGTGGAATTAAGATTAAAAGAAGCAATAAACAAAAATAAAGTCATTAAATCAAAAATACTCAACAAACCAAGACAAGACTGGATACACAGAGATATAATTAAAGAAATCAACGACAGAAATCAAATTTATTACGAGCACAAATTGAACAAAGATAACAAATGCATTGAACAGAAGTTTAAAAAAAAGAGAAATCAAGTAACTGCTAAAATACAGAAAACAAAAAACGAATATTATACAAGAGAATTTCATAAAGTTCTCAAACAACCAAAGAAGATGTGGAGCCTTATAAACTCGTTATCTAGGAATAGCACAAAGGATACTGTCATTCCACAGATCATAACCCCTACTGGCTTAATAAGTGATGAAAAGGAAATTTGTAAGTGTTTTAATATCTTCTTTGCTTCGGTTGGCTCGAATTTAGCAAATAAAATTCCTAAAACCCAGAATTATCAACTTAATGTGACATTAGATTACAATAATTCATTCACCCAGTTTAATCCCACTAACGCTGAAGAAGTAAAAAACATTATTAACTCGCTAAACTCAAATACCAGCTCAGGGTTAGATGGCATTAGCGTTAAAGCCTTAAAATGTATCAAAGACTTGATAAGCCATGATCTAGCGTGTTGTATAAATAAATGTCTATCAGAAGGAACATTTCCAAACTCTCTAAAAATTGCCAAAGTCGTACCTATATTTAAAGCTGGTAGCAAAACAGACCCTAACAATTACCGACCAATCTCTGTCCTACCTGTTATATCAAAAATTTTTGAAAGGGTCTTGCACACTCAATTAAAAAAATTCCTTGACTCAATCAACTTTCTTTATCAGAAACAATACGGCTTCCGTCCCAAATCCAATACTCTCTCAGCCACGTCAGATCTTATAACAAAACTTATTAGTAACTTAGACAATAGAAATATTGCGGTTGGCATTTTTGTGGACCTAAAAAAAGCGTTTGATACCGTGAGCCACGACTTGTTACTAACAAAACTTCATTGCATTGGTATCAGGGGAACAGCTCATGAATTAATTAAATCCTACCTCGCAAACCGTTGTCAAATTGTCAAAATTGGATCATGTCAAAGTGATCCTATGCCGATATGTTATGGAGTACCACAAGGCTCTATTTTAGGCCCACTATTGTTCCTAGTATACATAAACAACGTATATGAGCTTCCCTTCAAAGGTGACTTAAGTCTATATGCTGATGACACCAGCCTATTCTATTATGGACAGTCAATACACTCTTTGATATCGGAAGCTCAACATGACATGACCCTCCTTAACACTTGGTTACAAAATAACCTACTGACAATTAACGTTGAAAAAACGAATTACATTATATTCTCACCTAAATCTAAAAAAGTTCCAACACACGCCTCTCTTTTTATAAATAATCAACAAATTAAACAGATTAATGAAGAAAAATATCTGGGTCTAGTATTGGATAGTCATATGACCTGGAAACCGCATATTGAGAAAGTCAGGAAAAAAATAGTTTCATTGTCTGGTGCATTAAGAGGATTTGCAAAATGTCTTCCAAATACTGTTCGATATACTATTTATAACTCCTTAATTAAATCCCACTTAGATTATCTAATACCTATATGGGGAGCATCCGCTAAAACTAACATAAACAAAGTGCAAATAGCCCAAAATAGATTAATAAAAACCCTTTTTTGCTATAATTATCTCACTCCAACAAAAAAAATATATAAAGATACTAAAATAATGGATATTTCGCAAATTTACATCTATAATACTTGTATCCTGATACGAAAATTGTTTAATAAGGAAATTCATACAGATATCACTTTAACTAAAAGAAAGCGAAATTCTAATCTACGACAAAATGTATGTTATGACAACCTAAATATCCATCCAGCCCGTACCTACTATGGCTCAAAAAATTTACTTCATGACGGAGTTAAAATATACAATAGCCTACCTACAGATATAAAACAAATAAAATCATTAGGATTGTTCAAAAAGAAATTAAAACTTCATATACTACAAAATGAAAATATTTCCTGTAATAACTATCGTGTATAAAACTTAAAAATGTAAATAACTGAAATAAAATCAGCAATATAAAGAAAAATAACAACGATCACAAAGTACTCTTATCACAGTCACTAGTTAAAAAAAAAATAAAAAATAAAAAAATATATTATAGTATAAAGTGTTAATTATAACATAAAAAGTATATATACAAAAATAATCAAAGGAGTAAAAACCATTATAACATAATATTATGAATTATTATATAAAGTAATAAACAAAAAAAAACAAACAAGAGTGTATATATTCAAGATTGTAAAATTACTTTAAATAGTTAAGTCATTTACACTAAATGTTTAAATAAATTTACAATTAATATTTATTTTAGTTCATGCACTCGATGTCACATTTAGTTGATTTATATCCGTTAGCATTCCTTACGAACACAGCCATACCGTCATAAGACGATATTATTGTACAGAGTAGTTCTCCGCTCACCCGCAAGTTTTTAACATTTTTGTCAAGGTGTACAAGTTAACACTATTGAATTAGAATAAGTGAATTGTAAAATTCTTTTGAAATAAATGTCTCTAAACCCAAGTATCAACAGAAACTGCACATTTTCTATAGGTAGGTACTTACAATAATTCGTAGAAGTATGAATACACTATACACTAGGTTATATTATGGTTATATTGTGTGTATAGGTGTGGTTAACTTTTTCGATAATATCTTTTAATCGGTTAATCTCAATATGTACCTACCCATATGTGTTTTCGTATTTCAACGCCTAGTTTTAAATTGCGCAACCTCTTTGATATGTATTGCTACATCGCTTACAGAAAACAAACCGAAAAAATTCCGTTCAAAATATCATTAGCTAGTCGTTATTATGTTATTGTTTAAAATATCGCCTACAAGATAGAATTTATACTTTTTAGGCCGTGTTATAATTTATGTATTGCTATTGCAGAGTGCATCCAACCACCAAGGTAGGCATAGGTTTAAAAATTTATAATCTCTTAATTATAATTACAATTAAAATAGCAGCACTATTTAGAACAATGTATTATTGTCACTGTGTACGATACGTGTAGTAATCGTATTATAAGATCGGTCAATGACCCATTACCGCATCTCAATTCTCACAGAAGCCGTGGGTTCACCTCGTGAGTATACAGGTGCAACTGTATGTTGTTTCATTTTAAAACTCTAAACCGGTTGAAATAATTGTTTGTATTGGGATTATTCTTTTAATTATAATTACAAAATTCAAGCAATTATCATAAGTATTATCATTCTTAGGATCACGGAATGCTAAACCAATGTCAAATATAGTAATAATTATTACTGACAATCGATTATCCTAGAAATCTATTGTTAAAACGAATTGAACTCAGATATCGATAGCTTTGTTATTTATTTTATACTAGCTTTCCACCCGCGGCATCGCCCGCGCAGTTAAAGAAAAACCCGCATAGTTCCCATTCCCGTGGGATTTCCGGGATAAAATCTATCCTTTGTCCTTTCTCGGGTATCAAAATATCTCTATACCAAATTTCATGCAAATTGGTTCACGAGTTAAGGCGTGATTGAGTAACAGATAGACAGAGTTACTTTCGCATTTATAATATCAGTATGGATTTAAGTCAGAGTTTCAATTATTTATGAATACGATACTTTCTTACTTATTCGTTATATTATTTATTATTATATATATATTTTGTGATGCCATATACATTATTACGTAATGTACGAATATACGTACCTTTTTTTTTTTTTATAGTGGAGAATGCATTTAAGCATACCCAGGGCACTCGGGGAAAGAGCCCTGGGTTATGTCGGACTCACCCTGCTGAGTGCAGGGACCTACCGACTAAACTCCACTGTGTTCCGCCGTGCCGCTTTATAGACGGGGCCGCGGGTATTCGGTAGAACCGCGTCCGCAGACCCGTCAGCGGCAGCCTATCTCCAGGCCCAACGCGAATGTGGCGGGAGGCCGCCAGGTCTACCTTCCTAGGGGGGCGGCGTGAGTGGAACACTTCTCACGCCGCCTCTCCGCACCGGATGATGGATTATATCCCCGTTCCACCATCCGGTGCCCATCATCAGAATATACGTACCTACCCTATACCTACGTATCTTGACAAAGATACGCATAATTCACAGTAGCCTTAATTTTATAAATAACATTTCTATTAAATCTACAAGTATAACAAAATACTTATCATCTTCAAGCTGCTTTATGTTAACATTTGAAACGTTTTAATCGGATTTGAATTAATTTCAATTCATTAGATTTTGTTACCCTTCTTGGTGATTAAATTTTCAAATTACTTGTAAAGATTTATTACATTGTACTTTCGCCACTTATTGTCAGTGCGTAAATTCTTCTAGCAAATTAAAACAAACATGTCAATGATCTTACATTCTACTACTACCTATGTGGTTATAAACCACAGAGTACACACATGCAAACTGACAAAACAAGTTCCTTTTATATCGTTATGGAACCAAGAACCTTGAATGTACCTAAAAGTAGAGTAATCATGTTGTTAATATAAAACTATTTTATTGTATTTATAAATTCGATAATATGGAATTGAACCGGTATTTTCGTTTATTTTAAGATTGAGGCCCTTCACCTTGTTTGCAAAATCGGGTAGTTGGTGTTTCGGTGTTTTTCAGTAAACTGTAATTATAGAATAATAAGGCAATACATTATTATGTCGATGTAAATTGGAATAATATTTATTTTTATGCAAGAGAAAGTATAAAAAATAATTTTCAAAAATGTAAATGTAGTCTGGACTTTTTATTTTTATTTTGACCAAGTTATATTTATATCAGCCGATTGGTATAATATGATCTTAGAGTACCGAATACAATAATACATACTGTAAGTATATTTATGATATACAATCATCTCATCTTACAATAACTATGATACATTAAATATGATGATTATCGTACTTAACTTAACTTTTTAAGAAGTAAATACTTCTGTTAAATAAAAATAATTAAAAAGATAAGTATTTAAAAGGCCTAATACTATATCGTATTAATTATAAAGTTATCGCTTCTTATCGAAAACATATACCTACAACGAGATAATTAGTAACTTCTATATGTATTCGCTTTCTTAAGCATTATATGTGTCATCATGGTATGCAACATACACGCCCACAGAAACTCGTTCATTGGATGTGACCTTAAATTAGATTAGAGATAAGAGGTCAGGACCCAGGATAAATGATCGCAGGATATAGATGATCCATTAATCGAATCTTTAATTGGTTACTGACCGCGCAAAATGATGAACTTCAATTACTTATATTTGTGTAATTTAAACTCAATTACAGTAATGGAGTAGTAATTGATAATAAAGTGGTACCTTTCGAGCAAACAAACGGTAAAGATACGTCTTCAAAATTATTAATTTGTAAATTGACTAGAAATTATCCAGATAGTTCTCTCTATTGACCAATAAAAAATATTAAGATATGTCTTTTTTATTGGTACATTGTAACGTAACAATTTGATTGATTGTGTACTCAGTTAACAAGATATAAAGTGATTTAAATATTTGATTGACCCCCCCTTCATATGTTTATTGGGGGACTATCTTGATTCTTGACGCATTAGTTACGCGTATGATGCGTTGAGTGTTGACGCGCGATCGTATTTTATTTTATATTATATCGTGTGTGTCAGTATGTATAATACGCGTGTAAAACTATCAAGTGTATTATTTTAAAATATTTTACCAATGACAGATTTCCTACGTAAAATCTATTAATAATTTTGAACATTTAAATGTGGAGAGACGTTTTAAAATTACAGTTATTATAATTTAAACCGCAACGTATAAATCGTCGTTTTATCAATGACCACAGAAAGTTCTTCAAACGTCAAGTCGATAAATGCGGTCCAAACCACAATTGAAATCGGTTTAATTAATAAATTTTATTTATAGGAATGTTATATCGTATGCAAAAATGCATTCATATATCTGATTGGCTGAATCTTTAGAGGGACTTATTATTTATTTGTTAAAGTAATGTTGTTGTGTTAGAATAAAATAAAAAAAAAAATGTGCAGGTTGTCCCTCCGGAAAGGTAGATTTCACAATATTATTAAACAATAGTCCCATCACAATGCATTATCATAGCTTTACCCTATTAAGTTTATTTTTCATATTTTAAAACAATACAAGTATTAGTAGGTACCTATAGTATTATATTATCTGTGATACAAGCATAATATAACGTATCGCACGCAGTCAATAAGATGAAATTAATACTCATATTGAACTTATTTCTAGTAAAATGCAGTTCTTGCTTGACAAGTTCTATAAAAAGAACGCTAACCTCGATTGCCAAACTGAGAATTTAAATATA
This sequence comes from Colias croceus, assembly GCF_905220415.1. Classification (NCBI taxonomy): domain Eukaryota; kingdom Metazoa; phylum Arthropoda; class Insecta; order Lepidoptera; family Pieridae; genus Colias; species Colias croceus. The sequence continues at coordinate 6,010,088 of NC_059538.1, forward strand.
ATATTTTAAATAGTTGTATAATGAAGTAGGTCGTATAGTTTAAAGTTAAAGATTTTTAATGAGGTATTTTAAGGTTTCCGTGCCAAAAGCTATGAATGGAAACTTAATAGCTACTACATTTACCAATATGTGTGTAGTTCGTAAATACATGAACATTTAAAAGAAAAATGAAATTTAGGCATGATTACAAACTTTATAGTTTATAGGTATATTCTGTTGCGATAATACTCGTAGAATTATTTCTATCTATAGGTAAGTTAGTCTTCACGCGACTACCTATATTATAATTTTTAATAAGTATTAATTTCAATAAATGTTTTCATTAAGATTTGAAATTAACCATTGATATCATTAATTGTTTCCGCTCAAATGTTCAAATGATCCCTGAAAAAACCTAATAGTTCATGAATTTCCGCCTTTTAACACGTCAAGGCTGACTGTTGTATACAATAACGCGTAATTTTATATAACTATCGTTTTTTTGTGTAGTGAAGCGGATCCAATAATCCACTTATTTATTGAGTTACATCAAGTAATTTGTACCCATGTACACATAAATTAAATATCAGAATTTACGTCCATCTGGTTTGTGTGTAACATTTAAAGTTTTAATCAAAGTTTCGTTTTTCTTTAGAAAAAATAATACATACTTAAACGTAAGTCATATATTATGTATATAATGAGAATTTTACGGAAGTACCTACAGGACTGGTGGGTATTGTATCACCACTGCTGAGTGTCCAGTTTATAAAAGAATTTATGAAGCATTTAGAGCAGGCAAATGTCAAGCCAAAAAACACGATAAAAAATATCGCTTGCTGTTTTCAAAAAATTCACACTATAATTAGCGATAAAAATTCATGTTCATAATTTCAATAACATGGAAAGTGATAATCAATATTATTAGCGAAAACTGACAATTAATTTTGATTACCTAAATAGAATATCGCTAGTTGATTCAGCTGTAGAATGTGTGAAGGTCATTTCTATGATAGGTGATAATATTTCCTAATGGGAATCATTTCTAGTTATTAACCTACATTCAAAAATGTAGGTATATAAATGAATAAAACAATTATATCATTTCACTCTATTCTCTCGTTAATTAGGTTCATGTTGAGAGCTTAATATTCCTTCTGATGTGTCGGATTTCAGTTCCAATTTCCATCAGACTATGAAGGTAGAGACCGGTGTCATTTTAAGATAGCCATTATTAAAACACGCCTTATAGGCTAGATATGTCGTACAAAATAAAAATTGTTTAAAACGAAAAATACAACACCTAATTATTGTTAAAAGTTAAATTGACTTTATAAAAACTGATGCGAATTATCAAGACACGATATGAACTTCATTCAGTAGGTTCTTAAAACTAAGACCATGTTTTTCATAAGTTTTAATCGAATTTCTCCTTTAATTAAGGAAGACATTATATCACATGACCATAGTTGTATGTAATATTTCACTAAGCTTTTACTCTTACGTAAATAAAGTTTTCTCTACGAGGTCACGTAAGATTTAGGTAAGATTTATTCGATTATAATAATCTTTCACGCGATATTGTTAACTCTCAAAAGATTGTGAACTGAACCAAACTATTTACAATTCAACGCACTGTTATAACGAAGCTTATCTTTAATCTTACAGTGACATCAACATACTATACACAACATAAAATTAGTTTATCTTTAACGTAATCCTCCCAAAAATTAGTTGTCCAAATAATTAATTCAGTTAGTACTTATGGTTAAATAACCTACAAATTATCTCCAGATGTGTTCTGTGAAAGCTCATCTGTTATCTAGCCACACCTGCGTAGACAGAGCTTTAAAGCCTCTCTATTAGTAAATGTCTTACTGGCTTTCCGTAAAATAAATGAGGAAATTGTTGAGAAAACCAAAATTAGGCTTAATACGGTTAAAGTTTTATTAATTAGCTCTGCAGTCTTAGATAATAAGAGAGAATTTAAATGGATACAAGGTTAAATAGCGTATTGTGAACATAAAGAGGCAGAACATTCTTCCTCCGTCTATCTGTTCTTTTATCATCGTGTACCTATTCAGTAAATAAAATATGGCAACATCTTTTACATCCTTTATTTAACCGATTAAAGGTATGTGAGTTCGTTAATCGTACAAAAAATAAATGCATCAGATATAAAATGCCTATTATTTATGTGCTTATACGATAATAAATTAAACTGTTTTGCATAATTACTGATAATTAAGTAAACATCAAATGGACACATTAAATTAGTTTGATAATAAATGACTTATTAGTGTTGTCACTGATCGAACCAGCTTTTGCTGTGATTGACTGTAATAATGAATATAGGTTATCATATTAAAATCTGTCGTGGGCATCACGTATTTCTTAACGATAATTTAATAATTTTATATAACATCTGCAGCACATACCACAGATAAAAAAATATTTATATAATGTTATCTATTATTTAGATAATATAGTATAAAGTTTCTGCATATTTACTGCCGTCTTATTAAATTTTTTAGTAAGCAATTTGTTTTAGTATTCCAGCCTGGTCCAGACAGTCTTATGTATGTATCGTAACTGTGCAAGTAAACAATTATGGACCACTTGTGACTACAAGATTTATAACATTATCGAAATAGTAGATATATCTAATATAACGATAAATATGATCTAAAAATATAGTCGATACTGACTAATGATTTCATAACAAATGGTTATCGGCTAACGAGGTGCCCTTGTGATATTTAATAATAATATTAATTGATATCAGTAGGATGCATCTTATATATTCTCGATCTAAGAAAATATTTACTGTATAAGGTGCTCGTCACGTTTTACCATATATTCTATATTCTATATAATATTATAAATGCGAAAGTAACTCTGTCTGTCTGTCTGTTACTCAATCACGCCTAAACTACTGAACCAATTTGCATGAAATTTGGTATGGAGATATTTTGATACCCGAGAAAGGACATAGGCTACCATTTATGTACTACGGGCGAAGCCGGGGCGGACCTCTAGTATTCTATGTGTTAGTGTGCTACACTACACTACACTGTTGCGAATTGCGATCCTCATACATATTTTACCTATATAAATTTTATTACAAAGGTAAGCACAAGATTAATCCTATTCATATAGCAATAAATAATTTGTACTCCAAGCAAGAACAATGACTTATTTCAGACGCACCTGCACACGTAAATTGTTTGATATTGTATAATTACTTGTGTTTGACATTGTTAATCAAATAAGATTATTATGAATACAATTACATATTATATGAAGTTACACTGAGATATAAAAGACTTGTATAAAAAAAACGAACAGTCATATAGAGCTGCCTGGTATTGAATTCCCTGTTAATTTGGCTCTGCTACATTGTTGAGTTCGCATTTAAGGATAGACCAGTTTTATGTTCAACAACATTTTAAAATAATAATTAATTTATTATAAACAAACGCTAGAGACTGGTCAACATTGACCTGGTAATTCCTTCTTAATAAGCTCGCAATATATGTTTTAATATAATATTCTATAAACCTAAAGCACAAAACCAAATTAGAAGGATAGATTAAATATTTGTAATTCAGATAATACTAAATTGTTTAAGCAGCTCTTTAATAATTTCCGTTGTTATCTTCCGTAAAATGGAAATGTATGATTCGGCAAAATTCTCGCGCCAATTTGAATAGGTCGCGAAAATCGGTGTAATCTGCTAACGATCTGAAGATTTTTTTGTGGAAATAGGTCAATAGCGCGAATCCCTCGATACCCGGTAAACGGTATTTCCCAAGATTACATCGACAATTAAAGAGGCTTTTGAGATGAAATTCTAAATTCGATCAATGTAACGTAATGGTAATCCCCGTGGGATTCAATCCCTGTGTAGTACGTTAAAGTTTAATTAATTTAAACGAATTTGAATCATATTTTTTATAAACAAGGTTTTATAAGGCTTTTTAATGTAGTGTGTAATCCAGCATCAACAATAATTGTAAATTCTACAAAAACCTATTTTGGAACTCTATTTTCTTAGTTTATTTCTTACTAAATCGCAACTGCTTCCTAAACTTAAATTGGTATGTACCTACCTATATTGTACATGGTCAACATTTTAACAGACTTTTGTTGGTTTGGTCTGTATGTACCTATGTATAAAATTTGACCGTGATTTCGCACTTCAGAACATCGAATTTAATTAAAATATCACACAATACTATAGAGTATAGACTATAATTATATAAGTAGGTATATTATTTACGATACTATCTATACTACAGCTTTACAATATTTGTATTGATGTGTATTTTTATTAATTGAAGGATACAATACAACTTGTATATAAGATCATTAATGTCATACCAGGGATACATTAATTAAAAATAACATAATATTATATGCATACTATATCAATAGATGTCCATTGTTGTATTTATATCACGGACAAGGATTACATTATATAGTTTTCTTGTTTAATGATAAAATTATTTAATTTACGATTTATTTCTGCCTCTTGCACCTAAAGAACAATAAAAAGACATACATAAGAATGACGTCTTTTGAATTTAAAACAAAATGAATATGAATAAGATATTTCCGTGACAATTATCGTAAATAACATTTACTTCTCTTTGTTTGCATAGGTCATAATTATTTTAAGATAATTCAACTCAATAAAACACGTCATTTTAACAGATTACAGATTACACATAAGTACATAATCAAGCATAAAAGCTTTGTATTAGGTGCTGAAATTGTATTTGGGTAAAAGTGCTGAAATATTTCGTCGATCTACGATGTTTACATGAAGTACATATAAATAGAATATCAATGTAGGTCAACAACCTGATAACATACTGTAAATTATTAAGCGATTGTCATAGTTACAGAAGTGACTTTAACATGACCACTATAAATTGAACGATAGCCTTTCGTCTTACATTCTGATTGTTTTATAATAAGCATTAAACAATTAAATTTAATTTACTGATGTAATATATTTTACATTACGCTGGTTGTATGCTATCTGCTATCACCTTATTACTTTTAACACGAGCTGAGGTTATTAATCAGGTTAAAATATGACTTTGCTTGTTCCTTAGCTTTTAAAATTCAGTTAAACTGTTACATAATACCTAACTGTTATTACAGTAATGATAGCGTGAAATAATAAATATCTTCACCGTTCCCACCAGCCAATAATAAAAAAAAACTTTCTGTTAAAAATTAAAAAAAATAAAATAATCTGGTTGGAGTGTTCTGCGGTATGAAATGTGCGTGTCATATTTCGATAATGGCCAACGAAGCACTTGCATTGTTATTTGTTACCTTTTTACGCAACAAGTTTTCGCTTATTCGCGACATATAAAATCAAAGTTTCATCTTTTGTTTAACTGTGTGCGTGCCATATAACAACGGTTATCGCTCATAAGATAATCCCGTAAAGTCTAAACAAATGTAATAAGAGTTATGTATGTATTTTGCAAATGATATAACATTATCTATAGATACATTATCTTCATAATATTATAGTGGTATTACTTCAGTCGTGTTTTAGCCAAGTTTATAACGTTAAAGAATTTTGAGTGCAAAATGAAGACACAAAATAAATTGTTTTCAATAATAAAAACCGTATTCAAGTGGATTACAACGAGACAGAAAATAGCGCCGATACAAAAAAATAAAAAGGTCTGGAATATATTCGAAAATCTAATTAAATTAAAAAAGCCTTATTGTAGGTTAAGATTTAGAACCGTAACCACATGACTTTTTAACTTAATGAATTTTTTTGGGATCCTTGTATGCAACAACGCCGAATGGAGGTAGCTATATGTATACTAGACTTTGCCCTTGATATACCTACCTAATACTCTAATGAATTACATACATGCCTTTTGCATAAATATAGAAAAACCCTTGTGATAATATTATTTAATACGATATTGAATTATTGACCCTTTAATGAGTTTGTAAACTAACGTTTGCAATTCGAATTAAAGATAATCTAGTAACAATGTATCGGATTTGATGAATGTAATAGTCTGTAGGAATACCTACACTATCTGATTAATGGGGAAACAAAGCTAATCAGTACATTATTTACATAGTATATTTTGATATAGTTTTCCGTACACTATCATCTATTAATTTACTCATGATAATTTCTAGGTACCACGTGTAAAGTCAGACAAAATGGCTCTTATTATCGAAGATATGGATCTCGAGAAGCAGTATTCCCCAAGCAGATGGTCAACAAGATTTAATACAGCACAAGAGGTGCTGCAGCACCACGTGGCCTTTGTTACAGCAGGTAGGTTATATTGTTTTTAAATCAATAATTATAACCGGAATATAAACTAAGATACAGTATGTACTTATACTGATATTTGCATAATTGCAGAAATTATGAATACGTAAGAATAACATTTTTATAATATTGTTATCTTATTACTTAACATACAAAATGCTCTACATCCAATAATAAAAACATTTGTCACCAGATTTTTATAACCTATTGGACCTTTGATAACAATATGTATAAACATAGTCTTGTTCTAGACAACAGCAATTACATAAAATGAAATGTCCAATCTTTTTTTTTTCTTCTTTTTATACATATAGACGTATGTCTCTGTAGTCTCTACATATACCTATCTTACAATTTATTCCGGATTCCATCGACTTAAAGCAATGATAAAACTTCGATAATTTAATATTTACGAATATACATATTATTCATATACGAATCGCTCTCATCGACCGAAATTATCAAAGGAATATCGAGCAACAGTCGAATCAAGAAAAGGGGAAGTACCTAGTTAAAACTTGAGTTTTAACTCGTTACATCCTTCTTCAATGTACTGAATGACATGATAGATAGGGAGGCGAGGTAGCTAAATGACGTAATTCAACGGCGTCGTCGAGACTTATCAAAATCGAAAGAGAAAATAATTTCGAAAAGAAAAGCTTCTATGGTAAAAACCATTTTAGCGGTGGGTTTGGCGTGTACGGATTTTCAAAAATGTAAAAAAAAAGAGTTACTTGGGCATTCTCGAGCGCGTCAGATATTCATACTACGCATGCCCCAAGTCCCTCTGATTACAACGGTATACTAATCTGCCGGTTTGCGTGGTGGGGCTAGGCATATAAATTCGTCAAAAGTGCACAAAAAAAAAATTTACTCGAGCGCGTCAGATTTTCGGAAGGGGTGTTAAGTAGGCCCCAAGGAAGCTCCCCTTAAAAAAACTGACGATTACGACATGACGTTAAGTTATGATGAATTTTTGAAAATGCAGAAAAAAAGAGTCCTTTTGAAATACTCGAGCGCGTCAGATTTTCATAGGGGAGGTTTATCTCGGTATCCTGAAAGCATATTTTCTTAATCTGACAAAAATGTTGGTGGGTTCTCTTAATCTGACCGAAAAAGGTTTGTGGGTTTCTTTTTTTTAATCATCGTTATTTCATATCAATTTTTCTTAACTCCCTCAGTTTTCGAGATATACACAAAAAACCGGGAGTTTGACTTTTTACGATGCTTCAAGTAAAAAAAGTTTTAACTTTGGACAAAAATGAAAAGAGACCTTTTTTTGTAAAATAAAATTACCTTTTTTGTTTATTTAAACTTTTTTTTTGGAAAAAGTAAAGTTCGCGACTTATATGCTGCAACGCGTTTTTCGGAAGATGAAATGGCTTCTCCAGACTTCCGGTCATGCGGAAACCGGCAGATTTTGTATTTTTAGTAAGTTTTGGATTATATTCTTCAAAATAAAAATAAAAACAATCGCGCTCGAGAATGCCGGATTAACGTTTTTTTTTTACAAGTTCGCGACCCTATAACTCGGCGGCGTCAAGGGCTTATGGTCAGATTAGTTAAATTTAGTCTTAAAACACTAAAATCAACCCCCAATATCTTAATCTGACGCGCTCGAGTATTTCAGACTATCGATTTTTTTTTACTAATCTGATCGTCTATCCTAGGCGCGCGTCACTACATATAGAGCTAAATAGTTAACAAGGTTGTTCTATTAGGTCTAAGGTATCTCTCATATCTTAAACTGCCACGCTCGAGTATTACAGAAAATTCCCCTCTTCGCCTCCCTATCTATGACGTAGGCAGTCATTTGAAAAGATAAATTTGGCATAATTGGGCCATTATGGGTATCGAATTTCCAATTCTATTTACAGCTTTTACTAGGAAACGACCACTTTTTTAGGGTGTAATGCAAAAAATTATATCCTCTACAAACATCTATAGTATAACATAAAATCATAAATAAAAAAGTCTGAGTTTAATCATAACGTTTGAACCGTTTCAAATAAATTAAAAACAATATCCATTTATGGTTCATTTGTCATGCTACTTCACGTGTAAATTAAATATTTAAAGCCGTCACTACACAAGACAAAAAACGCTGATATATCCCTATCAACATTTTATTATTATTTATTATATCGGTTAAAGTGAAAATGAACTAAAATAACGCTTTAAAGAAAATATAATGTTTTGCTTTTAATTCAATTTCGATCTTGTGAACCTACATTAGTGATCGATATTTGTATCCTTCTTTTATTATAAAATCTAGTACCTATAGACTACTTCTGTAGCTAGAGAACTAGAACTCAAAGAAATTTATTTTATTTTTATTTATGTGGATTATTGGTTCACATATTTTTTTCACTTATCCTGTAAATTTAAACAAATAACGTTTGCTAATGCTATGGAAAATGAAAATTGCTATCAATTGATAAATATTATTTATGCAAATATTGAAACTCACTTATTTATAAATTTATAATTATTATTTATTATCACTTATTTATTATACTGAAACATTTTGGGCAAGTTTCTCATAATTTTAATTTTTAGTATTTCGTCTAGTTAAGTGTTTATAAAATACAACTGTTATTATACATTTGTATGTATCTGTATCGATTAAATTAAATTGTATAGAATAAAAGATTTAAATCGTAATTTAATAAATACAAAATATACTTTATAACTTTATTTTAATTGGAAATTTTGTCATATCATATACCTACCCTATGATATGGGTCTCAAACCCACAACATATCATTTGCGTTTTATAAAACAGGTAACTGCGTTGAAAACACGTGTGATTGTTGTTATGACCTTAAAGCAAGTTACCAGTTGCGTGTAACGTCCCCTTATTTTATTTTATTAATGTAAACATATTAACATGGACATTTTATTATCATCATATTAAATATAAATAAGCTTAATGATCCTCTTCTTAAGGTTTATTGTTAAATGTATTATGTATCCAGCCGGGAATATAGTCCGATTTAAGGACATGCATGCTTTTGTTGTCGTTTCGGTTTTTTGCACTTTACTTTGTTATTATTAATCATTTTGGTAGTTTTATCCTGCATAAAATATAAATACATACCTACTTTTAACCATTTTAAAAACCTAATATAAAAATATTAATTAAATGTTTAATAAGAAAAAGGCAAATTTCTCGTATTTATTTTTAATATCAATCCAATTTATTTTACTCTTTGTTAAATATTATTTCTAGCACGCATTTTTGTAATCAAGGTGACTTCAAAGCGTGATTCCTTGCTCTCAATCATACGAAATCTTGTTAATAATTGCCATAAATAAATAACCGTTATGTTTAATTTTCAGCGAGCGAGGCTGCTGTCAACAGTATACCACATAAATTAGAAATTGAATACGGTTCCACTCCCGGACAAAAATTGGATATTTTGGGAACGGACCTTCCAGATGGTATGTTTCAGAATTATTCTTTATTTAGGTACACAGATTTGTTTTAGCTAAGGAAGCCTACTTCGTTTGGTACTTTGTGAGGGATGTTGTTTAATAGTAGCTGAAACTTGCAAGTATGGTGGTATGACCGCCTTCTTGGTTTCTTACAAAAAAATGTTCCGTTTTTTGTTATTACGCAATTTGTAGGACAATATGTCTGTTGAATTATATAAACATTAACTAAGTGAAAACAAAAAAATCAGCTTGTTAGTAATCATTTATGATGACCTCGTTATCGATACACTTTGGAAAGGGGGACTCTTTGAACCAACCATAGATTTTGTAGGACAAATATTTTTTCGAATAATTTAGGTTTATCTTGAGATTGAACAAAAAAAAAATTCAGTTAGTAATAAATATTTGAGAACCATCAAATCAAAAATTTTTATCCTTGTTATCTCTGTTAGCTACCACAATCGAGAGTTTTGTACACGAAATTATTGGGCGTCTCATCAAAATAAAGCTACAAACGGAAAATCAGCTTGATAGTAGTCACTTGCAAAAATGGGCGATGTATACTGAACTACCTATATGGATTTAATACTTACTTTATACATTGTTGTATGTGTATCTAGCCGCCGCCTCCTTAGTACAGTGGTTGACGCGTGAGCGTAAAACCGAGGGGTCCTGGGCAGTGCCGTCTTTACCATAGGGGCACAGGGGGCCAGTGCCCAGGGCCCCCCATCGTCAGGGGGCCCCCCTGGAGGAGATGTAAGACTGACAATTTTTCTCACATAAATCTCAAAATATTTTATTAAAAAGCAATACAGCTTTTTAATGCCAGAACGTCAGATCATTTTCAGATTTATTCGAATCAAAACATCTATGTTATTACAAGGTTATTACATGGAATAATTCGAGTGATTCGAACACCATTATAATTAACTTATCAGACATTTACTCAAATTATTTATTTACTTATTAACGTAATATAATATATTTTTACTTGAATTATTTTGAGATTTATGAAAATTACTAACAAGTCTAAGTTTACAGAATAGCATACAAGGGCGTTGTGACAAAACTTTAATCTCTGGGCCTCTAGACAAGTGGCAGAAACGCTAGAGAATAGAATCCACTATTGATACTAATTGATATAAGCTTATGACGTTTTGCTAATGTTTCGGTCACACTACCAAGGAAGACGACGACCACGACCAAAATTCCCATCCAGCCGAAATTTGGTGAAATTATTAAAAACACAATCTATACTTAATATAATAAAGCTGAAGAGTTTGTTTTTTTGTTTGAACGCGCTAATCTCGGGAACTACTGGTCCGATTTGAAAAATTATTTCGGTGCTAAATAGCCCACTTCTTTGGCAAGATTATAAGATACCAAAATCGTTGAATTACTCCATGACGTTACGGTATTGTTATGATGCAACCTTGAAATTTTACTCTCAACGCGCCTAAAGAAGTTTCACTTCAAAAATATATTAAAATTTCCCGACCTTCTGTTACTACGAAAAAATTTTTTCCTAAAAGTCAACAGATATAGGTTTTTCGTGATTTTTACCGAAACGGTAAGTTTTATCATATAACCACTTTTAACCAAATTGTAGATCATAAAATTATCTACTTATACAAAAGAATCAATACATTATTTTCCTAAGATGTAGCTTCCTACCATTTTCTAAGATATAACGATTTATAAACTCATTCCATCCTTATAATATGCACACGTTTCTTAAATCACTTCACACCTAAATGATTTTATGATAAAACTTATCGTTTCAGTATAAATCGCGAAATCACCTATTTTTTTATTTATTTATAACCTGGAATATGTTTTTTAATTCACGTACCGGAATGACAGTTAATTTTGAATTTTATTTTTAGTAATCCTTATTCCTTTGAACAATTTTACTAATTTTCTGCTGGATATGAAATTTTGTAGTTTTAAAGGTCCTAGAATTTAGTGAACTCTGTTCACACCGGACCATTTCTATACGAATAGATGACAAGCGTTTTGACTTTTGCCATTTGCCTAGGCTTTGAATAAATTATGTTAATAACGCACGCAATAATTTTGATCAATATGAAACGGCTACGAAAGAAAAAATCCAGATGCAAATTAAAAAGATAAATTTGAAAAAGAGAAAGGTATAAATTTATAAAGAACCGAACCGACTCGAACCCGCATCCTTCGCGCCATTCCGGGGCGGATGCTTGACCAACTCAGCCACTCGTGACCCGCCGGAGCAATCGAATTTATTCTATTCCTTCAGTTTTATGTGTCTTAAGGGACACACCGCACGCCATCTATTGAGATGATTTAACAACCATCTCAACCAATATGAAGCACTTTTCAGTGAATACAATATTGTAACGATGGAACACGACCTTTTTTGTTGAATTTATATTTTATTTATAAAGCATTTGAGTGCCATAAAACCTAAAATATAAATTCAAAGAGAAAGGTAATTTGAAAAAGTAATTCTTAAAATATTTCTTAATTAAATTTAATTAAAGTCAACTTTGGAGCGCCATTACAGCAGCAGCGTTTCAAATGAATTATATAAAAAAAAATAAGGAAAAAAGTTTCCTCAAAAGACCATATTATAATACAAGATTGGTCAGAAGTAACTTTTTTGTAAAATGTATAAAAAAATGGAGCAAAAATTTTACATAGAAATTTTCTTTAAGTTTTCTTATTACTTCTTTAAGTTTCAATTTAGGGCAAAAACATATATAATTGTGGGAAAAAATTTGCGTACCTAGTTTGATTTCTTTATATTTCAAAGGGCCCCCAATTCTTGTGTGCCCAAGGGCCCCGGCATAGTCTAAGACGGCCCTGGTCCTGGGTTCGATTCCCGGTGGAGACGAAGAAAACAAAAATGTCTCGGTCTGGTAGGACACAGAGGGCTGATCACCTACTTGTCCCTAAAGAAATTCGATCAGTGAAACAGATGTATAATGCATCTGCCCCTTACCCCACTAGGGGACATGGGTTCACATATGTGTATCTAGACTAAAGTGACTCATGCTGATACGTCTAAATCTCCTCCTAACATAATAAGACTCCTTCTAAATTCCTACGAACCACATCACTTCAAATAATATACCCACATACTATAGGTATATACTTTTGTAGTGAATGAAAGCACATATAACATGTAGTCCAACTATATGAATATAATATACATACTTAGTACGTATATATCTACTCATACACGAGTCCACGTACACTCCTACCGCATAAGGCTGTCTGTCCATCAAATAAGAGAGAAAGGGTCCGTTCACACAGACCGGCTCTGAGAGGAGAGCAGATTCTTATCACGATGAAAACAGAGTTTTTAGTATTTGTAACTTAAGGTTTATTTTTGCGTGTGCACTGCTTTTGACATTAAGAATGCTTGAACGCGCTTGGTGTGAAATAATAAGAGGAGCTGACCGGCTCCGATCGCGTACTTTTTCTCGTTCGCGCAGCCGTTCAGCTCCGATTACATTCGCATCCGCTTTCAGATAGCTTCCAGCTGGTCTATGTGAAATAGTTGACGGCTCCGCTCCGACCAACTCCAAGCGTATACGATCCGGTCTGTGTGAAAAGAAAAATGCGCGCCGATGCTCTCCGAGCCTGTCTGTGTGAACGGACCCAAAAACTTCCAAGAAAATGCTTATCATTTATTCTAAATCATAATTCACTATTACCTTAATATACTTGAAGAAAGACATAAACATTTATTCACCAGGGATAGCACAGAACACAGACAAAGCAAATGAATTCAAAAATAAGCATAAGATGAAAAACAAGATAAAAATAAATTGACCCTGAGAAAAAGGAGACAGTTCAGTTTGTGCCGCAATATCAAGTACGTTGGTATCGCTGTTTTTCAGTGCCCCCTTTACATATTAAATATATTCTTTACGAATTTGTTATAACGTTACCAGAAGTAGCATAATAAACGCATTTAAAAGTATAAGTAAGCCGAGGACTCATTAGCACGCTTTTTTTATAATTAACGTTCCACTTATCCCACAATTGCATTGACATTACAAATCTCTACAATAAAATCGTCAATATATTCAAATAGAATCACAGCTCTCCGCTTCGCTAGTGGGCATAAATTTGTAGAATTTAGTTCAATATGTATTTCATAAGCTGAATTTATACAAAGGTAGACAACACAGCTAGAATGCGGAGCAAGGACGAGTTGAAATGCAGTAAGATATATAGGGTGGAGTCAACGAGATCGCTTTAATTAGAAAAGTAAACCGTTGTGTGCGTTTGTGCAAACATGCAACAGCAAGAATATGCTTAAATTAAAATAACCGTTTTTAATTTTATTTCTTAGGTACTCGGTTTTGTATATTTTTATTAGTCTCTGTTAAATAAGTTGTAAAGTTATAATAAAGGGTAGGTTGGATATATTGCTTTCTAGACTTAAAAATTGATTTTTATCTAACATGATTTCTGCTTTTGCTGTAAATAAATAAAGTTTTTATATTAGATAATATTATATTAATATTAATATTTCTGAAGAAATATATTCCTCTATTTAAATTTGGACGATTCGTTTCGCCATCATCATCATCATCAATACATATAATAAAATTCTAGAAAAGTCGTGTCTGTACAATCAAAATATGTAAAAAAAAAATAGCAGGTGCTATTATTAAATCGATCCCAAACCCAAAAATGTAGTTAAAAAAATTTTTGTCTGTTTGTCTGTTTGTCTGTTTGTCGGTTTGTCTGTTTGTCTGTATGTTCGTGCACGCTAATCTCAGAAACGGCTTATCCGATTAAGATGCGGTTTTCACTAATATATTGTGGTAATCTTCATTTAACATTTAGTGTTTATTTCATGTCAATCGGTTCGTAAATAAAAAAGTTATGACCATTTAAGTATTCACGGCGAACATTTGCTAAGGCATTCTATACACTGTACGATAAAACGTAAGTTATCTGTTACAATTATTATTCCTGTAAATGTCCAAGTGATCATATCGAAAGTGCCCAAGGGTGGGGGGGGGGGGTGGGTCAAATTAGAATTATGCTGAGTGCTTACTTCTAGGTAAATTTTATACATAAAATGTCTTTTAAATTATGTCGTATTATATTTTTAACCCCCGACGCAAAAAGATGGGTGATAAGTGTTTGACCGCTATGTGTGTCTGTGTGTGTGTGTCTGTTTGTGCCACCGTAGCTCGCTAACAGGTAATCCAAATTAGATGCGGTTTTTTTAGTTAGGCAGCATATTTTCCGATGCTGGTTCTTAGATAAAGTGTATCAAAATCGATTCATCCATTTATTATACCTAGGTATATAGGGGTAAATGTGGGAATGAAAAAAACGAAAGTTGTCAAATATAAGTACCTAAGTGATATATTAAATGAAAGTGAACGACCTATCAGTAACAAATCGGTTCATCCATTTATTTGATATAGGTATAGAAGTGGTAATAAAAAAAAGAATTTGTCAAATATACTCAAGTGACATATCAAATGAAAGGGCATGACGTGTAAAGTATAATTAGACATATTTTATCAAAATCGGTTCATCCATTTATTATACCTATATATGGGTAAAAGTGGGAATGAAAAAAACGAATGTTGTCAAATATACCCAAGTGACATATCAAATAAAAGTGCATAACGGGTGAAGTACACTTAGTTATATTTTTATCCAATTCGGTTTATCCATTTATTAGATTACAGCGGTAAAAGTGGGAATGAACAATAATCGAATGTGGTCAAATAATATACTCAAGCGGCATATCAAAATATGAAAGGGCAACGTGTGAATTACAATTAGTCATATTTTATCGAAATCGGTTCATCCGTTTATTACATTTAGGGCTTTTTAGGGGTGACAGTGGGGATAAATAAACCAAATGGAGCATCAAACTACAGGATATGACGTGTACATATAGGTACAATTACATATGGTTTACATCAAAATCGGTTCTGCCATTTACTAGGGATGGAAAGGGAAGTGTTGAAAGTCTGTGAAAGAAGAGAGGATACGGGAGCGAGAGGATAGCCACACCCTGGAAATTTTGAACTCTACTCAAAGCTACATAGGCCTGGCCTTTGGCAATATTTTTTCCTAAGTATACCACTTCTTTTGCCACTGTGGTCCATTACAATTTGTGCACGGTTACGGCTCAACTTAAAAGATGTCAAGGAGCAACAAACTTATAGATATCAATATGATGTAGGAATGTAATATGGAGGTAGAGGTAGGTCTCGCTCACTTGAAAATATTACATGAAAATAAGAAACCGAAAGGAATAAATAATTATTTTACAAACTTCCCGACGATCTTTAAAATTAAGTACTATACATTTTGATAATGAGGTATATTATGATGATGTTCGCATGGCAGCCCGACGCGACGACTTTGTTTTTTTTTATAAATATTTAATATGGGTTTTTATTTTTAAAAATCTTCGGGAAGTTTGTGAAATTATTTATTCCTTTTTCTATGCACTTTTCTTCGTAGCGCTGTTTTTTTTTTTAATTTAATTTTTATTGCACGGTCTAAACGGTTTAGTTACTACAGGCGTGAAACAGGATTCAGGAAAGATCTGATTTGGATTTTGTGCTGGATTTGATAAAAACTGAGTATCGATTAAGCTGATCAGTTGCTGCACGATACATAGTTAAAAACATCCATACAAGGAAGTAAGGAAAATAAATTTGCTCCCCTCCCCCCTGGTGCCTAAAAATAATATGACATAATTTAAAAGAAATTTTACGTAGAAAATTAATAAGGCATTTTTTTGTATTGTTTAGCTCAGTTTAGTAATAAATTTTACTTACAGTTCTTTTAATTATTTATGGTAGTCTGTGTTTACTCAATAATTAAGATAAGTAGTAACTAGGGTAAAAGCCGGATAGTTGCGCCACTTTTCAAAAAAGCTATATTATGAAAAATTATGTACTTTACAAGAATAATTCAACATGTATATCAAAACATAGGTCTTAGAACCATCATATTTTAATATTTTATTAAACATAATTATTAAAGGTTTTGAGTAAATCCTGTTTTATTTGACCTCTCAAAAAAAGGATAGTTGCCTAACCTAGCGGATAGTTGCCTATCGTAAATAATACTTCAGAGGATACTTGCCTCGTGAGGGGATAGACGCCAGTTACGGCCCTGCCTTCATACAAAACTGCTGAATACGCCGTTCGCACGGGAATAGAATGTGGGTGCGATTTCCCTTAGTTAGCATCCAAGCTTACGTCTTTATAATTATTATAATGTATAAATTCATTCTTTGACTCCGGTCTGCATCGTGCAGACATGGGTGTAAAGTCTCATTTTAGACATTAAATGTAGTTTTTTAGTATATCTGAGTTTCTTTTGGGGCCTCCGGCTGCGGGACATGTAATTGGCGCAGTCGGTAGGATCCTCAAAAAACGTGGCATAGATAGTAACCTTGCTATCGCTACGGAGCTGAGGATCCAGAATCTACGGTTTCTGCGGCCAGGAGGCGAAATCAGACATCGATCCCAAAAAGTAACCAGATTAATTGGTAAGTACATAGAATAGTTCTGTGTTGCTTCCTTTTACTAGTTTATATTATTTTTTAGTCCTAATTTCCTTTCCATGATTTTCCATCCGTGAAAGTCTAATTCCCGAGAGCACTACATTGAGTTAGGCTGTTCGTGGACTAGTTTTAGACAATAGTAGTACTATAAAATTAATTATATTATCAACTAGATTATATACTTATTAACTAGGTTATAAAGTTATATAAGTACTACTGAAGGTAGTGAATAGCTTAATTTCTTAATCAATGATAAATTGAATAAAATTACCTAATTTCATGACTTACATTTCGCTTCATGATTCAGTAGTAACCACCATAGAGGCAAAACATACATTTTATATAAAAAATATATAATAATTCTACTTAAGATTTTATTCGCGGTTCATAGAAGGCCTTAGGTTCAAGAATTCAATGTATCCGATTTCAATTGAAAAAAAACGTTTAAAAACTGTGATAAATAAATTTTTCATTTAGTTTAATTTAATTTCATCATTAGAATTTATGTACGAAGAATTAAATGCATCATATTTAAAGAATAAAAATAATTTTAATAATTAGTAACAAATATAGAAAAGAATTTAATTCGAAACCCGTTAGAAGTTTACCTTTAACACAAAATTATTCTAAAATGTGTGAAATGAATATGCACGAATTATATCCACCTGAGTACGGCCCTGACTTTTATTCCGAGAATTATTCGTATTAAAATTATAGTGAATCGCCTTATCGGTATATACTATACAATACATATGATCCGAACTTTACACACTATGCTTTACTGACTGTGAAGATTAGGAGCGATCATTATAGGTATTACAGGTATTATTTTGGATTAAGTACAATGATGTTATAAAATATATCAATTTCATTTAAGCTTTTCAAAAAAAATCAGCATTCAGTTTATATATTATCATCTAGTGACTTATCAAAGGCCATCATAGTATTCTTTCTCAGATAGTGGAAAATCAATAGAAAATTAATTTCATATTAATTCAATTCTTTAAAAAAAAATTAAATGACAATTATTACATATATGTTAAGTTAGTTAATCATCATTCAATGTAAGTTATGGAAACAGTTAGGGAGATGATTAAGAAATTAGGTAACATTTATAATTAGAATAAAATATAAGAATTAAAAGATAGGGAATATTATAATATACTTAAGCCTGGATACTACTTTTCAAATAAGCAAATTGTAATAATTTTTAAATTTCCATTAGTTTTACAGATATTCTTGATTTATTTCATTTAGCTATTTTTCCAAATAAGATTAGGCAGGCCCTCATCCCTTCCTATCCCTATAAAGCAACTAACAGTAACTCATTCTTGTACATAGAGGCTGAATGCCCGAAGAATACATTACTTACTATATTTACCACGCTCATTTAAAATCTCACTATAAATGCAACAAGAGGACTTCGTGATACTCCAAGGTACATTCTTATTAACTATACCTACTGGATGTATGTTCGAGTCGGAGAATTTCAAGATCTATAATGTAAATGACAAAATTAAGGAACAGCCACTGACTGAAGATACGCGGTACATATATCAAGGACATTAGAAATAAATATACAAGATATGCAATTCTCAACTCAGTTAATTTGGAAGAAACCCCTATCGCTATAGAAAAGGATCCTGCAATATATCAAACAACTATCCCTATATACATAATTCTGGTTGGTGCAGTCTTAATTTTGGCCATTTGGTACACGATGTGACGCAGATCGACACATACTTTATAGAGGACCACAGATGAGCAGATGAGGAAGCAGATGAGCCCCAGCTTCCAGCAACATTTTTTCACAATATTCAAAAATGGTTGCTGAACTTCGGCGGGAGGAGTTACGGCCCTGCCTTCATACAAAACTGCTGAATACGCCGTTCGCACGGGAATAGAATGTGGGTGCGATTTCCCTTAGTTAGCATCCAAGCTTACGTCTTTATAATTATTATAATGTATAAATTCATTCTTTGACTCCGGTCTGCATCGTGCAGACATGGGTGTAAAGTCTCATTTTAGACATTAAATGTAGTTTTTTAGTATATCTGAGTTTCTTTTGGGGCCTCCGGCTGCGGGACATGTAATTCGCCTCATAATATTTTTTTTAAATAAAAACAAATTTATATAAATTCACTTAATCAGTCTTTATTATTTGTTTTGCTTTTTAATTAAGAACTAATCAACTTTATACATTTTTTTGCTATAAAACTATAACAATATAACAAAAATAGCATCTAAATTAGTTATAATCACATATTAGTAAAATTATTGATATTTATCTTAAAGATTGAAGAAGAATAATCAAATCTGGCAATCAACTTTGGCATTAATCATCAGAAGCGAGGGATTTCATCTTTCCACATCGCATGCAATAATTTGCAAATTTTGTACAAGTTTCATGTTACCACATTAATTGACACATCTCACATTGAATCCAATCTGATTTCGATTTAGTAAAATTATAATTATTCTCAAAACATTCTACGCAATAATCATTAATAGAAACACTTTTATTTTTAATTTTTGAATTAGCATTTTTAACTTCTAATATAATATTTTCAGTATATTTTGTCGATTTTATTGGTAGTCCTTCAGTGGCTTTTCCTTTGAATGCTTTCGGACTTACATACCTACCTATATATTGTCTTCCTTTCACTGTCTGAACTGTAATATTGTATTCTTCTCTTTCTTAAAGGGAATTGACCAAAGGCCTTTGGTCAATTTAATATAATCTGTGTCGGATTCTTGATTAACGGTTCTTGCACCTTTCTTGGCCAATACTTTACCAGGTTTATTATTGAGTTGGACCCCAGTTTCATCCATATTAAATATTCTTCCTAAGCTTTCTTCTGTCCAGCTTATGTGGCGTGGTACCACGCCTGCTTTACGTTGATATTTGCGAGGCATTTTGCTCACCTAAAACCGTTAACAATTTATTTGATTTTACATGGATGAGATGGATCTATAATCAGAATACTTATTTTATTCAAGCTAAGTTATAGCTAAAATGAGTAAAAACAACACTAACAAAAAATATCTGCCTTTGCTAGTGAAAGAATTTATAGTTGTGGATAGTTGCCCCGAGAGCAACTATCCGCACAAGTTTCTAAGGCGACTATCCTTTTTGATACGGATACTTGCCGTTTTTATTTGCGAAATAAATCAACAATATTTTACAATAAAATGTAATTAACAGTATAATTTAAAGTCTAATGCACGCAAAGAAACATAAACTATATTGAAATCACAATTAGTAACAAAAATATTCAATACAAATGACTTACCATCATACGAGAATTTGCCTAATGCAGTACGTCAAATCAATAAGGACCTTGAATCAATAATAAAATGGAGCGAAGCGCACGGAGTGAATATAAATCCAGATAAGACACAATCAATCATAGTCGGAAGTCGACACTTCGTAAATAAAATTGACTGGGTCACCATTCCCAAGGTTATTGTAGACGGTGTTATTATCCCTTACAGCTCCAGTGTCAGAAATCTAGGAATATACTTCGATCAGACTCTTTCATGGACACAGCAGCTTCAAGAAGTGCGAAAAAAAATGTTTAGTTCTTACGGTTCCCTCAGACGTTTACGTAACCTTCTTCCAATCCTCACTAAAATTGAGTTAGTACAAGCTTTACTTCATCCAATCCTCGATTATTGTGACTGTGCCTATCCCGATCTTAATGAAAACCAATTAGATGCTCTCGAACGCCTTCAGAACCTCGGTATAAGGTACATATTCGGTTTGCGAAAATATGACCACGTATCCCACTTCCGTACGAAACTCAAATGGTTGCCAATACGTTCTCGACGGAATGCTCGCATGCTTCATCTTCTTTACGGCATATTGTTTGACGCTAGAACACCGAACTATCTTAAGGAAAGATTTATATTTCGTCACTCCAACAGCTTGGTATTGAGATCTCCTTACTCCCTTTCTCTTCTAATTCCATCTCACCACTCTAACTTTTACCATCACTCTTTTACTATGAACGCTATTAATCTTTGGAATTCGTTGCCAGATTCAATCAAACATGCACAAACCATATCTACGTTCGATAGTTTGGTAAAAAAAAAATTATCTTTCGTTATAAACAGTTATAAATTTATCTATTATATTTTAAATTTTTTGTATACTATTTAACATTGTATGTATTATTATTACATAATATGTAGGTATATATTATATTGGTGTACTATATATAATATATGTATGTTATTTTATTTATTTATTTATTTTAAATATTAAGTGCTCTTTTGCTCACACCTCCATAAATGTATTCTTCCAGCATTTTCCAATATCACAGGTTGTCTGGTAGAAATCACTTGTAAGTGATAAGACCGCCTTTTGTACATTGTTTCTATGTGCTGTTTTTTACTCTGTTATTTTACTTGGTGTGCAATAAAGAATTTATTATTATGTATCTCAATTCCATAATACACGGGTACCATCATAAGGAAGGTACCCGGTCCTTTGGAAGGCTTACGTGGGGACACGGATCCAACACGCAGAGGCCCTTTCGAGAACTTTACTGTGTTGTGGGACACCAGCCGCAGCCTGCCCATGACTGCACTATAGAGATACAGCCCTGGGCAGTCCGCGGCCGATGTAGGACTATTGCAAGATAAGGAAACAAAATAAACTGGGCTATGGAATGGGATGTTAATGGACCGGAATTAAGGACTATGGAAGACTATGGCACCTGCCTTTCTACTAAGATATAGCAAAAAATTGTTGGCAGGTGGTGACTCGCCCTCTCACTGTATGGGCCCCCGAAACAAGTCGCTGCAATAGTGCGACAAGGGGGCAACATATTGTGAGCAGCTAAGGGTGGAGAGGCGTCCCTGGACTTTAAACTACGATCACGCGCTCCCTGAGGGTCCAGCATCACGTGCCCACTCGCCACTTACGCTTCGCATCCACCCTTCGAGCTAAAAGCTCTCGCGACTCCACTCTGGCCGGCCGGCTAAGGCAAGCCAGAGGTGGGGGTCCTGTCCTCGTCAGGCTTCACTCCAACCGGCCGGTGAAGGCAAGCCGGAGATGAAGACAGGGGCCTCCCCCGGGAGCACTCGGTTCCCGCGGGGTCGCTACTCCCCGACACCCCGCCACAAGGTGTCCTGCGGGTTGACTGATTGCACGGGTGGAATATCTATTGTCACATAGACAATAGATATTCCAACCGTGGGCGATGGGGTCGTCACATCCCTACGCCCTTATTATTATTATTATTACCAATATAGTTTCAACGCCTATCGAAGTTTCACCGCGGAACAATTTCGCTCGGAGGAATGAAACGCTTGCGTCTACACTAACGATTGACGTGGCACTAAGGTCTGCAGGAAGGGTACTTACAATTATAGTAAGGGTCCGTTCACACAGACAGGCTCGGAGAGCATCGGCGCGCATTTTTCTTTTCACACAGACCGGATCGTATACGCTTGGAGTTGGTCGGAGCGGAGCCGTCAACTATTTCACATAGACCAGCTGGAAGCTATCTGAAAGCGGATGCGAATGTAATCGGAGCTGAACGGCTGCGCGAACGAGAAAAAGTACGCGATCGGAGCCGGTCAGCTCCTCTTATTATTTCACACCAAGCGCGTTCAAGCATTCTTAATGTCAAAAGCAGTGCACACGCAAAAATAAACCTTAAGTTACAAATACTAAAAACTCTGTTTTCATCGTGATAAGAATCTGCTCTCCTCTCAGAGCCGGTCTGTGTGAACGGACCCTAAGGCGTTATTGCCACTAATGTCCGTAACATAGTGTATTCGAAACTGCGGCAAGTATCCCACTGGCGCAACTATCCGGCTTTTACCCTACTATGCAGTCACTATTCCACGCGGACGAAGTCGCGGGCACAGCTAGTACCTAATATAATTTATACTTCCGTATAGTATACGAGTAGTCGAAATTGTTCTTATTTTTGTATGCATTTTAAATGTCATAACTTACCTACATTTAAAAAGAAGAGTATACGCATAAGTTGTTGGGTACCTATTTTTAGATCATTCGTGACTCGCAGACCACCTTAAATGAGCACAATATATTGAAAACATTTACCATTACGAAAGTATATGAATAATATAGATAGAATTTATGAATAATCAATGCATTGGACTTAAATACAAGTGGCGATTATAACCGATTTTGCGTAATTTACACCAAAAAAGTAACTATGTATCAATAATTGGACATACATAGTTACATAAATCACTCGACCAATTACATAGGTACTGTACACCGCATAAGTAATTATTTAAAGTTGTTGAACGAGTTTCAGTATATGGATAAACGGAATTATTTATCAGGTATTAATTTAAATAACTTACACAAATGTTACTTAAAACGAAGCATATGCAATATACATACCTACCATTCATATATAGTCTGCTTGATAAAAAAATGTCATCTCTTTCTTAAAACACAATAAAATATGATTGAAATATATTTGTGTTTATTAATATCTCTAAATACGTAGTTTGTTTGACGTAAAACACAGCACATAAAATACATGAGGCCTAAGCATGAGACATTATTAATGGAACATTATTTCATACAAGTGTACAGATCGGTATAATATATGAGAGTATACCTAGTATTGTTGCGTTTCAGTTACAGTACTTCGAGTGCAGATAGCAGCTAAATTATAGAGCATATTTCACAAATATAATCGTTTGTTCTTATTGTTTTTTTTTAAATCCAAACCAGAAAAGCACATTGAAACTCGTATTACATAATACGAGTTTCATTTATTATTTGACTTTATTATTATTTTGCTGTATTGTTTTAAAACAATACAAAATGCTAATCATATATTTTAATCAGTCTGTTAAAACGACAAAACAATATTATGGAGCAAAACAAACAAAGCCAGTAATTGGAACGCGAAAGATGACCACATAATGATAAAATTTTATTTACTTTCGACATATAAATTATGAAATTCATCAATATGTTAATGACATTGGTAAATTCACATCGCTAAAATTGTAAACATTTCAGTAACTATACAAAAACTACGGCTATTTTAACTTATATAAAAGTCAGTTTGAAACAGCAACTGTTTCAAAGTAGTTGTACATGTGTCCTGGGTATACGCCCTGGGTATTCGGGATTGTCTTCGCAACCCGAAGATTGATATTGTAGATAGACGCATCTCCCACGAAATTCAGTAGTTCTAAGCCCACTAAAGTAGCGACTAGCGTATCAAAAAATATATTTATTGCTCAGATGATATTATTGTATCGTAATAACGTAAACGAAATATAGACTGACCAATGGAGAGTTTCTTGTATGTCGTGGTCATATCGTAGATTTGATCATTTCATGATATGAGTGGCCATTTCACGAAATGGTCGCATATCGTGAAATGGCCAACATAGTTTGATCAGATCGTTAAATCGTCAACGTTTCACGATTTGGTCATCCACATTTGGCCAGATCGTATAAAATATAAAGAGTCCATAAAATATTAAAAAATTTCAGAATAACTATATTCTAAAAACTTGTTTAATGTCATTTAAGTTAGTGCCGCGGCAGCGGCCGGCGAATGCCAGAAGCGAATCGTTTTTGCAATAGAAAACAATTAGGTTAGGTTAGGTTACACTTTGATAAACAACGCACGAGCCGAGCAAGCAAAGCGAGCGTGCCGCGGCAGCGGCCGGCGAGTGCCAGAAGCGGATCGCTTTTTAAAAAACAAACAATTATAATAATATAGTAGTAGTTTCTTAAATTATTTTATTTAAGTCGCATTTTTTCTTAAATACATATAAGATATCCACATTTACCATAGTACTCGTACCTCTCCGTCGTAAATTCTTTGCTATGACTTTCTTCATAATATTGTTATTAAACGAATTATGAGGTTTTTAACTGCGAATAATTTAATTTTCGCCAGCGGCCGCCATCTTATCACATAAACACAGAGCTTGCAGCGCCTCTACCAACGATTAATGTAACTATTTTACGATATGATCAAATAATTTTGGTCATTTCATGAAAAAACCGTGCGTTAATTGGCCATATCGTGAAACGATTTCTTATCATTGATCTGCCCAAGCCACATCATGATGTGGCCAAACTAAATTGGCCATTTCACGATATGCGACCATTTCGTGAAATGGCCACTCATATCATGAAATGATCAAATCTACGATATGACCACGACATATAGATATATTTCACAGATTCCCATTAACCATGGTAAAAGTTAAAACATTATGGAAAATCTATTGTTTAAACAGACACTAGATCGATTTAGATTATTTCGTTTTACTTTAACGTTGAAACAAATTAAATGCCTTTTATAGAGTTATGCATTTATTTCTTCCTCATTTAATAGAGTTTTTTTCTTATATGCATCAGACAATTTTTGTACTCATCGAAAACTTAAACAGCTACACGTACGTACACGAATAACATAACCCTCTGTGAAATTCACTAGCGCAATAGTTATAAAACTTTGTTTTCTTTTCAGATGCTCCAATCTTGGTATTTGTCCACGGGGGTTATTGGCAAGAACTCTCCCGGGAAGTGTCCCGATACCCGGCCCTGCCTCTGTACCGCTCCAGAATCAAGACGATCGTGGTTGGCTATGATCTTTGTCCTGCAGCCACTCTGCCAGAAATCGTCAATCAAATAGAAAAGGCAGCCAAATTTGTCTTTGAATACGCTGAGAAAATGGGTTCTAGGTAATTCTTACATTTACATTACATTAGCTTTCATCAGCTTCAGCTTGACTACGTATATAATAAGTCCCGTCATAAACTATTATATTTTTTCTCATTAATTACCTAACAATTAATTATCTGACAAATGCGATATTCTCTTCATATCGACACGTCCGTACGATGTTTCCACGAGTATAATAATACTCTTCAGTATTTGCAATCCCATTAGAAGTTTAAGTATATTTTAAAGATATGAAGGTCGGTAGGAAGATGGTTTTAAAATATTGCAAAATTCAATCTGCAATATAAGTGAGACTAATTCGATCATATCGCAATAAATGATAATAATTATCTATTAAAATATTATGGTGTACAAAATTTTATGGTGTACCTAATGATGATACAATAATGAATAAATAAAAAATGTAATAATTATTTACACCAGTTTTTTTTAACGCCTATTGACGATCATTATAATAGTGACATAATTTTCCATTTCAGGGGAATATACTTCGCTGGTCACTCGGCTGGTGCTCACCTCGTCGCCAAGTTGTTATCAAACGCTGACTTCTTGGACAACACACCAGGAACGCAGCGCTTACAAGCAGCTTTCCTCGTCTCCGGCGTATACGATTTAAGAGAGCTAGTTCACACTTCTGTCAACGAGGCAGTGCAACTACCCAGAGAATGGGCAGCACCACTGTCCCCTCAATTTGACTGTTACACACACTTGCAAATCCGAAAAACTAGGGTATACATATTAGCGGGCCAGAACGACAGTCCCACGTTCAAAAAACAATCGAGAGAGTTCTTTGAACTTCTACACAACAGTTGTCTGATGCAAAATATGTATTTAGAGATAAAAGATGACTTGGACCATTTCGACATTGTCGAGTGTTTCGCTAACGACGACAATTATCTCAAGAATCTGATGGTGCACGACGTTCGTAAACATTTATAAAGTGTTTGTCGCTTGTTATTACTTCGTTGTACATTTATTTTAAGTCCTTTGTTTTATAGTCTGTTTTTATATATGAGCTAAATTTAGGTATGCTACATTTTATACTGATCTAACTGCCGTAAAATTCGAATAAAGCTCGAATGATAGGATCGCTAGATAATAATAATTTTAGTTAAAAAATAACTAGTACAAAAATAATAGGAGTGGTTCAGTTGTATTCAATAATATAAAATTTATGATATATAATTATATATCTAAACGTAAATGTAAGTGGAATTAATATTTATAAGTTAAACCTTATTTTTTTATAAGTTATAAAGCTTCAATGAACATTTTGATAAGTATCTACGTCTTTTAAACTTAATATGTAAAACTATACAATTGTATAGGTATGTAGTTATAAATATTATATATCTATAAACGTAATATTGTCATCATATTTTTGAACTTTGATATTTAAATGTTAATATTGTTATTGTTCCTAATTAGTAATTCATATTGTAAAGTCAATTATTATATATTATATTTTATGTAGGTATATGTAAATGTTTATATGGTGAATACATGTGTAGGTAATTTAATGTTTAGTTTATGAATACCCAATATGTTTATGATAGACAATAGCTATTACCAGAATAAATATCATATTTTATTGATAAACATTAAGAATAAAATGATATACTACTGTAAGCATGTTTTTATCCACCCTACTGAAGCAGTTTATACCAATAGACCTTCCTTTATATCATCAGTATTTTTACACAGACTCAAAACAAAAGTAAAATCAACAAAAAACAGATATCCAAAAAATTTTTGATGCTTTACCAAAAAATGAAAAACTATTTCATAGTTTTTATGTCCACATTCCTATGGTTACAATTAATAACGTCCATAGTGACATAGCATAAACAAAATGTTGCCGAATAAAGATGTATTTTTAGTGACAAAGTATATTTTTACGCTTAGATTTTTACGTAAGTGTTTTTTTTTCAGACATTGAAGGTATTTGACAGACAAAAAACCAACGCAATACAAAGATTTGCCTTGAGAAGAAACGATTTGTTACTAACAAATCGTTTCTCCCACTTTGTCTTCCATTTTTATTGATTTTTTTTTCATAAAATGGCAAGTTAGGCAATGACCTATTATACTAGTAGACGCGGCATACGCCAACATCATTGCACTAAAAAACAGCGTAATTAATACCTACATACCTACTTACTAACGAATTATCACCAATACAGTTGTTCTCTCTTTCACTCCCACGCACGAGACATAATACATGTCTCACTCATGTACTTCGTAATAACAACTGCCGATTAAAATACAAAAAGAACGTCCAGCCACGACGCTGAATGGTGCGTGACTAAGTGAAACTCGGGCACTTACCTGAGTTTTTTCTTGCCAAAATAGAGAGCGGGTAACGTATCTAGCTCTTTTATATATCATAGAAGTTAGGTGTTTATATAATTCAAGCCGAAAAAAATTGCTATGAGAACTCTTCTTTAGCTCTCCAATATGGTTTCGGTCGCTTAGTCACGCAATTAATGTCATACTTCATAAATAGTCTATGATTCTGTATCTTATCTATTAATTCAGACTCATTCAATAGTAAAAATACACGTTACTAGTTAGGTTAGGTTAGGTTAGGTTACTTATATACATAAATTAGATATATTAAAGTTCCTGTTTTATTTTAGTACACGTAGAGCTTGGCGGAGAGCATCTGTTAGTTTAGTTTTATAATTTATTTCTTATGTCTTTGCTTCTAATCTTCTGTATTTTTTTTTATTTTTAATATACTTCGTTCCATTGAACGTTGGCATATGGTAATGGGCGGGTCACATATCGAGATATACAGATAACAGATGGACATTACTGACAACTAAAAGGACAGGACCAACAGGAAAAAGGAAAAAAGGTAAACCAAGAAAGCCATGGGCTGATGATTTAATAGAAACGGTGGGCAAAAACTGGATGAAAATTTCACAGGATAGGATTACATGGAAGAGATTTTACCCAGTAAGGGGTCCGTGGAAATAAGAAAAAATAAAACTAACATTAGATACTAAAATATATAATGTTAAACTAACAACTAACAAAACATTTGAAATGTAAATTTTGATTTTTTTACACGGAATAAATGAGCTTTATTTTTTTTTTTTTTTAATGCTTTGCATTCACAGCTTATGTTCAGCTGGTATTAATAGAATACACGGGCGTAAACCAAGTGTAAGCTATATAATTATATTTTTAAAGTTGTTATCTATCATTCATATTATTATTTTACACGTAACAGCGAGCGTGGCCGTATTCGTTGTTAAAGTATTCCAAACGTCGCGTCATAATACATAACAATAACGCCTGTTTAAAGTCGGCAAAACCTCTCTATGTAATTTCTAAATAAAAATATCAGATTATAAATAGAAGAGAGAGTATTTACACCTACATACAAATATTTTCCACAAACAAGGGCAAACATAGCGCTATTATAGATACCTACGTAATTGAAGCATTAAGGCTAATGAGACCAGAATCTTCACACTCCTCCGCTTACTCGCTTTCAAACAACAAAAGGCGCATTGTCTGGCCAGTCTGGGGACGGTTTTTTACTTAATTACCTTTCAAGATTTCGACCCTCGATCAAAAGGGACATCACAAAGTTTTTGCATTTAATATCCGGACGAGTGAACCATCAAAGTTTTTGTCCTGAAAGGATTTTGATAGTCATTCAAGCAAAATATTTTGTCTATTTGAAAGGCGGTGAATGCGAATATTGGAACGTACAGCTAATGTAATTATCTTTTAATATGATTGCATTTGCTTTTAATTTAAGTAAGTATTAAGAAGCTGTGTGGTGGAAAAGATGGGTCGCCCACAACTATAACTCCTTTAGAAATGAATAAAACTTCATATAAAAATAAATCCTTGTGTTTATTATTACTATGCAATGGATTTAATTAATTTAATTTACACTATATCGTACCACAGGTAATTAGTGCTGGAAATAATACAAACCCCATGAGAAATATAAGCTCATTGACTATTTCAGACTTAGACTTCACAATACTCAAGAAAAGTAATTTAAATATCTTTATGATCTATTTCTAAAGCTTTTTTACGTACCTTAATCAATTGTTTTGTTATATATTTTCTTTTACTCACAAAGTTATCATTTTCATGTTCAGAATCTATTAAAAACGTACCTACTGTGCAAGACAAAAATACTTTATAATTTTTTTTTATTTGATTTATTTCAGATAATTGCATCCATATAATTGTTAGTATCTCTCTATACTTTATATTGTTACCTCTTGATGGAACTGCATCGTCAGGTATGACGAAGACTAAAGACGAAGACGATGTTTCGAACCCGGTCGTAATTTTTTGTTATAAAAATCTAAATAAAGTGGAACTAGTGAATTATGTGTTTCTTTACTAAAAATAATTTATATTTAAAAAAAGGATAGGTAGACTGGTATGAACAAAAAAAACATTAATTATTATACCTTAAATAAATAGAAATAAATCTTAATATCAACGCCATTTTCTGTTGAGTTATCAGTATATTCTATAATCATGAATTCGTTCAATAGATATTTTCTTCCTATCTATATTTTAGTGTTTATTTTCCATCTAGCCGGTGTTTGAAATAAAAACAACTTCTTTTAATGGAACTTGAAATGATTCCTGTATGAATTTATGCTTAGACACGGACACCGCTGTCAATATTACTTATATTGAATGGCTATGAACAGAAATAAATTTACACCCATTGTCCGTGTGTACATCCAATTGATCAATATAGATAGTACTAACTGTCTCGGCAAACGTTGTTGCCTTACTCTTATCACTTATAGGGATATGAAAATTCCTATAGATATGATTTCTCAGATCTTCCTAATAGGCACACGAAATTACATGAGAATTAATCAAGCCGTTTCGAAGGAGTATGGTAACTAACATTGTGATACGAGAATTTTGTTTAAATATAGAGATAAAGTAACAATAAACCATTCCATTTCCAGTAGATGCAGGTAGTAAATTATACACAAGATGTTGTATCTACTCTTATTTCGATTCTTATACATATATCTTCATGCAATCGAAACCTTTATCAATGTCTGTAACATTGTTCACTATGTACATAATAAATATTAAATTCTAGCTCTATCTCTAAAAAACTGATGGAATTCGCTTACTGTATGCTTTAGCAAGTTATAAATAAAAATAGCTATCTTAATAACGACGTCCTGTAATCCCAGATAATTATAATACCTAGTACCTACCTACAACAATGTAGAGGGCAGAGGTGAAATAATCTTAAATGTCCCTTAACACAGTGCCAAGATATAGATCAAACAATTGTACTCTTATTCAAAAATCTCTTCGAAAACCTATTGTTTTGAGATCTAAATTGTTATAATTGCTTCTTTTAATTAATAAATTCTTATCGGGATTTAGAAGCATTATTTAAATAAGGACATTATTTACATTTCAACGAGAGCTTTCGGGTCTATCACCTTTTAAGTTGATAAATAATTAAGCTGATAGTTGTCGACATTGATGCGTTCCATTCAAAATTAACTCTAATTTTGTGTGATATCTAACAACTCTATTCGCAAATATTCTCATATATTTCTTTATGTTAATTCAGATTATACAGGAATGCAAAAGACCTAAATAGCTATGATAGTATAAATTTTTTTGAGTAATTACACATTTAAAACAAGTAGACAATTTTTTTTTACAAAAAAGAAGCAGCACCGCTGCCTAGTGCTTACATATATAATTCACTTGGTCTTTTGATAAAATTGAGCCGCAACTATAGAACGAAGCTAAAAATCTTAATCATCACATTTTATACAGATAGTGAACCAATTTCAAAAAACTATATAGCAAACATTATCATTATTACAAGAAAGATTGATTATTATTATATTGCAATTTGTACTAATCTCAATTTGTTGATAATCAATAATAATCCGAATTGATGAAAAAAAACATTAATGTGGCATTGCACAAAATTTATCATAATTCTACACGATAAATTGACAGAACCACTTTCGCTGGCATGTAATTAATAGACCAAAAGCGTATATAGTAAACTCTTAAGCTGAAAAAGTTGGTTGCAAGTTAGGGCGGGCGGGCTCACGGAGGCGCATAGCGTATCGCGCTGTCGCCTCGGTAGCACCTATCCACCATGTGAGGCTTTCCGACACGCTACGTAACTTTCAACTTTTACCTCGACATTAGAGGGTCTAAAGCAATATAACCCTAGTGTTAGTTCTCCAAATAGTTCAAGTAGTTCCTGTGTTTTAGGAAAATATGAAGGTAAGAACTTTTTTATTTGTATTTTTACGTGCGTCATCGTCATATATAATTTTTTTTCTTCGTAAATTCAGTCATAGTATTAATAGTATTAAGAATTTGTCTTTAAAAAATAGACCATACGTCAAAACCTTGATAATTAATTATTTAAAATAAAATAGTCATTAAAATGATAATTACTTAATTTGTAAAGTTTATCTTGTAATTAAATATAAATGATAAAGAGGGAAACTTAATATGACGTTTTTAACTATAATTTTGAACGTTACTATGTGGGAAAAATAACAATATTTTGATGTTAATAAATTACGACGCATAAGAAATACCAGAAAACAAAATTATTAAATTAAGAAACGGCATTTTTAATCATAAGTGAATGTTATACAAAAAGTATCTACTTTTAAAAGAAATATATTAATACTATCTTACCGCCCGCGGCTTCGCCCGCTTTCTCTAAAACGATTTGAGATTTAAACTATCCTATCTCTCAAGTTGGATCAAACTGCACATGGTGTGCGAATTTTATTATAATCGGTTAAGAGGTTTAGGAGTCCATTGAGGACAAACATTGTGACACGAGATTTATATACATATAAAATAGATAAGATAAGTTTTGCGGACATGCTGAACATATTGTTAGACATTTAGAAGAAAATTAACTGCGTTAAAAACAACCGACTTCAAAAACGGAAAAGTAAAAAATAAAAAAGATTTGATATTATTAATTGCTACATATTATTTAGATGTGCTATTTATTAAATAGGTTTGATGTCGGTGCACGGGCTTAATACTAAGTGCTTAGTGTTTGGCACCGACTTCAAACCTATTTAATAAATAGCACATCTAAATAATATGTAGCAATTAATAATATCAAATCTTTTTTATTTTTTACTTTTCCGTTTTTGAAGTCGGTTGTTTTTAACGCAGTTAATTTTATTTAATACTTTTTAGTGTAATTTTCAACACGAATCAAACGAGCCCAAACTCGATAAAGTTGAGTCAATATATTACTGAGTTCCTATGGCCACCTTCCGATTCCATCATCAAATCAGCTCTATGTCATGATAATGTTTCATCGCTATCCAATTTACACACTTATACAAAATTTCAGCTCAATCGGTTACCGGGAAGTGAATCAAAGTTACTTGCTACATTCCAATTAAGTCATCGAGTACAGACAAAAATGCTCATAAAATAAAAACTACTGGGCCTAGCCGAATAAAATTTTTATGGGACCAATTCGTCACCATCCTGCATCGAACAAAAAAAGAATCACGTAAATCGGTTCAGAAACCTCGGAGTAATCGGTGTACATACATAAAAAAAAAAAAAAAAAAAAAAATATATACCGGCCGAATTGATAACCTCCTCCTTTTTTTTGAAGTCGGTTAAAAATGAAAATGTTCAGACTGTTAATATTAATTTAAGTGCCGTATATATTAAGGTAATTCTGATATTTAATTGATTTAAAATTTTAACTATCTTTGATTAGTTTATCACTATTGTTTTCGACGATTTGTTTTTTTTATCACTTCAAACGTTCAGAGGGTTATTTACCCATTGATTTGGCCCTTCCAAAAGTTGAGTGAGGGGTTAATAAACTTCCTAAACCCTTCTCAAATCTCAATGCAGATTTTACCTACAGATTTACAAAACTTTTAACGAGAATATACTCACATTTTCTGTTCAGCGTTTGCCACGTCATAACGTACACTGAACAAATAAAGAGAGAGCTTTCCTAACTTTAATATTAACTTTTGAATAGGCTTTTTCACCTCACAGCCACGAATCTAATAATAAACTAAAGGTAATTAAGTATATTTATCTTTACATTCAATAGTTTCCCTTTCGTTCCTAAATAAAACGAAATAAAACGCTCATTCAGGTTTCTCATTAGACATCATTATAAAGCATAGAATTTATCAAAGGCAGATAAATCCTGTTCATCATAATTTTTTTTAAATAATTATCATGACGATTACGATAATCATAATAACGTTACTTCAAATTATTCCAGTCGGGGTATCAATTAGATATAGTTTTTATTAGTTAACACATTCTAGTTATTTATGGTATGTATGTTCGTTAAATTACAAAAATAATAACTTTCTTGCTTGACGGTGAACAATAGGAGGGAATTAATAAATTAAATGTCAATGACTTGCATACCTGGATTCATTATTTATTAGATAAACACTCAAACAATTGAATAGTTTCTCTATATACGAGAATCGCGACTCCAATAATCTTTATATTACTTACATGTCTTTATAACTTATAAAAATACGAAATTGTCTAATCAAGGTCTAATCTATGTCAACGTTGTAAATTGTGATATCACGCTTGATACGCTGATCAGATTTATATGTATTTTAATAATTTATAAATAGAATGAAGGGAGTGAAATATGAGATGACATATTCCCCTATGTATATTGGAATATGATTTCCCTACATAAAATTTTGTATGAAAGGTGGGAAATAGCTGACTTTTATCTAATACGCATAATTGATGCAAGAAATTTAAGTGAAGGCATAAACCAATTAATTTTTCAATTTCAATATTCTGTATTATTGTTTTATCCTAAAATAGTACTGACAAGAACTTGTTCTTATCGTATGTTTAAATAAAAAAAATGGTAGCGCCAAAAAACTCGATCTGTAAATGTTAATACTACACCCTATTTATAAACTTTTCTGATAAATAAAATGCCGTCTTTTTGTGTATTTACTAATTTATTAAAAGAAAATCGGAAAAAAATACGGAAAATATTTGATATACACGCTCTACAATTATTTGTTATATAAAACTACAGCATTACATTTTAATTGCATACAATTTGTCAATTTGGTAAAAAAGATATAAAATTCAAAAACAGAAATGAAGCCTTTGACAATAATATCAATTAATTTTGACAGTAAATACAGTAATCTAATAAAATGTTAGTGTCTAGAATTACTTTTATTTTTAACTTTCAAATATTTGTTTTTACCAATATTTCAGTTAAATCTATCAACATAATTAGTTTGTCAAATAATAAATTACTTATTCACATACCAAATACCTATACAGTAAATCGATCGACATCTATTTTAGTTTCTGACATTTTATAATATACGTTTTACGTTATAAATATACTTCTTATATGAACTATTAGGTACGTAAAATATTATAATAAGCAGCTATCAGTTTTACTGTATCTAAAATTATTAGTATTTTAATTTTTAATGAGTATGTATGATGACTAAAAAAGTATAGACATAGAAGAAAATAAGTTAATATGTGAAAGTACATAGTACATATATACTGTAGGTAACTTAACATAAAATACGTATTTTTAAATACATATTTTCTTTTTATGTAAGTGTAATAATTAATACGTGACTAAAAATATACATTATTTATAAATTTATATTTATATATATAAATTTAGTTATATATTTATAAAAATATACATTTGAATCAGAATTACATCGATAGTAGGTATCTCATTTCTACTAATTTAGCAATTATTCATACTCATGAGTTGTACGGATACTTTAAAAATATTATTTATATCTATATACTAATATTATAAAGTTGAAGAGTTTGTTTGTTTGTTTGAACGCGTTAATCTCAGGAACTGATTTACTGGTCTGATTTGAAATTTTATTTCAGTGTTAGATAGCCGATTTATCGAAGAAGGCTATAAGCTATATATCAGGTCAAACCGCGGGGCACAGCTAGTACATTGATAAACGTAGATCGTTCAGAAACACTGCAATTTAACTTTCCAACACGTGCGGTTTTTCTGGAAATCGCGCCTGGTATTACTGTCTTCAATTTTGATTGTTTCATTTTCGCACTAGTTAATACCATTCAATGCTTATAATTATAACACGATTGTGTTTTAATATACGAAGTTGAATTTGTGGTTAATTTTGAATACAACTAAATTAACTGAATAGGTAATTTCAAATTTCAATTGAATTGTATGCGGTCATGTCCTTCTTGAGTTTATATATTCGGTGGATGTAATTTATAAACAACAATAATATCTAGATATTAAATATACAGCAGATTGATGTGCTCAAAATCGAATCTTTCTTCGTATTCATAGTCTTAATATGTAAAGTTGTGTTTTACTTAGTATTACTCCTTGGTTCTTAAAATTCCACACATGTCCATTTACAAATCCTAGATATATATATATATATGTGGGGATGGTGTAAATAAAAAGTCAAAATCGCCCAATCGATTTATTTCCCAGACACCGGTTACTTATCAAAAATACATTTCAACAATCCTCCATTACCATTACATCGTACCAAAAAACACACAGTCAAGTCATAGACAACCAAAAATCTACAGTCTACAGATAACATATCCACAGATTAAATAATAGAAAAACACAGACTAAAAATAAAACTAGTAATCATGAAATACATCTTAATATTTTATCCTATTCCCACATATATGGGTATAACCCATGAATTTCGTCTACTAAGATTTCATTTGTCTAAGTTTTAAAATACGTTAAATTCCTCTCAGTTATTGAAGTTGATGAGAAGTTGTAGTCGGTTAAATAGTTCTGAAAAACATTAACACACGCGACCATTATCTTCAAAATCATCTAATAAAGTAGTCTTTACATCCATACCGTACTTTACTAACATGATAACTCACACTTCCCACACTCAATTCTGCTCGATTAGACGTTGCAGATACCTATTTAACACAAGTTAAAAAGGATATTGCAGTCCCACCTACGAAAAGAATTTAATAGAAATAATATTGTAGATTCGTAAATTACTTAGAAACACAAATATCTAAATAAATTTTCTGATGAGTAAACTGAGATTGATTCTCTCGATGATAAAGTAGCCAAAAAACATGGCCAATTTCTAATTAATATTTATTTTACGGTTACTTTTAATTAATGTGTATTTAAATCCTGATTTGTATAATGATCTGATAATATTTATAAAGAATCGTTAATTTTATTTATATTGCATCAAAGCGTAGCCAATTCGCGCGGGTATCAATGATTCAATGGGGTGTTATGAAGAATTCTTAAAAAGCCAGCTATTTTGTCTGTTCGCTATTCATTTTACGATCAGCAATTAGTACGCTTTAATGACTGCTATAAATTATTAAAGGGAATGTCTGAAATTTGATTAATTAACACTTTGGTAATTATTTATAGGCATAGCCAGTGAAAAAGAAGCTCAGACATCGTGTATAATATCTGTGCCTCCAGTGAATAAGGGAATAACTCAAAAACAGCACTTTTCAGGAGAGACAAAAAACTATATATCAACACTAAATCTTTATAACTTCAAATTTTTAAGCTTGTATGGGTAAGATATGATGTTAGACTTTAGTTTTACATATAAACAGATATTGTAACAACCCCATAAATATACTTTTTTCGTGTTTTTTTGTAGTTGTGGCCTTATGAACGAGTACTTCATGGAATAACTCAATGTATTCACATAATTTTTTTTTTGCTCATTGCAATATAACGACTTATGCCCTAAAGCACTATGTTCATAGTCGCATAACACGACTTATATTATTGACACTTTTGGTTTTATAGAAATAATGCGACTTATCATGCTTGAAATTTGTGTACTTTATGACTCAATTGAAGCCTTTTAGTGGAACAACCATGCATGTAGCTTGAAAAACGAGTGAAATCAACGGATTTTTTAACGTTTTTAGATATAATAAAAACAAAACAACATTTAGGTGTTTATGCATTTAATCCTAGAAGTCCAATCTACGTAAATTTGATGTACACCGCGGCGAAATATCTTTGTCTTTTCTATATTTACCATCGAATCACTTCGAAATCCAGAAACAACTCATTAGCCGTCGAGACCTAGCAGTACATAGTTGGCTCTTCCCGGTAAATTCCGCCATTTTGTAGTAAAGAGGATGTTGTACGTCATTTTGACGTATAATTGGGCTTTTCGTAACTTTTACGATTGTTTAAAAAAATTATTTTGTAATTTATTTGAATATTTTTTTTTCCAAGTCACGTTTTACATGATATAGTATTATATACTATATATTGAGTATAAAATAGGATCCAGAAAACTTTAACACTAGGACGAAAAACCTTCAATTTTAGTAAATGACTGTTGTCCTCCGCTGGATTTGGACTCCAAGAAAGAGGATTGGGTGGCTGAGATGTTGTCTGGTGGTTATAAACGAATATGTGTTATACATTGATGATACAAGCACTATAAAGAGTTAAGAGAAGCTCGAAAACCATATTCCTGTATGTTCAGTTACCTTACAGGGAAAGTAATAGGTGGTCTGTGGCGATATTTTACGGCATGATATGAAATTTTAACAATTTCTATATCTTATAATATCAAAATAATATAGATAAATAAAGAAAAAACAATGAGCCGCAGAGATTTTATGAAAAAATTAAGCACAATTTGAAGGTGCCTTGGATGCAAATACGACTTGAAGAGACTCTACAAGACTGGTTTTAATTTTTTTTTCTATGCGTCTATAATTATAGTATTATTGGTTAGATTAAATTTAAAAAAAAGATTAACAACTAGTAATTTTTTATAAAACTTACCCAATTATAAGAAGAAAATATAAGTTTAACATTTTTGTTGGCTTTTTTAGATAATTCAATTATCGTTCTGTATTTATATAAACAAAGAGTATATTATCATTAAATGCACTTAATGTGTTAATTAAAACTGTATTTTTATCAATTGCAAAAAATAGTTAATTTCCATAGAAATATTATTAGTATTCCAAGTTGATTGATAAATACCTTTTTTTTTAAATATAAAGATTTATTGTTGCATATTTATTGAAAAAACGATTGAAAAATATTATTAAGCAAAAAGAAATAGTGTCTGTTGTTTCCGTGCAGTATTCAAATAGACCAATTACAACACGGCATTAATGCGAAACTGTCTCATGTCGTCACTTGAACCAATGACACTAAGAGTTGTTCCTTTATGCTCATGTTAGAAAAATGACACAAATGCGTTTATATACTAAAATAGTGTTAGCACGGATGGAACAAAATGAATTATGTCTTTATTCAAAAAGTATAACTACACATACGTCCTTGTGTTCGTGGGTTATTTTGACTCGAGACGAATAGTTCCTTTGCGATTGCCTAAAATGATGGATAAGGTAACTTATACCGTTAATCACACCCTACTTATACCGTTTGGGTCATTCGAAAAAATGGGTTAGGATGCAGCTAGAGATATGTCCTTTTGATATGTTGTGTATTTTGACGAGCTGAATCCAATGGTGCAATAAAAACCAAAGGGAATAACTCGTCTTACTCCCTTATTCACTGGAGGCACAGATATTTTCCATTCTAAATAATACCCAATGGGCACATTGGGTCGATTCTATTTTTACAGTTCAGTTGTTGCAATTTATTCGAACCAAGGTTTATTAATTATGTACCTAGTAGATTTAAATATAGGTACTAGGTACCTATTGCAATGAAGTATTGTTTACATACCATTTGTGCATATTATTCATTTAGGTTTTGTGCATATTATTCATTTAGGTAGAACAATGAAATGCTCGCAATTTTTTACCACAAATAAAAGCTCTATTTCGAATGCAATTCTCTTTCATTCATTCAAAAATAATTTAAATTAAATTAGTTGAATACAAATTTTTAAAATATAATCCCTACTATGATTTACGGGTAAGAACCAAGAACAAAATATAAACAAAATTGGAATAACTACATGAATCATACTAACAAAATATTTCATTCAAAGTATGATTTTATCGATTCAGTGCAATTTTATCAAATGAAAGCATGCATAGTTTTAATTAAGGATCACTGTCATTAGTCGTTTTTATTATGCCATTAAATTAAAATGCATTACATACCTACAATATCGATTTTCAGCTAGATACCGACTACAAAATATAATAATACAACTATTCACAGTAGAGTCACAGATTAGATGTAGAATTACTAGTTTAACATTTTGATCTCTTGTTTAGCATCGTACTATTTGAAAACTAAACACTATCAAATCTATATCCTCAATTGTTTTAATATTGCATGTTTGAAAATGTAATGTATAGTTTCACTGAAAACCAAATTATAAAGTATCGATAATAGGTATATTTTCATCAAAATATGAGTATGTGTTACAAAAAATAATAGGATTAAAATGGGGTATCCTAATTGCATTAAGTACATAAATACTATCAAATATATCCTACTGAAACCTAAAACTTTACTTTCCGTGATTACGAGAGAATAACCGCAGCAAAAGTGTAGCGGTATTCGTTCACTCAACATGAAAACTGAGATGAAAATGTTTTATCGGTTCCACATTCCGTAAAACATTAAAAACGTTAAGTGGCAATACAATCCACAATCCCCAGCATTTGAGACATAAACTTTAAGTGTTGCGTATTGAACAATTCCCAGCTCACCCATCAAATTTTACGGGTTATGTCGCCTGCTGTAATCACTTTATAACAAAACCTCAAGGTATTGTCGGAACAAATAAAGCACTGCAAGCTAAGCCCATAAAAGACAATACATCCATTTTCCGCAAGCCAAATGGCGTCGGTCTTTATGAAACCATTAACTGACATTATTGTCAAAGCTTTTATTTCTTTTGAGCATTATATTTTTGTAACATTGTTCAGGATACATTTGTTATGGCTTGGTTATGGCTGCGAATACGACATTTTAACACCATAAGATTTGTAGCATGTGAATTTACACAATGTTTTACAATTTGTTATTTTTATAAAATGCATAATTCTGAAAAATAAAATCAAAGAACTTTAATTGGACAGCTAGATGGAGGTATTATGTAAATTTGAATTAATTAGGATATGATTGGCGTGTTAAGTATATTACTCAGCGTCGTGATTTCCATCATAATCATGTTTCACGGAATGGTATCTAATAATTCCTCATTATTAATACGTGTATAAAGTCTTGACTTCAATATTATCCAAATATATATTACTTACAACTTTTCTTTGTAACATTCTTCAAAAATTATCATTAGGTAATTAATAACAAAACTTCAAGATTCAAGAGCATGTTGATGTGGAATATAGGCACCTACGTAGAATTTGGGACAAATTTAATTGATGCATTCGAACTATGTAGTCGTGACTACGCATAAAGTATAGGTGAAAAAAATCAACGAATTTGATTTGTAAATATGTAACTAAGCTCTGACGTGGCCTTCTACATATATATATCATCTATATAGCACAGTATTAAAATAATATTTCCTACTGTAATACTGTGTCTATAGTCCGTACAAATAGGCTCCAAGATAAATTTATATAAAAATATATTTAAATAAACGTTATTTTTATACTCCCAAAGTTCCTTAGTCAATCAGAGTAATTGTAAACAGGGGTGATTAGAAGCAACTCTCAATA
This sequence comes from Colias croceus, assembly GCF_905220415.1. Taxonomy (NCBI): domain Eukaryota; kingdom Metazoa; phylum Arthropoda; class Insecta; order Lepidoptera; family Pieridae; genus Colias; species Colias croceus. The sequence continues at coordinate 6,051,773 of NC_059538.1, forward strand.
AACTTTTAATGTCAATAACTCTTCTTTTCCAACTGCCAATATTTTTTTATAACCGATTAGATCAAAAAGAATTTTTAAAAACGTTTTGCAATTTCGAAAAAAGTTTTAAGTTCGAGTTGTTGCGCCAATCACTCATATTATGTATCTAAACAATTTCTCTGATAGGCGAATTTCAACCTAAAAGTATACCTATATCTCCAGACGAGAAAAAAACTTATAACAATTTACTTCCGTAATAATCCATAGCGGATGAGAGACGTAGCGCCATATTTACGCGTCAAAACGTCGCCGATATAATATTATGTAACAACATGCTTGAATGACCCCTTTTTACGTAAATATACCTTATACCTACTTTTGAAACACTCAAGTACTAGTAGTACAAAAAAATTGGACTTTTTGTAACAAAACTTAAAAAATTATAAGAAATAATAATAATTGGAAATTGACATATGAATATTATTTCAGCTTATAATTAAATGTACATTCATCTGTTATCAGCCACTGTTATCACACACAGTATTAGGTATTTTTCTTTAAAAAAAAGTTGTGTATTAAATTATGTACAAAACTAAATGTTTTAAAAATATACGCACCTACCAAAGCCCACGTAGAATCATATCATAGAGTAAATAGCATAAATCTTCACATTTTTTTTTAATAATTAATTCATAACCATGGATACAAGTCCTTCAGTCGCAATCTTAAAGTATAAATCTTCACAATTTTAACCAAATTGCCATATTCAACTGAAATGAATCATAATTTGTTGAATTAATTAGATCATACTCAATTTAAAAGCTACCAATGCTTTTAGTGGGACACAATATTTCATCTATAAAACTTATTATTCGTGAGCAAAATTAACTTCATGAGAGTCCGTGCTTTTCATTTCATTACCCTAATAATATTCATTAACCGTTCACTTTTCCTTATCGTTTACACCTCGTGCACTTTGCTCCGTGAGTACTTAAGAGTTAAGACTTCTCTTCACAGCGAGGAGATAATTTTTAATGGTCCGGTTTAGTTGCAATCTAATAATTGTAATAGTTAATATAAATTCAAAACAACGACTTTTCGTATACTCTCTTCATTTCGAAAAATCTTCAAGTTTTGGTTTTTGTTTTCGACTTTATGCGTAAAAGCAACTGCTACTATATTTATATAATAATATGTAGGTATTTTAATACAAAAAGAAGTTCCAAATATATTTTTTAATAACTTAAGTTAATCTCAATACATTAAGTTGTAATTTAGTTTTCAAATATAGGTACATTGTGAAATCTAAAAATATTCTCTTAAATAACAACGATTTTCGAATAACCTTAGTGTAAGTATTCCTATTTACCAATAGGAATACTCACAGTATCAAGAAACCTCTCAGCCATAAATTCTGCATAAAATGTGCAGCCAATAATGGACTAGGTATTGATCGGAAAGCCAATCAGCTGATTTTATTTCTTGTAAAACTCATTCTGATCGGAATCCAATAGTGTACCTTTAACAAAGTTAAATATTTGCCTTAAAAGCCTCCAGTGGACGTCAAGCTGCGGGTACACAAATAAGCTAGATTGTCCGATGAGATTTGCCGACGACTGATTTAGTAGAGATTGCACTTAAGTGCATTTGAGCTAGAAATGAGCCACCCGACCGTCTGCTTCCTATGCTATGTTCATTTAAAAATTTCTTGCTCACTTTATTTAGTATTCGAGTGGAAAATTTTGAAACAAAACATTTTAAATTGTTTTTTGTTTTTTACAGAAACTAAGATTTGGGTTTGTACCTACAAAGTTTGTCGTAACAAAACTTAAGTGTCCTTATAAAATATAATCTCATTTCAATTTTTCTATCTAAACAAGAACATGAGAAAATCTCGTAAAATTGTTTATGCATTCAAAAAATATTCGAGATTACTCACATAAAAACGGACAGAAAGGACAATCATCAACAAGCGATTTTATGCCTATAATATCACGGGTCTCCAGCCACTACTATATAATTCCAAAATTTGTTTACGCCATTCTCAATACATATAAAAGCCGAAACCCCTATTTATTTACTGGGTTAAGCGGTGGTTATGTCGCGTGTTTCTTTATGGTTCTGTCCCGATTACAAGGTTTATAAAAAGGGTGAAGATTTTTTGATGTTCCTGGTTAGTACTTCCGTCGACCCTTGTGCACTTTGCAGAAATTGCCGAGGGTCGGGATAAGTGCTGTTTCTCACTCGATACACACTAGCTTAAACAAGTTTTATGTGTAGGTATAACACAAACGGTATAATACAATCGAGGGACTTTCTTATATTATAAAGAAACACGATTTAAATATTATCTACATTATTCAATTTGCACTAAATCAGTTTAACGCGTACGTTTTAAATCTATATCTAAAGGTAAATAAATATATTTTGTTAAAAAGTTAAGCAGTGTAGCGAAATTATACAATTTTACAATAAAGTACTACCTAAAGCGGTAACTTATACCGCTTACTACATTTATTTTAGTACATAACTCGAATTATCAAAAACCACAATTCCTGTTTGTTATGTTTTCCTTTTATCTTGTCACATTGTTTAAATGTTAAACGCATCTAATCAAACACAACCTGCTTTTGTGTAAATTAGGAACGCAAACACATACACTTTATAGAGAAACTTCAAACGTAGAGCAATTTTGTGCTTGATTAAACACTTATATACATTCCACCACGACCCAACGCGAATTGGAAACTTGAGACATTTACACATTCAGCATTCAAATAAAGCCCAATAAGTAATAATTATTATGTTATCTACTGAATTACTGTTTCAAATTTCATCATGAGATGAAAAACATTGAGTGCTTGTGGACTTTCATTTAAATAATATGTTTCATTCATCAAAAAATGCGCAAAATTATTGTTCTTTACCGATCTCTATTAATTTAAACATGTCTTAATATTATAAACAAGAAAATAATGAGAAATTCTTATATAAAAATACACACAAATCTTTTTTAATTATGCTTCGTATCACCAACGTGAAAGTGACTCGTAAGGGCTTTTCAGTTATAATTACGACGGCTCTATGGTACTTCACCATATACGTTTGCTATGCCTGTTTAAATAGGCCTAATAATTTAATGGAATTAAATTTGTCCATTCCAATTAACGGTGACATAAAAATGAGATCATTATCTACCTACTTGTCCTTATTTTTATAATAATTATTATTTCTTATAGGTTGTGGTTGATCGATAGATGTGCGATTATGTTTTTCTTTGATAACATATAAGTTATAGTTAAGATCATTTATGTACTTACTTAGATATTGAAATCAATTATTATTTTTTTTCTTTTCAAAATTGTTTTTAATACTGACATTAGAGTTAAGACAAGAGGCACAAAGAATATTCAAATCAAAATTTTAGTAGGTACAACTGACAACACTCTTTTCTAACATTTTGACTAAAGGTTAGCAATTTGTACACGTGGACGTTTCTTTGACAGAGTAAAATACCCATGAGGGCGATATAAATCGATAGTTTAGCAGCGCATTAAATTTTTACAGTCCGTTGAATGGTCAGCCACTTCGACTACGTCATATTGATTCGACATTTAATGATTTTCCTCAAATATTTACTTTCTTATTGTACCTATTTATTGAATGGCTATCCCTCTACTATCACTCAACTGAATTGAACATACGTAACGGATTGGCTGCTTTTAAAACGTTTCAATTTTACAAGGGAATCCTATAAGTGTATTGTTAATTAGTTACTGGAATGTCTACTAGCTGCTAGCTACATTAACTTTAGATAACATTAATTTAAGATAGCAAAAAAATAGACTCATACAAAAATATGACACCAATAGATCAATACGAGAATCATGTACTGCAAATAGGTACCTTCATCTTCTTAAATTATCAAGAAGTAAGAACTGAATAAATAAAAAGGTGTTTTTTTTTTCAACAAAACTCACTTCTAATTGCGTATTCATGAACAATAAAACATTTATCCATGTTAATTGTTTTCAAATGATTTAGTTTAAAAAGCGTATTTATTTCACTAAGCAAAGAAAGGGACAGTTCACAGTCGCGAACCATTGAAATATTTTAAGCTCGATGGTCTCGTTAACACTTCGTTAAGTAAAATACATAACATCAAAGACTGTAGGCCAGGCTTTATGATACAGCTCTTGGAATTTCTATAATTATCCATCGTACTTACAATAAAAGTGCATTGTTACAAAAAATGTAAAACAACGAAATCAGAATTTAAAATAACATGGACATGTATTAGAAACTTAATAGATTACTGTATTAAAAGCTCTCGGTCTCTTTTCACCCAACAGACTTATAATTTTAATCAAAATACCTCATGACAGTGGAATGTAGAGTGTGTTCATACATTCTTCGAGATAAATGATTACCAAAATCTGAACTTAACGGTAGATAATATATAAATAGTAATTACTAATTACCCACCTATCACAAAAACTTTACATGACAATGGAGAAGAGAGAATTTCCATGAGGTAGGTATTTAAAAATTTTTCGTAGCCATACATAAAGATCGTTTTTCAATAACCATACATTGTATACAATACAATAATTTAATTATGCGTGCATTGCATTTTGTACCCTGGCCAGGAAATTAAGATGAAATATATGAGTTAGCAAAAGCTATTATAAAAGCTGAATACCAGAAACGTCCGAGTACCTATCATCTCTTCAATTATACCCGGAAACGAATTTATAGCTTGTAATTTGGCCTGCCACTTGGTGCACAAGCTGACTAAATGGATTTTAAAGTATCTTTATAGAAATTTATTACTTCATCTATTTTCTGAGGACTTGTTTTATTACGTTTAATTTATGAATCTTTTCTTTGCTCACTGAGTAATAAATGCCTATAGAAATTTCTAGTAATAGTAAAAAGCATGGTATGATAATCGTATTGTTTAAATTTGGCTTAAATTATTATCGCAAGGTGTTTATACGTATAACAAGCGTATACCATACAGATAATATGTTACATAGACTCTTACATAGAATCTACCCTGTCTCCGAAAAATGTCAGCTTGAGGTAAGTACCGTGTCAGTTACGTGTAGATATTGGATTTTACACTGGTGTAAATATTCTTAGATGTTATCTCAGATTTTAAAGTGTGATATTTTTCGCCAAAATTAGTTATGTTTAACATTTTTAGAATCAACTATGGTTACTAAATATATTATATAACTAGCGGTCCGCCCCGGCTTCGCCCGTGGTATATATTTACATTTTCTCTACATAAGAACCATCCTCGTACTTCAAGGAATATAATAAAAAAAGAATTATCGAAATCGGTTATACCCAATAAATAAATAAGACCAACCACCCAATAAATAAGAAGGATATGTAGATACTTAATTTATTGTTGAAATCAATGACCTCTTCAGTGGGTAGGTTATTCCTCATTTCATGAACTCGTTTTGTCTCTGAGCCCGTTTGCCAATAATACAGAAACAGTTTCATTAGTAATTTGAGAGAGATTAATAATAATAATTAAACAACGCCAGTGTTTGATATCAAATATTGGGTCATTAGTTCATTACATATTATTGATGAAACATATTGTGTACCTGATCTGAATATATAACATTCACGCGATAGGTGTAATAATTATATTTTATTACATTGCCATCCAATCAAAGAGCAGACATGTAAATAGGTTATATTTAGTGGTTTATTTTGAGAGACTACTTTAACAGAAAAATATCACATCTTCATCTTTAATATCTTAATGTGAATCTTTTATTCACATCTCATAGTCATAAAAAAAATCTTGCTGCACTGTAAACTACCCGTTGTCTTGACAAGAAATTGGGTCATCTGTTAACAAACATACTTGGGTAAAAAGAAATATCACTCTTTGAAAAATCATAGAATTTCGCATCCAACTAGTGACATTTATATTCACACAATGAAGGAGTTTTCATTACACGAGATTTAGATAGCGTATCATAAAGATCTTGCACGAAAAATAAATAGGTACTCTCAGGACGTAGCTCATACTGAATGTTACTATTGTTTATTTCGTCTGAGCTTATGAGCACAATATTTACTGTATTATTATGAAAGTACATGACGTACAAGATTTGCTATCTGAAAGTAGACACTGAAAAATGACTATCTAGCGCGATTACTAACTCAGTCAAATAAATCTCGTGTAATGAAATGTTCTTATATTTTACAAGCACATATTTTATATGATGATACTAAGAAAAACCTTATTACATAGGACATAAGTGCTCATTTCGAGAGGTCTTTCTGATTTTCGATGAATCAATATACATATTTACCCATGTGCTATAGGAAAAAAAATTGATTGAATTAAATGGAATATGAAGCGAATACGTTTTCAATCTTCAATCCCTGTGCTGTATGTTGATATATTCAATATTCATACATCATAGATATACATGACACATCATATCCATTTAATAACGCTCCACAATTGAGGAAAAAGTAATGGTTTTAAGTGAGAATTAAAATAGTTAGAAGACTATTTAATCCTTCTCATATTTATTATAATATTGTCTGTGTAAACTACAGATAGAAAACCAATAAATAATACGAGTATAACAATATACATTGACACACACTTGAGCTTCGTATGAAAAACAGAAACATTTTGGTCGTATTTACGAAGAACAAATACAATACGAATAGAGAAATTTCGACAGCCCTCAAGTTTATCTAGACATTGGACTTTGAATCAAGACAATATAACATATCAGACTATATCTTCAAAGCAGCTATATACATTGTATAAATAATATTCATCTCCATGTTTAGAGAGCCGCTTATCTGAATACTTCAATGAAGACATAAAGTGAAGACGTGCCTTATCATCGAATAATTATATCTCGTGTTTGCCAAAAATCGAAAAAGCCGTCTATATTTTTTTAACTACGTCATACCAATGTCGCCTCGTTTGTTAATAGCAGATAAGAGCAGATAGCCAGATAGCCCATTTATCGAGGCTATATGATATATTTAATCCAGCAAAGACCAAAAAAACGGAGCAATGGGGTTATAACCGCGAGGCACAGCTAGTGACACGTATTTATAAAAAATTACCATCAGTATTGAAGGTAAGCCGTAGATCTCGGCATAAGAAGTCCTTTTCCGTCGTGAGTAACGAACTGATAGTACATAAAATTGTTACCATAATGAGTGAATCATTACAACTTGGTAGAATTTAGTAATATACAGTACTTTACCTAATGGTATTTTGATTCGAACAAGCATATTTTAACCTACGTCGACAATTACTGCTCCGTGGAAATGTGTAGAAATCTATGTATGGAAATTAGGCGAACAGTTTAAAGCACATTTTCAAAGCTTTTCTTATTGTAATTGTAAACCAATGTATATGAAGTAAATAATGCAAAAACATTGCAATGTATAAATCTAGTATTTTAACCTACTGGAGTGCGAGAGTTTATGCATGTTTTTGAGTGATTGGTCTGAGATTCAGGAAGGTTTCTGAAATAGATTTATATCGTTACCATCTCATCCTCATCATATTATATTTCTTGTTGAAGCTATTTTCGTCTATTTTGACTGACCGTTTGGCTTGGTTGGTAGTGGCCCTGCCTTCCAAGCCAGAGGTCGTGGGTTCGATTCCCACCCGGGGCAAATATTTGTATGATGAACATAGATGTTTGCTCTGTGTTTGGGTGTTAATTATCTATATAAGTATTTATTTAAAATTATATATTATGTATGTTTATCAGCCATCTGGTTTCCATAACACAAGCGAAAGCTTAGTATGGGATCAGATCGTTCATCGTGCCGTGTGTGAAAAATTGTCCTGAAATATTTATTATTATTATTTTGCATCAATTTTGGAATGGAATTGGAATGGTTCAAAGCGTTTATTTATCAAACTCGGCAACTGGCGTGAATATCGTATCGAAATTGACCTAAAATGGAATCAAAAGACTCATATTATCACAACCGAAGTGTACGCTTAAATTGTTTTATTGAGTAATGTTGGGTTAAATCAAATTTACCTTTACTGAGTTACACTAAGGACCCGAGCTTTTAAGCGGCAGGTCAATTGAAGCGACCGTCGTAATCATAATGTGGTGATAATTCATAGGAATCTTCAATATATCCAGGCATTAAATAATATATTTTTGTTTTGGGGCGTAGTCAATTGGAATTGTAAACACATTTTTTCTTTTTTAAAGAAATCTCTTATGATTTCTTATGTTTTAGTGTTCAAATTTAATTCTAACTTCCACAAAATTCTATTACAATAATTTCAATTAGCCATGTTATTCCTATATTATACTCGTATATTCCTATATTATACAATATACACACAATTATACACTATATAATAATATACGAGTAAAATATAAAGTATTATACAGGGTGTAATCGTTAAGTGTGCCCAGGCGATTATTCCGTAACTATTGCAGATATTTATCGAAAGCCCTTTACCTAATGAGTAAAATGACAATAATATTTTTTTAAAAATAAAACGGGAAATATCCAAAAATTTTACACCAAACACTCCCATACATTTAGTATGAGATATGACTATCCTATACATGTAATATGAAAAATTTTGGTTCTTTTTTGAATTTGTGCTTAAATTAATAAAAATTCATTTAGAAACTGTAAATAGAGCTCTATGTGGAATACAATGGTATTCCTAAACGAGGACGTCACTTCGAACATTTGCTTGGAACACAATATGTATGGAAAATTCAATGTATGGGAGTGTCTAATGTAACTTTTTTCGATTATTGACATTTTACTCATTAGGTAAAGGGCTTTCGATAAAAGTTTAAAGTTTTATGATATCTGCAATGGTTACGGAAAAATCGCCTGTGCACACTTAAGGATTACACCCTGTATAGTGTATAATACTACACTTACCTACTTTTGTAAGTTACTCGTTACCCATAGATATCTCAATGTTGGCACCCAATCTTCGTGAATTTCATCACGAAATGCGATTTTTATCTGACTCGAGATTGAGTGAACACATTTGAGACCCGAATCGATGAGTGACAAAAGGAACAAAGAATTATAGAGAAGAGGTTACAGTATATGGAATTAAATCACCTTACATCTTTGACCTTCTAGTTAAAATAATTTGCATTGCTATCGCTTCATCGCGACTGTTATTCAAATCTAAATACCTAAATCTGCATCGCAAATAATTGATAAATTGATTGTCATATTGTTCTAGTCGATTCTTTGCATACCGTTTTTAAGGAAAGGTGATGTATTTTGAATAAATTTCAGGAAATGTTGTTTTATTGCTTTAAAGTGGATTGAGTAATTCTTTGCTCATTTATAATAAAATAAGTATTAATGATTTTAGACATTCAATTTTATATTATAATCAAATACATTTAATAAAAGATAGTCAGTATTTAAAGAGTATCTATAATAATAGCAAAGAAAATAAAATAGCATCTACTCTATATAATGCCTCACTTTTATCCGTGTGAATTTGTTATGATTGATGCCAATCATTTCCTAGCATATGAAAATCACAAGAAATACTCCTCCTCTAAGTCCTCCTCCTTCTAAATATAGTATCATATTTTACATGCCGAACCTCAACCTTTAAATTATGTTTTATGTCTAAGCGAGAAATGTCAGAAAGGTAATGGAGTGAAAAATTCATACAATTTGCTGCATGTCGCTTTTAAGGCTCTATTTGGAGTTTATAAAACAAATACTAATAAAGTTATATGTATGTAGATTGTAGGTATTGATAAATACGTATGTTTCTGCCACAGATGTCACAGACTTCTCTGTCGGTAGTTATTTCAGGGATCAAGAGAAGGGGTGCGGAAGAATAAAAACAACTTTTTCGGCCGGACATAATTTATTACAGCAATATTACATTACTATCCTATATACCTAAGTACTATGAAAATAAATCACGAGACGTGAATAAACAGTCGTATACGTGAAAGGTCAATAAATAGTTGCAAAACCTTCTTTGGTGAATAAAAGCAATTTGAAATCAACGGCAATAAGACGAAACTTTTCCTACCGACTAAGCTTGTTCCATCCCTACAAATTTGGAGATTACTATCACAACGGTTTGAAACGTAATAAGAGTTTAGGCAGCTTACTCTTGACTCTTTTCAGACTAGATTATATTACTTTATTTGGAATGTCTAATTGATTGAATAGTTTTTGATATGATGATGATCCCCACTATGATCTGGTAAGATCCCATTGTTAAGAAATTGCGCGTATTATGTACAAGGGACCTACAAAATCACACAAATGGTAACAATGATTTTCGTATGCTTACAATGTATCGTATAAAATCTTTCAGCTAGATAAGCTGCTGTGTTGAAATATAAGTTTAGATAATAGAATTTATTTACCTTTACTTCCAAGGGAATCATTTTACTCCCTCGTAATGCGGAATGTGTGCGAAAATCATCGCATACCTTTATAAAAGTATGTTTATCTAAGTGGTATCTTTTTGTAAATATTTTATCTGAAAAAAATGCTTTCTATAATTATTCTGCCTGAAAAAATTTCTGCGCTTTTGCCTAAGCCACACTTCCTCATTATGCGCCGCCCATAACAAATTTGACCTATGAATTTAAAAAAATGAAAGAAATATAATAAGTAGATACTTAAAAAATGAAAATTTATACAAAGAAATGTTCAAATTTTTATTATCGAGTGCCTTGATATTTGTTTAGATACACCATCTAAACAAATATCATATTATCGCTTACCATCTAATTCCTTTGTCATAACCTGCCATTTGGCTGCGGTTTCGATACATGAAGTTTAAGATATTCTACTATCGTATTAGTGCCGTTTGACTCGGCCTACTGTTTCTAGTAGGAACTAGTAGGAAACCAATGTTAATGTGGTTTGTATATTACTTACCATAATCTAATTTAATGTAAGTTTCGTTCAGCATCAAAGTGCTCTTAAATAAACAGGAAACCGAACTAGACAGATCTGGATAACTGTAATTAGATAAAACTTGCTAGGTGTGAGCACAAACTTTGTAACGTTCATCAGAACTACATCAAACTGATTTTGTCCTAATTGTTTCATGATTAACACCGCGTACGGAGCTCCTTATATATAATAATAATACTTAGGTATAAGTTAGCTTGATATATAATTCTTATGTAAAACAAAAGCTAGCTAAACTCGCATCTTCATATCAAGCTTGAGCAAGCAATCATCTGTCATATAAACGGCAATGAAAACATCTTTAATTTTTTTAAATTCTGGATGTTGTATTAATTATTTTTAAAGAAACACGAGACTTCATTAAAAAGAATATTTTTCTGGAAAAAAAAATAATTGTATAATAAATTCTATTTCTTATTTCAGGCTAGTAAAAATTTAAATTTAAAAATTCAGAAGACTTTCCTACGACCTATAAGATAACCACAATAATAATAATTTACAACGAACCCTAGTTTCACACATGTGACGCCGTACGGTTTGCCATAAAGATTTGGAGTCGTCTTTCTTTTTATTATTCACTTTATGTTTATCTGGAATGTGTTATTCCAGTTAGCATATTCTTTTTACAGAACACAATAAAAAAATTTACTACCGATGTATCAAAATTGAAACTACAAATAAATATCACCAAAAGTCCTATAAAATTTTGACCTAAGCCGCTTCGGTGTTCATTGCCCCTGCCCATTCTACGTTTATTCCTGGAAGTTGAAGAACTAAGCTATTGTTATCATACAAAATGTACTTACATATAAACCTAAAAATCGTATGTTAAAGTATTTCTAGGATCTATGAGTCGGCGAGCTTTATGGTGCTATAAATGTGTCAATTTTGATCGCGTTCCATTGTTATATTGCTACCACATATTTCATGTACGGATGGATGACCCGGCTACCTTCATATTTTCCGGCCGTAAACTACAAGTCGGTCAAGGCAAAAAGAAAGACGTTAGTATTGAATTTTCCACGGATTTCACTCTCTCAAATTATTTTTGTAGTTAAATTTTTACTAGAGTTTTCGGGCCTGACATGCAGTTTATATATCGTATAGCTAAATTAGTGGTCCTTAAATTCAACAAGAATATTTTAAATCCGACATTAATTAATTTGAAAAATATTTTCAACATATTAAATACGTTGTTTATGTATCTGACGAAGCAAATAAAGGTATTATAATGGAGTGAAATAAATTTTGTATAGAGATTTTGAAGGAATTTATAATATTAAAAGAATAGGCTTTCAATATACGATGAAACCGAGATTATGTATTAAGTAATCAATTTAACTTAAGTTCGTCTGATGAATAGCCATTAATTAAAGTCAAATCAATTTATCTCTAGGCTTATCGATGTCGACAAATTTTAACAGTATAGGTACCTACTCTTGTAACGGCGACGATTTCGATTATACCAAGATTTCTACTTGATGGATATAATATAATGGTACTCAACTATGTATTTAATTAATTACTACCTACTGAAGCAGCCTTTAATATTTGTCGAGTATTGATTAAAATATATGAGATAGGTACATAATAATTTCATAGCGTTTGGAAAACGGTACTGTTCAAGTCCAAAAAATATGTCATAAGACATTTTATTGAATTCAAGTTAACTCTATGCGTTATAAAAATATCTCATCTCTGAAATAATATTATCTATAACTAGCTGCTCCGCGCGGTTTCACCCCTGTGGCTCCACCCCTGTTGGTCGTAGCGTGATGATATATAGCCTTCCTCGATAAATGGGCTATCTAACACCGAAAGAATTTTTCAAATCGGACCAGTAGTTCCCGAGATTAGCGCGTTCAAACAAACAAACAAACAAACTCTTCAGCTTTATAATATTGGTATAGATTATAATCGCGACGTATGTAATGTATGTAAATATGATAAACAGTTGTTTCCATTTGGTAGCCAGTAAGTATGACTATCAACATTCCACAGTAAAAGTATGTTGTGACACAGTTCCACGCTTTCAGCCCGCTGGCTCAAACGACTCGTATCTCAAGTTTCCTTCAGTAAATGTTCAATGTTATCGAGCGTCAGAACTAGGTATACTTTTATGGGTCCACAAGTGTACCACGGTGTCGTTTCATTTGATTACTCTTTCAATTTTAAGCACATTTTATGCAAAGTCTGCATGGAGTTATATACAAAACGTCGCGTTATAGTATATATTCTATGATATAACTGAGCAGTATAGTCGTAGCTACTTAAATTACCTTGAATAGGTACCGGTACCAGTTAATAGATATATCAAACATTAGATACGTTAATAATGCCGTTGAATTGTATATAATTGGAAGGTTGTTAAGAAACCGCCTAACAAGTACAACACGAAAAGAGTGAAATAACCCATTTATCATTTTAAACAATTATTTTTCCTAGCTGTTACGAAGGAACCTTGTAAATATACGCAGTGAAAAGCAATTAGGTTCTGTTGTCAGTGGTCGTTAATCAGAAGCTGTTTTCAAATGCAATTTAGTTTCCTTAACGATATCTTTTGAAACTAATGTAGGTTAAAGCTATAAAAATGTATCAAATAGTAAGTACATAAATCTAAAGTTACTAAGAGTAGATACCTGTATTTCAGCTTACAGTCTTACACCAACCGACGTCGGTATTAAATTATAAAAAAAAATTGTTGTTCATCAAACGGGGATAGAAGACCAAAATATAATTATTATAGTAGTAATACACTACTGGGTATTTACATCCTTTAGATTCAAGTATTTCCGGTAAAAACTACCCTCTACTTTATCAACAGGAGCTAGGTATAATCAGTAACTATTTTGTATCAAGTATTAATGTGATTAGCGCACACGGAATAGTTCTCAACAATTCATTATTTTTACATTATTGAACTACTTCATGAAACACAATCCTCAATATAAATTACTAGCTGCGTTCTGCGGTTTCACCCGCGTCGCTCCGCTTCTGTTTGTCTTAGCGTGATGATATATAATAATTATATGGCCTATAGCCTTCCTCGATAAATGGGCTACACAACTCCGAAAGAATTTTTCAAATTGGACCAGTAGTTCTTGAGATTACATTAGATTAAACAAACAAACAAACTCTAAAGCTTTATAATATAGGTAATACACGTAAAGCTTAATAATGTTTTTCATGGTTGAATAGTTAAAATTATTAAAAAATATTCTTTTGCATGTTTTATATGCTTTGTATAAACATAGTTTATATCAACAAAACAATCCATACTTAATATTATAAATGCGAAAGTAACTCTGTCTGTCTGTCTATTACTCAATCACGCCTAAACTACTGAACCAATTTTCATGAAATTTGGTATGGAAATATTTTGATACCCGAGAAAGGACATACTACTACGGCTACTTTTTATCCCGGGAAAATGACGCAATCCCGGAAATCCCACGGGAACGGGAACTACGCGGTTTTTCTTTGACTGCGCGGGCGAAGCCGCGGGCGGAAACCTATGTAATAAATAATTTATTAGACCCTTACTTCCTAGTTCCTACACAATGACTTCACTTTCAAGTTATTTGACCTAATAAGATTCCAAGAATCGATATAGTGAACAAAGTTTCAATTACCATAAAATAATATATCTACGGGGGTTGACTTCTCATTTTCACAAAAAGTGTAAAGAAAATTAAATTTGTGACGAAGCGAAAGTAGCGTTTAGCTACTATTATGTATTCTGTGACGAAAGATTACATACGCGTCGTTACAGTTAAAGGAAATTTAGAGCGGAGTCGCTTCGTCCTTTTATCTTAGGAGCTATGTTGCTGACTGTGATTCTAAGAGATAATTTTATTGCATTTGTCTAGACACTAACTAATGCCGGTTACGGATTTAGCGTCCCGCATGGAGCGATTCGTATGTAACCGATAGTACCATAATGCTATCTTCTATTGGACGTTTTCAGAGCTTTGTGTCTTACAATCTAATAGATTTATTAGATCTGGTAAAAACGATTTAAACCTACCTGTGAGAATTCATTGAGTAATGAAAACGCTGACAATGCATTGTGGGAATTAAGAAATCCAAGACGCGTTCACAACATTTAGTGGTTTACCGGTTTTGGAATGATTGGAATGAATGAATGAATTAATTAATTAATTAATTATTGGAATGAATGAATTGGAATGATCTTATTCATAAAATCCACAAACCATTCCTTCGTCTGAAATCAGCCAACCATAAACATGCACATCTGTTAACTGTGCGAGAAAATCTAATTTAGACAAAAGTCTGTGTTTCTAGGTCATCTGATACGACACTCAATATAGATATAGGTACAAAATTTGTAGACTCACTGAACAAATTTTGCCATTATCCTGTAGTTAATATGCCTGCTCTATGTATATGAACTAACTCCCTGATGGCGAGTATATCCCAATATATTTAAATCTTCTGGCCAAGAACTTAAAAACACTTCACAAAGATATAATATGCGAACAACAACTAATATTTTTGTATTTTCTAGGGTTAGGGTTTCCACGCTCGCTGTAAAGTGTTCGAAACGTCGGGAAAATAATAGAATGAATAAATCGCGTTCAAAATCCGTTAAAAAGTCTTTAATTTCTAATATTTTTGTATCAACATATGACAAAATGCAATCAACACCTCATATCTTGGTAATAGAGATAGGTAGATACTTAACTTCTTAGGTACCGCCTCTGGGAAAATATCCACGTGTCTACAGTTATTGACTTTCATAAGTTATAATGAAAACGTGGTAAAACCGTTTTATATCTCCTCTATTCAAAACATCGTCGCCCGAATGAAGGTCACGCCCGTATTTTTTCTGAAGAATCCGCCCTCACAGTGTAAACATTCAAATAATTTAAAACCTTAATTCACATTACGTCCCTCGTCGAGATGAAAATGTTTTCACAAATTACTCTCGTAACGTGTCAGAGGAATGCTTCATTTGGCCTCCTTTTATTCAGAGCCAAGTTCATTTTGCCAAAAATTCAAAAAATATTTACATTATCTAAACATGACATCAACAATAGGCCTTTGAAGTGTTTTGGAATATTTCATGAATTCAAAACCAAGAACATTTTTATAGAAGGACGTTACAATATTACAACATGAATAATGAAACGAATCGAAAAACGCTTTTTGTAAAGAATCCGTTTGAAAAAGTCCACTTACCTATTATTTGTCATAGAAGGATCCAATATACATAGTCCACCGAATTTAAGAAGGATTGCTTAAAATAAATACCTAGTTATAAAAATTTGCAAGAATATGCTCATTCAACATTTTTACTTCTTTTAAGAATAAGAGTTTTCTGAATTAGGTCATTATTAGTAGTTTTAAATACCCTGGCATATTACTACCATAGATATGATATGAGATATCGTAAAGCAAACCCACTCGTTTTGAAGAATAGATATATTTTTAAAACAATATGTACTTCATTTGAAATTGAAGTAGTTACTACAAATATTAACTAAAGTGAATTTCTTTACAGATGCAACACTCCTTGCTTCCATTATTATTACTCGCCATCGTAGCAGTTTGTTCAACAAATGAAATTCCAATGATGAATCGTCTCGACTTAGAAAATTTCTTCGAAAACCAAGACAACGATAATACATTAAATAACAGACTACAAAATAGAGATACAAAAAAAATAATTTTTAAGCGATTACACAACCGGCTTCCTCTATTAAAACCTGAAATTACAAATCTGATTTATGAAAACAAAGAAGGTAATGGAGACAGCCACATTTTACATGATCGCAATTATAAAGAATACAATTTGGACGATTATCTAACTCAAGAACTACAGAGAGAATATCCGAAGCAGACAAATAGTATACCTGTGCAATTTGATAGGAATCCGGAGACGATTACATCATCTAATCAAAATGGATTAGATAAACAACATGAGGAGAGCGATTTTGAGAAAATTCTTGATAATCGTTTAAATTTTTTTGATGATAAACAAAAATTCGCCCCATCTAGCCCATTATTGGTCTTAAAAATACGTTTATCATATTTAGCCAATGATATTATGCCTAAACTTCCAAAAGATTATAGATATACGGAACTAGTACCGCTTCATTCAGTAGATAAAAATAAAGAAGACGAGGCATACGATAAAATACTGCAAAATGACCTCGACTCAGCTGTAAAAGTTAAAAGGGAAGAAGCCGATAATACCAATGAAGCGGGTAAGCTATAATTTAAAAGACTATGACATTATGTAACTCTATTATGTATTAAATATTTTGTAGTTTAAAGAAACGTTAAAATATGGTAATCCACATCACACTACCACACCACATCTAGGTAAATTACTTGTACAAATAAAAAAAACAACAAAACTAAAACATATTGTTTATTTTATTTCTCATGTTTTATGACTTGTAACCAATGTGTTCATGCATTTTTAAATAAAAAGAATACAACTGCATCACTTCTGAATCTGAATACTGTATAAGTACCTACTTTATCAATTTATTAATGAAACAAATTACTTAATTCCAGAAACGGATACGGACAAGAATAAAAAGATAAAGAAGAGGATATTTTCACTTTGGAGCAGATTACAAGGTCTCCACAGGGGACACGAGTTGCACCATCGCAGGCATTTACACGCATTCTACGGCCTTCCCGACGACGGCGGCGGCGGCGGCGACGGTGGCGCCCTCACAGCCGAGACACGAGCGACCTTCCTGCGACCACCCGGTTCACCCTTAAGATGGGGTTAATTAATGAGTTCCCAGACCAATAGAACCTCATTATATTTTAACATAAGTATCCATATATTGGACGGTACACGGAGTAGGCGTAACAAGCTGAATAGTACAATAATTTGAAGAAGGTTTTATCCCGAATATTGACAGTATGTACCAACTGTTATATTCCTCAAGTTTTGAATTTTTTATGGACATTTTCAAATATAGATTATAAGACCCTTGTATATTTTTATGTATCGCTTAATATAAGGTAAATATTAAGACCAATGTTCCAAGCAATTTAAATGACGAAAAAAAATATTTCTCATGTTTTCCCATATAAGTTATATATTTAGTTAACAGTTAAGTTTATAGTTGTAAATATTTTACAGAAAGTAAATCCGACCTATTATAATAGACTTGAATATGTTTTAATGTCTTATAATTACACATTAATTAGTTAATTTCCTTATTTTATAAGTTTGCTCAAATAAGTTGTAAATGTTAATAGCTTCCTTGAAAATTGATTAAGTTTTAACAGATTTATATTAGAAGATATTCTGGTATTCTATACCTATATTATAAAGGTTTCCTATTAAATAATTATACTTACTCGTATCTAGATAAACACAAATAATCATCTTATAATAATATCGATAAATATATCTATACTGTGAACTATGACTCTATAATAATATGTGTAAATAAAACAAAGCATACTCTTCTTGAGTTTTATTGAAATTTATCCTTTTGATTAGTTATAACGCCATCTATTGACGATCTACAGATCAATACAAAATGGACACATCACACAGCATTTAAGTGATATGTCAAAAACATAACCTTTTAGATAAGGTACATATTCATATCGATGTCGTTAAAACACTTATATGGTATAATATAAACATATAATTAGAACACTTTTTATTAATTTGTGGATAAGTTATTGGTGCAGGATGGCGGTGAGTAGGTCATTTACCGTCTACTATTTTATCTTTCTAAATATAATTGTATCTACTTATTAGCAATAATTCAAGAGAATTATATGTAAACAGAATAATTTAATTTTAGAAATTATGTTAAGTAAATATGAAATCTGCTACTTTCAAGATAAGCTAATAAGACAAGATCATTGTTTTTGTTTATTTTGAAAATAATAGAATCTACTTTTGGCAGCCACAATGATGTTGCTATATATAATAAAAACAAATATAAAGTACTTATTTTCGAATGTCAAATATAGGTACATTATTTTAAAAAAAAGGTCTCTATCTTATCCATAACAATCAAAATTATTTCTTTAATATTTGCGAAAAATACAATTGAAATAATATATCTAGAGAGGAGTAATTATCAAAATGATATTCCCCGTATGTCAAAATTAGTTCTGAAAATATCCGTAAGACTTCTTTCGTGAAATGTCCTCTACAGGCCTCTCTACCTTCGCAACATATCACCATCAGAGACTAATTAACAGCAGATTTGAAACACATTTTTATATTTTATACTGATCATTTCTATTAGGTTTTGACCTTATCCATTTCTTTAACTGAAATTTTGGCCAGTACTGCTGACTCTGATTTATGAACTTGAATGAATGAAATTAATCAATTTAGGTAAAGCAGTAAACTTATCCTTTTTAAAGGGTAAAACTCCAACAATATTATATGGATTTTGGCTATCGTCATGCACTTGGCGAGTCCGTGCTGCCTTACATCTAAAGAAAATTCCTTATGAGGAGCGCTCTGTAGACATTGTGCAGAAACAAGCACACTTATCAGAACAATTTCGAGCCATCCACCCGTCTCAAAAGGTCCCTGCATTGATTATTGGTAAGATTTAAATAAAAATAAAAAAATAAACTAGTTAATATGCTAGAATGAAGTGAAGTCCTATTTCCTCTATGTTATGGGTAGATCTAGATTCATCTCATTACTCACAAGAAAGAATTTATCTGTATTACGCTTTAACGACCATGAAAATATATTTACTTCTTTGGATACTTATCGTGCAATTTTATACTTACACTAGCTTTCCGCCTGCGGCTTCGCCCGCGTTTTCAAAGAAAAACCCGCATAGTTCCCGTTCCCGTGGGATTTCCGGGATAAAACCTAGCCTATGTTACTTGTGGATAATGTAGCTTTCGAATGGTAAAAGAATTTTTAAAATCGGCCCAGTAGTTTATGAGCCTATTCATTACAATCAAACAAACAAACAAAGTAGGTATTCCTCTTTATAATATTAATTAAGTGTATAAAAATAATCATTTTTATAAAATAAAAAAGAATTTCAAAGCTATAGACAATAGACACGTCGTGTTCAAACAAATTTTAGAACAAAATGAAAAAAAATTGAAAGCGCTGCAGAACGTGTATTCATCAAACATCATTATAAATTGTAACTCAACGCAACCCCTGAAGTGTCCTTACATGAAAGACGTGGGTACAACTTTTGTCACGAATATATTAATAGGCACGTCACAAAACGGGTACGGCCAAAAGGCAATTCCCTCAGGCATTACGAATAATAACTTCCTTCTTGCAGAAAATATTTTGTGACGAAACCTGATTATATGTTGGCAGCACGCGAAAATGAATTTCAGATATTCCTTTCAAATTTTCACATGCAAATTGCCAGCAAACGGTATGATATTGGTTGTTATAACACATCTATATGTTCACACGACGATAAAAGCTTCTAATACTTTTTAACCGACTTCAAAAAAAAGGAGGAGGTTATCAATTCGGCCGGTATATTTTTTTTTTTTTTTTTTTATGTATGTACACCGATTACTCCGAGGTTTCTGAACCGATTTACGTGATTCTTTTTTTGTTCGATGCAGGATGGTGTCGAATTGGTCCCATAAAAATTTTATTCGGCTAGGCCCAGTAGTTTTTATTTTATGAGCATTTTTGTCTGTACTCGATGACTTAATTGGAATGTAGCAAGTAACTTTGATTCACTTCCCGGTAACCGATTGAGCTGAAATTTTGTATAAGTGTGTAAATTGGATAGCGATGAAACATTATCATGACATAGAGCTGATTTGATGATGGAATCGGAAGGTGGCCATAGGAACTCAGTAATATATTGACTCAACTTTATCGAGTTTGGGCTCGTTTGATTCGTGTTGAAAATTACACTAAAAAGTATTAAATAAAATTAACTGCGTTAAAAACAACCGACTTCAAAAACGGAAAAGTAAAAAATAAAAAAGATTTGATATTATTAATTGCTACATATTATTTAGATGTGCTATTTATTAAATAGGTTTGAAGTCGGTGCCAAACACTAAGCACTTAGTATTAAGCCCGTGCACCGACATCAAACCTATTTAATAAATAGCACATCTAAATAATATGTAGCAATTAATAATATCAAATCTTTTTTATTTTTTACTTTTCCGTTTTTGAAGTCGGTTGTTTTTAACGCAGTTAATTTTATCAATATCAGCACGATTCCACCTAAACGAGAAGCTTTGATTTCAGATTCTCAACATGATCTCATTTTATTTTCTAGGGTTTGATTTTACGCGAGTATTATACATTTAGAAATTAAAGACTTTTTAACGGATTTTAAACGCGATTCAGTCTCCCCGTGACCACGCTCGCTGTAAAGTGTTCGAAACGTCGGGAAAATAATATAATGAATAAATCGCGTTTAAAATCCGTTAAAAAGTCTTTAATTTCTAAATGATCTCATTTTATTCGTCAACCTCGTATGTAAAAATTGTGCCTCGAGAGTACCGATTTTTAAAACTTATAAGTTATAATATAGGTATATTAGGGATGGAATATGGATATGTACAATAATTATGTATTTTGCAAACATGGTGGTATATAATTATTTGCAAAATAATTATTTATGCATTCATTTTATACATTTTTCTATTATTACCAATTAAATAGATTTACAAAAATCATAATAGCCAAAATAATCAATTAAAATTTAAAATATTGCCCGCACATATAATTCCAAATATTTTACTATTTATACCAGCTCGATTTGAAACGTAAAAAGAAAACACTTGTCCTTATCGATTCGTTACTTTATTCAGTCTCACGATTTATCAACTCAACAACCATACACTCGACGTAGCTTGAACAGATTTCTAATTTGCACCGTCCGCGTGGCTAATAAAACCGTGTCCCCAAAACCAGCGCGGTTCAATAAAAATAAACAATAGTGTGATGATTGAGGTTATTAACTGGAGCACAGTTCAATAACTGCTGATGTCACCGCGCTGTAGTGCTAGCTGTGAACACTCTATACCCCCGAGTACCGACACTTCAGTTTAAGTACTTCACACGATTCTAATTACCATAGTGGTGACTGGTGACTGTATTGCGCACTGAATTCACAATTCTGTGTGTGTCTCAAATGGGTGCATCTTTCCAAAGGACAACTAAAAAATAACTACTGCGGAATCCTGAACTTTATGTTTAAGATCATCCCACTGTAACTTTTAATATAGTTTTAGATTAATAAGTAAATTTTAATTACTTAAATAATTCGAAATCATCAAAATGTTTCCTTTAATTAATACCTATTATTCAAGTCAGAATTTTTGTAAAAATTTGAAATAGTTATTTTACTTAGAATATTTATTATACCTACTTAAATATTTTTATACAGATTTACAGATACTAATTGTAGATTTTAAGTATGTACCTACATAATAACGTACCTAGGTCCTAGGTATACGACATCTTTTTTCGACCCACCAGATAATATTATAACTTCTATCCCACACCATAAATAGGTAAACTGAATTGAGCGGGTTTCAAAAAATCATGAGATACTCCGAGAAAAATGACTACCTACCGTTTTAATTTTTTATATCCCCTTATTTTAGCAAATTTAGTCAGTGCTGTTTTACATTGATTCTGCTCATTGTTCATAAGATAACCTAATCTTTATTCTAAATGAAATAGTTAAATAAATCTTATTCAAATAAATGAGAGTGATGAACATATTATATCTGCGTTAACATCGTAACAGACGGGTCATTAGCTCCTTCAGATACGTCGGTCGTATACAAAAACCTCTAAATAAATTGCCACCTATTTGGGTCAGTCTATTGACTGGAAACATTACAACATGCATATGAAATGCTTTCAGACTTCGTTGTTCGTTGTTGCTATATTAACAACTGTACATATATACGTAAATTTAGAGATGTTAGAAAGAATATCTATGAAAGTCATTTTAAGCTAAACAGTTTATGTTTGAATTTAGGATAACAAACTAAAAGTGATTGTTTGTTGAACTCTGTGTTTCTTTAAAATTGGTTTTCACCCAATGCTTTTAAACTTTACTCAGATTATAAATGAGTTTTATGCTATGTTTACATTAAGTGTATACATTGAACTAATGGAAGCAAACAGGATTAAATTAATTCTGATTAATATAACTTACGGAAACTAACTTATTTGTTTTGTTTAATTGTACTTTTATACAGGGTTACTTGTAAAACACCAGCAACCTCCGTTTCGATAATGAATAGAACATAGACTTACAAAATATGTTAGGAGGGTACAATAAAAGCTTAAAAAATCATTTAAAAATAATTTATTGCGTTATGCCAAAAGTCGTAGATCAAATGTTGTTACTTATGATGTTAGCTACCTTGTCCTACGAGGTTGCCGGTGTTTTACAAATAACCCTGTATAAGTTCTTATTTAAAAAGAATATGAAATACGACATAAACATATTAAGTACCTATATCAGATCTTCAGATCATCGACTTTCAACTTTATTACAAAAATGAATAATTTTGTAGTCGCTTCTGAACCTATTAATAATAGGATCCTCAGCTATTTATATGTAGGTACCTATCTGTAATAGCCCTTCAGCAAGTAAATACGTAATACGTAATTTACTACAATTTTTCGGCGTCGTAATACGTAGCATTAAGACGCCGAAAACCTGTAGTAATTTAGGTTCACTAAGGGAGAATATACTTACCAGATGGTGCTACTATCGTGGAGTCAATGGCTATAATTAATTATCTGGAAGACACTCGACCTACACCAACTTTGACACCGCCTACTCCGTTATTGAAGGCCCGCATGCAAGAAATTTGCGAGGTAAGTAAATTCTGAACAATTCTATGCATAAATTTGTAAAAACTCAAGCGAACTCGTTCAGAAGTTAATAGAAATTTGACATGTCCCTTCACGAAGTTTCCTACTTTGCACTGACTTTTTATGTAACAAGCTAGCAATATATTAATCTGTCAGGATTGCGAGTTTAATTTTTTTACCTTTTACGCAATAAAGTAATTAATAAAAGTCGGATTAATTCAAATAAAAATTATTGTATGAAAAACATCAATGGAACAAAGTCACGAAAGTTCGAATCCCACTTAACAAGCTTCTTCAAATTTCTATCGCCTTTGTCTAAAATTTTGTTCAGTTTTTTCAGTTATTGCGAGGTAAACATTTTTTTTATTTTTTGATAATGAGAATCAGAAAAGTATTGAATCAATCTCCGTTACCATATAGTTTGCTAAAGTACATATAGTTACGTTACATATATTTGTAAAGCTACGTAGTAAAATACATTTTAAGCCTAACAAAAATATAGTTAAAGTAATAATTTGTATACAGACCGTGGTTTCCGGCATTCAACCGCTGCAAAATATTGGTTTAAAGAGTTATTTTGATTCGGAAGATAAATATAAAGCGTTTACTAAACACTGGACGAAACGCGGACTTCAAAGCCTCGAAAAGCTTCTCCAAAATTCTGCGGGTAGCTTTTGTATTGGCGACCATCTAACGAAAGCTGATTTGTGCCTAGTACCACAAGTCTTTAATGCTGTCACCAGGTATTACTCTTTTTAAGTTGAAATGAGCAACTCTTGATATTTTTGGGTTTAGTGAATAAAAATCCTGTCTACTTACTTCTCGAATAATATGAATGATAATATTTGAATATGAATGATAATATTACCTAACGTTGCGTTTACATAAGACAAACGAACATAGAGCTAGAGCTAGAGCAGGAGCTTTATTTCGTGATCTTTTAGTGTAAACGAAAACTCGTATTCAGTGCTGTTCAATTTGAACATTGCATAGAATCTTTTTGAACGAACTAAGAACAACGACATACTCTACGCCTGTTTACACTAAAATAATTATTTGACAAAGTGGGGTTAGAACGAGCATATTTACTCGTTTCATATATCAATGCACCTTAACCTATTTTTCCAAAGATACCCACGGCTCCCGGAGAAGGAGCCTTAGGTTATGTCGGATTCTTACTGAATAAAACCCCGTGTGTTCCGTCGAGCCGCTTTAATGATGGCCATTGGCCGCGGGTATTGGTTGGAATTCTTCCGCGCCCAGTAAAAATCGAATTAGGTACTCTTTTATGAATGACGTGCCATATGGGTAAATAATAATAAATATTGGAAGATCTAGTACTTTTTTCTGAAACGTTCTTTATTATACAAGGTATAATGTATATGAAATATAGCCTCTTTGCCTTGTTGGCAAATTAAGTAACTCGTAAGAATCCATCCTTATTTAGCTAGTGGTTAAATAAAACCCATCAAGACCGTTAATGAACCGTTAATGATAAAACTGGTTTTATATTATTTATTGAAATATCTTGTGAGTCATAATGCCATCTAGATTACTGCGAATCAATTTTCACAATAGGCTAAAGAAATTGATATTTAATAAATATTAATAGGATTGTTACGTGTTCCCTCTGGGGAAATTTTGAAGATATCATTATTGCTTATTAGAAACGATTTACATTGGCTATATTTAAATAATTCTGTGTGCTGATAGTCCGAATGTGAATTTTTAACTCTTTCTTTTTTGGTTTAAATATTATTTCTAACTCAAGTCATGGCAAAATATAAAAATAATATGAAAATGCTATTATTGATTGATTTCCTTAGGATGTTTTATATATCATTTAATGAAATTGTTTTACTTATATTCAATTTTTCAAAATCATCTTCATGGCGATAAAAAATACGTCGCTCAATTATTGTATGACCGATTGTATGTATGTTAAGTGGTTGAAGACATTTGGCATTTCTAACGAGAATTGGTTATTTGGTTATACAAAATAATAAAACAAGGATCAATTATTAGGTATTACAACATAAACTTATTCCTTGAGTGAAAAAATATTGGAATCTTTGGAATATTATAATAGAAAAAATAAAAAAAATATTTTTGACATAAAACAATAAGAAGACTATAGAATTAATGTTTAATAGTAGAAATGAGAGAAATATAGTTAACAACTTTTCTTCCAGACACGAGTTGGAACTCGGCGAATATCCGATACTTTCTAAATTATATGAAAAACTATTAAAAGAAGAAACTTTCGAGGAAACGCGCCCTAACAAAGTCAGGAGCCGAAAATAAATACCTATGTACTTACTTGGCTTTAATAAACTTTTTGATTGGATAACGTCTTTTATTTCGCATGAACTAGTCATATTTTTCTAAGAACTAAAATTATGTGACAATAATCATCAATTAATTATGATTAAGTATACCTATATCAAGTAAGCAATAATATAACTATCTTTTATAATTCGAATTAAGTCATAACACTAGGAAGAAGGAAACAGATATGCAAGAGTTCAAAAAATTACATCAATATCACTTAATTCTTCTTTATTTATATAGTTTTAGTAGTTGTAGTAGGTAAATATGCCTCGTTTAATATTTATGATAATCTACCTACATACTTAAATAACAATATATCTATTGATAACGAAAACAAACAATAATCCCTATAAACTTCACAACTAAAGTTATACGACGTGTTTTAACGACGGAAACTTTGATAGTAAACAATTCACAGCAACCTAATTAATTATACTGCTTATTCAAATAGAATACGGCGGTATCAGAACTTGCAAGTTCAGGTAAGGGTTACCACGTTATTAGTCAAAGTTTTATCATGCCGCCCAAAACGTACTTACATGACAAACGATATAATACTTGATACTTTAAGAACAACGTTTTAAAGTAAATACAATAAAATATTTTTTCTTACACAATAAATGAAACAAAATTGTGTATTTAAAAAGTCTTTGCAACCCTAGACTACAGCTGACCTACATTTACTCTACTCCATTCACGTCAAAATCTGGGAAGTCGCAATTAAATCTAAACGCGATAGGCATACCTAAGTCTTAAGTTTGCACATTCACAAAACATTATATATCTTATCGCAAACTAAAACTATAATATTTTATACTCAACGACGAAAGCTTGGTATTATCTGTCCCTGCCTTGGGAAAGGCATTAACGATAAACCTAATCATGTGTAGTATAGAATGGTATATGATAACAATAATCACAATATTTCCTACAAATATATAAAAATTTTGTGAGGATGCATGTCTATGTGTATGTTTGTTACTCTTTCGAGATATCTATGAATGTTGTTTACTATTGTAGGTAACCAAAGCATAAGATACTATTGCGATCTGTAGATGAATCACAAAAATATAGAGCTTATCTAACTTTATTTCGATGGTATGTACCTAGTTTTACAGGTATTTGTAATAATATTTAAATGCCAATCCTTTTCAACGATAGAATAATCTGAAAGCTATTGCTAATTGGTTATTGTTCAATTGATCGCAAACTAGAGTACCTACTTAGTTCGCATCGTTTAAATTTCTGCTCGAGCCATTAAGAACAATCTGTTAGACCTTCATTTTGTTAATTTATTCTTAGAATTTATTTATAATACAATCTTATATAAAAAATAATCACCAATAAGTATTAATTTCATTATAATTATAGTATACTTACTGACAAATTACTGAGACGTAGCATATAAACTCTCAAATATTTAATCTAAAAAAATCTAACCATAACACATAATTTTTATTTCATTGCGAAATTAAAAACCACTTTCGTTAAATTATTATGAACCAGTAGGTATACCGACATTAGTAGCGTATTTGATGTCAAACAATAAGGAAACGACAAGAATAAATTTCACCTGAGTATTTCACTATACTAATGTTATTTCTACACATGTTATCAAATCACAAAAGATATTGGTTATAATTATAACACAGCTTCCTCGAAACGATCTTTGGGAATTTAAAATAATAAAGCTTGCCATTTCCAAACGAAACATCAAAGACATGAATGAATCGCACAGGTATGTTTAGAATATATGAATATTTAATAATATCACGTAATATATTTATATGTGTAAAAGTGTATTTTGGTTGGGTCATGGGTGTCTCGCAGCTCGCTAGCTGTAGCGACTAGGGCTAATTTGTTACGACGTCTTTAATTTCATCTCTCAATACAGATGTCAAGAACCTTTTCTTTATGTGTTCGATTCACTCTGGTTCAATTAACTCTATCTGGAATTATATAAATTAATAAATTGAGGAGTTAATGACATTTTTTGGGAAGTATCATTTCATTGACATATCCAGAATATTTTTTTTTACTTTTGAACATAATAACTACTACAAATTCACTTCCGTCTACGGCATGTATACTTATTTGTCCATGGTCTACGGCAATCACGTAGAATACGTCTAACTGTTTTTACTTAAATTGTTTGATAGTACCTACTAATCGTACGTGTTGCGAGTGGAGAAACATAGATTAGGACAATATTAAACAAAAAAAGAAGAGAAACAAATAAAAAAGGCAGTTTTCAAAGTTGGGCAAAAGGACTAAGCAGTCAAACAATGTAAAGACTACATCTAGTATGATGAAGATATTATTGTGCCTTCAGAGTCCTATATATGTGTATATATTATGAGGAAATAAAATTTTTTAGAGTTTATTCTTTTTGCGGGTCACAATAACAATGTTTATAATAAAGAAGTACGTAATTTTATTTATACATTGCTAATGAAAGTCCCACCATTTTGGTAAAGAGTCGTCAAAATTTTAATAACCATTGTTTTAACATACACAGGAAACAGATTTAAAACCGTAACCATAGACCAAAAGGTTGTTTGAAACGTACAATGTCTCTTGGAATTCAACATGTATAAATGGTAATTGATCTTTATTATTTTGACACCAAAACAGTAAGGATTTTAATAGAGAAGCAATGTGTTTAAGTGGCGTCAGTGAGAAATCAGTACCATCCACGGCGACAGCGCAACGACATGTCTTGTCCACAGGGGGAGAGACCACATATCTAGTTCGTATATACCTTTTGGGGTAACCGGGATGGGATCTTCTGTATATAACGTATCCCTAGTAAATTTCTTCGGGCCGCGATGCCTCTACAAATCATAGGACGGTTACTTCTGTTATTATTTTATATACTTGCGGAAGGAAAAGGGGATGGTAAGTTAATTTGCTTTTTTATGTTGTTGTTCTTTCAGTAAAATCAGTAAAAGACCTTAGTGTCTACATTTGTGTAGTAAAAGTTAAATTAAGATACTTCTTAATAATGCATGTATTATGTCAGGCTTCTTTGATATTTGCTCAACTAGGTTACTAGGTAGTAATTGAATTGTTTGTCTCCAGATAAATTGGAAATCTTCGACGTACTTTCTATAATACGGGATGGCGAATTGCCAGAGGGAGTATCCCGGGCTCCGGGCCGCTGTCAATCGCCTCACACAGCTGAGACTGATCTATCCGCGTTTTCTCTCAATGAGAATGCGACCCTCCATCAGCTCGCTGCGGGAATGTTTTATAACACCTTCCCGGAAGACTTCTCTATACTGGCTGTAGTTCGGCTAAAAGGTTGTGTTATTGTTACATTCTGCATTGTTATCATGTTAAACACCTTGTTTCTAAAGATTACATTATTTTACTATTATGAAAACAATCGTAAAACATACTTACTAAAAAAATTTTTAAAGAATAGAAAAAAATCGATCACGAGGCGGGATTCGAATCCGCATCTTTCGACCAAAATCTTTTGTTTAAACATCCCCAAAATGACAGAGGTCATATACGACTTTTTGTATCCCTATTTACACGATAATTTATATTGTTCTTGTTTTAGGGACAGATCAAAACCCGCTTTTCGTGTTATATTCGGACGCTGGTGACGAACAACTGCAACTAGTGTTGGGAGAGCTGATCGAACTTTACTATGAGGACACGAGAGGCGATCCTGAAGACCACGAGCTTCTTACATATCGCATCAATATAGCTGATGAACGGTGATTATAGTGATGCTTTTCAAACTATCAAAATACAATCAGTTTTAAAACATTAGTCTTTTATTGCAAGTTTTAAAGTGAAACTTCTTTATGCGCGTTGAGAGTAAAATTTCAAGGTTGTGTCATGGCAATACTGTCACGTCATGGAGTAAGGCGACGATTTTGGTATCTTTGAATGTTGCCAAAGAAGTTTCACTTCTGACACGTGGGCTCAGCACACACGCTCTTTTTTAAACTATATTTCCCATTTATAGGTGGCATCGAATTGGATTAAGCATAAAGGGGGATTCAGTGACGCTGCTTGTTGACTGCGAAATCAAAGGAACTCTACCACTCCTGAGAAAACCGGGGAGCACTTTTAATTTAGCTGGAGTGTTAGTAGTCGGCACACAAGTCACGCCGGATCAATACTATGAGGTTCTATTCATTGATATTTTTTATCAAATATAAAAGTAAAACTTACTGAAATCTTAAATATCGAAAGAAAGAAAGAAAGAAAATACATTGATTTGTACCGATGCACATTAATACATAAAAAATAAATAAAATTAACTTATAACTAGTTACAACGGCACAAAATGGATAATATCCACTCAGTGGTTTGAGAATCTAAGGATCGCAACCATTTTTGCAACTTTTACTAAAATGACCTATAAATGGATAAGTCTTAACATTACATCAATGTTTTCTATTACAGGGCGATATTGAACTGCTCCAATTCGCTAATCAACCAGACCTTGCATATGACATGTGCTTGAACTTAGCAACAGATTGTATTAGCGGATCATACCAATCCGAATTATTGGCAAGGACCATTGAGAGACAAGAATCTGAACGAAGTAATATAATTCCCGATATAGCAACAGTGTCTCCTATAAATTACTTGCTGGAAAATAACAGGGAATATGGCAATAATAGATTCCAAGCTGAAAACCAATCTGCAAATTTATTCGCCTCTTTGAGTAGAGATGTCACTACAGTGAATCCGCATTGGCAAATACCTGAAAGTTATGGATTCAATATACCATATCCAGCGTCGACCGACAGTGGTAGGTTGACAATTTATTCTAAAAAATAAAAATATTAGGATTTTTGTAAGGATAATAAATCTTGTATTTTGTAGCTCTTTATACCTACTTTTATAATTCTATGAAATTTACATGCGAGAGATTCTTACATTATTAAACTTATAAAAAGCCATTGATTACGTTTATTGATTCAAATCAAAAAAATATGTATATTTTTATGAAGATAAATTGTCATGCAATAATAATATGAATCGAAAAGCTTTACAGTAGGCTGAGAACTAGAGTATATTATAAGTATGATGAAACTAAAATAATCACTTTTTTTATCATGTTTAGATGAGAACAGTATTTTTGGAAGATTTACGGGTGTTGACGAGTTTATTTCTACACCACCTAGTCAGTACGAAATTACACAACCTAGTGATTTGGAAATCGGATCGCCACTGGTAAATAAGCAAATTTTTACATTATTTGCCCTAGTATACTATGTACTGGATACGTTAAATAGTTAAATAGTCTATTAATGTGAAACACCAAGCAGATGTGATGTGAGCACAGCTGATGTGGTTATATATTTATTAACAAACCCACATAGTGTCCACAAAACGATAATTAATAACCTATAGGCCCATAGCTACGTCCAATGTATAACAGCAAATAGTTGACTAATTAGACGTTAGCGCGAAGGCGTATTTCCTTTGGGACTTCGATGACCGTATTGCTGAGAGTTGGTATTACTTATCATTAAAAGATGAATATGGGTCAGAACAAAAGAAAATACAAATCAAATTATGACTGTTAAAATTCATATATCTTAAAAACTTTTTTAGATTAGATACTATTTAATTTTTAAAATGGAAATAAGGTTTAATTGCAATTATT
The DNA here is from genome assembly GCF_905220415.1 of Colias croceus. Taxonomy (NCBI): domain Eukaryota; kingdom Metazoa; phylum Arthropoda; class Insecta; order Lepidoptera; family Pieridae; genus Colias; species Colias croceus. Next base: position 6,083,518 of record NC_059538.1, read on the forward strand.
TCTATTCCTTTCTAAAAGTATAAACAAAAAGGCGATTACCTATATTTTTAATACTATTCAGAATAAGATAGGTAAATATTGTATTTATTTAGCTATTTTTTACTTTTACTTTACTTTTACTAGCTTTCCACCCGCAGCTTCACCCGCGCAGGCAAAGAAAAACCCGCATAGTTCCCGTTCCTGTGGGATTTCCGGGATAAAATCTATCCTATTTCCCGGGATAAAAAGTAGCCTATGTCCTTTCTCGGGTATCAAAATATCTCTATACCAAATTTCATGCAAATTGGTTCAGTAGTTAAGGCGTGATTGAGTAGCAGACAGACAGACAGAGTTACTTTCGCATTTATAATATTAGTATGGATTTTACTTTAAGAATTGCTTAGCTACCTGCCTACCTATATCCAAGTTTGATATTGTCTCATGAATACGGAAAAAATCTTGTCATCTTCTAATTGGATGATTCATACAAATTTTTAAAATTTCATTTGTGATTATTGTTATTGAAGACAACACAAAGTGATGATGATGAACAAGATATAATAACTTTGGTGACAACGGAATCATCATACACTCCTATGACAACGACAGAAGACACAGAATGGCTAACACATCCACCAGAAGTTGCTCAGGTATGATTTTTATATAGTCACAAATTATATTTGATTAAAAAAACAAACAATTAAAAATTGTTAAGTACTTCAGTAATAAAAAAATAAATAATAATTTTAAGTGTTTTAATAAATTAATGTATAAATATTTAAATTTTTTGTTTTTAGCATAATGACTCGACAAATTATGATACATCGGACACATACTACGATTATGGTGGTTCAGGAACTTATATGGGGCCTAGGGGATATCCGGGTCCACCAGGGCCACAAGGGCCCCGCGGACCTAAAGGGGAACCGGGCAAGCCAGGCATTGAAGGTCAGCAAGGCTTTCCTGGAGCACCTGGTCATGTATTTGTAGTGCCTGTGAGTAGATGCAATCTATTTCTTTGTATTTTTTATATACTTAGGTTAGATAACAATGTTTTTATAAATGAATATTATAGTTGCAGCAATCCGGCAACGAAAAAGGCCCTGATGCGCAGTCTGAAGCATTGCGGCAAATTCTGACTCAACATATGGTAAATATTTTCTACATGCTTACATTTTACATTTATTTTTTAGTATAAATAAAATATGTTTAATACATCAACAGGCGGCTATGCGTGGCGCAGAAGGGCCAATGGGTCTCACAGGTCCAACGGGTCCAGAAGGTGAAATAGGACCCGAAGGCTCTAAAGGTGAACAAGGAGATCAGGGAGAACCGGTACGTTTACCTATTTATTGAACATCACTTACCGTTACAAAACCAGTACAATGCGACAGGATACGCAGTTTGTATGAGATAAAACGAATATAACTAAACTTAAATCGCACAAACTTAATATGTAATTGAAATAAATCTAACGTCAACAATATATAATAAACTTAAAACTATTTTAAAAAATAATATTATTAACAATTATAAAGACTAAAAAATTAAATTATTTACCATTTGTTTTATCACTTTTACTAGCCTTTTAACGTTTGAAAATTTGTAACGATCAACTACAATAAAATATAATAATTATATTGCAATAAGAGTCGAAAAACGCTTTAATGTTGAATTTATAATTATTTTTTTTATTCCAGGGTCCTCCAGGACCAAGAGGTATACAAGGGCCACCCGGTCGCTTAGGTAGGCGCGGTCATGCTGGTCGAGACGGTGAGCGAGGTGCACCTGGGCTACCCGGAACAAAAGGGGAACAAGGGTATCCTGGCCAAATTGGAATACCGGGCGATAAAGGTGAAAGTGGAACACCAGGCATCCAAGGTGAACCAGGTGCTACAGGTGCAGATGGACTGCCGGGTGATGATGGCCCGACTGGACCACCAGGCTTATCAGGAGAAATGGTATGTCAAAATTATTACTAACACAGAAGATTAAAGCTCTAAAATTATATTTTTTTCAAATTAATGTATTATTCCAATCAAACTTAAGTAAATTAAAGAAACATAGTGAAAAAGAAACGATTAGTATAGAAAAACTTTTCTACTTTGTATGTGAACTATCTCGATAAAAGGCTGTAGGTTTATAATAAGCTTTAAAAAGCAATGAGAAGAAAAAAGGTATAATTTTAGGGCCCAAGGGGGTTTATGGGACCAAGAGGTTTTCCTGGACTCATTGGTTATCCAGGCATTCCTGGAAATGAAGGCCCGCAAGGTTTAAAAGGAGCCTCAGGTCAGCCAGGACCTCCAGGAACACAGGGGCAACCGGGTATCATGGGACCAGCTGGTTCACCTGGACCTCAAGGACCAATGGGTGCACCTGGACTTCAAGTAAGATGAATTTTTATTTCTAAAGTATTAAATTGTTAAATTACATGAATTTAAAGTATTAAATTCATGTTTTCTTGTTAAATTATGTTTTTATTACTGGTACTTGTACAATAAAGTGTCATAAATAAATAAATAAAATTAAATATTTAATTAAGTAAGTCGCTCATGATCACGTCCCCTATTCGACAAAGTATATGTATACTATCTATCATACATATATAGTATACATACAAATACATACAATCTTGTAATACGACAACTTACTTTAATGTATTTCAAAATTGCAGTAATACTCAATATAAACAACACAACCATTGATTTAACACGTAGAAAAAAGTGATAATAGATGTTCCAGCTAAGTGTGACTATTTCACTCCCTAATACATAAAACTCTCGTATTTGTTCAATCTGACTAAATCGCGAATAAAGAATTTCTTCTTATCTATATTTTAACGAAATGAAAAATAAATATGGGAAACGCAAAAACTTAAAAGGTTTTTACCACTTTATTCGATGCGAAATATGAAAAATGTGTAAAAATATATATATGAAAATAAATATATAATTACGTGTATTATCAGGGTCCTCAAGGCAAACCAGGAATGTCAGGTCTTCCAGGTCCAGAGGGGTCACCTGGAACACCTGGTAATCCTGGCCAGCAGGGTTCATCGGGTGAGGCAGGGCTACCAGGGCCACAGGTAAGAATACAATATATCTTAAAATTAATTGACAAATTAGTAATAAATAATAAGTATTGTATAACATCAAATTTTCGATTCATTTCCTTTTACAAGACTTATACAGAAAATAGGAGCTGCATTAAAATTAACTTAATTAAATTGAAAATCTCATTATACAACGATGAAACATTATTCGTTTTCAGGGTATGTTAGGATTTCCCGGTCCTCGTGGTTTAAAAGGCGATGATGGACCCCGAGGATTGATTGGTGATAAAGGAGATAAAGGGATAAGAGGTAACAGGACATGCTTTAGATAAACGTTATTGCTTCTTTTGAAGTGAAACTTTTAGGCACGTTGAGATTAAAATTTCAAGGTCGCGTCACGACAATACCGTCACGTCATGGAGTAAGGCGATGATTTTGGTCTCTTCGAATCTTTCTTTGAAAATTGTGTTTCGATAATTTTATTTTTCACCGTTTAATGTTGATAATACATATGATTTTTTTTTTTTTTGTAAAAATGAGGATAATTCTTTTTTAAACTAAAGTGTATTTTGTAGGTATCGAGGGAGAAAAAGGAGATATGGGATTAAAAGGAGAGAGAGGTCTAACTGGCGAACCGGGACCGCCGGGGATTGAAGGGCCTGAAGGGCAAAAGGTAACAAATAACTATTATTTATTATATTGGGAAAATAATATAATAAATAATTGAATTAATAAATGATCGAATTTTTCCTATTCTTTAAAAATGTATACTGATTACTATTGTTCATTACAGAAATTATATACTTATACCGTTTTTAGGGCATGGAAGGTCCTAGAGGCGAAACCGGCTCAATAGGTCCGACAGGAGAAAAGGGATCTATTGGACCACAAGGACCGCCTGGTTATCCTGGCACACAAGGAGAGAAAGGTGACAAGGGAGCTTCAGGTAGACGGGGGAGGAGAGGAGCAAAAGGAATTGCTGTAAGTGACATGATTCAAACTATCATACGACTTTTAATTGACACATTCACCTTTTCTCTGAACTCAATCGTCTTGTATTCAATTTCAGGGCTTAGTTGGAAATCCCGGTGATCGTGGTGAAAGTGGTCCAAGGGTACGTATCTTATATTTATTTTATCCATCATAAAATTACATCATATTATATTAAATGAGTCTCCAATGATCATTCTTTAATATTTGTGTTTTAGGGTTATAGAGGCCCACGTGGAAGAAGAGGCTCTGATGGACCTACAGGACCAAAGGGAGACACTGGCCAACCTGGCCCACCTGGTTCTATTGGTGAAAGAGGACCACAAGGAATTGAAGGACCACGAGGATTTCCAGGCGCAATTGGGCCACCTGGAGGTGATGGAAAAGCAGGTTTACCAGGATTACAAGGGGAACGTGGACCAACGGTAATTTTAACGTAAATTAATAACAAAAAAAATGACCACGATTTCAGGACAATTTTACATATATTTGAGTTAAATTTTTTTAACTTTTATTTTAATAAATGTCAATACTATTTTTTGTAAGAACATCAGCTACAAAATAACTGAAACCGCATTAATTTATTGAATACGAAGTTTACTGTTCGTGGACAACTGCAAACACGAACTCTGATATTCAGCCATCTATGTTAATTTTCCATCGCTATAAAATTGTTATAATTTTTCGTAAGTCAGGCATTAAATATGCGATACACAATATAGGGTGAAACAGGAGCTCCAGGTCAAACAGGACCACCAGGATTAATGGGTCCACAAGGGCAAAATGGTGATCCTGGTCCGCCTGGACCTCAGGGAACGTCGGGCACACCAGGCGCACCTGGTGAAATGGGTGCAGCAGGTGAAATGGGAAAGGAGGGACCTCCAGGACCGGCTGGACCAGAAGGGAAACCTGGACCTGTTGGATCTCCGGGGCCACCAGGTCAAAACGGAGAACCTGGTCTTCCTGGAACACCGGTAAGAAAGACAGAAACTAAAATCTAAAACTACATTACATAATGAACAAATAATTACATAACTGCTTTTAACACAGGGAATACCAGGGCAAAAAGGAGATGTTGGGCCTTTAGGTCCTCCTGGCATTAGAGGTGATAAAGGCGAGCAGGGTGAAACCGGTTCACTAGGGCCACAAGGGCCGACAGGTCGTGAAGGACCTCGGGGATCTCCTGGACCTGGAGGTCAAAAGGGAGAAGTTGGGGAACCAGGGCCTTTAGGTAAATAAAGAAATAATATATAGATTTTAAATGTTCTAATATTTATTGGTACAATATTCATTGTTATAGTTGTTACTGATTATTTTATTAGTTCAATTGTGCAGTATAGTGTAAATAAATATGAATAATGTATTTTATAAGCCATGACGTCGTTGTATTAGACTACAAGCCCGCATAGGAAAAAAATATGGGTCAAATGAACCACCAGGGGACATATCTAGAACGATAGAAGAGCATAAAATAATAAGATTCATCACTATGCCGTCACTTGTAAGCTGTCCAACTGAGTGCAGATGAGAATTGAAAAGTACAGGTAGACTCGGTAAATTTTGGTCATATATTTTTGTACGGCATTCTTAACCATCGATAGATCCATTAAAAATAATAAGAAACCGCTCAGTGCCGTACAAAAATGGTGGTCCACAAAGTCGGAATTTTTATTTAAATTCCGAGAGTTACCGAGGGTAAATTTGGTCATTAGACCATGTACGGCATCTGTGTCATACTATGCCTATACTGCTTTTAATCCATTATTCCGCAACGCCGTACAAAAATCATGGGGAAAAGGGGAAAAAATCGAGAGTTGCAATCCCCTCTCTTTCCCCACTCCAGGGGGTCATTTGACTAAGTACGGCTTCGGTTCCAAAACATTATCTAGCACTCAAAAGTACTATTAAAAGCAATGCCGTCAAAAAATAATTGTTCTTTTAAATGTATACCAATAATCATCTTAATTTCATCGAATTCTTGATATAAAGAGCTGTAAGGTCATTTGACCCTGTACGGGAACTTTTTTTGTGTATTGTAAAATTCAATTGTTGTATAGTATTGCCGTTCAAAAGAAACCGTTCTAAAAAAAGTTATAGAGAAATTGAAAAACAGAAATTTTGTAAAAGTTTAAACATCGTAGATTAATGAAATATAATATAATAGTTTTCTACACTTTATTCGTTGTTTTAAATAGTATTAACATAGATAAATTAGGAAAAAACGATGCCGTATATTTTTGTGCAGACCACATCTTTTAGGCTGATGAAAGCGACGAAAGCTACAATTTTAAGGGTGCTTTATGGCCATTTGATACAGTACGGCATTAAAAAAATTTTACCCAACTACGGCAAAGCAAAAGGAGGGTTATGATTTTGACAGGTCATGTATGTATGTTCATCTATTCCCTCGTAACTTCTAAACTACTTATCAGAATTCGACAAATGACATATCATTAGAAGCGTCTGAATTGTTCACTGGATAACCAGCGACCAGCTAGCTAAAGGCTATATGGGGTTTCACAAAATCTAATGTGGCGCCCTCTAGCGGACAAAACATACAGAGTAAAAAATAAAGTTAAGATAAATATACCGTGTTTGGTATCATTTGAAAGCGCTTTACTTGTACATTTTGAATATGTATATATTACTAGCATTTGCTTGTGACTTTACCTGTATTCATGGGCTGATTGCATATAATTCACATCTTTTCGTTCATAGCTTCTATATTAGTTCATCAATTTAACGGAGTCCATTCCACCTGACTGGTGATAATTAACCACCTCGAGCTTCTTAATATTAATATATATTTATATTTTATTATCAAAATATAAAGCAAACATTTCGTTACCTATATGGATTTTTTTCTTTTTCAGATTTTCCCCTTTGAACCAACGAAAATGTACGGCACATGAAAAAATATTATCTATGCATAAAATACTTTAAATTTATTTCGTGTTGTGTCGTGTTGTGGAGTGGGGAAAGAGAGGGGATTACAACTCTCGATTTTTTCCCCTTGTCCCCATGATTTTTGTACGGCGTTGCGGAATAATGGATTAAAAGCAGTATAGGCATAGTATGACACAGATGCCGTACATGGTCAAATGACCAAATTTACCCCCGGTAACTCTCGGAAATTAAATAAAAATTCCGACTTTGTGGACCACCATTTTTGTACGGCACTGAGCGGTTTCTTATTATTTTTAATGGATCTATCGATGGTTAAGAATGCCGTACAAAAATATATGACCAAAATTTACCGAGTCTACCTGTACTTTTCAATTCTCATCTGCACTCAGTTGGACAGCTTACAAGTGACGGCATAGTGATGAATCTTATTATTTTATGCTCTTCTATCGTTCTAGATATGTCCCCTGGTGGTTCATTTGACCCATATTTTTTTCCTATGCGGGCTTGTAGTCTATATATAATACCAAAACTATCTCTCCCGGCAAACGTTTTTCTGCCTTACTTTTATAACTTAGGGGTATGAAAAATAGATGTACAAAAGAAAAATACTAATAATACTTTTTGTTGTAAACTTCCTCTATTAGGAACTTTTTTCAGAGTACATAACTAAAATATTATAATTTTTTGATATGTAAATAACATTGTTCATCCTATTTTGTTAAGTAACAACGTTGCAATTGTTATGTGCTAATTAATCGATCATTAATCATAATTTATCATTAATAATTTTTAGGAGTTACAGTAATGTTACCTACACATATTATTTTTCGGAGTTTTCAATAACAAATTTTAAAACTTATTTTTACCTCTACTTTATCTAAATACTTAATGATTTGTAGGACCGATTGGGCGCGATGGTTTACCCGGTCCAAGAGGTTTAGCCGGTTCTCCTGGTCCTGTGGGTCCTCCTGGAGAAGATGGAGATAAGGGTGAAGCAGGTCCACCTGGAGAAAAGGGCTTCAAGGGAAATATTGGTCAACCTGTACGTATTATCAACTACATGCATAGTTTTAATTTATTAACCGACTTTTATTGAATAACAATCTAACATTTTAATAATAACACAATTTATTGTTATCAATAATTGAACTGAAAAGCATGGCAATTTTTTGTATCGGAAATTAGAATAATCTAAACAATATGTACTGTAATTCTGCAGGTAATTAACCACTATTCATCATATTGTTTTAGGGACCACAAGGATCGCCTGGTATTCAAGGACTGCGAGGTGAAATTGGTCCAGTGGGATTGCCTGGAGCAAAAGGGCCTCCAGGAGAGCCAGGTCCTCCCGGTGCGTCAGGAACAGACGGAGTACGCGGCCCTCCAGGGCCAATTGGTAAAACAGGTCCAGAAGGCAAAAAAGGCGAACAAGGATCAAAAGGAGACAGAGGAGATATTGGGCCAACAGGTAATAATTAGTGATTCCATTTAATTTATATTTTTATATTTTATATGTTATTACTTATTCTATGTTAGTTAATTGCAAACACGGTTTACTTACGTGATTATATCATTATAGGTCCACCTGGACCAATAGGGCTGCCTGGGGCAGCAGGATTACGCGGACCTAAAGGAATTCAAGGTGAAATGGGCCCAAGAGGCCCTGAAGGTCAACATGGTGAAGTAGGCAGTCCTGGTTTACCTGGTCCTCCAGGACTACAAGGTCCAGAAGGCAAAATGGTAAATAATACAGTTATTCAATAGAGCAATCGATATTATAATTTCAATAACTATAATTTTATTAAAAACTAATTAGATTTCCATTTTACATTATTTACTACAATAATCCAGAAAAAAAGCAGTAGATCTTGAAATTAACCATAACCGAAAATATTAACCTGTTACTTGTACATGTACCTACTTGATACTTGAGTCTTGAACATAGCCATTACTAATTCATTAAATTATTTTGAAATTATAAAAAAAATGTCATCAAAACACATATTTAATATTTTCGAGCTATAATTAACTACTTGGTATCTACACGAGTTTTCTATAAAATCATGATAACAAAATGTATTGTTTGCTGGCTAAACTATTGGATAAATTTAATTGATTTTTGTATTACACTAACAGATGTCATCATGGAGGTATACGTAGTATAAGTTATTGTTGAATAGTTGTCTCCACTCAGTAATGTATTATTTTATAAACAATAATTATTTTTCTCTTTTAAAAGGGACAACGAGGTCCTATGGGTCAGAAGGGTGATGATGGTCCGCCAGGTATACAAGGAGATGCGGGTCCTAAAGGGCTTCCTGGTCCAGAAGGACCGAAAGGTGATATCGGTCCAGACGGGTTTCCCGGTGATAGAGGTGAACCTGGTCCGCAAGGAATAAAAGGAGAGCCTGGATTAGATGGCCCTGAGGGTAGTCCAGGTCCACAAGGCCCGATTGGTCCGACTGGTCCCATAGGAAAACCTGGTGAAACTGGAATGCCTGGTAATCCCGTAAGTATTTTCCTTAATATATTTGCTTATTATATATAGGTCTATATCAATCTGCAACAAGTTTCATGATATTATTTTAGTATCCAGTTTCGTAATGTAGGCGACTTAAACAATACGTTTTTCTTATTATAATAGGGTTCTGAAGGACCAGCAGGAGCTCAAGGAAGTCCTGGAATAACCGGTGAAAAAGGTGACTCTGGACCCAAAGGTTCTCCCGGTGAACCTGGTCTTGTCGGTCCACCTGGTCCCCCGGGAAATGAAGGTCAGCGAGGAATTGTTGGATCACCCGGCCCTCCTGTAAGTTTCTTACACACCTACATAAAACATAAACTACAAATATTAGGAAACGCAAAAGCTTTTAAGAATGTAAGGATGGATGATTTATCTCTTTCATGCGAAAACCACATCCCAGAATAACATATAATTTATATCTACTATAGAAATAAACTATATGTTATTCTGGGCACTCCTGGGCACACCAAGTTTATCTCTAACAACTGTAACTGTAAAAGACGTTTGTTGTTTTATCGCAATTAAATAGCCATCAGTCCTCGGCATTATGGGTTATGATTTATTATGAAGAATTTAATTCGAATTTGAACATAATATTATGTACGCACGATTTAAGTCGAGAGCACAACATTATTAATTTTTGAATATTTTAGGGTGATGTTGGTGCCCCGGGTCCTATGGGCATGATAGGTCCACCAGGACAAATAGGCGCTACTGGTCTTCCCGGAATGAAAGGTGACAAGGGCAATAGAGGGCCTAAGGGACACATTGGTGATACCGGTCCCGTTGGTTTAAAAGGCGATCAAGGGGAAGCAGGGAAATTAGGCCCTCCAGGTCCTCCTGGAGGACCAGGTCTTAAGGGCGATACGGTAAATTTCTTTCTTTTTTTTGCAGTAAAACTTCTTTAGGCGCATTGAGAGTAAAATTTCAAAGTCACGCCATGGCAATACCGTCACGTCATGGAGTAAAACGACGATTTTGGTATCTTTGAATTTTGCCATAGAAGTTTCACTTCTGACACGTGTGCTCGGCATACACGCTCTTTTTTTAATGGGAGATAAATATAGCTTATTAAAAAATATATTTAAGGGACCTATGGGGCCGGCGGGTGCTAAGGGCGATATGGGACCACCAGGTTTACCAGGACAAGAAGGTCACACTGGTCCAAAAGGTCAAACAGGGCCAGAAGGGAGACCTGGATTACCTGGTCCTCCAGGTCCGCCTGGCCCTCCAGGTCCTCCAGCTCCCATGCCACAATTACCACCTGAACTATTCACAAGGAATAGGCGTCGCAGAAATATTGAATCAGATTCATTCGAAACTACAACTGATGATGTCATTGATGAAGGTAAATCCGATACGAATACGAGACTTAATTAAAAGTAAGTATATAAAAATCAAGGTACATAATAATAACGAATTGTTTTGCAGATGAAGAAATAGATTGGGCTCGAGATATTCTGACAGGAGTTTTGACAGCAAGATCTGCATTAGAATCGTCAAAGCGGCCTTGGGGAACGAGATCAAATCCATCATTATCGTGCCGTGATTTAAGGATGTCACACTTAAATTTAACAGACGGTAATAATAAAATAATAATATAACGGAGATGGTGGCCATACAAAATATTGAATGACAATTCATTATACAAATAATTGTTTTCTTGTAGGGTATTACTGGATTGACGCTCGAGGTGGAGGGGCACGACCAATCCGTGTCTATTGTAAGGGACACAGCACATGTCTTTACCCCGATAAGACTGATCCATCGGCTATTTATGTGGAATCCAATGGACAGAAATTTTCCCATCTTCATAACGGATTTAAGGTAGGTATCTAAATTAAAAAAAAAAACTTGAGAGGTGTCAAGAGCCATCCGGATGGAACGAAGTTACTAAAATAACTGACTTGTAGAATGTAGTTCTATGAGAGAGAAAGAGACAGACAGAGAAACGCGCACACCGCACAGTTTACAACTATAGCAAAAAGTGTCGATACAACTTTTGGTCTTAATTCCGTATAGCCCCCTTTCGCAAGGCGCGATAAGGAGCTTCGTTCCAATAATTAATAATTTTATTAAACTTACTTTATGTCCTAACTTGTCGTTAAATTTTAGATTTCATATGATGCTGATGGACCGACTCTGGTACAACTGCGATTTTTAAGACTGCTCTCTAATGGAGCCAGGCAGAATTTTACTTACCTTTGTATTAACGCAAAGGCTCCGCAAAGGTATAGTTTGTTGGTGGCTTAGACTAACAAATTAAATATTAATATTTATACGCATATTATAATAGTGCTGAAATATAGAATTAATAAATAGATCAGTAACTCGATTTATGATTTCAGATCTGACATTCCCGCTGAATTAATACGATCAAGTAAAATTAAACTATTTGGACAAAGCTCTTACGAATTTCGCGAACCACAAATAATGAAGGACACTTGTGAGGTACATTTTATCACAAATTCTTTTACCCAAGTGATAATTTTGTGCTATTTATAATGTATCTAACTTTTTTTTACAGGAAGGATCTGGGGAAATCGTTTTAGAGATAAAAACATCGCGTAGTGATCGGTTACCGATATCTGACTTCCAACCCTTGTCTTTCATAGACACTGAACATGAGTTTTCGTTTATTCCCGGACCAGTATGTTTCACGTAAAGTGAAACCGTAACTAGTTAAATAAATGTGTAAATAAGGCTCAATTACATTTATGTACTTAGCTTGGACCTTGTAAATATTGTAAATAAAATGTTGTGACGACAAAATTGCTTTTATTTTAATAAGTTTACTTATTTATAAGAACGTATATGTATGCGATACTACCTACTAGCATAGACAAATAATGCTACTAGTAGGTAGAATAACAAACCTATGAGATGTTGCCTGTTGCATTCTTATTTAAGGGAACAAAATGAAAGAAACTTCTCTTCACTATTGAAATTTTATTGAGTACAAACAAAAAATACTAAATTATAATAATATACATTTTCACTTATAACTTGCAGCAGATGATGTGCATCAAATATTTAAGAAAAATATCATATCAGAAATAATGATATTTCTAAATCCTAAATCATAACAATAAAAGTATTGGGTATAATTAAATTATATATATGTACATATTATACCATAAACCTGTGATGCAAATACAATTAATTTTAAACAGCATAATATTTATTTGCATATTTAAAATTTGCCAATGATTAATTTGAAGCTGAATATTGTTCAGTCTTTAATATTTGCTTTCTATTTAGAAAATTATTAAATATTGGCCACTACACCACCGAAACTAGCGCCCCCCCAACATTTTATTTTTTTACTCCTAAACCAGATCAAATTTAAAAAATCTAGCTCGGTACTTTGCTAGTATATTACTTGTAGTATTTTTGGTATTACTTTTCATTATTTTGCATTCGGTAAATTAGGAGAACTTTTGATTACCGCCAAAAGTGGCCACTTTTGGCGGTAATCAAAAGTTCTCTAGAATAATGAACAGTTAGAATAGTGAAAAGTAATACCAAAAATACTACAAGTAATATACTAGCAAAGTACCGAGCTAGATTTTTTAAATTTGATCTGGTTAAGGAGTAAAAAAATAAAATGTTCGGTGGCGCTAGTTTCGGTGGTGTAGGCCTCTTAATTAAATCTGTACAATTATATATTTTCTGTGACTGACATAGCCAAATCTTCTTGATCTATTTTGGTGTTAGTATTTTCCACATTTGAGTCACTTTTTTCTATTTCGTCGCTGCATAGTGGAGGCATAGCCAAATCTTCTTGATCTATTTTGGTGTTAGTATTTTCCACATTTGAGTCACTTTTTTCTATTTCGTCGCTGCATAGTGGAGGCATAGCCAAATCTTCTTGATCTATTTTGGTGTTAGTATTTTCCACATTTGAGTCACTTTTTTCTATTTCGTCGCTGCATAGTGGAGGCATAGCCAAATCTTCTTGATCTATTTTGGTGTTAGTATTTTCCACATTTGAGTCACTTTTTTCTATTTCGTCGCTGCATAGTGGAGGCATAGCCAAATCTTCTTGATCTATTTTGATGTTAGTATTTTCCACATTTGAGTCACTTTTTTCTATTTCGTCGCTGCATAGTGGAGGCACAAGATTTTCATTTTTATCGTTTTGTATGAGACCTTTCTCTTTATCTTCAATATTATTTTCATTTGGTGTTAGAATACCGATACATGTTTCTGAAATTGATATATTATCATCTCCTAAATTAACACACGCTTCGACTTCTTTGTCATTAACTATGTGATCATCATCATCAGATGAACCAAGCAAAATATTCTCATTTGCTTCTTCCGCCTCCGGTGACAGCAGAATCTGCTCAGGTTGGGTAACGATATCATTATGTTCTTGGGTGGCATCTTCGGCGTGTGTCATATTTTTAATATTTTCACCATTACAATTATCAGTAGTAGTCTGTTTCTGGATATTATTACAATCACCAGATAACATTTCAACTTCATTAATGTTAGATAATTCTTCCACTTTATTTTCGATACTCACTTCAAAGTGTTTATTATTAGCATCTTCAAGGGTATTTTCGGAATCAGAGTAACTTGAGTTTTCAATGCTTATAACATCCATAGCGTACAGAGTAGATCTTTCAGCATCACCTCTTGGGTTTTCATTATCAGAATCAGATAAACTAATTGGCGATTCTGATTCTGAATCTACTTCAGAAGAATTTGCTTCATTTTCCGAATATAATTTTTGCAAAAGGTGTAATTCATCAACGTCTGATTCAATATTATTATCCTCACTAATAGTCTGTAATTCATTATCGTCATTATCTTTAGGTTCGGAATCACTATTTATTATTTCATTATCTTTCTCTTTCTGAACATTACTACCGCTTCCACCGTCATCAACGTGATCCGATTTTCCTTTATCGCACTCAATCTGATCCGATTTTTCTTGATCGTCTTCTACATTTTTAGGTACTACTTCTTTTGATCTTTCATTAACCAATTTAGACTTTTCCTGGATAAGCCTCTTTAAACGACTTTTTCTCTTTTCTTTATCTTTTAATAAAGTGCTGTCTGCATCATCATCTTCCTCACTCTCTATTGGAGATTCGTCAGCTTCTTTATCGCCTATTTCTACTGCTTCTAATTTTAATTGAATTTGTCGATCAGCATACCTAAAAAAATCAATCAATTTAAAATAGTTCTTTAATAATATAAGCAAAAAGTTCAAATACTGACATTCACTTTATTAAAAATGAAGGTTAAAATAACATTCTTCTAATAAAGAAACAAAATATATACTAGTTTACTTTGGATAAATAAATTATAGTACTTACTTGTTGAAAACTTCTGACTCCTTTTTCGCAGCTACTTCTTTGTTTTTCTGTAGAATGTTCTTAAGATCTTCATCCTTTTCAGCAGGGTCTTCAGTTGTTGGTAGTCTAGATGCTGCTATTCTCCATTCGTTCTCCTGTCGACGTCTTTGTAATTTTTTGCCACAACTTGTAAATATAGATCGAGCTGGAAATATAAAGATGCTCTATATTTTTTTTTTTAGTTCTTACTTTTATACTAATCAAGTAATGACAATTGAATGATTAAAGTAATGAAAACGCGAAAATACATAATAATTTTTAAGTAATATAAGGTTCCCTCATTCCTACATGTAGACTAATGACGAGTTAAATTAATAGACTGGAGTAGAAGCCTTTAAAAATAATAAAAAGATAAAAAAAATCGCAGTCGGATGAAACCCATTGGAAAATGAGGGGAATATGATTAAAATAAAAGGAAAAATAAATTACGGTCAATCCGAGTTCGGGAAGTGAGGGGGGGAGCTTTTAAGAGATTAAAATGGTTTCTCTCGATTTCCGACAAAACTAAAAGTCCTACGGAAAAAAGTTCAATGGCAAAGTTGTAGGTAATTAAAAGTTCTACAACTTTTGTATTCACAATTTTATCACATAACCTCAAAATTTAGGTGAAAAATTCAAAAAACCATGTTTTTGGTTTTTTATTTATATCTACTTCAAAATTTTTTTTTTTTTTTTCTACGAAATTTGGTGAAAATTTACTTTATTATGTCCCAAATACATTGTAATTTATTTGATTGAAAATATTTATTTTTTCGCCTTATTTTGAATTAATACCAAAAAAACAACCTAACTTTCAATCGAAAAGTCACCGAAAAAAAATAAATTTATATACTACTATACAGGGTGTCCCACTATTGGTATACTAAGCGCGAAGGGACTTGTAGTTTTGCATGCACTGATCACGTAAAAAATACTTAAAAAACAAAATTACGTCAAAAAATTTTGCTAAATTTTTCCTGGTAATCTATGTTTTATTCTTTAGCTTCGCGCAGCTGGCATATACCACTTCTATAATGTGAGCATTTTGTCTATGAAAACATAATCTTAAAAGATAGCTCACGTGCGGGTTGCTTGTTATGGGTATACACTTTTACACAGTTTTAAGAATCCATCTATTTGAAAAAAATATGCGTCTAGAATTTTATAAGTATTTTTTACGAACTCTGCGTATGCAAAACTATAACCTATAACCCAGCGCGGCCTAAGATGATCCCTATGACAGTTCGTCTTAGTGATTGCTCGTATGATGGATCGTGTCGATACTTTACTATTTTATAGGCAAAGGCGTGGTTTGCATTCAGCCACGTCGGTAAACATGTTTTTACAAATATTATAAAATGAATTTTTAACGTCTATTATGTAAACGAAACGGTAAGTAAAACAAAAGTTTTCCAAAACATAAAAATGCACCTTATCATTTTCTCGTAATTTTTAACCCGTTTAACACAGTGTATATTATTTTATCATGAAAATGGAATCCCCCATTTAATTTTCCTAAAAAACTTATATTATCATAGGTAAGTAAATTAACGCGAACGGTAATTAATTAATTAATTATGCTGCGATGTTCTGTTCCATTAAATAGTGAATGAACTATAGCTTAAGCATGGAAAAAATGTGAACTCGTTTCCATTATCGAAATTTGTTTATCGATACTTTCCGCACTAGTCGATAAATGCCAACGATGTAAGTTTTGAAGGACGTAAACGTAAAGTCAGATTGATCTAATTTCTCGTTAATGTTAAGAATTGTTATAATTCCAACGGAATATCATTGTAATGGCATAAAGCTACTTAAAAATTAATAAATACCATTTTTAGACGCCTCCAATACGTTTCTAATTTAATGGTGACGCCATTACAAGTTTGTCTCTTGAGAATAACTGTCAGTGTCATAGGGATCATCTTAGGTCGCGCCGGGTATACTTTGAGCTTAGTATACCAGCAGTGGGACACCTTGTATAGTAAGTTTCAATCTTTCAAATATTTTACCTTCTTCTATAATTTCCATTTCACTCCAGCCAAGTTTATCTTCCTGGTTGGCCTCTCTTACACAACGTAGCACATCATGGAAATCAGGAAATGGTAGCGGCGCTCCAATTGGCACTTTAACATTGATAAGCTTTTCAACTTTACGTACAGGGCCGGATGGTCGGCCAGGACGAACCTCAAGTTTAATACTTGGCTCTGATGGCATTTTAGTGTTTGTCAACTGACAGAACTTTGCGTGTACTTTGACTAATCTTTCTTTATACCTAAAATATACATAACTCATTAAAAATCACTGTCCTCCTGATATCCAAGTAATTCAACAAGAGGAAATATAAAACAATGTACATTTTATTTATATATATACATTTTATTTATTTATAAAATAAAAACAGGCAAATTGATTCTTATGGGAATCCAAAATTACCATAATTGATATAATTCTCTATGCCTTATGGTAACTTTTTATTTATACAGACAAGCAATTTTAATAAAGTTCCTATTATAGATGGAAGTCCTAGTATGATGTAATTTAAATATATGTAATATTATGATTGTATTGCAGAAGGTTATACCTAACCTGCATAAGGTTGCTAATATGTAAAAATGTATTGGTAAGCAATAAATTATTTGAATTTGAAAAAAGTGTCAATTATTACTTCAGTATTTAAACAAAATAAACAATATAAGAGAAAATTTTAATTTATTAAATTAGTATTTAAATTATTTACCTCTCAGTTAACAAATAAACTGAGTCATCATCATCATCAAAGTCAACTTCCTGTTCTTCAAGCTTTTGAATAGCTCTGTGTAATTTCTTCAGTGTTTTTTCCAACTTTCGAATTTGTCTCTGACGCTTAGTGTCATATTCACTTCTATCCATTGTGTCTTCATTAGAGTCTGAAAAATAATTTTAAGTATTAAAAAATACTACTTAATGCTCCATGGAAAAATTCAAAATGTAAATTAAGTTTAATAAAAGAATAAATAAATATTGCATAATTGGGCTGACAGAACATAAAAAATCAAATTAAATCTTTAATAATATTATAAAGCTGAAGAGTTTGTTTGTTTGAACGCGCTAATCTTGGGAACTACTGGTCCGATTTGAAAAATTCTTTCGGTGTTAGATAGCCCATTTATCGAGGAAGGTTCTAGGTTATATATCATCACGCTTCGACCAACAGGGGTGGAGCCACGGGGGTGAAACCGCGCGGAGAAGCTAGTATGTAATAATATCCTTTCGCAAATGATTGAATGTTTATGTACAAAACAAAATACAACCTCAAGATGATGTTGATAATGGATTTCAAAATTAATATTAAAAAAATATTATAAGCTTGGATAAACACATTCCATTCAAGTGAATAATAAAAAAGAACTACATCAAATACAGTATTAAAGAAGCATCAAACCTTCATAGTCATCTTCATTCTTTATATTGGCTTTCGTCATTTTCCGTTGCATATTTAACTCATCAACAACATCCTTAATATAAAGATACATTTTGTCTGGTGATGCTTCTATAGCAAGAATCTTTCCAGACACCAAGTCTGTGAACTCCTCTGAATCAACAAACTCTTTAGAACATTGTCTATAATATGCTTTGATTTTCTTTTCAACTATCTTTTTCATGTCATCAGAGTTTTCAATATGAAAACATGTATCAATAAACTTTTGATAAGTAGCATTGAATTCCTTGTCTTGCCTAGAGTCAGTTTCCCTTGATTCAGTTTTACGCTGGTCATTCAAGTTACTCGGCTTTGTTTTATTTGCTCTGTATTCATGGTTAATTTTTATTACATCATTCTCTTCCATAGGTTGGATTTCAATTTCTACCATTCCATTATTTTCAATAGGTATCTCATGTGGATAATCAAGTTTCTTTTTACTATTTTTATCTTGCTTTGAGTTTAATGTTGGATTATTTTCATCTTTGTTAACAAATGCTTTTATGGGGCTATCTTCAATAGTGATAGCATTGCTAGCTTCACCAGTATGTTTAGATTGGGCAGGTTTTATTGGACTATCTTCAATAGTTATTTCAATGTATCTGTTTGGTTCAGGTTCCTTATTATTTTGTTCTTCTAACGATTCAACTTTTTCTAGACTTGTGTCTGTCTTTAAACTTACTCCATCATCTTCCTCTTCAGGTCTTTTGTACCACTGAGGTACGGATGTAGATGCTACTGGCACATCTTCATCATCAATTTCAACTGTTTGTAATACTTGAGGGGAATGTTTTTTAGTTTTCATTTTCTTTTGTGATTGTTTACCTAATTGAGATATGTTCCTTGTAGGAGAATCATTTGTTCTTTTAATTGTTATACTTGGAGGCAAATTATTTAAGAGCATCCTACCAGGTATAATACCCTTTATTTTGGTCTTATTTGAAATTGTGGCTTTATTAGCAACATTAGTAGTTGAATTAGCAGGCCTAATGGGCTTACACATTTTAATTGGTATACAGCTGAGTCCTTGTTTCTTTGCTAGAAGACATTGCATATTAGCTGATATCCTTGCAGTTTCTCTAACATTACTGTTTACAAGCTGTTGTGGCAATTTAATTGAAGCATTTATGTTTTTTTTATTTAAGTCAAGTTTCTGACTTTTCTCCGGCGCCTTTTTAGAGGGCTTTATAGTTAAACCTGGAAGTTTCGCGTATGGATTTGGTATGCGTACCATAGCATTGGGTATAGTTTTTTTCTGTGGACACAAATAAGAACACTATTAATTTTAATGAAAGCAAAAAAATTGCCAATAGATTGTTTAAATCTACCTTTTTTGGTGCAGGTTCCTTCTCTTCATCGGAAGACCCCAATTCAATAACATCTTCGTTAGACATTTTCCTATAGCTGAGCAAAATAATGTAAGAAAGATTATATATTACTTATACAAAGTATTTGTATGAATTTTCACAATATTTAGTGTAATTTTTGCTTCCTTTATTATAAGTTAAATATTCTAAACCGCTTTATTTTATTATACACGTTATTACAAGACAAGCGTCAAGCAGGACAAGCAGTAGCCACAATATATATAAAAGTACTCTGTGGAGCAAGTAATATGCAGTAGCCAATTCAATTCAATTTTTCGAAGGGTGGCAATAGCCAGTAAGCACAAGAAGCTAGAACTCAAAAGTCAAAGTCAAGTCACAGATGTCATCATTATGTCCAATTTTAACAGTCTCCACTCTCCACAGAGTAGGTATTCATAATGCCTAGCATTCACTAATAATCACTGGCCAAGTGGCCAATTTAATCTCGTTTCTTTTTGCCACTACAATTTCCAATATAACATCGCCCCGCACATAAAACCGAAAGACATTCTTCGATAAGAACTATTAGACCGGGAGATATTGACACAAAATTTCGAGTCATTTGTAACAGGATGGCATGGCGGTTCTACAGGAGTCTTAAGTACGCAATGACAAAAAGAAAAACGATGGTGTGAACGCTGGTACCGGCGGCTTAGTCGCATGGGCGTTAGTCGAACTCGTCGGAAAAATAGCGAAAGTCAAACGATTTGTAACACATAAATTTTAGAATTTACCGATAGCCCATAAAAAAGAAGTAGGCGGAAGTGTCATGCCATACTTTTCCGGTGTGACTTATAGCCCGCCATACCGACGCGACGCGAATGTGTTGATTTAAAAAAAACAATTCAACCATTTGTACCAGGCTAACTTTTGCACAGGTAACCATCGTCGTGCAGCCATTTACGAAAATCGCCATGCCATACTTTTCGGACGATTCCAAATGGTCGTCATACCGCCGAAAATCTGCAATATGGTCGCGTTCATATCTTATTTGTAAAAAAAATATAACCATTAACATTTAGCGCTCTATTTGACCGAAAATACACAGACTAGTGCTTTTTTGCTTTTGGCCTTGTGCCTTTTCAAAAATTGGCAACACTGCACGTCACGGCACGACAAGATTCGGCAAATATGTTGCGCCGCGGCCGTGACGCCCGTGACGCATCATGTGGTTTCGTGGTGGTTTCGCCTAGAGAATTAAATTCATCGAACGAGCGGGCGATCCATCATGTCACCATAACAGTCCATAAGAGATTAAAAAATGAATAATTTCGTGAATTGTTAACAGCAATTCCAATTTTTCATATAATCTGACAACTTTTTTCTATTTTTCTCCGCCATTTTAGGGATGTCGAAAGTGAAAAAAAATATCGATATATCGATACATCGATATTTAAAAAAATTTCAATATCGATATTGATATTTTTATTAAAAAATATCGATATATCGGTATGATTTGACAGAGAATATTCGTGCTTTAAAAATTAATTTATTTGGTGTAATCTAATTCAATCATCTTACATTTCTAGATAAATATTAATTAATATACATAATTTATAATTTTTTATAAATCAAATAACCATTCAAAAATTTTTTATTATATAATAATTATAATAAAATTTGTTAAAAGATGTTAGTATAATTTTATTTTTGGGATTTTTTAATCTTAAAACTTATAAATGTTTATTAGTCCGAAAAAAAATATCGGTTTTTATACCTTTTCGATGCTTAGAATTTTATATCGATACATCGATATATCGAACTATTAAATATCGCTTAAAAATATCGATATATTGTAAAAATAATATCGATGTATCGATATTTTTTCAACAAGCCTACGCCATTTTACGACGTTCCATAATAAAAACGTGATTATGTTGGTAGATAAATTCCTTTAAATCTGATTCATAGCTTCCTAATATGAATTCTTTATAGCCGTTTCGAATCCGATTCCGATATGAAAATAATATTTTATATTATGATTTACCGAAAGAGACCATTAAAATCTTATTAAAATATTATTAAATCCCCGTATGAATAAATCTGTCAGCTCCACGTCAGCTCAAATTTTGGATCAAACTTGGCTCAAACCACGCTCAAACACTGTGCTCAAACTTGGCTCAGCTCAAACACATTTTTATTATCTATGTCACAGATACAAAAAAGCATACATAGCTGTCATTTCGCCTATAGATAAAAAAAAATTTAGAGAAAACTATATTTATTGCATTTTTTCAGAAATCCTCAAAATACCTACCTACTAGTGCTTTTTCTGTTTCCATTTCTTCCTGTGAACATTTTGCAGTTATTATATACCTAATGGAAAAATAAATAAAACATTTTTGTGTCGTTACTTGTAAAGTGTACCTATTGTTAATTGATATTTCATATTTGATTGAAGCTGTCAAAATATATTGTGTTTTAATCAATTTCATAAAAGTATTTAGATCGAATTAGGACAATGATTAAACTTTTTTCTTTAAAACAACAAAAAAAAGATGAAGAAGGATCAGCACGAGCAGGCGGTTCACAAAAAAAGGCGTCAGCAGCACAATTGCGGATCACAAAAGGTTGGTAAAGAGCAAGATTCGAATGTCTTATAATTTTATCTTTATATGCAATTCTTTTACTTTATATAAAAATTTATTATATTTTCGTTGCTTGTGAGTATTGCTTAAAGTATTTGTCCACGGTAAAATTATATATACTCTCCTATCTTTTTTCAGTTCTATCATAACTTTATAACTTCTTTGCTTTACAGATTTGAATGAATTAAATTTACCCAAGACATGTAACACAGAGTTTCCAGACCCAGATGATTTACTCAATTTCAAGTTAATAATTTGTCCAGATGAGGGTTTTTATAGAGGAGGGAGATTTGTATTTAGCTTTAAGGTAAATCAATATGAAGGCTTTAATATCTAGACAATAGAGGCAGTTATAAATTTATAAAGAATAGAAAAATTCGATCACGAGGCGGGACTCGAACCCGCATCCTTTCGCGCCATTCCGGGGCGGATGCCTGATCAACTCAATTCAATAGAGGCAGTTAGTTATTCAAAATTAGAAGCACATCACTATGTAAGAATCTACTTTTTCTACAACTGTGGTGATTGAGGAAAACCTAAATCTTTCAGGAGGAGTTATTTAGGAGGAAAGCATTATAGCTCTTGTCAATAAATTCAATGATAGTTTTTTTTTTAAACTTAATATCTTCAAATATATTAAAAGCAATCTGTAAATATATGTTTTTGGATGAAGCAATTTAATTTAGTAGGTACTGTAAAAATTTATATTCTTGTCTCTTGAATGATAATATTTTTAATCCATTTAAAATTCAAATGTCTAAGACAATTAATAGAAGAAGTCCACTGCTACGAAAGTAGCCTATGTCCATATACTAAATATCTTATGTCAAATTTCAGCAGTGGATTTTGCATAAAAGAGTAACAAATATCAATTCACACATTCTCACAAAGTTTAATTTTATAATCAAATTTTATCAACAAAACTATGAAATTGAATTAGTGCATTGATGCAAAGTCTCGTAACTCAGTCTTAGACATACATGTTGATTATTATACTGAGTATATCTTTATGATTGTACTAAAAAATAGTGAAAATGTTGGTACTAAGTATGTAAGTAGTTATTTTAGTACTGGTTGTTATGCCTTTAGGCAAAAGCAAGTATTTGTATTGGTTGTGTTGTTTGGTTGGTTACAACCTATGTTCACTACCAAGTATTGTCATCAAATCATAATCAAAATACAGTTCCTAAGTTGTCAAGCTAGTAATTTGTTGTGTCATAAAATAATTTACTTTTTTAGGTAGGACCAAACTATCCTCATGAACCACCCAAAGTGAAATGTGAAACAGCTGTGTATCATCCCAATATAGACCTAGAGGGCAATGTATGTTTAAATATACTCAGAGAAGACTGGAAACCAGTGCTCACTGTTAACTCTATAGTTTATGGATTACAGTATTTATTCTTGGTAAGCATTTAAACTATATTCACATGAAAATCTGACAAGCTGTTTAGGCTCTAGGGTGTGCCGAAGAAATATACATACCTACTCCTTCTGTTGCGGTCTCAGCTTCCCATTTAGTACCATTTTTCAAAATTTTAATATTTAACATTTTTTTCAATTAAACATTGGTAATATTATGAAATATCATAGTATGTATTCAAAATACCATAACAAGAAAAAGCAAGCCTCATTTCTCATTTGGAAAAATTGTCTTAAATTAGAACTTTTTATTCTAGAATAGCTTTTTAATTAAAACTGCTGACTGATTACAATTGAAAATGCTTAAAAACATTTTCACCAATTTTAAATTAATTGTATTTTCATAAAAAACCAAGTGTAGGTGTAATTTTTAATAAAATATATTACTGCGAATGTCCGAAACGAGAACGATTCAAAAAAAAGAATGACCCATGATAATAATTAAAAAAAAATCTATAATATTTATACACTTTGTCCTAATAAAAAAATAGGCAGAATTAGGTTCTGCCTCTCACTTGCTCGGCTAGTGCGTTTTGGGATCACGGTTCTAATAACCTAACGCAAATGTAACTTAGTCTTGATAAGTGCATTTATTTATAAAATGTATGCATAATTCGCTCATAATGTACCAAGTCGTCGTGGTGTAAGATAACTGTAACAGGTGAATGACCAAAATCGTCATGAAAAGGATAAATGACGTTCATTCACCAATGATTTTAGTGAATGTTAACAGTCACCAGTGTATCACCACATGTAACACAGCATTTCGGACTAACATAAAATACACTAAGAATAATTAAATTACTACCTACATATTGATTATGAACAAAAAACAATGCCATAAGGAGAGGTTTACCTCCATTAATAAATAATATGCAATAGTGCTAAGTTTTGGAAGTTAAAATATCAAATATGTATACTGTACAGAATGTACACGCTCAAAAAGGGCAAGACAAAGTCAGTTAATTGCCCGACTAGTGTAGGCTTGCGAGTAAAATGTAGTCTGTTGGATGCGTGAGAGTGCGCCTTATTATAAAAGTTACAATATTGTTGGTGTATATAAACTGTCTATCCTTTTGATACGTGATTGTAGTAGTGTATATTTATTTGAGAGTAAATTCGGGACTTGACCTTGATTATTTAAAGCTATTGAATGATGAATCACATCACCAAAGTTCGGCTATGCAATGTGTAGTGTGTACTTAATTTAAGTAAGTAGTTGATATAAAAATAAACCTTAAACTGTTGTATTTAACTTAACCGACGCGACGTATCAAAAAACGGAGGTTATCAATTCGTTTGTAGCTTTTTTTATTTTATTTTAGGATGTAGGTATAACATAGAAATTAAAATATAAAAGTCTGAAAACACTTCGTGCATCAAATAGCCCCAAAAACAGAAAGATCTATGTACTATTTTAAAATATTATTACCTAAGAATTACGATTGGGGTACCATAAATCTTATATCTAGTTACAAAAAAAAAAGGAGAAACAAACACGAAATGTGAACCGTCATTTTTGGGATGCAAATGTATTCACGGCTATATCCAAAGATTTATTATTTCGTCAAAGTTAAATTATCAGTATTTTAACCCACCGAACTTAAGTAAATCGGTCATATAAATCGATAAATATAAAGAGTGTTGTGTGCTATATTTAGAATATTGGTCATTTAGTAGAACTAGGTATGATGCGCGGGCGAGTTTGCTTACTCCAGTGAACTACTAAGATCTATTATCACTTCAATAATAACATCTGAAAAAACTAATTGTATTTTAATTAGTTGCGACTAATACTAATTAAAATGCTATTTGCATATCGCTCGGACTTCAAATATTCGGTTTCAGAAATCCTGATTCTTAGAATATTATGTAATGATGATTAGGTTTAAACTTTAAATCGATAATTTGCATTCCATACATATAAAAACAATAATTAAGTAGGAATATGCATAATTAGCAGACCTTCCGAATGCCGAAATAACTTGTTTTAGGGTGGTAATTTTGTTTTTTTTTTTAAAGGAACCAAATCCCGAAGATCCTCTCAATAAAGAAGCAGCGGATGAGCTCCAGAGTAACCGAAGACTATTTGAACAACATGTGCAGCGCGCCATGCGCGGCGGCTACGTCGGATCCTCATACTTTGAACGGTGCCTCAAGTGAACACGACTCATCTGTAAATTATATATCAACATTATACAAATAAATAAATCTCACAATTACATCATATACGTATCTTTATTCTTTGCTTCTGAAATTCTATGCAATTTTTTTAAATTTAATTTAAAACTGTGATTGAAAATATTGTCTGCTCTCAATCTTTACCTTTGTATAGAAATTCAAAATAGTAAGAACTAAGAAATTGTAAAGAAAGCGCCACATGGGAAATACGATACAAATACAGAGTTGACATTGTATCGTGTACCTACGTAATATGGTAGTGGCGCGAAGTGAGCAGCGGGTGAGCAGCACGGCCGCGGCTGAGTCACAAAGCCGCGAGGCACGACCAGTCACTAGTCACTTGGTGAGAGCCCAGATAGGCAGTAGGCACCGCTCGCGAGCCGCGCTTTCCGCCAGTATCGCTCCGGACGTTGAACGGTTGTAACGTTGCCACGCTGCCGACGCTTTCTCCCGTGTGTTCGAGGCGGTGCGATTTCGACATAACACGGTTGCGAAAGTCTGCGCGATGATATACAAGTGAGAGCTAACGGACGGAGGGTAACGCTCATCGCGCACGGTGAGCCAGTTTATTAGACTAAAAGACATTCGAAACTCGCATCTGTGAGGGACGGGGGGCGCGCGACGCCGTCGGCTCGTACACGCGGGAGCAACGAATCCTAACATATTACTCTGAAAGAGCAACGGAAACCAATTTTTAATGTGTCAAGTCAGTATAGCTTATTGCTGCTACGTCAGATCGCAGAACGCCTCGAGTAGGAACTACAAGGTTATGCAAATGAGTTCTGAACGCTTCTATACCAGGGGTAATCAAAAGACCATTCACAACTTTAATAAACTTTAACGTACGGTTTCGTGCCGTGTACCATAGTGCTTATCTGTATCGTATCCTATTCTTTTGTTATCGTTCGGTGTCACGATCGCTAATTGCTAATTACCTGCGAGAAGTCGTGTGATAAGGCGCAAGAGTGGTGCTAGTGTTCAACGAGAGCAGAACAACAGCAACGAATTCGACAATGGCTGCCCCGAAAGAGGAAACCCTGCTCGCTCGCTGCGAGATTCCCATTATTGACCTGGCGCATATAGGTGAGCATTCAAAACAAATACTGCACTAGTCGATTATACCTAAATAAAGTAACAAAAACCTTCTACCTGCAAAGGAAAGCATTAGTAAACTTAAAATCTTTAATAGTTTTTCGTTTCTTCCATCTTACAATCCTCAAAGACACAAAGAAGAGCATGTTTTACCTGCGTGCATCCTCAATTGTTAGGTATAGGTGGTCGAACTTGAATGCACCCGACAGCTGTGCAGCGAAGTTTCCGATATTATTTGTAATACAATCTTAGATGGATCAGATTTGAACCCAGTCGAGTTCAAAGACCCGAACTTAGCGGATCATTTGTTGCCGTTCTTCCACCTAGTTCCCCTAAAACGTTAAAAACGGTTTCTTACTCATGCAGCTGCATGAAATCACTGAAATTCCCAGTATCTAAGTTATTCACCAATAATAAGTATCAAATCATTAACTTGATTTAACAACACATTAAATATTATAATTATTTATGTCGAATAGGGATTTTTTTTTATTATTTTAATGTTTTTAGCCAAGTAAATAAAAGAAATAAAGATAAGGCTCGCTAGAACTCGATTCTTGAAGGTTTTTTTTTATTACAATTAAACATTATACCTCCATAAACATAATAATTCTGATAAATCTAGTTACCTAGTATGGTTCGTCACTAGGCACCTACCAATAATGAAAGTTTTTACAAAGTACATAGATAGATAGATAATTATACGAGAAATTAATCATTAAACACTATTAGGTACATTGTGAATTAGTAGACCTAATATTTAAGTGAATAGATTTATATATTTTATCTTTATTCAATTATCAGAAATAGGTGAACAGCAAATGAATACCGATTGCTATTAACTAGGTATTTCCTTGAAAGTAGACAAATACATTACGTACTTATCATCAATCATTATTGTTCTTTGGTATTTTAAAATACCATCGATCAATCAATTTGATACTGTTCAAAACACTGATACAGTATCGTTACAATTTGTTTATGTAACGACAACGAAATGAAAATCCAAAGTGACATTACTAATGCCTTTTGAAAAATCATAATCATAAAGATAGGACTGGTTCGCGTAAAAGATAGTTATTGAATGAAGAGGATGAAAAAAAAGTGACTGTATGCGAGGGCAACGGCCGAGCCGTCCGAACCCTTTTGTATAGCCCTCTTTTCCTTCACACGCCATACTTCGTCGGTAATTTACCATGGGACTCTATCCGACACTAATAATAATTCCCTAGTCACCTTATTACACGACAAAATACGTTTAAAAGGTTTCCTATACTTTATTTTGTATTCGATTTTTTAAAATTACCATGCATAACTCATAAATAAGCCTTTGAACAACTCAACTTTTAACTTATCATGAATCTCGAAATTCTCAATTAATATGAAATCTCTATTAACATCATTAGAAATAATCCGTGCTGGATAAATCCCGCAGTAAGTACCTAACTAAGTAGTTATTTTTCCTCTACCATCTACAAATGATAAAATATGCATTCCACGTTGCAACAGGCAATAGGTAAGTACCACAGAAATACATTCAACCTTTGCATTTTATTTCACGACCGCTTACGTTCGTCAAATGATTGAAGGCCACATATTACGATAAGATATAGAGGCAAGCTGTCAAACTCGTTTGCAAAATATTATCAATATATTGAGGTCAAAGTTTCACAAAAAGTTCATTTTATGAGGTAAAAACTCCTACGCGTACCTATATATCACTAAATTAAAATAAGGCTAATAATTTATGCCACAAAGTGGATATTTCCTTAAAAGAGAGTGAAAATTTGAACTTATTTAGCATTAACGTTAATTAGCATATACCTACTACAAAAAACAATACAATAAGCTTGCCTTAAAAATTTAAATGATATAAGAATATTGTGCCATACAGTACAAAGAATAGTGTTTCATAAACGATTTGTTTTCAAATAGTTAGGTGTGTATTGGATAGAAATACATATAATAATAATAAATAAAATCTTTACTAACCAAACCAAAAATCAAAATATAACTGTCTTAATTATGTAATAAGCTATTTTTACTATAACTGTAAAATACCTTGAGTAGTTTACAAATCATACCGTTATCTATAGGTGTCATAGTCAAGCCATGGTGATAATTGGTCTGTCAAATGCAATCACAGACGTTATGACCGATATTCTGTGCATGATTCTTAAATTACGGAGATACTTAATGTCAAAACTGTAAACTATGACTCAGTGGATTAGATCGCAAGCTTGCGCAAGTCAGTCGTTAAAGTTTAGAAATAAATTCCGGAAAATACCCAAATCTGCCCGTTTGTACTTCATTTCTAAAACAATATGGATTAAAATATAGATAGGTATTATAACAGTTCATCGGTTACTTCCAATCCCTACAATAAAAACAATTTCATTGGAAAGTCCCAAGATTAGGACAGTTTTTACAGTTTACTCCGGGCATTAAAATATCGAAAGACATTTTAAAAGTGTTTAAAGCTTGAAAGCTTTAGAGAAATATAAATACATATGTGTATAATCTATTACATACCTGTACTTCAGAAATGCATACTCGTACCAAGAGACACTCATAAAAGGACTAAACTTGAAAAAAATAAATGTGAAGATACTTAATTCATCAACGGAATACTGAAATTAAATATGTATGCAAGACATAAACACGTTCGCCAGTCAAAATCACAAAACAACATCTCAAAACATATTCCAAAATTGAGAAATCGTTCTGGTGTTGATTGCTCTACAATCTAAACAAACAAATCGATTGGGAACGTGTCTCAAAGAATACAAACAAATATTTGTGTTACCTACCTCTGAGGCTCTGACGTACCTACATGTTCTGAGGCATTTCTTAGTATTGTCAGGAATTGAAACTCACATTGTTATGCATTTATATTTATTTCTCTATCGTGTACGCTCAGAAATATGATTGAATGTTTAAACTAACTAGAAAGATCCAGACAATCAAATTACCTCGAATGTATGAAACTAAGCTTATTGTTTTAAAAACAATGTTTTATAATAAACCCCCAATTATTAATTTTAATTTATAAAAAATCACAAATATATGCTATATGCTAAAATTATTGATCCATAACACATATTTATAAAATCATTTAAATTATAAGATATCCCTCCAGCCAAACAGCAGAAAAATGGAATTAAAGATCAACAGTTCCACTCAAATTGATGGCGAAAAATCTTGCATATCAAAATGGTCTGGTCTGTTCCAATTTAGTTTAGTTTAGCTTTATAAGTTACAAAGCCACATGAATTTTATAAGTTACAAAACTTGAATGTTCCGGTACTTCCACGAATCTGTACTCGTTTTTTAGTCTGAGCTAGCAAAATGTTTAAATCGGTCAGTCGGTCAGTACATATACAGTGTACATATACAGCATACATATAAAGAAAATTATATATACTAAATCCTATTCTATCCTTTCCTTCCTACTAAAATTATAAATGCGCAAGTTTGGGAGAATGGATGTATGTGTATGTTTATGTTTGTTACTCTTTCACGCAAATACTACTGAACCGATTACAATGAAATTTAGCACACATATAGAGGGTAACTTGGATTAACACATAGTTTTATCTCGGAAATCTCACGAGAACGGGAACTATGCGAGATTTAATGGGGGCGGAAAGCTAGTATGATATATTCCAAAATTACAGTGCAGGCAAGTAATACATGTTGGTTAATAATAACAATACATAGTGACCTGACTACAATGATGAACTATGTCATGACGCAATTTATGCTATACGTATGCGGTATAATTCATTGTTTACTGAACCTTAGCATAAATGTATTGCCGATATTTGGATATTGAAAATTTGCACAGACCATAAAAGATGGTATGATATCAAGCTTCTCAAACAATGCCACCCATAAGCCATTGTACGACAAACACGCCAACAGCGCGTGATAATTACAAGCATTGTGTATTGCCAAAGTATTGTCCCATACCATATGTGTTAAACAAATTCGCTTGACGATTCCTATATGCACAGAACTATATCGAGACCTTTATGCGTTTAATATTTGGGTTATTCTAATATATATAAATCTCGTGTCACAATGTTTGTCCTCAATGGACTCCTAAACCACTTAACCGATTATAATAAAATTCGCACACCGTGTGCAGTTCGATCCAACTTGAGAGATAGGATAGGTTTTATCCCGGAAATCCCTCGCGAACGGGAACTATGCGGGTTTTTCTTTGAAAACACGGGCGAAGCCGCGGGCGGAAAGCTAGTATAGGTATACGTCAACGTCGACGCCACGATAATACGTAGATATCTTCTTCAATATAATATTCAGCTACGTGTGAAAACATTAAGTACTGATTGGTTACGAACATTTGATATGCTCGCATGCAAATGCAATCAGAATGCTTGATAACGACGTCGATGGTTTATTAAGCGAGGGCTTCTTGGATGGCACGTGTAAAGTGTGCGGACCTGAATTGTTATTATATTTTATAACTCACTTAAAGCTCCACTTGCTTGTTCTATTTTATAAAAATCATGAGCCTATAATATGATTTTTCTGCTCTTCTTTAGAGATATATCTAAACACAAAATCAATTACACATGAGCCATAAAAATTAGTAAAATGAAACAAGATTTATGAATAAAATTAAGACAGTCTTATCTTATAATTTATAATATGTAATTAATTTGCTGTTGATATAAAGTTCCTCCAGCCTTATTCACTCCTTATTAAAATAATAATTATTTTTAACGAAAATAATGATGATTCTGTAATTATAATGGTATGAAAACACTCGA
Source organism: Colias croceus (assembly GCF_905220415.1). NCBI lineage: Eukaryota > Metazoa > Arthropoda > Insecta > Lepidoptera > Pieridae > Colias > Colias croceus. The sequence continues at coordinate 6,115,221 of NC_059538.1, forward strand.
CATTTTCAATTTCATCGAGGAAAACCACCAAGTCAAAGCAATTACGCAAACTTGTTCGTTAAACGTGTTAGGGGTTTCCTCTACCAAAACATCGTATTCATCATTCATGAAAAAACGAAAATAATCGTTACTAAACGTTCTAAGAAAACCAACATAATTCGAGAATAAGAAATCAAGGATTTTAGGGAAGTCTTAGAAGTTAGATAATGGGTAACAGTCATTCACAGGGCAATAGGGAAAGAACATTTAAGATAGGTAGGTAGGTATACCTATATTCGGACTGAAGAAGCAGATGCCAATAATGTACCTTAATCATTTAATGTAAAGTATGTGAACCTTTATAAGTTTATTTTATGAATTTATCTGTGGGTATTTTCGCTACTACAAAAGCGAATAGAGCAAAAATAACTTAGATACCTATGAGTCTATATTTAGGTTAAGTTTACCAAAAGGCCGAAGTTACCGATCCATCACAAGACAAAAACATGTTACCTAAGTGGTACAAACAATAAGTACAAAAAAGTGATTGCTGAATACCGACAGCAAAAATAGACTGCGTTACGTTCGGTCAAATGCAAGAAGAGAACGGCACTTCTAAAATAGATTTCACTTTCTATCCCTGTTAGCTTACCTTGGCGGTTTAAACTTTTGACTAGATAGTAGATAGTCCAAAAAGGGTTAATAACTAAGCTATTCGTAAGATTTTATTATTTTGTTATATTTTTCGTCTCTACAGCACAGACTACACATAATAAGTAATAACTAGTAAAACTATCACTTTTCTCTGTACTTGTCTTCGAGTATAGGAAAACATTTATTTTATAATCATGGATGTATATGTAATAATTATAAAAATGTCTTATAATAGGGTAGATACTACTGATATGATATTACGTAAGTAATAATAGAAATTCAAGTGCTCAATGAATAGTAAGAATTTAATTATCAAGAAATTAATATAAATAAAAAATAATGATTTTCATAAAGCACTTTTATCACAATTTTGATAAGGCTTAGCACCTAATGCGATAAGTCCAAAATAAAGCAGGCAAATTATTTTATTTGGTATCTAGGTACCTACTCGCCTGTTTTATGCCGTCACTGATAATTTCATCGGAATAGTTCTACTATCGTGTAAATTAATGATGAAATAATAACACATTTTTAAATATCCAAATACAATACCTACATACATTTATATTTAACTAAAACAACATTTCCGAACTCCGCGATATAGTAAGACGCAAACAAAGAGTTGCTGATAAGAATGTTACTTTAAAAAGGACAATGATTATTAAACCGTCCTCAAATTCCTTTGTTATAACTTCACGTTTAAAATACACGTGTGTTTATCGTAAAAGAATTGAACGTAAACACACTTTTATGGGCTAAGTACTCTAATGCATAATATCCAAATTCTGATATTTATAAACAAAATCATATTAGAATCTTGCGAGAAGCACAAAATTTCGCTTACTATGTTATTATAATATATACCTTTATTACAAAATATAGGCAGTCTTATATAGGTACGATGTTGATCTAAATAATAATTACTCTCAAGAATTAGACCAAATAAAACAGTTTAAAGGACCTGCGGAACAAAGTGATTATGATTACCTAATTGTTTGAATGAAATAATAAGAACAAGGTTAAATGTTATACTCTCCCATTTTTTAAACTGAGTTTAACTGCATACAAACATTATCCAGTTTTATGACATTCTTTTATTAAATAAAGAGATGAGGTGAGTATGTACTATGTACTAGAACATTGACGTTGATAAGATAATATAGTAGGTACCTATTTCAAGATTTAGTTCACGACTAAAACCAACTCGAAATACAATATACTTTACTACCTTATCTACCTAAATTGGAAGTGGATAGATGGCCTAAATCGTTTCAAACATATTTGTATAGGCTAAGGTGGTCAATTTGAACAATAAAAGCAAACAAGACTAAAAGATAGCCTTTAAAGTGTGATTGATATATTTTATGTGGTTAAATTGACAATATAGATATTAGGTAGCCCAGTAACACAAATACAGTAGATAGACATGTGCTCGTTACCTCGTTACAGTATGAAAAGTTTTTTATAATATGTACGTTAATTTAACCAAATTTTCAATTTCTGACATCTATTAAAAATTTGAACGAATGACACATGTAAATTACCACAGAACAGAAAACAAATTACCAACTTTACAATAATTTGTGAAACAAATATTTCAATAAGATTTCTTTTAGTTCTTAGCTGAATATTTGACGAAGATTTTTAAGGATATACTTCATTTTGTGATAAAAGCAAAAGGAAGGAATCAGAAACCGACAAAACCCGGTACCTATTGCTAAATTACAACCACGATATAAATGTAGAAATATGAATTTATATTTCGTTCGTTCGTTCGTTTCAGCCGTGGGACGTCCACTGCTGGACAAAGGCCTCCCTCAAGGATTTCCAGTACGACCGGTCACCGGCGGCCTGCATCCAGCGGCTCCCTGCCACTCGGACCAGGTCGTCCGTCCATCTTGTGGGAGGTCGTCCCACGCTTCGTCGTCCAGTTCGTGGCCTCCATTCCAGAACCTTTCTGCCCCAACGGCCATCGGTTCTACGGGCTATGTGCCCCGCCCATTGCCACTTCAACGTACTAATCCGGCGAGCTATGTCGGTGACTCCGGTTCTCCTACGGATTTCCTCATTTCTGATTCGATCTCGTAGGGAAACTCCGAGCATAGCCCTTTCCATAGCACGTTGGGCGACGCTGAGCTTGTGCACAAGGCCCAGGGTTAGAGGCCACGTCTCTGTTCCGTAGGTCATCACTGGTAACACACACTGCTCGAAGACTTTAGTCTTCAGGCACTGAGGGATTTTGGACGAAAAGATGTTCTTTAACTTCCCGAACGCTGCCCATCCGAGTCGGATTCGACGATTGACCTCCTTCCCGAAGTTGGACCTGCCTAATTGGACGGTTTGTCCTAGGTAGACATATTCGTCAACAACTTCGAGAGTAGAGTTTCCAACAGAGACTGGAGTGGGCACAACATGGACATTCGACATGATTTTCGTCTTGTCCATGTTCATGCTAAGGCCCACTTGTTGTGAAACTCTGTAGAGGTCATCGAGCATTGCATTAAGGTCTTCCATGGATTCTGCCATGACTACGATATCATCGGCAAATCGAAGATGAGAGATGTACTCGCCATTAATATTGATGCCAAGTCCTTTCCATTCCAACAGTTTGAAGGCATCTTCCAAAGCAGCGGTAAAAAGTTTGGGCGAGATGACATCGCCTTGTCTTACACCGCGCTGCAATGGGATTGCCTTTGTACACTGATCTTGTACTCGGACTGACATGTTGGCGTGTTCGTACAAGCTTCTCAATACTTCGATGTACCGATAGTCAATACGGCACCGCTGGAGAGACCTTAACACGGCCCAGGTCTCGATCGAATCGAAGGCTTTTTCATAGTCCACAAACGCTAAGCATAGTGGCAAATTATACTCCTCGGTTTTCTGTATAATTTGCCGCAGCGTGTGGATGTGGTCTATGGTGCTAAAGCCTTTACGGAAACCGGCTTGTTCGGGAGGCTGGAAGTCATCTAACCTGCGTTCGAGACGATTCGTGATAACCCTTGAGAACAGCTTATAAACATGGCTCAAGAGTGATATCGGTCTGTAGTTCTTCAATAGGGTCTTGTCTCCCTTTTTGAAGAACAGAACAACCACACTCCTGCTCCATGCTTCAGGCGTTGTGCCCTCGAGTAAGGCGGAATTAAATAGCCTCTGTAGCATTCTGAGGATTGGTTTTCCACCCGCTCTCAGAAGCTCAGAGGTGATTCCGTCCTCACCCGGCGCCTTGTTGTTCCTAAGCTGTTTCAGAGCTATCCTAATCTCGTACAGGCTGATGTCCGGGATATCTTCGGTGAAATGTCGGGTTAGTCGGGCTCTTGGGTCTTTCGCCGGACTAGAAACAGGCTTGGCAACTGAGGTGTAAAGTTGCCGGTAGAACCTCTCGACCTCTCCTAATACCTCTGGCTTGGCCGACACTACTACGCCACGATCTGTCTTCAGCTTCGTCAGCTGGCTCTGCCCAATAGACATATCTCTTGCAAACACTTTCGAGCCTTGGTTTCGCTTAATCGCTTCCTCAATGCTTGAAGCATTAAAGGAGCGAATGTCGTGCCGCAGAGATTTAGATATCCGTCTATTGAGCTGCCTATATGACTTAGCATCTTCAGATGTGCGCAGTGGCATTGAGCGCCGGTCTGCCATTAGTTTCAGAGTTTGGTCCGAGAGTTTTTGCGGATTTACTTTACGGGTTTTAAAGTGGGACCCAACCGCGCGGATAGTTTCTACCAGCCTGTTATTTAGATCGTCCACAGAGACGCTACTGTCGAGGCAAGCGAAGCGATTTTGGAGCTCCAGTTGAAAGCTTTCGGGGTTTTGGATCTTGGCATGGCAAGGGCGGAGCGTAGACTTCATTAGACGTGATCTTTCACGTTTGACATTAATATTCAAGATGCCTCGTACCATTCGGTGATCGCTTCCGGTTTTCACCCTATGGATCACAGAGACATCTTTGAATATTTGTCTCTTCGTGGTCATAATGAAGTCTATCTCATTTTTCGTCCTTCCATCCGGGCTCAGCCAGGTCCACTTCCTGTGATTCGGTTTCTGGAAGAAGGAATTCATCATAAAGAGTCCTTCCTTCTCCAGAAAATCAGCAAGTTTCTGGCCCCTCGGATTACGTTGCCCAAACCCAAATTGCCCCACTCTCAACTCATCATCGCCTCTCTTCCCCAACTTTGCGTTGAAATCTCCCATCACAACATTGAAGTGTGTTTTCGAGGTATGTATGGCTCTACTTACGTCCTCATACATAATCTCCACTTCTTCATCGGAGTGAGCCGAGGTCGGTGCGTAAACCTGTATGACCTTCAGCGAATATCTTTGAGATATTCTGAGTATAAGGCACGCTACCCTGCTCGACACGCTCTCGATGCTTACGATGTTGTTGACGAGAGATTTGTGGACGATAAACCCGACTCCACCTTGGGACTGTTGGTCGCCCTCCCGGTAGAAGAACAAATTACCAGACGTCAACGTTATCGTGTCCTCCCCCTCTCTTCGGACTTCTGATAACCCTATGACATCCCATCGTAATTTGCTCAATTCTTCTTCCAGCTCAACTATCTTTTCGTCCGTCCTCAATGTGCGTGCATTGTATGTTACCAGGGCCAGGGGTCGTGTGGAGTGGTAGCCGGATCTCATCCGGTGATTCTTAGCACCCCTTGCCCCGCCGTTACCATGGCCGCTACCGTAGCCTGGAATAGCGGGGCTGCCGGGTACTAGGGGCCTGGTTGGTGGTGTGCTATCCATGAGGGGATAATGCCAGTACTCGCCACGCTTGGCAGGCGGGTTGGCGAGCGCAGTTGGTGGTAGGTAATGAATCGCGGAACGCTGCTGCCCGTTCCGGTATGATGTATCCCTTAGTCGCCTTTTACGACACCCACGGGAGGAGATGGGGAGGTGCTATTCTTAAACCGGCACCCCACGGCCAATAATAAATTTTTTTTAGGCGAATTTATATTTACATACGGGTAAATATCTGATTCATGTTTAGAAACAAATTTCTGACGTACACGAAATTTCCACATAAATCCCACGTTAAACAAACCTACCTACATGAGTTGTTAGTTTGTACATGAGATGGTAGTCATTCGTTTTCCTCTTTCCTTGACCACTTCACAATGACTTTTAAAAACAGCCAATTCTTTTTCCCTACAAAATTTTGTCTTCATTTTCCTAGAAACATATTTCAAGCATATTTTATTCACATATTTGATATTATGATATCAGGATATGGAGAAATGTTTGCAAGAAATATTATATACCTACCTACTTAAATCGTATCACAAATGAAGTTATATATGTATATTCCTAACTACTGACATTTCGTGCATTTATCACGCTGATAGCTTACAGTCACGAATTGTGACGTCACCATCCTGTAATTACATTAAATGAATAATTATTAGACGTTTGAAAAAACTGTGAAACAAAGGATACATGACCTTCATGATTTCGTCAGAGTTCTAAGACGACCTAAGATTCGACAGAGGCTAAACCGAAGCGCTTCCGCAATTTATACACATCTATATTACGTTGACGTATATTATATTAATGATATTAAACTCGGAAAGAAACGTATTCATGGAAGAAGACATCACTTTTATTTATATTCAGGTTCTTCTTTTGCTACGTTTTATTATCACAAAACAAGTTCTATCACTACATAGTAAAGTTCTTTTTTCTGTCCCTATGTCCCTTTGTATGCTTAAATCTTTAAAACTACGCAACAGATTTGATGCGGTTTTTTTCAATAGATAGAGTGATTCAAGAGGAAGTATATAATTTATTAGGTTTTAGACAAAGCGGGCGAAGCTGCGGAGTGCGGGCGTTAAACTAGTAATCTACATAATAATTATGTAATTCACCGAGCAAAATATAGGTACACCATTCTAACATTAAATAAAATATGAAAGAAAAATAATTGTCACTTCTTGGTTTAGCAATTGAGTCTACGATTCAGCATTTTAATTATCTAGAATCTAGATTATAAAACTTGTAATTACTTACACAACATAAATTTCCTGTCAATCAAATGATTAGGTACAATAAATTAGTATGCAATAGTAATGTAATAAACAAATGTTACAATGTGTCATTTTAAAGTATGTACCTAGTTAATTATTTGGTATACTGAATGGTTATTATTTTATTAACCAAAATGTTACCTAACAAGTATATAATATTCTACATAGGTATTAAAGATTTTATTAAATGATTTAAAACAAGTATTATAGAGAATTTAAATAGTAAAGATATCTCATAATATATCAAAGAAGCACCAAATATTGTGTATCATTAAAACCTTAGACATCTTAGACAGATTTTGTTGAGATAGCCAAAGCAGAAATATTTCTTACAAAGTGACCAAATGCAAGTCGAACTCCCACACTCAGAGTATGGCAATGCTGTAACGGGCCTAACGGGTAACCAATAACCATAGTATTAGAAAATTTAATTTCATAATAACTGTGGCCGACGCAGAGCCTCATAAAACACAAATACCTACTGATTTTTGCATAGTACCACAGAAATTAAAATAACAGTTCAGATGATTAGTAGCGGTATCTACAGATCTACTACATACACCACAGTCTCAGAAAGTAGTGTGTGTGTGTGTGTGTGTGTGTGTGTGTGTGTTTTTTCTTATTACCTAGGTATGTTAATAGGTTCCCTGAGTTTGCGTTTGATTACATGAGAAAACTATATTATCACGTCTCCGAATGAATAAGTAGGTAACTTTAGCAAATTAGATACTGACAGAAGACAAATTAAAGGTATAACAATGGAAGATAAAAACAATCGAAGTTACGCCTTTAGTACACCGACGCGTTCGCGTGCGGCAGCGAAACATCGAAAAATCTGTCAGTACTATGGCAGGATTTCGCATATGATATGTCTCACTCTAGCACATAGATAGATGAAATAGTTGCGTCCTTGTCAGTATAGTTTCGCAAGGAACTGCGAAATGGCCATTACACAGACGCATTGCGAAACAGTTGCGAAAACATTGCTGTGTACTACGCCTTTTTGGTACACCGACGCATTCGCGAGCGGCAGCGAAAAAACGAAAAATCTGTCAGTAGTATGGAAGGTTTTCGCATATGATATGTCTCACTCTAGCACATAGATAGATGAAATAGTTGCGTCCTTGTCAGTATTGTTTCGCAAGGAACTGCGAAATGGCCATTACACAGACGCATAAGTTTCGCTAGTGAAGTTTCGCGTGAGTTTCGCATCGCATAGCGTCCGCTCGCATTCTGTCGGTGAGGACAGATTTTCGCGTCCATGGACAATGATATTATATAGAAGTGATATAGAAATAATATATACTAGCTTCCGCCCGCGACTCCGTCCGCGCGGATGTCGGTCTTCGCGTGGATGGTTTATTTATCCATTTTGAATACCTCTGACAATAACATCTTATAAATATCTATTGGACCCAATTCCCAAATACGGCTAGGCCTATAATAATACGCAACGTGTGTTCGCGGTTCTACGGAACAACGTCTATGGATAAAACTGAAAAATTAAGATTATTTTTTTTCTACGTATTTTTCCAGGATAAAAAGTATCCTATTTTACGCCCAGGATAATAAGGTATAATTATACCAAGTTTCATCGAAATCGAACCGCTAGTTTTCACGTGATGCCTTCACATACAGACAGACAGACAGACAGACAGACAGACAAAAATTTTTTTAATCACATATTTGGGTTTGGTATCGATCCAGTAACACCCCCTGCTATTTATTTTTTCAATATTTTCAATGTACAGAATTGACCCTTCTACAGATTTATTATATGTATAGATATAGACAAGAGGTACCTAGATACGCCACCAACGTGCCAAAATGCCAATTGCCATGGCAACTATTTGTTTATTTATATACTATATTGTGATTTGTGAGTATTATAATAACGTATCTATACATAAAATATCATTGGCCATGGATGCCGAAAATACTGAATTATTTTTGCATTCTATTCGAGATTATCCCGTATTATACGCAATTGGACACGCAGATTATAAAAATACGTACAAAAAAGAGGTAGCATGGAGAAAACTTCAAGAAAAGACTCTGATAGATGGTAAAAAATTTATTGTTTATATTTCATACATTTTATGTTTTTAATTTTCTTTGAAATAATTTACAAATTGTGATCGAACATTAAGCGCTGCTAAGTCTGCCCTATGTCTATTGGCATGCATTGGTACGAATGCTCCTAAAGTGTCCGAAAATTGTTTATTTTCGTATGTGTATACTGCAGCTTTAACAATTTTAATAGTATTATTCAAATCTGTTTCAAAGGGCCTCAAGAATATTCTAAATTTTTGTGCTAAAATGCCAAACGCACATTTTACTACTACTCGTGCCCTACTTAATGATTTATTAAATCTTTTTTTATCATTGTCATTCATTGCTGCGTCTCTTGTCTCATTAGAAAGGTTTCTAATTTAAATCTTCAATGAATACATGTGGTGTAGTCTGTTTTGAAACCTGGCAAAGGTTTTGGAGCTGGCAAATTCAGATACCGTCCACTTTTTAAAAGCTGATAAAATGATGAGTTCTCAAATATTGTAGTATCGGAATCTTTACCATAATTATGATCCTACATCTATGTAAGTAAATTTGTAATGTGGATCAACTATTGCCAATAACACAGTAGAAAATCGTTTTTTATAGCAATAGAACAGTGAGCCGCTGTTAGGTGGAAATTTAATAACAATATGCTTGCCGTCAATACTCCCGAGGCAATTAGGAAAACCCCATTATTATTTCCAATCATGTTTAAGTAGAAGGAACCGGGATGTACTCTGGCTGTAGTATTTTCCAAATTTGTTCGCATACTTGAGTTACTATCTTTGAAACGGTGCATTCACCCAAACGATAAGAAAAATATATTGTTGTATATGTGTCACCAGTTGCTAAAAATGACATTGACTGAGATGACATTCTGAAATTACGTCTGCACCTGCAGTCGTCAAAAATGACAATGGCATATCAATGCGAAAAAGTTGCGAAACATTGCTGTGTACTAACGTTTCGCTGATATTTCGCTACGCTGTAGTTTCGCAGAGATTCGCTGCCGCACGCGAACGCGTCGGTGTACTAAAGGCGTTAGAACGGATTTCCTCATTAAAATAATAATTCACATTAAATATGAATATGACGGAATGATAATAGAGAAAACAATACACATATTCATCGAAACAATGGAGCAATATATTTTCTACATCAATGGACTTTTTACCGTCTAAAGAACACCGTTTAAACTGAATTCCCATCAAACTTTTCATATTCTTTATTAGCTGTTAAGTTCTATAATCTATTAATTATTATGTGCTAAGATAGTACAGTAAATGTAGCAAAGTGTAAACTTCTGAATATAAATATTTTGTAGGTACTTGCAAAGATTGCTACAACGATGACTAAGAAGTAAATAACTACTTACTAATAAACTCAGACAGATGTGCCACCGATTATCGCAGTATGATTAAGACAGTATACCGCAGTCTTCCTGTCATATCCTCACCAGTCACCTAATCACAAAGTACATACATACACAAATCACGGATTACTTTTATTAGAGCAATGCTCTTTGCGTGCTCATCTCGTGTTCTCGCTTGAGTACACGGTGAATTAATCATTGAATATGGGTCAAGCGTTTGTTCTAAATTCATAACCGATAAAGCAATAAAATTAGTACGCGCACCTACTCATATGTTAGCTTATAAATCTGCATCCATCATATTGTCAACGATCGACGCTCGTTTATGTTGGAAAATATGAAATTATTACGAAATATTCTTTGAATTTAAGTGAAATAAGTGTGTATCTACTTAGTAACATAAGTGTCATATGATATTTTAAAACGCGAATTCACTGTAATAGGTAACAATAAACATCACAATCGTAACTCACATCTATTTTACAACGGCGTTATACCTATCAGATAATTTTATCTAATCCAACTTCCAAAAATCATATCTAAAGTTGCCTAAAATTAAATTATCACTGACCAAACAGACGGTTGATTTGTCTTATAATTGTATGTGGAACATACAATTATAAGACAAAAAGTAAATTACTAAAAGCATTCCAAATTTATGTCAATTACCAATTTTGTATACCTACTGACTTGTACGCGGATTGCGGATATAGCATACACAATGTGATATTGAAAATAAATGGAATTGGCTTCATTGTTGTAGGTAGTAAGTATTAGTTATTTAATTAATCAACGTTTAAAACACCGATATCGAATAAAACACCGAATGGCCCTAAAATAAGTATAATGTTCCTACGAATCAATAATAGACAAACAAAATTATAAAAATACGTGTGGCACTCGGGGACTGCCGTGGTAAAGCTATTGCATAGCATGCCTTCAAGCCACACGCTTCACGCTCCGAGCCCGTCGGAGTGGGGAGCGTGAGGATTTTCGTTACGGAATTTCTCGATTCGGTCCCCGCGCTCAAGGCCCGCGATAGAAGCTATGCAATAGCTTAATAAAACTGTTTGGTCTTCAACTTGATTATAAAAAATGCACACTACACATGTAAACATTAATTAAATATATAATATAATTATTAACAATTAATTTAATTAAATTTATACGATCCCGTTTGTCAATAAAAATCAAATTATCTTAATTAATCTTATTGTAAGGGGCAAAATCACAGATCATTTTCAATGGAAACAATGCCCAATGGGTAAACCAATAGACCCTACCTATGGGTTAGTAGATTAAACCATACCTTTGTGCTTAAATTGTTATTTTTTTCATCATCAATAGCTAGGTATATTAAATATTATTATAACTTCAATGAGTATGAATCGAGCAGGTAAAGATGCTTTATTGAAAGTAAGTGTAAATAATTTTAAATGCATTTGACCTAGACGCATCAACAACACAAAATACAAGTAAGCATAGGTCGGTGACAGAATCGTGTCATGGCCGGACCTTTACTAACTCTGAACGATCTGTATATTTTATTTTAATACACCTTCTCACGTTTTTAAATAGAAACATATTTATAATGGGTGTTTGACGTTTTAAATGATGTAAATAATTTGTCTCTATTTTTATTTTTGGCATAAAGCAGCTGCTTCGAAATTGGTGGTTTTTTGCATATAAAATCGAGAGGTATTCTTTAAATTAATTATGCAAAAACATACTTCTTGTATATCTATTGAGACATATATCTTGTTCAAAAGCATTGTTAAAAAATCAAATGTTTCACACACTATGTAAGTTTTTATTGCTGCTCAAATAACAAAATGTATTTTTTAATAACGTTGATATCTTAAATGGAGAACATTGAACTGAAACAATTTCTAATAACTCCACAAATATTTTGTTAGCATGACATAAATGTTTCATCACTATTATAAAATCTTAAAACATAACAATCGAGTGGAGCGTAAAGTTACTTGTTTTTCATCATTGTGTTTTATTGAATCTTGTTTAAATTATAATTGAAACACATGTCTTACGCATTAACAATAAAGAAGAGGATAAAAATAATACTTTTTGACTTCATACGTCATTGTAGTGACCTTATTATATCCTTGCATAACCCCTGGTATTTTAATGAAACTGTTACTTTCGAGTTTTTGCAAGACGTCTATGAAAATCAATATTGTTGCAGATGGTAGAAACGTAATTTAAAATTTAACGTTTAAATTCAAAAAATATTATAATTCATCTTGATTTAAATCGTACTTTAATTTTGGAGAACAATAAGAAAATAAAAACACTGAATTAGGTGGAAGATCAAGCAGAGAGTAGAGACCGTTTTAAAACAATGATAGACTCTTTATGATATTATGTAGAATTTTTTATATGTATTGGATTTTTCTTTCGTACCGTTTCGAATTAAAATAATTTTGATTGCAATTGTCTTCAAAAAAAAAATAGCAGGCATGTTTCTTCAAAATACATACTTATAACAAATTATGTATTATAGTTTAACATCATATTTCAGGTACGGAAATATGTCCTATGAAATCTGTAGTAAAAAGAATCGGACAACAGTTGTTTGCCGCTCTTAGTACCAAGGGCTTAGCAATGCTTGTTAACCATGGCGTCGCTGAGGATAAGGTAATTAAAAAACAAAGTTTTCAAAGTAATCGACACCTAATGCATGTTTAATGTTTTTCCGATAGATAGGTAAACAATCGTTAACATTTTTCTCTAAGGCCCAGCACACATGGCGAAACGCAACTGCAACGAAACCCTTTTGGAATTATAGGTTTGAAACCAGTTTCAAACGTTTTCCACACACGCCGCAACCTAAATATGATGAAATTAGTCACAATCATTCCGATTTTGAGACCAGACAGACGTCTCCAAAATGTCTAGTTCAAGTGATGAAGAAGTTCTGGTTCTGTATTTGTATCTTCGACAAAAAAAGAGGCGTAAAAGAAGAAGTATGTGGTTACATCCCTACATTGAGAAGAATATCAACTGCCGTATCAGTATCATTCTTGCGAGAGTAGCTTGAAAATGTTGTATTGTACAAGCAAGGATGCTTCTCAACTTCCAATACGAATTGAATGTTTTTATTTTCGTCGCCAGCCATTTTGTCGAACAGAAAAGACGCCAAATCCGACACGAGTTTCCTGCACGCTGGTTTCAAAGCAACTGATCTGCAACGCGTTTCAAACCGGTTTCAAACTAGTTGCGATGTGTGTTGTCTCTCAAAGGTATCTATGGCATAAACTCAAATGTAACTCAAAAGTAACTAGTAGTTGCAGTTTCGTTGCAGTTGCGTTTCACCATGTGTACTGGGCCTAACGCTAACCAGTTTAACTTGGGAATAGCAATGAACATTGCATGTACTGATTTTTTTTTGTAAAACAGATAAATACATATTATGAAATTTACACATCCAGAAACTGGTACAGACCGTCTTGTATATAAAAAAAATTCAAGTAATGCTTCAACGTATTTTTCCAGCTGAAGGCGGTATACGCTGATCTGGACAACTTTTGTGCCCTCCCCGAGGGCTGTCAGGCGCAGTATCTTCGCAACCCTGTCAACAAACATGGCTACGTTCGTCCCGGAACCGAGCAATTCGATAATACTAAAAAGGTAATAATAACTTCTTACATAAAATTATTCTCGGCTACGAAAGGATAAGACTACAGATTAAACTTTTTATAATGCGGTAAATCATTTTCTTATAACTGTATCTACATATTTAGAATCGATACAATTTTAAGCGTACAGTCATAAAGCATTTTCTATGATCTTTTCTTAGGATCTTTTCATGAATTTCCATCCACGTTATTCATATTCACAATCAGACTTTTGTTAAACCGTTGTTGATACAATTTCTTTTGATATATACAAGTTCTGTATACCAGGAATATGTTTCGCAAGTAGGCAACAGTTGTGGAAACCAAATCATAGTGATTTTAAATGAGATAAAAAGTTGTTTTGAAACTTGTTTAGAAATTCTAATCTATTTCTGTATGAACCAGTTGCAGGATGAATGATCTAACTATAATTTAAATATCTCCCTAACGGTTCCAGAGCCTATTTCTCTGTAGTCTCTAGAATGAAATAGAAAATAATTTATATAGGTTGGTAACCGGTTACACATACACACGCAGTCACGTAATCCTGATGTTACTGTCTCGAGGAAAATTATACTGTTCAGTTTTAATGGATAATGATTGGATTCTGAAACTTTCCGCATAAAATTATATATATTCTTTTTTCTATGTAATTATTTCATAGTCGCCTGTAAATTGTAATACCTAGTTCATATCCAGAACTGTATTTTTCTATGACACCGGTTAATAATATTCATACCAGTAAAGGTAGTAATAATTTACACGCGCTTTATTTTACACAGCGATAAAATTGCCATTATTATACCGTTTAAAAAAAAACAATATTATGGTTTTCGCGATTTAATATTAAAATATTATTGGAAGTACTTATATAACATTTTCTCGAACAATTTTCTTAAGCAAAATAGTGTTCAGAATAGGTAGGTATGTGTTCAAATGATCGCGGAACAACACATGGAAAACTTGTTCAAGGAAATATTAGCGTACAATAACTAGCTATTGTTAATTGCGTTTTTTTATTAATACAGGAATTACGTCATTCGTTCAACATCACGACGCTGTCGGCTGCGTCGATGCCTGCGCAGGAGGAAGTCCCGGAGTTTACTACACACACCGTACCCCTGGCTCATGACCTCACCAATCTTTCTAGAGTCCTCTTGCAAGCTCTGGCTTCAGTCTTCGGTAATTATAAAAATTAAAGATACACGCTCGTCTTGTACCTCACACGCGTAGTCTTTATAAGTATAATAACCTAGATACTAACACGCTTTTCCTCGTTTTATAGTTGTTTACGAGTAACCTAGAAACTTATCGAAACGCCATAAAAGTTGCAAGGATTTTGTTCGCACTTATCATGATTATATTTATGATCATACTTACTCGTGAGTGAAGGATTGCCAGAAGTTTTGAATTGCAAACAGTCGAATCACTCAATGGAAATGAATCTACACATAATTATAATAATAGATTCCTTTCCAAGAAATAATAAACACAGATTACGTTATAAGTCCTATTCTTTGGATCCATAATATAATTAATGTTGTTTGTGTTTCTTGATGTTTGTGCTCATCATGGATTGTCACATTTAAATTCCAATATATTTTTTAATCTTGCATAATATTTTGCTTCGCCTCGTATTATAACTGATTTAATATATTATAAAAAATAACAAAAAAAGATGAAAAAAATATTAACTATCAATAAATAAATAAAAAAAAAACATAATCCAACTGACTTCATGTAACGCAGTCCTCCATATTATTCATAATACTTGTCAAACCAGAAATCGCTAATCCTGATTACATTTTTTTCTTGTTGGTTTAAATGTTTTAAATCTTGTAAATTTGCTTTATAAATAAATATTTTAAACAAATGATAAGATATCTAAATAATGTGGGTATTCTTAAATAATATTGAATGCACCTTTATTCAATTCACACAACGTTTCTTAATCTAGGTAATTCATAGACAGTAGACTTCAAAACATACATACACACAGAACAGTAAAAACTTATGTGTACATACATATATGTAATGTTATAAACTAGTTACTAGATAATGTACCATCATTAACAATATAGGGACTAACGTCTAAACACACCGCACCGCCTTAAAACTAACGTCATATTATTATACAGGGTTACCAACATCAGCTCTGTTAGCCTGTCACTCCGGCATGCTAAAGAGCGACGCGGACAGGAACAACCCCTCGTGCATGCAACTGCTGTACTACCCGCCCGTACCACCCGAGGACAAAGGGCCCTGTTGCCATGACGCCATCGCCTACACCCGCTGTGGGGCTCACAGTGATCGTTGTACTTTCACGCTCGTGGCCCAGGACTCGGAAGGTGGTCTTGAGGTGAGTTATGATAATATACAATTTATTGGATTTCTACGTTTCGATGTTGTACCGACAAAATTTGTGAACTTTATATAATTGGTTAATACAAACATTTTGAAAAAAAAAGATTGATCGAATCTTTAAATCAATTTAAACATTTAATACGGTCTATTAAATTATATTCCAAATTAATAAATTTTGTGAATATTTTCAGGTGAAGTTGAATGGCAGTGAAAAATGGCAAGCCGTAGGCCATCTTCCTGGAGCTATTCTGGTGCAGACTGGAGAACTTCTCGCTAACTGGACTTCCAATTTGCTTCCTGCTATGGTAAGCTATTTTATTTTGAAAATAACGCAAATCATGATAGTGATAAACGCAATCCCAAGTAGTTAAAATTTAATAAACGCGTGATAAATATTTATATTACTCTTATTGTAAAGAGGCTTATCATGCAATTTAAATTGCACCACTCTAGAAATCTATATTCACAGAATATAAGTACCATTACAGCATTTTGTGATAATTATCGCATAATGACGCATCACACTCATGATTACATTATACTTCAATAATAAACCGCTTTCCGACGTCATTTGATGACCATCTGATAATAATTTACAGTCTTTTCTGGCATATAATATGTTATATAGATAATACAGGATTGTAGGCAGAAAAATCTACTCATCTATTCCATACCATGCAACCCAAAAACCCCTGCAAACGTATAGGATTGTGTGGGCACAGTGTCATGGTATATATTTGTTTATTATGACAAATCCTGCTTTATTTATGTACTCATATCACTACTTTTCTTCCAGATGCACCGCGTGGTGATACCTGATGGTACATACGCGCGCGCTCGCGGCCGGCACTGCGTTGCGTTCTTCTGCCACCCCGACGAGGGCGCCACAGTGCCGACCCTCGCCATGGCCCCCACGCCCGCCCCCCCGACCTTCACCCCCCACACGCACATCACTCTCCACCACCGTCTCCTTAACGCGGCCCATCACATCCAAAAGCGATTCAGGGAAACGTACGCGTGACTAGTACGCGGTAGTGGGAAGAGCGCGACCGCTTCGCGAAAAACATTCGGATGATTCACGCGTTTCGCAACAGCTGCTTTCGCCGAAATGTAGTTATTGACTTATTGCGCGATACGTTTGAAAGTTTGAAGCGACTTTTTATATTTGCATTTATAATAAACAGCTGAGTTGTAGAGACTTCTAGCGAAGTTTATTATGAGCAGGGCTCGGAACCGGTTTGAAAAGAGCGGTTAATTTAGATTATATACCGGTAAATATATCGTTCCTTCATTTACCGGTTAAACAAGTGAACTGTTTATAAGTAACCCAAATGATTAAGGTTACCGGTTACTTCTGCACAAACGGTTTTGACACCCAAATTAACCGGTTAATTCCTTTATTATTTTTGCCTCATTTTTTAACGCTTGCCACAAGATATAGTGAATCTAATATCTATACATATAATAAATCTGTAGAAGGGTCAATTCTGTACATTGAAAATATTGAAAAAATAAATACCAGGGGGTGTTACTGGATCGATACCAAACCCAAATATGTGATTAAAAAAATTTTTGTCTGTCTGTATGTTCAGGCATCACGTGAAAACTAACGGTTCGATTTCGATGAAACTTGGTATAATTATACCTTATTATCCTGGGCATAAAATAGGATACTTTTTATCCCGGAAAAATACGTAGAAAAAAATAAATCTTAATTTTTCCGCGCGGACGGAGTCGCGGACGGAAGCTAGTATCTAATATATTCTATTCTAAAATATAGTTTGTAAGTATAGATGTATGGATGTTTAGCACACATATAGAGGGTTACTTGGATTAACACATAGGATAGTTTTTATCCCGGAAATCCCACGGGAACGGGAACTATGCGGGTTTTCCTTTGCAAACGCGGGCGAAGCCGCGGGCGGAAATCTAGTTATTAAATTCAAATCTATACATATAATAAATCTGTAGAAGGGTCAATTCTGTACATTGAAAATATTGAAAAAATAAATAGCAGGGGGTGTTACTGGATCAATACCAAACCCAAATATGTGATTAAAAAAATTTTTGTCTGTTTGTCTGTCTGTATGTGAAGGCATCACGTGAAAACTAGCGGTTCGATTTCGATGAAACTTGGTATAATTATACCTTATTATCCTGGGCGTAAAATAGAATACTTTTTATCCTGGAAAAATACGTAGAAAAAAATTAATCTTAATTTTTCAGTTTTATCCATAGACGTTGTTCCGTAGAACCGCGAACACACGTTGCGTATTATTATAGGCCTAGCCGTATTTGGGAATTGGGTCCAATAGATATTTATAAGATTTTATTGTCAGAGGTACCTACTCAAAATCGAGAAATAAACCATCCACGCGAAGACCGACATCCGCGCGGACGGAGTCGCGGGCGGAAGCTAGTTTAAAATATAAACTAAAATTGCGAACTTGAGTGCGATTAAGAATTTTGTAACTAAATGACTTCGCAACGTCCAGGCCCGTCGAGCGAGGGTAGCGGGGGCCGAGGATCCTTATGTAACTTGGTTTTAACCGGTTAATTTTCACCACCAAAACCAATATTAATGAAAAACCGGTATTTCGCATAAACCGGTAAAAACCGGTAAAGTGCAACCTTTAACCTAAATCAATTTCGGTTTGGGGTCAATGACCGAAACCGGTTAAGAATTTAAACCGGTTTCCGAGCCCTGATTATGAGATATTCGTGTATTGATAGGTTAAACGTTTGTTTATGTCAGTATTGGCACGCGATTCTTCCCACTATTGAAGTGCTTAAATGCGTTTAAA
This sequence comes from Colias croceus, assembly GCF_905220415.1. Classification (NCBI taxonomy): domain Eukaryota; kingdom Metazoa; phylum Arthropoda; class Insecta; order Lepidoptera; family Pieridae; genus Colias; species Colias croceus. The sequence goes on from NC_059538.1 coordinate 6,134,110, forward strand.
GACAATTGAGTTTATGTTACGAAAAATGTATGTGTTACTTTAAGGTACAATTAAAAGAGCTGTTTCGCAAGATATTTAATGTACTTCATAAAGTATTATTACGTATGTACTTACGATGCTTATAGTATTTTTGAAAGTTATAAAATAGATATAAGACGTGTTTGTTTATTTTAGTGCCTATTTACTATATAATATATTTATAGATATTCATATTCGGAGATTCGTACCTTCTTGTGGGACAGCCTTCTGATTTTACTACGAATTAAGGTAGCATTTACGACTAACTTGCCGAAAAAAAATCTAAGAATTATATTCATCATTCCCAAGTACTTTAAGGCATTTGTGTACTGTATTAAAAGTTATATAAGAATTTTGCTTTTAGGGTCTTTTGATAATTGTTTTCTCTCGACATTGAATTATATCATGTTACGTAATTTAGCAATTAGCGATGTGATTATAGTTAGGCAATTCTAATTCTAAACTATAGTATTGTTTTAAATCTATATAATCACGCCTTTTTGCTTCTGCATTTTCTAATTTTAAGATTTTATTGGTATCATTTTACATACTTATTTTCTATGTACTTATATTCCTAATATTTATTATGCGTATACACGACTACATACTTATAATTTAGTTTAATCGTGTGATAAATGTATTAGCTCAATTAGTGTCTGTATATACTTAGATTACAAAATATAATTTGACAACGAATCATTTAAATCGATATTACCAAAACAATTAATGTACTTAATTAAACCCCAGTTTCGACGAAAAAGTACGATGACTAGGATAAAAATAATTACATGTTTTTTACTTAGTTAATTTTGAACACTGCCAAAAGTACTTACATTTTAATGGAGATATATTTAATGTACCTACTATTTTATCAAAATGCTTTATTTCTTTGTGTTATTCTGGCCAATTATTGAAAATGAACCAAAACTTCCAATGGGCCAATTAAGAAGAAAAGTGGGTTAGGGGATAAAATGCACAAACAAAATGCGAGTGGACCAATCATATACCTCTGTTATACAAATTACTACAAATTAATGTACTTGATTACATATTTGCTTTCTATCACGAGTTATGTTATGTAAACGGTTTTCAAATTTTTTGAAATAAAAGCTCATTATGTACAAAGGGCCTATTATTTTTATTCCTTATTTCGATTTTACTATATTATACTAACTGCGCCCCACGGTTTCACCCTCGATAAATAGGCTATCTAACACCGCAAGAATTTTTTAAATCGGACCAGTTCCTGAGATTAGCGCGTACAAACAAACAAACAAACAAACTCTTCAGCTTTGTAATATTAGTGAGTCGATTAAATATCAACTCTGTTTTATACACATTAAAATAATATCGCAAGTTAGATGACAGAAAAAGGTAACTAGGTATCTTTTTTCACATTGTTTTTGCCAGCACGCCAATAATTAATTAACTACCTAGTAAATGTATTAAACTGATCAACCAACCTGAACAACCTATTAATGTGGTATTTAGTTTTTATTTATTATTAATGTGGCTTTAACTAGCTATCCCGGCATATGCACACAAAATTTCATGAGATCGGTACAGGCCGTGAGGCCGATTAAGGAAAGCTGGCATCATCACAGTAGTCAGTACTCACACTTATGCAGTTTTACTATACAGTATAATATGTTCAAAAATAAATGCGACTCTAGTTTAATTGTAGACTTGAATTGTAAAATGGGTGCGTTGTCTATACTATTTACTATAATAATACATAATAATTATGTATGTATGGTTTTCACGCATAAACTACTGGACTGATTTCAAAAATTTTTTCACCATTAGAAAGCTGCATCTTCACTGAGCAACATAGGCTAGGAATTATTCAGGAAATCCCACGGGAACGAGAACTATGCAGGTTTTTCTTCGAAAACGCGGGCGAAGCCGCAGGCGGAAAGCTAGTAGATAAATATAATTATGAAAGCTCTCATAATTTATATGTAGAATTACAATTTAAAAGTAACTCAATCGATGAAATTAATTATTTTTTCTCCATACTCCCAAGAATAAATACAAGCGAAACCCTAGTACGTAAGAGATAAGGCTACATTACAATAAAAGCTGTATTTGTTCAGCTTTGTATGAAAATTTTAATTGTAAAGTAAAAAAATATATAAACCGCGTGCCGCGAAGTATCTCGTCGAATATATAGTATCGTTCCAGCTCTCCTTAATCGGCCTGTACAGTCGGTGACACCATTGACCATGGACACATTGATCGGTGACACGAGAATATAAATGAACAGAACAATCATTAAATACCTACAATTTACAAATAAAATTGATTATGGATAGACGAAAATGCTTGCCACAATATTTGCTACACATTGTATGTAGGTACAGCTAATTCATTTAGGCCTTAAGGCTTTAAAAGTAGTCGCCAGCGAGGACAGCCTAGTGGTGGGCCGGGAAACGGGCATCTGCAGGACGGGACACGATTCGTAACCGTTCCTGAAGTTCCGCCCAAAGCGATGGAACAGAGTGGGATTTTAGTCGGTAGGAATCCGACATAACCATGGCTCCATTCCTTGGATTCTTGGGTAGATAACTAACTATCTATGTAAGATTTTCCCACGGTAAAAAGGGCTGTAATAGTAGATAGGGAGGCGAGGTAGCTAAATGGCGTAATTCAACGGCGTCGTCGAGACTTATCAAAATCGAAAGATAAAATAATTTCGAAAAGAAAAGCTTCTATGCTAAAAACCATTTTAGCGGTGGGTTTGGCGTGTACGGATTTTCAAAAATGTAAAAAAAAACAGTTACTTGGGCATTCTCGAGCGCGTCAGATATTCATACTACGTATGCCCCAAGTGCCTCTGATAACAACGGTATACCAATCTGCCGGTTTGCGTGGTGGGGCTAGGCATATAAATTAGTCAAAAATGCACAAAAAAAAAATTTACTGGAGCGCGTCAGATTTTCGGAAGGGGTGTTAAGTAGGCCCCAAAAAAGCTTCCCTTAAAAAAACTGACGATTACGGCATGACGATAAGTTACGATGAATTTTTGAAAATGCAGAAAAAAAAAGTCCTTTTGAAATACTCGAGCGCGTCAGATTTTCATAGTGGAGGTTTATCTCGGTATCCTGAAAGCATATTTTCTTAATCTGACAAAAATGTTGGTGGGTTCTCTTAATCTGATCGAAAAAGGTTTGTGGGTTTCTTTTTTTTAATCATCGTTATTTCATATCAATTTTTCTTAACACCCTCAGTTTTCGAGATATACTCAAAAAACCGGGAGTTTGAGTTTATTGATGCTTCAAGTAAAAAAGTTTTAACTTTGGACAAAAATTAAAAGAGACCTTTTTTGTAAAATAAAATTATCTTTTTTGTTTATTTAAACTATTTTTTTTGGAAAAAGTAAAGTTCGCGACTTATATGCTACAACGCGTTTTTCGGAAGACGAAATGGCTCCTCCAGACTTCCGGTCATGCGGAAACCGGCAGATTTTGTATTTTTAGTAATTTTTAGATTATATTCTTCAAAATAGAAATAAAAAAAATCGCGCTCGAGAATGCCGGATTAACGTTTTTTTTTTACAAGTTCGCGACCCTATAACTCGGCGGCGTCAAGGACTTATGGTCAGATTAGTTAAAATTAGCCTTAAAACACTAAAATCAACCCCCAATATCTTAATCTGACGCGCTCGAGTATTTCAGACTATCGTTTTTTTTACTAATCTGATCGTCTATCCTAGGCGCGCGTCACTACATATAGAGCTAAATAGTTAACAAAGTTGTTCTATTAGGTCTAAGGTATCTCTCATATCTTAAACTGCCACGCTCGAGTATTACAGAAAATTCCCCTCTTCGCCTCCCTATCTATAGTGCTATCAAAATTATTCAAAATTTGATGACATTTGTTATACAAGAACTTTTTCAAAGTAACTAAGTAAGTAATGTCTATAATTTATAGATGCGTTCATAATCAAACTTTTTGTCTTTAGAATTTCTCTTGATCGCATTCACAAATCACAACTACCTATATCTACTGAAATACCTATTGATACGACGCTATTATTACAAATCTACCTACGTAAACTTGCTCAATGCTGCACGTAATAAACCATAATAAACCGATACGAAACTTCACGCGTTTTCAGTGTAGTACAGAAAATGTAGGCAATTTAATATTATTGTACAATAGGTCAATTTCCGTAGGTATATCGCTAGGTCTGTAAATACATATAATAATATGTAATACTAATACGTAATACTTTTAAAATATATTTTAATTGAAACTCGCCGGTGTGTTTAACTCTGTTGGGGGGAAAGTCGAATCACTGGACTTGTGCACGCAATGTATAAAGACGCCTATTTTAATTTCGCTGCGACACAATCGCCACGCTATTTTTGACTTTTTATTTTGATATAGTTCGCGTGTGGTCGGTCCCGTCAACCTTTTGGCGGGAAAGTCAATTTTAGTACTAAGCTGACGGTAGCCAGTGCAACACTATATAGATAAAAAAAAACTCTCAATATATTAGCCAAATAACAACATCAACGTCTCAGAACAACATATGGTAAGAAGTCTATATTTTTTTCAGTTTTTCTTTCATTTTAACTAACAGAACAACTTAAAAAATAAAATTAGAAAGTAGGTATATAATTTTTTACTAATTTTGAAAGAAACTTCTAAAACTATACTCTCTTATAAAAAAAAATAATATTCACACACCTGATGAATTGTACAAGCAAAAACTCCAGCAATTGTTTTATCGTTTTAAATTTCATAACGTACATAACTATATTTTGTGATCATGTAGGTACGCATTAGGTTTAAAAAAAGTATTTTTTTATTTCAGAAAGCACTTTCTAAAAAATCTTCACGTACGATATAATAAGTACGATATAATAAGTACACTTCATTTTCGAATTTCGCGTTTTATTACCTCTACGTTTTAGTATCTCTATCTAGGATAATCTTCGATATTTTTATATTAAAATTATAGTGAAAATATAAATCGATAACATGATTTAATTTTAGTACCCCTAGACAATTATTTCAAAATTTGTATGGAATAGTTACTCTCTAAATTCGAAAATTTCAGTAACCAATATAAAACTATTTCTGTATTCCATATTGATGTCGACTTTTAGTTTTATCAAAAATTCATGAATTCATGAAAAATGTTCATATTGAGGTGCCCAGGGACGGCGGCGCCAAGGTTAAATCTGGTATAGGGGAGTTCAATCGCTTTTACGAATGTCTGCAGATTTATGGCTACCTAGGTATATGATTTAACTTGCGACCAAAATGATTAACTTCTTGGCCTCATATTATTAATTTCGAATAAATGTTTGAACTTTTCTGTAGATGTTTAAGTAAATATGCACCAAGATGTTTTTATTGGCTAAGCATATTCAAATGCATAAGTTATTGGACATTGTAAATATTATATTGAAATTGTAGATATTAATTTCTGTTATACATATCTCACTGTTGTTGCAGAAGGTCTTGAATTCAATATTTTGATTCTGATACATATTGCGTTATTGTTTAAATTTTCTCATGTTTAGTATCTACTAAAATAATATTTTCGCCGCCCGTTTGTATAATCATAGCTTTTAAAATGTTTAACTATTGTTAATAAATATTATTTCTCAATCACTCTCCTCTGTATTAACGGTGTTTCACGCAGAGGACACGTGAAACTCATTCATTACGTGTTCGGGTACGGATTACCTACCCGCTTTTATCAATTATCACGACTATCGCAGTCGTATCAACATGATCTGATAACAATGTCTGGCAATATACGCCAAAAATAGAGCGACGTTATTTTGACAATCGTAAGTAGTTAGCTACTTTACAGAAATCCCAAATGTGTTTGATGAAATTGAAATAACGTTGTTGTCGAGATTCCTTTCGAATATCGTTTATTGGCTGCAAAATAATTCAGAGTTTTATTCACTTTACGTTTAACAGGTAGTAGATATATTGGACCTTTAACTAACGTACTGACCAGGTAGTAAGGGATTAACTAGAACTAGTTCTATTTAGTAAAGACAACTTATACCTACGCAAAACACGACATTAAAATAGAATCGTTTGATTGAAATTAAATATGTACATTGAAGAATGTAGCATGGACTCTAAGAAGCGCCGAAACAATTTTTCAATTGAAACATTTTGTAAAAGTTGGAAATATATAAGGTGAGGTAAATTTAAGTAGGTTTTCATAAAGGTACAGTCAAAACATTAACTGAATCCCTATTTAATGTTAATATAAATTTTATAAATTATTGATTTCAGTCCCTACTGCCTTAAAATTTCTGACTGTACTTAAGACAACTTGTAGTTGTTACTTTGACCAAACTTCACTTATTGTAAAATAATGAACATCCTAGCAAATATCTTTAAGAAAACGAATAAAAACAATACAAACGAAAATGAGCGTCAATAAAAGATATTATTTTACAGTGCGTGTACCTATTATTGATTATAGAAAATAATCGAATGCTACTAAACGAACTTAATACTGCAGATAAATATGACTCTATTCGAGACTCTTCAATCTAGATGTACCTACTTTAAAGTTTAAACATTCCTTTATATTAGCTCCATATATAAATCTATATTATAATATTACAACGTTTTAATTGGACTTGGATACAAATATTTCTCGATAACATTTAACTGGTTTGATCTAGGTTTAAAGTCAGACGAGTGCAAGAGATGGACTCATTTACGTCTGATATGTAAACAAAGTAAATATATTGCGCAAGACACGTTTCAACCGACAGTTGTTTACTTCTAAATAAAAAAAAATGAAAGTTATCCTGAAAATAAACCCTGTGCTTTATCTTGTAGTTGCTGCGAATTTTTTGTCGAAAATCATATCTTTGTATAATCAATTCTTCTGTCAAAAATCTCAACTACAAAGCTTATTACTATGCCAATATAGGCCAATAAAACAACAAAAAAATTCAACGGTGATACCTTAAATAGATTTTTTTATTTCTCCATTAATAAACTATGAATAATACGCATTAGATAACGTTACCCTTTGTGTGCTTTTTTTCAACGTAGCGCTAGCCGGTTGATTGAATTTCATGTGGCCTATCGATTTTATTTCAGGGCGAAAAAATATATTCTTAGAAAGGAAAGTTAAGTTAGAAAAAAAGGCTACATTCGCTGATTATATTTGCCCTATACGAGATATCCAACGTATTGCAAGATTTTTCCATCATTAATTTAGGTATAAAAGCAATAAGACTAACAATTCCAACAAATTTATTTCATTATATCGATAGACGTCGCGTCAGAGAATACGAGTAGAGAGATAAGGCAACCGGCTAAAACCAGCGCACGCACCGGCCGCAGGGGGCCGCGCACCGCTTCACACATCGCACACACGCGCACACGCACGCACACCAGCGCACACGCGCACGCTGATAACACTCACATAGTATACTCGTTCAAACAAGATATTATGATAATGAGTGCAATGTGTGTTATGACGCGCTGTTTTGCAGTGTTTATTCTGGTGACTTTGATGTCTATGCAATTGTACTAGACAATAGACTTATCACAGTGTGTACATTCCAAAACGCAATTGGCAACAAATGCGTATAGTACGCAGTAGGTACATCATTCTCATGAAAATACAAGAAATACATATACCTACATATTTACCTAAATAAGTTTTGTGTGCAAAAGTAGAAAATATTGTTTTAGTCAGTTATACATAGTAGTTATTGTTATTTCTTATTAAATATTGAAATTTTGAAAACCAAGACAAACTATTATCGCAAAATGTGAGTCTACACTTTCATAACATGATCACGTAACATCATGACAAAACGGAAAAAATCTGCCAGAAAAGGCACCTATTGCTAATAAAGTCGAATCCCCAGTGAAGACTGAGGTCGCATCGCATAAACACGACGATATCAGGCACCTATTGAACTAAGGCCTATCGTTCCGGTATTAACTGGACACCGGCTGAAGCGAGCGGCTGTTGATAACGTTACCACATTATTTACTTTACACCACATTCTCAATCAGGCATCTGCTTAGAATGCGCGAATTTTTAACTCATAAAATTTTGTCGATTTTACATAGTTTTTCAAAATAGCAATCCAAAGAGAAGTGCGTACAATCTATTATCTAATATCGGTTTAATATTGTACAACAAAAGCCGCATTCGCAGGGGACGATCCCTTATCAGTGATATCAATATAGGAGACGTTTTATAAGTAGGTAACGCGCTTGCCACACTTCATTAGACACAGCGACCACGCAGTGACCAGTTGTAAAAAAAATCTATTTATCATAACGTATTATAAACGTGCAACATGTTGGTATTTCCGCAATGGAGACCGGAATTATCTGGAGATGGCTGTAGGGTACAACGCTGGATATCAACAGAAAGATTCGCACCTTACTTAGCCAGACCTGTGCCACTACCACATTTACCAGTACAGGTGCTTATTTTTTCAAAACAAAAACGCAAGTAACATTTTGCAATTTTGTAAAACTTTTATTTATTTTTATTTGTATCTATCGTAGATTGAGGACGATGAATCATCTGGAAGTTTATCACCGGAACGGCCCACTGATCTTGGGACAGAAAACGAGTGTGTTTGCGAGTGGAGAGGCTGTGGAGCGAGGTTTGAAAGCGTTGCGCGTTTGTCCGCGCACGTAGCACGAATCCACGCGCACCCTCACCCTGATGGCTTCTTCTACTGCTGCTGGGAGGGATGCACACGATCGCAAAGAGGCTTTAATGCAAGGTAAATATTTGTGTAGTTTTTTTTTTGTGATCTATAAAAAATTTATGAATCTAAATTCTAATTTATGCTAATTTAATTTTTATTAAAAAAAAATAACTATGTTATTCATTAATTTCTATGTTTTTTTGCAGATATAAAATGATAGTTCACATGAGAATACATACGAATGAGAGACCTCATACGTGCAACCAATGTCAGAAAAGTTTTTCACGAGCGGAAAATCTCAAAATACATTTACGCTCGCATTCCGGGGAAAAGCCATACGTGTGTCCATATGAGGTAAATACTTCCTAAAATTCCAAATGAATCTGATGCTGATATTTTTGTTAAATAAATTAAAAAAAATTATAATGTTCAAAAAGCTAAAATTATTATTCTTTATACAGGGTTGCGGTAAAGCATACTCCAATTCGAGCGATCGCTTCAAACATACGCGCACGCACAAAGTAGACAAGCCATATTGTTGCAAAGCACCTGGCTGCAACAAACGCTACACAGATCCGTCCAGTTTAAGAAAACACGTGAAAGCATACAAACACTTCACAAATGACAAAGAGAATCCCAAGCAGGAAACACAAAATAATAGTACTGTTAAAAGTCTATCACCTATGCGTGAAACCATTTACGTACCAGAGCCCACATCACCACACCACAGGGTAATAAGCCCACAAAGAATTATATCACCTACGTATCCTTACGCACAAGTACCAGAAACATTCACACCAATCAATTACATGACCATGATGGACCCAGCCGCCTATATTCGCCCGGTAGAACCCGTTTACACCAGAGTTCCCTCACAAGAAATGTCTTTTACCGAGTACTCATCAATGTACGACCACGCATACAGAAGCTATTACTCATCAAGAAACGAGTACCCCATTTTAAGACCAATCGTTAATGAAAATTTTTTTCCCTACGAAGAAACCAGATTAGATGAATCAACGGAAGAAGTGAGGTACATAAAGAGTTCAGATAAGTTAGAATATGATTATGAATCTGCGCCTTTGAATTTGATGTGCTCAAAACGCTCAGAATACAAACCCATCGATGAACTAGTCAGGCCAGAATTACCTTTAGATTTAAGTACCAAAAGCTGACTGTTAGGTTATTTATTTGCGTAAATAAACACTTATTTATATTTGATTGTTTTATTATCCTTACTCGTCTATTAATTTAAAATAAGATGACAAATATTGGTGTAACATTGTTCTCGTTCATTGTATTCAGTACATTTATAACGTTATCGAGAAGTTATCGTTGTGCAAATTCTATTAAATGCGTTACAAATTTCGATACGAATGTGTTATAATTCTAATAAAGTTATTGCAATGAAACAATAGTATTTGGTACAAAATATACTTTATTTCCTTAAATTTCCTTAAATTGGTTACAGCGATTATAGTACATAATATATACAGATTTCTCAAATTTATATGTATGTATCATGTTTTCTAATTACTTACTCTAGTAATAAAATAAACACAGAAAACTAGAAACACGTTCAGTCATCGATCAAAATAATTTCTTAATAAGTAGCATAATAAAAAAAAATAGTGAAAATAGTATGACTATGAAAATAGTATCGTAAAAAAAAAAAACCTACTTTTTATAAGAAATTATTAAAAATCATTATGAAACGTACCTAATACATATATTATTATCTATCTAGGAATTTTTAAGATAGTATAGACCGTTTTTGCCTTCTTATGGCTTTCCCGCTTCATCTATATAAAGGGTGTTTTTTTGCTGGTATCTTTTTGGCAATACTGTTTTTGATAGATCGCGCGTGAATCGTGTCTTGTGTCTTTATCAAACTTGTTCAGTTTGGTCTATAATTTAACCATGAATCGACTTACGAACGAACAATGCTTGCAAATTATTGAATTTTACTATCAAAATGCATGATCGGTTAAGAGAGTGTGAAGTCGGTTAAGAAGTGCGCGATGCACTTCTTCGATTGGCGATTTTTTTTTGTCCAAAATGGAAGAATTGGACATTCCTCACATGTGGTTTCAAAAAGACGGTGCCACATGCCACACGGCACGCGAAACAATAGTCCAATTGAGAGCCGCCTTCGGCGAACAGTTTATCTCACGTTTTGGACCCGTTGATTGGCCGCCTAGATCGTGTGATATTAATGCCTTTGGACTATTTTTTATGCCTACAGAGATAAACCAGCAACGATTCACTGCGAGCCAATATTGAAGCATTTATTCGTGATATACCAGCCGATATGTTGTAGAGAGTGTGCCAAAATTGGGCCTTGCGAATGGGCCATCTAAACCGGAGCCGCGGCCAGCATTTGCATGAAATCATCATCTTCAAACATTAAATTATATTGATCGTTCTATCGATTCCATTATATTACATCAAATTTTTCAAATTTTTTGTGTTTTTTTTTTTAATCAAATCCTATACCTCTTAAAAAATCACCCGTTATATGCAATAGTAATAATATTTAATTTTAAAGAATATTGACCGTAGCTACAAAGCCACTTTGGTCGAACATTATTTTAAATGCAGAAATAAAAAAAACTTATAATACAAATATTTTCTTGAACAAAACGTGATTTCAATACAAATCTATACAATTAAAAAGGAAACAACGAACCAAACTATAAACTATAACTCAGTGCAAAACAACATTTTATTCCCAAAAACACAAAGTAACCAAATTAAGTATTTTTACACAAATTCTTCCCACTATACGGGATAATTGACATTGGTTGTACGCTACGCGCGCACGAGTTTTGCCATCCCCTCCGCGATCGTGTTGAGCGCAACGAGATCCTTCTTGGCCGTTTCCATTAGATGTGCCATACCGCGCTGTTGTAGCGACAAAAATTGTTTCACGTCTTCTTGCGCACCTGGAGTTGACGAAAATATATAAATATACGTATTGGTAATGTAATGAATAAATGAATGTGTAGTAATATAATAATTAATAATTTCCACTACCTACATTTAAACTAAAATTACTATGTTTGTGAAATAAATAAATTTTCTTTTTTGTAACGCAAAGATTTGCATAAAATTTTTTGTGTATACTTACTTGTACTATTGCGTGTTTCAAAATTATATAATAATTTAGGTACCTACCTAAATAAAATAGGTTTTAATTAATTTGTTTCTGAATTATTTTGTCTATTCTTTGTAAGACATAATATAAATTTAAAATTATTTTTGTATTCTACATTCAAGTATGTATTATAGACGTATTTTATCAGTCCAAAGTCCATAGCTCAGAAATAACAAAGACATTACATATATATCTTTATAGCTAAATTTTGTATACGTTTTATCAGTAAGCTGTTTCGCTGTATTGGCTTTATACAAAGCTGCTTTTAATAGCATTATCTATGTAAGGATGTCTTAATAAAATTGTTATAAGACTTCTAAGGAAATATGAATCAAAAGGCTGCTGCTGTTGGCATCAATTTAAAATACTTATACACCTTTTGATCGACAAACGTTAACAGACAATCCAGAAGTGATAGTCTGCATGTTATCTTATATGGCCGTTGATCGGAAAATATGTTTTATATATTTTCGTACCTGTTATATTTAGGTAGGTACTACAATAAATATTTTAAGAGATATGCCTTGGACATCGAACTATCGTGTATGTTTTATGTTTTATTAAATAACTACTATCACACAGCTAAGCATATTATAAAATGAAGTGAAAAAATCGAAATGTGATAGCCTCGTTACATGTGTACGAAACTATTTCTTTTTCGTCATTATTAATTAGACAGAAATAGCACAGACATTAGGTAATTAAAACTAAGCTTATCTATCTAAAAGTTGTTTATGTTAAGACAATCCTGAATATTAAATTATGTTGACTTTTGTTGAATGTAACAAAATTACTTCCGAGTTCCGACGTATCAACTTAAAAGATAAAAAAATATTTTCGCTCTAAGGTAAAGTATAAACAAAATAAGTTTTGATAGTCAAATTAATCAAATAAATACAACAAAACATTTTGGAAAATAATAAAAGAATCTTCTTTCTTATCGCAACCCTAACGAAAAGGAACATCGATGTGATTAATTCAATTACTTTCTCCCTGTACATAGTACAATGTTCATATTCGCGATAAAATATAACATGGTGAGTTCTTAGAAAATGCTTACCCGGATCCAAATGATATCTTTCGTGAGGTGCGCCCGCACTCGCGCTGCGTTGTAGTCGCACTGCGCACAAGAGCTCGTTCAAACGACCCTAAATACAAAAAAAACCTTTATTTCTATATAACCATTAATTCTAAATTGTTCTTCTGAATGATTATATAAAACAGTATGTATCTAAGTAATTGTATGTATCTAAGTAATTCATAAAGACCACTTAAATACACTTTTACGACAGCAGTCGGACCCCTTTCGCGTAACACAAAATTTCAACACTGGTCTGCAAAAAAAATTTTTTTCGCGCTCCTTATTTTTGCACAAGATTATTATAGAAGTGATACTTCTGAACAGAAATTAAGTTTTAAAAAATTTGTATCACGTCCACATTTTTTGTGGTTTAATTTGAAAGAAACCCATTTTTTGTTCTATGAGTACATCGTTATTTTAATAATGAGGTTTAAATATTACAATTAATAATGTAAAGAAAACCATTAAAAACTAAAAGAAAATTTTATTACACATTATTTACATTGTTTTGAATTAGGAGTTTTCTTTTCTTTTAATATTTTATGAGGAGATTCGCAACGAATGGGTCAAATAAAATCAGCAAGCTTTGCTGCCAACTTATTATCTATATTTTACTATATGTATTTTCATTTAGCTTTTCCGTATCTCCTCTCAAACTTCTGGTGAAATCTTTCATAGTGGTCACCAGATACTCTTTTTACAGCTTTAGTCTGCTTAATTTAATAATTTCAGTCTTATAGAAGCTCATTTGCAGTCCTATAAAGACTCGCGCTTTCAATGTTGCGTCGTTGAAAAATCTATAACACGTGATTCTATTTTGCTTTATGGTTGAAATTATACACAAATTTTCATCAATGTATCAGTACTTACAATATTAAAATTTTACCAAAATATTAGGTTAAAATCATCAACCATCCACCTTAAAACTTTACTTTGAACTGAGCGCTGCGGAGTCATGATGAGAACTACGGAAGCCCATAAATTCCCTACAGATTAGTGTAAAAATAATGTCTTTAGTAGATATCGTTCTTGCTTTTTATAAATTCAAATCGTTTTTGTAATGAAAAATATAATATAGACCGAATAAAATAGCATTATTGCAAGAGAGACTACCAAACAATACAGAATTTTGAGGTATTTGAAAACGACAATAAAAAAAAATAAGACGTGATACAAAAAAATATAAAAGCAGATATCAAAAAATGAGCTATCTTTTTTTATAGGTTATCCATCTAAAATCTAAAAGATATATTATACCTTTAGCGCAATGAACCAATTTCAACAGAGAAGAAATATAGGCTATATATGGGCTGATCCATAAATGCAATGTGTTGAACTGTAAACAGGATATTTAATAAATAATTAATCGATGAAGATTGTAGAGTGATGGAAAAGTTCTTACAAGAATAAATTTTAAAATATTAAGAATGTGATATTAAAAATTAGCCATCGCCCTAAACTATCTCAACATTTATCAATATTTTCTCGCACCTTACCGCCCTATTCTACACCGCAAACGCATTTACAACCACAAGGGTGAGTTTGAGAAAGCTACAGCTCTAAGCTTTGTAGAGCTGTATAAATGCATCCCCCCAATTTGGCGTTCTTTTTTTTAAATTCTTTCTGTTGAGAAATGCATATCTGCGCTCTACCACAGTCACACGTGGGGTCATCAAATTGTAGAACTGATGAAATTCACACTTTTTCACGTTCAATGCCCATAACTCGGTAAAAGGGCACATAATGCAATCAAGTTTAACTCAAAAAATTCATTACTCGAATCATATAATAATTAGAATACCTTCCTTGTAATATTAATATTAAATCTTTACAAAAATATATAAATATATAGTGAAAAGATATGCATCAGAATACTAAAATAAACTGAACGTAATTACTCGATAAAAATTCACTAATAATTGAATCGTGAATGTTTCCATAGACATAATATACGATGTATGTGTTATAAAAAGATCAAGAAATTGATAACAATTGTTTATTCGTGACATTCACCTGAGATTCCAGTTACAACCGGTTCATTAGATAAGAATATTATATTAATACCACTACACGCGGCAAAGTAGTGGCTCTTATGTAATTAAATACCAATAAAGGAAACAAAATCACTAGAGGATTCCAATTTCCATTATTACGATAGCAATTATTACACAAATATATGTAAACACAACAAATTGACGACCGTTAAGCTTTGACTCAGTTTTGACTCAAACAAAAATATATAATAAAATAAGGGTGCTTTAAACTTTCGAGCAATTACTCATTATTACGCATGAGAGGTTATTCTGATAATGTAACAATTATGAGTAACTACACAAACTACACAAACTTGTAACAATTATGAGTCATATTATAATTGACCATTATACTTTAAAGTATCATAATGTATCTTAATTCGATAAACGAAGTACGATACTAAAATCAAAATTATCCAAGCTCACTATAGGTACGCGTATAGTTCATACTTTGTATATAATTTAATGAATTTTTTTGGGTAAATTGTTTATTTCCTAGTCAAAAATTGAATTTCTTCCCCTCATACATCCTGAACATACATTCCATATTTTCAAAAGCAGTTCCTTTATTTCTCGTTATTACTCAAGTAGAACTCAAATTAAATTTAGAAGATATTTAACTACCACTATAACCTTCCCTAAAAAATCAGATAATTTAGTATCTCATAAAACTCTTGGATCGGATTCATAGACTTCAGGCGCTACGCACAGCCCTACCACGTACCACATACAATGTCTAAGCACACGTCTGGAGATAGCGACTGATAAGCATCGCGATAGTGAACACGCGGGCTGCGAATGTAACCAAATATTTCAGCCAAGGTCGTGTAAAGTCGCCGATTTATTGCTGATATGTCTGCCAGACTATCTGGTGCAATCGTTTACTACGTCACCGACTATGTAATTCAGTGAATTAATTCAATAATCCGAAAATTTCCAGTTTCATACGATAAATCCGTATCTGTATCTGGTGCGTCCGACCCTAAATTAAAGGTGCATGATATATTGAACGGAAAATTATAATTTAATTCCGAAGACTTGCAAACAACCCCTCGTCCGCAATTGCGTTAAAAAAATGAACTATTTTTTATGCAACAAATGAAAATGAAAAGGTATACAAAATTTCAAACCGAGTATTTACAGAAAATGTGTATTAATTTAATCGTCTAATGACTAAACAATATTTTGGTAATCATTTTATTTGTGACGAAAATATAAATGTTGATGGATATGATGAATATGTATTGGTTTATACGTATTTGCAGATCACAATGATTTTTTTACACATGCTATCTATAGGCATGTCATATAATTCAAGTACGTGAACAAAAGAGTTTTAGTAAGTCTACCTACTCAAAGATAAAACACCGATTTAAGTTTTTTTTACATTCCCACATTGAATGTTAGACGAATGCGTGATAGAATGCAAAGGTCCGCGGCACTTCATCATAATATGATAAAAATATGAAAGCTAGATCTATCACCAAGTTTCTGGATTATATTTTTAGATTTACATCGTTAGATTAGACTAGTATTTTTAGTTATTACTAGAGAATTCATTTTTACTAATATTATAAATGCGAAAATGTTTTTAACAAAATTATTTTCAAGTTGTTTTATTTATTATTATTGTTAACCGACTTCAAAAAAAAGGAGGAGGTTATCAATTCGGCCGGTATGTTTTTTTTTATGTATGTACACCGATTACTCCGAGGTTTCTGAACCGATTTACGTGATTCTTTTTTTGTTCGATACGGGATGGTGTCGAATTGGTCCCATAAAAATTTTATTCGGATAGGCCCAGTAGTTTTTATTTTATGAGCATTTTTGTCTGTATTTGTAAATGTTGCAAGTGTAAGTTTGAAGTCGGTTGTTTTTAACGCAGTTATCACTAATTGTTAAAGTATAACAACTCCTATTTTAAGAGAAAATAAATTCATATTATCATAAATGGGTTCACTTCGACCAATACGCACAAATTTTTCTTTTATTAGATGTATATATGACATGACACTATACATTAATATACCGTTTACTCGATTTATTTTATATATGTATATACTAGCGGTCCGCCCCGGCTTCGCCCGTGGTACATGTTTACATTTTTTCTCCATAAGAACCATCCTCGTACTTCTAGGTATATTATAAAAAAAGAATTAACGAAATCGGTTCAGCCGTTCTCAAGTTATGCGCTTACCAACACATTTTGCGATACATAGTATAGATAAATAATAATATATAAAACTAGCGGTCCGCCCCGGCTTCGCCCGTGGTACATGTTTACGTATTCTCTACATAAGATCCATCCTCGTACTTCAAGAAATGTAATAAAAAAAGAATTAACGAAATCGGTTCAGTTGTTCTCGAGTTATGCGCTTACCAACACATTTTGCGATTCATTTTTATAGTATAGATGTACATACTTATTAAAGTGTCTTATAAATTCACTACAAATATTAAAATTGTGCCTTGGTTGTTATTCATATTAGATTGTGTCTATAGTTGATATCCGACCCTTGGGTCAAACAACTACCTTCACATATCTAGTCTCATTGGTTATGTAGTACACAATAGGTATATTAATTCTAATGCTTTCAATCTTTTTGTACTAATTAGGTTTCTAATATGTAAAATGTATTAGTATGCAATAAATTATTTGATTTGATTTGATTTGAATTGTAATTTTCACCTATAATTCCTCGACACATTTGCTTTATTTCTGCACAATTTTTTTAATTGTTTATTTTTTCTGCAAAATAGCCTGTTACCCCTGAATTACATCTAAATAATATAATATGTAGTACCGTCATATTGGCCAACATTGCCCGCTTTTTATGAACAATTTCAATTTCCGCAAAAAAATTCTATGGTAACGTTAGTATTTTCTGTTAGCATATGTTTTTCTTAGATCGTGTGCATATAATGCTGTAGAAAATTTCATTATTCTTCAACATTTTATTCATTTTTTGTCTGTTTTTGAGGGCGGGTAAAGTTATCTGAACTTGTTGCCAACATTGCCCAAGTCGATTTTTGACGTAAATATGACCTCTAGCCAGATTATATTAAAGTCCAATTCAAAAATGTTGGAAAAGATGTCGTTTACTTTAAAAATCAAAGCAGTATCATGAAAGGTTCCCGACTTTAGTGGCTTTTTTTTTTTTTTTTTTTTATTGACGATAGGGAAGAGCTTGACCACAATCTCGCCTGATGTTAAGCTGAGATGTGGTCTAAGATGGTACGCGCTTCCCTAGAAGGTACCTGTTCACTCTACGCTTGAAGACCCCCATATTGTACTCGTCGGGGAACACAGATTCAGGAAGCATGTTCCAGTCCCTTGCGGTTCGGATAAAGAATGTGGAATCGAACCGCTTAGTCCGGGTACATGGAACGTCCACCATATGGCGATGCCTAGAATCTGTGCGCCTCGACGATCGATGGAAGAACGGGGATGGCGGAACAAGATCGTGCAGTTCCGCAGCGCACTCACCAAAGTGTATCCGATAGAAGACCGATAAGCTAGCCACTCTACGGCGGTGACCGAGGCTCTGGAGTTTTCTGCCTACAAGATCATCGTCGTTAATGAGCCTCTTGGCACGCCTCTCTATCGCCTCAAGCGCCTCCAGCTGGTACTTGGCGGAACCATCCCAGAGGTGAGAGCAGTATTCCATACACGATCGGACTTGTGCCTGATAAAGATTGAGCAACTGTCCCGGGCTGAAATACTGTCTCACCTTCGCCAGAATTCCAAGCTTTTTTGAGGCAACTTGGGCTTTTGATTCTATGAAGGAGCCAAAGTTCAGAGTAGGCGTTAAGGTGATACCAAGAAGCTCGAGGTGGTTAGTTATCGGCACGGACACACCTTGGAAAGTCGGAGTCAGATGGAATGGACTCCGTTTAGCGGAGAATAGACACGCCTGGGTCTTAGACGCATTGAACTTGACCAGATTGGCATCGCCCCAATCGGAGACCGCCTGTAAGGACAAGTTCATGCGATCGACCATCGCCTCTCGTAGAGACTGAATTTGTGCCGTACTGGTTCGCGCATTGGATACATATCTCTCCACAACAGTGCTATCGTCTGCGTACCCATAGATACCGGGTTTCAGCAGATCGTTGATATGTAGCAGGAAGAGTGTTGCGGAGAGAACTGATCCCTGAGGGACCCCGGCATTAGTAGCCATTTGGTCGGACGAGCAGCCGTCGACGACTACCCGAAGCGACCGGTCTCTCAGGAAATCTGAGATCCAGGCACAGAGACCAGCAGGCAGACCGTAGGATGAAAGCTTGCCAATAAGACTATCATGCCAGACCCTATCAAAGGCCTTCGAGATATCAAGGGAGACAGCAAGTGCTTCACCATGATTCTCGATGGCCTCGCTCCAGATGTAGGTGGCGTACGCTAGAAGATCCCCAGTAGACCGGTTTCGGCGGAACCCATACTGTCGGTCACTGAGGAGGTCGTTCGCTTCTAGGTGTGCCAGGAGCCGGCTGTTCAGTACACGTTCCATAGTCTTACAGAGTATGGACGTGACTGAAATTGGCCTGTAGTTGGAAGGGTCGGCGCGACTGCCTTTTTTGGGCACAGGCTGCACGTTGGCAAGTTTCCATGATTTCGGTACTTTTCCAGTCGTCATCGAAAGGCGAAAGAGGCGTGTCAAAACAGGAGCAAGTTCAGGCGCACAGGTTTTTAGAACTATGGCTGGAATTCCATCAGGGCCACTGGCTTTATTCACATCAAGATTCCGCAGCGTTTTGAGAACCTCCGTCTGACGGATGCGAATTTCCGGCATATTCGCCTCGCATCCAGGTAGACTGGGAGGTTTTGCGCTGGCGGAATCTAGACGAGAATTTTCCGCAAAGAGAGTAGCAAATAGGTTCGCTTTCTCTACGGCGGTGTGAGCCAGTGTCCCGTCTGGTTTCAGCAGTGGAGGAAGTGAGGGGCGGCAGAAATTCGATTCAACCGACTTTGCCAGGGACCAAAACGCTTTACTACCGGAGGGGTAAGAAGCCAGTTTGCTCCCTATACGGCTAACGTGGTCGAATCGAGCTTTCCGTAGAGCCTTCTTGCAGGACTTGGCGGCCCGGTTAAAGGCTTTCTTCTTTTCTGATACGTCCTTCGCTTTGCGGTGTCGAGCGTCAACCCAAGCTAGGTATGCCTCATGCTTTAGCGCTTCAGCGCGTCTGCAATCGGCTCTGAACCAGGGCTGAGCTTTGCCGGACATGGCTACGTCCGAGAATGGAATAAAGTACTCCATTCCCTGTCGCAACACATCAGTCACAGCATCCGCGCAGGTCGAAGGGTCTTCAGAAGAAAAGCAGACAGGCCGCCAAGGATATGACGCAAAAAAAGAACGCATCTCATCCCAATCTGCTGACTTGTATTGCCACACGCGCCGAGAGCCCTTAGGACTGGGATCGGGCGGCGAGTAGACAGATACAGATTTCACCAGACAGTGATCGGAGCTGCCAAGCGGCGAGGAAATCGCTACCGAGTAACGGTCTGGATCTGTTGTCAGCAGAAGGTCCAAGCAATTGGCTGTATGGCTCTCAACATCAGGAACCCGCGTCGCTCCTTGAACCAGCTGGGTGAGATTCAATGCTATAGCGAGTTTACGCATCTCTCTCCCAGCGAGGTCAGTGCACTGGTATGGGTATAGCCACTCCTGGTGGTGGGCATTAAAATCCCCCAGTAACACAAGCTGAGCGGAAGGGTATTTGTGTTGAGCAGCGTCCGCCGCCTTACTTAGGTACTCTGTGAGCCTGATCGTCTCCTGGTCTCCGCTGTGCGCCCGGTAGACACATGCATAGAGAAGCTTCTCTGGGCCTGTGTCCACCAGCATCCATAGTACGGAAAAATGGGGGTCTTCAAGATACCGGAGACGCCGACAACAGATGTCGTCTCGGACGTACGCGCACACACCTGACCGAGCTTTAAAATTGTGCTCCAGGGTGTAGCCGGGATAAGAAAGGTACGCCAGATCAGACGGACATCTTATCTGCGTCTCCGTGAGGAACAAGATACAGGGTTTATGAGTCTCCAGGTGTAAGTGGACTGCAGCGAGATTTGAGTGGAGACCTCTGATGTTAGTGAGGTCCACTTTTAGCGAGAGGGAGTGCTGCCGCTGTGCAACCTTATTTCTGTATCTTGCTTTCATGATTTTGTTAGAGGAGAGTGAAGTAGGTGTGAAGACGGCAGTGAATCGAGGCGCGTAACATCAGGACCAGAGACACACACTTAGCAGCCGCATTATTGGGGACTAGTCTGGAGACTGCGGGGACGCCCGAGCCCCCCCAAGTTGTCCATAGGGCCCTCTCATCCGGTCGCCGACCGGCACTATGGCGCAACTTGGGATTTTTCGCTGGTTGGCGGGGCAGCCTTTCGCGAGTGGCTAGCAGGCTACTTGGGCCCCCTACTGACCAGCGGTCGGCCAGCGGTGCACCGTGCCTCGGATCCCGCTACCCTCCATGACTAGCCACCAGATGCAGAAACGTCAGTGTGCGTCAGATCGTCCCGATTGTCAAAGCGCAACTGATTCGACCCGTCTTCACTAAGGCTACATCAGCTTCATCGAGTCGGAACACGGACGCTTGGCGACTCGTCTTCAGCTGATGGGTGGTCATTCTAGCCACGACGATTGTCTCCCACCATGTCACCTGTTTAGCACCACCCAGGGGCCACGTGTAGGGTTTCAGAGTTCTGGGTATACTCCTACGGACGGAGGTGACTCGGCCCCCAAAAAAAGTAAGGCTGGGCAAAGTAACCCAGGTATTTTTTCTATTTTCATACAAATCGCATTTCGCTTTTCCAAAAGCTTAGGGTTGGTACATCTCAGTAAGATGAGCATGACTTCCGATTTCTTTTACTGCAAATATTTCGTAGTAGGATTATGTTGTAGGCAATAAAAAGATAAAAAAAGCAAAACAGAATATTGTTCAGTGAGTATTTAATAAAAATAAACATATTTTTACATTTCAGTTGTGCTTAAAATTCAGCAATTTAACTTTATTTACCATGGTTCTTTCCGGGAGACCAAATTAAGCTTATTTTTCCGAAATTAACCGAATAGAAGTAATATTATTAACTATCAAATTATGTGGTAATATGAAATGTGCCAACCCTAAGCATTTTTTGATGGTGGGCAATGTTGTCAAATATAGATCGCTACATTATTGGGTAATTTTGCCCACCATTGTAACTTTTGTTTAAAACATCCTTCAGTGGTAATAATAGCATTAAAACACTCTTCAAACATTATTTTATAACATGTTATGAGTAAAAATAACCTGTGTTTTAGCCATCATGCAAAAACTATCACTTGAATTTCACCATTTTTTGCCCGCAAAATCACACATGATATTCGACGAGTTACAACAAGTTGCTGATTTAAGTTAGTGACACACACAATAGGCAGTGTTGTCATACATATAACCTATTTTACACCAAATACTATTAATGTTGCCAAAGTATAAAGGTATTTTTGCAATTTAAATTTTTTCTTATGAATTGATTTTTGGGCAAAGATACCCCTGTGGGCAATGTTGGCCAATATGACGGTAATTAATAATATTAAATCTTTTTTATTTTTTACTTTTCCGTTTTTGAAGTCGGTTGTTTTTAACGTAATTATTATCTACTATATAAGTCGGGATTTCCTTCCGGACGCTATAACTCCAGAACGCAGCAACCGATTTCCACGGTTTTGCATTTGTTGGAAAGGTCTCGGGCTCCGTGAGGTTTATATAGCAAAGAAAAGATGTCTCTGGTTGCGAAACGGAGTTCGCCCGGTTTGCTAGTTATTTAATACTTTTTAGTGAATCAAAGTTACTTGCTACATTTCAATTAAGGGCCGATTTTTCAATCCTTGGTTAAAATTTATCCGTCCAATAAACTATTACACGAACATTTTAAAATGTCACCTGTAAACTGTCAAATACGGACAATTAGAAAACATTTTTGAAATGGTATTTTAATACGTTATTCGATGAATAAGTTTTAACCAAGGATTGAAAAATTAGCCCTTAGTCAGATCAGACAAAAATGCTCATAAAATAAAAACTACTGGGCCTACCCGAATATTTTTTTTATTCGACACTATTCAAATCAATATCGACACTAGTCAAACAAAAAAAGAATCACGTAAATCGGTTCAGAAATCTCGGAGTAATCGGTGTACATACATATAAAAAAACATACCAGCCGAATAACCTCCTCCTTTTTTTTGAAGTCGGTTAAAAACTAGTATATTTAAATTCCGTCTCTGTCAACAAAAATCCTAGAATAAAAGGTGACTCGAAAAGAGGACCAATGGAAAATTTACCAAAAAAAATGTATGATAAATATCTACAAATCATAATTACATTATAAAGAGGCGGAGCAGCTAACTGCGAGGCTAATTCTTGAAGTCTCGCCCGCGAAGCCTCCTCCTCCGGACTGAGAGCCGCACCAACACGACCCACCACTTCTTGGCGTGCAATAATCTGCAAATGAATAATATTTATTTTACTACGTTTTACCGCAAATTAAAAAGTGATAAATCTTTTTTTTTTTTATTCAGAATTCTTGTAAAAAGCTTTCTTTAATAATTTTATAACACCGTAAACCTAACCAATTAAAGTACATAAGACTGCAAAATTAGAAGAATATGATATTTCGTACATGTATTTGGATAGGTAAATTTTCAAAAATGTTTTTTTTTTTTTTTTAATAGTAACACTAGCAATAGGGCTGGCGACTCACTTGGTGGTAGGTGATAGACGCCGCCCATGACGATCACAGCGTTGGGAACACTGCGATCGTATTGCCGGCTTAAGAAGGATGTTGGGTTTTCAGGAAGGTGTAGGCTCTTTGTTTGAAGGTTCCCATGTCGTACTGGTTGGGGAACACGGAAGGTGGTAATTTGTTCCACAGGAGTGTGGCTCGGGGCAGGAAGTGCCGTCAGAAACGCACGGTTGAGGAGCGCCATGCATCCAGGTGGTGTGGATGATATTTTTGCTTGTGTCGGGCAGTGCGGTGGTGGAATTCTGCAGGTGGTATTAAGGCAAATAGTTCCTCAGAACACTCCCCGTTGTATATGCGATAAAATACGCATAGAGTCGCAACATCGCGCCTCAAAGCCAGAGGATCCAGCCGATCGGTGAGCTCAGGTAGGTCGACAATGCGGCAGGCACGACGCTGAAGGCGATCAAATGGAAGTAACTGATACTGGGGTGCTCCAGCCCATAGGTGAGAACAGTACTCCATGTGTGGCCGAACTTGAGCATTGTAGAGTAGTAGGCGATGAGCTGGCGTGAAGTACTGTCTCGCTCTTGCGAGCACCCCAAGTTTCTTAGAGGCTAATTTAGCCTTGTCTTCCAGATGACCGCGGAATTGTACGTCGCTCGCAATGTCGATACCGAGAATTCCGATGCATGGCATGGCTTTGAGAGGAGTATTCTGGAATGTAGGTGACACTGCAAAAGACCTATTTTTAGCTGAGAATGCGCAAAATTGCGTCTTTGAGGAGTTAAACTGAACAAGATTGTTTTGGCCCCATATTGAGACTTCTTTAAGAGATTTCTCAATTTTAGACACAAGTTGTCTTCGATGCTTATCCACTTGGTCCTGAGAGAGATTTGCAAGACCGGTATATGCGGCGTCGCCCGTGCTATCGTCGGCATAACAGTGTATGTCACGTACTTGCAACATATCATTAATATGCAAAAGGAATAGCGTCGGCGACAGCACGCACCCCTGTGGAACACCAGCATTCACAGGCAAGGATTCTGAGCATGTTCCGTCGACAACGACCTTAATGCTTCGTGCCTTGAGAAAGCTGGCTATCCAGTTGCATAATCTCTCAGGTAGTCCGTATGAAGGCAGCTTGGAAAGGAGCCCTTTATGCCACACCCGATCGAATGCCTTGGCCACATCTAGACTAACTGCCATGGCTTCCCCCTTACTCTCAATTGCAGATGCCCATCGATGGGTCAGATAAACTAAAAGATCACCAGCCGAGCGATTTCGACGGAAACCATACTGGTGGTCGCTTAACAGCTGGTGACCTTCTAGATACTGTAACACCTGGGAATTTATGATGGATTCCATCACTTTTGAGAATAAGGAGGTAACCGCAATCGGCCTGTAGTTTTTCGGGTCGGAGCGGGTGCCTTTCTTCGGTACAGGGTGAATCAGGGCGGACTTCCAAGTGCTTGGGACTATGCTAGAAGTGTAAGAGCATCGAAACAGACGCGTAAGAATTGGAGCTAATTCAGGAGCACAAGATTTGAGAACTATTGCAGGAATTCCGTCTGGCCCATTCAACTTATGTATATCGAGTGAAAGAAGAGCTCTACGTACGGCGTGTTGTGTGAATTTTACGTCAGCCATTTTGCTGTTGCAGCATGGGATGGAGGGTGGAACTCTTCCTTCATCATTCAGGGTCGAATTCGATGCAAAGAGTGTGGCCAATGTATCGGCTTTCTCGTTTGCAGTGTGGGCCAGTGTCGTCATCCTTACGTAGAGGAGGAAAGGATGACTTGCAAAAGTTCCCCTGAACGGCTTTGGCAAGTGACCAAAATGCACGTATGCCAGAGGAGTCTCTCGCCGATTCTTCGGACGAACTCTGCTTTGGCTTTTTGGATGTTCTTCTTGTACTGTCGTGAGGCAGCATTAAACCTTTTTTTTTAGATCCTTAGCATATTGTCCTTTCTTGCTATGGCTTCTACCCAGGCCGTTTAAAGCGGGATGCCTTTTTGCAGGATTGTCCCAGCCAGGGTTGGGACTTGCCGCCGACGGGTACCACAGAGTAAGGAATAAAGAGTTCCATACCCTGCGTGACCACATCGGCGACTAAGTCAGCGCAAGAATCAGCGTCCTCGGATGCAAAGCAAATCTGACTCCATGGGTAGGACGCAAAGAAGGTCCGCATCCCGTCCCAATCCGCCGATCTATAATGCCAGACATGACGGTAGCTTGCAGGTCTAGGTCGGAATTTTCGTGCGACAGGCACAGTACTCCGCACCAGGCAGTGATCGGAAGACCCCAGTGACGCTATAACTGCAACATGGTAGTCATCAGGATGAGATGTTAGTATGATCTAAAAGGGATGGTATTTGGTCCTCCACGTCAGGAATCCTAGTGGGTGTGGAGACGAGCTGAGATAGGCCGTATGACAGTTTAGAAATAAGTTGCAAATAAGTTTCATTCCTTCAATACCTGTACAGTGTACACACATAATGTAATGCTACATGCCTAAGCAAAAGTAGCCCCGTGGCCACTTACACGATTTTAAACTTTGCCGCTCAGCGTGTCCGACGCCTTGCGCAAGTAGCTCGCTTGCAGCTGCGACTGGGACGTGTCCGCCACTGCTAACACCCACACATACCTGCAGCAGCGTGTGCCGGAGCGAGTGCAGTCTAGCGGCTAGCTGCGCGAGCGTGGCGGCGGACGCGGCGCGGCGCGTGCGCAGCTCGCTCAGCGTGTCCGACGCCTTGCGCAAGTAGCTTGCTTGCAGCTGCGACTCCGACGTTTGGCATTGCGCGCGGAACTTTATCTGGAATTTAAAATACGTTAAAATACTATTGTATAAAATTTGAAATATTATGTACTTAAAATGAGTACAAATTGCTTGAACACGCAATTTGAATTTACAAGTCAATATTTATTTTAATTAGTTTTACCTCGGAAAATCCAACGATAGGCACGGGAATGTAATTTTGTGGATCGGGATTATCAGCTTGGGCTTGTTTCCAGAGCCTCATATCCATTCCTGAAAACGAATATAAATTGAATTTACTAATAACAACAAAATATTTACTAATAAGGTGTCTATATTTTTAAACTTCTTAGATATGAATCGCGACTTGAAACCTCAAGTCACTCAATCAAGTCAATCACAACACTTGGATTAATATTATATGTACTTCATTTTTCAAGATTTTTCTTTTTTTAAAGTAGGAAGTCAAATAAAAAAAATATAATAAGCAAATAAGATAGTGTACCTGGCGGAGGCGTCTGCAAGTACTGATCCAACATCTGTGGCGTGGGCCGAGTGACGGGCGTGACCGCAGCGCAGCCCGCACCCGTGAGCGCATTACGCGCAGCACCCGCATTCAAAAAAGCGCTCAGTTCGGATGCGCTAATGTGGGACCCGCCCGCGCCCTTGTCCACTACGTACACCACCACCTAGAAATGGGATGGTGATCCTTACTCATATTATAAATACATATATAGAGTGTTTGTCTGTCTTTCACTTCACAGTGGAGCAATTTTATGTTATTTTTGTGACTGGAGATAGGTTCGCGAGTGATATAGGTTTCTTTTACCGCGAAGAAACATTCCTATGGGGGAAATATGTTTCCAACAACAAAGACTTAATATGTACACAAAATCCATACTAATATTATAAATTCGAAAGTATCTCTGTCTGTCTGTCTGTTACTCAATCACGCCTAAACTACTGGAACCAATTTGCATGAAATTTGGTATGGAGATATTTTGATACCTGAGAAAGGACATAGGCTACCTTTTATTGCGAAATATGTACCACGGGCGAAGCCGGGGCGGACCACTACTTTTCAATAAAATAAAAATTATAAAATAATCCAAAAAACTAAAAAAAAATAAAAGCTTTATTTTTGACTACTGATTTTATATTGCAAATGCTGCAACTATTTCTGATTATCTTTTTTGTCAATTTTCGCAACCGCACATACCTGGCATTTTTTATCTGAAACAGCTTTTACAGATTCAATGTTCACAGCTAAATTAGGTTTGTTCCCCAGGAGGCCAGATAGAGAAGTTATAAAACCTTGTTGATTATTTCTGAAAAAAGGAAATACAATAATTACTTATTCTCATAACACGGATTAACCTTTTATAAAGCGATCGTAGTTAATTAAAGAAATCGTATAAACATTTTAGACCGTTATACAATATTCAATACATACTTGATTTCCTGTTCAGGCTTTGAAAATATCATAGCAACATGTCCATCCTTATCTTCCTTCCCACCAAGTCTAGAATACCCCACAGCCTTAAATCGGCACAATGGGTTTTGTTCATTTAATTCTAATGGTGGTGCATTGCGGCTGTAGTAAGCTTGGCCTAAATAAAAAAATATGAAGCCTTTAATTGAAATTATGTCTGAAAAATTTTCTACCACAAACAATTAACTATCAACATACATTAAAACAAAAAATTATGAACTTCTGTTTGATAAAATATTTAAAATAAATAAATAATGTTCTAAATACCAAGATAAATAGAAAGATAAATATACAAAATAATTAGGAAATTAGTCTCACCAGTTCCCCATTGTGCTTGCAAAAGATTCCACTTTGCCAACACTTGGTCTCTCTCATCTCCAAAAACATTGCAATTGAATACTGCTGCAACAAGAGCTTCATGTGCGTTTGTTGGTCCTTGAGGTTGTTGCTGCTGTTGCTGTTGCTGAGAATCAATATAGTTTTAAAAAGCATGATGAACAAAATTGAACAAAAAATTTTTCAATCTATTAAATATCTTTTTTTTTGTTATATGTTCATACCTGTAATTTTAAAACATGGAGACAGAGGATGAGGTGTGAAAGAGGATTAATAACTCAGGCCCCGGAATCACAGACACAATAGAAAATCTATTGTGTTGTGGACCGATCGGACCGCTTGGGGCTCAATGGGTTAAATAAAATAATAAAAAATCATTTTAAGAATCAGTAAGTTCTGAAGTAATTAAATAAATTCAAACCTGTTGCTGCTGTTGCTGACCAAACGCTGGTGTTGTCCCAAGACCAGTTCCAAACCCACCAAAACCTGTTGTAGCAGGTTTACCGAATGTAGAACCAAATGATGATCCAGTACCAAATGTAGATGTTCCAAATGTATTTGTTCCAAATGTTGGTGCTGTACTGCCAAATGTTGATGTATTAGTGCCAAAGCCGGAAGTGGTACCAAATGAACCTGTACCAAATGTGCCTGTTCCAAACCCTGTAAAGTTATAACTTATATATAGAACCATTTATTATCATCTCTCCATAATTCATATTCTATTTCTGTTAGTTTATTTCAAGCAAAAAATAAAATAATTGTGTGGCAATATGAAATAAGTAATATAAAACACAAAATTTATCTTTCTTCTAACCATTCAATTAGAATGAAATTACCTGTAGTTGGTTTAGCTGCAGTTGAGCCAAAACCTGTTCCACCAAACAATGATGGTGCTGTAGATGCAGGAGTAGTGCCAATGCCACCAAATGGGGTTGCTGGAAAAACCACTTGAATTGAGCATTTATGATTTATTTCATTTAATATTATGTACATGTATCATCCTTAATATTGTTATAGTGAAAAATACACAGTATAATTAATATCCAAAAATTTAATAATGTATTCTGTATAATTTATATAGTAAAAAATGCAGTGAAGCAGTTTTGCACAATATACAGCGTGAAGCATTAGAACTCTATTCTTTATGATTCTCTAATTCTCTCGAAAAATTGAATTTGCCTCAGTTTCTGCATTTCCTTTTGTCTACTTACAATACATAAGCAAACATCAGAGCATACAGTGATAATTATTGAAATTTATCATTTAATAAAAGTACAGCTATATGTCATCTCGCTAATATAAGTATATCCAACTGAAGACTACGGTTTGAATATTCATTGAAACATATTTATCTATTTTATTTTCTAAAATTATTAAACTATACGCATATAACTTACCAGTATTAGTAGTGCCAAAGCTACCAAATCCTGATGATGTTGTGCTTGTTCCAAAACCACCAAATCCTGCAGTGCTTGTTGTAGCAGTATTTGTACTTCCAAATGAAAATGACGCTGCAAGGAAATATAATAAATATATAGCATAAATATGAAGAAATTGAATTGTATTGCGGATACCAATAACATCAGTGGGTATGAATACGATTAAATTATATTGGTCTGCTTGTTAAATTACAGTTAGAGAAAAAATACAAAGAATAAAAAGGGTTTATTTTAGGCTATTATTGCCAATAAAACCATAAAAAATAGTGTTATACTGACTAAAAATAAATTTCTAAATTTCGACTAAGTCCAGATGCCTTTGTAAATGAGTATATTATAACTCGATTATCTCGAAAACTATCAACTTTAGAGAAAAAATACAAAGAATAAAAAGGGTTTATTTTAGGCTATATTTGCAAAAAAAATTAACTTTTACATAGCCCTGTACACCCGGTACACCCTGACCCATTTTCTGCACTTACGTTTAGCTGCTGATCCAAACGGCGCGGCTTGTGAAGTTGTAGCAGACCCAAACGAAAAAGACATTTTTATAATGTGAGCTTAAATGTGAGTCTGTTCCAATATTAGTTAGAGGTTCGCCAATTATTATTCAACAAACGCTGGATTAAAAACTTTCTTGACAATACAGGTTTTCTTTTAATCACGAACAGTTTATTACATTTTACTATTTCTTATTTGCGGTTATTTATTGTTTTATTGTATAGACTGAAACACAACAAATACATAACCACAAATTCAAAATTGACCACAAATTTTAAATTATCAATTGACAGATAACAGCTTTACTTTCAAGTAGTGTCATTGGTGGTGTCAGTGTGTCATTGCTTCAAGCAAAGAGAATACAAATAGGTACCTACGGATTCCTAGTCCTCAGAGCAATTATTGCTCTGAGCTTTAGTCTTTGGTACATTGCCAAATAGAACAATTAACTACATAATAAGTAGTAATGAAAACTCCTCTAATTAACGAACAAAAGTTTAATTACATATTATACGCAAAATATAAATTTTTTATAATTTAATTTTAGAAATAGCAATTTTAAAGACTAGACTTTATCATCTGTGTACCTCATACGGCATACCTGTCATTCGCAATTGCACATTCAACATTGTGATTTTAGGTTTTTGTCACTTGTGATTTTTCTAAAAACGCTTATTCGAGATATCAAAAAACCCAGTAATTAATCCGTAAAGTTTTTAATTCTGCCAAGTAAAATGTCGGATTGGGATACAGTAACAATTCTTCGTAAAAAGCCACCGAAGGCATCTGCTCTAAAGACTGAACAAGCTGTAAATGCAGCACGCCGTCAAGGAATTCCTGTAGACACTCAACAAAAATATGGTGCAGGAACTAATAAACAACATGGTACTACAAAGAATACAGCAAAACTAGACAGAGAAACTGAAGAATTGCGTCATGATACAATTCCGCTGGATCTTGGCAAATTGATAATGCAAGGACGACAAGCAAAAGGTATGAGTCAAAAAGATTTAGCCACAAAAATTTGTGAGAAACCACAAATTGTCAATGACTACGAAGCAGGTCGCGGGATTCCAAACAATATTGTACTCGGTAAAATTGAACGAGCGATTGGAATAAAACTTCGCGGAAAAGAAAGAGGCCAACCGCTACAGCCTCCTGGAGTAAAAAAATAGCGGGATCTCTGGGAGAGAAGACCATTACTCCGAATACTTAATTGCATAATTTTCTCATTTGTGCTGTTGAATGTTATAAAATATGTATAGTTCATAAAGTTGTAAAAAAATGTAAGCATTTATTATTTTGATTCTGGAATATTCTTTAAACTTCATGTGTTACCATCGTGAATATGTTTTGGAAATATAGTGAGTGATTGCAAAATGTTAATTTATTATGCAATAATAAAACTCTTTATTCTCCTGCAGTTTTTACATAATTTCCTGTTCATGTTAAGGATATTACTATTTTTAAATGTATAAAATTTCACAATCAAGCGTAAACAACACTTATTTATGTCAACATGTCAATTTCGAAATCATAATACAGACTACAGATTATACCTTTCCTTTGTCCTTTACAGTACATAAATGTATGGAATAGAGTGGAATATTGAACAATATTAGTATAGGTCACAGGTATAGGTCTACCAGAAGACTGTAAATATTAAAGTAAATATGTTTAACTTTGCTAACAAATTTCTAATATCCAGTAAGCAATAGATAAAATTAAGATTTGATTCTTGAAAAATGTGTGATGTAATTTGCTTTTTTACGGTACCATTTTGAGTATTAAAATTTTAGGCAGGGGCTTACAATAATTATTAATGGATATATGTATGCTATTATAAGTTACAGTTTATTTCGTAATACCTTTACATTGGTTAATATTGCGAACTTATTAAGCCATTGCCAAAATATGAGAATAATGCCATATTGAATAATGTGGTCCAGCTGACGTTGTCACGTGTCACGAAGCGTGGCCTGAGGCCTCTCACAGGCTCAGAGCAATAAATCACAGGCCATTAGCGGCCTTTACACGCAAATTCTATCGCGCGTTCTGTGGATCGTACAGGATTACGCGCGGGAAAGCCTGCACGCTCAATCGCTCGCGATTACCTTTGTATGTTTTAACTGCGACACTTGTTCTTTCGCGCGCGATTATTCGTGTTTGCTTTCCTTAGCGGAATGAGCGGCCGCGGCCGTGTAAAGACTAATCGCCCGTGCCGTGATAGACCGCGTGAAAGAGGCGCGTGTTGGAGTGTGTGCAATGCACACGGTTTTATCGACAACCGCGCGTGATTGAAGTGAAAAATGGAGACAAGATATCGGGTGGCGCAAGTTATCATGTTTGCTGGTTTAATTGAACTCAAAAAGACAAAGAAACGTTCAGTGTGGGTTAAAAAATATAGATTTTTATATGCTCGATCTTTTAAATTCTTGTTTTTGTACTCCTCCGATTTAATTTTCCAGAGACATGGGAAAGATCTGTATAAAGCAATAAGTTCCAATACTAATTCCTTGCTCCACGTGCGTTTGTCCGCCATCTTATTCGCGCGCGAAAGAATTTGTGTGTAAAGGCAACCACAGTACAATCGTGAGTGCGATTGCGCGCGCGACTTATGAGCGCGGCATGTGGTCTTTCCTTCCGCGCCCTACACCCTTTATACCTGTGCTTTATATATTCTAGGAGGTAGCAACGTTGACAAGTGAGCATTTTAGTATAGTTGGTTCTTTGATATGCTGTTCCTCTTGCTATTTCGGTTACAGTCCGGGCTGTCTGGCTGGCCGCAGTGGTTGCGTTTATTAGTGCGCATCTTATCTGCACAGGAAAATATCCTTAATTTAAAGTCATTTTTTAACGCGTAATTTTTAATCTTTTGCCTTTAGATAGATCCATTAGACATACATTTTTTATTGCAAGACGTGTTTTTCGTTGTTAAATAGGTGCCAGACGCAATTTTTATTTCAAAATAATTAAAATATCATCGAAATAAGTGAAATTCCATCAACATGAGTCCCAGTGAAAGATAAGAAATCACTGTGTTACTTATACTATATATAATATTCATTTTACTATTTACAGTTTTTTTGCAACAATCTACCATATCGCCTCCTTTTTCCCAACGAACCTCAAATAGGACGTTAATGTAAACTTGATAAAAACCAAATATCATCAAGAAATTAAAGACTTTTTAACGGATTTTAAACGCGATTTATTCATTGTATTATTTTCCCAAGTCTTTAATTTCAAAATGTATAATACTCGCGTAAAATCAAACACTAGAAAATACAAATATCATCAAATTCATATTTATACCCAAAAGTGTAATAAATATGAAACCATCTATTAAAAATATTAGTTTACTAATTATTCAGTATAAGTATTAAAAAAGGATAATATAATATAAATAATAAAGTTATTACTTACCTTTTAAGCGGACTCATGTTGATGTAATTTCACTTATTTCGATGACATTTTAGTTATTTTGAAATAAAAATTGCGTATGGCACCTATTTTACAACGAAAAAAACGTCTTGCAATAAAAAAATTATGTCTGATGGATCTATCTTAAGGCAAAAGATTAAAAATTACGCGTTAAAAAATGACTTTAAATTAGGGATATTTTCCTGTGCAGATAAGATGCGCACGAATAAACGCAACCACTGCGGCCAGCCAGACAGCCCGGACTCTTACCGAAATAGCAAGAGAAACAGTATATCAAAAACCCAACTATACTAAAATGACTTTTTTTTAAACGTTGCTAGCTCCCGTACTAATACGCACGTTCTTTCACGCACGATTGCTGTTTCATGCGCGATAGAGCTTTTGCGTGTAAAGGCCGCTATTGGGGCCATAATTATGTGTTCTGTCGGCTTTATGTCAAAGTCAAAGTTCTAATTTCAAAATTCAACAATACGTTTGTGACTGTCACAATGACAGTGATTGTGACAGACTGACAGAGCAGCAATAACGTAATTTACATCGAGCATTTTTTATTTTATACATTTTCAGCCTTTATATACTTTGAAAAGTAATAAAAAAAATTGAACTCGAATATATTTACATAAAATAATTGCTACTGGTACTCATTAGCAAACATGATAGTGCAGTAATTTTTCCAAATTTCACTTAGGTAGCCAGGCAAACAATGTATCCATCCATCAAGCCATTAGCCATACTGTGTTTGATTTATTTATAGATAGTTTAAGTGAGTATAAAATAATAATACAATGAATGAGAATGAAAAATTTTCTGAAACGGAAGAAGAAATTTATGTTTATGTTGAATTTGATGAAAGTGTCAGTATTGAAAAGTATGGGAACTTGCATGTCTTAGGAATTGATACTAAAAATCCAATTATACAATTGGATGAAACCTTTTGCTCTGGTAAGGTTCTAATGTCTTTCTACCACTTACATAGTACACTACATTTACTTAGTATGTTATTACTTATTACACTATTCATTAAAAATCTAAAATTAAATTTAAAGGTAACTTTGAGACTCCCCTAGGCACATACATGTTTTTCGAAGATGATCCATCAGCACATACAGATGACCCTCTATTTGATAAGTTACCAGAAAAAAATTTGAAATATTTTTTAAAGACTCGAAAATTTATTAAAGCTGAACATGTATATGTCAAACAAAAGGATGGTATAGGTAAGTAAATGTTCCCTATAACATCTACTCTAATATTAAAACGAGGAAAACTTTGTTTGTTTGTTTGAATAGGCTCATAAACTACTCGACCAATTTTAAAAACCTTTTTTTAACCTGTTTCACCATTTGAAAGCTACATTATCCACGAGTAATAGAAGCTATATATTATCACGCTAAGACCAACAGGAGCGGAGCCACGCAGGTGAATTCGCGCGGCACAGCAAAATATACTTATTGTGTTACACAATAAGTATGATATATTTTTAATAAATTTTTCTAATTACAATCCACTCAAGTTTATTGAATTTTTAATAAAGTATCTATTTTTCTATATAATATAATTGAATATTTATATTTCTCTATATAATAAGATTTGTTAATTACCTACATTACTTTTAAAAGAATAATGTTGTTAGTTACTTAAGTTATACATAATATACCTATCATATTTTTTTATCTTTCACAGAGAAAGAATTTCAAGAAAGGCATACGGAACCAGAAATTAAACCAGTTACATTCACATCCATCACAGAAGCTATTGAAAAATTTAAAAAGGAGTGGATAAAATCCGAAACATCTACTCTGGATCCCAAATGATAATTAATACATCATTATTTTATTTATATTATATTAAACACAGAATGTGTATATAATACATGTACATATTGTATATAATACACATTCTGTGCATACTACTTAATATAATAAATCATATTTTAATTAAGCACTACTAAAATCCAAATCTTTATTATAGTTACAATTTTTAAGAACCACATATACCTATGTATGTCATAATTTTGTAAATAGTGTAAATACATTTTTTACATCATACCTATTATATATATTTTTTTAATCTTATAATTTTTTATTTGTTCTGATCAACAAAAATGATGATTTATGTAGTATGATGTAGATGAGTATGATGTATGTGTGGATGTATGTTTAAAAATAATGGTAATGTATGGTGTATCATATTTTACAAAAGTAGATTACTATAATAATTTAGAACGGTGACACCAGTGAAACTTTTGTCCTTTTAATGTACTGCGCTCTCTCGACTCTCACGCATTTATTCTATCTCGCTCGTTCTTAGATATGTCAGGCAATTTCCCGACTTTCGTATTGTTTTTTTTGGAGCCTGTACAAACTACAACGTATTTAGGTAACTATAAACGTGACTATAACTTATGAAACGACTTTCATTACCTATAGTTTAAATTATTAGTACATAGGTTACAGCCTCTCTTATACCTGGGCAACACGCGAGTGACACTGCAGGTTCGATAGGATGCTAGCTAACCTTACTTTTGCTTTCTTTTATACTTTGAACCTTTTTGAACTATGAAGTCATCAAAATGGACTACATACTACTTTGAAGTCCTTTTTATCCTAATCTGCGATCCTAGGCCTAGGTAGTAGGTACATATCTTCATTCTAAATTTCAAATGTATGTATTATTTTTTTAGTATTTTCCCTACCAATGGATGAGGATGCGATAGCCATTACAATATTCGACTTCGACTTATCTGTAATTAAAACTGCTATACATAATTTAATTAAAATTATTCGGTATAATTATTATTCGTTCTTAAATTTAATGTTTTTTTGATGAATGTTGTTTAAATTAAAATAATCTGTGTGTAGTTGAGTTTCAAAATCCGAAAATCCTAATAATTTATTTAATCTGTCAAATGTCATATAATCTGTATAGAGGCGCCATTTTACTTGTATCGCCATTTCATTTACGCAGTGAGATGGAGAATTGGGAGATTGCAAAGAGAGATAGAAATAATACATTGAATTCTTGATTTTATTATTTATATTTTATGAAAATTTAGTTATATCTTTAATAAGGTAAGAGTATTTTAGGCCACTTTATTGTTAAAAGTAGTATTTTCTCGTAGTTTCATAATACAATTGGTCTTGTCGGTTTAAACAACTGGTGATAACTATACAATGGCGTCCACGGTTTACTTGAAGCGCGTCTATAGATATTCCGTCATCCTTTTCTTTCATTATATCGGCACTATTTACGGAGACACTGCTTTCATCGAACGAATCTTTTTACGAGTAGAGTAGAACGATAAGAGGTATTTCCCGTTACCTTCGCACGATATGTTTTGAAGTTTCTCTTTCGCGTAAAGATTTAGCCGCGCTTTTAAATACCTATAAAATGTTTGTATGCAATTTCAGAATACAACATCCAGTTAACCATATTTTTCCCTAGGAGTTGGAATGGAATAAGAAGACAATGTTTACAACTAATACTGTCCAAGCCGGGACAGTGCCTACTTTACAATATCAGGAACACACTCAAAAGTCGCAAGGGAAAAATATGGATAATGTTCAGCAAAAAACTGCTCAACAGACACAACAAACTCAGCAGGTTAATTATTTTGAATATGGAACTGTGAAATGATTTAAAATAATGTAGATAACAAACGGTATACTGTAATATTATCTAGATCAGAGAACTTGTAAAAAAAAGTTTTATCATCAGTTTATAATTTGTTTAATTAATTTATATTTTCACATAATAGCACTGCTATCAACCATTGCAACTGCAACTTGCTGAAGTCAATAAATGCTAGACTTTCACTTAACAGTGGACAATAATATAACTTAATATTTCTAGGAGTTTCCTACATTTTGTTATACTACAAATGTTAACATGATTGGGAAAATAAATGCTGGGACTGCAACAGGAGCAGGCGGTGTGACAGGGGGAGTTAATATTGCCCAGTTAACTACCAATGATGAGAAAACTTGCTACATAGCGCAGCCTTTCTCATACAACTATGCTTTGGTCAACCAAATGCAAATAGCCCCTAATGGAATACAAAATACCATATCCAATATTAGTTTTAAATGTGATGTATGTGGACTGATGTTTGGGCATTTAACACTGTTAAATGCCCATAAAAGAATACACGCCCAAGATACAGGTAAATAGTTTCAAACCATCATAAATGTATTAATAATTATAGTTGTAGTATTCAATTTAATGTTTATGGTAAGAGTATGTATTCTGCTAGTAATTAACTTTGTAGATTAATAAAGGAAACGTTTTATGTATCTATCAATGCTTCATCTTTAGAGGAAAATTTTGAAATATTCTGGTCTGATTCCCTAATGGTCTGTTACCTTGTTGTGTGTGATTACATGTATTATAAATATAATATGTATTAAGTTCTGTTTAAATTGTAGATAACAACATCACTGTAGTAGCAACCGGAGTTAGTACATCCAATGAGGTGGCGATGCCTCCGCACATACAAATACTCTCATCGGACCCCAGTGAACAACAACAGCATCATGTGCAACTACAGGATAGTGAGTAATAACAATTATAATATTATTTCATTAATATTTAAACTGAAACAAACATATAATCATAAGAATTTTTATTTCATAAGTTAAAAATTACAGTATAATTGATATTTTCCTCATTTTCAGCAAAACCTATTTTACTAGATAAGGTTCAGAAATGCATAACATGTGGGAATGTCATTCCAAATAACCCAAAAAGAAAAGGACCTAAACTTATAAGATGCGAAAACTGTATAGCGCAGGGTCCAGTGGAACATAGAAATAATCAAAGTAAGTACTAAATGTTTTCTTGTATAACTATCTATTGTATTATATTTGAATTCGAACTATTATTACCAAAAAAAAAATGAATTCTATTTTTTAAATAGTTGCAATGATGCAATTAACTAACATAAACTTCAGTCACTCTTAACATTAATGTGTTTTTCTCTATGTAACTGAACTGAAATAGCTTAAATAATTCTAAAGTACATATTCAAGTAACCAAAAACCTGATAAAAAATATAGTTATCATAAATTCATGTATGTTTTCCACTTTCATTGACATTACTTATTCCGTTAACATGTTTGAAAATAACAAACTAACATCACATTCAGCCACTACACATGAATTTAACATTTGTGATTTGTGATTAACCATCTAACACTGAATTTGTGCTTCATTAGTGAATACAACACAAATATTTGTGGCCGCAGAAGACAATACCAAGTTTGAAGTTAGCGGAGTGAGCGGGGTCCAAGCAAGTGTTGATCCATTGTCGACAACACAGAACAATCAGCAACAGAAACCATGTGAGTTTTTTTAGTTATATTTTTCCTTCTTTATTTCCTAATAATTTAATAATTTATATACTATTATATGAATTATATTATTAAATGAATTTTTAATTTTTTTTTAATCATCGTTTGTTATATATTCAAGTTGTGTTATCATTAATAATTCTACTATTTTTTATTTTCAGTGCCCGGCCATCATCCTGTGAAAAAAAGAAACTTAGCATCAGTGACAAAATGCCAAAACTGCAATGGGTCCGGTATTATATTTGTGGGTGGCAATAAAAATAAAAGTAACCAACAAAACTCAGACAAATCATATCATTGTAATATTTGTGGAGGTTCCTTTTCAAGATATTCCTCGCTATGGTCACATAAAAAGTTACATTCTGGCGAGAAAAACTTTAAATGTGGTATATGTGGAATTGCATTCGCAAAGGCTGTTTATCTTAAAAATCATTCTAGAATACACACTGGAGAAAAACCATACAGGTAATTTTTTATTTTATGAACGAAAAACAATACTCTTTGTTGTCCATTGGTTATTCAAAAAAATTTTTTTTCCATAAGTATAATATCTGTAATTCCAAATGTCTTCATGATTAATCAATACTATTACCCTTATTTGGTTTTTAATCTGTATTTGTTTTTAGATGTAATACTTGTGGTATGCAGTTCTCCCAGTCACCTCATTTGAAAAATCACGAAAGGACACACTCTGGAGAAAAGCCTTATGTTTGTGAGGTAAATATTAAAATTGAACTACCCACTTATTAGAAAAATATTAAACAAAATATCTGTTTTTAACTGGTGTTTTTTGCATCACATGTTTACATTGTTTGCATTATGAATTCTTCTCTCTACGGTCAAATTTTATTGGATTTATCTAATAATAGATATATTTATTTTGTGTAATCTGCTTTGTGTTTAGGTTTGTGACAAAGGCTTCGCGAGACATGCGACTTTATGGAACCACCGGCGTATTCACACCGGCGAGAAACCTTACAAGTATGATGTTTCTTCATAATTTTCTTTGAATGTAGATTCATAAAACTTAAAACAATTTGATGATGCTACTAGATGAATTAGTATTCCACAAAACATAATTTTGGAGTGGACTATTGATTAATTATGTGTTCGACGATCAAATCTATGACATCATTTTAACCTTATTTATTTAATTAATTACTTATTAAGTGATTATCAAATTTAAGTATTCATAGTGTCCATATCCATTATAAAGGACCTTTTTACATATTAACAGAAAAAAATGTTTTAAGAATAGGAATAACAATAATATAATGTATTGAAATAATAAGATGTATGTATTGAAACATTATATTGTTAGGTTATTCAAAATTTAAAAAATGTACTCATGTCAATATCGTTATTCATTGCACAGGTGTGAAACATGTGGATCGGCCTTCAGTCAAGCGGCTCATCTCAAGAACCATGCTAAAGTGCATTCAGGGGAGAAACCGTTCAAATGCGATATCTGCACCGCGGCGTTCGCAGACAGATTTGCGCTCAAACGACATAGAGGAATTCATGACAAATATGGTAACTTTATATTACTAACAACTTAATAAATACTTATGAAAATTCACCGGACATATGATTGTTATTTTCCCAACTGATTTAATGCAGTTTATTTTGTTTGGTAACATAAGATATAAGTTTTACGTTACATTTAAAATCAATTTATCTAATATTTTAATGTGTCTGAATGTACATATTTATTTATTGCCAATCATCATTACATAAGTAATATACATGCCTAAGGGAGGTCCAGGTCATATGTCAGTTTTATATCTATTTATAGTCAATTATATTAAATAATAAATAAACAATAACTCAAATTACTAATTAATGTTTTCCATTATCAAAGGTCAAACTGCACCATTGCCAGCAAAAATACAACAGAATCAACATGAGCAACAGCAGCAACAGAACTCGCAACAGACCAGTGGTACGAGCCAGCAACAAACCAACACGCAACCAGCAGTGGAAGTGGAACATTGTCCAGAGCAGGCGCTATGAGTTGCGGAGTATTCCTTAGTTGCCTCTCCTGTC
Source organism: Colias croceus (assembly GCF_905220415.1). Taxonomy (NCBI): domain Eukaryota; kingdom Metazoa; phylum Arthropoda; class Insecta; order Lepidoptera; family Pieridae; genus Colias; species Colias croceus. The sequence goes on from NC_059538.1 coordinate 6,175,160, forward strand.
CCCACATAATATTTCCTTGAAATATTGTTCAGCACATACTCAACAGACAAATAATTTATTGTAAATATTAAATGACATTATTGTAGTATACTTGTAAGATACTCAATATTGATGTTAATATAAAATGTGCTTAGACAAACACTGCCAATTCGCATAGGAAAGTACATAGAGAATGTTTAGTTAAATTTTCTTGGTAGAATTTCGATTTGTATAGTATTCCAATGTTATGAAGGCGGGTCGTCCGCGATTGGGCGTATAGAAGAGTGGACTATTATTGATAAGCAATATTTTCAAATCATTGATCAAGTACTTACAGATTTTGTATTGGTCTATCCGCCTATAACTTGTAATGCTATTGGGTAGAAATACAATATGTTTACATGAATAATTGGCTGTGGAATTAGCAAATACTTTTATAACAGCACAGTTTACTTGTACTAAACTTAATTAAATATACAATGAACCTTGTAAATATATTTCCAACAAGACTAGATGTAAAAATGTGATTTAGTATTAGCTTGTAACATGTTTTAATGGATGAGTTGCTATTTACACTAATATTTTATGCAATAGATCAGTACTGAATCATGTAGGCATTATACTTTTAGGATTATATATTATGTTTTAAACAGCTCATCCAGAGAAACTATCCTGCATCAAAATGATGCATTTTGTAAGTTAGCATTTTTAAATAAAATAAAGTAAAATGTGAAAATTAATATTCGTTTTATTAATATATTATATGCTCTTTATAGATGTGTGCTTGAAATGGGAGTGTGATGGGGGAATCTATACATTAAATTTGATTAAGTTTAAATCCAAAAAATATATTTAAAAAAGTGGGATTATTGGTAGATGACAAAACATTGCTTTTTCTTATTCTTTTTTTTTTGAAAACACATCATAATAAGTTCTCACTACAGGTACCTAACTAAATAACATTCAACAAAGAGAGATCTTTGAGCCACAAAATTATGATACAAGTTAAAAAATATCTTCAAAATAAATATGGATAACAGTATTAGCATTTAATTCGAAACTAATTCTTAATTCTTATTCATATATTTCAAAAAGACAATGAATTTGCGATACCCATATTTTTGGTAACTGCTCTGGGAATTTTTTATTCAATGAATAAAATTTACATAAAATAGGAGATAGGAGAAAATAAAACTTAATATGTATAATTTATAATATTTTATTGAGTGAAGCTTACATGATAATTGGAATAACACATTTAAATAACTTATTCGTAAACCCAGTTCTCAGCAGCTGGGGTCCAGCCAACCAGTTCCTTTTCAGTGAACCAGAGAGCAATTTCCTTTTTAGCAGACTCTACGGCGTCGGATCCGTGGATAATGTTGCGGCCAACTTGAATGCAGAGATCACCACGAATAGTACCGGGTAAAGAATCAGCTGGGTTTGTAGCACCGAGCATTTGACGTCCAGTTTTAACTACGTTAAGGCCTTCCCATACCATGGGCACGACGGGACCAGAGCTCATGTAGTTCACTAGACCGGGGAAGAAAGGTCTCTCAGAAAGGTCGCTGTAGTGTTTCTGCAGAAGTTCCTCTGAGGGCCACACGAACTTCAGAGCTACCAGTTTGAAGCCTTTCTTTTCGAAACGTTCAATGATGGTGCCGACGAGACCGCGCTGTACGCCATCGGGTTTTACCATGATGAAGGTTCTTTCACGTGGTTCTGCCATATTTGAAGAAGTAAAAATTTAAAGGTTATCAAAAATACCGACGGCAATGTGGAGTACAACGTCGTCGACAGCCGGTCAGTGACAGAATAGGAAGAGGAAATTGTTATTTTTAGAGATCTGACGTAACATATGTCATAGACAACCGGCATTATTAAAAATCGATAATTTAAAATAAATACGACCATTCACGAACGGATAATGCACATTAAAAAAATGTCTTTCATTGTTCATTTCCTTGTTCATTTCTATGTGATTTCTATATTCTATAAAACCCACAGAACAGTAAAAACAGAAGCGTTGTAGAAAAGATTTTAATTATGCACTATATCAATAATATTATTATCAACCATTCTCACAGTGCATTCCTGTGATTCAGACCAAACGAACATAGAGCTAGTGCAAGAGCATTCTTTCGTGATCTTTTATTAAATACGAAAACTCGTATTCAGTGCTGTTCATCTAGTACCTATTAGAACTGTGTATTAGAACATGCATAGAATCTTTTCGAACTTTCGAACGCATTATGATCAACGAAAGAATGCTCTACGCCTGTTTACTGAAAGAATTGGATATAGTGGGGTTTTATTCAGCATTCACTCTGCAATTAATAATTTTTTTTTAAATAATTAATTAAAAATAACATTTCCAGGACTTTTCCAGAAAACCCACTTTTAATCGATTTTTTAAAAGACTAAATTTATTATAAAATTGGTTTCATTCCATTATTACCCCGATGAAGGTCGACTTAGGTTCGGATCGACTAGTAGAATATTATTACTGTTGTTTCCAAGTTCTCTCAGAAGTAAGAATACTTAAATTATCGTAATGTTGAAATAATGTCGATAAATTTTTTCGTTTTAGATAAATACTAGCTGACCCAACTCAGACTAAATTTCGTAAATTTGGTTTTCAGAGGATTTTTGCAACAAATACTGTTGGTCTAAGATCCAAATATAAGTCGAAATTCAACGGCGTGATAATAGAATAATTTTATAATAAATTTAGTGTATTAAAAAATGTTTTAAAAATGGGTTGACTGGGAAAATCCTGGACAGGATATTTTTTATTAATTATTAAAAAATCTTTTATTTTCATTTTTTATTAATTGCAGTTTCGAGATAATAAAACAATTTTTTTATCATCATCCTATCAAGTGAAAATAACTGGTACCGACATACCTGTTTATACCTGCCAACCTAGCCGTTTGTCCCGGTAAATATTAGAAAACGACTATGACTGTACATTCTGTAGGTTTCATACTTTAAGTCTATGATAATTTTTAAGCTATTGCATAGCTTCTATCGCGGGCCTTGAGCGCGGGGACCGAATCCAGAAATTCCGTAACGAAAAACCTCACGCTCCCCACTCCGACGGGCACGGGCTTCAACGCATGCTATGCAATAGCCACAGCAATAGCTTTACCGCGGCAGTCCCCGAGTGCCACACGTCTTTTTTTTTATTATGTTGATACTGTAATTAATTAAAAAAAAATGTTTTTTTTTAATTCATTAAAAATGTCCAGGATTTTCCCAGTCAACCCATTTTTAATACATTTTTTAATACACTAAATCTTATATATAAAAATGAATCGCAAAATGTGTTGGTAAGCGCATAACTCGAGAACGGCTGAACCGATTTCGATAATTCTTTTTTTATTACATTTCTTGAAGTACGAGGATGGATCTTATGTAGAGAAAACGTAAACATGTACCACGGGCGAAGCCGGGGCGGACCGCTAGTTTATTATAAAATTGGTCTCATTCCATTATCACGCCGTTGCATTTCGACTTATATTCGGATCTTAGACCATGTGACACGAAAATTCCATATTTAGATATGAAGACTATATGTACTTAACTAAATAGGTTCTTTTTCATATAAATAAAAAGCAAATATCTCAGAAATGTGTATATTTCAACAATTTTTATGTACACTAATCATATCCCAAAAACTTATTTTTACAGCCATTATAAACTTTTATGAATCTAATAAAGCTACTTATTTTAGATATACAATAAAAGCTTAAAAGTAGTATTATCATTAACTTCTGAAGGATCCACAATGAGCTAGCTATAAGGTATATAGGTAGTTATTGTAAAATTAAGACTACAAAAAATATTATCAAAGAAATTTCTTTAAATAAATTAGTGGAGATAGTTTTATTATACCTAAAATTAAATCTCTAGGTATACCCTAAGATTACGTTAGGTTGTTCAAGCAACATATTCCACAATTACTTTATGTATGGCGATGTAAGAAAAAAAAAATTGGTTGTCTGTAAAGTCGGTTTACTGACGATAGTTGAACGTGACAACGATTGTGCTTCTTTGTCGCTCGTTCCGCGCTCTCGCTTGCACTTCAAGCCTTAGACCAATCACGCACTAGCGGTTAACCGCGGGGGCGGCTAACCGCGCGGTTAGTCGCTTTCCCATTTTAATATGCAACCGCTTTTATGATTAGTGCGTACAATCATAAGCGGTTGCATATTAAAATGGGAAAGCGGCTAACCGCGCGGTTAGCCGCCCCCGCGGTTAACCGCTAGTGCGTAAGGGCACTTACGGAACGCCTCAGAGCGAGGTAACGCCGCATGAGTCATGTTTTTTCGGGCGTGCAGCCGGCTCTATCGAATTATAAGACGTTGTCACGTCAAAAAATGCAAGATGTAATTAACTGAAACTGGCTTTCCTTTCTTCGCATTATGTTCAAAAAGCTAGTTTACTTTTTATGCCGAGTTACATATAAAAAATATGAGCCGCGAGACACATTTCAAAGAGCGCTCTTTGGGCAGCCAGCAACTTATTGTCTCTTAAGGTTAATGCAAGCTCCACATTAGTCGATTTGGTATGATTCATTACTAGTATCCTACTTTAACTTAAACTTATTATCTAGAGTAACAAAATAATCTTATAGTAAATATGAACTTAAAGATAAACTCGTATGCAAATATGTTATACCGTATGACATAAAACACCTAATATTTTCATTAACATCTATGTATATTGTAGAATTAAGATTTTCTATTCAAGGACAATAACACACAAAGGGAAAAGCTAATAATTTAATAAAACCATGTCTGTTTGATCTTCATTTTTGTTGGCTTACAGGTGAAGGAAAGACGTGATCAGCAATGTTTTTCTTAATAAAATTATTTCCGTAGCAAATTCGGTCATATTCGAGTGCTTTCGTTAATCGGACCAATAGATATTATTTACATTTACATATTCTTACAAATATCAATTATATACATTACATTTCTTTCAATACCACTGACAACACCGCCGCCATTCTGTTTATCTAGCGTATTGGTCTTACTAACTAAAAATAACATTTTGTGATATCTACGATAAATAATTGCAGCAACTAGCGTTACATGACTTTACATAAAGTTAAACTTAAACATATTAGATTTTTCTGATTATCCAATATTATTAGGTATAAAACTTCTAGGTCTATCTTGCTCTTAAAAAAAAACATATATTCTATAAATAAACCAACATTACCGAAAATGTAAAAAAGAAGAAATTTGTTATAATTTACACTAAATTAACCTTTGTACATAATAAGAGTAAGTTGGAATAATAATTTGTGAGAATAATCTACATATACAGTTAATTTTTTAATGTGCCCTGGAGGGACATTACTTTAAATACTGGATGAATAGCAAATTTTGCAGAATTTACTTTTCCTCCAGGACCCGTACAAAATTTACAGTCTGTATATAATAAAAATACGCCATCGTCTCTTAGAAGGCTGCTGGTATTGCTGTTGAGTAATCTGTTGCTATGCAGACCGGTAGAGTTCAATTTAGTTCTATAAATATGGAACCAGCATACTGCTTCTGCTGTATTACGAGCATCTGCTGCTATGCAGCTGCTGATAATAATACATGTTGTACACCATATAGCCCAATAAGGTTCTCTAATAGGGTTGCTGGTACTGCTGCCGCTGCAGGTGCTGCACCAGCGGGCCCTGCTGCTGCTGCTGCTGCTGCATGGCGAGCATCTGCTGCCGCATTCGCTGCTGCTGCGTCATCTGCTGCTGGTACTGCGCGCTCTGCTGCGGTTGCATGCCGCGCGGGTACGGTGGGGCCGGACCGCCCATACCGCCCATTGTTACGTTCGGCGCTTGTTGCTAAATAATACAAAATACGATTATTGTTATATTAGATTTTATTATAAAAATACATAATAAAAATTCTAAACCATAAACCAACGTATTGGTTCAAGTAAAACAAAAGTTATAAACTAACCTGTATATATTGCGGTCGAGTATTCTGCCTTTGTTGCGCTAAATACGCCTCTTGGCTTGCACGACCACTCATCATGTTCTGAAAATCATTCAAATTAGTAGCACGTATCAAACAATAAGAAGTTGCACAATTTCAATTCATTTATTTGATCCAATATTCACTGTTAATAAACTCCGAGAGTAACAACATTTATATAGATATACATATATAAGAAAAATAAAAAAGGATTAAAAATTATAGTAACTAACCTGTTGGAATGACTGCTGTCCTGGGAAACCTCCCATACCATTTCCACCTTGCGGGCCCATGGAACCACCTTGAGTATTCATACCACCGATACCACCCCCTTGACCCATTTGGCTCATCTGTCCCATAGCCTGTCCCATTTGACTCATGCCTTGACCCATTTGTCCCATGCCTTGTGGCATTTGACCAGATTGACCAACACCCTGGTTCATTTGTCCTACGTTTTGTCCTATCGAATTAACACTTTGACCCATCGAGTTCACTTGCTGACCCATCTGGTTAACGCTTTGACTCATACCCTGTTAACAAACCAGAACATAAATCTATTCAAATGCAGTACATATTATTTATGAATGATTTTATTAAATGGCACTAGAGGCTTTACAAGGGAATTAAAGCAGTAGTTTTTATTTAATTTCGTTCCTACAGTTATTAATTTTAATATTTCATCTCAACAAACCTGATTCATCATTTGCTGTTGCCCACCCTGCATCATCTGTTGTGAATAGCCTCCATAGCCTTGTTGCATACCACCGTACTGTCCACCGAACATTTGACCACCCATGCCTCCCATTTGACCACTCGCCATTTGACCACCGGACATTTGACCACCGCCCATCTGACCGCCGGCCATTTGGCCGCTACCCATCTGGTTTGCGCTCATTTGACCAGCGCCCATCTGACCAGGACCCATTTGTACTCCACCCATCTGACCCATTGGACCCATCCCGCCCATTCCGCTCATGGGATTCATTTGGCTGTAAAAAAAATATCTAGTTGGAAATAGTTATTCCTAATGCAACTATTATGTATGAGTTTTCAGAAATTCAATGGTTACAATTAATCACAATTCTATTATTTGTACACTATATACTTAATATTTTATTTAGAATATACATGAACATATAATTAATTATATCATACTTGGGTTGCATTTGCGCCATTTGGTTGGGTTGCATCTGGCGCATGCCTTGTCGCGGGAACGGCCCGCGTGGTTGGGGTGCTCCAGGGTATCCTCCACTTTGCTATAAAAAATTATAAATGTTATATTATAACATATCATGTTGATATAAACAACAAGATAAAAAATTAACTTTTTTAAGTCCAATTTGTATGTTACATATTTTAACACTTTTAAGATATAAATATTACGTAGATATGTTTAGTGTTTACCTGCATTTGAGACATTTGTGTGAAGGGGAAGCGATTTCGCAGCATGTTGCTGAGCGCCTGTTTCGACTGAGTGTTGGCGGGAGGCGCTACGCCGCGAGGATTCACGCCTGCTGCTTTAGGAGCATTTGAAGTTAATTTATAAAAAGACGTATGATACGAAAATAACATTTAAAAATAATTAATTAAATTAGTTTATGTGCTGATATACAATTATGAATTATCAACGGTCAAGAGTAGTATTCAAATATTCCCTTTAGTTAAAATTATTTAAAATTTGATAATTTCATCAATTTTTTTTCCTGCAACAATATTTTAATAAAAAACGCTTCTTAAACTTTCTGAGTTTAATTTCAAATAAGGGCATGTACACACCAGGCGGGTTGTAATAGTTCTGTCCGGGCGGCGGGAACCACTGCTGCTGCTGCTGCATGAACTGCGGCTGCTGCTGCGCCGACATACCGCCCACGGCACCGCTTTGACCGCCGACACCACTCGTCTAAAACAGTATAGGTTGTAGATAAGACTGTACGGGCTAGCCGTACAGGCTGACTCAGCGCTTTACACGATCCTATTTAATTACGGTGACAAGAACATCTTCACCCAGTTAGTCTGCGCTCGCGGCTCGTGTAAAGCGCTCGGGGTGTGTGCGCTATATCAACTATCAATTAATATATCATCTATCAAATATCATTAATCATTTATATCATCATTAGTTTAAAGCATCAATCAACAATAAAGTGATCAAAAGCTACAACTGGTTTTACATCATCCTATCAAACTATCACTTTATCAACTAATACCATAACCATACAAAGACCAAAAACTATATTTTGCCTGTGGCAAGCAATGTTATAACTTATGAATACTCACAGGCGTAGTCGGCTTAGACTTCTTCATTTTATTCATCTTACAGGACATTTTGCGTCCTTTGCCTGATCCAGTAGGACTTGAATCCAAGCTTCCATTGTCCTTAAATAAATTCAACATATATAAGAACCTACTTATAAATAATACGATTATATGTACGTAACTAGTTTAAAAGTTAAAAACTTATTTTTTATATATAAATACCTGTTTACTATCGTTGTTATCAAGGTCCTCTGGCGGCAAAGGCAGCGGCTCCAAGTAATAGCTTAGAGGCTTAACTAAACTATGCGTGTGATACTTCAACAACCTGAACAAGTTTTCATAAAAAAACGTACATTAAATATTAAAAAAAATAATTTAAAGCAAGTTATTAGTAATTAAATTAATACAAAGAAGAAAAGGTTTAATTTAAAAATGTGATAATGCATTATCTTAATTCGGTATTACAGCAGATAATTATTAAATTATTTACCTATGAATCATAATTACAATGCAGGAAAAGACATATTTTTTTCAGATTGTAGGTCATTATAAATCAATATACTTATTTATTTTAAATAAACATTTACCGATGGGCACTTTCATAAGTGAGTGGTTTCCTCTCAATCTTGGTTGCAGCGAACAGAGTCCACGAGAGCGGTGCGGGGTTTCTTCCTCCTTCTACCAGCTCCCAACTCGACACAGACAACTTGTCCGTTAGTCTGAGACCCTGGTACATAAAGGAAAAAGTTATATTGTTATACATGAAAAAAAAATATATAAGTAGTTATATTTAAAATAGTCATTTTTACAAAAAAAAAAAAAAAACATATAAGGAAGCTTTTTGAGTAAAGTATATAAAAAATGTCTATGACATAGCTCACCTGCTTTTTATCACTGTCGAAGCTAGTTATTTTATCACACGCGATCACCTGTAAAAAAAATTCATGTTATGAAACATAACTCTAATCAAAAATATATTATTTGAACTAGAAATTATTATTTTGTCAATATACCTCAACAGTATTTTTCGACAGTGGCAACAATTGCCTAACAGCTTGCACGCTAGGCCCGTGTCTATCGCCGATTTCCTTCTTCAGTTTCTTCATAAGGTTCTGGTAGTGCTTCCTGTTATTATCGTCGCCACCTTCAGCGAGGGTCGAGTGTATCAAAGTCGCTAGCATGTCGATCAATGTTGTGAACAAGTTGCTGCGACACAAACTACAATAAACTCACTGTAGATTAACAATCCCCTTGAAATGCACGCAGCAAGTCAGTATGGAAAATGTGCTGAATATTACTGTTATACAATATTTTGGTATGCGACAATGACAATGAAGAGTGATACCAGTCCACCAATTATGGATGATGTTAGGTGATTTTCGTTTTGACTTGCTGCGTGCGTAATGACAGTCTGTTATATAAAAGTTTAAATCAAATAATTCATACGGGTTACGCATGTGACCATAGTTTACAGAAGTTAAGGACCTGAAAAGTTATAGTAAGTTACACCTCCAATGATTAATTATTTTTTGAAGCAATAGCAGTATCTCCTTGCTTATATGTCTGGAAATGTATGTACAATTCCAGTGTATCAAAGTTATTAAAATTTGCATATTTTATTTGTTTTTGTCGGCGGTGTGTATGATGTCAATTTCAATTAAACTAATAATTTTTCATTAGTTATCCTTGTATCATTATCTTTATTTTAAAGACATTTTTATGCAAGGGATATTGTTTTGAACCATTTCTTCTTACTACCTAGGGTGGTCAAACTTCCACCAAAGTTTCCCACTCAACACCCCCACCTACCTATTATTATACGCATCGATCACTTGATGCGCCACGAGTTGGGTCAGCAGCACCGCCCAGTCCGACGTCAGTTGATAAGATCGTCGTATCGCGTCAAACATGCCGCCGGCTAGTGAGAAGCGCAACTGCAGCGCTTCGGGGGCCGCTTCCTCTTGCCACGTGTCACCGCACGCGGCCCGCTCGTGGTCGCGCGCGTGGTTTAAATAGTGCTGGAGCTGCGCGTGGATAGAGCTGAGCAGGCTCTCCTGTTCAATATTATAACATATCAATTTTGAGAGAAAAAAAAGAGTGTGTGTACTTATGTACACGCGTTAGAAGTTATACTTCTTTGACGTATGGAAAAATACTAGAATATACAACTTGAACATAGTTATCAATTTTCATACCATCTAGAACTAACTTCATGCTGTTAAATTACGGTGTCCGTGTGCGCGCGCATCGTAAAAATTCACTTTCATCATTTTTCTCCATCGCGCCAAAAGAAGTACATATGTATAACATCAAAAATAATAATATTGCGCTTTTACACAACAATAAATAAACCGACAAGTGCATCGAGCTGAGGAGGCTCTCCTGTTCAATGTATTACAGATAGAGTAGTAAAAGAAAATCTAATGACAATTATATTGCGTTCTCACACAACACTAAATAGACCGACAAGTGTAGTGTCCACTGTGTCTTAAAATTGATTACGAATACGATTGTCCGAAGTTGACTTGCGCGACTTCAACGTGTAAACGCTCCCGCAAATGGACGAGGCAAGAGCGGACGAGTAGTCACTGGAAATAGTTATCAATTTACTTCTACAAGAAATTATGACAGCCACTTGCCAGTGGACACTTCGCTTATGTTTGCTTCGTGTAATGATTTCATAATAAAACTTTACCTTCTGATCATCCTGATGCCTGAGACAAGTGAGTACAAGCGATAACAGTGGTTCGTTCGCGAGCCGTAGAGCAGATGCGGCGCAGGCGCAGGCCGACCCGCACGCGGACCCGCTCACACCGCGCTTACCCCCTCCACCACCACCCGCCGAACTAAATATAATAAAAACTTAAAGTAAACATAAAGCTCAAATTGATCTTCTGTCAACAAAAGGGCTGATGAGAAGATTATTTGACGCACAAGAATTGATTCCTTAATTATGTATATTATTATCCAAAACCATAACAATGATGACTTGTGTTTAATGAATAATAAATGCATTGATCTATGATTGAGAAAGAAATAAATTCTTTGTTTAAATTATCAGATATTTCATTACTAAAAGATTTCTTATCCTTTTTTGTGCTAGTAATAGAAAGTACAGGATTCAGGTTTTTTTTAACTGTATTTATAATTGACACTAAGAATGTCTCACCCTTTATAGCTAGGGCTCTGATGGCTCTTACAGTCTCGATGCGAGCCACCGCCCCCGCCTCCTCCGCCCGAACAGTTACCGCTACAACCTGCACCCCAACCACTCTCGAGGATCTGTGCAACAAATAAATACCAATAAACCTTTATCAAAGAAAAAAAAAACATAAACTTATTTTAAATTACAATTCAGGATAATCAATTAGTAAACCAAACGAATGAAAAATTTCTTTCAATTCTTTATTGTACAAAAAATATTCCAATCCATTATATAGTATATTTGTAAAGACAATTTTATTATAAACTAGCGGTCCACCCCGGCTTCGCCCGTACATGTTTACGTTTTCTCTACATAAGAACCATCCTCGTACTTCAAGGAATATAATAAAAAAAGAATTATCGAAATCGGTTCAGCCGTTCTCGAGTTATGCGCTTACCAACACATTTTGCGATTCATTTTTATATATAATAGTAGGGGAGCCCAGGATGCTAAATGTGGATTTACTCGAGCGTCACGGGAACCTATTAGAATTGGTAGATTAGACCATAGCGAGAAAAAAAGGTCCTATAATGTTTTCACTTTTAGCGGTGGGGAAGGGTTTTTTGATTTTTTTTTAATTTAAAAAAGAAAAAAATTGGCTTGGAAATACTCAAGCGCGTTAGATATTGATATTTTGCATGCTCCAGGACGTCACTGAAAAATAGTATACGTTAATCTGACGATTTAAGTGGCGATTTAATCACTATGAAGAAAGGGTAAAAAATTAAAGTAATATTATTCGAGCGCGTGAGATTAATATATGGGGGGGTTAATTACAATATAAGAAGTCCCCATTTCGCTAATCTGACGATTCGAGCTCAACCTTAGGGAATTATGGATTATTCAAATTTTCCAGCGGGGCCCCTGAGCGCACCCACCAACCATAACTGCTCATATTGACTAGAGGTACTAATGAATAGCTAAGGTACCGTCCCTTATAGTAATCTGACGCGCTCGAGTAAATCCCAAAATCCCCTCTTGGGCTCCCCTACTATAAGATATTGCCAACTGATAAATGATAACATTTAATACGTAAATAACATACCTGTCCAGCCTGCTTGAGCACGCGGCCCTGCACAGCCGGCGGCAGCTTGGCGACGAGCGGCGCGACCAACCACACCGACTGCGACCACTTGCTCGTGCTTACTACGCCACGTTCCGTTCCCATCCTAGTATATAATTAGTTTTATTTTTATGGCAGGTGAAGAAATAATTATTTTTATATCAGTGTCTCTAAACTTAGGAGAGCACATTCCAGCAGAGCACTATGCTTTATAACGGAAATTGGCAGAGGATAAATAACGTTTTTTAAAAATTGTGCTCAATTTGCCAAAAATCTTCCTAAAAACTGTCAGGAACTATAAAACTATGGTGCATATTAACGAAACTCCAATTTTTTCAAGCTCAGCTGAAAAGTGCTCTGCTATGTTTACAGACAATTTATTTTATATAAATCGGAATAAGAAATTGTTGGAATATTTTTACGATTAGAAAACACAAGAACCATGTTAGAAAAAAGATCACCAATTGCTCCAAGTTCTTTTAAAAGAATGTTGACTTTTATACAGTGTTTTACACTAACCTGTCTTTATCAGGCGGCGGTGGAGCTGGTTGCTGGAACACGTTGATAACCGCTCTAGAGACCGTATCCAACCACGCGCTCAGCTCCGGCGATGTGCTCTGGAACTGCTTGAACATCAGCTGCAGGTCCAGCCACGACATGCGGAGCGACCATTGCTCCAAGTTCTACGGGATTATTTGCTAATTAAGTATATAATATGGTGATTTGAAATTATTAATATCTTGGTTTACCGAATTATCGACAGGCCAAAAAGGGAGATTAAATTTTCAGGGTTTACATGATGAATGTATATTATAGCCGCTTACTGCAAGAACAGATTTCTATGAGAATTGTGACAATTTTATCATTGGAAATGTTCAATCTAAAGCTCCTGCTTTAATAGTATTGTATCAAGACAGTATTGAAGAAGAAATATAATGACCTCTAGTAGCCTCGTGATCATGGTCTTTTGATCTAGATCAGGATGGGTGTGACTTGCCGAATCCGGATAACATATCATGTGTAATAATCTGAAAAAGACAATTTTAATATTACATAATAAAAATATTTTAAACAGAAAAAGAAGAAACCTGGAAATTATCTGTTAACCCTTAGCAGGTATCGTGGGTCAAATTTGACCCAGAAGCGAACTTTTTCGGTTATAATTCTTTAAATATTTATGCAACGACTGTGCGCTTCTAAGTATTCTCAGTGCGTCGCTAGCTGCAGCGGGGGGTGGATGTGCAGAACTGTGACTATCTTAGGAGCGGAGGTAAGTAGCTTTCTGGGTCAAGTTCGACCCACGACACCAAATAAGTAACTTTTTTCACTGAGTGTAATTACTTACTTTTTTGGTTTTATTGTTTATTTGTACTACATTGGAGGGCTTTTTGAACGACAGACAAATCGAGGAGTCGATGAACGACTTAAGTGATGATTTGGAATTGAAAAATGAAAGAATACCAAATGTAAACCAACTTTGTGACGACGAAATCATCAGCGATCGAGACAATCCCTAATCTGTTAGTTGCTTAGAAGACAGTGTATTTGGAGTAAATTCTGACGACAGTGAAAACGAAGAGGAGATACGAGAATAATAGAAAATATACGAGGAACGAAAATACGAGAGATGAGAGTGAAGAAGATGAGGATGATAGTTGATGATAGAAGTCATTTTGGTTTTGGTTGTCATTTTTTTTATTTTATGCTGATTTCAGAAGCACTTTGTTTTTTTGTTATAATAAAGATATGAGAAGTGCCATAAATATATTTTAGTTAAAGTTATTCTAACATTTCTATTTTTTTTTTATGTTTTAAGTTCACATTAACCAAAAAGTGCCAACAAATAAGGTTATTTTACAAATGCGTGTAAAAGATGATATTTTTTTGTATTCTAAAATTAAATAAAGTTAATTTTATAAAAAAATATATTTTATTTCTTATCTAACCATATTTTATACAAATAATAAAAAAATCTACGTTCTACAACAGATTGTTTGGTATGGGTAGAATTTGACCCACGATACCGGTAGTGTTGCCAAAAAAGGCGATACCAGCTAAGGGTTAATTCGATAAAATATGTTACCTTTGTGCTTGTCTCGGTGTAAGCATCGGATCCAACAACATATCAGGATGATAAAGTTCGTCCGGGTTCTGTAAACATTTCTGCAGGACCCATTCTTCTGAACAAATCTCAGCGAGTACCCGCCTCGCTAGTGAAGATAAAGATTGCGAAGAATCTAATAAGGTCGAACCGACACCACCGTTTCCTCTGCAATATTATTAAGACTTATATTATTGTAATTAACTTGCAGAATAGGTATTAAAGTGTAATTTCCATTAACAACACAATATGTTATTTACAAAGTGTATCCCATTTTAGAATGATTTGGGTAGAGGTTAGAGGGTGTGAGAAATATTTTTATATGTACACAAAGATTCTTGGGGCAGAGACAATGCAATGAAATGAGTAGACACATTAACACATAAAGCAATATCGAGAAGTTCACAAATATTTTTATTTACGACGTAATTTAGCACAGTAGTTATATATCTATATCAACACAATCAAACAAAATTTAAGCTTTATCAACAATGCTTCTGTGATAATAAATTATGTATTTTAACCAATTATTGTAATAATATTGTTAGTTCCCTTTCAACGGCGCATTTTTGTAAAACAAATAGAGCATAATTGTGGCTATTATTACTTAATACGGTTTTAGATTTTACTTAAAATTATTAAGAAAATTAATATGAAAAAAAAATGTGTAAATAAATAGTAATACAGCAACAACTATAGCCCATCCATTTTATATAATCCCCACATAGTGAAGTGACAGGATGACCAAACGACCACAAGTCAGTGATACCATGATAGGATGAAGGTGCTGTAACTCATAAAAAAAGAAAACAAACCTAGGCGTTTTATGGCCCCCACTCATCTCTGTTTCTACCATCCTAAGAATGAAAAATAAATGCTAATGAATAAAAAGCATTTTAATAACATTTGTAGATTTTTTGTATGATATTGTTATAATATATATATTTTTTTAAATATACGACGAAATTGGTTATTGAATTAATTAATATTAATGTAGGTAATTAAACATTTTAATCATTTTGTTATTATCTTTTACTTTAACAGATACATTTAACACTTTTTTAACTATCACTGATCCCTAGTCACAATATGATGATTTTTTTCAATGTCGTTTCAATAATAGATAAATAAATAATATTACTTACGATATGAGATCAAGCTGTGCATCACTGGGCACAGTGTCACTAGTGCCCAGTATGTGTGAAAGTTCGCTAGATTTCTTTCCACTAGGTTTGCTAAGGTCTCTCGCTGTGGAATCTCCGACCACTGTTATAGAAAAAATATTTTTTGTGAGTATTTATTTAATTTAGAAATATGTTATTTGCAACCCATTGCGGCAAGAAAACAGTCAAATCCAAATTGAAGAAAATAAATTTTAATCGGCGAAGCCTCCGGAATAGGGTGTAACTTAAAAAAAAACTAGTTCCGTTTATTTATAAGGCGAATGATTTTAACAACATGATACTCAGATTAAAAACTATAGTCATATACGTGACTCGGTTTTAACGAGGGGTCTAATTCATAGGTTACACACACAGTCTGGCGTCATCCGGCTTAGACTGATGCCAGAATGATGGACGAAAAACACGGTTATTATTACGGTATTTTTGTAATTCTGAACCATCAGTCCGTCAGTCAACCGGTTAGACGATAATTCTCCCGTCATTCTGAGCAGACTGATGGACTGCACTGACGCCAGACTGAGCGTGTAACCTATGTCATAAATCTTCAAGACAAGCCTACAAGTAAAATATCAAATATGGTAGGCATTACTGAGTATAGCCTTAAGCGTGGCTAGCACGGGCCCGACGCCGATGTTCTTGTGCGCGGCGGCGAGCAGGTGCCGGTCGCACGACAGCCGCACGCCCGCACCGCACCCGCCCGGCCCCGGGGATGTGGACACGCTGTATAGACCTGCGTATAACACAAATGTTGTGTGTGAATGACTGAATATAGTAAATAGTGTTTCTGTATAATATCTTAAAATACAATGTAATTAAAAAAAAACGTACATGGAAACTTATGTTTTTAATAATAGTTTGGTTCATGAACATAAATAAGGAAGATGGTGTCGATAGTAGTAGAGATATTTGATCTATATTAGGTAATGGTCTCAGTATTTTTGTTCATAAATCAGCGAAAAAAAAACGTACAACATAATATCTTTGTAACAGATTTTTTCCGAAACACTCATTGAAAATATTGTATCTTTTGAAAAAAAAAAACGATGTAACAATAAAAACTAACCTGGTTGTGGAGTATCTACAGTTTTAAACAGCCTCAGCAGCAAGTGGCAAGTCAGTCTTGCGCCCGCATCAGGCGACGGCGCGTTAGCGGGGTGGTTGCTGGCGTTGCCCCCGCCGCACGCCTTCACGAGAGATGGCAAAGCGGCGTGGCGGACAAAGTCTTCCAGTGAGAAACAATGTCGTGCTGGTTGGAGAAAATAATTGTGAATTAATATTTTTTTTTTGTTGTAATTACTTATAACACCTTTAAAAATATATATCTTATTGTAAAAGCAATATATTTATCTATTCAATATTTAGATTTTTCTGGTTTCGATATCTATAACCGGTTCATAACATACATTTTATAATTTATTAAATACTTTGAGAGAGAAAACTGTAAGAAGTAAATTAGTAAGACGCTGCGACTTAAAACTGTTTAGGGTACAGCTGTGGCGTGCGGCGCGGCCGCGGGGTAGTGCTGCGCTGTGCGTCGCGCAGCACGCGGCCGGGCGGGGTGTGTGCGGGACAGCTCACCGACGAGTATGCAAGTGAAGACGGCGAGCGCGTCGTGCGCGGCCGCGTCGTGCAGGTCGCGGTGGTGCAGCAGGTCGGGGTACAGCGGCGGCGGCGCGGCGTGCGGCGCGGCCGCGGGGTAGTGCTGCGCGCCGCACGCGGCCGGGCGGGGTGTGGGCGGGACAGCTCACCGACGAGTATGCAAGTGAAGACGGCGAGCGCGTCGTGCGCGGCCGCGTCGTGCAGGTCGCGGTGGTGCAGCAGGTCGGGGTACAGCGGCGGCGGCGCGGCGTGCGGCGCGGCCGCGGGGTAGTGCTGCGCGCCGCACGCGGCCGGGCGGGGTGTGTGCGGGGTGTGGGCGGGACAGCTCACCGACGAGTATGCAAGTGAAGACGGCGAGCGCGTCGTGCGCGGCCGCGTCGTGCAGGTCGCGGTGGTGCAGCAGGTCGGGGTACAGCGGCGGCGGCGCGGCGTGCGGCGCGGCCGCGGGGTAGTGCTGCGCGCCGCACGCGGCCGGGCGGGGTGTGGGCGGGACAGCTCACCGACGAGTATGCAAGTGAAGACGGCGAGCGCGTCGTGCGCGGCCGCGTCGTGCAGGTCGCGGTGGTGCAGCAGGTCGGGGTACAGCGGCGGCGGCGCGGCGTGCGGCGCGGCCGCGGGGTAGTGCTGCGCGCCGCACGCGGCCGGGCGGGGTGTGTGCGGGGTGTGGGCGGGACAGCTCACCGACGAGTATGCAAGTGAAGACGGCGAGCGCGTCGTGCGCGGCCGCGTCGTGCAGGTCGCGGTGGTGCAGCAGGTCGGGGTACAGCGGCGGCGGCGCGGCGTGCGGCGCGGCCGCGGGGTAGTGCTGCGCGCCGCACGCGGCCGGGCGGGGTGTGTGCGGGGTGTGGGCGGGACAGCTCACCGACGAGTATGCAAGTGAAGACGGCGAGCGCGTCGTGCGCGGCCGCGTCGTGCAGGTCGCGGTGGTGCAGCAGGTCGGGGTACAGCGGCGGCGGCGCGGCGTGCGGCGCGGCCGCGGGGTAGTGCTGCGCGCCGCACGCGGCCGGGCGGGGTGTGTGCGGGGTGTGGGCGGGACAGCTCACCGACGAGTATGCAAGTGAAGACGGCGAGCGCGTCGTGCGCGGCCGCGTCGTGCAGGTCGCGGTGGTGCAGCAGGTCGGGGTACAGCGGCGGCGGCGCGGCGTGCGGCGCGGCCGCGGGGTAGTGCTGCGCGCCGCACAGCGCCACCAGCGCGCCCAGCCACTCCGCCGCCAGCCCGCTGCACCACGCCGTCATCTCCGCGCACAGCACTCCCAGCTCGTTCACTCTAAACAGTCAAATTAGATTACGTACACGTCACGGGCGTATTTAAGTTTACGAAATACGCACGCAACGAATACATATATACGTGATACGTACGTATTTTTAAGTTAACGTACACGTAAAGCACGCGGCGTATTAGAACACCTATTTGCACGTCATAAAAGTCCAGTAAAAAAGGAATGCTTACATATTACGTAGAAATAATCAAACGTAAAACATGGGCGTAGCTAGCCATGGGCTCAAGGTGGGGCAACAATAAAAAAATCAAATCAAATCAAATCAAAATGAAAGAAGAAAATAGCTGAAGAATTAGAAAATATTCGAATAATCGAATTATTCTTATTCAAAACACCTTATTGTTCACTTACCACACCACGAAATAGATCCAAAAATGTGTCCCTATCTTCAGCCGTTTGGAAGCTTGGCGTACCTTCCAGGTCAAAGCCTGGGTGGGGCAAGCGCCCCACCCTGCCCCCCGTGGCTACGCCCATGACGCAAAACGAAACTGTGTGCGGAGCGGCAACGTCGCGTCAACCACTTGTCATGCGTTCGTGCGGCGCGCGCGGCTACATGTACCTACTCGACTGACTCGTGTACTTTAACTTCGACTAGTTAAAGAAAACTGAGACATTTTGTAGCGTGATTGATAATTGCAAGAAGCAACGTGGATATAACAAATGTGTCAAATACGCCTATCGTCATTTGTATGTAACAATTATAGTCAATCAATTTATTGAAAATTTCTATTATTATCTCTCTCTGTCTAATTTGATCCGAATAAATATAAATATAATTGAAGGGCATTTTTAATGATAACAACTATGCATAAAGTAAAATGGATAGTTACATGTTCAGTACAAATAAGAAAAATATTAACACTTTTTAACTTTGATGACAATTTTCTAATATTAATATCAAGACAAAACTTACCGATCGTTGTCAACTTCACGACATACAGCCAACATGGCGGAACACACAAAGCTGTAACGATTTGCTGGCGACTCCGCAACTTGACGTGCCCAAGATATTTCAATTTTACCTAAAAAATAATATACAATAAATCACAATTTAGTAACAAAGTGAAATTAAATGCATTTGATCAAGTTATACATTTAAATATACACACCTTTTCTAGGATTTGTGAAAAATTCACTCAAGAATTGTGGATTATATGAATAGTTTGACGGTGTAGGTTGTAAAGGAGAATAAAGCGCTTGTCTGAAACAATTGAACCATACTATGTAAAAAAAACAACAATTTTATGAAAAAAAAATATTATTGGTTTTACTCATAAAAATAAAAATATGGTAAACTTATAATACCCACTTTATTTTCGGATACGCATTCGCAAAGGTATCCGCATGGGGCGCATGAAACAGATGTGCAGCTGCCTTATACAGATCGTGCAACTGCGCGAGCACGCATCGCTCAGCGGACCCGCAATCGCCGGGATTCACCACGCACTTCACCAGGCGACATAGTTGTTCAAACACTGCTGACGTTTGCTCTACGCACACTGGAAATTAAAAAAAGTTGTAACACACTGAAAATAAAAAAAAAGTGATACAATTTTTGTAAAAAAAAATTAGCCAGTATTATTATTTTACATCTATTTGTTTTAAGAAAAAGTCGTGTTAGTTACACTTTTTATGACACAAGACAAGACATAAATTGATTTGGCTGAAAATTGGTGGAGAAGTAGCTTAGAACCAGGAGAAGGACTTTTTATCCGTAAAATAAAATAAAAAAGTTACAACCGTAACGGAGCCGAGGCGAACAGCTACGTATTGACGTGACAACGTCTTAAATTAGGTTGCGGCTGGGAGTCACTTATGAAAAAGTGTAACGCTCGGTAACGTTACGATGAGTCACCGAAAGAGGCACGCGGGCATGGTTAGCCCGCCTAAGAGCGAGAGAGACAGACATAAAAAGTCGTTGTCACGTAAAACTTTCGCCCGTATACCGACTTTACAGGCAACCAATGTTTTTTTTTATATTATTACTATTTTTGCAATTTACATAAGTTATTTTACTTACATAGTAAACACGAATGGTATCGCCTCAAAGCTCCAACGGTATACAGAGCCAGTGCCGAAGTGTATGCACGCGGGGCTGCCAGCCCGCTGCTAGCTGCGCCGCGGGTTATGAGTGCCGCTTCCACTTCTGATAACTCTTTCAATATCTGTAAAGATGAAGCGCGTATAGCGATGTAAGAAAAATATGTTCGACGATATTATGTTCTCAAATTGCTTTCTTTGAAAACAAACTAACATACTAGTTCCAAAACATATATTTTGATCATATCCAGGTGCGTTCCAAACAAAGCACACTCAGGCCACTCCATACAAAATTATCGTTTTGACATTAGCATTAAATATTTGTACAGAGTGCAAATGTGTTAACACACAAAAAATTGTGGAGTAACTTTTAAATAATTTAAAATATGTAATTGTTTTCAGATTATATTTGATACAGAATTTACCTTCTCACAATAAATCCATACTAATATAATAAATGCGAAAGTAACTCTGTCTGTTACTCAATCACGCCCTAACTACTGAACCAATTTGCATGAAATTTGGTATAGAGATATATTGATACCCGAGAAAGGACATAGGCTGCTTTTTACCCCGAGAAATAGGATAGGTTTTATCCCGGAAATCCCACGGGAACGGGAACTATGCGAGGCAAAAAAAATGAGAAAGATTGCATTTTCAACGATAACAATCCGATCTGTACACAACAAAGTCATTATAATATATAATAGCAACTAAAATGCATACCTGTATGCAGGTCTCGATGAGGCCGTGCACGTTAAGCGCGATCTCCATGAGGTCGAGCGCGAAGGCCACGTGCTCGGGCTGCGGCAGGTACGTGGTGGCGCCCGCCGCGTACGCCGCCAGCGCCTCGCACACCGCGCCGCCCACCGCCCACGACACCGCGCCTTGCTCGTACATCGACATCGACTGGAATTTACACTCGTATTCATTTCCTAATCCATACTAATATTATAAATGCGAAAGTAACTCTGTCTGTCTGTCTGTTACTCAATCACGCCTTAACTACTGAACCAATTTGCATGAAATTTGGTATAGAGATATTTTGATACCCGAGAAAGGACATAGGCTACTTTTTACCACGGGAAATAGGATAGGTTTTATCCTGGAAATCCCACGAGACGGGAACTATGCGGGTTTTTCTTTGACTGCACGGGCGAAGCTGCGGGTGGAAAGCTAGTTACTTATATTCGTGACAAAATATTAACCATTTTTTTCCTACTCGATAAAGTACGATTCAAACATAATGACGGCTCGGAACATCGTTCGTTCCGATACCAGAGGGATTGTCAACTTGACTGTACCTGCGCGGACCTGCACTCGCAGCTAACTTCCAAACTGCCATTAAGTTTGAATCGAACTGTACAAGTAGTGATAAAATATTGATCTTCTCTAAACAAATATTATCAAAACAACAATAAGTGGAAACCTACCTGAAATTTTTGCGTCACAGCTTCAAAGTTAAACTCGCTGCGCGAATGTTTCTTTATTTTTCCACCCTCCGCTACATCAATGGAAAACTTCTTGGAGAATAATTTACATATTTCTGAAAAAAAAAAACAACATTTTTCAAAAAATCATAAAGAATTTTTTTCCTTTATTTCCATATAAGTGAAGTATCTAATACCTTTGGTCATCTTCTTAACAGCGTGTTTGGCGTCATCCCTCTGCCGGCCCACGCCGTACAGCAGTATGTGCCGCTGGTTCGCGTCGTGCGGCGTGTGCTCGGGCTCGGTGGGCGGCAGCGGGAAGTGCATCGTGTAGTGGTAGTGCCGGGACACTGTGCCCGTTGTGTTCGAGCCGTTCGAACTCGTTGATCGTATGCCTTTTAGTGAGAGATAAATTGAATTAAAAAAGATTTTTTATTTGACATTCACAAAAAATGTGTAGAACAAAAAAGTCATATGTCTTAAATATATCATTTTATACTCATATTTAGAAAGATACAGCTGAGACCTATTCATTACAAAATATCTCATTAAAATATCTAAAAGAAAAGTATATGATGTATGACATCATTATTGTTATTGATAAAATAGTACCACTTACCTGGTACAGACATAGGGCCCATTCCCATTGATTGCATTGATCCTATACCCATTCCACTAGCACCCATCATTGGCGAATTCACACTGCAATAAGCAAAAATCAATAAATTGGGAACATAAAAAAACTAATATAGAAACTTAAAAAAATATTTTACTTATGAGAAGGTTCTCCAGGATCTTTTGGGCTATCGGGAGCGTCCATCGAATTTTGCTGATCTTCTTTTATATGTTGCAAAAGCTTGTCCAAGTCGTCATCTATTTTTGAATCATCCAAATCCATTCTGACATTCTCCTAGATAAAAAAATGTCATGTTAAATACCTGACATCCCTTTTTTAGTTATAAATTTACAAGAATACGTTTTTACTCACCTCCATTTTCGGTTTCAAATCGATACCAGCAAATATGTCGTCATCCATATTGTGATTAGTTCCCGTACTATTTGCAGGTTGAGCGACCGTATGTCCGCCAGAGCTAGAACTTACAGTTGGTTCCGTAGGAGATATTAGATCGCCTAAAACATTCGAAAATATTATTTAATCACAATTCAAGAAAAAATAATTATTCGCAGAAGTGTCATCAAAATAATTACCTCTTGATATAAGCGTGCACATGTACGCATCGTGTGAAAACACGTCACGACGAATTAACTCTCCAAATAGGTGAACTAAATTCGCAAACTGTTGGCGATTACCTGGTGGGGCATTTGGACTTTCATCTGGAGAAATATTATTTAATGAGACACAAATCCTAAATATCTATACATATAATAAATCTGTAGAAGGGTCAATTCTGTTCATTGAAAATATTGAAAAAATAAATAGCAGGGGGTGTTACTGGATCGATACCAAACCCAAATATGTAATTAAAAAATTTTTTGTCTGTCTGTCTGTCTGTCTGTCTGTCTGTATGTGAAGACATCACGTGAAAACTACCGGTTCGATTTCGATGAAACTTGGTATAATTATACCTTATTATCCTGGGCGTAAGATAGGATACTTTTTATCCTGGAAAAATACGTAGAAAAAAAATAATCTTACTTTTTCAGTTATCCATAGACGTTGTTCTGTAGAACCGCGAACACACGTTGCGTATTATTAATTTATTATAGGCCTAGCCGTATTTGGGTCAGATAGATATTTATAAGATGTCATTGTCAGAGTTACTCAAAATGGAGAAACAAACCATCCACGCGAAGACCGACATCCGCGCGGACGGAGTCGCGGGCGGAAGCTAGTAATACAATAAAAATAATTTATATTTAACAATATTACCTAATACGGGCGCATCATTATCCAAAAATCGCAACAAAAGGTTTTGGAAAATCGGTGGACCGTTGTACATTCCCGTTCCAGAGCTGATAGATTCCTTATCATCGGACCCTGAAAAAAATAACATTTTTAACACTGAATTTGATATTTTGGGCTTTTTGTCATTCAAATGTCTTAAAAAACTGACAAGCACAGATTTAACCTAGGGAAAATAGCACCACAATTAGACACACTTAACTTCAATGGAAAATTAAAAAAAAAAGTAAGAAACTAAGTAGAAAATTAGCACAAGAATTATTATTATTATTTTTTTAATGTTAGGCTTTATAAAAACATTTATGAAAAAAAAATATAAATACAGAGTTACTTACGCATTAATCATTAAGGCCTTTAAAATATCAAACAATAAAGTAAAATACAAACGCACCCTGATGCTCATGATGATGGTGATGGTGCTGCCGTCTATCGAGCAGCGCGGCGGCCGCCATCGCGCGGTGCTCGCCCCAGCGCGCGCCGCACACCGCCCACTCGCACAGCACGCGCACTACTGCGTACGAGCACACGTACTCCTGCACAATGATACTTTTGTTACTATGTGTATACTAGCTTACCGCCCGCGGCTTAGCCCGCTTTCTCTAAAACGATTTAGACCGGACTCTCAGTGGAGTTTCGTTTGCAAAAATAGCGGACCTAAATCTGACTTCTGATATATATTGTATAGATCTCAGACATCCTATAGACAGATGTTGCCAACAAGTTTTGTGGTCCCTCTGCCCGCACCCCGGTAATTAAATATGGCATAAAAAGAAAAAAATAAAAATTTCCAAAAATGCCGTGTGAGGTATCGAATGAAAGAGCTTATTAGAGTAGATCACGAATATATAGCATACTATATACATTTCTTACACTTTCTCTAAGATTTTTTAGAAAATTTACGAAAATGGTCCATTTTTGAGTTAACTTTAAACCACTATAGATTGAAAACTCATGAATATATTTTTTTTAAATTATTATTTTAAATAATTAACAATAGTCCATTGTTTACGATTCAATAGTTCGTAAAGTGAAATAGTTGCATGGGGGAGTGGGGGGAGCATTCAAAGATGGCGAGTTTCGAAATTTCAATATATGTATTTCTTGCATGTGTAAGCATTTTTCTCCGTAAATTTCGTAAAAATGGATCAAAATAAAATAATTCTATTAGTTTACTACAAAATTACCAATAATTCCATAATTCAAACCAAAAACTTTGTAATTTATTAATAATATTTGTGATGGAGGGGAGGGGGGAGGGGGATCACAAAACTGGTTGGCAACATCTGTTTATAGGATATCTGGGATCTATATAATATATATCAGAAGTCAGATTGAGGTCCGCAATTTTTGCAAACGTCTCCACTGAGTCCGAAATTTTAAGAAATACATATATTGAAATATCGAAACTCGCCATCTTTGAATGCTCCCCCCACTCCCCCATGCAACTATTTCACTGTACGAACTATTGAATCGTAAACAATAGACTATTGTTAATTATTTAAAATAATAATTTAAAAAATATATTCATGAGTTTTCAATCTATAGTGGTTTAAAGTTAACTCAAAAATGGACCATTTTCGTAAATTTTCTAAAAAATCTTAGAGAAAGTGTAAGAAATGTATATAGTATGCTATATATTCGTGATCTACTCAATAAGTTCTTTCATTTGATACCCCACACGGCATGTTTTGGAAATTTTTATTCTTTTCTTTGTATGCCATATTTAATTACCGGGGTGCGGGCAGGGGGACCACAAAACTGGTTGGCAACATCTGTCTATAGGATGTCTGGGACCTATACAATATATATCAGAAGTCAGATTTAGGTCCGCTATTTTTGCAAACGAACATCTCCTTGGAGCCTGCTCTAATTTGAGATTTAAACTATCCTATCTCTCAAGTTGGATCGAACTGCACATGGTGTGCGAATTTTATTATAATCGGTTAAGTGGTTTAGGAGTCCATTGAGGACAAACATTGTGACACGAGATTTATATAATATATTTAGATGTGTGTTTAAAACACGATTCACGCTACATCGTGGCGGAGCCGGGAAACAAATCTATACTTTAATATTATAAAGCTAAAGAGTTTGTTTGTTTGAACGCGCTAATCTCAGGAAGTACTGGTCCGATTTGAAAAATTATTTCGGTGTTAGATAGCCCATTTAATTCGAGGAAGGTTATAGGCTATATATCATCACCCTAAGACCAACAGGAGTGGAACAATGCTGGTGAAACCGCGGGGCACAGCTAGTCAATCTATATCCTTCGACTTTTCAATGCCATGCCCCAGGCGACACACGGTCAGGCATGAATCACTTCATACAATAAGTATACAATAATGCGTGATAATGACTCCGACCGAGACACGGACGGGAAACAGTGTAGCGTAAATCATCTTTAATTTAGTATAGTCAGTCATAACTTGAATTATGTCCTTAGTTTGGACTGTTTTTGAAAGTTGCTTTCGTTTTTGAAGTGAAAAATTATAACTCACTGGATCCTTGGGGTCAGCATTTGCGTCTTTAGAGGGTGGGCTGCAGTTTGCGAAAACTTCTTTATACAATGTATCTAGATTATTATTTGGATCGACGCGATCAAAGCAGTGACGATCCAATGCTTCGAGGACTGCTAACACTCGAGCTAAAAAATGTATGTATTTTTTTACTTAAATTAAACATCAATAATGTTACTTAGTTGATATTATATAGATTAAATAAAACTTACCCTGAGAACTTGTTTGCCATTTATCTGTGCACCATTTGCTTTCAGCTTTTTTGCTTCTTGCGGCGATTTCTTGTTCCGCTTCATAAACCTTTATTAAATTATTCAATCAGTTTATTACATACCAAGTTAAAATGTATAAAAAATATTAGTAATGATTAATTCATACCAATCTCCTATGCTCTTCAGTAACTTCAGAGTCCATCTGTGGCATAGGTAATGCAGAGGGGGGTAATGGCAAGATATCTAAAGGTGAACCTTGCAGAGATGAACCACATCCAGACCAAACCATTGCAGTTGGACATTCTATACATATTATCTAAAACAATATAACCATAACAAATCTGTACTTTGACAACTTATGATATTTAAATTATTAAAAAAAATATAAGCAATTACTCCAAATGATATGCTTATCAAACATTCAATTGTAATAATCAAATAATACTGTCACTAAAATGCAGACTAACCTGAAGAATAGTGGCCAATTGTATAATAACATCTCTATGAAAAGAACAATTTAATATCTCTCCAAAACCAACTTGTACTGGATTAAGAGAAGCTGTGACAACTGTATTTATTGTTGCTTTAGTGTCCCTTGATGGTGAATCATTTTCTTCCTTCACTTGTTCCATGGGTTGAGAAGGATTAGGGGTTCCCAAAGGATTTGGTGTTCCCAGCGAATGGTTAGGGTTAGGGGTTCCTAAAGAATGATTAGGATTGGGGGTTCCATTGTTTTGATCAGCTGGTGTGTTTGAACGTTTAATTTGCGATATATTCGGTTTTACATCACCATTTGTTTCTGCTGTAGGTGACAGGGGACCTCCATTTGCATCTGAAAATTACAAATGTACGTAATAGTAAAAGAGAACACCAACATTCAGGAGAAAAGGAAAAGAGAAACTTCTGCTTCACCGTCTTATAAGAACCAACCAAAAAAGCAACAGACTCTGTCCTCAATCAAGTCAAACAGATCCAATGCATTTGATACTATGCGATCCAGGTCAAACTCTCTTTCTAACTTATCTACAACGAAAAAGCAATAGCAATCAAGTACTGGCAAACGGAAAAACAAACTTACTGAAGCAACTACTTACGGAAAAACGACAAACAACTTTTCTCCCCCAAGCCGACTGGTCCTCGTGGGGGAAAGAGACCAACACCCTCCAACAATTAATCTCGCAAACTCAGAACCACATTTTGATACAAAAATATATATTGCAGCCCTCAATGTACTCACTTTGAAAAATGATGAAAATCTCACCGAATTAATGTACGCGCTAGAACGAATCAAATGGGACATTGTTGGATTGAGCGAAGTGAGAAGATTGGGTGAACACATTGTTGACCATCTGGACTACATGTTCTACCATATAGGGGAAACCCCAGGTCAGTATGGGGTTGGATTTATTCTAAAAAAACACATAACCAAGTACGTAGAAGGGTTTATAGGAATTACGGAACGCATTGCAGTGATGAATCTAAAACTTCCAGGCTACAGAGATCCCTGGTCTATTTTTCAAATATATTCGCCTACCGAACAATCTAATCTAGACACTATAAATACATTTTACCAAGATTTAAATAAAGCTATTCAAGAACACGCCCATAAAAACTTAATAGTTATGGGAGATTACAATGGACAAATCGGTGAAAGAGGAATAGGAGAAAATATGGTGCTAGGACCATTTACTTACAGCAGTAAACCCAGAAGCAGAAATGGAGAGAAAATAATAAATTTTGCATTCGAAAACAACCTCACTATATTAAATACTATATATAAAAAACATAAGAAAAATATGTGGACGTGGCTTTCGCCTGACGGTAACACAAAAAACGAAATAGATTTTATATTGACCAACAAGAAAAACA
Source organism: Colias croceus (assembly GCF_905220415.1). Taxonomy (NCBI): domain Eukaryota; kingdom Metazoa; phylum Arthropoda; class Insecta; order Lepidoptera; family Pieridae; genus Colias; species Colias croceus. The sequence continues at coordinate 6,203,808 of NC_059538.1, forward strand.
ACTTCACCAACTTCGACGTCATTAATAAACTAAATTTTAATACTAACCATAGACTAATCAGAGCTGAATTGAAAATAGTGCAACCCAAAAGGCCGAGACCAAAACTAAACCTATTGAAAGTTAAACTTGGATTACAGCAAGTGGAACAAATAACAGCCGCTCTTAATAATAAATTCAGAAACTATACACGTGACACAATGGAATTGGGAACACAAGAAAAGTATAATTTCATAGAAAGTATTATTAAAAACCAGTTACAATCAACTACAAAAACTAAACAAGAACCTAAAAAGTGGCTATCAACAAGCACTATGAAACTGTTAGAAGAAAGAAACCATCTAATCAGCACAAGAAATATACATGACAGAAGAAAACATATCACAAAAATTAGCAAAGAAATTAGAAACAACATAAGGAAGGATAGAAGGAAAATAAGAATGGAAACATTTGAAAAGTATATAGCGAAAACAGGTGGAGTCAAAAAGGCCTATAAAGAATTATCCAATTCTCTAGACTGGATCGTTAAAGTAAAAAGCAAAAGGGATAAGTGGAATCATCGTAGAACAGACATATTAGAAGAAGCAACATCTTATTATAAGCAACTTTATGAATGCAATGTTACACAAGGTGAAATTAAGTTAGAAGAACCTTCAGATGTTCCTGCTATCTTGCAATCTGAAGTTAAGGCAGCAATTAATACGCAAAAGGAAGATAAAGCACCGGGACCGGATGGAATACAGAACGAAATTCTAAGAAAGAGCATGGTAATTTTAATACCCATTTTGACAGACTTGTTTAACAACATCATACAAACCGAAATTATTCCGCATCAATGGACAACAACTAATATCACCCTGCTATATAAGAAAGGAGATAAACACGACATAGGGAACTATCGTCCAATTAGTCTTATGTCCAACATCTACAAGATTTTTGCTAAGATAATTCTAAAACGAATCGAAAAAAGGTTAGATGAACAACAACCTATCGAGCAGGCAGGATTTCGAAAGAACTTTTCAGTTATAGATCATATTCACGTAATACGTCAAGTTTTAGAAAAATACAACGAATATCAACTCACTTATTATATTGCGTTCATAGACTATAGCAAAGCATTTGACTCTCTCCTGCATGTGAAAATATGGGAAGCTCTAGTGGAACAAGGAATTGACCACAAATACATTCGGCTGCTACAAAACGTTTATAGTAAAGGCACAGCGAGGATTCAACTTGAAAAGAAAGGTATTCCATTCAAAATTGAAAAAGGTGTAAGACAAGGAGACCCCCTATCCCCAAAACTCTTCTCTGCCGTATTGGAATCAATCTTCAGAAAGCTTAACTGGGAACATCACGGTATCATGGTGGATGGAGCATCGCTGACGCACTTGAGATTCGCCGACGACATTGTGCTATTTGCCAAAACGTCAGGGAGCCTAAGCATAATGTTAAAAGAACTTGCAATAGAAAGCGATAAAGTAGGGTTAAAATTGAATCCGGAGAAGACTAGACTGATGACAAACGGAAACAAAAACATGATACAATTAGAGAACACCGAAATAAACTACACCGACGACTTCATCTATCTAGGACAGATCATAACCCAAAAGGAACCTATGCACAAAGAAGTCCAGAGAAGAATCACAAGCGGCTGGAAAAGATACTGGGCCTTAAAAGAAATAATGAAAGATAAAAACTTTCCCATAAGCACTAAAGGTAAATTATTCAACACCTGTATATTACCAATCCTTATGTATGGCTGTCAATCATGGGCTCTCACTCAGGAGACAACAAGCAAGCTCGCTATCTGTCAACACGCCATGGAAAGAAGTATGTTGAATGCTAAGAAATCCGACAGAATGAAGAACCATGTCATAAGGAATAAAACTAAGAGTATAGACGTAGTTACTAAAATCAAAAGAATCAAATGGAGGTGGGCGGGACATATGATAAGGGATCAGGACAAGTGGAGTAAAAGAGTGACAAGATGGTATCCTAGAGATGGAAAAAGGAAGAGGGGCAGACCGCTGAAAAGATGGGATGATGATATTAGACAAGTGGCAGGGGTTATGTGGAATAGAGTAGCTCAGGACAGATCGGAATGGAAACGGTTGGAGGAGGCCTTTGCCGATTGGCAAACAGATCTTCAGAAAATAAAGAAACATCAAATATTATAATAATTAAAATAGTGAATAGTTTGTTAGTTTTTGCAATTGTTTCATTTTCATTATATGTATGTATTAGACTTAAGTTTGATCTGAAATAAAAGGCTATCTTATCTTATCTTATCTTATCTTATCTACGTAATTAATAGAACAATCCATTTCTTTATGAATCACATCTTCTTATATATAAAAATGAATCGCAAAATGTGTTGGTAAGCGCATAACTCGAGAACGGGTGGACCGATTTCGATAATTCTTTTTTTATTATATTCCTTGAAGTACCAGGAAGGTTCTTATGTAGAGAAAAGGTAATTATGTACCACGGGCGAAGCCGGGGCGGACCGCTAGTTATTTAAATATATCTTTAATGATATGATTAGCAGATAAATACCATGAAACTTTAAAGTTAAAATTAATCTGATTCTTCGCATCTTACCTCCATTTCTGTCTGATTTATTGAAGACTGCAGGTTGATTTAGGGTTCGTAAAGTAGTCTCTGATAATACTGAGCATATTGCTGCACACTTTTTAGCGCAACTTGCTGCAAGGCGCCGCGATAGACCCTCGCAGCATACAAACTCACACATATATTGTAAAGCCAATGGTAGGAACAATCTGTATGAACATAGGAAAATATTTTGTTTATTGACAGTATTTTTTTTTTTACCACTTTTCAATAATATTTTTATTGGAAAATTAAAGAAAGCTTGGAGATTTGAAAAATTTAATGTGCTATTCTTACAACAATAAACAATATAGGCTGCAATTAAATTCTACAAATAATATGTTACCTTAACAGTCCATCGTCAGGTGCCCTCTTATCAAGCAATTCTATGATCCATGTGAGAAAGTCATGTCTATCCAATAAACCCTCATCTAATAGATACTTGGCAAGTCGACAGCAATAATTCCATTGCTTCAGAGCCTGTCGCCAGTCTGTGCTCTCAGGACCAGGTGTAGATGAACCTAATACTATACAAATGTTACTCATTGAAAATGAATGTTTTTCTCTTATAAATTTATTTATTTTTAAATATAATTTGAAACAAAATAACTTGAAATAAAATAAAAACATACAGCTGGTACTGCCTGGAGAATGCATGGAATTTGGCACTGAGGAATTTGGTGTAGAGCTGCCCGGAGGATGGCCAGACATATTGTGACTTGGTGTGCCTTGACCTAATAACAATCAAGCTCTTATATAGAGATCAACATTTGTAAATAAAACAGAGCTTTAGAAATATTAATGCTAATGACTGAACTAAGCATAATACAAATAAAACTGACTAGTATTAATCTAATATGAAATAAATCTAGAAATAAATTTGGAAAACTTAATATAATTTGCTATTGACTTTAAAGAATAACTTAATATAATAAAACATACCTGACTGAGATGGTGGTGTTTTGTCAATATTACCAGGACCACTTTGGTAGTATTCAGCCAGCTTTGGAATTTGATCCTTTAAGAATTTTATCAATGTTGTTGTCCACTCTGTAAATATATTGAAATTTAAACTGTGCCTATTTCCCTTCATTTTTCATGATTTGCTACTTTATAATTTTTGAATTAATTACCCACATCACATTTTTATTTATTGATTATTGATGCATATATATAGAAATCGGGAAAATAAACAAACCAGTAGTAGGATCAGGATGCTGCCTCTTTTTAATTTTTGCTTCAGAGACTGCTACAGTGTAAGCAGAGCTTAATTTTATAAACCATGCAGCTCTAGGCATAGCTACTTGATATTCAGTTAATGTAATAAATATCTCCTCTTTCTTATTGAAGTTAGGTGCTTTCTTCGCCAATATAGATAAAGGTTTGCTCCCTGAAAACACAAAACTTTTTGAAGCATATCAAGATCAAAACCACCTTAGAAATAGACTTTCTAATGGATTAATTATCATGCTAATAAGTTCCCGCATCCAAAATAGTATAGTATTTGTATGATAAATTATAAAATACCAGCTAAATCTTTGAACCAAGCTTCAATTTGTGGTTTAGTTCTTGCTGTTGCTGGCCAAAAGTTATCTTTAGGATTCACTTGCTGCCTCTTTTTACCACAATCAGGTAGAGTATTAAGTTCTTCCTTTTTAGACAGTATACCAGAAAAAAATTGTCCAATCTGAAATAATCAACACAACAATTATATTAATGGTATTGGATCGAAAATTATACCTGTTCACTTACTTTGATAGATTTTTTCCTACCTTGGATGCAAAAGCGGAGTGATTAAAATTTCTTGCCGTCCCAAATTCATCACTGGACTGTGGTGTTGTTGTAAATCCATGTTTTACGTTAGCGGATGTCAATTCATCTTCCTTTTGTCTAGGTTCTTGAGGATACACATCAGGAGGACCTAAACGAGGCCTTTTCAAAGGCCGTTTCTCGTACATAATCCCCATGTTGTCCACAGGAATGGTACTATCTATTTAATAAACAATATAAACAATAATGTAAAAAGTAAGTCAAGCTTAAAACGTATAAATTATCATGTACACTGTACAAGTGGCTAATGATTGCATACTTCTCATTTAATATTAATATGATAGGTTCATAGCTGATACGCTTAGCTTTTATTTTCAAAATATCTCCTATATTTTAGTTCATTATAATTGTAGAATTAAAAAGAATCGTACAAAAAGAAAACAAAATATACGAATTGATTAAAAACATTAAACACTCTCACGACTCAACGTCAACGATGACCACTGCCAATTGCCATCTATAATTTTTGATTTTGAATAAATTGACATTTCAATACATCTAAAGTTATACCATACACGTCACGATTTTCACATAGCATTTTGCGACTAATACACATCTTGTAACGCTTATTAGGTCTTATTGTTTTAACAAGGCATACCTAATATTGGATAGATATTTCGCTGCAACAATCCATTGCTTACTTTACTAACATACATATAAGATTTTGGTTACTATCGTCTTGTGTGTGGTAAGCTTTATATATTTTATCCTTGGCTGTATGAACGCAGCCACAGCTTTATCACACATTATTAAAAATAAATAGTCACGTCAAGTATACGTCAACGTCAATGGTCAACATTTTGAGCTGTGATTTTGAGGTTATGTTTATGTTTATAATCAAATATATTTCAGTTTTACTTGTTTAATTCGTTTATTCATCATTTATTTCCTTTTTTTTTAATGAAAAATAAGTTATGTTTAAGTCTCTAAGGTTAAGCAGAGTAAGGCCTCTTCTTAATTTGTACAATTGTGAATGCTTTGTAAGAAATATACAAAATGTTAGCATTGATATTCCTAAAGTAACAGTTACCGATATAAGAAAATTACTACGACAAAAAGGTTTTGCTGTACAAGATGGACACACCTCAATTACTACAAAGTGCACCATTTGTTCAAATGAAGAAAAGAAATCAGATAACAAGGTGTATATCAATAAAACTACCGGTAAGAACTTCCCCGAGATTTGATGCAATATTTTACTCTATATTAAACTTTTTAAGCAAGAGAAGTGAAGCTAATTATTTATCCATTCATTAAAATTGTAGTCTTCACTTGTGTTTAATTCAATAAAACTTTTTAGGTTATTTTTTATGCCAAAAATGCAACATTCACGGAGATTGGAACATGCTTGAGAGACTTATTAAAAAGTCTAAAGTAGAAGGCACTATCAAAGGACATATAGAAAGATTACAACAAGACACTGATAGATTTCAAAAAGACTGGCAAAATATTGTAAATGAAACTACCTCATTATTAAACTTAAATGAATCAGAAGTACTTGATCTATTCCGTCTGTTTGAATATCCTGTAAGTATGCAGAACATAAATATTTATTTAGATGTTTTATTAAACATACTTCTTATGTTTATTGTTTATTTAAAGAGTAACTCATCTGTATCAGGTAATTGACTAATAGTTTTTTTTTTCATAAATCTCTTACACATTTTCTGATTTTCAGTACCATTTTGATGCTCACAAAGTTTTGGGTGATGTAAGAGTGTCATCAGATCATACAGTATTATATTTTCCACTTAAAAACTCTTTGGATAATATAGTTGGATATAGAAAAATTCAAGCAGGAAAAGAAGAAGAGATAGAGAACTATGGCAGTTATACAGCTGGTCTGTACTCTTGCCGAGCTCCTAAAGTGGGAAGAGCAGACCAAGCAATATTAGTTCCTAATATTGAAGATATATTACATTTAGCTGCACATAAAGTTCCAGGTAATAAGTAGTACTTTCTATAAATCTTTATAAGGGAAAGAACAGATAAATTTCACATGTATTTAATCATTCTACAAGAGTTATAAAATATATAAATATAATTTATAAATTATTATTAGAAACCTGCTCCTATTTATTTATTATGAAACATAATATTGTTGTTACAACTCTATCTAATTTTCACTTTAATTGAAAAGAATCCATAATCCATAATTCTGCTAGTTGAATTAGCTCTTCCTTTTACCCTTTATTAAAATAACAACATGATAATCATTAAAATTTGCTAACTGCGTAAGAAATTTCAGGTAATCTGGTGTGGTTGAGTAACTGCAGTTTGCCACCTGTCGTACTCCCCGTCCTTGAATGTTATCAAAAGCTATGTTTATGGGGTGACTGGAACAACATGAGGGCCGTTGCAGAGAAGCTTGGTGAAGGAAGGTGCTGTTTTGTAAGGTAAAACAATGAAATTAAATGGTTGTCATTAAGTTTCATAATCATATTCATGGCATTTAATCTTACTAATACACCTCTTATAAATATAGTCATGTCACTCATGATAAATGTTTTTAAATTCCTTGTTGTTTTAAAATTATAAAGTTCAAAATGCTTATAAGATATACCTCTTACAAAAGCTTTAGCTTAGTATGGATAATAAAAAAATTGTAAACATAAGAACAGAATACTTAATAGTAGCTAATAAATAAAAGAATATTTGTTTAACTTATGTTAGTGATAAGTTAAACAAATAAATAAATATTCTCCCACATTTTATCAGACCCACAGATGGTTTAGTGACGGCTTCTGAAGCAGCTAATGCTAATTTATCACTCAAAGCACTTGTGTCAGAAGCAAAGCCAGCTGCACACAGATCTATTACAACATTTGCAGCCTTGCGGGATGATGTTTACGCTGAACTTACCAATATTGATAAGGTTTGTTCAAATCTTAGTGATAAAAGCAAATTTTTTTTTATGATTTTTTCCTATTTCCTAAGTTCATATGTATAATGTTGGATGATGTCAGTTCAAAGCCTTAAATTATAAGTTTCATGCAATATTAGCATACTCTCTATAGTGTATTGTATTTTATTGTAATAATTGTTTTTATCAGGTTAGAGGTATAAAATGGAAAAGATTTCCTGCTCTGACTCGGTTGCTTGGTGGCCATAGACGAGGTGAACTAACTGTTTTAACTGGACCTACTGGCTGTGGAAAGACTACATTATGTGCTGAAATGTCTCTGGATCTTGCTCAGCAAGGGGTATGTACATGGTATTTAATAATAGACAATAATTATTATTTTTAGCAATAACAAAATTTGATTTGCTTCACTATGTAATCTTACCTAACTTACTTGTCTGCTATCAGAATAAAAAATATATGAAAGAAATTGTGTATAAAACTTGTTTATCGTTTGAAAATAGTTAAACTTAGTTTCTTGGTTTTTGCAGGTCAGCACATTATGGGGCAGCTTTGAGATTCGTAACTCAAGACTGGCGCGGACAATGCTTCAACAATTCGCGGGAGTTCCGCTAGAACAGAATCTTGATGAGTTCCACAAATATGCTGATGATTTTCAGAAGTTACCAATATTCTATCTGGCTTTTCACGGACAGCAGCCCATTAAAGTTGTAATGGAAGTAAGTTTGTATTCCTACGTAATTGGTACATGCGTTTATGTTTAACAAATGGTGAAAACATTTGATTTACATTACCTAAGTGTAAGTAATTTTTTATGAGATTTTAATTTACATTTAATTAATATTCTTTTCACATGTGACATGGCGATCTGAAATTTTTAAAAAATCTGCAAAATAAAGAGTCTTAAGTAATTCTATGAAGACTTCATCACCTAATATGAGTCGATACATATCAAACTCCGGTAAGTCCATTCTAACAGAAATGTGGGAATCGAGGTATTTTTAATAACTTAAAAAAACAATATGTTTGGAGCTTTATAATTTATGACGGATATAATATAATACATTAGAATTATTTTTACGAAGAAAAAGAAATGTATTACTTGATGATTATGCCACAAAATTAGATTTAAATCTGGACATACAGGCGTTTGATAAATACCAGCAAAACTTACCGGGTTTTGAAAAACATCGTCTTGGACTTACAGGAATTTGAAAAATCTCTAATGGACTTACAGGGATTTGATAGAACTCAGTTTTGGGACGTACTGAGGTGGTGGAAATGGGTAGATAGTTCGTCGCGTTGTAAGTATAGGACATTAAAATAAAATATGTAAATTAAAAGATACAAATTATTATTATTATTAACCTTTATCATCCCACTGCTGGGCAAAGAGAGGGGTCAATAAATCAAAACGGTTGAAAAAATCTCAGTACGGCCCTGGGCTTCATGGCTGGAAATAACTACTGTGCGTGTGCTGTGCGTCTAGTTTCATTTATCTTTTAGCTGTTTCTGAGCCTTGTCTGTTTTAGCTTTTGGTATGGTTTTTTTCCTTGCTTTGTCTAGAACCACCACCTCTATAGTAAAACTGTTTTCTTCCATCATTTATCAATTAAAACGATTTCTAAGCATTGGTCACACATGTTAGCTTCAACAAAATTGAGAGAAATGGCAGCCATTTTAGTGCCATACTGCGCTGTGATTGGTCGAAATGGACTTACCTGAGTTTGATAAACCACTGTCGATGGACATACCGGAGTTTGAAAAAAAATATTTACTTTAAACCTTATTTTAATAAAGATACGATTGACTTACCTAACTTTGAAAAGTACAGACTGGTTTAGTTTTACAATTCAAAATTGGCGCCATTGTTATCTCAATTTTGGCGGGGAGTGGACTTACCGGAGTTTGATATGTATCGACTCATATATTCTGTGATGAGCCATATTTTTTTAAAACACATTTCGACAGTGTTGTAGATGTTTTTGATGGAATCTTTCAAATGAATTAATCACAATAATTTATACCACCTTCCAGGCAGTAGAGCATGCGCGGTACATGCACGACATATCCCACGTTGTGGTGGACAACGTGCAGTTCATGTTGGGGCTTGGTGAAGAGCGGGAAGGTGATCGGTACTTACGACAAGACGCCGTTATAGCCGCCTTCAGAACCTTCGCCACGTCCAGGCATTGCCACGTCACACTCGTCATGCATCCTAGAAAGGTATATCTGCTACTTGGTTAAATGAACAGGGCTCATACTTCTGTGTAGTTAAAAATACAACAAACCTAAGGACAACTCTTCGAGTTGTTTAATGTAACGAGAATGTCTTGACTGAACGTTATTTAGCATTACTATGCTAAATAACGTTGGTTACTATGTTAAATAAGTTGGTTTAGGGTAAAGGATGAAGAAACAAAAATAGGACTCCTAGTCATTCACACAAGTAATATTGGTTAAGGTAAGTGGCCCACCTTAACGCTACCTACCTTACTGGCTTTCCGCCTGTATAGTCAAAGAAAATTCCCTTGGTAGAAAATTCGTTCAGTTTCGACATAAAGAAGGATAAACGGATAAATTTAATTATGTATGTACTAAGTAACATAGGACATAATTAAAAAATCAATTGTTTTTAAGTAGATTACTCACTATATCATGGAGTTTGAATTTAATTATTATGTATATTAAATAAATTGTGTTTGCATATAATGGTACTGGCAGTATATCTACTAAAATTGGTATGAAATCGGCTATTGAAACACATTTGACTCGAATTGAAATGCACATAGAAAAATGAGTACTTATAGAATCAGAATACTCTGAATAGTGTCTATAGTTTTCATAGCCGGATATCATATTATAATTCATGAAAAACGCACTAAATAAAGTTTTGACTTTATAACAACTTTTAATTGCGAATGTGAAACAATAACAAACACAATTTAAAAGGGGCGTTCATCAGAAACTAGTATTAAAGTTTTTTGCTCCCAAATGCATATTAAGTATTATGTTTAAATTTATCATTGTTTAATTGAGTATACCCTTTTGACCATTCGATCATTAAACTATGTTATAATAAACATTTCAACCAACATTAGGGTATTTACTGATAACTCGTAATCTTTGACTCTAATATTGCAAACGTAGCGCTATACGATATCTTGGCGTATTGTGACGAAAAACTGATGGCGTACGTAAATACAATTAAATCTTAACCGGTCATATCGACCATTTATAGAAATTATGTTTGTAAAGTTACTTTTACATTCATTTGTATTGTGTGGCCGCACAAGGTACCAATAAATAAATGTGAAATGCACCTCCCTATACCTAAAGAAAAAAAAATATTTAATAATAATGAAACTGTAGAATGTTTTGCTTGGGCAATTTCATTTTGAACATTTGAGCAATTTCACTATTGAATCGTTATTTTCAATGAATAAAAAAACTAGTTTGTGGATGGCCTATCGGAAGTAGATTTGAGGATCCATTTTAAGCTGTATCAACAAGATGGCCTTTAATTAAATATTTACCTGTTTAGAACAGACTTGAATTTAATGAAAATGTTTTAAACAATATAGCCAGCATACTTTTTTTTCCAGGAGCGTGATTCCGAAGATCTTTCAACTAGCTCGATATTTGGTAGTGCAAAGGCGTCACAGGAAGCTGACAATGTGTTGATTATTCAGGTCAGTGTCTATAATTTTTCATTTTATATAAATTACACTTATATGTACGTACCCGTATATTTGCAGGATAAACGATTAACAGCAGTAAGAGGCAAAAAATATTTACAAGTAGCAAAAAACCGTTACAGCGGCGATTTAGGCATTGTACCGTTGGACTTTGAAAAGGATTCATTAAGTTATCAGTCAAAGAAGAAATCAAAAAATAAACAAGATGATCCAAACAAATTACTCGATGATTGTTTTGAAGAGTTCTCTTTAGAATCACATAACCAAGGAAACGGAAATCATCCAATTAAAAGCACCAAACAACGTAATAATAAAAAAGAAAGTGTAGACAGTTTTCTCAGTGATATATTAAATTTGAATAGGACTAGATAAGTGCAATATTTAATACATATTTACATAAAGTGATAATTTTAATTATAAGAGATGTAAATGTGTCACATGTGTGATTAATATGAAATTAATATTATTATTGTATTACATATTTCTCAATGTTTTATTTCTTACTCCTATTCTGAGATTTGAACTGAAGCTTCTGTCATAATATAAACTAATTTAACTATGTAAAACACATATAAGCAATACGTTACACATAGAAAATATACCCTCATACATAAACTATTATTTAAATAAAATCAGTCAAGTGTGAGTCGGATTCGTGACAGCAAGCAAATGAGCTAAAGAGCAAGTGCATTTATGCCATATACCCAACATATACGGTTGTTTAACCAACGTCATTTTTGAAGTGAAACTCCTCTAAGCGCGTTGAGAGTAAAATTTCAAGGTCGTGTTATGGCAATCCCATCATGTCATGGAGTAAGGCAAACGATTTTGTTATATTTGAATCTTGCCAAAGACGCATCATTTCTGACACGTGTGCTCGGCACACACGCTCTTTTTTATTACTTGTTGCTATTCCGGCATATAACAAAAAGATATAATTTTTGAAATGTCTACCTATAACTGTACTGGGTTATCGAGTTACAACCTGGAGACATGTTTGTCTCCAGGTCGTAGTAAGGTGTCATAGAAAGGTAGACGGACAGTATTAGTCACAGGATCAGGTGTCACTTTGGGTACAAAACCCTGAATAGAATGAATGAATTAAAAATTCTTTATTGTACACAATATAATATATATGACCATTATATTAGGACCATTTAAAACACTCAGAAAGTTTTTTTATAACAATGTACAGAGGGCGGCCCTATCGCTGACAGCGATCTCTGCCAGGCAACCCAAACAACTAGGTCAAATGCTGAGTATGGTGGACAGTGATGCATAATAAAAAATGATTTTATGTTCAAAAATGTATCTACTAAATCAATAAAAGGAATAATACACCCAGAAAACATTTCCTTTATTTACCATATTTCTACATGAAAACTATTTAATAGGTAAATTAAAATAAATAGATATGTATATTATAGATATTATATAATATATTACTCTTTACTAAAATTATTATGATTTAAAAAATAAGTACCATTTTTATTGACCAATACATTTGTGATTACATAGTTTAATGGCTTTTTAATAGACTTATCTTTTATAATATTACAATCGTAATATAATGGAATCATGATCACTAAAGCATTTATCTCTTATCAACCCTCAATAAACTACAATGTATTGAATTTCAACTCATAAACAACAGAGCCATTCAATTCACATTGTTTCTTTTATTGCTTTTCAATAATGCATATCTCATCCAATCCATAAATGTGAATATACTTCTATTTAATCATTAAACTGTGAAGAGCATCAACTAGTGATGAGTCATTTGTTCTTTCTTGCCTTCTTTTGCATTTTGGACATGGCATATTCTCATTTAAACATTTTGCATGAAAGACACTGGAACATTCATCACATCTGTATGTTGTACTTGTCTCAAAAGGATACAATATCTTTGGATCCCTGCATACCTCACATATGAAACCTTTCTGACTGCACAGCCAACAGTCTAACACATGGGTTTTTGCAAAATTTACCACTTTCTCCAACTGCAAAACCAAAGAACCATTTGGTATTTGTGCTAGATCTGATATTGTGTATAGATGAACATGATCATACAAATACTCCCTTGGCCATATCCTTTTTTGCAATTCTTCTATGACTGGTTCTCTGCAAGTGAATATATAAGCTCTGAGAAAATTTAATTGAATTCTCAGCTCCTGCAAATGTGCCATATCCGAGACTCCCATATATATTTTTGGATTCAGTTTTTTCATGTCTATCCAAGGTTGATGTTGAAATTCTAAGAGGAAAAGTGCTGCCCTTTTTGAAACAGCATATCTTTTGAAATCCCAATTATGAATAACTCTTGCTGGTATGATAAATACATTTGAATCCATACAATTTGAACAGTAATATTCTCCAGTGAAACCACAAACTTTTGCCTTAGATACTGTACTGCCTAAAAGATCTTGACATCCTCTACATTGATAATTTTGATTATCAAGTCCTTTTTCTCTTGATAATAATCCTAATTGTTTTATCATCTTTTGTAACTCGGGAACTGAGAAGGAGCCAGTTGAATTTGATACTATTTCAAAATCTAAACTGTGAAGTGATGGATCTTCTGGTGTAACATTCTCTACATTCAAATTACATTCATTATTGTCTTCCACTGTTATTTTTAATTCTTTATGAATATCCTTCATAATATCTCTTAAATTGGGAGTATTGGTATTCACTTCTCCATATAAGTTGGAGTTGTCTATAAGCGAGGAAAGACTTTTTAGCTCTGGGGTTTTTATCATACTGCTTCCATGAGAAGAGTTAGAATTTATTGAAGCATTATCATCATTTGTATCATTAGACCAGCCTTTGCCACTAAGAGAATTTCCTGATATGATAACATCAGATGGGGCAACAAACCCTTCTGAATTAACTGATGATGAATAAATCTGTGAAAGATCTTGTTGCTCTTCATTCAAAGGAATTTCTTCACTTTCTTTTACATTTGTTTCAACATCAGTTTCTGGTATTGCCTCGGCTGCTTCTACAACATGTGTATCTTTGTCACTACTTGAAAATTGTGCAGAATCTTTAGACAAGATAAAGTCTAATGCTTCATCTTCATTAAGAGCCCACATTTTACCCAAACCAGTAATATTTGAAGATTTATTAGGTGTAGAAGCCAATTTGGGTACAGTTTCATCAGATAAAGTGCTAGCAACATCAAGACCAGCTGAAATTGGTGCTACCTTCAGAGTTGGTACCCAAATACCAGCTTGCATGAGGACTTGCTCAGGCCATTGATTGAGGAGACTTGAATTTATTGGAAGATTAAACTGCACACATGTTTCTAATCCTTGGATTAATTTCTGAGCTACTTCTAAGACTTCAGAATCGCAAACAAATGCACTTCTATTGTAGAAAGGCTTAACAGCTGATATATTTTTTAAGAGCGTAGCCATATATGATGATAAGAGACACTCGTTGAGGGCTATACGTAGCCAGGCCCGACATTGTCCTATTTCAGTATTAATTTGCGGTAATGAAGAAATTTGATCAATATTCTGTCGATGTGAAAGAACTAAAATAAGTGGCCAAAAGCTTGATTGAGGACGATCTAGTTCACCAGAGATAACATTTTTAGCTTTTCGTAGAAATGTATCTTTTAAGCCATGTAGAAAAATAGCTTCCAAGCCCATGCAAAGAGTATTTGTTGAATCAGAAGAACCAAGGACACTGTGAAAATTTTCTTCGAATTGGCTATTGTATTGTATGTCTTTTACGCATTCTGACAAATTATTTATCAATGATTCCTTAAGAATTGTTTCACGACTGCGAATATTAAATCCAGAAGTTACATTCTTGAAGAAAGACATTTTACGAGTAACAAAACCTTTTTGATAAATTAACTTATTATTGTTCACAGTTACAACTTCTATGTTCTTATTTAGGTTCACAGTTAACACATTATGTAAAATTTTCCAATTCTGTAAAATGTAAACATATTATTATTGACATTTGATTTGACAATAACCACAGCAGTGTTGCCAGTCTATTTTGTCAGAAATTACCTGAAATGCAAAAAAATGTAGGTAACCTTTTTATATAAAAAAATATAACCTTTCATATTTTTTTTTTACTGAAAAGGTATTAAAAGTCGATAGAATCGAATATGAGTTGTACAGACAGTACTTACAGAAACATCGATGAGTATGTAGGTGCAATAACGGTTGTAGTACAAAATATTAATTAGGTACAACCAGGGTACAACAATTGTGATTATGAGACTCAAATAATTATATGAATTTAAAAGTGACTTCTACAAATTCCGAAAAATCACTTAAAGTAACCTTTTCATTAGTGTAACCTAAAAGTAACCAATGCAGTTCAAAAAATACATAAAAGGTTACAAAAGTAACCTTCTGGCAAGACTGAACCACAGACAAAAACGACAGCGTAGGTAACACAGAATAAGTATGTAATCTGATGTAATCTTAAATCATTAATTATTAGTAATGGATGGAGTACGCTGGCAAATGTTCTAACCTAATGCCGGCACTACACATAGGCCAACGCGTTGGCAAGCGCGCTGGCACATGCACTTGTCTATGTGTAGAACGGGTGAAATGTTCACTTGCGGTAGGTATTTGAACGTTGGCCGGCGCGCTTGCGAGCTTGCCGTGCGGTGTCGGCAACTTCAAAGGACACTTGTCGCAAGCTTGGTGCACCATCCACACATTGGCCGCGCGATCAGTTTGACTGTAGCAGCGATCAGGAGTGCACGTTTTTTTCTTGCGGCGAATTAACACCTATAGTAGAGCCATTTTAATAAGCAACATTTGACAGTTCAACAAAATTCAACAACGTAACCTAGTAACGACGACATAGAATAACATGATATTTCGTTTTGTTAGAACTGCACATTTGCTTAACTTTTTTCAATTACAACTACATATTTATAATAATAATGACCGATACAAGTAATTTTAAGATTTCATTTTACTGATAAACCATTCTAAACATAATAAACAATTTCTGAATTGAAGAACTGACGTCGCTACAATTTTGTGTCAATAAACCTTTTTTCTTTTTAAATACCAGAGACGTTACTCTAAAAATCGAAATCTGACATCTAGAATCGAATGCATTGATTACTTGTGAATAAAAATCATCATAAATCAATGAATAAGGAATCACAGGATCATAGGATTCAAATATCATAGGAATCATAGGATTCATATATCATAGGAATCATAGGATTCCTTAGTCATTGTCATAAATTAATAAATTCGATTGACAATTAATGTTTCAAATACTTATCGATTAATTCACTTTAATCGATGTTTTTAAGCAGGTTACCTCTCTTCGAAGATAAAATTGATAGACGTCAAATGTTGCCTATTAAATTGGCTCGACTATAACTTGACAAAATGGCGAACAATATGAGTAACGAGGAAATATTTAAATTTATTGAGCTCTATCAGAGTGAAAACTGCCTGTGGAACCCAAAAAATATGTGCCATAAAAATAAAAATGTTGTAATGTATTAAAAGTGCCAAATAATTAATAAGGTTCTTGGACATGCCGTTTTCCTCACAATGTTTTACTTCACAAAGAGCATCCTACTTTCATATTATTTTAATATTATAAATGTGAAAGTGTGTTTATTTCTTTGTTTGTTACATCCATTTTGAATCCGTCCGCACATTGGCTCGAACCAAACCATACTGAACGACCTTCCAATGTGTGGATTACTCACAAGCGCGTTTGCAAGCGCACCGCCAGCGCGCTGGCGAATGCGCTGGCCTATGTGTAGAGGCGACATTAGATAAGGTTCTAACCAGTTCTTCTAACTAAACTTTCTGCTGATTTTGGTGCGGGGAGGGTAACTCACACTAATAAAACACAATCACACATTCTCAAAAATATTTTGTGTCACGAAAGTCGTAAAAATTTACGACCTTTTAAGCGACGAGTTTTTAAATTCAACTCTTAAGTTCATAAAGATTAAATTTGTATTTCATTCCAATTTGTCTCGTGGGGAGTGCGGTTCAATATCGCGTTCTAAATTCAACTTTATAACTTAGATCATAAAGATTAAATTTGTATTTCTTTAAAAGATAGTCTCGTAAGGAATCCGGTTCATTATCGCGTTTTAAATTCAACTTTATCTCTTAGTCCATAAAGATTAAATTTGTATATTTTCTTTCCATGATAGTCTCGTGGGGCCGCATCAATGATCGAGTAAACATGACTCGATTATTTGTCTTGATCATATCGCTAAACGATACATCGACGATTATTAGAAATTGCATTTAATTAGAAATGTACGTTAAAAAAATAAAAAGATATACACAAATGAAAGGTTATTCCATCTTTTTTAATATTCGACATGTTTGAATTGCTTCTGCAAGACTTGACAGTGCAAAACGTTAAACGGCATTTTTAGCGGAGCACTCGCAGACGTCCTTTCGATGTTTTACGAATACGCAGTGCGCAGAGCACGCGCAGAGTGTTTGTAATCGATTACGCAAGTAGTTTTTATGAAAGCATAAGATTTTTCGACTCAAATAATCTTATACCTCGGCAAAAGGGGAAACGCCTGCGAGTGTTATCCATTACTTAATGATCTAAGGATGTAATCACAGATGTAATCTAACAAAATAAAAATATTCGTATTTCGATGACTGTATAATGAAATGGTAACACTGCTTCATATAAATATACATGTAATGTCGCCTCTACACATAGGCCAGCGCATTCGCCAGCGCGCTGGCGGTGCGCTTGCAAACGCGCTTGTGAGTAATCCACACATTGGAAGGTCGTTCAGTATGGTTTGGTTCGAGCCAATGTGCGGACGGATTCAAAATGGATGTAACAAACAAAGAAATAAACACACTTTCACATTTATAATATTAAAATAATATGAAAGTAGGATGCTCTTTGTGAAGTAAAACATTGTGAGGAAAACGGCATGTCCAAGAACCTTATTTATTTGGCACTTTTAATACATACAACATTTTTATTTTTATGGTACTTATTTTTTGGGTTCCACAGGCAGTTTTAACTCTGATAGAGCTCAATAAATTTAAATGTTTCCTCGTTACTCATATTGTTCGCCATTTTGTCAAGTTAGGTGTTAATTCGCCGCAAGAAAAAAACGTGCACTCCTGATCGCTGCTACAGTCAAACTGATCGCGCGGCCAATGTGTGGATGGTGCGCCAAGCTTGCGACAAGTGTCCTTTGATGTTTCCGACACCGCGCGGCAAGCTCGCAAGCGCGCTGGCCAACGTTCAAATACCTACCACCAGCGCGCGAACGCCCGTTCTACACATTGGACAAGTGCATGTGCCAACGCGCTTGCCAACGTGTTGGCCTATGTGTAGTGCCGGCATAAATGCCAGAGGGGTGAGAACTGAGATGTCTCATGTCAAATGTCAGTTCAAGTTGGAAGTTGGAACTTGGAAGTTCGTGAATAAATTTTAGAAATTTAAATTATTTTTAGTTTTTTTAAACATACTAGTACCAAAATATTATTTTCTATTTATTATTTTCCTTAATACGGTTTTGTCATTTTAATTCACATTTGATTATTTTTTTAATATTATTTGTAGTATAGCTAAGTATCCTATTTCTTGTGTTTAGTAATTATAGGAATGTTTTTCATTTTGTTTTCTTTAATTTTATATAGTTCTTGCAACTATTTAGTTGAGACATATTCTCGAACAGAAACTTATGGCAGAGGTAATCAATTAATTGATACTGCTCTCTTTGAATGAAGAAAAGCCAATATGACGAAAGAAAAACAATATAAATATATTCATGATTTCAGAATTATTACTATGTCGAAAATGTGGCACTGATGTGGCTGATTCTCATTATTTATTCAATAAGCTTAGCTCAGGAGCACATAAAGTGGAAAAGCAAAGTATGTTTGGAAAGCAAAACATCACAGTTCAAACACTTGTTAATCCATTTGGTATCAATTTTGATATTATAACAATGGAGAAAGCAAGCTGCAAAAATATTGGCGCAGTTAGTATAGCCTATCTATTTAAATTGAGATATACAGTAAATATATATACTTAAAGGTTTTATTGACCGCCTCCTTGTTGACGCATGAGCGTAGCACCGAGGGGTCCTGGGTTCGATTCCCGGTGGAGACGACGAAAAAAAAATGTCTAGGTCTGGTAGGACACAGAAGGCTGATCACCTACTTGTCCCTAAAGAAAATCGATCAGTGAAACAGATGTATAATGCATCTGCCCCTTACCCCACTAGGAGACATGGGACTTCACACACAAAGGTTTTATTATTGCTCACATTTAATTTTTAGAGTCAAGGAGCAGATTCTTGGTTTCCCGGCTATTCTTGGAGAATTTGTGTTTGTCCACATTGTGGCCATCACTTAGGCTGGACTTTTTCACATACTGACTCCAATAATATTGAAAGTGATGAAGTAGATACATTTCATGGATTAATTTTAAGTAGTATACTTGGTGAAAATTGTAAGTAAATATGACATGTATAAACTAGTCTCACTAATACATTTTATGCCATAAATTTGTATGAATGTTTGTTTGTGTTTCCAGCCTTCTATTTAACAAAAAAAGTGAATAAGTATATAAAATGAATTCATGTACAATAATAATAATAAAAGCCTTCATTTATTCCTTCATGTAAAGACTAATCAACTCTAAATTAATCTTTAAATTATGAATGTGAACAAATCTCTATACCTACTAATTATTTTTAGTTACAGACTCACTCATCATGATGCCAAAGATGTATAAAATGTAATTAAAAATCAAAGGCACAAGCTCTACGTTTCTACCTTCCAAATTTCCTGTAAAATATGTAAATAAATAAAAATATTTATAAGTTGAAAGAACTTTTATTTTCACACTATATTATAAGTAACAAAAATATTTATAAACAATAGAAATTTTACCGGCTTAAACCTAAGAAAACATGAAACTTTAAATTGTACTTGTACATATGTAATATATATATATATATATATTATATCCAAAAAAAGCAATGTTTACAAAATTTTAATGTCAACATAATACTGTTAAATGCTGATGATGTTCCAAATACAGGTTTAATTAAAGTAAGGAATTATATCTACCTTTAAATTAACCGGCTGTAATAAATCACATTGGTAGTTATACCAGAAAAACAAAACTCAGCTTATTGCTATGGTTAGAAAAAAGGGCCAAGACAAAATGCAGTGCCTTGTTGTCACAGTAAATTTATTATAATTTTATTGACTAGGCTGTAGCAAATCGTTGGTGCATTGTCTGCTTAGTAGTGGCTGGTGTAGGAGTAAAATTAAAACCAGCCGGAGATTCTGTATCATTACTACCATAAACTTTTCCCTGAACAGCTGCAATTTCCTGTTGTAATCGAGGATTTAATATTTGTTTATTGATAAATTTTCTACCAACACCTCGGTTGTTTCCCCGTCCTCTTCCTCTTCCTCTTGACTGTGTAGATCTTTTGCTAGAATGGCTTCTGTTTGATTTATTTGATCCTATTGATTTTACGCTACCAGGTCCACCTCTTTTGCGATAACCTCCATATTCATTATTAAGCTGTGCTAAACTTTGCTTATTCAAATAATTGGCGTTTCCAAAACTATTTCTACGCCTCTTGGCAAAATCATTAGCTACACTGACTGTGAGTTGAGATGCAGAACCTAAAGAATTATTTCTAGAACGAGTAAAAGTCTGAGATCTGATAACATTTTGTTGTTGTTCTTGAAGTATTAAATCAGAGCGAAGACCGACATTACTATATTTATTCCGAGTAGTAAAACCACGGCCTCGCTTTGCTATTCCTCTCTTTGCAACTGCTAATGGTTTAAAACTAGCATTTGCATTATTTTTTTTACCAGCAACTCCAAGTCTACTATGAACTCCTCCTTGCAGGTGTGTCATAGAGTTTGATCGTCTTAGTCTCATTTGAAATCCACCTAGAAGAATAAAATAAAATTATTATTGTGTATTCATAAATTAAAAATATTCCTTACATACTATAGCTTTAAAAGTTCTTGTGTAAATAGCTAATTTACACAGGGACACAGCTAGTACAAAATAAATATGCTAGATATGAAAACTCCAATTTAGGTAGTTTTCAAACTGAAATAAACACTTACATATATACCTGAGTGCCACCAAATACTTAGCTGTTATATGGAATAGTATCCCATTTAAAGAAATAACAAACAATTAGGACTATACTAGTCAATAGTAATGTAAAGCTTTTAACCCATTGAGCCCCGAGTGGCCTAATCGGACCACGACACAATAGATTTTCTATTGTGTCTGTGATTCCGGGGGCTGAGTTATTTTAATCACCAATCAGGCATTAGATAATCTTTACTAATCCATATATTATAAACAACATAAAATATTATTTATTTACCTCTGTTTATTCTGTTGTTTCGTCTTAACAATGGCGGCATTTCAGATTGATGATTTTCTAGACCTGCTCTGCCTTTAGGAGTAAGACCTCGAACTTGTGAACGAGATCTTGAAGCAGATCGTCCTCGTGAAAAGGATCGACGACGTTGTTGGGATCTTGATCTGTTGCGAGATTGTGAACGACCGCGCGTCTGTGCTTGACCTCGGGGTCCTCGAGAACGAGAACGCGACCTGGATCGTTGTTGACTGTTAGGTGTTCCAGGCCGGGATTGAGAGCGACCTCGCCGCGCGCCTCCACCACGTCCTCCACGTCCCCGGCGCCCACCTCGTCCGCCGCCACGACCACGGACTGTTCCACCTCCTCTGTTTGCTTGGTTTTGTTTATTCTGTTTTATAATCTCATCTATAAAAAAAGCATTCCGATTAGATTTCATAACCTTGAGATGAAATAAACATCGTTGTCTAAAAAACAATTCTTGGTATTTATTTATAGCATTATAAAATGGGACATTAAAATAACCACAAAATCAAAGATTATTTTGCGCCTAAAGTACAGATTCATACTTAAATTATAAATAAATATTCAATTAATAACTGAATTGGTTACTTACCTAATGACATATTCACGGTGTCCGTCATCTTTTATCCAGTATTTATAAAAAATCCACGTTAAAAAGAAGGTTTACTTTTATGATTATTAGTATGTTGAATATGATAATGTTTTATATTTATTCACATCAAAAAAGATAAGATGGAGGCATTCCGCGCCGTGTGAAATGAGTAATCCGAACAAAATATTTTGAACTCACAGATTAAAAAGCATCTTTGGTCACAGATAATTATAAAAACGTCACAGATAATATCTCGCTTTGGTATTGCCTTATGGCAGCCACTTGCGCAAGTATACTGTATCGTGTGTTGGAAGATAATTGCGCAAGTTGTTCACTTGCACAAGTTCTTAAAAAGTTTTAAGTTTCAATTCCCAAACTTGTGCAAATTTTGCGTTTGCGCAAGTTTACATGAACGTGTGTGGGAGCGCGCGCAAGTTTCAGTACTGTTTTAGGTGTGTTTTAGCCGCCTACACGGGTGCAAATTTCAATTCATTCAACAAATTGATGTGCGAATAATGCTTTCTTTTTATTAGCCAGTCTTTAGTCCATAGTGTTTGATTTCTCTTGTAAGTATTCAGTTTTTTCGTAGCTAAAATAAAGCCAAATAATGCCACTGCATCATCCATAGCACAAAACAACACAACAAGAACACAACGTAGCTCACTTTCAAAAAATGATAATATTGTTTTAAATGGAGCAGATACGCATGCTTGTATGAATATCAGTTTAATGATATTTGTGCAAGCATGCTTGAGCCGTTTGTGGTCGGCTCCGAACAAGCTCCGAAATACGTGAATTTGTACAAGTCCAAGCTTGCGAGAGTATACTGTATCGTGTGTAGCTGCCACTATGTGGAAGTTTCTGCGTGACATATTATTTAAAATCTCGGTCGAAACCTTGGTCGAAACATTCACAATAACAAGCAATTTTGAATTTGATAACAAATACCTAAGACAAATACAATATTAACTAATTTTTAAAAGAAAAAAAATATATATATATTATAGTATAATATATTCCAAATATTGATAGTAGGTACATAATATGTTATATAAAAATATTATTATGTATGACATAAAAAATTAGTCTGCTTAGCTTAATGTTAGCATGTTCAACTGCAGTCCACTGTCCAAACCATAGTGATGACCTTCCAGTGTGGAATAGCTGTACATACTGCTGGATGCAAATATATTTCTTGCAAAGGCAGCTAGTTTCCATTATAGACATATGGATTAAAATTTGAATACAATAAATTTGATCCCAATATTAACAGCTATTGCAAATTTTGATAAAATGTACCTATATGGATAATGACTTCATTTAACAATATGTATTGAAAGGAATTAAACCACTGCATTGGGGGCTCTGGCATAAACATAATTTTCTATCATTCAATGTGTTTTGTGTGGAACAAGTTAAACTGTCCACGCCATAGTGAAAAGTGATTTCTTCTTCAGGTGATATATCACAACAACTAAAAATTGCCAATTTTGGAATAGGACAGTTAACACGCACAGGCAACACCACAGAATTTGGTGAACAACTATGATTTATGTATCGGCCTATATTACCAAATTCACTTGGATCTATAAATGTTTGCATTTTTTGGTTTTCTACAACTTCATTTAAACAAAAAATGTAATTCATTTTCTGTCCTGAGGCGTTGGAAGATTGTCTCCTATCAGCTTCACTTTTAGTTATAATTTCTCCAGCATATTCACAAATAAAAATTCCTTTTGGTATATAGGATTTAGTGAAAAGGCCATATCCTTTTGCTTCACTGCTACAAAGCTTTATTTTAAGATTTTTGATTGGACCTTTTTGGACAGTTCGATTAGAACACTCTTCAGTGCAAGTGCAGGTATCATTGCATTCTAGTATGTAGCTATTTCCCAGGTTTTCAATTTCATTGTTCTCATAAATTTTACTAGCTTTTGATGTTTGGATGGTGCTGTAATGTATTTTACTTAAAAGTATACAATCACATTCTTGGGGACATATTTTAACACAATCACAGCTTTGTGTGATTTGAGAATTATAATTATTTATTAAATTAGAATATTCTTTACTATCTTCTCGTGGTCCCGGTATGCTTTCAGATATATAAAATATTTTAGGGTCAACATGACTGTAATTATCAATCATGTTTAAACTTCGTATTCTATAATATAGAATATAATATAATAAATCTTTAGTATTATAATACGTGTTTCACAGTCACTGATGTGTGTGTGAAATATTCCTCACTTTTTACAAGAATTATTGGCAACAGTTAACAATAATTATAGAACTTTCAATAAATATTACAATTCATTTATTTTGAGAACATTTAGTAACAAGGAATAATTAGTATTGATTTATTTACTCTACTCATTTTTAAATAAAATTAATAATTTTAGATTCTCAATAGAGATTTGTATTAGGTATTAATCGTAAATTATTGTTTGATGCACAGGTTTGATGATGTTCTGTCACAGAGTACTTTTTTATATATGAGAAAATGTTCTGTGTTCAAAGCACAGTTCACAGAGTACATTATTATAACTACCCTATTAAAATACTCTTTGATTATAACTGAAGCACAGTTCAAAGAAAACCTCGAAGAAAAGTGAAAACCTGAGGTGAAAACAAAGAAATTAGAAAATGTCAACCCAATATAAATATATCCAGAAAACTTTAAACTAGTATAGACAAGTGACAATTATAGAGCCGCGTTTCACTATTACTTTTTGCCTATTATTTTTTAAATCCTACTAATATTATACATGCGAAAGTTTGTATGATGATGATGATGAGGATGTATGGATGTATGGATGTTTGTTACTCTTTCACGTAAAAACTACTGAACCGATTACAATGAAATTTAGCACACATATAGAGGGTAACTTGGATTAACACATAGGATAGCTTTTATCTCGGAAATTCCACGGGAACGGGAACTATGCGGGTTTTCCTTTGCAAACGCGGGCGAAGCCGCGGGCGGAAATCTAGTTTATTAATAAATAAGTAAAGTAACCTACCGAAAAGAATGTTTTGTTTTCTATACGAAAATAAATCTAGAGGAACTGGGCACTGCTCAAAAATTTTATTCATTGGGTATTGCTCAAGGGTATTGCTAAAAATAGGTCCCTGCCAAGTATTTAATTTATTCTGTATGTGGCTGTATTTCGTTGTTTAATCGCACATCGGTATAATTGGGTATAATAAAAAAAACACGTGTGGTACTCGGGGCTGAAGCGGCCCGCGGTAAAGCTATTGCATAGCATGCCTTCAAGCCACTCCACCGTACCACCACACGCCCGTCGGAGTGGGGAGCGTGAGGTTTTTTTTCGTTACGGAATTTCTGGATTCGGTCCCCGCGCTCAAGGCCCGCGATAGAAGCTATGCAATAGCATTATATATATGTTTCCTAAGAAAATAAATTAACCTTATTCACAGATATTTTACTTTTACTGCTATTTAACTATTTAAGAATTTTGTATAATTACTTAAATATAATGGTGTGTGGGTGTACCATTAATTTAAAAATCTCTGACTACGGTGTATCCAGTACTTAATCCGGTATGACAAAAATTTTGGTGGAGCATCTTTTTCAGATCTGGCTACACTGAGCCTTAAAGTCTGTAGTGAATTTATAATGAATCAGTTGTCTGTGCGTGAATTTGGAGCCGCGCAGGCGCAATGTTGTGACGTGACGTCATTGCTCATTCATACTTTTTGTTCATCAATGAGACAAATGATTTTATTGACTTGGTGCTAGGTGTTGTGAAAAGTAATTAACAATCGAAACCCCATTCCTCGATCAATCGTGTGTGTTTCAGTGCTTTTTGTTTAGTGAGTGCAGATATTTAAGAATCCATTAGTGTATTCATTGATAAATAAGTGCATGAAATTCTGAGCACATGCGCAATGCAAGCAATTCATGGACGGATTATGAGAACATTTTTATTTGTTAATAACTACTTGAACAGTTTTGTGTACCGTGAGTTCAATTTAGGTAAATCATAACTTGTTGGAAACAGGCTCAAGTAGAACATTACGACACTCCGGAAGTGGCGGGACAAGCCGGCCGAGGGGCTCGTTCCGAAAGAGATAACAGCGGATGAAAGAGATAAACAGTTATGGATTTAACATGGCGGACGAAACGCGTAAAGTGCGAGTAGAAGAACGTTTGAAAATAAAGATCGGTATGTATCAGTGCATAACTTTATACATTGAATAGTAATGATTTGTAAAGTAACATTTATTATTGGATGAAATTGCCACAGGGTAGATTATGTAGTGTTTATGAAGTGTTGTTGACAGTTGTAGTGAACAGGTGGTAACTGGTGAGAACACTTATAACTTAATTTAAAGTTTCCTCTCGGGAATTGACTCCGTTTAGATATGTACTTATTATTAGGTGTAAGAAAGAACTTAAGAAAGAGCTTTGGAACGTTGCGGTTGTTAGGATGGTTGGATCTATCTTATGTTATGGTACAGAATAGGCCATTGTTTTTGTCGTATGATGCTTTGACAGTTCGCGCAGTTTATGAATGAATTGCCGAGAACACAATGAACTCGTGCTATGATCATATTAGATTAGATATCGGCTGTATACTATTGTATAGTTGTAACGTGAACAAAATACTAATTACCATTTATTGTATAGCTTTACATGTTACATATAAAGTAAAGAAGTATATTATGGTCATGGAATATTTTTAAAGTTTTTCAAACTAGAAAAATGTTGTTGTATATTTTATACAGCGCAAGTTTCTTTATTGGTACATAGTAGTTCATTTTCTTCTCTGTTTTATAAGTTAGTGATAGTAAATAACTATTAGTTAACTATTTTCAACATGAAAGAGATATAATATGGTAAAAGTTATAGTTTCGAAGCTTACCTCAATGAGAACATGTCAGGTAGCATGTTTCATATAGTTAAATACAACAATATTCAAGAATTTCTTTTGCCTGTATGAAATAGGTCTATCGTAAAATGATTGTATTCATTTTTAATATTAATCAATCAATATTCTTTCTTTTTTATAATAATAGTATGTTAATTTGCTCTTAATACAGTATACAGATATTTCTAGACTCATCAGACCTTCCGTGCAAATTGTCAAACCTGTAAAGTTTATATGGCTGGTATGTTTTGCATTTTGTTTGATTTTTCTTTCATAAGATCCTTCTCCTGACAATAACGAACACATCAAAATATGAATTATTGAAATCAGTCCAGCCGTTCACGGGTGATGCCAAGGCGAAGGGAAATAGGGATTCATATTTATATCTAGGTATATAGAGATTACTATTATTCAGTAGGTAATGTATGTTTAGATTTGTCAATAAAATAATAGTTATTAATATAAATGTTTCATATTTCGTAATCAATAATGTTGAATGTAGTCCTATTGATTCTGGTTCACAGATTCTATAGATTTAAATCACGCTGCAATATGATAAATAGCAAAAATTGCTAACACTTGATGGGAGGGCTAAGAATACTTAAATATCTGTGAATTCACTTTATTGAAGTTAATGTAACCTAGTATTTAAATTATAACTGCGCCTCAATATTCAGCTTTTTCTTACTTAATTGTTTTTACTTTTAAAGAAACAATTGAAAATACAATAATAAAATCCAAACAGGTTCAGTAAAGAGAAATTAAACCTAATTTATATAATATATTTACTTATATATATTTTAATTTATATATACATAGTAAAAGCACAGGGCTTTTAATCTCAATCATCCAATATACATACTTTTCAAATAACTAAGATATGAATAATATCAAAATACTATTCAAAATTGATTACTATTGAAAATTGTTTTTTTTTGTATTTAGATTCCTACATGTACTTATTTGTGAAGAGTCCCTGATTAAAAAACATGTAATTCAGTTATCGGTACTAGCAGCGATGTATCTCAAGTTATCTATGCCAACAACTTTTCCCAGCTCTGCACCACGGTATATGAGTTATC
Organism: Colias croceus; assembly: GCF_905220415.1. Taxonomy (NCBI): domain Eukaryota; kingdom Metazoa; phylum Arthropoda; class Insecta; order Lepidoptera; family Pieridae; genus Colias; species Colias croceus. The sequence goes on from NC_059538.1 coordinate 6,231,777, forward strand.
CAACATTTAATTTTTATTTAACTTCAAACAGAGCCACCCAAAAACCCTTAAAATCCATTCTTTAGTTATACTTATTAGTTATTACTAAAATTACTTTTTTATATAATATATTATCAATATGTTAAATTTAAGTTTATTTCTTAATACAGAATCCAAAATGATGTTGTTATATTTTCACAAGAATAAACTAGTATAGGTAAATATTAATTTTTTTTGTTTTTAAAGAAAAAATGCCATTGATATTTGAAAGGAAACATAAGTTTCTTAGATTTAAGGAAGGTAAATCCTACCTATTGGTAATAATGATTTTCTTTATTATACAGTCAAAATACAGCACTACATACATATGTATTTCAAAGCTTTTAGTTACTTTTTACTATGTCATTTAAAAAATATCTTATTCTTAATATTATATATATTATGTACAAGCAGTCTCCCATATAATCATTACTTGCCCTGCACCAATGGTACTTTATCAGCACATTTTTAATTAGTATCTTAATAGCACTCAGGGATTATGTTTAAAATTCATTCAGTAGTTGAGATTTATTGCATTCAAAAAAACAAACTCTTCAACTTTATATTATTAGTATAGTGCAGGATATTATGCATATCTTTATTTATTATTTAATTAAAGAAATAGATTTTATAAAATAACTGATGACATGATTACTATTATCTCATCCTCTATTAAAGTAATATTCTTAGATATTTTGCTCATTAAATTTTAATAGTTTGCAATTACCAAACATGAAGATATTATCACTATAAAGTTGATTGATTTATGTTAGTGGCGGCGCGAGCATATAAATCCATGATAAGACTAAGTATGTCTGTAGTGATAAGAGTGCAGTACGCCTTCCGGGGCATGACTCCTGACCCTTTTCACTCCTCTTCTATCATACACAATAGACTCAGGTCTACATGACAATAATACTTTGAAACTTAGTATACTATGAAAAATTATAAACTAAGACAAAAAAAAGAACATTGAAAAATCGTTATTACTTCAAATACATAATTTCAAACATTAAACTACATATATATTTTGTATTGCACACATAATTTTCAAGTTCCCTCAAATTATCCTTATGCATATCACATCTTCGTTCACATAATATATTGCATATTTGGACTATTAAATCATCACACATTTTAAATTTAAGAGGATCAATGCAGCGTCATCCAACATAATGATAACGACAGTGCAGTTTATAACTCGTGCATCTGAAGGATGACATAATAAAATAGTTTAGTTTCAGGAGCGTGACGTGACGCATTCGTTGATTACTGGGCCGGTGAGTGGCACACAAACGTTTGCGTGCTTGAAACGCGCTGATGGTAGAGTTATCTACGATGCGCGATATACCGTGAATGGGGCGGCCTAGCGTTTTCCATTCAGCGCATCCATTCATGGAAACCCGACGGCCCGTTAATGAAAAACGCGCTCATTTATCGTTGTTATCGATGTACGACGTCCGCGTCGCCTTGAAAATCTCACGTGGAGTTATATGCTCATTCAAAACTTTTATCTACTACTGAGTTCGCAGATAAGATTGTGATAACATTAACATGCCTCTTCGGTTCATATGTCAATTACAGCTATTGTACTTTAATTTTTTCGCATTTCGTTTCTGTCTTTGGTTTTGTTTAATTGTCATGAATCAATAATTTTAACCTGTGTTACTTAAAACGACGGAGGTTCTGAGGATCACGCTCATATACACGGTGATACTTATATATTTTCCTGATTTTCTAAAAGAACAATACTACCTTCTGTTAATTGCTACATATAATGAAGTAATCGGCTCTGATTTTAAATGTCGCTTATGAATCAGATTATCTGTCCCTTTTACTTTTATGCGCTTCCTGTATCTTATCCCAATTTTTGCACGTTTCTTCTACAATAATTAATATCTATGACTAGCGGTCCGGGCACAAAGGAATGACGTTTATCTCAAAAGTAGAATTAATTTTTGAAAATTGTTTTATTTTATAATATTATGCTATATATTTTTTATATATTTGACTTACGTTGAATATGTAGTTTATTTGGTGATGAATTATAAACCATAAAATCTCATTTAATCTTATTTTGGTATCAAAAGAAGAATCTAATTTAATTTGTTATTGTCACAAATATCCAGTAAACAATGCAAACATGATAATGATCATCATCGTGGTTCGTTTCAAGTTTTTATGTAAATATAGCATTCGTGTTAAATGTGTATAACATTTAAAGTTAAAAATAACGTAATAGCGCATATTATTATTTTAATTTATCACAATGAGAATTGTTAAAAAACCGTGAAGGTTTACCAAATAATGTGCAAATCATATGCGAAATGTCTATTAAAATGGTATTACAAAATACTTGCTGTTAGTTGGCTATGAATGTATTTTGCAAAAATACAAGCCAAGTTTTCGCAACCCACCTGTTTATTTTGTCGTAGGACGGGACCTAGATATCTTAATACAAAAGTTATATCTACGGGCTACGTAGGATGCTCTTGTGTACACGAGCTCTCAGGATCATTATATCAATACCTAGTTTGTAATTGCCTACGCACTTTTAACAATGAATATTTATTTAATAGTTCAACGTTTAATATTAACATAATTGCAATGCGAAAATTATATTATGAGAAATTGTTTACATACAATGATACAAATCAAATTTATTTTTAACAATTTTAAACTTAAGTAATTTGAATTAATTGTAAACCTCAATTCTAAGATATAATTAATTTCATTGAAGTTTACATCAATTGTAAATTTTAGAATATTCTAACAGGGGATAGGTATATTACAACCTGGGTGATTGTATATATGTATTTGGCCTTTTAAGCCCACAGTTAGTTACGCGAATGGCGCGTATTATTTTGCCAAAGTACTTTCGATTTCGAAAGAAACGCACCACGCATACAAGTGTGGAAATATCGTAATGACGGTATTTGCTATTGTGCTCCATAAGTACATATAATTCGTTTCCTCAGACAAGCTTATTCAGATTCCCGTTTCACTCCCACGGTCTAGTTTGTTTGGCGTGTATTACTGTCGCGTTGGAGATTATGGTGGTCGTTTTTTCATCAACAATTATTATTATTATATCTCTATGTACTTCGTTTGGATCGTCTTTCTCTTTTATAATTATACTTTAATTTTAATACAATATTATTTCACTCAATGGATCAGACAAATCATCAAGTTATCTCTTCTTTGATCAATTATAAATGCGTCAACAATAATGCTATTTGTTATGAGACATAAAAAATGAAGGAACTTCTACATTTTTAAATAAATATTTTAGAAATTATTGGAGTGTCCCTAAAGATTTTAAAACGGAAGGATGCGAAGTCGGTTCGGATACCGATGATTTTTTTTATAATTTTATTTTTTTTCAAATAGATATTCGCATGCAGGTGTAGTGGCTTAATATAATAGAAACGATAGGTGAGATATTTAGTCAAGGCAAATAACAATGTGAGAACTTTTTCCTTTTCACCTTCGTGACGCAAAGTGCGTGTGATTATTTCGTAACGTATAATTAATTCTAACGTTTATTGTTTGTAACTTACAAGGTTTATTTTTGGAAATTAGGTTTCACAATATTTTAGGTACCTAGGTAGTTTTCTTTTTGAGATGCAAAGCTTTTTATTAAACGTTACATATAGTACATAGTCCCTTGATTAGCTCGACGGGATTTTAATTCTTATGGATGCCAAATATGTAATGGTTGACTTGCCTTGTCCGGCCATGTACGGCTTTATCTGGCGAGGTCGCAATCATTACGCAATCAGTGGACCCTTCTTTAAATACCATTCATGAACGCTTCAAACACTTGAGAGATTTATCTCCATCCTCGCTAATATTTTTGGCGCATCTTTTTTACTAAGGGTTATGAATGGATTCATCACTGCGTGACTAAATTATATAATTATGTACTTATAATATACACACCTATCACCTGTTGACACTTGAAATGCAAAAGCAAGACTCATTAATAACGGAAGCAAGGTCGTATTTGGCGGGTGTCCAACAAATTTCAATGTTACTGGTATACGCAAAGGTAATTAAGGTAAAACATGCAATTTAGTAGTATTAATCGAGTTATTCTGATGTCGAGTTTATTGGAACAATTGTATGAACACTTACGCAAATGACCGATGACGACACGCGAGCAGAAAGGCTAGGCGAGTCCAATGGCGCGTGTAATTGGAGACACCTCGTTAAGTGACGCTAGGTCACGCTTCGTATAACTTTTCAAGTTGCACGCATGTTGAATTAATAATCGCTATACCCCTATCTCTACCTTACACAATACTTACACTAAAGACTCTTCCCGTACTTATCTACCGTCGACGTACTATAGTAACTATTAAGTATACTTTTGTAGGTACTATCCTCCAATACAAATCATGAATATTTGTATATAGACGTTATTGATAAGTCAACAAAATATGTGGCATCCTAAGGACTTAAATTCATTAATTGAGTACCAAACTGTCTGGTTAAATTCATTAATTGAGTACCTTTCTGACTGGGCTTAACAGCTTTTGCGAAATGAAAATTAACTATGGTCTAAAAAAAGTTTTATCATAACATTTAGGTAATGACTTCCAGTATTTATTGCTCAATTCGGTACTACAATTTGTTAAAACAGCTACTGATAGTATTCCATCGTTGCTTTTTGTGTGTTGTGTATTAATGTTTTAAAATAAAATTTCTTTTACTTTAGGTGAAGCCAAGAATTTACCAGCTCGCAACAATGGAGCCGCGTGTACCCGTGATATATACTGTGTCCTGTCACTTGACCAAGAAGAAATATTTCGCACATCCACTATTGAAAGAACACTCAAGTAAGAATTTACGATGAATATTACATTAACGATAAATTTAAAAGTAAATGCAATCAAACTCAGCATAAATCGACTGTACCGACCTATTTATTTTTACCTCTACTAAAGGAATCTGTCCATTCTATTTGTCCGGTCATAACGGTCCCTTTGTCCAGTATCCGGACTGCCTTCCGGCTGATACAGTGTGGGAAACGTTTCCAGCGTTTTAAATTTAGGGAGCAAACATAATATTTATTGGGTCAAGGTTTCGCTCGCTATGAATGGCTGTAAAATTGTTCATTGCGCTCGTAAATTAAGAATGATTAGAGGTGTAGTACGAACATGTTTTTCGTTCACATTTTTTACGCAGTTTGCTTATCTGGAATCAGCTTTATCATTGAGAATTTTTTTAATTACTCTCTTATAGTTATTCGTTACTTTATATACAAATGATTTCATTTAACGTTTGAAATTGACTTTTTGGAATACGCTATACTATTTTGGCTATGGTAAATATTTAAATATTAGATATATAGCATACCTATTTTCGTTAATACATATTAAGATTTGTGTGTATTCATGTTGGCCTGAAATAATGTGTTATATCTCTATAATCTAACTTAAGATATGACCGTAAAAATATATGTTGTCAAATAACTGTAACATACGAAAATAGGATAAAGACGATTTAGTGTTTGCAGTAATTTATCTGCTTTAGAAAGGGGAGGATCGATTGTGTGACGGAGGGGTGTGGTGTGGCGCGCCACGTCCCGGATGCACTTCCGGCGGCCGCGCGCTCTTGCGGAACGTATCTTCCGCTACACCCTCCAGTTTACATTTCGAGCACAAAAGGGATGCCGATGTGACAAACAATAAAAAAGTACTATTAACAATAATCCTTCATGACTCATGCCCCAATTATACTCTTTCCATATTGAATGTTTATCAGCGTACAGGAATCTATTTGTTCATTGAGCGATTGAACGGAAATGTGATAATAATTTAGTGACCCCAGAGGTGAGCAGGACGCGGTGACGGATGTCTAAGGAAACGTCACGTCACCCTCTTGGCGAGTTACTTAATGGGTTCTTTGTCTTATGATACCTTATCGCTCATTTGTCCCTGTCCAAACAGCATTGAATGTTGTGTACACTTCATGCATTGCTACGTAGATTTAATAACCTTATAAAAAGTAATTTGTATCATACTACATTAACCTATTAATTACTTATTATCCTTTCTCGATATGGTAGATATTTTCCCTAACAGTTTACAAAGTACAGATTACAACTGTTATATTTTTTCTGTTTTGTTGATATTGGATATCACAAACAATAAAAGATGTCAATGGCACAAGTATTACGCATAAGAAAGATAATTATACAATGTGATGTCATGCTCAATAGTCATTTAAACTCGAGATCATCTTAAAACTGTTCCTTTTAAACTCAGATTGTTGCTATATTAGCGGAAGCTTCTAAGTGATAAATTGCACCGGAACGATGTGGTGTGTAAAATGGTTACTGCGTGAAATCGTTAGGCAGGCAGCGATGAGCCAGCGAGTGCAATGCTCTGTATTGCCGCTAACTCGTATTCTAGGTTTGTTTGCAAGATTGTTCAAGGGCACAATAAAGTTCCTCTGGTCTTCTGAGGGGATTTGATGCAAACACTTATTTTTTGTAGTAGATTGTTTATAACCACTATAACCGACATTTTTGAAGTTTCGGGAATGACAAGGAAATACAAGAATCACATGAATATTCGCTTTATCATGATAGCTTTACCATATCGCCGATCGCAATATTATAATAACAAATGTGGAACATGATAAAAATTGAGTAATGTATCCATTCCGAACAAAGCATTTATGCATAGCTGTAGATATTATAATAATTAATGTAATGACAGAATGCAACCGGTTAGCGGATCAACGGAAAGGATTAAGTAACTCGTAAGATACGGTTCAAGTCCGTAAGGTCGTGCCGCGTGCGTTACTAGTTCGCTTTTTATGTCCGGGATATAATAAAGTATTCGTGTTCATCCGCCGCCCCCGCTCAGCTGGTGGCGGTTCCGCCTCCGGTTTATTAATACTGCTGTGGCGCCGGATGCGTCTGCGAGCACGCCGGCTTAATACCTACCAATCCTACCATATCTAGAAGTTTAAAACGACCATAATTCTCAGAATTTTATGATAAGTCATAGGAACGACGGTTTTATTTGTAATTGTTTGTTTTGTATAGCAATGTCAAAAATGTATCTTTAGTTTAGATTACAAACTATCTTTACTTATTATATAACAATACAGAATCGGATGCCACAGAATATTAGATTATTTTTTATTTGAATATTTTATAGTACCCACTTGTGCAAAATGTGCACATTTCATCCGTAACGTTTAATAAAATCATCACTTCCACGAAGAAAGGAAAAACCGTGTCATATAGTACGGTATGGCCAAAATAAACAATTCATCATGTTCACATTGTTACACAGTATGAGTGTTAATTTTCATAATAGTCGGTACATCAAAAATTTCCACGGCTGTATTACACAAAGGCGAGTGTTAAAACTTTCACCTTTGTCGACAACGACGCTGGCCCACGCACATCCGTAGCGCGATCCTTATCGTCATGTTTACTTGAAGGGACATGGATGTTTCATAGTGTTCAATATTTGTTACAGCTTCAACATATTAAAATATCTCCCAAGTAAACATCTTACTAATTACTAATTTAAGAAATACATTCTTCAATAAAAAAGAAGTATTCTGAAAGAAATCGATTTATATTATTTTCTTTTTGATTCTCGCCTATCTATTGAAACAATAGATGCGAGAATCGTGATCATTGCGACTGGGAAACTAGAAAACAAGCGGTACTGTTTTACTGTACCCATTTATTTATACTACATGATTCTCTCGTAATTGCAACTGTATTTGATTAAAACAATGTAAATGTCATCGACATAATTAACGAATGTACGAACTTGTTAGTTTGTTACTGCTAAAATCGGTATTTTATCATTTATCGCAGTACTTGACTGCCCACTGATAAATGGAGAACGTTTCTAGCCAAGACAATATATTCATATTTGATATCTCTATAGTAACTTAATTAACAAGTCGCGTGATCATATACTTGTTAATTATATTTGACATATGCGTAATTATGTAATGTTTTTGTTGCAGTCCGTTTTTCGGCGAAGAGTTTCAATTCGAGGTGCCCAGACGATTTCGATACTTGTCCATATACGTGTTCGACCGTGACAAGCAAGCTAGTAAACAGGACAAAGTCCTCGGAAAAGTTGCCATCAAAAGAGAAGACTTGGAAAGATACAATAACACCGACCATTGGTTTGCACTACGACCAGTCGATGCAGATTCAGAAGTTCAGGGTAAGGCGTACATTGAATTGTCCCTCGAGGACTCCAGAAAACGGCTACGAATGGATCCAAAACCGCCTGACCCGGACCCGGCTACAGATAAAAACGACTATTCGACGAAAACGAAAGCAAACAATCTCACTAGATTATCGGAATATTGTAAAGAGAGTATGAGATTCGGTTCATGCTCAAGTTCGACGAGTAAAAAATTATTAGCAGCCGTAGCGACTGAACCCTCATTAGCTCTATCGCGATCTGAAAGTTTAAAAGATCGCGCCCAATGGGCGATACGGACGAAACCACCAATGCATACGATGGCTGAATCGGATGCATTGACCTCTCCCACCGCAGCCGACTATTGGTCGGACCCAGAAAGACATTGTGCCGCTCGTGTAGGTCCTGACACGTTACGCTTAAGGGTGCTGGAATGCTCAGAACTAACAACGAAAAATGGTCAGTGCGATCCTTTTGCTCTTGTGACGTTACTGTATTCAAATGGAAGAAGAGTTGAAAAACGTACGAAACCAAGAAAGAAGACTGTCAACCCTCAGTTTGATGAAATTTTTTGTTTTGATCTCGTTATAGAGGCTGATCCTAAGGATAAAGATGGCTCGCAATCTGTAAGTTTTGCACAATTCACGAAAAACGTGTAATTAATTTTTGTACATATAAATAAATAATGTATTTTTACCTTTATTTCTAGGCTGGAATAGCTTGTGAAGCTAGAGTATCAGTGTGGCATGATGCGGCTACGCCTGTTTTTCTTGGAGAAGTAAGGTTACAATTAAGACAACCTGCACCTGATCCATTATGTGCATGGTAAGGATCATTTGTGTAAAAAAATTGAAACATATAATTAGTAGTTGATTTGCGCAGAGATTTAAGTTTTTCGTTATGTTAAGGTATTATATTAATTAATTAAAATATAATTTGAGTCTGTAATTAATAGATGTACATATTTTAAAATGACACACGAAAATAGTACTGCATGACGCAAGTGATAGAATCTGCGCTCGTATAGCGTGAAACCGAGCGTTTACTAGCCAACCCTGCATTGAATGGTCCATTTGCTGCCTTCCGTTTAATCGCAATGGAAAGTTATGCAGTTAGAATTACATTTAATACTATTGCTTGGTTGCTTTTTCATTTGATGTTGATGACCACAATGGGAATAGGAAACTTTAAAGTGTATGGAGGAGAAATGCGAATCGTGCTTTAAACAATAGCCCTTCACAAACCTTCAAAGGGTTTAGAAATTGGAAAGGCGGTCGAACTTTTTGTGTTAATTCGTTAGAGACAATATCTATATATGTTACAGTCAAAACCCTGAACCAGTCAATAACGTTATTGACCGGTAAAATCAGTTAATAAGGATATTGACTAAAGGCGTCGGTTAATATCCTTATTAACTGATTTTATCTGATTAAACCAGTTAATAACGTTATTGACTAAGGGCATCGGTCAATATCGTTATTAACTGATTTTAAGTCGAGACATCTAGTCAATATAGGTTTTAACCGACGTGCCCAGTCAAAACTCATAAAAAGTTAAGGACGTTAGTGAAATTATACTAGAAAATCATTTAAAAAAGGTTCATAAAAGTTTTTAAAGTGCAATATTTAAGAGTTTTATGTTTTATAAATTAATTCGGGGTATTGTTTGTAAACTGCAACCGCGCGAGAATACGTGCCCCAAAATATTTTTGAAGATGGCAATTGTGTTTTAATAACAACTAGTTTTCCGCCCGCAGCTTCGCCCGCGCAGTCAAAGAAAAACCGCATAGTTCCCGTTCCCGTGGGATTTCCGGGATTGCGTTAGTTTCTGATTTGATGGAGTGACCTGCAGGAGTACTTCGAAGACTGCTACTGGATCTAATAGACGAGTAGAGCTAGGAATGCCGAGTTTGGGCTCGTTTTGTTAGTTATGTCGAGACCTTACCTCCGGACTTGATGGAGTGACCTGCAGGTGTACTTCGAAGACTGCTACTGGAACTAATAGACGAGTAGAGCTAGGTGTGCCGAGTTTGGGCTTGTTTTGTTAGTTACGTTGAGACCTTACCTCCTGAAAAGATGGAGTGACCTGCAGGTGTACTTCGAAGACTGCTACTGGAACTAATAGACGAGTAGAGCAAGGTGTGCCGAGTTTGGGCTCGTTTTGTTAGTTACGTTGAGACCTTACCTCCGGACTTGATGGAGTGACCTGCAGGTTTACTTCGAAGACTGCTACTGGAACTAATAGACGAGTAGAGCTATGTGTGCCGAGTTTGGGCTCGTTTTGTTAGTTACGTTGAGACCTTACCTCCGGAATTGATGGAATGACCTGCAGGTGTACTTCGAAGACTGCTACTGGAACTATTATATGAGTAGAGCTAGGTGTGCCGAGTTTGGGCTCGTTTTGTTAGTTATGTTGAAACCTTACCTCCGGACTTGATGGAGTGACCTGCAGGTGTACTTCGAAGTCTGCTACTGGAACTAATAGACGAGTAGAGCTAGGTGTGCCGAGTTTGGGCTCGTTTTGTTAGTTATGTTGAGACCTTACCTCCGGACTTGATAGAGTGACCTGCAGGTGTACTTCGAAGACTTCTACTGGAACTAATAGACGAGTAGAGCTAGGTGTGCCGAGTTTGGGCTTGTTTTGTTAGTTACGTTAAGACCTTACCTCCTGAAATGATGGAGTAACCTGCAGGTGTACTTCGAAGACTGCTACTGGAACTAATAGACGCGTAGAGCAAGGTGTGCCGAGTTTGGGCTCGTTTTGTTAGTTACGTTGAGACCTTACCTCCGGACTTGATGGAATGACCTGCAGGTGTACTTCGAAGACTGCTACTGGAACTATTATACGAGTAAAGCTAGGTGTTCCGAGTTTGGGCTCGTTTTGTTAGTTATGTTGAGACCTTACCTCCGGACTTGATGGAGTGACCAGCGGGTACTAACAAAACGAGCCTAAACTCGGCACACCTAGCTCTACTCGTATAATAGTTCCAGTAGCAGTCTTCGAAGTACACCTGCAGGTCATTCCATCAAGTCCGGAGGTAAGGTCTCAACGTAACTAACAAAACGAGCCCAAACTCGGCACACCTTGCTCTACTCGTCTATTAGTTCCAGTAGCAGTCTTCGAAGTACACCTGCAGGTTACTCCATCATTTCAGGAGGTAAGGTCTTAACGTAACTAACAAAACAAGCCCAAACTCGGCACACCTAGCTCTACTCGTCTATTAGTTCCAGTAGAAGTCTTCGAAGTACACCTGCAGGTCACTCCATCAAGTCCGGAGGTAAGGTCTCAACATAACTAACAAAACGAGCCCAAACTCGGCACACCTTGCTCTTCTCGTCTATTAGTTCCAGTAGAAGTCTTCGAAGTACACCTGCAGGTCACTCCATCAAGTCCGGAGGTAAGGTCTCAACATAACTAACAAAACGAGCCCAAACTCGGCACACCTAGCTCTACTCGTCTATTAGTTCCAGTAGCAGACTTCGAAGTACACCTGCAGGTCACTCCATCAAGTCCGGAGGTAAGGTTTCAACATAACTAACAAAACGAGCCCAAACTCGGCACACCTAGCTCTACTCATATAATAGTTCCAGTAGCAGTCTTCGAAGTACACCTGCAGGTCATTCCATCAATTCCGGAGGTAAGGTCTCAACGTATCTAACAAAACGAGCCCAAACTCGGCACACCTTGCTCTACTCGTCTATTAGTTCCAGTAGCAGTCTTCGAAGTACACCTGCAGGTCACTCCATCAAGTCCGGAGGTAAGGTCTCAACATAACTAACAAAACGAGCCCAAACTCGGCACACCTAGCTCTACTCATATAATAGTTCCAGTAGCAGTCTTCGAAGTACACCTGCAGGTCATTCCATCAATTCCGGAGGTAAGGTCTCAACGTAACTAACAAAACGAGCCCAAACTCGGCACACATAGCTCTACTCGTCTATTAGTTCCAGTAGCAGTCTTCGAAGTAAACCTGCAGGTCACTCCATCAAGTCCGGAGGTAAGGTCTCAACGTATCTAACAAAACGAGCCCAAACTCGGCACACCTTGCTCTACTCGTCTATTAGTTCCAGTAGCAGTCTTCGAAGTACACCTGCAGGTCACTCCATCAAGTCCGGAGGTAAGGTCTCGACATAACTAACAAAACGAGCCCAAACTCGGCACACCTAGCTCTACTCGTCTATTAGTTCCAGTAGCAGTCTTCGAAGTACACCTGCAGGTCACTCCATCAAGTCCGGAGGTAAGGTCTCGACATAACTAACAAAACGAGCCCAAACTCGGCATTCCTAGCTCTATTCGTCTATTAGATCCAGTAGCAGTCTTCGAAGTACTCCTGCAGGTCACTCCATCAAATCAGAAACTAACGCAATCCCGGAAATCCCACGGGAACGGGAACTATGCGGTTTTTCTTTGACTGCGCGGGCGAAGCTGCGGGGGGAAACCTAGTTGTTATTAAAACACAATTGCCATCTTCAAAAATATTTTGGGGCACGTATTCTCGCGCGGTTGCAGTTTACAAACAATACCCCGAATTAATTAATAAAACATAAAACTCTTAAATATTATGCACTTTAAAAAGTTTTATGAACCTTTTTAAATGATTTTCTAGTATAATTATTTCACTAACGTCCTTAACTTTTTATGAGTTTTGACTGGGCACGTCGGTTAAAACCTATATTGACTAGATGTCTCGACTTAAAATCAGTTAATAAGGATATTGACCGATGCCCTTAGTCAATAACGTTATTAACTGGTTTAATCAGATAAAATCAGTTATTAAGGATATTAACCGACGCCCTTAGTCAATATCCTTATTAACTGATTTTACCGGTCAATAACGTTATTGACTGGTTCAGGGTTTTGACTGTAACATATACATACATATAATAAATCTGTAGAAGGGTCAATTCTGTACATTGAAAATATTGAAAAAATAAATAGCAGGGGGTGTTTCTGGATCGATACAAAGCCCAAATATGTGATTAAAAAATTTTTTGTCTGTCTGTCTGTCTGTCTGTATGTTCAGGCATCACGTGAAAACTAACGGTTCGATTTCGATGAAACTTGGTATAATTATACCTTATTATCCTGGGCATAAAATAGGATACTTTTTATCCCGGAAAAATACGTAAAAAAAAAATCTTAATTTTTCCGCGCGGACGGAGTCGCGGGCGGAAGCTAGTACATAATATATAATATTAGTTTAATATAATTTTCATTTTATTTGATTATTGACTGAGTCTTATTCCATAACTCTAAAACAAAGGGTCGAATCGGCCAAAATACTTTTCACTATAAAAAAGATGTAAGGGTTTGCGTTCCGTATTCTCATAGTCTACTTAAAGTCTATTGAAATATTGTGTACTAGCTTCCGCCCGCGACTCCGTCCGCGCGGAAAAATTAAGATTTTTTTTTCTACGTATTTTTCCAGGATAAAAAGTATCCTATTTTACGCCCAGGATAATAAGGTATAATTATACCAAGTTTCATCAAAATCGAACCGTTAGTTTTCACGTGATGCCTTCACATACAGACAGACAAAAATTTTTAATCGCATATTTGGGTTTGGTATCGATCCAGTAACACCCCCTGGTATTTATTTTTTCTATATTTTCAATGTACAGAATTGACCCTTCTACAGATTTATTATACAGGGTGTCCCAAAAAGTAGTGATGAACGGAAGCTGGGAGGTAGAGGACCTAGAGGGCTATCCGAATCACCCCCATGTATGTTATGCGATTTTTCGTATTTTCGGAGTTATGACGTTTTTTTCAATTTTTCACCTATCGCGCGCCGAGTACGATGATATTTTCACTCATGGTGACGTCAATTATTGCGCTAAATGCTTGATTTTTTATTGTTTGCTAAGCTGAAAGATAGGCCAATTCAGTATGGTAATATTTACTATCGTTAGATGTTTGAATTAAATGCCAAGAAAGATAAAATTATCCAGTATGTTCACAACTTCAAGGGCCCGTAAAAAAATAAAATCACATAAAAAAAGTTTTCCGTTTTGCTTTTAAAAACTTGCTCTATCTATCTGGTAGCTACCCTGAAAATTTCATTTTATTATTCAGAAAGCTTCAATCGAAAAATTGAAATCTAAATGTGGTAAGTGCAAAAATTGAATTAACATGATGAATAATAAAAACAAATTAAAACCAATAACAAGATGTTAAAATACCAGAAATTTTTAAAATGACCCCCCTGTTGCTTAATGCAAGCGCGACATCACCGTTAAAAGTTTTCTTTTAAATTTCTGAATGCCTTTTATCATTTTTTATGGTTTCTTTTGCTACTATGAATTTCCGGGTTATTTCGTCCAAATTGTGGCAGTCTCTCGTCTTTGTAGTATCCCCACGGAAAAAATCAATAGGGTTTATGTCCGGGGACCGTGGAGGCCAGGTTAAAGGGCAAAGATGCCCTGAAAGATGGATTGGTCGTTGCAGCCTGCGCATGCGCCGGTGACGCCTGCCTTAAAGCCTGGCCTCCACGGTCCCTCGACCTTTGATTTATAGTGATACTAAGAAGACCTCGGCTACTTGAGAGAATGCCGCAATTTGGATGAAATAACCCGGAAATTCATAGAAGCAGAAGAAACCATTAAAAATGATGAAAGGGCATTCAAACATTTAAAAGACAACTTTTTATGGTGATGTCGCACTTACATTGAGCAACAGCGGGGTTATTTTAAAAATTTCTGGTAATTAAACACCTATTTATTGGTTTTAATGATCATCACGTTAATAAAATTTTTGCACTTACCACACTTAGATTACAATTTTTCGATTGAAGCCTTCTGAATAATAAAATGAAATTTTTAGGGAAGCTACCTGATAGATAGAGCAAGTTTTTAAAAGCCAAATGGAAAACTTTTTTTATGTGATTTTATTTTTTTATGGGCCCTTGAAGTTGTAGACATACTGGGTAATTTTACCTTTCTTGGCATTTAATTCTTTTTTTTACTTCATTCGAAGATCTAACGATAGTAAATGTTACCATAATGAATTGGCCTACCTTTATGCTTAGCACACAAAAAAAATCAAGCATCTAGCGCAATAATTGACGTCACCATGAGTGAAAATATCATCATACTCGGCGATAGGCGAAAAATTGAAAAAAACGTCATAACTCCGAAAATACGAAAAATCGCATAACATGTATGGGGGTGATTCGGATAGCCCTCTAGGTCCTCTACCTCCCAGCTTCCGTTCATCACTACTTTTTGGGACACCCTGTATGTATAGATAATATCCTTATAAATGCTAGAATGTCTATTTCATTACCTATTTGTTTCACGTCGATTTGATAATTTTAGTGTCCGGCTATAGTTAGGAGTATAGAAAGTTAAATAGGCGTTATATGACTGTAATTTGTTATTGCCTAAAACAGACAGTATTTATTGAAACATGTAAATTGGTCAGGTTTTTCCTAACGTCCCGCGCGGGCGGCGCGCTGTCCCGCGGCGCGACGCCGCCGGGCACGCGGCTGTCGGCGGCGGGCAGCGCCACGCTCGGCTCGCTGCGGCTGCTGCTCAAGTACACGGTCGACCACGTGTTCCCGCTGCAGCACTACCGCCAGCTGGAGGAGCTCTTCTTGAAGAGCGTTCAGCAGAAGGTGGGACGGTATTTTAGTCTGCATTATATGTCGTTTTACTGGACTATTGCTTGGTTCTGCATGAGATCAATATTGGTTCAATGTCGAAATCCGACTCGTGGACGTTCCTATTACATAAAAAAGTTTTTTTTGCAGTATTGTTTACGAGGCTCACCTGGGATCTATTTCTATTTGCCGTCAAGGGATAACTTCAGTGAAATTTAAATATTTTTAACAGTAATCTTTTCGAATGTCTAGTTTTCATGAAACAACATAATCCTACAAAGACATAATCTTTATTTTCAGCCAATTACAACGTCAGCAGTGTACATTCTCGGAGAAATAGTTTCGAACAAGACTGAAGCGGCGCAACCTCTAGTGAGGCTCTTCACCCACCATGATCTCATCGTGCCCATCGTTAAAGAGCTGGCCGACTCGGAAATATCAGTTTTAACGTGAGTATATAGAATTCACTAAATTAGATAGAATTTAAAAGTCACATGAGCAAATGAATACTTAAAATAGAAGAAGAAGAAGAAGAAGAAGAAAAGTTTATTCAACACCACACACATAATAAAAGGAAAAAAAAAATAATAAACACAAAACAAAAGCAACAAATTAAAAAAGAAAAAAAAATAGAACTTATTCCTAATCAGTGTGGTGCTAAAAAGGGTCGCTACTCAGCATGTGCTGCACTTGTTGTGAAGCGCTGATTTTCAGTAGCCCCTTGTTGGAGTGCCAGTCAATAGACTTGAATTATAAAATATACGTATTATTATTTCTCATGTATACTTAAATATAGGTAATATACAAATATATAATAATTAGTAGAATACACAACACAAGTACATATTAATAATAATAATAATATAACATAAACAAGACATAATAACATAATTTTACATATAGGTAATATAGATATGAAATACAATATAACACAATAAACAATAAACACAATCGCACCCTGTAATATCCTATGCGACTAAGGCTGGTTACGAAACTCGGTAAGAAGCTGCTTTTTAAAGCCATGTTTAAAACTTGATAAGGTCCTCGAGTTTCGTAATGGAGGCGGTAAATTGAAAAATAGCATATAATTTATTTGTAACACTCAGGATTATAATAGTTTTCGCAATCCAATGCCTTGAGATTTCTTTGCGCAGATATAATAAAAGCACTGATGACTTTCTTGACATAAAGATCTTTTTAGTGTGATAGCAAAGTGATGACAGATATAACAATATAATACGATTGTTCTGTGGGAAATTCTTAGTAATGTACCTCCCCGTTGCGTGAGCTAATTTGCACCATATTTTATTGTGTATTTTTTATTCTAAGTTTTAAATAGCGTTTTCGTAATGACACGAATAAAATGTTTTATTTTGTAATATTAACATTGACCTGAGAATTATCAAATAAAGATTTCAAACGATATTCGCTTATCTTACAATTGGCACATAACATAAAGAATAGAATTATTATATACAGATATAGTTATTATTACCCCCAGCAAGTGGTGACTATTACAAATGTACGAAATAAGCTTGAACAATTTCATAACTTCATTGTTTACGATTATGAGTCACGCCAGAATCCTGTCTTTAATTTGTGAAAATTCAATGTAATTTATTATTGTAAACTGGAGACTTTATCTAAGTTTGCACTGATAAGCCTTATCGGTGCAAAGCGAGTTTGATCTTCGACGCATACAGAGGAAGTGAAATGTACTGATAAAAATATAAATAAACCATGATTATATTCATGAAGATAATGTATAGCAAACAATGAATTACTATGTGATTACATTGTAATTTCATTTAAATTTAAAAATGTACATGATTAATGATAATTTATAAAAAATTAAATAACATAATAAGATATAACTCCTTGTAATAATACATTCAAAAAATACCTACATTATTTTGGTAAACAAACATTTCAAATTGGGTTTGCATAACTTTGCTATCAGATAATATATAATCCGTTTGTTTTCATTGCAATAAATGACCTTGTTATAGCCAGGATAAGTGTTTTTGTTACGTGTAAAGTATCTTGAAAAGGCTTTTGTGGATCCTCAGGAATAATGGCACAATTTGGGTTAAATTAAAAAGTAAGCTGCTGTAAGCGGACCTCTTGATGGAACTGCATTTTTATAGTTAATATTTATCAAAGTAACACACAATTTAGGTTTTTTTTTAGTGGAACGTGAAGTAACTTGTGTGTTTCATTAACAAATATTAACTATTAAAATTAAGATGTGATAGTTACAGGAGCTAAGAACAATTCTAAGGAATAATTTTGCTTTAATTATTTATTAGTTATTACGTGACAAAAATTGATATGTACAAGTTTTCTCCAACAGGGACGCGACAACAATATTCCGCGGCAACACGCTAGTGTCGAAAATGATGGACGAAGCGATGCGTCTCACGGGCGCGGCGTACTTGCGCTCGGTGCTGCGGCCCACGCTCGCGGCCGTGCTGCACGAGCGCCGCCCGTGCGAGATCGACCCCGCGCGGGTGAAACCCTCCGCCGATATAGCCGCCAACCTTGCCAACTTGAAGGACTATGTGGAGAGGGTAAGTTGTACATTCGTCTGCATTGTAACCACTAAGGGGAAATGTATAATAATTTGCAAAGGGAGATATGATTTTTAATATAAATTTTAGGTACAAGTATAAAGGGAATGTACAAAGGCAGTTAGTGTTGTGATGGTTTGGTTATTGATGTTTATTATTGCGTCGATTTTTATAGGTAACTAGCGGTCCGCCCCGGCTTCGCCCGTGGTACATGTTTACGTTTTCTCTACATAAGAACCATCCTCGTACTTCAAGGAATATAATAAAAAAAGAATTATCGAAATCGGTTCAGCCGTTCTCGAGTTATGGAATTACAACGAAAAGTGGCATTGATTTTTATATATTAAGAATAGGTAATGTTGAGCTGTAGTGAGTGTATAGAAAATTTGATAAACGTCTTATATCAAAGGCTAGCCATGCTTATTGCTTACTATCTGTATCCGTTGTTTAATTCAGTATTCATACATATTATTATTCTAAATGTTTTTTTAAGCTATTTTAGTTTTTTATTGTTAAATTTTATTCCTTTGTTAAGTACTGTTTTATGTAAATCCGAATAGACACCAGTAATAAAACCTTCTGTAATATAACGAATAAGAAGAGTTGATTCAACAAAAACACTAATTAGTTCATATCTATAAAATTTCTAGAGTTATTCGACACACTATAATAGCACCTAAAAGCGAAGTTCATAAACACAAAAGCCTGTTGGCATAAGAACATATTTTATGATCGAAGTCTATAAGCACACCAAATCGGTAACGAAATGTTCCGTCTCGTGCAGGTGTTCGCAGCGATCACGTCGTCGTACGGCACGTGCCCGGCGGCCATGTGCCGGCTGTTCGACGCGCTGCGGCAGTGCGCCGCGCGGCACTTCCCCGCCAACGCGGAGGTGCGCTACTCGGTCGTGTCCGGCTTCATATTCCTCAGGTTCTTCGCGCCCGCCATACTCGGACCGAGGCTGTTTGATCTCACCACGGAACAGATTGTGAGTTGTGATTTTGCTTAGTTATTAAATTAATGGAGTAGAAACTTAAAAAAAATTATAATTATCAATTTAGGTAGCTTATTTTTGTACACAGACAGCAAAGGGAAAATTAAACGCTAAATAGACAAGTCAAATGTATCTTTAAATAAAACAAGTCAACAACAAGCTTAACTAGTCATCTTAACTACCTATTTTATAAATTTTGTGTGTAAAAAACTAGTATCTCAATTTTACGCTGTACATCAACCGACTTCAAAAAAAGGTTCGCAATTCTCAATTCGTGTGTACTTTTTTCTAGTTCTACTCTCTAATTTTCACAGCTACTAATAACCAACGTTTTATTAAAGTTTGATCTATTCACCCAGGACTTGCAAACGACGCGGACGCTAACGCTGATCTCCAAGACGATCCAGTCGCTCGGCAACCTGGTGAGCAGCCGGTCCGCGCAGCAGGTCTGCAAGGAGGAGTACATGGCGGAACTCTACCGGAGCTTCTGCACGCCACGACATGTACGTCATACATTTGTACATAGACATAGTAAGGTAGATGGTACACTAATATAGATGTATATTGAAGCAGTAGGGCAGATTTGATACTAATTTAGTTATATTGGACTAACCTCGCCTCAGCAGGTATTGGGAATCTGAAAGGACTAAACTATTTAGTAATCAGTTTACAATATTTCTTCCAAAATAATCATTATGAAATTCAACAATGCTAATGTATGAATAAATCGTTGAATTATATAAATATAACATTTTATTTCTGTACAGGTGCAAGCAATAAGGCAGTTTCTCGAAATAATCTCCACCAGTTCAGACACACAAAACAACAATATACAAGAAACATCAGTTCTACTCAAAGAAGGGTTGGTATTCAATATTTTATTTGAATTATTATATTATTCTAATACTAAGATTCTTCATTGTACATATTAAATAAAGTGTTTTAAATTATTGCTTTCGTATAACCTGGGAGCGTTCTTGGTAAGTCATTCTTTAAAATATTATAAAGCTCAATTTTTTGCATCAACTCAAGAGTTTCTAGTGATATTTTTAATTCACAAAACACATTACATGTGACATATTATAAAACCTGCAATAATTTTTTGATTGCAAGCATTTTTTCTAGAACTCACTTTACAGTCTTGTTCTTATTTAATAATGCTGTAAATATGGTGCTTATTATCTTACACATTTACACAGTATTGTTAAGTCAGATATGTTATTTATAAGACGTGTTCGTCAACAGGACGATGATAAAGCGTTCGGAGGGTGTGCGCATGGGGCCGGGCTCGCCGCGCCGCCGCTGGGTGCGGCCCGCGCACACGCACTCCAAACGGAGACACTTCAGATTGACCAGGTAATTTATACTCTATTGTTTGTGGTTTACGGTATCATTTTGGGTTAACAATGCTATCTTAATTTCCGACATTGTAAAGCTTTGTGCGAGAAAAAGGTTTATCAAATTATTGAATAATTGTAATTTAAAGATTACCTTTGAGAGAGATTTACTGTGAATAGAGCTATATAGTCGGTTTAATATTTTATATATTATAGACTAAAAATAATTAGAACGTATCTTCCCATTGTTATTCAACCCATTCACATATCCTACGAATTGCGATATTAAAATGTTGTCTATCTCCAGTGGTGAGTTATGGTGGTCGCGTTGTGGTGCTAAAGCGGCGGCACACCGGCTCCCTCTATCGGGCGTGCTCTCCGTGGCGCCCGTGGACTGCCCGCCCGCTGGCGCACCACTAGACGCTAACAATATCTTCCAAATTGGTGAGTACAACTTGATAGATTAAAATATGAGAACTAGTTTTTTATACAGAGAAATATGACGAAGGGAAAAATAGAGTAGTATTTTTATTTAAATATGAGTATAAGTTTTCAAACTAGGTGAATGGAATTATTGTTTATGATATAAATGGATGAAAAAGCAACCATTTTTGCTATTCTATCAGTCGAAAGAATAATATAATAACGCGTTTTATATGTTTCGTTTAGTTCAGACACTTGTTAGATCGGCTGTTTTTTCTAAAAAAATAATTTAAAAGCTAACATTCAACAGTGCAGGCACCTACTTAATCGGCTAGTTTTTTCGAAATTATTGATTTAAAATTAGAATTACTATAATAATTTATTACTTGCAGTGCACCGCGAGCGCGTGCTGTTCGTGCAGGCGAGCAACTGCGTGGAGCGCGCGGAGTGGCTGCGGCTGCTGTCCGCGCTGTGCCGGCACTCGCCCGCCGCCGCACCGCACCGCGGCTACTATAGTGATACTAAGTGGACGTGGTATGTGCTTATTCTGTCTATAATGAAATGAAATATAAATGAATGAAGTTTATTTTTTATTTGAATTATATACATTTTTTGGTACGGCTAATACCTATATAAAATTAGTAGTATGCTATAAAAAGGAATATTTTACTTACTTACGTACGTGATATTGAACAAAAAATATATTACATACCCAATAACAACATCAACCTTAAATTATGTATAAGTTGTGATTTTAGTTCATAATCAGCCCATATACATTCCCATTGCTGGGACACGGGCCTCCCTCAAGGGATCAGGCCATAATCCATCACGCTGGCCAAGTGCGGGTTGGCGGATGTCTCATGTCCTCGAACTTTTGATTCTTTTTAGTTAAATTATATTAAATAATATTTAACACGAGTGTTTTTTTTTTATTAAAACGCTTTATATCATTCGTTTGTAGCAGTAGATAAGGTTATTGATTGTACTGGTTTTAACATTGTGTTTTGTTGCGTGTGCGCAGTTGCGGTCGCAGCTCGGCGGACGCGGAGGGGTGCGGCAGCGCGGGCGGCGGCGGCGCGGTGGCGGCGGGCTCGCGGGACACGGACGCGGCGCGCGGGCCGGCCGCGCTGGCGCTGCGCCTCGACCCCGCGCGCGACCTGCAGCGCCTGCACGCGCTGCTCGTGGCGCACGCCGCGCTGCTCGACGCGCGCCTGCGCAGGCCGCCCGGTACGCACCCTCTATATATTATAAAGTCCTTTTCACCTATGATGATTCCTGTGACACTTCATCGTGTTCCGAATTACGTATTTCATGTTTTCAATTTTAGTGCATAATATTTTTTATTTATGGCGGCATTATTGCCAAAAGTATAAAAATGAAACATCTTAAGCAAATAAAACCAAAACAACATTGTTTAGTTTGATATAATAAAAAATAAAATAAAATAACACAAAAAAATAATACCTTCGCAATCCGTGTACATGAAATGGAAAGCTGGAACGCAAATGGAGTTGGAAAATCATATAATCGGCGCCCATCTTGTGTTTGTCAATCGCGTCAATCATCTGTACGAGTGCGTCAGCCTTGTATACAAGTTGCATTTTTATATTGATACTTTACGTGGTATTCTGTTATTATTACTAATTGTAATTGTTGACTTTTTGTTGCTGTTGTTTGCTATAAACTTCATATACAACCCTGCAAATCAATAAACTGTTAAACTAATTAACTTTTACACAACATCAGCGCATTCGACAAAGCTAATTAAGATATTAATTTTTTTTTCAGATGATACAAGTCTAGAAGAGCGCGAAGCGGAAGCGGTAACGCTGCGGGATTTACAGAGAGTTATGTTTGACTTGGAGCACAGGCACTGTATATATAGGAGGTCGCTAGCGAGGGAAACAAAGTATGGGAGCAAGTAAGTGGATTATTTTGTTTGTTATTATAATCGATATTTATTAAGCCTAAATTATCATGTTATCATAATATTTAATTTTACTTTTTTTTTTATAGACAAGCTCCAATCGGCGACGACAATTATTTACATCTGGCCGGTGCCGCTGGTAACATAGAGAGCGGTTCGTTCCTGTGGCGGCCGTGGCGCGGCAACGTGTCGCCCACGATAGACCTCGACGGCAAAGCTCTCCCGCTCCAGCCTTCGATCGACATCTGTTCCAGCTCTGAGTCTCTAAAATTAGCGAGGCTCGGCGATGAACGCTCCTCGGGAAAATCTAATAAATCCACGGGTAGTGGATATTTAACTATGTCTTGTATCAAGCACGAACCGTCCGAAGATAGCGATGCCTCCAATGAAAAACCAGCCAGACCTCCGAAACCGGCGCGCCTATCCCCGTCACGGCCTACCGTAGTGTCTCCGGCGACTCCTCTGTGTGAATATGTCGATGTGGAAAGAAAGCCTCCTGTTCGAAGGCCTAAACCGGAAATTGCCCCGCCTAAACGTTCCGACTATGAGTTGACAAATAGATGTAAAGAGTATGAGCTCATGGCCAATTTTATGAGCCATGCACAAGCGTCCGAGGAAGATGTTCCACCTGCGGTTCCTCCCAGAGGAAACACTGCTGCACGAGTGAGACTTCAACCTAAACCCATAGATATAGAATCGAAATCTGGAGACCAACCTGCGCTTCAGAGAAAAGAATTGTCTTGTTCGACAACCAGTCTACCGGATGCCGCAAGTTCAGATTTCTCAAGCGGTCAAATAGAGAGGCGAGAAGAGAGGCCCACAAGTAAAATCGACACCACTTCAAACGATGATAGTTTACTTGACGAAATACAAAATTACTGTGTGCTCAAAGTGTGCGAAGACGAAACTCCCGAAGGAGATTCTACCGAAACTAAACGCGAGGAGTCAAAAGATCGAAAAGAAAAAGACGATTATGGCATGTTTTCTAGGATAAGTTTACAGAGGAAGTCGAATCCTATCAAGACCCAGTCGAAATCGATCAAGACCCTCAAGACCTCCAATTCCACCTCGAACGTCCACGACGTCGCCGCAAATACGTCGAGACCGTTCGCGGAGAGGTTGACGCCGTTTTTTCTCAAGAAAAAACCCAAGTCGGAAACCGCCTCCAAGGAAGATTCACAATCGGGCAACAAGAGCCGCAAGGAGGACAACCTCATCGGGCGGTTGACGCCGCGCTTCGGGCAGTCGCGGCTGTACAACCGCGGGCAGTCGCTCGACCTGACGGCGGCCGGCGGGCACGCCAAGCGCATCGAGCGCTCGGCCACCACGGTGAGCGTCCCCACGCGGCCCATCAACTCGCTGATCGTGGCCAACCTGAAGTTCCCCACGCTGCACCGCTACAGCGCGCAGGACGAGGTGCAGTGCCACGCGTTCGTGCGCACGGCCGAGGAGGGCGCCGGGCGGCCGCGCGACCGCGAGCCGGCGCCCGACGAGCCGCCGCAGCCCGCCGCCTGGCGCCGCGCGCAGCCGCCGCTGCTCGCCGCCGCCACCAACGACATCCGACTGTGAGCGGCCCCCCTAGTGCTGTATCCTTCTGCTGCGACGCGACGACTGACCGTGGATACGGTGCGAACGTATTAGGCTAGTTTCGTATTTATTTCTATATTTTTCGAACTCGTTTTCGTCGACCTGAGCGTGTGCCTCCTCTAGTTCGTAGAAGTCTTCGAGAGAGCCGGCGTGAATTATATTTGTAGCGTAATTGAATACTCATAAAGTGCCAAGTTTGTGCGACGCCGCGTCGGCGGCCCATTCTCATTCCTGTTGCACGATTTATTCACGACTATTGTACTGACGGTTTAAAATAGATGTATGATATTCTGTGATCGATGTCGATGTCTTATTGGATCTATCAATATTAAGAGAGATACTGTATTTATATTTTATTGTATGTTATTGTAGAGAACAATGTCGATATCCAGTTGACGCAAATGTCGCTTTTGACTCGTTAGCTTTGTAATATAAAAGTACTCTATTTATATAGATAATTGTGTACATTTTACGCACTGTAATTTTGTTTGTATTTAAATAGTTTTGTATTGTATATGTCACGGGTTAAGATAATATATTAAAGTCGTGACGAGCATTGGAACTCGTGTAACAGATTTGTTTCTTATTTTTACAAAATAACGATTCCGTAGGGCGATAAGTAGTTTAACAATTAAATCTAGCTACGAACTGCCACTCCTCTCTTAACTCGTATCATATGCGAGCGCTCGGAGCGATCTGAGTGTCTGTGTATATCTTATACATTTTCAATACCTTAACTTAGAAAGTCTATAAGTATTTAAATTTTGCGAATTTTAAGTAGAATTGTACATTCTAATAAGCAATTACTAACAACAAAAGATACACCATAAATAGCAAGCGTTGTATGCACCTTTACATATTATTGTGTACTTAAAAGTGATATTATTACATAATATTATGTATCATGAAAATATTCTAAATAAAGCCTTAGCGACATCACGCCTACAATAAGGGCCTTCGGTAACACTGTTACTTATTCTGTGATTCACTTTACAAAACTCATCTCATATTATAAAAATATAATTTAGTTAATAATTATTTTGTAAAATAGATGCATGGATAATTTTAAAGGGTAAAACGAACTTTAATCAATGTTTTTAAAGATAATTTTCTTATGAATGTATATTTATATAACCTTTAATTTGCTAAGGTGCATTGTTGTTCTATCTTTTTCGGATAATTAATTTTTGATGTAATCTATAAGAAATATAAAATATTGTACAAATTTAATATTTCTTTAAAATATATGTTATTTATTTCACTTACATATTACATTTTGTTAATAAAATTACACTAAGTACAAATTTGATTACCTTGTTTCTTTTCATCATTTCCTCGTGATTCATGATTTATATCACATCTCAGTGTCTCAGTGGAGGCAGAGGGTGGGGTGGTTTATGTCTACTTACCCATTTCTTAGAGAGAGTGGGTTGATAAAATTAATTTCTTACGTTATATTTATGTAACGTAAGTTTTAATTACCCCAAAAGAAATTTTATAAATTTTTAGCTCTGTTTCGTGTGCCGAATGTTTTTATTCACTCTATTTGATCCATATATCAATCAGCCGTTTATTGTATTCGCTCATGTTTAGTTTTCATTATAATAATGTTATTGCAAACAATTACGCCCGATTATGGATATATTCAATTTCTGGATATATTCTGTTTAGCTTATCTATCAGACAAATAATATGTGAAATTAAACGTTTAGAATGTTATATTATAGGGTCGAGATATCGTAATTCGTAGATACCCTTACATAGGAATAGGAGGTCGCCATAATTATCGTACGTAGTTAATTAAGAAATGGGTATTTTTAAAGCTTATTTGCACACGTTCACGGTCAAACTGCATGGAGAAGCGACTAGAAACGCGAGATTAGATTAGACTGGAACGACCCAATAAAAAAGGGGAATAACAAAGCGAGTGGCTAGCAACTAGCTTCAATTAAATAAAGTTAGCAGTTTGTTTAAATCTGAGAAATGAACTAATAGTAACTACGGGAAAAAGACTTATTGAAATAGATTTAGCAATAGCATTTCTAGAGACCAATCGTTACGTATTTTTCCTAATAATGAATTTTGTTTATTCTATTTTATTATTTATTAGATAAGGATTCTGAGCATTTAATTTTTTTATTAACAATATATTCGAGGAACGATAAGTGACAAACACTGGAAATGATGTTCATTAAGATAATGGTCAAAAGTTTATTTGTTATTGTTAAGCATATCATATTATCATAAATATGTAAGTCTATCTACACTGTAGCCGGTTATTCCTAAATTGTTGTTTGTTTTAATCTGAATTATATGTGTCACCGTTTAAAACAGTTTTGCTCATCTCCTAATTTTTTCAACCTAGATTAGTTTCATTTTGATCCATAGCAAGATCTTGGGCTGTCTTAGTTTTCAGTAGTATTCAATATTCACTGTTCAGTCATCAGTGTTTAATTGAATCGAACTCGATTGAATTAGATTTAGATGCTGTTGGGAGTAAGTCGCTTGCAAAAGCTCGTCCTAATACTTTTGTATATTTTTTGTTATTTCGAAAAACGCAGTTATCTACGGTCTATTATATATATTATGTATTTTCATTGCAATCTGTCGAAAAGTTGTGGCCCATAAAAACATTGTACGGCGTATTTTAAACGCGCAGTCTTTGCACAGGTGGCGCTTGTATGTACGCGCTTCAAACGAGTTCGAACGCATAAATAATAATTAATAACGACACTTTAAAAAATTATTTTTACTAGTTACCAGAAATATATTTAAAAGTACGTTTACAGTTACGAATTACACTGGCCTGTGGGTTTAAAAAGAATCAATACAAAAAACGCACAACTTAATACAAGGAAAATGGTCATCCCTACAAAATTATGGTCTCTTGGGTTTTCCTTTTAGGTTTTAAGTAATTCAAAGTACAATAATTATTATGACGCTACTTCATAAATCCATTGAAAATATTTGGATCTAAATTTCCTAATATCAAACATATTATGTTGAAAGTCATAAGAATATGATATTATTAAAAGCTAACATAATAACTTGATAGAAAAGGAAAATTTATACAGGTGATTTACAGACAAAACGGTAATACCTACGACCTAGAAGACCTTTATAAACAAAGAGCAACATATACCACTCGCCAGCCATTTATTGACAAAATCTACAAAAATCTTGAAGATAATTCACAATATAGTACGGTCTACTTAGCTATTGTGATGTACCTAATATTTTTCATCGTCTTTACTGTAAAATTTAGATAATTTTGATGAAAGTTTTTCTTTATCTTCTCTATGTATTACCTATATAAAATTTTCAAATCACAATGTTAGTTACCTACTACAATCCTGCGAAACGGCTGGACCGATGTTGATGGAATTTTGTGTATCTACCTAATGGGTAGATCTGAGTATCGGCCAACATCTTTTTTCATACACCTAAGTGATTCAGACACAAGTCTTTTGGACTATTTTCAGCTCTCATCTAGGCTTTCCTTTTTGGACCCGATCTTTTTACAACTGTTATTATTCTTAAATTGGCGCAAGATTACATTTTTTAAATGTGTCTAGATGAGACATGAATAAAAAAATATTTGCAGTAAAGACAAGTAGGTACCTACGTCTTTTGGAAGATTTCCCCACTATAAAAAAAAAAAAAGGTACCTACGTCTAGTTCACACAGTTCTTTTTATTGAAGACTAGAAAAAAACAATCAATTTTTATGTCGACATGTATTTTCCAGAGTGTCACCTAAGGTTGCAGACTGCAGTAATTCTATATTAGTGTTACAGATGTTATAGACAAACCCCAAAGCTCGGGCACTCGTAGGTTCGAAAAATGTCACGCGTAACGAAAAAATGTTACACTAATTTTTTTTCCAACCCCGTTATAGGAGTTTCACTTCAAAAAACTTCAATTCGTTAGGTATGTACCGTACAAGTATTTGAAAGCATTATATCATTCAGGCAGCTTTCAAGTCTTGAACCGCTTACCTCTGCCAGTTCTGACACTATTTAGTCAGTTTTCGTGATTTTCATTTTGCATTTGAAATGCTTTGAGATAGTTGCAGAAGTTAGTTTGTAAGATGAGCGGCCGATTTTTCAATCCTTGGTTAATTATTCGTCGAATATCGTATCAAACGGCCATTTTAAAAATTTGTTCTATAAGAATGTTTTGGTAGTTGCTTCACCTGTACATTTTAATATCATTTTCCATCTTTGGTTTAACCCTAAGGTTTAATTAACCAAAGAAGGAAAAATCGGCTCTGAGTATAAATTTTAAATTTTAGGCTGGTTGCAGAGCTTGACCGACCATCAGTGCGTACGTCAGTCGCGCTTGCCATATGTATGGAAATTCATAAAACCGTTCATAGCTAGACCGACCATACGCACGCGTATTGTCATGCGCATTAGTGTCATAGTCATACAATTGTTGATGCGTATCGTCAGTAGGTACTCAGGACCGACGGTACGCACTGACGGTCGGTAAAGCTCTGCAACCAGCCTAAATGTTTGTTGTAAATCTTCTTAAATATAAAAATGAATCGCAAAATGTGTTGGTAAGCGTACCGTAACGGCTGAACCGATTTCGATAATTATTTTTTTATTATATTTCTTGAAGTACGAGGATGGATCTTATGTAGAGAAAACGTAAACATGTACCACGGGCGAAGCCGGGGCGGACCGCTAGTAATTTCATAAGTTTAAAATAAAAAAATAATAATTTTTCTGACACGGTGAGGCATTGATTTGAATGCCACGTTTGACCGAGTTTTGCAGTCGCGTCTAGGATTGACTAGGCCAAAACCGAATCAAAATAATTTACTTTCGATTTTTGACTGATAAGTTAAGAGGTCCTAGGTTTGACTAAAAAATACTTCATTCAAAGGGCGAAATTGAAAAATATATCGAGGATGGCCATGGCTTTTGCCAAACCTAGGATAAACCAATCTACACTTACAAAGAACAACAAAAAAAACTTTGTTTGTTTGTTTGATTGTAATGAATAGGCATAAGCTACTGGACCGATTTTAAAAATTCTTTCACCATTCGAAAGCTACATTATCCACGAGTAACAAAGGCTAGGTTTTATCCCGGAAATCCCACGGGAACGGGAACTATGCGGGTTTTTCTTTGAAAACGCGGGCGAAGCCGCAGGCGGAAAGCTAGTCTTTTCATAAAGAGACTGTGTATCGGGCTTTAACCATAACATAACTGATACATCATACTATACTATCTACTTTATAGACGTCTTTTTCTAAGAAAATTATATAGGTACAGTACTCCAAAAGTGATAATGCGCATAGAAATCTTTGTCACAGTTCGGTAACTGTCATATTCCCGGAACATCCGAAGACGATATGTATATAGAGTTGTTAAATGCATTTTCTTCATGCATAATTTAGTAAAATTTGTTTATTCAAATGAAATACATTTTGGAAATACGACAATTAGCGAAGATTTGCATGCGCATTATTAATTTTGGAGTACTGTACATGCCTAGTTGGTAGGTACACCATGATAATATTTTCCTCAATTAAAAATATAAAATTTTGAAGATCAAACCGGTAACTATGATCACAATAAGTTTATAAGTGGTAACAAATGCATAAAAAATAGTATTGCGTATTGCAGAGGCGAGAGTTAGCGATGATATTAATATATGCACGTAGATATATAAGCAAACGTGATTGTTGTCGCAACGAGTTCCGCGACGGTGGACGAGCCGAACGCACGCCCGTTATCAGAGAAATAAGTAGAGGTCTATACTTCTAAGGAACGTTTTTCAATTGAGGCAATCATCTCGTTGAGCGTAAACAAATCAGTGAGTATACTTCCATGCACGTAACAATAATAACTTTCAGTAGCCGGTAAATCGTTATACTCTAGCTAATATTTTGGTATTTCATTTCTTATTGGTATTATCGCAGATATATATCACTATAACTAGTATAAATATGTATTAAGAACGCGTTAAAGTTCAACTCTTAAAGAATATAAACAACAGTTAGGTACATAACATTGTTTATCCATAAAAAATCCGTGTGGTGTAATCTACCAGGTTTCCAACCTGGAATTTGTATACCTTACCTATGTGAATGACCTATTCTTCTTCAATATACAAGCTCAACTGGTTATATCGTTTTGTTTGATTATGCTTAGTTGTTCTAGCCATTCGCAATTAAATTTGTTTATATTCCATAATTGCTGAAATTTCATATCTAAAGTTTGAGTATTTATAAAATAAATGTATAAAACCTATAATTTTTAAATGTTTTTAACGTAGGTAGGTAACTACCTACTATGATAGCATTTTTAAATAAAAGTTTCTATGTAGTTAAATAATACCTAAGCTTGTGTCTGCGAAAAAATAGAATAAAAAAAAAATCCCTATCAAAATGCCGAATCAATTAATTTAGTCAATCAAAATAATAATTACAGATGAATCTTGCAATATGGAAATACCAAGGTCAAGGCAGGTCACGATATCGCTAACTATTTAACTTGAAAATGGCGATAGTTCCAAAACATAACATATAATAATAATATAGTATTATGTAGGTACTTATTCATTCAGTATTCTAAGAATCACCATATGTAATCAACAGCAACAAAAACAAGTAATTCTAAATATTATAATAACACAAATATTTTTATACTTATATCTAATCATTTACAAAGTTACCCATTAAATATATTATCATTCTTACCTTTTACTAATTTATAAAATAGAAAGAGAAAGTAAAAATGTGTCTCAGAGTAAATCTAAACTTGTGGTTACCTATAGTTATATCCATTATCCTTTCCTTACTAATAATATACCTAATACAACAGCTAATATTATGAAATATGCGAACGTGTGTTTCTTTGATTATTTTTGTTGTTATTTCTTTCACGTCCCAGATGAGCGATTTTATAATATAATTTTTGTCTGGAGATGTTTAGGATGCCAAAGAGTTACTATATAGGTATTATGTAACTCTTTCACCGTGGTAATAAGTAGCCACTTAATACCACGGTGAAATATTTAATTCCCATCAGTAATGCGTATTTGAATCACTCTCCTCGGTTCCTAGGACCATAGCCATACGAGCATAGAAGCTGCATCAGCATGCAGCGTTTCACGTTTGTACTATGGGGTAGTAACTAGAATACTGTTAAACATTTAAAATGTGCTATAGCCAGAGGCCAGAACATTATTTTAAACGGGCTTTTATTTTTAGTTAACCGCCTAAAATCTAAATAATGTCCAGCCCTGCCGTATCGACAAATCAAGAACATCAATTTTGGCTAGGTACTTCATGAGCTCGTTATCTTGTAAATACTTAGTTACGCTATATTTAGATTTTGATAATCATAAAATATTTTAGTTTAATGTTATCCACTTTGAACACATTTTAATGGATCCTAACTTTCAAAAGGTATCTATATCAATCATGCGAAGGAAAAGCACGTTATTGTGCTTGGCGGCACTGATAGCGGCGGTTACTTCTGCTGCAGTCTCTACTCAGGAAACGCTAGTAATAGCTAGATCTGAAGATGAGGTAAGTAAATTTTTTTTTACATTATCATCATTATTAGCTCATATTGTATGTTCCCAATGCAGGAGCAGACAGATAATACCTACACGAGCCTATGAGGGCTCCTATGAGGTCATACATAATTATGGTGGATACTACGGACTACTTACTTACTACTGGACAAGTGCGGATTGGCAGATCACATTTCGTCGAACTTTTGTTTCTCAGTACATAATATGTCGGTTTCCTCACGATCGGATAAATTAAAAAAACTTGTCGATTCAAAGCCCGAGGTACTCACCACTGAGCCATCACTGCCTAAAAGTTTATCTTTATAACTAATATAAAAACAAATTATTTGAAATAAATTTTATTAAGTAACTAAGTAAGTAGTTAGTTAGTTAATTAATATGTTAACTATACAAATTTTTTTTTGTTAAATTAGTGGTTACAGTTCACATTTCAGTCGTACCTAGGTAGGTTTGTACTTTGTTAGGTACTTTTGTTACTTTTTTTACTATTATTTATATGGGTGTTTTCAAAGTGTAAAATAATAACATGTACTTTTGATAAGTTATGTAATTATACAGTACTACGTTCATAGTTTTATTTTCGATGTGTTTTTATTGCAGTAGATTTATGAAAATTTACTTAGTGTTGATAACCTTTTATTATAGAATACAACTCCTACTGAATTGATATCGGAGGAGCCAACAACAGAAGAGCCCATAGTTCCAATAAAGTTAACAGAAATGCGAGTTCACTCAGAAATAGCACTACGATATGCTCACACGTCCGTGGTCACAACGGTTCGGAACCGAGCCAGACGAGCACAGGAGGCCTTCTTCCGCATGCTTCTTCCGGAAACGGCGTTTATCAGTGGATTCGTTATGTATGTAAATAGAAGCAACTATACCTAATAAGAAACATACAAATGTGTCATATTTTAACTTAGGTATATACATATATATTTTTGTCATTTTCAGGACCTTAGATGGAAAGTCTTATAAGGCATATGTTAAGGAGAAAGAAGAAGCAAAACAAATTTACAATGAGGCTGTGTCCCAGGGCTTCGGGGCTGCACATATATCTGCAAAGTAACATTTTATACATTATATACTTAATCTGTTAAAAAGGCATATCCATTAGAAATTAAAGGCCAATTATTATACTTACTCGCGTAAAAAACACGACAAAGGACTTTGTTTGTTTTCATAGATTTTAAACTTTAACTAATTTCAGAGCAAGAGATTCAAATCATTTTATGGTGTCAGTAAATGTTGAAGCAAATACAACAGCCGTCTTCAACCTAACTTACGAAGAACTACTAGTCCGTCGTAATGGCGTATACAACCACGATATCAATCTGCATCCAGGTGCTTTAGTACCGAAAATGAAGGTTACAGTTCATATCCGCGAGACAGAGAAGATTACCAAATTGAGAGTGCCAGAAGTTAGAACCGGTAATGAAATCGACGCAACTGAGCAAGATGCACGTGAGTAGATAATAAAGTTTATAAGAAATCTTTTTGTAACCGGCATCAACATTTATAATGCCGAAACTACCTATAACAATTATTTACAGAAAATCCCATAGCTCTCATAGACAGAGCTCACGATGACCGGGAAGCCACTATAACGTTTAAACCAAATCTTGAGGAACAAAAACGACTTATGGAAATATATTCGGTACGTTATTAAAGTTTTCAGGTGCTTAAAGATTATTATGAATATTTATTATTATATTAAAATACTTATTTTCAAATCCAGGCTAAGTCGAAGGAATCTGCTTCCAACAGACCTTACTATTATGGCAGAAGACCTGAAGAAGAAAAGAAAGAAGAAGGAACAATCGGCCAATTTGTAGTGCAGTATGATGTAGATCGTTCAAAGAACGGTGAAGTTTTGGTAAGAATGATAATCATTTCAATTACTTTTCAATTAAATTGGGAAACATCATGGAAACAATTCAAATAAAAAATGTCTATCATTATAGGTTAACGATGGGTATTTCGTACACTTCTTAGCTCCCAGTTCACTTCCTCCTCTTAAGAAACACGCAGTTTTCGTTCTCGATACATCTGGCTCTATGATGGGGAGGAAGATAGAGCAGTTACGTGAAGCGATGCAAACTATCTTGGACAAGCTTAATCCTGGAGACTATTTTAGTATTATTGAGTTCAATTCGAATGTTGTGGTAAGTTATTAATAATAATAAGATTTAAAATAGAAACTAGAATTTACCAATTTCATTGATGCAAAATGTATGTTACCATTAATATCATGTCATAATATTATTATTGCATATACTTAGCTTAATCACAGAATAATAACTTCTTAATTAAGTATTAATTTTAACAAAGCTTGATGCAACAATTTAACTTTTTTATGGATATAAAATATAAAGAAAGTTTATAAATTACGTTACTGATAAGTGATAACGGGTTTTAATGGCAATGACCTATGATGAAAACGTATTTTATAATAAAATATATGCTAGTGTCCTCTTTATGGATATATTATACAGCTTTCGTGGTGTTGCTAGGATAAATCGATGAATTTTTGTATTTAATTTTATGATAGACTAGCGGTCCGCCCCGGCTTCGCCCGTGGTACATATTAACGTTTTCTCTACATAAGAACCATCCTCGTACTTCAAGGAATATAATAAAAAAAGAATTATCGAAATCGGTTCAGCCGTTCTCGAGTTATGGAATTACAACGAAAAGTGGCATTGATTTTTATATATAGATATACATATATAATATAGGCGAGATTACTTTTTCTGGATATAGGTTCATAGCTTGCAAGAAGTTCTTCAACCAAAAAATGAAAGTCACACTTACTACAACTACCGCTACGAGCCGCCGACCCTAGTACCACCGTCAGAAGCTACAGTTGAAAATATTATTAAAGCTAAAGTGATTGTTTCAAGATTGCAATCATACGGCGGTAATTTACTTACGAAATATATTTATTAATTATCTCTGTATTTGCTTTGAAATATGCATGAAAAGTGATATGTAAGATGAGGAAGGCAAAATACTAAAATATACCAAATTCCAAAAGTAAATTATTTACCTACTAACACTACTACCTACGAAACTATCCATAGTCTTTTGGGAACTTTTGGGTTCACTACTTCAAAATGTTGCTTAATAAAATATATTTATGTAATTTTTAGGTACAAATATAAATAGCGCTCTTAGTGTAGCTATTGACTTAATTCGAAAAGGGGTAAATTGGGAAGTGAAAGAAAACACAACGGAAGTCGCTGCAACCACTGTCTCGCCAACAACTACGGTCAGCGAAGAGAAAGCTGCAGATGACCCCGTTGATACCGATAAAAATGGTAACTATCATAACATACTTATATTATTATTGTTAAGATTGTATTTATAAAACAATTCAGTAGAATAATAATAATTAGATATATGTACCTAGTTATCTATTGTATAGGTTATAGCCGTTATAGAAAGGTTGGTGGTGCGCGGTTTTATCGAATGATGTTAAAATAAATGTATTTTGTGATACATTAAAATAATATGGATGACTTTGCAGATTTGGAACCCATAATTATTTTCTTGACGGACGGAGATCCGACTGAGGGAGAGACCAATACAGCTCGCATCCTAACTCACCTTTCTGAAAAGAACTTTGGGGAGAAGAAGGCTTCTATATTTTCACTCGCTTTCGGTAAGAATTTAGTAATTTTTATTACATAATTAGCGGTCCGCCCCGGCTTCGCCCGTGGTACATGTTTACGTTTTCTCTACATAAGATCCATCCTCGTACTTCAAGAAATATAATAAAAAAAGAATTATCGAAATCGGTTCAGCCGTTCTCGAGTTATGCGCTTACCAACACATTTTGCGATTCATTTTATATATAAGAAGATTAGCGGTCCGCCCCGGCTTCGCCCGTGGTACATATTCACGTCTTCTCTACATAAGAACCATCCTCGAACTTCAAGGAATATTATAAAAAAAGAATTAACGAAGTCGGTTAAGCCGTTCTCGAGTTATGCGCTTACCAACACATTTTGGGATTCATTTTTATATATAAGATACATGCATATTTTTTACATATAAGTTTGTTATAAGTATATAAAAGTTGGTTTTTGAAGGTCGCACTTTTGAGTTCGTCTGTTAACTACACATAACTATAAGCATTATTACTTTTACAGGCGAAGACGCTGACCGCAGTTTCTTACGCAAATTATCTTTAAAGAATGAGGGTTTCATGAGACATATTTATGAAGCAGCTGATGCAGCTTTACAGTTGCGCGATTTCTACCAACAGGTGTCGTCGCCGCTTCTATCTAACGTTAAATTCACATATCCCAAAGATCAAGTAAGTCAACATAGAAATGCTTTTATAATAATAATAAAATATGTATCTAACATATTTTATTTATTTATTTATTTATTACAAAGAACATGTTACATGCGTTTCAGTAAGATATATAGGTACATAACAATTATTACACATAAACATAAGGCATATAGGTACATAACAATTATTAGGTACAAACAAACATACTTCCCTCCGTGCTAGTCGCTGACGCCACTGTGTTACAGCAGGGATGTTTATTATTATTTTATTTTAATTTATTTATTTACTTATTTTATTCGTACATATTATACATTTCTTATGAAATTATGCACGATTCATAATAATAATATAATGTGCTTGACAAGAGTGTTTATGAAGTTTCCGATTGCATTAATTTATAAACAAGAAAAATAAATGGACAAGTGCAAAAAAATAATGTGTATCTTTCAGATAAAGGAGGGTTCTCTAACTCGTAGCAAGTTCCGCGCAGTGTATGATGGGTCAGAAGTGGTGGTGGCGGGCCGTGTCGCTGAAGACGTGTCAGAGATCGATACACACATCATAGGTATCTGCGGAGTCTCCGATGGACCTAGCAGGGTACGTTATATTGGTAAATATATTAGAGACTAGCTTCCGCCCGCGACTGCGTCCGCGCGGATGTCGGTCTTCGCGTGGATGGTTTATTTCTCCATTTTGAGTAACTCTGACAATGACATCTTATAAATCTATTGGACCCAAATACGGCTAGGCCTATAATAATAATACGCAACGTGTGTTCGCGGTTCTACAGAACAACGTCTATGGATAAAACTGAAAAATTAAGATTAATTTGATTCTACGTATTTTTCCAGAATAAAAAGTATCCTATTTTACGCCCAGGATAATAAGGTATAATTATACCAAGTTTCATCGAAATCGAACCGTTAGTTTTCACGTGATGCCTTCACATACAGACAGACAGACAGACAGACAGACAAAAATTTTTTTAATCACATATTTGGGTTTGGTATCGATCCAGTAACACCCCCTGGTATTTATTTTTTCAATATTTTCAATGTACAGAATTGACCCTTCTACAGATTTATTATATGTATAAGTAGATGATGTTTTATAGTTATATATATCAGGTCAATTTTTTGAATATTTTCATGATTTTTAATGAAACCGGAATCCTTTATTCTCCTAAGTATTGAACTATTATTTTCCTCGAATAAGTACCTACCTACATTGTTTTGTACACATTACAGTGTTACAATGCATTAAGCCGCGTTATAGTTTCCTCGTAATAGGAATAGGTAGTTGCAGTGAGTATAACGCAAGTGAGAGTTGTTAAAAGGAGTCTACTGGAGATCACTGGGTGATTCTAGTGGTTACAGAAAATTAATATTTACAGAAAATAAATTGGTTACAGAAAAAATACGAAATAATGCATAAAATCCCCGTTTCACGTGGTAAGAACGAGTACATGCCGCTAGAACGTTTGTGGGCATATCTCACTATCAAACAGTTGCTGGATGAAAAAGAAATCTCCGATGCAGACATAAAGGCGGAAAATACACCAGAAAAGAAAGCTTTACAAATAGCCCTGAAGGTAATTTGCATTGGAATTTGAAATATTTCATGTGATTTTTTTTATTTCTTTTATGGTTATTGGCTAACTGTATTTTTTTCCAGTACGAGTTCGTAACACCATTGACTTCGCTGGTTGTAGTTAAACCCAATGCCACTAAATCTGCCGTTAACGCCGAATCCGTGGATTTAAAACCAAGTAATGTTTCTCAAGTTTTTGCTCATAGTTAGTTTAACTACTACCTAAACTACCGTTTGTTTACCAATATAACTCGCGAGATATTATATCTACCTATCGAAAAATTGGGTACTGTATCAAACCATCAGATAGAATAAATTTGGATTTCATTGTAATCCAATTATTTCATTGTAAAACTCAATCTTATATAAAATCAAATCTTTATAAGAAATTTTATTGGTAATTATTTCATGGTATTTATTTTTGCATGCGATTTTTCAGGTTTTGATTTCGCAGATAATAATGGCCCGCAAAATAGTATTATCCGTAAGTACTTTTTTTCTCCTTGTGAACATAAGGTTATTTTTAAATCTAAATAAATATTGAAAAGCTTCTGAAATCCTCTTCATATTGCAGCTCTATCGGGTCACTTCATGTCTTCTCTCACCTTATCTCGACCGGCTTCATATCAATCTCTATACGGTAAATATTCTTATTTTTAGTAATAATTAAATCGGAAAAGCACGTTATATAGACAATTCTTTTATTATTATTACCTACTTAAATACAAGAGCCCGTTGCATCCTTTATAATGAAAGAGGTATGCCACCCTTATTTGCTAGTAGGTACGAATTTACCTACGAACATTATAATTACTAATTGTTTGCAATGAAACTTACATTTAAGGGTGTAAAATTTGCACATACATAATATTATATCAAGCTTGTTATGATAACGCATACGTACTTATTTAGCATGATTTTATATCGTTAGGTCCACCCGCACCTTCGTTTCAAGCGGTAGCAGATGCATTTGAAGAAGAAGATCTAGATTATGGTAAGCAATATGTGCATTGTGCAGGATTAATAACGATTAAATAAAGGATAACCATTATAAGTGAAATGTATGAACTTAACAACATTGGCGATAGCATGTTTCACATATACATGCTATTAGTGTACTTAATTACACCATTATCCTGGAAACCATCTCGACAGTATTAATCTCCATTAAATTATCTATAAAATCATCATATCATGTGCATATTTGGGATATTACGTGGATTACCAATCGTATGATTAATTAAATGGTTGCGGAACCAAGGCAAACAAATTTTTCGATGGTAGAGCACTCTCTAATGCTTCGCATTATGAGTCACAGTGGTGTATTTTCTCTTTTTTTCCTGGTGACCTTTTTAAAACCGGACCTCACCTCGAACGTGATGTATCTACCGACAGCCAATGAGTGTTACGCGAAATTTCTGCTTCAATATATTTAGTGATAGACTCGGTGGTGACAGAATGAGATGTTCCTCTTCTTACCGTGTCTAGTGATGTCTACGGCTAGGTAGGTGGTATAATTCTTGTGTTATTCTGAATGCATATTAACTGTTCTATGGATATAAGGGTACCATACGTTTATAGCTATGGTTTAAAATTGCATGGATGCATTTTTGAATGCATGTGTTCGAGTTTTAAATTTTGTGGTTTAATTCGGTCGGTTCTATGTTCAATTTGAGGTGTAAATCTAATTTTATTTAAATTTATTTTATTTAACCCAATAGGGTGTTTATCGAATATTTAATTATTCTTAAACCTTTATATATGTATGCATCCAACTATCGAATAAACTAACTAAAAACATACATACCTATTTAGAAACCAAAAAACATAAAACAGAGAAGAAGATTTGCGAGATACTGGATACATACATATTTTTATTGACGCCACGAGCAACAAATATTTTAAGACCTTATTATTTTTGCCCTACTTACTTTACTTTCAGAATTTTAGAATATTAAAATGGATTGTAATAAAGATTGACTGATCTACATTTTCAGGTATGGCACCGTTTAGCTTGAACTCTCATCGAAGTGGTAAATATTTGGTTCTCTATATTAATTTACCTGCCTAACGAATTTATTTAATTTTTTATTGATTCGATTAGGTACTTTAGTAGCTTGCTTTAGTACTTGATAATTAATTGAATTAAGAGCAATAAAATCCACTAATATTTTCAGTTTTTCCTAAATTATCACATTTGTCCACATCATATTCAGAAGGTAAATATAATCACATAACTATGCCTAGATTATAACTTATTGTCTATTATGCATCCAGGGGTTTACCTGTACGCTGTACATCTTAAAGCAGTCTTACTCCAACGTGAGAAAGTGACGGCGCTAGCCGACCCCTCTAGCGCCATCACTTTCCTACAAAGTAATTATTACTGCTTTAAGGTGGATGTTCCGACCGTCCCTCCATACATTTTTGATTACCTCTAAACACTTAACACAGACACTATTTCTTTAAAACTAATCATTTTATCACTTCTCTATAATGAAATGTGTGCGCGTTCGACCTTTTTAATCAATAATTTACAATATTTACTTAGAAAAACAACAGTAAAATACCGGAAAAATTTGACACTTCTACAGTAGTGTGC
This sequence comes from Colias croceus, assembly GCF_905220415.1. Taxonomy (NCBI): domain Eukaryota; kingdom Metazoa; phylum Arthropoda; class Insecta; order Lepidoptera; family Pieridae; genus Colias; species Colias croceus. The sequence continues at coordinate 6,272,482 of NC_059538.1, forward strand.
GTGACTTTTGCCAAGCGAAACACGACATAAAGCACGACATCTAGCGCATAGACTATATACTTATTACAGATCTAGCGCGTCAATGTCTAAACGAAAGGCGATGTTTAGACATAAGACGCGCTAGATGTCGTGCATTCGCGTTCGTTATCTTATACATAATGAGCATAATTCTAATAAATCAAAGTTCTGTGTAAAAATTGAGTAATTTCATTTCCAATCGTTCAAAGAAAATAACAATAAAATAAAATAAAACTAATGACCTTAGAAACTATGTTTTTTTTTGTAAACAATTTATTACTCATTATTGTTCGTCCGTCGTAGGTCTGTAAACTGTATTGTACACTGAAGGTAAATGGTACTGTAGGTACTTTAGTTCGGCGTCGTCGTCGGCTTGATATAAATTACATTCTTGATTTCATTGACACCATAACTAATACTTAATCTGTGATTGACACGCGCTATGATTTGCGCGCGGAATTTCTTGTGTTGTGAATTTATTTTTGTATGCTATGCATTTTAATTGATTCAAATTGCAATGTTTCTCTAGTATGCATTTGAGACTATATTGTAAATTGTAATAATTGATCGTGGGTATAGTAATTAATTATTCTAATAACGCAATTAGTAATATATGTATTTTCGGTGGGATTCAAAACAAAAAATTGGCCCGTGATTTTTATGAAATTTCACCACATTACAAATCACATCAATCATAGTTCATACACATGTATGACGAAAGTGATTAGTATTGTGGCTAACATTGACTCATCAGTTCATCACTGAAACCAGTGATAAATCAGTACCTATATCATATTGTGTTTGAATATTTTTAAACAATGATATAAGTATACAATTATTATAAATCGGTAAACTATCAAAGTAATCACAAACTTGCAAACATTGGTAAAATGTCCAGTAGTTTATGAGCCTATTCATTACAATCAAACAAACAAACAAAGTTTTCCTCTTTATAATATTAGTGTAGACAAACACTATGAATACGATCACGAATGCAAATTCGGGGATTTTCTAATTATTGCTAAATAATAATTGAATTCGTTTTGAAATACTCTATAATTTTTAGTGTATAAATATTAAATAGACATTTATAATGTGGTGCTCATTTTTTTTGTACTGCTAACGCTATTGTAGGTACCTATTTTCGTTGTTTTATTTCAAGTGAACACGGCCATACAATTTTGTCACGAGCCGCCTATGATTGTAGGTACTTTTGTTAGGCTCCTTCGTCGTCCGCGTCGCGTCCGCGTCGGCTCGAAAGTTCTTGATTTCATTGTCACGCGCTATGATTTGCGCGCGGATTTTCTTGTGTTGTGAATTTATTTTTGTATTATTATTATTTTTTATTTTTTTTTTATTTTATTGATTCAAATAAAATATTTCACTAGTATGCATTTGAGACTATATTGTATTATGTATAATTTATCGTAGGTATAGTTATTCTTATAACGCAGTTATATTTTCGGTGGGACAATTTGACCCGTGATTTTTCTGAAATATCACCACGTTGCAAATCACATCAATCATACACATAACACACGTATGACGAAAGTATAGTGGCTAACATTGACTCATCAGTTCATCACTGAAACCAGTGATAAATCAGTATATCATATTTTATTGTGTTTGAATATTTTTTAAACAACGATATATACAATATTATTATAAATCGGTAAACTACCAAAGTACTTCCGAATTTTCAGACAGACAAACAAGTAGTTTGAACACGCAGTTTTCTTATACTAGTAGCAAAAATCAAAACCATAATATTATGTTTACCTACTATATTTTACTAAAAGTCGAGTGCGTCGAAATCGTAAATAATAATATAATGTTTTTCACCTTCCTGGTTATTTTCCCATAGTAAATAGTGTTTTAGGTTTGTTGTTGTAGGTAGGAATAATAATAATTATTCTTACTTGTTGGTTATGAAATGTATATTGAAATAATTTACTTTTACAAATCATTAGTGATATTAGTTTTGAGTGAAAATGCTTGGATCAGCATAATATTATATGGTACTTCAAATACATGTTTTGATAAAAAAACAATAGTGTAATAAAATAAAACTGCGTTTTATTGTAATCAATGTTGACAGTTTTAAATTCCAAAATTATTGATCAATAAAATAGTTTACACCAACAAATACCTATAACTTTTATTTTTATAACCATCGTTCATAATATAAACCGTAGCAGGTGGCGTTTTGAAGTTCTGTCTACTCATACAGAAAAATGGAAAACTTGTTTTTTTTGTAAACAATTTATTACTCATTATTGTTGTTTGGCTGTGTGTTTGGCAACTCGAAGCGTGGTCGTCCGTCGTAGGTACTTTTGTTCGGCGTCGCGTCGTCGCTCGTCCGCGTCGGCTTGATATAAAACATTCTTGATTTCATTGACACGCGCTATGATTTGCGCGCGGAATTTCTTGTGTTGTGAATTTATTTTTGTATGCTATGCATTTTAATTGAATCAAATTGCAATATTTCTCTAGTATGCATTTGAGACTATATTGTAATAATTGATCGTGGGTAGGTATAGTAATTAATTATTCTAATAACGCAATTATATTTTCGGTGGGATTCAAAACAAAAAATTGGCCCGTGATTTTTATGAAATTTCACCACATTGCAAATTATATATTATACAATTACGATTACAATTATTATAAATCGGTAAACTATCAAAGTAATCACAAACTTGCAAAATATGCTTTTCCGAATTTTCAGACAGACACACAATTTTATTAGTTTGTTTTAGCAAAGTAGGTACCTATACCTATACGCTTACGTCGCGCGTCGCGTCGCGTCGTCGAAAACGGTGCGCCCAGAAACAAACATACCTACCTAATTCAGTTACAATCCTTTTTTTGTTCCGTAATATATTGTATTCTAATACGATTTTTTTTATTCGTCGGCCAGTTCTACTAGGTATAAAAAGATAAAATTGAAATATAATTATTGTAGCGACAGCCATATGTTACTATGTTTTCATAAATATGTTTTTCACCTTCCTGGTTATTTTCACATAATCTTATATATATATAAATGAATCGCAAAATGTGTTGGTAAGCGCATAACTCGAGAACGGCTGAACCGATTTCGATAATTCTTTTTTTATTATATTCCTTGAAGTACGAGGATGGTTCTTACTTCTTATGGAGAGAAAACGTAAACATGTACCACGGGCGAAGCCGGGGCGGACCGCTAGTCTAATATAAAAATGAATCGCAAAATGTGTTGGTAAGCGCATAACTCGAGAACGGCTGAACCGATTTCGATAATTCTTTTTTTATTATATTCCTTGAAGTACGAGGATGGTTCTTACTTCTTATGGAGAGAAAACGTAAACATGTACCACGGGCGAAGCCGGGGCGGACCGCTAGTAAATAATAAAATAATAAATAGTGTATTAGATTTGTTATTGTATCTTGTATACCTACGAATAATTATTCTTACGTCTTGTTGGGAAATGTTCAAATACCTACCTATTGAAATAATTTACTGTTACAAATCATTAGTGTTATTAGGTAGTTTTGAGTGAATAGGCATGGATCAGAAATTCAGAATATAATATGCTACTAACTACTCAAATACATACACGCCAAACTTGTTTTACATTCACGCCATCTAGAGTTCAATCTTTATCATTTTTGTATACGTCTGTGTGTGTAAACGACCCTGTATGCAATGACAGATGTTAAAACGCATGGTTTTACCGAATTGGGTGGATTTTAAGGCAATGATATGACATATTTAAATAAAATATAATATTCAGTAATCGCCATGACTATTCCTACGACCTTAATCTTTTCCAATTACGCAAAAACTCAAATAAACTAGAAATGTAGAATTCAGCGCCATCTAGCGGGACATTGGCTGGGAACAGATCGTAGCAATCACCTTAAGAGGTGAGCACTCCTATATACATTGTGATGACTGATAGTGATGATGCTAACGCCTATTGCAAGCCTATTGCAGTTCTTATCTTGTTCATTTAATGTTGTATAGGTACTTATATCCTATTTTCTTGTACATAACATATTGGTTCCTTTCGTTTATGAATCGTAATTTTATTGTTGTTATTAACTACACAATATTTATCTACATTTTTAGATTTTTTCGGATACCCGATGCCTCAGCAAAGTATAGGTAAATATCGTCTAATATACCTATTGTAAGCACATACATACATATTATATTATAAAATACGGACATTTCTACGTCGACAAATACGTAATTTAAAAAGAAAATAAAGTTAATGTGTTCCAAATTTGAGTAAATAATCATATTTTACTAGTTTTAAAACTATTTTTTCGTAACCTATCTCTCCCCAACGTGAGATTGATGAGATTTACTATACGTATTACTTGCTCTGTGTAACCGATCGCGACAGTATAACGAAAATACAAATGAATATTAAAAATAATTTATAATTATCATACGAGTTTTATTTAAACCCAGAAGGGACTAGAATTAATTTATATCGTTCGTTTTGACTGAGTTCATATTATTTACTTGAAAGTTGAAGTACCTATAGATCTTGGTCATTGAATTACGGTGTACGTGTACCGTGATGGATCTGCTGTATATAATAACATGCTATCGCCAAGCCAATTATCAATTATTAAAATCATGAAAATATGTACCTACTTAAATGTTAAATTATATAATTACCAAAAAAAAAAATCTGTTAAATTATGAAGAATAATGATTTTATTATGAATGTTCCACAGCTGAGCGATTTGAATACGCATCAACAACATTCAGCACTCCTCCCTTATCGCCCTTGAACCAATATAATTTAGATGAATATCCTTGGGCTCAAGACCTCATCAACGTTACCACAGATATGCTGGAGTTAATGGTCAATGGTACACAAGTGAACCTAAAGATAACCAAAGCCTCACTGGTGAGTGCAAATCCTCTAATGTTAGATAGTCAATAAATGTTAAGTAAAATGTAAATTCAAATTTATATCAATTTTTTGTTCCATCCGGACTTAAAAAGCTCTAGGAATCATGTGCACGGAAATGTCACCACCGTACAGAAAATCCTAATGGAATGGAATAGGTTCGAATGGAATCAAAATTAGATGACTTATTTCTATTTATATTATAATATATATCTACAGGTCCCCACTACAAGTGGAGGCGATGCACAATGTGGAAAATCTACGGACGCTTCTACGGGTGTCTGTGTGTATGTGACACGCTGTCGTTCAGCCAAGCCAATCAGTTCTGTTCAGTACGCTGAACTCTACTGCATTGTTGGCGACGGGTACGTATATCTCTTTTAAGTTCTGCTCTAATATTCCTAACATGCTGTATACATTTCATACATTTATAGTAACGGAATTATTCAAAACCTATGGTTATAAAAACCCAAAAAAAAAAAACAGCTGAATTGAAAACCTTTTTTGTTTAAATTTTTTGCAGTTATGCTGGAGTTTGCTGCCCGAGCGGAGAGGTGGATAAAATTGGAAGCAATTAATTTTTAAGATATTTATGTAATTAGATATCTATAAACACAACAGTGATAATAATAGGTGCTAACTTAATAGTGCGAGCGTAATTTGGAAACTGTATAATGATACAGACATGGAGTAGGTATAGGTAAATGTACTCCGTGTCTGTAAAATTTCTAATTTTACTCTTTGTCCTATACAATTTTTCTACTATGATGCTGTTCTAAAGCATAGCCTATTAAATTGTCAACGAAAAATTTGTAAATACATAGTATCAGTTATATAATAAAAAAATATAACTTCCGTATGGAAATTCTAAATTTATAGTTACACCAAGACTCAAGTATACACTTAGGTACTATTATGTGATAAGATAACTACCTAAATAATAAGCGAACAAGGATTTCTTTTTGAAAGTGATTATGATTTTATTAAAATGTTTTTATGGATATTGTGTCGTTTAATTTTTTTCTGACCTTTCAATTTTCATCCTTTCTAAAATAAATAGAGATTCAGTAGTTACCTATTTGATCTATGTATTTTATGCTCGGTGATAGGTGAAAATTAAAAAAAAAAAGTCATAACTCCGAAAATACGAAAAATCGCCATAATACCTACGTCGCTGCACCAGTGCTATGGAAGTAACTATTCTCTAATCTGTGGCTATAGCGCGTATAATTATAGTGTCATGCTGTGTCATGCAATACGTCAAAAAGGGATTGCAATTTTAGTAAAAAAATGCTGTCTTGTGATAATAAAACGCTGTAAAATTTGTTCCCAAAAACAAAAAAAAGATAAAACATAGTTTCACAGGTTTTCTGTAGATTATTTGGCTAATTTATTTCTTTATACGAATAATAATTATTTTACAGCGAAGGAATACAAAATTTTTTTTTTTTTTAATAATTTATTCATAACCATGGATACAAGTCCTTCAGTCGCAATCTTAAAGTAGGAATACAAAACTTCAACGTATGTTGCCAGTACATATTTTGAAAATGAATTTGCCATTTTTATTGCTAAAACGGTAAAATGGTAAAAAGATCTTCAGGGTAATGCTGTTGTATTTTCGATCGTGAATGTGATTATACAGGGTGTCTCAAAAGAAAGTTTATATTTTGTGGATGAATAAAAAAAAAAATAACGCAACGTGAACGCAATGGACTGCATTTGGACGATATTATTTTTAAGAAATAAATTCCCATATTATGCACTTTAATAATTAATAAACATTTTTTCAATACACCGCTTACTTTTTTTTTATTCATCCACAAAATATAAACTTTCTTTTGAGACACCCTGTATTTTGTATAGTGCACTAAAGGTTCATGATCATTATTAGATTATTTTAATAAGCATAATACATTATTTTGTTACTTTTATAATACTTAAAAACGTCATAGTCGTTTTCGCAAGCAATTTAATTTTTGTGAACTCCATGATGGATATGATGAAAATAAAATGTCCCGTATTCTCGACTAAAAACTACCGCTATTCGCATTCATATAATTTAAAAAATATAAGATAATATAATTATTATTTATTATAGTTAATATTGAAACTTTTTTAATGTAATTTATTTAATTAAAAATTGAATACAATTATTTTGTCCATTATATAAACTTTAGTAGGCATGTACTTTATGTAATAAAAGAATTTTTACAATATTATAAAAAAAATAATATCATAAACCCGAGATTATATTAAAATAAAAATTAAAACTTGACTGCTAATTTATGTATATAGCCTACGTCACAACTGCCACTAACATATTAATTCAGATGATTATAATGAAACCTCACAACTCAAAATCGGTCCAACGGTTTTTACTGCAGGGCGTGTCAAAGAAATATTATACATACATATATAAACTCGAAAAACATAACCCTCTTTTTTCCGTAGTCGGGGAAAATTTTGGGAAATTTTTCAATATCTGGTAACATTACACGCACACAGAAGCACCGTACCGTATACGTACAGTGCAGCGGCGAAATGACAGTACACATAGCTTTATTGAAAATGACGATAATTCTTTCGGTTTAGTTCGGCAACGCTCCATCTGTCTTTTATTTTGTAATCTAAGCGTAGGGGTGATTCGGATAGCCCTCTAGGTCCTCTACCTCCCAGCTTCAGTATATCTACGCATTAGCGTGCGGCAGCGAAACAACGAAAAAACTGTCAGTAGTATAATGGCAGGTTTTCGCATATGATATGTCTCACTCTCACTCTAGCACATAGATAGATGAAATAGTTGCGTCCTTGTCAGTATTGTTTCGCAAGGACCTGCGAAATGGCCGTCCGCCGTTACACAGACGCGTACGTTACGCTAGTGATGTTTCGCATCGCATAGTGTCGCATAGCGTCCGCTCGCGTTCTGTCGGTGAGGACAGATTTTCGCGTCCGTGGACAATGATATTATATAGAAACAAGAGGTAGATACGCCACCAACCAAGAAGCTTACATCCCACCAACGCACCAAAATGCCAATTGCCATGGCAACTATTTGTTTATTTATATATTATACTGTGAGTGTAGTTAACGTATCTATACATAAAATATCATTGGCCAAACGAACGAATACGAATACTTAATGCGTAGGTGTAATAAAGCGTGTTTTAATTTTTTCAACAATATCTAAGTTATCTGTTATAGATGTTAATAACTGTAAGTGTTATCTGCATCTGCCTACTGTCAATTGAATTGTCATTTATTTGATTTTAAATTGTCATTCGAAGGCTCTGGACTTTGGAGACTCAAGGTACCTATTATTGATTTTTTTATAAATCAAGTTGTTCAATATTCTTGTCTTATTTGTACTGGGACGATAAAGGTATGGTTAACTTCGTCGATACCTTAATGGTAAATACGGTGACGGAGGGTGCAATGAATGTTTTACGCAGTATCGTAAGTTACCTTAATTTTGTGCATGATGAAGCTAATATTATGATATCGGTAGATTAGCTGATAAATTTTTGATATTAATCGAACTAAAACACAGCTTTAGATGGATTTATTATTATTTAGAGTCTATGTGCTTTTCACAGGGAGTTTTTAAAACTAAGACAATAGAAAAGGCACCTCCTCCCATAATTATAAAAATGCCTCTTTGGGAATTAGCGCAACAAGCAGGACCTTTTGTAAGGCTTGCAGGATTAAGTGGTGCAGTCGCCGTGGTTTTAGGGGCTATGGGAGCACACCGCACTTTTCCAGAAACTGAATCTAAGGAAGACTTGAAGAAAATCTTTGAAACTGCTAATAGATTCCACTTTCTGCACACATTAGCTTTAATGACGGTGCCCTTATGCCGACGACCTTATATCGTAAGTTTTAAAATATTATTATAAATCAATTGATGTTAATATAAGTAGTGAAGTCCCATGTTAGGAGCAGGTGCATCATGAATACATCTGTTTCACCTATTGATTTTCTTTAGGGACGAGTAGTTGATGAGCCTTCTGTGTCCTGCCAGACCAAGACAGTAATTCATTCAACATGGTACTATAATTTCTGACCTTATATTTTTTGTGTTTCAATTGTGGGTCTGTAAATAGTAAGTCATAAGCAGGCATTTTGTACTGCAGTACTATTATAAAAAATTGTTATTGTAAAAAAAAATCCAATTCCCTGGTATAATGTTCAGTCTATTTATAATATAACAATAGAATGCTGCTTAAATTAACATCTAATACACAATACATAAGCAACCCACTACAAAAACTATTTTTATCTAGAAGAAACAATACATAGAAGTCTTGTTATCCTAATTTATTTCTTTCCATAATATTAAGATCTTCTTGATATTCATTAATGTTTTATAATGTAATGTTTTATGTATCGTTTGCTTTAATTTTCAGGCTGGTTCTTTCTTCATCACTGGAATGGGCCTGTTCTGTGGGACATGTTATTACCATGCCTTCACAGGAGAGAGGGCTCTACGAAGACTTACACCAATTGGAGGATCTTGTCTAATTCTTGGATGGCTCGCCATGGTACTATAATGTGTCCCTTTTTGTAAATTCTATGCAATTTAGTGTTAGTTTAACAATTTCATCAAGTTCATGTTAAGATAGACCTGTCATTCCAATTTATAGTTTGTTTACAGTTAAGTGAAAGTTGTAGAACTTATATTACTTACTATTTGTGTTTAGTTTGTGAACTAGTGGTTGTGCATAAAGTGTATATCATTGAGAATATTGTCTTCTTCTTTATTGAAAGGGCTACTTGAACTAAGTAACTTTCTTAGAATCATCACATAGAAAATTAAAGTTCTGGTGTTACATAGTGGTGTACAAAATGTATTTCATTTTGTTTAAATAAATAATACAAAAATTACTTTGCGTTTAGCACATTCTGAATATAATTTGAAAAATATTTAGCATCTTGAAATATAGGTGTATGTGTAGAATTACACTTTATATTAAAGAAAGTGTTTATTATGGTGATAGTGTTGAAAATTATTTTATTTATCAGTGACAACAATGTAAATATCCTTTCATTAAATTAAATTATTTCTGTTATTTTTGATTTTCACTACATCTCCTCGTAACCCAGTATCTTTTTAACAGGTTGAGTGTGATTACTGGCTTGATGCTATATTGATATCGACCACCATATTACCATTATAATAAAAGGAACAAAGGAAAGAAAATAAAACGCCATATAAGATGAATATTGTTTACATGGTTGTATTGAAATTGTTACATATTAAATTTTGCACTTTTTTTTAATTCCTTTATGATACTTAAATATTACTCAAAACATACACCATTTGGTAGTAAATGCTATGTTAACAGATAGAAGTTCACAAAGAGACTATCAATGGTCCTTCAAAAATAGCTTAAGAGATAATTTTTATTAAGAAATCAATGTTGGCGTCTATGATGAGCGTTCCACCATGAGGGTTGCACACAGTTTTCTGAAGCCATAGTCCACATCACACTTATTACAATAAATGGAGAATCAATAGTCTCTCTAAATGTTGATAAAGAAATATACAAGACTATCACATTAAATTAACACAAAATATAATTATTAACATATCTCTGTAATCTAAATAAATCTAAAGGAAAACAAACATTATAGAACACAGCACTTTAAGTGTCTGTCGCACAGTTGAAATAAATCACTCGATTGCACATAAACAGCAGTCCGGGGGCTGCGCGTAGGTTTTACATAGAAATTATGAATATCACTAACCGCATTCAAACATGTATACAAGATCTGGAGGTACGAAGCACATTCACAATGAGAATTTACGAGAGGTGGAAGGAATGCTGGCCCTCGGAGGCCGCGAGCCGCAGCTTGGCGCGCATCACCTCGGCGCTGCTGTAGTCGGGCAGCTTGAGGTAGTTGACGCACGTCATCACCGACGGCAGATACTCGTCCGGGTCCAGCGACGACTCCAGCGACTTGCGCACCACCGTCAGCGGCGGGTTTAGCGACTTGAACCCTGCCACCATACAATACATAATATTATACAGATACTGTCTATGCTTTTCAAAACAAATAATACAAATATTACAATACTACAAATTACTGTTATGGGAAAAACATATCGGGCGTAAATGAAATGTTAGTTTAAATACTCTTATTAGGTACTAGCGGTCCGCCTCGGCTTCGCCCGTGGTACATATTTACGTTTTCTCTTCATAAGATCCATCCTCGTACTTCAAGGAATATAATAAAAAAAAAATTATCGAAATCGGTTCAGCCGTTCTCGAGTTATGCGCTTACCAACACATTTTGCGATTCATTTTTATATATAAGATAAGATAAAGTGTACCTCCGGTGGGCAAGCGCGGGCTCCCAGTGACGAACTGCAGGAAGAGCCGCTGCTCGTCGCGGTTGTAGGACGCGAGGATGTCGATCAGCATGCGGATGGCGCGCGACTCCGCGTTGTAGCCGTGGTCCGGCCGGATGCACTCCGCCAGCATGCGCGGCTCCCAGCGCTGCTCTCGACCGCCTGTTACATTTTTTTTTTATTTTAAACATAATGCATGATAAAGGCATATTCTAAGAATACAAAAATTAAAAATTTTTCTTTAAAACAAACTGAAAAGCAAAACATTGATAGAAATAAATAGTAAGTATACATAGTTTTTTCTTGGGGTACTTTTCATAAATTGCTCTGAAAGAATGCTCAAATATAATTTAAAGTGAAACTTTTATTACATCGTCTCAAACTTTTTGGTCTGTGTAGCGCATGTCGCGTGACGCACGATACGTACGATAATTATCGTATTTATTTTTAGTTAAATGTCTATAGTGTGAAAAAAAGTTTCACTTTTGCCGTGGTTTCATAAAACCACACAACATTTTTTTAAAATTAGTTAAGTAATCTAGTTTACTCTATTATATTAAATAAACACACAACAATCATTTCTGTTATAGTCACAGGTCCATAGGAAAAGTAAAAAACCAAGCCTATCAATCATATTCATTACTAACTGTTCTCCGCGGTTTCACCCGCATTGCTTCGCTCCTGTTGGTCTTAGCAATATGATATATTATAGCCTATAAGCCTTCGTCGATAAATGGGCTATCAAACACCAAAAGAATTTTTCTAATCCGACCAGTAGTTCCCGAGATAAGCGCGTTCAAACAAACAAACACTCTTCAGCTTTATAATATTAGTAAAGATAATAATCATATTCAGGGTAATCAATGTGATAAAATATTATTCATCATACTGAGACTGGCTAAGAGCCAAGTATTTGGCATAAGTATAAGCTACTGTCTATGACTGTATTTAAACAAGGTCAAATTATAAACAGGAAACTACACATTTCCATACCTGACGGACTGCCACAGAACACTTGCTCCAATTCTTCTGGATAGAAAATCTTGAGATTTGCTAATGGGAATACTGATTCAAATCCTTCTTTAAACGCTTCCATCTGCTTTATAACACCTGTATCAAATAAAATTGTATACATTAGTATCTAATTAAATAGACTATTAGTAGAGGGATCTACATAGATGAGCCACACAGACAGGATTATCGATTTGATTCATTTTATTCCATGCACATATTATGATATCCACATCACCACTATAATTGAAAGGGAGAAAAAACATTATTAAACAGATGAATATATTATCCATACCTTCATATAGCAGCCAGTGCGTGACGAGCGCAATGTACTGGTGCAGGTTGTGCGCGGTGACGGGCATGTCGCGGCCGCCGCGCCGCAGCTCCGTGCACCCGTCGCCCGGCAGGATGAAGTCCAGCCCCAGCTCCTCGATGGGGCACCCGTCCAGCTCCAGTGCGTTTATCTATACGTACAAATATTAGTTAATCTAAGAAACGAAAACACTACTTTTTCCTGTTAACATTGATTGTTAGACAAAATAACTAATGCACATATCTTAATCATATAAGAGTTTGTTTGTTTGAACGCGCTAATCTCGGGAACTACTGGTTGAAAATTCTTTCGGTGTTATTTATCGAGCAAGACTATAGGCTATATATCATCATGCTAAGACCAACAGGAGCGAAGCAATGCGGGTGAAACCGCGGGGAACAGCTAGTTACTATAATATATTGCCAACTAAAGACTGTTTTATCTAATGTTGGACATTTCTATATGTGCATGAAGACGATTATTGGGGGTTGTTATCACATTAACCCCTCAGCTGTCGCGGCGCGCCGCGCCGAAAAGGTGCTGTCTGTCGGGAAAATTCGAGCGTTCGGCGCTGATTTGCCGATTTTTTTCGATATTAAAATTTGTGATATAAACTTTAACCTGTGAGACTCTTGTAAATTTTGATGCTAGCTAGATAACTAAACTTTATAATAGTTACCTTACTTACTCCCTGGCATGTTTATTTTACTTATTAGAAGCATTTTTTCCCACACATTTTGAATAAATGTGACATTGTAAAGAAAAATACTCATAAAAAAATAATATCAAGGTATTTTAGATTTTTATTTTTGTATTTTCATACTAGAATAGACAATCTTTTGAGTGAATATAACAAAAACATAGGTTTATTTTATAAAAATTCGAGAAACTTGAGTATGAATATCATCGTTTACGCATGAACATAAGCGGACGCGATCCCCAATCATGTTCATACAAATACAGACTTTACAGGGTGCTCCAAAATTACAACATTTCAAAATTTTTTGCTACTTGTTTTTATTTTTATTTTAATCAAAATTAGATAAAAACTAACAGAAATTTTTACTTTTTGGAAATATTTAGGTTTTTATTAATGTTTAAAAATCGTCTTATTCCTAAATGACGTCATTCTTATGGTGGGCTTTGTTCTAACGTCTGTATGTATAACGTCTCCACATCAATTTTAATTCTAATTTATTTTCTCTTACAATTTGCGATTAAGAAAATATTTTTGTGGTAACAATAGCATTATGAAGAAATGCTTTTTTTTCTTTTATGCTCTTAATTATCTATACATATAATAAATCTGTAGAAAGGTCAATTCTGTACATTGAAAATATTGAAAATATAAATAGCAGGGGGTGTTACTGGATCGATACCAAGCCCAAATATGTGATTAAAAAAATTTTTGTCTGTCTGTCTGTCTGTATGTGAAGGCATCACGTGAAAACTAACGTTTCGATTTCGATTTTTGTATAGTTATACCTTATTATCCTGGGCGTAAATAGGATACTTTTTATCCCGGAAAAATACGTAGATAAAAAATCTTAATTTTTCCGCGCGGACGGAGTCGCGGGCGGAAGCTAGTAATAGTATAAAATGAAATGTTGTCCAACTACAAATCGAAAGGCACTGTATCCATTCAGAAAAATGTCTAAGCTGTACAAATGTGAAATCTACATTTAATTATACCATAACTTAATTATAAACCGTTACATTTAATTTATAAATCAAAAATTTACGGAAATTTGAGTTTGAAACATTTTTTATAAAATACAGCTAATGTAAAGGATAAAAATCAATAAACTTAAAGATTCAGAATAAATAAACAATTACATATAAATTATATACATCTAAATGTTATACTTATCATTCTAAAAATCAACAAATAATAGGAATCAGTAAACATACTAAATGAAAATCATTATATTATTATGTCCCTAGTTGTATAGAAGAAAGAATCGTATCATATTATTGTTTTATTTAAAAAAAAATGAACGTTATGCCTTAATAAAATTAACACTCTCAATCCTATTTATTCATATAACTTAGCCACGCGTTACGCAAATAATTTAGTCCCTGGGGTAAATTAGCTTATGAGTAAATAAATAGTACAGAGATTCTCTAAAAAAATATCAATCATCCAAAGGATTGAAATAATAGGTAAGTACTTAAATAAATTTTATTTAACTGATAGCAATATAAAAAATTGTTATGAAGCTTTGTGTCTGTACTATTTATATACTCATGTGGTTGTAATGTGTGGTGTTGACGCCAACATTGGCCAATAAATAGGAATATTTGCAACTTAGCACAAATAACGTTAACTTCTGTTCATTATTTCTTATAATATATCGAACACAACGACCTCCTTGAGACGACGATTTATTACCACGAGGTTCCACTTGAATTTGATCAGGAAAGTGATGAAAGCTATCCAATCTAGTTTTTATTTTACTTCAATACATGCAGTATTTCTTCCAAGCATATTGTAATTAAGATATAAACTAATCGGTAAAATTGTATTAAAATTGGTTCAGTAGTTTAGGGAGTCCATAGTACACAAACGGCATGAAACTTAAAAATATTTTGATTGGAATAAAATAAAACGTGTAATGTGTAGAATTTCATGAAGAATCCTGGTATCAGGAATGAAAAGCTGTAAATTCCCAGACACTGATCGTGTAAGTATTATCTGTTCATTTGACAAGGTATACAGAGTTATATTTTCTTGATTTCAAATACTGTTACGTCCTATTGTTAATGTAAGCCTTGGAGTGTCTTGTCTTCCATTACCACAAGGATCGTTGTTCCATTTGAATTCTCTTTTATTGATACTCAAATGCTTACGAATCGGAAAAAGGTAATCCTATCAAATAGTTACTTAGATATTTTTATTTTCAAATGAAAATTAAAATATCAAGGTGGAAGTTTATTTAGGGTTACCTAACAAATAAGTAATTATTGATTATGTAGTTTTAGACAGCAATGTGATATCTTCAAATAAAAAATTCATTTCTTCTTCTGGGTAATAGAAGCAGTTTTGACACCAAAAATACAATAATTGTTATCGCTAGTCATTTACAAAATGAGAGGATAGATTTATATTTTCAGGCGTACTGCAAATGATGCATTTAATTCGTTTATTAAATCTGTAATGTTCCAAGGCTATTTAAAGTCATGAATGCAAAAAAATAATCGTCTTCAGACAGCGATCAGAATGTACTACGTATAGTACATAAGAATAAAAAACCAGCCAATTGAGAGGACTCGCACACCGAGAGCTCCAAACAAACCATTTTTTTATTATGTTGTACATAACTCTAAAATTTTATGATTTTCGAAATTATCCCTCAATCTGCGCTATAAGAGAGAATATATTTTACCCCAATTTCAAAACTCTACGTACACGGGAAGTACCGTGTAGGTGTCGATTCCCTTGCGAATGTCGAAATTTGCGAAAATTTGCAGCATAAACGGCTGTATTTTTTGATTGCGTTGGTTTATAAGTTTGATTTTTTCACAGCTTCAATCAACTCAAATAATCAATATAAATTTCAGTTAAATGTCACATCACGCGCTCCTTTGAAAATGGGTCTTGACAGACAGACAGACAGAAGGGCAGAGGGATGGACAGACATAATCTTATTAGGGTTCTGGGCCCTTAAAAACCAAACCCTTTGGGATGCAGCCGTTAATACTGCAATTTTTAGCAAATTTTGACATTTGCAAGGCAATCAAAACCGACAGGGTACTTCCCAAGTACATAAAATCATTAAATTTGATATAAAGCAATGTTTTATAAAAACAGATAGAAGGATAATTGCAAAGAACATGATTTTTTAATTGCCATTTACAAATAAAAAAAAAAAAAAAATTTCAACTTACAACTCATATGAACGCCTACATGTATTAAATTGATATTCACATTAAAAACTCAGATTTACCATTTAAGCTATAAAAAAAAAGTATGTGGTGACATCTATGAACTATCTGGGTTTCAAAAATAGAGATAAAAGACAACTCCCGTGTTGTCGTTCTTTTTGAAATAGTGAAACGACAGAAAAACAAAATAAACAGTTAATCAAACATATATGCCAACGTAATCAAAAGATACAACCGTTTATGCTGCAAATTTTCATAACTTTCGACATTTGCAAGGTTATCAAAACTTACTTTCCGTAAACAGAGTCTTGAAATTTGTTAAATAGCAACGTCATATAGCACAGATAAAGAATTCTAAAATCTGAATTAAAAGATACCTACAGCATAATAAAAAAAATAAGTTTGTACGAAGCCCTCGGTGCGCGAGTCCGACTCGCACTTGGCCGGCTTTTTATTTTTTCTGAAACTTAAGGTTCCCCAATAAATAATAATATGTTGTATTTGTATGAAGGTACATATGGTGTACAATAATTAAAGTGTTAAATTTCTTTTTGAGTTTTTCCTACACAAATTACATAGTATCACTTTGTCCTATATATAGGTCATAGTGAAAACCATTGTTCCCCATGTAGGTTTTTTTACTATTTTTCCAGCATATATACACTTTTAACCATAATATACTAAAACTAAAAGAATTAAGAAAGAAAATGTGTCTCTGGAATTTTTTCGTAAGCAGTAGGTTACGGACTATAATTTTTGTAGTTTATTATGTATATCGTTTTTAACCTGAGGACAATAAATACCACAAAAACGATACCTTTTAATATAAACATAACATATTATCATGTACATTTTATTTTGTATGAAAATAAAAAATTTAATTGAAGACGAAATTTAAAAAAAGAGAGGTTGAATTTGTGAACATCCTGTATGTGGATTTTACGGGGAAATTATTGTCGGTTCTGATTTGAAAACAAAATATCTCTAAAATGGAACACAGTATAAAATTTTGAATTATATCATTAAAATCTTCATAAAATTTCTCGTAAAATGATATAAAGAACAAATACAATATGTAAAAAAAAATATGATTTACCAGGGGTCAAAAACTAAGCAACGTACAGTTAAATGGTAGATACATATTTGAAACCATTATTTATGGTATAATCGTTGGTAATTTTCATTATTTGGGCACATAAACATTAGGTTATATAGTCAATAACAATAAAATGAGCAATAAATAATTACCGTTTTTCAACTTTCCGCAAAATTTTACATTTTGTAAAACTTTAAAAGTTAAAAGTTACTCGACTAAAGTATGACATTATTACTGTTATATTTCGAATATTTATCGGTCAAATTATTAATTGATGGACTTAAAATATTCAGTAATTCATAAGCTATCAACTAAATAGTCGTTTATGCAGATTTAAACTATATTTGCGTTACAATGAGCCAATTTCCAACCGGCGGTGATTTGGCACAGATCTGTGTTCCGACAGACTACGGGTACAAAATTTTTGGCACAGATCTGTGTTCCGACAGACGAGGGTTTAATTTCGGCCTTTTATCTGAATCTATGATAGTTCCATAATATTTACTAATCACCTAATATTTGTTCATAATATGAGTGTTAATAGAATAAGCTGTAAATATCTATGCATGTAAATGAACAAAATGCTACATACCATCTGATTCCGCTGGTCGGGCGAGTGTCGCGTATCGGCAGCGAGGGCCTGCGCGCGCTCGGCCACGCGTCGCAGGCGGCACAGCGAGCGCCACAGCTCCGGCGCCACGTGCCGCACGTCGCTCAGCCCCAGCCACTGCTGCTCGCTCACCGCCCACCGGTACATCGACACCGACAGCGGGATGTCCACCTAACATGCACATGTTTTGTGTTAAATACATCATGAAAAATGAATTGGACATTATGAAAAAAAAATATACCGGCCGAATTGATAACCTTCTCCTTTTTTTAAATCTACTAACTATGATACTAAAAATGCTATGGATACTAAAAATGCTCACCATTCTGGAATCCATAACAGCTTTGGCCATAAATTTGCCGAGGAAACGGAATTTCGCTTTGACTCTCGAAAGATGTGACGCTCTTGCGTTACGGCCGATCGCTTGAGGGAAGAGACCGCAAGGCCACGACACATACGTAGCATCTGGTGCTGGAGACGGTATCGAAGTTTCCTTTTCTAATTCTGAAGGCTCCGGGGAGCGATCCTCGTCAAGGTTGAGGGCATCGCGTACTGAGGAAGCCAAACGTGCGGCCGCGTCAGACGACCGGTCGGAAACTACAGTCGGTTGGCTCTTCACTATCTCGCCGCCAAAGGATGTCGGCTTCTGCTTGAAGTTCTCACTACCGTGCCACAAGTCAAGATCAGCCCGTTGCAATTCTTGCGATACGAGCGCGTAAAATTCTAATGTCGGTCCCAAACCGGTGCCGACTTCGTTTTCATATTGTATTTCAAGAAGTGCCTGGAAAAAAAATTTTTTGAATTATATTCAGTAAACAATTGAATTAAAATATGAACGATTTAATAAGGCAATAATAGATAACTTTTTATTCAAAAGATATAATATGTACATTTTGTTGCAATTACTACTACTAATACTATTATTATAATTTTAGCTTGATGTAATAACAGACCATACATCATATATCATGAATGAATAGTATGAAATAAATATGAATGAATGAATGAAAGAAATGAATGAAAAATTATTTATAGTAAACCATACATATAGGATACATTTTATAAACTAAAAATATGGTATATCCCGTTGATACACATTTCTCGTGCTATAGTTGATGTGGTGACAAATGGTCTATAATATGGTGGCGAGTAGTTACCTTGGAGTGCGCAAACTCGTGCATGACGTGCTCCGCCTGGCGCAGCACGTTGTGGCGCTGCACGGTGCGCTTGCGGCGGTCGAGGCGCGGCGCGACCCGCTCCGTGTCGCTGGAGCCCGGCGCCGGCCCGCGCTCGCCGCCCGCCTCCAGCAGCCGCTGCAGCGCGCGGTCCCGGTCGAACGACACCACGTAGAACAGCAGGTGCCGGCACTCGAACGGCAGCACGAACGGGCTGACGAACCAAACGAACCAGTTATATCTCATGGCATGCGAT
Source organism: Colias croceus (assembly GCF_905220415.1). Lineage (NCBI taxonomy): Eukaryota > Metazoa > Arthropoda > Insecta > Lepidoptera > Pieridae > Colias > Colias croceus. The sequence continues at coordinate 6,292,111 of NC_059538.1, forward strand.
TGACTATTTAAATATACGCCAAACGTCCTGATCTATGATGTATAACGCTGAAGAAACAACATTTTTCCAACTTTGATTATTTTTAATACAAAAACATTAAATTGTAAACTCACCATGCGTAAGCAATTTTCTTTAGCCAAGGCGGCAAGTTTCCTGTCATGATCACTAATGGATCTTGTAGTTGCCGATTTGCTTTGGCAGCAAGCTGTAAGGTAGAAACATCACAATCAGTACAAGTAAATATATAATTTCAAGTACAAAAGATTTTAACGTTCATTGAAATAATTAGAAAGGTTGTAAAATTTGTCTCATTATTTCTCATGTGTACAAATCACGTTGTATTTTTTTTTATTATCGTCGATAGGGAAGAGCTTGACCACAATCTCGCCTCGCCTGATGTTAAGCTGAGATGATGTCTAAGATGGTACGCGCTTCCCTAGAAGGTACCTATTCACTCTACGCTTGAAGACCCCCATACTGTACTCGTCGGGGAACACAAGGAAGTTCAGGAAGCATGTTCCAGTCCCTTGCGGTTCGGATAAAGATTGTAGAAGCGAAGCCTCCAATATTCGATATTCAAATCACAGCTATGCTAAACTAGTGTACACTTTAAAATCTTAAACTACACACCTTATTATTAATGAACTCCGCGTTGGGCACGAGCGGGCGGTGGTCGGGCAGGCAGGCGGCGCGGTAGAGCGTGTGCCAGTGGCGCGAGAGCGCGTGCAGCGCCCGCAGCAGCGACAGCGCGGGCAGCGACGCGTCGCGCACCTCGCCGCCCCACGCGCCCGCGCCGCCGCCCGCGCGCAGCATCACCGCGACGGAGCGCGCGCGGGACGGGACCACGCCCTCTGCACACACACATCACATTACTAATTTAACTTTTATGTGGCACGCGGCCTGTATGCCAACAATTAACATAAATGAAAAAAGTAACAATACTTTATCGAATCACACGCCATCTATGTCAACAAAAAGGTTATTAATGAGACGATTTTTAACTAAGCGGATGTTCTCTGCGCAAACGCATAGCATCCTGTACAAATATGTTTGTAACCTTAATCGTTACACATCGTAAAAAAATTAATTCCTAAATTTTTGCTCATACGCTATTGCTACATTTTAAAATTTAAATGAACACAAAATATGTATTACCAGTCCATAATAAGTCAGGTTTACGTCTCGAAGACATTTTTGTAGGTTGTCCTTTCCCCTTACGCGAAGCGGCTGCGTCAGTGCGTGGTTGCTCGCCGCCTTCTATAGCACGGTAATAGATAGTGTGCGTTTGCACCCAAATACCGGCGTTAGCTGAAATTATACACAATATTATTATTTATTGCTCACAACGTTAGTAAAGTAGCTTGCCTTTTTAACCTTCCTCTTTACATATTATTTCTAAATGTTGGCTTACCTAAAGGAGTTTCTGTGTCTGTGTCTGCATCATTCTGTTCACCGAACTGTCTCACGGCTTGATATACAGTCATATTATACGGTAGTACCGTGTCTCCAATTAGGAATTCCAATTTGTGATCCGCACTGTAAATACAAGAAATAAAATTGCAGCTAACTTATATTATCGTAGCAGAGATAGTTTTTAAAAAATAAAATGTATCATCTAATAATAGATGAGGGTATATTTTTCTAATTCCGGATCATAGACTAATAAATGATATAACTTTTGATGAAATGTACTTGGAAATGTGTTAATTATACTAACTCAGTAGTAGCGTGGTGTGTGGTAGCGAGCGTGTCGTCCACGTCGTCATCGGAGCCCGCTTCATCATCCGTGTGCGGGCCCGTACCGCCCTCGCGGCTGCGGGCTTGTGCGTAACCGCGTTGCGCGAGATACCTGCACGATTAAATTATTATATTTTTAAGTAATTTTTTGTTATCAGTGTAAAATGTATAGATAAATACACGGTTTATCGAAATATCGTTCATAGAACATTGTTACGATATTCATTTATGTATATAGACCGGACTCTCAGAGGAGTTTCGTTTGCAAAAATAGCGGACCTAAATCTGACTTCTGTTATATGTTGTATAGATCCCAGACATCCTATAGACAGATGTTGCCAACCAGTTTCGTGGTCCCCCTCTCCCCACCCCGGTAATTAAATATGGCATACAAAGAATAAAATAAAAATTTCCAAAACATTCCGTGTGGGGTATCAAATGAAAGAGCTTATTGAGTAGATCACGAATATATTATAGCATACTATAACATTTCTTACACTTTCTCTAAGATTTTTTAGAAAATTTACCAAAATGCTCCATTTTTGAGTTAACTTTAAACCACTATAGATTGAAAACTCATGAATATATTTTTTAAATTCTTATTTTAAATAATTAACAATAGTCCATTGTTTACGATTCAATAGTTCGTACAGTGAAATAGTTGCATGGGGGAGTGGGGGAGCATTCAAAGATGGCGAGTATATTTTCAAGTTTATGCCAGAAATAAAGGCCTAATACAAAAATATCGGTGTCAGGGCTTAGAATAATTATCTCTGCAATATGGCAGAACACTCTTGAATCAGCCTCTGTGTGATTAGATTTCAAATCGGTAACTTCAGTGAAAGTTGCGCCTTGCAATTTAAAACATTTTGTGGGGTCATCAAATCCACCACATACATATAGCTCACTTATTACAAACTATTGAATCGTAAACAATGGACTATTGTTAATTATTTAAAATAATAATTTAAAAAATATATTCATGAGTTTTCAATCTATAGTGGTTTAAAGTTAACTCAAAAATGGAGCATTTTCGTAAATTTTCTAAAAAATCTTAGAGAAAGTGTAAGAAATGTTATAGTATGCTATATATTCGTGATCTACTCAATAAGCTCTTTCATTTGATATCCCACACGGCATGTTTTGGAAATTTTTATTTTTTTCTTTGTATGCCATATTTAATTACCGGGGTGGGGGGAGGGGGACCACAAAACTGGTTGGCAACATCTGTCTATAGGATGTCTGGGATCTATACAATATATATCAGAAGTCAGATTTAGGTCCGCTATTTTTGCAAACGAACATCTCCTTGGAGCCTGCTCTAATAGCTACATGTGATGGACGATTGAATAGGTTACAGGATTTGAATTCGTATTCTTTTACTTACCGTTCTATAGCTTGTACTAATGCTAGAGGGTCTATCCGTACTACACCACCCTTCCATTGCTTCAATGTGTTACATGAAGGATGGCGTTTGAGATCACACTGTAAGGAAAAATCAATATTCTAGAAATACGAAGTACATACGGCAAATGATAGTACATATTTATGTTTCAATATTCGGCTGATTATATTTTTCATTAAAATATAAAAAATAAACTTCATCAAACAAAAAAATTTGCAAAATTTTAAACCATTATTAATAACTGTCACATTCGTTACTTTAGTTAAATGCAACGGTGTCTCACCATGAGCTGGTGCGTGTTGAAGAACTTGAGCGCGGAAGTGGCTGGGCGCGCGGGCAGGTCGTGCACGCGCACCGGGAACTGCTCCAAGTGGGACACGCACGCGTTCACCTTGCACACTAGAGCGCTCAGCGCACCCGCACCGCTAGCTGCGAACGCACCCATTGCGCCTGCTTTCTCCAGCCACTCACCCTCGCTGTAAAACATATACGATAAAGTATTACACATTGGATATAAAATCTATACTTCGCTTACACTTTGTGGTTTTGTGAGCTGTGTGCCTAGTGCGAGTTTTCATCGAGTACGAAACGTTACTATCGCGTTTGCGTCACAGCCGAATTAGTATGGGAAATCGAACAGCGCCCCTAGTTACAATGTTGTTTTACAAATATAAACTAATTTTAAACATAATTATAAAAATCAATAAATTTGGATAGGCAGAAAAAAGCAATTAAATATTGAATAAATTTACTTACTCAGGAGCCAATGGCATATCAGCGAACACGTGTAGGAAGAGACGGAGGCGGTCTTCACAAGCAGCTATTTGTTCTGCGGAATCCCGCCCTTCACCTTCACCCTCGCGCTCGCCCTCTGTAGACTCAGTGTCAGAGTCCGAGCCAGTCAAGAATTGCAATAGGGCACCGATCACACCAGAGTGGTTTATCTGTGATATACAAATAAAATATTGAAACATTAATAAATTGTTATCTATGTATTTCGATTTCAAAATCCACTAATAAAATTTTAAATTTGATAAAATATTCTTGGCAACTTGTATGTTCACCCAGTTTTACTTAATTATCCTTTAAAATATTCAAACTGAAAAAAAGATCTTTTGACCTTTAATTGCATCATGCATAGTTACTCGAATTATTATTTTACCAAGGCTTTACCTGTTTGGAACAAGGTTTTTCAGTGAAAATAACGAAGTTATCGCTTCCTTACAGTATGTATACTATGTATGAATATATTTGTAGTATAATTATATAATATTATGTACCTCGAAGGGCGACAGGTCGTGGTGCGTGAGCGTGTCGCGCAGCACGACGAGCGGCGCGCGCGCGTGGTCGGCGCGGCGCGGCAGCGCGGCGGCCAGCGCGGCCAGCTGCTCCAGCGCGCCCGCGCCGCCGCCCAGCGCGCCCCACTCGCGCTGCAGGCGACCCGCCACGCACTCTATCCACTCGCGCACCTTCTCCCTGTACATAGCGTTATGGAATCAGTAATTGCGAATAGCGAGCCACGTCGGAAACAATAAAGAAGAATATTTCATTTTCATATTTATTATTTCATTTGTTACAAACCAATTTAGTTATGTATTTCAAACAAATTATCGTTGTATTAAAATAAAGTCAATCCATTTTGCTGCAATAGTTAATAATGTGAAATAAAAGTGGAGATCATTATTTTTATTTTCTTTCATCTCAAATTTATAATAGAAAGGTTAAATTCTACCTATCTTGGACCAAAATAAAATAATATTTATCGAATACAGCAAAGTAAATTGGAAAGTACACAACATTTGAATGATATTTCTTCTAATACAAAACTATAACTCACTTGTTCTGCAGCGAGAGATTAGCGGAAGCGGGCGGCGAGGCGAGCAGCGCGGTGTCCTTGTGCGCGTGCGGCGAGCGGCCCCAACGCGACGGGTTCAGCGACGACAGGAACGACGACGTTTTGGACGTGCCGCCCATACGGCTCGCTGACCGGCCCGCAGCTGCTACGCTTGACGCTGCGAAAACAGTTTTGTGGAAATGTGATACAAATTGCATCTTACTTTAAAGATAAACCGACGATATTGTATTCTCAAAACACACCAAACGTGATACTAAATCAATATTATTTTATACTTATTTTCAACATATATTATATTTTATTAACTGAACAAGTTAAGTAACACATCACATGGAATAATAATAATAATCAGTGAATAATAAGTGATATCGTAATCTATACAACATTTTTATACAAACTGTGTTATAACTCAAAGAAGAGTAAGCATGACTGAGGGAAAGAATATCACTCAATTATATTTTAAATAAAAAAAAAAAAACAAACACATACAGTGCGCCACATTAGTAGACACGGAGGGCGTGTGCGGCTGGCTGGTGTGTCCCGCTAGCGCATGATGCCCCAGCGTGACCTCCTCACGAGTACGCGGCCGGCGTGCGCCCGCGCCGCCCGAGCGCTTCACCGCGCGCTTGCGCTTCAGCATGTCCGCCAGTTGCAGGGGGCTGTTGGATCTGACACGTTAGTAATATCGTTAATTGCATATAACGTCTTTTTTTTTCAAAGTGAACACACGAAAAGGTATAAGAACATGAAAAGTGTAATAAAGCGAAATAAATCTGGGAAGTCTGCCCGTTAGGAAACAATTTCTAGGCATTTATTAATATTTAATGTTTGATGTGCATTTATTTAAAAATATGTATTTTATATCAACTCATATTTTAAATATTTTTTTCTCACCTGTGTACTGTGGTTGTTGTTTGGTGTGTAGATGCGGAGGTTGCTGGGCCGGGTTCAGTCGATTCAGTGGCCGCTACTATAAATAAATAAAAAAGATTATGAACATCATATACCATTGACATTTAATATTTTATTATAAATACATCCTTGTTCCAATCATAAGTTTTAAATTTAACATATTGATTTGTAATATCGGTTCTTCGAAATATTATTATTTGTAGCAAATTAAAAAACATATACACTTACACAGTGTGCTAGCTATAAATGATCCAGAGGCGGAGAAAGCGAGTGAAATATTGTTGTGTTCGAGCGAAGACGCCGATGTAGAGGCGGGCGGAGATGAGTTGCCGCTTGAGCGAACGCTGGCTCCGCTTGGTGACTGCAAAAAAACATTTTGATTAATAATAATTATTATAAATGAATCTGATACAACAATTGTCAAAAAACACAAATGTAACAAAACATTGTAAAAAGTCAGAAAATCTATTAATTCACGTCGAACTGGAATAAAAAAAATATACAAAGTCGAAACGTATCTTCAATAAAAATTGACTTTAAAAATTATTTTACCAGTAGGTGAAAAAAAAAAAATTGTACACAAATTAAGAATTTTTTTATATTAAAATAGTAGTGCAAATGAAGAATATTGTAGTGTATCATTCAAATTTCAAACAAATAAATAAATAAATACAAACCTTGAGTTTAGCTTGTCTAGCCGGTTGTGGAGTGGGCGCCTTTTGAGCCAATTGCGCTACTTGATGCAGTACGCCTTCTCGGCGGAACTGCACGCCCATCTCTTCGGGCAAACGTTGCATTAGTATTTCTGCCAGCTGGAGAGATCCGACCACAATGCGGAGGTCGCTTGAAGCCATCATGCCAGCAATGTGTGATGATATGACCTGGTGATAAAAATAACTTGTTTTTGACATTCACTTTTATCTCCAAACATTTCACGCTTTTGTTTGATGAAGGAAAATAATTACACATAAATTTAGATCTTGCAATTCTGATCAGAATGTTTCAGAAAAAATTTTAACATGGTAGTTTGTATTTTGGCTTTGGACATTTTAAAAGTTCATAAGTTAGAAAAATTTACGAAAAAAAAGGAGAATATTACGTCTTATAATGAGTTAACTAAGTCTTTAGACGTGACACGCACCTGCGTCTTGAGCACTTGCCGCAGGAGCGGGGCGTCCGCGTAGTACACGCAGCGCAGGATCGCCTTGAGCGCCTGCGAGCGCACGGCCGGCCCCGCCGAGCTCCAGTACACCTCGTGCAGCACCGCCAGCAGCGCGCGCACCAGCGCGGGGCTCGAGCGCACCATCGCTATGCGCGGGTCTGGAACATGACATATACATTGTTATTACACGTATTAGTTATATGTATATTGTTATGATCACAAAAGTGACCAATATGCGCGCTAACATTTTAAAAAAGTTACTAAGTTAAAAACTTGAGATGAACAATGATGGCCGTTATCCATTATTAAAATAATAAGGTAAATATTACAATACAATACACTATTTAACACACACATAAATACATATTATATGAAAACAAAATGTAAAGTCTACCGTGCTTAATATGTGCCTTATTGGCAACAATTAGGTTGAATTGTTTAATTAAAAAAAAAAACCATTGCAAAAAAATCTAATTATGAACTAGCACAACTTCATGCATTTTTTAATAGAGTAATAACAATATAAGTGATAGTAGCTAACCAGGCGCCTGCGCATCAGCAGTAGCCGCGGCGCCGGGCGCGTTGGCGGGCGGCAGGCGCTGCACGGGGCGCGCGGTGCCCGTGTGGTCGTTGAGCTGCTGCATCGCCGTCAGGTCCACGGTGTACGAGCGGCCGAGCGTCGCCAGGCACACCTCCTCCTCGCCCGCCGCCGCGCCCGCCTCCAGCGCGCGACATTCTGCCCAAGAATAACATCTCCATACACCTGTGTGATCATAATTGTTTGCGTAAACATTATATTTGTTCTGTGTACAGTGCTTTTGACACACATGTTTATGATATTCAAATATTGCTTCCTGGTAAACTTGTTCTAATATTCTAGGAGGTAGCAACGTTGACAAGTGAGCATTTTAGTATAGTTGGTTCTTTGATATGCTGTTCCTCTTGCTATTTCGATTACAGTCCGGGCTGTCTGGCTGGCCGCAGTGGTTGCGTTTATTAGTGCGCATCTTATCTGCACAGGAAAATATCCTTAATTTAAAGTCATTTTTTAACGCGTAATTTTTAATCGTTTGCCTTTAGATAGATCCATTAGACATACATTTTTTATTGCAAGACGTTTTTTTCGTTGTTAAATAGGTGCCAGACGCAATTTTTATTTCAAAATAATTAAAATATCATCGAAATAAGTGAAATTCCATCAACATGAGTCCCAGTGAAGAATAAGTAATCACTGTGTTACTTATACTATATATAATATTCATTTACTATTTACAGTTTTTTGCAACAATCTACCATATCACCTCCTTTTTCCCAACGAACCTCAAATAGGACGTTAATGTAAACTTGATAAAAACCAAATATCATCAAGAAATTAAAGACTTTTTAACGGATTTTAAACGCGATTTATTCATTGTATTATTTTCCCAAGTCTTTAATTTCAAAATGTATAATACTCGCTTAAAATCAAACACTAGAAAATACAAATATCATCAAATTCATATTTATACCCAAAAGTGTAATAAATATGAAACCATCTATTAAAAATATTAGTTTACTAATTATTCAATATAAGTATTAAAAAAGGATAATATAATATAAATAATAAATATATTACTTACCTTTTAAGCGGACTCATGTTGATGTAATTTCACTTATTTCGATGACATTTTAGTTATTTTTAAATAAAAATTGCGTATGGCACCTATTTTACAACGAAAAAAACGTCTTGCAATAAAAAAATTATGTCTGATGGATCTATCTAAAGGCAAAAGATTAAAAATTACGCGTTAAAAAATGACTTTAAATTAAGGATATTTTCCTGTGCAGATAAGATGCGCACTAATAAACGCAACCACTGCGGCCAGCCAGACAGCCCGGACTCTAACCGAAATAGCAAGAGAAACAGTATATCAAAAACCCAACTATACTAAAATGACTTTTTTTTAAACGTTGCTAGCTCCCGTACTATAATATCAAACTTGCTAATATGGGAACAATAAGCTGTCGAAAGTGAAGATAAACATAATTTATAAATGAAATATGTATAGCTTTTTTAAATGAGTCCTTGAAAGCAAAAAGTTTGGTATAATTAGCATATCACAGAAATACTTCTTATAGATTTTTTTTTAACTATTTGGATTTTAAATATACCTCTATCATCCCTCCATTGCCATTGGGCGCCACGCTCGTTATTAGCAGACCAAGGCCGGTCGAGATGCGCATCCACTGAGAATATCCCATCAGTGGGCAGTCTGGGCATCAGCTCGCCAATCAGGCAAGTAATTTCGTAAAGTTCTTGCGGGAGCCTCGGCAGGAGTTCAACTTGCTGCAAGGGAAAAATAATAAAATTGTTTAAGTACATACAAGTATATTTTTGCACTTCCTTTTATTATTATAAACTTAGGTACTATTATCGTATCATAACTCTTGTATAAAGTTACCTGTAAACTTTGATGCTTTAGTCAACGCTATATTTATTCATCGCATGATTGAATCACTGTTTCTTTAAAAAGATTAAAAAACTTCACGAAGAATCACCTCAGTGAAGCCTTTGTATACAATAATTATAAAATCTAGTGAAGCCAGGATAGACAAAGCTACTTATTTTTCAGTCAAAACTGCTCATTTGCCTTACTAAACCATAAAAAAAAAATGAATTAATTATAAAAACTAAATATGTTTCCAAACCTCATGGTGCACCGTGGAGCCGGTGAGCAGACACAGCAGCGTGTCGGCGATGGAGCGCGAGTGCAGCGCGAGCGCGAGCTGCGGGCACGCGCCGCACATCACCCACAGCAGCCGCAGCACCGTGATGAACGTGTTGCCCGAGATCAGCGGCGGCTGCACCACCAACTGGGGAGTGTTGCTGTTTATTTATATGCCAGATACGATAAACCACCTGATATTAAGTGCCTTTTCACACGTACGGGTTGCTGGGTAGCCGGCGCTGGCTACCCTGGTGTGAAAAGGCACTAAGTGTTCATCACCTCCCGGAAAAATGATAAAGCCGCGTTCATTTTCTGATGTAAGTTTGTATTTAAAAAATGATTTGAAGTGATATGTACAATGTATATTAATATAGATAATATTATATTCTATTATGTATTACAGTAAACACACATTTCAACAAATAAAAAAAAACAAATTTAAGAAAATATGAAAGTCACGAAAAGTACGTATATAGGTATAATGTAATAATACATAACATCATACAATCAAATGTAAATTTTAAATTAATGTTTAAGGGAATTGGCACTTTAAGTATCCTTATAATTATTCACATAATGAAAATGATATTTCAATTAGTTTTATTCAATGATAGTTATATCTTTAAAAAATAACTACAATTATAAATAGAGATAACTTTAAGCTAATTATGAAATACTCACAAGCTGTTGCAGATTGGTCAGCAATTCAGGTGTGGCAATTTCCTGAAGACGGGATGGGTCATGTTGGAAGCTATCGACGAGCCGAGAGAACGCCAAGCAAACGCACTCTACCGATTTCTTGTCTTGAATTGTCAGTCTGGATAACAATGTAACAGATTGAATTAAATTTTAAATCCTTCGAAATCTAAATTGAAATCTTATTTCAATCTTAAAGAAATATAACTTGCCTGTTAGCCAGTAGTTGAAGTGAGTCCCTAACTAGATGGAACTCATCAGGGGTGAGATTCTGACAGCAATTAGCTGTGATAGACAGCGCCGCGCGTTGGGCGTTGATCGAAAAGAAGTCCAAATATGTAAGACATGCTGATACTCCACGCTGCAAAATACATTTAATATATATCATACATAAAATTTTACAAATATTTGAATATAATATATCAAAAGACGAAGTATAATATCAGCTAAAAAAATAGATTTATTTACGCATTTTAAACTGCATCTGTAGTAAAAATATTTCTTTCAACTTTTACAAAAATACACGCACTTTCACCATTTTTTTGATGTCATATAAATGGGAAATAAGTACTCACCGCTTGCAATATAGCCTTGGAGTGTCGTCTCGACAGCATATCCAGCGCGGTTAGACTCTGTTCAGCTACATCCATACAAGTGATCGCTTGCAGTTTGTCCAGGAATGCCGGTACTGCTAGAGCTACGGCGCCGCTACTGCGAGGAAGAGCCTCCAACATGTAGGTTAGCGCACGGCACGCGTGGTTCATCTGTTGAATTTATTTTATTGCTTAAAATATGAATAAACGAAATAATATATTAATGCACATGAACAATTTTTAAGATAAAGAATGAACTAGGCTTTTACAGAGGACACTTTTACTATGATATTAATTTTATATAAGTTATTCCAAGCTATCAGTATAAACGATATACAAAAGTAGATCTTTTAAATATCAGCTTTCATAAATAAACAAAGTACACCTTCACAGTATTGACAAGATTTAGCGCACAATTGTATCTTTCTAAAGTTATTATTTCCGGAATAAAATGTGAAGGGACTCATTTTTTGCAACATAACATCATAAAAACCTCACCATATCAAAGTTATGTTCAGCTGCCAAGAGATTAACGAGCGCGGGCACGACTTGTCGCACGGGGAAGCCGGCGAGCGTGTCCTCGTTGCCCATCACCAGCAGTTGGCACATCTCTATGACGGCTTGCAGCTGCTGCCCCTCGTCGCCGGTCGCTTGCAGCCCCGCCAGCAACTGGGCTGCTTTTGATGCCGCTGCGGGATAGATGTATATTATTGTAGATTTGTTTATTGTGATTTATTTATTTATTTCTTCGTAATCATACAGCATTACAGTAAATAACATTTCTTAATATATTGATACAGAACTATGAGCCAATTAAGATTACAAAACAAGATACTTACAGCTAGATAAATGAGTTATTTTTTAAATGACATATCAGGAAGGAGTGTTTTCCATGTTTTGGTGAATTATATAATACAGAAAGAAAGGTTAATAAATAATTAAACAGTTAAATCTGAAATCTCCCTTTGTGTGAGTGTGTGTATGTGTGTGTGAGTGTTAGTGTGATGTGAATGTGTGGTTGTCTGGACTTGCGTGTTAGTACTAAAGCCGAATTGTATGTGAATTTTGTTAATTTCTTTTATAAATCTTTGCTTTGATAAAAGGAAAATATCTAGTTCTTTATAGTCTTTATTGTATATATGAGAAATTCTACACATAATTCGATTCTTTGCGTAATTACTACTAGGGTTAGGAGTATAAAATAATGATGTGTGACGAGTTCTAAACTGAGGGGTATTGAAATAAACCAGTTCTAGGAGTTCCGAAGAATCAATTCTTCCGTTGCATAAAGCATGAAGAAACAATAAGTCACTTTTAATACGTCTAAGTTGTAATGGTTCTAATTTAAAGTATAAGCAAACATCCGTATATGTGTTGAAGCAGTGTTTAGCTTTAAAACACAAAAACCTTAAAAACCTTTTTTGGATAGATTCCAATCTGTTTACGTGTTTAGCATAATATGGAGACCAAATATTTGAGGCATAATCGAGTATACTCCTGACATATGTAGAATACAAAACTTTGATACAACTAATATTTTTGAAAATTTTACAAGTGCGTTTAATAAACCCAAGTTGTTTAAGCGCCTTATTCACGACTACGTCCATATGCTGTGTCATACTTAATTTTTGATCAATAATTACACCAAGATCTTTTACCCAGTTGACTTCTTTTATTGGATCATCATTTAATGTATAAGTGAATGAAATGGGTGCCTTTTTTCTAGTAATTGATATTTTTTGACATTTTTTAATATTGACAGTAATTCTATTTTTTCTATAATAGGCTTCTAAATTAGTAAGGTCGCTTTGAATATTTTTACAATCATTAATAGATTCAACAGCAAGATAGATTTTTTTATCATCCGCATACATTAGATATTTAGAGTGGATAAAACAGCTGAAAATATCAAACAGATAAGCGTTATATAAAAGAGGTCCAAGTATTGAGCCCTGCGGAACTCCAGATATGATATTTACGAAGTTACTTTTTGCCCCTCCAATCACTACAGCCTGCATTCTTTTACTGATATAAGAACAGATCCATCGATATAGATCACCTCGTATACCGATAGCATATAGTTTTTTAAGAAGTATGATGTGATCTACACGATCGAATGCTTTTTCGAAGTCCGTGTAGATCACATCCACTTGTTTACCCCCATCCAGTTGTTGCAATGTATAGTTTGTAAGTATAGATAAGTTTGTTACGGTAGAGCGTCCCTTTATAAAGCCGTGCTGTTCTGGAGGAATGAATTTATATATTAAAGGACTTATTCGAAGATGTATAAGTTTTTCAAAAACTTTACTGAGTGAGTTTAATATAGAAATCGGCCTATAATTGATAATATGGTTTTTAGGACCCGATTTGTATATAGGGACAATAAGAGCTTCCTTCCATTTCGAAGGAAACTCACCAAAATGGTTTACTGACATCGAAAATATAATGGACAAGGGTAACGCTAAAGTTTCAGAGCACTGTTTTAGAAAAATTGGTGGTATTTCATCGCTACCTGCACCCTTTTTCCCTTTAAGTGATTTTAAAACACGTTTAACCTCAGAAATTTTGAATGAAATATTAGAGATAAGTTCATTATTCGGACACGAAATTGGAAGGTTGAATTCTTTATATGACGTAGCGGGTTCAGCAAAAGTGCTATGAAAGTGTTTGTTAAATTCAGTGCATATGTCTGTTTCGGTACAAAAAATTTTATTTTTATAAATCATACTTTTAGGATATCCTTTTGAGCCCGTCTTTATAGATTTTATGTACGACCAAAAACAAGTCGGATCTTTCTGAATATACGATTGCATTCGATCAAGGTAGAGTGAAAAACATTTTTCCTGTAGGATCTTTTGTCTCGAACGAAGTAGACTAAATTCATCGTAGTCAAGGGGATTTTTGTATTTTTTCCATCTTTTGTGAAGTTTTAATTTATCTTTTATTATATGTATTAATGCTTTATTGTACCATCGGGGAAAGTTTTTCACAGTTTTATACGTTTTTGGAACGTGTGTGACAAAACACTCATTGAGTTTCCTGTAAAACACATCAACTACATCATCGATATGATCACCTATTAAAACGGATGGCCAGTTAATTTTTGAGAGAAAATCATTAACGTCTGAATAATTAGCACGGTAAAAATTGTAACGGACTATCCTTGATTTCTTTATGTATTTGATACTTAGTTCAGAAATATCTATTTCCAAAGCAGGGTGATATGTATCTTCAGGTACCAAAGGTCCCGATGCTTTACTGACATCTATTCTAAAGTTAGAAAAAATTAAATCGAGTATGTTATTCTTGTCGTTTGTTATAAAGTTGTACTGATCTAGACCGGAAATACTACACATGTCCAAGAAGTCAGAAGCAGCAGTCTGCATTTCAATAGAGCCTTTTTTTAACTGCATAACATTAACTGGGGACCATTTAACATTTGGTAAATTAAAGTCACCAAAGATTAAGAAATTATCGTTTGGAAAATCAATGAGTAATTTAGATACTGATGCAGTAAACGTTTGAAGGGTTCGGGCCTGATTTTTATCTGGAGGTATATAAGCTACACAGATATGGAGACCTCGATTATTGTGTGATAGGACAGTTGTTGAAGGTATACTTACCCATAGACACTCTACAGCCTTGGGTCTCCAATCAGTCATAACTTGAGCTTGAAGGATCTTGTTACAGCAAATCATTACACCTCCGCCTCGTTTTTTTGTTGAGGTAGTACAGTCTCGGTCATTTCTAATTATATCGTAGCGATCATCACACAACTCCCTATCAAAAATACCTTCCGCTAACCATGTTTCCGTGATTAAAATGATATCAAAATTGTTCAAAAGAATATTATTATAAAATTCATGTGTTTTAGTTTTAAGTCCTCTTACGTTCTGATAGATTTTATTAGCCATTACTATAAGTACTTAAAATAGGAACTAAAATAATTAATGTCTGACACTAAAAACATGTTATTTAATTCGGCTATTAGTGGTTTTGTTAATTTATGTGTTTTATTTGTATTGAAAAAAGTGTGTACTCTTAGTGATTGTGGCGAATATGCTCGAAATAATATGTGACTGTGAATGTTGTGTTTGTATGAAGATGTATGGGAGATATTAACAAATTCTACGGGTACAATTATAAACTTAAAAGTGAACATTTTATCAGCAGCAAGACTAATAGTTGATAAATTAATTAATAATATATTAGGCTTAATTATACAATTTTTTGTAGATCCCGCTTTGAGTTTATACACAGAGCTGGAGATTCTTCTGATTTTCTTAAAAAAATGTTACAATTTCGAACCCATACAAATTTATAAGAGTTTTGAGCAGCCAGATCCTTAGTTTGTTTCAAGAGGGCCTTGTTCTCAGGAGTAAGGTGTTCAAAGACGAAAAACTTAGTAGTGGGACCTTCCACACCAATATTGTTAGTATTTATACCTTTCTTCTTACGTATACCAGAAATAATTTTATCTTTGTATAGGCGGTCCTTCAGTTTAACAACTAACGGTTTGGGACGCCCTGGTATATTTTTAAATGGCTGGACTCTGTGAGCAAATTCAATTTGATCGCTGCATAATATAATACCCGCATATTTCGCAATTTCAGTAATTATTTGTTTAGGATCTTCGTTTATTTTTTCAGGTAGACCAATTATTTCCAAATTCCATTGCCGCGACCACTGTTGCTGTTTGTTCATGAGATAACGTAACTCATCCAATTGATTATTTTTGTCTAGAACTACAGCTTCTAACTTTTCAAAATTTTGTTGGAGATCTAAATGTTCAGATTGAAGCATATCGTAAGATTCCTTAATTGTTTTAACTTCTGTAGAGATTTCCGTAAGTTCATTCTTGATTTTTTTTAATAAGCAATTTTTTATTTCATCTAGAAAATCTTCTTTTATCTTTTTCAATTTTTCATCGAGCAATTGTTCAAAATAGCTTAATAATTCGGGTGTCGTTAGGGCTGCATTGGTGGTAGATGGAGGATTGAACTCCGGTGTAGCTTTCGAACTTTGTCCACTGACATCCGAAGATGGTTGGCTTTGCTGTTGATGAACTGTATTCTTGATACCGCCGCGGACTGGTGTATTACTGTTGTCGCCTCCTTTGCGTAAGGCAGCGGTGCAACTAGGGCATTTCCATTGTGTACGCATGGAAGTAGAATTATTCCCAAAATCAACGCATTCGGAGTGGAAAACAAGCGCGCATGTAGTACATTTTATGCGTCTCTGCGTGACACTTATGCTATTTTTACATGCCTCACATAATAGACCCATATTTAGTAAATTATTTTTAAATTATAAAAATAAAGTAAAATTTGGCCTATAGTTGGGTAATTTCTTGGTGATGACAACACTGAAGCACGTCAGTACGATAGCGATCTATTGTCTTTGGAAGGCGGAAATGTCAACAGCTAAAAACTCAGCAGCAAATGTTTATCGTTACCACAGTTGACAGTTTAATTGATAAATAAAAATAAATGAGTTCTAGTAGTTCAAGTAGTTATAAAGAAAAATTTTAACTTGCTTTGTTATGTACATGAATATGTATATAAAAAATATATTTTATATAACAGCCATAAGCACTGTTTCATATTGTGGAGTTTTTATAAATAGATTTTAATACATTTTTTATCTCCAATGCAAAAGTGTCCAGACATTCTCTGAAACTGTTAATCTTCACATTAATTATTTAACTTTTTTATCAATTAAATGCTTTCATTAGTTCTCAATACGTCATTTAAATCAAAATGTAGTCTTTAAACAAAAAAATTAAAGACAATGAAAAACGTTCCCGAGCCAGAAACATAGTATGTGATTGAATAGTATGCATGCTGATGCTTATTCAATTTACGTACCGGAATTAGCGGTAACAGTGCGATGCAACAGGTGCTGCATGCGCGGGCCGAGCGCACCGAGCAGGTGGGGCGGCAGGCCGCGCGCCTCGAGCAGCGCCTGCAGGCGGCCCACTTCGCCCTCCTCCGAGGAGGACTCCTCCGCGCCGCCCGCGCTCGCCCCGCCGCCCGCGCTGCACTCCTCCGCCGGTGATGATGCTACACACATAATACGGAGCAGTGTTGATTCGGTATTTACGGCCCAGAATTGAAAAATCTAGAGAATTGAATCTGTGTGCATGATATAATTTCTGCATCACAACAGTTTCGATCAGTGGAGGCAAACATAAAGTAAAACATAAAACCTTTATGTTAAAGAATCGAAACTTCTATGATAAAAATATATGAATCTGTGTGTAGAAAAATCGAGATAAGAAAATTAATGGAATAATATTTTAAATAAATATTATATTGAGTGTGAATAGATATTTCTATAATATTTAATATCTTAAATCTTCGTGGCACTAAACATAAATTATAAATACGAAAACATGACTGGCGATGCCTATTAAAACTAAGTATGTTATTTACCTTTGCCCTTGGGCTTTGCATCATTTGAAGCGTTATCAGGCATAGATACCGCTGAAGCTGACACCGGCGGCGTAGACGATGTTGACGCTACAGCACCCTGTTTAGAAAAAAACAGAAACTTTTAATTATATTCATACATAGATAGAAAAATTGTATTAGTAAACAAGTTATAAAATACACCAACCGTGGTTACTGCCTGGGAGTGGGACCGGCTGGACGAACCACCAGTGCTTGCGCACGAACCCAGAGTGCCTTTACCTGAATAACAAAAAAGAATTATAACAATTATAATTTATAAACAGGTTTTTGTGCAAAATATAATATTATATATTGTATAAAATGACTAATTATAATTTTATTTCAATTTAAATACCGCTAACTTATTAATAAAATCGGTTTAAAATCATTGGTTACAAAGACTGTCCGACAAAGAAAAACCATAATAATATCGTAGTAAAGATAAATCACACGATTGTGTTCTAAAAATCCAATAATAATAAAAACACATATTATCTCACCCCTCTTATCCCTGCGCGCGGAGGAAGATTGCGCGTGCGGTTGCGGCTGCGGCATGTCGCGCGCGCGCGCACGCCGCCCGCTCGCCGCGCTGCTGCCCGCGTCCTCGCCCCCGCCCGACTGCGCCACAAACACGTTCACATCAGATATAAGTCACATAAACACTTGTAACACTAGAATTGTTACAGGTGCTTTGCCCTTGATATATTTCGTCACATTTTTATTAATATCATGCTTAGACATGTATGATTAAAAACAAATTGAGGGTATATCGCGAAAGGGGAAAAATTGGCAATAAAAAGGCCACGCTCCTTTTTTATTAAAAGGTAAAAAAAATTGAAAAAGGAAATTAAAAGAACATTATTAATAAAAAAATAGGCTGTAAAATAGATTTAATTATAATTATGAATGTGTAAGAAATATGTGCCCCATGATATAAGTTACTAGTCTAATATATTTTTAATATGTTATACATGTTACTATTATAACAGCTGATATCTGTTCCAATTCAATACAAACCTGTCTCTTAGAAGAGGTTTCCTGCCTCTGACGTTGAGAGGTGCTGGCTCCTCTCGTCAGGCAAGCACCCAGGGTCGCACCCGTTGCAGCAGCGATACTCTGAGAATCACAAGTTAATTTGAAATTGAATGTATTGAAAGATGAATAAATCACAATACCAAAAATTTAAATGATAAACCAACAAGTAGCCAGCTTTCATAGACTTAATGAAAATTTTATTAAATTTAAAAAGGTTACAATGCTTATAATTATTGATAAATCATTATTATTATCTGTATGCAGAACAATTAAGAACACAATATAATGAGAGATACCATTAGTAAAGTTGATTTTGATTACCATCATTAAAAACATAAATACAGTATAATAAATGTGTATCATTCCAATTAACTTACTCTTCTGGCGTTAGTTTGACGTAAATAGGGGAGGTCTCGTGGAACGATAAGTAGTTTACTGTCTGAACTATGCGGTTTAGATGAACTAGCTTCTGGAAAAGAAAAAACAATCAACCACTATTACATCTAAACAATTTAAATTTAAACAAACGAAAGAGATACAAACCCTGTAAATCTTTATATGGTGGTGGAGTAGTGGTCCTCCCACGAGTTTCGGCAGCAGTCTTACGTTCTAATGTCGTTTGACTTTGTACCACGTCGCTAGTTGTTGACGGGTTTACTGAAATATTATAACTATTATTAGTGTATGTTTCTATACATTATCTTTCATAAATGACTGCACTTGATATGTGATAAGACGTCTGATAAGCCGAGCGGCTCAGTTCAACATTAAATAGCACAATTATGTCAACGTAATAAACGCTTTATTCATTAAAACATATGTTGCAATGACGTTTTGACGATTAAATATTTGTTTATTTTTTTTAAATGAGACGTAAATAATAGTTGTTGTCGATAAGTGTATAGATTACCTGTACTGTCGCTAATAACAGTAGAAGTGGGCGGGCCGAGATCACGATTGTGACGATTTCGTAGTAAATATGTACACGCTGTATGTCCAGAAAATGTGTCAACTTTCTCGGGATCTTGCTCAGGAATTCCTCTATCACTGAAAGTATTTTTATTTGTCTCTGGAATTTCTTTTGCCTGAGACTCTATTTTAAACTTCTTCCTGCACTCTTCGATATCAATTAAGCAGCTACTACTTTTTCTATGTGAAAGTGATCTATGTGTTGATCGTTTCCTCTTCTTCCCTTTTCTTCGACTAGCGGTCGGGCTATACACGGAGTAGTCAGAATCTAATAGCTCAGTGATAGTAGAGGAGCTGAATGGTGAATACGCAAAATCTCTTTCGTCTAAGGGCAATAATCCACCTTCACTCTGATTTAACGTGTACTGTTGAGTTGAAGTAGTTGCTGCGGATTGATTTAAAGACGAACGTGGCGTCGTCGGTGTATTTATATTATTTGGTACTTGCTCACAAACACTCTCTGTTGATTTAAGAGCAGTACGTGAGCGTGTGCAGTGAGCTACGCACTCGTCTGCAGTACTACTATTGGATGTGGAATGCCGTTTGTGTTTTTTCTTGTCATGCGAAGAAGTCCGACGCCGTTTAGAGTGTTCACCGGCAGAATGTCTAGGTGTATCTCCGTGTTTGTATTCAGTCGTATCGTAGCGAGTTTCGTAAACGTCTGTTCCGTAGGACCACCGTTCCGAAATAGAGTAATCAGATCTGGGCAGAGAGTTAACGAGACGAGAACTTCTACGTAACTCAACGTTGGTTTGAGGCTCCGAATCAGGCACGCGGCCTGAAGGGTGCCGGTGGGTACGCGGCAAGGGCGACGTCGCGTTGCGTCTGCTTCGACGACTGCGGCTTGCTTTACGCACTTGACGTAACCACCGACCGCCCACCACCCTGCTAGGAGAAGACCTGTAAAAAATATTCATTTTTATTGAAAATGCCTCAAAAAGGCATAAAAATCTAGTGTGTAAATAAATTGTAACTTTTAAAATGGTATACATTTACAACAATGAAGCTTGGGGTTGCTTGAAAGAAATCGCACACGAGCGATAAAGTCACCCATTATAATCTAACTATATATCGAAAGAAGGCTCTGCTCTGCCATACTTATACCACTCACAACAATCCAACACACACATCCATAGCATGCATTCATAGGACACTTTCACATCCTTCCATAGTATAATAAACATTATATCTTAGTTGAATCTGTTTCCACCTGTGCTACACTATATGCCTCAATTTATATGATTGCTGGATATCAAACGCATCCATATCAGACATAGTATATTCCATCTTTGGTGGGAAAACACCCATATTATATACAAGTGAGATACAAGACAGAAAGAAAAACAATTTTTTTTAACATGAGTTTGTAAAGAAAGATCTATATGGGCATTTTTCTGTAAGCTCGTACAGTTCCCATACAAAAGCTGGCCTGGCATTTTTTTTTTATATTTTCCAAAAAACCTTGGTCTGTTTGAGAGAAAATTAACTTTTATTTAAGTAAGATGTGGAGGCCCACTGAATTTATATATATTTCCAGAGTTATTAACGATTTTGCAAGACAGGGGACTGTGTCTTCTTCGGTAATTCAATTTCTATTCTATCATTTCTTGACTCTTTATGATCATTTCTTCTTTTTTTAGTACTAAGTCACTCCTTTTCTGTCAGTTTCTATAGAAATTCCTCTCTGAGATGACCTTTTCTATGTCATATGTGTTTGAGCAAAATAAGAGGAAATAATGCAAATCTAACTATGATTTGATGATTCTTACATTAATTAAGCATATAAATTTACGATAATAACTATAACCAATATGATATTGCAGTATTTTCATTCAGGGGACTGTTGCCCAGGGGACTGTTTTTTTGGAGTAGAATTCAAAATATTTTTGAAACGGATTAAAAATAGTTTTTCAATAAATTACCAATGAATTAAGAGAGTGAATTTTAATTTTTGGCAAGGAACTGTATAAAAATTTTGGGGCAAAGTTTACAGGAGTATTCCAAATAAATTAAATAAGTTATGAGATCTCGATTGACGAAAATATTAAAAATTAATTATTTATCTCTGTGATATAATCTGCCAAATGTATATAAATTCAAATATATTTGTGAGAATGTAGTGTTAGGGACAGCCAGGGGACTGTTATTTTCGAGCTTCTATCAAATCTAGAAATAAATCCTAAATAGGTATGGTAGTAAAAAAAAGGGCCCATAAGGTTTTAGGGTTGAAATTTCTTTAATTGTGGAATTAATTAAATTATGTTAATAACTCTTAGAAAAAATTGGTCAAAATAGCCAAATACGAGTCCTGGTCCCTGGGTCCTTTACACATATTTGCTGTGTATCCTCTTAAAGGAAAAAAACTACTGAGTAATTTTCTTATAATTATTACAGTTATTACAGGGAATAGTATAGTAAGAAAGCAATTGCTTACAAAATACATATCATACACAGTGCATATTTTCTGATAAGTATTTGCTTTCTAATAAAGAAGTAAATCATCAATAAAACCAAATTATTTTTCTTTTGTACATCCATCTACTAATGGCATATCATTAAGACCACAAAGTAAGACTTGTTTTGTTACAGAGCCATTACAAAATAGAGATAAAAGTTACTGTATCAAATAATGACACCAAATTTCATCAAGTAATGTAAATATCACAAAAGACACCCAAAGGAATCAAGGATTGCTATACAGCTAGGCAATCCTTTTGTGTGATTTAAGAATTTGAGGCATCCCTTGTCATATTTCAACTAACAGTGTAACATTTTCTTTTAATTTTTTACACAGAATTGCATCCACTGATATTCAACTAGTATTATGTATTTACAATTTTTTTATTCAGCATCCTCAACAGAATGACTGCATAATTTCTGCATACAGGGGTAAAATGGTGGGGACTAACAAAAAATGTGTCACTCTGGCAGAAGATTAATAACCGGCTTGTCGGTAAGGTCAGGAGAAAATTAACCACTATAACAAACAATGCATTTTCCCTGTATCTCACAAAGGGATGCAGGAATTGAGAAATTTTAACATATAAAGCTGAAGAAAGTATCATCATCCTTATGAGTCTTTCAAAAATTCCTACAACGCTTTGGACTTATTAACTTAATTGATTCCTATATTTCATGGTCAAGAAAGCGGCAGAATCTGTTAAATTTATTGAAAATGCAGAATCAAACAAGATTGTTAATACAGTTAACTTTTTGAATTATTTTATAAGAGGGATCTTACCTGCTGGACTCTCTCGTGAGTGCAGAGTGCGACGACGGTGTGATGAGTTGCTCGGCCATAGACGACGCTGAGAGAAACGCGGCTGCTTGTGTGTGGCCTGCGCAGGCCGCCCGCGCCCGCTACCTGCCCGGCACCATGCCCGGGCGAGCGCTACACCACTTTCTATGCATCCACTATGGTCCCCGTCTTCAAAACCTCATCGCCTACTACACACTCACAATGATAAAGCTTTCCAATGTTCACCACCGTTTATGTCTACACTTTCCGTCTTAATATCTGAAACAAAGAAAACGAACACTCAGCACTAGAATAACACTGCGTTACATAAACATTTCGATAATTAATTAGAACACAATACCTGCCAGCAAAGCAGGCTCACGATTATGTTTTAAAGGTCGCGATATGCAAAACGTTTTTGAATTTTTTATGAATAAGGGTATTATTCAGCTCATTAAATTAATTTTATACCACGTTTCATGGAAATTATCAATACGGATGACACATCAAGGACGGCTACACTTTTCGAGTTTCGACTTATTTTTCACTATTCACAGTTCACAGCTGGCCATCTGTCAAACTTACTGAGTGTTGCCACCTATTAAATATAAAAACTACCATTACAGTTATCGATTTGGTAGTATTTTATTTCAGCAAAAATCATAAATAAAATGATGCCCTTAAACCATTTAAGATACTATTAAATATTTTATTTCAATTGCTGCCCAGCAGACGATGTTCTATCCTATTGCCTCTTTTTAGTACGTGCTCATAGGAATCTTCGTAGTGTCAAAAATTTGCCGAATTGGTCCAGCCGATTTCATGTTTTACGCTTATCAAAACATTTGGGGATTCCTTTTTATTTTTTTTTAAGAATTAACTCTTTTAAAAAGAAGATGACCTAACAGGGTGAATACTAATTTAGTAATGTTATTTCTACTACTGTGCATGATGTAAATGTACTAGCAACACTGCAAATGTAAAGGCATATTTTCACTTTCAAACATTAGCTTGCATAAGTTACAAAGGTTACAATAACAATATACATATTATGATGTTCGCCTGTATATTATGAAGTTGTATATAATTTACATTTTTTTTATAACAATTTTACTTTGCAACATTGAGTTACTATATTGTACTACGTAGTACGTACTAGAGAGGACATCGCTACTACACTATTTGTATCACGAGTTAAAGTCAATCGTCTCAAACCAAATCATTTTTTTTTGTTACATTGATTGGTTTTAATTGATAAGTTTATTCATATTTTTCTAATAAGTCTCTTTTTCTAAATTATGTTCGTGGTGTCCTCTCTATACGTAGTAATAATACCTCAATGCTTTGCAATTATAATTTATAATTTATAATATACTAGCCGTTTGCTCCGGCTGCGCTCAGGTTGAACCGGGATAAAAGAAGTCTACTGAATAGTCTACAGTCTACACGATTACTAGTTCTGTTAGTGAAATGAAATGATTGTATGATCGTTATCATGAAATTTGGATCCGATTCGGACCACGATTGGATTTCTTCCGAAAATTAAAATTGGAAATTTAGGTAATAGTTTTGATTTTTTTTAATTATGAATAAGTAAACTTTATTCGCCTAGATGCTGACTATCATGGGATGAGCAACATACTGCTACTTTTTATATGCCAAGTCATACCTAGTAGGGTACAGATTTTATACGAAGTTACACTGTTATCCCACCTGATATTGGCGATCTAGATTATTGTTGAGATACCTACTTATGTCTTACATAAGGTACGGTTTTACGTAATGTGGAAATAATATTAAGTCTTATAACAGATGTAAGATTTCTAGATACTAATGCGTTATGCGATCAAGGGCGTGATTGCCTACTACTTGACCTCATAACCGAAATGTAATATGACCTTCGCAGCGCAGTCATTATAAATATTAATGCAAGTATTTGTATTTACATTCAATGTAACCTAAAATGGTAGGTAAATAATACATTGTTAATTACTCCATTATAATTACTAGCTAGCAAATAATGCATTTATATTAAAATATAAGAAATACGTCTCGGATTTAGGGGGCACAAAGATAAATAAATCATGTTATTATCACTCGGGAAATATATTTTAAATGTCACTGGTTTATCAAAATGACCACAAAGTAATAATGAGTTTATTTACTTGGATCTATGCAATTAAGACAAAGGATATAGGCATTATAGGTACACTTGGTCACTTGAATATGATACTAAGTATAGGTACCTACATAAAGAGATAGTGTACGTAGTAACAAAGAATAATAACTAGTAACTATAGTACCTACGTACGCAATACATATTAATAATCCTAGGAATCAAAAAAGTTGAAATGAATATTAATTTTTTTTATTCTGTAGAGAGTAAGTCAGTGAATCTTCTTGACATTGTGTAATGGAACAATGACCAATTACACGAAGGCCACCAACATAGTAAGTAGGTACATATACTACTTATTATTTATTTTACGCTTTTTCGTAAAAGTGAACTAGGTATTAAATGCAGATGTTTACAATAGAATGCTTATAGAAATATGATCGTACAGAATTTAATAAATGAAGGGATATTTATGTACAGTTTAGGAAATGAAGGGTCAGATTACATATTGTGTATGTTGACATTTTTCCTTTATTAATCGTCTTTATGAGATCGCAAAGTGCAATGTGCAATGGCAGGTAGATAAACTTGAATACGACCAATTCTATTTACGTCTACCTGTGTACAGGTAAACGCGACGTTCTGGATCAATAGTGGAACAAAACATACATGGAACGGAATATGGAGATTCATTTTATTTCATTTCATTTTAAACGTGTAAAGAGTATTTTTATTGTGACCTACACGAATTAAGGAGGACCTGGTCTACCTCTTACATTGCGGTTTCAAAACAATGTATTGATCTCATCGAGTTGGATTTGTCTTTTTTTCGTTACTATGGTGCTACAAATAACAGGACTCGCAGAATTAATTACATAGTAGTAACAGGGATAGATTTTATCAAAAATAAATATCAGTCGATATTTTTATTATGTACGTTAACAGTATGTGTTAAGGTTGATTTTGAAATGTTTCGGAAGTATTAAATAGGAGAGGGGCTGCGCCCCAAGGCCGTCGGTCGACAACCCGATAGCACTGATGCGATAGCACGTGCGAATCCTGCTGGCCTCGGAGCTCAGAAATCACTAGCCAATAGCCATACTACCCTGCCTCGCACGCATATAAATATCTACTCTGGCGACAGATCTCAACAATACACTATACATGTAACAACGAGTC
This sequence comes from Colias croceus, assembly GCF_905220415.1. NCBI lineage: Eukaryota > Metazoa > Arthropoda > Insecta > Lepidoptera > Pieridae > Colias > Colias croceus. The sequence goes on from NC_059538.1 coordinate 6,318,168, forward strand.
TACTTTAAAGCACATTTAATAAAATAATATATACTGCAACTGTTCCTATATATAAATAGACGATAATATACACATAAAGCTCTATGGGTATCAACCTAACTGTTGAATACATGTTTAGTTTATTTTGATCTCATAAACCGTTAGCGTACCGGTTCAGTAGCTCTGAAACATTCACTTTTATACATAAGTAGAAAAGATCAGGATATGGCTAAGCTTTAAATGAGTTAAAGTGATTATGTTTTTATGGATTAAAAAGAGTGTGTGAAATGATAAATTTCGTCATAAATAGAAGACTAAGTTAATAATTGAGCGCTCAAAATTTAGCAGTAAATAATCAAAATCAATCTGTGTTTCACATGAGTGCAGCAAGGGGGAGTCAACGACCGGCCCATTGCAGCGCCCGCGCCCCCGCCAGAACCGAAACACACACTCCTCTCCGGATCCCAATCGGTTCAACGACCTAAACGACCCTTCGTTTATGCCCCACGCAAAATATACAAAAGATCAAACTCTACAGAAAAGAACCACTCGGTTAGTTCTTTTCGAAACTATTAGGTAAATAAAATATAATAACTAGATATTCTTTAGGATAATTTGCCAAATTTGCAACCGACAAGTTAAGAGAATAACAGGGTTCGATACCATGACCTAACCAAATGCAACAAGAACTGTCTACCCAGGCAGAACTTGTTACTGTGTTTTTTTTTTCGGTTTTTTCTTTTGGTTTACCATGGTCCATGTATGGCTAAAACTCAGACCTGATATTTTTGTAATATCGGACTCATTTTTTAATAAATATTTTTAAGGACTTAGTTATTAAACAATATGTATACCTAAAAATACTTTTGCATTTCTTTCTTGGTTTCCGGTATATAAAGCACTTTTATATTATTTCACTGCTAGGTAGATAGCTGATCTTAATGTTAGCTATCTGCCTGTGGCTAAGGCTATTTTTGTATTTTGAATTGGAATACTATCATTCCAAAAAAATCTCATGACACATTAAATAGCGGGTTCATTCAGGATTCCTTTAAAAAAAATACTTAGCTAGCACAATTTAGTGGAAATATAATACGGGACCACACTTAAATGCACTAACACAAATATTTATACAAATACAAAAAGTGATAAGAGCTAAATTCCCAAAATAACTGACCACGTCGCGCGCCCTCTTGAAATAGTTTGATGCGCTTTAAATGAAACTAAATCGTGTTGGGAAATATGGCAAGACTAAAATATATGCATATTTCTGAATTGCCAACAAATTGGATATATGGATCTAACCTAGCAGGCAGATAAAAGCATCAAATAAATACGAAGGGACAGAAGAAATTAATAAATTTAAATGAAATAAAAATTACATAATGAACAATAACAATTTGTCGCTTAGTAAATTGCATAGCGTTATGTTGACCTAAATACACTGTAAGATATCGGTGAGAACAAAGAAGCGCAAAGACAAGAAACAAAGCACTAGCGGAACGGAGAGCATTGAATTTTCTCTTATACATTGAAGAAAAACTTATATTGCTACAGATGAATTCTTTCTTAATACGTCGAACAGTAAACACCAGAAAGGAAATAAAAGAAAAAAATAAAAAAAGTTGACAACACTGAGTTCAAAGTAAAAATTTAACTATTTTATATATATTATGTTATAACAACGCGAAAGTTTGTGACGATAGAAGCATGTTTGTTACTATGATATCACCTGAAAATCATTGAACGGATTTTGTTAAAAAAAATGTTTAAAAATGAACCTAAAAAATGTACCTACCAGAATAACATACCTACGAGCTATAAAATTAAGTACTGACTAGTATTTCTATAGCTGTTTTTAGTATTAATCTAAAAACATGAACTACACATGAACTTGAAACATGAACTTCGCTATTATAGTGAGTATAATAGCGAACTTTTCCGTACCAATATTATTTTGAGTGTTTCTATATTGTAAACAAGTCGATCCTTAAACATTATATTTAACTTTGGTGTTATGAAAAAGGGCTTAAAAATACGAATGTTACTTCAGTTAACTGCCTTGAATAAAGATCGATAAAAGTAAACCTTCCAAAGAGAACTTGTGGTTCGTGTTTCAGAGAAAGCTAGAGTGTCGCAACAATATCTTCGACATAAAGTCAAAAGGTTTTGCGGCTGTTTGAGCTTCTTGCGTCATAAAACGTTATGTACTGAGTACGTGAATATAAATATAGCTTTAATGGATGAATACATGGAAACAATTTAATAAAAGATTAAAAAAAATAATAAATAAAAAGAAAAAGTGTATCATAATTCAAAGCAGGTCATATCATTTCACAAGGAAAGATTTGTAATTTTGCATTTACAAATAAACAGAATATCTAGAAAGCTACATTATCATTGAATAAGGCAATATTTATAAGAAAAGCGCTGCGGAAGGCACTGATGATAGAACAAAACAATCCATAATTATCCAAAAAATCACTTCGTACCTATTCAAGACCGTTTTAAAAATCTATTGATTACTTTTTGAATTATTGTAACTGGGCATTCCATCAAAAGATACCTATTAAGAAGATATTTAATAAAAAATCGACTACTATTGAAACTTGCTTGAGTACTGGACTTTAAAAATTATTCCACCAACTTTCAACTGAATGGTACACTATTCCTATCCCTAAGTAGGTACCTAATTCTTCGAAAAGTATAGTATAACTATTTCAACATTTCAAAAGCAAAATAATCGTTATAGTATTAGTAAACAAGCTGTGGTTTGAAATATGTCGTCACACAGTGTACGTTTTATATCTAGGTCATTCTCGTTCTGTGAGCACGTGTATGTATTGAAATTCGTCCAATAGAGAAGCTCACCTAATTTTTTTACATTAAATAATTAAATATAACAATGAAATTAATTAATTATTAATTACTTAAGTAAGTACTTCCTTATTTTTAACCGACTTCAAAAAAAAGAGGAGGTTATCAATTCGCCCAGTATGTTTTTTTTTTTATGTATGTACACCGATTACTCCGAGGTTTCTGAACCGATTTACGTGATTCTTTTTTTGTTCGATGCGGGATGGTGTGGAATTGGTCCCATAAAAATTTTATTCGGATAGGCCCAGTAGTTTTTATTTTATGAACATTTTTGTCTGTATTTGTAAATGTTGCAAGTGCAAGTTTGAAGTCGGTTGTTTTTAACGCAGTTATTATGATTTAATTAGTAATATGACTTAAAATAATAGTAAATTTTCTCGATCGAGATACATAATCTCTGTAGTTATAATATACAAAAATGAATCCCTATTTCACTTGGTAGAAAACTCGTGAACGGCTTGACCGTTTTCGGTAATTCTTTTTTGATGTTTTCGTTATTGTCACGGTGCACTTACATCAAACGCTACAGTTAGATCAAGAGCATTCTTTTGTGATATTTTAGTGAACATTGCATAGAATCTTTTCGAACGCGCTAAGAATAACGAAAATAATGCTCTACGTCTGTTTACACTAAAAGAGTTTGATGAGCATTCGCTCGTTTGATGTAAGTGCACCGTAATCTATACTAATATTATAAAGCTGAAGAGTTTGTTTGTTTGAACGCGTTAATCTCGGGAACTACTGATCCGATTTGAAAAATTCTTTCGGTGTTAGATAGCCCATTTATCGAGGAAGGTTATAGGCTATATATCATTAAGCTATGCCACGATCAACAGGAGTGGAGCCACGGGGGTGAAACCGCGCGGAGCAGCTAGTACCGTATATTACCGATGTTGACTAGGTATGGCTGTGGAGCGACGCGTGACGGTATGAAATATGAATGCACGGAAATTACGAATATGTGAGATGACGCCTGAACCTTATGAGCGCAGATGAAAAATCGATATAATCGATGCATATTATTCGTATAAATTTATCTATTTTTCGTTACAATAGGTTCGACAAAGGAAAACGTTTACCTATATATTCTTGAAGTAATTAAAACGAGAGATTCTTGAGTTTGTGTCATATTATCTAATATAGTGTTAAAAGTTAAACCCACTGAAAAAGCTTATTTTATGATTATGTATTTGTATTTTTAAAGTACTATGAACCATTCAAAAAGATATAACAATCACTTCATTACGTAAATCACACAGTATTAATAGTTGTGTAATAAACCCCTTTAAGCACAGACCTTTACCTTAATATGTACCTTACATACCTATGACTTAAGCCTGTTAGTGAAAACCATATGAATCTATGTAGTTACTTGCGTATTCTGACGAATACATGGTAGGTATGTACTTACTTTATATACCTATGTGTATTGGTTTACTAGTTCGGTGTTTTAATAATTAAAGCTGAACTCAATTAAAAATCCATATAATATAAATTATTGTGCCTACATTGGCTAGGTACTTCACTTCAGAATTAATAAAAGAAAGATTCTCATGTAAAAACAGCTTCAGTTCGACATTTAAATACCTAAATCTATACATATAATAAATCTGTAGAAGGGTCAATTCTGTACATTGAAAATATTGAAAAAATAAATAGCAGGGGGTGTTACTGGATCGATACCAAACCCAAATATGTGATTAAAAAATTTTTTGTCTGTCTGTCTGTCTGTCTGTATGTGAAGGCATCACGTGAAAACTAGCGGTTCGATTTCGATGAAACTTGGTATAATTATACCTTATTATCCTGGGCGTAAAATAGGATACTTTTTATCCTGGAACAATACGTAGAAAAAAAATAATCTTAATTTTTCAGTTTTATCCATGGACGTTGTTCCGTAGAACCGCGAACACACGTTGCATATTATTATAGGCCTAGCCGTATTTGGGAATTGGGTCCAATAGATATTTATAAGATTTTATTGTCAGAGGTACCTACTCAAAATGGAGAAATAAACCATCCACGCGAAGACCGACATCCGCGCGGACGGAGTCGCGGGCGGAAGCTAGTACTCTAATAAACTCTTCCATACATATAAAATAGCAGTGGCACTAGTAAATACGGATTTTTTTGTTTAAGTTTAACTTGAAGATTTTAAAAGTTGCATTTAATGTGTACACGCAAACAGTTTTTCATGCGACCTTGTCGGAAATTGCATTATGAACATTACTTAGGTGTACGAACTCTTTACATGCGATAACGACTGCTGGTTGCGACTTGCGAATGAAGTGAATAAAAATTGCAAAAATAATGCCAACCAAAAAATTTAATATGATTTTATTTAGCATTTGTGCATTCTGATTTATTTCAAATTATATTACACACTAGCTTCCACCCGCGACTCCGTCCGCGCGGATGTCGGTCTTTGCGTGGATGGTTTATTTCTCCATTTTGAGTAACTCGGACAATGACATCTTATAAATATCTATTGGACCCAAATACGACTAGGTCTATAATAATACGCAACGTGTGTTCGCGGTACCTACTACAGAACAACGTCTATGGATAACTGAAAAATTGAGATTAATTTTTGTTCTACGTATTTTTCCAGGATAAAAAGTATCCTATTTTACGCCCAGGATAATAAGGTATAATTATACCAAGTTTGATCGAAATCGAACCGGTAGTTTTCACGTGATGTCTTCACATACAGACAGACAGACAAAAATTTTTTTAATCACATATTTGGGTTTGGTATCGATCCAGTAACACCCCCTGCTAGTTATTTTTTCAATATTTTCAATGTACAGAATTGACCCTTCTACAGATTTATTATATGTATAGATTCTAAAATGAATCGCATCATTTTATTAACCGCTTTACAACTTATAAATTGCACGTCATCATATTTTAATTTGATTTTTCAAAGTAAAAGCAAACAATACAAGATATAATATTCTAATAATTGAAGGGAGTCCGCCGTCGCATACAACACAGGTAATGAGAAGTGTCTAGTGTACCCTACAGCTCGTCCGGGCCGCCACAGCCGGATCGATAGAAGCGAGCTCTGCTCTGAGTAGCGAGCAGCCACCCTGCCTCCTCACCTATATATACTTCTACCGATAATAGAGATGAACGTCAGTGCTTGATTTAAGTACATACATTTAAACTATGATCGTCGCAATTTTACACCAATCAGTTTATTTATTTATTTAATCATTTATTGTACCACACCATTTAATATTACAATGTATAGTATAATATATATCTGTATGGATGCGAAGTACAAAAGGTGACCTTATCGCTTAAAAGCGATTTCTTCCAGGCCAGTTTATTTAAGAGTCTATAAAATATGAGAAAACCAATGTTTGATCGATATAATATTTTATACTTAGAATGGGAGAATTATGCCCATAACATTTTACTCAGTGTTATAAAAAACTAAATAGTAGAAAATATATTTTTATTAAGTATACATTAACTTACATTTTTATGAAATCCATCTATTTCTTTTACGCGATCGGGAATAGGTACTGAGTGCCCAATCTTTTCAAAAATAATTATGACCTCACTATCGTTGGAAACTGAAACACTGCTTTTCGGTGCATTAAACCACCGCTGCTATTGTTCTAGCATAATATTGGATTTTTTAATTTATCAGTCTCTCATCGTCAAATAATTGAATACCTATTAGGATATGCACAAATAGTGACGACAATATTATTCTAAAAAATTACGTTTATAAATGTTAATCACCATGATCGTAATTAGATGGAGAGAATTATGCCAATAATCCATTTTCTAACTTTGTACTATTCTAATTTTCGTACAAGGTGTCGTGTAAAACTAAGCAATTCAGCTATTTCAAATGTTTATCATTACCAAATCAACATGTACCTAGAAGATATTTACTGTAAGTGCATCATCATCATCATCATCATCAGCCCATATACGTTCCCACTGCTGGGACACGGGCCTCCTATGAGGGTACAGGCCATAATCCACCACGCTGGCCAAGTGCGTGTTGGCGGATGTACTGTAATGATGATGTACTGTAATGCCGGCACTACACATAGGCCAACGCGTTGGCAAGCGCGTTGGCACATGCACTTGTCCAATGTGTAGAACGGGCGTTCGCGCGCTGGTGGTAGGTATTTGAACGTTGGCCAGCGCGCTTGCGAGCTTGCCGCGCGGTTTCGGAAACATCAAAGGACACTTGTCGCAAGCTTGGCGCACCATCCACACATTGGCCGCGCGATCAGTTTGACTGTAGCAGCGATCAGGAGTGCACGTTTTATTCTTGCGGCGAATTAACACCTAACTTGACAAAATGGCGAACAATATGAGTAACGAGGAAACATTTAAATTTATTGAGCTCTATCAGAGTTAAAACTGCCTGTGGAACCCAAAAAATAAGTACCATAAAAATAAAAATGTTGTATGTATTAAAAGTGCCAAATAAATAAGGTTCTTGGACATGCCGTTTTCCTCATAATGTTTTACTTCACAAAGAGCATCCTACTTTAATATTATTTTAATATTATAAATGTGAAAGTGTGTTTATTTCTTTGTTTGTTACATCCATTTTGAATCCGTCCGCACATTGGCTCGAACCAAACCATACTGAACGACCTTCCAATGTGTGGATTACTCACAAGCGCGTTTGCAAGCGCACCGCCAGCGCGCTGGCGAATGCGCTGGCCTATGTGTAGAGGCGACATAAGTGCATGCATAGCAATTATTGATAAAAATGGTGTTGGATCATTGCATAAAATTGTAAGTATTAAAAGACCACAGACTTGTCTGAAAGCTTTGCGAAGAATGGTAAAGGGTATAGGTACAGTCGTGATGTGGCAGTCCATACATTTTGTCAATTCAGAAAACTTTGGCGGTTTCCCTTTATGGAAAAACATTGTCTTGTAATTACTAATTGCTTATATCGACATTTTTGAGCTATTCGCTGATTTTGCAAAGTAGAAGATGCTTAGAATAGGTCAGTGATGGTGGGAAGGAATACAACGTCGTCGCTATTTGGTGGGTCTAAGTGAAAATGTAATAGGACGGGTTCTAAGACTGAACCCTGAGGAACCCCAGCAAGACAATTTGCAATCGTATAGTGCAGATCTAGCTTACCCATGTTTAACAAGGAATAATCTTTTTTCTAGATAGGATCTTATTATACAGAATATTTTATGTGGGATAACATTTTCTTACAACGCGTCGTAATATTGTGGAAAAACCCTGGTAAAAGCCTGTTGAATATCCAGGTATGAAGCAGTTATAAATTATATGTTATAAACTCTATGAATCTGTTCTATGGTTGAATACTGTTTTCGTTATCCAAATAGGTGGTGTGGGATAATTTCCGATCAGTTGAGACCCTTAGACAGTTTTACCAAAAATAATATCTCCCACGGTTTTGATAGGACTGATATTAAGCTGATAAATGGTAAGCAGATAACTTTACGTTCGCGTTAAGATGAAGCAGCCACAAAAAAAGAAGATAACTCATGAGTGGACTCTTACCATATTTGTGAATCATCTAATTATTTGAGAGATTTCTAGATATGGCGTTAAATTGTTTTCTTAAAAACACACAAAAAACAAGAATGGTCAATTTCTGAGTCCTTTGATTCATTAGGCTTGAAAACAGATGGCAAGTCAAGAGCAAAAGCTTTTTTGCCTTTTCTGTATCGGTGCGTGCACGTGAGATGCCACTGCATATTTAAGTTGATGTTTTAAGAAAATTTTCTAGATCCTTGATTGGTAGAAAGCAGTTTTATCGGCACGTCGACGAGAGCACTACCATATTTTACGTAATTAACGTTTCTTTTCGATTTTGTGCTTAAAATATCTTTGGCAGTATGTTGGATGATGTACTTGATCGGAGCTCAGGAGTATTTTTCCAAGCAGCAATTGGTGAATTACTAAAATAAAGACAGGCTTGTTCCACTTCATCCACTGATACCACGGAAGGGTTTAAGTACAGAGAGATTTTCATTTACGGTCAGAGGTTGGAAATAACAGAGCCGATGGTCCATTTAATATGCGCGAGGTTGGACAACCCATCCAGAAGGTCATTTAAGGCCTGATACTATTTCAGACACTGTTTGCAAGATGTAGTTCATATTGAACCCTAACAATTATTACTAACATTAGAGTTCCCACCAGCTGCAGCATTGAAACAATTACCTAACATACTTATAAATCTGAGTGAAGTTAGTAAGCTTTTTCTAACAATAATTGCACAGCCAGTATAAGTTGTACCATCTGGAGAGGTGTAAATTGTCACGTAGGTAAATTAAGCACACATTTCACAAATAAGTTAAGATTGAAATAGTAACATAGACCATAGTATAAACAAGTCAAACTTGTAATTAAAATAAATCAGACGTTATAAAATCTTGTCTCTTTGTTTTGTTGCCATAACACAAAAATCTAGCAAATATAAAGCTGACGAATTTGTTTGTTTGTTTGAATACACTTATTACAGGAATTACTGGATCAATTTCACTGGTGGTTTTACTTGGTAGTTTGTGATTCCTTAATCATATATCAGATTATAGACTACTAGCTGTGCTTCGCGGATTCACCTGTGTGGCTCCGCTCCTGTACGTCTTAGCATAATGATATATAGCCTAAAACCTTTCTCGATAAATAGGTCATTTAATGTGTAATCTAACAACAAAATAATTTTTCAAATCGAACCAGTAGTTCCTGAGATTAGCGCCTTCAAACAAACAAACAAACTCTTCAGCTTTAGTTATATTAGTATAAAATATAAGAAAATGCTATGTTTGAAGCCAGCGGACTACTTGTTTGAGTATTTTTTCCTAGTTCTAAAAAGTTGCAACAAAATTTGAATATTAATCATAATATTATTAATAACTAGCGGTCCGCCCCGGCTTCGCCCGTGGTACATATTAACGTTTTCTCTACATAAGAACCATCCTCGTACTTCAAGGAATATAATAAAAAAAGAATTATCGAAATCGGTTCAGCCGTTCTCGAGTTATGGAATTACAACGAAAAGTGGCATTGATTTTTATATATTAGATTATTTTATAGCCCATATTAATCACATCAACAAGTAAAAAATCAAATCAAGAAGCACAATTAAAGAATGTATACTTTACATACCAGCTTCTTCAGTTCTTTATATTATGTTATAGTTTAATTCTTAGATTAGTTAACTTCACTGTTAAATGTAACATGACATGCTCTAGATACACAATGTGATATGTTGCGACCTAAATGGCATAATCAGGTGACTCACTGATGCTACAGTTTGTCATAATATTCATATCAAAATCATTGTTACATCTATTGTTACAATATTCTTTTCTCTATTAGAGATTATCTAAAACCCTAAAACTTAATCCCAATAATCAGCCAGAAACAAATATGCACAATCAATTTCTTTGTTGTTACACAGATTGATTAACAGCTGTACCTATTACAAAGCGAAATATATATGCAGGTATCTACTATATCTATAATATATATCTAAATGATATCAAATATTTTTCAACTATCATAAATTTTTTTAACTATACATGTATATAAATATGTAATTATTGATTTACCTATATTGTATTTAGAGATGCTTGATTATTTAGATACATCTCCATAGTTCATGACGAATTTTGTGGGTAGCTAAAAAATAATATTTCGAGAAATAAAACGTTGCGTCTTTCAAGAAAAAAGATAGTCTTTGTTTTCTTTGTTCTAAAAATCATCTAGAATTAATCTTATTTATTTTTAATTTTGACCTTTGTTAGGTATTGCTCAAAATAAGTTAGAATTTATTGCAATTTTCAAGGCTGCCAAATAATAAATTCCCAAAAAAATTACTTTCCCATGTTCAAAAATCCCTTTTTCTTTTTATAGATTTGACTTTACTTACCCCTGGAAGTAAATAAGATAATTAGAACTCCTGATACTAAAATTTACGTTCACAATTCGCTTCTTGGTTCATTAGTATCAACTCGACAAAAACTAAGCGAATAAAATACGACGTAATAAATCGCTAAACCTGCATTTGTCGTGATGTTCGACGAATCATCGAATCGATTAATTTTTAACACACCTTGAATTTTCCAGTATGTATTTTATTCACCAAATTCACTTTTAGTTCACCAAACGACACTGTTTCAAGTCCACTTGACACTGTTCAATTTTGATCCATGATGATTTCAACAATTCAAAAACTTGGAACAAAAACAGCTGGCCGATACCAACGCGTGTTTTTTTTTCGAAATAGCGAAGCTCACAAACACATTGACATTGTTTTTCACAATGGTAATAAAGTGATGTGCATAAACCAAGCATAAACCGATTATTAATATCGGTTTAGGTTTTTCTACGGTGATACTTTTAAATTTCTTAATCTTTAACATTAATACAATTCCAGAATGAAAAGTAGTAAGATTTTCTCATCTCATTTATTTAAATATTAGGAATATCCTCTGGTACAAATTACATCAACATAAACATTGCAAAATAAAATAATTTCATAACTATATTTTTCCATCATTATTATGTAATTTTATTGGTCTTCTTATATCAAGCTTGTATAATATTTTCTATTACATAAATTATTAATCATAATCGTAGGGAGCATATGCGTGTAATGTCACATTGACAACCTGCTATTCGAAGATTGTACCGTTATCCAAAGTAATTTGTTTGTTATTTTTTTCAGAATAGCTTCATTTTAATTACCTCGGATTGGATGGGATTATTATATTCGAGTTGGAGTCAGACATTGATCAGACCTTACCTATTGTAATTAATTAATGAAAAACTATGATTCGCGGTAAGCGTGCATTATAAACATAAAACAGTGCACATCATACATAACGGGTCGCAATAAGGTAGTTTGGGAAAAATTAAACGAAATGTTGAAATATCAATATTATATACACATCATATAATGTAAAAACTTATTATTCAAGTATATGTAAGAAATCATCTTCATTTGATAAACACAAATTTTTCAAAATGTCTGATGGTGAGGGTATATTTTTTTCATCAATAGGAATAGAGTCAATTAGTTCTTCCAAATTTGAATCGTATCCTTTATCATTCTGCATATTATGTTCCTGAATTGCTATCATTTTATTTTTCACAATAGTACCTTCACTTGAATTTCCGGAAACACAATTGGAAATAATGGAAAAATTTTCCGATTCTAAATCTTCTAATGATAATTGTGCACTATTTCTAACTAATTCGGCATTTGCTTCAGATACTTCTACATAATTTGGTTTTTGGGAATGGTCAGTTTTTTTAATTGTATCATTTGTGTTGTCATGATCTGAATTTATTTTTTTCAATTTTTCGACTAAATCCGTTGATTTTCGTACCACCGCACCTGGCGGTTGAGCCTGACATTTATGTGTTCGTTGGGAAACCTGTAATAAAACAGCGTTTACAGCGAAATGTAATTTTCATCGGTTTATGTATTAAAAAATACCTACACACCTTGTATCTAAAACTTTTTTCACATGCGGTACATTTATATGGCATTGCCCCAGTATGTATTCTCCTATGTACTAAATATGAAACTCGTTGACGAAAACATTTACCTAGAAAATAAACAATTATAAATCAATAAAAGTTGCCTAGACATAATTGCGCATTGTATGCATTTCATTTCGCAAATAGCAGGCAGGTTATCCACAAGGTTATCCGTTTTATTCGCTAAAAAAAATAGAATTTAAAGTACAGTTAAAGTTTTATAATTCAATTCATAAAAACATAGGTAAATACTACTTTCATAGGACGAGAGTCGAGACTAGAAGAAAGAGTTACCTAGACCAAGTTTCGTACACGGTAGGAATATTTTAATTTTGTATAGGTACTTATAAAATATTTCTCACCACAAGTTTCACACGCAAATGGCTTTTCACCCGTGTGTATACGTTGATGATTATGTAAAGTAGATAATTCCTTGAAGGCTCGACCACAAAAATTACATACGTGTGGCTTATCATCGTTGTGATACAGAAGATGCTTGTGGAAGGACTGTTGAAATGTAAAGGTCTTGTTGCATTGCGTACACGCATACGGAGTTTCACCTGAACAGATTTTATATGCATCAGAATATATATGTTAAAAAACATTAATTAATATTGGTTAAGTAGGTATATCAATTATTCTTCATTTTTTATCTTACAATAATTTTCTATTCGCTTAACTACTTAGTACCTATCTGAAATTGCCGGATAAGTTTAAATGCTACTTTTATTGGAAGATAACCAAATTTAGAAGGAATAATTCTTGTTCGATTAAGAAAATAAACATATTATGATGACTAAAAAAATACGGCTCGAGGAAATCTCGAAAATCAGCTAGATTTACATAAATACCTTAGATAAAAACCTACTGAATAATATTTTGTATGCTCCTTTAGAACAGCGATAGCTTATACATTGTTAGCTATTATCTATCATATTATCTCTATTGTTAATGTATTTAAAAGGATTATTAACCTGTATGAAGACGCTTATGTTTTTTCAAGAAATACTTAGTAGTGAAAAATTTATTGCACACATCACATTGCCATTGTTTTCCATCTGTTCTTAAATATTCTGTTGGTTTCTCTTCTACATTAGGAACATTTGTACCATCATTTTTATTAAAAGACTCTTCAGTGTTTGAATTTGTTTTATTCTTATGTGTAAATCCATAGTGTGCAACCCTTAAATGAACCATAAGAGACCCGCGCATTTTGAAATTTTTTGAGCAGAGGTGGCAATTATATTTTGTAACGGAATTATCTTTGTCTTCAAAGTTATGTATAATACTGTTGTGCATTTTTAAAATACCTTCATTCACAAATTGTACACCGCAAATGTTGCATTTATTTGCACTTTGCATTAACGAGGTTTCATTTTTTATTGTGGATGAAATAAATAATGGATTAGCAACCACATTATCAGAACTAATAACAGGCATTGTGTTCAACGCAACAACAGGTAGTTTTGGATATATTTTCACAAATTTTACTGGAGCACATGATGTTGAAGTACTTGGTTTATTTTTAGCTCTACACTTTTTCTGTTTTTCCACCACTGTCAATTGTTTTTCATTAGTATGCAATTGTTTAATGTCTAATTCTCTGTTTTGTAATCCTTTTTTAAAAGGAATAATGCTGACATGACTAAATAAGTGTATTGTTAACTTATCCAAACCTGTTACCTCTTCTTGGCAGATAGGACACACAATGTTATGAGTCGAAACGTATATTAATCTATCTCTTAACGATTGCGCTGTATTAAAAACTCCAGTGTGTAAACATATAGGGCACGGAAGAGAAGCTGCGTCGCCACTCATTTTAACAAAAATATTTTTAAAATCACGACTATGTTAGTAAGATCCTTCAGAGTTGAGCGTGATACTAATCTACATGCAAGTTATTTTGGGAAGATTGCGTACGTATATTTTTGGCAGCTTTACAAATAACTTCATCTTCACATTTCTAGCTACTTTTTGTATCGAAGTCCATACTTTTAATTTACTTAATTATGAAGTTAATTATAAAAATAGCTTGTTTAGTTGTTTCAACGATCTGTGTATCTAAAAGAAATGCGTGTTATACAACTTATAACTCAAGAACGGCTGAACCAATTTTAATGATTTTTGGTTCGCTGGATTTCTGTACACTTATATTAGCATTATATAAGGAACAAACAATAGACGGAGCTGGCAAGAGCAGCTACTTGTTTAGTAAGAATATTAATAATCGAATATATATAATTAATCTACCATATGCACACCATATGTAACTAGAACGATATATTTTTATAATCGTTGTCAATTATTTTCTAAGCTATTGTGAAATAAATCGAGCATAGAAAATAGAAACATCAAAATATAAGCCATGCTTGGCTAGAGATAGGATTTTTGGCCCGCATCTTTTTCTGTTAGCTGAATCAAATATAATATTAATTACATTATTATTAATTATAATTATAATAGCTTCCAAATATATTAAGACACAATCATAAATTAAAAATAAAATAAATTTTGCAATTATATAATATTATTCCTTTTGATTCAATTGGAAATCCAAATTACAAGAGCGTACATTAGGTAAGACCAAGGGTAAACCATTATAGCTAAGCATTATAGTTGTTTAGATGACTAAACACTACACAACCAACAGTTTTTTTAATTTAGTTTTTTTGAAACGCCCTCGTCCATGTCTCGAAGATGTCTCGCCTTTATTTTTATTTTAAAAATGATTCCGATTTTACGATTTTTTTTGTTTATAATTTTTTCATACCTAGTACCACAGATCCTAGTACCTACCTACCCATACTTTCAAGTTTCGAAATGTCAAATCATGACATTGACGTGAGAATAAATATTTTGAATCCGTTGTTTGGGTTGTATTTTTATGTTCGATCAAACGATTTATGAAGTATTTCTTCTCCGTTTACATTTTGGAACAACTTCTTAAATATTGAAAATGAGTGAGACTAGTACAAAAGTGCCAGGTTACATGGCCCAATTATTGGAAGAACTTGGATGGAATCAAGGCACAAGGATTCCCTTAGCTAATCCAGACAACCAGAATTTAGAAACACTTCTTATATCAAGGTACAAAGCCAAGCACTGCAAAATCAAACCTAACTCATGTACAATTTAGATATATTTTACATTTACGTGTTGTCAATTTTTAATAGTTTATTTTGAGTTTAATGTTATATTCAAATTTAAATTTACCATTTCATTCACATTTTACAGACAAGATGAAATACAACGCCTAAAAGAAGCATTAATTTTACAAAATCAAAAAAGATCTGATCTCAATAAATATAAAGAACATGTTCATACTGAATATCAGGAAAATACAGTAAGTATTTAATATTTATTAATAATATATTTTCCCATGACACATAAATGTCTTGTCAAACATTTATTTGCTGCAAATTATTATTTGTATTTTAGCGTTTACTGTTTGCCAATAAGCAACAGTTAGAGCAGGAAGTGAAGCTGCGTCAGCTGTCTTGCAATGAAGCAGATCGCCTAGATCGAGATGTCATTGATTGTAACAAAGAGGCATCAACTATTAATACAAGGATTGATAGATTACAGAGTAAGTTCTTTTTATCACAATTCTATAATTTTATATCTTTAACTTGCTAATATTATATTTAGAGGCTTATTTATTTTGAATTTTTTTTAAGGAACTCAAAAATTTAAAGATAGTTATAAATTGTCTTTTTATATAAATAAATATTTCAGCAAACATTGCAAAGCTTCTCAAGAAGGCTGATTCTTTGAAAAGTGAAGTGTGTGGGGAGCGTGGAGCTTTGCAAGAATGGAGGGCCGCTTTAGAAAGAAGCGCTGGTGATATATCGGCTATTGAACAATTCACTAAACAAGATTTATCTAAAGCTAAAGTAATTATTTTATAATTAATACTAGCTTAACGCCCGCGGCTTCGCCCGCTTTCTCTAAAACGATTTGAAATTTAAACTATCCTATCTCTCAAGTTGGATTTAACTGCACATGGTGTGCGAATTTTATTATAATCGGTTAAGTGGTTTAGGAGTCCATTGAGGACAAACATTGTGACACGAGATTTATATATATTAAGATAAAACACCAATTTTATAATAGAAATATTATCTATGTACATACTCCATGTGCTTTTTTTGTACTCAAATAATAAAAATAATAAATAAATAAATAATAAATAAAAAAAGAATTAATATGTGTCAAAAATAAATCGAATTAGTCTTGATTTTTATTTTTACTGTAACTTTTAGTAACTGAATTTCATTGATGAGGTATTTGTTAAGCAAGGAATTTAATCATGCCGATAAGAATTAATATGTGTCAAAAATAAATCGAATTAGTCTTGATTTTTATTTTTATTGTAACTTTTAGTAACTGAATTTCTTTGAAGAGGTATTTGTTAAGCAAGGAATTTAATCATGCCAATTTTTTTTTGTAGAATTTAGAAACAAAAAGGCAGAAATTGAAGATCGAACATGATTGTGTGCACGAGCGTTTGGTACAACTTGTGTCCAACCTTAGTGCAGAGGAAAGGGCATGTGAAAGGATTTCTGTTCAGGTTATTTTCTTAATATTAATACTATTGATAATAGTAATTAAGAGTTGTTTGACTAAGTGTTTAAATATCCATATGTATTTAGGTTATGGAAGGTATGGAGCAACGAAAACAGATGATGTCAATGT
The DNA here is from genome assembly GCF_905220415.1 of Colias croceus. Taxonomy (NCBI): domain Eukaryota; kingdom Metazoa; phylum Arthropoda; class Insecta; order Lepidoptera; family Pieridae; genus Colias; species Colias croceus. The sequence goes on from NC_059538.1 coordinate 6,335,241, forward strand.
GGACGGGTGCAGTTGAAAATTTACGGCAGCGGGATACAGATATACGTCACATCAGAGAGGTAAAATATTTAGCTTATAATTATAATTATTTTATTAACCCTTCTAGTATGTTATGTCATGATTCCCTTGAGTTGCATATCATACCTACATAAAAATGAGTTTATATGTTCAATTTTCAATATGTTTTTTCTCAGTGTCATGTTTGATGGTTGTTTTCTATAAGCAGTATAATAGAAAAAATAATATCATAGGAAACTACCTTTATTGTTTTAACCAAATAGTTTTAAAATAATATACCTATAAGCTAATTGATTTCAAATCCATATTCCAGGATTATGCTGTATTAGATACAGAAGCGAACAACCTAGCGGAACAGTGTCGTGATCAGCAAGCGTTCTGTGACCAGCAACAAGGCAATAATGCAGACGCACAGCGAGAGAATATGGGCCTCGCGCAACAGCTGAGTCAGATACGGCTGGCGTATCAGGAGACGTTTGATGATAATGTCACTTTAGATAGTGAGGTATGGTGCTGAATATTATAATTTTATTGGAGAGAAAGAACTGTCATCACTATCCAGAATTAATAAAGGATGTATAGAAAAGCTTTGTGTCATATCCTTTAAAATTACGTAAAATTAAATTTATTGAAAAAATGAAGCTGTAATTTATACAAGTAAACTAAGTATTTTAATTATTATCAGACTTTCGCCTTATATTTTTACAGGTAATTTATCGCTTATCTGCTGCATACACTTACGAAATTCATTTAAAATGATTGTATTATGATAGTTCATCAAAAAATAGATACCTGCAAAATCAAGCATGGGGAATTGGGATCCTAGGCTATGATTAAAATACTTAATAATATATAACACTTAATTTTAAATTTATAGGTACAAAGTTTGCAACGCGTGTCCAGCAACATGATAAGTGGACTGGAAAAACTGCATTCCGAAAATAGACAACTAATGGACGAACAACATCGCAAGGATGTCGCACTGCAGGCTGTTCACAGTAAAGTTAGTTTTCTTCATAATATTATAATGTATTTTATTTTCTTTGAAATAAAGATTAAACTGTTTTAAAATCATAATATACTTGTGGGCTTATGTTTTGATTATGTTTCTCTTATTTTGTAGATCAAAGAACTAAAAGAAAAACTTCTAGAGTCAACTGACAAATCAAAAAGTTCAGAAAAACGGGCCAAGGAGCTGGAAGACATGCTGAATGTAAGATAAGATTTTTTATACTTCTGGAAATAATTACATTTATTTATTCCTTTTGGTTTTTGTATGTGTAGTGTTATTAACATTATGATTTTTCCATTAGGAAGAAGAAAGATATGCAAGCCAACTAACAGTGAACCAACAACGTGCCATGCACTGTTCATTTGTTGAACAGCAGAAGTTATTAGCTCTTAAAAATGAAGAGAAGCTGTTTCATATGCAGCTGAAAGGTATTGATTAACATTATTTTATTTTAGCTTAAATTTTGGAGGCTACGCATGATTTGTAACAAGATCAAAAAATCGGTAAGAATAAAATAATAATTAAAAATATGATAAATAAATATAAGTATATAAAATATTTGTTTTTTAGCGTCAAAGGCTATAATGAGCAAACTGGACAGCAAACAGCGTAGTGTTGAAAGAAGTTTACAAAGTCAAAAGGAATCGCTTTATGGTATTGTAAGTAGGTCCTTTGTTATATTTAAATACAGGAATACAACGGTACAAGACGTTAGAGGTATTAATTTTTCAGGATAAACATTAAACAATCCAGATTATCAATAACTGTGTAAACATTTTAAAAACAATCTTATGAAATATCCTTATTCTATAATACTCAAAACTTTCGCCCTTTCTTGTTATATAGAGTATTTTATTTAGAAACATACATTTTTAACTAACATTTTAGATATAAAAAATGCTCATTGCTCATTTGCTCAAATTCGACTCAATACTGATCAAATTGAATCAAACAATTCATTTCACATAACAAATAATCGGTAATTGCAGTGTTACCAAGTTGAAACTATTGGTGCTCAAGTAGCTCATATGGAAGGCGCTAAAGCCGAACGCGAATGCTCAGCAGAGCTCGTTGAGAGAGAAAACAGGTTTCATTCTATATACAGTATACGCACATTTGCACGCACTATTTGCGTGTGTTGCACGTGTGAGCACACATTATGTTCATGTTGTTCGAGATTTCCAGTTATATATTTATAATTTGTATTGTTGTGTAGTTTAAAGATAAGTAATTAGAAGTATCATCCAAAGAAAATTGCGATTATTTCTGACATATATTCATATAGACTTGTTCCTATCGTAAGTACATAATATAAAAAATAGTAACAGTATGATAAAAATAGTAATACATTCAGTAATGCTGCGAGAAACCACGTAGAGATCGCTGTCACTACCTGTTGCTTTGTTTGTACAGTATTTTATGTTTCAATATTTTATAATGTAGATACTAAGTACGTACTTATAAAAAACTCTAAAATTTTATTTGATAATAAATGTATGGAATAGAACGTTATAGTTATAATCAAGTAGATTTAGTTTTAAATTATATAATTTCAGACTTAAAGAGGTGCGTGCGCGTCACGCCGCTCGCGTGGCGACGTTGGAACGACATTCCGGAAAATTGTATGATGACATGCGTCGACTTACAAGAGATCTTGAATTTAAAAGCGGAGAACATTGCAAGCTGGTACGTAACTATGTTTTACATATTTACTGCGTTTCATATATGGTGCATTTTTTATTTCCCTTGTGCTAATAAAAAAAAAATAAGTAAAAGTATAAAGTAGCGTAAAAAAAATCGATTTTCGTGTGTCCTGTTATCTATAGACTTAATTCTACATTTTCTATCAACCATTTTTAACTTTTCAGCAAAGTCGTCTCAAAACATCCATGTTGAACGTCGAGGGTGGGGAGAAAGAATTACGCGCTCGCCGCGACACCTGGCGTCGCTTGCGTGTTGAAGAAGCGCTGATGAGGCTACGGGTCGCACACGCTACTAGGGCCCTCGCTGGCTTGGATGATACTGCGTTCACGCTCGACAAGCAGAGGCTGCAGTTGGATGCGGTAAGTTCTTGTTCTAGAAACATCCATGTTAAACGTAGAAGGAGCTACTACTGTTGGATGCGGTATGTGAAAATAAAGTCATAATATGATCTTAGTAATTTATTAAAATTATTAATCGTGAATAGATACATGTTTTAATCAGCTTCATCTGCAAGGAAAATAGCTAATAATGTATTTATACTATAATCAGTGATTTATTGATGTTCTGAATGAAAAGAAACTGAATTATAATATATATTAATTTTATGTCAGGCAATGAACGAGCGCCTTGTAGAGATCGCAGCACGCCGAGATATGTTCAGCGTGCAGAAAAGAGCGCTGTTTGAAGATATTGGAAAGATTCGCTCCGAAATAAGAGAGAGGGAACAGCGGATTGAGCAACTGATCAAAAGGTCGGCATTAGATATTAATGATTAGTACTCGGTTATGTTTGCAGTCTGTGGTTAATTTATCATGTATATATTTATTTCAGATATGACATATTCATAGCTTCGCTGGGGAAAGATGAATCTGGACAGCAACTGTCAGTGACATTCTTTAAGATAAAGGTAATAAAACATTCTATTATTATTAACGTTCATTTTTTAATTGCAAAATAATATAGATACAAATCAATATATATTATGTAATAGTGATTCAACCCATTGACCACCGATCGGGAATAGACACAATAGATTTTCTATTGTGTCTGTGATTCCGGGGGCTGAGGCAATAAAAACAAATTGCCGATATTTTCAAACTGGGTAGAATTAAAACGGATCGATTAGTCTCACTTTTTTCGGATCAAACGAGTTATGATTAACATGGAAATGTAGTAAAAATAGTAAAAATTAAACGGAACAAATGACGTGAGTCGTGAGACAGCTTAGATTACAAGGGACAATATGGTAGTTCATGACGGCACAAGTGTAGTCAGAATCTAGGGAACGGAGAGGGCGAAACATCGTGTAGCGGGTATCATGCCTCAGATAATTACCATGACCGACGCGACGATTACCTCTATTTAGAGCGATACGACAACGATGAATTTCATGGAAGGTTTTGGTGGTTAGGAATTATGGATACTAAATTAGATGTAGTTTTCCGAAGCATTTTAGTTCGATTGAGAAGTGAATAGTACTGTGTGTTGTTGTAGCGTGGTAACTTCACTCACAATCGTCCGTCACAAAGTCGTCAAAATGTGTTGTTGCGGCATTATACAAACCATTTAACATATTATTGCCTTGTAGTAATGTTCTGAGTTCTTTGCACCGCTCTTTAGAAAACTCTGCCTAAACACACGTGGGCAGAGTTTTCCTTCGAACTATTTGTGCGTCATTTCGAGGCTTATGGTTTACTAGCGATCCGCCCCGGCTTCGCCCGTGGTACCTACATGTTTACGTTTTTTTTCATAAGAACCATCCTCGTACTTCAAGGAATAAATTCCGCAGAGCATGCGATGACAGAATTTTTATTAAGGATTTTTTTACACCTTGGGTTACATTATTGCATTTTTGGTAAGTATCTCTAATTTTTTTGAAAATGCAATATAGCCTATGTCGCTCAGTGAAGATGCAGCTTTCTAATGGTGAAAGAATTTTTGAAATCGGTCCAGTAGTTTATACGTGAAAACCATACATACATACATACATAATTATAAAACTTTCCTCTTTATAATATTAGTATAGACTATAGACTATAGAAGTATAGATTGTACGTGAATGTTACAACATGATCGCGCGTGCAGTTCGCAGCGGAACGCGCGGAGCTGCGCGAGCGCGGCGCGGCGCTGGACGCGGACATCGGGCGGCGCGAGCGCGACATCTCCGCGCTGGAGGCGGCGCTGCGCGTGCTGCACGCGGCGCACACGCACTTCCTGCACCACGTGGCGCCGCTGCAGGACGACAGTCAGTGTTCACGAGTTAAAAAAAAAAGAATCACGTAAATCGGTTCAGAAACCTCGGCGTAATCGGTGTACATACATAAAAAAATATACCGGCCGAATTGATAACCTCCTCCTTTTTTTTGAAGTCGGTTAAAAATTGAATCGATCAATCTTTAAATTTATTCTCGAGTTCAATTTTATTTAAAACTAGCTGTGCTCCAGGGTTTCACCCGCATTGCTCCGCTTTTGTTGGTCCTAACGCGAACGTGATGATATATAGCCCATAGTTTTCCTGGATGAATAGACTATCTAAAACCAAAATAATTTTTATTTATCAGACCAGTAGCTCCTGAGTAATCTCAGCGTTCAAACAAACAAACAAACTTTTCAGCTTTATTACAGCTATTAGTATAGATTAGTCACGAAACCTCTAGTACAAAAATAAAGCAATATTATAATATGGTGATGTCATAAAAAATCTACAAACTATTACATTGAATTACAGCTCCCGAAATAGAAGAATTGAACAATCTCACAAAGGAATACTATGAAAAGCGTGAAGAGCTCAAACAGTTGAACAACAAAATAGCGTCCCTCGAACAGATTGTGTCAGACGCGAGTTCTCGTTTCACTATGCTCAATGATAAGTGCAAACAGCTGTCTGCTAAAGAGTAAGTTGGATACTAAATAAATAAAAAATAAGTTAATAATTTGATATATGAATTCCTGGAGCATATCATAATTTTAAAGGTAATGATTATTACAATTTTACGTAACATTGTAACGCAATCCATCATTTTTAACTTATTTTTTATAGAGCGGACTACGAGAACGATCTAGAGGGCGCTCGTGAACGTGTGCAGCGGCACAAGAGCCGGTTACAGAACGCACAGGACGTTGTGAGAGTTAACGCGAGACGCGCCAAGAAACTTGTGGAGGGCGAGGAGGATTGGAGGATCTTTCAGGTACTGTGACGATTTACTTTGAGATTGTAACACGATATGATAAATTATGAGACTGCAGTACGTATATTTTTATACAAGAATTATTATAAAGATGCCCATTTGATTGTATCTTTATATTTTTTGTATCCTGAAAAACTTAACGACCGATTTTACTGCTGAAATTCTTTTACTGATAGTCATGACGAAAATACTGAATAATCGCGCTTTAAATATTTTTTTAAAATCTTTGTAATTTTTGTAAGTATTATATAGTACCTGTATATATCTTATATTAATATATATAAATCTCGTGTCACAATGTTTGTCCTCTATGGACTCCTAAACCACTTAACCGATTATAATAAAGTTCGCACACCATGTGCAGTTCGATCCAACTTGAGAGATAGGATAGGTTTTATCCCGGAAATCCCACGGGAAAGGGAACTATGCGGGGATTTCTCTGAAAACGCGGGTGAAGCCGCTAGTTATATATTGTAAAGTACCCGCAAAGCGTTGAAAATGCCATACATGAGAAGTGTAATAATATTGTGTCTGCAGATGTCGATATGGAGCCGCAACTACGGCGAGGCGGCCGCGAGCGCGGTGCAGGCGCTGGGCGAGCTGTGCGCCGCCTGCCCCGCCGCCGCGCCGCGCCTCGCCCACGCGCTCGCAGCGCCCGACCTGCGCCAGCATCTCACCGCCAACCAGAGGCGGCTGCAGGCGCTGCTGCAGAGGTACGTACGTGGGACGTTCATGGAATACAGTACAGTACTCCAAAATGAATAATGCGCATGCAGATCTTCGCCAATTATCGTATTTCCAAAAACAACCCCCTACTAGAAGTATGGCAAATATAATAATGGTCACATTTTATCAAATACTCTCCAAAAATCCAAATGCAATACTGGTACAAAAAGTTTGGCGAAAAAAAAAAATTTTTGCAGATTTTCGGCGGTATGGCGACCATTTGGAATCGTCCGAAAAGTATGGCATAGCGATTTTCGTAAATGGCTGCACGACGATGGTTACCTGTGCAAAAGTTAGCCTGGTACAAATGGTTGAATTGTTTTTTTTAAATCAACACATTCGCGTCGGTATGGCGGGCTGTAAGTCACACCGGAAAAGTATGGCATGACACTACCGCCTACTTCTTTTTTATGGGCTATCGGTAAATTCTAAAATTTTTGTGTTACAAATCGTTTGACTTCGCTATTTTTACGACGAGTTCGACTAACGCCCACGCGACTAAGCCGCCGGTACCAGTGTTCACACCATCGTTTTTCTTTTTGTCATTGCGTACTAAGACCCCTGTAGAACCGCCATCCTGTTACAAATGACTCGAAATTTTGTGTCAGTATCTCCCGGTCTAAAACTATGCATGAAGAAAATACATTTAACCACTCTATATACATAATTATCGTCTTCGGAGGCTCGGGGAATATGACAGTTGCCGAACAGTGACAAATTTTTCTATGCGCATTATCAGTTTGGGAGTACTGTACTCGCCATTCTTTATGGGCGTCGGTACGAATTTGCGCATGGTAGACGGGGAGCCGGAGCGGCCATATAGTTTGGCGAGCCGTTGAATCTATTCTGTATTCCATTTTTCTGATATCACATTACGTAATCCTTCAATTTTGCTTTAGACTTCTCGGTAGTTTCGGATATAATTAGTTATTAAAATTGTGATCATAATATTTAAAATCTTATATTGCAGGATTATATCGGAAGGAACGGGTTCTCGAGTAAGAGAATCTATACAAGATCTAGACGGTAAAACATCAAAAAAAAATTTTTTTTTTTCTTTATCGAATTAAATTTTTTATACTATAAATCAAAGTTATAAACGCGAGCCTTTCCATCTTTTATTTTACAGAAACTGTCTTTTCAAGTTCATCAGAATCTATCAGGAGTGGGGTTAGCATCGCCAGCGGCTATACTAAGAGAATATCAGCATTTAGGAGGTCTCTTGCACCTAAGGTCCAGGAGTCTGCGGTAAATATTGTTATACTTTTATTTAAATTACTGTTAGTTGTATTTGAAAACAAAAATCTAGATTTTCAACTCTACTGAGGCAGATACGTTTTCTATATACATTTAATAAATCTGTAGAAGGGTCAATTCTGTACATTGAAAATATTGAAAAAATAAATAGCAGGGGGTGTTACTGGATCGATACCAAGCCCAAATATGTGATTAAAAAAAATTTTGTCTGTCTGTCTGTATGTTCAGCAATCACGTGAAAACTAACGGTTCGATTTCGATGAAACTTGGTATAATTATACCTTATTATCCTGGGCATAAAATAGGATACTTTTTATCCCGGAAAAATACGTAGAAAAAAAATCTTAATTTTTCCGCGCGGACGGAGTCGCGGGCGGAAGCTAGTATGTAATAAAAATGAAATAGGGCTTTATTTTTATACTAGGTTTCCGCCCGCGCAGTCAAAGAAAAACCCGCATAGTTCTCGTTCCCGTGGGATTTCCGAGATTGCGTCATTTTCCCGGGATAAAAGTAGCCTATGTCCTTTCTCGGGTATCAAAATATTTCCATACCAAATTTCATGAAAATTGGTTCAGTAGTTTAGGCGTGATTGAGTAACAGACAAACAGACAGAGTTACTTTCGTATTTATAATATTAGTATGGAAGTATGGATTTAACTTAGTAACAATGTCTACCTTCTTTACAATAGATATAGCTTAGGTAACTAAGAAATAATTAGCATAAAATCGATTAGGTAGGTTTTTAGTTTCCTTGGTTGTTAGGAATTCACATTCACTGGTTACCTATTCATGGGTTAAATATTGCTCTCATTCTAGTCTATATAAATAGATTTAAATACAGTTCATTTCTTATGTTATTCACCAACAGAATAATTCAATCAATTATTCCAACTACAAGATAAAGTTTTGAAAATATATAGCTGTTGGTATTTATTATAATATTAAAGCCATGACTGTCTTGTTACAGTTGATCGAAGATATTCCTGAGCAGGGTAAGCATTTATAATTTAAATGATAACACATCGCACACTAGCTATAATTTTCCAAGTTTAAAAATACACTTTAATTTGCTACTATCTTCTAATACCTACTAAAAAATAAATTATTTATTGAAATTTGTTAACTCCATTGCTCTCAAGTACGTTTTATCATTGTTTCGCTAGTTTTGTGAAAGCGTAAAAATCACTCATTTACAATAATTGTAGAGATTTATTGAGAAAGTGAATAATTGTCTAAAGAACTAAAGGTGATCAAGTCATGTAATTATTTGTCATTACTCAGCTCGTCGTTCAACGGTGTCTTTGCGTGTGGTGACTCTGGGCTTGGAAGAATCTTCGCCAGCGATGCATCCTATAGCTAGTGCGCGATCACGAAAATCATTTAGATAATTTTATTGTCTTGTTGATTTATTAGTATGTATTACTTTTTATTCATTTTTTAAACATTCGTTTGCAATTTGGAGCCTTGTTGCTATGCTTGTATCTTCATAAATGTTTGGTTCGGTGGAACCAAAAAGTTTTTAATTATTTTTATGCTAATAAAAATATCCACAGTTCAAATATTTTCGTTTTATTTTTACGCCTTAAATGTGAACAATAAAAAAAGTAATAAAACCATCATATTTTATTTCTACAATTTATTAGATTACAAATTTTCATACCAGAATTTTACACCACACATTGTCTTTTAAAATATTAATACTATTTAAACAGGTTGGCAAGAAAAAATGTTAACATTAAAATAATATCAGGTGGGTTTAAACATTATTGTCAACAGCTTGCTTTTGTTGCTTTGCTCAAGCATCTAGGTTGAAGTGAAATTGTCTAAATTGTGAGTAATATATGAATTTTTTTTATAAATATTTACATTTGATTGTACTAATACATACTAATTTTGTGTACTACCTCACTGAAGTTTAGATAAGAGCATGTTTTTACATACCTACAATAAAGGTGCTATGTATCCAGATTCACCAAACATAAAAAAATGATTTTAGAACACTATGAACAATGTTTATTTACAAAACAATTCTGTTTCTATGTTTCACATGCATATGAATTCATTAATTTATATGTCATATAAAAATAGATTTAACGCAATTGATATGAGAGATGTATGTTGTGAATCTGGCTTAATTTTTTTAAGTCCCTGTATTTGGTACACTTGAATTACTCATGTTATTGGCTTATAAGTAACTTGATCTAGGCACAGCTATTTATAGAACTGAGCCTATTAGATGCGACTCTAAGTGATGCTAGGTGATTAAGGAAAATGTTTATTTTTTATCTAACATTGATGTTGTAATACTCAACATATCCACATTTTTGGACAATAATTATGTGATGAACTACAATGTTTAGAAAAAATATTGAATAATATTTAATGCTTTTATTCTATTCTTGGAAGTAGATCTTAATGATTAATGAGACAATTTTTTATGATTTTTTGTTGTAAAACACCAAATCTAATTATTCTATTCCTTACAATGTCATGATGCAGAGAGACAAAAGATGTTAAACTCACGTCTACTATATTCTGCCAGGAACTATTTATTTATATCACGGCTACAGTATATTATTATGCTAAAACATTTTTTCATCATTAAGATTCAGGCCATATATTCATATTATAAAACCTTTATGTACATCATTTCTTAAGAGTAACAAATAAAAATTTATTAAATTTAATTTATAAATCTAGAACACTTTTAATAAACTATTTATAATAAATAAATAATGTAGGTTTGTACATAAATTACAATTAAGAACAATTTAAATTGGCTATAAACTCTAGTATTGATAACTACATTTGTAAATTGCATCAAATATTTAATTTAGGTTTTAATATATTTTCTGAAAAATTGGAAACTGGTTAACTAAAAATTTTGGTATTGGAAATCAAACATATTAGATGCTTTTTTTACACATTCTAACACTGTTGAAAATTTCCTTGTTTTCTATTCAACATACAGGACATAATGGCTGGAGTATGAACTACCCAAACCAAAAAGCATTGGTATTTCAATAGAAAGTAGTCCATGCACAGACTTGCCACATGTGTCACTAAAACTTGGTCTCCGAAGACCACACTTTGTTTCACCACACAGAATTGGATACTCACATACTTCAAACAGTGCTAGAATATCAAAATGTCATAAATCAGGGAAACGCAATGGATCTTCCACAAAATCTTCAGGTACTATGAACATATGAGGTGGATTGTTGTCATGGAATTCAAATCTTTGAAAAGTAATCTTGGCTGTAACAGTGGGCAGTATTGGTATATCTATTTTTACTGGAAACCCTTTTGGTAATTTCATAGCAATAAATTGTCTTAGCTTTGCAAAATGTTTAAATGGTGCTATAACTTCAAGAACATTAAGTAGCATGTCGACACTCAAAGGGAAATCATCACTCATAGCAAGAGTGGCGCGAAAGTTACGGGAGGACTCCTTATAGACCAACTCCCTTCCCAAACTTGGATATTGACCAGGGGGTGATGATATGTAAGCATTCCAGTCTATACCACTTTCTGGAGGTGGATTCAATGAAGCTCGTCTAACAGGTTCACCGTTTGTATCTAAATTTTGTGTATTTCCTCTTGTCCAGCTTTCTATAATTGCCTTATTTTTTTGCAAATCATCTGTTGACAAATGTTCTCTTCTCTTTCTTGACTCTAAAACAAGTCCAGTTATTGTGTAAACATCACTTTTGTAAATCCCAGCTACAGTTTCTTTGCGGTCTTCTCTAAATATCCAACCAGACTGTGCTCTTGAGAAGAGAATGCCTTTAGTGGACATCTGAGCTGCCAGAATATCGCTAGACATTAAAATGTCTACTTCATCTTCTATTTCATTTTCTGTCTCTTCATACCGCACTCTTTGATATACTTTTGCTTTGTTATCTAGAACTGTCAGTGATTCACTAGTTGGCTTATCACCTTGAAAAATGAAAGATAAATCTCCTCTTTCCCATTTCATATCTGTGAAGTCAACTAATGTAGTATCTAACCGTATTCTTGATCCTGATTTATATATTTTACAAACATCTGATGGCAAAATTCTGGATACAAGAGGGACCCAAGAATGAAAATCCCATTTAAGTTCCATGTAAAAATCCTGTATCTGATCCAGAGCTCTGATAAGGTCAGGTCTCCTTTGTTCCATTTGCTCTCTTGCTTGTTGCTTTAATTTTCTAACGAGAGATGATATAGTCTGCCGATCTCCATAGCTTATTGCTTCTGCCAGTGGAGACCAACCTGCGAGATTTTTCACTTTCACTGGGGCACCATGAGCTAACAACAATTGTATACATTCCTTGCGGCCTAGCATAACAGCTAGATGTAAAGCTGTATTCCCATGTTTGTCTTTTCGCGTCACATCATTGGACCGTAACAAGGAGGACAATTTTCGTACGTCTCCACCAAAAACACACTCGTGGAGCGGATACGTCTCCTCCTCATCATTGCAATTCGAATTAGACATTGCGCAAGTATGAATCTATACTCATTACTTTCGATACTTGTTGAAATAAATTATAACAAATATAATAAAGATTAGATTAGATTTTTACAAAACTAATTATCACTCCTACACACCTATTTTCAGTTTTCATACATTCTAAATTTATTGTACCATAAATCATTTTTTTGCTATTAAAATACAAATAATTTTTTAAACTAATATCATTTTAGTATAGAAAAATATAATATAATAATACAGGGAATAGGTAATCGAAAACTGTGGCAAATTTATTGACAATTTACCGAAGGTTAACGACATACGCCCAAAGACTAGAGACTCGAGTACACAGAACACTATAGGTCTACCAGAATCTGATGGCATATTTATATTTCAGAAATAAAAGATTTTCATGTGGCAACTTATTTGACAACTATCAAATTGGTTGTCAAATTATTTGTCTTTTTTGCAGTTGATAAATAATTTTTAGGATTTTGTCTAAAAAATCTTCGAAAATGTCGAAAAAGCCGCTGTGGTCACAAGCAAGAGGTGTTGTTTATAATGTGTATAGAAAAATATTTGATGAAGAAGGGTCAAACACATCACAATTTTCAATTTAGAAGATTTTATTGGTAAATTGGACTTACCCGCTTTGATACTTTTAATTAAAAAATATTATATGTAGGTAACTATAATATTGTTTGTTGATTTCCAATGGAGATTTGAGGAGTTTCCAATACGGCTATTCGTCAAGTCCAAGCTGTCCAAGTCAATTTTATAATGTGTGTATCTGTTAATACTTACGAAAATAAACATAGTTTTATTTTACTTTTATTTTATTTTATAAAAAATTATAAGCAGTCTAGTTTTCTATCGATATAACATCGATATTTTCACATGGCATAATGATAATGAACATACAAATATAGGTATGTGTAAATAATAATATGTATTACCTGTGTAAAAGTAATATGTATATTATACATGTAAGTATGTACCTACATAATATTAAGTGGATATCTCATTATTAAGTACAGTGTTGTCCACTTATGTAATGTGACTAATGATATTGAGAACAAACTAAAAAATAAGCAGTATCAAGATCGTTCAGTCCATTTTCCCTAGGGTTGCACACTCAAAATTTTGATTTCCCTAATTGCCATCAGATTCTGGTTTACCTATATTACTCCTAGCTCGAGTACAGAATAAAAATAATAACGTAGGCATGTCAAATTAAAGAAGCACAATGGCCAGTAATGTCAACTTAAAACTTTCTTGTTACATAAATATTTTTATGATTTTTATTGTTATTTTATACACATAAAAAATCCTTATTCTTACATAATTTTTCTTTTTATTCTTCTTGTAATGTCGTTCTGTCTAAATTCTAATTAAATTATACAGAAATAATTAAATAATAATCTTTTACATTATTTTTTCTCTTTCTCTTCCTATTTCTTAATATATATATATATATATATATTATAAACAAATTCCTTTTTTAGTGATTTATGAAACTGAAGTAATATTTTTTGTCATTTTATTCAATAAATACACCAGTGCAAACTTAGCACCCCATCTATGGAATTTTGGGTCGAAAATGACCTTGATCGTTAGGTCCCCGTTAGGTCCTTTAAGGTCCCACAATTTTTTCGTTAGGTCCCCTTTAGTTTTTTTTTAAATAATTTTTTAAATTTTAGGTATAAAAAAATGCAACTTTAGCACCCCATCCATAGAATTTTGGGTCAAAAATGACCTTAATCGATAGGTCTCCGTTAGGTCCTATAAGGTCCCACAATTTTTTCGTTAGGTCCCCTTTAGTTTTTTTTTAATAATTTTTTTTTTAATTTTAGGTATAAAAAAGTTACACTTTAGCACCCCATCCATAGCAAAATTGGCAAATTTTATCAAAATCGTATTCTTTACCGTTAGGTCCGTATAGGCTCATCATTGAAATTGTTGAATTATTTATTTTATTAAAATTATAAAATAATAAAAACCTGCGCATGCGCCTTAGAGCATTAAGGCATGCGCACATCATACATAAACAATGCGAAATTTAAATTGGTATCGTTTCATTTATTAAATTTAAATCAATAAATAAATCTATACTAGTCACGTCCGAAAGATGAAACTGGCTTTTTATTTCGAAAATTTATTTGGCAGCACTTGACAGTTAACTGTCATTAAAACAATGACTAAGGAATCCTATGGACAGGGCATAATGTTCTATACAAACAACTGATTATACAAATATCATGCATTTCGATACCGAAATAATAAAACGAATACTGTCTCTTTCTAACTAATGAATATTCTGCTAAGTGAAAATATATGACTATACGTCAGTCAGTGCTAATTCTATACCTTTTGACATTTGAAGTTAGCTCAAATACCTACTGTGGCCGGGCGCCATTTTATGTTCTCGTTATTATGATGTACATGCTCTGTCATTGCTCCGTAGTAAACATTGAAAAATATTGAATATTTTTGTGATTGTGACAAACATTTGTGTCTAAAACATATAGTGTGGTCAAGGACAAATAGTGGCATAATACCAAAGCGCAGTATTGTGGGATGTGGCTCCGGAAAGAATGAAAACTAGAAAAGTTTGTCTTTGCACCGGTATGTATACGTTTTGACTGAAATATTAGTTATTACTTTGCTGATATACTTATTTTCATGTATATTGAATTGAGGAGTATTCACAGACTATGTTCAGTGTAAAATTGTTACCAAATATAGCTTTATTTTGTATATTTTCGTTCTAGTAAAATAATGAATTTGGGTGCTAGGGATGACTTATAATATCGACATCAGCAAAATGTTCGATGAAGACTTAATCTTAAGAATAGTTGCTTTGGTGAATACACTTCCAAAATAACAAATTAATTTTGCCAAGAGCAGCAGAAGGAAAAATAAAACACTTAAATTTACCTAATATGAATTTTAACTTAAGTAAGATTAATCGCTTTTATAGTAGGTACTTTAAAAATGTATTTACAAATAAGTCAGGTCAGGACTAAAATTATAATAACCTAAAAATTCATTTTTTGAAGGTTACCAAGAAGTGAAAATAGAAAAGGAGAATGGTTAGAAGCAATTGAAACTGAAAATATCAAGCCAAATGTAAAGGATATAATATCATAGTATGTTCCCTACATTTCCCCGAAAGTGCTTTCAATAGAACAATGGATGTGATTAGTCTGCACGATGATGCTATACCAGTATGTCTGCCGTTGCATTCACACAGGGTGAGGTTTTTATCTGTAGACACGTGATGTCTTCCAATTTACTTTTGGTCTTTTTGTTTAGATTTAGGGCTGTCATTTATAATCTAACGTTTCTCCTATTTTGAAGGAGGCCTGTGAACAAACTGAGATGGTTTTATATGATTTTTTGAGTACAAACTTGGGTGATATTTGGTTGTTGAAATGTTATTGACTGAGGGAAAGTGCAATTTACTTTAAATACATGGGGTGTTTTAAGTTATTTTTCTATTCTTTATAAATTTATATTTATAAAGCATTTCAATGCCATAAAACCAAAAATATAAATTCAAGTTCCGCTATTGTAAGCCCTAATGTTGATATTAATTTCAAACCATCAGCATTGCCCTTTTAATTAAAATGTATTGCATTTTAGTTTAAATGTAAAGTGAACAATGCTAGTAAATGTAAACTGTGACATTTCATTTCCAGGTACCAGTTGAGCCTCAAATCCCGAACTCAAAAATGAACAGAGTGTATCCGAGTGCATTCCAGGCTGCACAAAATAGTTTAGCTCTATAATTTTCTCTATTATTATATATTATTGTTTTTTTTTGTCTATTATTTATAAATAAATAAATACAATTACTGTATATTGTGTTGTTCATCGTAATAAAATACTATTATATACCTATATTAGTATATATTATGTTGTTTCATTATATTACATTCCTCAAAACTGAAATTACCAAATTGTAAGTCTACCATAATCCTTATATCGAAGTCATACTTAATTTTATTAATTGGCATTGTCATTTTTTCCATTTGTAATTTTACTTCTATGTTTTGTACAATAAAGTTAAAATAAATAAAAAAGAGTGTGTGTTTATGTACACGCGTTAGAAGTTACGCGCCAAAAGAAGTATAACTTCAAAAAAATATATTAATATTATTTTTATATCGATAAACATAATAATGTTTATCGATATATTCTCGGCACTAACCACCGCCATGTTTTGTTACAAGCAATATGGCGCCGGCCACACTTTTTTTGTAGGTATGTCACTTCCATGTGATTCCTTATTCATTGCATTAAAACCTGAGTTGTTGATGTGTCAAAGCTTGTCAAAGTGATTTTTTTTTCTACAATTTTAGCTTAGGATTTTAGTGATTTCTAAAAAAAAATTAAAAAAAAAATATTTTTGAAAACTGAGTTGAAAACATGACGAAAACTTTAAACTATGATTAATAAATTTAAAATGAAACAATTTGAAAGAGATGTAGTTTTCAAGGAAAAACAAGAGTGTTTACGAGAACTATCTCAATGCATTGTTAAGTGTGACTTAATATTTTGATGCTTTTCATCTTGATTGCATTGCACATTATTATAAGTAGGTATGATTTGTTTAATATTATTATTTTGCATGGATGATACCAGTAATCAAGTTAAAAACTATTCAAGCAACAATATAAAATTGAACGATCTGTCCGTTCAAAATGTTTAAAGACACAAAATCAGTATCTCGACGAGATTTATTCTAGGACCAAACGGTTATTCATGTTGAAGAGCAGTACAAAAAAAACAAGATGGAATAACTGCAGACATGGAAGAGTTAATGATGTCAGAGATAATGATAGTGATTCTTATTCTTTATTCGCGGCTGAACGCGGCTTTTAGATTTAATATGATTATATTGATTAAACAAAATTTAATTGTATTTTAATTATTATGTTTTTTCTTACTTTCACTAGCTGTTCTTTTTTTATCTGTATCAGATAACAGTACCAGATTACATATATATATAATATTATATAGATGAAGAGGTTGTTAATCTCTCAAAAAAACAAAGCTCGTAATAATAAATTAAAGTATCAAAACTTTATTTCCAACTATAACCTAAGTTACCATAATTATGATGATTGACCCTACGCAGAAACGCCGCGATGACATTCCAGATAGTGTGGCCCTGTGGCCGCTACAAAAAATATATACCTATACACCATAAATTGACACTAATATACTAATAGTTATTTTAAGTCTAGGTTGAAAAGTAGGTTTTTAATAAATAAGCACTCTCAGAACAATAGATTTATTTAATAAATGAAACGATACGATTTTAAATTTCGCGCTGATTATGTATGATGTGCGCATGCCTTAATGCTCTAAGGCGCATGCGCAGGTTTTTATTATTTTATAATTTTAATAAAATAAATAATTCAACAATTTCAATGATGAGCCTATACGGACCTAACGGTAAAGAATACGATTTTGATAAAATTTGCCAATTTTGCTATGGATGGGGTGCTAAAGTGTAACTTTTTTATACCTAAAATTAAAAAAAAAATTATTAAAAAAACTAAAGGGGACCTAACGAAAAAATTGTGGGACCTTATAGGACCTAACGGAGACCTATCGATTAAGGTCATTTTTGACCCAAAATTCTATGGATGGGGTGCTAAAGTTGCATTTTTTTATACCTAAAATTTAAAAAATTATTTAAAAAAAAACTAAAGGGGACCTAACGAAAAAATTGTGGGACCTTAAAGGACCTAATGGGGACCTAACGATCAAGGTCATTTTCGACCCAAAATTCCATAGATGGGGTGCTAAGTTTGCACTGGTAATAAATACACAGAATAAAATTTTTCTTCTGAACAATGCACAGAAAAATGAAAATGTTTGTCAATAGATGTCGTACATAGCCAATAGACAGTGCACCGTTTTGTTTTGAAAGATTTCTGATTTTGTGTTGTGTGATTGATTTGACATATGCGCAAAGCAAACACTTGTTTTTCATTATTTTTTATGTTATCGGGATAAATTTTACTTCATGTCGTAGTATGTTCAAAGACCGAGAGCATATTGTTAAACTATAAATATAGTTTTATTCAATGATTGTGTTAAATTGGTCACTTACCTACGTCAATGAATCGTCTACAGCTTGCTAACTTAGGTACCGGTTTAGTGCGATTTGGATTATCCAAATATTTTCCCTGTATTGATCAGTAGACTTAATGTGTGTCGTTTTAATGATGTTATAAGTGGAAATATTGAAACTCTTAATAAAGATAGCAATAGAAGTGCGTAGAAAATAACTGAATAACATTTACGTTTTTAAGTATAAGATGTGATTTCAGTCCTCAAACTTCTTAAAGGTCTCTTCCAGGAAAATAACACGATGTAAGTATTACTGATTTAATATTCAATGATAAATATTGATTAGTCTACAATAGATTATTATTGTTGCCAGGTAAACATTTAATCTTTTCTGTACACTGCTAATGTTACAGGGCAATTTTATCTGCATGTAATTGTTTAATAAACAGCGATCTAGAATTAAAATACATTTTCATTGTTACATCCTTTTAACACAAGCCATCTAGGGTCTCTTAATATGTCCGAATACCTTATTCATTATTGAGAATAAAGTAGGCCGTCAAATTAATTCAGTTACACTTCATTGCATGCTAGTGATCTGTGTATTATTATTTTTCGTAATATTTTCATTATTTAACATAATATTTCATTTTGAATTTTATTTGTACCATCCAATCACCTAAATGATTATAATTAATCTAATTAAAGTCAAAATTTAACAATAGTTTATTTGATTTCATAGTAAATGTACAATCAGTTTTTGCCGTTTCTTGATAACGATTTGTAAATAAAAATTTACAGCCGACAAGTGACACACAGAACAGATAAAAAGTTATTTTTATTTAAAATATGCTTTGGTCATTACAATAACATTTTAAATAGATAATATATAAAGATTACAATAATTATTTGTATCTATGTTGTTATTATAACTATGTAAAAAATATTTCATGATACCCTTTTATAAGCAGGGATCACTTTTGCATAATATTATTCTGAATTAAAAAAATATGCAATAATATTTGAATCAATTTGTTCTGTCAGTATTTACATATTAGAAATTATACACATTTACAGTAATTATACATATCATAAACATGTATAATAAAGTGAATGATGAATTTCACATATAAAACTCAGATATTATCAATTATTATCATATCACATTTGCAAAAGTCCCATTTATCTTACATCATCTGATTACAACTGCAGGTTAGGTAGTTAGTTGAAGTTAAGTGAGTCAATTGCCCCACACATTATGTCTATGACTAAGCCTTGGAAGTTATTTTAGAGCCCCTGTATTACTGGTGCATGAGAAAGGAATTGTTTCTTATTCCTTCTGTAGTTTTATATTCAAACTAGCTGTGCCACGCGGTTTCACCCGTATTGCTCCGCTCCTGTTGGTCTTAAGGTTGATGATATATAGCCTACTAGCTTTCCACCCGCGCAGAAGAAAGAAAAACCGTTCCCGTGGGATTTCCGGGATTAAACCTATCCTATGTCCTATCTCGGGTATCGAAAATATCTCTATACTAAATTTCATGCAAATTGGTTCAGTAGTTAAGGCGTGATTTAGTAACAGACAGACAGACAGAGTTACTTTCGCATTTATAATATTAGTATGGATAACCTTCCTCGGTAAATAGGCTATTTAACACCGATTTTTTTTCAAATCAGACCAGTAGTACTCGAGATTAGCGCATTCAAACAAACAAACTCTTCACCTTTATAATATTAGTATGGATTACTACTTACAGTATTTTTATAATACCAATTTTTATGGCTTTGTTAGTGACTGAGTGATAGAAGCCCTATATTTAATTTATTTGCAAGAGACAATAATACATACCTAATTGGTAATTGATTGAAGTCTGTATGTATTTAACACAATCCTTATTTTTATGGCGTATCTCTCAGTTACGCCATTGCGCGGAATTTTTCCGTATTTCGTGTCTAATCCCACTGATGTAGAACAAAGCTAGTGACGTTGAGGACTGGTTTTAGATACGCATTCTATAATAAAAAAAGATATCCTTGACCAATTTTATCCCTTAACTGCAACTGAATTATTTATTTACTATCGCTTCAGTCTTTTCGATTAGATAAGAGAAGATCGATATGCTGGGAAGGGTTTCTTATCCTGTTTCCCGATATAAGGGAAAAATCATCATTAAGTAGTTATTATTCTTTGAAATCGGCGGCTTTACTGGCCTAAGTTATCCATCTGTTACAGTATTCTTTGGTCAAAGGAATGGTCGATTTGCCAATCTATAAGTTATGTGGGCATAATATGTGGCAATGTATCATGCACGCTCGCTTCGTAGTATAATAATAATTAAACTCATTATTAGTCTTTATGAAACCAAGAATACTAGGAAACCAACAACAAATAAAATATTAGCATGTGAACACCTTTACTTTTCACACGGTACCTACCTACATGACCCGAGCAAGAAATTTTCTTCGACCAGTTTACGATGCGAGTCGCGACTCGCGACGTGAAGATGATTTATGTTCAACATAAAATGATTATGTACCTCGATACAACAAATCGATTCATGTTGTTGTTTTTTGTTCATTTTTGTGTATGCGAGGCATCCCTATTATAAACTACACGAACACCTTAGATTTTCAATATAATACCTAGGAGGTATGTACCTATATTCATTTTTGTGGAGGGATTACAATTGGTATTAATTACTATGTAGGTATTTGCACTTTGCGGTGAAATATGATTGCACTAGTTAAAAGGCCGTAATAGTAAATAACTAAATAGTATATAATTATGTTAAAGGAATATTTTGTACGACAACTAACTATGAAAACAGCGATAAAATTTCTGATCTTTTTCAATTTATAATATGTAATTGGGTTTCGTATTGCCACGCCACGATGCAGGTGCCCTCAAATCTAAACTATCCTTTCGTCATTCATTTATGTCTTGATATTGTAGATTTATATATTTATTGTTTTTTTTTTTTTAATATTAGTTTAGTGATAATTTGTGTGATCACAGATCACATGTATTTATAAAGTCTATGTACCAAATATTATGGTTTTCTTACTTTTAATTTCGAGCTGAGCTTTCATTCATGAGCAACTATTTGTATTAAGTTTGCATAGTTTTCTGTAAATTTCCAC
Source organism: Colias croceus (assembly GCF_905220415.1). Taxonomy (NCBI): domain Eukaryota; kingdom Metazoa; phylum Arthropoda; class Insecta; order Lepidoptera; family Pieridae; genus Colias; species Colias croceus. The sequence goes on from NC_059538.1 coordinate 6,356,833, forward strand.
GGTATAGGTGTCGATACACCGACCAGTAATTGCGAGGCGGAGAGAAAAAGGGTGAGGTTTCTCGTTGGGCGCCATCGTCATGCGCCGCCCACTCACTGCGCCCCCGCCCGACGTCGTCTAGAACAGTTGCACGTTTCCAGCCTTCGAAGTAGACGTGTGCGCGTTATGCTGCTCAGCCTGTCTACGCTGCTTCATGCGAACCTCGTTCTTATACGGTTCGTTGCGACAATGCATGAACCACATTAGATGCTTCTCTGCACGCCACCATCATTAAACATTGTCAAAGAAATTCAATCATTTTTCATTTATTTCTTCATCGTTCTCTTTCGTTCCATAATAATATTGTCAATTAGTATCGTTAGATTCATTCGAAAGTGTCTCATTATTTTACTCTGATGCAATTTTGATGTAGCCTGTTTGTCTAGATGTCAGATGTTAGCGTATGAGGCATACCGCATACGTAGATAGTAACGAAGACGTAAAAAGTTGAAGATGTTTCTGATTCTGAATATTATGTACGAATTGTAGTATAGATTTTTATCAAAGGAATTTATTTTAAATAACAAATATTAGCCTCGATTACAGATATGTCATAGAATTTATTAACTTTTTTTTCCACGAAATGTTTGTGTTAGGTATGCGTATTAATTGATCACTATAAATTTCTACTTGCAGTATGATTCAGCTTGTTATACATAGGTAAAGCATACTTTATACCTATGCTGAATGCAGTGTATTTCAGACTTTCAGAGATACTTTTGTTCGTATTTTACCCGTCCGGGTCTGTTTCCGCATCGCCTGTTACTTTGGATTACAAGCAACATGTTATATTTTATGTAGGTAGTCCATATTTTCAAGAAACAAGGGGCTAGAAAGTAAATAGCTATTTAATATTTAAAATGATGTTTGTCCAACCTTCACGTGAAAACATTTTGAAGTAAATAAATTCGTTAAATAACAATCGATAATCTTAAACTAGAAGGATGCCAGAAAACTGAATGCTGTTGTGAATTATATTATAGTTAATCTGAATATCGTGTTTGACTACAGCAAGACATAATAATATGTAGCATATACGTAATGGAAGGTTATTGGTAGGATGAACGGTTGGCTCGTATTCGTCGCAGGAAATTAACATGTCGTCTGATGTAGGCTCCCAGGAGAATAGCGTTCTCTAACGAGCTTATATTGATAGCTCTTCCGCTCGAACTACCTACCTACTTGTATTGTGAAATACTGTCGGTCTCGTATTGGATAACAACGTTAGATGTATTGCTGATTTATAATTCAACTTTGTCTTTTCCTTTTTTAAATAATATTTAGTATACATTGCCCTATAAAATAAATAAATTTCCGTTCGCTTTCACAGCGAGTTTAAACATTAATTTCCCCAAGTTTGCATATGCAAAGTTATGACAGGTTTATATTATCTCATACGTAGAATAGGTCAAAGTTCCTAAACAAACAGGAAAATATGTTGATATTTTTTTGTTGAGAAGCGCGTGCACAGGGCTGGTTGCCAAGGTTACAGGGTGGGTGCGATCAGCTGGGCTTACGTAAGGCACGCGGCCGGGCAGCGCGGGGAGGAGGGAAGAGCCCCACAAGCGGAGGCTAGGGCCGATCGATAGCCGCTTGCTGTCGTTCTCCCTTCAGCATTTTCACGTCACAATTTAATTGTACCTAATTTGTTGATTTTAAGAGATAATTGCTTGTTGTTTTCGTTAAAAAGAATAATCGACCAGATTTTTGTCTATCGATGAGCGGATTATATTATCAAGTTTATTTTAATTAAAAAATTTATGGTCGCACTACAATAGTATTATTAATTCACATAAGTGTTCCATATCCGATTTATTTAAAAGACTCTTATCTTAGATTGATATCATTTTGGATCTAGAATATAGGTAATGCAAGAGAAAAGTTCCTAATAGGTAGTCATTTTAATAACAACTCAAAATTTCGGCATGTAAATCAGCAGATACATCATCACTAAATCACATTTGCCGAATCCTCTCTGTCGGTTCCACGAAGTGCCAATGAAAATCGTGATTTGGCACGTGTTCATGTTCGCTTAGTTCCCTGTATAGGTCAATTAAGGCTAAGCGCGCACCACGACTTTATGCAGCGTGATTATTTTATCGCAGAAATACAACGTATGAGTTACTATGACAATGCGCGCACATGCGATTAAATAATCGCAGCGATTTTAAAATTGTGATTTGTCACATTTTGCTGCGACTGCTCGCGACGCGATTGTCGCGAAAATGAAATGCAGAATATGAAATTGTTAGGTACCGCGCGCACTGCGATAATAAAATCGCACACTCGGGCCCGGCCGGCACTTCACTTGTGTTTCGTCTGTCCAACAGTAAACATCGTAGTGGTATAGGTAGGTACTGTTTGGTAAACATAAATTCAGTAATCTGTCAAAGGTTTGAATTTATTTATTTATTTAACACTTTATTGTACAAGAAACAAAATATACATAAAGGTTACAATAATAAAAAAAATAAAAAAGCACAAAGGGCGGCCTTTTGGCGGAATTTTCATTCTATAATAGCTAAAGAATTTTTTGGGATACATCCGAAGTTCATTGTATTTCTGACTAGCTTTCCACCCGCGGCATCGCCCGCGCAGTCAAAGAAAAACCCGCATAGTTCCCGTTCCCGTGGGATTTCCGGGATAAAACCGATCCTATGTCCTTTCTCGGGTATCAAAATATCTCTATACCAAATTTACAGACAGATAGAGTTACTTTCGCATTTATAATATTAGTATGGATAAAAGAAACCTTTGACAATTCTATGTGCTGTAAAAGAGTCCAATATAGACGAATTTTCTTTTTTTTTTTCTTCTTATCCTGCGAAGTAGTAAATAAAGACAAGCAACTTGTACGAAATCCATGATGAAAGTGAGTAAGGATCACTATTAAATTATCGCTGTGCGCGCACCGTACTCTCTGCGATTTTCTACAGCGCGATTTTGAAATCGTGTCGCAAAAATTAAAATCGTGGTGCGCGCTTAGCCTAAAGCGCCGCGGCGCGACCTTTGTGACCCCGTGACTTGATGTTTGAACTTTGCTATATAGTTGGGGGACAGCATTCTGGAATGTTGCACGCGATAGTGCCGCGTTGCTAGATAATGGATGGCGGACGTTGCATGTCTCTGAAATATATATTTGCTGGCTACAGTTCCTAACCACTATGATAGACTTAGATAGTTAAGAACTCTAAAAATTAGTGATAGAGATTTCCTTTTGGTTTAGCGTTAAGGTGCATGTTTCAATGCGTTTCATAAAATTGGAGTAAAGTAAATTCGGTACATATACACTACCCTATGTTTTATTTGATTAAAAGTCATACTGTGTACCCACTTACGTATAAACATATAACACATACCTACATCTATTAAAATTTTATCCATTCTAGAAAGTGTTGTTGTTGAAGTTTATTATTAATCTTAAATATGAGACGATATAATATAATTTTTCATCGTGTGTAATTTAAATCAATGTGAGAGGAATTTGGTTTTACAGTGAACATTAAATTACCATACCTTCCCACATTACAGCAGCCCCAAGCAAGTAATGCATAATTAATTTTTCACACGCTCCTCTGAATTTATTCGCGCCACGTCCTATCTTCATACAAGGGAAGTTATTACCTATTTTGATATACCTGAAATATTTATTTATTCGATGTGTTCTCAATGCTCCAAATTCATTTATTTGCTTAGAGACGCTTACACTACAATAAAACATTTAAAAATCAAGTTAAAATTACTGAAATCATTTTGTAGCGCCTTACACAAACGTGATGCATAATAATCGTTTGAAGACTTTGCTAATAAATTATGATTTGTTAGAATTCTGTTCATAGGTTGAAATTAATTGTGTATGTTTAGTTATTTATGTTTTATTTTACAAATACATAGGTCATTTATCATACATTTATATTATTCTTCATTATTTTAATATTTCTAAGCCTACTTTTATTACACACTTGGCAGCAAACAAGCCTTTTAACAGCTTTACATACATGAGTTGCATACAATCCCCATTCCCATTATGTTGCAATGAGTCGAATAGTTGATACATTATTACACTATCAACATTTGTGTGCTTACACCTCAACGTCGCAATAATCGCGAATTGTGGAAACAGTTCTTCCGCTAACCAATTATCGTTTTACTCACCACCGCTTCGCTTTGTGTTTATTTATGTGGCTTTTGTCGGTTGGCTTTGTTGCAGTGCGCGTTTTAGTGCTGTATATCGGTGCAGTGGTGTGATGTAATTGTGCACCGGGTGCTAGTGAAGCCCTCTGGACTCGCGCGTCGCGATGTCATCGCCAGCGCGCGCGCCGCCCGCCGCGGTTCCGGCGGGCGCGGGCACGCTGCCCCCCGGGCCCGGCCCTTCCCGCCAGCGATCCCTCAAGGACAGACTGAAAGAAGGCATTACGGGACCCTTCCATTGGCAGTGAGTACTCTTTACACACGCTCGGTCTCTCAGGATACTCAAGTGGATTACGAGGTTACCCACTTTATACGGTTTGTCTTGGATAAGTGTTTCTGTTTCACGCACCTTGTTTGTTTTGCTTTCAGATATCGCTTAGCACTATGTTTATAATATTTTAATTGCGCAATCTAAAAAAATTATATGGTAACGGCTTAATTCATACGGGCTCAGGATTCAACACAGGATTAGAAGGTGTATTATACTTTTCTAAGTTTGCACAAAAATTGAATAGATGTAGATAAATTTCTTCATAGATAGCCTATAGGTACATAATGTGCATATTTTATAAGTCGATACAAATGAGCTTCAACTACTCGGCAAAAATTAGATTTTCTAGATTCCGAGAGTTGTTTGCTCAAATGCACTTTAAAGTGAATTTCCCTTGAACCACCTAGTTACTTGGAAATTTTACCGCTATATTATTTGAACCTTAGTAAAGGAATATCTTATATTTTCCACAGTTATCAAGTTAAATGGGTCTTTTCAATTTTCGGTTAATTTGTGTTGAACGTTTATCCTTATTCTGTATAAAATTCGTGTAAAGTGTAATCGTATCTAATACCCCTCTATTACGGTTATAAACTAAAGCAATTAGGTACAGCTATTTGGTACCTATTGTAGACTTAAAAACGTCAAGACGCAGGTATGTCGACGTCTTGGATATTCGGAAAATTTAATACTCACACCGACGCGCAAATTTTCACGTAGTCTCCGCGAAGTAGGCAAGCGTGCAAATATTTAGCTTGAGCAACATTCCCTATCTCGACTGTGTACATTACCTCCACCTACAAGACCCTTATCGCGTCTGCAGCAGGCTCACTTTCTGAAAATAGCGTTTATATAAACTAATAGTGTTAATAACACGCAAGCGTTTTACCTTAGTATATAATAATAATAGTTTAAAAAAACTAAAATACACGCTTTTTATAGAAAACCGAACTAAAAAATAGAAAATTTTATCAAATTAGTGTATTGTCATCGGTCCTCAATAAATCTACAAAGTTTGAACGAAATCTGGCCGTTTAAAGTGGGTCAAAATCGCGCCCAAAGAAGTCGGTTACAAACATACAAACATACAGGTGAAGCTAATATAAAGCGTGTAAAAAAAAACTCATAACTATCTTATAATTATCGGAAAACAAGAACGTAAATGCAATTTGATAGAATAATGTATAATACATTACTTTTAAAGGATGCAATTTGCTACATATTGCGCCTTATGCTTGCACGGTGCACCTCGCCTTTCGTAATCGGCCTGGCAAATAAGTGCCTCGGTTCACTCGGTTACTTTTTATTAACTGCCTTATTTTGTTTGGAAAGAAAAAAACAAAAAATGAATAAAAAAAAAAAATTGGATGCTCCATTTTCCAAACAATAACAATTGTACCTACCAGTCAGTCATAATAGCATCGAATGTATAAATCACACAGCCTTGACCGATATAAAATGTTTAGGTTCCCAACATTAACATCAGAATGGTAGTAAGAGGTGTATCTCCCTCCTATTGTTTCCTTTGTCCCATCCGCTGTTATACGTATACCACAAATGAGATAGGTACGGCTGTGTTGGAAATAAAGTAGGCCTTTTTATTCGTCTCAACAAGAGATTTCTTTAAAATACTACGTCCGCTATGTTTTTAATCAACAGCTTAATGAAAGTATGATTTATGAAATGCCCATTGTTTCAAATGGAATACTTGTGTTTTCTTTTCTAATTTAAGACAAATGGCGCCAGAGAGTGCGGGAAAACTTTAATCAAATTGTTTGTTTCCAATTTGTTCAACTCGGCAAGCCTGGAAAAGAATTCACTTTGTCTCTGAAGTGCTTAAGGCAAACGACTTGTGTGTTAATGCCGGTATTTACTGTAAGATTGCTCACTTCAACAAGTAAATTGCGAAAGAGTTGATCGATCGCCATTACGCATGTTGATATGAGTATATCTCCTTTAAGTTTGCTGCCATGAATCTTGGTTATTAAACCTCTTTCTAGGTTAATCACCCGCAATTGAGGTCTTTTGGATGCCAAGACAACATTGTTTAACATCTTTGTTAAAGTTTTTAAAGTTTATTTACACAAAACAACAACAATATTTATTTTATTTGGTTTACAAGGAAATTAAGTATAGTTCAGGATACATCGCCCATTTTTGCAAGTGACTACTATCAAGCTAATTTTCCGTTTGTAGCTTTATTTTGATGAGACGCCCAATAATTTCGTGTACGAAAGTCTCGATTGTGGTAGCTAACAGAGATAACAAGGATACAAATTTTTGATTTGATGGTTCTCAAATATTTATTACTAACTGAATGAATTTTTTTTTGTTCAATCTCAAGATAATTACCTAAATTATTCGAAAAAATATTTGTCCTACAAAATGTATGGTTTGTTCAAAGAGTCCCCCTTTCCAAAGTGTATCGATAACGAGGTCATCATAAATGATTACTGACAAGCTGATTTTTTTGTTTTCACTTAGTTAATGTTTATATAATTCAACAGACATATTGTCCTACAAATTGCGTAATAAATATTTGAGAACCATCAAATCAAAAAAATTTATCCTTGTTATCTCTGTTAGCTACCACAATCGAGAGTTTCGTACACGAAATTATTCGGTGTCTCATCAAAATAAAGCTACAAACGGAAAATCAGCTTGATAGTAGTCACTTGCAAAAATGGGCGATGTATCCTGAAATAGTAGGGAAAATATTTTTTAATTTTCATATAAATATTTTTTTTAATATATGTAGTTGATAATAGGTTTTTCCGTCATTTCAAAAGTTTTTTAAATTTTGCCTCGAATCCAACAATATTATATTGACTGAAATAAATCAAGCCTAATAGACAACCGGACATTACATTTAATATTTCAACAGCTTTTTATAGATTACTAGCTTACCGCCCGCGGCTTCGCCCGCTTTGTCTAAAACCTAATAAATTATATACCTTCCTCTTGAATCACTTTATCTATTAAAACCGAATCAAAATCAGTTGCGTGTAGTTTTAAAGATTTAAGCATAGAAAGGGACAGAGAAAGCGGCTTTGTTTTATACTATGTACCTAGTGATGTTTTCAAATTCTGGTCGTTTCTACCAGGAATTTTCTGATTAATTTCCTTTTGAATGAAGCAGTGCAAGGTGGGCGTATTTATTTTATGATCGTCTTAGTCACTGCACCGCTTTACATATTCAATTCTGAAGAATTTCTTGTTGATAAAATCGTGACAAACTCGAATAAACGAGGCCGTGTCACATTGAACATGTAAACACGGTGTCACGCGCGACGCGCGGCACAAAACGCTCTTCTTTATCGCGCTCGTACCGCGTCCAAGCGGATTTCACACCGATCGCGATACAACTATCATATTATCTGTACCTATTTTCCCTTTCTATGTACACATTTACATATCAATATTACTTGATCTCATAACTGCTAATCTTTTGTGCTCGGCCGATTCTTAGGAAAGATGTTCCTGCGCAGATGCGTTTTATCTCCGTTCAATAGAAATATCACTGACACACAATCTAAATATTATTCAGATTTCACCATTGGCGGGATATAGCAATACGCGTGATAAAGAAATGATAAATATGACATCAACGGTTCAACATTTCTTAATCATGTCATGCTTAGAAATATCAAAATACGTCGTGTTTAGAATAAAATAACAAAACACACTTTTCTTTTCTAGTATATTTATAGCTTATTTATAGGCATTTGGCTCCAAAACGTGACAATATTTTTATTGCGCTCTACATACAGTATGATAAGAGAGATAGTGTATTAAAGCGTCGAGCCTCCTGTTTTTTATTTGTCTCACTTTGCTGTTTAGTTTGTCGAGATGGGCAAGATAAAGTTGATTTTCCTCATAAGAATTCAAAACATTTATATCTGACATTTTTGACAAACGTTTATCCATGTGTAAATGTTTTTAATTTTTAATTATAACCGTACCAGAGCGCTGAGACAAACGTCAGAATGAAAAGGAATAGAATTCACTATAGGTCTACCAGAATCTGATGGCATATTTATAATTAAGAAATAAAAGATAAAAGAAAGGAATAGAATTCACTATAGGTCTACCAGAATCTGATGGCATATTTATAATTAAGAAATAAAAGATTTTCATATGGCAATGTTATTTGACAACTATCAAATTGGTTGTCAAATTATTTGTCTTCTTTGGAATTGATGAATAATTTTTAGGATTTCGTCTAAAAAATCTTCGAAAATGTGGAAAAAGCCGCTGCGATCACAAGCAAGAGGTGTTGTTTTTAATGTGTATGGAAACACATTCGATGAAGAAGGGTCAAACACATCACAATTTTCAATTTTGAATATTTTATTGGTAAATTGAACTTACCCGTTTCGATACTTAAAATTAAAATTATTATAAGTAGGTAACTATAATATTGTTTGTTGATTACAATATAATTTTATGAAAACTTATTACAAGAGTTTCCAATACGGCTATTCGTCAAGTCCAAGCTGTCCAAGTCAATTTGATATTGTGTGTATCTGTTAATACTTACGAAAATAAACATAGTTTTTATTTATTTTATAAAAAAATTATTAGCATTATCTAGTTTTGATCTGCATTATCATTACATCCATATTTTTACATGGCATAATGATAATGAATATAGGTATGTGTAAATAATAATATGTATTACATAGATAAAAGTAATATGTACATTATACATGTAAGTATGTACCTACATAATATTAAGTGGATATCTCATTATTAAGTACAGTATTGTTCACTTATGTAATGTGACTAATGATGTTGAGGACAAAATAAAAAATAAGCAGTATCAAGATCGTTCAGTCCATTTTCCCTAGGGTTGCACACTCAAAATTTTGGTTTCCCTAATTGCCATCAGATTCTGGTTTACCTATAGCGATACAAAATGTCATAAGCGTATGAAATTTCGCTAAGGATTTGTTCATCCTACCAACGACGAAGACGACCACAAACATAATTTTCATCCAGTCGTAATTGAAAAAAATTCTGAAAAACAGACTTAAAAATAAAATATTAAAATTTCCTGTCGTTCTGGTGAATTGGATTTTATTTTTTGCGAATAATGAATGAAAACGTAGATTTTTCGTAGAAACGGTGGCTGATAGAAACAAATAATCTACTATTTTGGTCCCAGTCGATTCTACGATTAACTTATCGTCTCGGAAAAAATCGCAAAAAACCTATTTTATTATTGATTGACCTAGAAATTTTTTTCTTTCCGAGTACCATTACGACGGGTAATTTTAATATTTTATTTTGAACGAATTTTGTCTGGATGGGAATTTTGGTCGTTGTCGTCGTCGTCGTTGGTAGTGTGACCGAACCATTACTAAAATGTCATGAGCTTTAATGTCAATAATTAGCGATAGCAGTTTCTATTCCGTAGCGTTTATTCTATTCTCTGCCATTAGTCTCGACCTGCTGCAGTTGCAAAAGTAAACTGTATAATACTAACGCATTATACATTAGTATAATCCATACTAATATTATAAATGCGAAAGTAACTCTGTCTGTCTGTCTGTCTGTTACTCAATCACGGCTTAACTACCCTACCAATTTGCATGAGATTTGGTATAGAGATATTTTGATACCCGAGAAAGGACATAGGCTACTTTTTATCCCGGAACATAGGATAGGTTTTATCACGGAAATCCCACGGGAACGGGAACTATGCGGGTTTTTCTTTGACTGAGCGGGCAAAGCCGCGGGCGGAAAGCTAGTAGGAAATATTTCCAACGAACGACATGACAATGTTTCAGATATAATGGTTATTTTTAAAGCAGTCACGTACATTTTAAACGAGCCGGTCTTAAATTGCAGTACGCAGAAGCGAATGCAACACATGATACATAATATGATTCGAGTACATTCTATAATTGAAGTATGGAGATGTGCAGTGAGAAGTGCGCATAATTGAAAGATTAGTGCCGGCGCCGATCTGACACCTGTCGAGATGATGCTGGGCAGGCGCATCCGTCTCGTTACATGTACTTCACATCGTTACTCTGTTTAAACTGATACGAGGATATCCCGTTGCATTCAACTCTAACTATGGAATTATTTCGATGCATTTACGTCAATCGGCTAATTTCAGAGTCGGCTCTAGGCTCGCTTTCTAGTTTTACTCGTGCCTGCAATGGCGCTACTGACGCTATTGACCTTTAAGGATGATAAAGTACAGAGCAGTTTAATACAGAGTCCCTTTAACTACATAGTTATTATATTTCCACCGAGTAAACAAATAGGTCTTTAATTACTTCAACCGTAAACAATTGGCGAATTATTGCTTGTTGCTTCTGTAACGTATGAGTGCCATAATATATGTATATTTGTACAAGTTTGTGTGAGGGGTTTCCAATACTTTTTTTTAAATAATGTAACCGTATTATACAAAAATATGAAAGACTTTTTCTAAGCAAGAACCCTCAACTTGTTGGATCTTCCAAAAGTCGTTTACTGTATGAAACTTTTAATGATTGTAAAAATATAATTTACCTATTATATTAATTTCAACTTGATACATTTTTCAAAGAAAGAAGACTTAACGAAATGATTGACAGACAGGCAGATAACCAAGAAATCCCTTTAATATATACACCTAAGATGTTATTTAAAGAAAACTATTTGATCAAAATACCTTTATCATTTTTTATTTTACGTTAAGACTTAAGTTTTATAAGTACCTTTAGATTGTCGATCAATAATAATAATAGCCATTCATCAAAGTTAGATAACAATTAAAATAGATATTTATTATACTTTTTCAGAGTTTTGCAATTTAAGGATTTTTCTTCTTTCTTTAGACCATTTGCAACAGGTATTCTTCAATATTTTCCAAGCTTGAATCATATAAATATCGTATGGACATCATATATTTAAACGCTTGAATATACACGGTAAAGTTGTTATTTGATATATGTATATATTATATACCTATTTGCTCTGACTGTTTTTAGTTTATAAGGTAACCACAAATAAACATTATTCAAATTAATGTTCTATTCTTTAATTATAATATATCTGCGTAAATAAAAAAAAAACATCTGTAAGGATGACTCGAATTAAAGTTTTAACTATGTTTTGGTTTATTCGGCTGGCTAATAAAATGCAGATGGATGATCATAAACTTATTAAGAGACCTAGTAAAGTTTATAAGCAATAAATTATATTCAAACAAACAACTGTACATAAAATGGTCCAATGTCTGGTTAGAGGGAGTGTTGACGTTAAATCTAGAAAATTTTATAAACATCATTAAAACGTCTACGAATAAAACATAAAATGAAAACAAAATGTAAAAAATTGACATATTGCCAAAGTTTGCGAGTGTTTATCGGTAACTGAGATTTGGCCCTTATTTAATGAGAAGGCGCAAATGGTTTCTAGCTATAAGTACAAATAATAATATTAGTACAGGTACATTTGTTTCAAATATTTTCAGAATCATATCCTTTTTGGAAAAGGAAAGCCGTTAAAATCCCTTTAAAATTTCAAGCACAATATCTTATCAATAAATTAATGTTCAGATATACTTTATATTATTAATTACTAATTAAAAATAGTTAAATTACCACGATTCACCATTTTCTTAGCATGTCACCGTCAATATTTAATTTAGATGTCATTACTGATACAATAATTTAAAATGATATCTTCACAGCGCAACGCTCTACCTCTACGTACCTATATATGCGATAATGATTTATATCACTGCCGATAAATCAGTATATTTATTAGTAGACATTCAATGCTTCAGTAAAATACAGCATTTGTGATATTGTTTTGACTACATTCAATGTTTTATATTTGCGTTAAGTGAAAATTGTGAAAATGAGTTTGTTGGACTTCTTCTGGTATGTACCTATACTCATCCTATACCTTGGAATTATTTTTTTGTACATACATAATTTAATTTTGTATGTATAGCATAGTCGTTGTTGGATACTGTTTAGTCTGATAAAATATGATCGATAAAATATAAAGTTTTCAGCTTAGATCGCTGATTAATTAGGTAGGATTTTGAATTAAGTTTTTTTTTTATAATTTCGTTAGTTTTTAATCTGTGTACCTAAATATGATGCGATTTATGCGTAAGTATGGAAGAATGACATTGTAAAGTGCGTAAGAGTAATATAAGTGGCGGTTAATGCTAATAAATAATTTATATGAACAGACGTCTAAGTCATCCTCATCCATTTAATTTTATAAAAGGGGAAGTTCCTGAGCCAACTACATCAGCCTACTTCTAATAGTTTTTATAAAAAATATATCATGTAGACAATTTTAAAGTATGTTATGTCACTGATAATATATAACTACGTATCTATAGATACAATTTTAGTTTAAATTGTTTTCGTATAAAATACCAAATACCATGCGCCATGCCATAATATAGGTATTGAGACAAACCTGTGTAACATTTGAAAAATCATAGCTTTTTGTTAAATTTCCAGCAACCAAATATTGTGTTGATGATGATGATAAAAATATATCCTTGAATACGTTACAAAACACTGGGAAGCGAACAAATGAATAAATTGAATAATTGCAAATTATGAAATACAAATGGTACGAACAGTTTAAATAATATTTCTCTTTAATTAATTATAATCTTTATTATATTTTGTTCATATTTTTTATCCAATACGACTAAAAGTTTCAAAATTGTATCGATTTTGTAGTCAACTAGAGTTATATAAATGCAAGACAGTTTAACTTGTAATTTAAACTCAGTATTTAATCCAATATAAATTAAATAAATGGAATGCTTTCCTAACACAGCTAGCACCGATATTCTCGACCTAAATAAGGCGTGCTTGACATTGGAGAGAGGAAATCAAATAAGCTAGCAATACTTTAACTTTTGCCAATAAAGGTATTTCCATAAACAATTATGTAATACACAAAAAATATTTTTTTTTAATCTAGGTAGGTATGATGTATGTATTTATTGCAATGGATGCGTTCGATTCCGCCGATTCAGGAAATAGTATTCTGTCTTGTATACGAATAAAAAATATTATTAATTTTTCATCTATAGGTACAACATCTGTGGTACTTTACATATTATACCTGTTACCTACACAGGTATACTTTTAACTTTAGTCTGTACGAATATATTAAACTGTTTTAAGTTGTTTAATGCCTTCAGCCTTGTAACAACACGATAGATATTTTGGGAATCTCTACCACCTCATACGAAATGTATCTTTATGTAGGTACTACTAAAATTTAAATTATATATTACGAAAGAGGCATATAGGAAACGGATTGTTTTATATTTGTTTGCTTAATCTTGTCCCTTGTTGACTATTGGTCCATTAAAATGTTAGGCATTTACAAAGACTTATATAAATTATCAAATTATGTAAGAAATGCGTAGTTCTACAGATAACTATCTATGTACTATCTGATTTTACTAACAGCAAATGTTAACTAAGGCATAAAGCGCAGGTAGGCGTTAATCGGCCTACCGAATCCTATCAGATTCCGAATTTGCAGATCAATAGTCGGTAGCACCTAAATGCTATAACCTACTTTCAGAACGGTGCCGATTAGAATTATGTACACCTCCCACATACGCAGGCAGACGTTGATTAATTTGACAAATAAATATTCGGAATCTTTTTGAACATTTGCCTACAAATAGCTTAGGTATGTACTTTGAAAATTTGATTGAACTTGGATTGGACCAACTATAGTCCTTTTCAGCTATGATGATTCCTGTGACACTTCATCGTGTTCCGAATTACGTATTTTATGTTTAAAACGCCAAAATAATTTTAGTGCATAATATTTTTCTTTAATGGCGGCATTATTGCCAAAAATATAAAAATGAAACATCCTAAGCATAAAAATCAAAAACAGTATTGTTTAGATAAATATAATGAAAAATAAAATAAAATAACACAAAAATATAATACCTACGCAATTCGTGTACATGAAATGGACCGTTGAAAAATCATAGAGTTGGAAAATCATATAATCGGCGCCCATCTTGTGATCGTTTGTCAATCGAGTCAATCGTCTGTACGAGTGCGTCAGCCTTGTATACAAGTTGCATTTTTATATTGATACTTTACGTGGTATTCTGTTATTGTTACTAATTGTTATTGTTGACTTTTTGTTGCTGTTGTTTGCTAAGTTTCCTTAGTTAATTGTTGGCGAAATGCCGAAAAAACTAATTTTGGTACTTTATTCAAATCGATTTCGTTTCCATATGAAATATTATCGATTATCGGAAACATTTGATACGATTTCAGTACAGACATCTCTACACGTGTCAAAAATCGATGTGTCACAGAAATCATCTTAGGTGGAAAGGACTATAGTCTAAGCATTTGACAGCGAAGTGCAGTTAGTATGTTAGCTATACAAGTAACATCTCAACAAGGGGACTTGATTGCCCTTATTGTTGATGCTATATAAAGTCACGATGCTCATAACAGGAACTTAAATAATAAAGATTTCTTAGGTACATCCGTTCTCTAAGTTTTCTTTTGATTTATTATTGATAATAATTTATGAATTCTATATCCAGGCTTTCAAAATAATTTATATAAAACGTTTCTCTGGACATTCTTTTTGCAATTTCTATTTTATTCAGATACCTATTAGATACCTACTTGGAAATCAGATTTTTTATATAAACATGTTGTGTTCTTAGAAATGTTTGTTATCACCGGTAGCAGGCAAACCAATCAAGATAAGACGATGTTTGTCCACATAAAGTACACTATCATTGTTAGAGGATAACGGAGACAATGCCAACCTATTAATGTAGATTGTACGGTGATTGGTGATGTCTAAAATGTTATGTAAATGTAGCCGAAAACAAAACTCCCCGTGTTTATTGGTGCAATCACAATAGGAAGTTATTTTTATCCAATTTTCGCAACAATCATATATGTTAGATAGACAGAAGATAAAATTGTAAATATTGTAAATGTAAACAATTTGTTATTCAAATAAAGCTATGACTACTTGAATTTTTAACACATAATATATCTAATCTAATTGGTTAATTTAGATCTTTGTTTATATATCTTAACGCTACTTGCCTACATTACCAGGTCACGTAGTGCAAAATAATTTATTCATAAAATTTTTAAAGGAAAACGCGATCGTAAAAATCATAATTCGGTTGCATAATTTTAAATTAATTCACGCGTAATTATTTTGTTTAATGCATGGCCAATTGAGTAACCATTTTTCATCCGTTCGCCGCGGCGGACGTGACTTATTACTGTACCAATATATTATCTTAAAAATTGATCTTTTACCCGATAAGTTGGTGTCCAAAATTTTGCTGTAAAAAGGTCTTGCGTAAAAATAACTGACCTTCCATGTGTTCGCTATATTTATTCCGTCCTTCTGACGTTCGGTGCATTGTATAGTAAATGATAAACAAATGCATCGAAGGCGTGCATATGACTTATAGCTAGACAATGTTTAATAAACATCATTGTGTTTTATTAGCGTAGGTACGTTTGCTCACTCGTTTTATTAATGAATAAATAATTTAGTATTGCAGGGTCTGAATAATAATGTTTAGCTCTCGAACAAAACAAATGACGCGGACCGCCGCAGCCGAGTGTTCATCTTTGATGTAGTGAATTTTCTTACATACCGTAAAATATAAGTAGATACCTAAATGCCAAATGGTGTTTTAAATTATTATTAACTTTAGTATATTATGGTTTATTGGCTGTAATTTCGTAAAAATTTCAGAATTTTCTAGGCTTTAAGTGAAATATTATTCTAATCGCGAAATTGAATATACATTTGGACGGGAAATATTACAATCATAAACGAGTATTTTGTGTGCTTTGTTTTCCTTTTTAAATGTTTTTGCCCATAATGCTAAAAAAGTTTGGAAAATCCAAAAGTGCACGCCTCATAATCTCATCCTTTACAATAAAATTGATTATTTATAAAGGTGTATATAATATAAGTATGTAGATACACTTGTTCTCATGTGCCAATCCTCTTGTACTGTCTCAAAACAGTTGGAAAAGTAAAGAAAGCGGTACCGTAATAATTGAGCTATTTTTCTTGTGGCCCCACCTAGATGTGAAACTGCGCAGGTTTAAGGGACTGACTACCAACTTATTTTTTTAAACCTTGGCTTAAAGTATAAAGAATCGAGTTTATAATGGTGAATTTTGAGTACACTATAAATATAAAAAAAGTCGATATTTTTTTTGTTTATTTAATAACAATTAAACCACATCGAATCAGACCCTGAAAAATGAAAGGGTTCTATTCCTGAGCATACTCAAGCGTAAGAGAAAAAAAAAGACTCGATTAGTAAAGTATTTCGGTCGCTATCGTGTTAACAAGAAAATCCTCCGCACATACAGACACACGGACGTCCAGGACAGAACTTTTTTAAACTGTTTTATAACTATGTAGTTTAAATAACAAAAATGACATCAAAAATATCATGAATGTTAAAAATAGTGTTTTTTCTTAATATGTGTGTGTATGTATTATCTTACAAGTGCAATGTATGATACATAAAGACATTTTAAGTTTGAAAAATCAGATGTTTTGCGCGAAGTGACAGTAGTACCCACCTCAACGCTTCGCTTATGAGGCGTGCAATAGCAGAGTAACAACTTATATTTGCATTTTCATAGTCACGAGATATTATAATAATTGATAATCTTATATTGATAATTATGCGAAATTAAGAGGAAAACGCGAGGAAGATGAATGAAATTTGAGAACTAAATACGCACGTACATACTCTCATAATTAAAATTTATCACTCTAACAAATACGAATAAACAGAAAAGTTTTAAACTAGATACCTATTTATTAATGTTGTTATTCGCATGACAAATTTTAGCGAAATAAATAATCTAAATGGTATAAAATTTCAGTATGCGTGTATTGCATTTCGACGACAGTATGAGCAACGTTTCTAAATGTTTTAATTACCGCGAGAGGCGTGCCCATTAGTTTTGACCTGATTTGTAAGAAGTTAAGTTACAATTCGAATACCGTTGTACGTCTTTTCTACGTACCGGCCGATCTCCGTTACTTATTATGACCACAATACAGCAAATTGAAATTTTGGGTTACCTCCGCATTGTTATATCCTTCCATAAAGTATTCTAATTGGATGTTTATATGCTTTGAAATTCTGTTCTCCAATAACATTATCTCGTTTATTTCACAATTTAAAACGATGGCATTACAAAAGTAATTTTTTACGTACGTTTAGTAGTTCTATTACGTGTTGTATGTAAAGGTATAAACCTTTAATCTGTGCCAGTAAAAAATCTTTTACCCGTGAGTTAGTAATTTCTACTGGAGCGTTTTACAGAATTACTTAAATACCACGAATTATATAATAAGGGCGAATTTATTCTCGGTGCTTAAGCTTTTGATATAAAACGATCTTGCAACATAATGATAATAAAAATATGTCAAGAACGAGCACAAAGGGCATAATTGGGCAATTAACAACCTAAATCTATGTGTTTTATGTATAAAACTAATATAGTGTTTAAAAAGGTATCATATTTGTTTTGAGTATGTATTTTTATCAAAAAGGGTTAATGATTTGGTATGTTAAGTATTTTTTATTTCCCTTTTTATGTACCTAACTAATTCCAATAAAAGTAATTAGTAATTATTGTACGACCTTACCTACAAAATTCGATGGAAAATAAACGTGTTTATTGATAAAGAATATTCGCGGCATACCTAGGTAAGATTTTTGCCTTGCACCTGTAAACGGCTAATAGTTCTATGTAATCAATTTAAAGTGTGTAAATAGTAATTGCTACTTTTTTATCCTAATGATAATGTTTGAAGGACGCGTAAGAAAAATACATTTTAAATCATCACTCAACATCAAAGGAGAATGGCGAAACTGGGCCTAACTGTTACAGAAATCATAATATATTTAAAATTCATTATGTTATTTTTAGTAATTCTTGGTAAAATATTTACTTCTGATTCTATGGGAAAACAAATCTTTGAAAAAAAAGATAATGTGTTCACTACCGGCATTGTTATTTAGATTTCTATGACTACCGGTCTTATCAAGCAGAGATTGTCAGTGTTGTCGGGAGTAAAAAAGTCGAATATATCGATTAATACGCATGAATGTCTATATTTTATTTTTAATTTTATTGAATTCAAATGCTTTATAAATCAGAAGCAAAACTTAACTTATTTTTAACACATATCTTAATTTATTTAGATCATTCTATAAAATAAAAACATGTTTTACTTAATCAATAATAATTATAACATTTTTATTTAGGAAGCTGGCCATTAATAAAATGTCAAATTATTAATCATAATTGTGTCAGTTATGAGTGATTTGTTTATGTTTGTTGTTTGACATTTGAGTGAAGTTTTAGGCCCTTCTCCCATTACGATACGCATAGGCGATTCAAGTATCCTGCAGTCTCGGAGACTAGTCGCCGCGGAGTATCTCACATACATTTTTATGTAGGCTCGCACACTACGCTACTGGTATCCTACACGTCCGCGACTAGTATAGCACTACTCACCGTGTCGGTCGCTTTTGCATCGCGTCTCGACTCTCGCGCGTATCTCTTCGTTAGAAAGATAAAAATATCTAATCATCATGTTGTAAGTAGTTCTCGTTCGGCTACAAAAACTCTACAATTTATGTTTCTTTCAATATATGGATGAATCCAGTACTTCTTACTCTTACGTTGGCGTCTTCTATTTCTATAAAAAAGAAAAACTGCAAGAGCTTCTTCGTCACTGGAATTGCTGATTGCTCGACATAACGACGTAACTGTTGTTGCAATAAATAAATGAATTATTATTATTATAACGTCGGTCCACAAAAACGAGGCACAATAATGATGAATTTAGTCATTTTTCAGTCGCATAATATGCGAGCATCGGGTAGCCAGCAAATATCTAAGTAGTATTCTACGTGAGTATCGTATTCTAGAAGTATCGTACCTAATGGCAGAAGGGCTTTAGTAACGTTATATTCAAAATTGATCTTAATCAATATCCCAATATCTCTGCTATCCCATAGAAAAGATCTATAATTATTATATTCATAGAGTCTGTATATTTTTATCTATTTAATCACCCATAAATCATCAGTGTAACGATCAGGCCCAGAGTCCTATGGGAGTTTGCCATTCTCCTTTATCATTTGACATTGAAATTAAATTTAATCCTTATTTTCATGTGTAATTCAAATTAATTTTAAAGTAAAGGAAAAAAAAAATTGGTTGGCTTTTGGTTAAATGAATTTTTGTGGTCTTTATTTTGTTTGTCTTTAACGTTTATTTTCTAAAAAACAAACACTGTGTAGGTTATTAGAAAGGCATGATGAAAACTTGCGAAAGTGAATCTCGAATGTGAAGGTATTGTAATCATGACAAGATAGGTAAATATTGAGGGTATGAGGCGCGCAATAGGGGATGCACTTGAGATCGGTTATCAGTTGATGGTGATATGACAAGCAGGCCAGCGGCCCCTCCAACGACGCCGTGTCGCAGCAGTCAGTAGCATTCAAAGCGCTGTGAGGCTCGCACGCCGCGTCAAGTGTATGCGCAACCGGCAACAAGTGAAAGTCGTACGCGCAGATTCCGCGATTTCGTGTTCCGACATCTTCGTCTAGTTATTTTGTTAAGTTCGTTGCGCCAGTGCAGCGGGGAAAGGAGGTCGGTACGTGGCCGCAACCTGTAACACCTCGTGTTTTGTGTTTGTGACATTTGGATACGTTTTTAAAAATTATTACGCGCATTCCTGTGGTATTATATACGGCTAATTATTTTTAAATAATTTTTAATGAAATCAAAACGTTTAGTAAGTTGGGTATAGTTATTTATAATGTTTGTACCTTGATTATTTTTTATTCAGGATAAACCTACCCTCGCTGTCAATTATAAACGAAAACTTTATCACAGTCAATGAGTTTTTAGAATATAAAAGAATTAAAAAAGGCTTATTTACAAGAAATGAGTGCTCATAGTGTGTAACACATTTCCTGATAAAATATTTCCTTTTTCTAGGTTTTAGGTTCGAAATTACTACTAAAGTGTACGTTTTAACAACGTCTAATAAACAATACACATTTTAATTCATACAAGTATTACCAAATCTAAAAGATACAATTTAATATTCAAATATAACCTTAAACGTAAATAAAAATAAGGAAATTAATTAATAACCTTTTAATGAATATTTCCTTCAGATGCAAGTTACCGGCAATATTAGCTCGCTACGAGCGTCTACGACGTAGAAGCGGATGCATATTTGCAATTAATATTATGCCGCTATTTTCTTCGCAAACGTTATTCTGAAATCTGAGGAAATCTGAAGTTTATCTTTGTGAAACGTACTCCGATACATCATTGATAATAATTACTTATCGATTTAAAAGTAATTGTTACTCATGTTGCATTAGGGTGACATTGAGAGATATTCATTGAGTGATTCAATCAAGGCGCGAATACTGAATAATGAATTTGCTATCTTATCAATAATGTTCACACACACAATATTATATTGCTGTGACTTGTGAATATTTCATTGAAATATATGTAAGTACCAACAAGAGTTCTCAATGTCAGTGTGGCGTGTTGCTGTCTACTGTTGCTTTAGAAGTTATGCAAGTCCCAGTGCACTTTGAAATCGGACACGACCTACATTTTTCTAGCAATAAATGTAACTTGAGATTTGTTATGTCAGGGCTGTCCACAAGTGCGCTGACTTGGCAATACAACGCGACCGATTGTTTTTGTATTCAAAGAAATGTAATTAATAGAAAAAGAAACGAATGATGTACTTACTAATTAGTAGCTTTTTTAAATAGTTTAATAAAATAAACCATTTGCATTTGGTAACTAACTAGGTATTTGGTTTTCTAATACGGTAGCATTATTATTTATTAGTCATATTAAATTAGATATTCTATTGACTTTGATATTTCACTTCATCTGCAATTTACCAATTTGAAGCTTATTTATAATATACATTTTATTCAATTAAATATGTAACAAATAAAATATTATTTTACTGAGAACGGTCTCAGATACTATAATATTTTGTATGATTAGTTTGTAAACAAAACCTTATGAACCCTATTTAGGCACGGCAAGGTAACTGTGTGCCTTCAAGTACGTCTACCATATACAGTAGACTAAATGATCTAAAAAAATTATGTCAGCATTTAAAATTATGCTTAGACTGGCATGTAGAATTTGTTAATAACAGTTATGAAATTCTTAAATAATTTAAATTCATTTCAGCTCTTTTGAAATATACCTCGCGTTTTGGTTACTGCATTTCAATAGTTTAATTTCTTTAGAATTGAATGTTCATAGGTATTTATTTAAAACGTGTCATGTCGTAAAATTATAATTAAAAGTTTTTCGATGTATTCTAATAACCCATAATAAAATATTAAATACCAATAAAAGTCACGCCCTAAGCTTAACAAGCTTTACACATTAAATACCTAAATATGCATAAAAAATTAAAATATAATTTAACAACTATTTATAGACTATTTTTCAGGTCAGGCTTGTTAACAAAAATGCAATTCTGCATCTCACTTCGTTTTATTTATTATATTGTAATAAATCGTAAATAGTCCTGATTAAAAGCAATGATATTTATATCCTTGCATTGACTGTACAACGCATTAGAATACGCTCGTTATTTTTTATCAAGTAAATAAAATTGTACAGCAGGCAACGTATTCATCTTTATTATCGTCGAAATTGTTCTTGAATCTCCCCACAATAAGCACATTCTTGGCGTCTTAATAAAATCTTGAAAGATTGCATTTTCCTAATTAAAAGCATTATTGAAGAATATTACATTTTCCAAGAAACGTTTCATTTGAAGAAACTGCTTTCGCAATTACTTTCCATGTAGTATTATGTGAATAGAATTCTTTCAGCGTGTTTTCTTTTATGATGGGAAGTTCATATATTTTTGGTCTATTTCGTTTCGCGAAATGAGGACGACGCGCTTGCACAGAACAGTTTCGGAGATTTATTTGTAGCAGTTGCAACTTTGGGAATATTCCCAAAGTATTTCCCACATATTCCTCGTTATATCACGGTCATGTTATGACGCTCGTTCCAAAGTGCATTAGTGCATACTTATAACACATACAGAAAGAACCATGCATTTGTTCTCTCTTTGGAATTAACAAAAGTAGAAATTCTGAGAATTACTTTTTATTTTGAATACGATTTGTATCTTCA
Organism: Colias croceus; assembly: GCF_905220415.1. Lineage (NCBI taxonomy): Eukaryota > Metazoa > Arthropoda > Insecta > Lepidoptera > Pieridae > Colias > Colias croceus. The sequence continues at coordinate 6,379,600 of NC_059538.1, forward strand.
GAAACAAACATGGTGCCTAGGTAAAGTTCTGATGTCTTCAAAATACGTTGAACAAAAGAGCACGTCATTTGGAAATCACCTGGTGGAATTTATCGTGACTCAGTGGTCCTTTCCTTGTTAGTTATCGGTTACAAAAGGTTTTTCAACCGGAACATTAACTTATGTTTTAAAAGTTAATAAGAATCACTTTGTATTAGATGACGTCTTGCTGCGAAAAATATATACCTATATTGAACTGCGAATACTAAAATGTGACTATAATAATTATATTATGTACTTGCGTTTTAGTTAGAAATATGTATATACCTAATAGTAGGAGAGCCCGTGGGAGATCGTCCTCATAACCAGATGAGACCATAGATATGCCTATAATTGCTTGCCTATCGAAAAGTGGTCATGACTATTTTTAATTAAATTACCTTTTATCGATATTTTTTCATCACCTTCATACTTTTGATAACCCAATGAAATTTATTTTACTGATAGTTTTTGATACACAGAATATGCCAAGGTATGCTTGCCTACTCATTTCACCTGGCAAGCAAGTGTAAACAGGTAAGTCAAAATAGGTGACTCCATCGATTGAGTGATGAGATAAGTTATCGAAAGTTATCTCAAATTTTAGATTATTTTATTTCAAAATCAGTCATATATACTTGCCTGCGAAAAATCGTACTTAAAGTACTGTAAAAAAAAAAATAGCCATGACCACTTTTCGCTAGGCAAGCAATTATAGGCATATTTGTTTATAAAAAAATATTTAATAAAAAATACGTCTCATCTGGTTATGAGGTCGGTGAAGGACGATCTCCCACGGGCTCTTAGACCATAAGTATAATATGCATTTTCATATTACACTTACGTTTTATGAATGGAAAAATATGATAATTTATAACACATGCTACGGAATGTACCTTATTTTATTAAAATTAAGTTAATATATTCTGCATATTAACAAGTATGAAACAGTGTAATGTTACCTAGAAGTTTTTACTCAGGTTATAATTTTTATGTGTTCCTTAATTAGATCTTGTCACCTTGTTATTATATTATGGTACGACGTTATAAATTTAATAAACCAGCCTCTCTTATCTAAAAAATAATGCTGCGATATTTAAGTTAAACATAGATTATATGGAAACAATCGCTGACGTTGTATACTAATTCAAATATACCTTCTCATAGATTAAAGTCTTACCCAGAATTAACTAACCTATTTTAATCATTCATATGATTAAAATAGACTTTGAAACGGTATTAATAGCTCATCATCCTTTATTCAAGCGTTGATGTGGATGCACATCGTAAATATTAAACAGGAACTTTACGGATACACAAAGGTTCCATAATTATCTTGCACTATCTAATATACCTGGATGGATAAACTGGCGATTTACCACATAATTGGTAAGGTTTTGCAATGAAACATCTAATTTTTGATGCGCGGACCCGGATAAATCGAGTACAACATGCTTTAAGCGGTTATTATGTCACGTTCTTTCCTCATAACTGTTTATGCGATATCGTATTGAGGGTGTTCACATTGTCCGCGAATTGTGTTCTAATTTCTATTGCGAGTCATGTTTTTTGTCATCTCGTATTTAGTGAACGTTAGCCTACTGTTCCGTTAGGCTATTATTTTGCACATGAATGATATGAAGTCGCGTCCTATAGTCTATACAGGTAAAGGATTAATTAGTCATAAATCGAGATGAATTATATCTTATGTATTGTTTCTTTCATTTATATTAAAATACTGTTCATATGCACATAAATGCATAAGGAATGTTGTATATTGATGAATATAAATGCTTAAACAAAGGGTCCATATTGGGTTGTTGGTATTGTTTCAATTCTCGACGGTTCTTTACAGGCTCCTTACAGGAAGTAATTTGTATGCAGGACAAATAGCTTGTTACCTACAGTGTTAATGAGTGAATAATAAATACATTTATATTACTTGCACATAATATAGTATTTTAGAACAATTATCGGTGTTACATCAATCGATATGGGGAAAAAGCTCAATTAGGTATAGCTTAAGGAAAATTCTAAAATACTTATATACATACATATATGTATATTATTTTTAGGTATTGCGCATAACAAGTTATAAATAGCAGACCATCCCAGTAGTATCGTAAGCAATTCAAGCAATTCTATTCAATAAGCAGTAAACGAACACGCCCATTAATTGGCTGCAAACTTCCTTAATCAATACACTATATCGTCCGAAGCTAATTTCCTATTCGTTATAGGAATGTACGTAATGACTGCGATATTTTCTTTGTCCTATGCGAGTCCATTGTGGTAAACAATTAATCTGTATTCCGTGTTCTGCTCCGCGCAGCGTCTACTCATTGAATATGCTACGGTCGCAGCCGTGTGATACATTGTTTGTTAACGTGTTATTGTATCAGTACCTACATCACGTTTTGCTCTCAATAAACTATTCCGTATAATTCAAGAGGAAGCTGTTTTGCCTTTCAGGAGATACGCTCATTAAATAATGCCTCGCGTGTTTGTTTGATTTACATTTAATTGAGCTTATATGATATTTCTGGTTTCAAGTTTATTATACGTTATTATTGTGAGAAATGTAATTTTCCATATTATAATGGCAATATTTTGTATCAATTTAGTCAAATTATTTTTTCATAATAAGAGCTCATAACGCCAACATAAAAGTAACAGCTGGTAAACATAAAAGCTTGTTATTTTTTCTTTTTGATGTTGAATTATTATCTCCGCGTTAAAAATTTATTTTATGAACGTTATTACGATTTAAAGTAGCTCGCCAAACAAAGCAGTCACAATGTCATATGTTTTTTGTTATAAAGTTTGTTAAGTTGAAATAATCAGGTTTATTTTGAATTATATCATATATTTGCGTTGTTCCGACTTTAAATACATATTATGATGAAACTATTTTTAACTACATACGTGTAAAGTCCCAACGAGTAGACGACAACGGCCATGAAACAAAAATTGGCTGGAAAACTGAAATTAATTTAGCAAACACAACATTGTGAAAGAATAATAAAAACAACTTTTCTAGGTCTACGTAAGAAATAAGAAACCTTGAAAATAATGAACGTTATAAAATATAATAATATATAGATGTGTTTAATTTGAATGCGTAGTTGCAACGTGAGTTAAGTATGGAACAGAAGTTACATTTACAATCCATTGTGCGTGCTCTATCGTCAGACAGCCCATTACCGTAAGCTGCGTAACGTTTCTAAATGATTTGTCTACTCGGAATATCAGCGTTGTCGTGTAAAAGCATACATATAATACCAACATTATAATTATTATACTCCAAGACTGCTCATTGAAAAGGCAGGCCGCCGCGGGCCGTACGCCAACCAGCTCGCCGCAAACTTGCGGTTTTATAACGATTCCTTTGCTTTACTTCAGTAGTGTTAATTTAATTTTCTATTGTCTGATTTTATGGGCGTTTCACAAATTGAAAAAAGGACGGGAGTAAAAAACGGACTTTATGTAATGTAGTTGCTTATAAAAATACATTTAACATTTTCATGCATTTGAATAACAAAATGTAAGACTGCATCATAAGTAAAAATCTAATGGAAAAGTGTTTGATTCGACTCTCTATCAAATCGGCAATTGCAAAAATAGAATCTTGTTAATTTATAAAAAAACTGTAAACATCCTTCTACATCAAAAGATTCAATTGAGTTTTAATTTTGTTTGTTTATAGTAGTTTATTGAATCAAGCGATTCATCAATCATCATTTAACTGTTTCACGACAATTCCGTATTCAATTGCCAACATAGCTTGTATGACTGTATCGTATTACTAGAAACCTACGTAATGTTGACTATGGGATCTATAAAACCTTTTAAGTCTATCGGAGGAGCACATCTGAGCAAAGTAAGGCCACTCTTCAACGACATTGGTCATTTCCCGCGATGTCGACGATTGATTGACGCGATGTGGCTTGCCTTACACACATCACAAGTAGGCACTTTTTTGCTTGATAAAAAAACAAACTACGTTTTGCTCTCCTTGACTTGGATTTATCGACTGCAAGCTGTCAGTTGTAACTTTCTAAGCAATAAACGTCTTAACTATCTAAAAGGATGCTTACTTCATATGTGGCAGAAAGAACAGCAGGTATATGATGATGTAATTAATTATTTACATTGATTGGCTGTGAGGTACGTCGCTGCGCGTAGTTCATTGGCTCGGTAATTAATAGTAGTAAATATTTATTATAATGAATGCGCTTTATAAACTCAACGAGTGTCAATTAATAAACTGAATTGAAGCGCGACCTTGATAGAATATGTTGGACGCAACAACTGATTGTTTTTCTTGCTATTTTAAGCGAGCACAATATATTATTATACAACGGACAAATCTCTACGTCATAAGAAATCGTCGAGTTGCAAACAAAAGTTATAGAGACTTAATTTAAAATTTGTTGAGGCCTATGAGTTCACCTTTAGGTTCGCACAGTAATGATAATGAAATCGACCGTAGTAACGCGAGACAGCTATTTATACGAGTCGGTGGCAACTTTCCCCGGAGCGAGCCGCGCGATGACGACTATATGCAGTTACGAAAGCTGCACCTGCTTATATGGCACCTATACTTGTTACTATGATTCATACCAGATAATGTTTACGAGATAACCAATTGAGTTATCGGATACGTTCATATAAATGTTTTCTAATTGTACGTCATTTGATTGAGACGACAAGCAGTAAACGAATACAGTTTCTTATGTTATTTTAGTGTCTATGTAATCTATAAGAATGTATTCCAAAATAGCATGACTTTTATGACATGCCGTAGCAAAAGAACTTGCAACGTTCACGTCACATATTATAATAACATCAAAATGCAACTTTTGGATGCGACACCATATTATTAAAACAGGTTGTAGCACCAAGAAGCTTATATCTAATACACTGGAGATTGCACTATGACCATTGACTTGTCACAAGAAAATATAACCTTGAATGACGTCAGTGTTGTTTTTTGTCTCTTTCTGTGGGTGACCACACTGGTTTGTATTTTCGAAATAGAAAAAACTAAAAATCATGGTCTATAAATAATAACGACATATATTTTTAACAGTATTAATTATATTATAATATTACTGGCCATACTTTATAGGTACATACAATTTTAATTGGTATAGAATGATAGTTTTAAATAACTATTGGCTACAAAGCCTGGATATGAACCGATATGTAGCATTAACATCCTTTGTAAATAGAGGAAAGTTGTGTTTTGCATCAGATGCTGTTTACCAAATTGTAAGCTACTCAGATCTTCTTTTTAAACGCGTTGCTTCGACGGGTCAATTTCAAGCCAAAATCATCAAAGAAAAACTGTTTATAATAAACGCCTTGCACAAATTTCAGCTAACTTTACAAAGTTTATTTTTCAAAAGGTATTTTTTTCTGGGTCGTAATCCTCAGTAATTTTACCCTTGATGGGCACATATATTTCTTTTTATTTTACTTTTTGGAAAGCTGAAATACCTAAAACAAAAAATATGAGGTAAGTTAAAAAAGTATAAATTTCAATGTAAAAACGAACAATCTTATAACTACATGTGAGTGCAATACCGATGTCGAGTGTTGTTTCATTACTAGTAAAAATCTTGAAAATGGTGTTCTAAATTTCATCATAATATTGTTATTACAATATATTCTCTTCACTATCCATAAAAACTCGTCATCATGGTTACCTTACTTGTTAATTTTGTTTATTGAAAACTTGTTGAAAAATGATAAAGTATTCACTATCCATAAAAACTCGTCATCATGGTTACCTTACTTGTTAATTTTGTTTATTGAAAACTTGTTGAAAAATGATAAAGTATTAGGAAAATAACAAATTTATCATGACTGCTTTCTAAAATGATGCAAAATTTTACAATTTTTGCCATTGAAATGATTCTAAACAGGTAAATGCAGGAGTGCGTAAATATACACTTGCCTGTGAAATTCTATGCCAGAATTTGGTGTCCAAACACTTCTGCAATTTTTCACAATGCAATACATTATTTATATTCGGAAAATATTTATTAAATATGCAACAATATTAACATAAATATTCGAAGTGACGCAATTTTTTTGACACTTATGCCATATTGTCAAAGTGAGAGTTGCTACAATTTTATTATGGTAACTACCCATAATCAGGGAGTTTCGCTTTTTAATAATTGGTCCAGATACTTATTTTATTTAGCATAAATAATAATTGTCTCATCCAACAATGCTTCTGAATGACGTTGTTGGCAATTTGTCAACAAACTCATGTACAAAAACTAACCTTTTGCACAGAATATTACGGCATACATAGTAGCCTTGGGAAAACTTCGTATTAACAGTGGCAATACCAAGTTAGGTGTGAAAGTGATAAAACACAACAATTTTCTTGGTACACGTCAAATGTTCATACCGAAATCTCCAGTGTATAAGATATAAGCTTCTTGTGTAGCACAATATGCTCTTAAGGCTAATGTCAAGGTACAAGCGTTATAGTTAATAAATATATCTACCATTCCTGTGTTCGAAAATAATTAACATATTTTTGCCTGATCTTATTAGTTAAATATAATACAACAGGAATGTGCCCGGTAATCAGTTTTATTAATAAGCGAGTGAAAATGTGGTATTGCATATTTGCAGGTTTATTAATTAGAACTTAGTTTGAAATTGTAACCAAGGAAAATGTTTTTCATAAATGGCTAATTTCCGTATTGCATAAAGTTCAGTATTAGTGACTAGTGAGTACCAGTGTGACATCGAAAATGAGTGGTAGTGAGCCTACATTAACCGAGTCGCCGGTTCCTCTGGCGTTGGCTCGACTGCAGGGCCGGCCGAATCGATTGCCTCGCGGTTTGCGCACACATCGGCCCAGTTTGCCCCTAGCTAGCTTGCAAGAGGCAGTCGATGAAACTCCGAGACGCTTCAGCGATGAACCTTTCAATCCTGATACAGACGACGATGAAGCTTTTGTCGAACCAGTTATTCTAAATAACCCATCACCATCCGTGTCAAATGGGCGCAGAGCTTCGGATGCAACGTTCGCTGAGAGATATAGAAAACTCACCGAATTCGATGGGGCCCCCTCACCGGACATGCCGCGCCGTGCCTCCCTGGCCGTGCCCGTTGGAACTGACGGCTACGGACCCAGTGAAAAAGGTCGTAGGCGGTCTTGGGCAGCACGATTGCAACTCGAACGTAAAAAGAGACGAAAATCAGGCGGTAACGATACTGATGAAGAAGGCGAGCCATCAATTTACATACGGCAAAAGCGCCCCTCTTGGTGGAATGTATTTGTTCCAGACAACATGTTAAAGAACAGGTACATATAATACTTTGATTAGCTTGGATTTTAAGCGAACGATTACAAGACAAAATCAAATGTTAAAAGTTATTCATAATATAAATCAAACTTCATTAGCCACGAATCACGATGCATTTCTAGAACTACTTGTGAATAATGTATGTTTAATTCACATTTCTGTAGGGTTGAGCGTGTAGGTATATGGGACTAGAAAGGAAATACGTACATGCACCATAAAACTAGATCCCCTTGACCTAGCGTTTTCTCAATAGTCGGTTTTATTTACAATATTTATAGGGTATCACAGCTCTTTCATGGCTAAATTATTTTATGTTCTAAATATTATGTTCTTTTAACTTACATGTTCTTTATGTTGTTAGTGATTAATGTTAATTTATTTAACGTTCTAATGTAATGTGGAAAAGTATGTGCAATATATGAACTTTTTACAAGATTTGAATAAAAAGTTTAAAAGATTAGCTATTTCAGTACATTATAAAAAAATGCGCAAATTCGCTACACACAAACGCGATATCTTACACTATACTTTATATTCTTCTCGTTAACATTTAAATTGAAAATTGAGTCGAGAATTGAACTTGACCACTTCTAATTTTTTTTGAGCTCGATTTCATCTTTAATCGTCAAAGTTATCTGCAGCTTTCACTCTTAATAAAACGATTGACTCTTGGAGTGGGCCCTCTAATGCGTAATGTTTTGATACTATTTAACACAATTCACGCATAACCGACGTACACATAGGATAATATTTTTTTTTGATATTGTGATAATTGTTTTCAGCAATATTTACCTTGAAAGGTTCCGTGTTCTATTAAAATACAAATTATTTTATGTAATTTGTAAGTAGTTTTTTTATGAAAATCGTTCATTGTCATGGGAATCTATTACATTTTTTGTGTCAAATAAACAGTTTCATATTTTTATATTCGTATTTAACGAAGATACTAACACAATTTAGATAACTAATAACACAATATTATTTATTTTCATTAATAGCTTAGATCCTTCTTCCAATTCTATTAGCACTTATGTTATATTAGATTTAGCTGGTTCACGATTTCTTTGGACGACATCGACTAAAACGTGTCCAGCCTTTTAACGAGGGTATTTGTGTAATTTGCAAAACACGATATTTTCACCTTGAATCATTTACTGTCTCCTTATGGTTATCACGTACTATTGTTACTTTTAGTCACGCATACACTATACCCCTTACCTTCCATTTACTTTATTAAAATAATATTGTATAAAAAGTATCGTAGAATGGGTAGTATTGTGCCATGCCTGTAGTAGCGTTTATCTTTGTTACCTATCTGACAAAAGTCACATTTATATGATAAAAAATATGTTACAATTAGAAAACACTGACTCAATATGATTTTATTCATATTAAATCCGGATTACTCAGCTTAGTGAAGGTCGAAAGCGTATCATAATCTTAGCATATTTGCTCGCGATTTGCATAAAGCGACGCCCACTTGTAAAAATAATTTCCGCAAATATTTAACCAAATAATGTTCGGATATTTATTATTGAATTATTTATGCACCGTGGGCAATAACGATCGATTGCGTTCGTATTCATGAAATGCTAGTAGGTAAACGTTGAAAGGTTTAATGCGACTTGCAGTTACTTCATGGTGTTGCCTACGTCACAACTCACACAGTGGTTTCATCATAATGTGGCCTCCATTTATTTCCGCTATCGTACGTTCACCTTTTTTTCTTTGTTCTATGCTATATAAGATGCTATACGGTTATACCATCTTGTCTGTTTTAAAAAGTTATGTGACACTTATTGTACGATTTATTTTATTGCTTTCATTTTTCATCAACGTCCGCGTCGTTAGTTCTTTTGGCGTTAGTAAATCCCAGTTTTAACACATTACGTGCATGCGTTAATTCTGAATTTTCACACAAATAATTCTGTTTTAATTATTTGGAAGGAAGCAGCTTTCAATATTTATATTGGTATTAATACTATACCACTACCAGTGAAAGAAGCATAATAGTAACATTAACTTAAATCCCGTTTATTTAACTCATTCCTGCAAATTATATAAACAACTCTTAAATCAATAAATCGTACTATTTATATTTTAAATAGATTAGTCTTAAGCTGGTCCCAATAAAAGGAGCTTAAGGAAGCCCACGCGCTGTAAAGCAAGAGGACCTATTATGTTCGCTTCTAATCCACTTTTAGGACTGTTGTTATAACCTCGCCTTTAGGTCAATGTAACTATTTACCGTGGCGTAAATGAGGTTATAGCAATTGTGATTGTACAATTAAAAATATTATTGATTTAATTTTACCAATTCGTTATACATATTTATTGTTTTAATTAATCCACGGCATAATTAGTTTGTACATATATTATGAGAAATTATTAAGTTTTATTCATGAACTAGCTTTTATAATTAAATTTATTATAGTCATCGACATTATATCTACAGTGAATCACTTCGTATAGTTACGATACCTAGGTCACGTACTGTTTGCACTGTTGTGCTAATTACATTTTTTATAATTCAATGAATCCTTTCCTTAACTCTAGTATTTTGCTATTACGCTGTTTATGATTGTGCAAGCGTGATTATGCGTGTTTACAAAATAGAATTCCTTATGTTTACCAACGCTTGGCCATCAGCCAGTCCCGCCTCCACAATACATTCACGTACTAACTAAATCTTTAGTTATTATTATTATTGTAAAACATTAGCAGACGAAGTGTGCGCCTCATACGTGCCTCTTGTGATATATTTTGTCTGCACCGCGATTGTAAATTATAACACTGACGTTTACGTCGAGAAAGAGAAATTATGTATTTCTGTCCGCCCGCGATGACGGGCATAATGTTATTATAGTTCCTGCCGTTCCTGCTATACATGCTGTCATTTAAATGATCTTTTATTTTCCTTCTGGTTGGTTAATGTATGTTTTCTTTAAATACTAATAATATACAAAATTTTCGGTTGATATTTGCGTGACCCAGACAATCTATGAGTGATTTACAGCGTTCAAACAAAGGCTGTCGACAGAATTTATGTTTTATGCTGCCATTCTGTTTTCCAAAGAATATATATTAGGTATGCAATTTATTATTTATTGAATATTATAAATACAAATAACTCTATAGTCATTACAAATTATAAAAATATTCGACTTTTCGGGGCACTACCGTACCCCCGCAGATTCTTACACATATTATAAACATATTGGTTATTTCCTTCGTGATACATTTTATCGACACTATTTTTCTTAATTTGATTTAATAAAGTTAAATTCGGAAACCGGTGTGAGATCGTCAATATTTGCGTTTCATAGAATCCTTTGTAAGTTACAATAAAACATAAGCCGAACCACACCTTGAAGTAAGTACTTTGTTACGAACAGCGGCTATCAGAGCGAAGCATTCGTATCATAAATCCTTTCTAAGTGTCGCTTACATCGAAGCCCCATTGTGCCGCGCCATTCGAATATTTTCCATCCCATATTATTTATTGTATAGGTAGGATTTTAACAAGGGTATCGATTTATTGTTGGAAAATATTTCCTTTGTCATACCTATAATATATTAAACGGATTACAGAATCTGTAGTGAATACTAAAAATACTTGCAAGAATCATCATAAAAATTACTTATTTGGTTGTGGTTCATTAAAATATGTTCTTTCAATAGGAAAATACTTAACAAGGACAGAAAAGAAATATTTGCATTCAATTACATGCACTATTTACAATTTTAAAACAATATAACACATTTTAGTGCCATGTTGAACAGCACGGACAATGCAAGTCATTATACTCTGTCCACTATAAGAATTGCTTTTTGACAGCTCGACGGTTTATAGCTTTAGTGATGTTCAAAAGATTCTCGATTGTGATATCATTCCGATTATGAATTTTTAACATAATCATTAATCGAATAAATAAATTAAATTAATTAAATTATTACGTAAATGTAATAATAAGTACATATTATAAAGATACATTTTATGTTGCATTTTTGTTTTGTTTATATGTTATTTTATATATCATTTATTAATATAAATACATATATTTTAATTGCTAAAATCTCCAAACGGTTTGACATTATATTACCTATATGTATACTGGTAACATCAACCGACCATCCACCGGCCACAATTTTGACGTCATCCGTCACTCGCAGCAAAACGCCCGTGCCAGTCACACGCATTTATGTTCGCTGAGTGTTCTCTCGCATTTGTTAGTCGCCTTGAGTTGAGTAGTTTTATTCCTCGGTGCATCTTTTGTGAGTGTTTAGATCCATTGATCTTGAAAATGCCGAAAGGACAAGTTTTGAAAGGACAATCCAGACAGTTAGTGCTAAAACTTTGTGATTTCTTTGAGAAAGAAAATCAAAATGGCGGTCCTCTCATACCTTTCTCGCAAGTGCGAAACCGTGTTTCGGTTGCATTGGGTATCAGTCTACCAACTGTGACTAAAATTACGAATGATGCCTACGGTAGGAGCGGCTTGGAAAGAAACAAACCTTCTACACCAAAAAGAAAGCGTCGGCCTCGTAAGGTGACAGGTGTTGATGATTTTGACGCTGATGCCATTCGTCGTCATGTATATGACTACTATTTAAAAAAAGAAATTCCAACTTTAAGAAAACTTATTGTTTCCTTGCAAAGAAGTGGTTTATTTCATGGTCAAAAATCTTCATTGGCCAAAGTTTTAAAAACAATTGGCTTTTCATTTAAAAAATCTGATAAAAGAAAAGTGTTAATGGAACGAACTGATGTTGCTTTGTCACGATGTGACTTTTTAAGAAAGGCAAAAAGAATACAAGATTGGACAAATATTGTTTTTACAGATGAAACATGGCTCAACGCTAACCACACAATATCCCGTTCCTGGACTGACGGTACTGCTGCATCAACCTCCGCAGTACCAATGGGAAAAGGTGAACGCCTCATCATATGTCACGCTGGTACGGCAAAAGGTTTTGTACGAAATGCACTGCTGGCATTCAAATCTAAGAAATCAGGCGATTACCACGAAGAAATGAATGCAGAGGTCTATGAAGAGTGGTTCAAAAACATGCTCCTATCATTGGAAGAACCATCTACAATTTTAATTGATAACGCACCTTACCACTCTCGCCAAATTGATAAAATGCCAACACAAGCTAATAAAAAACATGAAATTATTAATTGGCTTCGCGATAATGGAGAAAATGTGGACGATTCTATGTTAAAAATAGAATTATTACAAATATTAAAAACAAAAAAAAAACCTAAACGCTATGTAATAGATGAAATGGCAGCAGAATATGGCCATATCGTCCTTAGAATTCCTCCTTATCACTGCCAATACAACGCTATAGAGCTCATCTGGGCTCAAGTAAAAGGGCATGCTGCGAGAAGCAATACGAGCCCGCCATTCACAGCGAATAAAATGTTGGCATTACTAAAAGACGCTTGCACCCACGTGACGGCCGAGAACTGGGCAAGAGTGGTGGAGAGAACTAAACGTATCATATTATCTGATTGGGACCGTGATATTGCATTCGACAATATATGCACACAAGACCTTATCCTACATATTACTGAAGACTCCTCATCGGACGAATCCAGTGAAGATTGTAATTCTGACGACTTAGGCTAATAAAATAGATTAAACTACTCTCGTTGTTTTATTTGTTTTTCAAACTAAAAAAAAAGTAAAACTTTATATTATATTAATATTTTATTTGGTTTCTATCTTACAATTTGGTTGTTTTTATGTTTAAATAACATTAACTTAGTAGAAGAATTTTTTATCGGATATATTCACATTTCGATTATTTATAATCTGTGGCACAATAATATTGAATCGTTCTGTGAAGCACATCTCTAAGTGGGCGGTACCTGTCCATAAAGAACAGTATTTTATTGTATGACATTTTTACATAATAAATACAAAATTTCATAGTTGTGAGCTGTCAAAAAGCAAATAATATAATGGACAGAGTATAATACATAACTAGTTTTTTTCACGTGACTTTTTTGCCGTTGCAGTAATTATGATAACTCGGGAAACGAGTGCTAGGGTAATTAGTAAAATGAAATATGATTATTGACGTTTACCTACATATTTAATATTTATTGTGCGCTTGAAGGGATCGTGATAGTATTGCCACTGTTTGCGGAAGATAACGCAGTATGCACGATTTTCATTGAATATATTTTACACGGTTTATTATACATAAAGCCAATAAACGCTATCAAGTAGGCGGAACCATTAGCAGACTATTTATATTTCAAGATTAAATGCTTCCTTCCGAATAAATGCGGATAGAAGTTGACCCATTTGCCTGAGTGTGGTCACAATGTGGTCCGAACAAGGACGGCCGCATTCTGGACTGGTTACGAGATGTATGAAGTGATTGCGTTATGTAAATATTGTATATATGTATTTTCTTCTAAACTCTTGCCGGAAATCATTAGATTAGTATGTAAAAATCTACATTTTAATGACTACAAATTATTTTAATAGCAGGTTGCTAATAGATACCATTATCGATTATAAATTTATAAATCCGGCCTGCATTTTATAGTGGCATACTATATATTAGACCTTCACTTAAAAAAAAAACATTATCAAAATACAACTTGAAACTTAGGCTTGAAATGAACAATTAAAATCACTATTTATTTTTTTGTGTTCAGGTGTATATCGTATTTTTTACAATAGGTTTACATAATTAAATTAATGAATAATCCAAGGTAATTATAAAATTATATCTCTCACGTGTCTTGAGAATATTTCATAACAAATATCCGATTACAATAATAATAATCAGCAACACGAAGATACCGAGGCGAGATTAAAGCTCTCGAGAATAGAACGATAATAATATAATTAGTGCAGTTTATATATTGGTACATTTATAATAGATGTTCGTTTACCCTGTATTCCATCAATTGTGCTTGTTTGTGGACGACACTGGACTAATTGCGAAGCTCCGCAATTAGCAGTCGGCTGATGGATGAGCGCACCTCGCGACATTCGTCAATGCCACTCGTTTGTGATAAAAACTTCATACTGATATGAGACGCTCTCATTTTTTATGTTATATGACGCCAGTTGAAAAACACCGTTCCATTATGATGTTAATGTTTGATTAAAATTTCAAACAATAGTCTAACTCTAGGGGACGTTTATTTTTTAATTTTTCTTGGAATTCGTGAGCTGTTGAAAAATTTATATCTAAATAAATTTTGCGTTATTATTTTATTCAATTTTTGTCAAGTTATTGTTATGTTTATTTTCAAGTTATTCGGCGAACAATATCGACAGAAAAAAATACGATATTTTTTACACCAAATGGCTATAAGGTCAGATAAAGCGATTAGATCTTCTGAGATTAGAGGAACAATGTGGACCCTTGCTCTGAAAAGGTTTCTTAAATGCATACGATCTTGTCAAGCAAAAACGTGCTACACTTTTAGTGAACCCTTCGTATAAAAGTTGAATTCTTTGTTACTGTATAATTCATTTAATAGTGGACCCAGCTCTTGTTTATACCCTAAATTTAATTATTTTCGAAGTGTCACTTTACTATAATAAATCTAAAATAATTTACCGCAATAAAATTTGTATTTACTATATACATATATAGGTACTTAAGATATTTCGTACGAAAAATTATCTGTAAAATTTTTGAAGTTGTGAAAAATTTGCTGGAAAGTATATTGTACAAGTATGTTTATGCCATCGACGCCATGATTTGCTGCATTTCTTTAGTGATCATTTTTTATTTATTTGATATGTCTGTGATCCTATGGTGACATTGGTGACATGACAATACATAATTTGAAACTTGAAGTTGCGTCAACAGAAAACGTCAATATGACTGACGATATAATATGTATCACATTTTCCTTAATATGGGAATCTTAAATGAACATTTTATAAGTTTACCTTAATATAATAATTAGTGTAGGTATATCACAGATGAGAACGGCACACATTTTGAGTTAGTTTGTGTTAGACTGAGGTGTTAGAATACACAGGAAGAATAAATAAAATTATTTATGGCGGTTGGAGTTGCAGTTTAAATAAATATTCAATACGAATTGAGAATCATCTTTTGATCAAGCGTCCTTTTTGAGAACGTCGGTTAAAAAGTGCAGTGTTTCGATATCCATACTGACAAAATAAATCATACGATTGAGCGATTTGATTAATAATGGGACTAAAAGAATGGATACAGGATTTTTTCGTGACATACAACGCGTCTTCTTGTACAGTGACATTTTCACCGTTTCAATTTTGGTATCGTATTTTACTATTCTTATATTTTGTAACTAATAACCAACAACTAACGTTTTCGGGTGAGTCACTTGTGTTTTTTCTGACTTGAATTTGTGAACAAAATTTAATCAGCAGTAATTTGGAGCGTAGTAAATTTTAGTTTACGGTTGAATGCGCCGCAAACCATTCAATTTGGTCCCTTCAGCCTCAATACCCAATTACATAAATGCCTAAATTATCATCCCATTATCACAGGATTATAGTAAATCGTATGTTTTACTTATACAAGTTAATCCACACATAAATTAAAATGAATACATCGGATTCATGAAAAAGCTTATGAATGGAACTTGATGAAAAATGTATGTGTGTCAATTGGTAAAGTTTATGCTTCCATTACAAATATGTTATGGTACTTGGTTTAAGTACACAATTCAATGACTATTACACAGTACAGCACTTACAATTGAATGTCTGTCTGTTTCTGAATAGTTTGCAAACTATATAATTTAATACACCTTTGTATGGCGATGCATTAATGTGGTACATTAAGTTTCTTTATGTATCGGTTGTGCAATACAACGTCGCGTTCGGGGTCAATTACTGTATTCATAACAATTCTATAGCTTATCTTTAACACCCTTCAAATTATATTGGTACATAAATACATAGATAATTTTCTAACATCTAAGGTAGATAGCATAAACAGAATATGTATGGGTAGGTAACTGCAGTCTATTAACTAAAATACCATTTAGTAAAGCCGCGAACTTTTTCATAATAAACTGAGCAATCCTTTTGGAAACCATACTGGGAAAGTTTCTTAACTCTCAAACGACTAGCTTTTTCATTTTACATAATCGCTTTATTAAGCAGTATAAATACCATTGCCACTAATGTCACTTACTCACGCACTCATAATAATTAGTTTTTGCAAAAGTTGCGTTGCATTCAAAATAATATCTAAAGTAGTCTATCATCTTTCAACACTGACGGCGCGGTGGTAATTCGATATTACAGCATCGTCGAGGTATAGGAATGCGTAATGCGGATCCGCGACCATTATCCGTTCCACCTTGATGATTTACAACTCACCTTTAATCATTCATATGCACTGCAACTTGCATGGCTCATACGTTGGATACTGTTTAAAAGATTGGAGAGATACGTATCTTTTCTTTCGGTACCAATAAGGTCAGTTTGACGAAGCTGTTTGGACTTTTATTAATTGATTCATAGCTACCCAGCCCTAGCTTCAAATTATATGTTATTTGAATTATATCTTTGTGCCATATTTGTGTGAATGATTTGAAAATACCGATACATAAAACTTTCACATTTTGTTTCTTACTCTCGGTCAAAAAAGCGATCAGCTAAAAAAAAAACAAAATTATAATATCGATAGCTTTACATAATTTACATTGTCTTGACATGAAATGGCGCTTTGAAGTGAACCGTGGGACTTGGGAGAAAGAACAAAGGGCGGGTGCGGGGTGACAAATTTTCAACCCTTTTCACTATATCTTACTCAAGAAATGACTACCTTGACGGATAGAAATTATTGGATAAGAAGAGCGCAGGACGATTAAATAATAATTGTCGTTATAGAAAAAATATCGACGAGTGCAATGCGTTATCTTCAATAATTGCTCAATAGCGAACTATCTCGATTGTAACATGTACATGCGTTCGTGCGCATAGTCACCATACACTGTTTCGCAACCGCGGCGGCGCGGTCCAACGACCTCGCCTCAATGGGTTACTAAACACTTCCTCACTTAAATCCATTATCTGCTCAGATAACAATTACCTGACTACATTTGCTTATTGACAACATATAAATGCTTGATTGAGATCCAATACGGTAATCGTGCCAGCTTCCTCGAGTCACTAAGCACTCTGAACATTTCTTCAATTGGCATGGATCTGTTTTATTTACGTCTCAGTAATGAACTTAATTGCTGTCACTGGTACAAGCGACTCGAATTAAATAACATGATTTTTTCTATGTGTTTAATGTTGCGTGCAGCTGATCGAATAATGATGTTTCTCATGCAATTGATTATTGTTGTGTAATTATTTCTGAGATGTGGTCATCGCGCTCTAAATATACAACAGCTAGTTATAACGTAAACTTATAACATTTTTTCTATTAGAATTACATACACACATTTACACATAAGGTATGAGATCACTATCACAATATTTTATTGCTTTTGCATAAACTTTAAACAGATTTTCTTATTATGATTCTGAGATTTTTATTACCTACGTAGGTATTTCGCATGGTTAATATATTGTATAGGATTGTTTAATCCAAATACAAATAGTGTACAAAGTTTATTGACTTGTTATTGTTTATTTAATAATGCATCGTGTATCCAATCCATCAATGCATTATAGATGTTGGCATGCAAGGATTACATATCTCCCATACACGTAGAGCTACGTGGAATAGGAAACTCGGTTTCGTATTATGTCGGACCTGCTATTAATATGCAGTTATATTATCCGCTGCTATCTCGTTACAAGCCACGTAAACAGATATTTGCAATAACATGACAATTATGCGGTCGGTATGTGACATTTACATATATAGATATCTCCATGGGCACTATGTTGATCAAACGTGCCATATAGTTAGTAATTATTTGATCCGTTTTCACTTGTTGATCCGGTTGGTATTTGTGGATCCATTGCCACATCACCGTCCGTATGTGGATCCGAATGGAGCCACAAGTGTCACCATCAGTAATAATAATAATTACGTGCTTTTTATACAAATCCACCTTTTTTGCGTTATAGCTCTTGTTGATCCGATTCAAATGAGCCAATCAGAGCCCACCGAGCTCAGCCATTGGTCGCTTGCGGCCTTAGCCACTTGAAGGTTTAAAGACATTTATTCCCGTTATAAAAACGTATGTTGCCGTTCGCCTTCCATAATTTGTTCGGATCTTCGGGAGGGCAAGATAGCTAGCTCGTCTATTAGGATAGTGGCGATTTGATGTTGAAAATATAATATTTGTATTTTGTATTTATGTTTTTATGTAGCGCTTTGCGGATGAACATACACGTAATATAAAAGTATAATTGTTTTAAATTCATTATTTTAGTGTCGTCGTAGATTTTATTTGTAGAAGTTAAAAAAGGATAGTTAAAGATAGTTTTAATGATTTTATTTTGTAAAATTTGGGGTGGCGCTAATTTATTTTTGTAAGCACTCCCCGATACTTCTATTAAATACATTAGGTGCGGCTTTACTAACGTGTTGTAGATGGTGTGGCGTAATTTATGAGGAATGCAAGAAGTAATATTATGCAGAGATCTAGGAAGTGCTGATAATTAATTTTTTAGGTGGTCGATGTGATAATTCCATTTCAGAGAGCTGTCGATTCGCAAACCTAGGTATTTCTCGGGGGTTTTATGTTCTAATACAACACCGTTAATTTTAAGTGGAGCGTGTGGTGGAATAATTTTGTTATGAGCTTTGAATTTAGATATATTTATTTTTAGTAGATTGCATTTATTTATTTAATTTATTTAAATCATTTTGTGCTTGCGCTATCATGTCATGTATAGAGGGACCAAAATAAAACAGACAGGTGTCATCCGCACAAAGTGTTAGGTGACCATTTAGCTTTAAATCTTGGAAATTATTAATATAAATTAAAAAAGCAATGGGCCTAGAATCGAACCTTGTGGTATGCCACATGTAATTGGTAAGGGAATGCTATCATGGTTATCTATTTTAACTATTCATGATCGATTTTTTAAATATGATTTCAGCATATCTAGTGCTTTACCATTAATGTTAATGGATGCTAATTTCTTTATTAAAAGTTCGTGAGAAACGGTATCAAAGGCCTTTTGTAGGTCAATAAACACTCCCAAAACTATATTGTTTGCTTCAATGTTCTGTTTTATTTTAATAGTTAGGTCCATAGTCGCTGACAGAGTGTTACTTTTTGGCTTAAATCCGTATTGACGCACTGAAATAAAATTAAATGAGTCTAAATATTTTTCTAATCTCGTGTGTAAAATCTTCTCCAATATTTTTGACAATACTGGCAAAACCGAAATTGGCCTATAGTTACCAGGTTTAAATTTTGAGCCACTCTTATAGATAGGAGTTACCTTCGCTATTTTTAACGAGTCCGGAAAACGTCTTTGACTTATGGCTTGGTTAAAACAGTCGCTTAAGGTATGATTTAATTTTTAACCGACTTCAAAAAAAGGAGGAGGTTATCAATTCGGCCGGTATGTTTTTTTTATGTATGTACACCGATAACTCCGAAGTTTCTGAACCGATTTACGTGATTCTTTTTTGTTCGATGCGGGATGGTGTCGAATTGGTCCCATAAAAATTTTATTCGGATAGGCCCAGTAGTTTTTATTTTATGGGCATTTTTGTCTGTATTTGTAAATGTTGCAAGTGCAAGTTTGAAGTCGGTTGTTTTTAACGCAGTTATCTACTTGTTCTTTGATGCATTTAATTGTTTTTGTAGTAATACCATCAAGACCTGTACTACAGTTTGAATTAAGGTTATTTATAATTATATATTTTTTTTACTGGCTTCGGTAGGTCTGAACTTATTAGTGAGGTAATTTTTTTAAATTTCGTAGTTGTCTTTAGATTTCCTCTCCTTTGAGTTATAAGATGTCGATTCTGGGAAACGAGTAAAAATTACATTTTTTTCGCGGCTCTTTCTGTCCCGTAGTTCCTTGATTAAGTTTTAAATTATATGAAGTTGATTTTTAGACGTAAAACCCGATGGATTGGCTGACTGATTTATTGATTAAAGATTTAATTCCAGTGATTTTATTTTACTCTCAACCTAGTTTATCTGGGATTCTAATTGAGAAATAGTACTCTTCAATATGTTTTGTTCAATAATTATCATACATGCTGATGACTTAATTTCATTGATTTGATTCGTATTTTGGCGAATTAAATTCAAGGATTGTTCATTGGACGATTTAATTTCGGTAATTTGTGTTTTTACCTCAGAAATGTTTTCATGAATTTTGTTTACTTTTTGTTCATTTGAGCATACATATTTTTCAAGTAATGTACTAATACGGCTCAACTCCGACCGAATATCCTCACTAAATCTGCAATCTGGTTCTAGCGGTTGTTTCCGTTTTCTGTAAGTAATTTGAGTAGAAAACGAACTTAGCTTCGATAGATCGGGATGCGATCCACCGGCAGTACCCACTGCACCACTGCTGGTTAAACGTGTTGGCGATCTGCGTACACTCATATTTACTCCGTAATGGATAATTTGTGCAGGAATATGAGTCGTCATTTGTTTGACCTAAATCTAACATTTTAATTATTTTATCAGATTGATATCAGAATCAGAGCATAGGCTACGTCAATAAATATTATGATAATTATCTTGATATTTACTGATGATTCAAGAGGTAGGTTGTTATTTGTAGGATGCATACTACTTGAGAATTATCACTGTCACTGTATGACGAAAGGTTCGTCCAAATATCTATCTTTTTAGGGTTCCGAATTTTTAGTTTCACAACGTTTTCTATAAGTTTCAATTGAATTACGGTCGACTTCTTCAACTTCCATAAAACTCAGGAGATTTTTTGCTAGCCCTAATTTCATATCCCCATGTCAATGTCATGCAAGTGCATATAAATGGAACAGATCAACATACGACTTATGATTTGGTATATAAAACGGAGTCAAGAAGTGTTTGAGCATTTCAAAATTTGAACCGTTACGGAGTCGAGTTCGTCTAGTCTAGGCGGATTTAGCAATGTATGGAACATTACCTAACTATAATATGTTTGTGTACGGAGCCAACAAATACTGTAGGGTTTACGAAAAATAATCTATGTTACTTAATATACAGTTTCGTTTTGTCGGATCAAATAAAGCTGTAATTTTGATAATATAAATGATAATGATCAACATACGACTTTGGATTTGGTATATAAAACGGAGCCAACAAGTGTTTATGGGTTTCTGAATTTCGGCCGTTACGGAGTCGATTCAGTTCAAGATCTTAGCAATGAAAATGTTGAGTATATCAATTTCTCCATGAATACGTTTGGCAACGTCGCCCAAATATTTGCGCCGTTGCCACTCCGGGCAAGATCTATGCAACCGGAGTCGAGTAATAAGGGGGAAAAGGTGGAGTCGGCAATGCACGGCAGTCGGGCTGGATCAACTTAGTGCCCAAGTTGGTATTTATATATATATATATATATAGATATCTCCACGGGCACTATGTTGATCAAACGTGCCATATAGTTAGTAATTATTTGATCCGTTTTCACTTGTTGATCCGGTTGGTATTTGTGGATCCATTGCCACACCACCGTCCGTATGTGGATCCGAACGGAGCCACAAGTGTCACCATCAGTAATAATAATAATTACGTGCTTTTTATACAAATCCACCTTTTTTGCGTTTTAGCTCTTGTTGATCCGATTCAAATGAGCCAATCAGAGCCCACCGAGCTCAGCCATTGGTCGCTTGCGGCCTTAGCCATTTCAAGGTTTAAAGACATTTATTCCCGTTATAGAAACGTATGTTGCCGTTCGCCTTCCATAATTTGTTCGGATCTTCGGGAGGGCAAGATAGCTAGCTCGTCTATTAGGATAGTGGCGATTTGATGTTGAGATTATAATATTTGTATTTATGTTTTTATGTAGCGCTTTGCGGATGAACATACACGTATTATAAAAGTATAATTGTTTTAAATTCATTATTTTAGTGTCGTCGTAGATTTTATTTGTAGAACTTAACAAAGGATAGTTAAAGATAGTTTTAATGATTTTATTTTGTTTGTTTTATTTTATTTTGTTTAATTTATTTTTTAGGTGGTCGATGTGATAATTCCATTTCAGAGAGCTGTCGATTCGCAAACCTAGGCATTTCTCGTGGGTTTTATGTTCTAATACAACACCGTTAATTTTAAGTGGAGCGTGTGGTGGAATAATTTTGTTATGAGCTTTGAATTTAGATATATTTATTTTTAGTAGATTGCATTTATTTATTTAATAAGTCGTAGATTTTTTTTAGTTAAAAGAGGATAGTAAAAGATAGTTTTAATGATTTTATTTTGTAAAATTTGGAGTGGCGCTAATTTATTTTTGTAAGCACTCCCCCATACTTCTATTAAATACATAAGGTGCGGCTTTACTAACGTGTTGTAGATGGTGTGGCGTAATTTATGAGGAATGCAAGAAGTAATATTACGCAGAGATCTAAGAAGTGCTGATAATTTATTTTTTAGGTGGTCGATGTGATGATTCCATTTTAGAGAGCTGTCGATTCGCAAACCTAGTAGATCGGGAGTCATTGACACAAAATTTCGAGTCATTTGTAACAGGATGGCGGTTCTACAGGGGTCTTAGTACGCAATGACAGAAAGAAAAATGATGGTGTGAACGCTGGTACCGGCGGCTTAGTCGCGTGGGCGTTAGTCAAACTCGTCGGAAAAATAGCGAAAGTCAAACGATTTGTAACACAAAAATTTTAGAATTTACCGATAGCCAATAAAAAAGATGTAGACGGTAGTGTCATGCCATACTTTTCCGGTGTGACATAAAGCCCGCCATACCGACGCGAATGCGTTGATTAAAAAAAAAACAATTCAACCATTGTATTGTGCAATTCAAATCGTATATTTTTATTTTCTTAATCATTTACTTTGTATCCTTTATCATTAGTCACTAAAATTTATTTTGTTAACTTGCCAAATATAATGTAACATGGAATTTGCAAGGGAAGGCACTGCCTTCTGAGATATAGGAATTACCTAGTTCAGAAGGCAGAGCAATATTGTAATGTTATATTTGAAGTTAATAAATTTTATTTTATTTATTATTTTATTGGTACCAGGCTAACTTTTGCACAGGTAACCATCGTCGTGCAGCCATTTACGAAAATCGCCATGCATCGCCATACTTTTCAGACGATTCTAAATGGTCGCCATACCGCCGAAATGATTTTGTTTAATTGAATGAAATGTTGAAATGAATGTTTAATTGAATGAATTTTGTTTACTATTTGTTCATTTGAGCATATATATTTTTCAAATAATGTACTAATACGGCTCAACTCCGACCGAATATCCTTCATATCATCATTACATCTGCAATCTTGTTCTAGCGGTTGTTTCCGTTTTCTGTAAGTAATTTAAGTATCAGTTGGCGTAGAACTCGTAGAAAACGAACTTAGCTTCGATAGATCGGGATGCGATCCACCGGCAGTACCCACTGCACCACTGCTAGTTAAACGTGTTGGCGATCTGCGTACACTCATAATATTTACTCCGCAATGGATAATTTGTGCAAGAATATAAGTCGTCATTTGTTTTTGACCTAAATCTAACATTTTAATTATTTTATCAGATTGATATCAGAATCAGGGCAAAGGCGAACGCTACACGTCAATAAATATTATGATAATTATCTTGATATTTACTGATGTATCTTGGGAGGGATCACAGCACACCCTACACCATCAATACGTATCGCGTCAGTACTGAAACGTTCTTTGTATGAGCCAGACGTGATGACGGCAAGATAAATATTGCGATGTAGGTCCTGGGATCAGATCACAAGGAGTTCCAGAAATCCAGCGATATACAGGGTTAGTTCTCAATGACCGGCCAAATTTTCAGAAATGGTTCAGAATCGATAACATTTTAGAACTAATGAAAAAAAAAACTTTTTTTTTTTTAAATTAGATTTCATTCCTGTCCACCACTAAAAAGCGAACGTGTGGACATTACAAAAGCAACAATTCAGTTCAACAACCTAGATAGGTAGAAGTTAGCACACACATAAATTTGGCAATGCGCGCACGCACACAAGTGCATTGATTCTGGGGGTGTTTACGATTTAGGAAATTTTTAAGACATTTTCAAATGAATGCTATTATTTTTATTTAATTTTATTCGACAATAATGTTTCAAATGCACCTTTGGTTTAATATCTAGATCTTAATTTTAAGTTTTGGCTGGTCATTGAAAACTAACCCTGTATTGTGATCCGTCAATTATACACTACCCTACACGTCAATAAATATCGTAATCCGATAGTAAATATTGATGGATCACAATATGGATCTTACGTGTAGCGTTCGCCAAAGAGTTGCCCTGATTCAAGAGGTAGGTTGTTATTTGTAGGATGCATACTACTTGAGAATTATCACTGTCACTGTTTGACGAAAGGTTCGTACAAATATCTATCTTTTTAGGGTTCCGTATTTTTAGTTTCACAACGTTTTCTATAAGTTTCAATTGAATTACGGTCGACTTCTTCAACTTCCATAAAACTCAGGAGATTTTTTGGTAGCCCTAATTTCATATCCCCATGTCAATGTCATGCAAGTGCATATAAATGGAATAGATCAACATACGACTTATGATTTGGTATATAAAACGGAGTCAAGAAGTATTTGAGCATTTCAAAACTTGAACCGTTACGAAGTCGAGTTCGTCTAGTCTAGGCGGATTTAGCAATGTATGGAACATTAGCTAACTATAATATGTTTGTGTACGGAGCCAACAAATACTGTAGAGTTTACGAAAAATTAATCTACGTTACTTAATATACAGTTTCGTTTTGTCGGATCAAATAAAGCTGTAATTTTGATAATATAAATGATAATGATCAACATACGACTTTGGATTTGGTATATAAAACGGAGCCAACAAGTGTTTATGGGTTTCTGAATTTCGGCCGTTACGGAGTCGATTCAGTTCGAGATCTTAGCAATAAAAATGTTGAGTATATCAATTTCTCCACGAATACGTTTGGCAACATCGCCCAAAAATTTGCGCCGTTGCCACTCCGGGCAAGATCTATGCAACCGGAGTCGAGTAATATGGGGGAAAAGGTGGAGTCGGCAATGCACGGCAGTCGGGCTGGATCAACTTAGTGCCCAAGTTGGTATATATATATATATATATATATATAAAATTTCATTTGTGTCGAACGCAGCGTCCTCTGCCTTTATCTTGTATCAGTATTACTGAACATTCATCTGGTTTGACGGTCATGGCGCTCAATGAATGCGAAAGTGTGCCTCCGGAAGGGAAACTGTTTGCTCAGTTGTGTAATAGTAAAGTTCTGAAAGCTGCTATGGTTTGCCCTACTGGTGTCAGATACCCGTAGAACTGTACGCGATGCCAATTTAAACATATTTTATCTCTTTGTATTCATCATTTATTTTTATTGATCATTGATTTTATATGGATCTCTTTCACAACTACGAATTTGGTATAGCGATAGATTACGGCCATAATACGTATACAGTTATAGCCGTATACATTACGATAGACGTTTATTAATAATTGATTGAATAACTACTACGCCATTAATACTTCAAGCAACGACCGCGACGTACTCCATGCTGATGACTGTCAACTAACAATATTTACCACACTAGAGCAACTCATATCAATCCTGAGGATATCCTTGGGCTATAGAATTGACAGCAGCTTATAATCATTATTCATCGAACGGATTAATAGCATCTACAGTATCTTACTCCTTTATAACGAAGACTCATTAAAAACGAAAAAAGAGTAGATATTATTTGATGTGGAAGTTAAAATTTTGTAAGTACTCTGTACTGTAGAGGGTAGATGTTTGTGATACAATGTAGGTAAAGTAGATACAGTATATTATGTATAATATATACGCGCGATGTCGCGCCCAGTGTCAAGGACGCGCCCTCCATCCACCACTTGTGCGATTAGCTCGCGCGGCTTCCAATGTAACAAGATCTCTTCACATTCGCGCACACGAAGACGTAATGAAGCAACGTAGGTCTTCCTTGAGTGGCTACTTTGTGAGTCGGCCTAGGTCAAGTTCTTAATAGCGTTTATATTATCATAGTTTATGTACGATTCAAGCATGCAAGAATAATTATTATAGTTTCGATATCTTATTAGTCTATTCGACTTATCAGTTTATTAATTCGATACAGGGACAATCTTTGCAGTCCAGTGCAAACGTTAGTGTGATAAACAATTTCATAGTCTCAAAATATATTGAAAACATGTTAGACTTCTTTAAAATTAGCTGGTAGGTAATGTGAAATTAAATATTGTGTTATCTTGTTTATTATTATGCTATGTTATAGCCGTTAATCATGAAGTATCTTGTGTACACTAGTATAATATATTACTGTTAATAATTTAGGCTTTATACAATAAAATCTTTCCTAAATTACTTATAGTGAGATAGTAGCTTCAGAGCGAAAATATTGATTCAAGTGATAAGTTTATTTTATCGTGATAATGGGTCGTTATCTTTACGGTTGCTATGGTATATTATGAGGTACAATGAATATAAAAATTAATTACTATTTATCGCTTGAGAAATAGATTTAATCCTGGCAGATGATCAATGTACTTATCTTTTTTTCTTGTTTGGATTGTTATTTTATATTTATTGAAAGTTTAGGTAATTTGTTATTACACATCTGGGACTCGATGTAATTAGTTCTCGGTCCCATTACTGAGGATCATGATGGATGAGACGAACTTTTCGAAAATATAACCACATAATATTTTAACTATGTTTTGAACTTAGTTAATTATAGTTCTATTAAATATTATCCATACTAATATTATAAATGCGAAAGTAACTCTGTCTGTCTGTCTGTTACTCAATCACGCCTAAACTACTGAACCAATTTTCATGAAATTTGGTATGGAGATATTTTGATACGCGAGAAAGGACATAGGCTACTTTTTATCCCGGGAACATAACGCAATCCCGGAAATCCCACGGGAACGGGAACTATGTGGATTTTTCTTTGACTGCGCGGGCGAAGCCGCGGGCAGAAACCTAGTGTATAATAAGTTAAACGAATGATCAATATACCTACCTATCTATTAGGTTTCTTTTAACTTATTTAAATGTTATTTTTCCATAAATGTTAAGTTTTTAGCGATTATTCGGACCTCTGATTTTCGACTGCACATATTTATCCACTTCATTTTATTGCTACATAAAAATAATTTAAGAAGCATGTAGTTTTCATAATATAAGTATTGCTATTGTACACCATTTTAAATAAGCTAACCAAATGATAATCTTTGTTAGCTTGTTCATTTATTTTTTGCACGCTTACTTTGATATTGACAAACAGAATCGAATGCATACATTTACCTACTATTCTAGAGTAAAACAATCAAGAACCTTTATGAAGTCGGCTATTATGACTTCTATTGATACGAAGAATAAACATTGTGTTTTTGCATTGATTTGAAATTGTTCCCTATCGGAGTATGTGTGCATGCATGCGCTGCCTGTGATTAGCTTGTGTTTTGTTGCATGCAGGTCTAGAAGAGCTTCCCAGCAGTTATCCAGAAGCGCCGAAAGCATCGACCAATCATACAAAAGGTAATGTTCATTTCATTTATTTTGTTTTTCGTCAATGAAATCGTCTCTAGCGCGATGACGGCGGTACGCATCGTTTATGTACAGAGTGTGATTTATATGCAGCTTTCTTTTTGTCGCTTTTTTATTAGTGCTAAATATTTGTAAGTGTTGTTTGACCTTATACCTATTTATTTCAAAATGTTGCGATGAATATGAAAGTAAAGATAGATGTTTATTTGTGTCGACAAAGCTTTGAAAGTTATTTAGATCGTTTGTATTAATTTTGGCCAATTATTCGTGCAATCACCCGAAATTTAACAGTTTAAGAATTTGCACATCAACATCATGGACCATTACTCGTCACTCGTGGCGCGCGCCGGCGACGGCACTTTAAATTAATGACTTACCTCTTGCTCCCATTTATTTACAAGTCGAAATTACGTGAAAATATATTAATAATTGTGTTATTTATTTTATGACGCAGATATCTGGGCAAAGTAAATGTTTATGTTAACATTACTATCTTTTTAGGTTTTGACATTGTTCCATATAATGTTTATGTTTTATCTGTGATTTGCTTTTTATCACGTCGAGAAGAAAAGTAAATCGGCAAACCTAATAACATAGTTTTGTTCTGCAAAATCGTAAACACTTAGTGTTAAGTGTTAACTGATAATGTAATGTTTCAGGTCGAAGAGTCGTTCAGTGGACCATGGCTTTGCGCCACCCTTTGACCTGGAGTCACTACGGTCGAAGGTCGAGGGAAGATTTGATGCTGTACAAAAAGGTAATATCAATTGATATAACGAAATATGTTTTTTCCTTCTTTTTGGCACCTCTAAACACTGCTTTACCTTGGATATAATGACGTTATAATTTTGATTTAGGCGTAACTTACATAATATTATGTATCAATATTCAATTGTAAAAATCAATACGCGCTTGTTTTATCAAGATAATCAGAAGATTTAATACATATTAGTTTATGGCTATCATGATCTCACTATGTAAACATATGCTTAAGAATGTTTGTATTCATTAAGAGTATACACTATACACAGAATAATTAATAATA
The DNA here is from genome assembly GCF_905220415.1 of Colias croceus. Taxonomy (NCBI): domain Eukaryota; kingdom Metazoa; phylum Arthropoda; class Insecta; order Lepidoptera; family Pieridae; genus Colias; species Colias croceus. The sequence continues at coordinate 6,408,669 of NC_059538.1, forward strand.
CATTTGTGCATATAAATCATTGCTTTAGTTTCGAAACTGCACAAAAGCGCACAGCTATACAAATAAATTGAACTTCCTCTCTGGCCCGGGACTCGTTTATTATACTGAAACATAGGAAAATTCTTATTTATTCATATCAATGTCACTGGAGCAGTACTTGTTATCGCCGGCCGCAGAATGAGGCGGATTCTGGCACAGTCTCATAAATAAACATGCCACTCATAAAGTTAGTGCACGGTAACGTAAATTATATTAATAAAATTATCCAAAATATTTATTTGGAATTGGCATGATAGGCTCGAAGCTTCTGAATGATTTTAACACACTGATATTGATTAGATTTGATTTTTCAACTGTAACAAAATATTTCACAAGGATAGCAATAATAGCAGTGAGCAGACTACAATTTAGTCCTTACATGTCGGCACGCAGTAAATGCGTATAGGTATCCGTTGAGTTTATACCAGACAATTATAATTTTCGATATATGAATCTCGTTTGGAATAAAACTGTTACTCTTTAATAAAAAGACACAATTTTCTAATACTTCGATTCCAATGGTTGTTTTAATAATAAACACAGTTTTAGTAATGGTTATATGTAGACTGTAGGTGTAGTTGAATAACTCAATATAAAATTTTCACTTTTTAACAAGCTCTTTGTCTATGATGTTTATTTATATACAAACATACGTTTCAGAATTTTCATTTTAATTACAAAGATGATTTATAAATCCGCGCGTGAGTAACGAGTTTATTCAGGGAGGCATATGTGACGCTGATGTCATGTTAACCAAATCGATAATAATATGGTAAACTTTAATTATTTCCAAACCATAATGATAATCTTTAATATATTGAGCGCCATTATTTGCACATTTTTACTGGAACATTGCCAACATATTATTCGTGATCTTATGACTCTATTAGATTGCAGTTTATGCTTTTCCATATGTTCGGAATAAAGATGGGAATATTTTATTATATGTATTAAGATCATAAGGTGTCCTAAATTATAACTATAAAAAGCAGGAGTTATCCATTGTGTTTTATGCATATAATTTACATAGGCAGATCGATATTATAGAGATTTCATCTTATTTAAAAGTAATACTAATTTATATTAAGCTGCCATACATAAATCATTTTCAAGTACTTACATAGAAACACTGAGTAAAAAAGACATAAGTACCTACATAATAGGATTATTGTCGCAACGACACAGCACGCAGTGCTAGCTATGGATCTGCCCTGAGCGATACAGTCAAGTTCAGCTGTATTGATTTCTGTGTCAAAGCCAGGCCTCAGTCAAATCGCCTTTGTCAATATTCAACGCCAACATAAATTACACTGACGCTGGATTGATTTTCGAGATGACTTGTCACGATTTCGCATTTATCACGAAGATACTCCAAAATGAACTGTTATGGTGCGCGCTTAAGGTACATAAAGCGTAATGCACGTCTCTCTGAAGAACCGTTAGTGTGATAATACCTGAACATGAATGGAGGTTAGTGATCTTCCGTTTTATTCCCAGAAAGTTAAAACGAATTTCCAAATAGGTATATCATCAAATTCACTGGGAGGAAAATCAAAGGAGATATTCTTCTGACTCATAAATGCCGAGATTATTTCCTAAAACTCATGTGATATCCAAATTAGTGCCATTAGTTATTCAAGAGATCGTTCCTGTTTCTCAGAACTTATGTATTTAATCAGCGCGTTTGAGGACATCATGTAGGCGTGATTAAAATGTTTGAAGATAAAAATTATCCAGACGAAGTTCGTCAAAGTTATTAATCTTAAACACTTTGCATCTTATCAAAAATAACTCGAAACGAGATTCATTTATGCTGTAAGCGGGAACGATTTCGAGAATTTTTGATAAGATGTTTATTCTATGAAAAATTGTATTTATATTGAATATATTTTGTTGCAGAAGAGGATGAGCAAGCCAAGCGGTTGCCTCCGCCGCCCCCGATGAAAACTGTGACGTACACGGTAAGCTTTTAATATTATTCTATTAATTTGTCCTACTTAATCCGATCAATACCTGTATACGTTACGTCATATTGTTTATTCATTAGTGTATTTGTTAGTACTTAGTTCGATTTATAAAAGAGATCTTCAACCTGTCGACTGTAGTCATTCTTTCCTCCTATAATGATAGAACCGCAAGAAGCTTATGTTTAATAAAATTATATTCAGAGATATATTAAAATGGAAAAATCATTTCTTATGAAAATTAATTTCAAAAAGTAAAGCAAAAAATTACTACATACTTCCATGAAATCCACCACACCAATGGATATTTGAACTTAACGTTTCTATATTAAAAGTAATCGAAGAAAAAAAAAAGTAATCCTAATTTAAGGGGCCATCCATAAAGTACGTCACACTAATTTCATGAGTTTTTGAGCACCCCCCCGTGCTTGTCACAGGTGGTCACATTTCTAAGACCCCCCCCTCCCTAGTGTGACGTCACATGTTTTGCAATTTAACATCGAAAAATTATTAAATTAAAACAGCAGTTCCGAAATTAGTTTTATTTCCATTTAAATTAAGTACTTTTTATGAAATCTACATAATATCAAATATTTGAAACAATAACAAAAGAATAAACTACCTAACGAATAAATATAAATTGTCAACAAAACAATTTAAACCGTATTGACCTAAAGATAGAGATGGACATATTTTTTAGTTTATATAATTTATATTTCAAATTACGCGATTAGTAGGTACCTCTAGATTTTGAAATGTGATGTCACGAAACTTAGGACCCCTCCCACCCCTTGTCACACCATGTCACACTTTGTCGACCCCCTCCCCCCCTCTTTACGTGTGACGTACTTTATGGATGGCCCCTTATGGTAAAATATTTACAATGCACTTTTTGAAATTAATTTTCATATGAAATGATTTTTCCATTTTAATATATCTCTGAATATAATAATTCTTCATGCAAATTTCATTTCAGATCAAGACCAAATGTTATTCAACTAGTTTTTGGTTTGTTGACACATGAGTGGCATAAACAACAATGTGATAAACATATCCATCGATCTTAACGTAGATTGAGATGGACTTCAAAGTGCTTTGAAGTTCCATCGTTTTAAAAGTCGATGTTCTTTAGCTATAACAAGTTGTACCCTCGTATCTCACGGTCACCCCGTTGACTCGTCAATTATGCAGCTCTAACCGAGTGGATTTGTCTTTCTTTTTATGGAGCTTAGACGTAGCACAATAATGTAGTTTTGTGTGCATTCCAGAAGTGAATCTTCCCAGATATAAATAAAAAAAAGTCCAACTTGGACTACATATTCCTATATATATTTTCATTTTTCGTAGCATCGTTCTTGTTACGTTTTTTTTTTCAAATTGTAGTTGCAAAAATTACGGTACGACAAAGCTACGTGGGACGAATAGGTACCTCAGAACTGAACAGATTAAAGGGACAATTAAAACCATTTAACATTAATGTCAGGTCCGAGATCGCGACACGCTGACGTCACTGGCTGCTCGCTTCGACACCACGCCCTCGGAGCTGACCAAGCTGAACCGTCTCGCGACGCAGTTCATATTCCCCGGCCAGACCCTGCTCGTGCCGGATAAGAGGAAAGGTATGTATTGTTAAAGGACTTCCTTTATATTTGGGGATCACGTAATTTGGCCCGTTTATTTTAGTAGGGAAATGTACATACTTCATTTGATGTATACCCAAAAAAAACCGTTTATCATCGTTTTTGTATTGTTGTTGGAATTAATATTTTTTTTTAATTAATTATCTAATAATCTCTCCCTACCTAGGTACCTATATTATAATATGTACTGTAAAGTAATATAATAAGCTGAAATCGTAGACTGATTTGATATCCGTAAATAGATTTGTTGGTTTGTCTTATCGTGTGTAATATCCGTCTACAACGTAAGACGGAGATAAATGTTATTAGTTTAGGTAATCATTTATTATTAGGTACATAATATCATACGGGATTGTTTTGATAACCTTATTGGGAATATTGGAAAATATATATTATTGAGATAAAAATAAAATTAACAACTATTTACAACAAAACATGTAATGTTGAATGGTGATAACGATACAGGAAAATAAGAAGAGATTTCGATTTGCTACTTTCCATGGTATAAGCAGTGTTTAAACAATACAACAAAGCATCCTTTGAACATTTCGATATTGTTTTATTGTTATCAAGATTGAATAAATATGAGCGATAAATTACAAAGGCAGATACAAATGTTTTTTGTTGAATGATTCTGGTTATCAAATCCGTTTCCACGAAACGGAAACAGCGTTTCACTCGTGTTGGCTGAGGACTTTGGAATTATTTCGAGCGCCTGAGATATTGTTAAGAGAATTGCTTTATTGTCGTGAAAATTGCTCCACTATTAGGTTAGGGTCAATGAAATGTTTAATATTAATTTATTTCTCTACAATTTACATTTCTCGAGTGGAATTTATATAAGGCGTTAATTTATTTTATAACTAGCTTTCCGCCCGCGGCTTCGCCCGCGTTTTCAAAGAAAACCCGCATAATTCCCGTTCCCGTTCCCGTGGGATTTCCGGGATAAAACCTATCCTATGTCTATACCAAATAAATAAATATAGTATCTCTATACCAAATTTCATGCAAATTGGTTCAGTAGTTAAGGCGTGATTGAGTAACAGACATTCGCATTTATAATATTATAGTATGGATTTTTTATGATATAGTAGAGACATGATATATGAGAAGAAAATACACATTTTAATTTAATAACGGGCTTTTTAAATGTTTTTTATGGTTCCATTGCTGCAGGAACACTATTATAATTAACTAATTCTCATCTAGATCAGCCATATTAAGGGAAAGTAACTGATATAAAATATACTACAATATGAGAGCTTGGGATGCTTCATAGATATAAACATAATATTATAACTTGTTATTTATAATCGATTATCGATTAATACATCATTTATTAAATTTAAAGACCACAATCTTAACTATAGTATAATCTCTACAATTAAAAAAAACGTGAACGTACCTACCTATATGTAATTACTAATTAGTAGGTAATCTTTGAAATCTAAAATTGCTTACGTCCGCGTCCATTTCTGTTAAACATTAATCAAATACCGTCAATCCATATCAAGGTACTCAAACCCTATAATATTGTTCAGAACTCATTGACATAGATTCCGACACCCACAAGCACCTACCGCGGTGATATTTCTTAACCAATCGCGTCCCCGGCGCTGTACCCCTCGATCAGATTGAACCGTGACGAATCGTTCAAGTGAAAAACCGATTTGCGCAACTGGCCTTCGGAATTGTTAACGCTGTGCAAATCTCACTATTGTCGATTGCACAGATGTTTCACTCGCAGACTCTTACTATTTTTCTTTAATCTTCCCGTGTAATTTTAGTATAGTAAAGGTCAATGTCATATTCGAATAATAAACGAAATCATAACAAGGGTGTGAGTAATGGGTGAGTGGTTACGACTCAAACACATTGCTTTGTCATATTCGTTAATTATATGGTCTTAGATAAATTATTATTGAGCAATAAAATATATTTGTGCTTCCGTTCATATGCTTTTGAAGGCAAACATCTGTTGACCGGCAAGGGTACATAGGTTGTTGTACTTTCTCGTGTGTACTTGTACATTCATCAATCATTTTTGCATAACCTTAATTTATTTTTTTAGTAAGGACTATTTACGAATATACATATAAATAAGTCAATAGTTAAATATAAAATGATTTAATAGTTAAACTGAATCAACAATAATAAAATAACCGTGACTTAAAATCCATTAAAACATTTAAAGACCGTTTTATTTTTATTACCTATTATATCGTATTCCATGAATCGGTATGTACGTGATATTTTTGACGATGATATATTATTTTTAAAGGTACCGTAATTGTCGGTGTTAACTGATTAACGGGCTCTTTATATTCACGTGTAGGTCATGGTCGCGGGCGCAGGCGTAACAGATGCAAAACGATTTGTTAAAACTCGTTTTAAAATATAAACCCTACAAGGAAGCAGAATAAAAATGAATCCAATCAATAAGTGACATGTAATTTCGCAATCTCTAAATTGGTTATTATTATCGTTAATGATAAAATACGTATTAGATTTTAATTGGTGATACAATTCAGTGTATTGCACTAAACATATGATTACATAATGGCCTCTTATTAACTAAAACGCATCAGACTCTATGCTGTTCACGTGTGACGTCGTCATGAAAACATTTTTTTCTATTTGTTCGCTTTACAAATGTTACAACAGTCGTGGCGGACCGCCTGCAAATGCGCCCGCGTCACAGCGCCTCAAAGTTTTGTCTACCAATTAGCCGGTATTGTTGTCCCACATTACACGCGATCGCTCTCAACAGCTCTGGTATTTGTGGCCACAATTGCGACGATATGGGCCCAGTTTATCGCATGATAATACGCTGATATAATGTACATTGTATAGCAACAGCTGTTCAAGAATGTTCAGTTTTGAATTCTTCAAGCGTTGGTATCACGGTGCGTTTCGTTTTGCATTCTTATCGGCTATGTTTAGTGGAATTTAAGCATTTGTACGGTGTTGTATAGTAAAATGTTGATAACTGTGTCTTCAGATGGCGACAAGGAGTCCGATGGACCGTCTGAGAGCGGAGATAACACGTCGGAATCCACTCAAGGGGCTCCCAGTGAACCCACACAAGAAAAAGGTAAAGGTTTATTTTAGTAAGATACAGAATCTTTCTGGAAATTACATTTTTAATTTAGTCGTAGTTAATGTGACGGAAAATAACCTTAAAAAAGTCATTAGCGCGCAAAATCTAACTGCTTAATTGGTCAAGCAATTATCTATGTTTTATACAATCGTAAACCTCCTCTGCAAGTTTAAATAATTTATCATTTACGACATGGCACATGCCATCTGTCACTATACCTAATGCAGCTATAATTTTTGGATTTACGTAATTTATCCGTCGTCATGTAAACGAATGAATGAAAGTAGCGTGATATTTGTTTAGAAAAACATGCAAATATGCGACGTAGTTGTATTGTTATTTGTTATCGCGACGCTTCAAGGAAAACTTTTTATCAGCCACCTACTTTTGCACCGGCATGTTAGGTGGAGTCAAATATTTTAAGAAAAAGAATATTAAATTTAGCACTTTAGAAATTATGAATTATATTAGAAAATCTATCAGTACTTATTTAGGTTATAAGGAGATCAATTTAATCTATAGTATAGAAATTCTAGGACATAAAGTCATTATAGTACAGTGAATAATCGTAATATTTAATGTGATCGTTGATTTTCACAATTTTTATAAGCGCGAATTATGGTCCTTCTTCTTAGTGTGTAGTTTTCTATTTAGAATATAGTTCTATTAATACATTTATTTACAATCCTTACAGAAATATTGGATAGTCTGAGGCCCGGATCGCCTGAAGCGCCTGCGAGCAATGCGCCGCAGCGATTCCTAAAGATCAATGTTCGGCACATTACTGATGGACAGGTAATATTCATAATATTTATTAACTCATAACTTCGACCTGACTGGCGTGGAATAAGAAATTCCAAAGGGAGTGATACGTTTCCCGCGATATGAAGTAATCTTCTTATCTCTTTAGCCTTCTAACTATCTTCAGACACAAAAATCACACCACAAAATCGTTCTGTGTCGAAGTAAAGGTTTATAGCACTTAAAATATTGCTTGAAAGACGAAACAACATTTATGTGGTTGTTCCACGTTTAGAGCATAGCTTGCTGCTTTTGAAACAAAAGGGGTTTGAAACTTTTTGTATGGACGCTGGCATATCGACCTGCCGCCATTTTGATTTTTTTTCAAAATCGCGGCGCACGATTAAAGTGGTATGTATGGATAGAGGACACATAGACGAACAAAAAATGTCTCATAACATAGTTCACATTACCGAGATATTTGGAGGTAAATATTCACTTATGAGTACAACGACAAACACTAAAAATAGACTTATTACGTGTCTATATGCATAATATTATCTCCAAATAATCACTCCCAGGTAGATTATTATTATTACAGGAAGAAATTAGGTATTCATTACATTACTTACATTTTTATGTAAGTATGTATGTTTTTATGTAATGAATGTACCTACTTTCTTCCAATAAACGGTTAATTAATAATAATCTACCTGGGAGTGATTATTTGGAGATAATATTATACATATAGACACGTAATAAGTCTATTTTTAGTGTTTGTCGTTGTACTCATAAGTGAATATTTACCACCAAATATCTCGGTAATGTGACGCTTTAGGGTACTATGTTATTAGACATTTTTTGTTTGTCTATGTATCCTCTATCCATGCATACAACTTTAATCGTGCGCCGCGATTTTGAAAAAAAATCAAAATGGCGGCCGGGTTGATATGCCAGAAAGTTTCAATGCCCTTTACATGACTAAAAATCATCATCATCAAATTATGTGTGGAGTTTCGAACTCTCCTTTTTAAAAATAACATTTAAATTACTTATGTGTATGTATTGTGCAATACTTAACCTGCATTTAAGGGTTAATACTCTATTCCAAGTAACACCAACTAATCTTATTATTGTGAATAGTAAAAGGAATCCGCACATTTGACATGTAAAATACATTATTGTTACAAGCGGGAAAAGTATTTTAAAAATTAATTTCAGTAGATAATAAAATAATAAAACAAACTTCTTTATTTCTTTGTTCTACTCAAGTTCTTCTTTGTTGTAAATACTAATGCACTCTTAGAATTAAAATCCAATTAAATTCTGAAATTAAGTCGTTGCATGCAGTGGCATATAAACAACAACATGTAGCTTATTAATATATCAGATCTCAATAACAAATCAAATTCATATAAAAAGATTATATCCGTTCTTATAATCAAAAGTGTTACTTTTCATGAAATTATATATAACTTCAATCTATTGTAGGAAAAGTAGATTATGTGTTATCAGTTGAATTTCGTGATCATTGAAATTGAATAATGCTGGTAAGCGTGACTTGCTTATAATCTGGGTTCCAACCAGAATATTTATTACATAGAACTTGATTCAAATTTCATAATATATTTGTAGTGTAATAGTATAAGCTTAATTACTGTTAGGTATTAATGGGGTCAATTTAATTACATACCTATTTATATTTTTTTTATGGTTATTGACCTACCGTTTACGTTGATTGTTAAGATACTTAAAGATAGGGGTATAAGTATCGTCAAAACATTGCACAATAATCATATTGTATATCAACACATCTATACTAATATTATAAAGAGGAAAGGTTTTATGTATGGTTTTCACGCATAAACTACTGAAACGATTATAATGAAATTTAGCACAAATATAGAGTGTAACTTAGATTAACACATATGATTGTTTATTATTTGACCCGGAAATCCCACGGGAGCGGGAACTATGCGGGTTTTCCTTTGAAAACGCGGGCGAAAGCTAGTTTACACAATATAACCAATTTAATGTAATTAGAGAGTTTAAAAACTAAAAGGTGTAAATAATAAAATACTAGCTTTCCGCCGGCGGCTCCGCCAGCGGTTTCAAAGAAAAACTCGCATAGTTCCCGTTCCCGTGGAATTTCCGGGATAAAACCTATCCTATATTACTCGTGGATAATGTAGCTTTCGAATGGTGAAAGAATTTTTAAAATCGGTCCAGTAGTTTATGAGCCTATTCATTACAATCAAACAAACAAACAAAGTTTGCCTCTTTATAATATTAGTGTAGATAAAATGTACATATGTTTTACGATTTACGATTTTATGAATACTTTTATTTATCGCCCGTTTACAACGTTGACAAAATGACTAATTGCTCTAGCGTAAGTTGACAACTTATAATTTATAATGGCATTGTACACAAAATGGTAATAAATTGCTAAAAGCAATAAGTTTTTATTATCATCTTGGATAAACGCTCTGTAAATCTTTAAAATGTCCACACCGAATAAATGAAGACAGGTCTATTTCGTTTTACAATACGTTTGTTATGGTAATCTTAGATGCATCATCGGCATATTTATCGTAATAATATCCCATGATTTATTTTCTTATACAAAAATATATCGCATGTTTTTGTCCCTTTAACATCATTGGTTTCTCTAACCAGGCCAAGGCTGTACAATACTTCAGTATATTTCTAACATATTAATAATTAATGAGCGAAACCGTCGTACTGATGGTATTGTCAATCTGTTTGAATACAAATTTTAATCAAGCTTGTATGTATTAACAGGGCGTTGTCTCCGGCGTGCTGCTAGTCACACCGAATGCAGTGATGTTCGACCCGAACGTATCGGACACGCTGGTGATGGAGCATGGGCCAGAGTCGTACGGTGTGATTGCGCCCATGGAATACGTCGTCAATGCGGCCATTTTCTACGACATCGCGCACATGCGCACACATGGACCAGACCACAACGCGCACAAGTACGAGCAAATGTAAATGATGACCGTTTCATATTAATAGCCTAGGAAGTCAAAATATGCATTAAATTAAAGAAAAATAAAATTTCAGTTTCGCTTCCACGCTTCGTAAAATAAAATAGTATTGCGCATTGTAGAAGCAAATTTTTAGCTTATCGCAAATTATATCGCGAAAACAACATGACTCATAAATTAAAAATGAATTGTTTTGATTTCAGAGCGGAGCAAGCTGAAATATATTACATGAGTAAAGCTGATCATTCCCCAGGCAAAGACTCGCTTCTAGTCAAAGTAAGTTTAATAATTGTTATAATTAAGTATATTCTTATAAAACTATTTCTTAAAAAAATATCATGCTTCATAAATAAGTGACTTCTTTAGAAGCATTGAGTGTAAAATTTCAAGGTCATGTCATGGCGTATTGCCATGTCACGTCACGTCATGGAGTAAAGCGACGATTTTTGTATCTTTCCAAATTGTAATCTTGCCAAAGAAGTTTCACTTCTGATATTCCTTCGATTATGTACATCATATTTTTTTTAATATTTATTAAAGTACTTCTTTATATAACCAGGATGAGACATTCCCCGAGCTGCAGGCGGCTAGCGGGGAGGGCGAGGGCGGGGAGGAGCGGCCCGCGTCCACGGAAGAGGAGCGCGGGGGAGCCGCCTTCCCCAAGGCGTTCGAGCGGGACCTAGTCACGCCTACCGCTTTGCAGGTAATATTTATTTATTTTTAACCGACTTCAAAAAAAGGAGGAGGTTATCAATTCGGCCGGTATGTTTTTTTTTTATGTATGTACACCGATTACTCCGAGGTTTCTGAACCGATCTACGTGATTCTTTTTTTGTTCGATGCGGGATTGTGTCGAATTGGTCCCATAAAAATTTTATTCGGATAGGCCCAGTAGTTTTTATTTTATGAGCATTTTGTATGTCTGTATTTGTAAATGTTACAAGTGCAAGTTTGAAGTCGGTTGTTTTTAAAGCAGTTATCACTTGTAATTAAGTAAAGAGATGTTTTAATTTTCTATTATATTATAATATATGTAAAATTCATCGTAACTTGAATCAATATAATTAAACTTACAGCAACAGACTACTGAAGAAAGGCGGAAATCCCTGTTGGATCAACACTGGGCCATTCCAAGCAAGGACAGAATGTCAATTGACCAAGGAAGTGAGGTAATTTTTTTTTTACTGTATTTGTTTTTTTTTTTTTTCTTAATCCGTACTTAATATTATACATTAAATATTTGTATAAAATAAAATAAAATAATTTATTTTTATTTAAATTATTTCCCAGGTATCGTCAAGCGCAGATCACGGCAAGGAGGAAAGCCTCGAAGTGTCTATGGCGGAGGGCGGCGAGTGCGTGGAGGGCGCGGAGGGATCGGACGCGGAACGTGCGCCCTCCGCCGCTGAAGGGGAAGACGCCGCGCATCTCGTCAAACTGTCATACCACGACTCGGGGATTGACATACGCGATCCTATGCTGCACGTCGCGCCTAACACGTCGAAGAAGGTAATAGTTTGAATTTCGAATGTTGTAGTTTTAATATCGGTGGGGAAGACGCGGCGCATCTCGTCAAACTGTCCTATCATGACTGGGATAGGTATACGGATACCGGATACTTTGTGGAATTTGAATTTCGAATTTGGAATATCGGGTATTGAATCTACCACGAGTCGGGAATAGACATACCTACCGATGCTGCACGTCGCGCCTAACACGTCGAAGAAGGTAATGGTTTGTGTTATTTGAATTTCGCATTTTTATGAGTTGCGAAGGGCCGGACAAGAACTGAGCGCACCTCGTCAAGCTCTTATACCACGACTCGGGAAAAGTCATACGAATTTGTATCGGAAGTCGATGATATATAATTATAATACCACTGCGTGTATTCTACAAGCGTTATACGTACAAGAAGAAGACTAGGTACAATAAATAATATAACGCAAAAATTATGTGTGTTATATGAATTGTATGTTTAAGAATATATCTATATATATAAAAGAAAGTCGTGTTAGTTACTCCACTTATAACTCAAGAACGGCTGAACCGATTTAGCTGAAAATTGGCAGGGAGGTAGTTTAGAGCCAGGAGAAGGATATAGGATACTAAATACGTACCACGGGCGAAGCCGGGGCGGACCACTAGTAATTATTATTATAAAAAAAAATTGTCTACATAATCGAAGTACAACGTGTACATATGGATATTTGTGTCGTCTCAACTTAACTTTTTGTTGACATACAAAGTAATTTTCTAGGAATGTCTGCACCACGAGGACTATTACCATGAAATAGAAACAATATACGAGTCGTCTAGCGAAGAGTCATACGACATTCATTGTGACGTCACGTATGAAGAGCATTTTTTGAAATGTTTCTCTTTAGACCATCATATGGTGAGGAAATAAGTGGACATAGTAATTGGTGGTTTATATGTGTTGATATCTGAGGAAATGGTTGGTGATTGCAAATCTTATTCCGACCTATAGTATCGATTTATTCTTCTGTGGCGTCCAACTAAGTGGTCTTCTTATTTCTATCGTGACGTGACTTTTAGTCGTGATGTTTATCTTATAAGTTAGTGTACTCTTCTATTCTCTATTTTCGGCGTTTTGTCTTAGTTAATTATTGTAATGGTGCAGGTTTTTTTGTACGTATATTATTTATTGTTTTAATTAATAAACTAAATGATTAAATCATCATTATAATAAATAAAAGTTTATTCATAAAAGTCAGACTTAGAAATCAAGAGTTTCGCGAATTTTATCAAAATCAAAATTTAAATTTACGTGTCTCTGTTGAAAAGTATTATCGCTTATTTACAGTATTGGATTCGCCTCTTCTGAATTACAATATTTTTGAAATCAGTCAATATCATCGTTGTGTGTATATTAAAGCTTATAAATTCTAACGAACATAGAACCCTATACGAGAACTTCTGTTCGAATTTCGAACCATACTCATATCCGCATCCAGATACAGCCAGTATACCTATACACGTTTAACAAACCACATATGTATTATGATCGTGTAGGTATACAGCGACGCAGACATAGTGCTATCAGCGGAATGGGTCCCACCCGTGTGCCTCCCGCGTGGCGAACCGCCGCTCTCAGCGCCACCGCTTGGGGAAAACGAACGGGCGCAACGCAAACCAGCTGCCGTGTCGTTCTCGCTCGATGGCACCCAGAAGGACGATCCTACTAAACCAGATAAGAAGAATAAGGTAAAGTGTGACATATTGCTGTCTTGATGCTCATTAATAACTCAGGCCCCGGAACCACAGACAATAGAAAATCTATTGTGTCTGGGACCGATCGGGCCGCTTGGGGCTCAATGGGTTAAATATACTCACAATAAATGGTTATGAAGAAGAGAGAGATCTTTTGAAGTGTATTTCAAATGATATTGCAGACTTCTCTTTTTTTTTATCTGGTTTATCCTATTATGTATTATGTCTCCTACAGGCAGACAGACTAGCCTGCTTTATGGGTTAATAATCGATCGTTCGTTCCTCCAGTGATTAATGCTCCATTGTTTGCTATTCTCATAAAATATTAGCGGAAGATAATTTTCTAAGTTATCAAAATATGACAAATCTGTACTTTGTGCATAGAAACTTGTTAGACAAAAAGACATTCATTTTTAATCTTCATTGCTATTTATTTTCTAGATATTCAATAGTATTTTATGTTGTTATAGATGCTTAAACGTCTTTCGTATCCACTATCATGGGTGGAGGGTCTGACCGGTGAAGGACAAGCGACTGGACAGACGTCACAGAGTGACTCTTTACCTACTTCAGCCGATAGCCAGCATTCTACGAGCGTCTTCTCCAAAGTGTTTAATAGGTATGATAAAATATCGACTTATTTATCTTTCTCTAATTTGGTAGCAATTACTTGTTTACTAACATAACAGAACATGGGAACTTTTATTGGAATTGATAAATGGTGCTTAAAATTATTATATATTGGGGATGTATCGATAGTCTTAATATGTTCCAATATATGGAAAACATAAAAAGATTTTATGGATACGAAATAAAGTTGAAGGATTTTTTATGAACCACACGTAATACATTATGCATTGCCATTTTGTATGCACTGGCTATGAATAATGTATTAATGTTATTTTGATAAACAAAGGCGCCTCCGGGCCAGGTACTTCAAATTCGCAACATTTCGAATACAATGGAAATGAATCGAACATCAAGCGAAACGTACCAACAACGCACACATATACACATGCTCTAAATTAATATGGCAATTCAAAATTTTTCCCCCTGCTACCGTGGATGCTAACCGGGATCGTCCGTTACGAACTCCGCTCTGTTCATTGGTGTAGCTCGCCAATGAACCTAGTCGAGTTCGGTACTGGTTTGTTCCTGAGTAAGACTCCGTCGGAGGAGATGCCGCACGAGACTCTATCGGGGTACGTGAAGAGACGCCGCTCCAATATGTGTTGCCTTCAACCCGTAGACCATAGTGACACGCTCCCCAAAACTTACCTTGAGCTTATCGACTGGTCGTTAGAATAGATGCCCGTCTCACAGAAGCAGCAACTGTTTATGATGTGTTTGATTTTTCAAAGACTTTCTTGTTCACAATTTTCAACAACTGCTTTAATTGATGTAAATCTTTTTTGGTGTGGTCAGTCTAAAAATATGTTTACATTTGTAAATTTTAATTTGCACGTCGATTACGTCGAGACATAATTACTATATATTTGATGTGAAAATAACTACACTATAAAAAAATTGTTGCCAGTTTCTGTGAGATGGCTTATGATAAAGATTCATTCATTTAGCCGTTGTTTCTGACAATTATTAGACCAGGAAAATAGTAAGAATAATGATTGATAACTGTTTAAAGTAGTATGTAGATATAAAAAGTCACATTGTTTCCATTGTGTATTTTCCAAAATATTTGTTAATTGGTTATTCCGGTCGTGTCAGTGTGGTCCTAACAAAGCCTTATTGTTCGTGACTTCACTTTATGTTTCTAGGCTTTCCCACCGGTTTATCTTTTTATCTCGTCTTGTATTGTGAAAATTGCATTTTGAATTAGTGTTTTTCTTCAATAAGAATACTGCCTTAAAATATTTGTTTATCTTTTATCAGTAATGGTTCAAAATGCAATACGCTTACCTCTTTGTAAATCGATCGCTGAATGGCATGCGGTATATGTGTTAGGCGAAAAAGAATAGTAATTGTGAAGTTTAGTATATAGTGTATCTTGAGCACTAGCGGTGTGGTGACACGACACGCTTTCTAGATAAGATCAAACATTTCCTTGGCTCGACGTTTATTGGCACAAATTTAATATTATTACATAATATATTATATTGGATGTTTATTGTTGTGGGTTATAAGTTAAAATTTGTTTTTAACTCAATCACAGTTAATAAATTTTCAATAGATCTATTTCAACTTTTGTATTTGCTATGGCGTGCCTCTGTCTTACCGCTCTTTCAAGAAACGTTGTCTCATGTCTTTAAGGTTGTGACTCGAGTTTGTTTATGTGTTCATCATTCACTTTTCTAACATATTGGCACCTCTATCTGTTTCGTTACAAATTGGAGCATGTTAAGAAATAAGTAAACCGAGAATAACTGTGATTTCTTACAGGAGGAGATAATGATGTTTTATTTACAGCTTACTATTAGAGATAACATTTATATTAGTTTTGTGTTTAACGTTACAATAAATACTTTATGAAAGTATTTATCTCGTGGGAACCAAGGTACTGGGCAAATTTATTCTTGTCCAAATTTTTATTTTGGACTCTTTATTGTATTGCATTAAATTAAACGTATGTTATAGCAAGCGTAATTTTTTTTTCCGTCTATTTAAGAGATTCTATCAGTAAGCATTGAAAAACTAAAACAATAAAAAGAATAAGCAAAAAAAGCATTAGAATTTTAAAACATCTTGCTATAACATAATAAATTATATACTTGGACGATTTTTTTGAAATGTTGAGTGATAATGCGCAGGCGCAGCTCACTGGGCGGTTTCGGGCGTTCTCACACAAAGTCTACGAGCAGCGTGCCTCAGCCAAAACTCGACTACAGGAGTATGGTGTCCGTGGACGACATGCCAGACCTGTTCGCATCTTTTGATAGTGCGTATAACATGATGTTTTATATTTCTGATATGTCATATATTTCTGTAATTTATACATATATAAAAATAAAATTATACTAAGAACAACAGTTGAATTACTAAGTATAATTTCAAAATATTGTATTGTACCGTTATTTAATGAAGGAGTTTACTTAGTGTTTACACAATATTAACAGACATTTGCTTAGAGATGAAACCAAAAGGTGCTAATTTTCTTAAACATTTGACCTATCACCTTACTACAGCAAAGATGGTGTTAAATATTAACAATATTTTTCAAAGTAAACACCTTGGTGGCATAATAAGAAATCTGATTTGATTTGACAATATCATTATGCTTCTACTTTAAATAAGTAAATTATAAATACATGAAAACAATGTATATTCTTAAAAAAATCCTTTTAAACAAATATAACGCTATAAATTATTATTTTTTCTATTTTTTAAAAATGTATATTTATAAAGCATTTGAATGCCACAAAACCATAATATCGAATTCAAATGTAATGCTTTAATAACTCAGGCCCCGGAATCATAGACACAATAGAAAATCTTTTGTGTCGTGGACCGATCGAGCCGCTCAGGGCTCAATGGGTTAAAACTTAAAAATGTATATCCAATATACCTTACAATAAAGTGTATCCCCGCAGAACTGATCCCGCGGCCGGCGCGCGCGTCGGACGACCCGCCGCTGTACCTGCGGCTGCGCATGGGCAAGCCGGCGGGCCGCCCGCTGCCGCGCTCCACGCAGCTCATGTCGTACGGCCGCAAGCGCATGAAGCCCGAGTACTGGTTCGGCGTGCCGAGGAATAGGTGCGTGTTTTCTTTTTGAAGTGAAACTTCTTTTATCGGCGTTGGAAAAAAATTTAGTGTAACATTTTTTTCGTTACGCGTGACATTTTTCCGTTACGCGCCATCTTTTTCTTATCCCTACCACGCGTGATTCGACGTATTTCTGTAAAGTTGCATATAGTAAATTATTTTTTGAGAAATAAGGTCATAAAAAAAGTTTCACTTCTTACGTGTCACTAGTACACGTACACATTTTTTTATGACTTGAATTTGTATAAGACATTTTTTTTGTTAAAAAATTTCAGAGCTAAGCAAAAAAGGTTGTTTTTTGACGATTTTTAAAGGATCGTCTCTTATGAGTTATGAAGACTCTGTGGTCTGTCTCTGCATCATATTATTATGAAAACTGTTCCATTGGTAAATCTATTGCACTTAATATCTTCTATGTAATGTCATGATGTATAATTATTTTTATGTGCAAGTAGGTAATTCTTTGAACTTTTTATATCGATGCTGAATTTTTACAAAATCGATGGTGTTCAGTTCTATTAAAATCATAACAAGTAATGTTTACCCAGTCTATAAATATCTCAGTTTTTACCATCATAAATGGATGTAGATAATTGAAACTGATTAGACTATTGTGACGTATAAATATTGTAAAATATGACATGGTCTGCATATAAGGAAGTGCTATTGACACTCAGCATAAAAACTGACTGATTTATTTATGTTTTGTCTCTGTATCGTTAATCGTTGAGAATAGCGTGAATTGTTCACATATTTGTATGTAAAGATTGTTTTTAAGATTTTGCACTTTATTTTTATTTCCATATGTTTATATCATTGTCAAGTGTCTTATTCTTCTTAAATTGCATATTATGTTATCAAACTATCAAGGTAGTTTAAAGGAACTTTAAGTGAGTAATATAATCTCTGCCAAGTAGATACAGTTTATTTTTTATCTAATACTAATACCCATAAAACCGCCAATCATGTTTGTGATTCATTGTATAAAAATGTTGACATAGCATTAGTTCATACATTAAAAAATTAATAAACTATCAGTCTGTTTTTATCTAGGCGATATGCCAACGAACGATTCATTTAGCATTTTTGGTTTAGTTTCTTCCTCAGTAGCCTGATAATAATGATGATCATTATATCATAATGTATCCGTTACATATTATGTATGTATGATGATGACGAACATTTTATGTGGGGTGGGCAGAAATGTGTTTAGCCATTTTATCTTCAACATTCATATAGAAAACACAAAGATGTCTGACTGCTGACTTATCTAGAAACCGACAGTCCAAACTATGGAACTGACCGGGCTGAAATTTGGCGAACAGAAAGCCAAAGATAAATAGATAGATGTAGGCAAGGGGATAAAATAGGGGATGAAAGTTTGTACGATGAAAATTTTTTTGACCACGCGGCGAAACTTTGTGTAACAGCTATTAGGATGATAATTTTGATAGTGATTATGATGATGATGTTGATGATGATGACGATGTTGATGAATGTTGTACAGGGTGGACGATCTATTCAAGTTCCTCACACACTGGGTGCCCGACCGGTACGGGCCGCTCGGCGACGTGGCTGCGCGCGGCTACGAGCTCATCGATAGCGACACTGAGTGGGACGACGATGAAGTGAAGCCGGGCCAAAAGGTAGACGAGAAGTTTTATAGTTTATGTTTATTAATGATAACTTCAATATTTTATTATCTTGTGTGTTAATTTAATATTCATTTTTATCTACTTTAATATCTGCACTTTTACCCATGAAATTTTATGAATACGTTTGTCTATTTTAACTTCAATATAAATTTGTATTCTTGGACCTAAAGTATCAAGAGATAAGTAGACGTTCATCTTCACTTTCTACTACACCTGGATCTATATTTTCATTTACTTTATTTATTGTACCTACATCTAGTAGTATTTCGGTATCTAAAGTTCTAAATAAAATAATATAAAAGGAATGTTTTGTATGTGTATTGAAAAAACTTAAAAAATACTATTTCACTCCATGATCAACGAATAGATTTAAGAATAAAATTAGTTCGTATTAGATACCAGTCAACTTGAATACGCTTGAACCACAAGGCATCTTCCTAGCTAATTCAAACTATGTACTGGGATAATTCACAATACTTAGTAGGTAATTAATATGTTTTATGAACATGTTTCATTTAAACGCGCTCTGTGACTTTTACTTTATGCATCGATATTATATTTTGTAATACAATGTTAACTTTAAAGTTAAATCCTACCTTTAATAAATTACACAAAAATCCTTGAAATTCTCAAAAGAAGGACAGCGAAAGTCGTTTATTGCATTTATTTAATTGTCGGATTAAATATGATAGTTGTGTATCTAATATAGACTGATAATTGGGTTATTCATACTTCGTTTCTGATAAATTATAAGCAGTTATTTTAGTATATCACCGATACGGCCGTAACCTTGACTCGAACGTAATACATAATAATACACGAACAAAGTATATTGCAGCTAATTGTATCGCGCTAAATCAACAATTAGCTTGACACGCGACTCCGCCTTTATCGCGACATCACTCATCAAGATAACTGCTCCCGTTTGTTAGATCAGATACTAGATATACTATACATCTTAATTATTGCAGCCTCTACACACTTATATAAAAACTTGAGCCTCATATAGCACATGCTCCAACAAGTGCGAATATTTGTAAACTAATCACGTTTTTAATTATTCATGCGCTAGAACTATACCTCGACCTAGGTAAATATTATAATTATGCGTTGTACTTAAACAAATAGGTATATAAATGTTTCTACGCAGTTCGAATGCAATACCGGTTTCGAACAAAACATTGCAGATTCCATTGCAAAATACATTTATCAGTGACAGGTTGAGATCGTTAATCCTTAATATTATATAACAATATATATATATATATATATATAGATATCTCCATGGGCACTATGTTGATCAAACGTGCCATATAGTTAGTAATTATTTGATCCGTTTTCACTTGTTGATCCGGTTGGTATTTGTGGATCCATTGCCACATCACCGTCCGTATGTGGATCCGAACGGAGCCACAAGTGTCACCATCAGTAATAATAATAATTACGTGCTTTTTATACAAATCCACCTTTTTTGCGTTTTAGCTCTTGTTGATCCGATTCAAATGAGCCAATCAGAGCCCACCGAGCTCAGCCATTGGTCGCTTGCGGCCTTAGCCACTTGAAGGTTTAAAGACATTTATTCCCGTTATAAAAACGTATGTTGCCGTTCGCCTTCCATAATTTGTTCGGATCTTTGGGAGGGCAAGATAGCTAGCTCGTCTATTAGGATAGTGACGATTTGATGTTGAGATTATAATATTTGTATTTATGTTTTTATGTAGCGCTTTGCGGATGAACATACACGTATTATAAAAGTATAATTGTTTTAAATTCATTATTTTAGTATCGTCGTAGATTTTATTTGTAGAAGTTAAAAAAGGATAGTTAAAGATAGTTTTAATGATTTTATTTTGTAAAATTTGGAGTGGCGCTAATTTATTTTTGTAAGCACTCCCCCATACTTCTATTAAATACATTAGGTGCGGCTTTACTAACGTGTTGTAGATGGTGTGGCGTAATTTATGAGGAAGGCAAGAAGTAATATTACGCAGAGATCTAAGAAGTGCTGATAATTTATTTTTCAGAGAGCTGCCGATTCGCAAATCTAGGTTATTTCTCGTGGGTTTTATGTTCTAATACAACACCGTTAATTTTAAGTGGAGCGTGTGGTGGAATAATTTTTTTATGAGCTTTGAATTTAGATATATTTATTTTTAGTAGATTGCATTGAAACCATTTATTTAATTCATTTTGTGCTTGCGCTATTATGTCATGTATAGAAGGACCAAAATAAAACAGACAGGTGTCATCCGCATAAAGTGTTAGGTGACCATTTAGCTTTAAATCTTGTAAATTATTAATATAAATTAAAAAAAGCAATGGGCCTAGAATCGAACCTTGGGGTACGCCACATGTAATTGGTAAGGGAATGCTATCGTGGTTATCTATTTTAACTATTTGTGATCGATTTTTTAAATATGATTTCAGCATATCTAGTGCTTTACCATTCATGTTAATTGATGTTAATTTCTTTATTAAAAGTTCGTGAGAAACGGTATCGAAGGCCTTTTGTAGGTCAATAAACACTCCCAAAACTATATTGTTTGCGTCAATGTTCTGTTTTATTTTAATAGTTAGGTCCATAGTCGCTCACAGAGCTCACTTTTTGGCTTAAATTCGTATTGACGCACTGAATTAAAATTAAATGAGTCTAAATATTTTTGTAATCTCGTGTGTAAAATCTTCTCCAATATTTTGACAATACTGGCAAAACCGAATACTCACTCTTATAGATAGGAGTTACCTTCGCTATTTTTAACGAGTCCGGAAAACGTCTATGACTTATGGCTTGGTTAAAACAGTCGCTTAAAGTATGATTTAATTTTTCTTTGATGCATTTAATTGCTTGTGTAGTAATACCATCAAGACCTGTACTACAGTTTGAATTAAGGTTATTTATAATTATTTATAATTATATATTTTTACTGGCTTCGGTAGGTATGGGGCCTTAGACAAAGTAACAATTACAAAACGATAACGAAGTTAGAAATCGCATAAATGTATGGGATTGACATTAGATAGACCACGTGATCTAACGCGGCGTATGTCAATCCCATACATTTTTGCGATTTCTAACTTCGTTATCGTTTTGTAATTGTTACTTTGTCTAAGGCCCCAGGAACTTATTAGTGAGGTAATTTTTAAAATTTCGTAGTTGTCTTTAGATTTCCTCTCCTCTGAATTATAAGATGTCTTTCTGGGAAACCAGTAAAAATTACATTTTTTTGCGGCTCTTTCTGTCCCGTAGTTCCTTGATTAAGTTTTAATTTATATGAAGTTGATTTTTAGACCCGATGGGTTGGCTGACTGATTTATTGATTGAAGATTTAATTCCAGTGATTTTATTTTACTCTCACCCTGGTTTATCTGGGATTCTAATTGAGAAATAGCACTCTTCAATATGTTTTGTTCAGTAATTATGCTGATGACTTAATTTCATTGATTTGATTCGTATTTTGGCGAATTAAATTCAAAGATTGTTCGTTCGACGATTTAATTTCGGTAATTTGTATTTTTACCTCAGAAATGTTTTCATGAATTTTGTTTACTATTTGTTTATTTGAGCATACATATTTTTCAAGTAATAAATACGGCTCAACTCCGACCGAATATCCTTCATATCATCACTAAATCTGCAATCTTGTTCTAGCGGTTGTTTCCGTTTTCTGTAAGTAATTTGAGTATCAGTTGGCGTAGAACTCGTAGAAAACGAACTTAGCTTCCATAGATCGGGATGCGATCCACCGGCAGTACCCACTGCATGTTGGCGATCTGCGTACACTCATATTTACTCCGCAATGGATAATTTGTGCAGGAATATGAGTCGTCATTTGTTTGACCTAAATCTAACATTTTAATTATTTTATCAGATTGATGTCAGAACCAGGGCAAAGGCAAACGCTACACGTCAACAAATATTATGATAATTATCTTGATATTTACTGATGTATCTTGGGAGAGATCACAGCACACCCTACACCATCAATACTGACGGCAAGATAAATATAGCGATCTAGGTCCTGGGATCAGATCACAAGGATTTCCAGAAATCCAGCGATATATTTTGATCGGTCAATACACTACCCTACACGTCAATAAATATCGTAATCCGATAGTAAATATTGACGGAACACGTGAAGCGTTCGCGAAAGAGTTGCCCTGATTCAAGTGGTAGGTTGTTATTTGTAGGTTGCATACTACTTGAGAGTTATCACCGTCACTGTATGACGAAAGGTTCGTCCAAATATCTATCTTTTTAGGGTTCCGTATTTTTAGTTTCACAACGTTTTCAATAAGTTTCAATTGAATTACGGTCGACTTATTCAACTTCCATAAAACTCAGGAGATTTTTTGTTAGCCCTAATTTCATATCCCCATATCAATGTCATGCAAGTGCATATAAATGGAACAGATCAACATACGACTTATGATTTGGTATATAAAACGGAGTCAAGAAGTGTTTGAGCATTTCAAAATTTGAACCATTACGGAAGTCGAGTTCGTCTAGTCTAGGCGGATTTAGCAATGTATGGAACATTATACCTAACTATAATATGTTTATGTACGGAGCCAACAAATACTGTAGTGTTTACGAAAAATTAATCTACGTTACTTAATATACAGTTTCGTTTTGTCGGATCAAATAAAGCTGTAATTTTGATAATATAAATGGATCTGATCAACATACGACTTTGGATTTAGTATATAAAACGGAGCCAACAAGTGTTTATGGGTTTCTGAATTTCGGCCGTTACGGAGTCGATTCAGTTCAAGATCTTAGCAATAAAAATGTTGAGTATATCAATTTCTCCATGAATACGTTTGGCAACATCGCCCAAAAATTTGCGCCGTTGCCACTCCGGGCAAGATCTTTGCAACCGGAGTCGAGTAATATGGGGGAAAAGGTGGAGTCAGGAATGCACGGCAGTCGGTCTGGATCAACTTAGTGCCCAAGTTGGTATTTATATATATATATATATTATAATGCATACCAATAGAAACAATATTATTGTTTTGTTACAGGAACGCGCCGGCAGCACTGGAGATGTATCTGACCTTACGAGAGAGTCGTGGGAGGTAAGAATTATAAACTGTACCTACTTATATTACTGCTTAAAGTCAATATTTTACAACTTTTGTATTATGATTTGTGATTAACAAATAACGCTTTCTATTCTAACACATCACATTCCACATTACGGTACATATTAAACAACGATAAGTTTGTTGTATTGCGTGTTTTATCGTGATAAATTTGTGCATCAAACAAAGGCGCTATCTTTAAATTAGATTCATTACTACACAATTATAATGTATCAAATATCTATAAATGAATAACAGACAATGAACAATATAACTTTTAATTTTACTCGCGTGCAATGCTTTCGTATACCTACGTAACATAAATGTGTATGCGGGAAAGTTACGTTTTCTAATTGAACATGTGCGCACGATTTTTTTGAATTAATCGATTATGCCCGCTCAATAAAAGGGCTATTGATATATCGCACTAATTGTTTTCGATAAATTAATAAGTCGATCAGATAATCACGTAATTGATTTTGAAAATCTGAGCGCTGTCTTTATTGTACGATAGCGTCGTTAATAGGTTCGATGGATACAAGTGTTATCTAGATGAACCTTAGTATTTGTTAATCGCTATAACACATTTATTTTAGGATATCTTTACATATCGTAAACATACTTTGCACATAAACTCTACATATGACACGTTTTATTACCGGAGGAACTAATAAATTTGTCTGATATAACAAAACTGTAATGAATAACGCGATTGCGTAGCTGCTGAAGGCGCCCTACGTGAAAATATATTCGATAATGAAGAGTCAAGCCGAAGCGCTGGGCGATTCGCTCGGAGAGGAGCCTCAGCCCGAGGTACTATAGCGCTTTACAGCAACGCTAGAAGTTACGATGTTTGTTGTAGTCATAACTCGTAGGGGTGTTAGAATATGCACGATGCTAAACGCCCATGTGATCAACGCGCGTTTACGAACACGTCAAGGCGTCGCGTTGATTCCTCCGATCCTTTTTAATAATTTACGTCACTTTATGGACCCCTTGATAGGATACCATAAATGTGCAGTAATATGGTTCAATGCTTTGTTCATATTAATATCGAATTAATGTGATTGGATATCCAAGTACGGACGCGAGCCTTGGTGTGTTCTTACTATCTGTATGCACTTCTAGATACCTATGCACAATCCTGTAGGATTGCAAGATTATATCCACTTTAAACCCTGTTTTGATGAATGTACATTGTTTATTCTTATTTTTATTCGTTAATTGTAAAATAAAACAAGTTGATTTCTCAACATCCTCTTTATTTGGTTTTCCTTTTAGTTTATGCAATATTTTTAACAATTTATAATCATGTTCATAGACGATGACTATGCATATTTCTGAATATATTTCACATATAAAAATAAACATACGATCACCAAAGGTAAATTTCGTATCTTAGTTTCGTATGATCATAGTGAGTTAGTGACGTTTCCAAATATACACTCGATAGTTAAGAATTCTAGGAAACAATAGATGACGCCGCGATCGCCACGTAACCACGTAAAAAACAGTTACTTGGGCATTCTCGAGCGCGTCAGATATTCATACTACGTATGCCCCAAGTGCCTCTGATAACAACAGTATACTAATCTGCCGGTTTGCGTGGTGGGGCTAGGCATATAAATTCGTCAAAAATGCACAAAAAAAAAAATTTACTCGAGCGCGTCAGATTTTCGGAAGGGGTGTTAATTAGGCCCCAAGAAAGCTCCCCTTAAAAAAACTGACGATTACGGCATGACGATAAGTTACGATGAATTTTTGAAAATGCAGAAAAAAAAAGTCCTTTTGAAATACTCGAGCGCGTCAGATTTTCATAGGGGAGGTTTATCTAGGTAACCTGAAAGCATATTTTCTTAATCTGATAAAAATGTTGGTGGGTTCTCTTAATCTGACCGAAAAAGGTTTGTGGGTTTCTTTTTTTTAATCATCGTTATTTCATATCAATTTTTCTTACCACCCTCAGTTTTCGAGATATACTAAAAAAACCGGGAGTTTGAGTTTTTATGATGCTTCAAGTAAAAAAAAATTAAACTTTGGACAAAAATGAAAAGAGACCTTTTTTTGTAAAATAAAATTACCATTTTTGTTTATTTAAACTTTTTTTTTTGAAAAAGTAAAGTTCGCGACTTATATGCTGCAACGCGTTTTTCGGAAGACGAAATGGCTCCTCCAGACTTCCGGTCATGCGGAAACCGGCAGATTTTGTGTTTTTAGTAAGTTTTAGATTATATTCTTCAAAATAAAAATAAAAAAATTCGCGCTCGAGAATGCCGGGTTAACTTTTTTTTTTTACAAGTTCGCGACCCTATAACTCGGCGGCGTCAAGGACTTATGGTCAGATTAATTAAATTTAGTCTTAAAACACTAAAATCAACCCCCAATATCTTAATCTGACGCGCTCGAGTATTTCAGACTATCGATTTTTTTTTTACTAATCTGATCGTCTATCCTAGGCGCGCGTCACTACATATAGAGCTAAATAGTGAAAAAGTTTGTTCTATTAGGTCTAAGGTATCTCTCATATCTTAAACTGCCACGCTCGAGTATTGCAGAAAATTCCCCTCTTCGCCTCCCTATCTATCACTGATTTTTATTTTGTCTCTATTTAATTACATATTTATTTATTTGTCTAGACTTTAAATCAATTGAATTTAATGGTTGGTTTGTTGCTAGGTATGTATTCATTTTTTTAAGTTTAATTCACATAATATATTAATGTGGATAAAGCTGTATTTTTGAGATGCATTAAAAACTTTCATACAAACTAAATTAATATTTTTTATCTGCTTTTTCAATTCACCATAAATACCAACGGAATTCAAAGTTCTAATAATTCCCAAAAGTTTTCCAGAAAAATCTTAAATTATGTATATGCAAAATCCGTGTAACCGCTTTTTTGTCTCTCAAAATACGCTTCACGTCAAAAATGTCAAAAAAATTACAACTGTTTCTTGTTCTTTAGAATCAAAATTCAAGGAAAAATTACTAACTTTCAAGTAAAATCTGTGATTCTTGGTAAATCTCAGCGCGACCTTTCCACAGGTTGGTAAATACTTCCACATTATATAACTAAATTCAATCTAGCTATTCTATTCCGGTCGTAAAATTAAAGCTAAAAGGTCTCTTGGAAAAGAAGCTTGCGATTAATTTTTCAAACTAACAGAATACGTTTATTAGGAATGAGACTGTAACTAAATACGATTTTAATAGGCGAGGATAAACGTGATCAATTCACTGATTGTACAAGCACACGTGATGAACACCGTTCAGTTTGTTTAGTATCTCTGCCAACTGGCGATAATATTGAGACTAATATTCATTTACATTGCAACTTGCATTACAAGACGGCGGGCGTTGCGTTGTACACAAACGTTTAAATAACTCGTCGTCTGATGTTTATTTATTGTGAATCGAGTATTACGAACGCAGTTCATCTTTTCATACTAATAATATTGCATAATCACGTATAGATACCAAATACTATGAATGCTAACCATCATGTTTGTTACGCTGTAACTGTTAAAGGAATTCGCTAATTCGACTGTACTATACTTTACGCTATGTGAATTTATCATCAAGCTGACAACAATACTCTGTCAGATAAATGAATTCAAATTGCTACATGCTCTTGGAAAATACCGGACAACTAGCGCATTTAATGAGATGTAGCGTTGGAAATAAGCTAATTCTGTCTCGCATTGTCAAAGTACTAGTTGCTTGTACATTCCTTTTTATCGTTTTTTGTACATAGATTTAAAATAGTAACTTTTCTGTGACAAAAGGGTCCGTTGAACTAATGTTTTTGTAAGTGCCGCTTAAGATTGCATTTCATTTTTTAAGGTGTTAGTATGCTATTAAATGAAGGTAACGTAACACTATATAAAAAAATTACTTTAAAAAAAGGCTTCATTCTACTCATGTCAATCTACTTAGGGCTCATAAAATCGTCATCAAATAGCCCTTGGAGACTAGATAGTAAATTGGTAAACAGTCTAATGTACGAGCATTTGACCTCGTCCTTCATATTCGAAATTATTCCACTGGGTGCTTTTTGAGGCATTTTCGACGTTTACATAAAAAACATCATTCTATTTTTTTTAACCCTTTACTGTATTTTATGGTATATATTTTATTTGTCCCCGATAAAAAAAGTAAATATTAATTATAAAAGAATTTTAGTTGCAATCGAAATTAGTCAAATTTCCATACATCGTTCGACATTGATGCTTGATACTTGTTTTTTAGTCTTAACTCATTAGGGTATTTTCCATTCTCTATAGTGTTACAAAATCATATTATGTGAAGAAAACATATTTACGGAAATTACTCAAGATTTAAAATTAATAGCACAGTTAATAGATTACTTTTATATTTATTAAACTTGTGTCTTCAAATAATTTGAAGTAAAATATAACAATCAGATGGAAAATATTTGCAATAGCGATAGTGCTAAAGCTGTTTTTGAATTCTGACAGGTTGTGCAACAGACATAGCTACTCCATAAACATTTTTAATATATTAAAGACTAGCTTCCGCCCGCGACTCCGTCCGCGCGGATGTCGGTCTTCGCGTGGATGGTTTATTTCTCCATTTTGAGTAACTCTGACAATTAAACATCTTATAAATATCTATTGGACCCAAATACGGCTAGGCCTATAATAATACGCAACGTGTGTTCGCGGTTCTACAGAACAACGTCTATAAAACTGAAAAGTTAAGATTAATTTTTTTCTACGTATTTTTCCAGGATAAAAAGTATCCTATTTTACGCCCAGGATAATAAGGTATAATTATACCAAGTTTCATCGAAATCGAACCGTTAGTTTTCACGTGATGCCTTCACATACAGACAGACAGACAAAAATTTTTTTAATCACATATTTGGGTTTGGTATCGATCCAGTAACACCCCCTGGTATTTATTTTTTTAATATTTTCAATGTACAGAATTGACCCTTCTACAGATTTATTATATGTATAGACTATGTATAAGTAGGTGTATACGCAATAGTGTAAATAAATTAGATGTTTAATATCAGATTCAGAAAAGTAAGCCTGCGATAACATATAGAGCACTCTTTTCAAATTTCTTTTTATTTCGGTTAAGTCCCATTCAGAAATTGTTAACATTCTGAGTATTATGTTGTTTTAAATGGGTTAATTAATGATATCTCGTTTAAATGTATAGGATAAAATGGAACTGGCTGCATTTCCCGCGATCCAGTGAGATCGAGTTTATATTTATGGTGCCCATAAATAACTTCAGTTTTTATTGTTGGAAGTATTTTAAGTGATATACAGGCTGTGTAGATAACTTACAACGACGTATGTTTACACATTCTATGTATGGAAAATTTACATCATTAATTACCTCATTACAATATTACGATAGATTCAATTTTAGGTCACCTCTTTAATATTTGTTTTATATATTTCACACTTCAACTGTCACAAATAAGAAAAAATAAATTATCTAGATAAGGTTTTCTCAATTGTTTAGATGTAAATGAAAATGAACTTGTCTTACATTAACGTGTCATTATATAAAAGAAAACATTTCAATTAAGCCTGTAACTCGAGACGTTAAATTCTAAAACTAATTGGCGTATCGCTAATTGTTAGGTTTTTAGCGTCTATTTGCAAATTTTAGAATCTTTATTATTCATGGCAGAAATTTAGCCTTTCGTTAACTGTTATTATCAAAATTTGTGACCTATGCTAATTGAACGTCAATAACGTGTGGTGAAAATGGTTCTTACGTTAACCTTTGCAGTTCTTAACAATAATAAATAAAAGGAAATAAATGGCTATTCAGATCAATGAACTGTAAATACAGGGCTACCAGTATTGCAATGAAATCTGATATTGAGGTAAAAGATATAGGATGAAAGTATAAGTGTCGTATTTCATTTAATACCATAACGGTGTGTACAAACTTTAAACAGATTTACAGCCAGTCAAGAGTGTTTGAACCATTTTTTTTATTTAAATCATATTTTAGATAAAGGGAAGTGAAATTGAATGTGTGGTTAACTATTTTATTATATGAGGTAGAAGTTAGAACTACCAGTCCAGTCAGTGTCAGACAAGGGATTACTGATAAGCAAATATCGTCTGGAGATTTTAGAAAATTTCTTGGGGCGATAAGAACATACAGAGACTTACTTTGATGGATGTTTGTACAGTATTATTAGTTATTTGTTTTTGGATTCCATAAATCTCGGCACGTTGATATACGATCTCATAAATTGTGCGGTAGCTGCTGTCGGATCTCAAGAACATAGCCATAATATAAGTATAAATTCGCAAGCATTAGACATACTTCCTTGACGTGTTCACCTAGACAAGGCAGCGATTAAGAAATATTTATAAAAGCCTTTTGCTAAAATTCACTGCGAATAATCCCACTTCATGGTCAAATCTCGATTAAGCATTTTGTACAGCATCAGTTTAAGTATACGTCATCTGTTAATTTAATTATATGTTCATGTTTTTCTACATAGGTAAAACAAAATAAGAAGCCCGTTTAAAATATAATTGCAATGCATGTAATTACAAATGACATGAGGTTAAGGTATTAGCGCAATGCATACAAACCTTGTCGTATGACATTGTTTGTAAATGGAGAAGATTTAGGTAGATTTTATTTGAATGGATTTTCCAGATATTTTTTTTTT
Organism: Colias croceus; assembly: GCF_905220415.1. Classification (NCBI taxonomy): domain Eukaryota; kingdom Metazoa; phylum Arthropoda; class Insecta; order Lepidoptera; family Pieridae; genus Colias; species Colias croceus. The sequence goes on from NC_059538.1 coordinate 6,439,528, forward strand.
ATTATTGGCAGCCAGTGATGGTATCGCCTCGCAGTAGGAGAGCGGCCTAGCACGTCCGGATACGTGAGTCGACGTCACCTTCGAACACGGGTCAGCCACTACGGTGCATTTATATTTCCAATGCCATCACCCCACTCATCTGGCCATTTTTTATCCACTAATTTTGAACAGTCACAATAAAACAGTTTCCCGAGGTGCATTGTTGTTGCAGTTTCAAAATAATAAATCGTCGAAAAGTCTGTTTACATTCCAACACTGATAAGTGGTGCGCAGTTCGGTAAATGATCCCATTTGTCCGCCAATTAATCTCTTATACACGTTCAGGCAGCCAAGTTAATAGTTTAAGTAGGGAACTAATTCGTTTCCCGATAAACAGCATGCTAGAGCAGCCAAACGTGCACTTTTTGTCGTCACAGTGGCGGGGTCGCCGTGGCATGCCGCGATTCTTTCTTTAGCCTCTAGCTAGTCCCCAAGCAGCGGTGCTGCGCCGTACTCGCCTTTATGACGGATTATTCGTTGAAAAACTTTTTTAATTAATACGCGGCCCGACAACTTGAATACGCGAGTTCGACTTCAGGCAGCATTCGCGCCATAAATGCACTCGACTGAAGTGAATCACTTTTCAAAGCGAAAAATACAGAACTTTGTTTATAAGCAGAGCCGAGGCGGAGTTTACAATACAAAACAACTTCGAAACCGCTTTAGCCGTGTGGGTGAATCTAAAAACGTCTCGTGAATACTTGCGTGTTTTACGTTCCTTGTGCACACTTGCAGTTGTTGTATTCGCGAATTTTGTGCGAAATAACGTTTCATAAATGCAGACTATGAAATGGATAGAAATGGTGCGGCTCGGGCCAACGTCGCCGGAGAGGTCTTCCACTTTCGACAGCGAGAAGGTGAGGTTACGAAATACCGTTAACTATAGCGAAAACAATAATGTATACTTTCTTATCGGATTGTAAATTTGACATCGTGCGCTATAAACACTTATATGCCTTAACTGTTTATACCGCCAATATAATATAATAATTATTGTTGATATTTAATCGAGTTGTCAGCCGGTTTGTATCTAACAATATTTTTTTATTGTGTATCTAGAGAGATCAAAGCTATTAAAATCTTGCATAAGTTTGGTCTTTTATAGGTACCTATATATCCATCTATCGTAAAAATAATACATATAATTTAAAGATGCTATCGTATCTAATTTTTCTAAGTAGCATGATATAACCTGTTATCTTCATGGTATAAAGATAAAGCTACTTATAACCTTTGTTACCCAAGTTAAATATATGATAGGTAGTCAAAAAGAATTGTTGTGACCTACTAATTAATTAACTGAATACAACTCGCTTACATTTCCTGTATCGTAAGAATATTAAATGTACATATTGCAATAAATGTCACATATAAACGGGTTTAGGATGTCGAGCAAATTGCTAAAAAATTGTTCGTATCAATGACAATATTGCTCCAAATATTGAAAATACACAAAGTACCTACCTACCTAGTATTTAAAGCAGTCGAAAATAAAAGCTTTTTGCAATGGATTTTTATTAATTAACATAATGTTTCCTAATCTATTAGAGATAATATACTATTATATTTTTCTATAGCTAGTTATCATATTATCACTATAAATCACGAAAATTTATTTTATTATCTTTGATCAGTTAAAGGCCGTCATGTCGCGATTTAGCTGAATGACAGATATACAAATATAAATCAACCAAAAGGGTATTATACTGTAAAGAATAAACAATATTATAATATTAATGTTACATTACCTACATCCCTTAGGTACCTATAATTAAAAAAAAACTATGACGAAATCCCTCTTACATATAACACAAATTGGCTTGGGTTAATAATATTAATAGTATCAATTTTTGATAGTTACTTATCAACTTACATTTATTGCCTAATAAAAAACATATAATCCACAATAATAAATGTATTGTGCATTATATTCACAAATTATTGACATAAGATAACATCTAGGTTTGATATGGAACACTCACAACATGAAGGTTCAGTCGTAATTGTGGCGGTGCATTGGATGCTTTTCGGAACCTTAATTAAAATTAACCGGTTATTTTCAAAATGACGATCGTTGGCATTCAACCTTAATAGTTACCGCTGATTATAATGTTCTAACTAGCTATCAACTAAACAACGTTTTAATATATTCTTACGTGAGTTGGCAAGAATTGATTACACGTTATTAGTTGCGAAAGTGAAATTCGTTCAAGATGTTAGGAAAGTTAGCAAAAAAGCTTTCCGAGAAAGTGGAAAAGACTAATACCATGTTACTTAAAGTAACTATGAAAATGAAAAAGCCACCAAAGTTTCCTTCTAGTAGAAGGTGCACATTAGAATCCATTGTTGAGGTGAGATTTTTCATACCGACCATTAGGTAATATTATCGTTTATAACTATGAGTTATACCTAAATAATCGCTTTTTGGATACGTGAGAAAATAATACTTATGTTAACTTCAATTAATTCTCTTTTTACATTTTAGAAGCTGACTATTATGATGTAAGCAATAAGCATATATTTTTTCTCTTGTGTTTTTGTTGACTGTGTCCGTCGAATGTCGAGGTTATTCATACTACCATATTTAGAACTACCATCAGCAATCTTGTTTAAGTATAAGTCAAATTTATTAGGCTCGATTTTGATATCATAATAGGTACCTATAGTTGATATTGAACTATTTAATAAATATTAAATGTATTGAAATATGTAAGTAGGTAATCAGATTAAATTTTATTTGTTTCTAGTGTTTTATATCCACGTCCCTATCAGAGGTACATATCATATAAATGTATCGTGCATTTTATATAATATAAAATGTACAAAAATAATAAATAACGCCACCAGATCCATATATGGACGTTGAATTTATTCTTTTCACTTGCCTGTCGACATAGTTGTCATTAGAGGAAGTAGTGCGCAACGCACGCAATTGAATGTTAAAATATAAAACCAGCGTGAATGTTGAATGTGAACTGTAGTGTCCGGAATGCTCATTAGTGCATCTTGTCATTATTAGATGAAATTGTTTGCCATTTCATTCATTCAACAAGTCTCACTTTCAGTGTATTAGCTGTATCATTTTTCACATTATCCGGGGCATGTTGCACAACGTTATAATGTGCCTGTTCATTTAATGAATTGAATGTTGAATAAATATTTTTGCATGACTACAAAAATGTTGTCTCATAATGTATTTCTGTTTATGTTAATTGTATTTTAGGCATAAACTTTGTAAATCTTAATATATATAAATCTCGTGTCACAATGTTTGTCCTCAATGGACTCCTAAACCAATTAACCGATTATAATAAAATTCGCACACCATGTGCAGTTCGATCCAACTTGAGAGATAGGATAGGTTTTATCTCGGAAGTCCCACGGGAAAGGGAACTATGCGGGGTTTTCTCTGAAACCGCGGGCGAAGCCGCGGGCGGAAAGCTAGTGTAACTATATATTACAGCATACCCAAAAAATAACGTCATCTCATTCTCAATCAAAACTTGTATAGGTATTAACAGTTCATATCTAGATGATTCCGTATACTAGTTCAGAAGAAACATTGAGGACAAAGTACTAATACATATTATGAGATTTCTCTGTTTTAAAAAGCAACTCGTTATTCGCACCGTTACTATCAATGTGGGAACAGGTTTATGAATATGTATCAAGTCTGTTTTTTGCCGAGATATGTTATGTAGGCTGCTAAATATCTCTTAGCTCGAAAATATTTTTTGATGTTTCTTTTATATGGCATAGTTGGAGCATATTCATTTTTCTAGAGCTCGTTTAATCTAATGTACGAGTCTATTTCAGGAAAAAACTTCATGACATTATGTAGCTTGGAAACGTGATGTTGCACGTGTTCTATTTTTATGATAGGCTATGTATGGAAGTGTATTAAAGTCCACAATGTGCCGTAACAGGTGCTGTCCATGAGCGATGAGCTGCGACGAGCGCTTTACTCGTCTGGCGCCTCCGTCGACATGGAGTTCTCGCCCCCCGACCTCATCGGCACCTCCGAGATCTTCACTATGGAACACAGGTAAATGACTCCACTGGCTATTGACATTCCCCTCTTATGTTCATATCCTACTCCTAAGATATAAGATTTATTATTCTGCGACATCCAAATTGACCCACTTCCATTCAGCGGTTTCTACTAACCGAATTCAGAAAATTTCAGTCATAAAGATAAACCTTAAAGCAAGCAAGCAATAAGAAATATTAAAATAACGTAGAAAATTCTGTTTAATTGCATCAATTCGAGCTATTGCGAGTTACGCCTTGCTGCGTTCGTTTCTTATATTCTGAAACAATCGAGTGAAGCGTAAAAACAATATTAACATATTAAGTATGTTTAATTCAACAGAGGCTACGACCTCTGTAGGTGCGATTTTATAAACAATGATAATTCAGGTACAATGTATGGGGGGAATCATAATATTATCATGTATTAAATTAACGAGGGATATTGTCATACGGGTGAAATGTTGACCACGAGTTGTAATGTGATTGTGTATAAATAAATAGCTTGCGAATCATTTTGCACAATATTGAGTAAGAATAAACTCGCTATCTTTATTCGATTGTTGCTTTCGTATGAAATATCCAATCGATTGAGAAAGTTTGCATTCTTTGGTGTAAATTAGCAAGTAGGTAATTAAATTTAAATTGGGTCGGTCTGCAAAGCTAAATCTCGGTTAAGATTTGAGATAAATATGAATGAGGAACATGTATGATGTAATGTGCTTAAACCGTTGTATATTCGGAGATATTGAGAGATGCGCAGACAGAAGTGAATAATCTAGCAAAACATTTAACATGGCTTCAGTAAAGTATCCATGTACTTGATAATATAACATGCCCTCGCCATTTCCATGAATTGGAGAATCCCTCGTAAGAATTTCAAGCAAAATAAAATTAGTTTAACTTCCAATCAATACCTACAGAATGCATATCGTCTCCTTTCCTATCCCTTTTGAATGCCTCATCCAGTATCCTACCTATCTCCAATAGACTTTCCAATCTTTCTTCTAATTTTTTGTACCCATAATGTCTTAGATAATGTCTAACTAAGCGACTTCAGAAGCGTAATACACAATCATTTGAGGATATTTATGATTCTCCAACCTATACTGTATATACTCATATACGCACGTAAATGCGTAAGAATATAGGTATCCAAGTAAAGTGTAATTCACAATGATCTGTATGCAGCGTAATACAGAATCAAATGACGATATTTATGTATTCTCCAACGCATATACGCACGTAACTGCGTAAGAATATGTCCAACTAAAGTGCATTTCACAATAATCTGTATGTACATTCAGGGAGAAGCTATGCAGCGTGCTACCGGCCCGCGCGCAGGGCTACATGTGGTCGCTCGCGTTCAGCACGAGCCAGCACGGCTTCTCGCTCGCGTCCATGTACCGCAAGATGCAGCGCGTCGACAGCCCCGTGCTGCTCGTCATACAGGACACTGATAATAACGTGAGTTTACACATTTTTTTTAACCAACTTCGAAGAAAAATGAGCAGTTACGCCCTTAGTACACCGACGCATTCGCGTGCGGCAGCGAAACAACGAAAAATCTGTCAGTAGTATGGCAGAATTTCGCATATGATATGTCTCACTCTAGCACATATATAGATGAAATAGTTGCGTCCTTGTCAGTATTGTTTCGCAAGGAACTGCGAAATGGCCATTACTCAGACGCATTGCGAAAAAGTTGCGAAAACATTGCTGTTTATTAACGTTCCGCAGATATTTCGCTACGCAGTAGTTTCGCAGAGATTCGCCGCCGCACGCGAATGCGTCGGTGTACTAACGGCGTTATAATTAAAAAGTACTGGGTAAAGTCGTCTTGAGTTTTTGGAAGTTTGCAAGGAGTAATTGCTTGGAATTTTGTCATGTAAGTTTTTAGAGGTATGGCTGTGGCTGTGGCTGTAGCATAGTCGTCTCAATTCTCTCCTACAGGGACTGTTTGTGATCAATTACAATACATTTAAGGATTTCGATCTCCCACAAGACAAACGATATTAAAAAAATCTTGTCAGTATTTATCATTGCTAGAAGTGTTATGGACACGTGAATGCGAACTATAAATTTATTAAAAACAAAAGGTTTTAAAATGTAAAGTATGCAAGAAAAAAAAAAGTTCCTTCACATGTATAAGAATATATTTACGAGTATTTTATTCTTTTTATAATTAAATACTCCTTTAAAAAAGACCGCGAGAACCGTACCGGAAAAGAAACACGCCTGAACGCATTCTAGTGGTATGAATTACCGTGTTTCCAATTGCATACATAATTATCAAGCAAATACCTAACTGTACAATTAAATTGCTTGAACATGATCATTTATTAGGTTGCTTTAAATTAACGAATAATCTTTACTAATATTATAAAGCTCAAGAGTTTGTTTGTTTGAACGCGCTAATCTCAGGAACTACTGGTCCTATTAGAAAAATTCTTTCGATGTTAGATTGTCCATTCATCGAGGAAGGAAGAATATATAGGCTATGTATCATCAAGCTAAGACCAACAGGAGCAGAGCAATACGGGTGAAACCGCGGGGAAAAGCTAGTTAAGTAAATGGACAAAAATTTCAAAAGGATAATATGTTTGACTTGAATGCATATTATGGTAAAAACTATGAAACCATTCCGGTTAATTGTATTTAAACCCTCAGACTCCGAGATAAACACATATTTGACATTTAAAAGATACTCAAGGAAGGTATTAAAATTTCAAGAAGTGCAATCATTTTATAATCGACACGTGGTTTTAGTTCAAACATATAGGTGCTGACATACAGTATAATAAATAATCTAATTGGATTATTCGAGCTTATTTTAGAATAAATAATTAAGTTCATCAATTGATTTACTTTTAAATTATAATTTTACAGATAAATTATGAGAGCTTTCATAATTATATTTGCATATATTTATCTACAACGCACCCATTTTACAATTCAAGTCTAAAATGAAACTAGAGTCGCATTTATTTTTGAACATACTGTAAGTGAAATTGCATGAGTGTGAGTACTGTGAACATGCCAGCTTTCCTTAATTGACCGATATGCTACTAAATATTCTGATGACCTCTCTGACCTACTCTACCTTGTCTATGTGTAAACACAGTTAGTTTGGATAAATAAAAACAAGAATTTTAATTGAACTGATTTGTCATATTGTAATCAGAAATTTATCCCGTAAATGTTCACATTGTATGCCATTATTTATGTTATTTGTAATAATTGATCATAATAATTAATAATAAGTATATCTTTACTCATCTTCTATATTCTAACTTCTAAGTTTACCGAACGTACATTTATTTTTTAAATACTTATTGCATTTGGCATTTATCGAAATGCGGGTACTAAATTCTAATATGTCTATACAAATATTATAAAGCTGAAGAGTTTGTTTGTTTGTTTTTTTGTTTGAACGCGCTAATCTCGGGAACTACTGGTCCGATTTGAAAAATTATTTCGGTGTTAGATAGCTCATTTATCGAGGAAGATATCATTTATATCATCACGCTGCGCTACGGCCAACAGGAGTGGCGCCACAGGGGTGAAACCGCGCGAAGCAGCTAGTCATAGATATATGGATAAATAGGTACCTATATAAAGATTTTGTTTGTGTTTACAAGAATCATGTAACAGATATATTATAGATTATTTTCTAGGTACTTCATAAAAAGCTCACATAAATTTTATCAGTAACCTCGTAGCAAAATAATAACAAAAATGATTAATTATAATGATGAAATAAACGCCTATTTATTAAACTAACGTTTTCATTATTTATAGTTTGATTTAAATAATTATTATTAAATATCCTTGATGATTAATTTATACCGATAATAATCAATAAAATTATCTTAATAATAGCAAACGCGATCCATCAAAAAAATGTACCTACTTATGTACATCCTTAATTATATGTAAACAATTTTTCATTATGTTGTTGAAACAAGAACATCATTTTGATAAATGTTCATTAAAACAATTATTATTAGAATCAAAACAAAAAGACAATGTAATATGTAATTTAGAATTTAGAATTATTATGTGCAAAATGAGATCGTTATGTGCGGTTCTTGACGGTAATGTATTTTTAATAGGTCCAGAATATATAAAGTATGGCTATGTAATATATGTGTATTAAATTAAGTTATAAATAACTGACACTCGAGACTCCTTCGTAGATAGCTGTAGGTATATTATTTCCTTATTGAAGATCAGAAGCGTAGCGTGCCTTGGCGGGGCCCCGTATAAAAAATTATTTGGGGGCCCTTAGGAAGGGAAAAGATTTCTCACAAAAGAAAAAAAATGTTTGCATAAAATTAAAAGAAATATTTATTCATCATAATTATCTATCTGCCACTTATTCCAAAATTTTTACAAACAATTCAAATTAAATATACACACAGGAGGCCAGAAAATTGCTTTTTGGACTTTTGTCATTTCTGAAAAAAAAATTTGGGAAGTTTTTAGTAATTTTTGCTTACGCACGTTAGGGGGCCCTTGGCGCGGGGGCCCCGTATAATTGATACGGCTGATACGGCGGTAGCTACGCCCCTGTTGAAGATAAATATTTATTTAATTTGATTTTAAAAGTTACTTTAAATAAGTATGAAGGACTTTTGAGACGAATGTATGACATAAAAATAATAAAATATTAAATAATGAATCGATAAAGAATGTCGTTTGAAAGGAGCGAATAAATTATTTAGTAAACTGTAGCAGCGATTAATTGTTCATACTTGTTTGTGTAAGAAGGTTATGATGTAGCTAGTTGAAAACTTGAAAGTTTATTAAAATTTATCTCAGTGTATTCGAAAATAATATTTCTAACCACGATATGGAAAATCATCTCAGTTGTAACTGTAGGTACCTAAATTTATGTCAAAACGTCGTTCCCAAACATGAATACTGATTTCTATTTTCTGGCCCTGTTATTTGTTAGGAATCTTCAAAGAAGAGAAGTAACTATAATATTTGCAAGAACCCAAGTTTGAATTTTTAGACATTTTTTTGCAAGCCAAATTTTATCTGACGTTAAAAAAATTATAATTATGTTTATTGCATTCAAATCCATCCCGCCTCGAATTTTAAGCTATTGCATAGCTTCTATCGCGGGCCTTGAGCGCGGGGACCGAATCGAGAAATTCCGTAACGAAAAAACCTCACGCTCCCCACTCCGACGGGCGGAGGTGTGGCTTGAAGGCATAGCATCAAGCATGCAATAACTTTACCGCGGCAGTCCCCGAGTGCCACACGTCTTTTAAAAATTCTTTAAAAATTTACATAATTTTGTTTGTAGGTATTTGGCGCGCTAACGTCATGTGCCCTGCGTCCCTCTGAGCACTTCTACGGGACGGGCGAATCCCTGCTGTTCGCGTTCCAGCGGGCGGACGAGCCGCGGCCGCGTGCGCTCTCTGATAAAGGGGACGAAATCAAGGACAAGGAAGATGACGTCACGGAGAAGAAGGACGAGGACAAGGTCGAAAAAGAAGGTATGTTTCAAATTAACAGTGGTTAAAAGTAGCTTTCCGCCCGCTTTGTCCATTTTTTCTGTCTTAAACTTAACAAAGTAACCTAACCAAAAACCTTTCTGGATAAGCTCTATCTATAAAAAATTTGCATAAAAATTTGTTGCGTAATGTAAAGATCTAAAGCATACGTGGGGATAGATTTTGTTTTATACTATGTAAGCATGTAGTGATGATAATCCAAAAATAGTAATTAATCATAAACACCGCGTAAAGAATGACTTTGGTAAAGTGAACGTTGTAACTTGTAATGTTTATAAACGTGACGGAGTTTCAAAACGGAACCTGAAAAACAGTTCCTACCCTACTACAAACAAATTATAGTTTTAAAAAGAGAATAATAACTGTGGTATTTTTATTTCAGAACCAGAATTCAAAACGAAATTCAAATACTGGGGCTGGACCGGAGACAACATGTACTTCATCAGGGGGAGTAACGACAACATATCTATTGGCGCTGGAGAGTAAGTCAAACTTAGTTTTATTTTTATGAGTATTTATAGGTTTATTTATAATTACTATGTCTAGAAAAAAGTATATCTCATTGTTTTGTTGCCATAAGTATTTATTTATATCTGTGTGTATATCGAACGAATGATTTATCACCCCCTGTATCGGTCAATGTGTTGTTTAACATATCTCACACCGCCTTCTTTTATGGGTGTTATTTTATTGTTATCTTTATATCATGATAATGTTGTTTTTCGATCGATATCTACTCAAAAGTCGGTGAATATAATATGTGATAGTATAGTAAATTCACGGTGTAATGGTAACCCACCCACACCGTGAATTTTGTTTTTTTTTCAATTGTATGGGTTTTGTTTACTGTAGTATCTCACTCGTTCAATAATCCCCTCCCTTACCCCTTTGTCGTGTACTAATGTCGTTTGGTGTACATTGCAGCGGCAAGTTCGGCATCTGGTTGGACGGCGACCTGTACCTGGGCCGCACGCAGCGCTGCACCACGTACGGCAACGAGCCGCTCAGCACGCGCGAGGACTTCATCGTCAAGATCATGGAGTGCTGGACGTTCATATGAAGCGTCCACCTTCATCCCGTCTTATGAAATTCGCTACGAGAATTTGACACCGCAACCCGTCGACCGCGACCGGGCCGCGGCCGCGTATCTCTAGTCAGAAGCGCTGAAGCTCGACGCTTTGATTCTCGTGTCGCCGCTCGCCCGCACGCAGTCGCCCGTCGCCGCACGCAGTCGCCCGTCGCCGCACTGCTGACTGCGCACACTCGTGCACCAATCCTAGTCAATTGTCGTTCGTGTGTAAGGACGGACGCCGCCCGCGAGCTCCCCTCGTCACGTGTCAATTCAATTAATATTGTAACGTTGTTGACGTTGTAAACGTATTTGTAATGACATCAAATAAATGTACGATGTCCGGTAGAAATTTATATTCGTAGGTGGCGCGATGGGAAAGGCTCGACTCATATCAGACCAAATTACTGTTACACTTTTGGAAACAACACATTTAATATACGCTCGTTTTACGGGTTGTTGACTGATGTTAAATTTTAACGTTTTAAATTAAAATATACATACATATTTAAAAATTTGTAGTGTCAAATTTTTTATTTCATTCATTATTTGTTATTTTTATAAAACTCGAGTTTTACCTATTGCCATATACGTGGCATCTTTTATACAATTCAATTGTATGAAGTCAACAACCCTATGACAGTACAAAGCAAAACGCATATCACTTGGCCGAGCTTTTCTCACGGGTCGTAGTGAAACAAATGATCATTGTGTTTAGAGAGCTGTATATCGGTGTTACCCAGTTAATGTTTATATAATGTTCACGTTGTGTTGTCGATGTTCGCATTATTTACCGTAGTACTGCATCCGAAGGTCTCCTGGCAACCACGGAGGAAACTTGCCAAATAAACGAACGTGACTGGTTCACTCTTTATTATTTAACTGCATCTGTATTAGAACTGGTGACACGATCAGTAATTATTAGGTTTAGTTTACGTAGTAGAGGAGTATTTGTTTTGTTTTCATGTCTGTTTGTATATTAGTCATATTCTTAAGTTAGTGAGCATAATTTATGTTAACACTTCACTGTGATTTGATTGATATGGCATTTTATTGTAGGTATAATGGAATTATTATACTGTAACATTATCGTTAGCTTTTTATTTGAGTATCTTTGGTACACTATTCACCATATTTAGAGGGAATGTATTTCAATTACATTCATAAGTATTTAAATTTATGTTTTATAAGTAATCATAAAATTATTTTACGATGTTATCGCTTGAGTACATAAATGAGTAGCCAATAAATTGATAATGTATTATAAATTAGTAAAGATATAGTTATTAGAAAGCTTAATGAATGTAATTGTCATTGTGCTTAGTAATTGTGTCACTTAGCATGGTGTTACTCAGGTTTCTGGTCATAAGTTATCGCTAAAGACGCCTATGACCCTCTTCAGTAGTTTGTGTTAAGCGTATATACAAGTTTAACCATAATAGTACCTTGGAAGTTTTGTGCAATATTTTAGTGTAACATTCTAGTTTGCTGGTTTTTAGAGGACTGTAGAAATAGTATTCGACTATGGTTTGATGTATAATATAGACATTTACGCCATTGCGATGTATACTGTTAAATTAAATTCTATGTGGGCCTTTATGTGAAAACGTTTGCAGCAATGTTATTATACTCCAAAGGTGGATCTGTGTCGCATCAGTTAGCTAGGGCAGCTTATTTATTACATTATGTCAATTATTCGCATCGTAGAGCATGAAGCTATCATGAGACTAGTAGCTGGCATCAGCAAATCCTATTATTCTTTCATTATAAGGGCTAAAGATTTAAGCTATGAGATTATTGGTGAGATATATTTTTATGCAGTATCGTAATTATTTGTAATCGTTCATAGTTATAGCGGCATCGAAAATTTGTCTAAGGCATTGTTAAGCACATTTATTTGCGAGTGCATCTGTCCATGCAGTACTATAGATTGTTATTTGTCATCGGATTGTCATAGAAATCGAACTTATTTTACAGCATATGATTATATCGGCATAATTGTTAAAAATTTTAATTATAATAAATATTGTTGAGTAGTAATGAGGAATGTATATTTATTTGTTTGACTTTAATTTTCATTAACTGCTGTAGCTGTATTATTTCAGGTGATCTATTGTAATTTCTAAGTTGTTAAAATGTAAATCAAGCCATAATAACTGAGAATATATTCTTTTGAAAAAAATGTCTTTATTTTATTTAATATCCTTCACTTATGCTAAGATGTAATTTTAATATTGTCTTCTATCATATCGGTTACCATAGCTTCTATCATCTTGATGATAATCACTATAACCTCGACTATAATTTTCACCAGATCCTCTATCATGGTAACTGTCGCTGGAGCCTCTCTCATGATATCTTCTATCTCTGTTATTATATCTATCTCTATCGTAAGGGTTAAATCGCCTATTATTGCGGCGATCATACCGTCTTGAGTTATTAGAAGGCCAGTTATTTTCTAAAATAGGAGGCACACTTGGCTCTGCATTGAACACTTTCATAAATTCTTCATCTTTTTCAGTAAATCTGTCTTTAAACTCCTCTTCACACTGAGCTAGGAAATCTTTATCTTCAGTTGATAATTCTGCCATGTTATAAAACTGGATATGCAATAAGGGACTGCAAAACTGAAAGATTATTAAATTAAAGTACTTTGAGAGCCTTTTGGGTCTAGCCAGAATAAGACATTCACAACCTTACTTAAATTAAAAAGTATGTGAGGAAATAATATATTGTTCCTCTTTAACAGATTTTGATGATAATTATAAATAATGGCAGAGAATTTAGATAATAATGTGAAATAAAATTATAGTAGCAAGTAGCTACTGTTGATAAATCTGTCAAATTGAAAAAAAAATAATCATATAGAATATAGATATATATAAATTTAAGGAAATACCTTTTTCGCTAAGAAGATTAGGTAGAATAAGTACAAAAAAGCGATTAAATGTATAGGTTTGTTCTGGATTACGATTTTCAAAGAGCCAACCAATTATATCTCCACATTCAGGGCATAAACATGGTTTCCAATGATATCCAGGGAACCACAATTCTTCTTTCTCCCACTGAAAGTACAAACAACATATATTGGGGTCCCAGTACAGGGCAGATGCATTTCATTAAATATTTTTAATAACGTTTCCATTAATTTATATTATAAAGTAAACCATAAACCATTATGACTAAGTGTAAAGTAATACTTCAAAACCTGTGCAATAAGTGATGAGTGATTACTTCTATTCCATAATGCAATCCCAGATTCTAAAGCTAATAAGATAAATTGAGTAGTTTTTACTAACCTCCCCAAATCCAATACAATTGGAATGGTTAGCGGTAATTATAGTGAATTGAAATATAATATCTTTCCTTAATATCTGAACCAATATATTTTCTTCATTAAATATTGTGTCATTAAAAGAATATAGAGATGAATGACTTTCCTTTGCAATTATATCACTAGCGTTCGATATGTTATTACCACAACTTCGGCATAGTATAATATTCTCCTCTGAAATAGGTTAAGAGAAGAAATTATATAAATACTTTAGAAAAAACTTTATAAATAACGAGGATTTGTGGTATTTCATGTTAGATAATGCGAGAACCATGGTTAACAGCCAAAGATGAAGACAAGAGTACGATAAAAAGAATTAAAAGTATAACCATCGTCAATATCAAAATATAATAATATTATGTTCCACGAATCACACACTGCACTAGGTGTTTATTGCGAAGTATTTCATTTACCTGTTATCAATACTATCAATTATCTGTCTGGAGACGTGGAACTCAATAATGGGGTAAATTTATTATCAAATCTCAATTACATAGGTAATAGGTAGTTAGTGATTGACATTTGACACATAAACACATCAAGTCCAATTTTGGCATTTGATTTGCCTAGTTCAGCAGTCGCTGACACTGTCAGAGGGGCGTGGGGAAATAAAGTTGGGCGATGTAAAAATCTCCTTTGATTCGGGGAATTTATGAACGGCCAGTTACGCGAACTGATTTTTAGGGTAGTTAGGATAATTTTTTTGACTTGATGTACCTAGTGGCTGAACGATCACATAATTTTTTATTTATATGCATATTTTTACATTACATTACATTATTTGAAATAAGGTAATAATATTATAATTTATAAACGCATCCAGCAACAACAACACACTTAACTATCTGTCATAAAATGACGTTTTACATGATGACGACCTCAATGACGACTTTCACCAAACGGGCCCCCCCTCCCCAAATATGTTTTTATTGTTTTAAATTTTTACTTAGCCTGTAGCTTGGCCTGTAGCCATATCGTTAGTTCGTGGTTTGTTCTTAATTATTTGCTTTAAATAATTGTTTGTTCGTTAATTGTTCATTAACAATAAACAAAACAAAAATATCATAATATAAATTTGGTTGGGCCCCCATTCAAAATTACCTACCATTAATATTTTGTTGCATTATTAGTTTATAAATTTTTATTGTCGTTTGTTCTTCAGTAAATAACGTTTTTTCTTACCTTTTTTTCGAGCATTTATTGGCGTTTGATTGTCTAATTTGCAATTATTTTTGTGTGACATTTCAAAAAAGTTGCATTGCGCATGCGTTATGTTGCATTCAAGATCTTTTTAAAATCATAACAAACCTAGATTCAACGAAATACTGTATTAGAATAACGTGGATGAAACAGAAACACTTTAAAATTTTCCTATATTCATTAAATTAACTTGAGATTTTTTAAATAGCAAATACAAAATAATTAATGTAAACTATAATATATATATTATATATATGTCGTGGTCATATCGTAGATTTGATCATTTCATGATATGAGTGGCCATTTCACGAAATGGTCGCATATCGTGAAATGGCCAACATAGTTTGATCAGATCGTTAAATCGTCAACGTTTCACGATTTGGTCATCCACATTTGGCCAGATCGTATAAAATATAAAGAGTCCATAAAATATTAAAAAATTTCAGAATAACTATATTCTAAAAACTTGTTTAATGTCATTTAAGTTAGTGCCGCGGCAGCGGCCGGCGAATGCCAGAAGCGAATCGTTTTTGCAATAGAAAACAGTTAGGTTAGGTTAGGTTACACTTTGATAAACAACGCACGAGCCGAGCGAGCAAAGCGAGCGTGCCGCGGCAGCGGCCGGCGAGGGCCAGAACCGGATCGCTTTTTAAAAAACAAACAATTATAATAATATAGTAGTAGTTTCTTAAATTATTTTATTTAAGTCGCATTTTTTCTTAAATACATATAAGATATCCACATTTTCCATAGTACTCGTACCTCTTCGTCGTAAATTCTTTGCTATGACTTTCTTCATAATATTGTTATTAAACGAATTATGAAGTTTTTAACTGCGAATAATTTAATTTTCGCCAGCGGCCGCCATCTTATCACATAAACACAGAGCTTGCAGCGCCTCTACCAACGATTAATGTAACTATTTTACGATATGATCAAATAATTTTTGTCATTTCATGAAAAAACCGTGCGTTAATTGGCCATATCGTGAAACGATTTCTTATCATTGATCTGCCCAAACCACATCATGATGTGGCCAAACTAAATTGGCCATTTCACGATATGCGACCATTTCGTGAAATGGCCACTCATATCATGAAATGATCAAATCTACGATATGACCACGACATATACATAATGCATAGCATCAATAGAATATTACTTCAGATACGTCTTTTACATAAGTTAACCCTTAATATGGATGTTATTGAATGAAACTTCTTTATCGGGGTTGAAAAAAAATTTTGTGTAACATTTTTTCGGTACACGTGACATTTTTCCGTTACGCGCCATCTTTTTCTTAACCCTACCACGCGTGACATATTTCTGTAAAGATGCGTAGAGTTAATTATTTTTTGAAAGATAAGGTCATAAAGAAGTTTCACTTCTTACGTGTGTCCACTACTGTAGGGAGACTGTAGACGTGGAGTCTCACAGGCACATTACTTGCTCTGTGACAAGCACAAGTAATTTTAAATAACGTAAACGAGCGTAAACGTTTCTCGACGCTCAACTGGCTTTCACTGTATCAAAATCAACTACTACATAATATTTTCTATTTGTAAATTATCAATAACAAGGCTGAAATAGACATGGTACATCACTTGGGACATATCATCAGGAAGGCATCAGGATCAGGATAATGCCATTAAGATATAAGCTTCTTGGCCATTAATGTACTTGTAGTGTACAGCTGTTAAGCTATCGGTTTAAATGTGTGGTTTTCATATTATTAATTATGAAATTATTGCACTTCTATTTGTTCTTACTGTTCTGTGTACTGAGCATACCTCACACATGCTCACACCCAACTCACACCTCACACATTCTCTGTCTACGCCTCACACCAACCTCACACAGATCGTGCACAGAGCTTACGACAAAAGCGAATACATATGGGACTAATATTAATATTGGTGGTCTTGAATGAAAACAGTGTTTTCAATTAAATAAGTGAAAATTTATATAAAATGTCCAGATAACTATAGAGAAATTTGAAACATAGTTCAACTGCATTAAATTAGCATCCATTAAAGACTAAACCATTTTCACTCGGAAAAAGATAACGAATTGAAATCGGCAAAACGGAACGTAACTCAATTTTTTATCCTTACAGCTCGCGCGCATTTACTAATGTCACTTGTCAAAGTTGTTTACGGTTAGGTTAATAATTTTCTAAAGAAATTACATTATTAAATTAAATTAAGTGAAAGATAACAGAACTAATTTCACAATGGTTACTAAAAAGGAACCTTCTCTTTAATCATCTAAAATACAGCCAACTTGATTTTGATTCAAGTGTCAAAAAGTACGCGAATATTTCAACGTAGGATATTTACATAATGTTCCCACACAATGTATGAAGATGATAATATAACTTCTACTCCAAAACGATGCGTGCTCACTGAAGTCACCAATTCGTCAAACTATGTCTCCCCAACAGCAAATTTAAAATTGTTGACTAATGTGGCCTTGCATTATCCCACGCCGCCGCCGAGCACAGTACACCGCAAAGAAAAATCTTTGCAAATATTATGCGACAAGTAAGTTTATTACAATGAGATTTGTTAGAGTGGTAATGTACCTTTGCTTAAAAACTTAATCACACTTCAATATTTTAGATTCCTGGATCTATATCCATTGCATGGAAATGGTCCAGTTGAGCTACAACTAGATAGTACAGCAGCTCGACTGGGGGTGGAGAAGCGGCGTATGTACGACATAATAAATATTTTAGAAGCTATGCAATGTGCAGTCCACAAGAGAAAAAATACATATCTATGGCATGGTGCGTCAAGATTGAATTCATTTTTAAAGATGTTAAAAAAGCAAGGAGAAAATTTAAGACTGTCTGAAGTACTCCGGGGGAGGGCGCCAAAGCCACCAGCCCCCAAGCACAAGACTCTTGGAGTATTAGCACAAAGATTTCTCATGCTCTTTTTAGTGGAGCCTCCTGTAAGTATTTTCCTTATTTTATATTTGGTTTCAATTTTAATATTGTTATTTTAATTAATACGATTTTACTTACAGAACAGACTGATTAATTTAGAAATGGCTGTAAGTGTACTCATAGACACAAACTCTAAATGTAAGTCAACATTATCACCAGAGCAAATGGATCGTCAACACAAATCCAAAGTGAGGAGGCTCTATGATATAGCCAATGTACTGATTTCAATTGGTCTCATAGAAAAGGTGTATGGTAATTCAATATTAAAGAAACCAGTGTTTAAGTATGTGGGGGTTAGAACAAAAAAGCTTGATAAAGCGGATTTGTTTACACCATCTCCTGTGACACCGGTGACAGTGTTGCATGGGTCACAACAGCTCACACCGTGCCATGTGTTTGCTGGCAAGTCCAAACGTAAGTTAGAGTTCACCACTCCCACCACTAGCACGGATAAGCTAGGTGTGACCACTCCTCCACACACACCATCACACAAATGGGATGAAATTTTACTTGTAGCCGATATGGAGTTAAGTAGAATTAATAATGGAGTAACTTTGTAAATCCTTGATAATTGTTATCTTTAATATTATGATATTTTTATATTTATTATTTATAAGAGGTTGCAAAAAAGATTGACAAGTATGAGACAAATAACAATGAACTTGCCAAATCTTACATTTTTGGTAAATATCAAATTCTATGAATTTTTAAATATTACAATATCCTAACAATCCTTTTAATATGTAATTATTATGAATTAATAATAATATTTAAGTGCCTTCCTAACTTTATCTAAAATTATGTATACATCATAACAATAAAAAGTATGTAGGAATGAACTGGTCTTCCATGAAATATTTTATATACAGAAAATGAACTTATTAATGTTTTATAAAAACTAAACTGTTCTCTTTGTTGAAAATTTTATTAAAGTGTTACTAATAGAAAAAATTTTAATATAGTGCAATTTGGATAAAAATCTGATATTTATTTATATACAAAAAGCAAGCATTTACCAAGGAAATAATGTTATTATATTATACATATTATAAAATAACCTCACTAATCATTCAGGTATTAAAAAATTTGGTTATTTTTTATTTATTTAGTTAACATATTGAATTATATTTAAAAAAATAAGTGGGTGTGCTGAGCACACATGTCAGAAGTGATACTTTTTTGGCATGATTCAAAGACACCAAAATTGTTGCATTGCTCTAGGGTGTGATGGTTTTGCCATGACGTCACCTCAAAATTTTATTCTCAAAGCGCCAAGTTTCACTTCAAAATTAAATTATATTATAGTTATTTCCAGTGAAGTCTGAATTTTCATTTGTCTTTATTATATGAAATGTTACATAAAATTATATCCAAAGTAGGAAGATTTAGCCCTCCTAATCAAAAACTTATATGTTGCACAGTATTGAAAGTATGGATTAGTGAGCTTATATAGTATGTAAATGTAAATAATTCAACATTCTTCCTTTATTCATGGTAAACAATTTAAATCAATTAAACAAATTATATACCATGTTATTGACTTTAATTGATGTATTGCTTTCTTATATGTAACAGCTGACTGTATTTTTATTTGTATGCAATGGTTATATAATATGAAATTATTTTAATAGTATTTATACATAGAGAGACATATTAAGCACATAATTCAGATTAATATCATTAAAAGAACATAATTATGTATAACCTATCAATTATCTTAAACTATTCTCTTTTAGCCGACATCATACTATATTTAAAGATTTTAAAATGTTATAAATTATAATGTATATTTCAATACATATTATACTTGTAGAGTATTAACCTTATTGAATGTGATGACAATTTTGAAAATATAATAATTTAACATCTATCTATCTTATGACTGAGTAGGAACCATAATAATTGACTGCAATTTAGGTGAATAGATGTTGGTGTGTCAACAGGTCCTTTGGTAAATGTGATTTCATGTAATATTTGTAAGTGAAACTAAGTACCTAGTTGCTAATATGCCAGGTTGTCTATATTATGCATTTATAATCATATTTTGTTAAATAAATATGGCAAATTTTACAAGTGTTTTTTTATTGCTCCTATAGTCAATGTGTTGCTTAAGGTGGATGTTCCGACCGTCCCTCCATACATTTTTGATTACCTCTAAACACTTAACACAGACACTATTTCTTTAAAACTAATCATTTTATCACTTCTCTATAATGAAATGTGTGCGCGTTCGACCTTTTTAATCAATAATTTACAATATTTACTTAGAAAAACAACAGTAAAATACCGGAAAAATTTGACACTTCTACAGTAGTGTGCGTGACTTTTGCCAAGCGAAACACGACATAAAGCACGACATCTAGCGCATAGACTATATACTTATTACAGATCTAGCGCGTCAATGTCTAAACGAAAGGCGATGTTTAGACTTAAGACGCGCTAGATGTCGTGCATTCGCGTTCGTTATCTTATACATAATGAGCATAATTCTAATAAATCAAAGTTCTGTGTAAAAATTGAGTAATTTTATTTCCAATCGTTCAAAGAAAATAACAATAAAATAAAATAAAACTAATGACCTTAGAAACTATGTTTTTTTTTGTAAACAATTTATTACTCATTATTGTTCGTCCGTCGTAGGTCTGTAAACTGTATTGTACACTCTTTGTTGTACACTGAAGGTAAATGGTACTGTAGGTACTTTAGTTCGGCGTCGTCGTCGGCTTGATATAAATTACATTCTTGATTTCATTTGACACGCGCTATGATTTGCGCGCGGAATTTCTTGTGTTGTGTATTTATTTTTGTATGCTATGCATTTTAATTGATTCAAATTGCAATGTTTCTCTAGTATGCATTTGAGACTATATTGTAAATTGTAATAATTGATCGTGGGTATAGTAATTAATTATTCTAATAACGCAATTAGTAATATATGTATTTTCGGTGGGATTCAAAACAAAAAATTGGCCCGTGATTTTTATGAAATTTCACCACATTGCAAATCACATCAATCATAGTTCATACACATGTATGACGAAAGTGATTAGTATTGTGGCTAACATTGACTCATCAGTTCATCACTGAAACCAGTGATAAATCAGTACCTATATCATATTGTGTTTGAATATTTTTAAACAATGATATAAGTATACAATTATTATAAATCGGTAAACTATCAAAGTAATCACAAACTTGCAAACATTGGTAAAATGTCCAGTAGTTTATGAGCCTATTCATTACAATCAAACAAACAAACAAAGTTTTCCTCTTTATAATATTAGTGTAGACAAACACTATGAATGCGATCACGAATGCAAATTCGGGGATTTTCTAATTATTGCTAAATAATAATTGAATTCGTTTTGAAATACTCTATAATTTTTAGTGTATAAATATTAAATAGACATTTATAATGTGGTGCTCATTTTTTTTGTACTGCTAACGCTATTGTAGGTACCTATTTTCGTTGTTTTATTTCAAGTGAACACGGCCATACAATTTTGTCACGAGCCGCCTATGATTGTAGGTACTTTTGTTAGGCTCCTTCGTCGTCCGCGTCGCGTCGGCTCGAAAGTTCTTGATTTCATTGTCACGCGCTATGATTTGCGCGCGGATTTTCTTGTGTTGTGAATTTATTTTTGTATTATTATTATTTTTTATTTTTTTTTTATTTTATTGATTCAAATAAAATATTTCACTAGTATGCATTTGAGACTATATTGTATTATGTATAATTTATCGTAGGTATAGTTATTCTTATAACGCAGTTATATTTTCGGTGGGACAATTTGACCCGTGATTTTTCTGAAATATCACCACGTTGCAAATCACATCAATCATACACACGTATGACGAAAGTATAGTGGCTAACATTGACTCATCAGTTCATCACTGAAACCAGTGATAAATCAGTATATCATATTTTATTGTGTTTGAATATTTTTTAAACAACGATATAGGTATACAATATTATTATAAATCGGTAAACTAGTACCAAAGTACTTCCGAATTTTCAGACAGACAAACAAGTAGTTTGAACACGCAGTTTTCTTATACTAGTAGCAAAAATCAAAACCATAATATTATGTTTACCTACTATATTTTACTAAAAGTCGAGTGCGTCAAAATCGTAAATAATAATATAATGTTTTTCACCTTCCTGGTTATTTTCCTATAGTAAATAGTGTTTTAGGTTTGTTGTTGTAGGTAGGAATAATAATAATTATTCTTACTTGTTGGTTATGAAATGTATATTGAAATAATTTACTTTTACAAATCATTAGTGATATTAGTTTTGAGTGAAAATGCTTGGATCAGCATAATATTATATGGTACTTCAAATACATGTTTTGATAAAAAAACAATAGTGTAATAAAATAAAACTGCGTTTTATTGTAATCAATGTTGACAGTTTTAAATTCCAAAATTATTGATCATTAAAATAGTTTACACCAACAAATATAACTTTTATTTTTATAACCATCGTTCATAATATAAACCGTAGCAGGTGGCGTTTTGAAATTCTGTCTACTCATACAGAAAAATGGAAAACTTGTTTTTTTTGTAAACAATTTATTATTCATTATTGTTGTTTGGCTGTGTGTTTGGCAACTCGAAGCGTGGTCGTCCGTCGTAGGTACTTTTGTTCGGCGTCGCGTCGTCGCTCGTCCGCGTCGGCTTGATATAAAACATTCTTGATTTCATTGACACGCGCTATGATTTTCGCGCGGAATTTCTTGTGTTGTGAATTTATTTTTGTATGCTATGCATTTTAATTGAATCAAATTGCAATATTTCTCTAGTATGCATTTGAGACTATATTGTAATAATTGATCGTGGGTAGGTATAGTAATTAATTATTCTAATAACGCAATTATATTTTCGGTGGGATTCAAAACAAAAAATTGGCCCGTGATTTTTATGAAATTTCACCACATTGCAAATTATATATTATACAATTACAATTACAATTATTATAAATCGGTAAACTATCAAAGTAATCACAAACTTGCAAAATATGCTTTTCCGAATTTTCAGACAGACACACAATTTTATTAGTTTGTTTTAGCAAAGTAGGTACCTATACCTATACGCTTACGTCGCGCGTCGCGTCGCGTCGTCGAAAACGGTGCGCCCAGAAACAAACATACCTACCTAATTCAGTTACAATCCTTTTTTTGTTCCGTAATATATTGTATTCTAATACGATTTTTTTTATTCGTCGGCCAGTTCTACTAGGTATAAAAAGATAAAATTGAAATATAATTATTGTAGCGACAGCCATATGTTACTATGTTTTCGTAAATATGTTTTTCACCTTCCTGGTTATTTTCACATAATCTTATATATATATAAATGAATCGCAAAATGTGTTGGTAAGCGCATAACTCGAGAACGGCTGAACCGATTTCGATAATTCTTTTTTTATTATATTCCTTGAAGTACGAGGATGGTTCTTATGTAGAGAAAACGTAAACATGTACCACGGGCGAAGCCGGGGCGGACCGCTAGTCTAATATAAAAATGAATCGCAAAATGTGTTGGTAAGCGCATAACTCGAGAACGGCTGAACCGATTTCGATAATTCTTTTTTTATTATATTCCTTGAAGTACGAGGATGGTTCTTACTTCTTATGGAGAGAAAACGTAAACATGTACCACGGGCGAAGCCGGGGCGGACCGCTAGTAAATAATAAAATAATAAATAGTGTATTAGATATGTTATTGTATCTTGTATACCTACGAATAATTATTCTTACGTCTTGTTGGGAAATGTTCAAATACCTACCTATTGAAATAATTTACTGTTACAAATCATTAGTGTTATTAGGTAGTTTTGAGTAAATAGGCATGGATCAGAAATTCAGAATATAATATGCTACTAACTACTCAAATACATACACGCCAAACTTGTTTTACATTCACGCCATCTAGAGTTCAATCTTTATCATTTTTGTATACGTCTGTGTGTGTAAACGACCCTGTATGCAATGACAGATGTTAAAACGCATGGTTTTACCGAATTGGGTGGATTTTAAGGCAATGATATGACATATTTAAATAAAATATAATATTCAGTAATCGCCATGACTATTCCTACGACCTTAATCTTTTCCAATTACGCAAAAACTCAAATAAACTAGAAATGTAGAATTCAGCGCCATCTAGCGGGACATTGGCTGGGAACAGATCGTAGCAATCACCTTAAACATATAGATTTAAATAAAAAGAATGAGATTTTTATTTAATATCCCACCTAGGCCCTAGCCCATTAATTACTTAAGCCACTGGGGGAGAGGTTGAACCATAGTCCAAATCTCATCTTAATGAGAAGAATATCAGTAATGATCATAAAGACCTGTTTTAATGAAAACAAAAAAAAACAGCTAAGTCTTCTAAATAAATCAATCCTTTTTTGAATCTCACAATGTCTTACCAGGGGGTTGCGATCAGAAATTCCAAATTCTAAAAAAAACATGTATGCGTTCTAACAGACGAACGGCAAGTTGTGAAGTGCAAAGGCTACTTCAGCCGTCGCCACGTCCTGTCGACATATTGACTGCTGCCGTCGACGCATTGACGACTGCCGTCGACAGGTGGCGACCGCTGGAGTAGCTTTTGCGCTTCACAACTTGCCGTTCGTCTGTAAGATCTGTAAGCATACATAAAGGATCTCTTTCTGTGACATTGCAAGAATATTATACCTAGTAATAAAAAAATATCACGTAGTAATTCTAGTTTTATTTACATTAAATTAAATATATACATTATGGTTACTTTAAATTCTAGTATGTACTATAGCCATGCTAATTTGAAATTATTTTTAATATAATATGTATATAAAAATTACAGATCAGTAAAATAAGTATAACACGCGTAATAAAGAAACGAATCTAAAATGGCGGCACAGGTTATCATTCCGTCTTTACTCACACATGATTATGGTAGTTTTCCAATTACAGCACTAGAGCGCATTATGCGGCATAATGCTTAACGTTGAATGTTTCAACTACAGCAACGCTTCGCACAATCGAGCACTCTTAAAAGTAATGCGCGTGATGCGTGCAATCGATGCTAACTCAGTGACAGAATTTTAATTTTTCCCCTTTAAATTCGGCATTGTGCGCCACTGAGTCGCATTATGCTCTGTAATTGGAAAACTACCTATGTATATCTGTGTATTGTGTTTAGTCACACTTATGAATTTGAAATGTCAATTTAGGTATGGACCGCCATTTTAGATTCGTTTCTTTATAGGGACGGCTTTTATGTAGTTTTTAATTTACTAGACAGACACAAATGACTAAACATTTGTATCTATGAACAATAAATTTTGGAACATTTACTTCATGTATTATGATTAAATATGAAAAATTGTAGAATTAATGTTAATTAGGTAAGTATGTGATTCCATTATTTTTCTATTATAAGTGCTTCAGGTATCTTAACGGAGGGCCGTTCGTTGGTTTGGCATGTAGAGAGGCAATTCACATTGTCAGACTTGTTCAATCATGGGAAACTTTTCAGGGTCGTCCAAAACGGGTAAAACTTCCGCATCGAAGAAGCTCGCGTGGAGTGCAACCACGGTCACCGTTGCACCTGTTAGACGACAGAGAAATATTTGTATGCACATAAAAACCTTAAAAAAACGTCCTTAAAGAATAAAGATAACGTAGTGGTTGGAAACCAGAGTTACCTATGTTAAGAAAATAATAAATTTTTCTATTATTTTTGGTTTTATTTATTTACTTCTCACTTATCCTGATCGATACACCTATGACATCACAATTGACAATACGGCGCTGAATTAATCCTATTCTTTCAGTTAATTTTATAGAATTTCTATATAAAATACTAAACTATTGGAAACTGAATGCCAAATAGGTGAGTATAATGGTTGATAAAAACTTTTTAAAGTTAAGCGTCTATCTGATTATAGATTATCAAAAGATGGACAACAGTAATATATTTACCCAAAACCCAAAAAAGTACAGCACCAGCGCCAGCCAACCACATGACAAGGGTGGAACATGCAGCTGCCACCACATACTGCTGAGTTTTCGTTAGTTCCCAACCACCAATCTATAAAAGTCAACATAAACATAACATTATAATGATTTCCTTTGCATTAGAAATACAAAAAAAAAAAAAAGTAAAAAAAGTGTGTACTTAAACAAAAAATACAGTAGAAACTGTAATCTATACTGAGTTTATTTGAACGCGCTAATCTCGGGAACTACTCGTCCGATTTGAAAAAATATTTCGGTGTTAGATAGCTCATTTAGCGAGGAAGACAGGCCATATAACATCACGCTAAGACCAACAGGAGTGGAGCCACGCGGAAGAAACCACGGGGCGCAGCTAGTTTGTAATAAATAATAATTACATATTTGAACTTACTTTAGGCTGAAATAAGAAGAATTTTAGTTTTAGTACCTAAACGTAACTTTAGTTTTACTGTAACTAAAATATAATTTAATACAATAAAATAAATCTAGGAAAATAAGTGAGTACATACTTTCCAAGTATTGGGTCCAGATGTCAATTTTTTGTATCCAAAGAAGCTTGCCACCATAGCTATCAGCAGCAATGGTGATGTTATCCTAGAATATACCTAATATAGAGTTAGCGGAATAGGCAATAGGGGACGTATTCGGCCTTCATGGAGGTGAAAGATGGAAAAGGGATTGCTGGCCAGTTAGTTGGATATATGTCAGGCACCGCGTTCGATTTCGCTCTCTTGTTTTTCGACACCCGGATCGGATAGACGTCACCATTTTTCGCTTGTCAATATTTTAATATTAAAAATTGTGATTATTCTTTAAAAGTATTTTATTTAAAATAAATAGCCGTCTAAAAGGCTAATTATAGATAAATTCTTAATATTCTTATCCAATCCGTGAAAAAGTCTAGGAAAGATAACTTCCCAGGTCCATATCACTGGGTTGCTGACACATCCGAAGAGTGCGGCCATATAGAGGGTACTGCAACTTTCCGCCTTAGATTACAAAATAAAGTACAGATGGAGCATGACAACCGCCCGTCGCCCTTGTCAAAGAAAATACGAAATCAAAAACAAATACGTCGCTGCACCAGTGCTATAGCGCATAAAGTGTCATGCAATACGTCAAAAAGGGTTTGCAATTTTAGTAAAAAAATGCCGTCTTGTGATAATAAAACGCTGTAAAATTTGTTCCCGACAACAAAAAAAAAGATAAAACATCGTTTCACAGGTTTTCTGTAGATTATTTGGCTGATTTATTTCTTTAATACGAATAATAATTTTACAGATATGAAGGAATACAAAACTTCAACGTATGTTGCCAGTATTTTGAAAATGAATTTGCCATTTTTATTGGTAAAACGGTAAAATGGTTAAAAGATCTTCAGGGTAATGCTGTTGGATTTTTCGATCGTGAATGTGATTATTTGTATAGTGCACTAAAGGTTCATGATAATTATTAGATTATTTTAATAAGCATAATACATCGCACCCTTAAAACAAAAATGGCACTAAACGAAAATGTTAATTTTACAGTACGGCCGTTTTAAGATTTTTTAAAAATTGAATGGGTGATATGGAACTAAAAAAATACAAATATAGATTTGTGATCGGATTAAAATAACAGTTTAACTAACGCTGTTTCAGAATCCAGTGGCAAACAATAAAATTATTGATTATTTATTAATGGAGAAGCATTTAAAAAAAATGTTTAGTATAGTGTCGGTTATAGTTTTCTAGTTATTCAAAATTTTTGCTTAATGACCTCTAAATTGTCATTTTCCCTACATTGTAATAATAACAAAGAGAGAAATAAAACAGTAGAATTACTAAAATAATAAAGAATTATATTTATTTGGCACATGCTCACAGTTTTCGGTCAAAATTTCCACACATATTAATAATTAACAAGTCTGTTTGAATCTAGATAAAAGTATTATCATAAATTACATTAACATTGAAATCTTGTTCTTACTACTTACTAATCAGTACAGTTATTAGAGGTATTTCAATTAATCTGCTAAGGATAAAAGTCTTTCGAAGTAGGAACTGTAAAAGTTACGTAAAAATCAGCGTATTAAAGGTTTAATTATCATGAGTCAGCAAAAATCTTGCAGTAACTTAAAGAATAGTTTTTCACAAAAAACCGTAAGTAATTATAAAAATATTGTATCAAAATCTTGTAAAAACTTAATTAATTAAAAACCAGCAAAGCCTTTTAGCAATTTAGTCGTTAAGCTCAGTTCTAGAACCGTAAAAA
Organism: Colias croceus; assembly: GCF_905220415.1. NCBI lineage: Eukaryota > Metazoa > Arthropoda > Insecta > Lepidoptera > Pieridae > Colias > Colias croceus. Next base: position 6,467,942 of record NC_059538.1, read on the forward strand.
ATATTAATAAACAAAATAACAGTAACTTAAAAACATTTTCGCACATAAATCACAAAACAAACTTATCCGCTTTTTTCTCCTTCTAAAATACCGGTTGATGTATTTTTCTTCTCTACCACATTTCTAATGCACCTAAGTATCTGGAATATTTGAAAAAAGTTTTGCAAACCCTTTATTTGTGAGCCGTTAATCTCGGAACTTCGTTAACCTTCTTCGGTTTTCTATTGGAATTAATCTTTTTATATTGATATCTAGGCTTTATCTCTGTTAAGTTAAAAATAAGTTTTCGTGACTCTTCAGAAATTCTATCTGCGCATTTCAGACGACATGTACTTCCACAAGGTTGCTTAATCATTTTAGCTGGGTTAATGTTTTGAGTTTGAAACATATTTTTTGCCTGTATTTCTTAGTATCTTCACAATATTATTTTGTAGTAACGATCTTATTATTTTTCGTTTTCTTGTAATTGCATTCAACTGGCTGAGTTGGAGCTTCTTTTGCAGTATCGTTCATCGTTCCTGTGTCATTTGTATTAAAATGTATGATAACGACGTTATCAACAGGGCTGGAAGAGGCGACATAATCACTATCATTCGGAGCAAGACCACTTTTTAGATTCGAATAAGCAGGAAGATGATCACTTCTTTGATGATTATAAGAAACTTCAACAATCTGAGTGAAGGAAATGTCATCAATTTTTAAAGAGCTTGGCATTTGGTCATTCATGTTACTTTACATTTTGCGTTCTCTGTTTCGTCATCCGGATTAGAAGGGTCGAAATTATTACGTGTGTCATTGTGGTACTTTGAGTAATTTGTTGGGTGTTTGACCTTTGTACAGACAAAGCTGAAGCTGAACTGGATGATGTGCTTGAGGACGAAGATGAGGACGAGCTGGACGACGAAGACGATGACGACGAGCTTGAGTTTGATCTGCTGCATTTTTTCTTTGATGGAAAGTATGTTCTGTCATCGTCTGAGGCGAGAAAAAAGTCACCTTCGTCACTGTTAGTTTGGTTGTGATAAGAGCTAGTTAAGGGTGAACTTCTCATGATGTTCAAATCGGACGCACTCATTGTTGAAAGCGGTTCTGTTGAACCGCTTTCAACAATGAGTGCGTCCGTTATTGTTCGTATTATAAGTGCGTATTGTTATATCGGAATTTCTTTTAGAAGCAGGCTTAGTAATTTGAGATCCATCATCGTCTTCATTGTTCTGAGTTGATAATTCTATTATACTTCTACATCTACTTCTTTTCGGATCCATGATAGTTTAATGCCTTAAACAAAAAGCCTTTTCTTATTAATAAATTCGTATAAAAACAAAATTCTTATTAAAGTTAACATATAACTGACACTTATGTAATTGCGCACAGCGAAAATTTGAAAGCATATTTATTGATTAAATGGCTCTTTAAAGAAAATGCCCGTTATTGAATTCATATAAAAACAAAATCCACACTAAAGTTATTGAATAACTGGCATTATATTCAAACTGCCACTTATGCATTTACTCACTGTAAATATTCTAAAGCAAATTAATTAAATAAGTGGCACTTTACACAAAGTGCCAGTTTTTGACTCACCTCGAAAGGAATTCCCTCCGGAGACTTGACGCGAACTGGCATAGTGCCGGTTTATCAATTACCGTCCGGACAAATTGTGACAAATTCATAAGTGACACTAGCGACATCTAGCAAAAATTTGACGCATTAGAGCTACCGGGATCTTTGCGTTAGGCGCGTTTCGTTTTATGCGTTTTGACTGCATACTTAACTAAAAAATGAACTTTTTTGTATAGTGCCACTTATGTTTTAAGTGTGCGACATTATTTTGTTACTTTTATAAAGCTTAAAAACGTCATAGTCGTTTTCGCTAGCGATTTAATTTATGTGAACTCCATGATGGATATGATGAAAATAAAATGTCCCGTATTCTCGACTAAAAACTACCGCTATTCGTATTCATATATTATGAAAAATAAAAAATAATATAATTATTATAGTTAATATTGAAACTTTTTTTATGTAATATATTTAATAAAAAATTGAATACAATTATTTTGTCCATATATATAACTTTAGTAGGCAGGTACTTTATGTAATAAAAGAATTTAAATAAAAATTAAAACTTGACTTCTCATTTATGTATATAGCCTACGTCACTACCGCCACTAACATAATACATAATTCAGATCATTGCAATGAAACCTCACAACTCAAAATCGGTCCAACGGTTTATACTGCAGGGCGTGTCAAAGAAATATTATACATACATCCATAAACTCGAAAAACATAACCCTCTTTTTTCCGTAGTCGGAGAAAAATTTGGGAAATTTTTCAATATCTGGCAACATTACACGCACACAGAAGCACCGTGTACGTACAGTGCAGCGGCGAAATGACAGCACACATAGCTTTATTGAAAATGACGATAAATCATTCGGTTTAGTTCGGCAACGCTCCATCTGTCTTTTATTTTGTAATCTAAGCTTTCCGCTATATTAATTACTATTGACAACAAGCTTTGGATGGCGCGTTAAACTTTTATGGTCAAAATGATAACACTATTTTACTATTACCATTAACTAACACTAGAAAAACATTTTTTTTTCTATTTTTATTTATAGATATTATATTATAATTATGAACGAAAAAAATATTCATCTTTTGAATTATTAAAAAAAGATCATGACACATAATTAAAATTTTACTAGATTTAGTAACGGTGAGTGCAATGAAACAAAAGCTCTATAACTTAAAAAAAAATATGTACTTACAAACAATAAGCAAATAAGCCCAGGAATATCATTAAATAGTTAGCTTGAAAATATTCCACATTTCGGTAAAAACGTCGCGATAATCTCGGTATTGACGCTGGGACCTGTAAAAAATATTTTTTTGCAAATGTTGTATTTGTATTAATAGGTATTTTTTGGAATTATCTTTAGTGGGAATCTTTTTATATCATGAAAAATCAAAATGACTATAATATGATTCTATAAATTTACTGGACATTTACGAAGTCCCTTTTTATTGGTGGAGCCATTAATTTAGAGAAGAAATATAAATTTCAAACGGGAAATGAATCCCAAAAATACATTAAACTGTAACAAAATTAACAAGGTAGCATGCATGACAAAGCTTACTTTAAAATTGTCAGTAGCCACAAATTGTGTCCATGGTTTACGTGTAGAAAGGACACCCATCACCAGTGCAGGTCCGGCACCGCTCCGCACATGTTGTAATATTCTGCAAACATAAAAAAATTGTCATCATATTTATAGTAGTAGTATTCTTTAATTAATTAGTGCATTGTGCAATTATTATTAATTTTACAACACTATAGTTAATTTGAGTTAGCTGTAGGAAGTAATTGATCAAAATAATTATTATGGTTAGCACTTAGCAATTGATCCACCATTAAATAAATATTATCTCACAAAAACTAAGACTCCTCTGCCAGAATACCTATAATGTTGTAATAAAGAGTTTAGTAGTGCTAAATTTAAAAATTAGGTATGTAAAAAAGGATTAGTTCAGAGCCTATTACAGCTTTAAGGAATACATGGAAGATGAAAATCCATAGAGGGTTGTCGCAGAAGAACCACAGGACAGTTCTTTGGCATATTATGATATATTAAGTTATGTTATATTAGATATAAGTTACACATTATGTAAAATTAAATTGTGATATTGACATGATTTTGAAAGAGCAACTATGGAGTTTCTTGCCGGTTCTTCTCCATGGATACTGCTTTCTGAATCTGTGGTTTAAAAATATGTAATGAAGATTCAAAACTGCTTCTAAAAGAAGTCTAATTTAATAAATAAATGTTTGAGTTTGCTATGTTCCTTGTTCCCGCATCCCATCTAAATACACAGTGGGGTTTTAGTTGGTATGTAGGTAATATAATATAGTTTAATGTATTATTTTATTATTTAAAATAATAAATACCTATATGGTATTTAAAATCATACAATAAGCAATAAATAGAAAAGTCTTAATAATTGGAAATATGAGTTATAATAAAGTTAAAACCACATTTATAATTTACTTATCACATTATTTATAAAACTCAAAGAAAATAAAATCATGTTCCACGTCCTTATTTTTAACATTTGTTAGTAAAATATATAAACTTACAATTCCATATCAATAACATACTTTTGAAAACCTCTTTTTTCTGTTGTGGTGTTTATTTCACCAGATAAATCAATATTCACATTTTCAGACATGTTTGAAGTTTGTAAAAATAATCCTTGAAAAATCTATTAGAATCTAAGATTAGAATAAATAGGTACCTAGCGACGTGTGTTTACTGCAAAATATTTTGATTTTGATGGAAATTGGAAATTGGAAAATGGAAATCAGAAAATAAGTCATTCTGTCAAAAGTTTGAAGTTTTTCAGTTTTCTTAAGAGATTTAATTAATGACCTGGCTACGAGACTTTTAGTCAATTGAAGTTTGACTTAAAAAAAAAAGACAAAAACAAATACAATAGAATGAAGAAGAAGAAGAGCAATAGAAAGGATAATATTTATCCCTTCTTTTGCTCTTTATCGTATTCAGGATTATATTTAGGTTGAATGTTTTCCTATCAGCCAGTATCCTTACTAAACTCAATTTTTATCGTGACCCCGGTAAGCCCCGGGCGGATAGATTGATAAGATACGTATTTGAAGCAGGGTGCTTTTCCATCAGATATGTGCCATATGCTACGTTGCTGTGGGTGCGTTTGATATTCACCATTCACCAATCATATTCATTGATGCACATAAGTTAGCGCTGGTGTAAAGGAATTCTTAGGATACGAGCTAAGATAAGTTTTTATATACAGGGTGTAATCGTTAAGTGTGCACAGGCGATTATTCCGTAACTATTACAGATATCAAAAAAACTTTAAACTGATATCGAAAGTATTTAACCTAATGAGTAAAATGGCCATAATAAATTTTTAAAAATAAAACGAGAAATATCTAAAAAATTAACTTGAAACCCTCCCATACATTTAGTATGAGATACGAATATCCCATGTACATGGGTTGATCCAAAAGTAATGATAATCAATATTAAACAAGTTCATTACAGTTATAATAATTATGTAGTTCTCTAGATAGTCTTCTAACTAGAAAATATACTTCAATATATTTTTTCCTAAACTTAAAAAAAAAACTTTGACTTCATCCACAAAAACCCCTCCACGCAGCCATCACTTCGCTGTCGTCTTAAAATAATTTATTGCTAAGAAAGTGTTTCTTGTGCCGAGGAAAGAGATAAAAGTAAATAGGAGCTAGATCTAAAAAATAGGGTAGGTGTTCAAGCATTTGGAATGCCGATTTTTGAATGGCAGCCTTCGCAAACGACGCTTTGTGATCTGGTGCGTTGTCTTGGTGAAACAGCGTTCAGGTCCGCAGTTTGCCATGTCTCTTTTCCTTACTAACCTACCGCAATCTTTTAATTTGGTCTGTTTAGTAAGAGCCTAATAAAGTGGCTACCTTTTTAAAATATTCCACCATAATTATTCCTTCAGCGTCCCAAAAAACTACCGCTTTAATCTAACCTACTGATTTTCACTTTGAATTTCTTCATCGTCACTTTGGAAGCTCGCATCCAGGACATTGATTGTTTTTTGGTTTCAGCATAAACATGGTGAACTCGGGTAACGTCCATGATCACAAAACGTGACAAAAATTATCCTGATATCATTAAAAATTTAGAAATTTACCCTCTACATGTCGAATCGTTGTTTCTTCTTTTCGTCGGGAAACATTCTGGCAGGCACGGTTCACATTCAAATTAATGTAAATAATTGGAAACGTGGCCTGTTGATATGATTTTTTTGTGATTACTTAGTGAATACATGAGCAAGCAAAAAACATTTATTTTATATTTTTATGTGCACAGGAAATACCCAATTATCATTACTTTTGGATCAACCTAGTACATTTAATATGAAAGATTTTAGCTTTTTCTTTCTTTTTTTGATTTTCTGCTTTTATTACTTCGCAAATTTGAAGGGAAGTTCATTTATAAACTGTAAATAGAGCTCCTCGTTGTATTGCACAATGAGGACATCACTTCGAAAAGCTGCTATGAATACAAAATGTATGGGAAATAAAATGTATGGGAGCGTTTAATGTAACATTTTTGGATATTTCTCGTTTTATTTTTAAACATTTATTATGGCCATTTTACTCATTAGGTTCAGTACTTTCCATATCAGTTTAAAGTTTTTTGGTATCTGCAATAGTTACGGAATAATCGCTTGTGCACACTTAACGATTACACCCTGTATATGCGCACAATGCGATACGATGGATGCGTGCTGTCACGAGTGGTGTAGCTATGTGTGGTGCCTATAATCAATACAACACATAGCTGGAGCAGCGTTCTTTGCAAATCTACTTTGCGGTGGCGCGTCTTCATAACTTCCGACCAGCGCGGCTCTATCGCAACGGCCGCAGCGTCTAAAAGCCTGAAAATCTCTTTGGAGTTTTCTATTAGCGCATCTTTTGTTGAATCACTTATTTTCTTAGTGAATGTGTCGAAATAGTTTTTCGCGATTTCTGACTTTTATAGTACTCATACCTCAGTTGGTCTTTTAGAGTGTTTTGATCCCTATGAGAAACTGGATCGATTGGCATCAAAAAATTTTTTTTTGAAAACTGCCGATTTCCTTGCTGACCGTACATTTTTTCAAAAATCTGTGAATGCAGATTAAAATTTCTAGAATTTAAGGATAGTCTCCTAAGAACGTTTTCATGTAGCTACAACGGTTAAGGTACCTGCCCTTCATGCCCCATCTTAACCTTCCACCCTGTATAGATATATATAAATAAATAATATAGAATCCTTTTTAGGCTGGTTTTTGTAGCCTGTTTCACTTAAATCGTACAAAATTGCATGTTGAGACACTAAATTTATTAGTGCCTCGTCTTGCTCATTCGTAAATATGTTACTAACGTCCATTTTTTGGATATTCTCTCGAAAATAACACGATAATAACCTAAAAACAACGTGCTTTCGCAGCCTGCCACACAGAGCAAGTAACACAGAGCAAGTAATATGCCTGCCACGCGACAGTGCTTGCGCGAGCATTGCACGGCCGCTACGGCCGCGCGACACTGACGCGGCGCCACTGTCGCTGCGACAGTAGCGCTGCGCTCGAACGTTCCATCATACCATAGCCTTTTCTATCTCCAGGAGATAGAGAAGGCTATGATCACGTATTAATACTATCGCTCTGTCATATTACTTGCTCTGTGGCTCTGTCGCCGCGTCACTGTCGAGTGTCGCTGCGTTAGTGACGCCGCGCCGGAGCCGCGGTGGTTGGAAGTTCACCTTTTCTCGCATTATATATAGCAACATAGTATGAGTGGCAACGGTCATATAGTTTCACAGCATAGCTATTACCTTTTTACCGCAACTAGCTCGTATCGTGGTAGTGGAAAACTACTCCTACTCCTGCATTTTTAAATTCCTGGGTGCTATACCTACTAAAAATGTGACACGACACACGACTGTGGTCACGACAAAGGACTGTTCATTTTGTCTGACCATGGTTAAATACGTTAAATAAAATAAAACATTGTGTGCATGTTCTAGTGTTCACACGTAAGAAGTGAAACTCACAGAGCAAGTAATGTGAAACTTCTTTATGACCTTATTTTTCAGAAAATAATTTACTATATGCAACTTTACAGAAATACGTCAAATTACGCGTGGTAGGGATAAGAAAAAGATGGCGCATAACGGAGAATTGTCACGTGTAACGAAAAAATGTTACACGAAATTTTTTTCAAACCCCGATAAAGAAGTTTCACTTCAATTACTTTCTCTAGATTAAAAAAAAATCTAAATTATTATTACGTACTGTGTTACGTACCATTACGTACCTAAATTTTAAATATATCTTCTTTAGCGTCATGTCCATAGATAATAAATCTCATATCATATCATGACTGCTTGATGACTGCCAATCGCTCTCAGCTATGGCGCCATACATGCTCTGTGGCAACTGGCATGGCAATAATGGCATTTATAGTATGGCCACTTTATGGCTGGCACGAAGCGAAGCTTGATTCTGAATACCTACTTTCTACAAAAGTGGTTTGAAATAAATTTGTTATTTATTATTGTACAATTGTGAAGATTGTTCAAAAAACTTTTAAGTCTCATATTATTTCGAATAGTTATTTTGAATCACATCAACACATGAATGCAGTCTAAAATTATTGTTTTAAATGGAGGTTTTTCTGCAATAACAAAATGAACGACGGTGATTGGATTTGCAGCGATCCGAATTGTGGAAATATAAACTTTTCTCGACGAGTATCTTGTTATCGTTGTAATAAAGAGCGCCCTAATGGAGCAAAGCCTTCTAAAAGGAAACTTGGAACAGAAATAGGAAAATCAGCTGCAGAGAAATCTCGCGGTTTATTTAATGCCGATGATTGGCAATGTAATAAATGTGCAAATGTCAACTGGGCCCGGCGCCCAACTTGTAATGTTTGTAATGCACCGAAATTTGGTGAAGTACGTAAAATTTATTGTTAAAAATAAACGAAAGTTATTTATGTATAATTATGTTTTTAGAATATTGATTTGAATTTTTAGGTTTATTTAATATAATTACTTTTTAGGTTGAAGCGCGAACAGGGTATGGTGGTGGTTACAATGAGCGTGGAGTTGTAGAATACCGTAAGAGGGAAGCATCTTCTGACGACGAATATGATGAATTCGGAAGAAAGAAACGCAAGCGTAGAAGCGACATTGCCGACTTTGCTGACACTGTATGTATATATTTTCCAATTTCATTCTTAAAAAGCATGCAATTTTCCAAACTTTCAAGATTTAATTAGTATAGTATTAAACTTAATAACTTAGTGGTAGACTGCTGTTCATCATTAACTTGTTAGACTTGCAACATTTTAATATTACTGCAGATAAAGGATATACCTATGACGCTAAGAAGACTTGATGTTTTTACATAGCGTTATGAAATAAATTTTGAAGCACATCATTATTAAAGTGGAGATAATTTTTCCTGCCTTCAGGTTGGCATCACTGAAGGACCTGTATTCAAAAGTTTGCCACCGACAAAGCAGATCAAGGAGCCAATTTTGCCAGTACCCCCTGTCGTTAAAACACAGAAGACTAATAAAGTTAATGAACCTAAAAGTAGCAGTCTGAGTGATGGTTCCGTCTGTGAAGTGTCTGTGGTTCCCAGGTTGTCAATTCAAAAAAATGCACGAAGTTACAGTTATAATAAACAGAATATAACACATCCATTACCCAAATCTAAGGGATTTCAAAGAAAACATTATTCAAGTATAAGCGATAGGGACCAGTCAGGATCGTCAAGCCATGAGGGCAATGCCATTATGGAAAACAGAGTTTCATCAACAAACAATGATATTGTATATAAATTCTCAGGTCCCACACCCTCTGAAGCATTTGAAGTAACTTACACTATTGAGCAACGAGTGGTAGCTGCTGCTCTTGCTATTGTTCATAATAACTGTAAGATTACAAGTACTAAATTCGAGAGCAAGTTTGATAAACCTGCCCCAGATTTTAAGACAATCTTTTGTTGGAGGCAAAGACTTATGAGAACAGGTTGTCTTGTTGACAACCATACTGATAAAAGAAAAGAATCCATACAAAGGCCATTGTATGATCATAAAAACCAAGAAAATAAAAAACAAAAAGCAGTTTCCTATAAGTTACCTAACCCTGATGAAATTTATATATCTTCAGAAAGTGAGCATGAAGAACCTCCTTACCGTGAAACAAGTAATAAGGCAGTGCCCTTTTTACATAACAGGAGTGTTAGTGCTGAAACATTACTAATTGACAATATGGATACGGTACGAAACAACACTGCTACTGGTTCTGTGAGTACTGTCGATGGAAGAGAAGCAACAAGGAGCCAATCATCTTCAACACATAATCGTACAAGGTCAAGTTCAAGAGATAGTCGGGATTCAAACTATCCTGAATCAGATGTTGAGCTTACTGAACAAAAAGATTCTAATATAAGGCATACTCCAGTTTCTTCAAAAATTAGCAAACACACAGGTAGTGATAGTGATTCAGAGACATTTTCTTATAACAGTGAAGATGTAGACTTTAGGTCGAGAGTTTATGGTGAAACTAAAAAAAATAGGAGACGATTAAAAAGAAATGTAACCTATAAAAATACATATGTACCTGACACTCGTCAACCTTTTCAAGGTTATACTACACAGAAACCAATTGAAAAATCTCCTTTGGCTACTGGTAACATATATACACCTAATTTCCATAATATGAATTTAAAAACCCAAGTAAATAGTTCAGGGGATACAGATGGTCTGTCATCAGAATATGTACCCACAATGATGGCAGCCACAGCTAAAAAACATTACCAGGATTTTAAAAATAATGTAAAGAAAAAAGGGTTCTGGGCAAAAGGTAATGGTTCTTTTGTAAAAAATTCTCCCGCTGTAATATCTACACTGAATTCAGTTGATTATTATGCAAACTATACAACATTGCAACAAAATAACTATGCAACCAACAATGACAAGAATGATGATTTCACAAAAGATGAATTTGATAATATAATTCATGATAAGAACTATGTCTTCTTTGGGGAGCCTTTAGGCTCAACACCCAACTCTCAAAAAGAAATTTCTAATAATTCACGCGTTTTTGATGTAGTCCAATCAGATTGTTTCAACAAAAGCAAAAATATTATGGATATCTTTAGTACTCAAGATGACAATATAGGAAGAAGTCCTGAGCCAGTCAGTGATTTAGATAAGTATGATAGTGTAAGAAAAATGTATGAAAATTCATGGAATGAAGATGATGATGATCTCTATAAAGATTCTGATACAGCAGAATCAAATAATAAGGATATTAATCAACCTGATTCAAATTCAGAATTAAAACAAAACCAAAGCCCTACTTCAAATATGTTGTATAATGAGTCAGAAAATGAATTGACGAATGAGAAAGGACTGAACAAGGAAAACATTGATAAACATTGTGATAAACTATTGGACTTGTTAAAAGATTTACAAAGCAATGATAATATTGCTCGTCCAAAAAGTAAAGAAATATCCAATAATTCTACTAGTCAGATTAATCAAGAGAACCATAATACTTTAGGTTATCATTCAGCACCTTCACTATTCGATATTCCATTGCCTGAGCCAATATCAACGGAAATGTCTACTGAAATACTTAAAATTTCACATGAATCTCCTGAAAGTATCTCAAAAAGCAAAATTAAAATTATAAGTCCATCAAAGAGGGTACAAATATTAGAATCTGTCACAATAAAGCCAAAAGATCCTGATTTTCCAGAAAATTCTCCAAGAAACACTGAAGAATTGAACAAATTTCAGTCTTTTGAAATGAAAAATGATGCAAAAGAAATTAGAAAAACTCTTCAGAATGATGATAAGAACGACAAGACAGAAGACGTCACCAATACAGTTCCGCAACTAGATTTATCTAACATACTTTCTAATATTAATACAGATACACTCTTATTGGCTCTACAAAATTTACAACAGATGTCTCAGCCACAGAATAATCCACCAACAGATATAGTTGAAAAAAACATTTCGGAAGGTGAAAATAATGTAGAGCAATCAACGAATGTTGAAACTATAAATTTGACAAATGATGATTGGGAACTTGAATCAATCCGACATGATAGCATAGAAAGGGAACTGCGGCAATTAGATGGCAACTCTGGTGACACACCTTTTCTAAGTGACATCTTTGATCCAGGCCCTGTTACAATGCCCTTTAATATTGACATAAAATTTAACAACAACAAAAATCCTGATGATAAAAGTAAAACTCAAATACCACTTTTAAATGAAAATGCACCAGTAATAGGCAATTTTAAAAGCTTCGCGCTCCCCAAACCTGTCATCTTAAATAGGCTTAAATTGACAGTTAAACAACCAGATAGAAATAAAAAAAGTGCCGAGGGAAAAAGATCTAAACGCAAGAAAAAGGTTTGTATCTCTAATGAAGTTGTATCCGTTTTTTTTTATATCGATTTTTTTTAACTTTACTGACATTTTTTGTACTTTAAAAAAAAATGTTTTTCGTATTTTATTTATTACTTTTGAATCTTGACTATATTAAGAGCTTATTTTGCGTTTATTTTTCGTTTTTATAGATAAGATCACATAATGTATTTTTTATACTTTTTTATTTATTGCATCTGGTGGAATTCCAAGTAAAAAAGGCGAAGATAGTGTTTATAGAAAACTATCTATTAATAATGAATATAACACAAGAATTTAATTGTGATCATCAAACTATTAAATTGAATTTATTTATGTTTGTAAAAGAAATAAATCATAATTCAATAAATTTAAAGCAAATTGCAAAATCCTTGAAGTGACGTGTTTATTAGTCATATTAGTGATACTATATGAGCCTTTTTTGCTTGATTGCACATTGAATGCATATGCATTGGAAATTATGATTATTAATTTTTGTATTTGGTATTTTTTTTTCTATCAAGGCTTAATTAATTGTTTTAGCCCACAACCTCAGCTTCTCAAGAAGGCAATGCGGTTGAAGAAGACGAAGAGGAAGAATCGGGAGATGAAGCTGATCTATCCAAATATGATTTGTGGGGCAGTGACGACGAAAAAAATAACCAATCCAAAGCTGGTAATTGTTAATACTTGTTAAAGTAATTAAAGGGCTATGTTTTCGCCTATTTAACTTGGTGATTTTAATAATATTGCATTCTGAAGTGCTTTCCTATGCTCCCATATGTGATACTTTTGATGCAGCTGCTTCCCTGCTGCCTTTTTTCCATTATATCTAAATGGTTTTTGTATTTTATATATTGACAGAAAACGACGAAGATGAAAAAAAGTCAGAAAATTCGAAACACTCGGCGGAACCAGTTAATGATAGGAAATCGCCGGTAGAAAGAAGCAGGTAAGACAACAAAATCATTAATAGAACTTAAATAAAAAGAAATAAGTGTTTGCAGATGTTTATATTTTATGTACAACACGAGTTCCTGAGTAAAATAATAGCGTATTTCTTAGTATTTTTAATGACATTTTATTGTGTATTTCTTAATAGTGAAATTTTTTTAAGATCGAGAAGTTCCTCGTCGTCGTCGAGTTCGTCATCCAGCTCAAGTTCTAGTCACAGTTCAACAAATACAGAGACGCCGAAAAATAAGTATGTAAATAAGTGTGGTTTTGGTGCTATCATTTACTAGTTATGCTTCTAAATTCTCAACATAGAGATGTAAATGATAGGTGATCAAATCAATGTGTCTTTTATTGAAATTTCATAATTTACTTGTTGACTCGACGGATCAAGGATCGTTGACGATACAATGATTTTCCTGCGGTGTTTAGTTGTTGTTTTTGAAGTGAAACTTCTTCTTTAGTCGCGTTGAGAGTAAAATTTCAAGGTCGCATCATGGCAATACCGTCACGTCATAGAGTAAGGCGACGATTTTGGTATTTTTGAATCATGCCAAAGAAGTTTCATTTCTGACACGTGTGGCGGCACACACGCTATTTTTTAATTATATTTAAATTATGATATTGCAGACTAATTTATAAATATTTGCTGGACACAAGTTTTAGCTTACCAATTACATATTTCTGCTCACAAATAAACCGATACTTTGCTAACCGTTTAAATAACACCTTTTATTATCATACAATGAAACGTTCAGGTTCGACGACTTCAACCTGAACAGCGAGCGCGAGTCGCCGAACGGTTCGCCGAAGGGCCGCAAGTCGGGCACGCGCTCCCGCTCGCCGCGCTCGCGCTCCTCCAGCGCGCCCGCCAGGCGCAGGTCGCGCGATAGCCGCTCCGCTGGCGAGAATAGGTATGATATAACTTTGTAGTGTTTGAAAGTGGCATAGTGTGTCTGTGTATGTCTTTAATGTGTTTGAATGGTTAACTGTATATGTAATAGCATTTTTGGTGGGGTAAGGCTGGTTATGTTTCTGTATGATGATTTTCAGATATCGGTAAAGTTTAAGTTAAAACTAAATTAAAAACATCTATGTGATATTTTGACTTTTTCGTCTTGTGTCTTGCATGCCGTGTGACGGTTGGCCGCGGAGTAGGGTTACACTGTAAGGCGCTATTCAGAGCAGCCGAGGCCAATAAGGTGGCGCCTATTGTTGTCTATAATGTGAAAAAAGTTTCACTTTTACCGTGGTTTTAATAACCACACCATACTTTTTTATACTTTACATGATACTTACCGTCACTTACGTTTACTACTTCATGCACTTTTTAAATTTGTACAGTGCGTGCATGTGGCGCAATGTTTAATCACACGATATACTTAAACATCCTACTAATATGTATTATAGTACTAGATATAAACTAAGTCTCCAAATCATAAATCGATTATTTTCTAGAACGTCTCGAGACAAGGAATGGTCACGTGACCGCGACAGACGGGATCGGTCTCGCGGAAGCCGGGAAAAGAAGGAGCGTCGGTACAGCCGCGAAGGTTCTGGAAATCATTATGGCGGCCGCGGCAGACATCGTTAATACTTATATACTAATTTTAACGGAAGGACTAAACAAACAACTAAAATCAGCTTAGCGCTAAAACTTCCAAAACCAGATGGAATTTTCCACATCCAGCAAGATATTATCTTCTGACACTTATGATTCAATAGAGCGAGATAGATAACACTGTGCAGCGTGTGATAAGGGCGTATATTGGCGCTAGAGGGGGATAGCTATATTGTTAACGCGAAGAGTATGCCTAGCTTCGATTTTTTTATACTGAAAGATAAATCACAAATACGTCATGTTCTGTGTAATAACATGAAGTCATGGAAAGGTATTTCTGGTAAAAAAAATATAGTAGATTGTCTTTTACTTATGGGCTTTCTTAAATAATGGACTCGAAAGAAGTGGTTTACGCGATGCCACGTTTGTGTCAAAACATCAACGGTTATTTTATACTATAACATTCTTATTCACCCGAATACGATATAAAAAATTAATACTAAGAATAAAAATATCTTACAAAACACAGAGATTCTAAAAATATATATTCTGAAATCTGTCGCTTTTTGCCACGTTTTTTTTCCACATAATATTAAAGTAGATAAAGTTAAATTTAATAACTCAAAATGATTTAACAAGTAAATTTTTTCTAGTGCAAATTTAAACAACATTAGTGTATAGCTAATATATATGCATACAATATGAAAAATATGTATGTACTTAGTTATATCTTAAAAAATCATCTTTTTCTAGTGAATGAATATAATTTTATTTTTCACAGTAATAATAATTTATTATAAGAGCAGGGAATTTAATGGTTGAAACTTGGAAGATCTTGTACAGTATTTAATCGGAAAGATATTGTCCCCTAGTTGTTGCTAGATCGTATAAGTTTAGTGGGCTAAGATAGGGGACAAGTTATTAGGGAAATAACCGCGTGGTTAAATTCAATGAAAAAAAAAAGTTTTTGTGCACAATTTTCAAATAAAGGAAATTTATCGTCGTAGCATTGAAATAAGTTCATAAATTTTCCCCTTATTTTAGCTTATTTTGTCCTCAGTCTTAGCCATTTTAGTAATATACTATTAATATGTTTGTATTGTTTATTGATATGTATATAACTCTGAATATTGTAGAACTAAGTTGGTAAAACTATAGGAATTTGAGTTTATATTTTTTACATGCTTCTATTATTATTAGAGCTTAGTTATATGCTTTCAGTCCCTCGCACTATTATTTTTATAATGCTAACATGTGATTTATGCTCCTTATATAATGTAAATATATAATAGGTTTAGTTTTAAGTAATTTCAATGTATTTGTTTTACATACATGTATACTTGCATACATACATACAGGTATACTTGCAAAAAGACGATTGTGTTATTTTCTGTTCCGAACATTACCATCTAATAGGTTTTAAGTTGAAAATGTATGGTAATTGATTTACCAATAAATCAAAATAAACCAGACGTTGTTTTTTTATTTATTTTTACAATTAATATATGGAGAACATTTTAACGAGAATATAGAAAATGGCATTAATAATATATTTCAAAATATATTGAATTCATCTAGAAGCTAGTATATTTAATTATCTAAAATCTATAAGAATATGTAACAACACGTCGCATAAGCAAATTCAGCCCTTCGTTGATCGATCTGAAATAAAAAAAGGATTATTACATACTTATATTTTTTCTAATTATTGAAATTGATTTCTGTATTTTATTATCAAAATGAAATTATTTTGCGGAACCGGAGTCTCAGAAGGAAACAGAATATTTTTTAAAGCTGTCCTTTCTGTTCATCTCTCTATTTATTTGACTATCTATTATAATAAAACATATGCTACTTTAAATAACGATAAAAATCTAGACTAAGAAAAGAGAGTATTTAAGAAGAAATTCTTAAGTAATAAAAATTCATAATCTTACCTGCTTCGAGGCAGCGGCATTCCTGTAAGAATGTAATATTTTTACAAAGTTGCTTAACAAAATATAAAAGAAAATAATGACATATTTTATGTCGCGAATAAAATTAGATTTGAAAAGTCACCGCATTGGAAGGTGTAAAGACCAATATTACTTTTAGAAATTTAATCGTATGAAATGGCAATGGATAAGACATAATGACGTACTGGGTTAATGAGTACTGGTTTCGGAGGAGGCTTTGCTGGCATATCAGTTTTCTTAAATCGTGGTGTGCAAGTTGCATCGACAGCGCCACCTTAGAAAAATAAAGTTAATATTTTACATTGAGTTATTTTATTTTATTATAAAATTGTAGATACGTTGCATACAACGTATCTAATAAGATAAATCTAATAAGATAAATTGCAATATGGATACTAAATTTGTAAGGTTATTTCGGTGATCATAATTACCTGGACCGACGTTGGCACCTTCGACTGGACTGACTTTGTACATCTGTAAATTGGAGAATAGGATCATTTTAGCGCCATATTGTGACGTCATTGTTGTTAACTCAAACACTAATAAGTTAATCAATAATGTTTGTACTTAAATTAGAGTTTAGAGTCGTAACTAAATGAAATGAATCAGTAATTATCTAAATACAAAAAAGTATTTCTAAGTAAATCGCATTTTATTATACATAGTATGTATAAGTAGTAAAGACTTACGAGGTACTTATTTAAATTATTCAAAATATAAAAGGGTCTCCATCCGTAGATAATCTACGATATTGTTGATGAGTTGCGATATATTATTTATTTTTTATTTTATAATGAACCTTTACCGACAATACATATTTAATATTCCACAATTAACAATATTAATAAAAACGCACCCTCCCATCGTCACCGGCCGCCAAACCAGAGGACAGGGGCACCACATCCGGTCCCCATTGTTTCATGAAGTGGCCCAGGCGAGCCACTCGCTGCGCCGCCGTCGTAGTGGTGTGGGAACCGCCGCAGTAGCGGTTGCACAGGTGCTTGTCTGTTACCGATCTGAGCAACAGTACACAATATTATAGCACATTTGACGGAAGAAATAGAGGCGATATTATGACTGAGCTTGTTTTGAGAATGAATTGAAATGCATAATATTGAAATAAGTTTTACAATTTTGTTTCATCCCCGAGTATAAAATTGTAAATTTTCGATGTCTTCTATATTATGAAGAAGCAAATTGTTAAGCCATGTTCAGACAATTTATCAGCTAATTTACTACAGCTACTGATTGAGAGCAGGCTCACTGTGGTCTGTGAACCAGTGTCAACGTGACAATAAACGCTATTTTTTGTCGTATCTACTGTCTACGTATAGCGTAATTACGTGCAGTCGGTTAGATGTCTGGCTACGATAAAGTGTACATGTATGAAAATATTTGTAACGACAAAAAGCGTAACGCTCGCTCACTTTTGGCAGCTGGCAGTCGGCCTGCACATAGCCTTATTTACTGTTTGCATACGGCCAAATCGAGACTATTTAAGTAGGTAGGTACTTACTACGTTGAAACATAAGTATTATCTAATAAGTAGGTACTATGTTGTCAGTCCATAGTTATATCTTTATGATTCGAGAAGAGAAACGGCTATATAATATCAACAATGACTTCAATCTTACTTTGGCTTAGGTGGCGGTTGTTTCGTCTGTCCCATTTGTTTCTCTATGTTTTCCCAATCTCGCATATTCCTTTGTGGCACATTGGTTGCTTGTGTCTTCCTGATTGCATCTTTGTTTGGAAAAGAAAACGATAGGAAACCATTATCTTAGGTACCTATTTCATCTTTGCTTTCTTTTCATTCCAAAATTCTTATAGAATGTGTGCCTAATAATTCTTCTACTCATAACACTAGATAGGATAACTTATAAGAAAAGAAGTGCATAACAAAAATTTTACTGAAATTTAATAGGTATTTAATTTAACAGACATAAGATATCTACCCAGTTCATAGCTGAGGTATGGTTTCATAGACAAATTTGCTGGCATTGGTCTGCTGACCGGTACATTGGACGCCGCTTCCATGGGCATCACAGCACGTGCATCGCATGATATGCAGTTGACATCCCTATATCCAAAACACGCTATGACTATCGTCTACTATGACTAGTACCTTTTTTTAAGTTGGGAAATCTTGCATAAATACATAGTCATAGTACCTACTACTTTAACTTCTACGATATGCTGTTTAATAGTTCAGGATACATCGCCCATTTTTGCAAGTGACTACTATCAAGCTAATTTTCCGTTTGTAGCTTTATTTTGATGAGACGCCCAATAATTTCGTGTACGAAAGTCTCGATTGTGGTAGCTAACAGAGATAGGTAACAAGGATAAAAATTTTTGATTTGATGGTTCTCAAATATTTATTACTAACTGAATGAATTTTTTTTTGTTCAATCTCAAGATAATTACCTAAATTATTCGAAAAAATATTTGTCCTACAAAATCTATGGTTTGTTCAAAGAGTCCCCCTTTCCAAAGTGTATCGATAACGAGGTCATCACAAATGATTACTAACAAGCTGATTTTTTTGTTTTCACTTAGTTAATGTCTCAGACCAATAAAAAAGTATAGACGGAACATTGCGCTCCTACAAGTGAGGCACGTAATATGAAGACGATTCGGAAATATGAAGACGGCTGTGCGGTAGTCTGCAGCGAGTAAGCGAGCGCGCATGACGTAGTAAACAATACCTAATAATTGCGAAATTATGCCGTCCTGTGTTGTAAAGTGTTGCAAAAACAATTCCTGTTTTAAAAATAAAGCTTCTGGGATAACTTTTCACAAGTAAGTAACCTATTTGCTGTATATTTTAAACAAAATCGTAAAAATACTAGACATACTTTCTCGGAACACGCCATTATGTCAGTGTTGCAAGTTAAAAACATTATTTTTTTCCCAAAAGTAAGGGAAATCGTAATTTTTTACGAATACTAAGTACTTTACAAAGTAAGCAAAATTACTACATTAAATTTACTATTGCATAATTACTTAGTTTTGGTATACATTAGGTATGTTATTATGTATTGTTGTTATATATGTGTTTGAAATGGTATTTCTTAGATTCCCAGCTGAAAAAACGTGAAAAGAAAACTGGATTAAAACTATACGGGACAACAGAAATGATGTCGAGTGGCTCCCTTCAAAATTTAGTGTAATTTGTTCTGCACATTTTGAAGAAATTGATATGTACAACACCAAAGGTGGCTGGTGGTGGTGGAAGACAGAAGCTAGAGCATACATGGTTCGCATTATTGTCATTCATTTATCCATTCACGTATAAAATGTTGTGTGTTTTCTTAAATTAGATTTTTTTTTCATAATTGTATTTAAAATGAAAATAAATACCTAACTGTCATTAAAAGAAATTATCTTTCATTTCATACACCCAAGACAAATACATAATAAATTAATAATACACAACAATACTACATACTAATAACACTTTTCACTAAAGTATATCTCTCGCACTTGGGAGTCGCATCGCAACGCTTGCAACATTTTTCTCTAGCACACATGCGCAAATCTACGATGTCTTACACCAAGTTACGCACACAAAGCCGAGACTAGTCCTCACTTATTTCGCCCCGATTGTTTGCGACAGCTCCGTCTATACCTTTTTTATTGGTCTGAGGTTAATGTTTATATAATTCAACAGACATATAATTGTCCTACAAATTGCGTAATAAATATTTGAGAACCATCAAATCAAAAATTTTTATCCTTGTTATCTCTGTTAGCTACCACAAATGAGAGTTTCGTACACGAAATTATTCGGTGTCTCATCAAAATAAAGCTACAAACGGAAAATCAGCTTGATAGTAGTCACTTGCAAAAATAGGCGATGTATCCTGAACTATAATGGAATCTAAACAATGATTGAACACGGAAAAGCCCTTTAGCAAAGTAAGTTCAAACATAACCATTATTGCTTGCGAAACATTCTATATAATAGCAGGGGTCTTTTCCTTCACTTTATTAAAATATTACCTACCTGGAATAATAACTTGAAGTGTAAAATACAAATAATATTTGAATACCCATCTTATTTCTCACCTCAATAACTTTTTCTTGGTGCCGGCAGCTTCGACCTCTCGTCGTAGAGCGGCCATCTCTTTAAGATTCTCTTGCAGTTGTCTTAATTTATTGTTGAAGAATTCTTTGACTGGTGATAGCTCCATCTTGTCAAGCTTCATCTCAATCTCTCGTTGTATGTCATCCAGAGCTTGTTGCCATAATGACTCCTTGAAAATACATGAACATAATGTTATTATGTACGAAATAATTGTTTAGATGTAGAAAATATGAATAATATTCATTTCATTCAAATAAATTATCCAGAAATATTTTTGTTTTGAAATCCTAAAATATTTAATAACCAAAAAAGGTAATGTTATCTTTTCATAATTTTTAACTAGATACTTAGATAAATATTGCTTACTTGCAAAGTAAGTTTTCCAAGAGCATGTTCGAGTCCCCGAGATAAGTCATCACAGGCCATTTCGAACTGGTCGTGGGAGACTTTGCGTGCGAGCATACGCAAGTCTGCCTTCTCAGCCATCGCCTCCACCATATCTTCACGATCCAGTTTGATCGTTTTAAGTAGCTCAATTTGTTCTAATAAAGCCTGGAATTCGACTTATTCGTTTCAATACGATAACATTGAGCATACCTAGATAAAAACATGGTAATTTGTCTACAATTTTATTGGCATATGCTACGCAACAAAACATCAATATCGTAAGTGTAAAATAGGTATTTCTAAAACATACGTTCATGTTGTAGAGTCGGTCTTCCTTTTCTGCAGCTAGTTGCAATGCTGTTTCGTGTACGAGTTTAAGTTGATTTTGCATGTCTTGTACAGTTTGGAAGAGTGTCATGAGTCCTGTTTGGGAAAATAGCCGATTTTGTATATTAGGTACCTATATTGTGCATTCGAAGAATTCCGGATGTCGGATGAATCGGAAAATTGTGAATACCACTTCAGACCATCGTTTTATTGTGAGTATCGTGAAGGCATCGCATGAAAATAAACGGGTTTGATAACAATTTTATTCATATTTGTTTAATCAATCAATTATAGTTACGTATTAATTTAAAGTTATTGCATTTATCCCGTCATCCGGAATTACCCTAATGCACCTTACAGTACTATTTCTAGCGTTAGAAATGTTTATTTTCGTAATCAGTAAGAATATTCTTATTTTATTTAGGTATAAGAAACACGTCTTACCCTGAATATCCTTGAACATGTCGGGGGATAGCGCGTTAGCGTTTTGACTTTGCGCTAAAGCTGCTATTTGCCTGGTTAAATATTCGATTTGATCTTGGAAAGAGTTAATCTGTAAATATATCACAATAGTTTCAATAATCAATTAGATATGTTTACAACAGTTTATAAGTTGTAGGTGAATTTATGTTTGAATTATTAGGTATCTGAATAAACAAATACTAGTTTAAAAGCCGATAGATATGGTGTTTCAGTTTTAAAAAATATACGTCACAAAAAATATTGTAGAAAATAAAGGTACCTGGTCTTGTATTATGCCATCCTTCTTTCCAAGGTTGTCACAACATTCCTTAAGCCGTTTTTCTAAATCATTCATTCTTTCCATAAGACCAGCTGTCAACATTGAGAAGGATCTACGAGGTTGTTCAGACATTTTTCGCACTGAAATGAAATTTAATTTTGTTTTATATTGGATTTGCGACACAAAAAATAAATAAATGTATATTAACCCGAAAATTCATTGAAATAGGAAAAACAGATACTACGATTATGTATTAGGTACTATTTAAAATACTGCCCCATAAGCTATTTACATATTTGTAATACAAATTTGAAAAAGACGGATTGCAAAGTTTTTTAAATATCAATATAATACCATTACGTCTATACGTATCTAATCATATATAGACGTAATGGTATTGGTATTGCAGATATTTTAATGTAAAGTACTACTTCTTATAGTTACTAATTACGTACCAGGAGGTTCTGCAGGAGGTATAGGCGGTGGGACAGGAGGAACTGCTTCTGAAAATTGGAATAATATTTTCGTATTTTTGACACTTTCTTTATATCGAATAGGTAGTTATATCATTAATTAAATTAAATTAATTAATATTTTTGACTGACTTTCTCTAATAGCGAATAGTGTATTAGCATTTAGCATATCGAAGTGTAGTTTACTGTGTAAGTGCGTAGGTAATTAAGATTTCGGTTCGGCATTGTTTAAACTTTAATACATACTTAGTAAGTATATCATAAACATAGCTCAAAATTATTAATTTTTATAGCATTTTAATTATTAGAAAATTGTCATAAAGTTTCCATGAAATTACCTAAACCAGCTTGAATTTCAGCCATAGCGGTGTAATAAGCATTAGTCAGGTTATCAAGATCATTCCGTATACGCGTGAGATGTTGCTGTATAGAAGCTAAATCTTCTTTAGATGCAACGTTGTCCACTGGAGGGGCTACTATTGTGGTTATTACTGGTTCAGCTCTGAGGAGATGAACAATTACTTTGTTAAGAATACATTCTAAATTTAAATTAAATCAAATACAGAACAGACATTTTTTTATTTAAAAAACAGAGATGAAAAAAAAAATGTATTACAAAACATAACGACACATTCATGCTAATATTATGAACGAAAATATTTAGCTAATTGGATGAAATTTGAGACACAAATATTATACATGTAATCTAGATTTACACCTAGAATAACAACTTCTAAGGCTGGTTCAATCCTGGCCAAACCTTGAGGATCTTGTCGGATATCAGGTGAAATAGAATTTGTTATTCAAAGTTTCTATATTACTTAGGTACAGCTTAATTTTAAATGAGTACTGGAATTATCAAATTAAAACTTACGGTTTAGACGCCCTACGAGCTGCAATAGCTTCTTGGAGTCCTGCTGTATCAGATATTATGTCCTGCACTAGTGAACTCAGCTTGGCGATGCCTGCCTCCGCCGCTTCCAGGCGCGAAGACACGTTTAGAGATGTCCACATATCGGTTATGGCTTTCAGATTTGTTTGTGATCTCAAAATTTAAAGCAGAATTAATATTTAAACTAGATATATGTACTTAAAACAACAAATTATTCATATTTTACAGGCTATTCGCATAATATCATCTTACCTCACTTCTTCCAGAATTTCTTCATTTTTAGGCATACTACCGTAAACTCGATTTTTCAGATCTTCCACGGTATTTTCAAGCAAGTTGAATTTACTAAGGGTAACGAGTGATAGTTTCTCCGTTGATGTAACTCTAACAGGAGCAGGAGACGGTGCGGTTGGTTGTGGTGATTGAGCCCGGGGAGGACTTCGGTTTACTTAAGTAAATAGATTTAATAGCTTATTATTTTTTAATTTTATTATTGCAGATACGCAGATTGTGTTGTTGAATTGAAAATGAATTCTAACTTGCTTTTAGAGTAGGGATGTTGTTGGCAATATCTACATTTTTTTAATTCATTACGAAAAGAACGGAGAAAGTTATAAAGTGGGACTAATATGTTTTGACAGACATTGTACTAAGTATAATGTGTTACCCGTTTCGGCCTCTTTAGGTAATTCTTTATGTGCAGGATAATATAATAATTTAATAATGCTTACCCGGTGAGTCCGCCCTTTTTACTCGTTCAACTGTAATCAGATTTACCTTGTTAATTAGATTTTGTATAAAATGGTACAAAGGTTTAATTTTATAAATGAGATATACACGTTGCTTTGCATTTGCGTATCGTGACTTTAATATTATCCTATTAATAACATTGTAAAGGTCCATGGAAATCTTTATAGGTTGTGGCTAATAGGTACCTACACATATAAAATAAAATAATTAGCTGCGTGATCACTTTCATTTGTCCCAGATATGTCAGAAATGTGCATCAATATGAGTATTATAACATTAATTATTATACCAGCGCTAAATAGTTGCATTTGACCATAAAAAACAAATCACAAGGAATTTCAGCACATTACTTACAACAAAATATTGCTTCTAGGAGTTTCGAAGAAGTACTAGTATAGTAGGTACCTATTAGGTATATTATAATCGTTGGTAGATGGAAATTGCCGCGTATTTAACATTAATTCCTATGGGTGTCCAACCTATTGGATACGATTTGCATAATAGCGTGAATATAATTGGTCGAAAGTAAAATACCTATGCGTGTGCATCGATGATCAAGAGTTGCCAATTAACTTAAGTATTATGTTGATGAATTCTTACCTACTAATATAGTTTCTTGCTCGTTACTAGAGGGTTGCGATGAAACTGTAAACAACCAAATATTAAGTGTATTAAATGTTTGAAAGCTTTTCAAACATAATATTTGGTTCATTAAGAAGGTTTTACTGTCACTTACCCATTTCTGTCTTTTTAATTGTCCTGTTCTGATCCTGACACATACAAAAAGATTTTATTACAAATAAAGATGATGTATAAAAAATCGGAACTAAGATTATCGGATTAAATGACTACTAGAAAGGTTTATTTAATATACCTGATCAGTATCAACGACAAATTCGCTGACAGCTATGGTCTGAGAGTTTTCTCTGCCGAGGGGCAGGGCGGCTACACTGCCTCGTAATTCTACATTCTTGCCAAGTACACGCAATTGTTGGGCAAGGCAATGTAATACTGTTTGAAGCATGCAGAAATCGACCACACCAACCTGAAGGAGTTGATATAACAACCATATTGTTAATGTTTTGTTAATGAATTGGTATTTGTTTTAGATAATAAGATTGATAGGACAAATTGAATTATTATAGTCGAGCCAATTTAATAGGCAACATTTGACATCTATCAATTTTATCTTCGAAGAGAGGTAACCTGCTTAAAAACATCGATTAAAGTGTATTAATCGATACGGATTTGAAACATTTGTCAATCGAATTTATTAATTTATGATGATTTTTATTCACAAGTAATCAATGCATTCTATTCTAGATGTCAGATTTCGATTTTTAAAGTAACGTCTCTAGTATTTAAAAAGAAAAAAGGTTTATTGACACAAAATTGTAGCGACGTCAGTTCTTCAATTCAGAAATTGTTTATTATGTTTAGGATGGTCTATCGGTAAAATGAAATCTTAAAATTACTTGTATCGGTCATTATTATTATAAATATGTAATCGTAATTGAAAAAAGTTAAGCAAATGTGCAGTTCTAACAAAACGAAATATCATGTTATTCTATGTCGTCGTTACTAAGTTACGTTGTTGAATTTTGTTGAACTGTCAAATGTTGCCTATTAAAATGGCTCTACTATAATTGGTTATTTTATCTTATGAGATTTACGAATCTTATGCTAATAGTAACTTTCCTTCGACAGATTGAAACGGTAATGTAGACAGTAGATATCATTCAAGTCGAGAATAAGCAGATAACAATATATAAAGCCGATTTCCTGAAGAATATGCTAAGCTGATCAGTACCGTACAGCGTAAGCAGTTTTTTTCCAGTG
This sequence comes from Colias croceus, assembly GCF_905220415.1. Taxonomy (NCBI): domain Eukaryota; kingdom Metazoa; phylum Arthropoda; class Insecta; order Lepidoptera; family Pieridae; genus Colias; species Colias croceus. The sequence continues at coordinate 6,493,928 of NC_059538.1, forward strand.
TCATGAATGCTATGTGTAATAAAAGCAGAATATAATTGCTTTTACCTCAGGCGTACCGATGGCCAAATCAATCATTTCACTGATATTCAAAAGGACGGCTGTTTCGTCTGCAAAATAATCATTAGGTACCTATTTGCACGATTAACGAATTTTTTATTCAGATCTCAGGAGCATTAAAATTTTTTTAATACTTAGTAGTTAGTACCTAGGTACTTACTTATATTTTATAGCTAACAAAAAAAGTAGATAAGTTATTTACCTTCTTGTTCGAATTAACTTTTTATAATTATTATGAACTAGGTACCTTCCTAATTCCTAATAGATAATAAAAAATATATACTCCTTACCTGCCATATTGATAGTTTCGATGTATATTTTTCAAAACACGATCCCGTATAAGTTTAAAAACGAAAATAAATCAAAAATAATGAACAAATCTTTTACAAAATATTGTTAAACATTTTGACAATTCAAATAAGTACTACCTTATTGACATTTGAATTTCATTTTCATGTCTACAGAACGAGTTGTTATTGTAGGTGTTGTTTGTTTGCATATTTTCTCAAAAAAAAAAAAAAATATTGAAATATAATTTAAATTGCGGTGTTATAAAGCTTATTTTATGTAAGAACGTTGGTATCTACTGAATACCAATAAGAAAATTAATGTCAAGATTTAAAAGAGAAACGATTCTTTCCATCTGCTCCATATTGTAAGTGGTTTGGATAGGGGAGAAAGCTGTGGGAGAATGTATTTATAAAAATGCAAAACAGCACAGCCCTTATGTTGCATCCACGCCGAATACTAAAATGGAAAATTCTTACCTACTGTGAAAAAATATGAACGATAAATTATATCTGCAATTTATATATGTAATAGATGATGTGTACCTGAGGACTGCACTAGTATTTTTTTTTAATTTAGGGGTGTATTCATAGAAATCTAAATAACAAGGCACATAGAAGTGCTATAATGTCATAATTAGTATGAAAACCACATGGGTGTATTTAAAAAGGAAAAATCGAAAAGGTTAGCTTTCTTACGACAAATGTAGCTTTTGTATGTAACTTCAATCAATCTTGCAGACATACAAAACTTGTATTGTAAAAAATATAGACTATAAATAGGTAGTTAACTAAAATTAATTTAAAATGAAAATTTTTATCCATTAAAATAAAGGTAAGTTTAGCCCACCCATAAACCTGAGCTAAACCGAAGTAATTCAAGTCCTAGTTAAATCGAAAGGTTTGCTATTACTTAGTAAAGAAGCAATAAAAAACGCGCAGAGTTTTCCACCTTCCTTCTTTAGCTTAAGATCCAAAATAAACTATGTTGCTGACGGTACGTTTATTAAGACCGTGGAGCGTGTTTCTATGTACCGAATACAAAACGAAAAAGTCCGTACGGTAGACAGATGAACCGTGCGGTCGCGTTGGCTGTTTTTATTTTGTACTCTGTACACAAAAGCAGGAAGTGAATTGCATGAATAAATGAAATATATTTTTGTTTGCGGTTTCATTTACGAAATTAAGCCAGGATTCGTAAATGGATCGCTTATATTATTATAGGAAACGAGCGTGCTAATAACCATTTGTATATGTTTCAGTACTGACCTTTCCAACTTCGTAATTCGTATATAATAAAGACATTCGCCTGCAGACATACTTTTTAATCATTAATATTTACCAACCCCATTAATATCCAATATACCTACCTAAAAATTTCCTTGCAGATAGAGCTTTAATTTTAATTAAATTTTAATATTATAATTATTACTGAGTGTTCATAGCCCAGTAAATTCCTTTTACAATATCAAAGGGTTTATTCAGTTCAAGTCTGAGGTTTGTTTAAAGTGCTGGTATAGTGGTTACCCACAAGGTCATCAGCACATCACGTCTTAACTACTGTTATGTTGACAGATATCATTATATCATATATCATAATCACGTATAAGTACTGCTCATTAGGTTTCCGAGAAACTATATAATACAATAATGTTCACGTCTTTATTTTCACAGTTCACGTTTTTCGAATCATATTACAAAAAGCTAAATACACCTCAGATGCTAGATGGTGTGGAGGAAATTTTTATGGCATAATAGGTATGTTTGTTATATTGAGAATTACTGCCGGTAATCGATATTTTTTTTTATATGAAAATCCATGTGGAACACATCCCTCTATCGCATCCCATGAGAAACATTGTGCAGTCAGGTAAATTGTAATAAATTATAAAAATAAAATTTGTAAGATTTTGTGTTTAATTAAAAGTATAGGTAACTACTTAATTAACTTTATAAAAAGTCCTTGAATTTATTTTCGAAACCAGATTTCATAATCAGTTAAAGTACCTAAAGGAGTTATTGGTTACGTAATCCAACCTTTTCTTGCTTTTCATCAGGTTGCCTTTTGGTTGCGATTTTCGTAGAACTTATAATCAATAACTTTACCTTTTAGATTGCGGAATAATATAAATATAGGTATTGTAATCCCTTTTAATTAAAAAGAACTACATAGATATAATAGCCACTTCACCCGTGTTGTCTCGTAAAATAATATTGCGTAGGAACACTATTTATTTTACTAAAAACCTAATTTGGAACTATCTATTTAACTTTTAAATCTAGACTAATCCAAGGATACCTCATTTATCTTCATATGAATTCCCGAATTTAATTTTTAAGGCCCCGGTTACATTGATCGCCCCTAAAAATATTTTTTTTTTCAAAGAATTATAGATAATTATTACTTTATACAAGCATATTTATAATTTATATGTGTGATCGTAATTACTATTTGCACTATAAAATATGATTTATGTAATTATGATAATAATTCTTTCCATTTTTAATTTTGAATGGCATCCGGTGGTCGGATAGTTTATTTTTCAATAACAAAAAAAAAAAAAAACTGAAAAACATTTTCTTTCGTCTACTTTTTTGCAATTTCTATGCAGTGTCTGCGTCGGTATAATATTTTTGTTTTATTATCAATGCTACATCTAAATTCTTCGTCATAAACATAATATATACTTAGATAGTGCGAAAGATAGTGATTACTCATGTTATACTTTAAACATAATTACATCATTGTTCGAGGAAAATATTGAGGTTGTGTTGCATTACGCAGCTTAGAATTTAATAGGATTTAAAGTTGTCGCTCGTAACAATGCGGTTTGAAACTCCGAATTTATTTTAGGCTTTTGAAAGTGCTTTGTCATGTCCTATCTAGTTTTATCCTGGGTATATAAGGATAAAAACCTTATGTGTAACGTGCAGAGATTTGAGTATTCCACCGTGGTTTTTCGGGATGAAGGAACTTTAACATCTGGCAAGGCGAGGCATAGCAAGATCGAATACTAGGCAATACGGCTTCTTGTTTATTCTGCTTCATGCTTGTGATTTTAGATAATATAGAAATAGACAAAAAACAAAGTTTTATAATATCTACAAAGTTTGGGTTCCAATATGGTATGGTGGTTGACTTTTATCCTTATTTAAGTTATTTAGCTGGAAAAAATTGTGTAGCTATTGGTGTTTTTTATCAACTCAATATAGGGTCATTGCGCTGGTTTTCGTCCAATTATAGGAGTTGCCAACTTTGTGATACGAAATAAATATTTTGGAGCACCCTTCCTTAAACATATAATATTTTTTTTAAGTCCTTATATAGTCTTCTTTATGATAATATTAAGGGAAAATAATTCATTTTGATGTATCTTTTTATTTAAATTATTTTCTGCAAAAGTAGGGTAAATGCTAGTTTTCGTCCAAAAAAACTGGTTTTCGTCCTAGTGTAAGCTAGTTTTCGACCACCGTGTAGAAAAAGGAGGGTAGGTCAACTATTAAGTTAAAAATCAATTACAGGTAAATATATACGTTTATTTAATTAACATTACAATTTTTCACTACCTTACATGTTTAGTTTTACTTGTGGTTTTACTAATAATAATCAATATAACTAGTCAACACTGAGATCTATGTAGCACTTGGCAGTCCTTATAGGCGTTAGTGATGACTGTATAATCATTCGTAATAAAGAAAGGAATGCGTTCCTTACAATTTAAATAAAACAAGTAATAATAACAGGACTAAGAAATAACATCAAAAAACAGAAATATTCATTCTAACAACAAAAATTTTCATTCTAATACTTTCTTTATCAAATGAAACGTACTATACACACACAGCCATAATAATAAGTTTTAGCTACAGAATCTTCAGTGTACGCAGCGTCTTTTTTTTCTAGATTTCTTAGACTCCTTCGAGGCCATCTAAAAACAATAAGATCTTTCTGAGGATACGTTGAGTAAGTATAATAAAAAAATACTGCATTGGCAAAACAGACCTAGAATAAAAGATGATACTCAAGTGAATGATAATCAAGAAAAATACAGTGTATTATGTCTGACCTACCCTCATTTATGCTACGAATAATTGACTCTACTTCACATAAGGAGAATGATACATGACTGAATGAATGACAATATTAGGTACCTACAACACTCTGGCCCTCACCAATTATTTATAAGGAAGATACTGAATAGAAAACTTTTCAATACGTAAAAATAGACGAAAAGTAATGCAAAAGAATAGCTATATTTAATTTTTGTCTACTCCAATACTCATTCATGGACGAAAACTAAAACATTTAAAGCTTAATTTAGTTTTTGTCCACTTCTTTAAATATTTTTTTATTTTGGCAGCACTGACATAGCAGTGGACGGAAACCAAAAAAACTAAACTAATAGCAATAAAGATCACTTCGGGAGAAACTATTCAGTATTTTAAAGGTCCGATAAAGTAAAATGACCCTAACAAATATTCACGTAGCTGTTTGAGTTTCCGTCCACTTGGACGAAAACCAAATATTTTGAGAATTTGGTAACCTAGTATCCGTCCACTTAATATTTCGAAGAGTATTATAAAAAAGTATGATAAACACTTATAATTGCGTTTATTATGCTTAGAAATAAACATACGTACCAAAAACATTACGTAAACTAGCTAAAACAGTGATTTACCTTACCATGAACTTTTCTCGCCGGCAAATTTTTCTCTCGCGCGATGACATCTGCAAGGCACGTATGCGAAGCGGCCACTTTTACGTTAATTTTTTGAACTCTCTTCTTGTCAAATCAAATTTTCATGTTGATAGTACTGTTGCTTAAACATTATGGACCGTAAAAAGTGCAAACTTGCGCGGGAAGGTAGGTTTGTATTCAAGTTTTACGCACGTGATTGTAGCAGGTCAGTCAAATGGACGAAAACAGAAGCTGGACGGCAAACCAGCGCAATTACCCTACAAGATTTCACATTCATGTGAAACAAGGGCGAGAAAAATAAATGTGATGGAACAGGAAAAATACATGAAAATAATCTTAAAATGCATTGCGGCATTAAATTATGTGAAGAGCCTAGTAGCGCAACAGTAATAAGTTACATAAGATGTACAATAGGGTGTACAAACAAAACACGGTGGGGTTTCTTTGCTTTGGATCCATCAATATTGATCTAGGATGTACGTATACTCCGAGATAAACCGAAGAAACAACGGCTATGCTGTATCCAATCCCTGTTTTAACTATGTGTTAGTTTGTATCAGTGATTACATGTTCGACGCTAAAACACACTGCTTGTTTATATGATTTGTTATCAATGAAACGTTAAAGTTCCCTCGAGACTCGATTCGATAGGCCGCTGCGCTCCCACCGAAGCAATTTACGAGATCTTGAATGATAGATAATGTATCCAAATTATAGTCCGTGGCGTGCGAACGGCCTTTCTGTTAACTACGTATGAGGGAATGTGTAAACTGAGCTATCTTTCTAACACACTCTCATGGGGTGTCTATATTGTTTTGTAAACGATTCCGATGGTCCCTTGTACCTGTTCATGAATAAAGTGCTGTTTGGTTTGACTCGTATTTCGCCGAAATATGAGGCTTCTTATTTTTTAGCCGGCAGGTGACTGGTTGCGAGAGCGGGATGCACGTTCCGAAGAGTACGAAAGCTGTGAGCCGGGAGTACAGTTCGCTGTTCAGCGGAACAGTCTTGTGTCGGCACGGTTGGCGGCCGACCGCATTACGTATCTCCAATACACATACCTACAAGTTCAAACGTCAAAAACTTTACGTGTTACATATCGGTTCTAAGCTTTCGTATAAATTTCTTATTTCGTAGCTCTTATTATTATATTGTTTTTAATTTGTTTGAATTATTTCCGATATCTTCCGTTGTTTTTATTATTATTTTAATGAGCAGTTTCGTGTTTTCAATTTTGTGAAAAGCATTGGTATCGAGTGCATGCAAGATCCTGTTGCATCTTTATCTGCGGTGAGTATTTTTAACGATATCTAGTTGGTCTATAAATTAGTCGGTCAGAGGGAATATACGGGCGTGCTAAAATTTTGTTTTAACAGACAAACCGACGCTTTGTAATATCTAATTATGATAAGAGATGATTTTTACGTTTTATGATTACAGACTTGTAATTATTATACCTAGATAGGTATGACATGTATATTCATTGCGCGAAATGCAATATGTTATATATATATATATTGCATAGATACCTATTAATGTTATTTGATATTCATATTAATACATAGGGTCATTGCGCCTGTTCGCGTCCACCTGCCTATTCGCGTCCATTTTGCGGATATCTTTTAGAAAATTCACGAAAATAAGTATACTTTATGTAAAATTGTAATAAGAAAAATTTCCGATAATTACCTCAATGTATAAGAGACATGCACACATATTCAAATTATGCCTGCGCACCGCCTATCCTATTTAAAAAAATTATTTAAGTTTGGCTATTAAACGAGAGAGCTAAAACGCGCGGGATTTTGAGAAAAAAATAGTGCGCAGCGTCGCGTTTGACGGTAAGTATCTTATTGTTAAATGTGAATTTTTGAATATGTAACTGTTTCTTTGCTTTGCTAACAAAACATGGAATAGTATGGATTATAAATAAGTTTATTTCTCTTACAATTAATAGCTAAAATAAGGTGGACGCGAATTACTACACCGAATTTGTACAACTTCCATTTTGCGTCCACGGTGGGCGCAAACTATACCTGTAGTGCATAACAATAGAACATATTGCGTCCACATTGTTTTTCATTACGTAGCAATGAATTGTTTGTTAAAATATGTAATTTAAAATATATTGTAAATTTTTGACTAAGACCACAAGTTGTTAATTTAAATTTTCATTCAAATTAGCAAATTTTTATGCTATTTTTTCATTTTAAAATGGGTATTCTAAGAATGAGACCAGTATTTTTGAGAATGAGAGTCAATAAGTCTGTGGTTAAGAAAATAATATAAACAAAAAGGAAATTTAATTCATTAGAAACTAAAAAATAGCGTAATCTTAATAGAACTGATTATTATTTATTTACATAACGTAACTTTGTTTTTTGTTAATTTTTGATTCTAACTTCTAATAATGATGAGAAGATAAATATAATTAAGTTTTTCCAGTTTCCTTACACAGTGAATTATATTAATAAATAATGTTGATTTTAGGGTTCCGAACCTCAAAAGGAAAAACCGGAATCCTTGTAGGATCACTTTGATATCCGTCCGTCTGTATGTCCGTCTGCCGGTCTGTCTTTCTGTCAAGACCCTTTTTCTCAGTAACGCGTAGAGGTATAAAGCTGAAATTTATTTTGAATACTCAAGTCTACGGTCCCTTGAAGCAGTGAAAAAATTAAACTTATAAGCCAAAGCAATCAAAAGATACAGCCGTTTATGCTGCAAATTTCGACATTCGCAAGGGAATCAAAACCTACAGGGTACTTTACGTACCTAAACACAGACACTTGAAGTTTGGTACGAAGCAACGTCTTATAGCACAAATAAGGGAAACATTGAAAAAATAATCATTTACAGTTAAAACATATGAAAAAAGACAGGTTAATACGGAACCCTCGGTAAGCGAGTCCCACTCGCATTTGGCCGGTTTTTATTAAATAACTATATTCGTAAATAAATAATTTATTAAAATCTAATTTTTATTTGCATTTATCTGATAAAATATCACCCAATACAATCTTAATTCCTTTTCTAAGCTGGTGGACGCGAACTGGTCCACGGGTGGACGCAAAAAGGAATTTTTGGACGCGAACTGGGTAAAACGCCAAATTCTGCTATTTGTCTAGATAAATAAAAACCACATGATATTTCCAACACAATTGAAAGGAAATCATAAAATAGACTATGTAAGGAACACGTTACATAAATTTTGCGTTGAAATTTGTTCTGGAACATTTTTATTTTCTCCTTCAAACTTTCCAACTGCACTAAGTGGACGCGAACTGGCGCAATTACCCTAGCTAATATGTTTTTATCGTTCGTAAATATTATTTTAATTCAATCAATAGAGGTCATATTATGTTGTCAGGTTTTGATTGAAATTGTTCGTAGGTAGGTAGGTATGTTATTATTTTCAGAAACGGACTTGGCCGTAGGTAAACCTGCCTTAATTTCAATTCCACTAATAATAGGTACCTATATTCGTAAGGTATTTTTTGGAGACAATTCATGACATTACATGCATAGGTACGTAGGAAGGTCTATGAACTCAATTTTTTATAATATGTAGGTACCTAGGTAGCTTCTAATTGTAACATCAGAAATCCAGGAGTAAAAGTCCCATCAAAATATGTGAAATATGTCTAGCTAGTTCTAAGATTAGCCGCAAGAATTAACAAAAATATATTAAATCTGTATATACCTATTTACATTTGTGATGTGGGTAGATAAATAAATCAATTAGGTATATTAACTTTTTAAATAATATAGGTAGTTACTTATATTGATAAAAAAATATCGAATTTAAAACCGTTATATCAATAATTCATTAGCATTGTGTGTGACATAAAATGTTTAAATAGAAAACAACAGTGAAATAACAGTCAATTTTATTTTATATAGAAGTGTATATAGCGCAGTAACACGGGCTGATTTAAATGTTCCACGTTGTTGGGTAAAAATAAAGAAACTCAATTTGAATATGCAAAAGCTAGTGCATATTTTGGCAAACGTAGAAAAAAGTCGTTTTAATTTATAAGATAAAGCAAATTTGAATACACCTTGATGAGATTGAAAACTTTATGTAAACAGGTTACAGATTAATTCAGTAATATCTTATACATACCTACCTAGTGTATATCATCTGTAAAAGTTTGTTAGAGATAAACCTAGACTACCTATCTTTTTTTTATTAAATTTCTGATGATGTTCTAGGTACATCAAAGGTACATACTAGGTTCGTAGGTACAAGGTACTTAATCAAAATTATATATTTAACTAATTCTCGATATAAGAATTAAAATACTTATTTTTTTGTAATCTTTTATTATTATAATCTATACATCTATGTACATCTATACATATAGTATAATAAATCTGTAGAATTCTGTACATTGAAAATATTGAAAAAATAAATACCAGGGGGTGTTACTGGATCGATACCAAACCCAAATATGTGATTAAAAAAATTTTTGTCTGTCTGTCTGTCTGTCTGTCTGTATGTGAAGGCATCACGTGAAAACTAGCGGTTCGATTTCGATGAAACTTGGTATAATTATACCTTATTATCCTGCGCGTAAAATAGGATACTTTTTATCCTGGAAAAATACGTAGAAAAAAATTAATTTTAATTTTTCAGTTTTATACATAGACGTTGTTCCGTAGAACCGCGAACACACGTTGCGTATTATTATAGGCCTAGCCGTATTTGGGAATTGGGTCCAATAGATATTTATTAGATGTTATTGTCAGAGGTAGGTACCTACTCTAAATGGAGAAATAAACCATCCACGCGAAGACCGACATCCGCGCGGACGGAGTCGCGGGCGGAAGCTAGTTTAAATTAAATCAATGAATATAGGTATTCTTTTTCTTCTACAGTTATTTTACCGTTCCTACAAGATTGATATTAGAAATGACTTTATATTTTCTTCTATGTATATCGAAAGAAAATATTATTCGAATAATTACATTAAATAATTACAATATTTATTATTTTATTTACTTACATAAAAGTAAATAGTAGAATTTGTTATCAAAGATATTCTGTAGGTTATCATATTTTCTAAAACAAAGGTCTTTTTTTTTAATAAAATTGTTGTTCCAGTAATTACTCGCTAAACTTAAACTTACATACCTAACTAGAAAATACTTCGAGTTTAACAAGTTTCACGTTCATTGTTTGCATTGTTCTCAAATCGATTCTAAATTAAAATCAACGTAAAATGGTACATAAATGGAGCTCCGAGAACAGGCTCGATTTATATTAGAATGCGGAATACATGCCCAGTTTGTCCCAGCAATAAAATTGGAGCCGTATGCATATTACAAATGTGCACTCGAAGTGAACTAAATGAATCGAGTTGTAAACACAGCTTAAAGTTCTATTGTAGAGTCGATGACCTGAACTTTCATGAATAAACCAGGATTCGTTTCACTAATCTTGTTTGCACACGAAGCAGTTTACAACATTGTTCAATGTAGATTACGAGGCGCCTGCTGCGATGTCCAAATGATATATAAAGCGCAATACACATTGAGCCCGCCGGGCCGCCGACAAAGCCCGGCGACACAACCCGGCGGCCTGTATGAAAAGAATCATGTCGGCAACATGCGCCCGCGCGTGTTACCCGCCGACATGTTGGCGGCTTGGGTACGCCTGCGCTCAGTTGCCCGGCGATTTTCCGACTTGTAATAAGTGAAGCCGCCAACTAGACCGCCGACAAAAAGTTGCCGACATATGTCGGCGGCCCGGCGGGCTCAATGTGTATTGCGCTTAAGCAATGGTAGTGTAGTTGTAGATATTTATGTCGAATTTAAAGTTTTCGATGCAATTATTCATGACATGAAAAACACTATTTTTACCGTGCTTCAGTACCGTTTAGCTTTATGACCGTTAAGAGATTGCGATCTTTGTAAATGAAAGAAGAATAGTTTTATTAATAATATTTTTTTATATATACCAATCATTTTTTTGACATGATATTATACGAAAACTAGTGTGAATAAGAAAGGGGATATGAACGTTACGAAATACCTAATTGCTAAAATCGCTACGTGTGCTAACCGACACAAAACGTTACAAAAACCAACATTAATACAAAATGTAGTCTATGTTCCATAACTCCACATCTCGTAAGGGATGATTAATGATTTTACGAAGGGATTACAGCAAACACAGAGAAACAATAACAAACAACACTTTGTTTGTAGTTTTTTGGAGCCGTGCTAACGAGCTAATCTAAGAAGATTATCCTTTAATGATTTTGAAGATAGAAGGAGTTTATCTGAATTCAGATTAAAGTTAGATAGGACAACAATGAAACGATAATAAATGTAAAGCCTTGTTAATTACAAGTCTAAAGAGGCTTAGCGTAGCTTTCAAGTTTTAATGGTTTCTTTAAAAATAGATTAGAAAGATTTTTATGGATATTTTTGGTCGATGAACTTATACAAAATATTTGGATTTTGGATACGTTTGGAATATTGGGATTTTTATAGTACAATATGTTATTTCGTAGTTAGAATTTAGAAAATTAAAAACCATAACATTTATAATTATTGCCATTAGAAAAACTTTAAATCATTTTGATATAATATGAATGAAAAAAATAAATTTTAAGCTGAAACGGTAAGGATACCGACTTGCATTCATATAAGGATACTTACGCAGACACGAATAACAACGACGAGCCATATAATACGCTCACATGATTTTCACCCTGATTTTTATAACCATTTAACTAATGCATTCAGACCTGTCTCCGTGTAGGGTATGGTCGGCTCAGGCCAACCGACAAAGACCACAATGGGACGATTGAATGACAAAGCCGCTTCGGTCCACTGCTGCGCTCACTACACCATGGTACAAAAACCGGTCAAGAGCGAGCCGGCCCCGCCTTTGTGTCAAACATTCTGTGAGATTCATTTTCGACTAGATTGCTTTTATTGTGTTAACTTTGATATGCAGCATAAATAGAATGTTTGAAATGCTTCGCGGTTGAAGATCAAAATTCATTAAAGGTCAAATAACGAAGTGTTAGGAGGTTTTTATAAGGATCAAAAGGAGTAAGTGAAAGAAATTTTTATATAAACTTGAAAACAGATATAATAGTACAATTTAAATGATAATATTTCATTTCCCTAAGAAATTAATGCAATTGTTCCGTTTTATTGTCGTTGTATCTATTAATTATGTTGATTAATTAATAATAATAAAGAAATCGGAACGAATGTTTATTTAAGCGAATCACACACTGCTTGTATTGTGTTATTGGAAATTAATACATCGACATTGAATTAAACATAGTTAATAAACATATATTAATTTCCGATAACACAAACAGTGTGTGATTTCTTTCGAATAAACTTATTTAGTCAGGATTTGCTGAGGATGTTTGGATCTTCTAATAGGATACTAAAGAGCTCAAGCTTTACGACATTATACTGATGTAAAATAATTTGAAACACGATGCTAAAAAGCTTGTCCTAAAGATAAACATTTTAAGAGAGTATCAAATGTGATTTCTATTGTAATTGAATTCAAGCTGTGTTCAATGCAGGCTATTCTAAACATCCAATTTGCCAACTTACCTATACTTTTGATCTCGGGCTTCCTATGCAATAGGTACATGACAGCTACCGATATTGAAAGGGGAGAAAAACAGGACTATCATAAATCATCATAGAAATCGTATATGAATTAATTATTTCCATCTCATCAGAAAGAAAGGCATCTGTTTTCGTGATTGCTCACGAACACGAAAAGGAAAATAATCGTAAGTCATTAGCGTGTCGGTCTGTATTGACATGAGCGCTTCCATATGTATTCATAAAATTGTTGCATAAATGAATTACTTAGAAGTGTGCCAGAGGCGTGATACAGTTCTACGATTTAAACCAAACGGCCGCCTGGTTGACCGAATTTCCGTCGGAACTGCAACATTTTTGTTCTTTGCATTATTTCAGGTAGATATAATGTTTAATACTTGACTTACATCTGGTGAATTTTAATTGGTAGTGATTACTATTTATTTAAATCAAGCAATTTTTGTTTAAATTGATTCAATTCAAACCGTTTTCATCATTCGACTTAATGCACTGAAAAACGACCAATCTTGATAGTAGTCATCAAAATAATAAATATAATATTGTTTTTAAACCACTACTATTTTAGTAATTTCAAATCAAAAATTATATTAACGTAAGTACTAAAATTAGGTACCTACACACACTCTTCTCATATGAGTCTGCAGTATCATTAAAATTTTTATTTAAATTAATTTAGTCATTATTTATAAGATTGTCGAATGTCTATACCCGGATTCTTTAGGAAGAGCTCTGACAACTTCGAAATATTTCATTGGTCGCAAACAAGTTTTAGTGTAATCAATAATTAGTAACGTGGTATATTCTAGCTTCTTATAATAAAATAAACACAACCTATGCGTCTTATGTGTGATATAAACTGTTGGTGATGGTTTTTTGGCTATTTAAGTAAAATGTACTTATTTTAAAACGGCATCTCACTTCCTGTAACTATTAACTGAGGTTATTGTGTATATTCTTATTTCTTGGTATAACTAATTTATCATCAATTTAACTGCGGCAGACGCAATAAAGTGTTACAAAATAACTTTGTAATATTGGATAATACTGAGCGAGCTTTTGCTATTTCATATAATTAACAAGGACTCGTAAAGTCTATGTAAATAATTAATATGCGCATATTTTATTTAAACACTGATATAATAATGTTTGTCAAACTGTCCGACGTTTGGTTTGAGCTAAACAAATATTTGCACAACCTCTTTTTGCTGAAGCGATATACGTTATTATAGAGGTACAATACACAGTCGAGTCGAATGAGTAATGCAGATTGTTGATACATATTGGGACTAAAAGCAAAGTTGAAGTAATTTATTAAATCACATTGATATTCGATATTTACCCCGCCGGGAAATTTATGTCTCCGTCACAGATAATGTCCATGTCAGCTATTAGTCGGTGGTAATATCAGAAGGGGCCAATCGGGTCGTGCTTATCATCCAGAGGCACTCGGGCGACACTCACCTGTCATTATGACAAGCGGAAGTCACCGGTAATGACGTAGTTTTACTAGTCATTTGCGTAACTTACAACTTACAAGAATTGAATTTTGTAAATCGTTTTATAAAGAGGGCTTTTAGGTTAAGCAATCTACCGATGATTGATGGTATCTTATTTAAAATTTTTGAACATGAACACATTTTAAAATTGCAATATAAATGCGTCCGAAAAGTAACGTAATTAATACGTGGAAATTATCCACTCAATGGTACAAATTGCCAATAGATAGTTAGTGTTATTTCTAATTGCCTCATTATCCTATTAAGCGCGCTTGCTCCATTGAAGTATTTAACACTTACACGTGCGTACATTCCAAAAAAGCTGTATTATTTTCTTCTACAATTTAATTTAATCGTGTTATTTGTTTTTGTTATAAAATGCATATTAATATAGATTCCTGAATATTTTTTGGGTCTTGTATACAGTATCTACTTATTCAAAATATTAGTTTCTACATGAAAAGCGGATAAAAATGCTTTACATAACAATAACAATACCACATCCATCGATAATTGAATTATCTTAAACCGGCTCAAATATTTCGTCATAAACATTGTCGTAACAAACCCATTGTCTAGCAAGCTATTTATTTTTAATGAGACATGAAGACGTTAACGAGACCATAATTCCAGGTGTCGGCGTTTATGAAAGATATAAAAAAAAGGTAATTACAAACCCATTCATTGATACTTACCGACTTCTGGGAAGAAAGAGGACTAAACACTTTAAAAGTGGTGTTTTGTAGCAGTTGGGAGAGATTTTGTCGAACATTGTAACTTAATCTTTCTTTTGTTTTCGTTTTTGTACATTTTATTTGTGCCGCTATGTGATATATTTATATATAACAGTTAATACAGTGTAAACAGAACACCCTTCATGTAGTGCCCTCTGTAGATCAGCAACTAGTGCACTAGATGCATACGTAGTGTAGTGTTATTTAAAACTTGATATATTTTTCAGGATATTATAATGGTTTCTCATTATTCTTTACAGAAACGTATTAATTATTATATAATATATGGTTGATCTCTGAGTATAGAGCATTTAATTCACCTTTTAAATGATGTAATTTGATCGTATTACTTTCAAACATTATACAAACGTTGATAGTATATGTATTTATTTAGATAGTAGGGATTCAAGCTCGTGAATTAGTTAGTCTAAAATTATTTTCCTCTTTATGATAAAAAAGAAAATTTACCTACCGCCTGGGTTGCTCATCTTTTTGTGACGTTTGCTAGCGCCCGCGGTAAAACTTCACAAAAGGATCTTGGTGAAGTTATGAATGACTGGCATTCTTTGTTCCATTCATTGTGGTACCAGCGTTAAATAAAATGTATGCGACAATAATGTCAGAGACGAAAAACAATGGTGCGCTATTGTAACATTTTTATTCTGTCAGGCGTTACAACTTACAAGGTGTTACATTCTTGTCTTATTCCGAAATAATATAGATATCACAAAATGCAGTTTGGATTTTTATTATTTTTACCTATAGACACAGAATAATAATAACTAACTATAGGTAAGAAGTGATAAATAATGATTGATAAATATCTATATATATATATATATCTCTATATATATTAATATGTAACTCTCTTTTCTTCTGTTCCCGCACCACCTCTGAGTAGTCTTAATAATCTTTAAAATTGAAGGCCATTAAGCTTGAGGTGAGTAATAAATGTAGACAGTAAATATTATATATTTTTTATTGATATCAATTAATCAGCGTAACGACTGATATCACTTATGTATTTATCTAAGTTTTATACGTTATTCAATGTCAAGCACCTTTCTCCTTATTGATCCTTTGTTTTTAACATACTTGATTATCTAAATGTGGTTTGTTATTCCGTACCACTGGTTTCCAGGAATGTCCATAGTCCATAGTAACTATGGCCACGATTTTTTAGGACTGAGGACGGATAAGGTAGGATGCGGGGTGCTGGACCCTAATACGGTAGCATGCCATAATAATGAATGCATTCCATTATTAGACTCGGCATAGGTAAAGGGATAATTATTTGCAGCTTTCTTGTAAAGGTGTGCGGCTATAGATATTAATTTTAATGCAAAAAACAGCTGATTAATCTAGATTCTAGAGAATCGAATTTTCGGAATTAAAATAAATAAAATAAAAAAAGTCATAGGAATTTATTGATGTGGGGTTTGATAATATAAAATCTGTATAGTTTAAACTAACTAATACTAACTCTTTCTTTCTTATTATCAAATAAAAAAATTGGAATAAAGCTACGTCGGTAGGTACCTACTTGGCCGATTTCCCCTATTATTGAGTGGTCATTGCTATGTACCTATACATGTACATCTGTACGTGACAATGCATAATATATTGTTGTTTTCGTATTACAATGCAGATTTGTCAAACGTACTTATTTGATACTAGATTTGACAAGGTCGGGTTTTTGACCGCCGCGGCAGAGGCCGGTCAATATACTAGTCATGAGCACTGTGTAAATCAGCACTATGTAGGTATGCATAATATTCTTATCTTACTAATTTTTTAAAACATATTGGACTACATCTATGATTCTATCCTACTAATATAATAAATAAGTTATTATATTAGTAGTTAGTTAAGTTTGTGTGGATGTTTGTAACTCTTTCAGGCAAATACTACTGAACCGATTACAATGAAATTTGGCACACACATTTAGTGTAACTTGGATTGACACCGAAAACAGGTGTCTGATTTATATTTCTTGCTAGTAGTTATTCTAACATTTCAAAATATGTAAATTTACAATTTCTTTTGGCAATTTATTTTTAATAAACTAGTATTTTATAATTAATAATACGATATATTTGAAATCATTTGATTACATAAATATAAATAATCAAATTGTATTAATCAGTATTCTATTAGGTAGGTACTGACTTTCCAGTTTATCAGGTATTTTATAGGATTAAAAAAAAGTTAACCATCATGATCATAAACTGTTGATAATTATGACATTTTTTTCTATAATAAGAACTACATTGAATTTTTATTATATTATATTTAGCGGCTTTAAATTTTAATCACTTTTATAATACCTACTTATTGTTTAATCAGATTTTTTATTTTTTAGCCTGTAGCACTCAGACAGACAGGGATCACATATAATAATCGAATGGTAAAATTAATTTAATAAAATAGGTATATCTTAAGGTATATCTTAGACAACATAGATATAAAATACATACTTATTAACGCTTATAGCTATAGCGGTATAATGGTATAATATAGAAACAGCCATCTTTCTAATGGAACACTCTAGACTTTAGCAGTTGATGGTGACTCTGGAACGCAGTTTATACCCCATATCTACTGGTAATTAATCTATATGACCTTACTAAGAGCTTGTTACATTGTTAGGGGATTGTGAAAAATATTTCGGTATTTGTGAGGATTTCCTACTCATTTTCTATTCTATTTTCGAATCAACCAAATTATGTACAAATAAATAAAGAGCGCGCGTGCCGAGAACATGTGTCAGAAGTGAAACTTCTTTGGCAAAATTTAAAGATATCAAAATTTTACTCTTAACGCGCCTAAAGAAGTTACATTTCAAAAAACATCCCTTTTGATGTTCTATAAAAACTTTGAGCATACTAGACCGTCATCATTACATATTTATATTTATAACAAAACGTATTCATCATACCTATTAATTTGATGAATTAATCCACCGTTTTATTCTTATAATTATCCACTTAATCCATTGCATACCTATATTTCTTATATCCATTCATTATACTAAGTATATGTACGTCTTGTAGTACATTGTAAGCTTTCAAAGAGACCCGCTATGTTTCGCATTTTTTAATAATCGTTTTGTATTGATTGCAAATGATAATTAACACTACTTTTTATTGAATAGATTACATAAAAACTTTCTTAGCGGTCTTGAGAATGGATTGTGTTTTAATTGTGGAAAGATAACAGACCCATTGTTGTGCACTTTCATGTATTGCATCGTAAACAATACGGTTTTTTATGTAATTACAACTGGTTTCTGAATACATTACTTTAAAACGTCTTGCTTATATTTTTTTGGTCCTATCAATTGAATTGAGAGTAGAAATTTATTTAACACTTGCATAACTCATAAGTACATGCATAATAGATGATAACGATATCTCGCGAATAAACTATGTTGTCATGATCGCCGGGTGATCCAATTCATCAGTCTCATTCTCACAACAAAGGTAAATACCATAAATCTCCAATACAAATACGAAAAACCATTATAATGTTACGATACGTGGGGAGAATTCGTTAATATAATATTTCCCATAACTATTCATGTGTAGATAAATGCATGGTGTATTTTTTGACTGTAGGTACATAACTACATAGGTAAACTTTATATTATGAAGATGAAAACAGTAAAAGATTTTTATGCTAAGATGCTTTGTATATTTGTTATTTCCATTAGTAACAAATAACTCATTAAAATGAAATAATGTCCATAAGTAACACGTATTCCAGAAACCTGCAATGTTATTTTAATCCGCTAAATCTGATGGCTGATGCGTGAAGAAGGTGATGGCTTTGAATATTTTTGCACTATCAGCTGTATGACATCTACTAAAGGATAAGCTGGATGACTCTTATATTTGCTAGGTTAAATATAAATTACTTTATTCATGAGCTTTACAGGTATGAAAGAGTGGAGGTATCCGCAGCGTTATACTAAATGACTGAGCAATTTAATAAATAATCATCTAGAATTTCTATTAAGAAATTTAAATAATGTTATGAAAATTATGGATCGTAGGTAGATTGAATAACGATAAGTTATCCTACATACAAATGCATTGTTTACGGTACATAGCCGATAGGTACTCTGATGTGTATAACTATGTACATCTTTCGAAATCATTTAAACCTTTAATTTCTAGATAATGTATATTAATATAAAAATTATATAATAATTAGCATACAAACTTCTAAATATAATTTTCCTCAATCATTAAGTGTTTACAAATTATTTTTATTTCTACGATTTTGGAGGATTGCTCAAAAAGCTCCATTATCGACATATTTTCAACACGCAATATAATTAAACACAATTTACGATGTATAAAGTTAAACGTATTTACATATTGCTTGGAATGTAGATTGTAGGTATCGCCAAACAGATGTTTTAAAATATTTTATCTATAACAATTTTGACCCGTCATTGACCGTGACGCTATAAATTTAGTGGAATAGAGGCTTTAAGGAATGTTAAGCCCGTTCAAATCAGGTGTGTCGGTTTCAAAACGTTGCAAACAGGTTGAATGCAAATATCTAACATAATCTAAATGTGATCTTTGCGGATATCATTGAAAGTAGTTGTACATACTACATAGTAGATACAAGTGATAACTGCGTTAAAAACAACCGACTTCAAACTTGCACTTGCAAAATTTACAAATACCTACAGACAAAAATGCTCATAAAATAAAAACTACTGGGCCTATCCGAATAAAATTTTTATGGGACCAATTCGACACCATCCCGCATCGAACAAAAAAAGAATCACGTAAATCGGTTCAGAAACCTCGGAGTAATCGGTGTACATACATAAAAAAAAAAATAAAAAATATACCGGCCGAATTGATAACCTCCTCCTTTTTTTTGAAGTCGGTTAAAAATATTGCTCTTGCCGAGTTACACGATATTTTCGAACCGTTATCTCAGTTTCCTTTCAAACATGTCTGTATAATTATAATATGATTTTGATAAAATACATATTTAAAATATTTATGAATATAAATCTTATGGGAAATGAAATTATAATCGCTTCCATAATCAAAACAGTTTTTATACCTTTCTGAAAAACCTTGATTTCGATATTATGATTTTATTCATTCGGGGGTGCAATTTATTCTTTATTTATTTTTAAATGATAATTACTTATTTAAAGGTAAATAATATATAACCTACTAGCTTTCCACCCGCGGCTTCGCCCGCAGTCAAAGAAAAACCCGCATAGTTCCCGTTCCCGTGGGATTTCCGGGATAAACCTATCGTATGTCCCGGGGTAAAAAGTAGCCTATGTCCTTTCTCGGGTATCAAAATATCTCTATACCAAACTACATGCAAATTGGTTCAGTAGTTAAGGCGTGATTGAGTAACAGACAGACAGACAGAGAGTTACTTTCGCATTTATAATATTAGTATGGATATAAATAGATAAATACTAATGTTTATTGCACTGTTAAAACGGTACAAATAATATAATTGTAGAAATTGAAGCCTTAAAGTAGGCAAGTACCTAATCACAGCAAGTAATAGCTTTTTGGATGTATTACGTTGTTTACTACTTACATAATATTTGTATCTAATTTTGTATGAATATCGCTTTATAACGAGATGAAAACGAATTAGGTAGGTACCCAATTAAAATGGCATTTAGGGGGAAAACAAATAAATGCAAATCGGAAGAACATTACTCTCAGTCTTGATTTGAATGCTTAATAAGGAGATTTTATTCTTTCATTCTTATGGATAAAGTATTACAATATAAAGTGCTTTTAGATCCTACGCAAGTTATTTATTGCAATAATTAATTATAATACATAGTGGGTAGGTATATCATAGATTCATCCATTTACCATAAATTTTGACAACATAATTCAACATTTAATAAATTATAAAATAGTTTAATGGTTAATTATAGCGCTATTAAAACATGTGTAGTGTAGATGATAATTTATACATATAGCAGTAGATAACACATAAAAAATAGGTACTTAGTTGTTAATTATATCAAATAGAATGTCTGATCGAGAGTACCAAATTGTCCATGTGATCTTCAATTGAATTATAAATTTCGTAAGGATGCTTAAAAAGGACTTGACTGATTGCAGTCAGGTTGGTAGCGACGTGCATCACAATGCACACAAATCGATGCTGATTTATTTGCTAATCATGGATTCTTTTTAACAAAAAGGATGTTGACAGCTCGACTTCGTACTTCTTTTAAAGTTTTAAGACTGTATAATATATTATATAGTAAGTGTATAAAACTCTAATGTAACGAATCTAGGTCTACGAAACGATTTATCTTTAGTAAAACAATGTAGGTACGGAGTATCTTACCTTGTTCCGTCTGTTTATCCTGAAATTATGTTTTAATTATTCTTGATATTCTAGACTGACCAATGTCTGTACTTATCTACAATATTATATAATATGGGAAAGTCAGTCCTTTGTACGATTTTATTCAAAGGCTGAATTCATTATCCTATTTCACGAAATTTGACAGAATACTATCTACTTCAAACCTACTTGAATTTGCATTACGAATGATTTTTAAGATATTAATTTTTGTACACCCTTTTTTGTATTGCTATAAAAAATTAACTATGAGGATTGCTATTTTTAGAAAATTAAAATAAATAAATACATAACGGATTTATAAGTTTAGTATTTCTTATTAATGGAAGATTTACTATAACCTTAAACATTGCTTCACACACAACCTGATACAGACTCATGTACTTTTAGTTCTGATAGGAACAATAAAATGTTCTTCCTTTTTAAGAGAAGAAAGAATATATTCGTTCGTTTGTAAGGTTAATTAATTGTAACTGGAATGGTTTGAAAAATTATATAAACATGCTTAAAAACATATTCATGCCAAAATTAATGCCAAAAGTAATGAAAGCTTAGCACGTAAACTCCTTAAATAATATTTATTTTATTCATTAATGTTGAGAAGCGCCAATACGGTTGATTAAATATTGCATGTATTCAGATTATTATTATATCCATAATCCAATATATCTATAAAATAGATTAAAATACCTACTAGGTATAATAGGCGGGCGAAAGCAAAGCTAGTTTAATTATAAATGTGATTGGAATAATTAATTATGAACAAGATCAACAGCATATAATAACGTATATTCCAAGAGAAAGTTAACTTATATTTACTAAGGGATTTGTGCAGAACATGCAGTTGATATAATCGATAATGGCATATAGAAAAGCTCAATCACTGCCTTGTTGGCCGTGTCAATAGGTACTGGAGATAAAGAACGAAAGTGTGAAAACTTATGATTTTTTTTTTACTAAAAGATTATTAAATATTGACTCGTTCAAAAATGAACTTATTTTTTACAATGTATAGGTACAAAGTGACCAGAACTTGAAATAGGTTTTAAAAGAGCTATATAGAGAATCGCATTGTGTAGAATATAGCCATATTAAAGTATTTTAGAAACTCTTCAGTATGTTTTTTTTATACATTTATAAAGAAAGTAACAAATAGTCTAATTAGCATGCATTTTGAGAAGGGTCTCAGTAATTTACCGTCAATCGAAATGATTTCAGTCTCAATTAGAATACGACGAATTAGAATACGATATAGACTCTGGATTAGATATACATATTAAAACGTCGTTTTTTATTCTACAAATGTTTAATTAATGCAGTCTTCTAGTAAAATAAAAATGTTTCGATGAGATAGACTGTTGGTATTAATTGTTAAAGCCTCAGTGGTATTTAAACTTCTGCTGCGCGGTTCGTGTCCATCCTAATTTAAAGATTGATTGTTGTAAAACATTTATAATTCTGTGCTGTTTTAGTTTATGCAGGAAGAATGAGAAATCATTGTAAATGATTCTATAAATTCAACACTTATTAAGGTCGTTTTAAGTTTGATGATCTGCATAATAAGAGATTAATAAGATTGTTAAGATTGTTATAGACCGTTTGTATTCATAATTGCTTGTAAACGATGACGAACGGGGGAAGGATCTGTTGCAGATTGCAGTTCTTCATTATTACTATATATAAATAATTTTAATTGTAGCTACCTTTATGTATTAATGAACGTATAAATTACGCTATCTACTAAAAATAGAAGATAATATTTCAATCAGGCCCCTGACCCTTAGTAAAGAGTGCTTGGACCTAAAACAAACTTGGTATTCACAATCGAGATATGCCTAAACAGGTTTCTTTGTGGGCTCGACTCTCGATTCATGATTTTGCTTTCTATGAATAACACCTATAATAGCAACATTAACGACTTTTACAGCATAGCAACCAAATAGCAACACATATTTTATAGGCTTACACATACGTATATATCTACTTATAGGCTAAGCATATAGGTGTGTAATATATACAAAGATTAATATGAGTTGCGGAGATGTAGTTGCATATTTCATATTATGTTATTTAAACAAACATGCTAAAAGTAAGTACCTCCGTACGTTTGTAAGAAAACGCATTGTATCCTAGAAAAATATGTTACCTACTATATTTTTTATGACTTAAATAAATATGAAGCTTTGACAATTAAAAGCGTGTCTACTACAAACAAGAAAAAAAGACGTGTGGCCAGTGGCACTCGGGGACTGCCGCGGCCGCGGTAAAGCTATTGCATGCTATGCCTTCAAGCCACACCTCCGAGCCCGTCGGAGTGGGGAGCGTGAGGTTTTTTCGTTACGGAATTTCTCGATTCGGTGATCATTCCCCGCGCTCAAGGCCCGCGATAGAAGCTATGCAATAGCTTAAAAATGTTTTAGTACTTAATCTAGGTATTTAACTAGGACCTACCTGAATTTACCTGATGTTTTTAGATTTTATTATATACCTATAACCTAGTGTGTAGTTGAATATATTATCATTCATATTTATCAAAGTTATCAGATGTCTTTGAATACGTTTAGCTTATGTAGCGAGAATAATAGTTACCTATTAGTTGCAGTAAGTTATTTATCATATATTTCTTCTGTTTTCTTTGAAGTCATTTTTATAATTAATGAATGATACTTGAAATTGCGAAAGGACTTTTATGTGAAATTTTATAAGCAAAAGTCTATAATTCTAGTCTGCCTATAATTAATAATATTTTAATAAAGTATGTTTTATATAAAGTGTTCTATGCTCAAAGTTAAAGCAATGGGTATTCACTCCAAATAATAGTTAAAATATAAACTATTAAGATAAAAGTTTTAAAGCAGCACAGCAATACTGTGTGTGTGTGTGATTATTATTACGAAACAATGAAATCTTCAAAAAACTTGCATTATTAGGTATATGCGTCGATTTAAGGTATCGAGTATCGACAGTGCTGACAGTCGACAGAATGCCTTATTTAAAGAGCTTAAAAAGTTTCAAGTTATTAAGGCACAGGGTATGTCTTAAAGATATTGAAGGAACATTTATAAAATGTCTCAACGAAATTATCGTTGGCATCCAAGACCGTTTAATTAGACGACAAGAGACGTCGACTATCCGCTGAGAATAAAATACAGTCTTCGCTGATTATGCTGGTATCAGTTTTCTTATTGGACAGTTTAATACGTGCTTGCAAGGCTAGGGTGGCATTTACGGTTTATTAAGCAAATGTTAATTTAACATAACTAGCTTTTGACACTACTTTTTATGAAAAAAAAAAGCGACATTGCAATAAATTATGAATTGCATTTTTTTATGTTAACTTATTATTTGAAACATGTAAACTTAGTTATAATTATATAATGGTAAACTACAGCTAAGTAACGGGTGAATGCATCGCACACATAATGTAAAATACATATTTTGGGTTGAAATACGATGCCAGCATATTTAAATAAAGTATCCTTATTTGTAAGGATTCGAGACCACCCTTCGCGAAATTTAAGACCATATAAAATATCATATTCAAGCAGCATACTATTACTGAGAAACTATCAAGTAGACATATTTTTAACCAAGAATAATTATCACTGTTTATTTTGCTACTACTAAGTATATAGGTACCTACTGTGTCATGTCCAAAACAATCATAACAAATTATCACGTATATTACATACGTTTATCTTCTAAAATGGGTAATTCATTATGACCTTTTAATTTATAAGCAAAGCTGTTCTAACTCGTCTATATTGATTTCCTATTTTTTATTAAAATATGTGTATTTTGCTCTTTTGATTGTCTAGCCAGCACAATATTAAAAGTGACATTAGTTTTAAAAGATTTATTAAGTACTAGGTTTCCACCCGCGGCTTCGCCCGCGCAGTCAAAGAAAATCCCGCATAGTTCCCGTTCCCGTGGGATTCCCGGGATTGCGTCATTTTCCCGGGATAAAAAGTAGCCTATGTCCTTTCTTGGGTATCAAAATATCTCTATACCAAATTTCATGAAAATTGGTTCGGTAGTTTAGGCGTGATTGAGTAACAGACAGACAGACAGAGTTATTTTCGCATTTATAGGTAATATTAGTATGGATTTAGCATAGGTTTATATGCTTATTATAATATGTATATTGTATTTTAATTCTTCAAATTCAATTTAGGTATCAAATAATCTCAAAATAGACTTCTTTATTTTCCATTATATTTTCATGTTCAATCGTCGATCATAATCTCAGTATAAATTAAAAGATCGTCTATTAAACGTTTAAGAGAAGAAATGAGCTTGAAGAGTAATATGAGTGGAAAAGTGACCTGTGTTTTTTATAATAACTTAGCATTCTTGTTATAAATTGAATAGTTTAAATATGTACTTATTCACGTCAGTCTTAAATAGGAGACTGAATTATTCATAACTCTCCATTCCCTATTGTGAAGGTTGGTAATAATTTCTTGAGCTTAGAAACATGTTGTTGGCGTAAACTTGGCAACATTTCTCAATGCTAATGACATCGTGTGAATAGAAAATCCTTTGACTTCTAGATGCATCCCAAACTTTTTTGGTTCACAATAATTTTTATTCTCAAATTATTCAAAGTTTGTCACCTACTAGTTACTACAATAGAAGGAGTATATTCCTTTATTTTTTAATTATCAACTATTTTATATAAAAGAACAATTTTGTATTTGAAATTGTTCGGGATGCAAATTGAAGCCGAAATTTTGTATGTTAATTATTCGATGTTATACTAGTTAATATACAATTCATAGATTCAAGACGAATAAATGCATAAAAGATGAAGATAAAATGGTAAATAATAATGTGATAACTATTTCTCCATATTTTTTTCAGCCGGTTGCCACCGGACGCCGAGAAAAGTTGATCTCGTAATAATCTGAGCGGTGATGTTGATCTTTTCTTGTTAGTTTCTACGCTGTCTCTATTGTGCTTTGTGAATTCTGCTACAAACTTCAGATAACTGAGAGCTGGCCCTCCCCGAAGCGTATTTCAAATTTTCTGTGTAAAGGTATCATATTGTTCGATTATTTTAGTTTGACTCTTATTTATGCCCAATAGCTGGGTCCACACCGGACGATCCAGTGATCCCGCGATCCGCGATCCAGGATCGCGGAGCATGGATCGTGGATCATGTTAGGCCGATCCACTTTAAAAACTTGCGATCCAAAATATGCGCTCCAAGTGATCCTAAGGCGATCCGTGATTCAGCCAGTCTAACTCTTGTACGATATGGAGTCACACGTACAACGGCGACGTCTTGCCGTTGCAGCAGTAACTTTTATTACACTGAAATGTTTGCGAAAAAAATCAAAAAAAAGAAATCGACGGTTTTGGGTGAAACAACTTTACAAAAATCGATTGGAATCTGGGACTCAGCTGTACGCAGAGTTAGTTTCAGATGAAGTGGAACACAATTTTGCAAGAATGAATGCTAATCAATTTGAGATATTATTGTGTTCATTATTGGATAACAAGCTAAGAAAGAATGATACAAATTATATTTTCTTCAGATTTTTGACCGACTTCCCCATTTCGCAAGAAATATGACGCCATGCATCATCCCTGACACCTCTATTTGTCTAATTCGAATCCTTGGGATCCCAAAAACATGGAAATTTTTTGTATAACGATATCAGACGGCGACTTTCCGAGATATCCATGACTTTCTGAGGTGAGGTGGATCGCGCGAACCAAAACACAACCGTCCACACCGCGCGCATCACGCAACTGAGGCACCTTTGAAGCGGGTACAAAAACCGCCCGCTAACGGATCGCACGAGGTAGGGATCGCGCGCGGCAAAACGCGTGCATGGATCGCGCGCGGCACGTCCACACCGCCCGCATCTTTAGATCGCGCGCCTGCCGCGCGCGATCGGATCGCGGTGGATCGTCCGGTGTGGACCCAGCTAATAGATTCCATATTGATCGCAATTGAAATACGTTGACCTGAGAATTCATGAAATGAAATATTTCAAGGAATTACCTATTTATAGTCAATATTGACTGAAGTTAGATTAGCTCACTCGTGTAAGCGTTTAAAACTAACCTTTGTAAATGTCATTCATCATCTCTTAGTTCCATGCAGTATTTAACAAATAAAGTTGATTCCTAGAGTAATTTTGTAGCTGACATCAGACCGTATGCACATTTGAGTTCATCTAATATTAGCTAAATGTAGACGAGTAATTGTGTATTTCAGTGTTTTGACGACGCCAAGTCGGGAATCGAGACTGGCATGTGGAACAATAGGAATAATATTTTGTAGGGAACCGTAAGATTTGTTATGTAACTTCTATGTAAGTACCTAAATATTGGCGGATTCGATAGTTTTTACGGTGGAGTACCTACTTATATATTTTTAAAAGATATTTTCTTTAAAGAAATTAAAACAAAATAGCTGCACATTGCTCTATCTAAATTACATAGGAATGGAATGATACCAACGTTTTATGTTTGGCGTTTATAATAAATCATGAAAACGAACCAGAGATCTACAAATTGTACACGATATAATATTACTGGAATATTATTGTTCTGCGTTTGGCGAACATTTGTGCAGTGTTTATAGCGGCTGTCTACAACAATAACAAATCAAAGTGAGCCTTGGAGTCACGTGTTCGATCCAGAACATTTATCATTGTTATTAGTTCAATTATGACGCAAATTCGTTGGGAGTACAGTTCTTTAATTTTATGTTGTGCGTATTCATTGAGATATACATATGGAGGCGACACCGCCTATCACTTATGTTCCGCTCACCATAAGCCATATGGCTTAACTGCACGCTCATTTTTTATTTGTTTTAAAGTGAAACGCATCAAATATGCCTTCGTGTGTGTTACGATATTGCACAAATTATACGGAAAAGTGCAAAGGAATAACTTTCATCGGTAAGTATACCTAACTAGATTTTTAAAACTTAGTTAGAGCAAAAAAATGGCGCACAGATTTTGTTCGTGGTGTCTTCTCCATACGTAGTATAATATTATCTCAATGTGTGTATTCTATGAATTTAAAGCCAAAAGAGTTAGCTTCAAGCCAAGATTTACCTACTGTTAAATTTATTTCATTTCGCATTATTAGTTGGAAGGTTTATTTTATGTGCTTAACCATTTATGGATTTTATGGATAACGAGATCGTTAATAATATAGGTAGATAACTGTTGACTCTTGTTATATTATGCATAGCAATGACATGAAAATGGTTGTTACATATTATATCATATCAAAATAATAAACTTGCATACACTTTACAATCTTCATTGGTAAATGTCTTAAGTAACTGCACTTTTAAAATGAGTGAGTTGGTATTTTATATCACATTTTATAATTTAAACTATTGCGAAAAAGTAATTAATAATTAGGTTAGAACAAACAATAGTGTGTATTAATGCATGATGTATTTTCGTCGGCAAATAAATTAAGAGCCAGGAACCGGCGCCATATGGCCCGACCTGCGTCTGCGCATAGATCCGTGGGAATCCGTTAAATGCGCAACCACATAGTTCTGTCAAGGTTTGTTTGGAATGTGTTAATTATTATGCAACAACAACAGATAAGATTTAGTCAGTTCGCTAAATTGCATGGATACGATACGGATTTTTATAAATTACATTGCATCGACAAAGTCGTTGTACAAAGTACTTAGGTACCTACTGACAGTCGATAAATACCTAGTTTAATTAATGAACTTTTAAAGAACTTACATGAGTAAGTATTAAGTAATTCTGTAATTCTAAGGTGTAAGTTATTAAGTCCTTTTTATTTAGCTTTTCTCTAGCCGAAGTCTGTTTAGTTATATGGAACTAATATTATAAGCTTACTTTATCTTCGTAAACGTAATCGTCTAAAAAGTTAAAAATAAACTTGCCTTGAAACTAACTCTAAAACACGATCTAGTAGTAAAATTAGCCCGCGGGTGCATTGAGTTTAAAACACCTCCAGCTTTTATTGTTCTAGAAATAGCTCTCAAAGACGGTCTTTGTTGCACTCCCAATTACTTTATTCCACAAGTTCAGTTGTATAAAGTGTAAAAAATGTATTTGGATATAGGTAACTCTCTGTTATCTATACTATGATCTACATCCAGGTATTTAGATACATTATGATTACTTGGCATTTTTAACAATTGAGTACTTATTTATCTTATATTGATTACATAACCATTTTTGTTAAAAAATAATTTCATGTTTTCGAATTATTATTATTGCCATCATATACTTAATATACTTCATTTGATCGGCCATTGCAAGTTTCTAGTAATGCAACATTATAAATTCATTAGAGCTTAAGAACCCATATTTATCATAAGAAGGGCCTTGCCCTTAGTGACATTTAACATGCTATTAATATTACGTTTAGAGAGTCGTTACTGTTCTATAATCTTCCGGAGGTTTATTACAAGCTTATCACAGTGCAGACTTGTACGTAATCCTCTCTCTGGGCGTTAAATAATACTGACTTTAGGGCTGTCAAAGTTAGACGACGCTAATAATAGATATTTGATGGGAAATTCGTAATTTCTATGATTGTATATTGTGTAATTGAACAAGCTAGTTTGAAACTATTTAAGTGGAAATCTTATGTTTCTATTAGGTATTTGATATCGGGAATTTATGAAGTCAGCATAGGCTTCCATTGTACAATTACTCGATGAATTTAACAATCCAAAGACCAATTTGGCAATCGTGATTCATGTTTGATGAGCTATTATGACAAAGAGTATCTGCATTTGACTAATATATATTCGTAGAATGTTATATACCTAGATTTTCTTATCTTTGAGTTTATCTATGCTTCGTAATATTGATCTAGCAAGCACCAGCCCTTGCCGGAGGCAGGTTTGTACTTTCCATGCTCGTTTTGCATATACCTACCGTGTAAACCTCTTAACGAATTATTTATTGATAACTACAGGACTAAGTGTAGGTACTTACTTAATTTTTATTTTTATTTTTTTACGAGCAAATAAAAAAGAGAATTCGAAATTAAACATCAAACAATGAAATTCGGATAAAACCAATGAAAAAGTTAATACCGGTTAAAAAAAAACCACCAGCTTGAAGAAGAGCTTTTGCTCTCATATATTACGTACTAGCTTCCGCCCGCGACTCCGTCCGCGCGGATGTCGGTCTTTGCGTGGATGGTTTATTTCTCCATTTTGAGTAACTCGGACAATGACATCTTATAAATATCTATTGGACCCAAATACGCCTAGGTCTATAATAATACGCAACGTGTGTTCGCGGTACCTACTACAGAACAACGTCTATGGATAACTGAAAAATTGAGATTAATTTTTTTTCTACGTATTTTTCCAGGATAAAAAGTATCCTATTTTACGCCCAGGATAATAAGGTATAATTATACCAAGTTTCATCGAAATCGAACCGGTAGTTTTCACGTGATGTCTTCACATACAGACAGACAGACAGACAGACAGACAGACAGACAGACAGACAAAAAATTTTTTAATCACATATTTGGGTTTGG
The DNA here is from genome assembly GCF_905220415.1 of Colias croceus. Classification (NCBI taxonomy): domain Eukaryota; kingdom Metazoa; phylum Arthropoda; class Insecta; order Lepidoptera; family Pieridae; genus Colias; species Colias croceus. The sequence goes on from NC_059538.1 coordinate 6,524,716, forward strand.
TATCGATCCAGTAACACCCCCTGCTAGTTATTTTTTCAATATTTTCAATGTACAGAATTGACCCTTCTACAGATTTATTATATATGTATAGATGTATAGATGAATACTTCAACAACAACATAATATTTAATTATGCAAATCACTTCTAATAAATGCAATGAAAAGTTCAAAAGTCTTTTTAATCATATACCGGCAATCAACAAAGATAAAAATGGCACACTAATCAATATAACTCGATGTAAAATGTATACATACGAGCAGTAAATGAATCAATAGTCGCTCTGCTTTCGCCCGCGTCTGAACTTTGATATTTGTCGAAAACATTATTCTTGTTTACAACACACGTCCCCATATTATTTATACACGATTCATAAATTGCATCCAGCATGACACGTTCCAAATAAGTAATTGCTCAGGAGAAATCAGTTTATGTATAATTTGTTTTTCATGCTTTATCTAGTCTACATATACTGTAAAGAAATTGGTACTTTTAGGCTTGATAAATGAGTTGATATTTATAATTGAATTATTTCATAGATACCATAGAGCCATTTTAGCTCTATCCCTTTACAATATCAGGAAATATATCAGAAATTAAATTATTATTTATTTTAAATTTCAGGTATGAACCTGCCCTCTTATTATACACACACGTAGGTTATGTTAATACTATAGCTAGTTTAATTTGTAACAATAATTTGGGCTATTAAAAATTAATAGCCGTATAAACATGGTTATACGGCTATTAATTTTTTACGGTTAACAAAATAATTACAGCTATTTAATTGTATGTAAATATCAATTAAGAGTTAAGTTAATGTAATGTAACATGACCGTACCATTTCATTACGGCCGTCGTAACTTCTCACTAATTCAATGTGTCACACGATGCGGTTGTATTAATCAACTTTATACAGTCAATAGCACATTTAATAATAATTGAAATGTCAGATACAAATTACACTTTGTAATAACAATAATGTTTTCAGTTTACACGAGCTCTACTTTAAATAACGTTAATCTCGACGAATTTATAGAAAATAGAGCCTTTATAGAGTTTTCACATTTGGTTGAATAGTTCCAGAAAATACTTCTTAATACCTAATATAAGAATATTATTTAGTTTTAAAAAACGTGGCCTAAATAACGTTCAAACAATACCTACTGTAAAAAATATAACTTTAAAACAGACTGTCTTTCATTATGTTTTGTAAGCGCTGAAATAAACAATATTCCCCCCAAAAAATTTAATAAACCCAACCTCGAACAAATTGCACCGAAAGATAGACAAGATAAGGGAATGTTTAATTATGGAATTATGTGAGCTCACGAAAGAAGAAACATCTTGCACCCGCTATTTACATAGTCCTTAACGATTCCTTTGTTCTCACCTTTAAAATACTTAGGAGTCCGCTCGAGCATAAAATGTACAAGGTATTGTTAGGAGCGTGTTCGTGATGCGTTGCCTATGAAGCCAATCATGCCCGTACTGTGAAACTTACTTTATTACAAGTAGAATAAAACGCTAGCTTAATATAGACCACAAAGTAGAACAACAATTTGTTTTAAATGAATATAACATTTTATATCATCGTTGTATTTAGTGTTCATAATCAGTATTGTAAGGATTCCTACGACGAAATTACATTAGCAGAAATGTATTTTAAATATAACTGATACATTAAGTTACTAATTACGGCAAATATTTCCTCGATTCAAATATTAATGGAGGATAAAGTTTGGTTTCCAGAAATCGTTAAGGAGATTTACATAAAACTTCTTTGACAGCGGGCAAAACTTTGGAGAGCGGGTGATTAACTTCTAATTTATAATGATCATTAACATTGTTACAACCTAAGTTTCTGCAGAGATAATTCATTTTAAAATTTCTATGTATATTTTAGAACGAATTAAATTTAAATTTTCTCATTCTTTTAATACTTTTCCCGAATAAATTTATTACAAGAACCAAAAAGTGGGTATCAGACTTCGGAGTGTGATGCGAAACTATTTAAGTTTATTTGGTCTAACGCTAGGAGTTATATTAGTATCTTTGGAAATAGGACGTGCCAATATCGTCTAAACATTAGGCGGGAATACATAAATAACAATTTCGCGGCACGTTGCTAATATTTGTTTATACTTTCAGAGAAAGTGCCTGAAGCAATAACTGTTTTTGTTAGCGTAAAGTTACTTTGAGTTAAAATTACGCATTTTGATCTAATTCAACGAGGTTTACGAGATATGCGTGCTTTCACCGCACAAACATAGAAATCTACGCAGCTGTTATGATTTTACGCATTTGGTAAAGCCAAGATAAATAATTATACTCATGATGAAAATGCAATAACTGCTTTATCAAAGTTAATTTAATTGTACCCACTAAAAAGGCTTGTCCAAAACATCTTCATTATGCCCTAAGCACATCTAAGGACCAAACATTAAATTTAATGACACCACTGGTTGAGTCATTTCGCAGTCATTTACAGAGACTGAATGTAATTTATAGGATTTATTTATGACAATAATTGACCATACTGGTTGACAATCATTGCAGCAATTTAAGACGATGAACAAAACTGCGTTTCAATTTCAAATACATAAATGCGTTTTAAATCAATTGGAGGTCAGCGATAGACGTAGTAGGTAGGTATACGAACTAGCAGTGCAATCTATCTCGTTGTCTTTTATTTATCAAAGGTGGTTATGTTTCATAACCATCTTATTCTTATACATAAATTCGTATGTATTTTGTATTTATATCATAATATTGTAAGGCAATAATGCAAAGTATTTTTATCGATTAAATTACTTATATTAAAAAAGATACATTAAATAATAATAATACAACATAATGTGTATTATACAATAGCAAAGTAATTTCGAGATCGAGAAAACAGTAGTAATATCAATATATACAGAAACCGTGTAAAATTTATAAAACTTGTAGAGTAAGAACACGAGGTCGGGGCCAAAACACTAGTAGGTAGCCTATGATTTAAAAATTAAGCAAAGATGCTACGGTACCTAACTCATTTCTAAGCAATACAGGAAAATATTTACTTTCTCAAAGATGTAATTTTCTTAAAAGCAATTCGACATAGACCCTTCTAAATAGTTATACAACTGGCTTGCTTTTCATTCACGTAAGTTACTCGTCGAATAATTTGGGACTAAATAGCGTATGAACTTATTTCAGATTGAAATACTTAACCTAATTAAATTGCATTTGAGTGTTACAAATTTACTAAAAAAACATTTTCTTTGTTACAGGTAGCGACCCAAAATGGCACTACGATTTAAGCTTTGCTATTGGTACTTTCAATCTATAACAACCTGAAGATTTGTTTATTGTAAAACAAAATAAAAAAAAAACGCAGGATTACTCTCAGTATTTGTGTAATATTAAACACATTGAATCAAACATGAATTTGAAAATAATATCACTCCTTCTTACATGGAATTTTTTATTAATTTCCGCAAAGAGAGATTCGTTTGAGGATGATGACTCGTTACGGGCCAGAGAGCTAAGAAATAAGGAAAATAATAGAAATCGAACTACCTTTAATGGTACATTAACAGATTTGCCGGAGAGACGAAATTTGAGGCACCGGAACAGCTCAAGGTATCGCGGTGACCGACGCAGATTTTGGGAAAGAGAACATGAAGTGAGACGTGACCGACGGAGAGGATCTGAATCGTCCGAAGAATCTTTAAATAGAACGAATCCTTTTAAAAATGATAAATCCAGGAAAGATAAGCATACAAAAGGTACTACTGAAAAATCATACGAGAGAAGGAAACAGGCGCAAAACAAACCTCCGGAAAGATCTTCAGCACCTATTAGAGAAAACACAACACGATTCAAGTCTAAAGCGGCTAACAAATGGCAAACTGGTGGTTTCATTCCGTACCCGCAGCCACGCGAGAAGAAGCCTAATATCATTTTAATTCTGACAGATGATCAAGACGTTGAACTGGGCAGTTTAAATTTTATGCCGCGTACAATGAAAGCAATAAGAAGTGCCGGTGCGGAGTTTCGTCACGCCTACACTACTACGCCAATGTGCTGTCCCTCACGGTGCGTTTATTTTTTATCCAGTAGGTGTATTTATATGTATATTTCCATCACAAGTGTATTTGTATTATCAAATATCCAGTAGGTGTATTTATATGTATATTTCCATCACAAGTGTATTTGTATCTATACATATAATAAATCTGTAGAAGGGTCAATTCTGTACATTGAAAATATTGAAAAAATAACTAGCAGGGGGTGTTACTGGATCGATACCAAACCCAAATATGTGATTAAAAAAATTTTTGTCTGTCTGTCTGTCTGTCTGTCTGTCTGTCTGTCTGTCTGTCTGTCTGTCTGTATGTGAAGACATCACGTGAAAACTACCGGTTCGATTTCGATGAAACTTGGTATAATTATACCTTATTATCCTGGGCGTAAAATAGGATACTTTTTATCCTGGAAAAATACGTAGAAAAAAAATTAATCTCAATTTTTCAGTTATCCATAGACGTTGTTCTGTAGTAGGTACCGCGAACACACGTTGCGTATTATTATAGACCTAGTCGTATTTGGGTCCAATAGATATTTATAAGATGTCATTGTCCGAGTTACTCAAAAAAGAGAAATAAACCATCCACGCAAAGACCGACATCCGCGCGGACGGAGTCGCGGGCGGAAGCTAGTTATCAAATAATATTATCATAACTTATATTATTATATATTTTTTTCATGGGGTAGCAGGTATTTGGTCTGATTTTTATTACTCAATTATATTAAGATATTATATTCATTTATTTTTCCTTTTTTTAATCAGGAGTTCACTGCTCACCGGAGTGTACGTGCACAACCACAATGTGTTTACAAATAATGACAACTGCTCTTCCCCGATGTGGCAGGCCAAGCACGAAACTAATACATTTGCTACATATCTTTCAAACGCTGGATATCGCACTGGTAAGTTTCATTATCCTTTGTATATAAATTGTACATAAAAAAGTTTGACGTTGAACTTAATACATACCGTGTGCATTAAGGGTTTTTATGAAGTATGAAGTGTGTCACTTTGTGGGAACAGAACAGAAACAGTAGTTCTTAATGGCGCTATGATAACATAAAAATACATATAAAAATCACGTATATTTTCAGTATACACAACCCGTAAGTCCTCACCTCTCATAAATGTGTCGGATCTATTCCAGTACCTAGTAAGTGTTGTTTGTAATGTTTTATTTTCTAACGTGAAGATTGAAGGCTGACAACATAAATAATCCTTTGAAGTTTTGTCAAGCTATATATAAGTTGTAAGTTTCAGGATGAAGAGCTACTGACAGATTTTACCGATGTTTAACTGCTTTCGTGATATTTGAATGTAGAGGTGGTAGAGACTGACTGGAGCTGTAATTAAATGAGTGTTTAACATTTATGTTTTACACACAAAAAGCATGTCACTGAGTCACTACATGGTTCCCTTTATCTCTACTATATATATTTTACGTAACACGTGCAATAGACTTAAAACATCCGTATACATTTATGGTCGTATAAATAGTTTTAAAAGTGAAATCTTATATGGTATTATCCTTGTAATATGTTGTTACATTGATTCTGATTATCAATAGAGTCGTTGCTTGTAAGCATTCGATATACGATACTGACAGCACCTGAGAATGCTTCACTAAAGCATAACATGTTACATTCCAATCTGCCGGTGGAATGTAACACCTTTATAGCAAATCATTTTGTAACATTTTATTGCTTATTAATTTGGGATATAAGGTTTTACGACCTCTTCTATGTTAATGTCAACTTTATTCGTGTTAATGATTTACTAAAATTTTATAATGCTAAATTATTAAAATTAACGAGAATACATTTAATAGGCTAAGGTTTTATTTACTAGCTTCCGCCCGCGACTCCGTCCGCGCGGATGTCGGTCTTCGCGTGGATGGTTTATTTCTTCATTTTGAGTAACTCTGACAATGATATCTTATAAATATATATTGGACCCAAATACGGCTAGGCCTATAATAATACGCAACGTGTGTTCGCGGTTCTACAGAACAACGTCTATGGATAAAACTGAAAAGATTAATTTTTTTCTACGTATTTTATTTAAAAAGTATCCTATTATACGCCCAGGATAATAAGGTATAATTATACCAAGTTTCATCGAAATCGAACCGTTAGTTTTCACGTGATGCAGACAGACAGACAGACAGACAGACAGACAAAAAATATTTTAAACACATATTTGGGTTTGGTATCGATCCAGTAACACCCCCTGGTATTTATTTTTTCAATATTTTCAACTTATTTTCAATGTACAAAATTGACCCTTCTACAGATTTATTATAATATGTATAGTTACAAATACAATGAAATGAGATGACAGAGAGAATTATGAGTTTAATGAATAAACCAATTTACGGTGAAAACAATATTAATATGTTAATTATTATTATTATGCATACAATATATTTTATTCCAATAAGAACGACCGCTCGCCACACTGGACACGTCCGCTCGCATCAAAATTCATAAATTTTATGCGTCGCGCGGCTTTTTTTTTTTTTTTTTTTTTTGTATGGTGTTTCTCAATGTTAGCCAGAAGGGCTTCTACATTTTAACGCGGACGCGGGCGTCGCGCGGCGCGGATCGCAGTCCTTATACATATAGGAGTCGTGGCAGGCGTGGCATCGTGCGGCTCTCGTGTGACGCAAACGGTTCAAGCCAAATCCGACTTTCGGAGCTACATGTTACGGCGCTGAATCCACTGCGGTATAGAACAACGTCTATGGATAAAACTGAAAATTTTAGTTTATTTTTTTTTCTACGTATTTTTCCAGGATAAAAAGTATCCTATTTTACGCCCAGGATAATAAGGTATAATTATACCAAGTTTCATCGAAATCGAACCGTTAGTTTTCACGTGATGTCTTCACATACAGACAGACAGACAGACAGACAGACAGACAAAAATTTTTTTAATCACATATTTGGGTTTGGTATCGATCCAGTAACACCCCCTGCTATTTATTTTTTCAATATTTTCAATGTACAGAATTGACCCTTCTACAGATTTATTATATGTATAGATTATATATTTTATACAATTTTATTTCCTTTCAGGGTTAAGATAGCTCTCTTAAATATATTAAAACAAGTATTATAATACCTTACGCTTTGTACATTCCTTACATTGGGAATCGCACAAAAACATACCAAATGATTTCTTTTTGCATTGCAAGCAAGTTTATGACGAATACTGTGTCAGCATACCCATATTAATAAAAAAGTAATTGCTTTTTTGCCAACATTTCTAGCAAGGGAGATCTGTTTTTTAATGTCATTATTACGCTTATAAGTTATAGGCACTGAAATCTTCGTATCATTTGATTATTATCTACTTTATATACCAGAATCTTCATAAAATATAATAAAAAGCCGTAGACGAGAAGTGGTGACCCAAAACACAATGTTTGTATTAATGATGCAATAATCCATACTAATATTATAAATGCGAAAGTAACTCTGTCTGTCTGTCTGTCTGTTACTCAATCACGCCTAAACTACTGAACCAATTTGCATGAAATTTGGTATGGAGATATTTTGATACCCGAGAAAGGACATAGGCTACCTTTTATTGCGAAATATGTACCACGGGCGAAGCCGGGGCGAACCACTAGTAACTATATATTTCCAACTTTCTGGGTAATAAGTAAATTCTACTCAAATTCTCTTTGAACACCGAGATAGAAATGCAAAACTTTAAACTTGTATTGCATTTCAATGGCACATTGCAGTACGACGATACGATATCGATTTATGTTCGCAATCTAAGAAATAGAAACCCGTAAACACTATCAAATGCACAACAATAAAACTGAGTGCAAAGAGACACATGATCTTTACGCTTGTCCGATTGTTATCTAATCCTGGCGCATTACAAAGGCCCATAAGTCAATAGCGCGATTGTATCCGACAGTAGTCTCTGGATTTGTTTTAAATATCATCATAGGCTGGGCGTGGGCGCACGTGGGTCGCCGGACGCTAGCCATTTGGTCACATCACACTTGCGATACCTACTGTTGCCGTCACGAATGAATAAATTCAGATAGAAATGTCCTTGCCGGTATTTGGGGTGACCGATAGACCATCCGGCGAAGACATTATGAATAGTCGTGATTTGGACCTAACGGAAGGAATCACTTGCAATGAACGTTGCGATTTATTGGAGGGTTATTGTTTAAATTGATAAAGGAATTTATGGCACGCGACGAATAGTTGGTGGTGGACCCATTGCAGTCTGTTCATAAGTAACTCAAACTCGAGCTGTGAACTATAATATCCTTAGTTACTTTAGTGTAGTTTCGTATGAACTTTTACCTAGTATTTGCAGTAGGTATTGAGCTTCTCTCGTGTTTTATTGTTCATTCAGTGCAATTTAAATAATTGCCCTATGTGACAAGCAGCACGTGTCGACGATTTATCACTGTGCCGTTAAAGAGTCCATTTAGTTGGTAAATTTATGTTCCAAACGAGCTATAATAAATTCGCCCTGTGCTTTCCCTTCCGCGCGGGCATGTGGGCGAAGGGTACGCCTACACATGAGGGAAGACCAGTATTTTAGATTCTTTGCTCAGTCTAATCACATAGATTGCTGCTTCCGTTAACAGATGAAAGTGTGTGGGTCGCTGTTTATAGAGCTTGTTGGTTTTCTTCAAGTGTAGAGCTCGGAGGAGATATTCAAATTTGTACTATGGCATATTTACGTTATTTACATCGAAATACTTCGTTTACAATACAGATATTAATATCGGGACCAATTATTAATATTCAGAATAAACCTACGTTTTTCAGAATAATTTGTTATGTATTTAAACCAAAATACTCGCCGCGTCATAGTGTAATAATAAGGATGTTATTTATACAATAATAAGTTGTAATATTTCAATTTAATATAATAATGTTTAATTTTAATTACTGGACCAAGGTTCAAAACATAACGTTCACATTTGTAAAGACGGCTAGTTATTTACGTTACATTGTCTTGAATTGGCTAGAAACAGTTAACCTTTTATCTAAGTATATATTACCTGCGCAATGTGTAATTAACACAGGTAAGGAAAATACCTTCAAGTATTTTCAACCTAGCGTACAACTATTCATATTTTAAAATAAGTAACGTATGAAGAAAATTAAAACGTTTATTATTATAAGAATATAGTGATTATAGCCATGTGACGTCATAAGCAAGTTAGAATGCAATGTTTTTTAAATTGTGGTCAATCCAACAAATCTATTTGTTGAATGTTTTATTTATTTGTATTGTTTACAAACATAATATTAACTTAAAAGGAAATAAATAGCTGCTAGATAAATTCAAGAGTTTAATTTAACAAAAGAGCATCATTCCATAACGTTAATAAAATGTTCAGCGATTGTAGTACAAAGACTTAGGTTTAATTATGCAAAATTATCCTACTAAGGTACAGTTTGTCGTCATGCTCCACTAGGAAAGGGAATGGGTCCTTAATGTGCCTTTGTGTTATTCAGGGGTCAGGCACACCTTTTAACGATAGCATCTCAACTCTCAAGTAAATATACGACGGAAACTCTCTGGTCTTTGACTTGGATAAGTCAAAGAAGCTCTTAACTACTGTTACACAGCTACAAAGTTCTGTAATTTAAATATGCGGTACCAACTGATGGTTTTAAATTATTATTCAGGGATGTCTTTCTACATCACATTGTATCAGATCCAGAAAAATAATTACCAACTACTAATAAATTCTCATACCCACTACTAATTAGGGGTAAAAAATTAAATGTGGGTAATGTGATGTAATAAAATATTGTAAATTTATTGATAAATTAATGAAGACATGTGTCATTATGTAAATGGTGTTGAAACAGTATACGTTATTGTAAACTTGTATGCGTGGGCGCAGACGACGCCGTGCTGTCTAGTCGTTTGCAATCTGAATAAAGTTTATTCAATATAAATAGAAAGTCTTCTTCATCTACTACTTATCCTACGTTTGTTTTAAGATATTGTACGGCCGGTGTTTCAGTAGAACTGCATATATAAACTTATTGTTGCAATCGTATATTTATTAGTTGAGTGTTAAACATTTTTGGACTTGTGAATGGTGAATCCGAAGAAATATTATATAATAAAAGCCCAGTTCTTTGTTAATATGGATGGAACATAGAACTTGCTGAAAACAGCAATCACCTAGGCCTAGGGTATAAATAGACCCTGAGTCAAGCTTTACTTACTTATATCAGTAGGTAGTACCAGTACCACCTATGCAGGATATAATATTAATTACACACCCTCATACAGGTATCATATTATACTCGTATTGTAAATTTGTAGTCTACATATTGCTCACATACTTCGATCAAAGCAAAGATATCAAGTTCGTATAAACAACGTAACCTGCACATTAAACTAATGTGCATCACAAAGTTAATAAAGATCGAAATGCAGGCTGCTCTATAAACTAGGGAGGTAGACTTGATCCTCTCCGAAGTAAATATTTGTTCTGGCAATACAAATACCGCAGGCCGTTCGTGCAACATACTTCTTAGCAGACGGGAGCTAGTTGAAGTAAATATTTTAACGAAATGATAAACTTCTAGGAAATTTTTGAGAAGGTATGTATAAATAAAGTCTTTTTTTATACATTTTGATTTATGGCAAATAAATGCAATGATTCTATCAATCTTTTTAGTTGATCAACTGTTGATTTCTGAAATAAATTCAAAAAAAATCCTATCCTTAATCCTATCTTATTCATCTTATCCATCCTATTCTTAAAGACAGGTGGATTTGTTTTCACTGAATCTTGCATAATAACAAAAGGGTTTCTTTTATCTAAATTCTTTATTGTATTCAGAAAACGTTTTCTCAATGAACTTCTCCCTGGTATAATCTTAATAGAGTTATTTTTAGTATTCATATATACATAGGTAATATAGCAATCATGTAAATAAGTACAATACATTTTGGTAAAAGTATGTGCATGTTAACAAATTCATTTTCATCAAGCTTCACGTCGAGATATAATCAAATCAAAGTACAATGTTGACCTCGCATGTTGCATGTCACTCCGCCGCAAGTGTCCATTACTATTAATACGCCAACAATATATGGCGGATAATAAGGCATGACGTGTGCTAATACGCAATGAACATTTATGTTATATTGTGAACAATTTTAGGCATTAAATCATGTAGCAAGCTGTATAAGTTAATAATACTCTCGCTTCCCTTCGCTTTGCTAAACCACAAAAGAGATATTTGATATGGCATATTACAGGATTCTTAAATTATTATATTCAAAAGCATTTAAGTTGTATAGTCTACATTTACATATTTTATTTATTGCTGATAAATGTAAGATACTCTCAAAAAGACTGCAATTAGACTATAATATGGTAAAGTAGATGAATTATTTATTACGATCACAATAATATTACAACATACACACTTTCGTTAAAACTTCTTTCTTTTAAATATTATTTTATCTTAATTATAAAGAAATACAGTTTTGTTTTTATAACCAGAAATGTCCAACTGTCTTAAATCACAGCAGTCAAAATAACAGCATTTTATTGCCCTCAAAACACATAGTAACAAAAGCTCATAAGGTCAAACATTAGTGGCTATTAGAAGACCAAACCGCTTTCTCTGTCATACCAGTAAAGCAGCCTTGACGTGAAAGCATCTCTACTTTAGTAAGCGGTTACTGATAGCAAGTACGTTCGACCCTGATAAGCGTTTGAGTATAACTTTGTAGATATGGTAATGGTTTAGGGTTGATATGTTTATGAACAAGTATGCAGTCTAGATGTCCATTCCATATACTTTCGTGGATAGGAGGGTCTGTTGATCTTATCGAATATTCATCTGAATTCTCAGAAGAATTATAAAATCTAAGCCTGTTTACGATTTTTTATATAATACATACCTTCATCTTATAAACATGTTTCCCTATATACAACGATAGATATTGTATACAGTATAACAATAACATAAAGATACAATTATAAGATATATTTTAAAAATGTTTTCCTTTATAAATATCCATAAAACTCAAATATTGATTTGTTAAGCTCTAAACTATAAGAAAAACATTTCGTAATAGCTGATTTGTAAGTTGCGTAGGGCGCGTCGTTAAGTGGCCCTGCGGAAAGGTTGTAGGCGAATAGGTCACATATCGATCATTAGGAATTCCTAATAAAATCGCTTCTTTAAAGAATTAAAGATAAGACTCAGCTAATAAAATATATTATATATGGGCAAACTAAAAGTTAAAACACCTTTAGGTAGCCATAGGTACTTAAAATATTCCACATAATGTTAATCATACAAAAAATGTTAAGTATCTAATGTATCATGAACGGTATATTTAAATTTAAAGTAACCATTTAAAAATATATAACAACACATCCATGCAAGAAACTTTTTGAAAATAATACCCAAATAGAAAAAGCACACGTTTTTTGTGTAAACTTCAACGAAAATAAAACTTCTAAACGCCAGTAAATCCATACAAATCCCTCGAAATTGGAATGTGAGTCACGATGCATGTTTCTTTTCACAAACCATTGCACTGAATGAGTCGCGTCGCAGCGATAAAAATATCGCTCTCGTTAGTCTTTCATAGAGATTTGTAATGAAAGCTTTATTTTAAGTACAGCTTGCCGTGAACTTGTAAAAAGATAATCTGAACACATTTGTTGACACGACGAAACTGCTGTAAAAATAATGACTTTGCGAGTGTTGTCATATTATGTTGTATCATGTAGATATATATCCCTTAAATATATATCTTGTATGTTGTAAGATGTTCTTTATTATGTTTGTTGTTCATCATTAAATTGTACGAGTATTTTAAATTGGGCAGCAAATTAGAAAATATCGTAATCCAATTAAAGACAATAAAACTTCCAAACTGCGCGCCTCCATTCATTAAAGAGACAAGGAAGAGTCTATTAGGACGAAGAGGTCACTAATTGAATCTAATTCTACTTTTTCATAATTACGAGCGTCGTTCGAAGATTTTTTATTGTAATTTTCCTAAGTGTCATTTGTTTCAATTGCGGTTGTGTTAATGTTTTGCCTGGATATCCTGATTAAAACCGGACAGGCGTTAATTTACTTCGACTGCGCGCCCACTGGATTCAACTTTCTTTATTGTTTAAAATATTGTTATAATAACGATTGGAAGAGGAAATTTATATTTTTTGAGTCTTACATACATAAATATAATACATATTATTATTAAGTAAAATTTCCGATCCAGTTTAAAATATTGTGTTTTTCTATTTTCAAATTTATTTATTTATTTATTTATTTTAATTAGGCACACCAACAATAAATACATTTGACATTGATATAATTAACATTATTAATTAATTAATATTATGTACTTATCAATAAAAGGTGTACACAGCATTTATAAATTAAATAGAATTATTTATGAACATAACAGATAATTAATTACATTACAATATAAATATTTATTTTTTATTAGTGTTATCTATAATTAAGTATTTATAAAATTATTATTAATCGTTTTACAAATTATTATTAATCAAGCAATTAATAATTTTATGTTTGTATTGTGCAAGAGATCCAAAGAATATATCAAGGTCCGGTATAGAAGTGACAAATTGGTTATATGCTGCACACATACGAGGCAATGGTGCTTGACGTACTAAATTAGTTCGGCTCACTGGTAAATCAAAGAGATTACTAATCGGTTTTCTGGGTAAATTAGACGGGATTCGAAAAGTGATACCAGAAACAATATCCTCACAGGTAGTTAAACCATTTACACAGTTAAAAAGAAATACCAAGTCGTGTAATTTACGGCGATCTCTTAACGTCATCATTTTGAAGTAATGTAAGCGCTCAGCATACGGACAACGATGTGAGATACCTGGGGAGGTAAAAGCCAAATGCCTAGTGAACGATCGCTGTATGGATTCTATGCGCTGCGAGTGCACGGCGTGATGGGGATTCCACACAACACATGCAAACTCGAGGTGACTCCGTACGAGTGCATTATATAAGGCAATTTTTGTTGATGCTTTAAAGGATGTAGCATTTCTTTTAATAAACCCAGTCATCCTTGCAGCTTTCTTAATTATTATATCAAGATGAGATGTAAGTTTGAGTTTACTATCCAAAGTTACAACCCAGGTCGACAATTTCATGCTGGTGAAGAAGAGGAACATTGTCGATACTGTAAGTCGAATTAAATGGTACTTTTTTCCTTGTAAATCGAATGAATGAACACTTATTAGAGTTAATTATCATATTATTATTTTTACACCACTGACCTATATTGTCTAAATCATTCTGGATAGCAGCTACATCCGCCAAGCTGTCAGTTTTGTAAATTTTTAGGTCATCAGCGAAAAGTGCATAACTGCAGTGTTTGATAGAGTCACAGATGTCATTGATGTAAGCAACGAACAGAAGTGGACCCAGATGAGATCCCTGGGGAACACCAGATGTAGCAGTAAACACTTTAGATCTGAAACCTTTTACAACAACTTCTTGATTCCTTTTATACAAGTAAGATGCAATCCATTGTAAAATAGGACCCGATATACCATAGTTTTTTAATTTTGTGATTAAAGTCAGATGATCCACCTTGTCAAATGCGCTACTGAAGTCTGTGTAGACTACGTCCATTTGGTTACCGATGTCCATCACATGCGTCAGGTCAGACAAAAACTTAACAAGGTTAGTTTGCACTGAGTGACCCTTCCTAAAGCCATGTTGATGTGAAGTTATAAATTTATCTAAATATCGAGTCAAAACTGGACAAATCAACGATTCAAACACCTTTGATAAAGAAGATAAGATAGTTATGGGCCTGTAATTACTGACTGCACCTAGGTCGCCTTTCTTGTGTACGGGCACAATTATAGAGGTTTTCCAATATTCAGGAAATATACCTTGTTTAAGTGACTCATTAATAATTATAGCGAGAGGGGAGGCAATTGCGACAGCGGCGCGTTTAAGAAATACAGGAGGAATTTGATCTGGACCAGCACCCTTATTTATATCAAGTTGTTTCAACTTGAGAAGAACCTCTTTTTTTGATACAATAACCTTTGCACAAGAATCCCAAGCGGCTTCTCTATTCTGAACACAAATATTTGATAAGGGTTCAGAATATATAGAAGAAAAATGCAATGCAAAAAGATTAGCTATATCAGGGCCGTTAGTCGCGATTTTGTCATTTAGGCACACAACAGAAGGTATGGAAGATGTCGGATTGTTCCGTTTACTATTTATAAACTTCCAGAAAGCTTTACTATCCTTCGAGATTGCATTTTCGATCTTTAACTTATAATTTTGATGACACTGTGCAATTAATTTATGGGAACGTTCACGTAATATACTAAATTCAAACAAATCGCGGGGATTTTTATATTTCTTATACTTGAGTCTCATTTTTTCCTTATCTTTGATAACGTGAATTAGGGCGGACGTAAACCAGGGAGGGTATTTACTTTTCTTCATTTTACTCTTAGGCACATGGTTATCAATTACACTTCGCATAATGTCGTAAAATGCCCCTAACTTATCATTAATATCAACGAATTTAGCGAATTTGGAGCACCAATCAATATTCTCCAATTCCCGCACACTACAATCATAATCGGCTTTAAAAAAGTTATAGCTAACGTAGTCATCACATCTTAGTGTGGAAGGTGCTTCAGATACCAGACTCAGAAATAAACACGGATGATGGGGATCAGGTTTGGTCAATATATCAATCGCAGTAGATATCTTAAAACGAGGAACATTAGTTAGGGCTAAATCTAATATTTTTCCATTTTGATTTGTAATATTGTTTATTTGCTCAAGGTTATTTAAGTTGATAAAATCGACCAAAGCACACTCCACACGACCGTGACATGCAACAGGAACCATTCCACAAGTACCGCCTTGACCATAGGCCCATTCTATATTACCTAGGTTAAAATCACCTAGTATTATTACATTTTCCATATGTTCTAGTAGATTATTAGCATTATAAATAAATTTGTCAAGGGCATTGTAGTTGGTTGGAGGCGGAAGATAAATAGCACAAATAGGTATGTTTTTTGTCACACCGTTAATAACACAAGTAATATTCACCCAAAGATCCTCATATTCACTTTCGTATTTAAATAATCTGGAAGATTGTATTTTCCGAGCTACTGCTATTAGGACGCCACCTCCATCCAACTTAGTTTTTTTGTTACAAATACGGTCTCTACGATAAACAACATACCGGGAATCGAATATCTCACTGCTAGAAATGCCAGAATTAAGCCACGTTTCACTTAAAACAATAACATCGTATGAGTTTAACAGAATATTTTTATATAGGTCGTTAGTTTTAGTTCTCAATCCTCTAACATTCTGATAATATAGGGTAATCATAATTGTAAATTTAAATAAGAACCGCAACATTCACTGGGGATAAAGAAAAAGAGACTATGTCATCAGTTTTATACTGTCTAAACATCGGATTTGTAATGCTTGACTAGTTTCGTTTTTACGCACATATATTTTGCCGTTCCGAACCCAAACAAATTGATATCTCACTTCTTTTGCTTTTATTCTAGCAGATGCATGGAGAATTTTGTTGGCTGGGGTTAAATGTTCTGAAACATAAACTGGTTTTTTAATTCCACCAATTCCCAAGTTGTGTGTGCTTAATTTATCTTCTGGGTTACATTTGTTGAAAATTACAGCATGTTATTAAACATTATTCACCTACGTGTTTGTAAATAATATCGGATTAACTAGTCATCTGCCCCCATACTAGGGACTAGAGATGCAACGAATAGTTGTTTGGCCGGATACCAGATACCGGATGTTCGGCCTGACCACCAGCCGAATGTTCGGTATCCGGCCGCCGAATATTCGGCTGACGGCATTTTGAGTTTCGTAGGTGCGTGTCGCGCACCGGCACGCCGCCTGTGCAGTGCAGGTTTTGACTTGTTTTGTAGTGAACGTTCGCGCGGTCACAGTTCTTGGTAGAGACACTTTTATCGTGTCAGTGAAAAAAAATTTCGTTAAAAATAATAAAAAGCTTCAATTACAACTGTCTTTATTTCGATTCTATTTATAAAATCTACCAATTTTACTATCCGGTATCCGGCCAGATAGTACATTACCATCCGGTATCCGGCCGGATAGTATTAAAGGGCCGGATAAGCCAGATACCGGATAGGAACCGAATATTCGGTGCATCTCTACTAGGGACATACCACACGGGGCATACAACACGGGACTACACACATTCACACTAAAGTCACAAAGATGTAGGTAAATCCAGTTATTTTAACAACTCTCCGCTTCGGCCCTTACTTCATATAATAGAACTCACAAGTTAGTATGTGTGGGTTAACCTGCTTCATTAAATATCATATCTCAACGTTGATTTTTATGAAATTTCATTACAGCAATAAAATGTAAATGACTCCCAGTTTGATTTTATAATTTGTTCATTCATTAGAGCAAATGAATGAACGAGCCCGCCTACTCACGTCCAATATAAAGGTATTCGTCTAATAGAACTGGGCAATATATTATAAATGCCTGCAATGTAAATTTATTTACGATTATTTCTTTAACATAATGTTATGTGAGTAGACGAGAATATAATTTTTAAAAGGGTTTTAGAAATGGAGGTTTGTAAATTTTATAATCAATAAGAAACGCCACAAAAATTATACGGTTATTGTAGTTTAGTTAAAGTAAATTAAAACATAGTGACCGGATAGATGTAGAGTTCTGTATATGACTTTATGCTTTGGCTCTAGGTACTAACTAATCACAAAGAACTTTGTTGATAAGTTTATCAAACTTTGTCTACGCTAATTTTATAAAGAGGAAGGCTTTGTGTTTATGTAGGTAGGTACTTGTATGAAATTAAATGAGCTTTTGATTTATAGTGGACCAATTGAACATTGCTTTCGTCAACAGAAAAGTTATAAATTATAATATACTTATTTTTTTTCCCCGGTTAGTCTGGGATAAGGGGCTAGGATTTAATATTTGTGTTAGTCTTAATTTGTTAATTTTTTTTAATATAAATTAAATTACTATTAGTTTCTTATAAGTAGGTAACAATATACTTATATGATTACTGATAGCGAAATACCCCGAAAAAATTTGAGATAGTGCTTACTACGTAGGTTGTTTGTGGGTGTGTAATATAAGAATCAGAAAAAAAAAAACAGAATCATTGATTTATTAGTATTACATTCTCATTGAAAGATTTATTTGTTATCCGTATATTTTGAGTCAGTTCATAAATTCCAACATTCCTAAATGTGGTACTTGTAAATTAAACTGTTCTGAATTATAATGACTTAAACGGAAGTCATTTATAATGTAAAGCACTAAAATGTCAAACATATTTCAGTGGTGCGGTTGCTTATTACTGATGATGTTTGAAACCACAGTTTGAAATTGGCATTGTGTGGTTATGGCGAAACGTGGTGTCAATTACGAGTAAATAAAAAAAAGGTTTTTACAATTTAAAACAACATGTTACATGACTAAATATTGAGTTTTGGCGATTTTCTAAATAAATATTAATCCACATAAATGGATGACCACGAATCGGGGTTGGTTCATAACGCCGTGCGTGTATACATTTTTCTGCAATTTTCCAAATTAAAATTGTCTTGATAATTGGTCTGTCGTTGATTATTATTATTAAACCTAAGTATAAATTAGTATAGGTATAGTCTGTGTTGTTTATTTTATTTAGCAAGCGGTATTCCCAAAACCGGAGGATTTCCATTCCTTGGGTATATTTTGTGATATTGTATAAATTGTTAGACGAATATTATTGATCGCATTAAAATTATCACAGCTATTATTGGTGAGCATTGTGTTCCTAATTAAGTTGTCAATAGACGTCCTTGACTGGATCTTGTTACGGTGCCCACCCACTGTCGATAGCAGCTCGTTAGTTTATTTTTGGTCATTGCCATTCAAATAAGCTAAAAAAATATCACGGAATGTTTTGATAAACATCTGGATTCCTAAAACTTCGGGAATTGATTTGTTTCACTGGTAGTGTTTTCAGATACATTGTTTTGTGTAGGTAGTCACTTAACCAAGTTTACAAAAGTGTAGTCCCATGTCCCCATGTAAGGTGAAGGGCAGATGCATTATGCATACATTCACAAAAAAATTATAGAATATTGTTGTTAATCTTATCAGCTTATTTTACTATATTGTATCTTCATACAACACCATGCTTAGTCTAATAATAATTCTATTTTTGCAACTACATGTATACTTAAAGTCATGTTATAATCCAAGTAGAAAATTTATTCACATAATTTTGTGTTACAGAATATAGCAAGCGTTAATAATGTATTTGTGGTGATTTCTCAGAAAACATCTGGCTTGATAAAGTGATAACAGCTTTCTCGAATGGTACACATTGTAATGTGAATAATGATAGTTGCATTATAGTGATAGCCTATTTCTCTTGTAAACAATATCTTAACATATTATTATAGAAAGACTTTCCAAGAAAAGCTATAAGTTCAAAATTATTGTCTGTCTTCTAAAATCTATGTGTAGATGTTTATTTGTACAGTTCAAACGATTTGCACCATTACTTTGAGACTAATTGTCGTTGTTGCACATAAAATACTATATAAGAACGTTTATAAGAAGTAAATAATGCGATAGTGTATAATTCCAATAAATATTTATTGTACTTACAGATTTATAGCGTTGCTCTAGCGTTAGCTTGCGACATCGGACACTGTTAAATAATTCATAGATTTGTATAATCGGCAGTTAGTGTGGAACGCCCACGTGGGTCACGCAAATACTTGAATTTATATTGTGGTCCATTGTTAGTACAACATTTTATATATGCGAATGAAAGTCTTAAAAAATATAAATTTCAGAATATTCTTCTTTTGTCTTCCCCACTTTCCAAATCCCAGTTCCGATAGGAAAATAATGTTTAACGTCAATTAAATAATAAAAGGATAGAATAAAATAGAGTCAACATTTTCATTGATTTATAATGAAAAAAGCTCTGGATGTTAGCTTTAAATTAAATCTTCAAAAATTAAGATAATATGTACACGTATGAACGATTCAATCATACCAGCAAATAATTACGCATGTTACATGTATTCTCACGCTCAGAATATAAAAAGTTTACATAATTTTTTGCCAAATATATTTGCTTATAAACATATTATATAGGTACGCTTAAAGCTTATAGCTCTTAGCTCGTATTTCGGTAGCCAGTTTGCGGGTAGATGTTCAAAGCGGACGGCACTTCCGCTTGGCTCGTGTGGGTGTCGCACGTGCCACTTCACCACCTCGTTAAATTACATTCATAACATGCTTGTAAATTAAATTAAGCTTAACTACTAGCTGAATTCACTGAATAAATCATACAGTTTTCATATTAGGAGAGGCTGATGTTATAAAATCATCATGTTGTAAGTTTCTCAACTCATAACATACCCTCATATATCTACATATGACTATTGTATTCTGTGCGATATTTTCACACAATCAAAATGAATGCTACATGCTCTTGGAAGCCGTACAACTGATTTCAGATCTAAATACAAATCTGCAAAAACTAGTGTAGGAGGTTGACGACTATTGTTATTAAATAAATAAGTTAGAAAAACTGTTCTCAGAAACACGTTCCAATAATAGGTGATTCTTAATTTGTACCTTCGTAGGTTTAATTGCTTCCGCTCGTGCCTGAGTGTGGGCGGCGCGGCGCCTCGCTGCCTCTGCGCACACCATTCATAAGTTTTGTCAATGAACCATTCGATTCAAGCTATTATGGAAATCACTTTTCATTTCATTTTGGAATGTTTTAGTATAATGCTTAGAATAATATAACAAAGCAACTTTAGAAGTAAATAAAACGAGGTGTGTTTGCACGAACTTGGATAGGCTTTAATGCAAATGAATAGAAGAACAAATCTTTTAGGCTTAATTTTTAAACTTATTATTGTAGTAATCCAATAATAAATTAGTAAGGCACCTACCCTATTTTACTAATGATATTGAGATTGTTAGGTTACATTATACAAAGTTTGATTAATAAGTGTTCTACAATCGCACGAAGTCGCAGTACACAAAGCAGTCGCAGTTTACAGAATTTAGCTCTATTGTTGACTCATTAAATACTAGAATTAGACCTACCATAGTCTGAAAGTGATTGTGTAAATTAAGCAGTGTTGCGTGACATCACGTTCGCTTAAATGTAAAGATAAGTGGCGAACCATTGACATATTTATTACGATTGACTCACCAGGATATGTACCAACTAGTTATTTTACTGTACAATTATTATCTTGCCAATCAATTAATGTATGAGATACTGTATAGATATAACATTTGTAAAGCAAAAAGTGTTTTTTTTGTTCGTTAAAAACCAAAACAGACTTGTCGTAAATATGAAACGTTAATTAGTACGAACTATATCTACTAATTTGTGCTACTGTTGAGTGCAGAAATATAATATTCAATTTAAATAAAGATCAACAAATCGAAGAAACAGTTCCGGGAATATTGTTAAATTGAGATACCCCTGATAAAGTTAAATTAAAATTTAATTTAAATAATTACGAGGCATTTAATAAAACGACATTAATAATTAAATAGTGACAGCTTTAGCGATGTAGGTAGTCGCAGTGATAAATATTATTGAAGATGATTAATGTTCCAAGGACGCCTTTATTAGGACCGATGTAGGTCAAGAATGCTAGCAATACAACGTTATCACAATAATAGTATTTCAACTACAATGTAAAGGTAACTCTAAGCGCTCAAAATAACATAGCATTTAAAATCTATTATCATCTCTAAGAGACCGTAAATTACATCAGCGACTGCAACAAGCACTGTGGAAATGATTAATTGCCGTTCAATATTAAATGAATTAGTAAGTTGTTGGCCTGTGAAATAACTTAAAGCTGTTGAGTGGAGGCCATAGATAAAATCGAACTAGTTTATGCATTTGCTTCAGGACATTTCCGTGCATATCAAACGTTTAACAAATCAGACGTCAAGTTATTAAGAAACCTCATATTTTATTATACATTATTGTAATAATTTAAGATTTATTGATTAGACCGGACTCTCTATTGTTAATTATTTAAAATAATAATTTAAAAAATATATTCATGAGTTTTCAATCTATAGTGGTTTAAAGTTAACTCAAAAATGGAGCATTTTCGTAAATTTTCTAAAAAATCTTAGAGAAAGTGTAAGAAATGTTATAGTATGCTATATATTCGTGATCTACTCAATAAGCTCTTTCATTTGATACCCCACACGGCATGTTTTGGAAATTTTTATTTTTTTCTTTGTATGCCATATTTAATTACCGGGGTGGGGGGAGGG
Organism: Colias croceus; assembly: GCF_905220415.1. Lineage (NCBI taxonomy): Eukaryota > Metazoa > Arthropoda > Insecta > Lepidoptera > Pieridae > Colias > Colias croceus. The sequence continues at coordinate 6,547,181 of NC_059538.1, forward strand.
GGACCACAAAACTGGTTGGCAACATCTGTCTATAGGATGTCTGGGATCTATACAATATATATCAGAAGTCAGATTTAGGTCCGCTATTTTTGCAAACGAACATCTCCTTGGAGCCTGCTCTAGATGTCTAGTGGCTTATTATGAATTGTTTTGTATAGAATTCCTTTCAACGGGTTAAATTGCTAACAGTTGGGGTAAAAAATGATTTGAACATTAATTAAAACCACAATTAATTAAACTCTATTGAAATTTTCCATCTATAGATAGTGAATGGATCTGAAGGCGAACAGTTTAAAAGGATTTAATTAAAATAATAAATTATGAGGTAACAAAGATTGCGCCAGGAAAGTGCCAGGGGCTAAGGTGAGCTCGTTACGTTGTGAATGACAACGGAACGAAGAAATGGTGTCACTTACTGCTCGAAATTTTTGAGTTTTTAACAACGATGTGGGTTAAGCACTGTGTTGGCTCGTTAAAATAAAATAAAATTGGATGTAGGTTACAATTTAAGATACAATTTTTAACTAGCTACTCCAGATAATATGATATTTTCGGAAGGTATTTATTTGGACTTATTATTATTATTTGTAGAATAAAGTTACATTATTATATGCGAGATACTCTATGAAATGAACATCGCAAAAGGCGACATTATTTATGTGCAGATTAGGATTTGATTTGGATCAATATTTAAAATGAGATTTGGATATTGACCGCTCACTCTGAGTATCGTTAGAAGTTTTCAATATAAAAGCGTTTCACTTTAACAACTTAGTTCTGTTAGAATGTGGTACTTTCTCCGACGTATGAAAATATTTAAAGAACTTTTATTAGTTAAATATTTTTCGTGCACTGTTACATTTTTCTAAAATTTATTATTTTCCATTCTCTGTTATCAATAAGTGCCGACTTAAAGATTATTTTATATGTATTAATTTTATTTAAATTCTATTAAATTTTTCATCCATTATCTACTTAATTCCTTTTAACACAAAAATAAAAACAATAAAATCGTCAGAGATAAAGTGTCTCTCTTTAATCAATTTAGCATTTTTTCAATTAAGCAGCGAAAAGCAATGCAAGCATTTCGAGCGGTCATAAAGGGGGTGAGAGATTTCAGTCAACGTCCGTGAAGAGATTAAGGTCGGGCGAAATGAAATTCCAGAGTCCTCCGTGAAATAGGAGCAAAGCTCCCTGCCCTGGGACCGATAAATATCTGGTCTTAATGAGGTTAAAGGTCTTCTCAAAATTTGGATACGGGACGCCGATCATATAAATGAGTTATGGTGCCAAATAATGATATGATTTTATATACTTCTATTATGTTTTGGTAACGTTGGATTATATTATGGATAGAATTAGCCTGTGGAGAGGTCTTCTTATTGTGGTTTTAACTTTTATATATATTCCGAACATGATTCTTTCTTAACTTTTTTTCAATATTGTAGTTATCTACTAATAATGAAAAAAAACCAGATCAAATTTAACAGACAAACATCGTTTAATTTAGTGGATATTATTATATTATTCTTAATATATCATCATGTTGATAAAAATTTATATTTTGTTCACAGGTTATTTCGGAAAATATCTGAACAAATACAACGGTTCCTACATACCACCTGGCTGGCGTGAATGGGGCGGCCTTATTATGAACTCAAAGTATTACAACTACAGTATTAACATGAATGGGAAGAAAATCAAACACGGCGATGATTATTTTAAGGTAAGTTTTTTATTTATTTATTTATTTTTTTATTTGACACTTCATTACACACATTGTTTTTATAAAATATAAAAGTATATACCTAATAAGTCACAATGTTACAGCTTAATATGTGTAACGGGGCGGCCTTATCACTTCAGAGTGATCTCTACCAGGCGACCCCTTAGGCAAAGGACAAGTGTTTGCTGTATAAAGGGAGGCATCAAAATCTTATTTTAAAAACTAAACAATATTTTACAAACATACATATTACTTAATAATTACATAATAATATATACCTACTAAATGATAAACATACACATATAAAAATATAGTTAATAGTTATTAATTACTTAAAGTATTAAGGTCACTACTCAGAGCCATATTCCAGATCTAAATAATATTTATGTATTAGACGTTTAAAAGAAGTCAAAGATTGTGCACGTCTTATATCCACAGGTAAAGAGTTCCACAATCTTACAGCGGTTGAAGCAAATGAATAACTTAAGAAATCAGTTTTTTGAGTAGCCACACGCAGTGTGAGTCTTTCTTTCGACCGTAGAGTATAAGTTTCATTCTGGAGGAATTCAAAGTTATTCTTAAGGTATGAAGGCGATTTAGGGTCAAAAAGTACTTGATACAAAAGACGGAGAAAATGTATATTACGACGAGATCGGATTGGCAGCCACTTGAGTTTTTTTCTAAAATACGAAACATGATCGTACTTCCGAAGCCCAAAAATGAAACGTATACAAAAGTTTTGCAGACGCTCCAGTTTATTTAAAAGCTCCTGCGTAAGATCCGAACAGCAAGCGTCAGCGTAATCGATAATAGGCAAAAGAAGGGATTGTGCCAGTATGATTTTCGTGGAGAATGGCAAGAAGTTACGCAAACGCCTTAGCGAGCAAGATGAAGCATAAACCCTACGACTCACCTCTTTTATGTGATCACGCCAAGATAAAGTTGTATCAAGGTACACACCAAGGTTTTTAACAGTTTTGCTAAAAGGTATAACAATGCCATCAATAGAAATAGGTGTGAGGTTCTCCCAGTCAAGCCTTGAGATGAGACGGGGGCTACCAATGATGATGACCTGACTCTTAGATGGATTAATGGTAAGGCCATAGTTTGTGCTCCATTCAACAATCCTGGCTAAATCAGCATTAGTTGAGGCTATAGCATGTGATATATCTTCGAGGCTTGATTGAGTGTATATTTGCAAGTCATCGGCGTAAATGTGGTAGAGAGAAGTTAAATTACTTGTGATAGAGTTTATAAATATCGCAAAAAGAAGAGGAGACAACACGCCACCCTGCGGGACACCATCAGTAATGGATGACCAGGATGATATTTTATCATCAACTATAATGCGCTGTCGCCGTCCACGCAGGTAACTTTGAAACCAATCAATCACCTCTGGAGATATATTAATTGAACGAAGCAGACCTAACAATACTCTATGATTGACACTATTAAAAGCATTACTAAAGTCTAAAAGAGTTAATACGGTTAGCTGCTTATTGTCCATACCTGATCTGATGTCGTCGGTAACCTTAACCAACGCTGTCGTAGTACTGTGACCAGGACGGAAACCGGATTGGAAAGGACTAAGGACGCTGTTTTTGTTCAGAAAGGTGGTAAGTTGTTGATGTATCAAGCGTTCTAGGACTTTGGAGAGGAAGGGTAAAATGGAAATAGGGCGGAAATCAGTGGGATTACTGGGATTATTTTTTTTTGGAAGAGGTATAATTTGAGCAGCTTTCCAAAGGTCAGGAAAACTGCACGTAGTTACGCTATAATTTAAAATATGGGTGAGGATAGGAGAAATAATATCAAGGATGGGAATGATCATACTACGACAGATAAGATCACTTCCGACCGCATTAGAAGATATGGACAGAACGTTCTTCTTAATATCACAGTCGGTGAATTGATTAAAGACGAATGATGGGAATTGAGGTGTTGGAAGTGATGAAAGATAAGCTAAGGTACGATGAATTAACTTGTCATCGAAGGAGGTAGAAGAAGAAGAGAAGTGTTGATTTAAAGAATCGATGTTAACATTATGCGGGAGATTGGTTTCTGATTTTCCAACACCTAAGGTTCTAAGAAATTTCCATGTTTTTGCAGTGTCACCACTGTCAATAGATTTATGGATATGGCGTCGTTGTGCATCTCTACACAACATGTTACACCGATTCCTGATATTCTTATACTTCAATTTGGCTGCATCAGTTTTTGCGGACTTCAGTTTTGACTTCGCTCGGTTTTTCTGATTCATAATAGCAACAATATCCTTGGTGAGCCACGGCGCAGGCAGATGTTTCTTTTTAACGCGCCTTAGCGGTGCATGCTTATCGTATAAATGAGTAATGATGCTATTGAATATACCCACTTTAGCATCAATTGATTCAGCTTCAAAAACATCTGACCAGCTCATTTGTCTGGCATCAGACAAGAGGTTCTCCTGATTAATTCCACCAAAATTACGTAGCAACAGGACAGATGGTCGAAGTTTTGGTGGACGTAATTTATAGGACAAGTAAATTAGTTCATGACAGGAAAATGCATCAGCAGGACATTGATCAAACTTCGCAACAAATTCGGGAGAGGAGACTATCATGAGATCTAACAGAGAAGGGATGCAACCAGGCATAAAGTGAGTAGCATTTTGGGAAAGAACATGAAGGTTAAACGAGTTAACAAGGCCAAGAAATTTGTTGGAACGGTGGTCACGTTTCAGAAGACACGTATTAAAGTCCCCCATAAAAATAACATGTTTGTAAATCGGTAAGTAGTTTTCAAGCGTATTTTCTAAAGATGCAAAGTAGTCTACTAAAAGGGAAGGGCTGTAAAATACACCAAGTAAAATTTTTGAGGGAGAAAGATCCAGTTCTAAGAGAAGATGTTCTGCTGTATTTAAAGGTGGAGGCTGGGGAGAAGTACTTACAATTTTATAAGGCAAGTGTGAGCGAAGGTATATGGCCACACCACCGCCACCTTTCCCGATTCGGTCATTACGAATTAAGTTAAATCCGGGAAGGGAGTAGGAAGATGAAGGAAGACATGGCTTAAGCCATGTCTCAGACACAAGTATTGCGTGAATATTATTCGACACGAATGACGCCAGCATATCCGGAAAATGAGCAGGGATGCTTTGAGCGTTCATATGAATAACATTTAAATGTTTAGGTACGTCGCAAAAATAAGCAGAGAGAGTAACGTCCAAAGGTTCTGCAGAAACGCTATGAAAACTATCATCACTGAACGAACACTGTGATGAGATACTAGATAGACAATCATTAAAATCTGAAATATCGCTCCGAGACATTTCTGTAGAAAAGTAATATATTTTAAATAATAGATGAGAACAAATAAAAAAGTACAAAAAATACACAAATAAATAAGTAAAAAGAAAAGAATGAATGTGCAATGTAATAATATGAAAATAATAACTAAGGTATAGGTACTAACACTAAGGGAAAACAATTAACAAATATTAAATAAACTAGACAACTTTAAAATATAGATTATATAAATACAAGAAATACTACTAATACTTTTAATTTATTGAAATATAAATAAATGAACAATACTTATATTACTAATAATAATATAAAAAAAAATATAAAAATAATAATTATAATTTTAACTAAGTTCAAAAAAAAATTTTTATCCTTTACCTAAGGCATCTTACATTAATTATTATGACGGCAACACAGAGGTATACAACAATAATTATCAGTGTACTGATCTAAGTCTTGCATATGTCATAATATTGACATAGGACATTTGACAGATTGACACTACAGCAATCATCAATTCAGTTTTTGTGGCTTTTACCTTTTACAATAAATTTACATACCTACATTTTAATCTTTGAATCTGTATTCAATTTTAACAACAAACTTATTAAGCTAATAGTGAAGCTAAAGAAGACGTAAACAAAATTGCAAGTTACATTTGCAATCAACGATTCAATTTTAACATATTTACATATTTAACTAATATAGTGATTAATAAAAAACACATAAACAAATTTGCAAGTTACAGTTTAAAGCAATCAACGATTCAATTTTAACATACTTATCTAATATAGTGATTAATATGAAACACATAAACAAATTTGCAAGTTACAGTTTAAAGCAATCAACGATTCAATTTTAACATACTTATATAAGTAACTAATATAGTGATTAATAAAAAACACATAAACAAATTTGCAAGTTACATTTTAAAGCAATCAACGATTCAATTTTAACATACTTATTTAACTAATATAGTGATTAATAAAAAACACATAAACAAATTTGCAGGTTACAGTTTACAGCAATCAACGATTCAATTTAAACATACTTATTTAGCTATTACCTAGTGAATAATAAAAACAATCAAAATTGCAGGTTAGGAACAGTTTACAGCGATCATCAATACAACTTCCATATACTAATTTAGCTAAATAGTGATCAATAAAAAACCCTTAAGTACTTAATCAAATTTGCAGGTTACAAATGAGAATAAGAATGAAATTATTGATAATATAAGGAAATTGAATAAATCAGTTTTATAATTCATAATAATAGGTGAGAAGTGTACATCAAAAACACTACATTCAAATTTGCAGGTAACAAATTAAAGAATGAAGTTAATGATAATATAAAGAAATTTGAAAATAAATTAACAGCTACTATGTTTAACAAAGTATATAGAAGTAATTTATAACACAAAAATTATTAGCTAGGTATTACTTACATAATTAATTAATTTAAGTACCAATTCAAATCCTTACATCACTGATTAGATACTAGCTACTTTCAGTTTATAGTTGCTTACTACAATTATTGGTTTATTAAGATGATTGAGATTTAGATTAAACTTTAATTAGGTAAGCGGCTAGCCAAAGTTAGTTAAGGAAATAATGAAAATGAAAGGTCTACCAAAATAACTAAAATCTTTTATCTTTATATCACAAATAATTATAGGTTATATGCAATTCTTGATAATGCAATGAAATGAGAAAAAAATAAACATTAATTTAGATAATAAATTTAACAAAAAAGGCATAACTAGAAGTAGCATGTATGTTGTGATGGAACTATAATTACTTAGGTACTATTTAATTATTAAATATACATAGGTACAACCAATTAAAGAAGAGAAAAGAGAGTAAGTATATAAATAAAAATAGGTAATAGATTTTACAACATTACTTAGCTTTACGTCTTGACCGCTGAGGATATTTCTGAGCAATTGTATTGTCTTTTGGGGGCGCAGGGATATTGTCTGAAGTAGCCTCAAGATCTGATATGCACTCAATACGCCGTCGTGAACCATCTATCACTGCAAAAATCCGGCCATTAGAAGTCCAGCATTTATTCACACCATAGCGATTTCTTGCTGCCATGAATACTTTGTGTCGCTCATTAGTCAAGAATTCAGATAAAGTAATTCCTGACCCTCTAAGATTAGACTTTGCAGACCAGATTTCTTCTTTCATATTAGATTCATGAAATTTAATAAGTATAGGTCTTGGTTTGTCACCTTTTAGAGCTCCTAACCTATGACAACGTTTCAAACTGACACTGGAGAAATTGGTCACCTTAACTTTTTCAGTAATCACTTTAACAACACAATCAGTCGGATTTTCATTACTTTCCTCAGTGATTCCATGTACCAAAAGAATATTCCGCCTACTCCTCATCTCCTGCTGATCCAGTAATTTTGCAAGTGAAGCAACTTGATTTTGGAGACACTGCAAAGACGACAGGACAAATGTACGAAACGCGTGGAATTCCGAAATCAGTTGCGGAGGAGGGTCTGCTGATGAAGAAGTCGAGTTTTGTAGTTGCTGGTGAAAATCAGCCATCTTTTTTTGAAACATTTCGGACATATCCATCATTGACTGCTGAATTGATTCCATTGTTACCTAAGTGCGGTGCAGTTTTCACAAACACCTGTTGCGTTTTACGTATTTAAACTCGGAGAAACACAATGGATGTAAGACACAGTAGGCAAATTAGGGCTTTAGAACATATTTTATACTAGTTCTACCCAATAAATATATTTTTAAAATACTTTTTAGTTAGAGCACACTTAAAAGTCGTTTTAACGTTTTCACGCCTACCCTCGAACTGTGTAAGTTTAAGGTAGTTTATTGTTATCATATATTTCGGTTTAATAAATAAATTTGTGGGTATTGTATACGTATTTTATTACTTAATTAAATGCTGTGATTAAATGTCATAGGTATGTAGGGTAGGTACTTTTGGAATTTGGTACAATCTAAGTATTTTACATTGTTATCTATTCTCACGTACGTAATTTTTTTTCCTATTTCATACAAATTACATGCATATTGGATTATATACCTACGTCTTAAGTATAAATACGACGTAGCCTGCTGTAATTTATGCTCGCAAATTTTCCAATATGTGTGTGTGTGTGCATAGTGTATTTATTTTACGAATTTGTAATGGCAGCTAATTTCCAAGAATGAAACAGTAAACAATGCGATGATTTACAGCGACATTGGCAACAAGCCAGCTACATATAATTGTGATTGTTCCAGGATTACTATCCAGATTTAATTGCGAATGACTCAATAGCGTTTTTGAGAGCGTCGAAGCGAAGATTTACGAGGAAACCGGTACTGCTTGTTATGTCCTTCCCGGCACCACACGGGCCTGAAGACTCGGCGCCGCAGTATTCGCATCTATTCTTTAATGTAACGACACACCAGTGAGTATATCTATAATGACCAAATTAATATTTTGACACAATTTACCGGCCTTTTATGATCATCAAATGGTTATGTTTCGTAAAAGTAAGACTTTAAGGTTAAGAAATACGGTACTTATGTATTTCTTCATATTTTTATTTTGAGACGTCGCATCACACCCGTGTGTGAAAGCACTTGAGACGATCGAATAACACTTTAATAATCATCATATGATTAATAGTCAGCTAGGATAAGACAGATATTAATAGTATAGACTTCTTAAGCATACTATTAGGATGATTCAATAAAATTGGGTACCATATCATATATGTACTTTATAATAAGAGAAATTGAGCTTTATGTGTGCAGTGCACACTGTGCACAAGTAATAAAAAATAATTGTGAAATGAAATTTTGTCAACATTTGCATATAAAATAGATTGTCTAATGTTGTCTATAACCTCTAGCCAATGATGAAAAGAGTATTTTTGATCTCTTATAAAAAAAGGTAAACAGTAAAATTCAGACGCCAACCCGCACTTGGCCAGCGTGGTGGATTATGGCCTGTACCCTCATAGGAGGCCCGTGTCCCAGCAGTGGGAACGTATATGGGCTGATGATGATGATGATGAAAATTCAGACGATTTTCCACACATCTTCATGGTTTTTACATAGTATAAAGAGAACTATCTATGGTTTATTCAAATTATTCAATAGGTATCACTTACAATTTAAAATTAATTATCTTAGGTTTTAAAAATAAAAATCATATCGGTGAAATTCTTGCAATAAATTAGGTAAGTACCTATACCCAATATTAACTTAATATGTGAAGATTTACTAAATCTGATGTAATATTATGCTAGTTATCAGTATCATCATAACATTGCGATTATACAAGTATGCTCACGAAGAAGCATCGGAATTTTCATTCAAAAATGCCTGCAAGTCTGAGAAGTATACGTATGTATTATATAAATACAGCTATTCATTCCATTCGCTTCTACGACAGCTTCCTCACAAGTCAACCGGGTGAAACTTAACAGCATTTGCATTATGTAATTTATACAATATTTTTTGATACAATCAAGAAGAGCCTTAATTTTATTCAAAGAAGTCTTTCTGCCGACTTCCATATTACCTATCTACTATAAAAACAATAATAAAAAAATGTACGAATAAAAATATGCTAGCTATATTGATGACCCAACAAGACACGAAGTCACGAAAGTTAAATATTATTTTTGAATTCCTTCTAGTTGTTTTGCTTGTGCAAAAGTTTGATTTGGATTAAAAACTATAGTGATGGATTTAAGCAAACAGAGAAACACAAAAACTATATTCCTTATATTAATTTATTTTTATCGTTCTGTGTGTCACAAAAAATGCAATATTGAAACCGTTAAAATTAAATCAAAATGAGACGAGAATCTTTACCAGACTTACGGAGCATGTTTCTTAAATGTTTCAACAAAAACTCTAATTGCTTCGGTATTTTTGCGAGCTTAGCGGCCATCTTACATCCCTTAAATATTTAAGGAGTTGACCGTGTTTTAGGGTTCTTCAACCATGGAGAGAGTGACCCTTACACTTGTCTACAACGGAAGCTATTATGTCAATTAAACTCGTCTAGCCTGCAACAAAGTAACATAATAATATAAAGAACCACTACTTAATCTTCAGGTAAAATTTTTGAAGAAACAATAGACTTGAGGATAGGTAGTTAGCTACTTTGGTACCTATTATTAAGTGATACCTATGTATTTTATATCTTACATATCTAACTGCATTTACCTGTACTAAATATCTTTTCATAATAAATTTGATTGTAAGTCGTTTCTTACAGTTAAATTTTATAAATACTTAGGTTTTTATTGCATAAACATAATGATCATGACATCAATGCTAAATATATTTTACAAACATTCTAATCGATTGCATGGCGTGTTTACGAACAAGTGATTATATTATCAAGTAATTTGTCTTAAGAGCAACTACGGAACCGTTTGGAATATCGCATAAGAACCTTGTAACGACCTTGTTTTTTTTCTGAACACCAAAATTTCACGTACCAACATGAGTACTTACCGCTGTGAATAATTTTACCTTTAGGTAACCCAACGCCGATTTATTTTTCATGGAAAAAATAGCTAACTGCTGTACATAGAGATATAAAAATTTACAACTGTAAGATAATGTCTTGTTAAAGAGCATAAATCTTGTATATTTCACGCATGCTGCATACAAATTATTGTTGAGGTTTATTACTTGGAATTGAACGTAGTTCGTGATAATTAGAAAATTATTAATGACTGTGTTAACTGTTAAATATTGTTCTAGTTTTCTATGTCTTTCTAGTAGGTAGGAACCGTACTGAGGAGTGAGGGATCACCGTTATGGCAGTAAACTGCACACACGATCAGTGATCACGTACCATGAAGACATATTATTATTTTTTATGTTTTTTTTCACTACCTGGAATAAGCAGTGTACCTATATTTATTTAAATACAATATTCGAAATTTTAATCTCGATTATAACTGGCTGGCTAAAAAATCGATTCTAAATATTCGGTACCCAATGACAGCTGAAATTAATTAATGTGGGCTGTGGCACTAAAAAATGCATTCAAATCCACGATCAGATAATCTGATTTTTTAATGAGACCACCAAGGAACTATTTTATACAAAAAGAATACGAAAAGGAAGTATGGTTATACTTTTCGTAATACCTATCGAGAATATTAAGATATACGAGTCGAATTTATAAGTGACGTTTTAAGACGATTACCAAAACTAAGTTATGTATAAAAACAACTGCAACTCCTTTGTTTTTTTGCCTCGGGTAAGTTATTTGCATCTTGGTGTGATTAATGACTATACATTGAAGGCTTTGATGGCTTCCGCGTTATGGCTGAGGTTATAATATAGACGTAGATAGGTATATTATAAAGCGAGTTTTTCGCACACCGTCTGGGCGCCACCGCCCGGTGTAAAGTTGGCAACTGACAGTGTTTTTTTTTAATATTCAGGTTTACTTCGAGAGCTATGTATATAATATATCATAGAACTAACAGGTGTATCGAATTTGTTTACCAACTAGGTACATGGGGGCCTGTAATAAGATTTTAAATTTACTTTTTTGGTTAATGGGGCTTAGGTACATCAAATAAGAACATAGTGTACATATTTGTTTATTATAATTTATACCTTCAACTGGTAGTTACTAGTTAGGTAGGTACATTCAAAGCGTTGTATCTGAAACTGTTCTGAATTTATTCATTAGAATAAGTTTATTCCCCTACGATTTATGATAAAAATTGGAGATCTAAATCGTTGTTATAATTTGTTCAGCATCTCTTATTGATTCTGTTCTTTCAGTGTGGCCACCAAACCTGTCTGGGGGTCGAGCCGACAAACAGGATTGCAATAAAAAATAAACACATAAAAAGTATTTTAATTTTAAAATATTGTAATGATACCACTTAAAAAAACTACAAAATATAACAAAATGATAACATCGGCGAATGTTGTTTAAGGTTTATCAAGACCTTTATCAAGGGTTTTAGATTAATTAGTGTGTAAAGCTTTGTTTTTTGTTATTAATAGGTACCTTTATTTCTGTTTTTTATTTTTAATTATGTTAGTACACTGATTACTCCGAGGTTTCTGAACCGATTTACGTGATTCTTTATTGTTCGATGCGGAATGGAGTCGAATTGGTCCCATAAAAATGTTATTCGGATAGGCCCAGTAGTTTTTTTTATGAGCATTTTTGTATTTGTAAATGTTGCAAGTGCAAGTTTGAAGTCGGTTGTTTTTAACGCAGTTATCACTTGTGTTTGATTATAATATATTGTAAGTATTGTAGTAGGTAGGTATTTTATGACTCCATACAAAAAAATACACACCCATCGAAGCGTTGGTGATGATAATTACTATTTACTTTTTATAAGGAAGTATGAACTGGCAAATTTATTGGGAAAGTAATACGTTGCATTTCAAATCGACATGGTTAATAAAATATATTAAACACCTAGAGTTACAATTAGGTCATAATATATAGATACATATCTATATTAAACACCTAGTGTTACAATTAGGTATTACATAAATTACCTATACCTATTAGTATGAATAATAATAACTTACTACAAATAAGTGAAATTATCTTTGTTTAGTCTTTTTGCGCCGATGCATCATGCATGACGATAAACCACATGCCACATATTTCGCCCTTGTCAATTAAACGGGTTAATTAATTGATTATTGTTTGAGTTTTTTACTCTGCTTTAGATCAAGTTCCGGCAAGGCGGATAATTGCACAAGCAGAATAATTACTTTTATAACTCTGTTTTTAAATTACAATATTTTTGTTTAATAAAATATTATCAACTCTAAAATTAAAACATTTCTTCTCTACAATGTATTTAAATACAGTTAAACTTATTGATAGTGAAGTATAGCGCCCGGGAAGTTTGCGCATCAAGTTTTAGTACATTTTTATATGCGCAAGCTTCTTCCACCACGCTACTTTTTGGCCAAGTTTGCCAGGCGCTATACACGCTCTACCAATGAAAAAAATCATTTACAACTACTTAGTTAGAGTAATTCTTACCTATGAAAATAATTATCATGTCGTAGTATAACCGTATTCATTATTTCAGCACACCTACATATGACATGGCGCCAAATCCTGACAAGCAATGGATACTTCGTGTGACGGAGAAAATGAAACCCATTCACCGCCAGTTCACAGACCTCTTGATGACCAAACGTTTGCAGACACTGCAGAGCGTTGATATGGTAATATTATTCAGAAGTTAGGAACAAATATGACATTCTATCGAAATTATTTTAAATCATACTATACCTAACTGAATATTCATTGCGCCTAATAATAACTCCAATAAGTAACAAAACTAGTCTAATAGCGAAATATCGTAATATTTCAACAAACTATTTTATAATTTACCATTCAGATTTCATTGCACTCTCCAGGCAAATTATAAAATTTTATGGCTGCAATTAATAATTAGGACTATTCATCTCAAAATCTGTTACCGGTTACGCCACATTAAAATGTTACTTGAGCAAAAAATCAAAACGCTTCTAGTCCGTAGAAAGACGAGAGGCATATAAACTTATTACCTAACAACCTCTATGATTATATTTTAATACACAGTTTTAATACCTCCACGAGTGAGCTATTTCATATTATCATACTAGGTAGGTAATATAGGTATAGATTTTTTCTTGATATTAAGAAAATGAACGTGAATAGTAGCGGAATATTGTAAAAAAAAAACTAAATTTGGTTATATTGAAATATTCTAATTCCCTGTCTTTATAGTGATTTGTGATATAATAAAAATAATGTTCCTAGATACAAACAATGCTAATCCTAAAAGCTTATGCCAGGAAAAAGCGTACCTACGACGTAAGATGACGTTAATAATTATGTTCAATGTTGCAGGCAGTAGAACGGGTGTATCAAGAATTAAAGGCCCTCGGCGAATTAGATAACACGTATCTCGTGTATACCTCGGACCACGGGTATCACCTGGGACAGTTCGGGCTCGTAAAGGGAAAAAGTTTTCCTTTTGAGTTTGATATTAGAGTACCTTTTCTAGTTCGTGGACCCGGCGTTGAACCTGGCACTGTGTAAGTTACAATGTCACTTTATAATAGTTTTGTGTTATAAACAAATGTAGATAGAGCTAGTAGTTATTTTTCAATTTAAATTAAATATCATTGAAAAGTCGAGTTGTTTGGCAGAAAATGTTCCGTGACTAATGATGAATAGTTAATCTTAAAAATATAAGCTGTGTCCAAATCCAATTCCGACAATTCTTTTTATATAGGTAAAATTACGAAGCTTATATCAATTTCAGCGTCGACGATATCGTCCTAAATATAGATTTGGCGCCAACTTTTCTGGATATGGGCGGCGTGGACCCTCCTGCACACATGGATGGTCGTTCATTGCTGCCTCTGCTCCAGCCTAGAAGGAGAAGAGTGGCTGCTGCACATTGGCCGGATACTTTCCTTGTAGAGAGGTAAGAAACATGTGAAACAAGATATTAAATAATAGTTTTGCATTGTCCAAGCTTTTTTTCCAGCCAGTATATTAATAATACTATATAACACTACGTTCAGTTTTTGCATAGGTACTAAATTCACACTTTTATAAATGTTAAAATCTTTAAGTTCTGGACGTCGTGAAACTCAAGCTCATATTATGGAAGAACGTCTGCGCGCTCAGAAGTACAGCCGTGAAATGAACGAGAAGGCAACAACACCGCATCCCTTTGAGTCGTCTTCGGAAAGTGGAGACTTCGACTATGATTCGGAGGATGACTTTTTAGAACTTGACGACGATACCGATGATGATGATGATGTGAGTATTGTATTTTTTTAATTAAGTATGATGTTTAAGTTTTTTTTTACAAACTAAAACCCCCAATCAATGTATAGGGTACTGCAGCAACAGGTGCAAGTAAATCTTCTGAGCCGTTAATATCAAATGAAAGTCACAATCCAATCCTTGAAGCCAGTTTAGAGAAAGTTCTGGAAGCTGATGATCCTAACTCTAATGAACAAAATTATTTGTCAGGTACATAGGTTTATGCTTTATTTATGTTTGAATTATGTTTTTAGTTAGTTTAAATGTTCAATATGAATTTAATGTTCTTCTAGAATCATCGGAGACTAGTATAATTAATGGAAAGGCAGCACGTCTAGCTGCGGAATGCTCAAAAGCTGAGCTAAGAGCTCCATGCTCTGACAAACGCAAGTGGAAGTGTGTGCTTGTTAACGGTCGATGGAGAAAACACAAATGCAAATACGAGGTAACACAATATTGCATTTTGTACCTATACAGATATAATATCAATCATAAAACTTAAATTTATAATTAGGATGGTTACACTTAACAGTTAACTATACTATTTATATTTCATATTGATAATATTAAAAAACAGCTCTATCGATATAAAATTTGTCTCCAATTTTAATATAATACCTACGTGTATCTGTAATATTTCTTACAGCCAAGTGTAGTTGAACCTCAGCCAAAAATGAGCACAAAGAAATGCGCATGTTTTACACCTAGTGGTCTAGTATATACAAGATTAGAAACTGACGGCAATATTGCTAGGCGACCGGCTGATCTCCATAGAGAAAATATAACTAGAACTAAACGTTCTATGAACAACGACGTTTTTGAACCCAACACAGTTGATAGCATCCTTGAAGAAAACCCTAGTATAGGCCATTTGAGTTTCCAAAATGAACCATTAAATGAAGTTGAGAAAAAGAACGTCGAAGATAAAATAGACAAACTGATAAAAGAGACTGAAGCCTTCTTAGAAGCTTACGAACGTACCAAAGATACTATAGATCATAAGAGAAGCAAAAGAAGGGCACAACACTGGAATCATAACAAACACAAACAAAGAAATCAAGGCATGATTAATAACAATGATTCAACATTAGAGTGCAAACTTGAAAAGGATGGCACAGTTAATTGCTCACAAGTTATATACAATGATTTAAAAGCCTGGCATACTAACAGATTAAGTTTAGAAGATCAAATAAGACAGCTAAAAACGAAATTAGAAGATTTAAAAGAAATTAAAAGACATTTAAAAATTAGCAAGCCTGCTCAAGTAGAAGTTCAAACTATTAATCCATCGTACATAATTAACCGCGTGCAGAACAAGACTATTGCAAATGGCAATAACACTAATAAAGATTCTATGCGCAAATTTCGAATACAAAGACTAAAGCCTAAACAGAGAAATACTGATTTATTTGAAAAAAAGTTAAAACACACAAATGAGTATAGTGTACCTACAGTAAACACTAATATAAAGGATGATATTTTACAAATACAATTAAAAAATAATACAACCACTATGCCGAATATATTCGAGTTACATAGTATAAACAGTAGTAATATTTCCAATAATAGAACAAAAATTCTCGAAGATTTACCGAAACCTCAAGTCACAACAATTATTACCAACAACGATAATTCCGACAAAAATATAGAAGTCGTCGAAAAAAGTACGCTATACAGTTTATCAACATCAATTGATGAAATTACCACCGAATTTTCACGAATGATGGAATCATCGAGCATCAGAGATCCGTTTGCAAATGTATCTGTTCCAAAAACTGATAGCACAACAGCAGCAACTGATTTTTATACCACCGCGAAGTATTATAATTCTGAAGCAGACGTTATACTTTCCCATCATCAAAACCATATGCATAATAAGTCGATTCAAAGAACTACGGAAACGCCCCGATTTCTTTCTAAAGGGAGGCCTGTATCGTCTACAGCGGGGAACTTGGGGCCAACGAGATTTGATGCTTCAGAGTATGAAAAACTTAACCCTAATAGGGGAACTCCAAACAACATGGATATATTTAGTAAGCCTACAGATATATTTCAAAAAAGATTACATCCTCTGTTCATTGAAAATGAAGACAAGCATGTTTGTTACTGTGAAGAAAATCGGTAAGTTAAAGACATTGTTATAATAAATTAACAGTTGTCTTTTATTCTGTTTTTTTCGTTTATTTAATTACATGTAAACATTACTTATCGATCATGTTGATAAATTATATAATCTGAGGCAAATTACTTAATCTTAATACATAAACAATTCTTAATATTTCAACAAAGACTTGTTAATATCGACAGAAAAGTTAAAGGACCTGCTCAAGCTTATCTAGAAGCAGCTCAAAGGGCTAAAGAAGAAAGACGGAAGCTAAAAGAACAGCGATTGCGTAAGAAGTTAAGAAAAGCTAAAAAGAAGGTATAAACGGATACGAATGTTAGATTTTATGCTCCTGTTGATCAATAATATTAATTTTTTTATTTGTTGTATACAGGCGGAGCTTGAACGGTTATGCGAATCCGAGCGTATGAACTGTTTCCGACACGACAATGAACATTGGCGAACTGCTCCGCTATGGACTGCAGGGCCATTCTGCTTTTGTATGAGCGCTTCAAATAATACGTACAACTGTGTGCGAACTATAAATGCAACGCATAATTTATTATACTGTGAATTTGTCACTGGACTCGTGACTTACTATAATCTACGGATAGGTAAGTTTAAATTTCACAAATAGTAGAACATATTCTTTCAATATGCATTAGACCACTAATATTAGCGCGTACCAGTTCAGACTGTGGTCTCAGCTTAACATCAGGCGAGATAGTGGCCAAGCGCTTAAGTGTTGTGAGAAAAAAAAATTAAACTTAATAATTGTTAACATTTTTCAGATCCATTTGAAACGCAAAACAGGTTTAAATATTTATCAGTGGCGGAAAAAGATTACTTCCACAATCAGTTACAACAATTACTTAGTTGTCGAGGACCATCCTGCAGGCGTTTTTCGCATTCTAATTCTGGTAATTTACGGACACTTATTAGGATATTATTATTTATATGTCAAATGCATTAATTTATTGCAAATGACCTTTTCGTTTGCAGGTAACATTGAAGATATTAGTAGACGATATGCGGATGATCATATTACGTATAGAGGAGATTCTCCTAGCTATAATGAAAGGTATTTTATTTTATCCATTTTTTTCATTACACTTGAAGTATACCTATACAATATTAAGACTTATTGTATTTTAGAGCATGGAGGTGGAGTGGTTATGGTCGGCGATATGCAAGAGCCCGTGAGCTACATCGTCGCCGACACATGATGGCATACTAGTCGAAAAATATTTATTTTGTTGAAGAAATTTACTAACGTATTAATGCCCTCAAGGTATGAAAATAGCAGAGGAGAAAAGAAGATTGTCTATACTCTAGATCTAGATGAATACAGTATCTATAATAGTCTAGTTAAATTATACTACTTCATCTTGATTAGATATTGTAATATTATTTATGATAATTGTAAAGCATCGAATCTTGTAGGGCTTCCGAAATTATCTTTAAAGTTTAAACCTACTTTAAATGTATTCTATGCTATTATATTGATAATTCTGTTTTACGCAGTATGTTTATATTGTTTTTCTGTGATTTTAATATTGTGTCGCAGTAAGACCACAAGAATAACTCGATGGAGAATAATTCTTTAATTCAAAATGCGCATAATACTGAAATTATTTTCTTATATTTAATATCCTTGACTTCAAAGCTTGGATATAAGCGACTAAGTCGCAACTTAGCCCGTACGTACGTACGTTATAGAATAAAGTTAGGTTATGGTGTGGTAACATTATATTTCATTGACGAAATCTATTTATTAAATAATTCTTATAAACATTGATGGAAAACAATATTTCATCGAAAACACCCGTTTAACTTCTTAATCTTCAAATGAGAGTTACAGTATTTTTTTATAATTATTAATTACTAGCGGTCCGCCCCGGCTTCGCCCGTGGTACATATTTATGTTTTTTCTATCCTCGTACTTCAAAGAATAATAATAAAAAAAGAATTATCGAAATCAGTCCACCCGTTCACGCGTGATGCCGTGACCAAGGAAAACGGGTTTCATTTTTATATATATAGATTATTATCCGGTAATATAACGGCAAAAAAGAATTATATAATTAGGTAGGTGTGTTAGAAATATGTATTTGAATATTATTCATGAATTAGGGGTGATGCAATGTTTTTATAAGTAACAGACACAAGTCCAACAGAAACTTATCAGATAGTTCATGAGTCATGACACATTAAATAATAAAGCTGGTTTTGAGCTAATAAAATTAATTTAAATTTCGTACCTATTAAGTTTTGTTTAATGAATTAACGGGTTATAAAAAACCTTTTTTTACATTAAAAAACGTAAGACTTATTTTTCTATAAGTTATCATATTCTAAAGGACTTCACTGAACAGGAGCAGTTAGCTGCTTTTTTGTGGTTTTACTGTGACATACAACTGGACTAGCCGTAGCTAAAATAATATTTATATTTTCTGGGACTTGAGACACTGCCTGAAGTATTATTATCTGAGATAAGAACACTAATGTAATGTTAATTTTTACAAAATTTGCATTTTCTCTATATCTTAGTTAATAAAACACAAACTTTTTATATGTATTTTGCATGCATAATATATTTTATGCAATTTATTAGGAGTTATTAAGTGAAATGATTGTAGCCAGTTTTATGTATTAGAAATAAAGTGATATAATGTTGTTGCCATGTGATGAGAATGGTTGTTTATAGAAATGCTTGTAGGTTTAAATGTGTAACAACAGAGATTTGCAAACTGAGGCATGCATTGTAAACACCATGTATTTGGTTTTTGAAGATAAAAATAAAGAAATGAATTAAAAAAATCATGTATTTTATTCCTTTTACTCATGTTCATCATTTAGATTTTAATTTGTTACATTGAAAAATCTAAAATGCTGTCTAAATCATCTTCATCCACCATTGAAAATAAAGATTTGTTTCCTTGTTTGGTTTTCGTTATTTTATTTTCTTGTATCGGAATTTTGGTATCTAAATTTTTATTGATATTTTGAGATTCACAACTCTCATCTTGGCTTAGCAATGATTGTGAAAAATCCTTTACAGCAGCTACATTCATTTGAGAACTGTTTATGAGACATTCAGAGTTCTCAATATTTGAAATTATATCTGTATTTATTACACTATCTTCTATTTCAATGTACTGAGCCCATTTAGAATTTTTTACTTTGTCTGGAGTATATTCTGAAGCTTCAGCAACTTTTTTCAAACTATTTGATTTATGTTTTGCTGTTGTAATAAGTGTATTAGATACACAGGCAGCATTTGATTGATTTTCATAAGAATTTTTCTCAATGTCTACTAAGCATTGAATTGGTGCTTTGGTTTCTGAATTCACTGGTTCCGATTTAATTTTTTGGAAAGATGAGGAATTATTGAAAATAGGTATTTTTATATTCTTTTCTGATAATCCACTACAACCTAGTTCTTGTGTTTTAATTTTTTCTTCACTGCAAACATTATCTAAATTCATGGAATCAGGGTTATGATTGTCCAAATATCTTTGTCTATTTATTTTGCGCTTTACCAATCTTGTTTTTTTTGGTATTTCTAGAACTACTTCCTGATCATTGAGATACATAGGCTCGCTTGTTTCATCTTTTTCTTTGGATTCATTTATATAATTAGACCACTTACTTTTATTAATTTTATTATCAAGAGTATTAGAAATTTTAAGTTTATTCTCCACTTCTTCTTCTTCCTCCTCCTCTTCTTCTTCTATTTCTATTTTAGGCATATTAGTTTTTTCAGCTTGCATTTTATTTAATTTCTGTACATGCAATCTGCATTCTTTACCTGTTCCAATGCCATAATGTCGCTTTATTGATTGTTTTTCACCACACATCTTGCAATCCCATCTATTACTTTTTTTTGTTTGATGTGTCTGTTTATAAAGATTCATTATTTGAAACTATGTTGTCTAATTATATAAATTTAATATAACCTAACGGAGATAATAATAAATCACATAGGTACATAAATAATAATAAAATAAATAGGCCATTCTAGCCTTTACCTAGAGCTTTATAAAAAAGATTGATTTATTTTACTCACTTGAAATATAAAACACTTATAACATCGTAAAACTTGAAATATCTGAGGCATATTTGGAAACCTAAAATATATCTCTGGACTTATTCACCGCAATCTACTTTTCATCAATAATTATTGTAAGTAAACTTATGCAAACCTCAAAACAATATATTATTATAATGCAAAGTTTACTTCACAACTCATGCAATTAAACGATTGTATGTTTAGTTTACATAATATTTTAGTTTACTTTGTTTACTATTTTGATCCATCATCCAGTACATAACCACTTTGAATATAAATTTCAAAATTTGAATTTTGTTTTTTGAACAAATGACAATGTCAACGTCAAGTGTCAATTTTGTTATTTCAGTCTAGGGCTCAGTATCGTGATACAGCTGTAGCTAGCTATAGCTAGCCCAATCGTAGCCCACGTTCAATAAACGAAGATATCCTTATTCCTTGCTATAATATTCTTATCTAGGTACTAAAATTATAAAGTTCGAAAGTGTGTTTGTTTATTATTTTGTCCTTCATTCATCTCCCGTTGTTCCCAAAAGTCTATCCCAAAAGGCTAGCATTCTACGGCGTTTTTTTTTTTAAAAAATTAAGAAAAACCCAGTCGTAATCGTAGTTTGCGACCACAGCCTTTTCCGATTTTTTCATTCAACGTGTTGCCTAATAATAGAAATTACCTTTAAAAAACGCAATTTCTGTGAGAAATAATTATTTAGAAGACTTCACTAAACATAATTCATAACTAACATTCATTTAATGTTTTTTTAGGATAGTTACTAACTTATTAGGTAATTGAGCATGCACTAGCATCAGCAGCAATCATCGTTTTTAAATTTCATTCAACAGCTGTCAGCTGTCGTGCGAACGAAAAATAACTTGCGATGTTTGTTACATACAACCTGATTATAAAGAGTATATTTTACGTTTACATTTTACTGAGCGAAAGAACAAAAGCTGGTAATTCGACTCTGCTTTAAATCGACTTCAAAAAAAGGAAGCAGGTCCTCGATCAATTTGTCTGTATTTTTTTGGCTTTGTTACCTCTTAGCAGAACTGCTGGTAAACCGATTTTGATAATTCTTTATTTATTTGAAAGCTGCTGCCTGGCATGTAGGTATTTATGTAAAACTAGCAAACCGGGCGAACTCCGTTTCGCCACCGGAGACACCTTTTCTTTGCTATAAACCTCACGGAGCCCGAGACCTTTCCAACGAATGCAAAACCGTGGAAATCAGTTCGTGCGTTCTGGAGTTATAGCGTCAGGAAGGAAAACCCGACTTATTTTTATATAGTAGAAGATAGTAGATAATTTGGTTTGTTTCTTATTGAGTTCTTACAATTTGAAGGCGGTTTTTAGTTTTTTTTTGTTAAAAAATAATTAGGTACATAATATCTACAAAAGAGCCAAGAGGTTAAAACAAAAAATTATCGCAAGATAGGTACAACGAAATGTTACAGGTTTGCATTTACAATTATACAAACTTATGTGATCGTTACATTAGGTATATAATAAAAGCCCAAAATATAAAGTCTAAAGTATTGAGTAAGTCCCTTAGTAATTATTATGCAAGTGAGGAAAATAATAAGTTGCACTTCAATAGACATTTTTTATTACTTTATTATCTGAGCCACAATCATCACAGGTTTCGTATATTTTAAATTTGACACATATTGAATAATAGTAATTAATAATTGATGATAAAATAGTTTTATTTACAATTTCGTTTATCTTATTGTTTACATACAATTTTGTTTTCCATCGATATCCACCTAACTATAGGTAGGTATGTCAAGACGAGGTATCGGGGCGCGGTTGGGGCGCGGAAGATGAAACGAAAAGGTTTTGTTTAATGGAATGATATCTCGAAATAAATAACTCTTTTTTGTGTAGGTACACTAATGTTGCTATAATGTGAAACGATGTACCTAGTTACAAAATACGATAAATTGACAAAGTGTCTATTAGCGTATTTATGTTGCTATGTTTTTTATTACATCCTACTAGGAGTTCTTATCTTTTACATACTTTTATATATCAAATGTATTAAAGTTTAACGTATTATAGTTAAATTATTTCAATATTAAATTGTGCTTAACAGTCGAACAGTGTTTTGAGAACACCTACAATAAATATGTCGAGTGTAGATACCTCGCCTTTATATCCATAAGTGACAATTACCCTAATCCCTTTCATTTATTAATTCAGGATTCAGTTTTATAGTTATTGTTACCTATATTCTGTTAAAATGATTTTGATTATTATGAGGACATGACAAATAAACTGAATCCTATTAAATTTAGTAACTTTAATTCACTCTTTACGTTTCCTTATTTTAAATATTTATAATCCGATAAGTACACCGAGTAAACTCTACAATTTATTTGAATTTTTCAGTACATGAAATAGATATTTATAACTTTATGTACGTTAGACCTGGACGAATAATAATTATATAAATAATTGTACAGTATTATAATATTCAAAAGTGTATGGACTAATTACTTTAAAAAAATAATCTGCATAATTATGCAGGTTTCCAATTTCTTATTCCATAAGAAAAAGTTAAATTGTAATAGATCATATTAATTATTCGAAAAGTAAAGAATAGTTAAATGTAGTTAATCTGCCAATCGCTTGGATCTCTCTGTGTATCCAAATTCCAAATATGTATTATAATAAGCATGTAACTATAAGAGACATTAAAGTACATAAAAAGACATAAACGTTATGAAGTAATAAAATAAAAAATATTATCAATGGATATGTAGGTATCTACTTATTAGTATTTTTAAACTACTTCCATATTTTAGGTACATATTCGTGTAAAAAAATTTTTGTTATCAAGTAAACAAATACATAAATGAGGTAGTTACCTCCCTATATTAAGTAATTACAAATTTTCTTTTAGAATAACTGTATCGCAACTCAATCCGTTCAAACCACACTCTGTATATTATTATAACCATTTTATTGGATTTAATCTTACATATTTTCTTATGATATAAACCAAAAAAAAAATACATTTGTATCTTACTGTTACTTATTACCTATGTATTACCTCAAGATAGGTTATGTCGTAGGATTTGATAATTCTACGAGTAAAATAATAATAATTCATTGTACTTAATGAGTCAGTAGGCTTATGAATATAGTAGACACCGATACCACGCATTTGGATAATTATTACATTACGAATGAAAGCGCTATTATGTATTAACATAAAGTACTTTATATATTACTCGGTATTAGACACAGATAATTATTATTGAAACTACATAAGACATATTTTGATGTATCTACATTTAAAACATTTAGTATCGGTTATTATGTAACAGCCACTTGAAACACACAAAAGAACATGACTCCAAAATTGTACTAGGCCACAGAACATTTATAGAAAGTTGAAACAGTAAACTCTATACTAACCACTTAAAATATTTTTGTTTGTTCGCTCATAGTCCGTTAAGAGTTGTCGCACTTATGGAGAGTAGACTCCATAGTTTACTATGGAGACTAATATTTTACAGCGAGAGCTTAGAATACATTATTAAAGTTTATATATTATGTACCTATCCTTATAGAGAGATCGGTCACGGGGATATTCAGTGTCACATGTTTAATAATAACATGTATTATCTAATAATTTAGGAAAAGTTTTTCACGCGCTGATATCTACGTAAAATAATATGTACTTACTCATTAAATCCCCGACGTATATTTTTTATTTTTTTTTTATGTATAAGCCTGCAAACGAGCTTGCGCGTCACCGGACAGAAAAAGCGATGATTGGCGTCGCCCATGAACATCCACATCCACAGAGTACTGTGGGTGCGTTGCCGGCCTTTAAGGGAGGAGTACGCTCTTTTCTTGAAGTATTCTAAATCATAATCCTTCGGAAAAGCTGAAGTTGGAAGGTCGTTCCACAAAGGAGTAGTGCGCGGTAGGAAGTTCCTCCTAAAACGCACAGTGGAAGAACGCCAAGTATCGAGATGATGTGGGTGATATTTGAGCTTGTGGCGTGTAGTTCGGTGGTGAAATTGCTGAATTTATTGTTGGCAAGTATTGTTCCGCACAGCTCTTCAGAGCATTTACCATGGAAAATGCGGTAAAAAACGCAGAGAGATGCAACATCTCTACGGAGAGCCAAAGAGTCCAGCCGATTAGTAATTTAAGGATCGTCCACCAACCGTGTTGCACGTCGCTGGATTCGGTCAAAAAGAAGGAGCTGGTACTTGGGTGCACCGGCCCAGAGATGGGAACAGTATTCCATGTGCGGCCTGACCTGTGCCTTATATAGAGTTGAAGGCGTTGGCCGGGTGTGAAATACTGTCCCGCTCTACAGAGCACACCAAGTTTTTGAGAGGCTAACTTAGCCTTACCTTCCAGATGACAACGAAACTGGACGTCACATGAAATGTCGACACAAGGTATACTAATACTAGCTGAGACTCTAGTAGGAATGCCCTGAAAGCATGGAGATATGACGAAGGGTATTTTCTTTGTGGTAAACGCACAAACTTGTGTCTTTTTAGGGTTTGATTTCTATTTGATAAATTCTTGCAACTGTATCTCTACACCTTTGAATAACAACGCGCAGATCTTTGCCATCCGCACAATGCTGTATTTTCCGGTGGAGCATAATGCGAACTAGGGATGTAAATATGGAAAATTACAGTTTAAGAATTAACTGCAGTTTAAGAAAAAATCTATTCGTTTTTAAGTATTTTCTACGAAATCACGTACGTATAACACATGCGGGACACCTTGTACGCAATAACTGTTTAAAATTGGTATCTTGAAGTTTTTTTTTTTTCAAAAAAACAAACTCAAAAGTAATTATTCAATGCTTTATGATTAATATCATTACTATGTAAACGTACTTATTAAAATAACCACTTATTAAAATAATATTGAATATTCTTAGTTATCCCTGATTATCATAATTTTTAACATTGCATAGCGTTATGTTTCAAACTGAATTAAAATTTGGATAGTAATGTAAAGGTAATGTATGCCTAAATTTTTAATGTTCAATTTTACAGTACAGATTGAAAATAATATAAAAGGAGTCATGAGTGCATCACAGATGTTCATAACCATACAAAATTACCTCTTTAGTACTTTAACAAAATATAGATTGCATAAATATTCCTATTTTTCTTATGGTTTAATTTACATGAGATTACAAAAAAGCTAAGCGTTAAAAAAATATATCATCGGCGGTATTGCCATGCAATAGGAACTTTCACGTTGTTTCAGTTTTTCCGACTTTTTGTAATATTTAATTGGCTTACAAAAAATATTTTCCATCTTAAACAATTCATTTAAAATTCAAACTACGCTTGCTTTCAAATTAAAACCAGTCTCTAATAAAGAGCTGCTCTTAAATAATAATGCAAACAAAACATGAACAACTTGTAACAAGTAAAATCTAGTAAAATTTAATATTTGACACACTGTTGAATTTTGACACGGTTTTGGCACTAGTCATTGAATTGTAAAATTTAGGCCTGCAATTTATTGCAAGAGGAACATTTTGTACATGTTAATTTAAGAATTCTTATGTCATGAGTGCATCACAGATGTTCTACGGGAGTACGCACGTCGCGCTGGCATGTTAGCCTGACCTTCACATTCCTTGCGGACTCTGGCAATTATGTCAGCTACTAGTTTTTCTTCTCTGATTCTTTTTTCTTCCCATTCGCTTGCAGTTCGTACGGTATTATCACCTGGAAATATCCCAAACACAAATTATTATTATTATTATTTAAACAGAAAAGAGCTTCCGTAAGGAATTGAGCGAATCTTAGTGATTAGTGGGCCGTAGGTATGGGCCAGGATAAATAAAAAATAAGCAGGATACGAGATATTATATGATATGCTGCGCGCCTGTCATTATTTTAATTTTATGAATGTTAATATCTTTACTTAATTCAATATAGTGGGGGGAGTTAACCCCGAATAACCTCCCCTTTTAAACAAGTCAAACGAAGTAACCTACCCTTACTTTGTTGTCTGTATGTTTTTTTAGATTCTGTATTCTTATTTGCCGTGGATTTTGTTGACTGTACAACCGTAGCAGTTTGATAATTCGGCACACTCGTCTTTGGTATTGACATTTCAGGATCGGTCTCATCTTTTATGTCAGGAGGAGGTTCTGCGACTGCCGTTCTACTTGAAATACTTTCAGCTTTCGTGTTAGTTGTAACTGGAGTAGAATCCGCTAAAACTTCGTTATGTCTACTCGCTAAATGTCCAATATAACCTGAAATATGAATTTAAATGTTTTATGACTTTCATTATTTTACGGAGACTGACCTTTCAAATAAAAATTACCTTTCAATAATATACATACCTTTTCTGCTTTTAAAGTATACACCACATTGCTCACATTGGAACAACGGTGTTGGATTTAAAGCATTAACCGAATGGATTTTGTATTTGTGTCTGTACCAATGTGTACGACTTTGCAATACCTCGCCACAGAGCTTACAGACGACTTTTCCGTCACTCCTTATCATATATTCTAGCAAGTCATTCCTCACTGTTGGAGAGCTATTAGCAGCGTCTACTCCAAATTCTTTTTTATCACATTCATTACTTATTTGCTCTGATAGGAAATGTACACCTGTTTCGTCATTTTCACAGTCCATAGCTTCCATTTCATGTGGATGATGTTCATTATATTCTTGTGCATAATTTGTAGAGTAATTATGGTCTGTGTTTGTGGATAGGACCTCCAATGTTATTACTGGGAAATTACTGTCCACATCATCGTAATACGTTGTTTGATATGCTGAAATCGGTTATATTTTAATTAAACATAATTAACTCAGCAAGATGAGTACTTGAATTGCATTAAACACGTTAAACGTAAAAGCTTACTGTGAGATTTATCTAAATAACAAAAGGTCGTATTCATGTATTTTTTTTCAGTTTATCATAAGTAATACAACATGCTCTGCTCAATAATACAAGGTATAAAATGAAAACAAAATAAATCTAATTTTTTATTTATTCATTATTTGTAGGTAGTGTACATAATTCGCATTTAATTACTTATTGCGATGGTAAGATTCTTTTTCTTAAAACTACTTTAATTTTGTTACATACAATATTTTAACATTAAAAGAATTTAGTGTTAAAGCTTTGCTATTTGCAATAATATTTATATTTATATCTATAAAACTATGTAATTCAGTTAAACTGTGGTAGTACGTGTTAATAACATTGATAAAAAGTATATCATCTATCGTAAATGTTAACTTACATAATACTTTAAGAATAGTCATAAATGTATGTACTTAACTCCTTTCCAATAATAAAATGTTATCGACAGTTCCCATACCAAGTCCGTTAAAAAATAAACAAACAAAAACATGTAGTAATTAAAAGAAGTTTTATCAAACAAAACTATAAAATAGATATTTTAATATAATACTAAAATAAAGACGTTTAGAAAACTGTTGATAAATATCTATCTGTTCTTCAATTAAATACCCTTTTAATAGAATATAGAATTAATTAACACTTGCAAATTATATTGCACTAGATCTATTATTAGATAAAGATAGACTTTATAAAAACTCCTCAATAGGTAGATAATTGAATGCACTTTTAAAGGTCCACACTTAAATTCTCATATATACCAACTTACATTAGAGTCTAGAAACTTTAAATCCTGACATAAAAATTAACGACTTGCAAAAATTACGATTAGGCCTACTCGATTTCTAAATGTAAGAATCTTCTATTCGATAAGCATTGGTAAGTTTTGACAAGTGAGATGGTACGATAGTTGTTTTTCGTGAATATATCTATAAAATGCAAAAAATTTAATAAATTAAAAATTATCATTGAAATATGAATACCATGTCAACGAGGAAACATTTGCCGTCATTCAAATAAAAGTGTGAACCTATTAGGTAGAAAAATTCAAAAATACAATAATTGCAGTAACTAAGTATAATAGAAAGAAATAATGAGATATATGTTTGTACGTTTATACGTAATACTCATTGAAAACGATTTTTAATTGCTTTCCAGCGATATGCTGCCTAGCAGCGTGTAGGATAAAGTGAAGAGAAAATAATGATATTTTAACAATGAACATGACAGCTAACTTAGTTAGCACTAATATCACAAAATAAAATACTACAAAGAAAAAAAAAAGAAATAAATAACAGGTTAACAGCTCGGACGCAATAAAAATTATAGACTCCAAGTTGTAGGTAGATCCTATCGTAGGTCGCTTCTTATAAAGCAGATAGACAAATAAAATGAAAAAGCCCTTTACACGTCTCCGGGAAAGAATTTGTGCGATTGACTGGCGCATAATATAATACCTAACTAAATTAAAAAAAAAACATCACACTGCAATTGTTAATACCTTAACGGTGAATATAAAATCTATAACGATCCAAGTTTATACGTCCCCCACTATATACACCAACTTGAACCTTATAACCTTAGATAAACTTATATAAAAATTGTGCGCAAAATCTAAAACACAAAACTCAAATAACCGATTTTAAGTAAATATATCTATACTATTATATACCTAGGTATATCAATCTTATATAAAATTGCTCGTTATAAACACTTTAACCAGTAATAAACTTACCTACCATAAACAATAATGTTATATTTTAAAACGTTAACATAGTATTATCACCTAAATTAATGATATTTATATTTTTTCCTTATCAATGGAAGAACTGCTGATTGTCGTTTTAGGTTCTATTGTGATAGAACTCCTTTATACAATTATATAACCTACGAAAATTAAAAAAAAAATGGAAACTGTTATACAAAATATTTGTGCTATGGCACTATTACATATGTTGATATAATCATTAGTAATAATATAATATTTTTGCTTAATTTTATACGATAACATATTATACATATTTAAATTATTACAATGGCGAATAACTTAGAAAGTTTAGTAATTTCTAAGTCAGGTTTTGAAAGAGAGGAAACTTTAAAATATTCAGATTTTTAAAACGGAATATTATTAGGAAATTACAGTCTTTGGTTGCTAAATATGTGATTTTAACTACTACTTATTATCTGTATATATAAGAAGAATAATATAACAGAATTAAATACAATAAAGAGCGTAAAACGTAGAAAATTTTCAGACTTCCTAAGCACCCGTCATTTCTATATAATATTTCTGTAAAAACTCTAAAATTTAATCGCCATAATTCAGGCGAAACTGGCCTTTATTTATTTTGTATAATTATTGTCTAATCCGCACAACCTTAATATTTTAAACTATTGAAACAATGAGCTCCAACAAACATTAGATATTAAATGCATAACAGTATCATTGGAAATATAAAATGTATATTAAAATTCCACTCCAAAAATAGAACGACTTGTACAAACTAATTAACTCTGGATACCTATATCTACCTAATAATTGCAAGAATATATTTTAAACAACATAAGGCATTTTATAGAAGGCACTATGAATGTCTATAAAAGTACACTTGGAATTTATATATATTACTTAGACCACTGTATCTTCTAAGCCTGCGCGGGATCAGGAGAAGAATGTGGTATTGAACCGTGAGGTGAACCGGACCCCACAGTTTCTAATTTGATTCCAGATGGATCGATTCCATCAATTGGAAGCGGACCCGGTAATATGAAATATGTATTTGGCGGATAAACACAATCCTTAGGTACATAACAGTCGTGTGTCGTTTTCATATGGTTCTTCATTTTATCTGGCCTGGAAAATTCTTTGCAGCATACAGGACAAGGGAAGACTTTTCGCTGTTGACCCTCATGATAGAGGAATGCGTGTCTCTGGAATGAATACTTATTTTTAAATGTTTTTTGTATGTTTTCCTTCGCACATTCTGTGCATTGATAAACGCCTTCGTTCACCGAAGCGTATCTGAAGAGATTTAGTCCTCTGACCGACATTTCCGTAAGTTGCTCCGCGGGGTCGTTGGAGGCTGAATTAGCTCTTCTCCGTATCCGCCGTCGAGCCGATGGTCTCTGGGCCTGGTTGCCTGGTTGTAAAGTGTTGTTATTTATTGAATCGTTTTGATATTCATTGGAAGTTGACGCCGACTGTGTTGCTGGATTAACGCGAATTTTCCCTGAAGCATCGTTGTAAGTTGATTGGAGATAAAGTGTGTCTTTACTCTCAAATTCTGGAGTACCACGTCCTGGAAAATAAAAACAATTTATAAAGGAAAGGGCAAGATGATTAATGAATGGTGAAAAATTATTTCTGCAAAAAATAATAACAATAGCTTGTGATAATGTGCTAATAAAGGGAAATAAAAAACAAACAAAAAAAAACAACAACATAAAATATATTAAGATTTATTTGTTCAATGAGTAATTAATTACACCATGATAAAAAAAAAAAACAAAAAAGTGATTGAACTACTTCTTGAACGAGTTTGTCATATACCAAAAAAGAATAATGTCAAGAAGACAATATTAGCACCAAAATTTTTTTGTAATATCTAAATTTAAAATATCTAAGACATAGATCACAAACTCGCTCGTCGGAAGGACCTTAAATAAAACATGTATTCAACTAGAAACAAAAAATTCAGATGAACGTAATAAGAAAATGCTTAATTTTTTTTAATTCTATTTAGAGTCGAACATTAACTATAATATTTTATATACTACAATAGAACGGATCGTAAGAGAACAAACATGTAAACATTACAAAATAATCATATTATCTAAATAATAAATTAAACAATTATTTAACAAAAAGTAAAGTTTCACTATGAATAAAATAGGACTCAAGGATTTGCATTTGGAACTGTTTCGGCAAGTTCTGTAGTAGGTACATATTAATGATATTTAAGTATAAAGGACGTAAATTAACGTCAGCTTAGCTAAAAGATCACATAAGGTGGGTCATAATATATTGAAGGGCGTGTACATTGATTTTGCATTAAGCTTAAAATGATGTAGCTGCCTTTTGAGACTTTTAATTATAAAAAAGTTAATTATAATGTCATAGAATAAAATAACATATAAAGTATAAATGAAACTAATTGTCCATGGATTTAAGGGATACAAGCAACAATTTGTACTGAACCAAAAATACTTTGTTCTCGCATAGCGTAAATTTGAGCAACATTGAAAGCATTTTAAACATAAATCCTAGCTCTAACCACACCATCTACAAAACGTGAGAGAAGTATCAATTTAATGATAACGTTACCTACCTGATCAGTCCTCTCTTCGTGACTACTATTTTTCTACAGAATAGAAAATTCACTCCTTTTTTACAACACAATTTAAAACTATAATATATTATAAATAACTTATTCTAATCTTTACTAATAACCCGTGTTGTTACTTTGCTACTATTATATATTTATTTATTATAAAAGAATGAATTAATTGTTAATAGCATCGTTGCTGATATCACCAGTAAGATACACTTACACAGAGGTTAAACCATGGTGCCGTTGATTTATGATTTATAATAACCAATACGATAGGGACAATGAACAGTAGCAAATCTTTTATAAAACAATAAACAAAGTAGGTACATAGATAAGACAGTTAATATAATATAAGTACTTAAACTTCACAAAGAAAAAATCAACATCGAATAAGAGTGAACCACGTAATAAATAAAGAGGTATAAAACAAACAGTAACGAAGAAAATAAAATAAAAAAATAACATTAAGTAAAAATTAACTCTCTTTTGATGTAACTTTTATTTTTTTAAAGATTCTAAAAATAGTAATTAACATATTATTGTATACGATTGTATTTTGTTATATTAACAAATAATGCTATTCGTGTAACTTTCAAATCTAAATCTTTCTAAATTTATTACAGTTTGCCTTCACTATTGTCTATGTGCACATAACAAAAAATATGGAATCAACATTTGGCTAACTTCTATTATTGAATATAATATAATAATTTGTATTAATTTAAACCCATATTTTAAAATCTATGTATATGTTAAAGAGAGGTGTAAATATAAATATTTTATTACATTTTCGAATTGAAGAGTTATAACAAAACATTATGATCGTCTGTTCCCAAATTCATAATAAGTTATTTTTATTACAACATTTATATTTGCACGTTATTGTTCCTTATTTAGTTAGGCGTGCCTGCGCACGATGTCATAGTTTTCAAATATATATTTATTTATATAAAAAAAATATGTGCATATATTTCTGTATTATTAGAACAGTTACATAATATTGTTTGCATAAAATATATCATAGTTGAGTGTATCTGTGTTCCCGCAAAACACTGCGAATCGCAACAAACTAATACATAACACCTCTCTACGCCAGCTAAGTAATGTAGATTTCATAAGCTTTACTTAGAGTAAAAGGAAATAACAGTAACTATTATAGCATCGTAAATAGGTACACAATATTGTATTTGATGCAAATTTAAATACATACTCTCTACTATTTTCATTAAAATTTGAAATATTATCGATATAATTAATAATCTTTAAGAAGCATAAATATTACTTTAGTATTTGCTCAAGATAAGTCTATATATGAATCGTGAATATGTCGTGATATACTCTAATATATTACATAACGATAGCAAGTAACAGTTTGAAAATAAATAGATATCTTTGTAAATAAATATACTATACATTCATTCTAGTTTCACAGAAGGGCCCCATTTCGTAGAGTTAATTTTAAAATTAACAAACTAGGGCAGCGTACATAGATATATTTGAAAATAACATTATCAACAAATAACATTTTGTTTAGGGACATCATTTATAACATCACATTATATGCGACATTTCTTAAGTTTAATTTAGCACCAATTGATGATATAGCATTTATATAAATAAATAAATTTCAATCAATATTAACATTTGAAATTAACTTGTTTAAAAATAAATAATTGATGGATACGAGTTTGTTACAGAACCTACAATAATAAATTAATGTATACAATGCAATATATGTAAGGAACTCTATGAAGGGATTCAGATTCAAACATTAGACATTTAAAAAGAAAGTTCTACGATTTTAAGTTTCCGAAAATTTAAGTTTAGGCACTGGCTAAATTGACTATTGTAAGTAGATACTAAACTTCATTAGCCTCTCATTCAAATATTACTAATTTTCATCATTAAGTACCTATCCAATTTCCAAGATAAATTTTTTCTTATAAATTTATGAAGGGTACAATAAATTCGTTATTTAATGTTTAATGAATTTAACAGTCTTAACAACGATTAAGCAGGCGAAATCGCCCTGTTAAAAATATTATAAATCGTTTTTATTCATATATCCTTTTTTAATTTCGAGTAAAGTGGGAAACATGAGATGACAGTCCTAATTTCCTACAAATATTTAACTACTTGGGCCTAAAGGTTTCTATAATCCTAAGGAAGCTTCTTAAAATAGATTGTAAACTTTGAATAATGAAAATAAACAATTATACACAATATTCTTTGAAATTTCTTAGTCAACTAGTAGTCGAATTAACTTATTAATATAACAAGTAAAGGCACACTAATAGGCAAGCGTTCCCTGGACCTACAAATTACAAAATTTAACGTATCGTTCTGGGTAAAACATCCGACTGATAAAGACAAATAATCAATAATTTCAGTAGGTACCTATTTGTTTTTTGTAAGTATCTTGTAAATAATTGAACTAAGACGACGTGTTCGCTACCGGTTTGGAAGACTACAATTGCATCTAAATATAACCAAATTATAAGTACGATCCCTTAATTTAAATTTAAGGCAATTTGACATCTAATTAAATAGAATTTACAAATCATCTCATGGTTCCTGTATTTAAACCTTTTCCAAAGCACCTTGCTAACATCACTTTAACAACAACGTGAAGTTGTGTCGTTACAAGTAATAACAATTTTTATTTTATACATTTCAAATAATCTTCTTTTTTAACATATTATATATACTCTTTGCTAGATATTTTAAGGATATATACATGTCAATATAATAATAATGGTATGTTCGTTATTTTATATAGGTAGTATAAACATTTCTACTTTAGTTTTATGATAGGTATTGTCTTTAACATATACTCATTCCTTAAACGGAAAAAAAAGAATAAACATCACCCTATTTAGCATAGGTTTTTTAATTTTCGATATAATAAAGATTAATAGCTGCAACATATCAAGGAACTGTATCAATGCTATATACTTGTTTCAATGAGGTTAGTGTAGTGTTATTCAACTATTAGCAACCGTGCTGCATTTATTTTGACAGAATAACATTTACAACCAAACCTTCCAACATCGATAAACTATTTTAAATTAATCTTAACAAACCTAGAAATTAAAATCATAGCCCACATTGAGTTATAACTTCAGAGAAGTTCTTTAATGTATATTATAACTAAGATCACTAAAAGGCAAGTTAATTAATGAAAATGCATTTCACACCACTACTATATTATAATGGCGATATTAGCCTTTTTGTAAGGATTATAGCCTCTGTAGTGTTACTTTTAATATACCGCTTAATAAATATCATATAATTTATAATTTACAAAAAGGCTCCGCCATTGGTATACTCGTAAAGTAAATTCTAATCTACACTAACTAATTCAGTTCAATGAGAATTGCATGTAATCGAATAAACTACGTTTTGATTAAACGATCACTATGAGTAGTTACTTTGTACCCTGAAAGTTTGTAAGTAATAAAATTAAGTAACAAGTGAGTGCAAAATAACAAGTAAATTACAAAATTTGTTAAAATCTCTTTGAAGTTCAGCACTCTAAGAAACAAATGGAACAACATAAATAAATAGATAAATATAACAACGAACGATCAACGTCGTTCAAAATATCAACAAACTTATTGATAGAGGTGAAACTTAGAGCTCGAACTCCTACACGATTGCAAACTACACGTTTTACTCGATCAAATTCTATTTTATCAGACAAAATTTAATATAACTTACACATAAAATCAGATCTTTTCGTCTAATCGTGTAAGTAACATGAGTATAATTTTCCGTACAAATAATTAAGACTCTTGCTTAGCCGTTTGCTCATTGGCATTCGGTTGATTTTTGTGTATTATTTTTAAATGTGCGATCATGTTGTCTTTGCGGGTGAATTCTTTGAAGCAAATGGGGCAAGGGAAGACTTTAACGTCTTTTTTGTGAGAAGTGACATAGTGTCGACAGAAATTGCTTATGTGAGTATATACCCTCGCACATATTTTGCATCTGAATACATTCTCGCCTTCCTTAATGCAGTAATCCCGCACCGACTCGTTAGTTTCCTCATGATAGTTGCCGACATTGCCTATGTTATTCTTCCTAATTGGAGAAGGAAATATGCGATGTTCCCAATTAGTTTGGGATAAGTCTGCCACTTCGTTGTTAGCCATATTGAGGTTGTTTTGTTCCAACTCTGCCGCAAATAATTGAGTGGCAAGGGCTGGCATAAGAACAGTTTCAGGAGGGAATTTATCAAAGCTATTCAGAGCAGGATTCAAATTAGATAAGCCAGAGAGTTGATTGAACAGAGTTCGAGCTCTAAATTTTGACATTTGAGGAAGTATTTTTTTACTATTCTTTGGTTTTAAGTTACGACCTAGCCTGTTTTTATCATCTGTATCTTTCAACGGGCCGTCTCGTGAATTAGAATTTTCTCGGCTTCTGTCTGGATTATATTTATACTCTATGGGTTCGTTGTATTCGTCTGTGCCTTCCGTAACAGTTTCTTGTTTAATTGATCCATTTTCGATAGAAAGCACGGGACCGTTTGACGGATAATTTGGTTGTGTTTCCTCTTTGGGTACTTTTGCGGTATCTGAAATAATTTAATTGATTCTTACTAACTATGCAGAGTTATGACGAGTTTAAAATTGAATGGTATGTTTACTTTTTCATGATTCTATTTGCATATGGAAATATTTTAGCGTAGCAAAAAAAATAGATTAGAATCCAGACACTATAATATTTCCAATTTGCTTTATGTGAAGGAAAGCTATTGGGAATAAGCCTTGTTTGTTTTCCCTTTACTCTACGTTATATATACTTGTTTAAGGAAGTTATAAGAATGAAATGTTGTTACTCAATTATACCACACCGAAAATGCCCCTGGCCATTCCTCTAATAGCTCTCCCCGAAAGCAGAAAAGCAAGCAAAGAATTCATTCTTTTATGGAAGAATAAGCATTTATCTTTCGATACGAAAAATTTTATAGATTATCACTTACCCCGTTCAGAAAAATAAATTAAATATAATATAATCATTAATAATCACTTCACTTTTCACTTATATTTTTAGATTTTTAACATCAAAGCTTATATCCCATTAGCTTTTCTTTAAACAATTTCTCTTTTCATATTGTTCATCTTTTCTAGCGGTGTTAGGTAAATGGAAGGGAAGATTACATTTGTATTTACAATAGATAAGCGAGTACAAGTCATGATTCGTTAAATTCTTTTCGCGATGTTTATTGTTTGGAGTACATGAAACCGTCTCAATAACAATATCTACCAATAACGTTGCATACAAGAATAGCAATAAATTAGATTAAGAATTATAAGAGTAAAAAATTACTATCATAAATCGTTACTATCACCGTGTATGTGCATTATCATAGTACATACCTGCAGATTCGGAGTCTTTGCCTGAATTCGGTGCCTCGTTGGATTGAGCATCATCGCCTTCATCTATCATGAGAGCCTCCCCTCCATCCTCGCCACCCGAAGTTGTCCCATCTTCTGGGTTGAAACCGTCCATCGACATCTTGACCTCTAGCATTTCAGGTGAGCCTCTTATCAACTGGTCTCCAGCTCTGTTTGATGAAGCGTGGGATGCTGATTCTGGGATGAACTCTCCTGGGGGACTGGCGGCGGTATTTAAAGCATCACTCGAACTTCCACTCAGCTTCCTTGGTCGACCCCTTTTCCTCTTCGGTTGCATTAATGCATTACCCAATAAAGGCATGAGCAAGTTTGGAGGGGCACCTCCACTTGGAATTCCCGACGCGGGCCTTTTTTGATGCATGTAAGGATGTATTCTATGCAATTGCGGTGGTGGTGTATGCGCAGAGTTATTAGTTTGTTGTTGTTGTATAAGTGAATTTGTAAGCGCTGGAATATCGCATTTCTCCTCATTTACTTCCGTAAGGCCTTTTATTCTTAGGCTTTCAGCTACTTTTAAAAATGCCGTAAGCCGTTCTTGATCAACACTTACTTCTCCTCGGTACATGAAGTCCAACAAGCTTTTCATGTCTGAATAAGGTACATCTTTTAGTATAACAATAGGATGTTTCTCTTGGTGATTTACGAAAAGGGCTTGAAAGTATGGGCTACAAGCCGATAAAACCATTTTGTGTGCTTTAAGCAATTGGCCATCGACAGCCAGTGTCACATCGGTAAACGTCTCTGCATGTAATAGTTGATCAAATACGGACAGCATATTTGACTGGTGGTTGTTCCACCTCAAACAAAATCTTTGCGTAGCCATCTTTAATCAGTATTATTTCTTTGGAAGATATAATTAATACCACTCAGGCTTAAGAGCTATATATATCAACAATATCTCTGTGTATACATAAGTATTCTCTCTTGTTCCGTGAATAATACAACAAAACTTTAACAATGGATAGTGTTTACTTTGAAGCCATTTTTATTTTCTCATAGTGCTTTTGTGTGACGGGCGCGAGAGGACCTGGAAAAGGGGATAAAAACTAAATAAGTATACAAATCAGTAAATAATCTAATATAAGGAAAGACAACTTTATTCGATTGTGTGGGATGTTTTGAATTTAAAATTTTTCCTATGTGGGATGGTTGGTACCTAATTATTTTAAATTATATTTTAAAGTATACCTATGTATATAAAATATTAAAGTTCCTTCAAATATGATTTTGATGGACTACTGTTGTTCGATTTCTCTAGTATCGTGTTAGAAGAAAAATTTATATGTACTATTATTATGGCATGTGAGCAAAGTTAGGTGTTATCTGTCACGCGATTATCCTCTGAGGATGAGCACGCGAAATATGACGAATATGACTTTTCTTGTGGTGGCAAAGATAAAGCGGCAAATAATAACATGTTGCACATAGATACTATTAATATTAAAACATGCATTATTTCCAGAAATAAATAAATGAAATGAAATATTACGTCGACTTTTTTTTCGAATTAACGTTCAAGATATTTAATTTAATAAGTAAGTAAGATATATAAATATTCATAATATTTTTATTGTTTAAAAAAGTTATTGTTTATTTATTAATAAACCATACATTTCGCATCAGGATGTCTATAAATTATATTCCGAAGTACACTCCTCCTCCTTCTCCTCCTCCTACTTATTTTCTAAATATAATTAATGCCAATTAAAAAAAAATAACTGTAAAATGAACATCTAGATATGTATTTATTATACTGTCATGAAACAGTAAATGCACGTTTGTATCCTTTGTAGATAGATAGACCTCATAGATTGATCAAGGTTAAAAATCGAGGGCGCCTCTAGCGGCGGCGGGAGGAGAATCTGTGCAGCGAGCGCACTGCAGTAGGAAAACATTATACGTGTTATAGTTTGTATGCATATACAAATATTTCAACGTTACAGTGCAAGTGCAATCAAAATATGTTCAATGAATTAAGTGTAATAAATTAATTATTCGCTAGCAATCAACACATCGTTGTGAACAATTTCTTATTAGAATCTTATTGGATACATCGGATATATTTAAAGTATTTTTAAACCATTATTTGCTTTACATCCACAGGTGCTGACCACAAATGTTATCGCGGTATAAACGGGCGCACGAATTATTACTACGCACCCAGTCGAGCGCGTTACATTACGTCATCACAATGGCATTATTACCTACGATATCCACACTAAATCAACCGATACGACGCGATAAGAACAAATTGAGAATAATTAAATCACTGCACAAACATAAGTAAACGTACCACACGTATCTGCACTATAATCAACTCGACCCTTTTATGGGAATGAGAATCAGCCCTTCCGCCATAGTCCGAGTCCGCGTTTACGTCGCACCCCGCTCACCCGACGACTGACGGTCGCAACCCCGCGCGGCGAATACCGACTCGCTGCGCGGCTCGAATATCTCTCACAAAAAATACGTCGTCATCATCGAAATGGCGGCAGCGGATATATTCAGCGCAGGGTGCACGGTAAAATATTGATTTATTGAAATTTATTGATTTCCTCTCGCGTTACTAAGATCGCCCTTACATTGATAGTCCATCAAACTAATTTATGGGTACCTAGATGAACACTATGATTTGGTAATAAAACGATGACTAAAGCGTTTAGGGTGTGAGTACCTACCGGTAATGTACTGCCGTTAGCTACCAAGGACACCGATAATTCAACTTCAAAAATTAATTCGTCAATTTAATTTTTAAGGTGTTATTATGAGCTCTATATAAGACATAAGTCTCATACAATTTCACAAACAGATATCATTCGATATTTTGAATGAAATAATTTAATTTTAATATCAAAATAAAAACAATAATAATAAATTTTATTTTAACTAGGGTGAACGAAACCTTTATCCTTATTTCATGTAATAAATTAAAGGAATTTTTGGGTAATAAGTAGATAGTTTAAAGTCGTGTACAGCATACCTTTATGATTGTTTGTTCAAGGGATGAGTTTTCCACGTGAAAAACATTAGTCCATTCGCACTGTCGCCATGTCAGCAGAGTTTTCTATCTCCCTTGCTCACGGGCGGGGTGGATAAAGCGCCTCCGTTGTTGCGATCACCGCCGGAGATGACCGAACTTCGCCACTTTTCGCAACCGTACGAACTCGACACCGAATGGAAAATAGACCGCGGGGCGCACTTATATTTTTCAATCAAAATAACACTTTTCAAACACTCCCAAAATATAATAAAGTTACAATAAAAATCATCATTGATTTGCGTCACTTTTTCCGAGCCAATTATAATAAATATGTTGGATAATTTAAAACTATTAAAAAAAGTCAAGGATGTAAGGATTGCGTCCGAAAAAAGTCGCGCACGATATGTAACTCGGAAGTGTTTTCAATAAAAATGGCCTGCCGCCTCGGCGGGAGGAGTGGCAATGGGCAATGAGGTCGGTACCCTCTCTCTGGCACCCGCGCTCGCCCCTCCCTACCGCTTCTCTTCAACACAGGGTTAGAAAGTTTCAAAAGTGAATCGAGGCAAACACTTGGCTCACCAATCATTCCCGGAGGATAAGAATCGCCTAGAGCTTTAACACCCCTATTGCATGCAATATTTACTAATTACCCTCTTTATTGTTTATATATCTAGGTACTGTTAAAGAACTGTATTATAAATGAAAAACTTTTGATGTTATAAGTTTTAAGAACTGGGTACTTAGAATTCATAAAATAAAAATATTTTTAGCAAAGTTAGAATTTTCAAACTGGGTACTTCTACCCTGTTAACAACGGCATGATGCAAGAGGGTCAACTATCTCTTATCATAAAACCATCGCTATCACGAAAATATTGCACACTTTAATCTAAAATCAGATTTTTCTCATGACATTTCTGATAGATGTGTGTGATTAAGTTAAACGTCACCAGGAACCGCCTATATCATTTTGTACAGTTCAAAAAATTGTATGAACCGTGTATTCATTTTCAAGTAGAAATTAGACATACAAATTCAATCCCTACTATTTCCTCTGCACATTCCATCTTTTACTTCACACTTTTAGTGTTCTCAAGCGTGACAATGCTTACTTACCATCAGGTGGACTGACTGTTCATTCACCCTTATACAAGAGACCCTGCTAGTATGGCTGCGTTAGATAACTTCCTTTCATTGAAATTGATCTTAGATGATTTCTGATAAATATTACGCATTGTTTATGATGTATTTATTTCTTATTAAATAAGGTTCTCTTAAGGATAATATTTATAAATTCTATCATAATATATAGGTACTTATCTAAGTACTATAATTAATTATTACCTAAGTTTAATATTAACAAAAATGTACGTATTAAACAATGTATACTGAATC
This sequence comes from Colias croceus, assembly GCF_905220415.1. Taxonomy (NCBI): domain Eukaryota; kingdom Metazoa; phylum Arthropoda; class Insecta; order Lepidoptera; family Pieridae; genus Colias; species Colias croceus. Next base: position 6,589,197 of record NC_059538.1, read on the forward strand.
ACTAAAACATGCGCCACCCACCCCGATAACTGATTTAAATAATGTGATAACATTGCGTCTGTCTTTCACTTGTCAACAATTAAATTAAATTACTGATAAAGTTGATTTGCAAAATATTTATGCGTTTTATAAAATACTTTTACTATTACACTATGCTTGTATGTGTTTTTGTATGTATGTCCTTATGTATTCATGAAGTTCCTAAAATAGGGCTGGTCTATAATTTTTCAATTATACATCGCATCGTAAACAAATAATGTAAAAAATATAGCCAAATTGTGTTCTGCTAAAACTCTACCATGATAACTAGAGCTAAACAACAAAAAAAACTTTCCTCGTAATATTTATGATGATTAAGGAAAAAATGCAAGTGAATATCGATTATATGAGATGTATAACGTATATTCAGGGCTGACCTGACCCAGGTCACAGTGTCGCTGTAAGCTGAAGTCCTTACATAGAGCTGACCTAGTTTTCAGGCAGCGCAGTCGGTGCATAAAAGCTTGCCAACACACTTTCCCGTTAATAACAAACACGCCCTAAAATCCTGAAAAATTCTAGGTCACACGATTTACTACGTTTTAAAGCTATTATTTTCTGGAAACTGTGTTTGTTTTATGTAAAATATTATGTGACAAATACTCTGCATCGTACGAATATTGGTTAGGTTAGGTTAAAATATTCAGATTTTACCAGCAATGATTCCTAGAATATTAGGAACAATTAAACAGATTTCAATCGTTATTTTATAAAATATCATAAACCCGATATGATACTAACAATAAAGTTACTTGTACAGTTTGCTTGAGGTAAATTGTTAGTTTTTAGTAACTTGTGATGGTGAATAGATAACATCAAGCTTTAGATGTTTCGAGAGTTCAATGAATAAGCAGATTCACTGTAACGGCTCAGAGAACGGTCGACGGTAACTGTTAAAACTGCGCAAGTGGTAAAAGCTGCGAACAAAAAGAAATCCTTCAGCTTTCTAACATAGATGTTCGTCGCCTCTCATCAAACACGGAATGGGCGACGTGATTGTATCTACACAGCTTGTGTCATCAGCGCCATACTATCGATCGGAGTGCAATATTCTAGCTATGTGAACCGGTATGCAGTTATTTCATAATCAATTTGTTAATGTACGTTCGTATAGAATGATGAACATGGCTGAACTGTGAATCTGCTATAGGATGTTTTGTAGATAGTTCAGTTAGTTAGTGCTAGTTTTTCATACGTAATTTTTGTTGTTTTCACAATAATCTACTTCTGAAGGAACTAAGATACCTACTACATTTTTATAGATTTAGTTTATGGAATTTTAAGAATAATGATTTAGATGGATACTCTTTATAGGTGCCCTGGGGCCTAGACAATTAATATAAAATATAATTAATGTTACGACATTTTACAATAAACTAATGGACGTTCATTTATACTGCACTATTAATATTTTATTATAACAGGAGTGATTACGAAATACCCATTTGCGTCATAATTTTGCATAAAAAATGAGTTGATGAGTGAGATGCTATTAGAGGAAGGGAGAAAGTAGGAAATATTGGGACAAAAAATCATAAAGAAGTAAAAGGGCCCGTCCTGCTAGATTCGGATCGTAGTGGCTAACGGTCAGGTTTCGGTTCAATGACTCGTTTCGGACGTTCAATTTTCGCTGTGTACTGTTAGATATCTTCGAAGCAATCACAGACTCCGCAATAATGATAGAAACGCGTCCCGAGGCGGTGCTGTTGAAGACGGTTACAATGTCCTTGTTTCAAAGCTACTAACCATAGCTACAACGTTGCAATAAATACCAAAGACAATAATATGTAAAACAATAGATATCCTTTAATATAGCTTATGGATTATGACTGTGTTTCTCGTATGACATAGAAATTAAAGATATTGAAAAGGGTAAATGTATGCCCGGATAAGTTTAGATTGCAGTTAATTTTCTGCAACTCTACATTTTGTCACTGAAACCTCCAATATGGCGTGTCTTGACAGGAAAACCGAAAAATAATAAAATAATGTTTCTAATTCCTAGTATAAATTTTAATTTCAAATGTACCGATTTCAATCGGGCTTTATATAAATATCGTTAATGTCGGGTTCTTCCCTCTGATAACACACACGCGCTTTACTCAGATATGCAACAATCTTCAATCATGTCTTTGTGTAGAAAATTGAGACTAGTGAATTAATATCCAGTCATGTGTTTTCTCATTAGTTAATAAGAATCGAAATCGTTAACTTTGAAATATGACTTAGTTCCGATAACATTTATAGATTGTAGATACTTTTGTACTATTAAATTTTATAATTTGATATTAGTTATTAGATAATATAGCATTTAAAAAACAGATATTCACAACAGCTCATTTAAATAAGTTTAACTTTAATCAGTATCAATTAATTTCTTTCTTATGAAAAGAAGTACCTACATTATTGAATTAAAAAGTAGGAAAGCAATCAAAGAATATCGGTCTAGTTATAAAATACCAAGCTAGGTTACACGAGTATCTTGTTTAGGGTGCGGCAGGGCTCCTGTCGCGATGTGCAGTTCCGAGAAGGTCGCCACTCGGACTGTGCCTGCCTACTTATGTCCAATGGTATCTAGGTAATTTATATCATTAAAGATTAAGATTTAGGTATTGCATGCCTGACTACGAAGTGTTCGTGCTGCAATATTTGATTGAAACTATGTATTGCTCAATTGCAGAAGATATATTTGAATCTTTTCCCTTTAATATTACAGATTTTAGAGATAGAACCAAAATATATAGAGCCTGTGCTATTTTTATTTCATATCGACGCTCACTCAAAAGTTGTCGTTACAAATAATAATTTTACTTCACTGACACAATACAAAACTGAAGCCAATAGTATTAAGTAACGACACTCAGTAATTAAGCTTTTATTAGCCATAATATCATAACATTAACGCTATGTTAATTAATTCTTAAATAATGATTTTATTACTCAATTTTGTAGTTTAATGTGCTCAAATTAATGTACAATTAATATTTGCATAATACTAACAATTTACTATTTTCTATTAATCACAATTACAACAAATGTAAAAATTTATAAAAACAAAATGATTGCGGTTATTTTTTTACCCTTAGGTATTTAGTTATTTACCATACCTTGTGTTATTTTTTTAATTACCTAAATGCAACCAGAAAGATAAGACTATGAATTGAAACACTATATAATTGAATTACATTTATTGTTTTCCTTATAGCGTCTGTACCATAAGCTTATAGACTAAAAATATAATATAATATTGACATAATATTGTTTTCAAATATACTCTACGAGACTCTACGTAACTTGTTCAACTACTTCATCTATACATATAATAAATCTGTAGAAGGGTCAATTCTGTACATTGAAAATATTGAAAAAATAAATAACAGAGGGTGTTACTGGATCGATACAAAACCCAAATATGTGATTAAAAAAATGTTTGTCTTTCTGTCTGTCTGTCTGTCTGTCTGTCTGTATGTTCAGGCATCACGTGAAAACTATCGGTTCGATTTCGATGAAACTTGGTATAATTATACCTTATTATCCTGGGCATAAAAAAGGATACTTTTTATCCCGGAAAAATACGTAGAAAAAAATAAATCTTAATTTTTCCGCGCGGACGGAGTCGCGGGCGGAAGCTAGTTAGAAATATAAACAAAAGGGTATTTATTTATAGAATTTCAGTAAACTTTTCAACGATGTAGACCAGTAGACAAATCTATTTAAGATATGTAGAGTTTTCTATTTTTTTACATCGATATTATTTGACGAATTGTAGTGTCTAATAATAAACAGCGATAAAACTAAGCTTATTAAAGAGCTTACTGCATAGAAACACATTTGTGTACTACGTTCTTAACACTTGTCAATTGAGGAAAGTAAAAACAATTGCAGTTATGAGGAGTATAGCTACCTACTAGCTACAGCCGTCCTTTCCATGCGACTTCACTAATTCTCTCTCACGATATCTAATTTTAACGCTCAATCGATTAACCTAGCACTAGTACGAATCCCTACTCCATTAAAAAATATGTTTGACGAATAATTCTTAGCGAATAATTGGTGGAAAATGAACCGTTTCCATTCATTGTATATTTTACATAAATTACGATAGATGAAACGTAATCTGAGAGATTGTATCAAAGAAATAGAAGACATGTAAAGCATCGCCTCTATGTGCTGTTAAAATATAAATGAATTATTATAATAATGTGATTTTATATTTGTTTCAGGAAATGTTTTTTTTTCAGGTACAACAGACTTACTTCAAAACAAAATGATAATAATAATCAATTGATAGGCTTATCGATACGCGATAATTAAGAAGGTGTGTTCTGCGGTCAACGCGAAACGCTATCAGTGTTTTGTGATTGTATCAGCTCATCTTTACAAAATTTAGGTTTTTCTTTATTCATCAATCATTATACAAATATGTAGCTTAATATTTGAACGTTAACTGTAAAATTCTTGTTATTTAATAGCTCGTGAAGATGCCAGTATTTTAAGTCGTATTTAACAAAATATCTAAGTAAGTGCTAAATAGGAGGAGAGGAACAAAATCACAACATTAAATTGAATTCGAGTAGGTATCAAGAATTAAAATATGTCGGACATGATCATTAGGGTACAAGGCAAAACTGGCGGGCGACGGAGCAACGAGCGCTCGCGGAGGCGCGCCTGAGTGGTTGAGATTGCGTAAGCACAGGGCCGATTTCTAGCTGGTCTCCCACGCCGCAAGGTCACTCCGAGGACTGCTCCCACTAAACGGCACGTAGCTTTAAATAATATTGACTTTTCAATCACCACAACCTCGACAGCCGCAACCAAAGTTTGCGCATACATGCCATTAGAAATCATTGTGTACGACACTAAACTTTAACAGTATTTCGAGCCGTAAAATTGACGAGAACGCTCATTTTATACGCGAGTTTTCATTTTATAACCATAATGACTTTCTAGCCTTAACGTCCGTACTTTCTTGAACATATTTTGCAGGATGATAAACGATAAGTGTAAATGTGCATGTAGTTTTAGTGTCGTTTTATAGTTATTTTATGATTCGGCGAGTCGATCAAAGGGATAAATCATAATCTACACATAGCGTTGCACAAATGCGTTGCTTGAGCTTTGTCTTAAATATGTATATAAAATGTAAAATATGTAAATGTTACAACCATCGTCAATCGGACACTGTAATTGTTACTAGCCTTCATCCCTAGTGAAGAATCAAAATTTAATTATCGAGACCTAACCAACGTTTTCACTTTAAAGTAGGTATTTTAATTTGATTGATTTTCATTACATAGCTCTACATATTTTTTGTTAGTTCAATCAAAAAAAAAAATCCACGTTACTTATAAACTTCCCATCTGAAAATTTTATTCATTTTCCTTCAGGATTTTTATGATTATGTAACAAGTTCCTAGATAGTAAATAATTATCTATGTAATAACTAATACTCGTATTTATCATAAGAGGTTTACGTTCGTTAGAATTTATATTGCAAATTCCCAATTCATGTAGCACAAACATAAATAGATTATTTATCTACGCCACCACCATTACGGCATGAGACCTTGAGAGGAATCGTGTACCTAACGTATGACAATATAATATCTAACTACCTTAGCAATCTTTGCTCTCTTGCGAGCCACTACGCAATTCTCAGCTATACTAAATGTGCTAACGTTGCTTCCCGCGTCTGTCTGTATGTTTGTTTGCTTAGATATTTAAAGCTACCTACGCAACGGATTTGGATGCAGTTTTTTTAATAGAAGCAGTGATTTAAGAGGAGGGTTTTCAGGTCTTAGGTTTTAGATAAAGCGGGCGAAGCCGCGGGCGGAAAGCTAGTAAGTATGTTATATAATAGAGGTTTTGTTTTTCGGTAATGTAAATCATTATTCCTATAATACTTATATTCCTAATAAATTAATAAAGAAGGAAATTATATTATAGAAAAAAATATTGAATATGCAAATGTATATCATATATTTTGTAAAATTATAAAAAAATTGTTTTCACAAACCGGTAGCATCATGTTCTCAGGGTCTCGGGTTAAATAGATAAAAAAGAAATACCTACATACATACAGCTAAGCAAAAGATAGAAAAAAGTGTACTCCTTTTCTCCTACTTTACCACAATGTCTAGTGAGTAAGTGAGACCATGTGAATAGAAAAGAGATAGATTGATAATATAGTGTAAAAATCGTTAAAGCTTCAAAAATTATTCACATCAAAAATATATTATAATTTAATTTGATATATTTATTGTAATTATATCTATTGATTTAATTATTTGAATTAGAGAACAATGTGAAGTTAAATAAACATCGTAGTTTCCTAATAAAATTATCGTCGATTTACATAAATGTACCTGTTTATGCAATGACTTTATCTATGAGTCTAGTACATAGTTACTATACTCTTTGGTCTAGTGTCATAGAGGTTTTGATAGACGCCGGTGTAACGCCGCGCGCGCACGTGAGAACGGTCGGCGTGAACAGTACAGTGCTACTAATCGCGCTGTTGTCAGACAGAGACAATGAATGTGAAATTAGGGTGGTTCCACGTGAGTTCAACGACCCACCGCGACATGCGTGTCTGTGATTTTTATAATTTAGATTTTCGGATAAAATGTGTCCACCTTGCTCTTTTTTTAATATATATATAACTTTAAAATTTAAATAAATGTATTATATCTACCTGCTTAACATTTGAGACAGTTTTAAACGCTAATGTGAAACTCAACGGACTTAAAATAAAAAAGGAGACATCAAACTCCAAAACCCGGTCTATAAAGATTTGGAAAGCGTCCATTTCTATAAAATTTTAGTCAGATTTCTGATAAAAATTTAAGATGTAAGTACATATAGGTACTACGTATAGGATCTGGAATGAATAAGAAAAAATAAATAATTATTATTAGTCGAATCTGGAATAAGAGTTTAGTCAAAATCATAAAGAACAAAGTTACGCTGTATTGCTATTTTAGAAACATATCACCTTTTTAATAATTAAATACAATAGGTTTTTCCTGAAAAGGTAGTCGCTTATTAGGTAAATTGCTTAAAAGAAACTACATAGGTACTACGAAATAGTAAAATAAATATTAATAAAGTTATTATATTTGCAATTTTTTCGTGCGTAGAATATTTACCTATTACAATATCGTTAAATTAGGAAGGTCAATTGAATTTTTTTTGGGTAGCGAATTCGTAATTGAATTCATTACATGCCTATATCCTTTTATTGTACAAAAGTAGAGATTTTAAATTTATATAACAACATAAAAGACTCTCATCAGCACAATGAACGAAAATTGCACATTGCCTACTTACAATGATTTTTGTACTTATTTAAAGGTTAGCATTTTATATTTTTTCTGTATTTTTATTTATACTCTCGACTTTGTATAACTGTTAGGTATTTTAAATCCACATTTTATTTCAGGTACGGCGCCCACAAAAACTATAATATGTAATTTTGCCCTAATCAATATTTATTATTTTGTCAAATGAAAACGTCTGGGTCCATGTAACATTATCAAAAAATAAGTTTATAGGTAGGTATTTTATATAAATTCTTAGGTTCTAGGCAAGTGACCATCATTATTCTCAATCTCAAACATGATAACAGCAATTGAAGGAACTTGGCCCCTATTCGCGTAACAATCGTAATAAGTATCGTCAATAAGACATTAAAATCTCCCGTGTAACTTATAGAGTCATTCACGGCTTAAAAAATAGAATTTAGAATATATTTAAATACTAGTGGACCGCCCCGGCTTCGCCCGTGGTACATATATCGCAATAAAAGGTAGCCTATGTCCTTTCTCGGGTATCAAAATATCTCCATACCAAATTTCATGCAAATTGGTTCAGTAGTTTAGGCGTGATTGAGTAACAGACAGACAGACAGACAGAGTTACTTTCGCATTTATAATATTAGTATGGATTTCACATTACATACTGTTAATAATTAAATAAATTATAATAATAGGTACCTAATTAAGAAATTGTGGGTTCTGTTAAGAACTGAACATATTCTGCGTACATTATAAAAGCGTAGTATTAAAATTATTGCAATTTAGATTGCTTATTTCGTAACTGACTCATAATAATGTAACGATATAAATAAATGTGTTTATACTTGTATTTATATCGTTACATTGCATTCTAGTAACACAATTATGGTGCCAGTACCAATTAATCGCACTGACTCTTAAAAATAATATGATAATAATTGATAACGAGTGAAATATTAAACAATTGCTTACATAAGAATTTTGTCAACGTAGAGTCGCGTCGACAGCCTATTGTATGATAATGATGACCTTCGTACAAACTTTATCACCCCCAATATTATGATAAATGCTATCTATTCATTCATCTGAGACTCCTTATTTGCTTATCTTTTAATGTAATCGAAATCAGGTATGAACTCTGACGCGAATCTTATGCAAATATCTTAATTAAGTCAGAGATAGTAACTCTGACCATGAATGTACTGTATATTAACCATTGTGCCAGGTTCCAGATAATTTGTTTAAAATTTTAACACACTTCAAAGACATTATCTATGCTTACTAACATGTACAGTCATTGTAGGTACACCTCCCAATGATTGCCGTGAGCCGTCACAGTTATTTAAACAAGAAAACGATTGATATAAAGGAAATTTATACTGGTATAGAAACATGTCATAACATTATCCGAATAAAATCTGAATACTTAAACTAAAGAAAACGAAGAAAAAAGACTCCTTTAAAAATTAATTTCAGTGATTCATTGCTACTGCTACGGTCGGAAATAGTCAAAATATCGGCCCTCGATCGAGAGCCTCTTGAATTTCGCCTTTCTCTTCCACGGTACTTTGCCCATCGTAGTTTGGGAGCATAGCCTTGCGATTGCGCAAACGCTTCCCACACGTGTGCATCCGAAAGGCGCACTCATCATTCGTACCGTTATTTTTCCTACTTCACAACAAGTATTACGGCGTATCTCATAAACTAGGAATGTTTAATTAGAGAAAGGGCGATCTGTGGCTTAGAGATTTGGATTGAAGGTGACGCCGTGTTGCATTTGTTCAAGGTGAGATGGAAGCGAAATACCCCAGAGCCCTTGTTGCGGGCACAGGCGAGTTGCGCGGGCAGACACCGAGAGGCACCGGCGGGTGAGCAGCCGCAGTGCGCCCGCGGTGCCGCCTCGCCCTCTCTGCCTCCCCGTCCCTCGTCCTCACGCCCCTTTGCGCCCCCGCGCGGGAAAATTTATAGTAGATGACACTTATGTCACTATTATCATGTGATCAAGAAAATGATTCCTCGCGTTTGCGTGGTACAAGGTTCACTATGTAGTTATTATGATGTAGGTATGTAATTTTCTAGATATAGGTAGATACATAGCAAGGTTCGCAAAGTAATTACGGGATGTTTCTAAACTTTGTTTTATTACATGTTTTCCTTATATTCTAATTACTAAGTGCCATATCACACTAGCGGATTGCGAGCGGTTTCAAAGCGGAGCGGGTGCGCAACGAATACGTTGCGGGCGCGCAACGAACACGCCGCGGATGCGCAGCGAATTCGTTGCGGACGCGTGGCAGATGCGCAACGTTTACGTTGCAGTCATGTACACTCATTAACAAAATTGAATCCGTGCTGGTTGTTACTTTTAACTTGTGATAGTATGATAATTATGAGATCATAATTTTTTACGAGTTTCATAACACGTTAATGTTTAGGGTATTGTTTTATCTATTAAATCTTGGTCGAAATGCAATCAGATAACTGAATTGCTCATTATGAAAGTTCACTAGCGAAATAAATTTTAAAGCTCCTTAACTTAAACAGGACTATCTTATTATTAGATAAATAGCAGTGAATAGAAAATTTTATCAAGCAACCAGCAACTCACTATCACTTTGCTCATAATTAGGTTCACAAAATCTCTTTATAAAATACCTACGTTGCTATGGGAGAGATTATACTGGTCAAGTGGTCAGTCGTTACATACTTTTGGAATGTATGTTACATTCTAAAGTCCTAGTAATTCAATTTTATAGCACCTTTTACAACAATTTCAGTTGATAATACATCTTTAGTTAAGTAAGTGCATTTCCACAGTACGGTTAAAAAATGGAGTGCTACAGAAACTATGGAAATATTGAATGGAAGTTAGGCAAGGGCTGGCTTTTGTGCGAGAGTATACAAAATGACGTTGACGCTTCTATTCGCAGCGAAATCGTTGCGCGTCCGCGGCGTGTTCGCTGCGCATCCGCGGCGTGTTCGCTGCGCATCCGCGGCGTGTTCGTTGCGCACCCGCTCCGCTTTGAAACCGCTCGCAATCCGCTAGTGTGATATGGCACTAAGTGTTACAAATGTCATGATTTATTGTTTTTTTTTTTTTCACTAAAACACGGATATTTTAAATATCTTTTAAAAGAGTATTCTTTACTTCTTGTCTTCTTCTTCTTCTTTAAGACAAATAAAATAAATATATTGTTAAAACAGCAATAGGTAGATGAAAAACGCTTATATTATTCTCCTATAGTATTGTGCCATCAATAACTCTGCAAGTTGAAATGTAGGTATGTAGAGTTAGAACTTAAATTTATATTAACCGATTACATTTGTCCACGAAAAATTTGAGTTATATCTCATGTATGATAAAAAAATAATGAGTTGAAATGAAGACTATAGGTAAATGCGTGACTCTGCAGATTACAGGACGTGAGGGGCGATCGTGTCCTACTATATCAGAAGGTCACGGAACTTCTTGCCACGTTGATAAGACATACCTAACCTTATGTAGGATTTAGATACCCTTTTAAGTTTAACATAATAATATTTTATCAGTAGGTATTTACAGATTTTACGGTTTTGTAAGTAAAAAAATCGATCACAGGAACAATTGAAATTACTTGCATATTTATGTTATTTTAATATTCTTACAAGTAATACCGCAAATTATATGATGAGCTGCTGAGTGAATATGGTGAGCTTGCCCATTTTTTAAATATTGATTTCAATGTTTTTATACGTTATTTTGCAATCACGTAAGATCGTAATGATCTTGGTTGTATTATATACGTACATTTTAAGACTTAAATTATAAAATATATCTATATATATAAAAATCAATGCCACTTTTCGTTGTAATTCCATAACTCGAGAACGGCTGAACCGATTTCGATAATTCTTTTTTTATTATATTCCTTGAAGTACGAGGATGGTTCTTATGTAGAGAAAACGTTAATATGTACCACGGGCGAAGCCGGGGCGGACCGCTAGTATAGTATATTTTATTCATATACCTATACTGAAAATTATTTGACCTGACCTGGATTTAACCGCGTAGCTTGTTAGGGTTATTTATAATTCACTAGCCGCTAATCCCGGTTCTGCCCGGTTTGACCCGGGATAAGAACATCATAAAATATAGCCTATGTTCATCAGGGATAATGTCTTTATTACTTTTTAATCGGTGTCTATATCCAATTCAAATTTTGGAATATTTTTTCTTTTTTATAATGTTGTATAGTGTAGATAGCATGAAAACAATACCTACTGTTAAAATTATCCTGAAACATCTTCCGTAGAGATCAATGAGCACATCCTATTCTATAGTTGAGGGTTGTATTGTTTTCTAAACAATTATAATACACGTATCTGTCTGCACATTTGTGTAATATATGACTAATTTACGTCACATTAATTTAATCTTCTATGGAAGGTAAATTATAATATAAGGTCTTCGACGGTAAAGATTGAACATATTTTTGCTCTATCATTAATCTAGTAAACGACATATATTTACTACAAGTTCACGGTCCGGCCCTGTTAACCGTTCGAAGAAGTTTAGTTGATCTGCTCTTAAACATGCAATAACCTATCTTATTTTGCGTCCCTCTACTTTTATCTCCAATTCTTAATTTATTTTATTTTAATTGCCATGGCTAAGTGCACGTTTATATTTATTTTTTCTTATTCGCATTTGTTGCACGTATAAAAATGTATGTATCCAAACTGTGGATAATGTTGTTGGTTGGACAGTTATACCTGTATTTAGATTAAGTTTTATTGTACAATTAACCACTGTTCTGCTGTTTATTATCCCTAATAAAGAAAATAAAATAAAATAAAATAACTCGAAAAATTAACTTTCACCTTTGTATCTCGACCATAGCAACGTTTTATTTTACAACCTTTATCTACAACTTGATCATTTGGAATTTATTATCTCTATTGTTCGAACAAAAATAAGTTGCCGACTTTAAGAACTTGAACTTTTTTGTGTACTTTTTATGTAAAACAATCGATGTACAGCTGCTAATGAGCCTTAATAAAATAAAATAAAATAAACTTGCCGACAATGTAAGTACACTATTGTTTCTTAGAAAACATTTTAGGACTATACGTAAACACGTGTTTGCATTATCTGATGACGAAATTATTTTTATTTTAATTGCCATGGCTAAGTGCACGTTCTGATGAGTCTTTTTCCCAGACAGATGAAAAGAACTCTGCGAACATATTACTTATTTTCAATATCTGTATGTGCTGAACGATTACCCAGAGTAAGCGTGGGAACGGACGAAGCGCGTTTTTTGTCTTTAATGTAAGACCAAAAAAGTTTTGTAGATTGGGGTAGCAACGCAACTTATATCGGTCAGTTTCCTAGCGGTCCGCCCCGGCTTCGCCCGTGGTACATATTTACGTTTTCTCTACATAAAAACCATCCTCGTACTTCAAGGAATATAATAGAAAAGAATTATCGAAATCGGTTCAGCCGTTCACACGTGATGCCATGACAACGCGAAACGGGTGCAGACCCGCCGCCTTTTTATAGCTCCCGCCGCGAAGCGCGTCGAACGCGGCAACTGATACACAAAAATAATCCTTATGGCTGCATGATTCTGTATTCACGCGCGATGACTTATAGCGTATTTCATGTATAACTTTGGTGTTTCTACACCGATTTACATGATTCTTTTACTATAACCTGCCCAGGAGTATGAAGAATAATTGTGCCAAATTTGGTTAAAATCCGTCGTGTAGTTTTTGTTTCTATAACGAATATACAGACAGACAGACAGACAGACAGACAGACAGACAGACAAAAATTTTACTGATTGCATTTTTGGCATCAGTAGCGATCCCTTATCACCCCTTCATAGTTTTTTTTTAAATATATTTCATGTACAGAATTGGCCTCTCTACAGATTTATTATAAGTATAGATTTACAAATTAATAATTTTATTAAATGGAGAAATGATTACATACAAGAAATAAAGATACCTACATGTTTAAAATTTAATCTTAAAAACTCAGGCCCCGGAACCACAGACACAATAGGAAATCTATTTTGTCTTGGACCGATCGGGCCGCTTGAGGCTCAATGGGTTAAAAAGAGTATGTAGCCTTTTTAATGCCAAAAAATGCATAAAGTTCTTCACATTGCTTAATGCTTCTAACAGTTTAGGTACTTGAACCATAACTGCCATCCTTATTAAGGTCTTGACTAAGCAGCAAACAATTTGAATGCATTTCAAAGCGGAATATCAAAGTATCCCTTCAAAGGCGTACATAATGAAGGCTACGCGAACGTGATTCAGATGAAACTGAGATGCAAGATGAAGTTAATGCAGCCATCTATCGCTGACATCTTAACATTTTATTTACCCACTTATGGCTATTTTAACATTTTTGTACGAATTGTAGAGCATTCCATAAATTTATTGCTAAACTTTTAGGGAAGCGCGTTCCATCTTAGACCGCATCTCAGCTTAACATCAGGCGAGATTGTGGTCAAGCGCTTCCCTATTACCAATAAAAAAAAAAAAAATACTTAATGGTGGCTCTATGTTTTTCAATAATTTCTACTTTCGTGTTTGGTGACCACGTGCTTATTAATAGCAAATAGAGAGAGGGATGTGTAGTTGTAGATATACTCATTCGTTGGATTTAATTAAAAAATATTCTTGAATCTGTTAATAATTAGCAGGAAAAAACATATTTAATTATATTCCGTCAGAACAAACGTCTCTAACTGATAATATGTATAATCTCTGAGCGTAAAAAATAGGAATGCTTAATTCAAATTAATAAAAATAATATTTGATAAAATCTATAAACTTAATACATAAAAAGTGGCCGTAGAGTTTAGCGCATCTGTGAACTAAATAGGCTTCCTATTTAGGTCACCGTTTTTTGTCCTCCAGTCATCGCAGTTCTTGAACTATTTCAATGACAAAAGTATTCAGATGCATTCATTGAGATGGGTAGGATTTTTAGCTAGGCTTTTGAATTTTAGATTTTTGCTTCTTTCATTAAGTTGTGATTTCTGTGAAAAATTTATGTACGGTAGATGTATATTGCCCAAACGATGTCACCTTTCTATACTGTATAAAATAACTCTACTCCAATTTGCTTATTTGCCAATTCTTGATCAGAAAAATATTATTGTAAAATATCATACGCTTATATAACATTTTCAACACGTGAATGCATCGCAAAATTTAAAATGATTTACCAGTTTCATGACCGCTCAGGACCGGGGAAGATGGAGAGTTCTCGTCTCAGAGGCCAAGACCCACTTTGGGGTTTCAGCGCCAAAGGAGTAAGTAAGTAAGTAAGTAAGTAAGTAAGTACCAGTTTCATACAACACAGCGTAAATTGGGTCATAAATTTTTGTTGACTTCCTGCGGAAATATTCGAATGAACAAAATGTATGGGGATGCGGACACTAGCTAGTGTATAGTAACGAAGTTCATATTTTCATTTTCAACGGATATTCCACATGAGATCACAATCGGGGTCGGAATGATGCGCATCAGCGAGAGGGCACGGGTTCAGGGCAGGCCGGAAGAGAGCTATGCGAGGGTACTATTTGATTGTAATGCAAATTCCCCATTTCCGCCCGAGGGGACGTAACAGGTAGGGGTCGCGCCACCGTGATTATTCACTTACTTTAAAATCTGATAATTTGTTGGTTTTATCGACACGTGCGTGGTTGCCACCTGGTTGAGGTTATGCGAATTCCTACACATTAGGTAGGTAATTGGTACTGAGAATTTTCAAGTTGGTGTAATTTATTAATTCACAATAATGGGAACAAAATTGGCTGACCTTGGTTAGTCTATAAGGTACTTAGTTACTTCAAAAATTGCAATTCTATAGTTCACCTCTTAGAAACATATAATAATATTAATTTCACTAAAATTTTCTCTTTGATTCATGAATAAAAAATTAGAGAATGAATCGACACTTATCACGAGACATTTTAATAAATCGCAATATCGAAATCATCTAGAAAGCTTTTTCTGTAGTGATTTCTTTCATAATATTTTTAATAAAACAGATTACGCAATAAACAAAAATTAATGTATTTTGTATCACAAAGTTTTAATGATTAAAGGGAAACAAGTGATATATTACAACACAAATGAAGCTTCGTGACTAAATTCCTTTAGCTACATATTGGTACGTGAAAATAATTCAATTTATGTGATTACTATGCTAATATCCTGTTTCCTGTGTAGGGAGCAACAGGTGAGGGGTGAACTCCCTGATTTTAAAAATATTCACGTTCTCGTTGTGATTTTAACTTTAATTAAGAGTTTTTGATGACATCACTTGATAACACAATTTTTATTTTTATCTAATGAATTACAATAACGGCCCAAACCGCCCAATATTATTATTTTACGTAATACTGTATACCTGGATAAATAAACCGGAACATTTTCTATCACCTTACCTGAATTATTAATTACTAATCCATTCATAGCAACACTATAATATCATACATCATATCATACATATAATATCATACATCATTATTTAAAAATAAATGATAATGATGATGAGAGTGAGGAAGTCCAAATGAAAGTCACCCAATGGTTTCTATATATAGTGGTTTGTAACCCTACAACCTCCGAAATACAGGATTGTGAATACATAATTATACATAACACGTTTCTTGTATGATGAAAAATATTATTAGAGTTCTAAAAAGTTCATAATATGTAGTAAAGTATTAAGTACTATTTTATTTATTAAACCTTTAACCATTTTAATTTTTGAATGGTATTGGCTAATTTTATTTGCCCAAGAAGTCCTGAAATCGGCGTGTGGTTCTCTGTTCTGCTTTTATTGTTACAAAACTGCGATTTACTGGGGCGAAATTTAGATCTTTATAAATATACTTAGGGACGTTACAGACCGTCGCCCAAGCATGCGCAGACGCAGGGGGCGGCCACCCCGGCCGAAGGTCGTTCACCTCCCTCCTCCCCGCCTTTCCTCTTACCGGCTGTCCCTCACAATCACAGCCCTTTGTGCGCCGAGGAGGGCTACAGTGAGGGCAAGGACTCCATTTGTTTCTTTGTTTTGAAATACCTTCTAAGTCGAGGGGCCAGCGGCTACCTCAGGTAACTGGATATTTTATGCTTATATACGCTTGTGAGAACTCACCCGGTCACAATAATATCCTTAGCTAATGTTTCAGTCCATTGATTAAACCTTATCGCGTTTAACAATCAAAGGATGTTTAACGGATGCTGTTAAAACAGTTGTGAATTAAGAATGCACTGACCAATTTTAAGATTCAGCTTTATCTTAAGAAATTTTTTCTTTAGATGTATTTTATTTGATCCTTAAATAACATGAAAATTCCACGAAACAATATAATAATATTGTTCTTTTATTTATAACTTAAAATTATATCACGGTAAATTACCCTTTGTAAACGGGTTAATAAGCCTTACCCTACTAAATTGGAGTGTTGATGTAATTTAGGTGCTTAAATTTAAATATCATCAATGAAGCACCCTCAATAAAGGGATCGGATTGTTAAATAAAAAACAAAAATACGTCTCACCCCACCCGCATACCGGCAAAGGAGCTCAATCGTGTCAAATTGTACATTGAACTGAATTTAGTGTACTCACGATTTCAAAACGTTAAAGAATTTCAGACCCTATGCGCTCTAAAATAGAATAAATGATGATATCCAGAAGTATATCAGTTGGACGAACCATTTATGGAAACACTTAATCGTCTACGAGGGTGATCAACATGAGGGTAGTTTGTTTCATATATCAATGACCGCCAAGCGTACTTAATTGTTTTTTCCTTCTACAGTTTAAGTTTATCTTCTCAAGTTTTTTGTAAGTTTAATTTAATTTGGCAATAAAAATAAATGATAAGGAATATTATATTATCGTCTAATGACCGATTACCATCCTTATGTTATGTGAAAGCCAGAGCCAAAGAGGATATGATCACTACGTTTGCCAGAGCTTACGACTTCTGATGAAGGCTATTAGGAATAATTCATTTTTAATAAAAAAGTAAAACGCCTTCAAAATGTTAGAACTTAACCAAATTCAAATCGGGCCACATGGGAACTTTCAAATAAAAAATAATTACGAAAATCGGTGAGCCAGTCGAAAGTTCCGAGGTAACATACCCGAATAAATGCCTTCAGTCGAATTTAACACCTCTTTTTTATGAAGTCGGTTGTAAATATGTTTGTCTGGTAGAGTAGAGCTGTTGACTTGTTTACTAGAGCCTCGTGTTTTTTGCACAGAAGTAAAATAAATCTAATTTCTAACTTGTGAGTTTTGGATAATATAAATCTTTTATTACACAACTCTCACATAATAGACCTTAAGGAAATCTATAAACAATACGGAAATATTTATTCATTCAAATAAAAACTATTACTGACCATAATAACGCAATGGGCATTAGAAACAATTTCCGTTGCCATTTTATCCGTTAACTTTCGTGGTATATTTCATTTCATACTTGACTTACCGTAAAGGGGAATTTCTTCGTTTACATCCCTTATTTTTCAACTAATTTTATACACCCTTACTACCACCATTCACACGGTTATGTGGTAAACGGTTTTACCAACTATTTTTATTACTACAACTTTTTTGTATTTTTAATTATAGAACTTGGCAGTCTAAGTAAACGCTTGGTGGTTTTAAATAATACTGCCATATCAGTTTTCACTTGTGTAATACAACACTTTGTATATATTATAGCGTCATAGGTACTATTATTATTAAGTACCTACGGTGGATAGTTATATAAGAAGCTATGCTAAAATATAACCTAAATATTCTTTATCGTTATAACAAGAGAGAGAGAGAGAGAGTTTAATAAATTGAAAAATTAATGTGCCATTTTAGTTTTAAACTTTTTTTAGTTATTCTTAAAAGATTTGAACTTTTTATAATGTGCACATTATACATAATTAAACCATCAAAAAAATGATTATTCATATGAAACATCTTACTATGAAGATAGTATTATTGCAAGTTAGTACAAAGTACAGGGTGTGGAGTTTAGGGCAGATAGAGTCATAATTAACTCTTATCCTATTTCACTAAATTTTTACATTAGATAATTTCTTGTTAGTTATTACAGATATATTTATTCTTCTCAACAGGGATACTTATTGGGTGGAACGCAAAAAACGTTTGAAAACTTTATTTGAGTACCTATAAAATAACTTCAAATGGTCAGAATTGGACAAGATTTAAAAGGAACCAACGGAAAGCCACTGAATTTCAAACTCAGTCGAAAGTTCAATGGTAAATTAATAATATTAAAAAAAAAATATTTTGAGCCACACTCTATCTCCATTTTACTCCATTATGAATAAATAAATGTTCATCTATCTTTTTTTTATGCTATATGCTATAGGATAGCAACTGTAGTACTTTTACTGATATCTGTAGTACTTTAACGGTTTGCCTTCAAAATCGGTTTAATAGTTATTATTTTTGTAGGTTCTAGGCACCTACAATAGGCTCGATTGTTTTTTGAAATATAACTCTCTGGATGTGAAATGACATTAAAATTTAATAGATTATTTAGTAATTAAACTTTTTACTACTACCGTACTTGCCATAGCAAGTTCCATAAAAAATAAGCACAACGGAAGACTTAAGTAACTTCGTCAAAAAAGTGTTTGTTTTTTTTTCATTTCTCGGTAACCGCCGCGATATACTTAATCATCCCTAATAAATGATCATGTAGTCCCTTGCCGGGGCCGGTTTAATAACCTGTAACTGAAGCGCCCCTCGGCGCTTATCGCGGTTCACGGTGTCAAACGACAAGTGCTCATGGTTTCCGCATGAGTTATCGCTTATGGATGTACCTGTAATAATAACAGATCGAAATCTATTACGATGCCAGCTAATATCATGAAGATTAACGAAAGCTTGGTATAGTGAAATGTTTGGTCTGGCTTATAGCAAATTATAAAACTTAAGGTTAAGGTACCTATCACATTCAGTGTAATAATAATTGTACCGTTGCCTACAGAATTTTTGTGTACAGTAATACAGAAAAACTCTGTCTAATTATATTATCATACATACCGTTATTAATATTTTATTGTAAACAAATTCGTTATAGTCCTTTCCACCTAAGATGATTTCTGTGACACATCGATTTTTGACACGTGAAGAGATGTCTGTACTGAAATCATATCAATTGTTTTCGATAATCGATAATATTTTATATGGAAATGAAATCGATTTGAATAATGTACCAAAATTAGTTTTTTCGGCATTTCGCCATCAATTAACTAAGGAAACTTAGCAAACAACAGCAACAAAAAGTCAACAATAACAATTAGTAACAATAGCAGAATACCACGGAAAGTATCAATATAAAAATGCAACTTGTATACAAGGCTGACGCACTCCTACAGACGATTGACTCGATTGACAAACGATCATAAGATGGGCGCCGATTATATGATTTTCCAACTCTATGATTTTTCAACGATCCATTTCATGTACACGAGTTGCGTAGGTATTATATTTTTGTGTTATTTTATTTTATTTTTCATTATATTAAACTAAACAATACTGTTTTTGATTTATAAGCTTAAGATGTCTCATTTTTATATTTTTGGTAATAATGCCGCCATAAAATAAAAATATTATGCACTAAAATCATTTTGGCGTTTTAAACATAAAATACGTAATTCGGAACACGATGAAGTGTCACAGGAATCATCATAGCTGAAAAGGACTATAATTTATATGAATTTCACTCATACTCATATAAAATCAGTTTTATGATCTGTTATAATCTGAGATAGGTAACATTTTCCATGTATCAGTCACTTCTAGTTGTTCTATATCGTAATGTTCGCGTCACAAATGGAGTCGCATGTCACGTGACGACACCGACATGGGGAGCGAGTTCATTCATATTTTCGTTTCGGTCTTATGCCCACAGAGAATGGCAAGTATAAATAAAATATATATAATATAGCTATAAAGATTAAATATCCTTACTTCATCCAAAAGTACAAAGAAAATTGAACTAAACTTTATTTATAAACAAAGTGCACGTGCGAAAATGAATATAAGAACGTATCAGCTGTGCTTATTTTTTTTTGTGCTTATTTATTATAATTATTAAAGTCGACTCTACATACTTACTTATTAACACAGAATTTATTTATTTTTTTCGAAGAAAATCTATGTATTTAAAAAAAGCTCTAGGCAGTGTGGCAAAATGTATTGTAGTCCAAAAAACATTACATTTATAATTAAAAAAAAATATACCGACTAAATTGAGAACCTCCTCTTTATTTTTAAGTCGGTTAAAAACTAAATGAAATAATGTATTCCACCTGCATGGAAGCTTGCACTAGACTGGTTTTATTTTATAAATGCAGTGTAAAACTATAAATATTGAAATTGCTTTTACTCACTCTAGGGTGCGGCACGGCACCCCTAATTACGCGTGTGGCCAGAAATAAAAAAGGCAATCTTGAAAATCTCCCACGAGCCGAGAGGGAAGAGGGCAAAGCTTGTTCGGGAGCGTCGGGTGGTGCTTTTTGTCCTTTTTGCCGACATTCAGATGGGGATGACCGGACAGTACTTTTTTATTTTTCATTCTCCTCACTCAATGTTTGTGAGCTTTGTCTGCTTAAATTGAACTCGGAATAATGCGGGTATAACGCAGTGGATTTATAGGTGATAGATATTATATAGATAATAGTGGGTGGTATGAGCACTATAAAATATTTTTTAGCATGTAACTAGTGGTCATAACAATAGACTAATCATGAATTCATTGTAATAAAAATCTAACTGCCATAAATCAAATAAATAGATTCCGATACTGGCTCTACATCATAACTTATAAGGTTCTGTGACTTCCTTTGTTAAAAAAAGGTTAAACAGAAAGGTCTAATTATTTTTTTAATACACAATTCCGCAAACTTCATACCAAAACTGTGATTGTAAAAGCCTAAGTTAAAAACCTGTTCCCTCCATAATATGTCAGAATATAGCATTACACGTTTGATATAATCTCATTAACTTAGGTATGTTAAATCATACTGCGCCTGCATTATAATGGATTATATGATGGAACATACGTCAGTTGACATTTAGCATATCCGATAATATGATCTATTCAGCGCACCACCCCCTTTAAATTGGTTCCAGCTATATGCGGGTGTTATCGACAATGTATCGGGGAGGCACCACCCTACCCAGGACATCGGTTTCCACCCGTTATAAATTTATCTACGCCGATCGATATACCCTATGGAAAACTACCAACATGAAAAGCCAATTAGGTCTGGCTTGTTGTAGCATCCTTTTGATTTAAATAGCCCTGGGAGGGAGGCAAATTGATTCCATTAAATTTTAAGCATGTAGGTATTTTAATTAATTTGCGTTGTAATCAAATATGAATGATGAAATAGATATCTAATTAAAGTGCATAAAATGTGACATTGCTTTTTTCTTAATTTTGTTATCAATTAACTAGGAGAGCTTTTGTTTTATTTTCTGAATTTAATTAACGTTTTTTAGTATGCAGTATGCTAAAAATTTGCTGATGATAAGCGTGGTCTGAGAACTTAGGAGTAGAACGCTTACATAGTTTTAAGTGCATTAAATGCGTATGCCGCTTGTCAGATACAGATAAAATGAAGCTAATAAACAAACAAGATGAGGGAACTCTACAATTTTCCTATTTCCCCTATCCCAGTCAGTATTTAGTGGATCGGCGGTAAAATAGCGATTTAGGAATTAAGAGATGAAGATTTTTGAAAGTTTTCCTAAAATAAAACCTTTACAACACTGATAGGCTTCCTACTTCACGCCTACCTACATCATAGAGTCAAACGATTTGACGACAAATCTGGTTTCGTTATTTTTGACCTGATGGTTTTAGATGATATTTGTTAGCGAACATATATTTATACACATATTATTGATTCTCAGGTGTTTAAATATCTGGTTGGATCCAATCTTAGGTACCAGAAGAAGCAGCTGCATCGAACGAAAGTAACTGCACTCTCGGAAAATATTATTAAAAATGCAATTATTGCATATTTCAGAAAATCTGTTAAGTAGGGTTATTAATTATTATATATCTTCTATGTAGTCATTCCTTCTCAATCAGGGGTTGGATTCTAAATATGTAAATATTTTTCAGAGAATCATGGTATTTTGTCATTTTTAATTTAACTTATTCTTTATTTAATATTTTTTAATAAATTATGACAATATTTTACCATATTTACACGTGGCATTTATTTTTTAGGTACAATATAAGTATTTATGTTTGTTAGGTACAATATAGGTTTTCTAATCTCTTAAACAATTTAATTATACTTCGTTTATTAAAAAGGAACATAAACTATTTCGAGGCGATAATTTCCTGTTATTCAAACAAATTATAACATCAACGTGTCTTCCCGCCATAAAATACGGTTTGTGGTTTAGCGCTTTGGTCTTCGTTATAATAATATAGTCATATTTGAATAATATTCAAAACCACAAACAAATAACTTAATAATTATTTAAAGGTTTAATTTTAGTCGTAAAAGCAATGCTATGTATATCTTCGTGAATTTGAAATGTACAGGAAACATGGATCACAAAGCGAGGATCGTTTACCAAATGTTAAATGTGCTCGTAACCATAAAGTCACTGAGGTGGTCATTCTAAAAGGTTGAAGGCACCTAAAGCACACACCTGTACGTAGACATTCTCAAGGCGGCAATAGCCGAACTTATCGCCACGCGGTGACGCAACCCAAACAGGATCCACCTCCCAACAAAAAGTTCCACGGCCACTATTTCGAAACTCGTGCGCACCTAAATAGAGAAAGGCATCTATGTGCTTGTACATCATTTGTAGCTCCTCTAGTCGCAACCCACGGGGTACGGGGTGAATGCCCTTAATGTCCACCATCCTCCTCGAGTATAGTGCCTTCCCTTTCTAGCCTACGAGAATCCCTCTTCTTTTGACTTTGAAAAGAGGGCACGTATTTCTTTGCGCTGCCGTAATTTGAACTTACTCACGCCCAGCTTTAGAGTCGGTCTTCCCTTGAATGAGTGATTGCTGTGTTCAGTTTAAGGGTGTGTGCGCAGTGCGCGTGCGTTTGTATTCAAATGAGGACAGTGCGTTCCGCGCCGGAGAGCACTATGATTGTACTTTTTTAGTCCGAGAGCCGTAATCAGCTACAAGGAAATGAGCATCCTTAGGGGTGGCGCGAGGCGACGACCAGGCTTGGTATTGAGGACATCGTCTTGTTAATACACGGCAATTAGTCGTTCTAGGACGCTCGCATATTGTAAACTACTCAGAGATACAGATGTTTATACTTGCTGTATAAGGCGCTACAATTAATATTGATTTACATCAACTCTCTATGAATATGAAGTCTGAAATTTTTCATAATACTCACTGTTACATTGTTTTTTTAACTTTAATAATATTTTCTGGGTATATTATGTTTTTCTTATATTTTTCATAAGGTAAGCAATTTGTAGATTTCCGATAGGCAATAAAATTGAACAAATAAAACTATATAATATATTATAAATGCGATAATAACACTATCCGTCTCTTCTTATAGAGATAGCTTGAGACCTAAGAAAGGACATAGGATAGTAGATAATTTTATCCCCGATATCCCACGGGAACGGGAACTAGGTATGCAAGGTTTTCTTTGGCTATGCGGGAAAAGCCGCGGGTGGATAGCTTTTCAGAAATATATAATACAGCTTTCCTAGCTGAAAATATTGGCTTTAAAATTTAAATTATTTTAAATAATAAATTACCTATACATATCATAAATTTGTCGTATTACAAGCTCAAACGTGTTAAATTGAAATTATAATTGCCTGAATTCTTAGAAGCTGCAGGGTTAAAGGGTCTGTAATGTACCTGTACCAACTATCTAATTTCTCGCGAAAACATTCTCAATAGATATATCGCAAAATGTTGAGTTTAACATTGGGTGCTCTGTGGAACCCTAATATAAAGATATAACTGTATAGTGTATACATTTCCATGTTGATTTTCAAAAGCCTATCTATAACTGCTATAAATCAAAATTTGTGCCCGACACGCCTCTATATCAAATTAAACTTTCACATAGGAGGCTATTGGCTATACAATATATAAGCTACATGTGATATTGCCGATATTGATTCTCGCATCGCCTGTCACAGTGATTCACAATTTGTAAAGTAGGTTGTTTTAACAAGTTCGCTGAGTGTGCGGCGGATGACCCAAATCGAATTTTGTTGCTTTTTACATGAAATTCTTAATTTTAGCTTGCAAAGGCACATATTCTGCTGACCGAAGTATGCGTTTTGCTAACTGTAGAATTTTTTATGATCCTGCATTTCGTAACTGTACAGAATATTGACTGAGCTTCATTAATCATTAATTCATTTTGGAAATTCTCTTTTTTTTTTTTACTTTTAAACAGAGAAGGTACCTTGAACTGTTTGTGCTTAGTGAAATTATGAAGGTTTATAATATAAAACAAAGTCGCTTCCAGCAATTTATCCCTTTATCACATTATTATCTTAAAAAAAATTATAAGTGAAATAATAAAATAATGGTAACTAATTAGAAAAATAACGAGTATAAACCTGTGATAAGTGACGAATATCGACACGTAAATGTCCTGAATATTCAATAGACTGAAATGGGATAGATACATCTCATCTCCATCCACTGTATCTGACATATTGATCAAATACAGTTGAAGTATAGTCCGATTTAATTACATTTCTTGATAATTGGTATTGCAGAATTGTTTAATATTGGAAATCTCACGAACATTCTAATTTATTGAAATTTGAAACTACAAAGAAAATTCATAAAAGCAATTACCTACGACGTTGGTTAGTTAGTAGTTACAAATACAATGTAGGTACATACTTACTTAGTTTAAATAACTTATATTTTCAGTTTTCACCTCTGAATAAAAAGGGAAATGGATAGACCATGCTGTATTTCAGTCTCGATAATAATTATTTTATTTATTTAATTAGTTTATTTTATTATTCTTACAGCTGATGATTTTACCCATGATATCGACCTTGACTTTATTATAGCATACACACAAGATAATGTAAATACCTATAGAATCATTCAGTAGGTAAATTACTTACTCGTGCATACAAGTAAGTAATTAGTGTTGCGTGATATATTTTATGCTACAAATAATTTACTTAAGTTAACCTTACATTCAGTAAAATGTGTGTAATAATTAAACTACATAAGTACTTCGTTTTACACATTATTATACCTAATTATTATTTGAATAGTGTTGGAGTGTATTGGCATAAGTTTAATTAATGAGACTGGCAACAGATTTAATTTCAGATCGGTTTAATTTTTCTCAAACATTTTACATGTTAAAAGGCTTTGTCGTGAGTGGTTGTGACGAGATACTTGTATTTGAAGTAGCTTGACATCTTGTAGAACCGTGTGTGGGCGTCTAATGACCTTCGCAAATCCTAAGTGAGTTGGGTGGATTCGCAACTATTTATATAGTGTTCAGAGTACAAGAAAATACAGTAAAACATACTGTATATTATATTATAGATATGTACTAATTGGTTTTATTTTTATTCCTTATGAAATATTAAGAGAGTAACTTCAGCTGTTAATTTATACAAGCCCTTTTGTGAATTTCGAGTTATAATTGTAATACCAATGTAAATATTGGCACTAAATAAATTATTGTATACTAGCTTCCGCCCGCGACTCCGTCCGCGCGGATGTCGGTCTTCGCGTGGATGGTTTATTTCTCCATTTTGAGTAACTCTGACAATGATATCTTATAAATATCTATTGGACCCAAATACGGCTAGGCCTATAATAATACGCAACGTGTGTTCGCGGTTCTACAGAACAACGTCTATGGATAAAACCGAAAAATTAAATTAATTTTTTCTACGTATTTTTTCAGGATAAAAAGTATCCTATTTTACGCCCAGGATAATAAGGAATAATTATACCAAGTTTCATCGAAATCGAACCGTTAGTTTTCACGTGATGCCTGAACATACAGACAGACAGACAGACAAACAGACAGACAGACAAAACTTTTTTTAAACACATATTTGGGTTTGGTATCGATCCAGTAACACCCCTTGGTATTTATTTTTTCAATATTTTCAATGTACAGAATTGACCCTTCTACAGATTTATTATATGTTACATAGATAAAATACTTAGATACTTAAAATACAATAATTTGTGAATAATATCTTACCTAATACACATAATTATGTAGTAAGTACCTATATGTACCATATGAATGAATGGATCATGTCCCGTTTGATCCGTTGACCGCTTAGGATGACTGTTTATTTTAGCTGCCTTTCTGTGATTCTTTCGTCTACTTGCTAATATAAAATTAGAAGTATAATTAAAATACCTAGAGCACAGAAAAATTGTGGAGTGCGAACTTCTATTGTTTTATTTTTTTGCACCGAAAAGTACCTAATTGAGCATAGCTTATGTACTCACAGAGTTTTATATAATTTTAATAACATAATAATATATTATATTAGATTAAGCTCTTTTAATTTTTTTCTTCGCAACAGAGAAAGCTTGCTTTTCTTAAAAAATATAATTTACACCGTGATCTATTTTTAATTTACTGCACAATACTTTCACGCTTTCTTTACAATTACAAGCGTGAGATCAATTCTCATCAAACATTTTTTCTAGCAATGACTCCTAGCAATGTTCAGATAACGGTTACACCAAGAAAAATCTTCAAAGGAATTCATTTATACAACTTAGTTTTTTATTTTAAATCCTTAGTTCATAATTAATTATAATTTAATTTATATGAATGTACATCAAAATCTCAGCCTAGTTTACTAAATTTTCTTAGTCCAATTAGTTATTTATTACCTAGATGTTTAATCACGTTCTTGACTTTGAATAATTTAAATTATGCAAATGATGCGAAACGATGATACACTATTTCGTTAATTATGAATCAGAGCATGTTAAACTGTACGTTTCTCAGATAAACTAGTGAATGAAAAATCCGGTTCGGGTATTATCAAATTAGAAGCTCTATAAGATGGCCAAGTTAGGCTTAAAGCACAATATGATTTCCATCGGATTCCGAGTGTTTCTCAAGAGGCGATTGGGGTGAACTACTCTCGCCCACTCCATGCTTATCTCCCGCTGAACTGTGTGATGTGGCTCAGCAATAAAATATTTCTTTTTATGTCCCCCTCGTGTAACACGTTTGAACTCTGCTGGCGATTGCGCAACCACTGGTGCATTCCGTGTTTACGCCGCACGGCCAGTACCCTCGATGACTATACTTTGAGGAAGTCAAAAACGTGTTTTGCCTATTATCATTCGAGAGTCAAGTTCAATATCGATATAAAATTGTATCCGATGTCTATTTTGGGTTTACACGTTCCTTTTAGATGAAATTTTAATGAAGCTCGGTCTAACCGAAATAGTCGATCGAGCCAGCCAGCGCTTGCATTTTAAATCATTATCTACTATTTATACACTGGCAGATTTTTTCTCTTTGCTTTTCTAAATTGAGTCTAGCATTGATGCTAGTTCGAAAACGATCTTAATAATTACGTCCGTCGATAGCTTTCGAAAATTTTTACCTTATTTTTGGAGTCGATGACCTGGCGCCTTTAAAAATGAAAGAGGAGCGAAGATACCAGGAAGTTTATTGATTTTTACGAATATAATTGTTTAAAAAATAGCTTCAGTATTGTTAAATTCCAGATTTTTGAATTAATTTAGTTCGTATCTGTTGAAGCACAGGCGGAGGCGGCCTCAATTCACCCCACTGTCGGTGTAGTTTCCACTAGCGGTCGCAAAAAGTTGTGAACGGTAGAGTTACCGACGACAACGTAGTGATATCGACAGTCATTGATACCACCCAAGCAACGAGACCCCTTGTATCCGCTGATATCTCCCCTTTTGTATTCAATGGATCCAACGACGAAGGAGGTAGCGTAGATCACACAAACTGGTTATGTTTTAATGACACATTGTTGCTTGCTCGGGGAACGGTTTAAGATATTGAGTATGTACTTCTTGCGACGTGCTAGAAGTCACCGTTATTCTATTTCCTACATCCTTTATGAGCTTATGTTAACAAAACACAGTATTCAACAAAATTAGTTACGTTGTCTAAATGTGCTTTTTTCGGAACTGTATAGTGATAGTTGGAAACATCATTGAAAAAAATCAGCGATCCCTACTAATATTATAAATGTGAAAGTAACTCTGTCTGTCTGTCTGTCTGTTATGCTTTCCCACTTAAACCTCTCAACCGATTTTGATGAAATTTGGCACAGACAATCTTTAGACCCTGAGAAAGAACATAGGCTTCCTTTTATTGCGAAATATGCACCACGGGCGAAGCCGCGGGACCGCTAGTATTTTTTATGGAAAAGCAACGAGTTATGCATAGGCATAATTTAACAAAGATGACAACTAATATACGATTCGGGAGTGTGTTGGTTCAAGGCGAAAAATTCTAGGTGCCCTGAAAGTCTCGGATTAAAGTGAAACATTTATTGTTACTGCAATTTCTATACCTCCATCGACACTAAATAACTACCACACTAAACTAAACACATTTTTATAGTTGGATAAACTAAAAAACAATTTATTCGACAAAGATTTTTGAAAGATACTTGAATTTCATAAGATTTTTTTATGTATTCATATTCGGATGCAACTAATATATATAATATCTATAACATAAAATCTACAGATTGAACTCACATGCAACTTCTCAATAATTTTTTACACCCCTATCTTTGCCCTGTTTGTATGTAGTATTTTTGATTCGTATATATTACGACAATTTTATATTGACTATCTACTAGTTTAGTCACATACTTGAGCGAGATAAGACAAAGTTAGTAAACGAATCGTAGCTACCTCTGTAGCAGGTGTAGCAACCATAAAAGTAAAAATAAACCTTTGTAGCATTGAAATCGGTTGCATGGAAAGTAAATTAAAATTCACTTATATTTAAGTACAGTAAATTTATTTCAAAACATCCTTAACCTATTCAATCGTAAAAAAACAAATGTCAGTTAAATTGTAATAGCATAAATTAGATGTAACCTTCTCAGCACAAAACCACCTACGCGTAAGAATAGAAACGTTCAACCATTTTTAATTTTCTGGGGTTATTTTTAAACCACTTAAAGTTAATTACTGAGTTGACGTAATTTCATAATAATATACTCCTTTTTTATAATTTGTAAAATAATATAATTTTATTAATAAACTAGCTTCCGCCCGCGACTCCGTCCGCGCGGAAAAATTAAGAAAAGTTAAGATTTGTTTTTTTTCTACGTATTTTACCGGGATAAAAAGTATCCTATTTTATGCCCAGGATAATAAAGTATAATTATACCAAGTTTCATCGAAATCGGACCTTTAGATTTCATGTGATGCCTGAACATACAGACAGACAGACAGACAGACAGACAAAAATTTTTTTAATCACATATTTGGGTTTGGTATCAGTAACACCCCCTGCTATTTATTTTTTCAATATTTTCAATGTACAGAATTGACCCTTCTACAGATTTATTATATGTATAGATCAGTCTCATGGTTTCTGTGTTTAGCGCGTTCAAACAAACTCTTTAGCTTACATTATTAGTATAGACTCTATCAATCTAAGTCAGCACAATAATTGATTTCATTTGAATTAAAATAAAATACACCTTTATTTTCCGAGTGAAAAGAGTGTTGGAATCAAGGGAACACATCACCTACGAGTTTGTTAACTCTAAAGTCTAAATCTTATCTATCTAAAAATTTAAAAATTTGAAAGCCTACTCCGATCATAGAAATAACTATAGGTACAATTATACTTGCCAAATAAGAGATATAAATCCGTTAAACCTGCATGAATAAACAAGAAAGGTTGGAGAAAGTTTCTTGGTAAAAATATTTAAATCTTAGTATTTTGTGATAAATTAAAGGTACACAAATAGATGGCTCGTAAAGGTCACAAAGCCCGAGTTTTAGAGCCCTTCAGAAAGTGTGTCGACTGTGCCCGCGCCCCGCGCCCTGCGCCCGCCAACCGCGCTCCGTTGGAAAACATCCATGTATGCATTTTATAGTTTTCCTACGAACTCGCAGTCGTCAAATAGTCAACGCCCAATGGCTTCATAGCTATTCCTACATTGCAATCATACTTGTACATTGTAATGCCACTAATTTTATGGTTTTCTTTGGAAGTAACGTTATGAAGTTTCAATAATGAGGTTTATTAAAATAAACTGTTTTGGCTCTACAAATTTTATTAACAGGCAAAGTAATCAAAACTTGTGACATTGGGCTACAATTGGTATATCTTGTGATACTTACTTGTGATCGTTGGTATATAAACTTGTCTAAATACGGTACCTTACAACTATGAGAAAATCATCATTATTAAATCCCATATAATATCTTCCCACTGCGCTGCAGGGACTACTGCGCTGTTGAGGCCATCCACCACGCTGGCATAGATTTTTGGAGATGATGCATGATATAGTTAGATAGGTAAATAAAATAACATTCAACTTTTAGGAATATCCATTTATCCTGGAGTTATAATCCCTGCATACGTAAATAGGTAGACTTTGCACGTTCTCTTACTAGTTAATAAACATTATAGGTACTAAAGGTAACAAGAGCCTAGCTCTTGTTAGTATAATTGCAAACCATAACAATTTTCAATGAGCTTAATCAGATTTCTTATAATTTTTTCTCAGTTCGAATAACCTTCAAGGGATCCGAAGCTGTTCCCTCGAGGGCAGTGCTCGCGAGGTCCACCCGGGGAGGGAGGGGTAAGTTGCGCAACGCATTACAATAACGCGACATTACGTGCTTGGCTGCTGCGCCCGCGCGGGGGTCATGCGCCGAGCGAGCCGTTTCGGGGAACGGTGATACGAAACCATTGTCACGTTCATCGAACGATTTGCTAATCATATTTGAATAACTGTTGGTAATAATTTGATTTTAATGGAAACGGTTTGAGGTAAAACAATAATAAGTACTAAAATTAGGTCTGAATCATTGTAGGTACTCTAATTGCGTAACATTTTAGAATTATCAGGAAATTATGTTTTTTTTAACTACATAGTTCCTCGATTAATGCTCTTTGAATTAAACTTCCCAATAAATTAGCTATGATTATGAATCAGGAGCGCGAATAAGAAACTAAAATCGACATAAAACTTTACAACACTCATTTACATCAATTAGTCACAACACGTACAAGTCATAATAACACTGATGTAATCACATCACACATAACAATTATTTACTGCATACTGCCATATATTATTATGTGGCTTACTTATTCTTAATTTAAGCCCATAATTGATTTGAATATTATTAAAAACCACGTGGTCATGTAGGAAAAAAAGAAGAGTTACATCGTGACTTAAATTATTGTGATTTTTTTTGACATAAAATAGTTCCTAGGTGGATCACGTTATTTCTTCTTCTATTCATTAAAAAGAAACGGAGGACTATCTAATTACTTTCTTTTTTTTTCGTTGTATATTGGTTTGCATATAAAAGCTATTTAATGCAAACATAGTTCATCAATCGGCATTGCGCCAACGTACCCTGAAGAGCCGTATCTAACAGCGGGTTACCATGGTATTTTGGAAAGGTACAAATCCATAGAGGATCGCTAGACCGCCAGAGATCCAGCTGTCCATGGAAGGATGCGCAAGCGACGCTCACTCGTTTCTTTTTAGAAAGTGGCACGTGGCGGGGTTGTTCACCCTGCGCGATCGGGGTCACGCCGCCCGCGCGCCGCACCCCGCGCCCCGCGCCTAGCCACAACTACTTTACTAGCCCTTGATAAGGAAACTCCATTGACACCATCGAACGGGTCGCCGGATAAGGCGCTCCTTGCGATATATAGGACGACTTCTTTGATATCTTTGTCGTGCGTAAATGATAACTTTTGCAGATAACTCAGCATTCACGTGTAGCTGTTTAATGTTAATACCTACAAAAAATAGTCGCTGTATCGTTAACTAGGTATTATTCTCAGAAATGTTATTAGATAATCACAAGAAATCAGTCTTTTCATCCATTATGGTTGAGGTTTTCTCAACGTAATAATTATTATATACTAGCTTCCGCCCGCGACTCCGTCCGCGCGGAAAAATTAAGAAATGTTAAGATTTTTTTTTTCTACGTATTTTTCCGGGATAAAAAGTATCCTATTTTATGCCCAGGATAATAAAGTATAATTATACCAAGTTTCATCGAAATCGAACCGTTAGTTTTCACGTGATGCCTGAACATACAGACAGACAGACAGACAGACAGACAGACAAAAATTTTTTTAATCACATATTTGGGTTTGGTATCGATCCAGTAACACCCCCTGCTATTTATTTTTTCAATATTTTCAATGTACAGAATTGACCCTTCTACAGATTTATTATATGTATAGATACTATCGGTACACTTTGCACCTCTTATTAAAATACTAGCTTCCGCCCGCGACTCCGTCCGCGCGGAAAAATTAAGAAAAATTAAGATTTATTTTTGTTCTACGTATTTTTCCGGGATAAAAATTATCCTATTTTACGCCCAGGATAATAAGGTATAATTATACCAAGTTTCATCGAAATCGAACCGTTAGTTTTCACGTGATGCCTGAACATACAGACAGACAGACAGACAGACAGACAGACAAAAATTTTTTTAATCACATATTTGGGCTTGGTATCGATCCAGTAACACCCCCTGCTATTTATTTTTTCAATATTTTCAATGTACAGAATTGACCCTTCTACAGATTTATTATAAGTATAGATATAGATACGTCCCTAGGTAGGTACGTAAGTTCACAAGTACCTTATGTGGTAACTGATAATTAACACAAGTGGTTTTGAATAAATAGATTATTGCTTAGAAATTATACATGTTAGCGATATGAAAAAAACGCTATGGCACTTATCTATTTTTCCCACAGTGCCGAAATAAAAAAAAAATGTATATATAGTATCGATAACATAATAACTGCAATGGCTTCATCATGCTAATCATTTGCATAACGATATCTCGATTCCGTTCATAAAAAACACGAATAAGTAATTCATATCCATACATTACGATCATGTACTCGGAGTAAAACATAATTTAATCATACTAATAGGGATGCTCGACACCCGCATCGTAACAACATGCAACATAAACTCCCGCAGACTAAAACTAGGCCAAATTGATTGACTTATTTTTCTATTTACGACATACACTGCCCTATCCGTCTCGTCTGGCTAGAAGTTAGAACAATGCAAGCTATTTGTATCCTACACAGGATCGTTGTTATTAGCTGTATGTTAATTTAAAAACGTAATGACCATTGTATGAATTATAGTCTTGCTTTTTATTTATAGGCAGTTTTTATGAAGTCACACATTTTAATTTCGAATAAGTCTTTGGTAAAGATGTAATCGTATAGAATATTACATATTTTTAATATCATTGAGATGAAAGCATAAAATATTGATGGAACAACATGCGCTTTTTTTTGTTTTCACCGACACAAATTCAGACAATAATGGCTGTATGAAAGTAATTTTATGGTCGAAAACTACTACCAAAAATTAAATACTTAAGTAAAGTTTTTCCTGTAATTTTTGGTTTTCTAAAAATAAAATAAGAAACGTATTTATTGTATGTTAAAATACATTTTTATTAACTTAATTAATACAATGTGATGTAAACTCTTAGAACAATAAACTTCGTATTGTACTGTACTATTTTACTATGTAATTACTAATTGCATCTAAGTTTACTACTTTAATTATATTTTATTGAGGTAAAAGTACTTATCAGCTACTATTTAGTATTAACGTTATGTCATTACTTATTCAAAATCCAATTGGATTTTCTAATAAGAATCCTGTCAAAGGTTTAGAGTTATTCTTTACATTTTATGGTCGCTGAAACACAGCGAAAGCTACATCTAGTATTAGTAGAGTCTTTAGTGTATATATTAGGAGTCTGGGGTCCATATTATTGTGTAATGTATAGAATACATGTATTTATTCGTATTTAGCATTTGTGGTGTTGCCCGTCAGTACAGCAGAACTCCTTGCCAGCAGAGAAATTGGTTGGACTCCAGTCGCCGCCGCAGTTTCGAATGAAAAGGAACGCCCTCTCGCGGTGCACGTCGCGCTCTACCGCGCCACAGATCACTGGGCCGGCACGCGGCAAATATTTCAAAATCTACAAAAAACGTTTCATCGGTCACAAACTGTTGGACTTTTTTATAATTTTAATACCTATGTTTTTCAAATATAATGCAATAGATGAATATCAATTTTAAATTATGTTAAATTATGTAGAGTTAAGTCGAGTTACGTAGGTAACAAATTGTTTGTCAATGTAGAGTTAGGAATAAATTGTATTAAAGCTCGAGTTAAACTAAATCGTTAACAGGCAGGTAATACATAAATTGCATAAAAACAACAGCTATTATTACATTTTGGTAATGCACTACAATCTACATAAACAAATTTAACACTGCTTTTAAATATTTTAACGTTGAACAAAATTGCGAAAAATTAGATTTATTGTAGAACGGGAATTGTGACTAACATCTAGTCAAATGAGTTCTTTCAATTTGAAATTGATTTTTAACTAAGTGTTCATGCGGAAACTAATTGCTCGAATAATTATATAACATTTTCAAAAAGTCTGATAATACAACTTTGTCCTTTTTCTTGCCATTTGTAAAGTACTTAGAATGTTATTTGCTTCTACTAGGTAGGTAGGTACAATGAACAAAATGGTCAAACGCTCAAACATTAGATGCTTGAAATTTGAACGTGTTAAATTTTTACAACGATTAATATGATAAATATTATAATTTATTATGAAAATATTATTATAGCAAGTAACACCCTTATTGTAAGTATGGCACGGCGAATGCTATAAAACATGGTGTTATTATTGAATAGTGTCTCCTGTAGCTAATACTTAGGAAAGCGGTATCTCGGAGTAATTGCAGCAACATTAAGACTAATTGAAATGGAAATCTTTGAAGGAAGTGCGTCAATGTTTACGACGTTTACATATTTTATTGTCCGTCAGTCACTTTCTAAACACATGAAGTATGCAAACAAAATCATTGAACGTTTATTACCAACCCCGTGGAGCCAGTAAATTTGCAATTTATGTTTGTATAGTTATAAACTTTCGTGAGTATACGCGACTTAATGTCCACTAGAATTGATTTCGAAAGGACTGTTATAATACCAAGTCAGTGTACATACGCTTGTAATTTTTTTTGTTGTGTGTGGGTGTTGTTTGTTGTAATATAAAACAATAAAATATACACACATTAACATATAATTTTTATCAAACAGAGACTAAATAAATTTCGGATATGATCTCGGGATATTATTCACAAATATTTAAATGATAGAATGAAGCAGAGGGCAGATGTATAATAATCCATACCCAGCCTCTTTCTCAACGAGGTTTTTAAAATAGTCTCGATTTGAGATCGCGAATTAGGTTGGGCTTGGTGAAGATTTACACAACAATTTACTATAATGTAGATAACTTAATTAAATATAAACCGAATATAACTTACACTTGACTTATAGTTTTTTTTATCAACTTAAATGCGAATCATTCATTAGTAAACAAAAAGACAATTTAGTTCTTGACTTACCACATCTAGGCATTTAGAAATGCATTGTTTGAAGCCGCTGGAACCACATGGTAGGATCGGACCTTCAGTGTCGTATGTGACCACGGGCTCTCCCTGTGGCGGACCACGAGGTTTCGTCCGACGGCCATCTTTGAAGCCCATTTGTTGCGACATGAACACCCCGCATTGACATGGCTCCAACTGTAAGCCACGAACGTATCTAGAAAATCTTCTATGTGCATAATATGTAGTTGACCGTAACTCTATTTTTTGAAGTTCTGACAATTAATCAGATTTCACGTTGGATTTCACAGATAGGTAGGTACCTTCCTTCTCAACAGGTAAACTTAAATTTTTTACTTACAATGTCCATTAACCCCTTCCTCTATTATAAAATACCTATAGCATCAACGTATTCTCTTTCCTAACATGGAATTGAACAGTTAGCAAAATTAGGTAGGTAGTCATAATATTTGATATCGGGTTACCAACTATTGAAAAAATAGACAAAAAAGCTCTTATCCATATTTAAATTAATTTATATATAGAGATAATTATAGGGATTAAGACAAACAGTAGAGGTAAAAAAAGGAACTAAACCCGTACCTCACTATCGTCATCATCGAAGTCAATTACATCTATAGTCTTCAAGCTCTCGTGCTGGTCACGCTTAAGTTTGCGCCTGGCGTCGATCGCGGCAACTAACCACAAACACGCGGCCACCGTCGCCAACCGCCGGATTCCTTGCATTGTGATCTGATGACTTTATAAAGACCAATGTATATGCAATAATAAACGAATGGGTATAAAGTGTTATTGCTCCTACTATCTAGGGTTATCCATAGATAGGTATGTAATCAAATAAGTTACCTATGCAAAAATAAAAATACCCTCTCTTAATGTTAAATTACTTACTTGGTATGATTTTTTTTATTCTGAAAATGAAAGGTTACCTTTAATTTATTTATTTAAAAAGGCAGTTCCTTTAATTAATTTAATATATTAACTACACTATTAAAATTTTAAAGAACAATTGATTTTTTATTTATGGAATACCTATATTTAAATTTATATTTTTATAACAAAATGTTAACTTACATTTTTCCAAATTTCTTCCCTTAAACTAATCACTTCATCACAGTTACATATCTACTGATACTACAGAAGATGATTGAGACTATTTAAGTTAATTTTGTTCGAGGTATTCACGGAGAAAAGAATGCTTGTTCAGCACATTGCGATACGTGCCTTATTCACGCGAAGATATTGAACGTTTCTATATGAGGATACAAATAACTCTACGTACGATATTGATAAGGAATATGTTGGTAATATTAATAGGTATGTGTTTTTCTGAAGCTCATTCTTGTCACGCACCCTCCGTGAAGGGATTGATTACTCCCGTCTTACTTTCATCATTCATCTTTAAACTCTACACACAATCCACATACCCATGGAATACTCAATACCCACTATAAGTATAAAGGAAAAGATATAATATGTGTAAATGTAAATAAATACTTATTCGTTTATTGATAGAGGTACGTACTATAAAGCAACAAGCTGAAATAGCGAATCGTTGATCGAGCTGATTTCAAACACACCCATATTACATTTATTGCTAATACTGTGCTAATACCGTATGTGTGCTTGTAGTACTACATTTAAATGTTATTAAAGACTCTGTTTTTCTATTTTTTCATGTAACTTATTGTACAGATTTTCCGGATTTGGTTATTTTCACTTAAAATTCTTCTACGATAAAAAATATACTCCAAATTATGTATTAGTCTTATTATGTAGGAGTGTAATAATAACTAGTAACTAGCGTGAGTCTTAGTAAATAAATAATCCTACCCAAATGTGCAAGGTAGAGATTGCTCATTAACGATTTTAGAAGGCCGCCTTTTTAACATAATATATTATTTGTTTTTGATATAAAGCAAAGTTAGTAGAGTGAAGTGGAACATTTAAAATTAAATATATGTGTATTTTATACCCTTTTATATATATAATATTATCTTCATTCAATAATTAATTAATAAATTACTCAACACACAAATACATTGGTTCTTAAACCGCAGAAATTCATTAGAAAAAAAAGAAAGCATTTAATTGGAGAATGTCGATTTATTTTACAATAAAGAATTGCACTGCCACAATACTTACAGATACTAAAATTACATACAAAAAACATACACAACACAAAAATGTAGAGTTATTCAGCACTAGTTCCGAGTGTCATATAAGCAAATACAACAAATTCAACTTACCTATAACAAAAATATTACAAGACAAACAGAAATCAACAAGAACTTACACAATAATATCTTACAATGCTTAGCAAAAATGTTAATAACATTTATGAAAAGTATTATTACATTAAATATAAAATATGTAATTGTAAAATCGTTAAAAATTATTCTTATTTTTTCGATTTCGGGCTACAATAATTTAATTTTCAATAAATAAAGGTAATAATCACATGCGCATAGAAGTTCAGATATGAGATATGATATGAGACACTAATATTATTGTGCATTGATATTTTTACGTCATCACAATATAAACAATGTCTAAAGACAAAAATTGCTTAAAAAATCAAAACGTGCAGCTTGGTTTTACTTTTTAGTCCCAATCTATAGGGATTTTTTTATATTTTTTGTGAGGTACAGTTATATTATATTATTTTAATTGAACGACCGGCAGAAGCATACAGCGCAGCGCTGTGTGGTAGAAAGATGAATTAAATTTAGTAGCCATCTATTTTTAAACTCCGCAATTTTATATTTATTTTTGTTAAATTACAATGTCTCTCTTATATTATGGCAAATTAATATTGTCAAGAATTCTGCAACTCTGATACCTAGTTACATGACGTATTTTAAAGAAGGCAATTTATAGTCTGTCTAGTTCATATTGAACAACAAATGGAAAACACCAAGGAAAACACAAATAATTATAAATATCAAACTGATTGTAAACGAATTATTAGTCATAATTCATAAGATGAGACATCTAAAAAAATATCGAACAGGCTGTTTTTTGCCTTTTAACCGCTTTTAAAAGAGGAGGAGGTTGTCAATTCAGACGGTATATATTTTTCTAAGATATTTTTATTGTGCTTTTGCTGAGGATTTTGAACTGATTTTTCTTATATTTATTAACCTTATAAATTTTTAGTTTTATAATTTGAGCGAGTATTTTTTTTGTACATGTTACATGGTCGTGAGATACATCGAATGATTTGATAATAGAGATTTTCTAAGTAGGAATACAATAAATACAACATTTAGTAGTAAAATTTTATGACAATTTTTAAATGTTTTGTAGTCTTTGTTCATTACGAACAATATAATGTAAACATTTCCATAACTATAAAAACATGGAAATTTCATCATAAATATATATACATATTATCTCAATAACCTACATAATCGGATTCTATAGAATAATTTATATGAAACTTAATTAGAGTGAAATTATCCACATCCCACAATCGTTTTATAATAGTAATTTTGTCTTTACTTTTAATATTTTTACTTAGTACTAATTTAAATATATAAATACGACTTTCACATTAATATGTAAAGATTAAATGGATTGATTTACTTTATTAGGAATCCTTTTTGAATTATTAATACTGCAAATAATTCTACAATCGGAATAAATTGTGTTATAGGAATTTTCATATTAAATACTTAAATCATGTTTGTAGAATATTAAAATTATTAAGTTCTGAAAAGAATTGAATGATATCCCTCAATAAAAACTATCAGTCTTACTGAATGTATCTTTTTTAATGGACAAGATAAATATCACGGAAACCTTTGTTTTTGTAGTTTTTTTTTTTTTTAATTACATAACTACTGAAAATTGTACTTTGTAGTCTTAAATTTATGCTTAATTTATATTTAGAATTCAATTTGCCACTAATATACAATATTATGAGTAACACCATTATAAGCAAACAAAAGAACTTTAAATATAATAAAGTATTGCTTTTGCACACTATATTACATTATAATTGATATAACGATAATCATATCATTGATTTGTTTGTAAATTATTAATGTTATTCAACAAATATTGTAAAAAAATAATTATAAATAAAAAACAACCTAAAATCCTTACAACATTGTTAATCTCACTTGCTTTATTTGTAGTATTTATACTGTAATACACTTCTTAGTGTAATGTTTAAATTAATTTGAGTGTTACAATAAACCTATATATAAATGCATCTTATTTCTAAGAGTCCTTCACTAACATCAGCTTTGCTTCTCCTTCGAATACAACCTTCTTTTCTTCTTCCACGACACAGAAGAATTTAACTTTCAACAATTTTCGTACATCAACAAGTTCGACGCTAATTGTTAACTTCTCGCCTACAAAACACTTGTTAGGAAACTTCATTGTTTGTGAGACAAGAATGGTACCCGGGCCAGGTAGATGTGTTCCAATCAGACCAGCCACCAGGCCATTTAGAAAGGCTCCATGCACTATCGGCCTCTTGTTACCATTATTTTTGTGCAAGTAATTATGGTCACTTGTAAGATTTGAGAATGTATCCAAATCCTTTTGCGTCAATGTTTTCTGTATTCTTATTTTATCACCCGCCTTAAAAGCTGCTCTGCTAAATGATGTTGTGTGTAATTTACATATTTTTTGGTAGTTTTTATTGTTCACTGCAATGTATGGAAACCTGTTTGACAGCATTCTGTTCATTTTTAATAGTATCTAACTGCCAATTGTGGTAAGGCTTATTTGTTTTACTCTTGCTCTAAAAATATTGTGGCCAAATGTGATAGCACTTTATCATTAGATTCTTTTAATATTTGCATTTGTTGTGAGATTTCATAATCGTTCAGTAATGTTTTTGTCTCTTCAGAAAGATAAATAAATATAGTAATTACATCAGCAACAATTTCACTCTCTTCAGATTTCAATAAATCATGTAAAGGTTTCAGAGCATCATGTTTAATTAAATAAGCGGCATTCAGGGGATCTGAAACACATTTTGATATTATCATAATATTTTGATACCCATTTTATAGTTTTTGTTTATTTCTAGTTCTATTTATATACTGATTAAACAGCTCATTGAAATCTTGTTAATATGAAAATTTACCTGGACACAAGTTACAAATCCCTGTAGTTGCAAATTGCAAAAGTTTGGAATTAGTTTCATTCTTGATAACATATAAAAAAATGTCTAAAACTCCAACATCGCGTATGAAACCATAGTTTATTGGGTCATAAGCAAAATTAGCTAAATTTGCAAGCACTTGGCACTTAGCATCTGAAACAGAAAATAATACCATATGACCTTTGACATATTCATACTTTGGTATAGTACACTTATGTAACATGGTCACGAAAAGTACATACTGTAAATAACAATTATTCTTACCGTAAGAAGAAGAATTAATAAATTCGTCTACGAGTAATGATAAATAACTTTCACGGTCAGTTCCATTTTCTGGTGTATGTTTCTTTAGATAGGATAAACTTGTAAACATTGAGTTTTTAATACACAAATTATATGTATAAATAATAAATGCACCTTGTGATTTATTATAAATTATATTAATTCATAAATAAAACGGATAAATCAAATTAACACCAATAATTAATTATAAAATTCAGTGTACGATGTCGACTTTCATAATATTTTGACAGCACGTAAGTAGGTACCAAACGTCATTTGTCAAGTTTTACTACAGATAAAGTAATATTAGGCTGAGTATTACCCACTTACCCAAACTCCGAAACTGAATTATTAAAGAAAAATAATGTCGAATTGAAAGCATTTTTGTATCGCAATTTGTAGATCTTGCAAGTTAGATTAAAATCTTTGATGGTTTTTACAATCTTATGGTGACAAGTTAAATGCTAATAAAAGATTTAGGTAAAGATATTTTGATTGTACGCAGACTACATTTTCAAATATATTGTTGTATTCATTGGTATTACGGGCCCATTACCCATACCTTGCCCATACCCACTTCTTTGAATTGAAATTAACTTTTCATTTGACAATCGCTTGAAAATATTTAAATAGTTACTAAACGCATGTCATACTGTCATTGTCATTATACTAACTTGACGTAAAAACGCCGACCAAACCAATGACCAACGCGTGTTTTTGACGTTGACAATTGACATTTTTATGAGAAATGAGAATGGCTAAAATCGGCGAGCTCTGAAAATGAAATAGTGCTACGGATAGTACATTTTATGGTTATATGTAATTTTAATTTATTCACTAAGCCTTCTTATATTATGAGAATTTATTAAAAAGGCTACCACAAAACAATAAGATGGCTTCAACACCGAATATAACCGGTAAGATTTCCTACAAACTAATAAATAAACCACACTCGTACATATAATTTGATGGTATTTAGTTTAAATTTAACGTATTGCACTACAATTTATATGATATTCTCTTGCAGGCTTAACAAACAAGAATTTATTTCTTGTCGACTTTCAAGAACCATACACGGAAAAAGTTTTGAGGGATGAAACTACACCAAACATACGGAGTGTCGTATTCAGTCCTAAGGGAAACTATTTGGCCTACAGAACAGATAGAAAGTAATGAATACAGTTCCTTAAATAAAGCTGCTCATATTCCACTACTTCATTATTTCTATATAAGTACTACAAGATAGGTAGTTCCTATATCAATTATGAAATTACATACGAAAATTTAAGACTGGAGCTGCACACTACAGGAAAACGCTTTATTTGTGAAATGAAAATGATACACAAATATATTAAATATGGATTCAAATAAAATTCATATTGCAGATATATTTGCAAATATATAAACCTAAATTTTTAAACTAACTAACATTATTACAGGGTTGAGATACTGAAATGTGCAGACTGGTCTGTAACAGCTACAATTGATGGGAATGTTAAGGACATGTTTTTCTCTCCTTTGGACACTTACTTCATATCATGGGAAATGTTCTTCACAACAAAAGACAATCCTCAGGTGATGCTTTATTTTAATAATAATATAAATTAATGCCATTTATTTCAACTGACCGGTTCGCTTGGTTGGTAGTGGCCCTGCCTTCCAAGCCAGAGGTTGTGGGTTCGATTCCCACCCGGGGCAAATATTTGTGTGATGAACATAGATGTTTGCTCTGTGTCGGGGTGTTAATTTTCTATATAAGTATGTATTTAAAATTATATATGTATGTTTATCAGC
The DNA here is from genome assembly GCF_905220415.1 of Colias croceus. Lineage (NCBI taxonomy): Eukaryota > Metazoa > Arthropoda > Insecta > Lepidoptera > Pieridae > Colias > Colias croceus. Next base: position 6,632,464 of record NC_059538.1, read on the forward strand.
CATCCGATTTCCATAACACAAGCGAAAGCTTAGTATGGAATCCGATCGTGCCGTGTGTGAAAATTGTCCTGAAATATTTAAATAGAATGTTAAAATTCTATTTTAGGGAAAGCCCAATCTACGGGTATTTAATTCACAAACTGGAGAGAACATTGGCTCATTTATTCAAAAAAATCAAATTGGTTGGTGAGTAAATATATGGTTTTATTATTTTATAAACTAAAAATACTGACTCAATGGGTTTTGATGCAACAGGCTTATTGATGAAAAAAGTCATTTTTATCTGTACAATTTAATGCCACATAGTTGTAATATAATTTTACACAGAAATAGTAGTTGAATATTCAATCTTATGTTGAAGGAATAACTATCAACTATATTCACCACATTCCTTTATTCTTCAAATATTTTAAATTCTCAGGCAACCAAAATGGTCATCGGATGAAAAGTTATTTGCAATTCACGCAAATAATAGAATACTTATCTATGAGGATGCTAAATTGGACAGATACACACACAATGTGCAAGCGGAAAAACTGCAAGCGTACAGCATATCACCAAGTCCAGCACCGGCATACTATTTCTCCATTTTTACATTAGGTATGTTCAATTAAGTAAAATTTTCTTCATATTATGATAAATATAAATAATCTTTTTAACTAACGCCCATACAAATGTTTTGTTTGTTACAAAACTGACAAAACCCTTATTTGTTGATAAAAAAAATTAGCGCAAATTAAAGTTTTCTTATATATTTTGATTACTATATTTATATTCAAAGGAACATGATTTAAAAAATTTAGTAACTAATTATAATAATTATGCAGGTAAATCTGGTCAGCCGTCATTCTGGCGTATATTTAAATTCCCCCAATTTGACATCAGCAATGCGATTGTGAGCCGATCCTCATTCCAAGCTGATAAAGCAACATTTAACTGGAATAGACGTGGTACTAATGTATTTACCATGACACAGACAGATGTGAGTATTTTTTTTTTAATTATGGCAATTTATTCAATATTTTTTAAAACAATTAATTATAGGTTTTCTTAAATATCAGTTTATAATGGCCAGTGTAGGCCACAAGATAGACATTTTCATTCTGTATTTTCCTAACATTTATTTTTGTCTTCTGGACACAAAGAAGCCTAAAACCATACAGATGGATAGATAGATCTATACTGAATTTGTTACTAATGCTTCTGTAGATAAGATGTAATACAAATTGTTTTTGAATTAATATTAATGAAGGATTGATATGATATTACAGGTAGATAAAACAGGAGGTTCTTATTATGGGAAGCAAGCTTTATCTTATGGTGACATTAAAGGAAATGGTGGAAATATGACATTCAGTAAGTAAAATGTTTTATATACCTACCTACATTTTTAGGTATACAAGCATAGAGTTAATGGATACCTACCAGGGAAGCGCATACCATCTTAGAACACATCTAAGCTTTACATCAGGCGAGATTGTAGTCATGCGCTTTCCTTTCTACAATAAAAAAATAACGGTTTCTCCGACTCAAAATGTAAAAATTTTACCAGTTTTGTGCATTAAAAGGTATTTCAATAATTTAGGCAAAGAAGGACCAATCCACGCGATTGCATGGAATCCGGGCAACTGGAACGAGTGGGTCGCTGTGTACGGACACGCGCCCGCTAAGGCGACGCTCTTCAACGCTAAGTGCGACCCGTTGTACGAGTTTGGAACTGGGGCATGGAACGCCATATACTTTCCCCCTGAAGGAAATAATATCCTTTTTAATCACAAGACCATTCAAATAATTGTTAAAAAAAATATAACTGAATTATTCTGCATAGAAGCAGATAAATTTTATTTCCAAGTATTATAAAGTCAATTAAGTACCTCTTTTATCCAAAGCCAAATTTTACCTACATATGGGAAAAGACAATACATTGAACCGCCTGTAATAAAACAAATGAAATGTGAAATGTTTAAAAAATAATATCTGATTCAACAATCAATATCTCGTCAATAAAACTGATTACCTTATTATGCATACTCAAAATTCCCAATAAATGAAAATGTACTGCAAAATATGCAAAGTTATTAATATTTATAAAGAAAATCCTTAACTCCATTGCACTAGTGCTGCTAGGTGGTTTCGGGAACATAGCGACTGGTCACATATCGGTTTGGGATTTACGTGGTTGCAAGAAGCTGGGAGAATGCTCAGCGCCAGACACTACTTACTTGCAGTGGGATCCGCGGGGAGAAACATTCATCACCGCTACCACTTACCCTAGACTCACTGTTGGAAATGGGTAAGAAACTATAATTGTAAATATTTTACTACCTATTTAATAATGCATGCTTATTTTCTGTATCTGAAAATAAGTATGAAAGCCCTCATTACTCGTTAATTCCATTTTTTTCTTCTGTGTGTGCTTGAAAGTATTAAAAAAATTAAAATAAAAAAATATTGAAAGTACATACTATAATATTTCTTTCGTAATGGAAACTGTCCCTTTCGTGAATAAAATATTCCTAATTTGTTATGCTTTTCACATTAATTTACAAAGAAAATTTACTAGTAAATGAAATACAATTATTGCAAAACTATAAACAAGCAAAACCTTAAACTTAAAGATTGTCACTGTTTATTATTGGCAGGTACAAAATCTGGCACTACACTGGAGCGCTAATGCACAAACGCGAGTGCGTAGAAAAAGAGAATTTACTGTCAATCATTTGGCGGCCGGGCACATATCCAAAGAGTGAATTGTCCAAAACAGTGCCCAAAGGGATAGAAGTCGCCGCGCCGAAGGCCACTGCGTACAGACCACCAGCGGCTCGCAATAAACCATCCACATTCATTATGCATGAACATGAGAAACCTCATAAACCTGGACAAAATGCCGAGGGTAATGTTAATTGTCTAGTTTATTCTTTTGTCGTAGTTTATTTTAGCTTAAGTACATCCTTTTTGTGATTTTTCCGAGGTTCTAATACCTATCCTGCTTTTGCTATGGGATATAAAGTCAATAGCAGGATATCTATTAAAATTTAAATTAATCCTTAAAAAAATGGTAGCGCTGGCGAGTAAAGGGAGAAAACATGAGTAAATTCAAAAACCAAATAAACCGTTTTATTTTTTTGTCAAATAAAATTAATTGCTCAGTAATAACAAACATCAACAACAACGAAGTAATAACAAAATTCCAACAAAGCAGCTGAATAACTAGTGATTCTATAACGTTATGAACACCAACAGCCGCCCCATCAAAGCAAGCGATAAAGCAAAAGGAAAAACGCGAAGCGCGCAAAGCACGTAAAGCGGAAGAGAAGGCGACAGATAAAGGTGACACTCCCCCCAGCACACCCTCCAGCCGGGCGCCATTCGTGTCCACGGGCGACCCGGAGAAGGATAAAAAGATTAGAAATGTTAATAAGGTGAGGTTATATAGAACAAAAATGCTCCTAAAATATTGCGTTTGAATGGAATGCTTTTCTATCTCCGTACCTATTTTATCAATAATGACTGATTCCTTTAACGTTTTCAAATTAAATCTTACGAAAAAAAAAAAACATTAAAATTTCTAGTAAGTAAAAAACTTCCTTAGAATTAATAGGAGTTTCAAAATCTGTCTGTTTATTTATATTTATCGGTTGGTCTATATTATTCACAGTTCACAACACTCAAACATTCAATGTTCACAGTTAAATGTTATTATGTACACATTAGTGTTTTGTGAATAATATGTTTTTTCTTTTTCAGAAACTTAATGACATAGACAAACTAAAACAACAGAAGGCAGCCGGAAAGCAATTGGAACTCAATCAGTTAGCGAAAATTGAAAATGAAGCTGCTTTGCTGCAAGAACTTGAGCAGCTCAAATTATGATGCAAATAAAATAATATATTTATATCTAACTTGGATTTCGCTCAGAATAGATAATAAAAATACTTATTACTGTATTCATAAATACATTTTTAGTATTGTTAAGAAATATCAAGCATTTTCTGTGGACATTTTTTTTTATTCTAGTGAGATAAATCTAGAATTCTATAGCTATTACTTAATTGTTTTTTTTATATTTAAGTTGATTAAATAACCATTTTTTTATCAGAAGTAAATTGTACACCTTAAGAACAATTTTATGTAAGGGACTTTTTGCATTGTTTGTGTGTTATAAAATTCTTCAATACATGTTCAATACTAACAATATTACACCTTTATTTAACACGACTATTCTTACTTCATTTGTATGAGGTGTCAAATTAATTAAATTGTGTAAAATATTGGAATTATATTTTTATATATTATATAGCTTTATCGAAGAAAAAGTGCTACGCAACTTCAGTGGTTATAAAAATATATACTTATAATGAAAATCTATTAATGTTTTAATAAAATGTAAAATTTAAATAAGTTTTTTTATTCCAACTTGGTTTAATTTTCGTCCCTTCCCTAAATCGAAATTTTAAAAGCTTTTTACGATCACAATATTACACTTGAGGGTATTTTTGTTGGAAATTTTAACTCAAAAATAATAAATATTTGAATATAAAAATTTTATTTAGTTACTCCAGGTTATTTTTTTGCAAATTATTTTATTTTAAATTGTATCTTTAATTAAATAATTGTTCAATAGTCAGTATGATCTTCAATGGCGCAATATTTGGTTCTATTTTTGAACGATTGATAACGCAACGTCTCGTGTTGTAGTTTTTAGATAAGTAAATAAAACACTTAATTGTTTTTATCAATACGAAATTGTATATTTATATGAATTTAAAGTGATTTAAACAACTTTAAATTTGTTATTTTATTGGGGCATATTTTATGTCAAGACGTGACAAAACTACGCGATTTAGGCGAAACCAGAAGAATTAAGCTGTTATGGTAAAGTAAATACTTTTAAAATATAATATGGAACAAGACCAACAAAACAAAATATTCCAGTGTACAGGTCCTCTAACTATATTTAACCAAACGTTTCCCTTCGGAAGTTTTTATTTACACCCGATAAGATATCGATAAATTGATGTGAGGTAGGCGCAAATTGTAGTTAGTTCCAAGCCCGCGGTATACAGACACGCCGATAACTGATTTGTGCAAACCTATAGTATATTTAGTGCCCTTATAATGGACAGAGATAATGAGGATTCCGACGACTGCGCGCAATGCATTCCGGATGATTCAAGGCCTAGGTTTACGATCGGAGAAAATATGGCTTCGTCGTCAGACACAATTGTATTTGATACAAAGTTAATGAAGACGTCAACACAAGCTGAAGAACTTGCGGCCACGTGGGGTGGAAGGTGTTCTTTGCCAGATTCTAGCAGATTAAGAAGAGCACACTCCTGGTCCGGAGGACCACCCGACGATGTTGCTTCCAAAATTAGAATTTTAAGAGAACGGTTAGTGCTATAGCCATTTTATTTATTAGTTAAACTGTATTTATAAATTTGTTGAATTCAATATTCATTTCTAAACAACTAAGTATTACCTAGTTAGTTACTCCATCCTTTAAAATATTTTGCATCTTTTGTACCTTCTTAGTACTAATTGAAAATAACTTCGAAACATGTGAAGATGTTTGGTCTGTTGTTTCAATTTCAAATCTATTAAGTTATAAATACCTAAGTACATAAGCGTCTTTTTAATTTGCTGTGCTTACCATCAAAATGTTCGACAAATTATTTAAATTGAATATGTATTGGTGTAAATATAAGTAGGTAATTGATAACTATTACCTAATACAATAAATAAGTAATAATCATATCGATACAGCTTATTATATTATCTACTTATCAAACTATACGGTAACACAACAAATTATTAATGAGTAGGTACCTACATATTAAGCATAGATGTTTAGATGTTTTATAGTTTAGCAGTGACTACATAGTACATAGCATAGTTATAGATACACGTATTTTGGTTTATCAAATCAAATTGATGCATTTTAAGCATTTTAATCACAATCGTATACTAAAATAATTAGTTAGATGCTGTTAATATTTTATTGTAAAATGATCTTCTTTTCATGTCTTAGCCCTGACATCTTATACATAAACCGCATTCACGTCACAGCTAACCTGAACTTACCTCAGAAATATGAACAACCGCAATAAATTTATTACTTACCTATATTATTTAAAATGCATGACAATAAGTAGGTATGTTAAATGAAGGAAAGTGTTACAGAAACAAGTAGGTAGGTAGTAGTTTTACTTTTTCCGTAGCGCTAGAAGTGTAAAGAAATTTCAACATTGTTGTCTTTAGTATTGTATCTAGAACGTCGAGCTCGTCAACGGTAGTCATCAGTCATCACTACAAAGTGCGTCCGTTTAATTGTGCAGGTGTAGCCAATTTTCGTAATCATTTCAATTGTGAACTACCTGAAATTAAAAAAGGTCTAACAATAAAAATTTTTGCTCATAATATTTTTTTGTTGGATATTATATATATATACCTATACTAATTTTTTGCTGGATATTATATATATATACTTAGTTATTTCAATAGCTGTGCTTCTTTCACATGAGTAATATTCCGCTTCTGCAATATTTTTCCGTCTTCGGCCTACCGATATCTTAGATCTATCCTACACAACGTTAATCTTTGAATTGGAAGTTGGAACTAAGTTACACTTCCTCAGAATAGCACGTAAACTAAACAACCAATCAAGAAAACAAAAAAATTCATCAGGTAAAAAATTCTTTAGGCAGGTACCTACATAAAATATTAATATAGATATCATTTCATAAATTGGTAACTAGGTTAAATATATCCATACTTAGGTATATTAGGTACGTATACATTATTTTTTTCAAAAGTGTGAAGATGTTCAATAAAGGAACTTTGACAGATACTTTGATAAAGTTTTGTCATAAAATGAAAAATTGGAGGTTCACCCTATCCAAAAACATTTCAAAGAAAAAAATTCGTTAATCTTGCCTTTAGACCTAGGAGTTACTCAGGCATTTAAGTGGGATTTGTGCATACTTCGATATGATTTGGGTCAAGATCGCGCGGGGATTACCATGCCTTCTCAGAAGATCAGCGTTAGTCGTAGTATTTTCCATGTTATGTATTAGGTACTTAATACTTAAAAAAGGCCAATGGAGAAAATTCTTATCTACTATCCTTAATTACTCTTCATCACTACTGGTCTTCTTCTAAATTTAAAATCATTTGTTTTTTCTAAAAACTCTAAAGCTCTAAAATATAGAGTCTAGGTTTGATTCTAAACAAACATTTCTTTGTTTATTTCAGATTAGTGCGCACTCAAACCAAACTCCGCCCAGGTGCTATCCGCCACTTTACACATTCACAAAGACTTACTTTATTTTCTTTAGCTTTAGTTGATTTTATGAGCTTTTGTTCAATGAGCATTATGGCGCCATTTTTTCCAAGAGAAGCTACGGAAAAGGGTCTATCCAATACCATGTGCGGAATTGTTTTCAGCTTCTATGCAGTCATCATGTTCATAACATCGCCCTTATTTGGAAAATTCGTAAGTACTTTATACAATGAAATAGGTACATAGTGTGAATGCCAATTAATATAAGCCTAACTAGGAAGGGTTACTTGAGACAGACATTCTTAATATGAATATCGAAATTCCTTCAAAAACTTGGATATTGGCTAATTCAAATTTATATCTACACTAATATTATAAAGAGGAAAACTTTGTTTGTTTGTTTGTTTGATTGATTACAGCATTCATTAGAATAGGCTCATAAACTACTGGACCGATTTTAAAAATTCTTTCACCATTCGAAAGCTACATTATCCACGAGTAATATAGGATAGGTTTTATCCCGGAAATTCCACGGGAACGGGAACTATGCGAGTTTTTCTTTGAAACCGCGGGCGGAGCCGCCGGAGGAAAGCTAGTATTAGGTAGATAAAATATAAGAACGAAAATATTACACGCTAGAATTGAATACCGTACTACAATTTACCCGGTTGTTATTGACGAGATCGAGAATAGCTATAAATACCAACGTCACATCGTCTAATTTATGCATTCATAGACGTCGTTGCTTTTGGAATTTTCCGAAATTTATAGGTAAACATATAAATAATCTAATATTAGACGTTGAAATTAATTACATTCTGAATCAGAATTAATACGTTTGAAATCTGAATTACTAGAATCTAGATAGAGTTCCTAAGGGAAACGCGCCGTAGCCTATAAATAGGTACGGAGTTAACTACGCAGATTTACGAATGTTTCATTATAATCAGATACTGAGAGGAATGAGGAATGTCTCTACTTTTACTTAATTTTGGATATTTTTCTAAATACGTAGTCACTTGACCGCAATTTAGTCTGGTGGTATAAGATAGGGATCCAGTTTAATTTTATAATTGTAGCATAATTATTTTATAGTAGTTTTATTTTTCTGGCAATATTCTACTTAAATATAATTGTATGTTTAATTTAACACATTCAAAACGCTGTCGTTTACGATTTATTTCATATACACACACGTAAATATACACTAAGTATAATTCATAATTTCTACCACAGTTGCCGAGGATAGGTGTGAAATTTATGTTTACCGCGGGACTATTCATGGCTGGCTCCTGTAATGTTATATTTGGGTAAGAAACTATCATTTTACATATTTTAATATCATTTTCAGCTATTTATTTTTTATTAATATAAATATAAATTTATAAAGAATAGAAAAAATTCGATCACAAGACGGGACTCGAACCCGCATCCTTTCACGCCAATCCGGGGCGGATGCTTGACCAATTCAGCCACTCGTGACCCGCCAGAGTGATCGAATTTATTCTATTCTTTCAGTTTTATGTGTCTTATGAATTAAGTTGGAACTGCACTAATCTTTAGGTAATGTGTTTTAATTAAAAATATAATTTTACTCCTTTATTTCATTTCAGATCATTAGCCTTAATACAGGACCCTACAACATTTTTAGTATTATGCTTTATTGTGAGAGGATTAGAGGCGCTTGGAGCTAGTGCATATTCAACAGCCAGCTATGTTTATGTTGTAAATGTATTTCCGGACACTATAGGGTCTGTATTGGGCATTTTAGAAACATTTGTGGGACTCGGCATGTCGGTTGGCCCGGCCATCGGCGGCTTGTTGTATTCGGTATGAATTTTCATTACAATGCTCTGGAAATCAATCTATTTATAACGTTAAATTATTATTATTAATACCATTTGTAGAGTACTGAAATAAAGAAATGTTTCAGGTAGATCGGGGGATTTGGGTTACCATTCTACAGTCTCGGTGTCGTTATGGTTTTGACTGTGCCCATAAATATGATATTTCTACCAGATTGCGAAGGTAAGCCGCTGATATTAAAGTATTTTGTTTTAATAGATCTATTTAAGCTATTACACACTTTCAATATTATTTTTACAATTTTTAACGTGAATATACTTATTTTATTTACAGAATACGTATCTGGTTCAAAAACGGCATCAATATTACGGCTATTTAAAATACCATCAATTATTATCACTGGTCTTGTGATAGTTATTGTATCGAATACTTGGGCATTCCTGGACCCGACACTGGAACCACATTTAAGACAGTTCTCTTTGTCTACGAAACAGATTGGGTTAATTTTCCTGCTACTATCAAGTTTGTATGGAGTATTCAGTCCTATATGGGGCTGGGTGGCAGATAGGTAGGAACTAATTGTGTTTTTTTTCTTCTAAAATAAATTTCACGATGTTGCCTAAATTTAAGTTTAGTATGTGTAGTTTTTCAGACAATATTTAGTATAATACTAGCTTACCGCTTGCGGCTTCGCCCGCTTTCTCTAAAACGATTTGAGATTTAAACTATCCTATCTCTCAAGTTGGATCGAACTGCACATGGTGTGCGAATTTTATTATAATCGGTTAAGTGGTTTAGGAGTCCATTGAAGACAAACATTGTGACACGAGATTTATTATATATATAATAGCTTACCGCCCGCGGCTTCGCCCGCTTTCTCTAAAACCATTTGAGATTTAAACTATCCTATCTCTCAAGTTGAATCGAACTGCACATGGTGTGCGAATTTTATTATAATCGGTTAAATGGTTTAGGAGTCCATTGATGACAAACATTGTGACACGAGATTTATATATAATAACTAGCTTTCCGCCCGCGGCTTCGCCCGCGTTTTCAGAGAAAACCCCGCATAGTTCCCTTTCCCGTGGGATTTCCGGGATAAAACCTATCCTATCTCTCAAGTTGGATCGAACTGCACATGGTGTGCGAATTTTATTATAATCGGTTCAGTGGTTTAGGAGTCCATTGAGGACAAACATTGTGACACGAGATTTATATATATTAAGACTTTATTTATAATAAGATAAGAAAGATTATGAATTGCTTAGAAAAAAATTGGCGGTCGGCCGCGGCCGTGCCGCTTTTTTGCTCGACTTGGCGCTGCCGTGCCCCCAGATTTTTATAACCTACCTTTATGAGAAAAATCTAGGTACCTACTTATTAAACCTAAGTTTATCATTTTTTGTGTTATCTTATATATTTTTTTCAGAGTTCATAATCATTGGTGCATGATGGTATGGGGCCTCTTTCTGTCGACTCTTGGATTACTCTTATTAGGACCATGTCCTTTCATTCCTGGACTACCAAAGTACGTAACATGTTTAATCATTATTAATTTCTAGGAGATTTGAATTGCTAAGAGATAGCTATACCTAATTTGTATTAATTTCATTGTTTTTACTGGTTATATAACACATAAACGTACCTATGTTTTTTTTGCAGAGATTTGTGGCTTGATCTCGTAGCGCTATCCATTCTGGGAATGTCTGTCGCCTTGACGCTGCTACCAACATTTCAAGGAGTTTTGACTAGTTCAATGTAAGTACTTTTTATGTAGGTATACATATAATTAGCTTGATAACTCTATTTCGTCGATTTAAAAGTTAAACTGAGTGTTGTGTTTCTCAGAGGACGCAATTTTATTTGATGGTAGGCCGTAGAAGGATTATTAAAAGCCTAAAATCAAGGGGACGTCGTTCTTGTCCCGCGGCCGCCATCTTGAAAAAAAGGGGTAACCTGCTTCCTCTCCTAAACTAGCAATCATTTACAGAACATTGTTACTATTATTTTTTATCGTAAAAAAAAATAGCCTCCCGCGCGGATTCGATTTCTTATTTTCCGTTTAACTGGATATTATTGGGGAAAAATTCTGAATTTTTCTAACTCCCAGATACGAAGGCGGTTGCCCCGAAGCGATCGCCACGTACAGCGCGGTGGCGGGCGTATGGTCGTGCTGCTACTCGCTGGGCGAGGTACTGGGCCCGGCGCTGGGCGGCGCGCTGGCGGAGCGCTACGGGTTCCCCTTCTGCGCCACACTCTGTGCCGCCGCGTGCTTTACTATGGTAATGTATAATGACGAGATGGAACGGTTATCCCGAAGCGATCGCTGATATTTTTAACATAAAATGAAATGCATGTGTGCCAAAGTCACGTGTCAGAAGTGAAACTTGTTCGGCAAGATTCAAAGATACCAAAATCATCGCCTTACGTGACGGTATTGCCATGACGCGACCTTGAATTTTTTCTCTCAACGCGACTAAACAAGACACTTCAAAAAATGTGTTCAATGAAATAGTAACTAGTGCATTAAAGCATTTATTTTAATTCAATATCAAAAAATGGCCTGCAATAATGCTCGCACTAATCATTCTCTATCTTTTTCATTCAGGGAGTCGTAACGCTTACATTTTTTTCACTCCGCGAGACATCAAAATGGATAGACGAAGTGGATTCTTTAACGGACTCCATTCCGTACACCGACTCCACTTGGAACAGCAATAACTTCTGCAGATCCCGCAGCGCGCCGCCGTGCCAATATGCGGAACATACCCCATTAATATCACCTACGCCGAGTTGCTATAAAAGTGGTAAATACTCTTTTTTATAAGGTTCTAGATGCAATTTTGCTTAAACATAATTTGAGCTGAAACTTGTTACTAAAATGCAGGCTCTAGAAGAATTAGGTACTTTCTTTCTTTTTTTTCTAGTTATACTACAAAGAATAATTTAAAAAGCTCCTTACTTGTTCAAGTTGAAATTTATATTGTCCAGATAAGTTTGAAACATAAATATTTTAAACATCGCTTGAAAATGTGTAATATAATTTTAGGTCCACCCAAGTACGGCACAACATCTCAAAAAATATGTCTGTTGCACAGCAAAAGCAAGAAAAGTGGGTCAGCGAGCGTCGCCGAAATCTTAGAGTACATACTCAAATTTCAGTTCTTAACAAATATTTATATTAAAATATGGAGACTTAAGAATAGGCACAAAAGCAAACCGATACAAAGCGACGAATTATATCAGAATTATTTTGCGCCTGAGAATGTAAACTGTGATAATACACTTAAAGAACCAAAGCCTATTGTTAATGAGGGTACCCATATAAATAATTATAACGGAAATGCTCCTGATGAAGACAGTTATTGTTCGTTCATAGACAACGCTATTTTTGGCCCAGCCTCAAAAACAAACAATGGCTTGATTATGAAACGAAATAATGCGGGTCTCGTTGTGAGATTAGCAAATAACCAGGAGGAGGCGGGCTCCACTGATGAGATAATAAAGCATAACCTCCAAAAAGTACTGTTTTACGAACAAAACAATCCTTGTTTACTGACGGATGATATTTTTGTAAGTATTTGTCAACTTTAACGTTTTAATTACATTATCTTGATGAAATATGTATGTATGAAATGCAAAGAAAATACTTACTAAAAAAATTAATTTGACACCAAATATAATTTAAGCTTATACTTTATATTTATATTATTGTTAAATTACTTTTTAGAATGGTTGCGAATGTAAAGATGGCATCACGTTTGTCCGGGGCACAGTCACAGTTTCATCTACAGGCGCCTGTGAAGTTTAATGTTAATTTATTATGGCACTTAGTCCATAATGATAAAAAATAATGTAAGATTTTATCGAATAACTTAAATGATTGTAAATTATGTTAAATTTATTTAAATAAGATAGTTAATATTAAATATATTTTACCAGTATTTTAATTTTTTAGTTTTCTACAATTTTCTTGCCCCTGTCGTTAGGGAAAGGTGAAAATATTTTCCACATTCCACATTGTACCAGGAAATTAGAAAATCAAGGAATTTGCTTTCTATTAACCACCCTATCTAGCTTGTTCACACCCCTGACCTGTTACTTATTTCCGTCTCATTCCCTCAAATAGCTACCCCCAAACATAAAGCATCGAGCACACTTGTATCAACTCACTCACTGTTTAATATAAAAATGAAGAAAATTGTAACATAAAAAATTAGTATAGAAGGCCTCAAGGAAATATGTTTTTGAAACATAAATACTGAAAATAGGAAACAAAGATATATTTTATAAATTTCAAGCTTCACGATTTATGTTTGATGCTTCGCCATTCTGCTCAGTGTGAACCGGCCTATTGAAAATTAATTTGATTAAATATCCAATTAAGAAATATATATCTTGTAAAGTATTATTTTTTGTAAAAATGAAATCATAAATTTCAGTGTAAAATCTATGTTTAATTTATTTTTTATATAATATGTCTAAGATAGTAGGTAATAACGTGAATTACAGTAATTAAAATTCCTTAATTCAAACGAGTGTCGGTTTTCTTATAACACCATACAACTGAGTTGTACTTACGGTGTACCCATCGCTTTCGAATCGTATCAATACTCAGCATCCAGCAATATTATGCTCTCCTAGTGAAAACGACCTCCACTGACGTTTTCCCGACATTTCCATGGCAACATTATCCCGGATACACATTGAAAAGCCTTCTGACCACAGACTTCTGACCGTTTACTTTGGTTTTCAGTGCAGTTTCAATTTTCATGAAAATTGTTAAGGATTCTATAATCATGAAATTTGTATTGTAGCATGTAGCAAGCTTTTTCGCATTCGCTACGATTCCGCTACGGGTGAAGCTACGAATCGTAAAGGACGTTTCTACAAGGGGATCATAAAGCTCGCGTAGTCGCTTTCTTAAATCACTGAACAGGGACAGTGGAGGTGCTACGACTGTGCTACAGCCTTAACCCTAAGTAACTTGATAATTATATCCTTTCCAGATAACATTAATAAAAAATAAATAAATAAAAAAAATTGTGTGGTTTTATGAAACCACGGTAAAAGTGAAACTTTTTTTCACACTATAGACATTTAACTAAAAATTATCGTATTTGTACGATAATTATCGTACGCATCGTGCGTCACGCGACATGCGCTAGACAGACCAAAAAGTTTGAGACGATGTAATAAAAGTTTCACTTTAATAATACTTTGTAAAAAGCGAGGTGAATTTTATAAACTATACAAATAAAACCTCATCATAGACACAAATAGATTATATCATGGATTGCAAAAACATTACTCTAAAACACGTGCTTTCTAATTATATACATATTTTCCATTTTCGAACGAACTAGAATCTAAATGATAACGATCTACTACCTATTTACTTATTAAATTACTGTGTCTACATTTTTCTTTCATTGAGGACACAAAATAATTGTGACATACCTATAGGTAGTAGGTAATATACAAAGAGGGTGGTGATTTAAATAAGGTTGAAGTGAGGGTGAGGGTGGTACAACGGGGGGCACCCTCCCTATTGCGTTTGTACGGGAGCTCTGTCGATATCCCTGTCCTCTTCACGTCGGAGTATTGAATTCCTACATAAATATGCGTTCCTGGTACTGATCCTGCTAATGTGGGGTAAGAAAATGGTAACGTAAGGGTTGCGTCTTTAATGTTATTATAAATGTGTTCAATACAAACTAATTTTCATAATAACAGAGAGAAAATTCTTTGAAAATGATGTATCATATTTCAGTGGGCGGTGTTTTTTTTACACGCTTTTTATTAGCTTCACCTGTGAGTTTGTATGTTTGTTTGTAACCGACTTCTTTGGGCGCGATTTTGACCCACTTTAAACGGCCAGATTTCGTTCAAACTTTGTAGATTTATGACCGATGACAATACACTAATTTGATAAAATTTTCTTTAAAAAGCGTGTTTTTTAGTTTTTTTTATCTATTATTATATAAATTATTTTTAAATACTTATCAACAGTCCTATAATAATGTTTAGTGTTTAATCGTATATACAGACGCATTCTGCATTTTAGACGGAAGTTCGAATCGAATTGGTGTTTAAACGCACATTACATGTACCTACGTAGTATCCGAAATGTATAGTATAGTACATATCAAATTAATAGAGAGTTTCATACTTCCAATTTAGCAATACTCCGTTAATTTAAACCAGGAAAAGTATTTTGTAATAAGTATGCTTATAATTTTTTCCTGTTGCAAAAGAAACGTTGCACAATATTAACCTGAAAAGCAAAAAGCAAAATTCTTAATACGAATCTGTTGAATGATTTAGTTAGCTCTTGTTGAATGTAAATATTCAACTATTTTTTATAAGAAAGAATAGTGCATTCAATGATTTCGAAAATTTGCTTGCCACACTGCGAGGTATACCGGATTGTTTGTGTGCTTACTTGCAGATTTTCTTGCTGGGAATTGCACCGACTAAAGACTGTTTGAATTACACCCATGTACTTTAATAAAATAAATCATTGGAGCCAATTATAAGAATGAAATCTCTCAAACAAATTGAATAAATCAAATTGAAGGAACAATATAAAATTTAACCGAAATCGGAGCCATTGTTTTTACGTGCTTAACGCACATACAAATAGACAATCAGAAGGAAAACATTGTTTTAGGAATTTAAGCACAGACATGGTTTGGTTTCTGATGTAGGTATTACTTATATGTCTAGATGTACCTAATACGTAGGTAATTCATTTTACACTCGTTGAGTCTGTGTGAATAGACATCATTACAATAAGATAGGTAGGTATCATTTGATACCATAGCAGACCCTGTTTATCGATCCCAATTAATTGATCGATGCTCTAATTTATGTCCGTGAATCATTATGTGCGTAGTTATCGCCAATATGCCCCATGTATTCATTTCACGACATACATTTGCAGTAACTGGTGTTCAATATGATGCTTGCAATATTGTGTGTTTTCGTTTTATTTTCCACGGCGTACTCAAATGAAGAAACAAAAAAATGTGAGGAAGTGAACGTTTATGATAAACCGCATCAGAAGCATGTTCTAAGCATGGGCCTCAACCGACCATATCAACTCGCATTTGACAAACACCAGCATCGCACGTTTTTCAGCCACAATGTTGGACTCGATAATGAAGATTCGTTCGAAATTGCATACGTTGAAAAGGGAGAAATGATACCAAAAGTTGTACACGACGTAAAAAATGGATTCGCTATTGCCATTGATAATAAGGATGGAATCATTTATTACGGAGGCAGCGAAGGAATTAAAAAAGAACACCTAAAAGAAAAGAATGCAACTATTCATGAAGTATTAAAGAATCATAATGTATGGGATATGTTTTATAAACACGCCCTATATTTCATCACCTATCCATCGCAGCATTTATATAAATTGTTACCAAAAAATGAGGTTGAACATCAAAAACACATACATGAAGAAATTTATCAATTTGTCATAGATGGACATAACGATATTTTCATTACTAATAAAACAGGATTATTTTTGATAAAAAATGGTACGGATGAACGAATTCACTACAAAGGACCCAAAATATTTCGCGCTATAGAGGTGAATAATGAAGGTAAAGCTCATTTTTGTGGTAAAAATGGCATCTATACAGCCAATAAAGCTGATCACACATTAGTTATGATTGCCGAAATTAAACATATTTTTGGAATTACCTTCGATAGTAATGATAATATTATTTACTCAGATCCTCATGAAATAGTTAAGCTGGTACCAGGAACTTGCGAAAAGTAATATTGTAATTGTAGTATTGTAACATTGCTACTTTTTATTTTATGGTTTTTAATGAAATATATGATTATATAAAAGTAAATTGAATGAGAAATATGCGGTATATTATTGATTTGTGTTTTATTTTATTTTTTATATCATTACAAATATTGGAAATATATAAATAACTATACTTACCTACATTTTAGATTACCTATTATAAATTAAACTACAATTAATCATGAAATTGCATTTTATTTAAAGTAGGTACATTTAGCATAATATTATATTATCTTTGTACGTATGTACAAATATATATTTCTTAAGCGCGTGTGTTGCTGCTGAACCGCCTTAAACAGCTGGACCGATTTTAATGAAATCTTTGAGAATTTCTCTTTGTTGATACTTAGTTTACAATTCGAACCCGAGCGTAGCCGCGGATAAAAGCTAGTACAGGTATAATCGTGCTAATGTAATATTGAATTTGTAGCACATATAATAACAAGTAACAACAGTAGGTACAAATTGTGATGCTTTGGCAAGACCACATGCATGATGCAAGCATCTCTTAGGAGTTAGGACCGTCGGAATCTCCTATGCCAATTGTAATAAAATGGACAAAGTTACCCCTAGCGAAATATTTGTGAAAACAGCTTCAAATCCCACATTATAATATTTACATTACAAAAAGACTCCCTCTACTAGTATTTTAAAATCAATGTAGTATTGCGCGGGGTAAAGAAAATTGCCATGGGAATGAGATGTTTCACCGCGGTAAAAAGTAGCAAAGGTATCACTCTCCAGCCTCCTTACTATCTCCAGCCACAAAAATCTTACTATAAAATTATTCTATTATACAACGTGAAACAAAGCAAATAAACAATATCACTTTCGCATTTATAATATAGGTTAAAGGTATCTGAAAATATTTATTATTTTACCATAAAAATAGCTAAATCGTTACTAACATAATTTACTTCTTTAAATAGAATATTCTATAAGCGAAATTTTACCGAGAATTGTGAAATATAGTCTCACAAAGAACTTACGTAGGCGAAGACTTTGTTTACAAAATTCCGCTCGGAGGGAGTCCAACTCCGTAATTAGATTTACTAGCAAAATAACTAAAGAAGCCGGAAAAGTACCGCTTGCTTTTCATAGCATTCAATTATTCTATAAAAATCACATAATCTTATTTACGCCCTAAACAGCAACACGGAGTTTATTTTTATTTATCAGCTATTTTTTTTTGGCTTCACTAGCGATAAATGCTAAGCTTTTCTATTATCTTCTGCTTACTTATAAGCATAGTTCTTGCCTTAATTAATTTAAAAACACGTATTAGGTACTTACCTACATTAATAATGCTAAAAATTTAATATGCACTATTAATATTTCATTAATTTGGATTCTATTTCTATACGTAAAAGTTGGTTGATAACCTTCCTGTCTCCCTCTAATTCCTACACGTGATTTTTTGTATTCATTATATTTTCGTCACTAGATATTGGCTGTAAAAATAAATAAGTGAAACGTAAATTATCGCGACCTAAGTAGATACTTAGATATTATATGAGTGATAACGAAAATAAAACAAATGGTTAATTTTACTTTCAATACATTTATTTCAACATTAATGTAGGTTTATAATATACCTTTAAATTATATTATTTTAATAGCTACAATAAATAATCATTCCTACACAATACACTTTGCTTAGCTTTGATGTGTTAATAAATATCTTAACAGTTAACATACATTATAACTATATGTGTGTTACTTTTCTCATTACTTACATAACGTACCTATAGTATATTAGTATCTAACTAAATTAAGAGCGCCATTTGACGGGTCCACAAAGAGCTAAGGCCTAAGCTATTGTTGCGAGAAGCAGCTCGGTCAGTGGACTATAATGGCTCGGACGAAACTCTTCGCTCTATGTGGACTCGCCTATTCAGAATAGATCTATTTAAATCTTTGGTAACATCGTCTATATTTTTTAAATACTAACTAATAAGTAGAGTGAAAAACACAAAACTCAAAATTAAAATAGTATTATTATTATTTCTATAATGCCATGTGGACGGAATATTATATTATTACATAGATACTGGCAGTCATGTAGTTATAATTTGTTTGTCAATTTTAATCATTAAAAAAATTAAGTCATTACATTCGTAAAGTCTGGGTAACGTTTACTTTAATTAAATAATGTTTTAAAAAGATGCTATAACAGCAAAGAAAACAGATAGTATAGAAAATATTACACTATACATTTGTTTTTCAGCACCATTCCCGCAAACCATTCGCCTTGATGCTACTGACAGTTTCTTATTCTGTAACATGGAATGAACAGAATCGATTTCCCACCGCGCCATTTGACCTGGCTCCCTTGAGAAAAGCACGGAATAGAGCTGTGCTGGTACATTAGTGGTACCTTCTTGACAGAAATTGAGTACCAGATGATCATTCACAGCTTTGAGTACCTGCACCGTTCCCGTAAATTGCTGATAGGACGGCCGAGCAGCAAGCGTACCTAGAAATTTATAAGAATTTAACAAAAATAATGAGAAGTTCAATAGAGATTCAATAAACTTGCTATTCTCAATTAACTGATATTAACTAAATTAACTATACTAATATTATAACACAAAAAAAAACATTAAGTATTTGTACAGCATATGGTCATTGGTCCATTGAAGATATATAATATTATGTATCTCGTACTTAAAAAATATGTTATCTTAATCAAAGTAGGTATTAATATATTACCATTTTGCACGTCAAATGCCTGCCAGTAGCCAGCTGAGTCGTTTCGGAAGTAAAGAGCATATTCAATTGATTGTCCCGCCTCATCCCACAACAATCTCAGGTTCCGGTAGTCCTGACGGAATTTCGCGTTCAGCGCCTGCACGTGATACAATTGGCCATCTGTAGATGGCTGAAAATTATACAAAAACATAATGTTTAATTAGTTAAATAGGAAAAATAAATACATAAAGTTCTAAATATAAAAATATTTAAATGAACTCGCAATTTCCTCATCAAAATAATCTCTAAAAAACGAAGGAGGAAAATTTGTTATTGACTATTTTGCTTATAATTTTTACTTCTCTTTTACAGATCTTTTTACAAGTTACTTTTTTATGCATTTCATTATCATACGTTTTCTTTTAATTCATATTGCCAGCAGTGGATGACTGAAAACTAATTTTTAAATCGACAATGAACTTACAATACCTACCTACTACACAATCTATGATGCATTGTATGTGTGTGCTACTTGCACTGAGTTTTATTGCTTCAATTGAATCGTCCGCGATTGCTTTTGATCTTCATAAATTACGTAAATTTTAATTGCATGACTTCTGTATCTATTGTTCGTGTTGTTTTTCTCAATTCGTGCAATAAAATTAGTTAAAAGAAAAATACTTAACAAAAAGAGAAGGTCGCATCGGTGTCAGAAACACTAATAAAAAAAACGACGTGTGGCACTCGGGGACTGCCGTGGTAAAGCTATTGCATGCTATGCCTTCAAGCCACACCTCCGCCCGTCGGAGTGGGGAGCGTGAGGTTTTTTCGTTACGAAATTTCTCGATTCGGTCCCCGCGCTCAAGGCCCGCGAAAGAAGTATATCAAAAGTAAAATGTATCTTGCTATGAATGTTCAATGGATATAGGTAGCTTACGTAATTCAATATAATATGTATTATTTTAAACGCCATATATTATTCTAATAAATAATAATATCTACTGGGATACAGTTATTTTAGAAATTTTGTATATATACCTAAAGCCTATTCAATATTCATCTAACTGCCTCATTTATTATATTATCTTAGAGACCTGAAAATTAAATGGGTCATATATATTGACCTTTCGGGCATGAGTCAGATGAGACGTAGATGAGCCCGGAGGACTGAGGTTAGTGAAAATGTTTGCTAGCCCTAATTAAGCCAACGCGTCCTCTTCAAATTTGGCTATTAACAATGACTATTAGATCATAAAACATTAAAAAGTGCCTACAGGAACATTTGGGATAATTATGTAGATATTATGTACAAAAACTTGTATGTAACTAATAATTTTTTATTCAGATCTACTTTCCAATAAATTCATTAATTATACCTCAAAGCGTTATATACTGAAGGTTTCATTATGAAACCTTCAGTACCCCATTTTGGATTAAAGTTTAACAAAATTTCGTAAAGAAGAGAATTTCTACGAAGTCCATAAAATTTTACATATTATAACAACACAAACTTTAAAAAACAACAAACAACTCATCATAAATTATATTCGCAATACGAATAGGAAGTGATAAATAAGTTGTTATCGCCGGATAGTACGCATTACAATCTAAACCCCTGCAACGCGGGGAGTTCCCTCTTGCAACCGATTATAAAATTAGGTGACAGAAAATATTATATTGTACTGTATTCTTCAGTAATGTTAACATAAAAGTATAGTTAATTATAGTAAATATTTTTTATCCAACACAATTTTTTTTTAATCTAACGAGTACCTAGACTCTATACTTCATCGTAATTAAAAAGTAGAGCCTACACTAGCGTAATAAATAATTGTTATCTAATATTTATCTGGATATTACATTAATGATTTAGGTAATTATTAAAATTAATATTCCGTTATTACCTTTTGCAACTCTCACAAAATTGAAAATAACTTCAACTAAATTAACCATAAGAACTTATATCATTATGAATAAAACTAAGTATTAGCTTAATATTGCAATATTTTAACATTATAGTAACGACACAGAATAATAATGTGATAATAACTAGCTAGCTAGCTAGTAACGATGACGGACGTGTTAGGTACTTGTTAATTGCATTATTTTTATTTGAACGTGTAATACAAATTGTGTATTACACGTTCAAATAAAAATATTTGAAATAATAACTTCATTATTTACAAGGTTATTAAAGCTATCAGCTAGGCGTATGCGTTTTATACGAGTGAGTGGTCTTTATCCATGGCAACTGCATTAAACGCTTGTAAAATATATACAATGTGTGTTTCAGATTTGTTTAATAGACACACGTTTTCGTTTATAAAGAAATGCTTCCTGTTTATATACACAATTCTTATATTTTTTTAACAATTTTCAATAGTAATCTTAATGAAATCTTTAAAAACAAATGTTATGTGACACAGCAGAAATTATTATCACACTTCTAGAAAAACCTACCCCAAACGTCGACCTTGGGAAATCATCCTCTTCCCAAATTGTGACTGTGGGACAACTTTTGTACGTTGTTACACCTTCCTTACTGAGATGCATATAGAGTTCTATTACACTCCACTTTCCCAAAACTGTTCTTACGTCCAAATTATCATATTTGTGTTCTTTAAAACAGATTTCTTCATTATCTGTAGAATTTGACGTTTCATGTCCAATTGCTACAGAAATCAGAAGCAGCAACCAAGGCAATCTTAAAATAATCCAACCTTGAAACTCCATTATATTGCTCGTTTATTATTAAGTCAAATAGACATTTTTATTTTACTGACTGTTAATCACAATATTTAGGAATATTTAAGCACTTTTTTGGCATCTGGACGAAACCGTATGTATGTATCGCACGTTAACAAATCGAAGACGACTGACAGTCGAAGAGCAATGCGTGCGCGCTCCTGACTCATGCCGATTGATGTTATCTTATTTAACCCTAGACCCTAAACACATTTAGAAGTCCCACGAATCTTTAAAAATAAAGATGATTAAGAGTTATGACACAGGTAAGAATCGTTTATGTTGTGGTAGATAAAGTTGAATGAACGATTATTTCCTTTTTGCGTTTAGATAATAATTGTTAGTCATTAATACGTACATAATAGACCTATTAGAATTTTCTTAGAAATTAATTAATGTGTTAAATATTGTTTTAATTTTTACAAACAATTTCTGAAAAAAAAATAGGTATATTTGAAGAATAAAGACTTCTTTTGCGCAGAGATACCATTTTGGTATTATTGGGGTATACATATCTAGTAAATATAAAAAATGATAACTAATAAGTTTTCATAAAAAACTCTACACTCATTGTTTTTCTTATATCTATAAACTTTTTGGATAAAATATATACTTACTATTATCTATATTGAAACTAATATAGACTTGAATGAACACAATCAATTGTAGTTAATTTACGGTAGGTATGTTTCAGAATTTGTTTAGTTCATACAAAAGTTTTATATTACAGAGATAACATAATATGTTATTTAATGGAGGACTACTGAAAATTAATGTCGTTTTTTTTGGTATATTTATGTTACCTAGTTTATTAATTCACACTTCATAATATAAGTACTTACTCATTTAATTGTGATCTATCATTCAATTTGATTAATTTTATTTCTGTTTTATTTAATGTAATCTTCCAATTCATAATTTTGAGTTTTTGTTACTGTTAGTAACAATTTGATTTGAATTTGAATTATTCAAGTGTTTAATTTCAATTATCATCGAAATCATTCAAAAACAAAAACAAAATTAATATGTACTACCATTTTGCTTTGTGTAGAAGTCATCATCAAATGTTGGTATCATCTAATAGGTACAATTCAATTGAAGGAAGTAAGATAGATAACATAAATAAATCATCTTACCTTATCGTTTGGTTCCGAAATATGGATGACAATGCAGGATCTTGCATATTCAACTCTTGAATCCCCGGCTAAATGTTGAATTAATTCAACTCCATACCACATGCCTGTTAAACTGTCTATCCAAATTCCATTCTGTGGAGTTCTATTTACACAATAATCGTTCCCGTATTGCATGAAAGGTCTCTCGTACGGGCTTATGGCACCGTAACCGTAATTACCCTGTCTGGTTTTTCCGTAATCTCCTCCCGCGCCATATCGCGCCGTTGAGTAACCAGACTGAAAAAATACGTTCCCAGAACCGGCGCCTCCATATACATTTGATCTACTGGTCGAATATCCCGGGCTATAATTTGGGTATCGTGTCACTGCTGGAAAAGGTGATATGTCACTTTGATAATTCGTTTTGTATGGGAATTGACTTTGGGTAGTTTCATCGTAGCGCTGATAGCTTGCGCAGTATGCTGATTTGTATAAAAGGGTTAGGACTAAAAAATGCAACATTTTAAGTCTATTTCCAAAATATCAATGATCGCGTGACAACGCAGCGAGGCAATGACGTGTGACTGCTGCAGCTACTATGAGAGTGGGATATAAACTAATTAAGAATAATTGTCGTGTACGGGCTCTGGCCAAAGGTTTACAACCAACAATCCGAAACAAATGACTAACACCCCTTCCCATTTGCTTCTCTTAATTATCTATCTCGAATACAACCTGTGAATACAACAATACAATGACAATGTCGTGGTCATATCGTAGATTTGATCATTTCATGATATGAGTGGCCATTTCACGAAATGGTCGCATATCGTGAAATGGCCAATTTAGTTTGGCCACATCATGATGTGGTTTGGGCAGATCAATGATAAGAAATCGTTTCACGATATGGCCAATTAACGCATGGTTTTTTCATGAAATGATCAAAATTATTTTATCATATCGTAAAATAGTTACATTAATCGTTGGTAGAGGCGCTGCAAGCTCTGTGTTTAGGTATGTGATAAGATGGCGGCCGCTGGCGAAAATTAAATTATTCGCAGTTAAAAACTTCATAATTCGTTTAATAACAATATTATGAAGAAAGTCATAGCAAAGAATTTACGACGAAGAGGTACGAGTACTATGGAAAATGTGGATATCTTATATGTATTTAAGAAAAAATGCGACTTAAATAAAATAATTTAAGAAACTACTACTATATTATTATAATTGTTTGTTTTTTAAAAAGCGATCCGCTTCTGGCACTCGCCGGCCGCTGCCGCGGCACGCTCGCTTTGCTCGCTCGGCTCGTGCGTTGTTTATCAAAGTCTAACCTGACCTAACTGCAAATAATATTTCTATTGCAAAAACGATTCGCTTCTGGCATTCGCCGGCCGCTGCCGCGGCACTAACTTAAATGACATTAAACAAGTTTTTAGAATATAGTTATTCTGAAATTTTTTAATATTTTATGGACTCTTTATATTTTATACGATCTGGCCAAATGTGGATGACCAAATCGTGAAACGTTGACGATTTAACGATCTGATCAAACTATGTTGGCCATTTCACGATATGCGACCATTTCGTGAAATGGCCACTCATATCATGAAATGATCAATTCTACGATATGACCACGACAACAATATATATAAATTTTAAACAGATATTGCATGCCTTACTACTTAATAAAACCAGTAAATTTTTAGAAAATTTAAAATTTCAAGAAATATCACAAAATAATAATACCATATACTTACCTACCGCCTTTGTATACCGACGAAAGACGACTCAATATCTCTATCAACCACCCAATATTTATGATAAGTAATTAATTATTATTGAAACTTATAATACCTACTTTATATATTATAAGTCGTATCTAAATCAGATAGTAAGTATAATAACTAATAACTGATATTACACTTCTAACTTCATCACTACCATCCATATGTATCCTTAAATACTTATTTAAAACTACGCAACGGATTTTGATGCGGTTTTTTTTTAAATAGATAGAGTTATGCAAGTGGAAGGTTTATTAGGTTTTAGAAGCCGCGGGTGGAAAGCTAGTAATCAATGAACATAAAATGTTATGTGTGTACATACTAACTAACTACCAGACTACACTTACTTACATAATGAATACTTAATAAATTATCTAGGGCTTCTATGAATGTATCCATAAATAAGTTAAGAATATTATACGCATTTGAGTATTAAACAACGAACACTTTTGGTAAGAAAGCGAGTATTAACCCACCCACCCCAAAATTGGTATATATACCTACGTAGTATAGGTATATGTCACCGGAAATGTATGAAATCAAGGAATTGTATACAAATCCTATACTATTTAGGAAATGTATAAAATAAATGATTTCTGTAAACACTGTATCGGGTAACAGTCTTACCGTAAAATAATAATAATATGTTCATATTATCTTACTAATTAACATTTCTTAAATCAACTTATATTCAATCAAATTTTCATTTGGTTAGTAATCAGTCCCCTCGTCCCGCTGTCCCCTTGTACACGTCCCAGTCGGATTGTATAATCCGCCGTATTACAAACGGCAGGCATTTTGTAATATGCCGAGATTCGTCTTTTTCCAAAATTCTACAAAAAGAGGTCGTGAGCCGACGGAGCTCCACTTCGTGGGGCTCCTATTTCTACGTAGTTTAAAAAAAACACGAACCTAACCTAACCCACCCCCTTATCCAAACCAAAAATTCTGATTAGGTACGGCAATTTTCGGCCCTCCCCCCATCGACCCGCGTACCTTCCAATATTATTTCATTATACATTTCTGATTGCTATTTAGGAAATGTATAGATTTTCTAGGCAATGTGTATAAAATAATTTATTTCACATATTTCCGTGCGATTTTAGGAATTACATACATTTCCTAGGAATTGTATACAATGACGGATTACATACATTTCCGGTAACATATATATGTTCTCTTAGCAAAATATAACGGATGTCACGTGATTTAAACTTTTAAGGAATACTCATGAAACAATTTACTACAAATACGTTAGGTCAAACGTTGCAATTAGTCAAATTAGTGTAACAATCACTCATAGTTGAGTTCCTGTTTATCTTCACAAAGTTGTGACCCCATCTCCTGTTTGGAAGTAGAGTCATAGGTCACCCATTCAGCTCCTTTAGAATAATTTACTTAAATTGAGCCCACGGCGATATATCAATTAAGAATTTCGTCTTCCTACTACATATCTACTCACGAATCCTTTTTTTGTTTTTTAAATTTAAAGAGCATATAGAAAAAATCAATCAATTTAAAATAAATCAATGCCGATATTATTTAATGTTCTCGAAGGATATCATGTAAAGGCACATTTTAGTTTTTAAGTGCTAATATCATTGAACTAACGCTTGTGAGTTTGTGAGGTTGCAACTTGCAGGGGGACAATCTGATATTCTCTAAGTGCGTTTTACTAATTTTGAGTTTTTTAAGTACCATTCCAAAGCTACAACTAGAATAAGTTAGGTGACCATTTCCTTCGTACAGTGGTTAACGGGCACAGGGGGCTGATTACCTACTTGTCCTTAAAGAAAATCGATCAGTGAAACACAATCAAATCAGTGAAACACCCAGATGCATGCACATTGCACAATACACCCATATCTACCCCTTAGCGCACAAAGCAAACTTGTTACGATATAATTAAATCTTTGACAATAAAACAATTGTATTGGGTTATAAATTTATTTATTTTGTACAGACACAAACATAATAAATCTTTATCAGTCATATATATATAAACAAAAACCCATTGACACAATATAAGAAGGGCAATTAATCTAAAACTGATGCTTGCACATTTACAAAAACCTTTGAATGATAGTTAAACATAAACAAAAGAATACAATTACTAAAGAACTAGAATCTATACAGGACGCACAAACAGCTGTATAACGATACACATTAGGTAATTCAAACTTAAAAAATTGCTGTTGGTATTGGTACCACTCCCAGCGCTCGACTCTTGAAGGCGTCCTCCTTAATACCAAAGAAAAAATGCCACCATCACCAATCTCTGAGCAGTGGTTCAATATAAGTGTGAATGGGGTAACTTTTAACAGGCGTATCACATCTGGGTGACGGGGTGGATCATCGGGGTACCAAACCTCTGTGAAATTAATGTCAAACAATTAATTGTGTACGGTATCAATATTAAATTTAGTTTAAAAAAAGTAAGTAGTGCTGTAAATATTTTTTAGGTTTCCTTGAATTCTTAAAATCTCTATTCAAAAAAGTTTTTGCACAAATACCAGTTTGACCATGTTATTTTATTCACATAAGTTCATAAATAAATATGTCATTGTTGGCATGCCGCCTAATATCAGGTTACAACGGTTACAATATCGACTGATCTTTGTGATATTTCGAGCTGTACTTTATTTCTCGATATAGGTACTATACGATATACAGGGTTACTTGTAAAACACCAGCAACCTCGCAGGACAAGATAGCTAACATCATAAGTAACAACATTTGTTCTACGACTTTTGGCATAACGCAGTTAATTATTTTTAAATGATTTTTTAAACTTTTATTGTACTCTCCTAATATTTGTCTATGTTCATTTGTCTATGTTCTATTAATTATCGGATGGACGACGCGACGTTCCCTTCCCCCTCTCGGTCGCTTCTTGTTTACGTAATTTTTGGGAGGCGTAGAGTTTATAATATTGAAACGGAAAATTAAATGAATATTTATTTTTGTATGAAAATAAAATCTAACAAATTATCAAAAGTCGTAGAACAAATTTTGTTGCTTATGATGCTTAGCTATCTTGTGCTGCGAGGTTGCCGGTGTTTTACAACTAACCCTGTATATTTTATATCAGCAAATATAAATAGGTACCTATATAATATAAAAAGCTTATTAAATATGTAACTTACCCACACCCCTGGCTTTCATTTCTCTTTCATAAGTCGACATCGTATTTGCAGTCCAAAATCCAGGTTCTTCGGGATAATATAGATAGTCCTGTTCCATAGTGTGGCCATCTTCGTCCCACAATACACGAATTTGTTTTTGACCAAATAAGTCCCTTTTGACTCTTCTTTTCAGTCGTATATCCATCCACGATCCAGCTAGTGAGTCTCCAGACCACGGATTGCTTTTTGACGATCTCCACTTTTGGTCCGTGAAATTACCTCTAGGTATCTGGTAAATGAAGGGCAACAACGAATTAGATTATAAATATTCTGATGATAGCAAACATTGGAAGATCTATATTAAATTCAAACTTACAAGCCAATCGATATAATTGTCTGTATAATTTATTTCGTCACTTGCATCTGATATGTACAACGTAACACAGCCTACTTCATTAGGCTTGTTAGTCATATCAGGATTGTGCTGGGCATATCCAACTCCGTACCACACCCCATAGACGTCATCCATGTTAACTCTGTGTGACCAGCGAATATTATCGCCACATAGACCATGAACTAAGGTTACACTCAAGTATAAGGGAGCCAACAAAGTAAACATGGTAACACTTGGAATATCGAAAGGAATATGGGACAAGGCGTCGGTCGTGGCCGCATCATTTAATTAGCAAATTAGTTCAGGTAGCTAAATGGCGCAACACTAACATGAATCAGGGAAAATTATAGCCAGTGCAGATTGTATTTGCATTCTTGTAACATGGAATGACGGGATATATTAAAATATTCCTTGTTATTATTCGCAAATAGGTACTCAATAGTATAAAACTATTCGATAGATAAAACAATCGATATTACAAGCTATTACCAACATC
Source organism: Colias croceus (assembly GCF_905220415.1). Taxonomy (NCBI): domain Eukaryota; kingdom Metazoa; phylum Arthropoda; class Insecta; order Lepidoptera; family Pieridae; genus Colias; species Colias croceus. Next base: position 6,661,736 of record NC_059538.1, read on the forward strand.
ATAGTAGGTATATGATTATTCAGGATAGTTTTACATAATATTAGCATATTATGATATTATAGAAAATATATTTATTAATATTTCAAACTATTTGTATATATTCAAATGAGAAAATAATTAATTTTTCATATAACTAGATTATCTTATGGAGAACGCTTTCGAGCCATATTACCTTATTTTACATGAACTTGTCTTAGTCATTTCGGTATGACCAAACCGCCATTTCGAAATATTATAGTTTAGGTAGGTATGCGAAACCAATCAGACATCAGTTTCTTTTTCAAGGGATTGCCGTAAAATCTCCCAGGGTATTCTTTATAATTTTTCAAATTCTTCTAGAATTTAAATTGCCCTAATAAAAACAAACGAAAGTCTTTTACTTTGCCTTTTTTACCCGACTGCATCAGAAGGAGACTTATATTTTTCGACTGCATACCTATATATTGTATGTATTATTTGGCACGCTCTACAGCCCAAACCGCTGGACGGTCGGTGTAAACATCAGATTTGTTGTAGATAGGTACATTTTCTGTTTTCATAATAAAAATAATTTTAGTAATTCACACAAGTTCTTTTGCTCCTTTTATAACAAGGAATCTAAAACCAAATCATTATAATACTAACACTACGTTACCACTATAAAATTGCGTAAACTTAACATTCGTGCAGCATACACCTGTACCATAAACATATTACGTACTGTACCTACCATAAAATTAATTACAGAATAATAAACTGAACTGAATAAAAAGGCTTTCATATTAATTTACATTTCCATTTTATAGAATAAAATACATTCTATGAATGTACATGGTAGGTCTTACTATTTTTTTAGATCTTTATCTTCTCTCCTCCCCATCCTTACGGGTAATAAATGTTAGGTACTAATATTTCCAATGACAGGTTAAAAATAAAACAAAGTATTATGAAACCATTTTATGTATTGATAAAAACATATTTCATTTACGTACATTTCAAACTTTCCTATTTCTTTTAGAATGACTTCCAAATAAACACAAATATTAATGTGAGAACGTACGAAGATGATTTAACACTAATCGCAGAATTTTCGCAAACTCTTTTTAAAGACGACGTCGACAGATTTTTTATGGAGAAGATGTTGTGGATGCTAGCCAGATCTTCCGATGTGAGTTGATTCTCATTTCTAGAAAGAACCACGCTGTACAATTGAGAATGCGGGAGCCTCATGCAGAAGTTCAGCACCAGGTGGTTATGAGACACTTTCAATACTTGTATAACGCCACCAAAAAATCGATATATTTTGTCGACAGCTAAAAAAAAAAATTAAATCATTAATATGAGATACTATAAAAAACCTTTCTTTGAATGTTGATTTCTGATTCGATGAATTAGATAGATAGAAAAATATATTAGCTGTTTAGGTACGTTTTGAACAGTTTACAGCGAGCGTGGTCTCAGGGCTTAGATCTCAGGGAGATGTTTAGAATGCGTTATAAACCTTTTAATTTCTAATAATACCTACTCGCGTAAAATCACAAGAAAATATGCTTATAATATTTTTGTCGGGGAATAAGATCTATCGATCACACAGGTAATCGGGAGAACTCTCGCTCTCTAGAATTTGATTTTGTCAGGATAGTATATTAAAATATCTTTGTGAAGTTTTTTTAATATATTTTTAATTTAATGCTTACATCCATTTGGCACATCTGTAGGCCAAAATCCTTTATGAGACGTGTTAACCTTGATGTGATAGTCATCTTGCCACAAGCCTTCGTGCCACTCCAACACAAAATGTCTGATTCTGTATTGCTCTGGTAGTCCGTAGGCTCTATTTAAATATGGAGAGTTTGTCAACGGAGGGTACGGTGTAGGTGGAGTTGGCTGGAAATATAAATGTATTGCTATTTAAGCGTAATAACGATTTATATACATAAGGTTAATAATGATTGGCACTTGATGTGTGCCTAAAATCAATAAAAATGAATAACCAAGAGCATAAAACTCAAGAATGGCTCGACCAATTCGCCTAAACTTTATGAATATTTTAGTTAAGGCACAATGAAGCTTCAACAAAAATATTCAAAAAGTTATGGGCAGAAAAAACGTAAAAAGAAACAACCACAACAAAATTACTTTTGACAGAACAAAGTTTGTCACGAAGGAGCACAAAAAAAATCTATGTTGTGTTGTAAGTTGTACCATGGACGAATATGTTGTACGTAAAGGCAAAGAGCAATGAGATTATTTTTTTATTTACAATTTATAAAACATATTTCCTGAAATATTATAATTCTAATAATAATAATGTCTTCAATAACTACACCAATACGTATGTTATACACCTGAAACACCACTTATTATAACTACCTACTTACAAGGTCTCTGTTAATAAGGCCACCACTAACATAATCCTCAAACTTTCGTATCTGTATAATTGGACAGTAAGGATTATATTCCGTTATTGTATTATTGTCTCTGTGATAAATATACTCGTGTATATACCACAAACCCAAGACGGCTTCTTCATCAAAATCCTTAATTGGATGTAAATTTGGACAAAACTTCATATCAATACCACGTACAATGTTAAATGACGATAACAACAGAAAGAAAATATGATTCATTTTAATTTAATTAAATTAACGAACGCACTGTAGGTATGTGTAATTAAGTTTGATGCACAGAGACAAGTGGTTAATTGAAGGTGTTCCAGTCTCACGGATCCGTTTATGAACGTCATCCTTATGCGCCTGAATAACAGGGACCACTTTAACCTGTTAATTGACTCATGGCACACCTCGACCCCACATCCTTGTATTTTAACTTCAATTTATTATTTGTGATACAAAAACTGATTAGAGGATTTCCTCACCAAGCTTTCCATTTAGTTTTACTTTACTTTATTATACAGTATACACAGTACTTACTACCTATATTTATGAAAAAAAGACCAATGAATATATGTACATATATCCATAATTAAATGTGATTTAATTATTATTATAAAACTATGTACATGTTTAGGTGGCATGTATCCTAAGAAGCATCATGATTCTTCAAAAATTAACTTTGCAAATTATTATAATATATAAAAAACACACTATGCAGGTGTTTCTTTTTTATAGCACAACAATTTAAATATGCGATTCACGACGACAAGTATACATTTTGACGAAACAAAATACAATTATTTTATGAATACTGAATCTCGTAATGGCTTTAGACGTTTTACCCTTAGGTTTTACCTATGTACTTAATACAATTAACAAAAACATGCTTTTAATTATCAACTCATAAGTTACTATTATAAAGGAACATATTTACAAACCTGCACGTAGAGTTCCTTGATATCGATGTAGAAGCATTCATTTGTATGCTCTATTCTATACTCTCCCTTTGTATGTGGAATTTTTTCAACACCATACCAAATACCAGATATTTGGTCCAAATTTATATCACCATAATATGGCGACAGGTCATCACAATATTTATGGTTTTCAAAATAATAATTATTATTGTTAGTGTTGTAACATTGAGACAAAGCTATTAGCAAGCAAAACCATATTAAAATTTGATTATCCATTTGGGATAATGTACGCAACCCGGATAAGGACGGATAACTTTTCGGATAAACGGCGACAAAAATACTAGGCGACTATACACTGCTGGAGTTGGTGTAAAGATTAATCAACGGATTTAGTAGATGTGAACAGAGTCGAGTCTGTAGGCGGGCCACCAAATGAAGCACACTCACTCAATTGAGAGTACCACACCGTTCGTAATTTACTTGTTGGGGATACTTCCTCCCTTCAATAATATGATGAGCTATGCAATTTTCCAATATATAGGTACCGAATTTTATAGAGATAGAACAAAATAATCAACGATTATATTAATTACATTCCAGAATTGCCGACTGAGATTATATGAGATTCTGCAAGGTTTAGTTGAGGAACTTAATAAGATTTTCCTTGCGAACCTTAAGTTTTTTGAATGCAGAAAATTTTCTCGGCATACTTATCTACCAGGGTTTCAAAAACAAGAGAATGTACTGATTGTGCAGATCAATACTACGTAGTGACGTAATGCAGGGTATGTATTGATCTTTCGAGATAGGGGAGCTATCATTATCGATCCAGCAGTTTCGTGTATGCGTGAACTAGATTGTTAGAAAGAGAACGGCGCATATGACGTAGGTAAGTTCAATCTGATTGGTCGAACATGAATGACGTAATTTTCTGAGCTGTACTCGAGGTTGAATGTACTAGGAATGTAGAAAACGAAGAGGGTGTCACAACCCTACAATGTAGAGCGATTTACGGTTCCCAACTTAGGGGTTTTCCCCCCAGATACTGATAAGATAGGGGGTAAATAAGTGAGATAGGATTTTTTTAGGGGTCTGAAATTTTATTTTTAGGGATTTTTTGACTCTTTAATATTTTTAAATTGATAATTACATAACTAGTTTTGATATTTATTTCTTGACCTAGCGAGTCATAGCGACATCTAGTACATAATTAAATAAAATGTTGCAAAGTATCATGATGGTCCGATTTACATTATAGTCGAGCCAATTTAATAGGCAACATTTGACGTCTATCAATTTTATCTTCGAAGAGATGTAACTTGTATAAAAACATCGATTAAAGTGAATTAATCGATACGGATTTGAAACATTTGTCAATCGAATTTATTAATTTATGATGATTTTATTCACAAGTAATCAATGCATTCGATTCTAGATGTCAGATTTCGATTTTTAGAGTAACATCTCTGGTATTTAAAAAGAAAAAAGGTTTATTGACACAAAATTGTAGCGACGTCAGTTCTTCAATTAAGAAATTGTTTATTATGTGTAGAATGGTTTATCAGTAAAATGAAATCTTAAAATTACTTGTATTGGTCATTATTATTATAAATATGTAATCGTTATTTAAAAAAGTAAAGCAAATGTGCAGTTCTAACAAAACGGAATATCATGTTATTCTATGTCGTCGTTACTAGGTTACGTTGTTTAATTTTGTTGAACTGTCAAATGTTGCCTATTAAAATGGCTCTACTATAAATCGAAATGGTGGATCTTGTACAACATTTAATCCATCCAATAAAATGTTAAATTTATTCAACATGTATGATTTCAAAAACGCTGAATCTTATGAAGAGATTAGATGAAGACGAAATATTTTATGTATTAAATAACTTGTAATAAAAAGACTTTTGAAACATATTACAGTATATTATTTCTAAATCATCATTAATTTATATTTGTATATTTTTTTAGGGGTACACCTGAATAATTTAGGCGTTTTTAGGGGTTTTTGACACAAACTTTAGGGATAAATATTTTTGAGAGTTGGTAACACTAGTCAGTCACTCAGCGATTTTATTACACATTTAGAAATAAAATATAATAAATTCTCATATTAATTTATCATATTTTTCTATGAATCAATAAAGACCAATCGATATTTAACTTTGGATTATTAAATTAAATAATTAATATTAATTTAAAATCCTTTTTTTATAGAAACTCAAAGAATGCTTTTATTTCGCTTTTATTATGTGTTAATATTTTGTCAATTTTTTCTCCATATCCGTTTAACTTTTTGATAAATATTTGGAATAATTACATGCTTATTCCACTTTATGACAGATATTAAAATTCTCAAAATAATAAATGTCACTAGGAAAGCAAGTTTTGTCCTGAAAACCACTTAACATTTAAAAAAATCTCAATAAAGATTTAGAAAGATTTATTCCTAAATCTTGTGCCCCGCGGTTTTACCCGCAGTGCTCCGCTCATGTTGGTCTTAGCGTGATGATATAATATAGCCTTATAGCCTTCCTTGATAAATGGACTATCTAACACTGAAATAATTTTTCAAATCGGACCAGTAGTTCCTGTGATTAGCGCGTTCAAACAAACAAACTCTTCAACTTTATAATATATGGGTATAGATTCCAAACAAACAACCGGAAATTATTTCATTCTCATTACAAATATTATACAGGGTTACTTATAAAACACCGGCAACCTCGCAAGACAAGATAGCTAACATCATAAGCAACAACATATTTTGTTCTACGACTTTTGATAATTTGTTAAATTGTATTTTCATACAAAAATAAATATTCATTTAATTTTCCGTTTGAATATTATAAACTCTACGCCTCCCAAAAATTCTGTAAACAAGAAGCGAACGAGAGGGGGAAGGACGCGTCGCCTCGTCCATCCGATAATGAACAGAACATAGACTTACAAATGTTAGGAGAGTACAATAAAAGTTTAAAAAATCATTTAAAAATAATTTATTGCGTTATGCCAAAAGTCGTAGAACAAATGTTGTTACTTATGATTTTAGCTATCTTGTCCTGCGAGGTTGCTGGTGTTTTACAAGTAACCCTGTATAGTTATTTCTTCCTGATGAAAATGTGACAAAACGTTTCATCCGCTCATCTTGAAACTTGAAAGGTCTAGAGATTCCATTTACTTTTACACCGGGAATACATAGGTTTGAGAGACTCTTTATCTAGAAGTCTAGAATTAGGTCTCTTCAAATCTCTTGGACTTTCTGTTTCCTTAGTACATAGATACCAAATACTGCAAATGTTGTAGTTTTCGTGTAGGTATGTGTGGTAAAACAACAGTGCTAGCTAGAGACTACAAAGTTACATATAAAACACACACCTATAATACAACGATATAAAAGGATCCAAATTACAACAGAATATTTCTCGTCATATTTAAATACCTACATACTTATGTGATACTTACCAAATATCAATATCTAAATTCTAAACTTATTTAATATAGAAAAAACCTTGAAAAAACCTACTAACGTAAATTCTAATTTGTTTCTTTGTTATTTTATATATATGTTTATTTGATGTAAGTATATAATTTGAGTAATTAATTAATGCTTCATAATAAAACAAAACAATTTTTCATTTACAAAGAACAAAATTGTCATCCAAATTAAATTCTAAATATACATTTGTATTTATGTTGCTAATCCATACTAAATGGAAATTGCCACTATTTAACTTTGATAATAATATAAATTCAGAACGTTTTTTTTTTCTGAAAGATGTGCTGCAATATAGCCTACGTCGCGTTACGCGAACGGCGTAGCTTGTAGCTGAGTTCAGGATTTTTTGCCTATAACGTCCTTTACAATATATCTATATTTATACATACATGCAAGATACAACCTAAATACAACAATTTTTTAACTATTTTTGCTAGCTATCTTCGTAACTAAAACTACCTAAAACTTTGTAATCTGGTTCGTAGCCCGTCTACAAGTTGGTGAATGGTGACGTATCAAAATATGCAATGACGTAATACAAAGCTACGAAGGTACTAGGATAACATAATAACTGAGGGGATATTTAAAGCCAAGGAATAATAGAGAACGCGGGCATATCGCAGATGCTAGTTTGGTGCAATGGGGTAGCAGGATCGACGGTAGGTGGAATAGTTTGCTTCAACTATAGAGGGGTCGTTACATGTAAGGGTGAGGGTACTTGCAAATCGATAAGAGTTAGTTCGGGACAAATTTTCAAATGACGTTAATGTATTCTATACACTAGCTCTCACATGATTAACATAAATTTTAAAAATTTATTATGAATTTTTTTTGTGTCATTTTTGTTTGTCTTAAAATTATTGACAAATGACAATTGATTATTATATTAATATTATTATTGCATTTATTTTATATTTAACTATTTAACCATATAATATAATTATATAAAAATAAAATTTATTATTGGTCACATATTTAAAAGAAATATAGGTATGTAATGTTAAAACGGCTACCGACTGCAACGTCCTTTGTCTTTGTATCTTTATTCAGAATAGCATTAAAATTATTTATACTTACTTATTTTACTATAACTTGAGCTATTAATTAATGTATTGTAATCGTGGATCAAATCACATTTGACGCTTAGAAAGCTCTGTTTTACCTATAAGTATAGCCGCCCGCCCTAGCTCTACCGCCTTAAACAACGTCATAAACTATCGGGTGAATTATTATGATCCAAAAAATGTTATCAGTTATTTAATGGTAAGAATATTTAATTGCATTAGAAAATATTCATTATATCTTGAAATTACTATGTATGTATGTCATATAAATGTTCCTTAATTCATTTTCCTAAATAGGTAACATGAGATCGTCTCTTTATTTATTTAAAAGCCAGATACATATAGCATCTATGTTGCTCTTTACAAAAGTTTACATACACTGAATAGTGAATCAGTCGTTTTGGTAATTAATATGTGCCAATAGATAACCAGACAAAAAAATCATCTATCAGGTAAGTAATAAAAGTCAAGCGGTGATTTCTCAATAACTTAAACCAATTGTAATGGCTCATTCCATACATTTTATTATTATAAATGATCATAGTTCATATTTATAGATAGGCCACACGTAAACTTTCACAGGAATGACGTTTGCTAATATATAACAATGAAAACGCTTATCTGCTGAAGCAAGTTTGACATTTAACGTGACCTTTAAAGGGAGGTCGTACACGCGCGCCTCGTGGGTACTGAGGCCAAATCAGAGGTCGATTGTATTAGGAAAACATAGAGGAGAGCTGTTCAAAGAAAGATAACATTAGGTTCTTAATTATTAGTAAGTTGTCGTCGCGTTTCTTTATTCTCAATGGAATATATCATAGATTCTGATAAGAGAATAAGATGACATATTATATTATTTAGTTTCACTTTTATTTATTTTGTTTACTATCAAATGTTAGAGTTAGATACTATTATAATATGTAAAAACTAAAAAGTAATAGATAATATAAACATGCATCAAGTACAATCTAAACAAAAGTTTTGACCCTATAAGTTATAAAACGCAATTATTCTTGAGCTACTCCAATAACAAACACAAGAAAAGACAATTTACAAAAAATTATATGAATAAATAATGTGTAAATAATGAGAATATATAGTTGATAAATCTTATACACAATTTAAATAAATTAAACTTATTGTTAAGTTATGCAAAAAGTTAAGTTATTGTTTTTATTTATTAAGTTAGAAGGCAAGGTAAAAATAGTTTACTCCGCCCAAACCCGCCCAAAATTACCCCATAGGGCGGCAACAAAATTCATAGGGCGTCTTGAATACTAGGATAACAGAAATAATGAGCAGCACTTCAAATTTTGATCAGGGGTATGAATCGTATTATACTTACATACAATGTCTACGGAGCATGCGTGAATATCTTTAGCCTACACATTAGGTTTTTAAGTTAATTGTAAGTTTAAAAATTACAAAAATTTTAATTTACATCGAAATCGTTGTACCTATTTCACACATATAATAAAAAAATACCACAATGGAAACAATATAATTTATCTTAATAAAATCAATGATAAATTTTTGATATTCCTCATAAATAAGTGGCGCTAAAAGTAATTTATTTTATCATCTGCGTATTACACGTTACGTTCCTACACAAATGAAGGTTTTAATTATCATCGCTGACGTCATGAAAGGGTATAAGATATTATATTCCACGTCGAGCACATTTCACAACGAGATGGGGATGGGGTATCGAGGTTTGGGAGTACGGCGTAGGTCATGACGCGGCGCCAATGACGTCACTCAGCGGGTGGAGGGTGCGACAACCTACTGGGGTAGCTGCCCCCCAGTGAAAGTCAGCGTCAGTACGGTTTCAGACGAGATTCAGACTGCACGTTATTACAATAAAAGTATCTACGTACGTTCAGTATATAACCTAAAAACTTTATGCTGCTACAAGTTTTGCAGTGCGTGCACGGTTTAACCCTCTACATTCGGTTTAACTGCAAATTAAAGTGTTATTTCGTATTTAACAGTCAAAATGTTCTATTTCTGAAATTGAAATAGTTTAAGTGTAAAAAATTTACGCGTTCCAATATAATACGTTTAAAAAGTATATTACAAATTATAATAAGTAACTAAATGACTGAAAAACATTTAGATTCTTTTATCATGTCAGAACCCTTGAAATGTTTAAATTAAACAGTACCTACAAGTATAGCTCCTGTTATCCATAATTTTTATTTACAATCTAATTTCAGTGGCGATGCACGAAAGCTGCTAAAAATAGCCGGGGTTCGCGCGCTCACGTCGCCCGCAACCGGCTCCCATTTTTACTACTCATACTATTTCTGTCTAAAAAGTATTAACAATTTGTATGAATACAAATTACATGGACTCCTTCGCAGACAATGAAAAAAGTTCGCAAAAAACGAATAGTCGCAAAGCGACAGTGAACCTAGTGTTGTTTTAGTGCTTTCTTCGTCTGTGCTTCTTTATTTACAGGGAAAACGTGAAAAGTAAGTAAATATCTTTTTCAACGCTGTGAATTACTGATAATGCAGAATTTTTTTCATTTCTCCTTGACACACTTCCCTTTTTGGTTTGGAGTGGTGATCTCAAAGTGTCAATGGCCACTGACGTGAGAGTCACAAATAGTCCAGTGAACCATGTCCTAGATAATTTATCATTAGTTGAAGGAATTAATATATATGTATTAGATCTTATTACTTCATACTTAAGGATCACTATAAAAGAGCGTCCATAAGCATTTTACAATAGTAAACACGTAGTATACATTTCAAAAAAACATTCACAGTAAGTCTCTACATAGCATAAATGATAATAAATATTTTTTTGTGTTTGTTATCTCTAAACCTTCGACTGGGTGAACAGATTTTGATAATTCTTTTTTTTATTTTTGAAAGCTGGTGCTTCTATTGTGCTCTAATTTAAATTTGGTGTAGTTTGAATTTTTTTTTCTAAATAAAAATTAATAGATTTAGGTTGAAACTTTTCGTTAAATGTGTACATTTTTATAAATTTATCAGATGAGCGTTTTAGGTACACAAGAACTACAAAAGAATACTGTTTTTACAATTTATAGATAATATTTGAATAACGCGCATTTATTTTTATTATACATAGAATAACTTTGGTAGTTACTTTTTTGGTTAAATTTCAGTATTTCTATCAGGCAGTTTTAAAAAATAAGATCGTATTATACATAATATCCTACGTTATTGGTAAAAATTACGTTAAACATAGTAGTAAGATTTGGTGTGATAGTAAAAATTAAATTTTGAATTACGTGCACCAATTTAATTGGAAATAATTAGGTTTATATAGGAAACATTTTAAATAGTAGTAAATAATAATTTATATAAGGCGATACTTTTTTTCAAACATTTATTAACTCATTCAATAACAATATTATAACAGAAACAATATAATAATTATGCAAAAGAGTAACTCTGATATAACAAAACATCTAATTAAATAATATTTTGAGCACAGTTAAATAGGTTGAAAATATATACATTATATTAGATAGCTTTCCACCATTATATTACTCCTAACAAACAGTTTTCTATTAATATTAAATTATTTCTATAAGGCACAGATGCAAATTCTCAAAATTTGGTATATCTTTGGATTTATAAACACCTACCGTTTACAATAATAATTATATTAATAAGCAATTTATTGGTATGCAAACAACAAAATGATCTATTCAATATAACGATCAGCTTTTAATATCAACTTTGTTTTCTCGTCATTTTTAGGTACATTGTAATGCATATCTACTACCTACTATTAATTATTTCTTACAATTAAATAACAAACTATATTAGATTTGAAATCATTAATATAATATTTCACAGTTCCCATTTTAACAGTAAAGTTTAGCAGGGAAACTAAAGGTTGAACACAAGCAGAGGGTCATAATACATAATAAATATTTGTATATAAGCTGTCATAATTTATAGTCGGTATAGTATTAAACAATATTTATATAAAATAATTAATATTTGTGCTACAACAGGAAAAGTTACTAATAAATGACTAGGATCTAATTTTTATCATTAAGTACACATATATATTTTATACTACTAATAATAATTATTTGTTGATATATTATTGGAAGACATTGATTGAATACATAAATATAACAAAGTAAAAGTTCTAAAAATTATTGTAAAAGGATTCACCTTAAATTCATTTAATATTTATATAATAATATTGTAGCTTATTTCTTGTTACTGTTTCACTAATGGATCTAAATATTTAATTATCATAGGCCATATTTCATCAGATGTTCTACCTTCAAAATCTTTAATAATACCCTTTGACTTATAAAAGTCTATCACAGGCTTTGTCATACTTTCATAGATTTCCAATCGTTTCTTAACAGCTTCCGGTTTGTCATCTGGCCTTTGTATCAAATCTTCTCCAGTAACATCATCTTTACCCATTACTTTAGGTGTGTTAAATCCAATATTGTAGACTCGGCCAGATGCTAAATGAACCCATCTACTCTTAACTCTGTCAATAATTACATCAAAGGGCACTACCAGATTGAGTACTATGTCAACAGGCTGCACTTTCCACAATGCATTAGCTTGAGCCACTGTTCTCGGAAATCCATCCAAAAGCCATGACCGGTTTTCCACTTTCTTCAGTTCTGACACCATAAATTTAATCATAACGTCATCAGGAACCAGTCTACCGTCGTTTAAATAGCCTTTAACTTCTTTACCTAGTTCAGTTTGTTTCTCTATGTGGTCTCGCAATTTGTCCCCACTAGAAACATGTTCAAATCCATATTTCTTTACTATTCGAGACGATATCGTCCCCTTCCCCGACGCAGGGGCACCTAATATTAAAGTTTTTAATATTTTTGTTTTTAACTGCATGATCATATGACCTTTGTCGTATTTGTACTTTGATACTGCGCGATGAGTTAAGTCGATACCTTTTTAGTTTGACGCAAGTATTTATCGCATCTATTTATATACTTAATCTTATCAACTTATGTAAAAAAATACTTGGAATTGTATTTTTTAATGTACGCCAATGAAATAATTTTCTAAAACTTTAATTTATATACATGTATGATATAAATTAGTTCTTAAGATATAGGTGCTTACATAATCGGAAAATCCTTATTAACTTCACATAATATATTTGTATATGTATATTTTTTTATAAAAAAGAGCCATAATTATGAAATAACCTTTGTTTTGATATTGATCATTGATGACATTTTTGGTTTGGAATTTGGACTTTGACTGTAGAATATGACATTGACAGCTTTCATAATTGTCATATTTACATGGAATGGATGCGTTCATGCAGAGATTTTTTTAATGTGTCCTGTCAGTAAAAAAGATTGAATAGGTATATATCTTTTTGTAATAGGTATTTGAATTATCTAGTAAATTTTTATAATAAATATTTTTTTCAGAATGGCGCTTGTTATGTTACCCTGCGACCTTCCTTGGTGGACTTCTGTTCAACGCCACTTAAAGCATTTGCTCGTAGCTTCCTCCCCTGCTAAACTAACGGCCAGTATGCTCAAAATTCACGATATGTGCAAGTAAGTAATAAAAGATTTAACAGTAGTTTAAATACGCAATCTGCTTTTTATTCTCAATAGTTCGATATTTCTGTGTAACATGATGTTGTCGTAACTATTCAGAGATACATGAAGAAAACAATAAATTGAAATTTTAATTCATCTAATTACGAGCTGTCGATCACTAGCTGTAACGATTTCAATTTGAACACATTTTTAATTATATATTACAGCATTGGAATAGATCCTGATGACGACATTAAAGATCCAGACCTATTAAAATGTTTGGAGCAATTTTTAGACCAAGAACTAGATGATGAGGAACGCAGAAGTTTTTTGGATAACACAATAAGAATTATGGTGAATAGAGCACTGCATCTTAAAAAGTGGCGTCCACCGAAAGGACTTATGTTTAGTCTACAACAACAAAGTACGTTTTTTATTTTATACCTAGTTTCAGAAATATTTAATATTTAATTAGATGCTTGCTATAGATTCAAATTTCTATTTTATAATTTCAGGTGATGTAACAGAACTCGATTATAATTTTTTGTCCTCCCTTATCGCTCACGCCTTTTTTTCAACATTTCCGAAAAGAACGCTCAAAACACATCCAACGTTACAAGACTTCAATTTTACGCATTTTTTTAAGAATTTACACAGGTACGATTTTTAAAAGGTACGATTAATTGCGTGCTAACAAATATAAAAAAATGTTTGGTAATTAATTGACTGAATTGCAGAAAATCTCAACGGAGTAAATTAATAAGCCTTTTACATTATTTTGAATGGCTCGATAAAAATTCCAATGAGGGATCTATTAAACTAAGTAGACAGGTAAAGTTCGTATTTTCTTTTGTCTATATAACTGCATGAATAAGAGTATATCAAAGTTTAATAAAATGTTATTTTTATATCCGAACTTGTCAGGTAATGACTTCAAAACAGTGGTTAACTATAGAAGACTGGTTGGAGTGTACGCTTCCACTATGTAAGCTCATGATTAGACATGAAGGTAGACCTGAGAGATGTGAAAACGACGATGCCATCAGAGTATGTTTTGCATCCAGCAGAATAGGCGGAGATGTGCTTATAGATGGTGAATCCCAGGTAAATAATGATATAAACAAAACTTTATTTTTATGCCTCAATTGCTGCCCGTATAAAGAATTTGTTTTATAATTACAGGAATCATTATCGATGTTCATGATGCCTGAACTCCTGCCAGCGATGCTGTCCGTAGAAGCGCTAGAAGACAACGAAGTTTTAAAAATAGAGGGTGTTAGAATGTTTAGTCGTATAAGTGACAAAAAGTCAAAATCTAATGTAGAAATACTCAATGAACCCAAAACGGTAAAACTTTAAAAATTCTCACAGTAATAATGCTGCTGTGTATGCTATTTCATTTTTTTTTCTTTTGTTTATTTTAGGTAACTGTGTGTTTAATGGATGCAGAAGATTATAGTGCTCTTCCTTTAGGACAGTGGGAGGAAGACAACGTATTACGAGAATTGAATAAAAGTCTTTTAGCCTTTCAACAATCTCCAACGAAGTGTCGTGACAATCAAAAACATGAACGAAGATTATCACCTATTGGTATAACCCTTTCTAAACATATTTAAATTTCTGCACGAAACCACTCATATAAAACTTATATAGACATGTTGTTACATTTTAAGGAGAATCCTTTAGTCATACACCACCAGAAGTAGAGGCAACTGTAATGATAAAACAAGCGTCTTCCTGCAGTACAATAAATAGTCTTAACAGTCGAAGCCCATCTCCGCAAAATTACTGCGCAGCAACATTGAACCTAAACGATCCAAGTTAGTACACTTCTAAACCTACTAAAATTAACATACAATATTAGATACGTACTGATTTACATCTGATTTAAGTATTTATTAAGATTATTACATTAATTTTTAGGTGTTGAAATGCAAAAGAAAAAATGTTGGTTGTCTCCTGACACCGAAACATTAAACAACCGAAGAGGCAGGTTTATAGTCTTAGGATCTTCTGGAGAATGTTTGCCTGTAACAAGAACTTCCGGACTGCGTACTGCTGAAACTCAAGAGGACAGCCTCTATTCGAGTTGTAACTCAAGCGATGATGAATATCACAGTGCCAACAATAGCTTTGATGATGGTAAATCTTTGATTTTTATTATTGTTCGTTTTCGAAGTGTAGGTACTATCACTGTAATTATAAAAAAAACACAGGTGGAAGTGAGGATGAAGGACGAGGAGAAAGTGGTCGGCCAAATTCGTTCCAATATTCAAAGGAATTATCCACCGAGGAGAGAAGATTAAGTTTTGCTTCCCGTCTTCGAGAAGCACTTAAAAGAGAAGCAGAAAACTCTTGCACCACCAGTACTACGGGCGATTGGTCCACCGACAGTTCTAGTTATGCAGTTGGCGTTAGTATATCCGGAGCAGGTGTTAATGATAACGATATCAGGTGATTATTTTTACTTAAGTTAACAGGACCGAAAATATGCCTTATTACAACAATAATTATATAAACCATTGATTCAAGGAGAATAAAGCATTTCCAACCATTCTCAATAACAGGGTAAAACGTGGTGGCTCCGTCGGTTTTGTATTAACTGAAGAAGAAACTTTAGAAAATGGTAATAAACCTATACGACGTTTACTATCTAGGAAAGAGACTGGCAATAGCTCTAAATACAGTTTTAGCACGGAATACACGTAAGTTACTCATTTTTAAAACTGCAATCTCAAGTTGAAATAAATTATGTAAAATAATGACCATTTGACGTTACAGATCTGAATTAGAAGAAGTTTACGAACAGTTTAATCAATGGTTAAATGACCCTATTACTGATAACGAAACTGCCGAAAATAAAAACCGTGAATTAGACTCGAGGGATTTAGCAGTCATACGGTATGTAACCGAAACTATCCAAAACAAATTTATTGAAGTTTTTGTAACAATGCGATAAACTAGAATATTTATAAATCACTAGGTTTGCTGGATCACTACTGAAAAGAACACTAAGTGAATCGATGGCGAATGGAGCTGCCGGAGTAGGATCTGCAGGGGCTGAAGCAGCGGAATTGTACGGAAGAGATACTCGCGAAAGGATCGCCCCTCGAAGACTAGCTCTGGCAGCACGCTCTTTGTCACTAGAGCTGGCGCGTCATCGACATCGTCTTGCTGCACATTTGGTAATACCTCCATTTTCATATGCCACTTTATGTAAGCACGTATTCTCTCTTATGGCACTAACTTGGAAACTAATTTGTAGTAAAATAGATATATTATAGCAATGTACATTTGTGCTTGTTTCTTTATGTTTAACTGAAAGCTGAATGTTTTTTAATAAATGTAAATACAGTTTCAACGTTACAAATAGGGTATTTTGATAAAAATCTGAAACTTCAGTCACAAAACAAAACATAATACAATATGTGTGTACCTATCTCCATCACAACGACCGAATTTGATAGATTCTGATATTTTGACAGAGACGTAAAGTAAAAGAATCGATACCAGAGGAGATAATACAGACTAAGGAGATGGAAAATGCAATTACCGAGATAGACCTAAACAGTAATTGCTCAAGATCTTTTAGTTCCTCAACAGAGACGACTGCAACTCAAATATCAAATCCTAGTGTTAGAAAGAAAAGACTCAATTGGGTAGTAAATATGATTGTCGAAACAATAGAAGAAACAGTTGAATGTGAACCTGTTACGATTAAAATAAAGAAACCGAAGGTCAGACTTGCTAGTGTCTGTCGCTAATTAATTATTTAATTTATTTTAAACACTACATACTAATGCATTTTGTACGTAACATTAAAACTGCACATCATTCAGAATATACGCCAGGTCATAGCAAAATTACATTATTATTAGCTAATGCTAAATCAATCCACGTATTCCTAATTCATTGCAATAAAACAGCAACATTAGTAAAATTGATTTTGTATCTTCCTGACACGAGTAGCTAATAATAATACTAAAAAATAAAACCTATTTTTTGTATACCTACCTAATGGAATACAATTTATATAAAAATATAATAACAGATTCTCTTTTCCTATCTTGCTTTTCATTGTTTTCTATTCAGTTGAATAGAAAAGAGCAACTCTTTCAGACTTTCTTGCAATTCGAAAACTAATTTATAACAATAAATATTGTCCCCCTTACTTGTGGCATGTTAAAACAGATCATCTTCAAAATACAAACAGATCTTAAGAGGAATTGAATCAATATTAGTGTTATTATGTAACATAATTTATGATTACCATAATAAAAAATATGTTATATTTATCAAGCATTATATATGTCTTCCCAATAAATTAGGCATTTAATATTTTCAAATAAAATAAAAATAACGTACTTTTTAGTTAAACGAGCTGGCGAACAAAATAGTGTCCGGTGGTTCATGCAAGCCGGTTGCGACTGGGAACTGGGGCTGTGGGCGGCGACAGCGCGGACACCCGCAACTAAAGCTCTTGCTGCAATGGATGGCGGCTAGCGTCGCGGGAGTACCCGCGGTTTTCTATTACACCTTTGGAAATGAAAAATTGTTTAAGGTAACTATTAAAATTCCGAATATTTGTTCTGCTTAAAAAATTTATGAGAGATATTTTATAAATTGTATAACAATAGCACTAGTTTAATACTTACACAGACTAATAATAATATACTACGGTAAGTACTTATTATATTATATACTAGCTGCTCCGCGCGGTTTCACCCCCGTGGGCCGTGGCTCCACTCCTGTTGGTCGTAGCATGATGATATATAGCCTATAACCTTCCTCGATAAATGAGCCATCTAACACCGAAAGAATTTTTCAAATCGGACCGGTAGTTCCCGAGATTAGCGCGTTCAAACAAACAAACAAACAAACTCTTCAGCTTTATAATATTAGTATAGATCTATGATTGTAGCTGGTTGCACAAATTATGCAAAACTCCTGTTTAGCACAATTAAATATTTCGTAGAATGGACTAAAACCGTTACCTTTACTTCCCAGCTGGATACATTAGTCAGGGTGCTGGTCGACCGGAAGTGGACAGTCGGACAACTTGCCCGTGCCGTGCTCAAATTTGCGCGGCAATTTCTTCATGAACATCACGTTATACCGGACAACCACACACTTTTCGACGAACTTATTGGTATTGAAAAAATACCTGATGATTACTAAAGATTACAATCATAAATAAAAAATAGATATAAGAGAGAACTTGCTATGTTAATAGCATATAAAATTATTAACCAGTCTGGTACATGTTTAGTATCAGACCCTGGATCTACTATAATTTTATGTAGTAGTAATTATATACATCAACCTAGGTTAAGTGTTGACAGACAATCTAGCCCTAAGCTAGATTTAAACTAGTTTATAAGACAACAGCTAAGCAGTCTTTTTCTATTGTGCATCAAAATATTCAAGGCTTAGCTAGCAAATTATTAGAAATAGAATTATTTTTAAATCATAATAGAATTAAAATATTTTGTGTAACAGAACATTGGCTTAAACAATGTCAGTTGTTAATAAATATTGATAATTATAAATTAAAAAGTATATACTTTAGGACAAACGCTATTCATGGAGGTTCTCTTATTTTTGTACACAATAGTTTAAAATGCAAGGAACGAACTGACATTGTTAGCCTTTCTGTAGAACGCACCATTGAACTGTCCTGTGTTGAACTTGAGCGTTACATTATTGTTTGCGTTTATAGGCCTCCTTCCAGTGACTATAATATGTTTGAGACAGTCATGGAAGAAATATTAAAGCGTTTGAGCAGAAGTGAAAAGAAGGTTATAGTATGTGGAGACTTTAATATTGATTTACTTTCACATACACAAATGGCAACACGAATAGTTAATTTATTTCAATCATTTAATTTACATAAACTTTTTGATGAACCCACACGAATTACACCAAGTTCTGCAACTTGTATTGATAATGTTTACTGTGATTGTAACTTTTTAGAAAAAAATATTCTCAATACACTGACTTCGGATCACTGTGGCCAGAAAGTAGTTTTTGAATGGGATTGCATACCTACATTTAAAAGAATTAATGTTAGGCCTATAACTAAAAAAGGCATTCATAAATTTAGAGATAATATTAATAATAAATTGCCTGGCCTGAATGATCAATCCTTTCATACTAATCCTTGTGAAATGTTTACAAATCTTTTTAATTTAATTCATAATGAGTTTGAAAAAATCTTTAAAGTTAAATCTTTAAGTATTACCAAGGATTTACCATTTAGCCAATGGGCAACACCTAGTATACACAGATGCAGGAACGTTTTATATGAGTTATATGGCATGAAGCAATATAACAAAGACTTGGCATTTCTTAGTTATGTTAGAAATTATTCAAAAACTTTTAAAAAAGTTTGTTTCACTGCCAAGTGCTTGTATGTCAGAGATAAAATACGCAACTCTGATAACAAAGTTAAAACGGTTTGGGCAATTATTAATGGTGAAATGGGCAAAAGCCAATCAAATAGTACCATAAAACTAGTTAATGCTGGTAGGGTCATTGACAAAAGTGCTGATGTTGCGCTTGCTTTTGAAGATTTTTTTAGTAGTGTCCCTGCTAGTATTACCGAAAAATTAAATTCGTCATCAGCGCTTGCGGAGTCCTACTTGAGGGACCATGTTGCTGAATGTAATGTATTATTTGAATTGCGACATGTGACTGCAGAGGAAATTGTTAAAACTTTTAAAACATTAAACTTAAAAAAAACATGTGATCTCTGGGGAATGTCTGTAAATCTAGTAAATAATATTATAGAAAACATTGCCAACCACTTAGCGTTTATATTTAATCAATGTTGTGACTGTGGTATATTCCCTGATTTATTAAAGTTAAGTAAAGTTATTCCTTTATTTAAAAGTGGTGACCAAGAAGACTGTAATAACTATAGGCCAATTTCCATTTTACCAACTTTGAGCAAAGTCTTCGAGAAATTAATTTTAAACCAATTATGTAGTCATTTTGTATCAAATGGTTTACTGCACGCCAAACAGTTTGGTTTCACAAAGGGGCGCTCTACCACTGATGCTGGAATAGCTCTTTTGTCACATATATATAAAGCATGGGAAAATTCAAAGAATGCTTTGGGGATATTCTGCGACCTTTCTAAGGCTTTTGACTGTGTAGAACATACCACTCTATTACGGAAACTAAATTTTTATGGTATTAAAGGTTTATCTCAGGACCTCATAGCTTCATATCTTCAGAACAGGGTACAAACCGTTGTTGTTAATGGAGAGAAATCTCGCGGTGCGCCGATTAACATAGGTGTTCCGCAGGGATCTATCTTAGGACCGTTTTTGTTCTTAGTATATATTAATGACCTACCTTATTATTTGCAGGATATGTGTGAAATAGTACTGTTTGCAGATGATACCTCATTAATATTTAATGTGGATAGACATGACACAAATGTTGACGAAGTAAACTCTGCTCTTTTACGCATATCCAAATGGTTCACTGCTAATAATTTATTATTAAATGCAAAAAAAACAAATTGTGTTGAATTTATCCTTCCAAATGTAAAAAAGGTGAAAAGGGATATTATTTTAAACGGGGAGGTATTATACCCAGTGGATTCTACTGTTTTTCTTGGTTTGACACTAGATGAGAAGCTACAATGGGGGGCCCATGTTGCCACCACCGCTGCTAAGCTTAGTTCAGCTGCATATGCAGTTCGAAGAATAAGGCATCTCACCGATGAAGACACGGCTAGATTGGTTTATTTTAGCTACTTTCATAGCATTATGTCCTATGGAATTCTGCTATGGGGCAGGGCTGCAGATATAGAAACTATATTTATATTACAGAAAAGAGCCATACGCTCTATATATAATTTACGTGCTAGGGACTCACTAAGAGATCTCTTTAAGAATACTGGTATCCTCACAGTACCATCACAGTATATATTTAATAATATTTTATATGTACACAAAAACGCAGACTTACACACAAGAGTAGGAGATAGACACCGTTATGGCACAAGGAACCGAAATAAAATTGAAATGCCATTTTACCGGTTAGCTAAAGTTAAAAATTCATTTATGGGCCAAGGTATACTTTTTTACAACAGAATTCCTCATAGTATTAAAGAGTTTAGTAGTGCTAAATTTAAAAATTATGTAAAAAACGTATTAGTTCAGAGAGCCTATTACAGCATTAAGGAATATATGGAAGATAAAAACCCATGGAGGGTTGTCGCGTAAAAACCACAGGACAGTTCTTTGGCATATTATGATATATACGTACAGTTACTTACATATTTTGTAAAATTAAATTGTAATACTGAAATGATTTAAAAGAGCAACTATGGAGTTTCTTGCCGATTCTTCTCCATAGATACTGCTTTCCGAATCGGTGGTAAATGTTAAAAATATGTATTGACGTTTCAAAAGTGCTTCTCGAAGAAGTCTAATTGAATAAATAAATGTTTGAGTTTAAATGTTTGAGTTTGAGTTTGAGTTTGAATATATTTTGCTCCAAATTAATCATATTGACACAATACAATGTTTTTCATATTTAAATGAATAATAATTTTGGATGTGTGTCCCTGTAATTTATTTCATTAAACTTAAAGCCTAATACATGTTTGAAATATTATCTAGTCAGAACTCAGAATTTATAGACAATAATTTAAAAACAGTTCTTTGTTACCACAATGGGCGTAAACCTTAAACCTATACCTATATCTGTATCAAGGAAAATATTCACACCTATTTCAAAATTGTCAAAATAGATAATAGAACACCCGTGGAAATAATAAGTTATGAATGCGGTATGAATTACTTCCATTTACATAATATAATATCCTTTAAAAATATTTGGAGTAATTTGTTTATGGTTTCGATGCATTTATGAATAATAAGCCTGGAATACATAATAATTAATTAAGGTAACATAAATATTGGTTTTTGTAAACATATAAATTATTATAAGTACACGATATTAAAACTATTGCTTATAATTAGCGTGTTCGTTCAAGTTATAATAATACTTGTACTTATACTCAAAAGCAATATTAAGTTTACCTCAAACTTAAGATATTTTTATACAAATAATAAATAGGTATGTAAAATTAAATGATACATAATATATAAAAGTGTAAAACATCGTCATCACAGTGCACGATAAATACTTTCGTAGCACATTGAAAAGGTATAAAGCCCTTCTTGTAAAATAATTAAAAATAAAATTCAGTTGTTACTCTGTAATACTTATAAAATTAAAGTTTGTGTACACAGTCTTTTAATAAAAAAAAACATACATAAACCAAAGAACATGGGCCAGGTCATACAATGATGGATTATTATACCTCTATAATTGTGAATATAAATGTACAGACTTCATATAAAGGTCTTCCATAGCATGGTTCTCAATGTGTCCAAACTTTAATAATTTTATGTAATCGTTTGTAATACAATGCAAAATAAATCAATGCATCAAAACATTTTTATTTTACCCATTTCCTTTATTACATTGTTTACTCCTCGTTTATAAAAATATTATCTCTTACAAATTTTTTGAAAAGTATTATGATTCCAGCTGTTTCAGAATTAATTTATAACAATCAGGTAAAATCGTTTCGCTTTATAAAACTAGTGAAAATGTAGATTCAAATAAAACAATCTTAATCATATTTAATATTTATTAGACATGACAGGAAACAAATTTCAATTGATCGGAGTTGTTTTATCAGTCGCTTATTTTTATATTCTGAGAATAAAAAATGTTATTAAAATTATTGAAACATCATTGCACATCGATGTAACCTAACTTGCAACGGACACGTTTTAAGTATAGACGTAATAATCTCGTAAGATCGTTAATATATAAAAATAAAAGAAATTGAAAAAAACAAAAAAAGATTACAAGATTATTCTTTTTTTATTTTTTGTCACATTATTGGTAACCGCAGAGATGTTTAAAAGCTTTTGCTAAGATCATAATATTCTAAGACAGGGTTTCACAATCAACTTAATATTTTGAAAACGTACCTTTAAAAAGAGTTGTGGAAGCTTAAGTAGATTGTGGACTTGTTGTTGATGTCAGATATGTGTACTGATTGATCTTTATATATCGTGTTTCTTTAGGTTCATTACCACTAGGTTCATTAGCATGCACTATAAACTTAATGAGTTATCATATTATGGCCACTTTTAAAATCATTAACATGTCACCTTTGTGAAACCCTGTAACATTAAACACAGCCTATCTATATGTACAAGAAACAGTAAGTTATTAGCGTCCACCCTAAAAGAAGAGTCCTCTCATGCGGCGCCCCATGCCCTGTCTGTCGTACATTACGTTGAACCTGTTCACCAGCTGGTTGATCGCATTACAGCCCTTCGTTATTGTACCCAAGTAAGTCATGAGCGCCACATCGTTGCATTGCTAAAAATAAATATATCATCCTATAACTATAAATACCTTTGAATAGTATAATATCTTTAAATAGTAATTTGCATATTTAATATGAATTGGGGCGAAAATTTGTAAACAGAGCACACAATTCAGTAAGATCTTATGTTAAAATACTGCTGGTCAATATGACCTCATACTGAACGCGAAATCACATTCAAAACAAGCCGATAAGAATATGGTGAATTAAAATTTGTTTAGATTTCATACACACAATATGTGCATAGTGCACGAGAGTGAATCTCTAAAGTATCTGTGCAAAATACAAAATTAGACAGCTATTCAAAAATGGAATTATAAATAGGCACTAGCATACTACGCAATACTTACATTATAAAAGTGCGTTCTAAACTGCTGCGAAGTGAGCAACGGCAGGCGGTTGGACAGCGCCCTCGCCTCCCGCAGCAGCGCGGGGCGCGGCGGCAGCGTACCGTCGCGTATCGCGCGCACCGTCGCGAGCACCGCGCGCACACGCGACACTAACATCTTTATAGCCGACCTCTGCGCGGTCAAGTGTTCTGCAACTGTAAAAAAATAAAATAACATGGTAGTTTTCTACTTAAAAAAAAAAAAAAGGCATGTTGAAAAATGCAAGACCTTTTGATTTATACACAGTACCTTCTAATTTAAAGTATAAGTTGTTTATTAATATGCTAAAGTTTAGAGATAAAATCTTAAATAGTTGGATAAGTATAACATAAAATAAAGCAATACATACATAAAAAGGCCAAGTTCAAAATTATTCTTCACACAAGGATTTTTATTGAATGTACATTGATATAAATCTAAATTTCTATTTCCTTGTAAGAATAAAGTCATAAACCAAGCTTTAATTATCAAATAATTTCACTGACATACTAGTAGATTTCATTCTGTTCCACGCTGTTATTTACCTAAACTGTTGAATGCTGCTTCTCCTGATGAAACTCTGGCAACATGGTCCACTCCAATCCTCTCGGCTTCTTCCGCAGCTAAGGTGTATGTGAGTGGTGCAAGAAGCATTGTAGCTCTACCGTTGACAACATCAATTACTGATTCATATAGTACCACTGGTAATTGCTATAAACAAATAAAAAAATGTAAAGTATACCTACTATTACTTGTAATTTACAATTACTTTGATAGCATCTTTCATTCAGATCATTTTATTTTTGCAATAGAATAGACAAAGAAATATACTAAAATATACAAAAACCAGTTCTTTTATTACCTACCCCTCATTGAAAAGCACTTTTATGATTAGGATTAATTATTTATCATTGGCTTGTTTTATTAAAATTATTTATCCAGAATGGCAAGTTAAGTGAAAAGTGTGATATAGCTTACATCTCCATTTCTACCAGCAGGATTTAGCATCAACATAACAGGACATTCATTTATATCACAAATCTGACGATGTACAGCGATGTCTCTCTCTGTAGGTGTCTCTCCTGTTGTGTACCATCCTAGGAAATCCATATCAGAAAACACTTGTTTAACTGAAATAATGAATATGAAATAAACAATGGCACATAAAAATGTTAAATCATTGTTACTATAAATTCCAAGAGAGAAGCTATTGCAAATTATCGTGTAAATATTTATAGATCAAACTTACACTGTTCTTCCTTTAAATTGTAATAATCCCTGTCAATAATAATATCTCCATCAAGCACGCTGAATACAAGTTCAAATGAATTCATTACTTCAATATTCCTTCCTTTTTGTTTTCCTATGAGCGCTCCAACAACTGCAAAGGGTAAAAAATTTATTAAATTAAATTGTATTTAAGTTATTAGATTTGCATAAACAGTAAAACTAACCTGTCTGAGGTGAGCCCTCCTGAGCCCTTAAACGAGTCCAATGTTCTGATACATTCATAATAACTAATGGATGTAAAGATACTGTAACGGAGCCAGAAGTAGCAGTAGTGACCACGACGCTTTTGTTTGTTCCCGGTGGAGGCGCAGCTGGTGAGGTGGGGTTAGGAACATCCACCGATGGTCCTGACGACGCACTTTCCACTTCTACCTCCATTTCAAAATCGATCCTATCTGCACTAGACATTCTCTAGATTCTTTGTATTTCTACTTGCCCACGCAAAGTTCGAACGAAATGTTCCTGAATGTATAATAATATGAATTTGTAATAGTTTAGTTGTAATGAACCACAAAATTATCAATTTATGTTTATTGTTTTTTGCATACAATTATGTACATAAAAATGGAGAATGCGGTTTCATATATTTTAATACTTTTTTTTATTTTAAGCAGTAAATATAATGTGTTACTTTCCAAATTTAAGTTTACATGAAAATCGGAATCACACAACTTACTACTTAGAGCCACAAAAATATTATATATTTATTGTCATTTGTCAGTTCACAGTTGAGTTCAGTAATTCACACTTCAAAGACACTTCACTTCACAGTCGCAGTCCGCAGACGGCAGATCGCAGCACAGGGAGTGCCTATATTCAGCCTATATTACTTGGATTACTTGCTCTGTGGAGTCATTGGTGGAGTCAGGATCGCAATTCGCAGTTGAACTTTGACACACGTACCTACAGACTTTTTTTTAACATTTAATGGTCTGGCTACGAGACCTTTGGTCGACGTAAAAACCAAGGAGAAGTTATAGACTACCTATGTAATATATATAACTTAGGGCGTATTCAGAAAGAAAGCTTGAAACTTATAAGCGCTTATCGGCGCTTACCGGCAGTTGTCAGCGCTGGTAACCCGCGCAGGAAAATATATGAACACGCTCCGATAAGCGCTGATAGACGCTATAAGTTCCGATAAGCTTCAACAAGCGCTTTTCAGCGCTGGGCGCTGCCATATAAAATTTGTTTTGATCTGCTTCAATCTGCTTCCTTTGTGTAGAACGAACCAGCGTTGACAAGCGCCAACAAGCGCCGATAAGCGCTTATAAGTTTCAAGCTTCCTTTCTGAATACGCCCTTAGGTACATAACGAGTAACGACATACATATCTATACCCGGCGCGGCCTAAGATGATCCCTATGACACTGACAGTTATTCTCAAGAGACAAACTTGTAATGGCGTCACCATTAAATTAGAAACGTATTGGAGGCGTAGACAGAGTAACTAATAGACCCAATGACGATACCTTTCTCACTTACACAAGAAAGAGAGCGAAAATACCATAACAAATGCATAAGACAAAGACACAAATACCCAATTTTTTGTCCCTTAAACGTCTTATTCACGGTCCATCTTGACGTACGTCCCGCCAAGGTCATACACGATGCACGACGCATATTCACGGTCCATCCCCGCTGTACGTCAGCTCAAGGCTGCCAGTGTTGCCACCGAAGTATCAAGCTACCCACCAGAAGAGACCTCTGAAACCACCAGAAATCCACTGTGCTGGATGTATAAAGAGTAAATAAATATTTTTAAAAATGTGTTTTTTTGTACTTTTTGCAGTACCTAAGAATTTTTCATTATTTTTAAATGAATTATATGAATCCAAACATTCCAAATCTAAATTTATTTCAAGAGCTCATTTTTAATTAATTTTTAATGAAGCTCGGTTTCTCTCTTCCCGCCACTTCACATTCATGACCGAAAAGACTCTTTCAGTAAATGCTGAAGTGGCGGGAACAGAGAGTATAATATAGCTAATCATTTTTTTTAAACAAACAAATTCGTTAGGACATTTTTTTAAAATAAATTGCCATTTTTCTGCAGTGGACTTTTGCATAAAATCTTTGTTATTCAACAATTCGCCTTGGAGTTCTTTTAAAATAATAACTTCTGAATATAAACTGTCCATGTGTACTAGGTTGATCCAAAAGTAATGATAATTGGGTATTTCCTGTGTACATAAAAATATAAAATAACTGTTTCTTGCTTGCTCATGTACTCACTACGTTATCACAAAACTAAACTAACTACTAAGTTATCACAAAAAAATCATATCAATAGGCCACGTTTCCAAGTATTTACATTAATTTCTGTTGGCAACACTGATCTGCTGTACAGCAAGCCTATTCACGATCAAGCATGCACGATGCACGATGCGCTTGCACGACGTTCGCGGTGGTGGGGATGCTCGCTGGACGAAAAATTCGTCGTGCACATCCAGCAACGTAATAATAATAATTATTGACGTACGTCAAGACTATTCACGGTCGTTTTGCGTCGTGCATCGTGTATGACCTTGGCGGGACGTACGTCAAGATGGACCGTGAATAAGACGTTTTAGTGTGTAACCTGTTTTTCAAGATCCGCAACTTGAGTTGCGAAACAAACTTTGACAGTTCGTGCCTTCATCGTGCTTGGTGTTCGAATTTTGGATATTATTTAGTAAAAAATCGATACGAGTACATTGAAAAGACGGTGAAATTATCTTAATATAGACATCGAAGTAAATAGAATGGTGCGTTGTCGTGTTATTGCATGTATAAGCGATAGTGAGAAGAAAATTGCCGGTGTGTCTTTTCACGCGTAAGCACGACTTTATTGTCCTTATTTATAGTTTCTCAGTGATGATTATTTATACTTTAGCCTAAAGTAACAACAATTCGCGTTAAAACAAGGAAAATATTAGCGTAATATCGATTTTTACATCCAATAACCTATAAACATCAACAAGTAAGTGTTGCCAGTGTCGGGAAAAATAATACCCCGATCATCAATAAAAAAATATTGATTTGACAATATGGCGAAACTCGAAAGTAAATGAATATGAAATCCCATAATAACCCAGTGTTTCGGGAAGACTTCGGCATCGAAAACATATTTTAATTTATTATTTCTCATAGTAATAATTGTGATTGACATAAAATTACACTTATAATTTTAGAGAACCTGAACTACCTGCGAGCATTAATTATTATTAACCTATGTTTATCGATTTGTTTTCAGATGATCCAGACCTACGTAATTAATGGATCGAAGTGGTAGAAAAGATTGGATTCTCACAAAATATTGTAAAATATGAACAAGCCAATGAAAAAGTAAGAAATGTGTTTCGTTATCAATAATCAATCTGCTTATATTTTTTGTATCTACTAAATTGATTATAAAGACAAAAGAAAAATCTCATAACTGGTTTTATTTAATTGCTCCTAAAAATATTTACCCTTTCCAAAACATCCGGGAGCTCGGATACTGTGGCAACATTCAACTTATACATTGACAAACTATCTTTGTCTCAGTCGCGGTTACAGAGTACCTTTGTCTATTAGTTTCTCAGTCTACGATTGGAGGCGTCTAAAAATGGCATTTATTAATTTTTACGTAGCTTTATGCTATTACAATGATATTCCGTTGGCATTATAACAATTCTTAACATTTACGAGAAATTATATCAATCTGACTTTACGTTTACGTCCTTCAAAACTTACATCGTTGGCATTTATCGACTAGTGCGGAAAGTATCGATAAACAAATTTCGATAATGGAAACGAGTTCACATTTTTTCCATGCTTAAGCTATAGTTCATTCACTATTGAATGGAACAGAAGATCGCAGCATAATTAATTAATTAATTTCCGTTCGCGTTAATTTACTTACCTATGATAATATAAGTTATAGAAAAATTAAATGGGGGATTCCATTTTCATGATAAAATAATATACACTGTGTTAAACGGGTTAAAAATTACGAGAAAATGATAAGGTGCATTTTTATGTTTTGGAAAACTTTCGTTTTACTTACCGTTTCGTTTACATAATAGACGTTAAAAATTCATTTTATAATATTTGTAAAAACATGTTTACCGACGTGGCTGAATGCAAACCACGCCTTTGCCTATAAAATAGTAAAGTATCGACACGATCCATCATACGAGCAATCACTAAGACGAACTGTCATAGGGATCATCTTAGGCCGCGCCGGGTATAGCTCCCTTCATACTACAGCTGTTGCGCTACGTTCATACGGAGACATGCCCGCTGATTAACAACCAATAGTTCTTGAGTTTAGAACTCGAAGCAACATTCATATTTTAGAGATTTGTCACTTTGATACCTTCAATATGTTTATAATAAAAACGAAGACGGTCTTATTACAAAGCACGGACTCTAAAACTGGGTGTAAATCGTAACAGACCACAGATAACGAATTTCCTGAAAAAATAACAAAAATACTTGTAGCCATGGACAAATCAAAAATATTAAAATGTCATAACGCGGCGGCGCATGACAAAGTACAAACAGACATCATTTGTCATTGTCAAATATGAATGGCGATTGCGTGCTTTTTGGTTTTAATTGTTAGCGTGATAGCGTCTATAAAACGACGAGATTAAATCAAGAACAGTGAATATATTATGTTTTGTGACAAACGTAGTAAATTTGTCATGACAATTAAAACTGCTTTATTTGATCTTCAGAAGTAGCACTAATTCGAACGACTGTTTCGATATTATTGTTCCATCAGGTCAGCAGATTACTTTTATCTTTACAATTAAATTTAATACACAAATAATATGGCTGCAGCTGCGACTAAAGTGGTAGGAATAGCTAAGGATATATCTCCACTGTATTACAGGATTTTATCAAAGTTTCCTCAAAATTTTACCTTCTGCTTTGCGTATGGATCAGCAGTCAAACCTCAGATTGGAAACGAAAAGAGACATAACATGATTGATTTAATATACTGCGTTGATAATTCCCACCGATGGCACGGTGCAAACTTAGAAATGAACCCCACTCATTACTCCTCTCTGCGTTTTCTTGGCAAAGGCTTTGTTGCAAGATTCCAGGAAAATTGGGGTGCTCAAGTGTATTTCAACACTTTAGTGGAAATGAAAGAAGAGAATGTTACCATAAAATATGGTGTTGTTTCACAAAAAGATCTGATAACAGATTTGTTAGATTGGAATCATTTATACCTTGCAGGACGTCTTCATAAGCCCGTGGAAATAATTAAACAAACAAATAGTTCTCATTTGCAAAATGCCCTTCAGTCTAACCTCAGATCAGCTGTTCACACAGCACTATTAATATTGCCTGAATCATTTACGGAATATGATTTTTATTTTGCCATTTCTAACTTGAGTTATGCTGGAGATTTTAGAATGACATTTGGAGAAAATAAAAATAAAGTTAGGAACATAGTCCAGCCTCAGTTACTGAATTTCAGAGAGTTGTATCGCCCAATATTACAGCAGTTTCATGCCTATGTTGATTTTCCCACTGGAGAAGCACAGTGCCATCAAGATTTAAGTCCAGAGACTAAACTTCATCATCTAATGCAGTTACCCATGGTCCCTCAACAGAGGATAGTTAAGTTCTGGAACCATGGCGGTCCACAGCAAGATATGGAAGATGTTCTGAGAGCTGTAGCTTATGACATAGACTGTGCAGTCATTTTAAGACAGATACTGAAAGATCTAGTGTGGCAATCTAGTGTACGCCAATCTTTAAAAGGCATTCCAACTGCTGGTCTTCTTAAATCAATTCGATACAGTGCTAAGAAAATAGCAAAAATGTTTTAGATCTAGTCTAATTAATTTATAAGAATATATATGTAGAATAAAATAGATATCTAAGTAATATGTCTATTATTATTTCTGTTAAATTAAATCCTTTGTTTTTTTCTAGGATTCAAAATGTTATCAGATGAATCAAGTAGTGATTCAGAAACGGGCCGATTCAAATGTCAAACTAATAAAGATGATGATGCAAAATCTCATAGAAGAGAAGAAAATACTAGCTCGGCTGGAAGGAGTAGGAATGTTGATGAGAGGTACAATAGAGAATTTGGTAGAAGAAGAAATGATAGGGATAGGTTTGATAGGCGCTCTAGAGAAAGAAATAGGTACAGTAGATATTCACCAATAAGACGTAGACAATCAAGAGATAGAAGTAGAGAAAGAAGAAAAGAGAGTGATAGGTATAGACCCAGTAGAGGCTCTAGGGAACGAACTAGACCCAAAGAGCATAGTTTGAGTAGAGATAGAAGAAGAAAATCCAGATCTGGATCTCATAAGTCCCCAGTACCAAGTAGAAATATAAGAGATGAAATAAAGAATTTAATTACTACTACTGATAAAAAATCTGAAAAGTATGAGAGGAATGTTGATAAGGAAAGTTCATTGTCTCCAAACCATGTAGTGAAAAGGTCTGAAGTTCATAAACCTACTACCCAAGAACAGTCTAAAAGAAAAAGTGACAGCCCTATACTTGTAGAAGAAGATAATGACTATAGTCATGATGAAGTTCAACCGGGGTCATACTATAGTATGATACCAGCAGTTGTCAAAGATAAATCGGAAGAATCCAGTGAAATTGATTCATCAGATGATGAAAAGCTTAGAGCTAAACTTTTAAACTTAGAAAAAGAGTTTCACAAAAGTAAAAAAAAGAAACATAAAAAGAAACACAAAAAGAAGTCTAAAACAAATAAGGAAAAGGATGATTCATGTGTTTCAGTTGAAGTGACAAGTACAACAGATATTCAAGAAGTTAATGAGCAGAATACTCAATCAACAGAAGTATCATCAACACAAAAGAACAATCAAAAAGAGAGCAGTGAAGAAGGTGAGATATTAAGTGAAGATGATCAAGATATTGATCCAAATGACTTAAGACATAAACTAAAACGCTCAAAAAATGGGTCACAAGAAAAAATGTCTCCAAAGCTAGATGCTTGTGGACCAGCCTTACCTCCTCACTTACAAAAACGTTTTCGGAAAAGTTCTTCTCCTAGTGAAGCTAGTAATGAGACATCAAAGGCAGAAAGAGCCAGGAATATAGGTAAGCAATGTAAAATATCATTTATATTTTTATAAAAACCTCATCACAAAGTTAGTCACTGTGCCATAAGTTTATTAAAAATAAAACTTGACAATCAGATAAAAAAATTGTATCTACACTCCTCCTATCTCTATCATACTATTTTTAACCGACTTCAAAAAAAAAAAGGAGGAGGTTATCAATTCGGCCGGTATATTTTTTTTTTATTTTTTTTTTATGTATGTACACCGATTACTCCGAGGTTTCTGAACCGATTTACGTGATTCTTTTTTTGTTCGATGCGGGATGGTGTCGAATTGGTCCCATAAAAATTTTATTCGGATAGGCCCAGTAGTTTTTATTTTGTAAGCATTTTTGTCTGTAGGTATTTGTAAATTTTGCAAGTGCAAGTTTGAAGTCGGTTGTTTTTAACGCAGTTATTTGTTTTCTTATCTTTCTTTTATTTAAATCATGTAAAGACGCAACAAAAATTAAATTAACCTATATGCCATGAGCCAGAAAGATAATTCCAATCTTAAATTATATAATAATAAATTCTATTTTCAAGGGCCAATAATTCCAAGTGATATGCGTAAAGTATTAGCTGAGAGAAGTCCAGAAATAATAAAAGATGAGAGTTCAGATGAAGATACGGGTATAGGCCCACTACCTACTGGTGCTGAAGAAAAAATGACTGATGCCCACAAACGTCTAGAAGAAAGAGCATATGAGTTGAAAATAAAACAGCTTGATGGACATACACTAAATGCAAAAGACACCAAATCGCGAGAGCAATGGATGCTTGAATTGCCGGAGGGAAAAACAAAATTCCTTGGTTTGGAAGCTCGCGGTTTCAGAGCAAAAGAAGGCCCTGATATGTCAGATAGGTAAGTGTTCGAAAATATTAAAAGAAAATGTGGAACAAGAATCCCAACTTTTTGTCACAAAAAGCAAAGTTCAGATTTGCCTAATCATATTATGGTGTCGAAGATCCTACATGTCTCAAATGGACAGTTTATATACAAAAATGAATTCTTCAGTGTTTTCTTTCATACTTTTATTTAGCTAGTTATACATTTATAAAAAATGCTTAAACTTTATTTTATTGTTAATTAAATAATAATTCACAGGTCAAGTTGGACTGACACGCCGGAAGAGAAAGCGCGGAAGGCAGCGGGTATCGCGAAAGAGGAAGACTCAGCGGAAGCGCTGCAAAGAGAGGCGAAAGAGCGGCACATTTCTAGTAGAGATGAAGAACAGGAACAAGCTGTTAGGTATGCGGTATTGTAGTATCTTTATCTGGTATAGGATAGGTTAGTTATGTAAAAACACTCGGCGAAAATACCAAGTACGAAGTAAAATGTCACCTACATTTGCTCCTCAAAGTCCTTATATGTATTATATTTGTTATCATATCCGAAACAAGTCAACAACTACACTTGAGAATTTTTTTAAATCACTTATGACTTATATTTTGTGGAGATTTACGCGTTTAGCGCATTTAGCTCGTTAGTCGGGCGTGATCTGTATGTATCCTTGACTTTATGCAGCTATATATCTGGGTAATAGTTTCTCACGTAAAATGCTTGATATGATAATTCTGTAATTGCTTTTCTTTATTTACCTAAAATACATTTTTGATTAATGGAATATGGAATGATATGGATAGAAAGTTTAATGAAATAAAAATTAAAACAGTTTTTATATTGATAATTTCAGAAAACATAAGAAAAAGCATAAACGCGATGAAAGCTTGTTGGAAATTCATCAGAAAAAATTGAAAAAGAAGAAGAAGGTAAGTTACTGAAACACGTAATTTAAGGTTTGCTCTCTGTGTATTAAAGTAATAATCATGCTTCTCTATACAAAGTTCACATCAAATCTATCTTACAAACAAAAATATTTATCTGCTTTAGTACATACATTTAGTAAATGATTATACTTTTACCATATCATGCTTATAAACATGTATACATAAAGTATGTCATCTACAGTTACGTCTGAAATAATTCCACGTAATCGTGTGACAGCTGCTCTCTTCTTGTGACTAGTAGCTTAATAAATTTCCCTAGATGTTCTCCATCTCTGTAAGAAATATAATCAACATTGTTTAGTTGTTTAGGTGTGAAAGCGTATCAGAATGTCAACAACCCATTGTTTTTCTTACAGAAAGAAAGCGAGGATAAGAAGGAACGTCGTCCATTTAGCCGAGACGTAGACCTTCAAGTCAATCGTTTCGACGAAGCACAAAAGAAATCTATTATCAAGAAAGCACAAGATCTAAATACACGGTTTTCTAGTGGCGAAGCAAAATTTTTATAACAAATAACACATAAATTCGTACTCGATTTGAATGTACGAAAATAAACAAACACTTAATTTGTATATTATGGTCTAAGCGAGGAATTGATACATAGAAGAAACAATATAAATCCTATGAAAACTTTATACTGCCATACACGCCTACGTAATAGCAAATCATGAAATGATTTAACATTATTAAAATTATGATCTTGCAATCAATGACGTACAATAAACAACTAAACAGACAAACACGCTCAGAAAATGTCCGAAGTAAAACTGTGCCTTCACATTTATTGGGTAGAGTTTTCTAGTGAACATCTATAATAGTCCAGGATCCTTCGCCAATTTTTGCACGTGATTACTATCAAGATAATTATCCTTGAGTAGCTTTATTTTGATGAGACGCCCAATAATTTCCTGTACGAAACTCTCGATTGTGGTAGCTAACAGAGGTAACAAGGATAAAATGTTGATTAGATTGTTCTCCAATATTTATTACGCAATTTGTAGGACAATATGTCTGTTGAATTATATAAATAAGTGAAAACAAAAAAATCTGCTGGTTAGTAGGTAATCATTTATGATGACCTCGTTATCGATACACATTGGAAAGAGGGGACTCTTTAGTCTTTGATCAAACCATAGATTTTGTAGGACAAATATTGTTTCGAATAATTCTGATAATTATCTTGAGATTAAACAAAAAAAATTCAGTTAGTAATAAATATTTGAGAACCATCAAATCAAAACATTTTATCCTTGTTACCTCTGTTAGCTACCACAATCGAAAGTTTCGTACAGGAAATTATTGGGAGTCTCATCAAAATAAAGCTACTCACGGAAAATTAGCTTGATAATAATCACGTGCAAAAATGGGCGATGGATCCTGAACTATAACCTTATACCTACCACACATCGATATTTTTGACGACTTTTTCATAGGCGATTGTGAGTCAAGTTGTTAAGTATATCAATGCTTGTACGTTATAACAGAAGCGCATTTACGCACTTCTTTATATCATAAAATGATCTTTCATGAATATAGCCATTAATTTTAAATATCAAATATCATTTTTCTACTGAGGTTTTAATAAAGTTAATTATTAACCTTAAATGAAAAAAATGTTTTTAAATAAATAAATAAATTATTTCAAGCAGTATGCAGTAAAAAGTCTGATTCCACATATTTTGTTGATTCCAAGAAATTATAAAATAAAATATTTTAAATTAATTTTAAGTATTAAATATAAGAAACAATGAATTCATTTCTCAATACACTTTTTTGTCGTTCGTTTTTACTCGTTTAAATTTCCAATACATTATTAACCGACTTCAAAAAAAGGAGGAGGTTATCAATTCGGCCGGTATATTTTTTTTTTTTTTTTATGTATGTACACCGATTTCTCCGAGGTTTCTGAACCGATTTACTTGATTCTTTTTTTGTTCGATGCGGGATGGTGTCGAATTGGTCCCCTAAAAATTTTATTCGGATAGGTCCAGTAGTTTTTATTTTATGAGCATTTTTGTCTGTAGGTATTTGTAAATTTTGCAAGTGCAACTTTGAAGTCGGTTGTTTTTAACGCAGTTATCACTTGTTTTCAATATTACCTTATAGCATGATGTACAAATTGAAACTACTTATTATATTGACTCTGTTCAATTCGATTTTGTTGAAATAAATAGCGTTTTTAGCATATTAATTTTATTTTAATACACAAGTTACAAGGGATATTATAATCTAATCAAAATATATATCGGAAACATGACGTGTTTCATATGTTGCGGTAAAACTTAAAAATAGGTGAACTTTTTACATTTTTAACGATTTTTATTGTAAATTGGGTATGTTGTATTGTATGTATAATATTTTTTTATCCTACACATGGGTTCTATTCTTCTTTAACACCGCTGGCTGTTGTTCCATGTTCAGCTGAAGCACAGACTTTCACTTTTGAGTCTTGACAACAAAGAGCTTCATCTGCCGTCATATCAGCATACGTCCAAGGCTTTTCGCATGTTTTATAAAATGCCGACAACTGAAATTAACGAGGAAAAAAATTAGTATATATAATACTACATATTATTGGAAAGTTTTGTTATTTGGATCAAGGTAACAGCGACCGGGTTTTGATGAAAATTGAAGCTTTTCAGCTTTAGTAACAGAATAATAATGAGGAAATACTGACTATATCCGTGGTTCAGGTCGCAAGTAACCGCGGGGCACAACTAGTACTTTCATAAGACTAGACCTAGACTAATACATTTGACACATTGGCTTTCAAAAATATTTATCAATGGGAAGTTTCAATATTTCAGGTCAAAACATTTCTTACAAAACTTTTTTCAACTTATTTTCTAATATATATAAATCTCGTGTCACAATGTTTGACCTCAATGGACTCCTAAACCACTTAACCGATTATAATAAAATTCGCACACAATGTGCAGTTCGATCCAACTTGAGAGATAGTACCTATAGTTTAAATCTCAAATCGTTTTAGAGAAAGCGGGCGAAGCCGCGGGCAGTAAGCTAGTACAATTATAAATATAAGGCAATCAGAGACGTTTTTAAAATTTAATATTAACACAGATACGGTTGAAAAAATAAGCTCCTTCGATGCATGCATACGAGAATTTAATAATTTTCCTACCTTCAGTATTTTTTCCTTCATTGAAAAATCAAAAGCTATTACGGGCGTGTTCCCGCTACTGACACGAAATTAATAGTAATAAATTACAATATAAAAATTGGATTACTTAATTACAAAAAAGTACCTTCAGTTCTTCAGCATTATTTAGGCGATTGCATAATATCTCAGGGCCCTTAGCTTTGGTTGCCGTTGCGAGGGCGAGACACAAGTTTTTACATGTGGTGCTTCCTTCGTCATCGCAGTTCACTACGAGTCCTGGAGACTGAGAGAGGAGCGGTTGGCTCCCTGCATCGGGTGTTGATGTAGGAAAACCACCGCAAGAACAGTTGCCCTTCAAAATTCCAGTTTCCACTGTTGAACTGAAATTTTAAAAACTCGTACCATACCTATACCACATAAACGTTAGAATCTTTATACTTAAGGTATAGGTACTAAAATAAAATAAAATTAAAATTATAAAACTGTAGAAGAATTCATTTCTGTAGGTACATTGAATAAAAACTCAAAAATAAAGGGCTACAAATAACACAAGCTAAAAAAATATTTTGAATTTTTTGTCTATGAACCGGAATTACAAAAACTACTGGGCTCATTTTGATGGAACTTTGTTGCAATAAAACTCTTAGTCCTCGGCAACAGACAGGCTAAAATATGTTTTGGAATTGATACTAAACCAGCGCAAGCGAAGTCACGGGCAAAGCTTTTTTTTTTTTTAATCATGAATAATGTACAAATCCGCTCATGTTTACACTATAAATTTCTACAACCTTACGAAAGAACGAGGTTGAGACTTAATATTTTAATAACCAGATCAATATATTTTAATATTTTGGGCCCCTAAACCATACCTCTTCAGAGTATCTTCAGCCTTCACAATTCCAAATCCAATCAACACAACACAATAGATTAAATTCTTAGAAGCCATTGTAGTAGCTGGGGATATCAACTGATGGTCGATATGATTTGAACAAACTTAAATACTATGTACCTAGTTACATACACGTTAACTCGTAACGATATGATTTTTGATATTTATGGACTGATTTCTAATTAAAAAAGAACATTCTTGCAAATGTAAGCAGAATAAGTACTATTTAATTTATTATTTGCAAATATAAAATCTAATCTTTTCGAATAAATTAAATATTATTTTTATGACCCTGTAAATAACTAATGTAATTACTTACTACTTATTTACTTATAAAAATTTATTATACACTTTTAAACAGGTTCCAGAATGCTTTATATATGACTTTTACTGCCAGAATGTAAAGACATATATTACAACAATAATTACCTATTTTATTTTATAGTTGGATTAAGTTTCATTCTAAAGATTTAGAGCAATAAGGTATAAATACATAATTTTTTACATTATATTAAGAAATTATCTCCGGATCACTTTGTTGAAAATTATTATTTTCGTTCTTTTGAAATAGTACGGCAGGTACTTTACAAAAGGATGGATAAAATATTTTTGAAATAAATTAGAAATAAACATAGTGCGTAGTACATAGTGACTCTGGACTCAATGGAAATAGAAAGATTCGATCCGAATTCGCTCTACATGGGTACCTAGGTACTACATAGTTCGTAAAATGCGACATCTATCGATAAAATATAGCGGTTATTGTTGGCTCGATTTCGAGCCTTCTTTTCTTGGCTAACAAAAATAGCGACTCTAATAGGT
This sequence comes from Colias croceus, assembly GCF_905220415.1. Classification (NCBI taxonomy): domain Eukaryota; kingdom Metazoa; phylum Arthropoda; class Insecta; order Lepidoptera; family Pieridae; genus Colias; species Colias croceus. Next base: position 6,700,917 of record NC_059538.1, read on the forward strand.
ACCTACGTTTTTATACAAAAAATCAGAAAGCCCTAATTATGGGAAAATGTTGCTAACCTACTGATATCAGAGAGCTGTTTTGATACATAGTGTAACCAACGACAAAATTGTTTTGGTTGAATCAGTATTACAATGAGCTATTACCGGCTTATGTGTTGAAATAATACTCGCGACTAGCGAGTTACGGAAAGTCATACACATATTTTCAGTATCCACAACGTTTTTCAGTTTCAATTTGGAATTAAATATATTTTAGGTCCTTTATTTGAATTTGGGTAGGTACAAAAGGATATGGCAATTAGCGTTGTAATTTGTAAACCGATCTGATTCGATTTTACTATGCAGGCTCTAGAAATCTAGAATGTAATTCTGGTAGAGCCTTCCGTCTTATTAAAATTGGAATGTATATAATAAAATCCTAGGAAAGTCAAAACTGTGCATTGATTTTTTTTTTTAAAAGAATACTTGGGGCGTGATTACATTAATTGATATCGACGCCAAAAATATAGTTTTTTAGAATTATTGTCTGTTTATATGTCCGGACTAAACTCATAAAGAACTACAGGGATTTAATTCAAATTTGGTACAGAGATAGATTGAGATCTGAGAAATGACGTCGGATAGGTTTTATCCCGGAAATCCCACAGGAACGGGCACTATGCGGGTTATTCTTTGACTACGCGGACAAAGCTGGCGAAAATCTAGTATTTAATAATTTTTTCCCCACGTTTTTAATAATACTTAAAAAATTTATGATATAAAACCAGAACAATTTAAATGATGTGTAATTAAATGAAACAAAACATTAAAGTGAATATTATTTATTTTCTCTAGCAGTCTTTCACAGAATATAAAAGGACATCATCATTATCAAATAGTACAAAATACAACTTATTTTTAAACTATTCTGACCCAAACATACACTTATCACATACACATTACAATATTCTATTTACATGGAAAAAATATATTTATGTAGTTCAAATATTTTCTAATAGGCATAAAGGTGCTTTTGTTTAGTAACATGTTTGGTTTCTATTGAAATATTTACTACTAAAAGCTTTCCATTACTCTTCTTCTGAAGTGGATAATGTGAGACAAATTAAATTAAAATTCTCTAATACACAAATATTATGTTACTTATATCAGTATTTCTTACAGTGAATATCAAACACATGAAATTAAATGTCATTCTGCAGTCTTCTTCATTAATGATTTGGTTTCAATAATGTCAAAACCAATAAAGTTGAGTTGATTATACTCATATCTTAAAGTAAACAGTTATTGTGCTCAAGTTATATTTTCTACTTGAGAAACTTTTGCAAAAATGCTAAGGCTAGTTGTTAAGGCTCTTCTAGCTATCTCTGTGGTGCTGGACACGGTTTCGGCATTTTACCTAAGAGGCCTTGAATTTCCTTTTTTTCATCATAATTTTTCCACATTTCATATAAGTTGATGATTGCTCTAACAATTTCTTGTATCTAAAAATAAATAAACAAATGTGAGAAAATATATAGAATACAAATAAATTTATTTGATCAATAATGTTGTTCAACAACTTGCTATTTGTGAAATAGTCCATCCCAGGATTGAAATGATGTACATATCTATACATACAGTAAAACTGATGAAAGAAATCTTACAGACTATCCATACATGAAACCGGGTAACAGAAAGCTAGTGTTATAATAAAATCTGATAACAAACCTTATCCATATCTACATTAAGTTCTGCAAACCAAGGCTTTAAATTCTCCTTCCCCAGCATAACACATGCAATATGCAAGGCACCTATTGCTATCTGAAATTGGAAAACAAATTTGGAATTATGTACTTACATCTATCAAAAAGATATTATGTATGTATTAAATACAACAAAAATAAATATGAAAGGAACTTTTACTTAGTCAATTTATAATATTGACAATTTTCAGATACATACCTGATAAGGAGGGTATAATAAGCTAACATCAGTGCGAAGAGAATCATTTACAACTCTCCAAGCATATGTTAGTAACTGGTCATCCTGACCTATATCTTGAACAAATAGTAATAGAGGTCTGTAAGGTTGGTAAACTATTAAACAACAGTCTAAGTTTTCTAGAAGGTAGAATTCACATTCTAATATATGATTCGTTCTGTACGGAAATTCTTGTTGTCCATAAGCATAGCTAAACTTGTTCTTTATAACAGTTTGACATGTAGTTATGAGCCTCGAGTTGGAAATAACACCAAATTCTTCTACTTTTGAAGCCAAGAACACGCATGTCGGTGCTAGCAGCAAAGGATCTATACATTTAAGAGAGTTCCTTGCGTAAAACCTTTTAAAGTAAACGGTAGCTGTAGCTATGACTTGCTGGCGTAGTTTCAGCTGCTCGCCTAATACTTGGATAATACTTGCAAAGAAATTAAATATTTTCTGATATTCTTCTTCTGATAGTTTTGATAAATCGAGTTGTCGATCTCGTATTAAATCCTGTTTATCAAGCATCCATTGCTGGTGATGTGAACTTTGCCAGAAGTTACCCGCCATTATACATCAAATAAACTATTATTTGCTTCTGACCGTCATGTATACAATACGGTACTGCTCATATGTGATTAAATATATAGCATTAAAAATTGCATAAAATCACATAACTTTCTCATTCAATTCAAATTTCATCTATCAAAATAGTGATTGAATATTATATCCTTGACTTTCACGTCAGACGACAGCACAGATTAAGTACTATTTACCACAGAGCAAGTTATCTGTAATATAGTACGTTCTCAGAGCAATAAACCTATAGAGTTCTTCTGTTCTTATATTGAGACAGACCAAAATATATTACTTGTTCTGTGAAGCTTCTTGGATCTGTGATTACGGGCTCACGATGGGCTTGCCATGGGCTCACCTGTGGGCTCACCGGCTCACCCTCCCCTGAGTATACATGTTCTGTGGGGCTCACCCAAAAAAAATTTCCTCAAAATTCTGTAATGCGCAGCGGTTTAGGCTCGACATACATGCTTAGGTACATATATACTCGAAAAACTTATCCCTCCTTATAAAGTAGAAAAAATAAAAATAAAGGTTGTTTTCGAAAAATATTTATTTTTTTAAATTAGCATCGTTTCAATATTAAATAGGTATTAATTGCTCGCTGTTCATAAGCGGATAAAACATTGTTTAAATAAGGTAAAACATAGAATCTTAAAGCTGTATTTATGTCCTCCCGGTAACTTTTCAGAATCATAACTCCTTTACTATTTAAAATGGTATTCAACGGCCATGAACTATTTTCAAAATCTACCTGTAAAAGAAATTAATTCCGCGTATAGAGTGTACAGAATAAACTACATAATATTGTATAACTATGCTTTACTATACCTTGATGACTTCAACATTAAAATCGAGATCCAGATCTTTTAAGTTGATTCCGGTTTGGTTCATATGCGAAAGATAAAGCTTTAACGTTACACTTGTGTCTAAAAACCTAATCCTATAACATAAAAAACACAGAACAAAAGGGCTATTTATTTAGGTACTTATTATGAAAAATAATTTGCCAATCTAAGTACGTAACTACGTATCTTTTATCTTTTTCTGAATTATTATTCATACCTACCTACATATTAAGACGTGCGTTAAAAATACTTACGACATATTTCCTTCTCCGTTCAAAGGATATACATAATACGCTTTTCCACTTATGTTATAATGGTCTGAAAACAAATTGATTTAATTCAGACACGATACAAAAATTCAACACCAAAGCAAAGTCCTTACCAAAGCTTAGCTGACTTACCTGTAGACTAACATTATTTTTTATTAAAATGTCATATATTTACTTTAAAAAATTATAAATAAGAATATTTCTTTTACATTTTATCTAATCCTAAGGGTACATTACCTGAAAATAGTTTAAGTGCTGGAAACTCGATATTGATACTAACATTAAATATTTTATTTTTATCTGGTGTGACTTCTAAATTTTTAACGATAAAATTATCTACTCCAGTTAAGTTCATATTGTATATCGAAAAATCCATCCTTAAAAATAAAAAAATACATACAGCATCAACAATATATCCAACAATTTTCTAAATTACTAAAATAAAATGTATTAGGTACCTAATAATTTCGTTGTTATTAACATAAAATACATAGATGTCTAATGCCATCTTGACTACATATCTGAATAATTAACTTTTAAATTATATTTGTAATAAGCAATAAAATTATGCAATATATTTTTTTAAGACTATGTTCTTTAAGCGCGTCACACACGGTGACACCCGAAATTTTGTGAGTCATTTGTAACAGGATGGCGGTTCTACAGGGGTCTTAGTACGCAATGACAAAAAGAAAAATGATGATACTATAACGTTTTATATTAGAGAATCTTAACATAAAATATTATAGTATCTTCACCGTGTGTGACGCGCTTTAATACCTCACCTCATTCCCATGCCTTCATAGTAACTTTCTACTGTACCGATGTTTATATCATTCAGGGATGGAAAGGAAAAAAAGTCAGAATGAATTCCACCTTCCTTCCACATATTCAGAAAAATATCTATTTCATTTTCGTACGAATTGTGTCCTGTAAGAAATAATTCATATTATTATTATCCTACTTTGATTGAAATAATGTGTTTTTGTCTGCGTAACATAGAATATATAGAACATTTTAACTTAGAGCATTAAACCATTTAATGCTCTAAGCATTTTAAGTTTAAATCCAAACGATTTTATTTAGCGCCGCGCCGTGACCGCGCCACCTTGAATAGAGAGCGACCAATATTTATTTTATACCTACATATTTATTTTTCTCATAATTCAAAGAAAGTAGATTAACTGCAATTATTTTATCGTAGTGAATACTTATCATGTACTTTTATAAACATGGCTTTAAACAAGAAAACAGGTACTTACGTTCTGCAGTTGCAACCGAAACTGCTACAAATAATATGATTGGCCTATACATAATCTAAAATAAATAAATAAAACTCAATATTAACAGTTACCGTACTTATTTGCTATAAATACTGTGTACAACATGAAACATCCCATGTTTTGAACATATTTATAAGTCATTGATGTTGATCTAGATATTAATTTAATCAGCTATTTACGTGCAATAAAGAAACTCAATATACTATTAATCCAGCAAAGATTTATTCGTCAATTAAATGGCATTTAAACTTAGCTAACATACCTAGTATGTTTATTGATAAGATAATCTAGTTTCTTTTGCCATTGACCTACTTCACTTACAAATTTCAAGTCTTGATGGTAATCTATACGGAGTTAGGACTATTTGCATAAAAACTAGTTTAATATTTTCATGAAGTTGGCTGTATTACAAGACTGAAGACATACAAGTATTTTCACGTTATGTAGTGGAAAAAAGAAGCTGGGATTCGTGATATTCGCATATAGTCCCAAGTCCCAGGATGAACGACAGTTTAACCGTAATTACAGTCCCATTTTAGATTACCTACTTAATGATCTAAGATTTTAGATCCACCTGTATTCTGTTCACATTCTGTCTGTTCCTGTTTACTCCTCCCTTACCATAAATCCCACAGCTGTCTATGTGGCGTATTAACATCGACCTAACCCCTATGATATATAAAAAAGCTAGATACGTTACCCGCTCTCTATTTTGGCAAGAAAAAACTCAGGTAAGTGCCCGAGTTTCATTTAGTCACGCACCATTCAGCGTCGTGGCTGGACGTTCTTTTTGTATTTTAATCGGCAGTTGTTATTACGAAGTACATGAGTGAGACATGTATTATGTCTCGTGCGTGAGAGTGAAAGAGAGAACAACTGTATTGGTGATAATGCGTTAGTAAGTAGGTATGTATTAATTACGCTGTTTTTTAGTGCAATGATGTTGGCGTATGCCGCGTCTACTAGTATAATAGTCATTGCCTAACCCTACGTCTTTGATTATATACTCCCCTACGTATCGCTCTGAGAATAATCTCAACAGTCATTGAGCCATGGCCTGTTGCTTTATATCGTGCATGGTACAGCCTGTACACTGTACAGTGTACAATGTACTTATTGTAGGCTCTAGCTTCCTGTACATTTTATGAATTGTATATTATAGGTATATAATAGATATTTATTTACATAAAAGATCGTGGAGTACACTATATTATTATAAGTAAAAATATAATACAAGTATAAAGTCGTAAGTCTTTTTAAAATAATTTTAGTATATTTAGGTAATTATATATGTCCGTAACTCATATTAACACACGTATGCGCAAAAACCACAAATGTAGGACGACAACGCAATTATTATTTGTAGGTTGTACGAATATTTGCAGTTTGCACACAAGTGAATGAGTGACCCAGGGACTTGGTGAAGCAAGAAGTAGTAAATACTTAGTAGATAGAAGCAACGTCGAGCTCCGCGAGGGCAGGCAGTCCTTTGAAGTGGCCATAGATAATACTGTATATAGATGTGGCGACGGCGCGTATATTCTTCTCTTCTTCTTCTTCTATATTTATGGCCCCACCCATTATAGGGACTTCCTACGGGGACTTCAAATGTATAATCTATGGCTCCCACTCTGTGATGACCAATATGACATCAAGTCTCAAGATAGCATCAAGATGACAGTGACAAAAATAAACAGGTGACTTCCACAGTGACTTCTGGCTGTGGAGTGTGGTTCTGACATTTGACAATTTGACATCTCAGGAACGGATTGTCGGCGTAGGCGGCTCAGTTTATTTTTAATTCTAAATATTATTTTAATTTTATTAATTTAACGCCAGAGTTAACTTTTATTTCAAGAAAACCTACAGTGTTAGTGGCATTACCTTCATCATATGATCAAATAACCACATCAAATAACTATTTATAAGTAGCTTATAGCTACATGTTTCGCAAGTGTTATCGAATTGGACCCGGGGCAAATGATTGAATCCCAAAATAGCAGAACTCCTGGTTGGCTTGAAGATTGATTGAATGAAAATTTAGTTTTGAAGTCATTATATTTCACATTTTTCAAAATGAGCCCTAAGAGAGCTTTTTATCAAGAGATAAGGAAAATGTTTAGTTGGACATTTTTGAAAGGTCTGATTGTAAATCCTGCTCAGCTACCGTTTGTTGCAGTTTTAATTTTAATCGCTGAATTAATACTAAATGTTTTGATCGTGGAAAGAGTGCCCTATACAGAAATTGATTGGAAAGCCTATATGCAAGAATGTGAAGGATTTCTTAATGGTACTTGGGACTACAGCAAACTTCGCGGCGACACAGGACCTCTGGTATACCCTGCCGGTTTTGTGTATATATACTCCATATTCTATTTTATAACAAACAAAGGAGATAATATCAAGCTAGCACAATATATTTTTATAGGAGTATATTTGTTGTTGTTAATGTTTGTGCTCCGAATTTACATTAAAACAAGAAAAGTACCTCCATATGCTCTTGCAATAACAATTTTAACATCATACAGAATTCATTCAATCCATGTACTAAGAATGTTTAATGATCCAATTGCAGTGCTTTTATTGTATGCTTCACTCAATTATTTTCTGGATTCAAGATGGTATTTAGGCAGCTTCATTTATAGTTTAGCAGTATCAGTTAAGATGAATATTTTGTTGTATGCTCCGGCTTTATTTTTCTTTTATTTAGTTAATTTAGGTTTAAAAGATACATTCAAACAGTTGTTAGTTTGTGGTATAACACAAATTGTATTGGGCCTACCTTTCTTGCTCTCTAATCCTGTAGCATATTTAAAAGGAAGTTTTGACTTAGGACGAGTCTTCAATCATACTTGGACTGTAAATTATAGGTTTTTGGATGAGAAAGTATTTGCAAGTACTATGTTTCACTTGGTATTATTAGGAATACATATAATGCTTCTTCTTTTATTGTTGCCCATGTGTATTCAGTATTTCAAAAGTTATTGCCGCTTAAGATATGTCCAAAGACAATTCCAGCCTCAAATAGATGCCAAAAATTTAGAAAATAGAAAAAATATGAAATCTAAAAAAGAAAATAAAGCCAAAATGAACCAAAACCATAAAGAAGATAATCTATCAAAGGAACAGGAGAATTTCTTAAAATCATTTGAAAATATGTTACAAAAATCATCACCAAAAATGGGAAATAAATCCGAAAAAGTTAGTAAACCTGAAAAAGAAACAGCACCATATAGCATTAATTTTGATATATTGTCACAACTATTTGTTCTTCCTATGTTTCTAGTAAACTTCATTGGTATAGTGTGTGCGAGGAGTTTACATTATCAGTTCTATTCTTGGTATTTTCATACCTTGCCATATTTGCTTTGGTCCACAAACTACAGCCTAGTCATAAGATTTTTAATATTAGCCTTAATAGAATTTTGTTGGAACACATATCCAAGTACAGATGCAACAAGTATCATGCTACATGTCTGCCATATAAGTATTTTGTATGGAGTTTATAGTAAAATGTCAAAAGAATTTAATTTTATTGCTAAAAATGCATAATAATACATATTCTTTTACATTTTTTATTGCAAATGAATATAGTTTGGTGGGACTTAATGAAGTGATTCAATAAAACAACAATATAAGCATTTTAAGAAGTATTTATTATGAATCTTAACTAATCAAAGTGAAAACTAATATAATCTTAAATTTAGAGATAGAGGCGCATAATACTTCCTCTTTTATCACATGATCCATTATTACTGGAATTCGCCTTCTCTCTATCCAACCCCAATAAAATATATAGCAGAATATTCATCATATTCTAAATTCTTCTATACTTTCTATTTGAAGCTTCACTAGTTATATTTTTGTATTAGTTTTTCATTCAGTCAAATAAATAGTTTAGTTACTTAAGAAAGGAATATTGAAATGTGGTAAATTAAAAGCCCTTAGAAAATTGTATAAGAGTCAATAAAGTAATATACAAAGTCATATTTTACTGTTTGAAATAAAATTTTTAGAAAACAAAAACGGTTGATTTTATTTTTATCTTTACTAGTATATTGATAAGAGTAGTTATGGAATTATTTACTAATGTATTCTAGTTATTAGAATGTTATACAAAAGAGACACTCACTGATAACGTAACAATCCTGAATATTAATCTGAGATGTTAACCTCGAACTATTCTCAATTTCTAGTATTTAACTAGTTATATTAAATTATTCTAATGAACTGATCAAAAAGAAAGAATTGTGCGGGCCAATCAACTCAGTTTAAAGATATGCTGAATTAGAAATAAAATTCAGTCTGATTCTTGTCATAAAAACACCTAAGAAAAGTCTGAAATATACAAAACATACTCATGTATGCAATAAACGCTATTGATTTTTCAGTAGATCTATATTATGGTGATAAACATACAAGTATCATATAATACGAGTAGATTACAACGGCAGTCTTTAATGACTGAGCTTAAACCTAAGTTATGTAAACGGCGGTAGCACGCGGACATCTAGACAAAGCCAAAGTTTTTAGTTTTAATAGCAAGTAATAATTTATGTTTGAGAACATGTCGTGAGGAATAAAGAGGTATGTATAGTCTCGAAATACAAGTATTGGCGGTGGGGAGGTGCGCGTCGTCAGCGGGTCGGATGGTGACCGACGGCATGGGTTGGAAGCCTTCTTCAGAAGCTGGTAAGGCAGGCGATCCAGTCCAGAAGTAAACCTAATAACAAAACATACAAATATAATATTAATATACATATACCTAAGTAAAATACAAGCAAACAAACAAATGATATTATCATTAATAAATTTATATTTAAACTGTTCTGTATGCTTGATAACTAAAAAAGAAGTACCTATATTATTGAAAAATACTAACCAAATCTTGTCGCTCCAAGTGAGTCATTTTGTCGACTATAGCCCACAACCAACGCTTGAACCTTGCAAGTCTCTCTGGCGGCTCACCGCTTTCGTCATTAAAACTAGTGTAAGATACAAGAGCGGCAACATTTATGTCGCCGACACCGTTTAATAAAAGGCGCAAGTCTTCAGCTGTGAGTCCTTCCAAGGCCGATTCTGGCAGGACATCCAGAACACCAACACGCATTGCCTATAATATCAACAAAAAATATATGATTGAATAGAAATTAAAACATGCTTGAATAGTAAAAAAAATATATCAACTAACTAAAAATCTACATAATATTATAATATACTAGTGGTCCGTCCCGGCTTCGCCCGTGGTACCTACATGTTTAAACTATCCTATCTCTCAAGTTGGATCGAACTGCACATTGTGTGCGAATTTTATTATAATCGGTTAAGTGGTTTAGGAGTCCATTGAGGACAAACATTGTGACACGAGATTTATATATATTAAGATTATATACCTCAAGCGCCTTTTCTTGTGAGATGACCATACGGTGTTGCGCGTATTTGCGCACGTAGTCGTAAACATTGAGCGCGGTCACTTCAATCTCCCGACCTCCGGGGACTAATTCTACACATCCACCGCCTTCTTCTTCACACATTTCCAGGCTAAAAAGAATAATATTTATTTTTATGATCATGTTAAACTAAAATGTTATTTAATTACCATAATTTTATGTACCCTTTTTTATAACCTTTTCTAATACCAAATAGATAGATATATAAGTTTAATAATTACCTAAAATTGAGATCAAGAGCAGCAAATAGTGAATGTGAGTCGCCAGTCTCTGCGTCAACGACGAGCTGTCGCAGGCTCTCATAGACGACCGGATCGAAGAAGGCCAAATCGTGGAATCGAATCTTGCGGCCGAGCACGTACTTCAGCACGTGGCGGTTGAGGAACATTGGACATAGCTCGTTTTGTAATAAACATAGACCTATGATTCTGGAATAAAGCATTTACACAGTAAGTATTACGCTACATGATAATGTGAATAACGAAAATCTAAAATAATCAGATTAACAACACTATATTATAAGTATTCACGGCAAAAAATGCTATCATTATTTGCCCTTTCGTGGATAGTAAAGTAGAGAATTTAAATCTTAAAAAAATGTTACTTATACTGTAGGAAACCATTTAACTAAATATGTAGACGTATTATTACCGTCCAACATTCCTAAAGGCGTTGATCCTCTCGGGCGTGGCGCGTCCCTGGCGCGGCGAGTAGTAGCCGCGCTTGCCGGGCGAGTAGAACAGCGGCGCCGCGTCGTCGGGCGCAGCGTGCGCGCCGCTTGCGCCCAGCGCGCCGCCGCCGCGCTCCGACAGCGAGAACACGTCTAGATCTGTGCAACATGCCGTTTCATTAACAAATATTAGGCCGCCTTTACACCTGTAAGTTACTTTCGTAAAAATTATGTAACTGACTTACGGTTGCATTTACACTTAAAACAAACTTACAGTAAATAATGCTTACGTAATTTTTGTGAGTTTAAACTTACATAAATTATTACACGCCCGTTTACATTAAATCAGTAGGGCAAGTCGTAAGAAAGGGCATTAAAATACCGCCAATTTGACACATAAACTTCGTTAGTACCGCTGCCGCTCTTCTTTTTCTTTAATTTTGTCACTTCTTGGCTAAATTGTCCTTTCAAATTATGCAACTTTCTAATGATTTCATCTGGAGTGATATTAAACATTTCGCTAAGTTCAACATGTAGTGAATTTGTTTTTACGCGGTTTTTGTATTCTTTATTTTTATAGTCCCACAGTATGGGACGTGCTTCAAAAGCGGTAATTAAAGCTTCTACCTCGTTTGGTGACCAGGTTTTATTTTGTTTTTGTTTAGAGGACATTGTTTTGGTGAGTTCTCAACTTATCAAAATAATTCAATAAGCTGCGAGTCGCTTCCGTAAGCAAACTCGAACACGTTTAGACTTGTAATTTTTAAATTTACGAAAGTTGTAAAAAATTACAGTAAGTTACTTACAACGAGTGTTTACACTTGAAAATTTATCGTAAGTAGCTTACGTAAGTGACTTACGTAAGTAAAACTTACAGGTGTAAAGGCGGCCTTACTACATAGTATGGAAAACCGCTTTCCGCATTCTTTCTGTATTTATTCTTCGACACTAATATTATAAAGAGGAAAACTTTGTTTGTTTGTAATGAATAGAATCATAATCTGGACCGAATTTAAAAAATTCTTTCACCATTCGATAGCTACATTATCCACGAGTAATATAGGCTATATATTATCACGCTAAGACCAACAGGAGCGGCGCCACGCGGGTGAAACCGCGCGGCACAGCTAGTAGATCTATAAAACAATTCAACAGATATAAATGCAGGTTTTTATAACATGCATGAACTGGTGCGAGCTAGTATACTTTATAATGTTTGGAACATCATTTTGAATCAATTAAAAGGCATTTAAAACATTATTCAATAATTTGAAAGGCATTCATTCTGTGTAATGTTTTTTCCTTATTTTGTATTTGTAACCTTCTTCAGAACTAAAAAGATCGATATATTATTTATTGTATTAACATTTTATTAAATTAAAATATATTATATTTACGAGATCACAGTAGTTTTTATTGACACAATATGATACCATATATCTAAATTGTCAGCATGGAATATTGTGGAATTTAATACAATATTTCATAAACATTTTATATTCTGTATGATTTACGACAATGTTACTTACCTAAAATAGCTTCAGAGGGGTGCATAACTATGAGATCCATAGCTTCTCGAACTTTCTGTCTAAGTGCATCTTCACTGGCTAGTAAGACGAGAAGCTGCGCCGGTGTCAACTCCAATAACATTCCCGTGATCTTGCCCGCGAATGTTGGATGCAAAGAGTGAACCTATACATTATGACAAATGACAATTTTAATTATTACGTACTTTCATGGTAAATAAAATAAATTTCTATTCTCAAATAGTATTTACCTTAGGATAAAGTCGTTCTCCTAGCTGTGCTTGATGTACTGTTAAATGGTCATTGTGTCCAGCCGATCTTTCTCCACTATAACCGGCACCTTCTGTTCCTGGTGCTCCCTGATAGGAGAAAATAAATTTTAGTTTATTTCAGTCTTTCCCTATTCTTACCCATATTTCAATATCTTTTACTAAAATTCCCCGTGAGCTTGTGAATAAAATAGTGTTGTATAATTTTTATATTCGATAATACCCTGCCGACTGTCTCCCCCTCCCCTTTTTTAATTTGAGATAAATTGACAAGGTAGCAGTTCTGATATAGTGAATTTATTGTTATCCGTTTAAATATACGATTGTTGTAATTTCCTATAAGTAAAGAAACATATTGTTATTATACGATAAGCAATTTTAGTATTAAGAGCCTGTAAATTATGTTTTCTTTGTTGGAAATTCTTAATAAAAATAAAAAATAAAAAATTTATTGTCTGTGAAAGTTGTGAAGATCCTGTAGAATAATACATTACCTGTGGTGAATATGGGCGCGCGTCCACGCTGAGCACACGGCGCGGTTCGCGAGCGGAGGGCGGGCGCGGCGCGGGCCGGCCGGCTGCGCGCCGCGCCGGGTCCTTTGCTCTCGCTCGACCGGCGCCGCTGCTGCTTCTGCTGTGCATTATGTATTACTTATTAATTATGTAGACTATAAGACGACAAAAGTAAATGACTTACAATACTAAACACATACAAGGTGTGACATTAATTTGTATAATTGTTGATCTAGAAGAATTTGTTTATTGATTGCTTGCTTTCTTTGAGTAAAAAGCTTATTTATGTTGTGATTATAAAAGCCTACTGAAATATATAGGTATCCACGTGAATAACACTTATTAATAATGATATTAATTGAATTGAAAAATTTAGTTACTATTACTAAAGGGCCTGAACGTTAATCATGTATGAATTCGTAAATAAACATTTATTTATTACACTAGATACGGGTGTGTGATATACCTCGCTCCGCTATTGCTACTGGCTCCACCCGCGGTTCCACTCGCGGAGCCTGATGTTCCATTTGTTGTACTATTGTTACTGCCGCTTCCCGTCGTCGGTTCTAATGGCGGCAACTTTTCATTTGCTAGTAGAGCCTGTGGATTGATATATATTTACAACTAGCTTTCCACCCGCGGCTTCGCCCGCGCAGTCAAAGAAAAACCCGCATAGTTCCCGTTCCCGTGGGATTTCCGGGATAAAACCTATCCTATGTCCTTTCTCGGGTATCAAAATATCTCTATACCAAATTTCATGCAAATTGGTTCAGTAGTTAAGGCGTGATTGAGTAACAGACAGACAGACAGAGTTACTTTCGCATTTATAATATTAGTATGGATTTTTCAAGTCAAAAACAATAAATTCCAATTTGAATTTTTAAAGCTTAATATTCATAGAACAGTTGTTTACAGAAGTATTTGATTGATGATCTATAAGTAATTATGAATATCGTTAACCATAATTTAATATTCTTAAAAAATAAATGAGATTTTAGAAATTAGAAAAAAATCGATCATGAGGCGGAAAACCAGGATCCCACCTGAGCAATCGAATTTCTTCTACTCTTTCGGCCTGAATTTTTTTAATTCTAGTTTAAATACTTTTCGTATATAATGTTCATCCAGAAATATACTTACCTATATTTATAAAAAAAACAGCAAATGATCCACCTAGTCCAAATCGAATTTCTTCTACTCTTTCGGTCTGAATTTTTTAAATTCTTGTTTAAATACTTTTCGTATATAATGTACAACTAGAAGTATACCTTTAAAAAAAAACAGCAAATGAAACTATCCACCTAGTACCAGTACTCACCTCAGCGACGCTGGTGTAGAAGGATCGCGCGACGCCGCTGCCCTCGCCGGGCTCGTCGCGGAACGTCACCTTGACGCGGTTGATCGCGAGCGGCGGCTGCGCGCTGTGCGCCCGCCGGTTCTGTCCCGCGAACGCGCTGTTCAGCTCGGCGAACGTTTGCTGCAGGAGCTTCGCGCGCTCGCGTTCCATCTGCGGCACCATTATAAATGTGAATTTTCTTTCGCGATTCATACAATATAAAAAGAGCGTGAGTGCCGCACACATGTCAGAAGTGAAACTTCTTTGGCATGATTCAAAGATACCAAAATCATTATATTGTTAGAAACATTTCTAACACACATAATTAATAGTACTGTGTATGTATAAGTTACTTATGGGAGGCTTATGAGAATTAAAAGAGCAAAGTAAATAAATGTGTGTCACCTTACAATGTTATATCATCATTTTCATAAGGATATTAATAATAATTTCTTCTGAAGTACTAATCCATTCATGATTTGATTTATAACACGAGTTCAAATTAAAATTAGATAGTTACAAAATATGCAACTATACCTTATGTAATGTTAAGTCCCTTTGTTGTGAATTCCTCAGCTTTTCCATGTCTCGTCGGAACTTGACTTCTTTAACTGGGAACCCACCCAATTCCGACACCACGGAGCCGGGTTCGAGACCCACGTCTTCAGTGAACACTCGCCCGAACAGGTCGAGTGACAATCTCCATCTGCCTAACAGCAGATCGTGCGACACAGACGCACCAAGTGATGGACAAGCGCGTCTGGAGCAATTCAATTATTTCATTAATTACGATAAACATGTAATTATAATTGTATAATGTTAAAAACTTAAGTAGGGTTTCCATTAATGATAATGAAATAAATTATTAAATCTCGGATGTTGTTTTATTTCACATTTTTGATCATGCAATTTATAAGGCTTCTTCTAGATTTAACGCTATTAAATACATCAAATACGAAAAATAAAAACGCGAACGGTATCTAAAAATTAATAATATTAATTTGCAGAATTATCTTATCTTTAAACTATCGAAATTTCTTACGGTTGCGGCGGAGCGTTTATTCCTTGTGGTGGTGGTATAGTCGGTGGCGGTGGTAAGCCGGTGGTCTCCACGGTCACGTGCGCAGAGATCTCTTGCGACTCGAGCGGGTCGGCCGCGCTCAGTAACTCGCCCTGACGTTCACGACTCTATTAGTGTTATAGCAACTTTTTAAATATCTCATTCGACAGTAACAAAAAAAAATAGGGTACATAATGAAATAGTATAAAGTTATTTTATCGTCACCAAATTAATATTGGTAAAAGGGCTCTTGTCTTAAGCAAACAAAAGCGACATATAATCCAAGTGAATAAATAGCATTATCAGTATTGTCATATTGAATATATGAAATTTGAGAAACTAATTACATCATATTATATTATTTGCGTTACTACAATTTTTGGGTCTGCCATGTAAAAATTTAAAATTAAAAAATGAAGCCAATAAGGAGGGAGTAATTTTGTTTATAAAAAAGTCCCCCAAATAAGTGGAGTGACTTACAGCACGTACAATAACGGTCTTTCCCGGGCTTCGCGCGGTAGATGCACGCGGCTCCTGTGTTGAGGTGTTCAGACCGCTGGGACCTGTAAAATAAAAAATATTAGGAATGAATCCTCTAAGGAAAAGCTAAAATATTATAAGCAAAATAGAACATTACATACCTATTTTTATATATTAAAGTATAATTTATTTAATTACCTGGAGATGGTGATATGTTCATAGCCTGCTGATGTGGACCTTCCATAATAGAACAAGCAGTATTGACTAATGTATGGAATTCCGAACTTGAAGAATTCGAATCGTGAACTGGGTTGCTATTAGTTGAATGTGTATTCATATGCGGATGCCTAAAGGAAAAGTAAACGTACAAAATAAAAATACATATTATTACTAAATGTCATAGTCAATAAACGGAAACTTATAATGTGCATATACATATAAAGAATAGCTTAAAAAACAAACGCGAGATAATTTTACACATATTCCACGTACCTATGATGTTTTTTCCTAGGTATTTGTCTTGCTTCATTTGAGTCAGAATCCGATAAGTATTCGCCATCAGTGTCGACGTCCATTTTTGCAACTGTATCTTTGGCGCAGGATAAGTCCTATGAAAAATAGAAAATAATATATGCATATCATTACAAAATAAACAACATGCATACCTCCATCATCACACTTCTATTAAATTTTTGTTATCTTCAATTTTCTAGCATATAGAAAAATGTCATCAATATAACTAAGTTAATATCCACATTTTAAAGTGTAATAAAAACAAGTGATAACTGCGTTAAAAACAACCGACTTCAAACTTGCACTTGAAAATTTACAAATACACACCTACAGACAAAAATGCTCATAAAATAAAAACTACTGGGCCTATCCGAATGAAATTTTTATGGTACCAATTCGACACCATTCCGTATCGAACAAAAAAAGAATCACGTAAATCGGTTCAGAAACCTCGGAGTAATCGGTGTACATACATAAAAAATAAAAAAAATAAACATACCGGCCGAATTGATAACCTCCTCCTTTTTTTTGAAGTCGGTTAATAATATAGTATACATGAACAAAAGCCAAGCAACTATAGTATATAATTACCTGCGGCTCGTCCCTGGCGAGCGTGTGCGAGTGCGCGGGCGGCGCGGAGGCGGGGCGCGCGGGCGGCGACCAGCCGCGCTCCGGCCCGCGCGACGAGAGGCCTAGACGACGGGGCACCACTGCGATACATTAATATTGTTATTTCCTTTGGTGAACTTAACGATAGGTACATTTTATTCAATATTACATTTCGTCGAATGTTGTAAAAGCAAAGGTTTGCTTAGCTAAAGTTGTAGTACTCATCACTGCAGAACTCGCCTGATGTTATAGTATCTATTGTCGTGTTTAAATTTTATATCTACTTGAAATAAAAAAAAGTAACTAAAGTTAAGTGTAATAGGTATATTGTAGTTTAGTGTAGTGTATGTACTAGTAAGTGGAGTGTGAACGAACTTGAATTTTATTGAAAAATTTCTACTGTCACTTTTATAGCTCTAATCTCACCTTCGAGTGGATTATTAACGCCTGGTGGTCCATCGCCAGATGCCGGTACGGTAACAGGCTGGCGTGGCATTCCGAACAACTCTTCTCTACGTGCATTTGGTTGTAGCAGTTGCGGCTGATCGGCGAGCGGTAACGCATCTTGCATTGTCACTGTAAATATATCATAATGATAATACAAAATAAATAAACGAAGTCTATTCTACTTCCAGACATGATATTTTTATTTACTTAATACACCTTGCAATAGTCGGTGTCGAGAAAGTAAGTTAACAATTGTTAAGAAACTTACTATTGAAAGGATCAGGTGGTGGACAGCCGAGGCAAAGTGTAGAATCCGTCCGTTGGAAGAATGAGTGCTGTCTTCCTCGACCATTCTCCCCTTCGTTATCGGACTCGGCTGCTGTACTGCCGCCTCCTACTACCATTTCTTCTTCACCTTCCTCGTTCTCATTTTCATCCTGAATTAATTATAAATGTATTGCATTTCAAAGTATAGGTATGAAGGATTATCTAATTTAATTTTTAGGAACCCTATTCCCGATGTGATAATTTATTGATATGATGTAGTAATTTAAATAGCACATACCGGTGTCCACAAGTGGTGATGATGGTGCGGCTGCGGTTGTGCAGCTCGCATGTAATACACCAGCGCGTCAAGCACGTAGGCCACGTGTTTGAGAGCAGCCACGTCCAAAACGGGCAATTGTTCAGCGTGCTCAGCGCTGTGTGCGCGCAGCAACGACAGGCAATAAGCAAGGAACTCGCGACGCGCACTGCCGGCTTCTACACCTATAGTTATAATGAAGTTGATATAACAATGTCAAAAAGTACAGCAATATTTTTAGAAGATTGTAAGGTCTATTGAAGGTTGTTGTAACTTTTTTGTGGTAAACGATAAAAAATGGATGACAATATTAAAAGATAAAATAAACTGAATGTTAGGTTGTCTACTAAAATAAATGATGTTATTTGTAATAATTAAGTCAGACATTTATACAAAAAAAAATGTTTGATTTTTACAATCACTTTTCACTAAATTGACTGCACATTACCTTGATCGCGATCTCTCGCACGCGGCCCTTCAGAGAAGCCAATGATACGTGTGGCAGGCGTTGTGAACGTGGTGCGACGTGTTGTTGGTGCTGCTGGCCGCCCACTATCCGGAGTAGTTGTATTTGCGTTGTTCGACGTCAGCGATGCGCCAAATCTTTGGAAATAATTTGTTATTGTATGGATGCACATACACTCTTATTTATTTTAAATGCATTAAATGCACTAAAAAAATATTATTTTAGTTTTCAATCTCGAAATCATTTAGATTCAATTTTGAAATCATGCATTCGTTATAAACATACCTTAGTTGAGCTTCAGTAGCATCCATGACTGTGACAAGCCAATCCCAAGTTGGTTTGAGCTGTCTCTCCAAATAGCATTGTAGGCGTAGCGCATCAGAGTACGCCAGCGGTAATAACCGCAACAACTGCAGTGGAGCTCGTTCATACTCCCATAAAAGATCAGCAATTTGACGAATCACGATACCTGTGTGATAATTTTATAATTAATGTAAATATATTATATAACAGACTATTAATTTTTTTTTACAAATAACTGTAATAAGAATTTTAATTTAAATTAATAATTTAAATAATTGAATCATAATACTAATTCCACCTTTTTATTGATTACTTACCAAAAGCCCTGGCCAAAAAGGACGCAGTAGTGGATGTTGAATGCGGATCGTGCGCGCCAGCGGCGGCGGCCGCAGCAGAGCGCCGCAGCGAGGCCGGGTCTATGAACACTAGTGAAGATCCGCTTGTCAATCGCACACCGCTGGTGCCGCTTGTACCACCGCGTAGAGCTTCTCGTGATCTGATAAATGTAATAAAATGATTTATTATTTATTTATCACTAGCTTCCGCCCGCGACTCCGTCCGCGCGGAAAAATTAAGATTTATTTTTTTCTACGTATTTTTCCGGGATAAAAAGTATCCTATTTTATGCCCAGGATAATAAGGAATAATTATACCAAGTTTCATCGAAATCGAACCGTTAGTTTTCACGTGATGCCTGAACATACAGACAGACAGACAGACAGACAAAAATTTTTTTAATCACATATTTGGGCTTGGTATCGATCCAGTAACACCCCCTGCTATTTATTTTTTCAATATTTTCAATGTACAGAATTGACCCTTCTACAGATTTATTATATGTATAGATACATATTAATTAATGATGATGAAAACAACAACCTGACCAGACCTGCTATTTGTATGTAAAAGTTAAATACTTTCAAAGCTCACTGAATTAAATAAAACCGGTTTGGCTACAAAGGAATTCAGATATAGTATCAATACTTCTTCTGAAATTAAATCATGTTCACATTTTGCAATAATGAAATTCGCTTACCGTATAGCCCACTGCATAGAATGCGGAGCCAAGTTTGTCCTAGTGGGGGGCGCGGCCCGTCGCTCCAGAGTCTCTCCGTCGTGCAGCTGGGGCTCCGTCTCGCCCTCCTGCTCGTCCGTCTCGCCGGCCTCCGAGTCCTCGTCCTCGGGCTGCGTGGAGTCGCCGCTCTCGTCCTCTGGGTACAATAGAAGCGACGCTATTCCTGCGTCGTGCAACGCGTTATTACATTTTAAACTAATCATGCGTTGTGTGCCAACAACGCACGATTTACGTTGCGTTCAACGTGGATGCAGTCAATGACATCATACTGTACATATACTTCATAAGAAATAAACTGGATGAGTAATAAAAAAAAGTGTTTGAAATGAACATACATAACAATAAGCACAGCACCTTTATTTAAATACTGTTCCTTTAATCCCATTTTCAAATAATGATACGTACCGGCATCAGAACCTTGTGTAGCGCCGGTTTGCACACTGCGTTGCGCAGATTCCGCATTGTCTTGATCATCAGAGTCACTCTCGGTTTCAACCTCTGCTAACATATCTAGTTCACTCTCACTTTCACCTCCTTCTGCACGCTCTGTTCCATTTTCAACGACCACGTGTTGGTCAGCTCCCCTAAAAATGTTTAACGTTAAAAATTGATATTTACTGCTATTACTTAAGAAATATTTATATATATTCTTTCAAAGTTATTCTAATAGCTTTGCATTACTATAACAACACAAACCTTTCGCCCATCGCGTCATCATGATGTTGAGCGTCAGGCTGTTGAGTAGGTGCCGGTGTGTTCGGCTCATCTGTTTCTGAGGCATCATCATCACCACCGAGCGCTTCACCCGTGACATCATCTGCATACTCGGTGGCGACAGGTGTAGATGATCTGTCCGGAACTAACGTGGAACTGCCTATTGAAGTACCTCCTGTGGCGGCAGAACGACCGCCGGTCACATTCGATTCTCTAAAAAATTAATTTGGCGATTAATATCTCACCATTAGTCGTAAGTCGCGAAAGTTATAATTATCACAAAAATCAAAATTGTACATAATATAATAATTTCAAATTTAATTTACATTTTACACTGTTCACTTATTATTTTTTCAATTAAGATACCGTACCTGCGTGCATGTGGATGGCGTGGATGACCAGTGGACAGTGGTTCAACACCAAATAAATCTTCGCTCCCATTTACAAGGTCTACATAAGTAGTGGCCAGTGGGAACGGCGCTGTAGGACGCACTACGCCCAATCTTACGGGTGCTAGCAATGCATCGGCCGCTTCTACCAATTCTTCCACTGCTAAAGCCACTAAGGCGGCAAAAACACGGCGGCAACGTACTAATGATGAGGTAATCGAAACAGGCCTAAAAAATTAGATATTATTATAAAAAAAAAATATCTTAAAATGTAATCTATTGTCAAAATTTATGCTGACACAAAAACTTCAAATAGTATCTATTCAAAAATCAGAAATAAAAATTAAATAAACTTACCCTTTTTTCTTAGCTGCTCCGGGCGCCATTTCAACGCTAAATATAACAAATATTCTTGCAACGGAACGCACGAATCGGCGCGTAACCTCACGCGCACGCTCTGCGCGTCCGGGGATGGTGTCATTTTTCTGTTCTCTAATCAAAGTGTGCAGTAATGTGTCCAGCATCTATTCAAAAAATAAATAAATACATATATGTATTATATAATAATCAGATTGTGGCACAGTTATTCTTTTTTTCTGACGAGATTTTACAGTACGTAGTTTCTTATATTGCCGACTTAATTAATACACATACCTTCCAATAATAAGCTTCCTGCAATTTTGAACATGTCATAATATCATATTTAGAAGGTTTAAATATTCATGATCAAAATTAAATTAACATCTACTAGGCACATACACTTAATAATAATAATATATCTTTAGAAACTAATATGGTTAATATAATATGAAAACCCAGTAATGACAAAGTGGAGGAAGTATTACCAACTTACCTCATTTGTACACTTTACAATAAGAGCATGTGTAAATTTGTCGAGAAGCGTGGTGCCCGACTGTTGGTGCGAAGAGGTTGATGGACCTTCAGTTTCAGATGCATTAGCGCCGCACATTATAGCTGTTTCTACTGCCGGCCAGACCGCTGTGGACAAAAATTATTATAATTAGAGCCTTCCAAAGAGTTATCCTATAAAATGATAATAGTAATGTATAAATATGAAAAAAAAAAAGAAATCCACAATACCATTCATCCATCCATCTAATAAAATTTACAAGCGACATACCTAACAAATGCAATAGAGCGCGTCTAGCAAACCGCGGGGGCTCCAAGTCATGATCGGGTACATCCAATTCGGCATCAGAACCGGGCTGCTTTCTTGGACCACGGGCTCGGCCGCTTCCTGCTCTGAATTGGCGTTGTTCTACCGCTTGGCGTCCAACCGTTTGAACGAGGAAGAGGAGGATGGATTCACCTCTGCAACAATGAAAACATAATTCAATAGTTAGCTTATGTTTAATATTTTAACTTATCCACGTGCATTGTATACCATCAAATAGTTAAATTTATTAAGAACTTAAAAAAATAGTATAAAGTAAGTTATAAAATCTCACCTAGAATTAAAGTGTGTAGCTAACTGCGTGTCTCTGGCCAGTCGGGCTAATAGATCGCATCGAGCGGCCCAGTTTCCGCCAACCAACGCTTTGCAACGACACTTCTCCCAGCAGTCACAATACGCAGTCGGAGATGTACGTTTAAGTTTACAATCATGACCCTTATGGCACACCTAAAATTTAAACGAAAGATTATTATCTGACCTAATAAACATTACAAACTATTGATATAAACTTACTTTGAACAAAATTTACCTTAGCGCATTCGGTGCAGCAACATAAAGAGCCAGTAAGTCCGCATGTTTTGCATTCAAAAATATCCTGTGAAAAATAAAAAAGTAAGCATTTTGTCCATTTAGCCCAGTATTATTTATATATTTAGAATTCAATCATTCAGCTTTTTAATACCTGATTGATATGATCTTGTCCCGTCCAAGTAAAGCTGCAAGTATCATTACAGCAGAGTACCAAAAGTGGCGAGTGATCTGGATGTGCATTGGGCGGGAATATAGCGGCAGAACGTTGCATCTCGTCCGCATCTGAACAGGCGCGTATCGCGTCCAATAATACGAGTGCAGCGCGGTAAGCGCGTTCTGCGACTGCAGCCATTAGTGGAGTTTGGCCCATGCCATCCCTGATTAGATACAAAGACATGTTTTAAAACAGCTAAGTAAATCAAACAGCAAGAATAAATTGTTCAAAAAATCGGAAGCACAATTTATTGATCTTTCAATTTTCATATCTAGAGATAAAAATGGGTATTTTTTTAGTTATAATGAATGAATAAAAGCTTTAGTGTCTCACTTGGCCGTAAGCAGTTGCATCAAGTAGGGCTGCAACGCCGCACTCTCGGCGAGCGCGCGCAGGGCCGCCAGCGCGTTGCCGCGCCGCTCCGCCGGATCCGCGCTCACCGACCCACCGTTACCGCTGTTCGACATTTTGCTACAAATGTTTATTTATATTTACGATTCCCATAGCCTTGTATGCACATTGTCAATTAGGTACACACTCGGTCTACTTCGTAATTAAATATAACTAATCATTCATTTCGCAGCTTACACATTTTTTTTATTAAAATACAACAAAGTGGAAGTACAGAAGAGAATTAAAAAAGTCGAATAATAATAGAAAAGTAATTAGTAATTAATTGTTTTCATGTTTTTAACGAAAAATAAAGACGAAACAATATTCAAAATTAATAAATAAAGAATTGATTTTAAAGCTTTTGTTGGTTTGTTTGTTACATAATATTTATAATATTATATGATTAATGTTACCCGTTATTAATTCCCATCAAACTGTCTTCATCTCCAGATGCTTCAAATGTTTCTGGGCCCGGCCAGGAAAGAGCTGGAACAGCCTCTTCATTACTTGCGCCACTCGACGCATTCGGTATATTTGGCATAGACGGATTTTCAACTAGATATTAAGAAAAAGTTAAAGTTAAAAGCAGAACTACATAAAATGCCTATTGGTAAATTTGAACAAAAATATTACTTACCTATGTCAGGTTCCTTGTTAGATGTTGGTGCGCACATATGCACACATGCATGTAGAATATTCCTGTTACCGTCACAGCGTTCTTGCAAAATAGACATAATTTGTTGTTCTGGAAGAAAAGCATTAAATAAATAATAATAAAAGTACACATATTTCGATCATTCAAGCGCAGATACGGTTACTCATTGTAATCTTTAGATTACAGTTAAGAAGTACGTTAAACAATACTTACTGTTAGAATCTGACTCCAGTTGATGAAGCAACTGACGAATGCCATCTAAATCGCATCGGAGTACGCGAGGCATCATATGTTGAGGTTCAGCTACAATTATGATGAGTGCAACCTATAAAAATATAAATCTTAATCAAACATCTACTTGATACACTACATTTGAATTTTATTTAAACGCCATAGCAATAATTAAAGTTACAATTAATTTTTAATTTTTGGTACTGGGTAATTATATCCTATATTACAAAAGTAATCAAACCAATTATAAATTACATGATATATTAAAATTCCAACATGTCAAGATACAAAAATAAGCCGAAACATACATGATAAAATATGTTTATTGATCTAAATGCACATGCAGATTATTCCATTACCTGTGACTTGAGCGCCGCGTGGTGCGAGTGCGCGGGCCCGTGCGGGTGCAGCGGCAGCGCGTGCGCGGTGATGGCGCGCGCGGGCGCCAGGTTCAGCGGCGGCGGCTCGCGCACCATGCCGACGCAGTCGCGCGCGATCGGGTACAGCGCGCTGTTGCCGTCCAGCATCATCACTACTGGCTCGCTTCCCTACACAGACACAAGATTGTTACATATTGACTTCATTTATTATATGTCAGACTAACGACCCGCTCTGGCTTAGCTGAGCGTCAAATCGGGAATCCACATATCATACAGTACGTAAGAAAATAATAGGTTGTGAAATATGTTACAAGTTACTTAATATAAAATAAATAAGAATAAAATAAGCTTAAAAAGTATTCATGATTCTTATTTTTTTTTATTTAATATATTATGATGGGTGCAGATTGAAAATATAAAAAATATGTTTATTTTATAAATAAACTTAAAACATAAAAAATATAAAATGTGCGCGTGTACCAGTGTACACACGTAAGAAGTGAAACTTCTTTATGACCTTATTTTTCAAAAAATAATTTACTATACGCAACTTTATAGAAATACAGTCGAATCACGCGTGGTAGGGATAAGAAAAAGATGGCGCGTAACGGAAAAATGTCACGCGTAACGAAAAAATTTTACACTAAATTTTTTCCAACCCCGATAAAGAAGTTTCACTTCAATAAATTAAGAACTTACTTCGGCAGCAGTGGCCAGTTGAATCAAATGTCCATTTGAGTGCCCCAACAGGGCAGTATGGTCAGTAGGAAATACACTATCTGTCAGAGCACGTGTTGTTCCCACTGCATATACGGCATAAGCCAATGCACCACCTGGACGTCGTACTACGGCGTGCACGCCACGATTGTCAACCTAAAAATATATATTCAAAATTATATTCAGTTTTCATATACGGAAAATATGATTAACAATTTACAGATAATAATATTGATAAGTTTTTTTCCACTTTTATAATTATAATTTGATTCATTATTTGAATTTGCCATTTTATCTCACAGAAAAAATAGACTGGATAATATTATGATTGTAATCCAAAAATAATAAAACAGGAGTAGAGGTTTATAAGTATAAACTTACAGCAATAGTAATGACTTGTAGTTCAGGTGGAAGTGCGATTTTTCGTGGAGATCGTTGCAAGCAGTCGGGTCCGCGAGGACCAGCTGAGCCACCAGCACCCCATTTAACAGCAACTAGATCATCTTTGCGTACTAAACGACAATCTTGTAGAAGTGCTGTCCAATCATCTGGGGTAGATGGAATAATTTCCTTTCCATCCTTTCCAACAGAAGGAAATCGTACAGCCGCGTATGCTCCATCAACTTTAAGCACACGACCAAGTGGCACACTCTTTACATCTTCAAGGAAAACAACTTCTTTAAGCGGCCATTCTTCTTCGTCACGTTTAGTACCATCATTAGAAGAACCTTCTTCTCCACGGACTGTGACACGTTTTGCCCTTTCTAAAATAAAAGCATTAATTTAGAAAATAAATAACATTAATTGACATGCACCATCCTAGAAACATTTACTATAATACTTACTGTGTGATGTGCTGGTGTCACTGCAGGTAGAAGATGCAGGGCTTGGTGGTGGCGGCATGTCCAAACGGTCCGCCATATCTTTATTGCTATCTTTTGCATTGTCCTTATTTGAACTGCTTGACGATGATGCCTTCACGGATGAAACAGTGAGAGGAGATTGGTTCTAGAACAAAAATAGTTTCAATGTAAACTTTTTTTCTTTTTCAACAAGGAAAAATTTCAAACAGAGACAATAATATTAATATATTATTAATATTAATATTTTCGTAAAAATTAAACCGTAACGTAATAAAAACAAACCTGTAAATCTCTTTTATCCTTGTCAGATACCGAGCGATCAGGCTGTGGAGCTGGTAGGAGCTTAAATCTGCAAGTGTCAGATAGATTCCATGCAGCATTTTGTAGGATACCCACTTTAGGCACTCCAGTCGACATATTAAATCCTGAAAAAAAAAACCAGTTCATAATGAATACTTATCCTTGTACTTATTTAATTATAGGTAAAATTGAACAATCAACCCCAAAATTTTCTGTACATAAATTTAATGAACCTACCAACAGCTCCTGGCTGATACATGGGCGCATTTTTCATAGTAACACTTTGTCCTGCTTGCAAATCTTGCGGAGTGGTCGACGAGTGACCACGCTGTTGTTTACGAGATCGAGCACGATGTTTTTCCCAAAGTCGAGCACGCTGTCCAAGCGGCAATACACCCCTACAAATAGTAAAATATTGGAACATTATTTGTAATTTAATAAATTTATCAAAGAAAACAAGGTCGAGTTACTTTTTATAGAATCTAATATTAAACATACCACCAATACAATGCTCCAGAGTCCAATCTTGCAACACTATACAATGAACATACATGAAGAGAAATTGGTTTGTCTGAACCAAACTCTGTAAATGTCTGCAGTGGATGCTCCAAACGCGTAGCGCCAGGTGCGTGAGCTACAAATAAAATTTTTTGTTAATATAATATAATATAAAGTAATTAGAGCAGATAACAAAAATTAACAATTAAAAAAATTATTTCATACCAATAGACTCATCCAAGAATGTTGCAATTCGTCCAGAGTCAGTCAAAACAGAGATTCTTATACCAGCAGCACTGATATTCACAATTCTTTCCCCGGAAAGTAATCCAAGATAATTGCTACGTGGATGATAGGCGCTATTACCCAAAGTCTAGAAAATAATTAATGAATATTAATATTTAAGTGGCTTTTTTGCATTAATATTGGTATTTAAAGTAAACAAGGCACTTTTATATTGAAACATACATCATTTCTTTGATATGGATGTGGGTCAGCCCAACGCCACTGATGTATCTGTCCATGTGTAGAGACAGCAATCAATTCACTATAAGTTGCTGCAATATGTGTGAAACGAATATTGCTATCCCAGTACTCCAATTCTTCAGATACCCAAAGAGGTGAAGCTGTCATTGCAGAATCTTTCTTTTTGTTTTCAACTGCAAACATAACATATTTTAAATGAAATATGATGCATTCCATACATACAAATAAATATAAAACAAAATAAAACGTAAAAATATAACAGTTTCAGGGTAATCATACCTCCCTCCTTGTCCCAAGAAGTATCACGAAGAGCAGATTCGAGCCATCGGCGAGGTCCAAAATATTGACGTTCGCGCCAGCGACTGAATTCTGAGGGTCTTTCTTGTGCTGAGCTGCTGCTCTCGCGGCTGGCGCCTGCGCGTCCGCCGCCACTACCACCGCCACCCCCACTGCGACTGTTAATATAACTACTTAGTATTTATTAAAAGACTATTCAACACGCCATGGAATCACAAAGCAACTGGGTTTCCTGTGACCAAAATACCAGTAACTGTTATTCAAACTATTGACACAAACACTACAAAATGTGCGAGAACAAAAGAAAAAAAAAATTAACAATATAAATAACAGCTAGTGATACATATGGGAATAAAAACCCTTTGCAATGTGACACCATGACCTCCAGTTACAAGTACTAATAAGAAAAACAATAAAAAAACAAAAATAGAAATTGCGTAAGCTTTTGCGTGCTATATTGGATTGAGGACTTCATTCAACACTAAGGGCTGAGGACATTAGAGGCCAAGGAGCGTAGCTTGACAGGTGTACCTTCTGATAGCCGCGTACCCGAAGATGTCCTCGGAGAACATGGCGTCTGCGTCGATGATGACAGACTGGTCCTGCTGGCTGGCGTGGAAACCGCCATCGAGTAGTGAGATGAGATCCTCCGGCACATATCCATCGCCGCCCTCACCGCCTTCAGGCTCTTCCCCTTCCTCGTCGTCACGCGACAGCAAGTTGTTTACCGCTAGATTCACGTCTAAATTTGTCCTCTGTAAAAAAATATTTACTATTTACTGTTTTCTTTTTAAATAAAGATTTGAGATTGCAAATTGCAATACTATTTTCTATTTACCTGCAGCTCCCGTATGATAAGGCTTCTGCTTTTTCCTTGCAATACAACTTGGGCTTGAGTGACCAGATCTTCAGGCACAAAAGGAGCAGGTACTGCAGACACTACTCGGCCTGACCCCGATGCACCAATTATAACGCCAGTTGCACGACTTGTTGAGCCTAAACAAATAATAATTATAATGAATGTAAGCACCTTTCATGGCACCTTGTGGCGAGGTGACAGGGATTGGCGCTTCTGCCGTTCGGAGTTTCGAATGAGAAGTTCAGGTTCTCTCACATCTGTCTTGCCTTTGTTAGCCGTTTAGAGAGGACATAATATATACAGGGTGACTTGTTATATGTGTGTTTTAAAGAGGTGAAAGTATAGCTCATTTGGAGTAATAAAAGTAAACATTACCTAGCCGAATCAGTTTCAGAAATGAGAGGGTAGACGTTGAAGTACCAAAGAAGATAGAAAAAGTATAAAAAAAACAAGACACATTAGTAGCAGGTCTTCCAACGAAATTAAAAAAAAAAAAATTAAGAACATAACATATTTTTGTTTAATATTAAGTAAATTTTTATTTGTGTGCTAATCTTAGGTTTATATATTTCAGTTGAAATTTCACATCAAATATTTGAAAGAAAATATTAATAATTATATTATTTAAAGTTAATATTTCAATGAATACAGTATAAATTATTGTTAAAGGATTGGTGTTTGATTATTGTAATGATTAGATTTTATAGATCTCGATGACTACATGCTGTTTCAAGTATTTCTGATCTGAATGGTAAAAGAAAGTGGTTTTCTCTTCATTTTTCATGTCACATTTAACAGTCCCCTGTCAGGATTTCTTGGAAAATCGTTAATATCTCGAGAAATACGTATAAATTCAGTGGGCCTCCTCATCTAACTTAAATAATAGTTAATTTTCTTCAAAACAGAACACAGTTTTTGGGAAATTATTAAAAAAATTGCCAGGTCAACCTTTGAATAGGACAGATTCCAGAGCCTCCCGAGCTTACAGAGAAATGCCCAAATATTATTGTTCAAGGTAACACTATAATGTATAACTAAATTGGATAAAAATTTGAACAGTATTAATTGCATTTATTGGAATTCTTAGTTTCTTAATACAATTCTCACATCCACATTTGCACCTACCTGATACATCTATAGTTCTGTATATTAAAGAATTAAATGTTAGTTCACAATCAAAGAACACAACTCTAGAAGGAGTGAAAAGAATTTAATGGTAATAATTAAAAAAAAATAGGATAACAACTTCAAAAAAAAAAAAACTTAATTAGCAATGTGGTTTATGTGTGTCTGCTTAAAAACTAATTTAGCTTCACTTGTATAGAACCCAGAAAAAAAATAGCCTATGTGCTTGTCTATACTAATCTATACTAATATTATAAAGAGGAAAGGTTTGTAATTATGTATGTATGTATGTATGGTTTACACGCATAAACTACTGAACCGATTTCAAAAATTCTTTCACCATCAGAAAGCTGCATCTTCACTGAGCAACATAGGCTATATTGCATTTTCAAAAAAATTAGAGATCCTTTCCAAAAATGCAATAATGTAACCAAAGGTGTAAAAAAATTTTTTCTGAAAATATATTCCTGAAATATGTTAGCATTTTTCAGTTTAATTACTTTTGTTGCCATCCTTACATCTGATTCATATGTGGTCTTTGTGAAAGATTGTGTAAATAAAAAAAATGAGTCAGTGTTTTATTCATTTCAAATACCCTATGGGCCTATGTGCACCCAGGTCATCCAATATACATAAAAACTTAATTACAGAATTTTTTTAATGAATATTAATTATTTTAATCTTGAAAAACAATTAATGAAAAAACTTTTTTGACAGTGAGCCTTTATATTATACAGGAGCCTTTATACTTGTAGAGATATAATTTTATAATAATGTGCGTCTTGATCGCGATCATGCGTATCACTGAAAGTAAGTAGTATTGACTTGAATTATGGATTTCAATACATTACAAAATGTGAAATAACATAATCAAGAAAAATAATTAAATACAAAAATATTTTGAATCATTTAGGACACAAATAAATTAAGAATCTGGAATATCAAATAATCCACATTTTAAATGGGTACCATAAAGTTGAAGCAACCATACAATTAACGCTTTGTATTTATTGTATTTAGTAGTAAAAAAGTTGTAATTACTTATTCATTTAATTATTAATAGAAAGTTATACACAAAATATGAATCATATTAAAGTCTTCTTTGTTCTTTTGTAGTTAAATTCTAGAATATTCTAGCAGGATTGTTCTATTAACTTAAAAAAAGACTATATACCTATATTGCTAATAAAATAAAGAAAATTTTACAATAAAAAACATGTATTGTACCTTGTGAGCTTGGAGCTGCTCTGATAGAATTTCTCATAATTCTTGCTCTTGTGCGTGGCTGCTGACGAGAGCCACAACCACTTCCACTTCCCCCTTGCTTTCCTCCACTCGTCCCACCTCCTCCGCTTCCACCGCCACCATTTCCACCATTTTTACTTGCATCAGCCTTGCTCAAATCCAATCTGTCAGGTATGATTGAGAATGCAGCCCGACATATTGTACCATCTTCTTGTAAACAGGCTATATGAGCAGGACCAGCAGCCACAGCACGCACTCCTCTCAAAGAGCATAATGCTGGGGAGCCAGCACCTGTTCCAAATCTATTCCATCTCTCAGCAACCTCTCTAAGCCTACAACAAGTGAATACAAATAAGCTTTGTAAACAATCGACAATCAAATAAAGAAAAGTCATTTATTTTTTATTATTAACTTATACTCTAGATTCTGGGAAAATAAAATTGAATATCAGTTTTACAATTTCAACACCAAAACACTGATATAACATTAGTTATTCTCTAGTAATGCCATTATTGCTTAATTCATAGATTTAGATTTGTTTTTAATTTAAATTCTGTATGGATATGTAATATACTAATCAAGTAATGGTATATTAGTTAATATGGACCATTTGAAAGATTTTTTTTAGAATCACTGACTTATTTTTTCAGTTTTATCTCTGAAAAGAATACTAATTTGAATTTTGGTAGTAGACAGTAAGTTTGTAAGTTTAAACAATAGTTTATATTATCATTATCAATTAAATGGAGTTATGAAATGTAATGCAATGAATGTTTAGTATATAATATATTCCTTCATTTGGGCTCTAAACCTAATTAGGGCATTGTTATTAACATATTATACACCATGCTATCCAGTGTTTTATTTTAGGAACACTGGGGCTTCATAGAACTGTAACGTCATTTAAATATGCTGACTCTGAATACCTTTAATATTAAAAGAGAATAATATCATTCATCATATTTTTCTATATAATTTTAAAATAAAATAAACCGGGGTTCGCAAATTGACCTATAACATCATTGTAGAATGTAGATGATCATAGTTAGGCCATCCAAAAAGCTACTTTTCATAAAATTTGCTATGGGAGACAAAATTTATTCAACATCATGAATTCATAAAAAAATATTTTTGTACAAAAAAAGTATAATAATCTGAACATGTCATCGTCGAAGATACAATTTTCTCAAAATATGTTTAAGATGTGTTTTCTAGCTTCCCTAAAATATCGGATTAAATTCTACAACCGTAATGGAGTCATGTAGAAAGTTGGATAATAGGCTTACCTATCTATCAGTTGATCCTCTGTCCCAGGTAAAGGATGAACAACGAAATGCATAGAAGACATTTTCGTTAAGTTTTATCCAATGTTAACAATACCATACAGACAACATTTACATTTCAGTCCACCATTAATCATCAGAACAAAAGAACACTGATAACTAGAATCCACTTCTAACCACCATATTTCTCGTGGTTCCTTTCAATAGCGTTTTCGTTCTCAAATACATGTGAGTCGGTACAAGACGAAAAAAGAAAGAAAATATCAACATGGCTTCTTCGCCTGAAATGTTGGTAGAACTGACACTTAAGTCGCGTTCATGGCTACATTTACCGATTGTAAACTGTGAAGTACATTTTGAGCCTAGCTTATATTAATTTCGGCTGCTGCATTAATGCTAAAAAATGTACATTATTAGCTAAACTAATGTACTGTAAAACCCTCAGAGCAATAAACCTATAGAGTACTTGTATCGAGCATATACAATTTACATATATTTGTTTCTCTCTATCTAAAGAAAACGTCGTATGAAAGAATGAGACAGCTATAGACAACAAGCTACGTTTCAACATAGTCATGGCACCATTTTTACTATAGGTACGTATTTAGATAGATTGAAGGTGATAGTGATGGGATGTGCTTCAATCGATAAAATCGTGAATGTATTTTGCATTTACCGTTTCGTGAAATAATAAATAAAAAAAAAACAAAACTAATAATTAATTTCAGTTGAATACATTCTTTGTTTAATCCTACGTATATAATAAATGCGAAATTATGTGAGAATGGATGTTACTCTTTCACTGCGGAACCGATTACAATGAAATTTTGTACATACACACATAGGATAGGTTTTATCCCGGAAATCCCACGTGAACGGGAACTGTGCAGGATTTTCTTTAAAAACGCGGGTGGAAAGCTAGTATATTATAAAAGAAATTTAAAAACTTGAAATGTAAATAATTTAAAATAATGATGGAAATGATGATAAAGTTAAAGGAGTGAGGAGAAAGGCACAGTCAGCATGAAGGAATCATGCAGAATTTTAATTGTAACAAGTTAATAAAAGGACAGTCTTAATGAAAACATTTTCCTAACATCCTACTAATAAAGCGAAAGTTTGTGAGGATGGTTGTTAGTAACTCTTTCACGCGAATACTACTAAACCGATTACAATGTTTGGAAAAATTACTTTTGATCCCGTAAATCTAACAAGAATGGGAACTATGCGGGTTTTTCTTTGAAAACGCATGTATATTAAGTATATATTTCAATAGTAGTTTCCACAGATAGTTTCTCATCTATTAGAACTGTCATTTAATCAACCGTTTAATTTTCACATAGTTACACATTTAAAGTAACTTAGGTGTAAAAAATTTCAAAATAAAAATTCACTTTCTTTAATCAAATGTATTTATTATCTACAGGAACAAAAAAAAAAAAAACGTAAGCGTAAGATTGCACAATTCTTCTAGACTCTAGAGTCTAGAGTATCCATCTTGATAACACGCAGGCTCGAAATGCAGTGAACACAATATAGCAAATTGTGGCGGCGTCCAATCTACTCATGTCTCATGTTTTATACCCATTTTTTATTTAGCTCTGGAAATCTAAAACAAAATGAATTTATTAATAATCTAAAAGAGAAATTAATAAACAACAAACTAAAACTAAAACACATAAGTCAAATAAAACAATCATGCGGTATTTTTTATTTTCCTGCGGTAAAAAATTTA
The DNA here is from genome assembly GCF_905220415.1 of Colias croceus. NCBI lineage: Eukaryota > Metazoa > Arthropoda > Insecta > Lepidoptera > Pieridae > Colias > Colias croceus. The sequence goes on from NC_059538.1 coordinate 6,735,264, forward strand.
CATCTATTATTTGCAACAACAACTACATATAAATCTGATATAAGAAACAAAATAAATAAATCAACGTTAATATGAAATAGATTTTTTGTCATAAATCGATAATATACGCTAGATGTGTTACAACACTACGGTGGTAAACAAAATGCCAAACGTGATATTATTATGACATTTTTTAAAAATTATTTCATTATTTTGTATTCCACAACCCCATAAAGTGGGTAAATGTTACAGTTACAACATAAAATTACAAAAAAGTGCTTGATAAAACCTTCAAATAGGTTTATAACATAAATATTTATCAATTTGCTGAAAATCACTTACCGATGGAAAGATATTTTTACATTGTTTTTATCCAAAACTCCCATTCGACTAGTGATAGCCGGTAGCTAAACATACAATAGTTATTTTAGCACACTGACAAATAAAAAGAAACACTGTACACTTTATATTTTCTAAATATTTCGTTAAAAACACTTGACGCACTGAGCCCACCAGCTGGTTGGCAAACAAACTGACTGCCGGCGCGCTACGTTTGAAGACAGTGCAGATACTCTATCGCTATCTCAATCTGGCTTATGCTGTTATTGAATAAGAGTAAGTAGATTAGAAAATATGTATTTTGTTCTGTCTCAATATAAGAACTCTATAGGTTTATTGCTCTGAGGTAAAACCTTTATTGAATGTAATAAATGATAGTTCATAAATGAGAAACAACTCAAAATTTGCATTTCCGATCAGTTATTTTTTGAAGTGAAACTTCTTTATCGGGGTTGGAAAAAAATTTACCGTGTAGGTAACATTTTTTCATTACGCGTGACATTTATCCGTTACGCGCCATCTTTTTCTTATCCTTATAGCGACGAGCTAAGGCGACGAGCGTTTTAGGTTAACTTTTGAACTACCGCACGAGCGGAGCGAGCGAAGCGAGCCAGTCGCGGCAGTGGCCGGCGGCGTAAATATTCAAATAGGTAGCGAGGAGCGAAGCGACGAGCATCTTTGGTTAACTTTTGAACTACCGCACGAGCCGAGCGAGCGAAGTGAGCGAGTTGCAGCAGCGGCTGATGTAAATATTGAAATAGGTAGCGAGGAGCGAAGCGACGAGCGTGTTAGACTAACGTATTTCTGTAATCTTAATATATATAAATCTCGTTTCACAATGTTTGTTCTCAATGGACTCCTAAACCACTAATAATTAATCGATTATAATAAAATTCGCACACCATGTGCAGTTCGATCCAACTTGAGAGATAGGATAGTTTTCATCTCAAATCGTTTTAGAGAAAGCAGGCGAAGCCGCGGGCGTGCGGTAAGCTAGTATTGTATATAGTAAATTATTTTTTGAAAAATGAGGTCATAAAGAAGTACACGCACACATTTTTTGAAGTGAAACTTCTTTATCGGGGTTGGAAAAATTTTAGTGTAACTTTTTTTCGTTACGCTTTCTTATCCCTACCACGTGTGATTCGACGTATTTCTGTAAAGTTGCATATAGTAAATTATTTTTTTGAAAAATAAGGTCATAAAGAATTTTCACTTCTTACGTGTGTACACTAGTACACAGCACTAGTACACACTACACACACACATTGTGACATTTTTTATAATATAAATTATCACTGAATACGAAACATTCAAGTATTCAACTGAATGTCGTTATATATACTTTTATTTTATGAATAAATTATGTTTATTCACTGTTTATTATATAAAAATTAAATGAAAATTAAAAAGTCAAATTAATGTAATTCAAAATTGAAAATCGGTAAAATGAACTCTACGTCTACACAGCCATCTGCCAATATGAAAAAGGAAAACAACGTCAAAAATGGCGGCCAAGTCAAAGAAGCGGTTGTGTAGGAATGAAAATAAATTATTAATACTAGAAAAATTGGAAATTAGGGATGTAATATGTTCGATTTGTCAGTCAATTCTTATTGAGCCTGTAACATTACCATGTTATCACGACTTTTGCCAACGTTGTTTTAATGGTAGCATTGAAAATAATGCTTTGTGTTGTCCACTTTGTCGCTTACGAATTGGTTCCTGGGTCCGAACAGCTACAAAACAAAAAAGTTTGGTGAATAGTAAATTGTGGAACTTCATCCAAAACAAATTCCCCGAAGAAGTCGACAAAAAAGTAAAGGGAGAGGATATCCAAGGCCTGTCCCCAGGTAAAAAAAAGGAACCTCAATGATATCTTTATTAAAATATTATCCACTAGCTGCTCTCCGCGGTTTCACCTGCGTGGCTCCGCTCCTGTTGGTCTTAGCGTGATGATATATAGCCTATAGCCTGCCTCGATGAATGGGCTAACTAACACTGAAATAATTTTTCAAATCGAACCAGTAGTTCCTGAGATTAGCGCGTTCAAACAAACTCTTCAGCTTTATAATATTAGTATAGAAATATATTATATAGAAATAATATAGAAATTACTAATAGCCAAATAAAACTTGGTTTTTACTTTAAACTTATCTTACTTTTCAGAAATCAAATTGCCACGCTTAAGCAAGCCTGGAGAAATAAGATCTGAGTATGAAGCAGAATTGCAACGTTTACGTGCCGAGAGGTTAAAACTTGAACAGAAACAAATACAAGAGACAGTAGTATTAATAAAGTAAGCCATGGCATTGTTTGTCAAAATTATAATATTTTATTCATATATATTATTCATTAAAATAGAAATAATAGCTAATTATTCAGCCATGCGAAGTTGTTTATAATAAATAATTTTAAATATGCCCAGCAGATATCTCCCATAATGCTTTTACAATACAAATAAATGTACAACTTAGTCACAAATAGCATTGCACCTTTGATTACTAATTTCCAAAATACAACTTACTCTCAATTATTGTTGTTAGTAATCCTATCCTTCCTACTAATATTATGAGGATGGATGTATGTGTATGTATGTTACTTTCACGCAAATACAGTGTAAACTCCATATAATGTCACTTGATTCAACAATAAACTCACTACTAAAGCATCAAAATAAATTGACTTTGGTTGGTTTAGCTTGTATTCCATTTTGAGTGACTTAACAAAAATATTTTGGTTTAAATTACCTTCTCCTTTTTTTGAAGTCAGGTAAACAATGTTCTGCATTGCGTTCCGCCATATCTATACCAGCCCTATGGTTATCAACAAATTTAAAAAAGGAGGAAGTTCTCAATTTACTTTCTTTTCCTTAGTAATTTTGATTTTGTGAATTCATTTTGACAATTCTTTTTTTATTTGAAATTTGGTATGTGCTATGTGGTCTCCTTTAAATTTCGTTTAGTTCTAAGAATTTGCAGTGGGTTTATAGATTTTTGTAAAAAAATAATAATTGTGTAATAATGGTCTTTATGTTTTAAGGAAACTTAAAGAAGAAGAGGAAGAAGCTCATAAAAAGTATTTAGAAAGTCTCAAACATGATGAAATGCTAGCAAAAAAATTACAAGAGCAACAGCAGCACTGTGAACAGCAAAATGTAACACAATCTAAAACTATAAAAAAGAAAATTACTAAAGTTTCAACTAATAGATCCAGACTGAAATCTTTGACTATTGATAGTTATTTATCTAAACTAAAGACACCTTCAACGAAGTAAGCAATATTTTTCTTTTAATGAATATTTAAGACATTTTACATTTCATTTAAGCAGAAGGGTTAAACATTTAAAACTTGTTAGCATTAAGATATAATGATTACGAAGTAAATCAATTCAATTTATTTTTGTCATGTAGCGTCTTTCCAATCTATACATAGCCAGAACGCAACCATAGGAAACTGCTTGTGTATATATTGTAATGCTATTTTTAAGTCTGTGATTACAATATATACACGAATTTTGCGTACTGATCGCGTATACTTTGTAATGCGGAAGCTTGCGTTTACGTTCCAAACTACACGATCAGTACACAAAATATTTCTAAATATACTACTACATCACTTACACTTTAACGAAATAATAAATATATAGGTAATCAAAGACTTGTATAGATCTATCTACTTTTATTCTTCTTGATTAATTATTATTGATTCAATAGTGTGAAATGTGGAATATAAAATAATATTATTAGTCACACATTTTAGAAAGTTGCAGCACGAATTTTGACGCGATTTTAATTTTTATCGCTCGATAATGATGCCCCGAAACATTCATTACCGGCTTTTCATGCGGAAACATGTAATTACAGAGAAATCTTTATTTTAATTTTTGAGGTTATTTTCAAAATTGTTTGAGTTACGATGCACCACTTACCTTATTTGCAATCAGGAAAGGTTGCAGGCCTACGATACAAGCTGTCTTAGTGTAGGCCTGCAGGTCATATATAACAGTTTACAGGTGACATTATAAAATGTTTGTGTAATACTTTATTGCACGGATAAATTTTAACCAAGGATTGAAAAATCGGCCCTTAAGATAATGATTTCTATGTATTTAATTTTTATTTATGGTGAATGGTTATGGATTATGATTATGATGATACAGATTTATAATAATTTGCCTCATGTTTTCAGTAGTTCAATAATAACTGATGATACAAGTACTGACGAATCAGTATTAAAAGAACCATCAGCAAAATCATCAAACAAGACTTCAACTGAAGTTCACAAATCCACTAATGATTGCTTAGAAAAAAGACCTAAAGATGTTTGGAATAAAGAAAATGGAAAAAATTGCACAATAAAGGTAAATAAAACTAATATTTTTTTTTTACATTCAGACATTTTTATTATTGTAGGAGAGCCCATGGGAGATCGTCCTTCACAAATCTGATAACCAGATGAGACATATTTTTTATTAACAAATATGCCTATAATTGCTTGCCTATCGAAAAGTGGTCATGGCTATTTTTAATTAAATTACCTTTTATCGACTTTTTTTCATCACCTTCATACTTTTGATAACCCAATGAAATTTATTTTAAACCCTCGTCTGTCGGAACACAGATCTGTGCCAAAAATTTTGTACCCGTAGTCTGTCGGGGCACAGATCTGTGCCAAATCACCGCCGGTTGGAAATTGGCTCATTGTAACGCAAATATAGTTCAAATCTGCATAAACGACTATTTAGATGATAGCTTATGAATTACTGAATATTTAAAGTCCATCCAATAATAATTTGACCGATAAATATTCGAAATATAACAGTAATTATGTCATACTTTAGTCGAGTAACTTTTAACTTTTAAAGTTTTACAAAATGTAAAATTTTGCGGAAAGTTGAAAAACGGTAATTATTTATTGGTCTTTTAATTATTATTGACTATATAACCTAATGTTTATGTGCCGAAATAATGAAAATTACCAACAATTATACCATAAATAATGGTTTCAAATATGTATCTATCACTTAACTGTACGTTGCTTAGTTTTTGACCCCTGGTAAATCATATTTTTTTTTTACATATTGTATTTGTTCTTTACATCATTTTACGAGAAATTTTATGAAGATTTTAATGATATAATTCAAAATTTGATACTGTGTTCCATTTTAGAGATATTTCGTTTTCAAATCAAAACCGACAATAATTTCCCCGTAAAATCCGCATACAGGATGTTCACAAATTCAACGTCACTTTTTTTTAGATTTCGTCTTCAATTAAATTTTTCATTTTCATACAAAATAAAATGTACATGATAATATGTTTTGTTTATATTGAAAGGTATCGTTTTTGTGGTATTTATAATTGTCCTCAGGTTAAAAACGATATACATAATCAACTACAAATATTATAGTCCGTAACCTGCTTACGAAAAAATTCCAGAGACACATTTTCTTTCTTAATTCTTTTAGTTTTAGTATATTATGGTTAAAAGTGTATATATGCTGGAAAAATAGTAAAAAAACCTACAAACAACAATGAACAAGGGAACAATGGTTTTCACTATGACCTATATATAGGACAAAGTGATACTATGTAATTTGTGTAGGACAAACTCAAAAAGAAATTTAACACTTTAATTGTACATATTCTTACCTTCATACAAATACAACATATTATTATTTATTGGGGAACCTTAAGTTTCAGAAAAAATAAAAAGCCGGCCAAGTGCGAGTCGGACTCGCGCACCGAGGGCTTCGTACAAAGTTATTTTTTTTATTATGCTGTAGGTATCTTTTAAATTGTAAATCTGAGTTTTAAATGTGAATATCAAGTTAATACACGTAGGCGTTCATATTAGTTGAAAGTTGAAATTATTAAGTACTTTTTTTTTGTAAATGGCAATTAAAAAATCATGTTCTTTGCAATTATTCTTATATCTGTTTTTATAAAACATTGCTTTTTACCAAATTTAAAGATTTTATGTACTTGGGAAGTACCCTGTCGGTTTTCATTGCCTTGCAAATGTCAAAATTTGCTAAAAATTGCAGTATTAACGGCTGCATCCCAAAGGGTTTGGTTTTTAAGGGTCCAGAACCCTAATAAGATTACGTCTGTCCATCCCATCTGCCCATCTGTCTGTCTGTCTGTCTGTCAAGACCCATTTTATAAGGAGCGCGTAATGTGACATTTAACTGAAATTTATATTGATTACTTGAGTCGATTGAAGCTGCGAAAAAATCAAACTTATAAACCAACGCAATCAAAAGATACAGCCGTTTATGCTGCAAATTTTCGCAAATTTCGACATTAGCAAGGGAATCGACACCTACAGGGTACTTCCCGTGTACGTAGAGTTTTGAAATTGGGGTAAAATAAGCTCTTATAGCGCAGATTGAGGAATAATTTCGAAAATCATAAAATTTTATAGTTACAACATAATAAAAAATTGGTTTGTTCGGAGCCCTCGGTGTGCGAGTTTTTTATTCTTATGTACTATATGTAGTACATTCGTAGGCAGAACGTTATAGATGTAGATCGCTGTCTGAAGACGATTATTTTTTTTGCATTCATGACTTTAAATAGCCTTGGAACATTACAGATTTAATAAAACGAATTAAATGCATCATTTGCAGTACGCCTGAAAATATAAATCTATCCTCTCATTTTGTAAATGACTAGCGATAACAATTATTGTATTTTTGGTGTCAAAACTGCTTCTATTACCCAGAAGAAGAATGCAATTTTTTTATTTGAAGATATCACATTGCTGTCTACTTGATGTAGTTTTCTACATAATCAATAATTACTTATTTGTTAGGTAACCCTAAATAAACTTCCACCTTGATATTTTAATTTTCATTTGAAGATAAAAATATCTAAGTAACTATTTGATAGGATTACCTTTTTCCGATTCGTAAGCATTTGAGTATCAATAAAAGAGAATTCAAATGGAACAACGATCCTTGTGGCAATGGAAGACAAGACACTCCAAGGCTTACTTTAACAATAGGACGTAACAGTATTTGAAATCAAGAAAATATAACTCTGTATACTTTGTCAAATGAACAGATAATAATACTTACACGATCAGTGTCTGGGAATTTGCAGCTTTTAATTCCTGATACCAGGATTCTTCATGAAATTCTACACATTACGTTTTATTTTATTCCAATCAAAATATTTTTAAGTTCCATGGCGTTTGTGTACTACGGACTTAGTAGTTAGGACTAAACTACTGAACCGATTTTAATACAATTTTACCGATTAGTTTATATTTTAATTGCAATATGCTTGGAAATACTGCATGTATTGAAGTAAAATAAAAACTAGATTGGATAGCTTTCATCACTTTCCTGATCAAATTCAAGTGGAACCTCGTGGTAATAAATCGTCGTCTCAAGGCGGTCGTTGTGTTCGATATATTACAAGAAATAATGAACAAGTTCGTTCTGTTCGACGTTATTTGTGCTAAGTTGCAAATATTCCTATTAATTGGCCAATGTTGGCGTCAACATCACACATTACAACCACATGAGTGTATAAATAGTACAGACACAAAGCTTCATAACAATTTTTTAAAGTGCTATCAGTTAAATAAAATTTATTTAAGTACTTACCTATTATTTCAATCCGTTAGATGATTGATATTTTTTTAAGTATGTATCTCTGTACTATATATAAGTATAACATAGATGTATGATATCATTTATATGTAATTGTTTATTTATTCTGAATCTTTAAGTTTATTGATTTTTATCCTTTACATAAGCTGTATTTTATAAAAAAATGTTTCTAACTCAAATTTCCGTAAATTTTTGATTTATAAATTAAATGTAACGGTTTATAATTAAGTTATGGTATATTTAAATGTAGATTTGACATTTGTACAGCTTAGACATTTTTCTGAATGGATACAGTGCCTTTCGATTTGTAGTTGGACAAAATTTCATATTATACGATTACTAGCTTCCGCCCGCGACTCCGTCCGCACGGAAAAAATTAAGATTTTTTTCTACGTATTTTTCCGGGATAAAAAGTATCCTATTTTACGCCCAGGATAATAAGGTATAATTATACCAAGTTTCATCGAAACCGAAACCTTAGTTTTCACGTGATGCCTTCACATACAGACAGACAGACAGACAATAATTTTTTTAATCACATATTTGGGCTTGGTATCGATCCAGTAACACCCCCTGCTATTAATATTTTCAATATTTTCAATGTACAGAATTGACCCTTCTACAGATTTATTATATGTATTGATAATAATTAAGAGCATGAAAGAAAAAAAAGCATTTCTTCATAATGCTATTGTTACCACAAAAAATATTTTCTTAAATGCAAATTTTAAGAGAAAATAAATTAGACATGTGGAGACGTTATACATACAGACGTTAGAACAAAGCCCACTATAAGAATAACGTCATTTAGGAATAAGACGATTTTTAAACATTAATAAAAACCTAAATATTTCCAAAAAGTAAAAATTACTGTTAGTTTTTATCTAGTTTTGATTAAAATAAAAATAAAAACAAGTAGCAAAAAATTTTGAAATGTTGTCATTTTGGAGCACCCTGTAAAGTCTGTATTTGTATGAACATGATTGGAGATCGCGCCCGCTTATGCTCATGCGTAAACGATGATATTCATAATCAACTTTCTCGAATTTTTATTAAATAAACCTATGTTTTTGTTATATTCACTCAAAAGATTGCCTATTCTAGTATGAAAATACAAAAATAAAAATCTAAAATACCTTGATATTATTTTTTTATGAGTATTTTTCTTTACAATGTAACATTTATTCAAAATGTGTGGGTAAAAATGCTTCTAATAAGTAAAATAAGCATGCCAGGGAGTAAGTAAGGTAACTAATATAAAGTTTGGTTATCTAGTTAGCATCAAAATTTACAAGAGTCTCACAGGTTAAAGTTTATATCACAAATTTTAATATCGAAAAAAATCGGCAAATCAGCGCCGAAAGCTCGAATTTGCCCGACAGACAGCACCTTTTTGAGGCGGCGCGCCGCGACAGCTGAGGGGTTAATCATAGTTTTTGATAGGTACACAGAATATGCCTAGGTATGCTTGCCTACTCATTTCACCTGGCAAGCAGGTGTAAACAGGTAAGTCCAAATAGGTGACTCCATCGATTGAGTGATGATATAACTTATCGAAAGTTTTCTCAAATTTTAGATTATTTTATTTAAAAATCAGTCATATATACTTGCCTGCGAAAAATCGTACTTAAAGTACTGTAAAAAAATAGCCATGACCACTTTTCGATAGGCAAGCAATTATAGGCATATTTGTTTATAAAAATATTTAATAAAAAATATGTCTCATCTGGTTATCAGATCGGTAAAGGACGATCTCCCACGGGCTCTTAGACCATTAGTAAAATATTAAATATAATATTGAGTTTTGAAGTAGATATGAATTTCAGAAGAGTACAATACTGATAAATGTTTGAATTTTTACATTCAAACACTCAAAATTATTTTAAAACACAATGTTATACAAACTCATTAAATATATTAAAATTGTTTTTTTTTTTGCAAACAAATTCAGTGCAGGCCTCCTAACTAAAATAAACTAAGCTTTTTTTCCTTCAATTCATATTAGTTTTTTCATGGACCTTCTTTTAGAGAAATAAAATTGTTTCTGGTTATTCTGACACATAATATGTAAGTTGATTAATCCAAGGTTTTACAACATTTGTCATGTTCCTGCTCAAACTTTTTTTAATCGAATATTCGTAGCCTCCTACATTGAGACTTTTCTACTGTAGAGCTGGGACGACGAACTTTTGCATATCAATGTGCCATTAAATAGTTTTAGCACCTACTTCACACTATTTTTACGTAGTATATACTGTATAGTGTGAGACCCATTTGTAAAAAAGTCTTCAAATAACGATTTTCGTGGGACTCACCTCCGTCATACGGACGACTGATATCTACTTAATCGGCATGTTTTTCTGAACACAAAAAGAGCCACCTTCCAGGCATTTTATTGACAGAATGCAAACGTAGCAAGAGCCACGCTTCCTGAAACCATAGACTCTAGCTGAAAGGTCGAGGACAAGAAACTGTTGCCAATTACTTCATCAGTAAAGTCAATTTATTGAAGTGATAATATTATCATGTCAATGTATAGCTGGTTGCCGTTTATCTCGTTGTGTATGTAGTGACATGAAACAAAAGTGCTTGGAAGGGATATGCCACGTCGGATACAAATGTTTATTGTAGAAGTTGTAGAAGATATTGATCATAATAATGACGATGATAATTAGATAAAAAACATTTTTTATTAATTTTTAGCCTTCTGTTGAGTTTACTAAAAACCATTATTATTAATATCCAAATAAAGTGCGCTGTCCTATGCTATTTATTATGCTGATCAACTAAGAAAAAACACTGAAAATACTATCTATGTAATACGTTTCTGCTCACATAAATATCAGGAATTTTTTTTTTAATTAAAATTGCACGTACTATTTATTCAGAAGTTGTATTATTTTACACAGCTTTCCGCCAGCGGCTTCGCCCGCATAGTCAAATAAACACCCGCATAGTTCCCGTTTCCGTAGGTTTTCCGGGATAAAACCTACCCTATGACCTTCCTCATATCTGTTCCAAATTTGAAGTAAATCTATACAGTACTTTTTTTAGTTTAGCCTGGACATACAGAAAGACAAACAGACAAAAATTCTAAAAACTGTAATTTTGGCTTCGGTATCTATTGTAGATCACACCCCAAGTATTCTTTTAAATAAATATTCAATTTACAGTTTTAACTTTCCTACGATTTTATTATAATTTCAAGATGATTCATACCAACAAAGGGCTAATTCGGCGCTACCGACGCTCAATTAATAGGCTGTAGTTCCGTTGTTTATTGCTCGATTGTCATTATTGAAGGTTCATTAGAAAGGTGATAAAAGTAGCTATATGTTTTTTAATAAGCTAAATTCTCATAATTCTAACGGTTACCGAGATTTTTACATAAAAAAAAAAATTATTTCATAAAATGTTGATCTATGAAAATATTTCACTTGGTACTAGTTTTACATTAATGAATCATAGGAATCAAATAATCTTTTTATTTAATTATCTTTCAATTGAGACCCTTTTTAAGTAAATCGGTCCAGTAGTTATCTAGATATACCGCACAATAGAATGGCCCGACGGCCACCTTTGCTACGTCATAGCTCCCCCCTCCATACCCCTAGAAAGTGATTACCGCACTTTTTGTGTTCATAAAAACATGCCGATGAAGTAGATATCAGTAGTCCGTATGAAGGAGGTGAGTCCCACGGAAATGAATTTTATTTCAATTGGGGACTGTACTAGTATAATGAATTTTGTGATGAGTGTTGCTGCCAAAATTTTGTGGGGCATGCTTTTGGTATGTACAGAAGTTGTAACCTTTTCATTTAATAAATCATTTATTTTAGAAAGATGACTATACAAATAAAGAAAAATGCAATGAAAAGCATCCAGTTAAAACTAAAAATGGCTTACAGTCCCTACTTGTATCACTACCCCTACCTGCTACAGGAATTCTCCAGCACAAGTCCAATGTTTTAGAAAATAGGAATTTAGAAACTGATAGTGTTGACTCAATGCAACAAGAATTATGTTATTTTAAACCTATTGAAGGCACAACACCAACTAGGTGAGTAATCATTAAAAATTTGATGTCATCCAGTAGTTGAAATTCGGCAATGAAATTAAATGTTCGTAGAATGGGATACAAAGTTTTTATTTGAATGTATGGATATATGTAGATAGTATATTTTGTAATGAATATGTCACCGCAAAATTGTAAAAACCGTTACGGAGCAGGCCGTTATGTGAGGCCATCAGCTTAGAAATGCTAAGATAAGTGATATATTAGTATAAGGTATAGATTGCGAATTCATGCAGCTTAGTAAAAATAAAGAACCTAACCAAACCCTATCAATCTGTTCGACCAATTGCGCGCGAATTGCGTTTCATCGAATGCCCAATTTTCGATAGATTATTATCCGCCGAAAAATAATGAGTTATTTCTGTGGGTTATTTATTGTGAGCAATTTGTTACGGATCACAAATTTTATAAAAATTACAATCTCGCTGTATAGATTATATTCTATCGGTGTTTACAATTTTGCAGTCACATAAATTTACTTTAAAAGTACAATGATTGTTATGATTCTAAGATTGGGGCGGCATTCAAGAAAGCTAATTAAATTGATCCATTTTTAGCTTCATGACCAATCGAGGCCTGCCTCTACGCGTTCCCACCCTACGAGTAGATAAAGATATAAAAATACCTACAAAACACAGCCCACCAAGCAGGGATCAGTACATAGAAAGTCTCTGTCACCTGAGAAAATTTTCGTTGGAAAATAAATTGCCTTCTGCATTTGTAATTGCTCTCAGTATATTGCAGGCAAAAAAGGTATGTTTTGTGTTTGTTATAGGAAATTTTCCTAAGCAATTCTTTTTTTTATAATTTTATTAAATCTCCATACAATATAACCATTGTATTATTATATATTTCATTTTTAGTATTTTCTTAATGATCTTCAATAATTTATAATTTTTCTAATTACCTACAGATACCTAACATTTGTTTAAATATATATATATACTCAAAAAAATTAAAAATGATAGATACATATGCATATAATTTATTGCAATAGTCTACTCATTGAGTATGGTCTACAATAATTTCAAAGCCAGTACTAAAAACTGTAATATTTACTTTATCAATATATCACAGTATGTGTCGTTTTGTTCTTTCATAGGTTTCAGAGAAAAATTCTTGTACCATGAGGTCAAAGCTAAAACGCTCAGCACCTGTAAGTCTGACTGCAGTTCAGTCATTATCATTTAAAAGAGAAAGGAATGCTTCTACAAGAAACAATCATGATGATATTAACAAGCTCACTGATAATACCGAGACATTTCTAAGACGTACTAGGTCCATGGGTAGTATTTCTAAAGTTGATAATGAAACAACACCGAAAAAAAAAATGAATGAACGTAAAGTGTCTTCAGAGAGAAAAGCGAGACTAAGAAGCGGAAGCAAGAAGTATTCAAAGAAAGACACCTGTAGCCCTCCAATTCGTGCTGAATCAATAAATAACAATAAGGTAAGTCTAGCTGTAAAGAATTTATCTAGTCCTTTGGAGGATTGTGATGTTAAACATATTTTACAAGAGCAGCTAAGAATCGAAAAACTAATACAACAAGAGAAGCGAGATTATGAGTTAGCGTGCAAAATGGATGCGGAGTGGAACGGGAGACGTCAGCCTCGGCGTGCAGCTACAAAACGACAAGTCACATTAAACTATGCTCTTCGGCCGGCAAAGAAGGTTAAAGTTTAGTTAGTTCCTCATAAAAGTAACCTCCAAAATTTGATCAATTGAAAGTGATAAATATTTTTAAATCCAGAGTGGATTCCATCATACATTCCATACTTTTCATATTTGCCCCGTTTGAATGCTCTGTTAACTAATAAAATAGATCATACTGCAAATTGTAAATGAATATTTGAAAAATTATTGTTTAATTTTAATAGATCGGAATTGCTGGAACAGTGAAACAATAAAAGCTTCAAAACGTCTTCCCAATTGGATATAATATTGTTGTTATATCCAATGATTGGATATAATATAGTATTGTACATATTTATTCCATGCTCTGTATTTATTTTTTGACATAAAATGTTGAGTTTTATGCATTAACCACATTTTATAATTATTAAACCTCAGACGTTAATTATGATATTAGAGCGATAACAAAATAGTTCCTTCTTAGATCTGTTAGGTGTATTTTTTGATCTAGGAGTTCCTTACACAACTACAAAACCTGTGATGAAATTATTTTACGTAATATAGCATATATAAAAACGAAATTTATACTTGCTTATTATATTCCACCGATAAAAGACTTTTTGTTAACTTTGTTTTAATTATGTATGTATATTTATAATGAAAATAACCTAGACATTAAATTAACAGTCATTAATAGATAGGGTTTCAACAAACAATATTCTCACCGACTAAACATTAAGAATTTATGTTAATGTAAAGATATAAGTTTTATCAATGTAACACAATATTTTTGTGTATATTGTATCTATCCAATACGAAGTGTGAAATGCTTGTAAATTTATATAAATAGGTAGGTATGTCATAATTTTGATCAAACAAAATTTGTAGTTGAAAAGGGTATACACAATAATTGTAAAATTGTATTAATTATTTAATCAATGTAATATGATATTAATATGATGTAACTTAAAAAAAGAGTTGAGTATACGATCCTCTTTTCAAGTACGATATTTTAATCTTTCATTAGTAGGTACTTAACCAAATATTATATTGACGTGATAAAATGATTAAAGGCTAAAGATACAATCTTTCAAAAATATGTATTAAACTTATTATAAAATTTGTCCATACTTATGTTATTGTTAAAATAGAATGAGGAAGGATCTCATTTCTTAGAGATTTTGAGAGGTGTAAATATGGAGTGTAGATTTATAATTATTGTTTACTAAGAATTAATCACAGCTTGAATGCTGTCAAATCTCAGCATTAGAATGATCTCCTTGAAAATCTGGTCAATTATCTTTTTAATATGTTTTGAACATAATTTCTTAGTTTATGCACTGTACCTGCGTAATGTTTTGGTACGTAGTTCAAGCTGAAAGGATCGAAGTGAGGGTGTAACTGCAATGTATGAAAGATTTGTGGCCATTATAATATTTTTATAAATGCTTGCTGTGATATACCATAAGTGGTGATAAAAAATTAGTCCCTACGTAATTAGTCTGATCATTTGTTTTATAACTTCAATATCCGTGGCCGAACTTTAGTTGTGATTTTCATACTCTAAAACATTGATATGTAAATAAACGATTTATTAAAAAAATATTTTTTATTCATCTTCATAGTTAAGTCGAAATCTTTAAATTCACAAACATACTTGTTTGTTGTACCTTTCTACTATACTTTATTATTATTTTTCTATTTCAACGGCTTCATCAATAAAACCTATCCTTTGTCCTTTCTCAGGGTTTAAGCTATCTCTGTTCCAAATTTTAAGTATAGGTAATCATGCAATATTTTTAAGTTTAGCCCGGACGTATATACAGACAAAAATTCTAATAACTATATTTTTTGGATTCGATATTGATTATAGATATCACGCCCTAATTATTCTTATAAAAAATAATCAACGTACAGTTTTAACTTTCCTAAAATGATAAAATATGATCTATTACTATATACTTACGGTTGCTTTTTCCTTATAAGTGAAACCTACCCACAAACGGTCCGAGCGAGAGGTCCCAAAAAGGAAATGGTCCTTGTCTAACGTTTAGACAACTCATATGATTGAATACATATTATATCATTGATGTTTGTAGAAATGGTAATTATGGCAGGCATGTGTATCTCCGCGTATAGGTATTAAAAATATACCTACAGGCGTGGGCCAATCTGCAAGGGCTAATCTGGCCAAAGCTGCCCCACGCGAAAATAGACACGCGCGCGTGCTATTTGTTCGACCACGTTCGACTTTCTCGATAATTACAAGATGGACACAAAACGAAAAAAAAGCAAGAAGATACTGTGCAGTATTTAATTGTTTAAATACGGATCGTGATCGAAATTTAACTTTTTTTGGCTACTAAGGGCCCTTATGTAATAAAATTACTAGTGAGGTAACAATGATACAATTTTTATGTTTCGTCTGAAACAAAAATAATCTTGAGTTTAAGGGTCAACTCACACCAAAAGAGCGGCGAAGCGCGGCAAAGCGGAGTTAGTTATTTCAGTGACTGCACTGAAATAACTAAAGCTTTTGGTTTTAGCAGATTTTAGAGGTTTTAGCAATTGTATAGTATATAAATCTCAATTTCAATTTAATAAACGTGAATACCGCTAAAGAAATTGTTTTTTATTCTCACCCCTGGTTGCCCTCATTACTTATTTATTATTTACTCAACTTACAAGGCAACTTATGGAGTGAGAGTATGTTTACAAAAATATTACTAACGCCACAAAAAGAGTGTTGTCACGAAAACGACGCTTTTCTTGGTGTTAGTAATATTTTTGTAAATATACTTTCGCTCCATATCTGGTGCTAAATGTCGATATGCGTACTGCATAGCTATATATATAAATACCCCTTTAAAGCATTAGTTATCCTACAAAGTTGCAGATGGCAGCACGTTCCATACATGCACTTATTACCACAGAGTAGCCACTCTATCTCAGTTATACATCCTTCCTCTATGCTTTGCACCAGTCACCAACTCACAAATTATGTATGGGTAAAAAATAGGTAACTATTTAAGACTTCGAAATCCGAAATCCTCGAGCTTGTAAGAGATAAGGCTACGATAAAAATTGTATTATTCAGCTATGAATGATGATGATAATAAAATTGCTGGTTAGATAGAACATGTTTATAGTAATAATATAATTTTCAGATTTTTATTTCGCTTCAGCAGCCATTGTTCTTCCTCCAAGCTGCGTGGGCCGTACATCGTATCTAAAATTAAATATTAATCAGATTATCTTTGTCTGTTTTATATAATTATTAATTATTACAGTAACAGTTATAACATAAGATTAATGTTAGTAACCTTTTTCCAGTTCCCTCGAAAAAGCATACATATTCTATATCATAAATAATAAATTGTCTGTTACAAAGACAAATAATACTTGGAAACAGCAAGCAGGAGCTGAGCGAATGTGCCGAGGCAGCAACCGGCAAGTGCCAGAAGAAACTTAAGGGCTTTTCCCACTCAAACAGAAATAAACTACGTAGAGTATACAACAACCTGCTTGCATGTTAATTGTGTATTGTCAAATTTCAGCTGAAAAAAAAATATTATTAATTCTTTTTCTTTCAGTGATTAAAAACTTTTGATTAATATTTGCAGTCAAAATCCGCTTTGACCAGCAATGAGTATTGACTGTAACATAATAACTATTTTTGGTCAAACAAGCCTATCTGAGAAATAGTGAGAAAAAAAAATTAAATATTTACCTTGCACATTTTCATAATAATATGTCAGCTGTAAGATTATTTTAACAAGGGATTTCCACTGTATGTATAATCCGAATATGTGCCTGAAAATAAATTATTTTAAATAATATTCAAATAAAAAAATTGAGTCACACTAACTTTGTTTACATAATTGCTTCATAAATATACACACATTGTACTTTTACATGCATCATCGTTTTTCTATGTTTAAGGGTTTTTATGTTTAAATACCCACATAATTAAAATCTTGAATTCACTGTTACAGGTCAAGTTCGTTTAATTATAGAAAGTTTATCACTCACAAGAATTGATCCTCAAAAGAAACATGTGATTAAATTATTATGTTCATTATAAAGATTGACAATCAATTCATACTAGTATAAACATTCAGTATCATACCAAGACAACACACTCACCACATCAAATTAGCTGCTTAAATTTTGTACCATTTTGATCTTCATGATGATTGCATATCACACATCCAAACACCAAGGCATCTTCTCCATGTTCTACCGTTCTTTTCTAGACTACACTCACACTCAAGTATTCCTTCATAAATAGTCCAGAATAAATAAGCCTTTCCAAAAGAATTTTATAAATAGTCAAACATACTTCTCTGATGCAAAGATATGTTGCAGTCAAATAAGTAAAACATCCATCTCATAGTACACATCCTTTATTTTTCTCTCCCATCACACAACTTCACAATGTACGCACAATTTTGGGTCAAACTTACCACTACATACTACAAAATTCCTTACTTTAAAATATTTTTTTTACCACAAAGTGATAATAATTATATCACTAGAAATATAAATTCAAAGCTAACAAAAAATAATTTTAACTTATAAATAATGCCTTTGCTTCAGCTAAAGTAGTCATGAGATTTTACTAGTGATGTCTCACCTCACGTCTGGGGCTTATTGTTCCAGCCGCTGTTAGATCCAGAGGGACCTGAGCCATTACCTCCCCAACCTTGACCATTTGACCAATTGCCTTGGTTCCAGTTACCATTTTTGTTGCTATTCCAATTAGGATTGTTACCTTGGTTCCATGCTGGTGGGGGCCCATTTTGATTCCAGTTTGCATTGTTATTCCAATTTTTGCCTGTATTGCCACTTTGGGGTGGACCATTTTGTCCCCAATTATTAGGTCCTGAATTGTTAGGACCTCCTAAAAATCCTCCCCACCCTGCCTGATTCAGTGCAGCAGCAACAAGACTTATAGGTAGATTAAAATTTGCTGGTGGTCCACCACCATTTGGGTTGATTCCCAAGTTCTGCATGTTTAAAGAATCAATAGTGCTACCTCCACCAGTGTTGCTTGATCCACTGCTGGGTCTTCCTTCCCAATTGCTAGAGCCATAAGAGTCATCTTTCCAATTTGGATTATTTTTGCTTTTAATTTTTGGTGCAGCACTTGAGACTGAAACTGAGGCACCTTTAATAACGTGATCCTCTCCACACAAACTTTGTGCTACTTCAGGATCCAAGAATGTTACAAAGCCAAATGCTCTAAATGGACGCGGAACAAATACATCAGTAACTTCACCAAATTTTGAAAAATATTCTCTAAGATCATCAGCTGTCATATCTTCAGTACATCTGCCAACAAATACTTTACAAGGCATTTGTGGAACCACTCCTTCTTTCGAATTAGGTATACGCACATCAACCCATCTTCCATCAATATTGTGTCTCTGAGCCAATGCTCTCATTTGTGAGGCGTAAGTTGCAAATCTAATAAAACCAAAACCTTTGAACGCTCCGTTTTTATCTTTCTTCAATTGAACCATTACAACTTCTCCAAACTGTTCAAAATATTGTTTAATAGATTCTTCAGTAGATTTCCAAGGTAATCCGAGACATATTAAGTCAGAACATATGAGTTTTTTTTCTAAACGCTTAGTTTTAGCCGCAGAATTTTCGGGGGACACGTCTTCCATCTTTCGTTTATTTTCTTTGGGAAATACACAAATATATAGATGCTTTCCCCATCCTGCTTCTGAAGGTGGATGAAGCTTTCCTTCGCTGAGCCGAATTCCGCGAATGCATTTGCTTTCATGATGGCGATATTTCAGCCCGCAAGCGCCTGGAAATTGAGCGACTAATGTGGATAATAACAAAGTCCCGTTTAACTCGCACGGTATTTCAACGGCGTTGGAGTCATCCTCGTCTTCACTGACTTTAATGTATTCAAACAAATCCTCATTATAATTACTATTCTTGCTACTCATGGTTGTAATAGAGTAAATGTTAAATTGATAATGTATTAAATTGACTGTAAAGCCTTCTTGATTACGCTGATTAATTAAGAGCAAACAGGAGACAGCACAGGAGTTCTTTCAACAAAATGGCAATTGTTCAAATCACAATTGACATTTGACAATTGCGTAAATGCGTACAGCGTACCTAGGTCAATGAATAAGGAATCACATGGAAGTGACATACCTACAAAAAAAGTGTGGCCGGCGCCATATTGCTTGTAACAAAACATGGCGGTGTTTAGTGCCGAGAATATATCGATAAACATTATTATGTTTATCGATATAAAAATAATATTAATATATTTTTTTTGAAGTTATACTTCTTTTGGCGCGTAACTTGTAACGCGTGTACATAAACACACACTCTTTTTTATTTATTTTAACTTTATTGTACAAAACATAGAAGTAAAATTACAAATGGAAAAAATGACAATGCCAATTAATAAAATTAAGTATGACGATGGCTGCTCGTGACGGTAACACCTATACAGGGTTACTTGTAAAACACCAGCAACCTCGCCGGACAAGATAGCTAACCCTGTATAATTTGATAAATCCAGTTCAATTTTGACTTCGATATAAGGATTACGGTAGACTTACAATTTGGTAATTTCAGTTTTGAGGAATGTAATTTAGTGAAACAACATAATATATACTAATATAGGTATATAATAGTATTTTATTACGATGAACAACACAATATACAGTAATTGTATTTATTTATTTATAAATAATAGACAAAAAAAACAATAATATATAATAATAGAGAAAATTATAGAGCTAAACTATTTTGTGTAGCCTGGAATGCACTCAGATACACTCTGTTCATTTTTGAGTTCGGGATTTGAGGCTCAACTGGTACCTGGAAATGAAATGTCACAGTTTACATTAACTAGCATTGTTCACTTTACATTTAAACTAAAATGCAATACATTTTAATTAAAAGGGCAATGCTGATGGTTTGAAATTAATATCAACATTAGGGCTTACAATAGCGGAACTTGAATTTATATTTTTGGTTTTATGGCATTGAAATGCTTTATAAATATAAATTTATAAAGAATAGAAAAATAACTTAAAACACCCCATGTATTTAAAGTAAATTGCACTTTCCCTCAGTCAATAACATTTCAACAACCAAATATCACCCAAGTTTGTACTCAAAAAAATCATATAAAACCATCTCAGTTTGTTCACAGGCCTCCTTCAAAATAGGAGAAACGTTAGATTATAAATGACAGCCCTAAATCTAAATAAAAAGACCAAAAGTAAATTGGAAGACATCACGTGTCTACAGATAAAAACCTCACCCTGTGTGAATGCAGCGGCAGACATACTGGTATAGCATCATCGTGCAGACTAATCACATCCATTGTTCTATTGAAAGCAATTTCGGGGAAATGTAGGGAACATACTATGATATTATATCCTTTACATTTGGCTTGATATTTTCATTTTCAATTGCTTCTAACCATTCTCCTTTTCTATTTTCACTTCTTGGTAACCTTCAAAAAATGAATTTTTAGGTTATTATAATTTTAGTCCTGACCTGACTTATTTATAAATACATTTTTAAAGTACCTACTATAAAAGCGATTAATCTTACTTAAGTTAAAATTCATATTAGGTAAATTTAAGTGTTTTATTTTTCCTTCTGCTGCTCTTGGCAAAATTAATTTGTTATTTTGGAAGTGTATTCACCAAAGCAACTATTCTTAAGATTAATGACACAGCCTTGGGAGACGCACGTCTTCATCGAACATTTTGCTGATGTCGATATTATAAGTCATCACTAGCACCCAAATTCATTATTTTACTAGAACGAAAATATACAAAATAAAGCTATATTTGGTAACAATTTTACACTGAACATAGTCTGTGAATACTCCTCAATTCAATATACATGAAAATAAGTAAATCAGCAAAGTAATAACTAATATTTCAGTCAAAACGTATACATACCGGTGCAAAGACAAACTTTTCTAGTTTTCATTCTTTCCGGAGCCACATCCCACAATACTGCGCTTTGGTATTATGCCACTATTTGTCCTTGACCACTCTATATGTTTTAGACACAAATGTTTGTCACAATCACAAAAATATTCAATATTTTTCAATGTTTACTACGGAGCAATGACAGAGCATGTACATCATAATAACGAGAACATAAAATGGCGCCCGGCCACAGTAGGTATTTGAGCTAACTTCAAATGTCAAACGGTATAGAATTAGAACTGACTGACGTATAGTCATATATTTTCACTTAGCAGAATATTCATTAGTTAGAAAGAGACAGTATTCGTTTTATTATTTCGGTATCGAAATGCATGATATTTGTATAATCAGTTGTTTGTATAGAACATTATGCCCTGTCCATAGGATTCCTTAGTCATTGACCTAGGTACCTATCTAGCTGTCACCGCCAGTTTATCAAATGCACAGATTAAAAATATGTTACAAGAGAAGCCGCCATGTAAGAGGTCCCGCGGCGAAGGTAAAAGGGCTGATAGACGTACGAACTTTAAAGTCGCGGTTCTACACATAGGCCTGCGCATTCGCCAGCGCGCTGGCGGTGCGCTTGCAAACGCGCTTGTGAGTAATCCACACATTGGAAGGTCGTTCAGTATGGTTTGGTTCGAGCCAATGTGCGGACGGATTCAAAATGGATGTAACAAACAAAGAAATAAACACACTTTCACATTTATAATATTAAAATAATATTAAAGTAGGATGCTCTTTGTGAAGTAAAACATTGTGAGGAAAACGGCATGTCCAAGAACCTTATTTATTTGGCACTTTTAATACATACAACATTTTTATTTTTATGGTACTTATTTTTTGGGTTCCACAGGCAGTTTTAACTCTGATAGAGCTCAATAAATTTAAATGTTTCCTCGTTACTCATATTGTTCGCCATTTTGTCAAGTTAGGTGTTAATTCGCCGCAAGAAAAAAACGTGCACTCCTGATCGCTGCTACAGTCAAACTGATCGCGCGGCCAATGTGTGGATGGTGCGCCAAGCTTGCGACAAGTGTCCTTTGATGTTTCCGACACCGCGCGGCAAGCTCGCAAGCGCGCTGGCCAACGTTCAAATACCTACCACCAGCGCGCGAACGCTCGTTCTACACATTGGACAAGTGCATGTGCCAACGCGCTTACCAACGCGTTGGCCTATGTGTAGTGCCGGCATTAAAGTTCGCGTACTTACTCGGCTCGATGTCGGTGACACACGTAGAGCTTGGTCAGTAGCTTCTCGCGTGTCACCGATATCGAATGTCTCTATGTCATCAACATAGGGAATTTTATGTTATTCAGGAATTAAATATAGACATTTTTAATTTAATAACCAGCACTTATTTTTAAGTAAATAGCATTCTATCAAAATAAATGTTCAAAAATTGAAGGATATTTTCTTTTTTACTATTATATTTTGAGGGTACTTTACAAAAAAAGAGCGTGTGCGCCGAGCTCACGCGTCAGGAGTGAAACTTCCTTGGCGTGATTCAAAGATACCTTCGCCAATATTCAATTATATTATATTCATTCATATTATTTATATTAAATTATTTTCATAAAATAAAACTAAAAGAGAAAACGAAATCAGAAAAAGTGGGTGAAAAACTGGTTTAAAAAAGAGAGCGTTTATCCCACGTAACTTTGGTGAAGGAGCTACGATGTAGAAGGAAGACTTGCGTAATAATTTAAAGATGCCTGAGCCATTATATGATGAACTTTTGCACTTAGTAACACCTATTATATCTAGACAGGCTAGGCTAGCGGCTCGCGGCTCGCGGCTCGCGGCGGTGACAGACGTGCGAGCGAAGGCGGGCTACGAGTGAACCGTCCTTCCTCTATGGAGTGAACTAAAGTCAGAGCAAGTCTACCTTAAAGTCTACTAACTAGACTGTGCAGTGTACAGCGTGGCGCAAAAAACGGTCTGAGAGCGTTTTTGTTTCCAAATTGTCTCTTTCTAATTAGGTGACCATGGCTTACCAAAATAAGGAAAACTTACTTGAAAAGCGAGCGAGTAAATGTCCATATTATAATGTTATATTGATGATGCGCTATTTAATTTAGGGCCGATTTTTCAATGCCCAGATAAACAGCTAGATAGACTTTATTCTTCAGTTAACAAAATATTCAATTTTTCAATAGACGAATAGGACTTATCTATCGAATAACAACGTTATTTGAGGAATAAATCTATCTGCTGCTCCAACGGCCAGATAGCGTGCTATTCGACGATTAGACGTTTGAGTTGACAACTGACGCGTCAAATTTGGGATATTTTCGTATGTAATAACATAGAGCGTAGAATTTTTACAATAAAGCCTCTTTCTATAAAATAATTATCAATTAAAATCATATTGAAATTGATGTTTTTGATAGTACCTACTGATGATCATGCCATTGAAAATTTGCCGGACGCTGCCTTTATGTCGTTTCCATCGTAAAATATATAAATTTTAACACAAATTTAATCAAAACTCTTTACTCGAATCAAAACAATAATCAACAATCATAGAACACAAGATAAACTTAAAATGCACTCCTGACGTGAGTCATAATGACGGTTGTTGACATATTGCAAGTTGACTCTATCCCGCTCTAACCTGACTAATTTAATATGTTTGTTTCGCCACTCCAAGAGCAGAGCTGCCAATATGGAAATATTTGGTCAGATAGTTATTCATCAAATAAATCACGATTGAAAAATAGGCGAGCCGTTATGAGTTAGATAAGCAATTGAATAAATCTATTCGAGGGGTAGTTATTAGACTGTTTATCTGGGCATTGAAAAATCGGCCCTTAATGTATGCAAACATAAACTAAAACATAGTGTTTATAGAATATGTTACCGTAAAAGTGTTAACACCGTATAATTTTCATATATAGCTGAATAATACAGTTTTTATTGTAATGTAGCCTTATAATCTCTTATTTAAGACTTAAAAGCGACCCTAAGGGTTTCGCTTTTAAGTCTTAAATTAAAAAAAAATACCGATACATAATTCGTGAGATAGTGATAAGTGCAAAGTCAATCAAAATTCATGATCACCCTAATTACCATTTCTACAAGTTTATAGTATTACTTCATACTAGATTTCCGCCCGCGGCTTCGCCCGCGTTTTCAAAGGAAAACCCGCATAGTTCCCGTTCCTGTTGAATTTCCGGGTTAAAACCAATCCTATGTGTTAATCCAAGTTACCCTCTATATGTGTGCTAAATTTCATTGTAATCAGTTCAGTGGTATTTGCGTGAAAGAGTAACAAACATCCATACATACAAACTTTCGCCTTTATAATAGAGCCTGTCTAAAAAGTCAGTTTACATGGGTAATTTAAGTAGAAATTTAAAAACTTTATACTGGTAACCCTGCAGGTGCGGTCAAAATTGTAAATTATAACCTAGCTTTTTTCAATTTTATTTAGATTTTCCTGTTTAATATTCGTATAAAATGCCAAAACCTTTGAGCAGTAGTGCGAGGGAGATAATTTACAAGGTTATTAAGTTTTGTCAGCGTAAAAAAGCATAACAAAGAGATTTGGTGAACAAAAACAAAGTTACAGAAAGAGTATCCGCCATGACCGGTATGTAACACTAGTTGATACTTGTATTTATTTAATTTTTTTTCTTGTAATTTATATGTAATTAAGTACTAAAATGTGCAAAGGTGTGATCGTTTGTTTATTTGTTTCCTTACACAGAATATGATTTTTCAGGTGTTTCAAGAGTGACTTTGGCTCGTATTAAAAAAGAAGCTAGCGTAAATAACGGAGTATGGCGCACGCCTGGAAAAGGTCGTGGTTCAAAAAATGGACGCCCTTTGAAAATCAATTAAGCCCTTTGAAATTGAATTGAATTTATCAAAGTCATCCAACTTTGATAAATTCAATTCAATTTCTAATTGCATTGACTCTGCTTTGTTTTGTTTATGCAAGTCAAAGTTAATAAATGTATGTACATTATGCTCTGAGGTGTTTTTTTATTTGTTGACTTTTCCTGTAATCCTGTACCTACCTCAAATATTTTTTTAATCACTTATCATTTTTAATATTTTTATCAAATTTTAATATAAATATTTTTATTCTAATGTATCTAGATTGTACGTATAAACTATACATTATTTGCAGTGTTGCTAGGTTGAGTTTTAAAATTACCCTTTAAGTTTAGTAGATTATAGTAATAGGATTATATTATAACTATTAACAGCTATCGTTATCTGTGAATTGTGATTTACGATTTACCGTTGAGAGGTCTCTCGCTCGGACCGTTTTTGGTAAGCTTAAAGATCATATTTTATCAAAACAAGTATTTTTTCTCGTCTCTGGGCCGGAGCCGAAACTATCAAATCCATAATCTTGACGATATCCAACGTCGAGCAGGTCGAATTGTCGATGACCGTAGGCTTTATCCCACCTTTATCCTCTATCAGAGCGAAAAGACGTTGCGTCTCTTGTATTCTGTATAGATTCTACTATGGGGAGTGCTCTGAGGAATTGTTCCACTTACTACCAGCCGCACAGTTCCACCACCGGACCACACAATGTAAAAATCTGTTCCATCCGCACCATCTGGTTGGCGAAAATATGATAAATATAATCAAAATGATCTTAATCGATAGGTCTACGTTAGGTCTGTATAGGTGAATGTACCCACATTATCTGTTTTAATGTAACTTGCCCACAGTTTAAGTTGCGACGCGATTGTCCGCAGGGGTTTATTTTAGATCTCTTCTTGTTTTTGGAATATTATATCAATGATCTAGTTACTTTGTTATTTGCTGGATATGTGTGAAATAGTTTCTGTTTGCAGATGTTACCTTATTAATATTTATTGTGAATAGACATGACCCAAATGTTGAAGAAGAAACAACTTCCCGAAATCATTAATGGGATCCATCTGTCGTGATCGATCGAGTAGGGGAGACCGGGTACAAAAGTAACGGTGGGTCGAAAGTAACAAATGCTCTCTAGATTTATCCAATGGGCGAACACCGCTTAGCCTCTGTCAGGCGATAGCCGGGAGCGCCCCCCTTAATTGTATTCATTCGCCGAGTGCGCCACGCGCTGTTAGGCTGTGTGACAGGACGAAACGTGTTTTCACCTATCAAAAGTAAGATTTTCGGCATTTTTTTATTAAACGTTTACGTAGTCTTAAAATGATGAGAGAAATCTGAATATTTGCATATCCATTCTTGATTAGAGTTATTGTACATTGCTCATAATATTGTTTATGTAGCACGTTCCGTTTTAAAGTTTTGTTGCACGACTTGTCAAAAATATAGACGGGTACAAAAGTAACATAGCCCTATGGGTACAAAAGTAACATGTTATTTTTGTCCCATTATGATTATGTATATTTTTATGTATATCTTTACTTCAACAGAATGCCGTGATAACGCATTAGAACCACTGATCGAGGAATTGCAGACACGGCTGAAGAGTATTTTGAAAGATAGTGCAACAATTAGAGGCGTTGCAAAAAAAAAAAAATTTGCCATGTAACATTATATTATAGATTTAGAAAATAAAAGCCGGTAATACTAGTGCAGCTACCTTGCGTCAATCGAGATTTACTAATAACAAGTAAATTAATCTACGCAACTATTTAATCGAGTGCTCTGCAGTTTATTTACAGTTATCTCCATCAACGAGATTAATGTGAATAATTTTTTTGATAACCTTGCTGAGGTATTGGGAAAGGTAGGTAGGTATTGGGAAAGGTTTAAGCCAAAAGATATTTGGAATATGGACGAGACAGGGGTGACCACTATCCAAAAACCTAACAAAATTGTAGATTAAAAAGGAATTAAACAAGTAGGTGCCATAACCTTAGCAGAGCGTGGAAAATTAGTAACTGTTGCTGTTGCCATTAATGCTCTAGGAAAACACATCCCACTTTTATCGTATTGCCGAGGGTCCTGTGCTGGAGCTGGGAATGCTAGTGGATGGATGCAGGATGTAGAATTTTTAATTATAAAAGAATGATTTCCTCAATTAATCTCATTACTTAAACTAAGAACATTTTTTATCGATTTGTTTTGTATTATATTTATAAGTATTATATTTAAAATACAATAGTTGATATGTGTTATTAATACAAAGTCTTTAAACAAATAATTTGTTGATTTACCATCATAATATTGTGTTAATTACCAACCCCTTTATCTTGTTACTTTCGACCCACGACGTGTTACTATGTAAAACTAGCCTCATCAAATTATGGGGTTCAATAGGTCATTAGTTGTTTGCTTTGTGAAAATAATTATATTATTCAAATTAAAAAAGTTATATTTTGGAATAAACATTGTTCTCTAAGGGAAAATAAAACAATTGAGTTTTCAGTCAACCTAAGAACTTAATACATCTTTGTAAATAAATTTCTGGACTGTCTGCAGAACTTGGCACACATTAATTAGATCTCATTTCTTTTTTGGCAAATTAAGTCAACGATTGAACTCGGCTCCAATTTTTACATTTATGTTTTTGGTGGCATATCATTACTTTTTGTACAGAAAATTACTCTGCAAATTTGATTTACTTTATGAATATAATACTTTTTATACACGATTTTTTTTTATATATTTTTTCTTGCGGTTTCTTTGTATTATTTTCTATATTTTCTTGTATGTTATGAATGTCAGCGCCAAGGTCAGCGCACATTGCCCCGTCATTATCTGCAATTTTTTAAACTCGTTCTTTGTTTAAAAGATTACATGATTTTCTAAACATCCAGCGTGAATTTGTACACATACTATTACAAAGATGCAAAGATCGTTGTAGAAGAATCGTCGCCTTACTCCATGACGTTACGGTATTGCCATGACGCGATTTTGAAATTTTACTCTAAACGCGCCTAAAGATGCTTCACTTATATTAATATTACGCAAATAAAATCATTCCGACCTTCGACGAAGCCTTCTTCCATTACACTGAAATTAAAACTAAACTAAACTAAACACTCATAAATAAAGAATAAATAAATGTGAATATGTAAAATTATATATTATTGTTACCTGTATGAGCAATATTTTTATTACAATTTTCTTTTATTTTACGTTTAATAACAGTTTTGAATAAAGAAATCATGCAATCGAAGTAATCCGCCCTAGCGATACTAGCGCGAGTGAGTGTGATGTCAGAGGCGCATCGAATCTACAGATGTTTCGCGCTAAAATATGTAAACTTCAATAATCTATATCTCAGTCATTTATTGATGGATTTCAAAATTTTTTTCGGCCACTGACTAGTTTTGATCTATTTTTTAAGACTAGTAATGTGAATATAATATTTTCTATTTTTATAAACTTTTCCATTTTTCCATACAAACAAAATTAATGTCATTGAAAAAAAAATTAAATACAGATAAATTCAGTATTTTCTGATTTTTTCCTTTGTATACTCACTATTACCTAGTTGATTACAAAATTTGAACTTTCTAGGTCATCGGAAGTGGGTTAGGTTTTGTATATGTCTTTAAGTCAGTCAGTCTTAAAAATTGCGATTTTTGGATATTAATATCTACGCAACTGTTTAATCTGTATTTATGAAATTTAAGGTTCTTGTTTATCTTGAGGTCCTCTTGATATGTACCAAATTTGGTGTATTTAACTTAAATAGTTTTCGAGTTATAAGGGGGTGAAAAGTGGCTCGAAATGGTTCGTGTAAATATACACACGGCTGCTGCTCGCTTCTCTTCGCTTGAACTCGGCTTGACACGCTGCCGCGTGTCTAGATTTTTTTACACCATATGAAAGTAGAGATTTCAATGAACAAAAAGCTCCACAAGTTTTTGAAAAAAGCTGATATTTTGACGGGTGACTTTTCGATTGAAAATTAGGTTGTTTTTTTGGTATATATTTGAATTCAAATTGTAATATTGACATGATTTTAAAAGAGCAACTATGGAGTTTCTTGTCGGATCTTCTCCGTTACATAGATACTGCTTTCCGAATCGCTGGTAATGTGCTGGTCTGTGGTGCTGGTAATTGTTAAAAATGATTCGAAAGTGCTTCTATAAAAGAAGTCTAAGTAATTGAATAAATAAATATTTGAGTTTGAGTTTGAAATGTTTTGTGTATTGGTATTATGCGGTATGCTTAGATTTAAGCTTTCTGAAGCATATAAGAAAGAATATCTCGCTTATAGTACGGGAGCCACGAACAGATTTTGTGACCAAGTTCCTCTCAAGCGGTAATTAGTAAAAAGGCATCAAAGTAGGTATAGTATTATCACACCCCGGACACTCCATACAAAATTATCAGTCAAAAATATTAGTATAATATACAGGATGTCCCGTAAGTAGTGGACCAACGGGTTATGGGGAGTAGAGGGACTTATTATCTAACAAAAATACTAAAATTTATTGTCCTAGACCATAAAGTTTTTGATTTATGCTTTATTTTCAAAATTTGATAAAAATATCATCCACGTAAGCTTAATATTAACTTTTACCATTTCTGTTTTTATTTTATTCTTATTTTTTTGTTCAAGGTTGTTAAGAATACAAAAATTCTTCCTAATTAAAATGATACTCAAGCATAATTAACGACAACAACGAAATTAGATGAAAAAATAGGTAAAATTTTACGTTTGAAAATTTTTTTAAATACTTTATACCACACAATTATACCTTTTTGTAATTTGTATGAGATGTAGAAGTTTTTAAAATAAAGTTTCACAGGGTTACCATACATTTTTTTACACCAGCTTTGTTCAAACTTCAGTCCGTAAATTTTTCAAACGTAAAATTTTACCTATATTTTGGTCTAATTTTGTTGTTGTTGTTAATTATGCATGAGAATCATTTTAATTAGGAAGACTTATGTATTCTTAACAACCTTGAATAAAAAAATAAGAATAAAATAAAAACAGAAATGGTAAAAGTTCATATTAAGTATACGTGGATGATATTTTTATCAAATTTTGAAAATAAAGCATAAATCAAAAACTTTATGGTTTAGGACAATAAATTTTAGTATTTTTGTTAGATAATAAGTCCCTCTACTCCCCATAACCCGTTGGTTCACTACTTACGGGACACCCTGTATAATTAATAAAGTTATTACATATCTTTTACGGGGACTTATCGCACCTTCGGTAGAACAAGGGCATAATTGTCATAAATTGCCAAAATGACTTAAATATGCAGAAATGCTTTAAAAGGGCCCTTTCAACTGGAGGGACAAAGACATTCGTTTAATTCCTACAAAAAACAGCCAGATTGAAATAGTGGCGTTGTCATTTTGGCGCTATTTTGTTTCTCTCTTGGCGAGACAAAGTCTCATTGGTTAGTTGTGCCATCGGCGGGGACTGAGCTAGCTGTCACTTGGAGCGCTAACGTCGTTTATGTAAATATGCCCTATAATGTTTTTGATTTCTGGAACGACAAGGCCATATCTGTCACACTTATGCCTAGTTTACGATTTAAAAATTGGGAGGACAAAGTCGTTCAGACAATTGTGCCCTTGTCTGTCCAAGATTTGTTATACTCCATGGTCTTAAAAGTAACATTTTATTCCGATAATTGCTGTAGAGAGCAAAAAAACAAGTTAGTTTTTTAGAAATTTAAACGATAGGACTGCCAATCAAAATACACCAAACATACCCTCACACCCACAAATCTATCCTCAAAAACTTTCGAGTTTACATAATAAATAATAATATTAGTAAGATATTTATTCGTAAATAATTATTTTTCTTTTTCAAATTTGTTTTTGGAATGTATTATTTTGCTGTGAACACATTGCCTATAAAATCGATCATACATAAATTAGGGGACCCAGCATAAAGCCGATGCCGTCCATTCTGGAATGTAAAACGTGCAAAAAAAGCTGGCCCAATATCAATATGCACTCCGGCAGAATACATAAGCCTTATAAAAAATGCCACGAAAAAGGAGGAATTATTTAATGTCAAGGAATTGAATTATGATTCTTTCTTGTTCTGTTATCTTAATATAATATTATTCCAATTTTTAAAGCGATTCCAAAGAATTTTGCTAGGAAACATAATAGTTTCAGATTGTTGAAGATGTGTAATGGCTGATTAGTAAGTTTTGATCTCTATTTTTGTGATAAAGTACTGCGGCTTTCTAAAGTGTTTAAGAAAATAAAACATTTATCCAAAAAAACACGTTATTATCATTCCAAAATTATTAACTTAAAGCTTTAGATATGGCCATATTTACAAATTAATTTTCTTGTTGGTGGAACAAGGGCACAAATGTACACCTACTTAAGAAAAAAATATTATTAAAAAAAAACTAGCAGTTTTTAATATTTGTAAACGATACACCTAAAAGAATATAGTATATAGTTTATGTCATACAAAGCAGAACAACCATAAAAAAATTATTATCATAGCTAGACCACATTAAGTACTACAAATATCTTAAAATGGCTCTCCTGTAAAATTGCAAAAACTGTAATTGTGCCCTTGTTCTACCGAAGGTGCGTTATGTTGATGGAATTCCACGTATCTTGATGATTTTTTTAATGTGTCATTCTATTCGAGACACCAGCTGACGTATAATACACCATGTTGTAACCAGCTGATTTTTTTTTTTCGTTGAGATATTGGGTTAGCTACAATTTGACAAATTTTTTCAATTGAAATGAATGAATGTATTTTTTTTTCCTACGTGCGTGGGAGGCTACAACCGCTCACCCCCCCAAACGAGCGCCAGCTGACGTTCACGAGGCTTTATAATACTATACCTACTCTGATGCGTCTGACGAATTATCTCTTGAGAGGAAATAATTAACCAAATTTGCACCTGGCTCGCATACCATTATTAAATAATATTTTTGCGAAACTACCAGTTTAATAAGAATGTAAGTTATTAGTAATTACCTACCTATTAAACAAATATAATATCACAGTAGACATAACGAATTATAAATTGCTACTTGTCGACCATAAAATTATTATTGGAGACGGATGGCAAGCATTAACACTCGATCACCTTGAATCTTGACTTTTACTTGTTTTTTTCTATAGCTTTAAACATCCTTATTGTACTAATATTAACAATTCGAAAGTAACCTTGGCGTGCCATCTTGTATTAGGTACATACCTAGTTACCTATCTTAAGGACGCTGTCACAAATCTGCGTTACTCAAATTTAGGTATCTAACGTCGCCACGTGGTTCGCGGGAACATCGCGCTCACGTAAACATAGCGCATTCCATTTTATAGACCATCTTCATACTTGATATTATTTTTTTTTATATTTTTATTGAAATTGATTCCAGAAGATTACTGGGAACTTTAAAAATTCATTTTGTTACTATTATTAGTAGGTACGATCCTTATAAGTATTTTAGTGTATTCAACCAACTTAAAAAAGTGTGACTATTTTACAACAATTTGAATATGAATTGTATTATTGTATACAATATCGAAGCTTTTTAAGAAATGTATAAAATACTTTTTTAAGAATTATTATCATACATAATATTATATGTTACCGGCAATATATTAAACCCGGCATTGTAAGCAATTCTTAGTAAATGTATGATAATCCGAGAAACAGTCGGAATGAAATAAATTAAATTCGTTACCACACATTCACATTACCTATATCTTTAAATATGAACTTTTCCTAAGTAGCAAACACATTTGCAAATGTGGGTGGTTTTTGGGGTAGCTATTAACCAATATGAGGTCAAAACTAAAATCCAAGATGGCACCGACGAAAATTTGAAATCTTTTCGTCATGGGTGTCATTTTCAAGGAGTTGGAGTAGCTATTAAATAAGTATTAATCAATATGAGGTCAAATCTAAAATCCAAAATGGCGCCGACGACAATTTGACATCATTTCGTCACGGGTGTCATTTTCATGGTTTTTGGGGTAGCTATTAACCAATATGAGGTCAAAACTAAAATCCAAGATGGCGCCGACAAAAATTTTATATATTTTCTTCATGGGTGTCATTTTCATGGTTATTGGGGTAGCTATTAACGAATATGAGGTCAAAACTAAAATCCAAGATGGCGCCGACGAAAATTTTACATCTTTTCGACATGGGTGTCATTTTCATGGTTTTTGGGGTAGCTGTTAACCAATATGAGGTCAAAACTAAAATCGAAGATGCTGCCGACGAAAATTTTACATCATTTCGTCACGGGTGTCATTTTCATGGTTATTGGGGTAGCTATTAACGAATATGAGGTCAAAACTAAAATCCAAGATGGCGCCGACGAAAATTTTACATATTTTCGTCATGGGTGTCATTTTCATGGTTTTTGGGGTATCTATTAACCAATATGAGGTCAAAACTAAAATTCAAGATGGTGTCGACGAAACTTCACATCTTTTCGGCATGGGTGTCATTTTCAAGGTTTTTGAGACAGCTATTACCAAATCCCCAATGTAACCGTCGATAATTAGGTATATTTTTCTTACTCCTTTAAAGTAAACTTAAATAAAATAACAAAAACGTTAACAACCACAGTTTTGTAGAAAGTCTTAAAAAAAACAATTTTAAAGAACATTGAAATGCATATTTAGAAATTTAATATAAAACGCATCTCTGTGGCAATCATGTTAATATTCTGACAGATATTAGTAACTTTAAATATATTCTTTAAATATATTCGCTAAACTTTATTTAAAATAAAGTTTATCTAAAACATTTAAACGAAGAGAATAAAATAAAAAAGAACGTGTGTGCCGAGAAAACGTGTCAGGAGTGAAACTTCTTTGGCGAGATTCATAGATACCAAAATCGCCGCCTTGCTCCATAACGCGACAGTATTACCATGACGCGATCTTGAAATTCGACGACCATCTTGGATTTTAGTTTTGACCTCATATTCGTTAATAGCTACCCCAAAAACCATGAAAATGACACCCATCACGAAAAATGTCAAATTTTCGTCAGCGCCATCTTGGATTATAGTTTTGACCTCATATTCGTTAATAGCTATCCCAAAAACCATGAAAATGACACCCATGATGAAAAGATGTCAAATTTTTCGTCGGCGCCATCTTGGATTATAGTTTTGACCTCATATTCGATAATAGCTACCCCAAAAACCATGAAAATGACACCCATGACGAAAAGATGTAAAATTTTCGTCGGCGCCATCTTGGATTTCAGTTTTGACCTCATATTGGTTAATAGCTACCCCAAAAACCATGAAAATGACACCCATGACGAAAAGATGTAAAATTTTTGTCGGCGCCATCTTGGATTATAGTTTTGACCTCATATTCGTTAATAGCTACCCCAAAAACCATGAAAATGACACCCATGACGAAAAGATGTAAAATTTTCGTCGGCGCCATCTTGGATTTCAGTTTTGACCTCATATTGGTTAATAGCTACCCCAAAAACCATGAAAATGACACCCATGACGAAAAGTTGTAAAATTTTTGTCGGCGCCATCTTGGATTATAGTTTTGACCTCATATTCGTTAATAGCTACCCCAAAAACCATGAAAATGACACCCATGACGAAAAGATGTAAAATTTTCGTCGGCGCCATCTTGGATTTCAGTTTTGACCTCATATTCGGTAATAGCTACCCCAAATCTATGAAAATGACACCCATCACGAAAAAAAGCCAAATTTTCATCGACGCCATCTTGAATTGTTTTACCCCACCAATCTATTCAACAACCCATAAAAAAGAGGATCTCAGGCAAGGTAATTTTAAAAACATAATTTTAAATTACAAATAATTGGAATATGAAACTTATACAGTTTACTCATAAAAAGTATCAAATATTTCAAATCACGAAAAAGACAGTGCACGCACAATAATCTTTTTTATTTCGTTTTTATTTTTGGCACGAGGAGCGATACACCCGTCCTTCCAAGAGCGCTTCTGAGCGCGGTCTGACGAACCGCGAGAACAAAATGTATGAAGAAATCGACAAGTATTTTTAATTTAGCTCATTATTGAAATAAAATTTTGATTTAGATTCATAAAAATTACACCATATAAGGTAAACGCAGGTATTAACGACCCCTCTAAGGCAATTTCAAAATCAACCATATTTTTTAAGTATACTGGTTCTTCTAAAGATTTATAATTTCATTTTATATGCTAGTGTTATGTATAAAAAATGTATTTATTGAAGCAAATACATTCTAATAAAAGATTATCTTGTAAAAAATAATTTACAATGTGACTTAGTCGATTGTTGCTATTACCGACCCATAAAAACGGCTGTGAAGCTATTAACGATTTTTATGCAGCTATTCCCGATCGTATGTGAGAGGAAGCCTTTTTCCAGCAATGGAATGTATAGAAGCTAGTGATGATGATGATTACCGATCTTAATAAAATGAAATAAAAATGCAAATATATTCGTATTTTTTAATTGTAGTTATTTTTAATAAAACAAATGAGTACTTTTTAGTAATGAACTAAATAATTATAAACTTTTAAATTAATCAACATAATACTATTAATATATGTACATATATTAAATTAAGGATTTCAAACTCTAGGATATTTCGTTATGCTATTTGATTGATTGCTTCGGCGAGTTGTGTTTTACTGAATACTTTTCGCCGCTTTCGTGGCTCCATATTTCTGGAAAAATTATACCTAATTATATGTTTTATGTTAATTTAACCTAAAAACCTAAAAATATAATTTTTTTAAATTTAACCTAAAAATATAATTTTTAATAGGCACCTATTAAGTCATAAAAGTAATAAAAATATATTTGCACGCTCAATTACGAGCAGAATGTATAAGGATCAATATTATCTGTATATACAAACATCTTTATTCTACATTCTGCAAATAAAGCAATTTGAATTTGAATTTTTAGATGAGAAACTAAACAATCTATATTCGATCGGTAATAGCTTCCTATAGTTGCTATTGCCGACCCACATGGGTCGGTATTAAAGTATGTAAGTATAAACCTAAATTGTATTACCGACCCATAAAAAATGGTTATTTTAATTCATTTGATCATCAGACTATAAAATAGATTATAATTGATTAATGTCATACAAAATATGAACAAATGCATATTGTTTAAACAAAAAAAAAACAATGATTTACTTCTGTAACTATTCGATAGGGATCCTCGAAAATATCATAACTTTGTATAAATTGACAACGCTAAAAGACACAACACTAGACAAAAAAGTTTAGTCGCTAATAGATTTTTATGAAGACTCATAGCTTAGATTTAAACTGGTCCATAAAACCACTTGTGTTAGTGTGATATAATAACATAAAAGAAAATAAAACAAAAAGTTACGTTGCTGCCATTGCCGACTTACGGGTCGTTGATACCTGCCGCGGCTTAAACTGGTGAAGCTAACACCGTCCCATTTTAATTTTAAGTTTTATCGTTTCAAATTACTTTTTATTAATAAAATGTTGTAAGAAATGAAAAGTTGACACTTAAATGCATTGACATTTAGTAATATAAATTAAAGTATAGATGTCATTTGTTTGTAAATGTCTTAAAAAGATACTCACAGTACTTACCCGAAGGAACAACGGAACAGTACGACACGTCCTGCTTCCACGCTACCCCGCAGCAACTTACGCATTTTAACTCTTTTTTGCTCAGTTACTCACTCTAACGTAAAAGTATACGATGCTCAAGTAATACATTCGTGTATAACTTTGCCTACCTATAGCTAGAATAGTTCTGGAAACGTTTAAATTTCGAATTACTTTTATAGGTCGGTAATACCTTCAGATTTTCGATGGGTCGTTGATAGCTGCGTTTACTAAAGGACTATATATCCCTCAATAAGATATAGTTAAGAAGATAGATTAGGCTCTTAATTTTCCTAAAATGGTACCGGTTTAGACCCCATTTTTTTGCATTTTATGCGTTTATTGTGATGGAAAAAACGTATTTCAGCGACAATTTTGTATGACGTCGTACAATTTTTATAAGATGAACGTAGAGCTGAAT
Source organism: Colias croceus (assembly GCF_905220415.1). Taxonomy (NCBI): domain Eukaryota; kingdom Metazoa; phylum Arthropoda; class Insecta; order Lepidoptera; family Pieridae; genus Colias; species Colias croceus. Next base: position 6,772,822 of record NC_059538.1, read on the forward strand.
ATATTATCTTTAAATTAAGATATTACTATGTTCTCACGTGTAATTGCTTTAAGTTAAAATGGTACCGAAAAACAGCGTGTTTTTGTAAAAATACGTTATAGCGTCCTTAAATAGGTATGTATTTCATGTGATCATGTTTATAAAGCCATATAAATTATAATATTATACAGTACTTAATATAATCTATGCTTTCTTTATCAAAATCTGTTGTGTAATTTTAATAATTAGAAAGTAAAAACACGTAAAAATCTGTATGCTTAGTAATGCTTAGATTCAAAAAGTCGCCTTCCACCGTCTGTGTGTACAGACACAGACGACTTTGATTTATACTGTGTTGTGTTATCCTAGTAATTTAAGTTTTTATCTGTGTAATATTTTAATTACCCCATTTTTTATTGTTATAATATATACTTCGAATCATTTAAAAATACCGTCATTAGCTCTGAATTTCTGGATGACTAGTCTGCGTTTTAACTCAAAGCACAAAATACTTACTTAGTAGCTAACGGCTAACGCTACTCAAAGTGAAAGATAAAATTTAATTAATATTTTCATTACATTTTAAAAAATTTATAAGGTACATAAAACTACCTATGTTTATTCGGTTAGGTTTGCCTTCAACATGAGCTAACCTCCTAGAGACGATCGAGATCGATAAATGTCAACTGATGAACTTTCGATTTCATCCTCGTTGAAGATGAAACCTGTTTCGTCAGATGTCAAATAACATAGTTATTAGCACATTAGCACACATTTATGTTACAACATAGAACATACTTTTCTAATAATAATTTTAAGATAAAACATAAGTACTGAGCACAGTACTGAGGTATAAACTGTAGTTTCTACCACTGCTACAGTTCCTTCTAAGGTTCCTACATTACCTTAGGCTTACCTTAGGCTTAGCATACATTAAAATACTCGGTATTATGATTTATATGCATATCAATGATTGAATACAGACCGTAGTTACTTTGTATCTATATAAATGAGAATTGTCAAGTTAGGAAATATATAAAAGCACAGACGAAGGTTTTGTCATAAGCTGGGTAGAAGGTCAAATACCAGTTTTGCAACATTTCCTTTAGGCTATGAACAAAGGAACAGTGCAATATGCCCCTTCACTAGGTATCATATTCAATATACCTACTTACGTTATACATACTACATATTATTATTTGCACCAACAGGAAGCCTGCCCAAGGCAAACTCACTGTCATCTACTATCCCATTTTATAAAAAAAACCTGCCCTCCGCTGCGTCTGCGTCACCCGCGCGCGATTAAATGAAATTTTCCTTTTAATCCTAGTGGTCCTGTGGGAATATCAGTATCGGTATCGGTATAAAAGATACTCCTTATAACAGCAGTTATCTGCCAGTGAATGTCCCGTTAAAATTGGTCTACCGTTACTGAGATTAGCCGAAACAAACAAACAGACATACAAAAATTGTAGAAATTACTATTTTGGTATAGGTATGTAAAGTGTGTATTTTTATGCATTAATTGAAAATCGGTTATTTTAATATATGTAGTATGTACCTATATTAAAAACAGACACTTCAGTTTTATTATTGTACATAATAATGTAGGTAGTACGAATACCTACGATACCTGATTTTACTGTAGGTATTATAATTTTAAATTACTACAATAATTTCATATTAGTATTCGCGGATATTTTAAAAACAATGTGCGACCTTAATCCTTCTTAATCCTTATAATTTATATTTTACTAGGGGTCCGCCCCGGCTTCGCCCGTGGTACATATTCACGTTTTCTTTACATAAGAACCATCCTCGAACTTATTAAAAAAAGAATTAACGAAATCGGTTAAGCCGTTCTCAATTTATGAGAACGGCTCAATTTACCAACACATTTTGGGATTCATTTTTATATTATAGACTAGCTTTCCGTCCCGGCTTCGCCCGTGGTACCTACATGTTTAAACTATCCTACCTCTCAAGTTGGATCGAACTGCACATGGTGTGCGAATTTTATTATAATCGGTTAAGGTTTAGGAGTCCATTGAGGACAAACATTGTGACACGAGATTTATACTTATATATATGTATTAAGATAATATTATCATTGCAATCGATCAACTTAAATTCTAATAATCGTCAATTTAATGCTATATTTATATATGATATTATTAATTAAATAAGTAGTAATTATAAGTTCATTGTTACTTCATAAATTGCTCGTTAAAATGAAAAACCAATTAGATCACATGAAACAATACACAACATAACGGATAGCATCCGTGATCCAATTACACGTAAGCAGTTTCTACGCAAACAGAAGTAGATATTTATTATTCTAATCGCGTCAGGTAAACCGTGGAATTTCGCCGGCGCCGCCACCGCCGTCCAGTATGAAAGGCCACTGACACCACTTCGCCAGACTTTTGTTTGTTTTATTTCATTAGGGCAGTTTAAATATTATAGCGCTTAAGTATGTTTTATAGGTAAAATATGTGAAATAAAAGATATTTAATTATCCTCGATGATTGGATTGATTGTAATTTGTATGACGTGATTGTATTAAGTTAACTATACATAGGTACCTCTTTTTAATCCCTTGCAAATGTCGAAATTTGCGAAAATTTGCAGCTAACGGCTACCGACTCACACTTGGCCGGTTTTTCTTGGTAAAATTTAAAAATAAGTAAAAAAATGTATAGAAATTTTCTCAAGTTTTTTCTTATCACTTCTATTGAATACGATATTAATTGGCGAGTACGATTTTGGCTGCGTGACCCCCACCAAAATGTCAGGCTGGGACCGCGAGCTGGTATCGGTCAATTAAGGAAAGCTGGCATGTTCACAGTACTCACACTTATGCAATTTCACTCACAGTATGTTCAAAAATAAATGCGACTCTAGTTTCATTTTAGACTTGAATTGTAAAATGGGTGCGTTGTAGATAAATATATGCAAATATAATTATGAAAGCTCTCATAATTTACCTGTAAAATTATAATTTAAAAGTAAATCAATTATTGATGAACTTAATTATTTATTCTAAAAATAATCAATTGGATAAAAGTATTAATAATCATTCAATTATCAAATAAAAATTAAATTTCAGGTCATAAAAACAATACAAATAACACGTGCGCTCACTCCCAAGTCCCAACACACGGATGGTTGTTTTGATAATGATTTAAATGACGGACGTCTTCTGCACTCTGCAGTTGCGGAGCAGTCTTGTCCTGACTTTGGTCGAGTAAAAATATCTAAGAAATATTATATTTGTAGTAAGTACGTAATACCTACCAATACGCGCTAACAAATACGTGTTACATGTTTATTGTACATAATTTTCACACTATTGGTTTTAAACTCAAACTCAAACATTTATACAATTAGACTTCTTCTAGAAGCACTTTTGAATCGTCATAACAGTTTAACAGTTTTAACATTTACCACCAATTCAGAAAGCAGTATCTATAGAGAAGAAGAAGAATCTATTTAATCATAATCGTAATCTTCTACTTCACTGAAACTTTCATCGCTCGAAGAACTCGATGTTTCGCCGTCGGAATTTCTTAATGTTATTATAAATGAGTCAGTGTAATTATCTACTTTTGGTTCTAATTGAATATATTTTTCCTCATGTTTTCGCGTCTTTCTCCAAACGTCACTAAACATATCCAGACTAATAGCATTTGCTTCCTTTCTAAATAATTCTTCCACAGTTTTCAAGTTAAAGTTCACAAAATTCCTTCACAAAATGTTTGTGATGCTACTTTCCCTTTAATTATGCCCCATAGTAACTCTATTGGGTTGAGTTCTGGATGGTATGGTGGAAGGCGCAATACACTATGTCCATGATCTTTGAGGATTGCATCAAGTAAAAATTGTGTATAGTTTGGCGTATTTTTTTTAAATAATGCCATAAAGAATAGGTATTGTGTTTTATTCTGGATATTCGCTCGTCTTTTAATTCTATTAAATATGCTTAGGATATGTCACAACTAAGCGCTCTAAAAGATTTTCCGCAAAATATAATTACGGATCAACAACTTTACGAACACTTCCAAAGAACACATACCGCAATAAGACATTGGTACCTATTCAATTTTAAGTAAGAACATCCGATATCGTTTGTAAATTAATGTAAATGGTGATAACTCTGATTATTAATTAGTAATTTGATTTAAAAAAAAATAATGCCGATTTTAGTCAAAATTTATATTTTTCTAACAAGATCCTTATCATCCAAATTTCCACCTTGGTGAGAAAAATTGACATTTCTAATGAAAATGAACAAAAAATTAAATGATTTTATTAAATACTGTAAAATAGTCTATAATTCTTCCATTTACTGTATCACAAAATTCTTCATAGATTTTTAGATATTCGTACTACACCAATAACATCACCCTGTATTTATAAACAATTGCAAAATATGACACATACATAGGCCGGGAGATACTGACACAAAATTTCGGGTCATTTGTAACAGAATGGCGGTTCTACAGAGGTCTTATTACGCAATGACAAAAAGAAAAATGATGGTCAGAACGCTGGTACCGGCGGACTAGTCGCGTGGGCGTAAGTCACACTCGTCGGATAAGTAAGACCCCTCTAGACCGCCATCCTGTTACAAATGACCCGAAATTTTGTGTCAGTATCTCCCGGCCTAACATGTGCAATGTGTAAATGTGTTGACGTTCCAGCTCTTCTTAATATACTTATAATAATATGTTGATGTAAGGATATTTCCCGTGAACACAGTCTTGACATTTGGTAAAAAGCAACGTCTTATATAGCACAGAATAAAGAAAAAAATTCTAAAAGTACAATTTAAAGTTAATAAAAAATTGGTTTGTTCCGAGCCCTCGCTGCGTGAGTTAGACTCGAAGTTGGCCGATTTTATTATTAATTAAATACTAAAAAAGCCTTAGTCACTCCATATAACAACAGCTATCTGTCAGAGAAAAAGTGCCGTCAAAATCGTTCAAGCCGTTTCTGAGATGAGCCGGAACAAACTGACAGATAGACATAAAAATTGCAAAAATTAATATTTTGATAAGTATAAGTAGGTATGTACATCCATAATATACTTACATTTAGTAAAAATCGGTTTGGTATTGGTATATTCATTGGATTGACCTAACCAAGTAACCAGCCTGATAAAACGAGTTGGCTAATGGGTTCGTAGCTACAAGTATAGCTACGTTTAATATACAAGTTGGAAGTTAGAATTTAAACTATTTTGTGGTAAGTACTTAACTTTTTTTGTAATTACCTATTTCATTCAGTAATTAGGTAAGTAGGTATAAAAAAAAATTGTCGTCGTTGTTTATACAGAATTACTGCTGCTCTACCTATGATAAGTACCTACCTAAAGTATAATAATATGCAACATTTTATGGAATGCGTACCTACTTCTTTTGAAATATATAATATTACATATTGAATACAGAACAGCTTCAAAGTTTGGTTATTTTGATTATTGGATCAGCTGTATTAATTTCATATTATTAGCCAATAACATGATAGTTTAACGATATTGATATACATAGTTATGTATGATTTTAAAACTCATATTATGCAGGTATGAATCATTGATAATATTTTCTACTATATATAAATTATTTTTGTTAAATATGTACTTATTATTTCAAGTATGGATATCCTGAGAAGCTATCTCAAAATTGTTATAATTTTTAAAATTTTCAAGAAAATTCAACCTGCTCGGAGAGTGCAGCGAGTAAAAGATGCAAACTCGTTCATTGCCAAAAAATAAGAATTAAAATAGGTAGGTACTTATTACCTAGGTATAATTAATTATTTCGTAATTGAAAATATTTTATTTGCTTTTTGTCTAATTTAAGGAATTTTACTGAATATTTCATTTTAATCAATTGAAATATTATGTATAACAATACAGTATATAATATACTTAATAAGCATCAATGAAAATGTGTTTAGATTTGCGAGCAAGTCTGTATCTAGCCTAGAAAACAATCGCGTTGGTGCAAATCATAGTGCAAATGTTACGTAAGGCAACCAAGAACATTTGTGAGAGGTTTTGCAATTTAAAATTACTAACGACATGCGCTGAACTATGAAAAGTTGCAAAATTAGCAACATTACTCAGTAATTGTTAATTAATAGGTACACATTTTATTTTTAATCAGTTATCAATTCATATGAGAATGATATACCTAAATGTTACCTAATTAATCATTACTCATGATTATTCGATTGCAGTAGAAATGTCCAAAACACAGTCCAAAAAGAGGCTGTCTGGTAATTTGATGGACATTTGATTTTTTAAAACTTTTTAGGAATATGCCTTTGCCTGCCTTTTTATGTAAATGACACCTTTTTTCTCTTTTACCTTTGATTTTCTTTTTATAGTACACTAGCTTTCCACCCGTGGCATCGCCCGCGCAGAAGAAAGAAAAAATCGCATAGTTCTTGTTCCCGTGGGATTTCCGGCATAAAACATATCCTATGTCTTTTCTCGGGTATCAAAATATCTCTATACTTACCAAATTTCATGCAAATTGGTTCAGTAGTTAAGACGTGATTGAGTAACAGATAGACAGACAGAGTTACTTTCGCACTTATAATATTAGCACAGACTAATACTTAATAATAGGTATACTACGATATTAGTATGGATCACGGATAGATTTTCAATTATTCTTGTAAAGTGTTACATGTACCTAATACAATGAATTACCTAGTTATATTATTATAATAATTAATAATTAATACATTTACAGAAGTAGCACGTTTAAATATTTACTTTAAAATAAAAATTCCCTAAACTGGAATTTTATGAAACATTCGTTGAGAAAAAATCTATACGTACCTAGGTATATATAATACATCTGTAGAAGGGTCAATTCTGTACATTGAAAATATTGAAAAAATAATAGCAGGGGGTGTTTCTGGATCGATACCAAACCCAAATATGTGATTAAAAAAAATTTTGTCTGTCTGTCTGTCTGTCCGTCTGTCTGTCTGTCTGTCTGTCTGTATGTGAAGGCATCACGTGAAAACTAACGGTTCGATTTCGATGAAACTTGGTATAATTATACCTTATTATCCTGGGCATAAAATAGGATACTTTTTATCCCGGAAAAATACGTAGAAAAAAATAAATCTTAATTTTTCCGCAATGCCGATTCCGAATGCCTTCGCAAATGCCTTCGCGAATGCCTTCGCGAATGCCTTCGCGAATGCCTTCGCGAGTGCCTTCGCGAATGCCTTCGCGAATGCCTTCGCAAATGCCTTCGCAAATGCCTTCACAAATGCCTTCGCAAATGCCTTCGCGAGTGCCTTTGCGAATGCCTTCGCGAATGCCATCGCGAATGCCTTCACAAATGCCTTCGCAAATGCCTTCGCGAGTGCCTTCGCAAATGCCTTCGGAAATGCCGGCGGTACAGCCGCCGGTATTTGAAGACCTGGATATAACTTTGGGTACATACTTGGTACATACAGTTGCTAGTTATTCAAATGCCTTCGCGAATGCCATCGCAAATGCCTTCGCGAGTGCCTTCGCGAATGCCATCGCGAATGCCATCGCGAACGCGAAAAAATTTAAAATGTTCTTATATTAGAAATTTAGTAGTTGACCATCTAAAAACTAGAAGATGACCATATTTTGCATCAGTAAATGACCACTCAGATGCTACAATTTTAATTGGGTTATTTGTTAAATAAGAAGCAAAATAAGATGAAAAGAAAACGTTTTATTTGAAATATAATAATAATTAGGCCTTTTTAAGCCTATAATTTTAATAAAAAAACGACGTGTGGCACTAGGGGTTTTAGTAATTAGACCATAGCCATAAATTCGTACCATAAAGTTAGTCAACTACTAAAGAAAATCAATCTATTGTTAAAGTAAATAAAATAGTTTATTTTAATTATTTATTATATGCAGTATATTTAAAAGATACAGAACTTAATCAAAAGTTGACCACCATGGTCAATTACTAGAAAATCATAGTCAAACGGTAATTCGGTAATGGACCACCATGGTCAATTACTAGAAAAACACAGACAAACGGAATCAGTATTGGACCACCCCCACATCTCAATTTTGTCACAGAATTTTGTCAACAAATCTTTAAATTTTAATTACTCTGTCATTTAAATAAACCATAAACCTTCCATAAACGAATAAGAAACGAAAAACACTTACAGTCAACAAGATGACAAAATTCCTAGTATTTAGCTTCAAAATTTTCAATCTCTACGAATATTATTACAAAAAACGAATTTATTGATTTTATGGACCGTCACTCAACAAACAACTTGTAACCATTTACTATATTTGACAGATATGGATGCGCAATTTTCGCGCCTATTTGACCAGATAGCAGCTCTAACTACTTATTAACGAATGAGTTTTTAAAATTGCCGCGAATTCTTATTATAACGGTTTATGTGCATTAGCGGTCAACTACAGGTACATGGTCAACTACTAGTGACTTTACCCCTATATAATAAATCTGTAGAAGGGTCAATTCTGTACATTGAAAATATTGAAAAAATAATAGCAGGGGGTGTTACTGGATCGATACCAAACCCAAATATGTGATTAAAAAAAATTTTGTCTGTCTGTCTGTCTGTCCGTCTGTCTGTCTGTCTGTCTGTCTGTATGTATGTGAAGGCATCACGTGAAAACTAACGGTTCGATTTCGATGAAACTTGGTATAATTATACCTTATTATCCGGGGCCAAAAAATAGGATACTTTTTATCCCGGAAAAATACATAGAAAAAAATAAATCTTAATTTTTCCGCGTGGACGGAGTTGCGGGCGGAAGCTAGTTCTAAATAAAAAGGTATTTTGTTAAAAGTCTTCATGACATGAAGCTAAGAAAGTAGGTATTAAGGGCCAACATTACAAATCTCGCAGAGCTTGTCGGCCAGTGACCGGCTTTGACCGCAAGCACAGCAAGTTTTTCTTTTGTTATTGGTGCGTTGGTACCATGATGTTCGTTCCCAAGTACCTACCTGATAATGTGACGTAGCAAATTTTAAAATATTTCACATACCTACATATCCAGTCGTCTAATGAAGTGTAACTTCTTTAGTTGCATATATTCTTTCAACTAGGAAAAAACTGAGCGACTGATGATGAGATATCTACTGTTATTTTTATAATAAATTGAGCGGTATGAATTTGAGTACCTAAGTGACTATAATGAACTAAACAGGCGATGAATTTTGGTTGATAATATAAAACAGATTGATCGTACTAAAAGTGGGCTGTGAATGAATGAATGAATGAATGAAAAATACTTTTTTGTACACCTTATAGAATACATTTTATAAACTTAAAAATATAATATACATAACAATAAAGCTGTGCTTAATCCATTTGAGATATTATATAGATAAGATTCTAACTGAGCGACTTAATTAGTAGGTGAGCGACTAAATTATTAAGTGAGCTACTATACATACATATAATTAAATAGTTATTTCATGATGTTAAAAAAATAGAACGCATACCTACCTTCCTACCCTGATCATTATTATCCATCATATTATTATCAGTCGATCCTACTTACCTAGTAATTCTGTAACCCCAATCAATTATTTTTGTCACATAAAACTTGAATTTACAGTTACTCGTTTAAATACCTACCACCCCTTGTTTATTAAAGCGGGGCTTTTTTGTAAAAAATTTGGGGTTTCATTGAGTAGATTTTTCAGACGTTTTAAATTATGGCGCTATCAATCCCAGGGGGTAGCTATTGCCCTCCAAACGCATTGCTTATAATGTCCAAGCAGTTTTTTCTCATAATTTATTAGCGCAACAGAGATTACACAACAATGATAACTATAAAAGCGTACGAAAATAATGAAAGGTTAACTCTTTTACATTTTTCAAAAATGCGGGACAGTCAATGTTGGATCAAATGTTGTGTCAGCTGAGGGGCAAATAATGAAGAGAAAGGGTGTATTCAGAAAGAAAGCTTGAAACTTATAAGCGCTTATCGGTGCTTGTCAATGCTGGTTTTGACAAGCTTGTCAATGCTGGTTTTGACAAGCTGGTTTGAGCATTGACAAGCGCCGATAAGCGCTTATAAGTTTCAAGCTTTCTTTCTGAATACGCCCTTAGAAACGAAAAGTTGGCGCTAATTCAGATATTCCGCTAATCAAATTATTAGTCACTGCATTGTTTATATATTATATTGTTGTTGTACATCTAGAAGACACCAGTCATTCTTTAACACGGTAATGCATGCCTCTCTCTATTTCTCAACACGACCCAGTTAAGTTTACCACACACACCCCTCCACGGCATTGACATCTCTTCCAGCTGCCAGATATACTAAAAGTTTACTGTCGGTATGTACCAAATGTACCCATAATATACACCCATGTCGATTCAATACATTGCAACAATTGTGTTAAGCAATATACACAAAATTAAGTATCAGTATTATGACAGAGCTATATTTGGCACAAGCTTTCAAATTATATATAGAACCGAAAGGCGAAAGTTGACCCTGAATGTAATATATCTAACAAATTAATGTTTGATTTCGTAATGGTTACAAATTTAATCAAGTTACCAAACAAGTAAGTAAATATAAAATCAAATAATTTTATTCCGTACCTGCTCATATTCAAAATTACTGCAAACAATTGTGTGTAAATTGCAAGTTTGTTTTATTTCTCTTTATCTCTTTGGTAAACGAAATGCGATAGGCCGTTCCTAAGCAATTTGATTCCACAGCTATTGTGTGCTGGTAAAAATGTGTTATGATTGCGATTTGCGATCCGGATTGGGCTGCGGTATAAAAATTACAGCTATTTACAAAAGTGGGCAATAAATATACTTAGTTGGAACTTGGAAAGTTATAGCTAAAGTCTAAATTCTTGTTCCATGAATAAGGTTGTACAAAATTATTAGTCATCTTATGTATTTAACCATCAAGGTTCAGCGATATTTAGTAATTCGTGTAATAATTTGCGAATTTTTAACAAGCCTTCCACAAAAGCAACATAAGGACTCGAGAGTCGTGGTGAGCTTAGAGGTGGTGAGTTTTGGCCGGATCACCGCTTGTCGCTTGAGATGTTGTCATGGTGACATGGTCTATGTCTTACCTCTATATCTTAATTTGGTAAAAACTTAGGGTAAAAATATCGAACCTTTCAACGAAATCGGACCAGTTTGCACTAATTGTTTATTAAACTTCTTTCGTTTCGTCGTTCCTTCAATTGTCTTTGAGAGTTTGTATTTGGTGAATGGTGATTACAATTTATATCATATAGCTACATACCTAGTTACCTAGAAGAAGAAAGATAGGTATAATTATGTCTGAGGAAAATCGCTCACACAGGAAGTTCTTATTACCTAAGTACCAACAATAAAATAGAAGATCTTATCACATAAATATGTACATTTATTTAATTTCAAAATGTGTATGTTGGACTGTTGCAGTTGGTGCCTAAGGTTGGTGCTATAAATCTCTCTGGCCTTTCAATATCCAGATGTTGAAAATATTCTTTTTTTACCGTGTCTACAGTATCCAAATAATAGGAGTGTTTTTTCACCTTATTTCACCTTAGTTTAGCTACTATTACCTATGTCTAAGTATCCAGTTTATTTACTTTCGCCTTTTAAGATAAATGCTGTAGGTACGCTTACCTATACACTCTGATAAAGGCGCAAATTGTTTTTCATTGTTAATTTATATTACTCCAATGAGTCATTCGTTACGAATTATATTATTTAAGTTTAACACCTTCAATGCATTACACGTCTTTATCTTAAACAAATTCAATGTTTGTCTACTATACTATAGCTGTGAGGGGAAGTACCTATCTTTTTTATGTTTTGTTTGAAAAGTAATGGAATATCTGATTTCAAGAAAGATAACATTTTATGCTTTTATTTTGCAGGAAATATAAAATCATTGTATCTTATCGTCCACTTATAATCAATGAATACTTATCTATAATTATCTTTGAACAGTCCGCCAAGAAGTGCTTTGATCTCGAAAATGGATTGATAGTAAATAGTAAATTATACCTACTTTCAGTTACACTATATTTTAATAATTAATAATAATATAGTTACCTACTTATTTTTATTTATACTTATGACTTGATTGTTTTCAATAAAGGAGTTTTAATAAAAAAACATAATGTAGGTACATATTTAGGTTTATTTATGTAATATATGGCTCCACAGCCCACAGGGCTCAACTGCACGCAATGCTCAAAAACTGTGTTGAAATTATTTATCTTTAATTATGTTGGTTATGCTCCTTCTTTAAGGGATCAGTGAAAATTTCATCGAAATCAGTTCAGTATTTTTTGAGATAGATGTATGGAAATGGATATATTTTATACCTAGCATTCGCAAGGAACACAGCTGCAGCGTACGCAAGGGCTGGGCAAACCAAGTCTTCTTCACGCGCTTTCAAATGACTGAAGCCACGCGATTCACCCGCGACGAACCGCGGGCAAAACTTGCTTTCCGCTCGTGGCTTCGCCCGCATTTTCGGGATAAAACTATCCTATGTGTTAATCCAAATTACCGTCTATGTGTATGTGATATGTCATGAAAATCGCTTCTTCAGTTTTTGCGTGAAGGAATAAAAAGAAATAATAGGTCTCGAAATGTTTTAATACTTACATATTATAGTTAGGAATATCTTTTTAACTTAAGTAGGTATAAAATATTATCAAATAAATACTTACCTAGATGTCATCTAGATGTTTGTAATTGTACGGATAAAGCTTTAGTAGATAATACCTACATACCTTTATGCCTGATTTTAGGGATCCGTATCGAAAGGGTTAAACATATTACTGAGACTTCGTTGTCTGTCTGTCTGTTTGTTTGTATGTGATGTATGTCCATCGGTCACTAGATTGTAGGTACCAAGGTAGGTACATATATCATGAACCGTGATAGCTAGACAGATGAAATTGTCAGAGGTGACGTATTTCTGTTGCTGCTATAATAACAATTACCTAACGATTAATATAAACACAGCTTTATTAAGCAAGGGTTGGCGCAGTCACTATTTATATTAGCTTCACCTGTATGTTTGTAACCGACTTCTTTGGGCGCGATTTTGACCCACTTTAAACGGCCAGATTTCGTTCAAACTTTGTAGATTTATTGAGGACCGATGACAATACACTAATTTGATAAAATTTTCTATTTTTTAGTTCGGTTTTCTATAAAAAGCGTGTTTTTTAGTTTTTTTAAACTATTATTATTGTAGTTGCACTTCAACTGATTTGAACGGAATCGTTAGTTTCGCGAGTCCGACTCGCAATTGACTGATTTTTTATAATGTAATCGCAATCGAGCCATGAGGGGGAGACTAAAATATCTAATACATACCTACTTCCGAGCCTTTAAATTACACAATTCACCCAGAAACGATTTGTAGGTACGTTTCGTACGTAAGTACGGTATTTGTATACCTACCATACAACCTTTAGTATTTTATTATCTGTGATACAATCATACAACGTTGTTTATTTTTATAGGCAAATTGGTATTTTTCAAGGCCCTAGGTTATGTTAGCTATTGTTTAAACATTTAAACATTTAAACTTAAAAGCCATCACGTAGATGAACTTTACTACCTAGTTACCTACCTGAAGCTTTAAATGAAAATTGGTTTTCTTAGCGCGCGGACGAATGAACAAATACCAGATTATAAAAATACCGCATTGATATTTAAAGTTAATAAATATTCAAATTTTTGAATTAGAATGTGATCGTAATCTAGTAATTTCAAGGTCTCACCTAAGACATTTTAAAACTCGAATAGCTAAATTTGAATGTACTTACGCGGTCCGTTCACTTTGGAACTCATAGTGTGACCTATCAGAAAACCGAACTGCAAAATAAATATTTGGACTGTATGTACCTGTTTAATATAGATTTAACATTTCAATATTATTCCCAGAGGCCAGAAATGACTATTTTTAATGGATACATTATGCTAAAGAGTTGTACTTATTTAAGTAGGTACGTTTAATGCCTTTAAATAATCAATAATAATGCAATTAATAAATACTATAGCACCTTTATAGCACTATAATAAATCTTGATGCAGCTTTTCCGATCATCCAGAATTTTTTTATGATGGTTTTTAAAAAACAATCCTATTTGTGTCATGTCTGGAGTTTATTATCACTCATTTGAAAACTCAGCTAAGATAACGTTATACCTAATAAAAAAATCACAGTACAATAAGTTACCATCATAGGTATTTAGAGAAATGCATAATGTTGAGAGAATCGAAAACTATAGCGTAGATTCATAGTTCATACATAATTTTATCATCCCCACAAAGGATTTAATTATTATTATAGATGGTAGGTAAGCAATCTGATTCTAAGTTTAATACTGGTCAAATAACTACATATATTATGTAGGATTTAGGTTAAATAATAAAATTGGTATGTGAAGTAGGTGTGGAAATATATTAAGTAAAAGAAACAGAATTTTCTACATAAATTTAATCTTAAAATTAGTCTTAACAAATAGATATTGTGAAATGTGATTATCTGTTTTACAGATTTAAAATAAAGATTTCATTTATATAGTATATACTATATAGGTAATATTATGTATAATTTTCATTTATATTTTCCTCACGTAACTATATAACATTTCAATAAGATAAATGTGCGTAAACTATTATCAATGACTATGCTTACTATCACATAAAAACAAAATGCAGAAATATTTAAAATACAAGATTCATATTAATTTACAAATGTAAATAAATCAAATGACACACTCCAATATTTATTTAATATTTTTGACTAGCAATCGGGACATATTATAATATCTTTTGCTGTTTTCTTCTATGGTCGAAACATTTATTAATTTGCCATTTTGTTAAACAATATTATTTCACATAAATGTTTTATTTAATTGCCAACCTTGACATTCCTAAGAAAAGAATCATGTAGTTGCCAGTATAGGCAACTACAGTAGGTAAAATGATTTTATATAAATTCAGATTTCAAATTGCGAATATTATCGATGAGAACAAATTTAGAACTCATTTAATTAAAATCGTATTTGTATTTGTGGACAGTTTTGATAGTAGAATTCCTACTTGGTATGCCTACTCAATATCTACATGTTTTACACGTCTTATCAATACATTTTTTTAAAAGCTTAACTAAGCATTAAGTACACATACTTAAAAAGAAATTTGAAATAAATGATTATAAAAGCTTATAATAATTCTTAATACTAAGTAAATAATAGGTAGGTACCTAAATATTTCTAGCGGTTTACAAAAAGTACATAAAATTTTCAATACGTTGATATCAAACATCTGGAAAGGATATTATAACAACGAAGACAAAAACGAATATACAATAATTTACACATAAATGATATAATTCGTAATTTCTATGATAATGTTTATAAAAATATAAATACTATTTTTTACAAGAAATCTCTCCATATTTTTTAAGCTATTGCATAGCTTCTAGCGCGGGCCTTGAGCGCGGGGACCGAATCCAGAAATTGCGTAACGAAAAACCTCACGCTCCCCACTCCGACAGGCACGGAGGTGTGGCTTGAAGGCATGCTATGTAATAGCTTTACCGCGGCATCGGCAGTCCCCGAGTGCCACACGGATTTTTTTGTTTTTTAAGTATGCATTCAAATACGCTTATAAAAATGATTTTATCAAAAGAATTTTGTTATTGCAAGATTTTTCCCGACGATATAACTTAACTATAGAAAAAGGTACCATATATACGAGTATTTCAAGAAGCATTCAAAATAGTAGCTATGTTTTAAAATATTATGTATTTCCAATACATAAGGCTTAAAGTTTAAATAATATGTTTAAAACCAGGTTATTATCGAGCTGTGACCGACCTTGTACCAGATAAAATATCGTAATATATACCGGCATGAAATTGAGTAATGGAATGTAATATTACACAAGAGCATTCTGAACTTTAACTTTTCAATAATTATGGAATGTTTTGGTTTTAAACATACCAAACACTTACTTTTCCGAGTTCTTTAATGATACAGATCTTATAAGATAAATTTAATCTTAATCGTTTTAATTATATTGGAATATTATCATTGCAGAGATAACTGAATTTGTCGAACCCATTGTCGACTATAGATAAATGAAATGAATTCTATGAAATTCAAAAGAAAAGGTAAACTTTTGGTATACAACCAATAAACATGATAAAAATAGTATTCCATAACACTAAGTTATGAATGTAGAGATCGCATATTATTAAAGGATAACAAATACAAAATCATTCTACAGTTACAGACTTCGCAAGATTTCTTGGGCAATCGACATTACATCCGCGCAAAACAGCTATGTGATATGCTAGTAATTGCATGGGAATAACAGTAAGCACTCCTTGTAGACAATCAACTGTTTTAGGGACTTCGAGAACACGGGACGCTAAGGCCATGGTCTCTGTATCACCTTTTTCGCAAACAACAATCGGCCGACCTTGACGCGCTGTCACTTGTTGCAATGCGTTCATACATTTTGTATAAACGGGATCACGCATTACTATCATCATTACTGGCATGGAATCATCAATTAGAGCAAGAGGTCCATGTTTCAATTCACCCGCCATTATACCTTCACTATGCATGTAGGTCAATTCTTTAACCTTGAGTGCACCTTCCAGACAAGTAGCAAAATTATATCCACGACCCATAATCAACAGAGAACGTTGGCGATACAGATCTTCCGCCAAAGCTTTTACTTCCGAATCTAATGCTAAAACTTCCTGAATCTTCTTATCTAATTCATGTAATCCAGCAATTATATCCGCGCGGCGCTTTTGGAGAGAAATTCTATCTTCACTAATAACTAAAGCAAACATAACAAGAGATACAAATTGAGATGTATAAGCTTTAGTTGATGCAACACCAATTTCCGGCCCAGCATTAATATGTACACCACAATGAGACTCACGACAAATAGAACTGCCCACAGTATTTGTAATTCCCACAATCAAAGCTCCATGGCGCTTGCAATATCTAAGGGCCATTAAGGTATCTGCAGTTTCACCAGACTGAGAAATGAAGAAGCATACATCATCACGAAAAACTGGTGTATTCCTATCAAGGAAATCAGATGCCAATTCCACCATTACTGGAAGCTCTGTCAATTCTTCCAATAGTTGTCTTGTGGCTACAGCACTATGGTAGCTAGTTCCACATCCAATCAACATCAACCGCCTGCAACGTTTAATTTCAGGTATATAGTCTTTTATTCCTCCAAGTGTGACTGCTCCATCAGCAAAGTTGAGACGGCCTCTCATTGTATTAACAATTGATTCTGATTGTTCAAATATTTCTTTTTGCATAAAATAATCATAATTTCCTTTCATAATCTGCTGCAACTCCAATTTTAATGTTAAAATTTCACGTTGGTGGGGATCAGAACTGCTTCCTGACATACGGTGAATACTCAGAATACCATCTTTGATGTGTGCTACATCATCATCTTCAAAGTAAAGGACCCTGTTAGTGTGTTCAATTACAGCAGACGCATCTGAGGCAAAGAAATATTCAACATCTCTCTCCTCTTCTGGTTGGAACTGAGCATGGCTGTTAACACGTGGCAATGCAGGTACAACTCCACGAGTAGCCTTGTTATTATTGTACATAATAGGCACATGATCGCTGGAGAGGCTGCGTCTCGTTTTAATACCAACCAGTAAAGGGCTACCACGTCTGGTTGCTACACATTCATTTGGAAAGTAGCGAGATTTAAAGCATAAAGCAAAGGCACCTTCTAGTTGTTGAATTACCTGCTCAACCAGCTCTTGGAAGCTGTAGCCTTTGTGTTGGTTGTAAATATGATGCACCAACTTTGCAATAGCCTCCGTGTCAGTCTGGGATTCAAAAATATATCCCTTGTTTTCTAAGAAAGTTTTAACTTCTTTATAGTTAGTAATGATACCATTATGGATAACAACAAATGCATTATCTTCTCCAGATCGTTGAGGATGAGAGTTGATAGCGCTCGGTTCTCCGTGAGTGGCCCAACGGGTATGAGCAATTCCACAATGAGATTCTACACATTCTTCGACCGCAAGTTCGACACTGCGTTCTTGGAGTAATTCTTCAAGCGCGGCTACTTTGCCTTGCTTTTTCACAACTGCAATATCTTTTTGATCCGCAGCGTCAACGGCTACGCCTGCAGAATCATAGCCACGGTATTCCAAACGCTTCAATCCATTCACAAGTAGCTCCAATATCTCCCGCCGGGTCTTAGGCGTTAGATGATTTATATATGCGAAAATTCCACACATTATTAGCGATGAACGTTATAAGCCGCGAGTGCACTGAACCACAACCAACGAGAGACTGTGTTCAACTCAAAACACGTCTAACGTTGGAGGCCTTCGCCATTAACTCCTTCCACAAATTAAAGTTACTTTCACTTACGGCAAAGCACACGTCATCGTGTTTCGTTATCGTAGATACTCATTGGTACGTAAATACCAGCGATCAGCGGCAAAACCAGTCTTCCAAACAATCCAAATGATTACTTAATTCAATCTTGTCAATTGTCATTTATATTTTGACATTTTAAATTTTATATGTCAACGTCAAAGAATTTGACGTCACTCCAAATCTATGAAGATGTTGTCATGTGTTAAATTATGAAGAATTTCAGGCGGGTAAGAACTTATTTATCGTATATTATTACATTTATGCACAGAAAAATTCTGATGGACACCCTATTACAGGGCTTGTCACTTAGAGTATATATACTATCTATAGAGTGCGAACAACCAAGTGGGAACAGTAGGCACAGGTGGGAACAACACGACGCTCCCGCCGCGAGCGCTCGCAGTCGTGGTTGAGTGCTCACGAAGTGCGTTGCTCTGGATTTTTTTCATATTTACGAATAAACGTGGTGAAATGTGCAGTTCTATCTTGCAAAAACGATACTAGAGAATACACAAAATTGAAATCCACTATCACATTTCATCAGTCAGTCGATTGTTATACATCATTTTATGAAAATAAATCTAGCATCGCGGGGGTGAAGAGTAGGTGGGAGGCGGACACGCGCAGGCTCGCTCGCGCGCCTCACTGCCGCCACGTGATCGTAGTGATGTGACCTGACCAACGCTGTACTCGATATAAAGTTTACTAGAAGAACTATATTTTAACAAATTATTTATTTAACTTTAAAATTAAAACTCTCTGTGGTGTGTTTTGTATGATACACTTTCTAAATTATGAATGCGAATGTATTATAGTGTAAATGTAAAGTATGTAATGTTACGATATATTTTCTGAACCGCTAAATTGATATTGAAGATTTTGATAGTAGAATGGATAAAATTTAATAAAAAAAATTATTAATATTATTTATTATATTATCATTTTAAATTATTAATTATTCCTTAATATTTTTTACCATTTTTAAAACATTATTATTATTGTTTGATTTATTATTAAATAAATAGCACTAAACCCGATCTTTTATTTTATTAACTTTATTATTTAAAAAGTACTCACGTTTTTCTGATATTCCAATCAAACATATTTTTTTAAAGTACTTATAATTAATACAAGAAAATTTCTTATATAATATTTAATATTCAAATGGAATAAACAAACGTTATTCAGTTGGTAAACAAATTTAAAATTACATATTTATACTTTATTCATATATTTTTCCTTTAATAACTTATTGAACATAAAATTTACTTATGATACATATTTATTTACATAACTTATCGATAGTTTTCAACACGCAATTGATATCTACCCATCCCTATTTGTCACACACACATCTATATAGTATCTATATCTCATCTGCCTACGATGCGCACTATGCAATTTGTGCAGTACACTCGCTCTATACTATTGTAATATATACTCTAAGGCTTGTCATGTCCTTGTTCCTACTCGCTAGTTGCGAGCACACAGTATTATGTGGTATTAAATAAAAGGGTTGCGAGTGGTCTGATGTGGGTGGGGCACGATCGCGGTCGTAATAAACATAATATAGGCCATTATTTGTTATTATTGACTTCCTGATTCAGAATTACGCAGTTTTTTATATATAATTAAAAATAATGCACCTATTTGGCATCGACACAGAACGGTTTTAAAACAAACTCTAAACATTTCATACCTTGCTTCAAACTAAATGAAGCGATATGATTGGTTCTTTACACATTCCTCAGGATGTGTAGCGAACACATCCTCGCACATTATTGGTTGAAAAGCACCCTGAACATGCAAAATATTATAAGTAAAGATATGTACATAATAATGTACATATCTATACATATAATAAATCTGTAGAAGGGTCACTTCTGTACATTGAAAATATTGAAAAAATAAATAGCAGGGGGTGTTACTGGATCGATACCAAACCCAATTATGTGATTAAAAAATTTTTTGTCTGTCTGTCTGTATGTAAAGACATCACGTGAAAACTAACGGTTCGATTTCGATGAAACTTGGTATAATTACACCTTATTATCCTGGGCGTAAAATAGGATACTTTTTATCCTGGACAAATACGCAGAAAAAAATTAATCTTAATTTTCGAGTTATATCTATATAGACGTTGTTCTGTAGAGCCGCGAACACACGTTGCGTATTATTATAGACCTAGCCGTATTTGGGTTCTGTGGGTTCAATACATATTTATAAGTTGTCATTGTCAGAGTTACTCAAAATGGGGAAATAAACCATCCACGCGAAGACCGACATCCGCGCGGACGGAGTCGCGGGCGGAAGCTAGTAGTAAATATATATGTACTTATTTTTTCCTTCAAATAATTGTCATGTACACCAGGGTACACAACTTTTGAAACAAAAAAAAATCGCAGTAGGATGAAACCCATTAGAAAAGGAGGGGACTATGATAAAAATAAAAGGAAAAATAAATTACAGTCAATCCGAGTTCGGGAAATGGGCGGGGGGGGAGCTTTTAAGAGAAAAAATGTTTTTTTTTTAAAGGGTTCTATCTCTGGTGTATCAGTGCTTGACAAAATTTAAAAGGCGTCTAACCGAAAACCGGGCGGCACCAGCATTTTCATTAAAAAAGAATCATCAAAATCTGTTAAACCCAAAAAAAATCAGTCTAATTCAGAACCTCGTCCATTTAAGGTATCTGAAGTTGATGGATGATCGATAGACGATAGGGAATAAAGAAACAATAATTATACCAGTAGCTTCTTTATTGGTTTTATCAGGAATAAGGTCTTTACAAAATTATTGAAAATATTAAGATACATTTAGCTTATAAAGAGTTTCCAGTTGTTTCCGTACATAATCCAAGAATTCATACAATCGTCACAATTGAATATTTAAACCTTTACACTTGCCTATCTAATGTAACTGAACGATATAAACATGTATTTTAGATAAGGTCAAACTAGGAACAAAATCACATATAAAGTTCATCAAATATCTATCAAAACGTTTATAACGCTTAATTATTATACCCTTAATTCCAACAATATGGCGCTGGTTCACAACCGATGCCATCTTTTTTTACTCTCTGATGTTTCCTCCCTACTTAAACATTTCAACACCGTAAGAAAATAACATCTAATCTTAAATGTAATTTTAAAATTTTTTATATCGCCACAAATTGAATAAAATGAATAAATAGAAAAACAATGGACGACACTACTTTAAACAAAGATGGTAATTATTATATATAAACAATTCAGGACTTGAAACTTTAAATCTAAATTAAAAGTTACATATATAAATTTATAACAAGGAATAATAGGTATAAAATGAAGTGAAATTTACAAAGATGACAAAGTGACGAGTGAGGTGAAACGGTTTAAAAATTCAATCAGTCCTCCATTGCCTTTCCTCCTGAACTCTTTACGATGAAAAATTAAGACATAACGAGCCTTCAAGTACGGAAATTCAAACTTGGAAAATAACTTACGACTAAAATAATTAAAGAGACATAAACTTAGCACATACGTGTAACTAAAACGAACGAGTATCTTGTTATGATAAATGCAAGAGTCGGGAACGTGTGTGAAATCACCAGTTAAGAAGCTCCGATCGTGTGAGTACACTAAGGGCTCACGACTACGATACAACATCGATATTGGGAATTTTTTTTTAATCGAGGCAACCGTGGCGTCATCTGGCGGCCGTTTGGGGAGCAACATCAAGCAGGCCGCGCGGCGGCGGGCGGCGCGCGGCGGGGGGCGCGGGGGGCGGGGCGGCCGCGGGGGACGCGGGGGGCGGGGGGGAGCGCGGGGGGAAGCCGGGCAGACGACGGACACTGGCTGCGCTACGTTATTTAGACAGCCCAATAGTTATTTTTTCTTTTGGGCCTTCTCGGCGGCTTTGGTGACTTTACCTGTAGTCACCTCCTTAAAGGTCACGCTCTGAAACATATCAATAAACATTGAGTGGGAGCACTATTGTCACATAGAGATAGAGCAAGAAGCATAGAAAAATCGATAGTTGATTCGTTTACGTGGGTGGCAAAAAGCTATGCTTAGAGCTTTGGGTCACCAACGTACCCGAATCTGCGCTAAATCAAGAACTTGGGTTTCATCAAATTCTTTAGAAAAACAGAAAAAACACAACATTTAAACTAGTTTAATCGATATAAACGCGACAATATGGATACCTTGATGACACCGACAGCGACGGTCTGACGCATGTCGCGCACGGCGAAGCGGCCGAGCGGCGGGAACTCCTGGAACGACTCGACGCAGAGCGCCTTGGTCGGCACCAGCGTCACGATGGCCGCGTCACCGGACTTTATCGACTTCGGCTCCACTTCGGTGGTCTTACCTAATTGTGGACAATGCTTTTACAGAGACTAGGTACACCCATAAACGAAATTGGGAAAATTTGCCTCCTCAAGTTGTCAATTTTAGATTTAGGCAGAAGGTGAATAAAAGGAAAATTTCTGAAACATCCACGGAGCAGCTTATTCTCACGTTCACCATATTACTTCTGCTATACGACAGGTTGCATTAAGTCAGTAAGAACTCAAATTAAATGCCCTATTCAGACAAGAATTGCTCCTTGGTTCCTAATTATTTGTCAATAAGACCTTTTGAATATTGTTTATTAAAGAAAATACAGGCAGTTAATTTCGCACACATATACTATAACTAAAGGAACTGGACACGTTACCGGTACGACGGTCGCACTTCTCCTTGATCTCGGCGAACTTGCAAGCGATGTGTGCGGTGTGACAGTCGAGCACGGGCGTGTACCCGTTGCTGATCTGGCCCGGGTGGTTCAGCACGATCACCTGCGCACCGTAAATACTTCTAAATAGCCCTTTGTTTATATGTGATAAGCGCTTTATTCTTCTATAACTTTATGTTTGTAATGAAAAACCATGATCAAACGTATGGGTAAAGATAGCCTATCGTATCGCATAACTTGGTATTCGCTAAGCCTTATTACAATCAAAATGAAAATATAAGTTCAACACTTTCAGAAATCATATATTTTAGGTACATAAAATAGGTTTGTTTTTAATAGGCATTTAATTTAGAATTTATTGCCTAACTACTAACCGGTTTCTAAATGTAGTATTATGTTCAAACCAGAATTTAATGACAATTACCTAAATGCAAATTACGAAATAAACTAATGATTATTATTTTTAATGAGATATTTTGTAATCACTAGGAAATGTGCAATTTGCAAACTTCTTTTGCTTTATTAGGACTACGACATACCTGAGCAGTAAAATCAGAGGCTCCTTTGGGTGGGCAGTTCTTGGAGTCACCAGCCACGTAGCCGCGACGCAACTCCTTCACGGACACGTTCTAGCGTTTCACAGAAAGTGATTTATTTTTAATGCATGACCGTATACCAAAATTATTAAATGGCTCATTATTGTCTTATGCGTAAATTAAAAGCAAATATTTAAGTAGCTGGCTTTATGATACGTATGTGTACAAAACTGTTCAATTATTATTTCACGTTTTAGATCACATTTGTAAAGCTAATTGAATGAATATTTATAAGCTAATAAATCCTTCAGAATTTAAATTGGGACTGTGTTAGTAATATTTAAGATACATATTAAGAAAAATAAAAGATATTTTTTAAATCCATTGTCTATTATTGAGAACTAATTGTCGTCTTTAAGTTTAGTGGTAGAAAAGTTAAACCTTGACGTTAAAGCCCACGTTGTCGCCGGGCATGGCCTCCTGCAGCGCCTCGTGGTGCATTTCCACAGACTTCACTTCCGTGGTGATGGCGGCCGGGGCGAACACCACCACCATACCTGGTCACCACACCGAAATATGCGTTAAATATACCTACTGCATTCTTATTACAAAGCTATACATTTTTTGTTCTCAACAGCTCAACTATTTAAATTTTCATATTAAAAAAAAAACTAAATCGTCAGTTCAATTCTAAAACCAATTGCCGTGCATAAGTTCATTATTTTAAAAAACAAAATCTTCAATTCAGGAACATCAGCACACAAAACGCTGCGACCTAGAAAATCTTCTATATCTTCTTTGAGTTCTTCTAAAACGTGTCGAGTCATCGTTAACATTCCATAGAGCACGCAGTTTCTAGAAAGTTCTAACCTGGCTTCAGTATCCCGGTCTCGACACGGCCGACGGGCACTGTGCCGATGCCGCCGATCTTGTACACGTCCTGCAGCGGCAGGCGCAGCGGCTTCTCCGTGGGCCGCGACGGGGGCTGGATCGCGTCCAGCGCCTGGAACATTCCGCGGCTTTAGTGCGCCCTTTGAGGGTTATTATCAATACAACATGTTAAAAAATATTTTTTTTGCTATATTATATAGATGCCTTTGTATTTCGAGATATTAGAACTTAAATGTATAATATAAGTATTGAAATAAAAAAATATTGAAATATTCCAATTGAGATTAGAGTATTTTTTTTGTCATGTTCCACAAAATATATAGAATGAAAGAGATATCGCTAGATATT
Organism: Colias croceus; assembly: GCF_905220415.1. NCBI lineage: Eukaryota > Metazoa > Arthropoda > Insecta > Lepidoptera > Pieridae > Colias > Colias croceus. Next base: position 6,797,756 of record NC_059538.1, read on the forward strand.
GTAATCTTTGTTGAATTTCGTGTAGGTAATAATAAAACCAAGTATAGCTGCTTCGCAATGCGGATGCATAGGTGCTGACATTTTAAAGTTGCAAGATGTTTAAGTCGAGTTGTAAGTTGTAAGTTGCCAAGGTAAAAATATGATGATTTGTATTGTGTCCGTACAAGGTATAAAATTATCTCGCGAGATTGTAAAACGTGGAAAAACAACTTTTTACGAAGATGTTCTTTATTAGACAAAGGCGTGGGATCCGCACCTCAATGAGGGTCTTGCCCTCGGTTTTGCCGTCCTTGCGCTCGATGGTCCATCCCTTGAACCAGGGCATCTTGTCGGACGGCTCCAACATGTTGTCGCCGTGCCAGCCCGAGATCGGCACAAAGGCCACGGTGGCCGGGTTGTAACCTGACGCAATGTTACATAATCAAACTTTACCGGTTTTCTTTACAAATTAACATAATATCCCAAATAAATAAGCCAACTCAATGAATAATTCAATAGCAACGTCGATTAATTTTATTATTTCTAAGTTAAAAAAGAAATTGAAGTTTGAACGCAGAAGAAATACAATCGCGCAGTCTAAATATTTGTGCTCAAAGAATTCAATCGCATCATGTAAATATTTAAGAATGTTATGAAAATTTTGTAATAAATGGCAGATATTTCAGTTTGGCATGACTAACCGATCTTTTTAATGTAAGAGGAAACCTCCTTCTTGATTTCCTCATAGCGAGCTTCGTGGTACGGAGGCTCGGTGGAATCCATCTTGTTGACGCCTACGATCAATTGCTTCACGCCCAACGTGAAGGCGAGCAGCGCATGCTCACGAGTCTGCCCATTCTTACTAATACCGGCTTCAAACTCGCCTGTACCTGCAGCTACTATCAATACGGCGCAATCGGCCTTTATGCGAAAAAAAAAATAACAATTAATTTCCGTGGCAGAGTTGATATAAAATTCATAATTTTCTTTTGTTTAAAAAGATACCAACCTGCGAAGTACCAGTAATCATGTTCTTGATGAAATCTCTGTGACCAGGAGCATCAATAATAGTCACATAGTACTTAGCAGTTTCAAACTTCCATAAAGCGATGTCAATAGTGATACCACGCTCACGTTCCGCTTTCAGCTTGTCCAGTACCTGTAGTGTTGCGGCCCATGTTAATATTTACTTACGCGATAGCTCAATCGATATTATTATGTACCTATTTAGTTGTGCCATTGCTCGTATACTTACCCAGGCGTACTTGAATGAGCCTTTGCCCATCTCCTGCGCTTCTTTCTCGAACTTTTCGATGGTTCGCTTATCAATACCACCACATTTGTAAATCAAGTGGCCGGTAGTGGTAGACTTGCCAGAGTCTACGTGGCCGATTACGACGATGTTAATATGAGTCTTCTCTTTGCCCATTTTCGATGTAGTGTATTAAACCTTGGGTACCTGACTAACAAAATTATATAACTTCAATTATTATTGTTTAACAATATGGGAATTGGGAGTGTCCGTATAAAAATATCGATTTCGCTTTTTAATCAAAGCAGGAAATACATAACAAGAAAAAAGAATTAAGTAGACAAATAAGAATTGTTCCTGTTTCAATAAAGGAAAAGCCTTGATGCATTGAACGCATTAAAATTAAAAATGTTGAATAGCCTTGTTTAATTCATATTGACTATGTATCGGAAAAATAATTTTTTTTTAATTAATTCCGGCTTTAATTAATTTTTATTTCTTTAATAAAAACTTCATCAACGTTGTAATTTTATTACGTCAGACTTTAAGGGCAATATAATCAATACAATAACCGAACAATAGAGTCGCCTTTTCATAACTGTATATCATTATTTTATCCGTATTAGTCCGTTTCTAATACTATGCGAACGCGTAGGTAATATATTACCTTTTGAGAGAATCAAACACCAAAATTAAAAATCACTAGACAAAATTGCAATGTGTTATGTTGGATGCACTAATCGGTACTGAGAATGCACTCGAAGATGGAGGCTTCGATTGACCTGTCAGCAAATCTCCGGGAGAGCTCCACAGAGCGTGCGCAGGACGTCCGGGACGTCGATACAGCCAGCATTTCATCCAAATATAGAACACATAGGATAGGTACCTATGTCTGTTACATCACACAACGTAACTTAGGTATTATAAAATGAAATGAAATGTTTTAAGTTGCGCATTCATTGAAACACTACCTGCTGTAAATCTAATAGCTCGGGAATTATTAATACACACTGAAAATAAGTTTTGAACGCAACTGTATTATCCTATTATGTAAATAATCTTAACTTTTATAAAACCCACCCACAGATAGCTATGTCTCATCACACTTACTTATTATCATCGTAGATGAAATGCAAGTGCATTCAGCCTAATAATAGCGCTCTGATCTATATGGTTTTAAAATAGACGTATTTGCAGACGACATATATTAGTTCCCTCTGCGTAGAATTTAGATATAGTCTTTGTCACAAAGATATCTAGATAGATATAGAGCGTGGCACGCGGCATACAAATATCACCGGCGACGCACATGTTTCGCCGGCTTCTGCTTCCATTTTGTGTTTTCTAGTGCATTTCGATTTCAAAGAGTAATTATTTGACAATTATGAATGTAAAAAAGTTAAAAATTATTTAAGAAACCATTATACTAATTGTCAAAAATATAACGCATAATAGGTAGGTGCAATAGGACAAGTCGTTAATCAAATTGTATAAGAATTACCTAAGTAGGTACGTAAATTGAGGTAAATATTGACCCAGAATATCAGGGAAAACAGACTAAAATTTAAATTTTATGCAATTTTAGTAAAATTCTGGATAAGCTCCTAGTCCCTTCAAATTGTTTTAAAAACAAAACAAGAAATTGCGTAATTGGAATATGCGCTACCGGTAAATTTTTGACAAGAAAATAAAATTTTCTTACCCCCAATAAAAGAATAAAATTAAATGTCTTATGACTTACCAGAAACACGAATGCTTGATGTTCAACACAACTCCAAAGACAATGTAATGAAAACTGATAAATCTCACCTCACCTTTCAGTGCCGCAGTTGCGAATTTTCAGCTAGATTTTCAAGCATGCGCTGTGCGGTCTCCCGGGAAATGAAATCAATAATGTCAATTGACATTCTTTTTTTTAAGTGTTCTTATAAATTGATAAAATAATATTGAAAAGTTAATTAAAACTCTATACAATTTTTCTTAACAACATATATACGATGATTTAATATAATAAGCTTAATTCGTAATAAAAGCATTTAAAGAAAACGGAAGTTCATAATTTCGTCGTCAGACTATCAGCTATGCCGCTTGCCAGTGTGAACATGAAAAAGCCAAAAAAAGCCAAAAGCACAAGAGTCATAAATAAATTCTAATAGTATGAGGTTTTACTGAATTCTAACGTTTAAAAAATGTTAATACTCATTTTGATGGTTTTAAATATTTAATGAATTATTTTCAAATACTTACCTACATACAAACAACACAGCATGGTCATGGTCCTACGTTTGACCTACACCAACGTCGCCATAATATGCGCGAAATGGTAACGATAGCATTCATTCATAAAGGTAGTGTTCGTGATAAGCTACTATAAAATATCAAGAGAAAAACTTTTTTATTGATGTGGATATTTTATATAACGTACCTACGTCTATTGAATTTACATTTTGCGTATACAGTGCAGAAAGATTCTTACACTGAGATAAATAGAAAAAGTAATAAATGAAAGAGATGTCTCAAAGGTATATAAAAATCGGTCAAGTACTAACGGGTGCTACTTAACCTAAGGGTTCCGTGCAAATATAGTTTTGATAGAAACCGATTTTATTTTAAGTATCGATATAATTACAAAGTATTTAAATATACATGCTAAGAGATTTTTTAATAAAACAACAAGTAGATTATTTTGCATATATTTATAATAATGAAATTTTATTACTATTTTACCTATTACAATCGGCTATGAATATTAGGTATTTGATAATAAATAATAAAACCTAGAATACAACTAATCAATCATAATAAAAAGAAGGCCATTTAGAAATACTATCTTATTATGCCAATGACTATATCCACTTGTACATACATATTATTTTCCTGAAATCGCATATACCTACCTATTCCCATTATTCCTATACTTTGAATAAAATTTAATAATTTTAAAAATTATTTGAGAATATTGGAATAAAATATAACAACATTTTAGATTTTTTTTTTTCATTTATGCGTTTTCGTCATTACTCGTTCAATTTTAATAAAAAAATTAAATAATCTATCAAAAATGTAAGAACTTTTACTAATATGGAATTTAATTATACAATTATGTTTAATATAACTAACCCATACTGAATATAAAAAATTGCAATTAAAATTAAATAAACGTTCATATAAAATAAATTTATTTCAAATTAAGCTTATATTACAACTGAAAATAATTATGAATAATTTATAATTACAGAGTCTAATTACACGTCATTATACATACTAAATGATGTAATTATAAAACGTTACAAAATTTCACATTAAAATGTTTCATGTTTATGTAATACCCAATTAGTATATTTCATCACAGATAATTTTATTGCTTTTTGCTGGAATGCGAGGTCCTTTATTTGCCACCTGGCCATGGTAAGTAACTGCCCCAACCCTTGCCTGGATTTGGATCATGTCCTGTAAAATAATTATGTATTTACTTGCAATAGTACAGAATACAGATAAAGTCGAACTTAAAGGTTATCTATAAAGCTTGCTGCGACCCGCGGTTTCACCCGCGTTGTTCCGCTCCTGTTGGTCTTAGCGTGATGATATATAGCCTACTAGCGGTCCGCCCCGGCTTCGCCCGTGGTACATGTTTACGTTTTCTCTACATAAGAACCATCCTCGTACTTCAAGGAATATAATAAAAAAAGAATTATCGAAATCGGTTCAGCCGTTCTCGAGTTATGGAATTACAACGAAAAGTGGCATTGATTTTTATATATTAGAAGATAGCCTTCCTCGATAAATGGGCTATCTAACACCGAAACAATTTTTCAAATCGGACCAGTAGTTCCTGAGATTAGCGCATTCAAACAAACAAACTCTTCAGCTTTATAATATTACTAGCTTACCGCCCGCGGCTTCGCCCGCTTTGTCTAAAACCTAATAAATTATATACTGAAACCTTCCTCTTGAATCACTTAGTTCAGGATACATCGCCCATTTTTGCAAGTGACGACTATCAAACTGATTTTCCGTTTGTAGCTTTATTTTGATGAGACACCAAATAATTTCGTGTACGAAACTCTCTATTGTGGTAGCTAACAGAGATAACAAGGATAAATTTTTTTGATTTGATGGTTCTCAAATATTTATTACGCAATTTGTAGGACAATATGTCTGTTGAATTATATAAACATTAATTAAGTGAAAACAAAAAAATCAGCTTGTTAGTAATCATTTATGATGACCTCGTTATCAATACACTTTGGAAAGGGGGACTCTTTGAACCAACCATAGATTTTGTAGGACAAATATTTTTTCGAATAATTTAGGTAATTATCTTGAGATTAAACAAAAAAAAATTCAGTTAGTAATAAATATTTGAGAACCATCAAATCAAAAATTTTTATCCTTATTATCTCTGTTAGCTACCACAATCGAGACTTTCGTACACGAAATTATTGGGCGTCTCATCAAAATAAAGCTACAAACGGAAAATTAGCTTGATAGTAGTCACTTTCAAAAATGGGCGATGTATCCTGAACTAACTCTATCTATTAAAAAAAACCGCATCAAAATCCGTTGCATAGTTTTAAAGATTTAAGCATACAAAGGGACATAGGGACAGAGAAAGCGACTTTGATTTATACTATGTATGTAGTGAAGTATAGATTAGCGTACCTAGTAGAAAGCTGTTGTTTAACCTTTTTTCTACTAATTATAATTTTTTTAACAAGGTATGTATTTGGGTGTAGAACAAGGTACTTATTGCGGTTTCTCTAAAAGACCGTAATTAAAAAATTAATAACCTGTTCCTTTGCTACGAAAAATTTAAAATATTATATTTTATTTTATACAAAATAAGCAAATAAATATAACGACTTTCTTTGCCCACCTATTTATGTATGTTTATATATGTTTACTCTACAATTTACAATGTCAAAGCAATTTATTTTAATGAGGTTTCTAACATTTGAAATAGTTTGGTAAGAAGCAAGTTCAAAGGCTTTTGAGCTTAGAAGTAAGAAGTTCTTTACCTATTGAATTCTTAACGGTTAAATTTATTTACTTTCTATTCATTCGTATTTTTTTAAATAAAGAATACATGAATCTAGAAGGAATTGTATCTATACTTCACTACATATTATTCAACGAAGTGCTCAGCCGCGTCTGTCTGTTCTGTTTGTTGAAAAACGGCTGCACCGTTTTTCATAAAATTTTCAACAATAATTAGCGTGGAAGGATTAAGTTGTAATTTGTTACGTTTAAGACTATGCAATCGAAACCGCAGGAGGATTTCGAGAAATATTATAAACGAATAGCTAGCATATTAATAAAAATTAAACTCATTATTTTATTGATGTCGATGCAAGTGATGCCAATCAATTGCTCATTTCTTAAAAAAAAAGCAAATTCTATAAAATAGTGTTAGTACTTATTCTAAAAATATTTTATTTCCGGTATAGATCGTTTTTATGCTTCTATCGTCTTGGTATCGCCAAATACTGGATTCTGTCTTGTATTTATTTTAGTCTGTGGCTCAATATAATGCATGTTTATATAAAAATATACCGGCCGAATTGATAATCTCCTCCTCCTTTTTTTTGAAGTCGGTTAAAAAATTGCATCCGACTATTTATAGTAGACCATGTATTGACGTATTATATATAATACTGTTATTATATTACATATCTCAACACCGTGTTTTATGCAAATGGAGAATTTGAATGTAAAATTAATGCAAAATTAATTTTAAGAAGAGATACATGACATTTGTGTGATATTTTTAAGTTTTTAAAAAAATCTTGTATATACTTTACCCTTGGCAACAGCTTGTATTTTTTGCATCTCATCCGAGGAGAGTGTTAGGATCTTCTGCAAAACAGGAACGAGCCGGCTTCTCTCGTCTCCCGGAGGCAGTGTTAAAAACTATTGAAGAATAATATCATTTTATTATTTTAAATGTTTTAAAAATGATGAAAAAGAAGCTTTTGTCTATTAACACAAAGGACTTAAGTTAGTGTTAATAACGTACAATATAATATGATCCTGTATTTTCACACATTTAATGACAAACATTATATATAAATATACTTAGTTCAATTAATAATTATCTTTTTTTTTCTAAATACACAGAAAACCGAATATAAATGGGATAGTGTCATTATAATAAAATGCACGATTATGATTTAAACTAATTTAAAATAATCTGGTAAATTACTCCCCTATCCGTAGCAATCAATCAAGCATACTTTTTTATGTGTGTGTGACATTATCATTTGGACTTTTAAAAAGACTGGGACTTTCCAAAAATCATTTAAATAAAGAGCAATACCTTCAAAGTGACGTTCTTCATGTACTCAGTGTTGTGCGCATTTTGCGACGAGCCGCGCACACGACGCAACTCCGACTTGAGCAGGTCGCTGAGCTGCGACATTCGGGCGCATTCCCGCTCCGACTCCGCTAGCAATACCGTCACATGTTTCACCCTGGACGATATGTCAATATTTAAATTCCTAAATATTTTAAACAAAAAACTATATCGCCTTCAAATGAATAGAGCAGGACAAAATAAAGTGGGACCAACCAACGGTGGGACAAAACAAATTTATAATACTAAAAAAAAAGAATCATCAAAATTTTTATTCTTTCCCAGTCTAAAGTTCTGAAATAACAAAATTAAAAAATACAGGGGAATTGCAAACTCTTTCTTACATTAAATGTGTTGATAAAAAACTTATAACACAAATATATACAGCTATGCTACGCGGTTTTACCTGCATTGCTCCGCTAAAAATAGCCTTCTTCGATAAATGGACTATCTAACACTGAAATAATTTTTCAAATCTGAAGTAAAGCGCGATAAGGGTGTTCAAGCAAACAAGCAAACATACAAGCGCTTCAGTTTTACAATACATATTAATCTAATCTATAATTAGAGTTCCTCCTAATTAAATTTGTTATCCATCAAGTAAGTCATCCTTGAACTCAAATTAGAAAGTATAGATATATAATGATAATAACGCTCATAAATATTAAAAGTATAACTTTGAATTATTGAGTGATTTGTTATCAGAAACAATTGAACGAAATCAGCTGAAATTCGATACATCTTTTTTATAAAAAGCGGCATAGATAAACATTTGTTTGTGCCGCCCCTTATGAAGCCTGAATTAACATGTTTGATAATCTTTTTCAAAGATAAATGAATATTTCCATTTATTTAATCTATATCTGTATCAAAGCAAGCAAAGGTATGTATACTAAATATCTGATAACAGTTATCAGATTATAATATATAAACAATAATTTTCTAGGAATCAATGTATGGTCGCGGAAGAATTCCAACCAATACCCGCGGCCCCATCATTAAAGCAGCTCGACGGAACACAGTGGGGTTTTAGTCGGTAAGAATCCGACATAACCCACGGCTCCTCCCCCGGGGGCAGTGGGTATCTTTGGAAGATTTCCCCACTATAAAAAAAAGGAATCAATGTATAAAATAAATCTGTCCTTCAGAAATAATTCCAGCGGCCAACAGTCAACACAAGCTTGTTATCCACTGCATTAACATAAATGAATTATTCATAAAATTTGGCTGCCCAATGAATAATTTTTATAGAAATACAACTAATGTGTCAAATCTATTTATTTATATTAATATAGAAACTGCTGTTTAATATTATAAATATGTTATACTGTTGATCTTTACATTATAATTTAGTAATATATTAAACTTTAAAAATCCTATTTTTTAGTTTCTGGTATTGAAATATTGAGCATTAATTTTGCTGAGACTATGCGAAATATCAACATAACTTATGTAAAAACGTTTTGATACTGATTTTTTATGTGGTGTCCATTTATTATATTATAATTTAGCATATGTTACTTCCTATTAGATGATTAAATAAGACTTCCCATCATATTATCCTATTCAGATATCATAATGCTGACATTGAGAAGCTAATTTTGATGGTAAATTTTTAATTTGTAGTCCTGAACGTTTCTACTTTGCGTAGTTGTAATGAAACATAATATAGCTTTTTATAATATATTACTCGCTTTTTAATGTATGCTTGCTTAAAGTAACAAAATACATCCTCTTGAGAAGGAAATTTCATTCATTAAAGTGTGATAAATATAAAAAGACACACCCAAAACCTTCAAATCTAACAATCAAAAACTCTACATGTAAAGTCACGTAAAGATACAATTAAAAAACCAGGAATCAAATGTAACGTTACTTTAAGTGTAAAAAAGTACCTCTGTTGTAATGTAAGTACTTTCCGCTTCAAGTCCGTGATCTCTTGCTCGGGTGTGAGTGCGAGTGACGATGTATCAAGCGTGTCGTCCTCAGTGACGCCCTCCTCTAGCAACCTCTCCAATGGCACTGGAGAACGCCGACTACCCCCAGATAGGAACGATTTAGACAACGGAGGCGATGGAGCCGATTCTGAACCCTGGATATTGAAAAATTAAACGTTTTTAGTAACTACCTCTATAAAAAGAGCGTGTGTGCCGAGCGCACGTGCCAGAATTGACACTTCTTTGGCAAGATTCAAAGATCCAAAATCATCGCCTTACTAAATGATGTGACGTGAGTTTACTCTCAATGCGCCTAAACAAGTTTCAACTCAATAATATCAACATGGACAACAGTGGAGACCGTATTTTACACTAATATTTGGATTTTGAAGCATAGGCATTTATGCATTATGCATGCATAGCATATTTTGTCATGAAAATGAATTCTGAAGCACATGAAGTTGACGACGGAAACATTATGCGTGGTTAAAGGTTGTTGACGCATTTAATTACATAGGTGACATGTTGAATTGGACTCTATACATTTTATACATACACATTTTTTATACTATATAATATACATATACTATAGAAAGGAAATTTTGCCATTATCGTTATAATCCTTATCTAAGAAAATTCTTACTTCTCCCTCTTCCCGAGGTATCATAGATACATTGATGTCCATTTCAGTGTCACTCATATCCTCTTTAGGTATCACTGGTATAGTGTATTTATCGCGATTTAAATCTTCTTCAAATTTGCCAGCTTTCATAGTTTCTTGTACAGTCGCAAGCTGTTTTCGCAAATTTTCTGTCTCCTTTTGGAGCTTTGTTTCCAAATCCGTTATTTGTGACTTGTAACATTGAGTTAATGTCGAAATCTGCAAATAGAGAAAAGAGTTAATCACTTACTGCATACACATCAATAAATCTGTTAATTAAAAAAAAAGAAAAGAAAGACAACACAATTAATTGAGCATTTCTTGAAAAATAATATGTGATAAACACTGTTTTTGTTCTGAGAAACATTAAAGTACTGATAGATGTGATTTTATAAAAAAGAGAGTGTGCCTAGCACACATGTCAGAAGCGATACTTCTTTGGCAAGATTCAAAGTTAACAAAATCGTCACCTTACTCCATGACATGACGATATTGTCATGAAGCAACCTTGAAATGTTACTAAACGCGCGAGAAGTTTTACCTCAAAAATATTATATTATGTATGATATATTTTATTCAGTAATTGCCTTACTTGGAGTTTATGTTGTGTTCTCTCGGATTCCAACTGTTGCGAAAGTCTCGTGAGATCGCTTTGCAACCTTGCTGTTCTCTGTTGAGCTCGGGAAGCATCAAAGCTCGCTTCAGCCCCTCGTTTACGCGCCGCTTCCAATTCCGCACTTTGTTCGGAATATTTTTCTCTGAAATATAACATAATATTATATAATTCAAAAATATTGAAAAAAAAATATTATAAATAAAAATTATATAGACACGTTATTGTTAGTTTTCAAACTACAAAGGTTGAATAAAAAAATGTCTATTGAAAAGGAATAATTTATAAATATATATGTATATTGTGATAGTTTTTATAAATTATACTTTATAATCATTAAATAAGTGTTGGACTTACTGTAGGGTATTCAATTTAAGGTTTAAGCTTTCAGTTTGTGCTTTCAGTGCAGCAGCTTCTTCCTTCAGTTGTTCTTCTTGACTGTGGTCAATTGTTTGATTTTGTCTTAACACTGCTTGAGCTCTGACCTGATGTAAGTAAATAAAAATTTATCACAATTGAAGTGGATGTAAAAAAAATTCTGAGTGCAATAATTTTGTTTAATGTTGTGGACCGGTATCTGGACTGATGGTTTGCCTGATGGCAAGGCTGCTCTGCAAATGTGGGCGGAGATGATTCTCCGCCCCCATTTGCAGAGCAGCCTTGCAAATATGCGTTGCTCACTTATGAGTGGGATATGAAGAATTGACGACGAAAATAAAGGACTGGGAAGTGTAAGAAAATAGAAACGCACCTCCAATTTACATAACAGTATGAAAGGAAAACAAGCACACAAATAACCCGTCACAAAATTTTGCGAAATATCTGCTTTATGGAAGTGCAAGCAAAGAGAGAGTTGACCTAAAAAGTCTACGACCTAAAAAGACTGACCTAAAAGCCATCCAATAAAAAACTTGTTTTACACAAAATTATAACACTATCTTTTGGTGTAAGGCGCGGCAGGCGCGGAAGATATAACGAAGTGCAGCGCAGCGCATTTTTTATTGTCAAACTATTATCGGCTTATAATAATATACGGGCATTTATAGCGCCTATTTGCGCGTGAGAGAGGGAGGTGGGGAAAACCAGCTAAAACTGAAACCACCCAAGCTCCTCCATGAAGCCAAGCACCTTGTGAGGGCTGCCGAAGGCTTCAGGCAGGGACCCGGGAGACCCCAGGTGTCTTGCCCTGTACTCCGCAATCCCCACATACATTCCATGATTACGTGGGCTGCCGTTTCCTCGGACGCTATGCATGCTCTGCATAGCGGACTGTCTGTGATACCTAAATTAAAGAGATGTTTGTTGAAGGGGCCGTGTCCTGTGAGGGTCCCTGTTATTACGCGTAGTTGCACTCTGCGCAGGTTGAGAATATGACGTACAAGTTTAGAGTCAAAAAATTATTATCGACTTTGTTCTTGACAATAAAAAATGTGCTGCGCCGCGGTTCGCCATATCTGCGCCGGTCCTAATAATTTTCAAATTCGGTTATATAGTTTTTTTAATGTATCCATTGCATATCCACATCATGAAAAAATTATTCCTCTTTTTATTAACATAAGTATAGTCTAACACTGTTGTTGGACACAAACCTTATAACTTGTATACTCTGTTTTTAAATCTGCCAACTCCATTGAAGTAATCCTCAAATTTTCATTTATTTCTGCACATTTAAACTCCAATTTCTTCATTTTATTATTGAGTTCAATTCTTTCTTCTCCAAAACTCATAATAATTTTCTCTTTTTCACTGAGAAGAGAAGTCATTTCTAAGTCTATTTCTTCATTCTTTCGCTTTTCGTCTTCGAGATCTTGCATTAATTTGGATATAATATCGTTTTTGGTGCTAATAACACTATCTTTTTCTTTGTTTTCCTGTAAACTATGTTGTATTTCTTCTTTAAGTACACGGTTTTGAGTTTCTTCTGTCTTAATTTGTTCTTCAAGAAGTTTTATTTGGGTTTTCATAGCAGTTATAGTTCCTTCTTGAGTATCAATTGTTGACTCCATCTATGGATGAAATAATAATTTATAGCCTATTTATAATATGTTTCATACAATAATAACTCATAATATGACTTAACACTTACTTTCATAATTTTCTTTTTCTTTTCTTCCATCTTAGTTGTAAGTTCTTTCATTGATTTTTCATAGTCTTCCATTTCTAAACTTAAGACATTCTTTTTTTTAACATCTCGCATAGCCTTTTCTAATTGCTCTTTTGTATTTTTATGCGAGCTCTTTTCCGTAGCTAATTGTTCATTTAACTGTGATTTTTCCACTATAGAAAGAAATATAATTAGAGATTATAACCAGTTTATTTTGAAAATTAAAAAAAAAATAAGAATGTACCTTCTAAATTCTCAATAGTCGATGTAAGGGACTTTATTTTTGATTCAAGTTCCATAATTTCAACTTTGGGTGTTTCAATATCGCGATTATTACTACTATCAACCTCATCAACACTAGTTTTTGTATTATTATCCGTGTTATTTTCATCAATCATCTTTTTAAGTTTTAACTTCTCTTGTTCTGAATTTTGCAACTGTGTAGTAGTTTCATTCAATTTCTTTTTCAATTTCAGAGCAAACATTCTTAATTTTGTATACCTGGAAAACACATAATAGGTATTCATCTGTTTTTTTTTTAATTTATATCATAGATATTTACTATTTATTGAAGAGAACATAGTCCACATGAGATGATTACTGAAATCATTAGTTTTACCCTGATTGTTATATGTAAATGACATGTTTTGTCCGAGGGTTAAATAAAAATATTTAAAAAAATGAAATTGTTCTGATTAATAAATTAAAAACAATTGTACAATATTTACTTGTCTTCAAATGTCTCATCTAAATCCTTCATTCGAGAATGTTCCTCAGCTTTGGATATAGTTGATGTAGACATATCTTCATTGGGTAACTCAGACACTAAAAAAATATTTAATAAGTATCTAGATAAATAAGTTTTATTTCAATTTACTAGTTACTAAACACGCAATCATTATATTACCATTACAAGAATTGGTTTTCAACCTGTCAAGCTCCTCTTTTAAAGTAATTATTAATGTTTCTTTCTCTTTTAATAATGAGAGAGTGGTATCTCTTTCAGTTATAAGTTTCTCATTATCTTCCTTGCTCTTGTTTGTATTCTCTTCTGAATTTTTCAAATAATTTTCCAATACAGTAATTCTGTCCAGTAATTCAACATTCTTGTTATTTTTCTCATCTCTATCTTTTTCAAGTGTTTCAATAAGATTTTCCATTTCAGAAATAGCTTTTTGTAATTTAGAAATTGCCTCACCTCTTTCCTTTAACACTTGATTAATTTCTTTCATCTCATTTAACAATTCATTGTTTTCTGTCTTGTAGCTTAATAATTTTGTTTTTAGATCTTCATACTCTGCAACTATGTTATCATATTCTTTTACTTTGCCTCGACATTCTTTCAATTCGGTTAATAAAGAGGAATTTTCCTGTTTATAGTTTGAAAGTTTTGTTTCCAACTTCACTAAGTCAGCTTGTAATGAAACATTTAAATCAGACAAATTTTCAATATCATCTTTAGGCTGCTCTAATGACAATTTGAGGGTTTCTACTTCTTCTCTTAGCAAACCATTCTCATCTTGTAAGTTTTCAAACTCTTTTTTGAGTTTTGAATTCTGATCATTTAGAATGGTAATGTTACTTTCTAATTCTTTAAGTTTTTCATCTCTTTCTGTTTTTGTTTGAAGTTTTAAATTTTCGTTTTCTTTACACACATTTTCTAATTGCAGCTTAACAGATTCAATATCTGATTTAATTTTATCATTTTCGTTTGACAGCAATTTGTTTTGATTCTCTAATTCAATGATATTATCCTTTGCATTTAATTTTTCTTTCACAAGAATTAATTTCTCACTTTCTAGAGCTTTTAGTTGCAAAATTAGATTTTGCTTTGTACCCTCATCTTCGTTTGTTTTTAATGTATCATTTTCTTCTTTTAACTTTTCGATTTGTAAAATAAATTGATTCATATCCTTTTCATTGTTTTGTAATTCTTGGACTTTCCTATTAATTTCATCTTTCAACATTTCATTTTCATTATTTTTTTCGTTTATTTCAATGTCTCTCTTAGTAATTAATGATCTTAGTTCATTTTCAATTTTAACTTTAAAATCAAGAGAATCTTGAAGTTGTTGTTTCAAATAAGATACCTCATTTTTCAGTGCAAGATTATCTTTTTCAAGACCAATATTTTCTTCTGACACTTTACTTTTATTCTTATTCTGCATGTTTACTTCATTTAATTGTTTTTCTAATTTGTCAATTCTTTCCTTAAGTGATAAGTTTTCTTTATTTAAAACATTCATTTGATTATCCAGTATTTTAGATGCTTTTATTATTTCATTTTGCCACTTAGGTATGTTTTCTGAATATTCATTAACAGTTTTAGTTAAAATAAACCTAGAATTCTTAAGTTGATTTATACATGATGCACATTTTAGAATTTTGTCTCTATAACTTTTCAACTTTATATTTGCTTTTTCTTTTTTAAACTTTTCATCTTCATATAATTTTGCTAATTCCTCTATTTTATTTTTATTTTCCATAGTCTCATTTTGCAAATCATTTTTTTCTGCTGTAGTTTTACTTAAATTAGATTCAAGCATCATAATTTGTTTGTTTAACTCCTCAAGTTGATCTTTATAGACTGTTTCTGAAATGGAAACATTTGCAATATAAACATTTTGAAGTAATCAAATTAAAGATAATTATCTAAACTAAATTATATCATTCAATTATAAAGTAATGGAAAGTGTGAATGGTTATTTTAAAATACCAACCCTCTTGAACTTTTTGTTCTAAAAGTTGTAGTTGTTCCCTTTGTTGCAGACCAATATTGTTAAATTCTGCAGTTCTAGATTCCATTTCAGTCAATTGATTGATGAGTTGTTCATTCTCTTCCATGAGACGATTATTTTGTCTTTTGAGGGAAGTTATTTCACTATCCACATCTGAGAGCTTTTGTAATGCAATTGCTAGATTTTGATCTCTTATTATAATATCTGCTTTATATTTTTTTATTTCTTCATCATAATTATTGACCCTATCTTCATAACTTTTTATTTTATTCTGAGCTACATCTATTTCTGTTATGTAATTAAGTTTTTGTTCTGTAAGGGAATCTACAAGCTCCTCTAATGTTTTAATATTATTTGATAATGCCTTTTTTTCAGTATCAGAATCTTGTTCTTTTTTCTTAAATTTATCAAGTTCTATCTGGCACTCTGAAAAGTAAATCTGTATTAATAATGGTTAAAAATATTGATCAATCATTAGGTTAGCTGTAGTTAATAACTGAACTAAAACAAAAGCCATAGTCTAGGGATAGTCTATATCTTATAAATTGATTCAGGACCAGAATCAATACATAACAAAGATATAAATACAGTGTAAACTCTATATAACGACACTCGATTTAACGACAAACTCTCCAAAGCGTCAAAATCAATTGCCTTTGGTTGGTTTAGCTTATCTACCATACAATGATACACTCTACATAGCATCACACTCACTCTCAATAACGACAACAATTTAGTAATAATCTTGACGTCATTCATACCGAACTTTCTAATAAATTCGTTCTATTGTTTACAAATTGGGATTGCTTGCACGTGTAGACTGTTTTTGACCATGACTAATAAGTATGAGTCATGGATTATCTATACGATTATATTCTTAGTTGCTCACAAACTTTCAAACTGTAAACATGGCTAGTAAAAGAAAATCATTCTGTATTGACGACTACTGACAACAGACTATACACAATAGCGTTCAAGTAACATTCTTTTTTATGTACATAACTACTAACACTAGTCTGAAATAAATTTTCTCTTTTTCTTATTCTGATTTTTCTTCTCTCCATTTAACGACAACTCTATATAACGCCATAAAATGCACAGTCCCTTCGGTGTCGTTATATAGAGTTTACACTGTATTCTATGAATTCAAATTAAAATTATTAATAACCAACCTGTTTTTGCTTGCTTGGCTTTCTGTGCTATAGCTAGGAGACCTTTGCATTTAACAATTAAATCATCTCTACTTAAATCATCAAATGGACTTCTTTTGGGAGTTTCTCCTGGACCCTAAAATAAATGTTATGTACATATTATAATATGTCCTGAAATTGTAGCTAATAAAATTGACAATCAAGCATACTCTTAAATTTGTTTCAATAACATTTTATCATTTTTAAAAATGAATTAGTTAGTTATCAGTACTTACTAACAGTGATTTAACAGTTTGTATCCTTGAAATTAGTTAGGCAGTATAATATATATGTATAAAAAAACTTTACTTTAGACATATTATATAATTGCATACATATAAACTCTCATTATACCCTATGATCTCAAGTTTAGATTTTAAATTGATTTAGATTCTAAACTGAATACAGAAAGTAATATTACACAATATAATGTTGATAATATTTATGTAAGAATATTAGTAAAATCTCAACAATTTCTCTTCAAATTCGCAACAACGTAATAATAAAAAATCTCTTCTGTGTCAATTATTTATTACCTTTCCTTCGGAGTTATCCATTACGATATTATTGGATATGATAAAGAATTATACAAGTAACTTAGCAGAAGCTATGCCTCCATATCTTAAATAACGTAAGCTATTGATACAAGTTCCACCCGAACACAGAAATGTTATTAAACTATTTTGAATAAATAAATTATTTTCATTTGAAGTTTTCGCTTTGGAGTTTACATTTACAGCTCGCAAAGATTTTAGTTTTCTTGTTAGTATTTGTTTGAAAAAACTCAAAAGTCAGAATGCGTATGCGTAGCAGGTAGGTAGGTATGTCAAAAAGCAAAAAGTCATATCAAAATCATGTCAAAATGACGTGATAGATACCTACCTATAGAAACGCGTTGGAAACGCGCCATGAAAGAAGGTCCACCACAGATTACTTATTAGTTATTAAGTAAATTACTTGCTCCGTGTTATGAGGTGTTAAGTAACAGACAAATACAATAAGGCCGGCCGTACAAGGACGGCTCGAGCAGTTAACGGCTGAGCTACGTACACGGACTGCTCGAGGGGTCGGTCGTTGACTTGACAACTTGACTTGGCTTGAAGCGGTCGCGACAGTCCGTGTACGGTAGTGAATGAATATAAGTCAGAGTATAAGTTCACCGCGTGGTCACCGCTTCAAGCCGTCGCGGTCGCGTCGGTCTCAACTGCTTAAAGCGGTCCGTGCGTGGCCGCCCTAAAAATCTTATAAAAATCCAATAAAAATCGAATCTATTATTACTTGCTCTGTGACATAGACAAAGAGTATAATGTATATATAGGGCACATAATTGTATTCTGTGCTAATAGTTGAAATAATTTTATATAACAAATTCATCAAAATCACAATCAAAATATTATGTTTGGGATCAAAATAATACGCGATCGTGGGTCATTCATACAGTTGGCAAATTCTATATATTATTTTCACTTGCAACTTCGAATTTTAGCTTTCACAGATTACTACAAATTTTAAATGGCGGATCTAGTCATCGCTAATGTCGTTTTTTAAGTGAAGAGAGAACTAAAATAATAAATACTTTATTGTCTATTTGGTTCCATTACAGTCTTAGTGCTATGACGTATTGAAATGTGAATTGTTAATTATTGAATATTTGTATTGATTCCTTTGCTTCAAGGTATGTTATTATGGGTCATCAAGCATAACACGATGGTTGCGATCCTTGCGGGGCGCGTCCATGAGTAATAATATTGTTTTATATTATATTTGTATGCCTTTGTCGAATCGTGGTATCACGGCTGCTTCTTCTTTGATATATACATCATTTCAAGACATTTTCAGTGAAACTTATCAGTCTGTGTAAAATATTCTCTAACTGCTAAATAAAGATCTTATTCTGCAGAGTGCGAGAGAAGACAGAATGTCGAGCGATGAAGATAAACCTCCTGCGCCTCCTGTCCGGCTAACTAGCAATCGAGCAACAGACCGTGTCGATTCTGTTGCATCTGTTGACATGAGACCACTGCCGAAAGGTAATCCTTTTCTAAGAAACTTGCTGATACAAAGAGTATTTAGTGATTTTTTTTTTAAGTTTATTATGGAAAATTGAATTCAAATTGATTTTTATCATTGTATTCTTAGTCTGATTATATCTATTATAACATTTGGTGTAGGTTTTAAACATGAATCTGTAATTAATCATATAATTTTCGGTGTATTTACAGAACCTGATGATGGTGGTGATAGAAAGAAAAAAACTTTGAAAGCTAAAATAAAGGGCTCAAAAAGTACTGCTCATAATGACAACAAGCCTAATATAAGCTATCCAACTAATTTTGAACACACTGTTCATGTGGGATTTGATGCAGTAACAGGAGAATTTACAGTAAGTAAAATATAAGTTTGCACACTATTACACACACACATATTGCCCTCTTGAGTCTTGACAGATATGGAAATTCCCATGACACACCACACAAATAGTATGCCTTTTTTGTATTAATTGTGTGTCTTATAAGAAATTAAAGCCTTTATTTTAATATGCACTAGCACATAATAATATATCCACCATAGAGATGTTGAGACAAAATGCTTTTAAAACAGTTTGATATGAGCTTCTAAGCTGCAACACATTGCATTTTGCTTTGCTTCAAAAATTATATATTTGTTAGGAAAAGTAAATGCTGCTCCCTTATTTTTTTCTCATGTATCACAATTCTTAAAAAAATACCTTAATGGTTCAAAATTATATGAAGTAGTGTTGATTTAGAGTGGTTGCAGCATATATAAAAATGTAGGAAGTATGTACGTAATTCAGTAATATAGTAATGAATATAACAATAGAAAAACAAATGTATACAAATAAAAAGTATAAAATGCATGCTTAGACACTTATAGAAAGCACAAAATAAAAAGATATATAACAATATTATAATATATTTTAAATAGAACTTGATATGATTATAATTTAAACATGATTACCCTTTTTGGTGAATGAAGTTGATATTAAACAATACAAAGAGTATTGTTATTCATAGTACCCTTAATAATATACAAATGATCATGTAATTGAGTTCCATGTATTGCCGCTTTTGTTTCAAGCTGCCTATAACAGTAAGTAATAGCTTGTGTCCTCTGTCCATTTATATTATCGTCATTTAAAATGCTTAATATATTTTTTTATATAATTGTTAATATGGTGTTTAACAATGTGAGGTATTTGAAAAACCCATAATTGATATTTAAAATTTAAGTTGTCACCATGTATTACTTTGAAGAACTCTCTGCAAAAATGTGTTGCCTTCTACAATAATCAGTCTCACTGTTATTTCGGTATTTATATTGCTTAAGGTGGATGTTCCGACCGTCCCTCCATACATTTTTGATTACCTCTAAACACTTAACACAGACACTATTTCTTTAAAACTAATCATTTTATCACTTCTCTATAATGAAATGTGTGCGCGTTCGACCTTTTTAATCAATAATTTACAATATTTACTTAGAAAAACAACAGTAAAATACCGGAAAAATTTGACACTTCTACAGTAGTGTGCGTGACTTTTGCCAAGCGAAACACGACATAAAGCACGACATCTAGCGCATAGACTATATACTTATTACAGATCTAGCGCGTCAATGTCTAAACGAAAGGCGATGTTTAGACATAAGACGCGCTAGATGTCGTGCATTCGCGTTCGTTATCTTATACATAATGAGCATAATTCTAATAAATCAAAGTTCTATGTAAAAATTGAGTAATTTCATTTCCAATCGTTCAAAGAAAATAACAATAAAATAAAATAAAACTAATGACCTTAGAAACTATGTTTTTTTTTGTAAACAATTTATTACTCATTATTGTTCGTCCGTCGTAGGTCTGTAAACTGTATTGTACACTGAAGGTAAATGGTACTGTAGGTACTTTAGTTCGGCGTCGTCGTCGGCTTGATATAAATTACATTCTTGATTTCATTGACACGCGCTATGATTTGCGCGCGGAATTTCTTGTGTTGTGAATTTATTTTTGTATGCTATGCATTTTAATTGATTCAAATTGCAATGTTTCTCTAGTATGCATTTAAGACTATATTGTAAATTGTAATAATTGATCGTGGGTATAGTAATTAATTATTCTAATAACGCAATTAGTAATATATGTATTTTCGGTGGGATTCAAAACAAAAAATTGGCCCGTGATTTTTATGAAATTTCACCACATTGCAAATCACATCAATCATAGTTCATACACATGTATGACGAAAGTGATTAGTATTGTGGCTAACATTGACTCATCAGTTCATCACTGAAACCAGTGATAAATCAGTACCTATATCATATTGTGTTTGAATATTTTTAAACAATGATACAAGTATACAATTATTATAAATCGGTAAACTATCAAAGTAATCACAAACTTGCAAACATTGGTAAAATGTCCAGTAGTTTATGAGCCTATTCATTACAATCAAACAAACAAACAAAGTTTTCCTCTTTATAATATTAGTGTAGACAAACACTATGAATACGATCACGAATGCAAATTCGGGGATTTTCTAATTATTGCTAAATAATAATTGAATTCGTTTTGAAATACTCTATAATTTTTAGTGTATAAATATTAAATAGACATTTATAATGTGGTGCTCATTTTTTTTGTACTGCTAACGCTATTGTAGGTACCTATTTTCGTTGTTTTATTTCAAGTGAACACGGCCATACAATTTTGTCACGAGCCGCCTATGATTGTAGGTACTTTTGTTAGGCTCCTTCGTCGTCCGCGTCGCGTCCGCGTCGGCTCGAAAGTTCTTGATTTCATTGTCACGCGCTATGATTTGCGCGCGGATTTTCTTGTGTTGTGAATTTATTTTTGTATTATTATTATTTTTTATTTTTTTTTATTTTATTGATTCAAATAAAATATTTCACTAGTATGCATTTGAGACTATATTGTATTATGTATAATTTATCGTAGGTATAGTTATTCTTATAACGCAGTTATATTTTCGGTGGGACAATTTGACCCGTGATTTTTCTGAAATATCACCACGTTGCAAATCACATCAATCATACACACGTATGACGAAAGTATAGTGGCTAACATTGACTCATCAGTTCATCACTGAAACCAGTGATAAATCAGTATATCATATTTTATTGTGTTTGAATATTTTTTAAACAACGATATATACAATATTATTATAAATCGGTAAACTACCAAAGTACTTCCGAATTTTCAGACAGACAAACAAGTAGTTTGAACACGCAGTTTTCTTATACTAGTAGCAAAAATCAAAACCATAATATTATGTTTACCTACTACCTATATTTTACTAAAAGTCGAGTGCGTCGAAATCGTAAATAATAATATAATGTTTTTCACCTTCCTGGTTATTTTCCCATAGTAAATAGTGTTTTAGGTTTGTTGTTGTAGGTAGGAATAATAATAATTATTCTTACTTGTTGGTTATGAAATGTATATTGAAATAATTTACTTTTACAAATCATTAGTGATATTAGTTTTGAGTGAAAATGCTTGGATCAGCATAATATTATATGGTACTTCAAATACATGTTTTGATAAAAAAACAATAGTGTAATAAAATAAAACTGCGTTTTATTGTAATCAATGTTGACAGTTTTAAATTCCAAAATTATTGATCAATAAAATAGTTTACACCAACAAATATAACTTTTATTTTTATAACCATCGTTCATAATATAAACCGTAGCAGGTGGCGTTTTGAAGTTCTGTCTACTCATACAGAAAAATGGAAAACTTGTTTTTTTTGTAAACAATTTATTACTCATTATTGTTGTTTGGCTGTGTGTTTGGCAACTCGAAGCGTGGTCGTCCGTCGTAGGTACTTTTGTTCGGCGTCGCGTCGTCGCTCGTCCGCGTCGGCTTGATATAAAACATTCTTGATTTCATTGACACGCGCTATGATTTGCGCGCGGAATTTCTTGTGTTGTGAATTTATTTTTGTATGTTATGCATTTTAATTGAATCAAATTGCAATATTTCTCTAGTATGCATTTGAGACTATATTGTAATAATTGATCGTGGGTAGGTATAGTAATTAATTATTCTAATAACGCAATTATATTTTCGGTGGGATTCAAAACAAAAAATTGGCCCGTGATTTTTATGAAATTTCACCACATTGCAAATTATATATTATACAATTACAATTACAATTATTATAAATCGGTAAACTATCAAAGTAATCACAAACTTGCAAAATATGCTTTTCCGAATTTTCAGACAGACACACAATTTTATTAGTTTGTTTTATCAAAGTAGGTACCTATACCTATACGCTTACGTCGCGCGTCGCGTCGCGTCGTCGAAAACGGTGCGCCCAGAAACAAACATACCTACCTAATTCAGTTACAATCCTTTTTTTGTTCCGTAATATATTGTATTCTAATACGATTTTTTTTATTCGTCGGCCAGTTCTACTAGGTATAAAAAGATAAAATTGAAATATAATTATTGTAGCGACAGCCATATGTTACTATGTTTTCGTAAATATGTTTTTCACCTTCCTGGTTATTTTCACATAATCTTATATATTATATATAAATGAATCGCAAAATGTGTTGGTAAGCGCATAACTCGAGAACGGCTGAACCGATTTCGATAATTCTTTTTTTATTATATTCCTTGAAGTACGAGGATGGTTCTTACTTCTTATGGAGAGAAAACGTAAACATGTACCACGGGCGAAGCCGGGGCGGACCGCTAGTAAATAATAAAATAATAAATAGTGTATTAGATTTGTTATTGTATCTTGTATACCTACGAATAATTATTCTTACGTCTTGTTGGGAAATGTTCAAATACCTACCTATTGAAATAATTTACTGTTACAAATCATTAGTGTTATTAGGTAGTTTTGAGTGAATAGGCATGGATCAGAAATTCAGAATATAATATGCTACTAACTACTCAAATACATACACGCCAAACTTGTTTTACATTCACGCCATCTAGAGTTCAATCTTTATCATTTTTGTATACGTCTGTGTGTGTAAACGACCCTGTATGCAATGACAGATGTTAAAACGCATGGTTTTACCGAATTGGGTGGATTTTAAGGCAATGATATGACATATTTAAATAAAATATAATATTCAGTAATCGCCATGACTATTCCTACGACCTTAATCTTTTCCAATTACGCAAAAACTCAAATAAACTAGAAATGTAGAATTCAGCGCCATCTAGCGGGACATTGGCTGGGAACAGATCGTAGCAATCACCTTAATGCAGCAGTATTTTAGTATCTATAGCAGTATTGCAAAAAATTGTCACATAATATAGTGCTTGCATTTTGTTTTTGTTTAGTTCTAGAGTTCAATTAATATTAGAAATAGAGGTACTTCGGTATTATATCAAATATTCCCTCCTACATAATTCTAAATGAACACTTGAGCTATAGCATGAGTATCACTTGTAGTGGAAACTTGGATTTTATACATTTTATTTGTTGTAGTATTATAATGAATATATTACTGTAACTAAGGATCTGTTTTCAGGGTATGCCTGAGGCATGGGCACGGCTGTTAATGGCCTCAAACATTAGCAAACAAGAACAGAAGAGTAATCCACAAGCAGTTCTTGATGTTCTTAAATGGTATGATGCATCAGCAACCCAACCGCCTGTATCTAAATACATGACGTCCGCCCAGATGCATACAACTCATTCAGGTAATATATAAATTAAGTGCTCAGCAGAAGTTTCACAATACTTCTTTTTGTGAAATAATATAATTTTTAAGGCTAATGAAATATGATAAAGAATGTCAACAAACTGCCAAGGCCAAAACATCTTATTTGAATTAATACTTTATGCCATTGCCAATTGAAAATAAAATAATAACAAAAATATTAAAAACAAAAAAAAACTGTAAAGAATTAGTAATATCAGAAGTTGTGCCATATTACATATTTAGAAACTGTTTCATTTTGTATATTTTTTATGTTGAATAAAGAAAATATAAAATACTTAATTCTGTGAAAATGTATTTATTATGTTATAGTCAGATTATCATATTTGTTTTTCATTTTACTTAATCTAAATCTTGATGCCATGAAACAAGAATGGCCAACAAATGATTTTGAAGCTTGATTTTATAAAAATGGTTTAAATATGATGCAGGATAGGACAGAAATAACCCACACAGTTTATGTATCTGTTAAATAATATGAACTAATTCAGTCAGTTTTAGTATATAGAAAGCCTTGTAAGCAATATTTTTTTTTGACATTGATCAATATCAATTTCACGAAAAAATTGCTCAGGCAACTGACTGACTTAGTTCATATTATTTATTATTTATACTTCTATGCAATCATATGTTAAGAAAAATTAAAAACTTATTACCTCACTATTGCAGTATCACTTAATAATGATCAGTTGTTTACGTTTTTTTGCTGTCTTATTGGCATTACTATAAATACAGTTTACCTTCTAATGCAAACCATTTATTTAAATTCTTCAATAGGTTCCTCAGTGTCTCGAGTTTCTTCGAGTAGTCCTTCATCATCTACACCTACAGACACAGAGCATCCAGAGCCCCCACCCCCACCACCTTCAAGACCAGACCGTACTAAGAGCATTGTAAGATATTTCCTAGATATAATAAATAATTTTTTAAATATGCTAAAAATCAAATATGTTATGTATAAACTTATTATATATAGCAGTTTAGTGCTATTTAATTTCTTACAATTTTCTAAAGGATTCAGGATAAAGTGGTAAAATCTCATAACAATTACCAAAATGTTGCAGTATACTAAACCAATAGAAGAAGAAGAGGCCCCTCCCCAACGACCCGCACCTGCGCCTGCGTCTCCTCCGCACGTTCCGCATCCTGCTCTCACTACACATTCTGTCAGTTACTTTTATAATTTTATTTATTAATAACTCCTTCTGAAACATAGGCTAACTAGAAAGTAGAAACATATTATAAAATTCAAAATACTTGAGGATAAAATATATATTATATTAATTAATTTATGAAACAAAATAAGTTTATTGTATTCATCTTATATCTGTAATACAACATAACTTATAAACAGTAATTTTTTAAAGTGCTACAAGCTATTAAAATTGTAAATTATTTTTATTATTTTAATTATAAATATTTCAAATATTATATATTATTAATATTTCAAATGGTATGGCCATTTTAATTGGCATAAACTCGTGTCAAAAGCCTAGCTTCTGTTTGGGTGGCAGAGCGTATTAAAATCAAATTCAAAATACGGCAGGTAATATTTATTATATTTTTCGTATTTTATAGATATGCAGTAGAGCAGAGGTGGTGGGGCCGGTATTGCCGTTGGACCGCAACAAGAACCCCGCGCACACGCCGCCCGCGCTCGCGCCCGCACACGCGCCGCCCGCCAACGGCGCGCCCGCTGCTACTGAGACAGGGTATGTCAGGTATACTTGCGTTTGAATCACATGTACTGTATGGGGACTTCTACTTTGATGTTATATTCGTGTTTATAATACATAATATTATTATGAATGGATAAAATAATATAAACTTGTGGCAAATATAAAATCATATGTGCTACTAGGGACACTTTTATTTGTTGAAGATGATTTTTAGAATCTTGTCATAGCGATACAAAATAATCTTTTTACAGAAGGTCTACTGGACAACAGCAGAGGAAAAAGAAAATGACTGATGAGGAGATTTTAGAAAAATTAAGAACAATTGTTAGTGTCGGTGATCCCAATAGAAAATATACAAAAATGGAAAAAATTGGACAAGGGTAAAACTCAGCGAATTTATTTCCAGTAGTATAGAGTAATATTTTCTTAATATTTATGGTTTATTATTATTTTAGAGCGTCAGGCACTGTGTATACGGCAATTGAGACCTCAACAGGAATGGAGGTTGCTATAAAACAAATGAATCTTAGTCAGCAACCTAAAAAGGAACTTATTATTAATGAAATCCTTGTGATGCGGGAGAATAAACACAATAATGTTGTCAATTACCTTGATAGCTATCTCGTGAATGAGGTAAGGCCTGTTTATGTATTCTGTATCTTTTTAAATATAGGTGTATGAAAAAGTCTATGTATACTCAATAAATCATTAAAAATAAAATATTCATTAGAAATAGCAATTCACACAAAACAATATAATATCTTTAATTATTTTTGTAAGGTTTCATACTTATATCCAGGATTGTTTTTCTATGATAACTTGCAGGAGCTGTGGGTAGTGATGGAATATTTAGCGGGTGGGTCTCTCACTGACGTTGTGACCGAGACGTGTATGGACGAAGGCCAGATAGCGGCCGTGTGTCGCGAAGTGCTGCAAGCGCTGCACTTCCTGCACACCAACCATGTGATACATCGCGATATTAAGTCCGATAATATACTACTTGGTCTCGACGGACAAGTCAAATTAAGTATGTGATGAGTGATGACATATTATCTACATTTATCAAGAATTCATTTCTTAATATTTTTTGCCAACTTAAAGTAAATCCATGCAGTAATTTGAGTTTAGCCATACATACAGATTACAGACAAAAATCCTAAAAACATATTTTTGGCTTCAATATTGTATGCAGATCATGCCCCAAGTATTATATAAAAAAAAATTAATATGCAGTTTTGACTTTTTTCATATTATTATGTATGGGGCCATCCATTCATCATGTGATGTTTTTTTGGCATTTTTTCGTACCTTGCCGAAAAAAAAAGTACACGTGATATATTACCCCCCCCCCCCCAATTCCCCTCTTGTGATATTTAGTGATTATTCATTTAAACCTCCCCCCCCCCCCCCCTTTCGAGCCTCACGTGATTAACGGACAGCCCCCATGGATATGAAATTATATTATTTTAC
Organism: Colias croceus; assembly: GCF_905220415.1. Taxonomy (NCBI): domain Eukaryota; kingdom Metazoa; phylum Arthropoda; class Insecta; order Lepidoptera; family Pieridae; genus Colias; species Colias croceus. Next base: position 6,825,462 of record NC_059538.1, read on the forward strand.
GATTTTGAATAGTATTGTTTCGTACTTGTATTACTATGTCAGAATTTCTTTTTTACTAAAAATATAAATTAATTTACAGCTGATTTCGGTTTTTGCGCGCAAATATCTCCTGAACAAAATAAACGAACTACCATGGTGGGTACACCATATTGGATGGCACCAGAAGTGGTAACAAGGAAGCAGTATGGACCAAAGGTAAAAACAAAATTTATTTGCACATATAGGTATATGTGTTAACGGAAATGTATGTAATCCGTCATTGTATAAAATTCCTAGGAAATGTATTTAATTCCTAAAATCATGTGAAATGTGTAAAAATTTCCTAATACGATATTGGAATTGTTTACAATTCCTTGATTTAATACATTTCCAGTATCATATACAAAACCAAGTGCTCGACCCCAGCAGTCTGTGTAGTTTTTTTTAGTGCAGTGGATCTTGACTTATAAATAGTGTAATACTTTTGAATCAAATTTTATGTTATCTTTTAGGTGGATGTATGGTCATTAGGAATAATGGCTATTGAAATGATAGAAGGAGAGCCCCCCTATCTTAATGAAAATCCCCTGCGAGCGTTATACCTAATCGCTACTAATGGTAAACCAGACATCAAAGACAAAGATAAACTTAGTGCTGTTTTTCAAGACTTCCTTGACCAGTGCCTAGAAGTGGATGTAGAAAGGCGCGCTACAGCACTAGATTTACTTAAGGTTTGTTTCCATTTTTTGTAATAGGTCATCATATTCTTATTTTATATAAAATTAACTTTCAGCCAGCGTTGTTAATCAAAAATCCGCATAATTCCCGTTCCATGGTCGGTAGACGGTCAGGCAGACAGACAGGATTACTTTCGAATTATAATATGTATTAGTAGCGATACAGACTACTATATTAATTTGATTAAAAGTCATGGTCTAAGATCCAAATATAGGTCGACCTTCACCGGCGTGATAATAGAATGAGACGAGTTACGAGATAATAGAATGAGATGAGTGAAGGTAGACTTTGTTGTTTGGATCTTCTACCATCATAGCAAATTAGGAATGATGGAGTATAAGCTAAATGTTGCATTTGCGATGTTGATAAATATGAATGGAACAAAATAGATAGACACTAAAGAAAGCTAAATTAATTTGGTATAAACTGGACCTTGCCAGTCCAAATTTTATTTGGTTTGTTAGTTAAAAACGTAACATATTCTAGAACTAATCACTAAAAGTGAAATAGCCAATAAATGTTTACATGTTGTGATAACATTATATAATAACACACACATATTGTGTGTACTTGATTACGATATAAAATACAATTTATACGTACCTTTTTTCATGCATTTTTTTACTCACAGCATCCGTTCCTAAAAATGGCTCGGCCGTTGGCCTCGTTGACGCCTCTGATAATGGCAGCGAAAGAGGCCGCAAAGGGCCATTAGCGGCGGCCCCCGGCGCCCGCCGCGCCGCGCGCGCCGCCCTCCCCCCGCGCCGCCGCCGCGCCACCACGCCCGGCGCCCCAGCGCCCCGCGCCCCCGCGCCCGGCGCCCCCCGCGCCCCGCTAGCGCGTCCAGTGCCTCTCTGCGTCCGCAGCACATTGTATTCCGCGACTCGGCCACTTGCGCCCGACGGCACCCCTCGACTCGACCTCTCTATCTCTGATATTTAGGTATAGAGACGTCCGACAAGTGGCTGCAAGCTATACAAAGTATATATTTTTACAAGCGACTATGAATTAACGATAATGCAGTCCAGTAGCCGTAACGAGTACTGTAGTGTCGCGTAGGAGTTATTCGTTTCGCGTCGGTGACGTGATCTCTGATTGACGTGTTTCGCTCGACTAGCGGGAGTATTTGAATAGAATGTAGATATAGTGTGTTAGAGTTGAATCGAATTGTTACGGTTATCTGCAAACGAAGACTGGCAGTTTATATATTAGATTTATAAATATTAGAATACTTATAGGACTTTGTAATAGTACGATCAGCTTTTTCACTGTGATGATATTTGGTGACAGTAGATTGGAACACGTCAGTGCAGGGCGAGAGCTTAGCGTTAGATATGTGCTGTACCTAAAGTACATATTAAATATATACTAGAACTGACCGTCAACGATATATTTGTATTAAAAATTTGATTGGCGTAAGTGATAAAAATAGGGAAAATTTTTGAATACCTATTTACTGTAATTTTTTTGGTCATAAATTTTCTTAAAATTTATATATATCAACTTTAAATATTTTACTGTGCTTCTATTTATTTTATGTAATGTTTGACCTTTTTTTTAATGTGTAAGCTTTATTTTGCTACTAGATAGCTAGTTTAATATTTAATATTTTAAACTGCTTTAATTATGTATGTTGAAAAGTTTTTTTTTTTTATTATAAAATTGAGATTTGAACATTTTTCATTGATTCGTTTTTTTTAATGTTTGTTATAATGCTATTTTTTAACATAATCATAAAACTCATACTTGGTTTTGAGTAAATCATTTATTGTTAGTCATGGAAATGAAGCATTTACATAGTATTAAGTTTAAATAGTTTATTTATATGACATGAATATTAATCTGGTATTATAAAAGCATATTGGCGCCATTACATTTTAATAAAAAAAATCTATGGTAGGTAATTCACGAGAATACTACTACTTAATCGAGAGTAAGTTTGACGACATTTGATTAAAAAGAGAGTATGTTTATAATTACTGAATACCAAATTTAAACACACATTGTGTTGTGTGTACAATATAATATGTGTGTTTAAAATCCTATTCTTTCCTATTAAAGTTATATGTCTTCCGCAATTAATTAAACCTTACAAGTTTGTTTGCAAACTCTCGAAAGAAAATGTTTGGAAATGGAATTCAAAACGCATTTATAAAACATTTAAGACAATATACATTAGACACTAGATAGATTTAAAGAATAACCAAACCATGCTATATTATTATATAACTACGCAAAAAGTATTTTTCATTTTTAAGAAATGTCCTCTCTGCTTTATATTATATAGGTTGTGCCGAAAGACGCTGTTTTTAGTTATTATTTTGCTATTTAATATTAAAGGTGAGATAAGCAATTGTATGGACAACATTGAATGACATGATTTAGGCCTTAACATTGAAACTGATTGATTACTTAAAGCATACTATGTTAATCTTATAGGTATATGTGGCCATACCTGCAAAATGTAAAATAATATAATACCTACTTAAAATGAAGAAAACATTATAATATTTATTATAGTAGGTACAAGATGTATTTTAATGTTACATGAAAATACTTGTAACTCTTTATTAGACGTGAATAAATACAATTTAATGAAATAAAACAAATATACCGTATTATTTACCTTTATTTAAACAAAAATATAAAGTTATATATTTCTACTTTCCTTTTAGTTTTACTGAATGAAAATTGACTGGCCTTAACGACTTATACTAAAAATACATTTAACATGGCCTATGTATACTAATATAGTGCATCCATACAAAACTATTGTACAATAATGAATATAGAAAGTTTGTTCATAATAGCAGATATTTCAGAGCTTGGAAGTTTCAGTATGATAGTATATAATTTAAGGAGTGTATTACCTATGTGATCTTGAAGATGAATTTGCAAGTATGAATAAGATAAAATGAAAGTTGATATGTAATTATATCTATAAATTAAGTTGAAAATGTATTATTAATAAATGTAATGAAATAAAATGAAAATAAATGGCGTGATTAGTAACTTTCACCATTTACCTAACGACTAGCGTCATTACACAACTTGTCAGAAGTAAAAAAAAACACCTTGAAGTTATTTTTTTAGTCCCTGTATAAAAATGGTGACATTATTTTATGAAATATTGTGCTTACTAAAAAAAAATTACAAAACTCACATAAGTATGTGGGTAGTTAAGTGACCTGATTTGTGATTTGATTGCTATTTGAATCGTATGTAATCGCAGTAATGAACTATTGTGTCCTCAAAATAACCACTGCAAGTTGCAAATGTTTCTCCAATTCTAATAAAACTTATTTATCTTAAATTAATCATCAACAATGTTTGACTTAGCACTGTTTCTGAATTTGATTCAATGTGCCTACGGATAATTCACAGTTGCACTAATATTAGTAACCGAGACATTTATATTATTATGAAAGAAAACCAGTTCTATTTACAAAAATATTTATTTCATCAGAAGTCACAAAATCATTGGATTATAATACAACAACTTGTACTTAAAATATTCAATTACTTGGTATTGTTACCCCTCATTGTAAATCACTTACAGCAGTTCGTTTGTCATTTCGTACAATAAAGGACTTGGCGTGCGATAGATCGCCCGCGCATACGTTCAAATAATATGACAAATGAACTGCAGCCGATATCAGTTTATATATCTTTTTTTATTTATTTACAACGAGAGTTAATAAATAAAAGCTCACAATTTATAATAAATTACAATGACTTGAGTTTGGTAACTAAACGTTAATTGTATATATACAAAGATACAGTATAATATTTATTCAATAAAATATAGTACATCTAGTATTTATGTAAAATATAGACCTTTGTTTCTAAGAGCTGATCTTTTCAAAGTTAGGAATTTATTCTATGGAATTTCAGAAAAAGGAGAAACTATAGTAGTAATAAATAATGGACTCAACTCAACATGCGATAGTACACATGTTGAGTTTGAGTATAAAACTATTACATCCGCTATCTGCCAGTGAAATTCGAGTCAAAATCGCTCTTTTCCAGAGATTAGCCCGAAAAAGCAGACAAATGAAAAATAAAACTATTTTGATACATCAAGCATTTAGGAATAAGTGGTTAAATATTACAAAGAGACACTCAAATTGGTGTAGATTACCGTTAATTAACCAATACGAAAATAATACATAAGCTGACGATTAACCGAGATGTTAATTTGAAGCACCATCGGATTATAAAATTTAATATACAATTTGTATAAGTTATATTTTTTCATAGATCTGCATAGTAGAATATAAAATTAAACCACTTCACTTTGCTATTTTGACTAATTTATATTGAATGCTACAAACCGCCTTTATACATAATATGTATATAGGCTTTATAATAATATGTATATAATATATTAACTGAGAAATGGTGTTACATAGTTTAACACCATCATGTAAGTGTCTAGCAACTAAAAAACAAAATAAATTATAAAATTAAGTATTTTTTTAAATATGCAGTTACGTTGATAAAGTTATCACATCTATTACTTCTCATCAATAGATATTAGAGTTAAATAGAAATATCTGTTAATCTTTCCGATCCTCAGCTGCAATAAAGTCCAATGATGCTGAATTTATACAGAAACGTTTCTTCGTGGGCGCCGGCCCATCATTGAATACGTGTCCTAGATGAGCTGAGCACTTGGAGCATCTCACCTCAGTTCGCACCATACCTGGTCGTGTTAAAACCAGTAATATATTTGCCCCAACTATTATTTCACATATGTCCATTCACCAATAAGCCATTTAACACACATCACATTGAATAAAAAGTGATCCCCATGAGCATAATATTATCCAAAATGATTTTCATAAAGTTCATGTGGTGGTTGGTGGGCAATGTAGTCACAGCGGCAGCAGTTGTCGTCCGGCCGGCAGCCATCCAGGAGGGGCAGACGGGACAGGATAAGATGGGTCAAAGGAGTGAAGGCAAATGCAGATTAATGTCATGCACATTCCATACATGATGAGGATATAATTCAGGGTTAGTAATATGAATAACAAGTGATAATATACATATGTATATTGATTATTTTATTAGTAAATAAAACATTGTGCAAGTTTTGTTATGATACCATTGATAAACAACCATAAAATGATTTTGTGATTGATAAATTTGTGCAAGTTATTAATTCGAATATAAGAGGTGGTGTAAATAATTACAATAAATAATAAAAACAGGGGTTTATGTGTATTAATAAATTAATAATCATAATTACGTACAGAAAACCAGTAACATCAACTTACGGTTTTGTGTGTGACAGGATTGTATCAATAGGTGATTGTGGATATAGGAAAGAGAAAAAATAGTAAAATATATTAGAAACAAATCCCAACACCATAAAAATGATATTGTTATAAGAATAAAAAAAGGAAACAATATTGATAATTTACATGTACTAACAATGAAACTGATAAGAAATAAAATTAAAGAATTAAACAAACAAATGCAGACTAATTTATTTTAATAACATAAAAAACAGTATGCAAAACATTTATAATGAGTTGAATATTATAAAATATAATTAAATAAATTATGCATTGGATCTCAGTCATTGCAAGAGGTCATTCTTAAACAGTAGACCTATAATGGTCCAACAATTATTGTTTTGCAAGGCAGTGTGGGACATATCACATTTGTTGGAATATGGAGTGCTGAATTTATTTTCCTATTCCTTAAATTCGTCATACTATGTATATTTTAAATTTCTCATAAAATAAAAATTTTTATACACAATAAAAATAATATAAATAGATATAACTGATTTTGCATAAATAAGTGACACAACAAAGCCAATTGAATTCCTAATAAAGCAATGATAGGATCATGAAGCACAGAACATGGCCTTGATCATGAATTAAGATATCTGAACAATACCCTGTAGAATGAATTTCAATGCTAACATTGGAGATTGTTACATATGAATGAGCATGAATAAATTTCTGGTATGATTTTAATCATGACAAGACATTACCTATGTGTTTAGCTACATAATATATCATTAGCATGAATGGGTAAGAATTAAGAAATGATAATAATATGTAGTCATATCAAGAATTATGACTGAACAAGAAATAAGTGATTACTGGTTTGTATTGTAATTTAGAATTGAAATCATACCTGCACTTGTATCTTGATGTAATGTTACTTTTTCCTTAGCAAGTACATCATTGAAAGCAGGCCACCCACATCCAGAGTCATATTTTGTTTTAGAAGTAAATAATTCTTGGCGACACACTATACATACATAAACACCTTCTTCATAAAATTTATTGTAGCATCCTGGAAAACATTTATATCTCATGAGAATTATACAAAGGTAATAACTACTTTATTAACTATGAATTAATTTACCTGTAAAGGGTCTTTCAGTTCCTGCTTCTTGTGTGACATGGTATTGCAGAGGTGTGAGTCGTTTCTTCAAGGAGTCTTTATCTTCCATTGCTCTCCAAATCAATGCTTAAAATATCAAAGTAATTTAAATATCAATTATTTGTAACGCTACTTCAAACAAAGTCTAATAATTTATCACTATTTAATAACTATTAATCAAGACGTATTAACTTTAGCAAATGCTGACTTACCTGTTGTAAATGGATGTCTTAACTGAATACTTCTATTGAATTGCGTCGCTTTTCTAAATATAGTTATTGGTCTCAGTAGAACACGCATTACTTATCACTCACATTACCTACCTAGTTTTGGAAGAAAAATTATGTAATTGCGTGTCATATTTATTAATATAAATTATGTTATTTGGCGTAATATTACCAATATTGATAAGATAAAAAAAAGTTGTATCGTATGTATGCTTTATTTACTATTCTTTATTTATAGAAACCAAAATAATATTTCAGATGCTAGAAGTTTCAAGTGAATCTATAATAATATAATAAATTCGCAGAATTAAATGACGGTGAGTAATGACAAAATATGACAGATTTTACCAAATTAACAACATTGTACAGAAACAGAATATCAAGTTCACTCATAGAGTAAAATAATAAACACCTGTTCACTGTTCAAGTCTTGTTCAAGTATATACCTATTCCAGGAAGTTCTTTGTTTATCCCATAGAGTAATATAATATAATATTAAATGGTTTATCCTGAGTAATGAGTATTTATGTTCTGTGATGTTCTGTGATGTTTATTAATTGTCGCCGCTAAGATGACTCTCATGCCACCAGTGCGTTCGTCAATCGTCGCTGTTCAGTTACTCGCGTGGTTACTACTTACTTGTGTGGTTACTCGCGATACGTGCGTGTGTAAACATGGTACTATGTTACAGCAGGTTGCAGCATTTCCCATTGCGGAAATTCTTCCACAAGTTGTTATTATACTAATATAGGAATAACATTTCATCGATATTTTTTAAAGTGAAACTTTTATTACATCGTCTCAAAACATAAAGATTGGTTTCCAACAAAATATAGTCTTTCATCGTACTGACGGGCTCGGTCGGGCTGGGAGGCGGCGCGTTGTGGCGCGGGCTCATCGCGGGGTAAAGCGAGCAAGATAGTACGATGGACTCCGATACTAGAATCGCCGCGCGAGTAGCGGCCCTAATAGTTCAGGATACCCAGGAGGGTACCGGCACAAGCTGTGCAGGAGAATCCCTCCCACAGCGTTTACGCTGTGGCAGCCCGTCGTACTCTGGGGCGGGCATAAATCCGCGTTCTCTAACATCTAGGGGTAAGAACAAAAGACATAAAACATCTTCTTGCACTATGCTATCCGTGGACTTCTGCAATATCAGGGGGCTCCACAGCAACTTAAATGCAGTTCATCAGCATCTTGAAACAGCCAGGCCTGCCTTGTTTTTTCTTACCGAAACCCAAATTTCCCCTCCGTTGGACACGGCCTATCTTACGTACCCAGGGTTCAAACTCGAGCATTCATTCGTTCCACGCGCTGGAGTTTGCGTATTTATCAGGAGTGATATTTGCTGCCGACGTCTCTGCACATTTGAAGCTGAAGATCTGTCTATTCTGTGGCTGCATGTCGAATTCAGAGATTATTCCCGTATTTACGCTTGCCTGTACAGATCCCACAGCGGAAATAATTACACCGATCAACTTTTTGAGCACGTCCAGAAGATGTCTGATAGTTTATTGCAGCAATTTCCTTCCAGTGAATTAATCGTGCTGGGTGATTTTAATGCGCACCACGCTGACTGGCTTGGATCTCGAGTTACAGATTACGCAGGAAGAACAGTTTTTGATTTTGCATTGTCCAATGGTCTCACGCAGTTGGTCTCCTCACCTACACGAATCCCTGACATAGATGACCATAACCCCTCTTTACTGGACTTGCTGTTGACCACACACCCCGAAAACTATCAGGTATCGGTTGATGCACCAATTGGTTCTTCCGACCACTGCTTGATCCGCAGTATAGTACCACTCGGTCATATTCAACGGCAAGAACAGGCAGCATGCCGCCGAGTTTGGCATTTCAAATCAGCTGACTGGGATGATTTGCGAACATTCTATGCGTCCTATCCATGGGGCCGAGTTTGCTTTTCATCCGATGATCCCAATACCTGTGCCGATTCCGTCGCCGACGTGATCCTGCAGGGTATGGAGCTTTTCATCCCATCATCTGTGGTTCCTGTTGGTGGCAGAACTAAGCCCTGGTTTAATCGTTCCTGCACTAAGGCGTCACACTGCAAACAGGAACGATTTCAGGCCTGGTATCAGGCACAGGCGTTGTCGGATCCTAGTGTCAAATCTTTAAAAAAAAAGTATAACTCGGCCTCCCGGGCTTACAAGAAAGAAATTGCCATGGCTAAGGCTAATTACATTAAGAGGCTTGGGCAGAGACTTGCCAGACTTCCGTCTGGAACACGTGCGTTTTGGTCTCTATCTAAGGCCATACAAAACAACTTTAGTCGGTCATCTTTCCCACCCATGCGCAAAGGGGACAATGCTCTGGCTCATTCTGCAAAGGACAAGGCTGATCTTTTGTGCTCTATTTTCGCAGCGAATTCGAATCTTGACGACAGAGGGAACATACCACCTTCCATCCCCAGTTGTGATACTACGATGTCTGAAATTCGGTTCACACAACGAGCTGTTAGAAAAGCACTCCTGTCCTTGGACGCAGCTAAAGCAAGTGGGCTGGACGGCATTTCGCCTTTTGTACTGAAAGCATGCGCTCCGGAGCTTACACCGATTTTGACGCGCTTATTTCGGCTCTCTTATTCTAAACGTATAGTCCCGAAGTCATGGAAAACAGCTTTGGTGCACCCGATCCCAAAAAAAGGTGATCGCACAGATCCGGTAAACTATAGGCCAATCGCGATAACCTCCCTTCTCTCCAAAATAATGGAAAGTATTATCAACTGCCAGCTCCTGGATTACTTAGAACGAAACCAGTTACTAAACGACCGCCAATATGGTTTCCGTCGCGGTCGTTCTACTGGCGACCTTTTAGTTTATTTAACCCACAAATGGGCGGAGGCAGTGGAGAGTAAGGGAGAGGCGTTAGCCGTTAGTTTGGACGTCGCGAAAGCGTTTGATCGGGTTTGGCACAAGGCACTTATTTCCAAACTTCCGTCATATGGACTACCTGGGGGATTGTGCGAATGGGTCGCCAGCTTTCTCGCCGACAGGAGCATCAAAGTCGCTATCGACGGTGCATGCTCTGCACTCCTGCCGATAAATGCTGGCGTCCCTCAAGGCTGCGTGCTATCTCCTACTCTGTTCCTCCTCCATATCAATGATATGTTGCAAATCAGCAACATACATTGCTATGCGGATGACAGCACAGGAGATGCTAGCTATTCCGGCCAAGCAAAATCCTCCAAGGAATACTTAGATGAGTGCCGAATGAGGCTTGTATCTTCCATTGAGACCTCTTTAGAACAGGTCTCTGAATGGGGCAGACTAAATTTAGTTGAATTCAACCCCAAAAAAACTCAAGTCTGCGCGTTTTCGGCGAAAAAAACACCGTTTAACATTGCGCCTCACTTTCAGAGCACTTCCCTCACCATCTCACCCAGCATCGGAATCCTTGGCGTTGATATTTCGTGTGACGTACAATTCCGCGGTCATCTGGAAGAAAAAGCAAAACTGGCCTCTAAAAAGTTGGGTGTCATCAATAGATCGAGACGGTACTTCGAGCCTAAACACCTGCTATTATTGTATAAGGCCCAGGTTCGTCCTCACTTGGAGTACTGTTCTCATCTATGGGCTGGCGCCCCACAGTGCCAACTTCTTCCACTTGACCGCATTCAACGTCGAGCGACTCGAATTATCGACGACCATAGGTTAACTGATAAGCTCGATCCCCTCTCTCTAAGAAGGGACTTGGGGTCCCTCTCTATTTTCTATCGTATATATAATGGGGAGTGTTCTGAGGAGCTGTTCGATCTTATTCCTGCCGCACAATTCCACCATCGCACAACCCGCCATAAAAATCTTTACCATCCTCACCACCTGGATGGCTGGCGGAGCACCACAGTGCGATTCACTCGCACTTTTCTTCCACGGACCTGTAAGCTCTGGAATAATCTACCACCTGCCGTGTTTCCTAGGAGCTATGATTTGGAAAATTTTAAGAAAAAAGCATATCGTTTCTTAAAAGGCCAGTAAATTCCCGCCACTCCACGCATAGCTTCCGCTTCATTATTTTTTTTTTATATATTATTTAATTCCGTGTTCCCCCTTATCCTACTCTGGTAGGCAACAACCATAACCTTTGTTATGGTCTATGGGCGACGCAACCTGCTTACCACCAGGCAGTGCGTCCGCTCGTTTGCCTTCCCATAACAAAAAAAAAAAAAAAAAAAAAAAAAAAAAAGGATACATCGCCCATTTTTGCAAGTGACTACTATCAAGCTGATTTTCCGTTTGTAGCTTTATTTTGATGAGACACCGAATAATTTCGTGTACGAAACTCTCGATTGTGGTAGCTAACAGAGATAACAAGGATAAAATTTTTTGATTTGATGGTTCTCAAATATTTATTACGCAATGTGTAGGACAATATGTCTGTTGAATTATATAAACATTAACTAAGTGAAAACAAAAAAATCAGCTTGTTAGTAATCATTTATGATGACCTCGTTATCGATACACTTTGGAAAGGGGGACTCTTTGAACCAACCATAGATTTTGTAGGACAAATATTTTTTCGAATAATTTAGGTAATTATCTTGAGATTGAATAAAAAAAAAGAAATTCAGTTAGTAATAAATATTTGAGAACCATCATATCAAAAAATTTTATCCTTGTTATCTCTGTTAGCTACCACAATCGAGAGTTTCGTACACGAAATTATTGGGCGTCTCATCAAAATAAAGCTACAAACGGAAAATTAGCTTGATAGTAGTCACTTGCAAAAATGGGCGATGTATCCTGAACTATAATCAATTTAGCGTAAAATGAAATGTCCATCACTAAAAAGTGCTCGTGACATCATAACGCGTCAAGGTCAGTACAAAATATATGACACGCTTGGTTTTCACACAGATCGCGGTACTTGCGTGGTCTATTTAGATCTATGTCTGTGGCGGCAGCGAATCTCTACGGAACTACTGCGTAGCGAAATATCTGCGGGACGTTAGTACACAGCTATGTTTACGCAACTTTTTCGCAATGATAGTTATGCCATTGTAATTTTCTCCATGTTTGAAGTTTTCTCCATGCTACCTCTTTTTTGTACGTATTTTTATAATCTGCGTGTCCAATTGCGTATAATACGGGATAATCTCGAATAGAATGCAAAAATAATTCAGTATTATAAATAATAGTAATTTATTAATTCAGTATCCATGACGCGAAAATCTGTCCTCACCGACAGAACGCGATCTAACGCTTTGCGAATTGCGATGCGAAACATCACTAGCGAAACGTATGCGTCTGTGTAACGGCCATTTCGCAAGTCCTTGCGAAACAATACTGACAAGGACGCAACTATTTCATCTATCTATGTGCTAGAGTGAGACCTATCATATGCGAAAACCTGCCATACTACTTACAGATTTTTCGATGTTTCGCTGCCACATGCGAGTGCGTAGGTGTACTAAAGGCGCAACCTAGAATCTAGCTGTGTAACCTATACTATCTTTCACGTTAGATCAAACTACAATCGTGGTGCAAATCATATTTTAAATCGGTTCAGTAGCTTTGGAGTCCATCGCGGACAAACAAAGTGACACGTAGTTTTTACTTTTTATATATAAAGATGTGCAATTGATATAAGAATTGATACATCTTCCACCTTGTATCTAAATATTTTTTCTGAAACGTGTGCCTGGAAAGCTAACTTTACTAGAGCTTTTATTCTGTACTAAGTAGTAGAATATAATAATTATAAACCCTGTACTCTCAGGGTAGCATTGAGGCTACTTCTACTAAAACTAAAAACTTACCAAAGTAGGTAACTTAGTTTTAAGTTTAAGTTGAGGGCCCATCGTCTAATTTGATTTTCTTCCTTTGCAGTTACTAGGCAGACCGCAGAGCTGTTATTTTCGTATGCAGCCCTACAAATTACAATTTACCTTCTCATTACCTACCACTCATAAAAATCATCATAAATGGTCAGATTCTGTAAATATGGTATAATTGACACAGTTCACCTGATGGCCCACATTCGGCGAGTTACAACTTACAATACCTAGAATTTATAAATTTATCCTTCTGGCTACAATTGTTTTAGAGGTTTTGCTCTTAGATTACAAAATAAAAGATTTTGCTAAATCTATATGTATACGAAATCTTAGTTTTCCACAGTGGCCTCTCGAAGGGCACGAACACGGCAGAGCGCACCGCGTAGGTACATAATATTGTGGTACATAAAAACGGTGCGATGCCAGCATCGCGTTTTTTGAATGTAAGATACAACTTTGAACCTCAAATCTCAATACATAAAAATAAGGTTGAAATTTGTGTCGCTCTAGATAAATCTAATGCCTTTAATATTCTTTAATTTTAAGGAAAAATGGCATTATATCTAAAAAAAACGTTGTGTGGTTTTATGAAACCACGGTAAGTACTTAAAAGTTCTAGTTCAAGTCGTATTAAATGACAAAAAAAAAACTATGCCTTTTTTTCTGAAATAATTGCTAATTCAAATTATCATTTTTCTGTTCGATTACAACATCGATTAGAATCGAGAACTGTTGCATCGAATGAACATCACTAACCACAAAATTGGACTAATTACTTTTTGAATATGATTGTATAATTATTTTTGAACTGAGATTTTTTAAGGCGCGTGCTCGGCACACACGATCTTTTTATATTTTAAAAAAGTACACGCAACAAACGCCTGTTGAACTTTTTTTTGCTTATATTCGGCTTCGCACGATTTGTGCATAGCTGCTGGGATCCCACTTCCTGCACAGCGCCGGATCAAGAAAAACGGAACCCCTTCAATTTGTCAGAACTAAAATATTACCTAAATGCTATGCTAAATGGGATTTACTGGAAGGCTTTCAAATAAAATAATATCGATTCACCCAGTAGAAATTCAAACGAAAAACATAATTGAATGAGAACCTCCTCGATTATATTTTGAAGTCGTTTAAAAATCGATACTTACTGATAAGGATGAAAAAACATAAATGATGAATCTCTAAGTAGGTAAAATTAATAATACCAGTTGGGTGGGATTAAATAGGTGTTCATAAAAAAAAATATTCAGAAAGCGTTAAAAGTATTAGAATAGAAATTCGGAATCTGTATATTGCTTTTATTTAAACTTTACTTTCATAATATACCTAATTAAGTATATGATTTATTTTTCATCTCAGGTTTCTCACACGTCTTAAGTTTCATTTTTCTGTAAAGCAAGAAAATTTTTAGATTACCTATTAATTTTCAATTTCAATTTCATCATTTTCATTGACAATTGTTACACTCTGTTACTATAGTTTGTCGCTAAAATTTTACTCTTACACTTCACAAAAAATATCTTACAGCAAGAGATTCCTTGCTCTTCTGCATTTGCATTATTACGAACTCAGTATCGTCTTGATCAGAATCATTGTGGTGTGGTTTGCTTTCGTCTAGTTTTCCACAAAAAGGTGTTTCGTTGAGCAACGGCTGCATCTGTTACATTTTTGAAAATAGGAATTATATAAGTTGATTTTTTTCTCAACAAACTATGGATGCAATTGGGAAAGTGAGTTTGTTCGCCGTTATCCTCGTCTTTTAAATTGGAGCATTAAAGTTAGATATTTATCATTTTATATCATTTTATTCCGAGCGAGGGCGGGGTACCTATGTGCCACTAGTCAGTTATGTGTCCTAGAAAGGAAAATATTGAATAGTGGATAATCTTACACAATCGTTCACGATTCTTCCGCCTGGTAATCCGTATTGCCATATGTCAGTAGAAAGATTTTCCGCCTGCGGTGTCATCCATTTACGAAGTCCACCCTTATGCCGCCGCCACCGGAATTCCTTGCTCTACAACAGTGGCAGGATTTGCGATTTTTGTAGAACTAGTGCTAGTGGTCCGCCCCGCCATCGCCCGTGGAAAATATTATATAATATAGCCTATAGAACTCATGGATCATGTAAATATCGAACGTGAAATAGTTTTTGAAATCGGGACAGTAGTTTGTGAGATTAGCGCGTTCAAACAAACTCTTTAGCATAATTAGTATATAGATTACTATTATAGTATTATCTGTGGTAGGTATAGAATTCACCTGCATGTCCTGAGTGCTAAAACACTTTTTTATGTTTTTTCTCGATTTACTTCCGACTTTCTTGTCCGTGTTTTGTAATTTACTCGTTATTTCCTTAATAGTATCCCATAGTAGAATACATGGGAGAACAATGAAGAAAATTGTGTTTAAAATAAATTCCATCGGCCTAGAAATGCAAATATTCATTTATACATGAGCTAAACATTCTCAGCAAAATTGATACCATTTAATCTATACAAAGTCTTAAACCATCCTCATAGCCTGCGCAGACGAGGGATATTTCTCCGAGGCGGAGAAAAAAATACGATCCGCGAATAAAAACTCCGCCGCGGACTCAGCGCATGCGGTGTGCGGAGAAAATAAATAAAAAAGAAGTATCAAGTAGGTAACATAAAATTGCAAACCGCGCAAAGTTGTTCTACTATTGCTAGGATAGTCTAATATACTTAGATGATATTGGTTCTCGTTCTCAACCTCAATCTGTGGTCTACAGGGTGCCTAGTGTGAGTTTTCATCGAGTACGAAACGTTACTATCGCGTCTGCGTCACAGCGAAAGTATGGGGAATCAAAGCTTCCCCATACGTCCGCTAGGGGCGCTGTTCGATTTCCCATACTAATTCGGCTGTGGCCTGTGACGCAAACGCGATAGTAACGTTTCGACTTTCGTACTCGATGAAAACTCGCACTAGGCACACACATTACAGTCTACAGTAATTATTCCGTGAAGTGCATAACTAGCATTTAAATTTACAGCCACAAGTAACAAAATATTGATATTATCTCCCATTTTCCCTAATCTTATTTTTGGTAGGTACACCTAGTTACTTAAATATTATTATTAATTGTTTTTACTTGCTCACGAGTCGAACGGTACGTTGTTTGGTATCTGGGTGAACAGGCCAACCGTCTTTATCATAAACCAGAGTGCGACGTCTTAATGAACTCTCGTAATAATGGTCAAGTTTACGGGGTGCATTAAACAATAATTCCAAGCCCCAGGAACTTGTACACCGACAGCATAAACCTAAAAAAGCTTTGAGGATACCTGTAAAAAAACATAAGAATTTAACTTGAGTAGAAATTTTTTTACCCATGAATAAATATTTTATTTAGCTTTTAACAGATAGAGGATACAAGTTATTCTGTAGAAATTATCTTATGATTCTTTTCGAAATCCTCTTGTAATGTTCTACGAAGATATTGCTAATAATTATAATCAATTATGATGCATCACCGAGAAACAATAGTGCGATAAGCACTCCAAAAAATATCACGAATAGGTTCAAAGTGATTATATCTGGATAGCAGAGGGATCGAATGTATCGAGATCCTTCTCTGGGAGAATGTCCAGCAGCTATTAGCTGTGCATCTGGCATATCTCTACACGTCAACTTTGGGTCTTCGGCTGAAAGAATTGAATAGCAATAATTAATCCGTATACTTTTACTAAATAAAAATAACATGACACGGTGTTTATTTTTACTCTAGCCGCAGATTTTAACCAGAGATAAAACAAACGTAGGTTTATTACGTAGTCACTATTTAGCAATATAATATTTTATAGAATATCAAATAATCGATCACGAGGCGAGATCCAAACCCGCATCTTTTGCCATACCGGGGCGACGCGGACGACGTACGCCGACCTCTCTTGGCCACCCTTGATCCCGCCAGAGCTATCGAATTTATATTTTACTAGCTTCCGCCCGCGACTCCGTCCGCGCGGATGTCGGTCTTCGCGTGGATGGTTTATTTCTCCATTTTGAGTAGGTACCTCTGACAATAAAATCTTATAAAAATCTATTGGACCCAATTCCCAAATACGGCTAGGCCTATAATAATACGCAACGTGTGTTCGCGGTTCTACAGAACGTCTATGGACGTCTATGGATAAAACTGAAAAATTAAGATTAATTTTTTTCTACGTATTTTTCCAGGATAAAAAGTATCCTATTTTACGCCCAGGATAATAAGGTATAATTATACCAAGTTTCATCGAAATCGAACCGCTAGTTTTCACGTGATGCCTTCACATACAGACAGACAGACAGACAGACAGACAGACAGACAGACAGACAGACAGACAAAAAATTTTTTAATCACATATTTGGGTTTGGTATCGATCCAGTAACACCCCCTGATATTTATTTTTTCAATATTTTCAATGTACAGAATTGACTTCTACAGATTTATTATATATGTATAGATGAGTTAGGACATAGGTACCTACTGTTTCGGTTTTTATGTTTTTTTTCTGTTCTTTAAAAGATTCTTTCTACTGGTCAAAAATCTATAAAAGTAGGTAGGTTGATAATATCTACTTTTGACTTTTGTGTTTGATTTTACGCGAGTAAGTACTTAGGTATAATATACGTTTAGATTAAAAATACTCTTGCGGACGTTTCGAACACTTTACAACGTCTCCCCGTAACCATGCTCACGGGGAGACTGTAAACTGTAAAGTGTTTGAAACGTCGCTATAAATAATGTAATAATGGAAAATTATTGCAGTTGTGAATTAAAAAACGGAGTAAGAAATAAGAACTGTTTTTAAATAGTTATGAATTTTGTAATTATTAACTCACTGATACAAACGCATTCACAGTGCCAAATGCAGAAACATCGGTCATTTTTTTTAATTCTAACGTCTCGTACTGCTACTGACTCATCATCACCATTCATCAATGAAACTAAAAAATATATCAAGCAATAAATTTATATAATTTTCATAAATTGAAATTTTTGTTATCAGTTAAAACAATATCAAGTTTAAAATTGTCCAATCTTACCTGAACATAAGGCATCAGTAAAAGAACTATCCAGTGGAATTTCTAATTGAAAAGGTTTTGTATGCATGGGTGGTATAAGTAACTTAGTTGTTACACCATCCGATGAGTGTATTTCCTGAGAATCAGTTAAGCAATCTCGAACTGAAATTCTAACCATAGTAATTAATTGATTATAAACTAAAAGGAAGAAAGGTATGGAAATTGATATGTCTTCTTTATATAAGTATAAAAAGTACATGTCACTTTGTTTGTGCGCGATGGACTTCAAAACTACTGACCAGATTTAAAATTTTATTTGCACACCGTGTGCAATTTGATCTAACTTGAAAGATAGGATAGGTTACATCTCAGTTTATAGTCCCGAATTTATTTTATTGATGGCGACATCTGTTGACTGGGTTGAGTTAAACGTATGCAATTGATGGCGCTATTTAATAATTAGAACCCAAATGCGCGTTTGACCGTTCATATTTTGTAATTAAGACAGGAAGGACAACGTCTACATCAACGTCGGGTTAGCTAATAAAAATAAAAATATTAATTTACCTATAATATGAAGCAGCCAATCCAGTATTTGTAACTTGAAGATTCAATGTAGATCGAGTTTTACGAGTATCCG
Organism: Colias croceus; assembly: GCF_905220415.1. Classification (NCBI taxonomy): domain Eukaryota; kingdom Metazoa; phylum Arthropoda; class Insecta; order Lepidoptera; family Pieridae; genus Colias; species Colias croceus. The sequence goes on from NC_059538.1 coordinate 6,844,285, forward strand.
ATACTATTGAAGTCAGCCTTCCTGAAGACCTATTAAAATGATATCTGATGAATGCCTTCACTTCACGTAGAAACTGACTTAAAAAAAAAGATAAAGCACCCTGCGACAACAAGTTTGTTATCATCAGCTTTCGCTTCTAAGTCCAACTGAGTTCTATGCGAGATTCTGTGCGGTAATTTAAGGTAGCTATCTGTGCCTTTTTCCAGTATATCAAGGCTAGCTAAGCTTCCAGCCATTAATGTGCGCGTCGTTCTGATAACTACTCTGCGGCGACGCTTAAATTAACATTATAAGGACATGAATACAAAAAAAATCATATCTAAATATTATGTACTGGTCGATAATAATTACATTTATATGTATATGCACATTGCATGTGTAAATCAAAATACCTCATTAATATATTCAGTAGGCGATTCGAAGGTCTTATTAATTTCACTTTGGGATTTTGGTGATTTTATCATAATAATATCGTCTATAGGTACAATTATAAATTCTTCATGTTGGTCTGTTAATTTATGTTCTGCCAATAAATTTCAATTATTACGAGACAAATATTTACAGGTACATATTAGCTTTAACAAATTGAATTATTAACTAAACTAAATTATGTTTTATGCAATTTTACCGGTTTTTCTGTTGTCCTGTAATAAATTTTCTGTTACATAATTCAACGGGAGAACTAAACACAAGCTACCCGAAGGTAACGTATAATTTTCCCTTGTTAAGAAATCTTTTGTTCGATATCGAATAGTTAAATCTTGGTTGCTCCATTCTGGGTCCACAGTACTAATACTGAGCAATAAAAATGAAGATTATATTTAGGTACATAACGCAAATCAAAATTGGTTCATTTGTAGAAACTATAATTGATTTGTTATATATAACCTGATAAGCGCTAAGCAAAATATAAAAATAAGAATGAAAATACCTAGCAGGGATGAGTTTTGTGAAATCATTCCACATTGTTTTACCATCGATTGTGCTCATCTTTTCATATAGCTGTATTCTTGCTTCGTGCAATATGTCGGGTTCACCAATTTCATATATAACGAAATCTCTTTGTTTTGAGGGTACATTTTTTCTCTTGGATAATGTATTAACTGGAGTACCTATCGTAAAACCCATAATATCATCTTCGTCTTTTCTCAGCCTTTTTTTCATTATTTCTACAGATAATGTGCTTAGATCGTCTCTGTTGTATAATAATTTATTATTAAGACGAGAAGATTCCTTTGTTATCAGTCCTTTAACGTCAATAATTTCATCTTCATCGTTGACATCGCGAGGTGAAGGGGTATTATATAACTCGCCTATATTATCCTCGTCATAATCTTTAAAAATATTATTTTTGTAACTAGTTGCAAGTTGTACGTGAGTGAATTCAGTGTACCATTATATTATACTTTTTTTCATCTCTATTGTAGTTTGAACCTTATAAAATTACGACCTTATAAAATTAAACGAAACGAACCTACTTAGTTAGGTACTAATTATATTTTTTGTAAATCTAAATTTAAATAAAAAATAAAAGAGCGTGTGCGCCGACGAGTCAGAAGAGACGTTTTTTAGCAAGATTCAACGATACCAAAATCGTTGCCTTACTCCATGACGAGACCGTATTGCCATGACGCGGCCTTAAAATTTTACTCTCAACACGCTTAAAGAAGTTTCGATTCAAAAGAAGTTAGTCTCCAAGAAACTCATAAAAAGATCCGCAACCGGTACGAGTTTCTAGTCACGTTTAGGTTTGGAACCGGTTTATGGAGCAGAGCGGCCGCGGCGCGGTGCTGCGCGGGGAGTGCCGAGTGACCGAGCACGCGCGAGCCCAAGCGAGGTGTCGCGAGGCCGGTTTGCACTCACACGGCCGCAGACGCTCGTTTAGCGAGATCCAAGACTGGTTGTATTATTGTGTACGCTACATGTATTTAGATACATTGTAGTTTATTTATTTATTTTAATAATGGAAGCGTTTATTGAAGGCGTAAGAAAGCAACCGTGCTTGTGGAATCCATTACATCCTGATTATCGCGAAATGCAGATTAAAGACGAAGCATGGCAGACCATTGTAGAACATTATAACAACAACTCTATCCCTAATAGTAAGTTTGTATCCTATACATATTTATTACCTATATTCTTTTATAAACTCAAAAGAATACCATACAGCGCGCAAAGCAAATTTGGTCTCAAGTGCGTTTTCATAATATTAGTTATGAATTTCTTGAATATTTAAATATAAGTAGGTACGGTAGATGTGCACGTTAAATGAACAATCTTTTAATTTTTTTCAACACCTAAGTACAACTGCAGATTTGCAATCAGGACGCATTCCAAAACAAAATTTTAATATAAAATAACTTTTCAGTTCAAGTTGCGAAGATAGAATGGAAAAAGTTACGCGACAATCATCGCGACGCGCTCAAGCGAGCAAAGCTTGGTAAAAACAAATTATTACCTGCGCAAATCACAACCTGGAAATATGCTAAAGCAATGCAATTTCTCGAGCCACACATGAAGTATAGAATTACAGAAAATATTGAAATGGATCCTCCATCTACGAATAATTCCATAAATAAAATCAATGACTATGATGTTTCAACAACAGAAAGTAATGACATTATTATGGGTAATTCAGCGAAACGACGCTGTATTGAGAAAAGTAATCAATATCGAGAAGATATTGACGCCTTAGAATCCTTTTTTAAATGCATGCTACAAAGTACAAAAGTTATGCCACACTGGATGCAAACGCAAGTAAAGAAAAAAATATTTGCTGTTATTATTGAAGCGGAGGAACACCTTTCTTCTCAATCTCAGACTGATTTATGCGAATTAAAAGATCAAGATTCCGATAAACAATTGGAGAAGAAAATAAAATGTGAGGTCTTTACAGACGAAAGTTGTGATAATGATTACTAGTTAAATAGTTTAGTTGGTATTCACAGACATTGTTTTCACAGAAAATAAATAAAAAAGTTATCAACAAGTAGGTACTTAGGTAACAAATAAGTAGATATTGTGTTGAAGAAAATTCTAAATTGTCATTTTAGTTATTATTTAAGTAGGTACGTACCTATTTTCTTGTGTAAACGTTATGAATACATTAAATTTTATATATAATGTGCTTGTGTATTATTTAAATATAATTAGAGTATCAAAAGAACTGAAAATAACATATCATAAGGTACAGTCGAATTCGGAAAGTTGCTTCTTTTTTGAAATCGGTTAAAAACTAGATTTAGTACATTAATAGAACCTTACGGATTGGAGAATATAATATTGGTCCTGTAGGTATTCTGTATGCTGGCTTTATTGGGAACCTCGTAGGTATACTTACGAAAATTTTCCCCAAAGGATAATTGATTTTCTGTTTCCGATAAAGGATATTGCTTTTCGTCATTTAACTTAAATCTTATTGTTGCATTATTAATTAAGCCGATATCTTGACGCTTCATTCTATTTTGTAATTGCTTCCCCTTAATTATAATCTGAAAAAGAAATGCGATTACTTTACCAAGTAGGTAATAAAATAGACGGCACGTAACCACAGTATTACCTACAATCTATACATATAATAAATCTGTAGAAGGGTCAATTCTGTACATTGAAAATATTGAAAAAATAACTAGCAGGGGGTGTTACTGGATCGATACCAAACCCAAATATGTGATTAAAAAATTTTTTGTCTGTCTGTCTGTCTGTCTGTCTGTATGTGAAGACATCACGTGAAAACTACCGGTTCGATTTCGATGAAACTTGGTATAATTATACCTTATTATCCTGGGCGTAAAATAGGATACTTTTTATCCTGGAAAAATACGTAGAAAAAAAATTAATCTCAATTTTTCTGTTATCCATAGACGTTGTTCTGTAGTAGGTACCGCGAACACACGTTGCGTATTATTATAGACCTAGCCGTATTTGGGTCCAATAGATATTTATAAGATGTCATTGTCTGAGTTACTCAAAATGGAGAAATAAACCATCCACGCAAAGACCGACATCCGCGCGGACGGAGTCGCGGGCGGAAGCTAGTACAGGAAATAATATTGTAATACTGTGACATAACCGTAGCCGGTAGCCAGTAGCGCTGAGCGAAATGTGCAAGGGATTTACTGCACATGGTTATTATTACTCAGATAGGTACCTTATTTTTGACACATAGAAGACCCATGGGCGTAGCCTTCACAAATGCCTTCGCGAGTGCCTTCGCGAATGTCTTCGCGAATGCCTTCGCAAATGCCTTAGCAAATGCCGGCGGTACAGCCGCCGGCCCCGTCCGATTAGGGCCCTTCTGGCCTCCTCCACTCAAGCGACAGCTCAAGCCGAGGTTCGTGGTCCCCGTCAAGGGGGGACGCCCTTGTGCATGTCGCTACCAGGGTGAACCTTCAGTTCACCCCCGCGTCCGCGTTAAAATGTAGTAGCCCTTCTGGCTAACATTGAGAAACACCATACAAAAAAAAAAAAAAAAAAAAACCAGCCGCCGGCATTTGAAGACCTGGATATAACTTTGGGTACATACTTGGTACATACAGTTGCTAGTTACATATTATTTTTTATTGTTGCCCCACCTTGAGCCCATGGCTAGCTACGCCCATGAGAGGACCTACTTATTGGATCGTCCTGTGTAAGTTCGATCATAACAGTATAGAAAGAAACAATGTTCAATTGAACGTTCAAATGAAAGTTGATCGAGATATTTGTATAATGATACATATGGTACATTTGTCAAAAACAATACGCAACACGCGTTCAACAGGTACAAGAACAAATTAAAATTTAAAGTTTTAAAAAGTCGGGGATTCTAGACAAGTCGAGCATACAAATTAATTCCGCAAATCAAATCAAATTATCTCCGCATTGTCATCATCGCAACATAGAAAAAAACCAATACTTATGCCGTTAAATCAAAAAGTTCGATGATAATATGTGACATCTGCCATCTCGCACTTGGCTAGAGTGGTGGATTATGGCCCGGACCCTCATAGCAGGCTCTTGTCCTTACAATGGGAACATATTATAATATTGTATGGGCTGATAATTGATGTATCTGCTTACATTATTATAGTCTTCGCCAGAACAGCCAAGAACCCCCGTGACAGTCTAAAATTAAAATTAATAGTTTATACATATTATTATAGATGTTTGAAATCTACAGGCATTAATTTAAAACGAACTAACATCAATCTTCTTAAGTTTATAAATTTGATACGGTGCTTCACGACGTAGACGTAGAATATACGGATTAAGGAGTCGTATGCGCTTATTACTTGCCCCTAAAACGTGTTCTATAGGTATGTACTCATCAGCGGAAGGTTGCTAAGTATAAAAAAGAAATCTGATTAAAAAAGTTAGCTACCTATTGATTTTGTATGTAACATACTTAGATTACAAAATAAAGTACAGATGGAGCATGACAACCGCCCGTCGCCCTTGTCAAAGAAAATACGAAATCAAAAACAAATACAGTAAGATTCACGAAAGAATACCACTGCGCAGAAGGCATATTTTAGGTCCCTTTGGAGGTGCGAGGTGAGGCGCGGGCGGAATGCGTCAAGACCGGAGCGACGCCATTGGTGCGCGCGCGTCTCATAATAGAGTGCTCAGTCGCTATTCGTCTATCGCGGCGTCGACGCACTGACACTGCTGCACAGTACAGTCGAAAAGAAATGTTTCTTTGTTTTAAATTGTTTTTTATTTGTTAAGTTTTCGTTTTTTGTTAAGTTTTTTGTTGAGATTTGTTATTGTGTTGAACTTATTTGCTATTTTAAGTTTTTAATTAATTATACGTGTGGGAGAAACTGCCGAGAGCGAAGATTCGACAGATGTGGATTTTAAAGAATCATCGGAAGATGAACACTGTAGTATTGAACCCGGCCCCCGTTCTTCAAGTTCCACGATTCCCTCAAGTTCCATGATAGAGGGAAGCATGGAACTTGAGAATAGCGATAGCGAATAAAAATTGTTTCACATATTTATAATATTTTTGGTTCAATTTATTTTAATAAACATTTAAAATTACTTACGTTTGATTTATTTACATATAACCAGCGTTTACAACATTACACAAATTATAACCAACATTAAAATATTATTTTGTCTTAAGTCTTTTCTTCGTGAATGTACGTGCGCAGACGGCCGCCATTTGTGGTATTCTTTCGTGAATCGTACTGTACGTCGCTGCACCATTGCTATAGCGCATATAATGTCATGCAATACGTCAAAAAGGGTTTGCAATTTTAGTAAAAAAATGCCGTCTTGTGATAATAAAACGCTGTAAAATTTGTTCCCGAAAACAAAAAAAAAGATAAAACATCGTTTCACAGGTTTTCTGTAGATTATTTGGCTGATTTATTTCTATAATACGAATAATAATTTTACAGATATGAAGGAATACAAAACTTCAACGTATGTTGCCAGTATTTTGAAAATGAATTTGCCATTTTTATTGGTAAAACGGTAAAATGGTTAAAAGATCTTCAGGATAATGCTGTTGGATTTTTCGATCGTGAATGTGATTATTTGTATAGTGCACTAAAGGTTCATGATAATTATTAGATTATTTTAATAAGCATAATACATTATTTTGTTACTTTTATAAAGCTTAAAAACGTCATAGTCGTTTTCGCTAGCGATTTAATTTATGTGAACTCCATGGTGGATATGATGAAAATAAAATGTCCCGTATTCTCGACTAAAAACTACCGCTATTCGTATTTCGTATTCATATATTATGAAAAATAAAAAATAATATAATTATTATAGTTAATATTGAAACTTTTTTTATGTAACTAATTTATTTAATAAAAAATTGAATACAATTATTTTGTCCATATATAACTTTAGTAGGCAGGTACTTTATGTAATAAAAGAATTTAAATAAAAATTAAAACTTGACTTCTCATTTATGTATATAGCCTACGTCACTACCGCCACTAACATAATAATTCAGATCATTGCAATGAAACCTCACCACTCAAAATCGGTCCAACGGCTTATACTGCAGGGCGTGTCAAAGAAATATTATACATACATACATAAACTCGAAAAACATAACCCTCTTTTTTCCGTAGTCGGGGAAAAAATTGGGAAATTTTTCAATATCTGGCAACATTACATGCACACAGAAGCACCGTGTACGTACAGTGCAGCGGTGAAATGACAGCACACATAGCTTTATTGAAAATGACGATAAATTATTCGGTTTAGTTCGGCAACGCTCCATCTGTCTTTTATTTTGTAATCTAAGGTAACATATCTTTTGTTTTGTAGGTAACATATCTTTGCATTTAAAAAGTATAATGTTTATCTATCTAACTCGTATATAGATAGGTTTAGAATGTAGCCCAGCTTTATCAATTTACAAACTGTTCAATCAAATCGCATAGAAATTGATTCTTACCACTGGGTCGTTGCACATTTTGACGGTAACTGCAAGCTTTTTCTTACAACCTTGTAATGAATTGTGTTTGAAAAGTTCCTCTCTTTGAAATCTTGCGACTTCACTATTCGCTGATACTTCAATACCATTCTGTTCTTTTACTTTAATTAGCCATGTTCACATAATATAAATTCATAATTTAATAAATAGTGATATTTAACTTACGCTTACATCGCAACTGAGGAATACAGACCTCACTTCAAGTTCAGAATTTCGTTTTTGGTTATCATCATTTTCATAGCTATTTCTTACCGACTGACCCGAAGTTAAAGATAGTGCTTCAAGTATTAAAATCAAAACTGGAAAGCGCGCAATCAACAATAAGTTTTTGAAGATGTTAATTATTGTAAGTCCAATAGACAAGCAATACACATAACTTGACTGGCTTATTTTCAAAGAAATAGGCATTATAATAAGTATAGGTTTTGTATAGGTAATGCTGTTTTGAATCATATTATTAACTAGCTTCCGCCCACGACTTTGTACGTGCATCCCCGTTTTTCCCCGTTCCTGCAAGAATTTCGGGAAATCCTTTCTTAGGGGACGCCTACGTTATGACATCTACCTGCATGCCAAATTTCAGCCCGATACGTCCAGTGGTTTGGGCTGTGCGTTGATAGATCACTATATCAGTCACCTTTGAGTTTTATATATATAGAAGATTATGTTGATATTTAAAAAAAGTGATATCTAAATTTAATCGAATTTATGTTATGATTGTTCATAGCACAAGAAGATACAGATAAGATCTATAAAGCAATCATTAGACCATTTTTTTAGAGGATATAATATGTATGTTTCAATAGAGTGTAGGAACAAAAAACGAACCACAATATTGTATGAAAGGCATTATTGATAAATTTTATATTCTTCGGTTCGTAAATGTCTCCACCATTTATTGACAATTTATATCAATCAATAACGTAGTGATCCAGTATATTACTTTCCTCCACTTTCCTCTATGGAATATGGTAGTGATCAACCTCATTGATGTCAATTATTTTAAATTTCGCTACGCCAAGTATTTATAATACGGGAATCTTTTGACTCTGTGGTAAGACTCTTAGGCCGGGAGATACTGACACAAAATATTGGGTCATTTGTACAAGCGCTCTGACCATTTTTTTTATTTTGTCACTGCGTTCTTAGACCCCTGAAGAACCGCCATACTGTTACAAATGACCCAATATTTTTTGTCAGTATCTCCCGGCGTGGGTGTCAAATAAGGTTTGACGATACAAAAATCTCCTTGGTTTCAAGGAATTTACAAACAAAGACTAATCTATTTTTCTAATTTTTATAGTATAGGAGGTAGCAACGTTGACAAGTGAGCATTTTAGTATAGTTGGTTCTTTGATTGTGTTTGATATGCTGTTCCTCTTGCTTTTTCGGTTAGAGTCCGGGCTGTCTGGCTGGCCGCAGTGGTTGCGTTTAATAGTGCGCATCTTATCTGCACAGGAAAATATCCTTAATTTAAAGTCATTTTTTAACGCGTAATTTTTAATCTTTTGCCTTTAGATAGATCCATTAGACATACATTTTTTATTGCAAGACGTTTTTTTCGTTGTTAAATAGGTGCCAGACGCAATTTTTATTTCAAAATAATTAAAATATCATCGAAATAAGTGAAATTCCATCAACATGAGTCCCAGTGAAGGATAAGTAATCACTGTGTTACTTATACTACATATAATATTCATTTTACTATTTACAGTTTTTTTGCAACAATCTACCATATCGCTTCCTTTTCCCAACGAACCTCAAATAGGACGTTAATGTAAACTTGATAAAAACCAAATATCATCAAGAAATTAAAGACTTTTTAACGGATTTTAAACGCGATTTATTCATTGTATTATTTTCCCAAGTCTTTAATTTCAAAATGTATAATACTCGCGTAAAATCAAACACTAGAAAATACAAATATCATCAAATTCATATTTATACCCAAAAGTGTAATAAATATGAAACCATCTATTAAAAATATTAGTTTACTAATTATTCAATATAAGTATTAAAAAAGGATAATATAATATAAATAATAAAGTTATTACTTACCTTTTAAGCGGACTCATGTTGATGTAATTTCACTTATTTCGATGACATTTTAGTTATTTTGAAATAAAAATTGCGTAAGGCACCTATTTTACAACGAAAAAAACGTCTTGCAATAAAAAAATTATATCTGAAGGATATTTTCCTGTGCAGATAAGATGCGCACTAATAAACGCAACCACTGCGGCCAGCCAGACAGCCCGGACTCTAACCGAAATAGCAAGAGAAACAGTATATCAAAAACCCAACTATACTAAAATGACTTTTTTTTAAACGTTGCTAGCTCCCGTACGATTAGGAAATATTGCTTAATTTTCTTCAATTTATATATAGGGAACTTGAGCAAAATAATTTTGTTTATATATCAGGCTGGATCTTTTTGTATTATTTTTAATGTGAGCATACGAACAGCAACTGATGAGTAATAATGCAGCTCATGGCATGCACTCACTTTAACATATATAAATACATAAGTATTAAATCAACAAGTAACTTTTTCTCAACAAGTAACAGTTTTATTTTGAAACAAAACTTTTAAGTATACTATTCTGGTTTATATGAGAAAGGGTGAATAATAAATGAAAGATTGAATATTCGTATTAAGTATTTTATTGCAGTTAATATAATAAGTAGCATAATTTACAATTCAAACGAGAAAAGGAAATATTCCTCAAATGTGCCTTGCGTATGTAGTTAACAATTATTGTTTTTGATAATAAAATCTTGTATATCTGTCACCCGGAACTTACTTTCTCATGTTATCGTTCAAATTCCGAGCCTCTCTTTGCCACCATGATTATTTCACGAAATTGATGTTCAATGCACATGGAAATCAACATATTTTTGCAAGTATGTACTTATAAAATAATCAAAAAGACCTGACCAATAAAATCAATAATAATAATTTACACAATATTAATTTATAACATCACATTAGATACTTAAATATTTCCTTTTAAAGGAAAAATCAACAAACATTGATCAGATCTTCTTGTTGATAAATGAAAAATATGCTTGATTGGAGAGATATGATATTACAATTAACAATTATAATAATATTACACTGATTGTCAAAACTAATGTTTAATCAAGCTGCAATGATTGAAATTGAAAATAATTGTATTATTATTTATTAGCAATAAACACTGGGCAAGATATTATTAAAATACGAAAGCAGAGAAAATAATATTTAGAACTGTACAAAAATCAACTGCAGCTTGCTACTTAATAAATTTCTATAACGCCTCAAAAAAAAGACACACAGATTTTCCGCATTTGTCAAAAATAAAAAAAAACACGCTTCGAGCAAAACATAATACTTTACTACAAGACATACACCGAACTTCACAACCCTTATTTATAATACTACAACTAGTCGAATTACATAGCTAAAATTATACAAGACAGAAACTACGCTAAAATATTTAAGACTCGGGATCATTTGATACATAGGTGGACGCTTTACTGGTCTGAAAAAAAAAGAAAAATTTAATGTGATGTGTGAAAAATATTAATATAAATATTAAATATACATTATCTGGCCAGATTCACTATTTACAAAAAGGTGATAAAATGTTTATCTTTTTGACATTTCTCATTTGAACGGACACACAAACTAAAGTGAATAGAAGTAATTTTAGCAAAAGATGTGCTTTATGCTCTAACTTGCTCTAACTTAGCTGGTCAAGCGTTTTTTACACAAGAATTATCAATTGAATAACGTAAACGTAAAACGTAGTAAGTACAACAATTAATAATTAATATACTTAAGAACGCGTTATCAAATCCGTCAAAAATAAGTTATAATTCGGTATTCATTTTTTGATGAAAGTAATCTGAGTGTGTATTAAATAAAACTAATAATTACCACAAATCAATATCTCCTAATCACGGGAAAGTTATAGATATTAATGACGTTGTAAAAAATTAGGTATCCGTTTCCTATTCACTAAAATTGTCGATTTTAGGACTTTATTCAGGAACTAAATAATTATCTGCTACTAAATACATCATTTTATTTCTTAAAAATACAATAGGTAGAGATATGTAATGTAACAACTGTTAATAAACCTTTTTTAATAAAATATATAATAAGTTCACAATACAAATAATTTAAAACCTCAGAATAAATAAATGAATTAAATATGAATCGTCAAATTTTCATTCATTTTTTCTTGTTCGCACGAGTTTTAACGCGTCAGTATGTATATGTAATGTTAAGGATTATTTTATGTTGTCACTCTGGACACTGCATAGAAACTTTTATGAAAACACGTCCTTAAGCGCTAGACCGAATTTATTTAGATGAGATTTAACATTGACCAATACGTCTACACTAATATTATAAAGAGGAAAACTTAATTTGTTTGTTTGTTTGATTGTAATGAATAGGCTCATACTAGCACTGTACCGATACACTACTGGACCGATTTTAAAAATTCTTTCACCATTCGAAAGCTACATTATCCACGAGTAATATAGGATAGGTTTTATCCGGAAATTCCACGAGAACGGGAACCATGCGAGTTTTTCTTTGAAACCGCGGGCGGAGCCGCCGGCGGAAAGCTAGTTAAGTATAAAAAGCTAAAAATAATTTTGTATTTTATGTAAGAAAATAACAGAAATAAGTACCTATATGACTTACCTCACAACTATCATAGAATTCCATTGTAGTCTCACTATCGGGAAAATAGACAGTAACCTTCTTGTCAGCCGGCGTGTTTCTTGTGTAATCTATACCTGACCAAGAGCATGTGTCACCAATAATCTATGGACAAAAATATATAATTAAGAAACAAGATATTATCATGGATGTCCTAAACTGTAACGGAATTAGCTATCCCAGCATATGTTTTTCTGGCCTACTCGGGTGTGAAAAATAGATGTTGGCCGATTCTCAGATCTACCCAATAGACATACAAAATTTCACGAGAATCGGTCCAGCTTTTTCGGAGGAGTAATTTTATATTTATAGAGAAGAGACAGATAAGAAGAATATTTTCCTCACCTGAAACTCTGTATCGGTGTGTATAAGCATGTCGGCGAGTATTTCGCCGGTATTGGAATCGGTGACGAGTATCTTGGGCGAGCACACGTCGTTGTCGAACAGCACTTGCACGTGCGCGTCCTTGCACGTGCTCTGCGCGCCATCCTCCTCGATAGCCACCTCGCCGTCGCACGCGTAGTACACCGCTGACTCTTCCTCCTCTTCCTTTAATTTCCATTACACCACTTTTTAGACTATGAATATTATTTAGTCCATATGTTATACTTTGGAGTGTACTAATGTGTTACACAATAGTACACTTAAGAGTGAGTTACACTAAAAGTAATGTCGAATTGTGCTAGAAGCTTTTATTGCCTCATACACAAATGCGGTGAAACTTAAATATATAGATTAGCTCTACTACAGTGTACTTTGTCTACTTATGTACTTATTGTCTTTTTTACATACTTTGTTAGATTCATTATTATGTTCATGTTTACTTTTACAAAGATTTATCGGATCTTAATCAGGTGAAACTGATAATAGTTGAGAATAATTTTATCTATTCGTATCTGTAACCATTGTATGAGAGCTTTTTCCATAAGTTCAACTCAAGAACCAAGTTATTGTCAATTCCTACTTAATATTACAGTAATAAATAATGTAATATAAATTTGAAATAAAAAACAAATAATAATAAAGTAACTGTCACAGTTCTGTCTGTCTGTCTGTCTCCTTGACAGTCATCTCTTCTTCACTCCTAAACCAATTTGGATGAAACTTGATACACAGATAATTAGAAAACTGAGAAAGGACATAGGTTAGGTCTTATACCGAAAATTCCACGGGAACGGGAACCATGCGGGTTTCCCTTTGACTACGCAGGCATAGTCGTTGACGGAAAGCTATTAAAAATTATTATTATTATTATTATTATTATTATAGATATCTCCACGGGCACTATGTTGATCAAACGTGCCATATAGTTAGTAATTATTTGATCCGTTTTCACTTGTTGATCCGGTTGGTATTTGTGGATCCATTGCCACACCACCGTTCGTATGTGGATCCGAACGGAGCCACAAGTGTAACCATCAGTAATAATAATAATTACGTGCTTTTTATACAAATCCACCTTTTTTGCGTTTTTGCTCTTGTTGATCCGATTCAAATGAGCCAATCAGAGCCCACCGAGCTCAGCCATTGGTCGCTTGCGGCCTTAGCCATTTGAAGTCTTAAAGACATTTATTCCCGTTATAGAAACGTATGTTGCCGTTCGCCTTCCATAATTTGTTCGGATCTTCGGGAGGGCAAGATAGCTAGCTCGTCTATTAGGATAGTGGCGATTTGATGTTGAGATTATAATATTTGTATTTATGTTTTTATGTAGCGCTTTGCGGATGAACATACCTACACGTATTATAAAAGTATAATTGTTTTAAATTCATTATTTTAGTGTCGTCGTAGATTTTATTTAGTTAAAAAAGTATAGTAAAAGATAGTTTTAACGATTTTATTTTGTAAAATTTGGAGTGGCGCTAATTTATTTTTGTAAGCACTCCCCCATACTTCTATTAAATACATTAGGTGCGGCTTTACTAACGTGTTGTAGATGGTGTGGCGTAATTTATGAGGAATGCAAGAAGTAATATTACGCAGAGATCTAAGAAGTGCTGATAATTTATTTTTTAGGTGGTCGATGTGATGATTCCATTTTAGAGAGCTGTCGATTCGCAAACCTAGTAGATCGGGAGTCATTGACACAAAATTTCGAGTCATTTGTAACAGGATGGCGGTTCTACAGGGGTCTTAGTACGCAATGACAGAAAGAAAAATGATGGTGTGAACGCTGGTACCGGCGGCTTAGTCGCGTGGGCGTTAGTCAAACTCGTCGGAAAAATAGCGAAAGTCAAACGATTTGTAACACAAAAATTTTAGCCGATAGCCCATAAAAAAGATGTAGACGGTAGTGTCATGCCATACGTTTCCGGTGTGACATAAAGCCCGCCATACCGACGCGAATGCGTTGATTTAAAAAAAACAATTCAACCATTGTATTGTGCAATTCAAATCGTATACTTTTATTTTCTTAATCATTTACTTTGTATCCTTTATCATTAGTCACTAAAATTTATTTTGTTAACTTGCCAAATATAATGTAACATGGAATTTGCAAGGGAAGGCACTGCCTTCTGAGATATAGGAATTACCTAGTTCAGAAGGCAGAGCAATATTGTAATGTTATATTTGAAGTTACTAATAAATTTTATTTTATTCATTATTTTATTGGTACCAGGCTAACTTTTGCACAGGTAACCATCGTCGTGCAGCCATTTACGAAAATCGCCATGCATCGCCATACTTTTCAGACGATTCTAAATGGTCGCCATACCGCCGAAATGATTTTGTTTAATTGAATGAAATGTTGAAATGAATGTTTAATTGAGTATTTGAATAAAAAAAATTTATTGATTTTTTTATGTATTTTAAAACCTTATTATTAATAATATTGATATTTAATGCAAAAAACTCCAAAAAAATTTTTATCAATTAAATAAAAGCAATTAAAAATTGATGAAATTTAAATTAAAATCACGTGACTATAAACGCGCCATGACTGGTCACCATAGATGTGACGCCAAAATGTTACAGTTGTATACGTTTTTCTATCAACTTCAATGAGTGAAAACTAACATTATGACGTCACACGCGCCCGGGTGACGCTTCGGGAGTTGTCGGTGTGTTTTCGGTACTGGATTCAAAGACTAATTTTTATTTTGAAATAACTTTTGAATTATTGAAAAAAAAAATTAAAAAAAATAGTTTTGTTATAAAACTAATATATAATCTTTCCATTTAGCACAAAAATTTTTTTATTCAAATACTCAATTGAATGAATTTTGTTTACTATTTGTTCATTTGAGCATACATATTTTTCAAATAATGTACTAATACGGCTCAACTCCGACCGAATATCCTTCATATCATCATTACATCTGCAATCTTGTTCTAGCGGTTGTTTCCGTTTTCTGTAAGTAATTTAAGTATCAGTTGGCGTAGAACTCGTAGAAAACGAACTTAGCTTCGATAGATCGGGATGCGATCCACCGGCAGTACCCACTGCACCACTGCTGGTTAAACGTGTTGGCGATCTGCGTACACTCATATTTACTCCGCAATGGATAATTTGTGCAAGAATATGAGTCGTCATTTGTTTTTGACCTAAATCTAACATTTTAATTATTTTATCAGATTGATATCAGAATCAGGGCAAAGGCGAACGCTACACGTCAATAAATATTATGATAATTATCTTGATATTTACTGATGTATCTTAGGAGGGATCACAGCACACCCTACACCATCAATACGTATCGCGTCAGTACTGAAACGTTCTTTGTTTGAGCCAGACGTGATGACGGCAAGATAAATATTGCGATGTAGGTCCTGGGATCAGATCACAAAGAGTTCCAGAAATCCAGCGATATACAGGGTTAGTTCTCAATGACCGGCCAAATTTTCAGAAATGGTTCAGAATCGATAACATTTTAGAACTAATGAAAAAAAAAAGGTTTTTTTTTTTTTTTAATTAGATTTCATTCCTGTCCACCACTAAAAAGCGAACGTGTGGACATTACAAAAGCAACAATTCAGTTCAACAACCTAGATAGGTAGAAGTTAGCACACACATAAATTTGGCAATGCGCGCACGCACACAAGTGCATTGATTCTGGGGGTGTTTACGATTTAGGAAATTTTTAAGACATTTTCAAATGAATGCTATTATTTTTATTTAATTTTATTCGACAATAATGTTTCAAATGCACCTTTGGTTTAATATCTAGATCTTAATTTTAAATTTTGGCTGGTCATTGAAAACTAACCCTGTATTGTGATCCTTCAATACACTACCCTACACGTCAATAAATACCGTAATCCGATAGTAAATATTGACGGATCACAATATGGATCTTACGTGTAGCGTTCGCCAAAGAGTTGCCCTGTTTCAAGAGGTAGGTTGTTATTTGTAGGTTGCATACTACTTGAGAATTATCACCGTCACTGTATGACGAAAGGTTCGTCCAAATATCTATCTTTTTAGGGTTCCTTATTTTTAGTTTCACAACGTTTTCTATAAGTTTCAATTGAATTACGGTCATGCAAGTGCATATAAATGGAACAGATCAACATACATACAACAGTCGGGCTGGATCAACTTAGTGCCCAAGTTGGTATTTATATATATATATATATACTAGCGGTCCGCCCCGGCTTCGCCCGTGGTACATGTTTACGTTTTCTCTACATAAGAACCATCCTCGTACTTCAAGGAATATAATAAAAAAAGAATTATCGAAATCGGTTCAGCCGTTCTCGAGTTATGGAATTACAACGAAAAGTGGCATTGATTTTTATATATTAGAAGATATATTACCAACTTGGGCACTAAGTTGATCCAGCCCGACTGCCGTGCATTCCTGACTCCACCTTTTCCCCGATATTACTCGACTCCGGTTGCATAGATCTTGCCCGGAGTGGCAACGGCGCAAACTTTTGGGCGATGTTGCCAAACGTATTCGTGGAGAAGTTGATATACTCAACATTTTTATTGCTAAGATCTCGAACTGAATCGACTCCGTAACGGCCGAAATTCAGAAACCCATAAACACTTGTTGGCTCCGTTTTATATACCAAATCCAAAGTCGTATGTTGATCATTATCATTTATATTATCAAAATTACAGCTTTATTTGATCCGACAAAACGAAACTGTATATTAAGTAACGTAGATTAATTTTTCGTAAACCCTACAGTATTTGTTGGCTCCGTACACAAACATATTATAGTTAGGTAATGTTCCATACATTGCTAAATCCGCCTAGACTAGACGAACTCGACTCTGTAACGGTTCAAATTTTGAAATGCTCAAACACTTCTTGACTCCGTTTTATATACCAAATCATAAGTCGTATGTTGATCTGTTCCATTTATATGCACTTGCATGACATTGACATGGGGATATGAAATTAGGGCTAGCAAAAAATCTCCTGAGTTTTATGGAAGTTGAAGAAGTCGACCGTAATTCAATTGAAACTTATAGAAAACGTTGTGAAACTAAAAATTCGGAACCCTAAAAAGATAGAGATTTGGACGAACCTTTCGTCATACAGTGACGGTGATAATTCCCAAGTAGTATGCATCCTACAAATAACAACCTACCTCTTGAATCATCAGTAAATATCAAGATAATTATCATAATATTTATTGACGTAGCCTATGCTCTGATTCTGATATCAATCTGATAAAATAATTAAAATGTTAGATTTAGGTCAAACAAATGACAACTCATATTCCTGCACAAATTATCCATTACGGAGTAAATATGAGTGTACGCAGATCGCCAACACGTTTAACCAGCAGTGGTGCAGTGGGTACTGCCGGTGGATCGCATCCCGATCTATCGAAGCTAAGTTCGTTTTCTACGAGTTCTACGCCAACTGATACTCAAATTACTTACAGAAAACGGAAACAACCGCTAGAACCAGATTGCAGATTTAGTGATGATATGAAGGATATTCGGTCGGAGTTGAGCCGTATTAGTACATTACTTGAAAAATATGTATGCTCAAATGAACAAAAAGTAAACAAAATTCATGAAAACATTTCTGAAGTAAAAACACAAATTACCGAAATTAAATCGTCCAATGAACAATCCTTGAATTTAATTCGCCAAAATACGAATCAAATCAATGAAATTAAGTCATCAGCATGTATGATAATTACTGAACAAAACATATTGAAGAGTACTATTTCTCAATTAGAATCCCAGATAAACTAGGGTGAGAGTAAAATAAAATCACTGGAATTAAATCTTTAATCAATAAATCAGTCAGCCAATCCATCGGGTTTTACGTCTAAAAATCAACTTCATATAATTTAAAACTTAATCAAGGAACTACGGGACAGAAAGAGCCGCGAAAAAAATGTAATTTTTACTCGTTTCCCAGAATCGACATCTTATAACTCAAAGGAGAGGAAATCTAAAGACAACTACGAAATTTTAAAAAATTACCTCACTAATAAGTTCAGACCTACCGAAGCCAGTAAAAAAATATATAATTATAAATAACCTTAATTCAAACTGTAGTACAGGTCTTGATGGTATTACTACAAAAACAATTAAATGCATCAAAGAACAAGTAGATAACTGCGTTAAAAACAACCGACTTCAAACTTGCACTTGCAACATTTACAAATACAGACAAAAATGCCCATAAAATAAAAACAACTGGGCCTATCCGAATAAAATTTTTATGGGACCAATTCGACACCATCCCGCATCGAACAAAAAAGAATCACGTAAATCGGTTCAGAAACCTCGGAGTAATCGGTGTACATACATAAAAAAAAACATACCGGCCGAATTGATAACCTCCTCCTTTTTTTTGAAGTCGGTTAAAAATTAAATCATACCTTAAGCGACTGTTTTAACCAAGCCATAAGTCAAAGACGTTTTCCGGACTCGTTAAAAATAGCGAAGGTAACTCCTATCTATAAGAGTGGCTCAAAATTTAAACCTGGTAACTATAGGCCAATTTCGGTTTTGCCAGTATTGTCAAAAATATTGGAGAAGATTTTACACACGAGATTAGAAAAATATTTAGACTCATTTAATTTTATTTCAGTGCGTCAATACGGATTTAAGCCAAAAAGTAACACTCTGTCAGCGACTATGGACCTAACTATTAAAATAAAACAGAACATTGAAGCAAACAATATAGTTTTGGGAGTGTTTATTGACCTACAAAAGGCCTTTGATACCGTTTCTCACGAACTTTTAATAAAGAAATTAGCATCCATTAACATTAATGGTAAAGCACTAGATATGCTGAAATCATATTTTAAAAATCGATCATGAATAGTTAAAATAGATAACCATGATAGCATTCCCTTACTTATTACATGTGGCATACCACAAGGTTCGATTCTAGGCCCATTGCTTTTTTAATTTATATTAATAATTTCCAAGATTTAAAGCTAAATGGTCACCTAACACTTTGTGCGGATGACACCTGTCTGTATTATTTTGGTCCCTCTATACATGACATGATAGCGCAAGCACAAAATGATTTAAATAAATGAAATAAATAAATGCAATCTACTAAAAATAAATATATCTAAATTCAAAGCTCATAACAAAATTATTCCACCACACGCTCCACTTAAAATTAACGGTGTTGTATTAGAACATAAAACCCCCGAGAAATACCTAGGTTTGCGAATCGACAGCTCTCTGAAATGGAATTGTCACATCGACCACCTAAAAAATTAATTATCAGCACTTCCTAGATCTCTGCATAATATTACTTCTTGCATTCCTCATAAATTACGCCACACCATCTACAACACGTTAGTAAAGCCGCACCTAATATATTTAATAGAAGTATCGGGGAGTGCTTACAAAAATAAATTAGCGCCACCCCAAATTTTACAAAATAAAATCATTAAAACTATCTTTAACTATCCTTTTTTAACTTCTACAAATAAAATCTACGACGACACTAAAATAATGAATTTAAAACAATGATACTTTTATATTACGTGTATGTTCATCCGCAAAGCGCTACATAAAAACATAAATACAAAATACAAATATTATATTTTCAACATCAAATTATGGAAGGCGAACGGCAACATACGTTTCTATAACGGGAATAAATTTCTTTAAACCTTCAAATGGCTAAGGCCGCAAGCGACCAATGGCTGAGCTCGGTGGGCTCTGATTGGCTCATTTGAATCGGATCAACAAGAGCTAAAACGCAAAAAAGGTGGATTTGTATAAAAAGCACGTAATTATTATTATTACTGATGGTGACACTTGTGGCTCCTTTCGGATCCACATACGGACGGTGGTGTGGCAATGGATCCACAAATACCAACCGGATCAACAAGTGAAAACGGATCAAATAATTACTAACTATATGGCACGTTTGATCAACATAGTGCCCGTGGAGATATCTATATAAATACCATAATATATATACAATACATAATATATATATATATATATATATATATATAAATACTAATATTATAAATGCGAAAGTAACTCTGTCTGTCTGTCTGTCTGTTACTCAATCACGCCAAAACTACTGAACCAATTTGAATGAAATTTGGTATGGAGATATTTTGATACCCAAGAAAGGATATAGGCTACTTTTTATTGCGAAATATGTACCACGGGCGAAGCCGGGGCGGACCGCTAGTATATAAATAAATTATTATGTCTTACTTCATTGTAATAATCTTCTGAATCACCAGCATGTTCATCATAATCGTGTTCATAATCTTCTTCATCCTCATCTTGTTCCTGTTGTTCTTCAAAATGCACTTGTTTAAGGCCTGCACTTGAATCCGAACTTTGAAATATACCATTTTGTTTATTGTCATTTTCTGTACTCCTATCTCTATTTTGCGAAGTCGTACTGGATTGACCAAAAGCCGAACTCAATGAAGACATTGCTTTATCAGCTCGTGCACTGTCCTGTAGATGCTTAGGAAGTCTAAGTGGGGCAATACCTCCGACGGGGTTTTCATTTGCTTCTTTCTCTTTGCGTATAGCTTCAGCAGCAGCTACTTGTAGTTTCTATATCAAAAAAAAAAGACATCACATGACAAACTATTGAAAATAATTTTTAAGATATTTGAAATCAGAAAATAACTTACCCGAACACATTCAAGTACTTTTTCCTGGAACTTAGTGGCCAAGTCAACAGACTTGAAACGCACAGCAAGAGTCTCCTGTTCACCCGCGCTATCTGCGTAATTACGACCAGCCCACGTCCACGCACGATCTGAATTCTTCATAGGAAATAGCTCCAGGTCCATGAATAGCAACATATTCAATACCGCCTTGTGCACTTGTTCCCGTCTGAGTAGCAAACGATATGTTTTTCTCTCTGGATGATACAATATTTTCATTTCCCCAATACCACGTTCTTTCCATTCACGAGTTTTTTCATCGAAGCGGTATAATTTACAGCGTTCGCCAAATAATTTTTCCTGTAATAATGAAATTAAAATAAAAGGAACAACATAATAAAATTGTATGTTAGATGTTGCCTTAATGTATAATGTTATCAACTTAAATAAATACATGCCTCGTCTTCTTCCCCAGTGGTAACAACAATTTTATCTGGCAGTGGAACTATGGGCTCATAGTGCGGATCATATTCATCTTCGCCAGTGGCGCTCGTATTAGATTTTTCGGCTGTATCATTACCACTTTTACCCTCCTCTTTGCCTGATGCACTAACAAAAAGCTGTTGCCCAGCACCTTCCCATTTAAAATCGGCTTTTTCTGTAAAATAAAGGAAACATTACATAAAGGTTATGTATCAATTGAGAATTATTATTATCACTATTAAAAATAATCATATGTTATTGCTACATACTTTGAATGGCAAATTCGCTTGTACTCGAAGATAATTCTGCAAATGACAAGCAAACATCAGGTATCTTTAATGCTTCTTTGGGTTGGCCATTGTTATCAGATTTATTAATAGGTTTTGTGTCCAAATTTGCTGCTGCAAATAAACTTTTTGCCCCAACAGTGCCTTTTTCTTGGGTATTAAAAAGGTTATGAGCTATAGACGATTTTTCACTAGTTGCAGACTTGGTAGCATCTTGAGCATTAGGATTTAAATTACCAAATGAAAAAGTAGAAGATTGGCCAAATATTCCACCTGAAGGTTTGGTTTCGTTTGTTTTTAGCACCGTTGGACCAAATAAACTTCCTTGTGATGATCCACTGAACAAATTAATTGGCTTTTGTTCATCAACAGAAAATACTGATTTTACATCAGAATCATTTGGTTCATTGCTTTTATTTAATGTAGCTTTAAATATCGATGTATTTGTTGACATGCCCGAGTTAGAGAAGATGCTTTTTTGTGAGCTGGTTGGTACATTTCCTGTTGCAGAACCAAATAAATTTTTTGGCTCGGATGACCCAAACAAACTTTTGGGTTCAGCAGAACCAAATGATACTTTCGGTGCAGTGTTCTGTTGTTCTCCAGTGGTATTTAGAGCGTTAAACTTAGGAGCGGCCAAAATAGAGCTTTTTGTACCAGTAGTAGGAGTCTGTACAAAGCCAGCACTGACAAAATTTACTGGTTTAATTACACTACTTTCACTAGAAGTTAAGTCTGTGGAAGGTTGGTTTTTAAAAAGCCCACCAAACATGTTAAGTTTGTTTCCAGTTAATGCATTCTGCAATGTAGAGGGTGAATTATTTTCATTATAGGGACCTGTGTTTCCTAACGGTGTTTGGAAAATAGAGTTATCCATTGTCTTGTTAGAGGCTAAGGGAGTACCATAGCTACTAGAACTACTTCTTAAATTAACAACTGATGATTTTATAGGAGTTGTTGCGTCAGCTTCATCCTTGTTGTAATCGTCAGATTGCGATTGAGATTTTACTGCTTGTTCCGATTTTTCATCGTCGTCTTCACAACCTCGACAACCTTCACATGGGCTTTTATTTTTGTAGGTATAAAAGTTTTCTGGTAACATCAGTTCTTTGGCCTTTTGCTTTTCTTCAGAAGATGCTTGTATTTCAGATACAAAAATTACCTCATCCTCTTTTATAACTACATCTTTGTTTTCTACTACATCACCATATTTATTTTTGATAGCTTGATCAACTTCCTGTTTAAATTGCTGTGCAATAGCTTTATTTTGGAATCTAAGACAAAATTGTTGAAGTTGCAAATCTCCATCACTATAGTCATTGGCTGCAAACAGCCATGTTTTTTCATCTTTTGGCTTATAAATGACATCCGGAGATAAAACATGATTGAGACAAATTTTATGAACTTGTTCACGGCGCATTACAATCCTAAAACAATACAATCACGCTTAATTATTTTTCCAATAGAAATAACGCCTTCATAGCCTAATAGATGATTAATTTCTTCTAAGAAACTTATCTGTAAACATACTGAGGTATGCAGCGGTGGGACAGTAATAAGCGTATGCAGAACTAACAGTACAAATGTATGACATCTAATGTTAATCAAATCCAGTACTTGCATCGTGCATGAACCATTGGTAACAATATAAAACATAATAAACAAAGTGTATAATTTTTAAATTAGATAATATTTTATTTAGAAATCTTAGAAAGAAAGAACTAACTAACTTAACAACTACGTTTCTTCTTATTATATTAACATTTTAAGTAGTAAATAAATTTTATTCATATAACTAGCAATAAGTGGTGCTTTAGGAGTGTTCACGAAGATTTCTACTGAAATTGTAAATTTTACAATTGACAGCATTTCATTTTTTATATTAACATGTAAGAAAAAATCATAAAGTTAGAAACATACCTCAACTTGCCACTGTCCTTATGTTTTAATATTTTAACAATTCCTATACCACGTTCTTTCCACTCGCTTGCAGTAAATATGAATAACTTTGCTCTATGACCATATAGTTCTTCTTCATTTTCTTCACCAGTTACAACTTCAACCTTAAAAAAATAATAATGAGAATCAATAATGCATCGCAAATAATACATAGTGTGAATTTTACTTTAGTTTCATAATTGTCTATGTTAATGTTGTTTTGATAAAAATTATATGAGGCTAATATAATGATTCTTCAGCATTTTCAAAAAGTAAATAAATTAAAAATGACATAATATTCTAACTGTTTAATATATTTTAATACAAAATTACGTAATAAAAACGTACCTTATCAGGCATAGGAATTACAGGACTGAAATGAATATGGGCTCCTTCATCTTCTGACACATATTCATCATCTCCACTTTCTTCCCCTTTAATACTTTTTGGAGATTTAAGAGGACTCTTGCCTTTCACAGGTGACTTGGGCTTAAATGCAAAATCAAATGTACCACCCTCTTTTGATCCAAATGTGATTGCATTTGAAGGTGTTGGTAATAAAGCTGGTTTTTGAGCAGGGAGGTCTTTTTCATTTTTATTTGAATTAATATTTGCTTGAACATCACTGAATACAGAATTTTTTGAATTATCACCAAATGCCTTAATACTGAAATCACTGTTAGGCGAAATACCAAACTTAAATGTCTGGGAAGCATTTGCGTTAAAAAGTGAGGATGTTGATACATTATTTGGTTCATTGGACTTTTGAGGTATGCCAAAAGTATATTTTGGGGTAGAGGTGTTACTGAATATGGATTTGACTTCAGTACTGCTAGAGCCTGGGTCTTTTGAACTATTACATGCTGGACATGTTTCAACATCTTTTTCATTTCTAACAAAACATTGTTTACATTCCCATGAACCTTCTTTGGGTTTAAACTTATCACCCCACCCAGATGCTATTGGCTTATTGGGAACTGATTCTTTTGTAGTTGACACTTGAGGATTTATACCAAAATTGAATTTTGGAACATTTTCTTTTATTAGATTAGAGTCAGCCTTAGTTAAATGCGGCTCTTTAGGACTATTGCAAGCAATGCAATTTACGCCATCGCCTTGATTACGAATAAGACACTGATTACATTCCCAAGTCCCAGGTTTTGCTTTAAATTTATCACCCCATGTGGAATTAACATTTTCTTTAATATCTTGGGGTTTTGGTGTTTCACAGCAGGCACATTTTGTAAAGCTTTCTAAATTATTTGTATAACATGCAGTACATTCCCATGATCCTGGTTTTAATTTGAATTGATCACCAAATCCACTTTGGTTATTTTGTTGGGCAATATTCTTTTCTTCTTTAGCAGCTTTCATATCATCACCTAATCGAGATTGTGCTGTTTTTACAGCATCCATAAAATCATCACAAATTTGCACGTTTTTAAAGCGTAAGCAGAAAGTTTCTGGTATTAATTCACCATCTGAAAAATCCTTGGCACACCATGTAACAGCTTTATCCATATTCGGCATCTTTTGGAAAGTAATTTCTTTTGTAACTGCATGATTACAACAAACTTTCATAATTTGTTCCCTTCTCATAAGCAAGCGTAACTTTTGATTATTATCTTTATGGACCAATAGTTTTATATTTCCTAAACCACGTTCCTTCCATTCTTTATTACTTGCATCAAATCTTAGCAATTTTGCTCTATGCTCAAATAATATTATTTCGTCTTCTTCCCCTGTCTTTTGATCAACTAAAGCTGGTAAAGGTACAACTGGTTTAAAATCAACTGTTGGTTCAAATTCCTCAATAGTATCTGAAGTATTTAGTTTGTGTGATGCTTCTTCGTCTTTTGGTGTGTCAGTTTTTTGGTTAGATATTGAACTGAAAGCGTTGGTAAATGGAGAACTATTTGCTGGTTTAAATGTTAATCCACTGAAGACACTAACCTTGGTTGTCACCGGTTCTACTGTTTTTGTTTCCTCTTTTGCAGTTTCTGTAACTGTTTTAAATGAAGGTGTAGTACTAAATGTAAATCCTCCAATTACTGTTTTTGTTGGTTGTGATTCCTTTGTCTCAGATTTTGTTTCAGTTTTTGTCACTGTTGTGGTAGTTGTGGTTTTAGTTACTTCATTTGTTTTCGTAACACTGCCGGCAATAGCTGAACTTTCAATTCGTGCTTTTTCAAAAGTGTCATAAAAGTTTTGTGCAATCTCAACAGATTTAAATCTTATACAGAATTTCTCTAGGATAACTGTTTCTTCTGCAAAGTCATTAGCAACCCAAAAGTATGCCTTAGTTTCATTTTTCATAGGTTTGATTTCCATTTCAGGTATGATTATATGGTTAGCACAAATCTTATGGATTTGTTCTCTTCTCATTAGTACTCTTACTTTTCCTGTGACATTATGTTTGAGAAGTTTCATTTCCCCTATACCTCTTTCCTTCCATTGCTTATCTATAAATCTAAATAATTTAGCACGAGCAGAAAATATTGCAGTCTCATTTTCTTCACCTGTAGTTACTTTAACTTCAGCTGGTAATGGTATAATTGGTTTAAAATCTGGACAAGGATCATAATTTTCTATTGAGGTATTGCTCCTTTCAGATAATGTCCTTGATTTATTTAAACTAGTATTTGGCGAAGACAATGTAAATATCCCATCGCCTGCTGACTTGGAAGAATCATTCAGGCCTAAGAAATTAGTATTTTGGTTTGTTGTTAAAGTACCTGGCTTATTCCAACTTGAAAGAATATTGCTTGAAGTAGATGTAGTTATATTTGGTGTTGTCATTTTAGTATTTGATGGAAAATTAAAAACTGGTGGAGCTGCTGAACTAGTTTCAGTATTAATAGGCATTGGGATTTGATAGTTGTGTGGAGTTCCTTTTATGTGTTTTTGAGGTATTGTCACACTCAGTATTGGTGCAGGAGCAGAGGTAGTAGGCAGTGGATCGGAAGATGTTATCACTACATTCACAGGCAATGTTCGAGAGGAAGTTTTAACATCCGAAACTTGTTGAATAACCTTACTAGAAGGAATTGATGCAGAATTTGCTATTGTTGATGAAACATTTGATATAGGAGGTACATTAGGAACGGGTTGAACTACAGCAGGAGTAGGTGGTATTGTAGGTGGAATCAACTGAGAAACATCAAGGTACATTTGGTCAGGAGTTTGATAAACACCTGGATAATTCACTGGAGCTCTGTTTGGATCGAACATGGTTGGTGCACCAGGGACTGAAGAATTTTGGGTTAGTTGAGAGTATTGATTATATAGATTATAAAGATTTTGACCATATAAATGATATGGATTAGGTGGTACTGGAAATGGGGGTACTAGTCTTTGCGTGAATGGAGGCATAACTTGGGGTGTAGCAAATGGCATCTGATTCCCGAAAGTAGACGCATTTTCATTTGCCCTGTATTCCTCATCCAGGTTATAAAGATCACTTTCGTTGAGGGTCTGTTCTGAAGATGATTTCTTCAACTTGTTTACTTCCTTTTTAAGTTCAGCAATTTGTTTTTTCAAATCAGCAACATCTTTACATTCATTTCTACATTCAGAAACTTGATCCTTAACTTGGTCAACTGATATTTTTAGAAGCTTAAATTGTTCCGTAGTATTTTCTATATTTGAATGAATCGTATTTATAATTTGATTTCCTAATTTTCTGTTTTCATCAAACCAATTCTTTGTTTGTTCCATAAAATCATCTATAGTCGAGTCTCTTTTTTGAAGATTTTTTATCTGTTTCTCAATTCTATCAAGCAGATGCGGATCAATATGAGTGTTGTCGAAAACTTGCGAATCTAAAGCTGTACGATAATTTGTTGAATTCATATTTGATAACTGTTTACTTGACTGTTTTGGAGTAGAACTTAGATTGCGACTAAATTGAGAAATACTTTTGGAGACTAAAGGAACATTTTCAATTTCAGATACATTCTCATCAGAAGAATATCTTCTATCGCCATCATTCAAAAGCGAAACTGATAAATTTTTGTCTATCTTGCCAAGACTAGATTCTGTATTTTCAATTAAGCCTTGGATGTATGAATACAATGGCAATGTTTTATAAGATTCTTTTTCCTTAATTGTTTCGAGTGCTTTGTAAGCATAAAGTTTGGCTTTATCTAATAATGTTGCATATTTGGAATTAATTTCGTTAAATCTTGATGTGCTCTTTTCTTCATCTGCCAGTTTTTTGTATGATTCACTAAGATAATAAAAACTATCTGCAGTAGTTAAATCAGATAATATTTCAATAGCTTTTACATACTCACATTCATTGTAATGGCTTAAAGCTACAAAAAGCTTACTCTCTTGTAATAGTATATTTAAACCTTTATTATCAAATTCTTTGTGTGTATAATCAAATAATCTCTGTGCTGGTAATTTGATAACAGATTTACTTTTCAACTTTTCTAAAAGTGGTATTGCTGAAGTGTAATATAATTTTGCCCTAGATTCATATACATTTTTCTCTTCAAGTGATGCAAGTTGAGACAGTTTATCAAATATACGTCCAAGGGTACATAACAGTTCAGGATCTAGGCCATGGTTGTCAATACATCTTACAACCTCAATTCCTCTGGTTAGTGTTGAACGGATATCTGTATACTCAGTACCCAGTTCATTTTGACTGAATTTATATGCACAATCCCACCACTTAATCTGTGGCAGTGAGCAGAGCAGGTCTGTTATATTGGCCGGTATGATAACTGGAGCATCAGCTGGAATATAATTAAGTTTACTTTTTTGCTTTTGAGCAGTTATAGCAGCACTGTATAGAAAAGCTAAAATGTCTAACTTGTTTAGGGTCTCTGGACCACAAGTTGTCATTGTTGGTTTAAGCATATCAAATATGGTACATTTGAAATCAGCAAAGTCATTGTAATTTATTAATATCCACACAAAATGGTGTAGTGAATTTGGATACTGTTTTTGAGCATCAATATCATATCCTTGTATTTCTACTTTTCTAGGAAGTCTTAATGCTGGAGCATTAAAGAAATTAGATGTGAGATATGACTCTGCTTTGTTTTTGTCTCCACTAGCAAATAAGTTGTCATAAATTTTATCTTTCCAATTTTTTCCAGAACAAAATTGGGATATTTGATTTAAAAATAACTGGGTTTTATCCTGGTGGTTAGCAAAGATGAAGTAACCAGATTGTGAACACCTATAAGTTCCTTCAAGGAACCATCGTAATACAGCTATTCTTTGTTTTTCTGATGCACCAGTAAGCCAATTAACATTGGGACTTATAGGTGATGATTGCCATGAAACCAGCATTAATATTGAAGATAATTTTGTAGCATCATGCCAGTTCAATTGATCTTTTTTAGCTTTTTTCAGTATAAAAGTTGCTGCTAGGAATGAGAATTGGGCACGGTGATGTTGTAATAGACTAGTATGAAATTCAGCTAACCCTGGTGTAGGACCAGCTTTTGTTACACTGGCAATTGATTGATCATAGTCATTAAGAAGTTCTCTAGATTCAATTAGACTTTTGCACTGACCCTGTGGTATTTCCGTGAGACTCAGTGTACAAAGCCTCTCCTTGACAGTCAGTAATAGAAGTTGAAATAACCAATCATTACTCTTATTGGAATTGCGTTTGAGAACTTCAGACATGGTTTCATACCATGCAAAGTTATTCAAAAATGGTGGTTTTGCAAACTCCACATTACAGCAATGGTCAAATGCTTCCTTCATTTTATTGGTATCCAAATAATGCTTCAATAAGCGAAAATGTAGAACTGCATCTTTAGGCCTAGCCAAGAGTTCTGACGTTAGAAGTTTGGTCAATGCTTCAGGATCAGGATTAGCAATGGTAAGAAGTTTTTCTCTTAATTTAAATGTAATTGGATGTTTTGGAAATGTTGCTTCTGCTTTTTCACACCAGTACTTTGCTCTTCCAGCGTCAATACTAGTATCATCATCAACTAGGATTGCACATACTGAAAAAGTCATGTAATTATTAGTATACATCAAAGTAACAAGAAAATAGAATACAAAATTATGTGAATCTTTGAAAAAAAAAGATATATTTGTTTTCCTAAAAACATTGTACTACTAATCTTAAATGCAAGAGTTCACCTACTATTAAGCATAGGTTATGAGTGTTTGAATATTT
This sequence comes from Colias croceus, assembly GCF_905220415.1. NCBI lineage: Eukaryota > Metazoa > Arthropoda > Insecta > Lepidoptera > Pieridae > Colias > Colias croceus. The sequence continues at coordinate 6,874,331 of NC_059538.1, forward strand.
GTGATTATTTTTTTTATTTAAAATAAATAAAAAACGCAAATTAAACAGACTTCAGACCCACAATGGAAAAAATGTTATAAGTTCCGTTTTATTATATTTAATTATGGCAAATACCACAATTCAGGTGATGTAAAAGAATACTTACTATCTAAAATAATACTTGTCTGAGCTGGATCTAAATCAAGTGAAATTTTAAATTCTTCAAAAGCTCTGTCTTTGAATCCCATTTTTTGAAAAGTTTGGCCGAGAAGTTTGTGGGCTGCTGCATTGTTAGCTTTGTGGGTAAGGTATTGTTCCACATATTTTTGGCAGCTTCCGTAGTCGCCCACTTCAAAATATAACCGCGCGATCGAGTATGCTCTGGCTTTGAACTAAAACCAAAATAATATTATGTACTTTCATCGTAATATGATTTATAAATGAGTTAAACTTTAGTACTCACATCTTTCAGCGATAATTTCGACATTAGTTTTTCCACGTGTATGTCAACATCTTTTTTGTTTTTATACATTTTTACCAACAAACAATTATTTAAAAACAAGATAATTCTTTATAATTACAATATTATATGAAGTAAAACACATGGATCAGAAAACGGAAAATGCTGTTACACTTCATCACTATCTCGAAAGCGCAAAAAGAGTTTTATGACAGTTAAGCCCTGTGTAGCCTGCATACAAATATAGAAGTTCTATAAAATAAGCATATCGTAAGCGACTTCTATAACGTTTAGCATCACAAAAATACAATTTAATAACGTTTATTCTAATAGTTTAATGTAAACATAACAAAATAAATCACTGTTGTTGAAAAGAATAATTAAAAATTCTATTTAAACCTTGACATTCTAGATCCATCCATTAACTTACGGTCTTTAAAGTAACTGGCAACATTTTTTTTTAAAGAAACGTTGAATTTGAATTTTCTTTACGCCTAGAGCTTGCATATTATAGCTTGTATTAATTTTTTATTTAGTTTTATTACTACACGCCCCGCGAGTTAAGCAGTGGCTTCAGCTACCGTGGATCCAACCATCCATCCATCATCATTCACATGTCATTCACATTCTAAAGCAAAAACTTCGTCATAAGTAACTAATCACAAATTTGCAACAAACTACCAAACTATTCTCCTATTTTTATTCGTTGAATCCATTTACTATTAGCTCAATTAACGGCTTGATGAAGAGCCTAGGGTCTCTTTTAAATAGCGCCGTTTAACCTACCTGCTTTAGTGGTCAGATCTCATTTTGCAGTCAAAAGTGTTTTAATAGGAAGTTTAGGACATCTTCGGAGCATAATATGTTGTGAGATTTAAAAATATGTTAAACGATCACACGCTGATTCATAAGACTATCTTATTTAGTTCCTAAATTTAGAATAGTGTTATCAGAAATTTCTGATTTTTAGATGACCTTCTAATTTAATTGTGTGACGGAATAACTTACAGAATGTAGCTGTGGAACTTAGAGCATTAAACCAAGATTAAACCAGTGGAATGTGGAATGTAGTAAGTTCTTTTTCTAGTGGCAACCACAGATTAAGTATTAGTTACGTGCAAGGTTACGTGGCTTGGTTACGTGGCAACTCCCAAGTCCAGTGTACACACAGAACAGTAAAGTAGAACATTACTTTCTCTGTGAATGTGAACTAGTTATTAATCTGTGGTGCACTGCAGTTGACAGACGTTGCCGCGGCCGTGCCGAACAAGTGCCGAATGCCGATTACATTAAGTACCTGGGCATTTTCACAAAAATGTACCCCCTGCTTGAAAAATACATTTTTTAATAAAGTATTATATTTTAAACTTTTTTTGGTCTCTTTAAAACGGAAATTCAATATACTTCAAGAAAAAATATAATACAATGGGTTTAAAATGAGAAATCTGTAAAAATAATAGGACACAATGGAAAGACTCGCAATTTTATATCAGTTTTGTGACTATATTCAGTAGCTGGAAAAACAGTGCAAAATATAAGAATTTTTAGATATTGTTTATTTATTAACTTAAAATCGTTATTTTGTATATTTTAAACACTCACTATTCCCAACTTTTGGATCTAAGCTAATTAAAAAAAATAATAGTACATTCAGTATTGTGACTCTGGTACTTTAACTGTCATTATTATCTTTACATTTGGCCGTAGATAACCAAAAAGGATCCAACCCACAAAATGTTACTTTTGAGTTATTGAAGTTTGAAGTTTAACTTGTGTTTGTTCATATAAAGACTTGCTTGTGTTAATTGCTTCTTAAGGAAAAGTGTGTGTGTCAATGTATATTTTATTCTTACAAACAAATTTTATTGAATTTAGTTTTATTTCTTGAAATATTCAGCTAAATGTGTGTTAGGATCCTTTTTGATAAAACCTATTTTCAATTATGATAAGTGAATTTTCATTTCGCAAAAACGATTCAAAGTAGCTAATTGCTACTAAGATCCTTATTTTTTTTTTAATTTCGTAAATAAAACAACTAACTTTCAATTTTTTTTTTCATTATTTATATAAAACATATTAATTCTATCTGATTTACTATTCTTCTTCGTGTGCAAAGTCCGGTTCATCGCCATATCTACATCGTCATGAAGTCTTGGATTGCCCCCTTGGATTGATTAATAGAAATCCAGGCAGTATTTAGATAAATAGTCAAAGATTGACTCCAAATCGTCTAATTGGGTTTTTCTTTAACATTTGGCCATAGTCATTGAAAATCATTATCAGATACCTCCGAAGATTTACCTTTCGAGCCCGCCCATACATACAACTTTTGCATCGACTAAACTGATCTGTCGAGCTGTATTCTCCTCTTGAATTCAACATGACTAAACTGTTTAGTCGATGGAGGTGCGCATACAATCGATTTCAGTCTTAATAATTTATATTCCCAACAAACCTTACAGTCTTCTATAGGCAATTCTTGAATGAAGGTAATAAAGATCACATGAGCGCGTGATCGATAGTTGTGCGAGTAATTTTTTTTTTTGTTACTTCGACATGTTCGTCAGCTTCGTAAATTTTTTCAGGTATTTTCGAAGTGCTTCTATTTTAGAAAAATCGGTATAAAAAAGGCAAAGATGTGTGACCCGATCAAGATACTTGGAGTGTGAACTTAATGCATGCCTAACGCCTCAAGCTTTAAATACATAATATTCAGTCTATCCAAATGTTCTGAATCGTTTTTGTTATTATACCAGTATACATTTCTACAAAATTCAGTTTAACAAAAGAGATCCATGCTTTCTGAATCTTTTTAGTGATTTATCTATTGCATCATAATATCATAAAAATTAAATATCTAAAAGGATCCACATGCTTTTGGATTTTTTTAAACATTTTAGTTTTGTGTTAGTTTCTTAGACTGAGCGTTTTACAATAGGATCCAAGAAGAATGGATTGTTTTTACGAAACTAAAATATGGCTTCTCCATACATGTGGGTTGGTACCCAGTGTCAATTTAACGTCAAAATATTCATATTTTACTTGGATTGTTTTTGCTAATCGAAAATATAGACCTAGACGAGCAGTTTGGTATATTTAACTCATTTTCGGTCATGTTGTGGGTTGGATCCTTTTTGCTTATCTACGGCCATTTAAAATGTTAGATACTTTTTTAGAGAAAAGGCAACAAATATAACACTTATGTATTATTCTCCATTAAAGGGACTGATTTGAAGGGCATTAAATGTAAAATCTACTGAAATATTTAAAAAATTCAGCTCCGTATTATAGGGACAGTCACACAACCGAATACCTAAAAAGGGAAAGGGTGCGTTTACATGGCGAAAAAAAAGTACGCAGGCACATAATAAATATACCTAATTATAAACTTAACTTAACTTCAACCTAAATTATCACAATCAGTTCGGACTAAGCCATCACATTATTATTATTTATCTAAAGGGTTAATTACTATCAAGATTCAAGAATAAGAAGTCTTTTTTATGTTTTATATTGGCACTAATCAAATTAATCAGTCGATAATCAGTCTTCGTGATTCGTTTATTATTAACCTTAAATAAATAATCTCAATCACCATATTGGATAAAAAATCTTGTTTCAGTGGACGCTGCAAACACGAAGGTTAATCTGTAAATAAAAAAAAAACCAATGAAAAATATCGTAAAAAAAATTAAGATTTTTGTTTCATTATTACCTTTCGTAGTTAAACAAGGCACATTGTCTAGATTCTTAGTTCTGCTGGATTATTTTGTTTCTTTTTATGCATACTGCTTCTTTTTTTCCTCTAAAAAAAAATTTACTTCCTCATGCAAAATGATCAATCAGCTGTTGCGATCTGTATGGGGAAATTATTTTTATTTTTGAAATCTACTTTTGGAACTCAGTCAAAAATGTCTTAGAAAAATATTTTTATAGCTCAAGAAAATCGCCATGTAAACATTGCTTTATGTGTTCAGGCATGTTGTGACTTTTCGTTCAGCGTATATGTGACCGCTCAAATAGTCACACAGCGGAAGTCACATTTGATAATCCTCTCGTAATAAAAACGGTTTAAAATATAACCACAACACTTATATTCATCAAAACTTTTGATCAACTTACATATAAAAACATTTAAAACAAAATTAACTAAATACTACAAGATAAATAGATAGAAATAAGCCAAAATATGGTCACATACCTGAATGAAGAATTTGGTCCCTGCGGCTTGCAAACACGCGTGCACTCCTTCTAAGCAGTTTTTGGACCCTGAAGGCTTCTAACCTGATAAGTTGCATAGCAGTAGCTATGGTGTTGACAGTAATGCAAAACTATTTGAACCACAGTAATTTCTTTTTTAGAAAATCGGTGACAAAACTGAACGTTCCGGGAAGGACAATTTTTTTGATTTTCTTTTTTATTTTTTTATATTTTATTTTTGTTATATAAGGTTATTATATTTTAACTATTATCACAGTAACTGATTATCCTGGACCAAATAAAACCTTAAAAGATGGTACCTTTCTAACAAAAAAGTTAAGAAATGATTTAATAAACGCGTAAGAGTAAGCAGGGGACAGCGTAAAATTACACATTTTTCAATGGTTATTTATAATTAACTTAACTTTATTTTAGATTATGTCATAGTTTTTGTTAAAAAAACAAAATATTGTATACGTTTCTTCACTTTGATAGCATATATAAATAATTCTGGCAACTACTTCATTATATAGAATTTAATTAATTCGAGGGACAGGTGAAAATCAGGGGGTATACATTTTTGTGAAAATGCCCACCTACTTGCTCTGTGGATGACAGATCTTGGCATTTTGCAAGCATTTTGTTGAATTGAAGTGTAGGTGTGGTGTAGGTATGGTCTGTTTAGAAAAGCAAATTGTTATAAACACAACACCTATTTGAAAATAATACTAGTATTTCATGGATTTCCTAAAAAACATTTAATTGAAATGGGTGATTCGGATTCCGGATACGGCTCTGCCGTTACTGTAGATTCTATAAAAGTTATTGCTGAAAGTGTGGGCATTGCAAATCTCGGTGATGATGCTGCAAAGGATTTAGCGGATGATGTTACATTTCGTCTCAAAGTAATCGTTCAAGATGCAATGAAGTTTATGCATCATTCCAAAAGACAAAAACTTTCAATTGCTGATATAGACCATACTTTAAAAATTAAAAATATTGAGGTAAATTTCTTTATGTTATTAGACATGTTATATTTCAAATTTAATTTAAAGGTAAACTTTTGGAGATCTAACCTATGTTAGTTATAAAATTTGTATTTGTCATTTGATGGTTTTCTAAAAATAATTTTGTAGGTATGTTAATGTGGTTTTTATTTTAAAATGTGCTTACTAAGCTAGAAGGTTTATTGGCCTATATTTAGCTCCTGTTGTCAGAAACTACTGAAATTAATACAGTTGTCAATATTTATATTTTTTGATAATATGATATGAGTGGTATGAAGCAGGGCTCTATTTGTTAAAGAAGTAAAAAATTATACAAATATGTTTTTGTGTTAGTTTTACATTGTATATTGACACTAAGAATTGTTATTATAAAAGTAAATATCTTTATAAAAACAGTTAAATTGGTCCAAATGTCAGGGTACTAGTACAACTATTTTTCTATTTTACAGCCACAATATGGATTTATACAACCAGATTCACTACCATTTAGATTTGCGACAGGAGGTGGAAGGGAACTTCATTTTATTGAAGAGAAGGAAATAGACTTATCTGAAATATTATCTGCACCTCCTCCTAAAATCCCTCTTGATGTTTCACTTAGAGCCCATTGGTTGAGTGTTGATGGGGTTCAACCAACTGTTCCCGAGAATCCACCTCCACTGTCTAAAGAAGCACAGAAGTTGGAGTCTGTCGACCCTATAACAAAATTAAGCAAACCTGCCAATAAAGATTCTGCAGGTACTGTAATACTCCATATGGTATAGAGTTAGGTTTAGAATGTACATAGGTTACTAGCACTCTGGGAGAGACTTTTTGAAATGTGGTTATTCATCCACAAATTAATTCAGTTGTCTGTTTAAGCTCAAAATAGATTAATGATAGGTACTATCTTAATTTGATGTCTAATATTGTGTGTGTGCATATAATTACTAATGTGCCACTTTTGAAGATTGAATGTTGTGTTTGTAACCTACCAACAACTTTTTTTGACTTATTATTAATGCCCAATAGATAGATATACATATTATATCATTGTAATTCAATTTATGATCTTTGGAAATGTAGTTTTGTACATATTTTTGTGTTGTATCAAATACAACAATATTTTAACTGTTTTTATTTTTGAATAGGTAAACCAGTATGTGGTAAAGCTGCTAGATTGAAGGCTTCTGAATCAGTACATGTTAAACAGCTTGCAACCCATGAGTTGAGTGTGGAACAACAGTTGTACTATAAAGAGATAACTGAAGCTTGTGTTGGCAGTGATGAAGGAAGGCGTGCTGTAAGTTTTATCAACCTATGTTTTCATTTTGGTTATACTTTGTAGTTTAAGTATCACATTGTAAAGTGTCACTTATCAATTTTAGGAAGCTCTGCAATCTCTTGCTTGTGACCCTGGTCTTCACGAAATGTTACCAAGGATGTGCACCTTCATTTCTGAAGGTGTTAAAGTTAATGTTGTGCAAAACAACCTTGCTCTTCTCATATACTTGATGCGGATGGTTAAGGCATTACTGGACAATCAATCTCTATATCTTGAGAAATATGTAAGTAGTTTGTTTTAAAATTTTATTATTATAAGGAAGAAAACATTTTTGTTCCTATATAATGTTAAGTTACACATTTTTGAGTTGCTTTATTAAAGGATTTTTCTGTATTATCCTATATTATGTTACCTAAAATTTTTATTTATTTCAGTTGCATGAATTAATACCATCAGTATCAACATGCATAGTTTCCCGGCAGCTATGTATGAGGCCGGAAGTAGATAATCATTGGGCATTAAGGGACTTTGCTGCCCGGCTCATGGCACAGATTTGTAAAACATTTAATACTTCCACAAACAATTTACAAACAAGAGTAACAAGGTAATTTAATGTACATTATTGAGATACAATTTTATTCTGTTTAAAACTATTATTTTCTTACTAAATAACATTAGAATCGTGAGAATTTCAATTTTATTATACATTTTTAAAGGAAAACATTTTATTGGTGATTATATGATCAGACCATTAAGAAGCACACACGCATGTCTTTATTTCTTAAAGTCTGTTATTATGGTGTCCAAAAATACTATTTTTATTTAATAATTTACTTTCAGGTTGTTCTCTAGGGCATTACAATGTCCATCTCAAACAAATAGTGAGTCAGGTCCATCTATGGTAACCACTATGAAAGAATCTGAGAAAACACCACTTGCATCTCTGTATGGTGCAGTACAGGGCTTAGCCGAATTGGGCCCTGAAGTTGTTAAGGTATATACAATATTATATATACTGAAAGTATTAAAAAAAACTGTTATATTCGATGTTTTTGTAATATATTATATTAACAGGCAGATGAGATGTTATACTCATATTTGAAAAACGATTGTAAAAATTGTTGGAGAGAGAAAACGATTGGTTTCATCAGCATAATAAATAGTTTATAAATAGTTTGTAATCCTGTAAATGTGATCTTGAAAAACTTAAAAATATCAAAAATTTTTTTTTTTTTGGTGGATGTCTGATATGATGTATTTATTATGAATTTAAAATGTTTGTTTCGTTAGTCGTTTTGCGAATAAATGGTATGTATGGTGAAGGTGTTCATCCTGCCGCGCGTGCGTTGGCTGGGCGAGCGCGTGGAGGGCGCGCTGAGCGGCATCGGCGGCGCGGACCGGCTCGCCGCCGGCAACCTCAAGCACCAGCTGCTCAAGGTGCTCGCGCCCGTCGTGCGCCAGCTGCGGCAGCCGCCCGACCTGCCCGATGACTACAAGTTAGTATATTAACTTTTGTTTCAGAAATGGGATGGCAATACTTGACATTCTCCTCCCCCATTTTTGAAAGAAGGTCTAAGGAAAGCCTCTTCTCCATACACTTTTTCAGGCCACATAAATAATGTAGTGATTTAAAGCAATATAGCCCCAGCTGCGTCTAGCCAACAGTTATGTTGATAAAATAAAAAGGAATGAGCTCTAGTGTATAAGAATTTATTATACAAATACAAATACAAAAAATACAAAAATCTTTATTATTACATAAACATTTGGTAGATAATACAATGCACTAATCTCCACACTAGGATTCCCTGTGTTGTGGAGAATAGTCTCTTCCAGCTTACGTCTATTTACACAGTTTATACAGAGGTAAATTCTTAACTACGAAAATACATACAATATGCTAGTTGAATAAAATAATATAAAATAATTATAAAGTGTGAAGTCCCATGTCCCTCAGTGGGGTAAGGGGCAGATGCATCTGTTTCACTGATCGATTTTCTTTAGGGATAAGTAAGCCCTCTGATCAGCCCTCTGTGTCCTGCCAAACCGAGACATTTTTTTTCTTCGACTCCACCGGGAATCGAACACAGAACCCCTCGTTGCTACGCTCACGCGTCAACCACTGTACCAAGGAGGCGGTCAGGAATTTACAGTAATCCAAAAGTAATAATGCGCATAGAAATCTTCGTCACTGTTCGGCAACTGTCATATTCTCGGAGAGTCCGAAGATGATATCTATATAGAGCGGTTAAATGCATTTTCTTCATGCATAATTTAGTCAAATTATATGTTTTGTGCTAAAAGAGATTAATATGTATTTGTAGGTAAGTAACGATTTTGTTTCGATAATTCCTTGTAAGTAAATAGCGAGTATAACCCCACGATTGCGAATATATTATCTTTGTTGGATTGATTTACTTGGAAAAATTTATAGTAGGTACTTTTAAAGTGTCTTACTGAAGCTGGTGTAATGATGGAAGAAAAGAAGGTTAAAATAATACAAAATTTATATTGTACTAGCTTTCCGCCTGCGGCTTCGCCCGCGTTTTCAAAGAAAAACCCGCATAGTTCCCGTTCCCGTGGGATTTCTGGGATAAAACAAAGCCTATGTTACTCGTGGATAATGTAGCTTTCGAATGGTGAAAGAATTTTTAAAATCAGTCCAGTAGTTTATGAGCCTATTCATCCCAATCAAACAAACAAACAAAGTTTTTCTCTTTATAATATTAGTGTAGATAAAGTATGGTTTTCAAACACAGGTTTATATTTAAACCATATATGTAAATCTTATCATTAAAATCTCAGTTCAAAAGTATTTACAGTACTGATCATTCTTCAATATTATGACAATTACAAAAAAAAATAAAAACAATCAAAATCAGGGATTATCTTTATTTCTGACATTTTAGATACATCGGAACTCTTCTTCATTTTCACTTTCCCTACTGCCATCACCTGTGTAAATCATTTCATCGATTAATTCAATTCACCTTTAAAAATAAAACCAAGAAGGGTACGTAATATCAGCTCTATATAATTCCACACAGAGAAAACACGTGCAGTCACCACCAATATTTAAAGACAACTGACGGATTTTTGAGTTTTTTGACTGACAGGCTACCGTCACCTACCGCCCGATTTGTTTTTGATTGTGTATGACCATGAATTGACTTCTATTTCTTTTGTACAAGGTGTAAAATGCAAGTTCGTTGTTTAGGGCTCTTACGATTCAATGATTCGAATGTCTTCGGAAATACGACAATTAGCGAAGATTTGCATGTGCATTATTAATTTTGGATTACTGTACTATGGTAATTTAAAAAAAATTCTAATTTTTTTTTAAATTCATTATTGCACACTCAGAAGAAAAAGAGATACATAAAGAATATATTATAATAATAGAAACAGTACAAAAGGTGATCTTATCGCTGGGTAACGATCTCTTCCAGGCTACCGTATGTATTGCGTAAGGAAATAATTTGAAAGGTAAAAAAATAAGGAATTAACTACGATAGTCAGACTTTTCGTTTTTCACCCAGGCGTGACTACGGCTACCTGGGGCCCAGCCTGCAGCAGATGGTGGGCAAGCTGCGCGCGTCGCCGTCGGCGAGCGGCGGCGGCGGCGCGGTGGCCGTGGTGACGTGCACGCCGCCGCTCGTGCCCGCCGCGCCCGCGCCCGCGCCCTCCGCCTCGCACCAAGCCACCAAGACTGTTGGTACGTGCTATCCTACTTCCTACTTCACTACATAGTATACGGCGGCGCGGTGGCCGTGGTGACGTGCACGCCGCCGCTCGTGCCCGCCGCGCCCGCGCCCGCGCCCTCCGCCTCGCACCAAGCCACCAAGACTGTTGGTACGTGCTATCCTACTTCCTACTTCACTACATAGTATACGGCGGCGCGGTGGCCGTGGTGACGTGCACGCCGCCGCTCGTGCCCGCCGCGCCCGCGCCCGCGCCCTCCGCCTCGCACCAAGCCACCAAGACTGTTGGTACGTGCTATCCTACTTCCTACTTCACTACATAGTATACGGCGGCGCGGTGGCCGTGGTGACGTGCACGCCGCCGCTCGTGCCCGCCGCGCCCGCGCCCGCGCCCTCCGCCTCGCACCAAGCCACCAAGACTGTTGGTACGTGCTATCCTACTTCCTACTTCACTACATAGTATACGGCGGCGCGGTGGCCGTGGTGACGTGCACGCCGCCGCTCGTGCCCGCCGCGCCCGCGCCCGCGCCCTCCGCCTCGCACCAAGCCACCAAGACTGTTGGTACGTGCTATCCTACTTCCTACTTCACTACATAGTATACGGCGGCGCGGTGGCCGTGGTGACGTGCACGCCGCCGCTCGTGCCCGCCGCGCCCGCGCCCGCGCCCTCCGCCTCGCACCAAGCCACCAAGACTGTTGGTACGTGCTATCCTACTTCCTACTTCACTACATAGTATACGGCGGCGCGGTGGCCGTGGTGACGTGCACGCCGCCGCTCGTGCCCGCCGCGCCCGCGCCCGCGCCCTCCGCCTCGCACCAAGCCACCAAGACTGTTGGTACGTGCTATCCTACTTCCTACTTCACTACATAGTATACGGCGGCGCGGTGGCCGTGGTGACGTGCACGCCGCCGCTCGTGCCCGCCGCGCCCGCGCCCGCGCCCTCCGCCTCGCACCAAGCCACCAAGACTGTTGGTACGTGCTATCCTACTTCCTACTTCACTACATAGTATACGGCGGCGCGGTGGCCGTGGTGACGTGCACGCCGCCGCTCGTGCCCGCCGCGCCCGCGCCCGCGCCCTCCGCCTCGCACCAAGCCACCAAGACTGTTGGTACGTGCTATCCTACTTCCTACTTCACTACATAGTATAAAACAAAGTCGCTTTCTCTGTCCCTATTTCCCTATGTCCCTTTGTATGCTTAAATCTTTAAAACTACGCAACGGATTTTGATGCGGTTTTTTTAATAGATAGAGTGATTCAAGAGGAAGGTTTTAGTATATAATTTATTAAGTTTTAGATAAAGCGGGCGAAGCCGCGGGCGGTTACCTAGTAATATTATAAATGCAAAAGTTTGTGAGAATGTGTATGTGTGTGCTTGTTACTCTTTCAAATACTACTACTGTATTTACTTACTTTAGGACACATATTATAGGGTAACTTGGATTAACACATAGGATAGGTTTTATCCCGGAAATACCACGGGAACGGGAACTATGCGGGTTTTTCTTTGAAAACGCGGGCGAAGCCGCGGGCGGAAAGCTAGTAAAGTATAAAAGCTAATGTCACATTCGCTTTTACAAAAAATGTAATGTCATTGGTTCAAACTCATGCCACATTTCTTAATGATCAAGAGAATACCTATTGTATATGCTCTATATTTTAAAAGTCTGCTTCACATAAGCGTAGGCATTGTTTCCTTCGTACAATTATTGAGCGTGATTTTTGCTTAGATGTGAATTCATAATTGTATGTCAAGTAATGTACTTGATACTAATAACGTGTATGCCGCTATTCAAAGTGGTATGAAAGAATTAGGTAAGAGTCAGCCGCGATATAATATTCGCAAAGTATGTATTCAGAAATGTGCGTGATCCCTTACCGTGCATGACGCTCAGCAGTGACCCGGACTAAGTATAATTATTATAAGACGGTTGTCACAAAGCTGTTAAGTTTGTTGAAATGGTTTTTTATCGGCCTTATGCAGAGCTTCCTATTGTGCTATAGACAATAGCATCTTCTTTGTGTATGTGAATATAATTTAAATTTTTTTCTTCATCTAGATTCCTTGGCGACTCGTAATGTGATAAGTTCCAATACGCCGCAGTCGCCAGCGCCGTCCACGCCACCACCGCAGAAGTTTGTCATTGTTTCACAGCAAAAACCACAGCAGGTGAATAATTTATATTTAATTTAAAGAAAAAAAAATATTTTCTATCTATCTACAGGCTTCTGAAACTACTTTTCAAAAAAATCAAAAAAGCTTAAATTTTTTTTTCTATATATTTGCATTTTGTTCCAAAACAGACGCAACCCGCTAGCGGTGCGAGCCATATTGTGGTACATAGTTCGCAGCCGACAATTGTTCGTAGCCAAAACGTTCAGGTGAGCAAATTTATATGTATCTACGATTTTGTAATTTGTAATGCACTGTGTGTAACAAAAGCTTTTGCCTATGTACGTGTCTGACCGTTTCGTCGGATATAGAATATCTTTTATTATTTTATGGTCTTCTTTAATATAATAAATTTTATTTTATAAAGCAAGCATAAATGTAATTTGAATGAATTTATCAATCAATTTTAATATATATTTTATTTAAAATATTATAAACATAATATTGTGAATGATGCATGCAGATTGCAGAGTGAACGCGAAGGATATGACGTAACGATCTTTCAATAGGTTATGAGAAGCATAGAACAAGCATGATTTATACCGCCTATTAAATTCACCTTCTATAAATTGAATGAACCGTTCGATGTGTGTCAAGTGAACGAACCACGAATGTCGCTTAGGAATGCCACACATTGAAGTGACCGCCGTTTGTTAATTAAGCCGCCGATAAGTTGGGATCGTCGAACACGTTAGGAAGTAATGTGATCGAAGTAGATGTAGAGGGTGCATGTCTTGTTTAGTCGGTGGTGGTGACGAGCGGGCCGGCCGGCAACCAGCAGCCGCAGAAGGTGGTGGTGGTGGGCATGCCGCCGCAGCAGCCCGCCGCCGCCGTGGGGGGCGTCAGCCAGGTATAGCTCTGTTTTAAAGATAATGTAAAGAACACAAGTGATAACTGCGTTAAAAACAACCGACTTCAAACTTGCACTCGCAACATTTACAAATACAGACAAAAATGCTTATAAAATAAAAACTACTGGGCCTATCCGAATAAAATTTTTATGGGACCAATTCAAAGAATCACGTAAATCGATTCAGAAACCTCGGAGTAATCGGTGTACATACATAAAAAAAAAACATACCGGCCGAATTGATAACCTCCTCTGAAGTATGGATAGAGGCTTGGAGTTCAAATGAAACAACCGTTCGGTTATAAGGTGTATTCAAGACTGACTTACAAATAGGTGCACACAATATAACATAATAAAACATTAAGCTACATATACTTCATATAATTCATTTAGGTACTTCACCTTCGGGGGTGAAAGAAAAAAAAAAAAGAGACAAAAAAAATGTTTTTTCTACGTAAGAACCACTTTGTTCTATCCTTATGTACTATATTTATCTTATTCTAAGTAACATACTTTTTTGTTCTATCCTTATGTACTATATCTAATTTTCCTTTCTTTTCAATCTTAACATTTACTCCCATATCTTTTACAACTTTATAAGGTCCATCATAATCACAGTCAAGTTTACGAGAGTTTTCTTTTTTAACTAAAATTAAATCATTTTCATTATAAGATACAGGATTACATTTTAAATCATAATAATCTTTTCTTTTTTCCTTACATTCTATTAAATTCTTTCTTGCATCTCGTAATGCAATTTGCAATTTATATCTTAAATCTAAACAATAATCATCAGCATTATAAAGAGGATCTACATTTTTATCTAAATTATTTGGTAAACGACATTGTCTACCGAAAACAAGTTCAAAAGGTGTGTATTTAGTTTGCGTGTTAACACAAGTATTATAACTAAAACACCAAAATGGTAGCCAATGTGACCAAGAATAACTACTATTCGTACAATAAGTTCTTAAAAATACACTTAAATGCTTATGAGCTATTTCGAGAGAACCAATTGATTGATGGTGGTACGCTGTCGATGTCAGTTTTTCTATCTTTAATAAACTACACACTTGTTCCATAACCTGGGAAACAAATTCCGTACCCCTATCTGTAGCTATAGATTTGGGAACACCGAATCTAAGTATAAAATTACTTACTAAAGCATGAGCTACAGTCACTGCTTCTTTGTTAGGTAGAGGATATGCCTCTATATACTTGGTTAACTCACATTGGAGAGTTAAAATATAACAATTACCTAACTCATCTCTATCTAAGGGACCAACTAGGTCAAGAAAAATTTTCTCGAACGCTGTCTTTGCTGTTGTAGTAATACTTAACGGCTGTTTAGTATACTTACTTTGCTTCATTTTTTGACACATTGCGCACTTACTTACATATTTACGAATATCTAAATCAAGTCCTGGCCAGTAATATTTTCTTTTTATGTTATTCGCCATTCTAGTCATTCCAGCGTGTCCACTTGTGGGCAACAAATGATAGTCATTTAGTATGAATTGCTTTACCTTATCATCAAAAATTCTTTCAACTCCTTTTAAAATACATATACGGGGCCCGTTCCATTTTTTTAAAGATTTTATCTCACTACATATTCCTTTTATAAATTCTTCATTTTTATCATCTTTTACTATGCATAGTTCTTTTACTTTTATCCTTTCGCAAAAATCTTTAAGCTTAGTTGCAAATTCGGCTCGCGAGAATTGCAATCTAAAGCTTAAATCAACAAATAATACCATTTTATTCTCGACATACACAAAATAATCTTTCTCTTCTATCTTTATGTTTTCTTTCTTAATTTTTTTTATAATATCTCCTTCCACTAGCTTCATCTCTATAGAATCACTCGGCTGTCTTAATAATTCCACAACTCGTGGTTGATCAGGCCACGCGTCAGGGTCTTTATTAAGCGCACTTTGTTCTTTCACACTATTCTCTTCCATCCTTCTCTTTTGTGCTCTAGTTGTTACTGCTAAAACCTGTTCAGTCACACTCTTTAATTCATCTGATGTTATAACCACTCTTGACAATGCATCTGCGATAACATTGTCTTTGCCTCTTACATACACTATTTTAAAATCATATTCCTCAAGTATTAACCGATATTTTATTAGTCTACTAGATGGGTCTCTGACACCAAATAAATAAATTAATGGTTTGTGGTCTGTCATAATTGTGAATTTTCTACCAAAGAGATAGGGCCTAAAATACTTTACTGCCCAAACTAAAGCGGTTAATTCTTTCTGAATAACGGGATAATTCTTTTCGGCTTTATTTAACGGTCTACTCGCATATGCTACTGGTTTCATATTCCCATTGCATAATACGGCTCCCACAGCCATATCAGACGCATCGGTTTGTAAAATGAATTCGTTTGAGTCAGAAAAATCAGGGTATTGTAATATCATTAGTGAAGTTTTCAAATAATCGAACGCATTTTGACACTCAGAATTCCAAACAAAAGTTTCATCTTTTCTTAATAAGCGATTTAAAGGTATGACAATAGTCGCAAAATTTGGTACAAATTTCCTATAATAATTACAGAAAGCAACAAACCGTCTAACTTCATCTGCATTTTGTGGGACTGGATATTTTTCTAAAATTTTTGTCTTTTCAGGGTCAGGAGACACTCCTTCTGCTGAGACTAAATGACCTAAATATAATATTTCTTTTTTGAGGAATTGACACTTAGCTGGGTTTAATTTTAAATTTACCTTTCTTAGTCTTTCAAATACATCTATCAAATTTTGATTATGCATTGTCAGCGATCGTCCAAATATAATCAGATCATCTAAATAAATAAAACACTTCTCAAAAGCTAAACCTGACATCGCTATCGACATAACTCTACTAAACGCACTACATGAAGTTTTAAGTCCCATCGGCAATCGTTTTAATTGGTAATGTCCTGTATTCGTTGAAAATGCCGTGTACTTTCTGCTCTCAGAATTTAATTTCACCTGATAATAGCCTTGCTGTAAATCTAAATGAGTAAAATATATTGAACCTGACAAAGAATCCAGTATATCAGTAATGTTAGGCAATGGAAATTTATCATCGACAATATTTTCATTAAGTTTCCTAAAATCAATTACCAAACGCCACTTTTTAGTGCCGTCAGATTTTTTTGGAACTAGCAAAATAGGACTAGACCATTCACTAGTGGATTCTTCGATTATATCATTCTGAAGCATTTTGTTTATTTGATTTTTTACTTCAGGTTTTAAGGATTGAGGCAGTCTATACGGTTTAGTATATAAATAGGATTAATGTTGTTTTTTAATTTTATCGAGTGTTCACAGACATTGGTAGTTTCTAATTTATCTCCTGGTAAGAAGAAAATGTCAGGATATTTGGTACATATTTTTTCAATTGACTCCCTCTCTTCCTTATTCAAATTTTGTAAATTAATTAAAGACAACAAAGTACTGGCTCTATTATGATTACTTTCACACGAACTAAATTTTAAAATGTTATAGTCATTTAGCGATTCAACATCTAATTCTAAATTGTCTAATCTAACCTCTTCTTCTCCCGTATTTAAAATCTTAATAGGGATTCTTTTATTTTTAGGTCGAGCAATAGCTCCAGCTAAAAACACATCTTTCTTAATCTCTTTCGCACTAACAAAACAATCACCTTCCATATCCTTGTTTAAATAAACATAATGAATAGTTTCACTTCGAGGAGGTATTACTAAAGAGTTACTGTATTCGACTTTGTTGTGAATTGGTAATGTACAAAATTTATCTTCTACTTGCAACGTCAACAAATTTTTCCCTAAATCTATGTTTGCATTATATTTAGTCATAAAATCAATTCCCAGTATACCATCAACTGCAATAGGTAAGTTTTTAAAAACGTAAAAATTATTTTGAAATCTATTTCTTTTAATGTCATGTATCTCTAAATGTACATAGCCAGGTGATTTAATTTTTCCACCAATTCCATTCACTTCTAACTGATTATAAAAGATTTGACACCCCTTTGGTAACACCTCTTCTCTAATAACAGATATGGACGCTCCAGTATCCAATAATAAAACATATTTTTGTGCATTCCTATAAAAATTTACGAATTTGGCTGAGCTTTTACATTCAAAAATAAAATTATTCATCACGAAAAAACTGGTTCATGCTTTCTTTAGATTTACTTTGTTCCGAATTGCAAGAAGCCTGAGAATTGGCATTTTGGGGGATGGTAAACAAATTCCCACGGTTATTTACTCCCCGCCTGGCATATCCACGGCGGTTATAATGACCTCTACCGCGTGGAGTATATTGAAAAGGCCTCGAATACCTTTGATATCTGGGCGTGTTGCTTCGATAATTATTATTATAATTATTTTGATATTTACCCCAGTTGCTATTATAAGTGTAATGCCCTTGACCACGGGGTTGGCCTCTGCCCTGTCCCCGAAAATACGAACGATTATTATAGTACGTACCTCTTGTAGAAGTCATCTTCATTACCTCGGCTGGCCTGGATGTAGACGATCTAGACTCGTCCTTCGCAGCCTGGATTGCATCCTTCAGCGATGAGTAGTTTCGCGCTGTAATGATAGTACTGACCTTCTCGTTTTTCAAGCCATCTGCAAATTTTTTTACAACCATTTTTTCATTAATCGGTTTCAACACGTTCATTTTAGTTACGTCACCATCAGCCTGTGCAATATTTAAATCAGTTAAAAGTTTTTCAAGTTGTGTACCGTATTCGTCGATAGACTTAAAACCTTGGTTCAAGGATTGTATCTGATCCTGTATAGCAGTAAAAGATTTTGTAGTCAGTAATTTCCTACGAAAATCCTGTAACATATCCGTAACAGTCATATAATCACTGTTCACCCGTAGCTTAGCATTTTCAGATAATCTACCTTTTAAAATAAATTTAATTAATAAGGACTGACCCGCACTATTTAGCATGTCAGCATACATCTCCACAGCATCAATCAATTGTTTCGTTGTATTTTCCTTATCGTCTAAAACTGGTATTAAACCACATGCAGTTTTTAATTCAAATTCCATTTTGAACAATTTTTATCAAAAATATTTATATCTACTTATATATACCCTTTATAAGATATCAATAATTTCTTTTAATTTATCATAATTTTGAAGTATTAAATCGGCCATAACAAACTAACATCTTACCTTAAAGTTAAAGATACAAACTAAATAGACTCAATACAAACCAAGTAGTATCATATTTCATTCACTTAAAATTAATTCTATCTAATTCGAAGCACAGTTACATACGCTACGATAGCATTCTGCTGACGCTTCATAGCGTATCGCATGTCGACTGGACTTCCACGAACTGTTTATTACATTTTTAAACACGATTAATTTAAAATATATTTTATAGGTCCAATGTTCTTTTGTTTTAAAATTTATTTATTATAGATTAATTATATTTTTACTTTTAACTGCACTATTTTTCACACTTAAACCTCATAGATCACAATTTCACACCACGACGCAAACCGCACCATATTTTAGATTACACAGGTATATATTTGGGGGAAAGGGGGCACCCACTTTAAACTGCTGCTTCTCACGTTCAGGATCACGCCTTCCTGCTGCTGACACCCGCAGACGCATTCTTCTCACCTTTTATGGCCAATTTTGATTTCCTTATGTTCTCTTTTATCTCTCGTTTTCATTTTGGTTTTTCGATGCTAATTTATTTGCGAAATACTATTTCGCGTTTTGGACGTTGTCGTCATAATAATCATTTTGATTAAAACTAATGCCACAAGGCACACTGGCATGCGGCTACTCTCGCCCTTTTTCACCCTCTCACAAGTCTCTCGCCCTCACTTTTCGCCCGGTGTCCGGCGTCGCGCTATCATTTTTCTAGGAACTGGCAGGGTCGCCATGAAGTATGGATAGAGGCTTGGAGTTCAAATGAAACAACCGTTCGGTTATAAGGTGTATTCAAGACTGACTTACAAATAGGTGCACACAATATAACATAATAAAACATTAAGCTACATATACTTCATATAATTCATTTAGGTACTTCACCTCCTTTTTTTTGAAGTCGGTTAAAAATATTATTGTGCTTACCCGAGGCTCTGAAGAACACGCGCGCACACACACACACACACACACACATGACACATACGTATACACAAGTGTGTATAATATACGCAAACATGCATCCACACATATACGTAAACACGCACGTACGTCAGAGATATCAAATACGGGCTCGCATGCAAAACATAATTTTATACAAACACAAAATATTTTTATGTAAATTCCGAACACTTTAAACTATACTTTTTTTTTAAATTTTGTACATGTGTCAGTCAAAACAAGACAAAACAATGATTACACTATTCATACTACTACATAATATAACAAAAGAATATATTATAATATAGGACAAGGAATAAACAAGAAGAACTAGAAAAGTATACAATTAAATAAATAATTTTAGTATACGTTTAAATTGCAAGCCGTACAGACATATCTACAGAAAATCTACAAATCGAATCGAATCGAAATTTGCTAAATTCAATGTCTTGTTTTCGTTTCAAATACTCTGTACCAAGAAAGACAAAGTTACAAAGACAAAGATAGGAAGTTACAAAGAAGAGATAGGAGCTCTATTTGTCTCTTTTCATTTAGTTGGATCTGTATCGCCGTTGCTAACGCGATCAAGATATTTTAGGGACGGGGTTCATCTATCAGTGATTATGTCCGGGTAGGCGACCTAATTTAAAAAAAATATATCGAAGGCGACATGATTATCTAGGACTGTGATTGATGTTTGATGCAATACTACGCAATCTGATCTGTAATAATAATAGTTCAGGATACATCGCCCATTTTTGCAAGTGACTACGATCAAGCTGATTTTCCGTTTGTAGCTTTATTTTGATGAGACACCGAATAATTTCGTGTACGAAACTCTCGATTTTGGTAGCTAACAGAGATAACAAGGATAAAATTTTTTGATTTGATGGTTCTCAAATATTTATTACGCAATTTGTAGGACAATATGTCTGTTGAAATATATAAACATTAACTAAGTGAAAACAAAAAAAATCAGCTTGTTAGTAATCATTTATGATGGCCTCGTTATCGATACACTTTGGAAAGGGGGACTCTTTCAACCAACCATAGATTTTGTAGGACAAATATTTTTTCGAATAATTTAGGTAATTATCTTGAGATTGAACAAAAAAAAATTCAGTTAACGTAATAAATATTTGAGAACCATCAAATCAAAAAATTTTATCCTTGTTACCATAAAAATATATGGTATTTATGTATACGTTAGGTGATTTGCCTATTGCCCTATTTCATGCCGTAGTTGTGCGATGTGCTTAGATCATAGTATTGTTATGTATTTTTAAAAAGTTCGATATGGGGATTTCCAACAGGGGCGCGCAATCCCCATGGGTTTCGTCAGTCGATTGTCGCGGGTTGCGGATTGATACAGGGGCGTGCAACACGCGTTTCATTTGAATAAAAAATGATTTTTCATGCGGCAGAATATTCGTTGGCCAATGAAATTACCACGAGAAATATAGGTGGAAAAAACATTCAACAACATATTTTGAATGGTTCTCACGGGTATCAAAAATAGTTTTAGTTTAAACCTATAAATCGTGAATTAATTCTTTTTATTAATAAATATTTTGGTTGTAATATATTTGGGGATATTGAATTCAAAAATGAAAAAGAAACCTTGAAGTTACATCACACATGGGCAGAACCATCAACCAAGCCCCTATATTAGTGTCAAAATCGTCGATAAAGTAAAGGGGTGCATTCAATGAACTAACGTTTGTCGTCCCTTCCTAAATAATGAAATGTATGAGCGAAGACTAGTAAACCCTAATTCTATCCACCCTCTGATAGTGAATCTAGACTAAGACTAACAAATTGCCGCGAAACAAATATTGAGTAAAACTGTGCCCGCAACTTTGTTTGCATAGTAATTGCGGTTCTTACTTCGTACAAACACGCGGGTTGCTTTTATTAGTCGTTGTATTGAATTATAGTTACATATTAATTGCTTATTATTAACATGGTAGTGATAATTACCATGTTGAATTACACAAACAAATTCAAATGCTTCAGTTCCATAATCTTATTGTTAGTAAATATCGAATAAATTAACTTCTATGTATCCATCCTATTAAATGTAATTGCGCAAGACAGTAACGGAATTTCAGTTTTCAGTAAAACTCTACTAATCTATACTAATATTATATTCATATCCATATCATATCCATACTAATATTTTTCACTTTTCACATTTTCACTTCAAATGCGAAAGTAACTCTGTCTGTCTGTCTGTCTGTTACTCAATTACGCCTAAACTACTGAACCAATTTGCACGAAATTTGGTATAGAGATATTTTGATACCCGAGAAAGGACATAGGATAGGTTTTATCCCAGAAATCCTACGGGAACGGGTTTTTCTTTGAAAAGGCGGGCGAAGGCGCGGGTGAAAAGCTAGTTCCATATATATTTACAGATACATTACAGATTACAATTTCCTTGTATATAATCGTGTACATATTTTGCCCAGGCGCCAGTATCGGTGGTCGCGAAGCCGGTGTTCGCGCGCGGGTCGGGCGCCCCGCAGCCGCCGCCCGAACTCGACGACCTGTCGCACCTCGCCTGACAGCCGCGTGTGCTCACCATTATCAAACACCTCAAGAAGACCAGATGAAGATGCTATACGACTATCCTAAAGTGCACCCGAAGATTCGAATTCGATATTGTGTTAGTTCTGTTTTGAAGAAAAGATTATTGTGCTTACACATGCGATTATGTTGTAATTTATGAAAATTCTGTTTCAACGTTACATAATTTAAAAAAATACATTTTTACGTATTTCTCGCGTTATTGAAACCTGTAGCGATTCGCGGTGAAATGTTCACGATTTTAATATGTGTTTTCGCCAAAAATGTCATCACTGGCTTATCCAAGTGAGCCGCTATCAAAGGATAACATGAAGTACCTTTGTCAGAGCGGACTGACTCGTTAAGAACGCGAATAAAGTCAAATCACCAATCAACATTTAGTTGATACGTGTAATATTCAAGACCAAATATAAAAAATAAAATATATGTAAAACTTGATGATATTTTCGATTATACTGTCAGATCAAAAACATAAAATATTGAAATTGACTCGATAGAAAAAATTCACGAAGTTACCTCTAAATTTCACACTTTTACGTTTTTTACTTGACATGGTAATGCCTATTATGTTCTTTTTTTCATAAACAATTATATTGAAACATTTGTGAGAACTTTGTCCGACCACTTTTTTGTAATTACTTATAGTTTTGGTTTAATCACGATAAAACACTTTTGGCGCTTACTATATTTTTAATTACGCAAGAAATCATCTTGCATCGCACGTTCCGGGAGCTAAAAACATAATTCTATTTCATACATCAGACGCAGGCTGTGCAATCTTAGAACATTTTACCGTGCAACTGGGCGAAAGTAATGATACCAAATTGAAAGAGCACCGTCATCTAGTGACAAGTCCTACAGTGAATGCCTTTTTAATTTTGTTGTATTATAAAACCATGTATTTCCGGTTTGTAGATACAGATGGCGCTTGTTGCTGTTAGCCGACTAAGTTGAAAGTACGGTTTTAGTTCATTACAGCTGTAGTGACGAAGTGACCATTTTATTCTTGAATCATTATAATCCGTATGGTGGATGCTAAATGTTACCATTCAAAAAAAAAAAAAATTTTAGTAGTTTTATGTTATCATCATTGTATATATTTTGAGATATAGTTTAAACAAATAAATTATAAAAACTGCCATAATTTTAATTTAATTTAAAACAGTAAAAACTTGATCTAAATAATTAACAAAATTCGCGTCGTAGTAGTTATTTTGTACTTTTTACTTGCAGTAATGAAACAAGCTGTCAACAATCAATGGCGGTCTGTCTGTCGTTAGTGCCGGTTGTTTTTGTTGATAAATTCATCAATTTATAACCTAGTGCTTCTCCGAATCTCCGTAATTCTTCAAGTTGAGCCACTGCTCCTTGGGTTTACGTCGAGTGTTTTCATCAAACTAGTGCTTCTCCGTGAATTCGTTGAGTTGAGCCCTTGCTCCTCACGATTAGCGTCGAGTGTTTGTTCTAGTATTTTTCGAGATAGAGACTCTGAGACTATAGTGCTTCTAAGTGACATTACCATGTCTAGTAAACGTTGTTGTGTTCCTCAGTGTGTGGAAGTCGAAGGTACGTAACCAGACTGTTTCAAACCTGATACCAAACCAGTTCATACGCCCTGTCTTTGCACTGGTGCAATTTGAAAGTAAAACATGGCCTTTTGAAAGTAATGCGCGTACAGACAGGCTTATTTCAATACTCAATACATTTATTGCATTCCACAATGTGAACATGAGGTGTGGCCCTGACGAGCATAACAACCCACTGACCAAGGGCTCTTATAAATATTTGTTTCAAGCTCATGTATTATTATTTTTGCATTACATGAGCTTGAAACTTCTCTGGACGTCATTATTTTTTATTAAGAAAGGGGGTTTATTAAGAAAGTGGGGTATGTACATAGAAATATGCCTGCAACATAATATAATGAAAAGTACACAAATAGTCTCTATGCATTTAAACTGTCTTAAAGATAAATATAATGGAGAAGATGCTCTTAAAAATAATAATTGAAGTAATTCTATATCATAGGTCTGTCACAAGTTTTTTTTCTATAAATGTAATGCTTAAACTCCTTTTTTGCAGGCTCTTACAGAGTTCTTCATTGGTTTCCAAACCCTGATAAGGACATTGCTCGTTTCCGAACATGGGTTCATGCTATTGGAGGAGAAATTTTGAGTCTGAGCAATGAAAATATTTATAAACTTCGTCGAGTTTGTCATGCTCATTTCGAAGAGAAATATTGTTGCCGTTACAACAAAATTTCTAACATAGCTGTTCCAACATTACATATGCCAGGTTGGTAAACTATGTAGCTATATAATTGTCTATTAAATCTATAGTAGCTAAGTATATATTTTAGTAGCTATAGGCTTTTAATGTGTCATAATAATTATGGCACCTTATGTTATTGTCATAATATAACATTAAATTGAAAATAAATGTTGCATGTATTGTATCTAGTAAAACATTACTATAATTTAGAAAGTTTCATCAGAATTAACCTGTTCATTTCAGGAAATTTGAATTAGAATTTGGAATGGAAGATAATATTTATTACCCTTAGGATTTAGAGATATTATTCAGTTTGTTCTTGAATTAATTCAATGTGTTATTCAACATTATTTTTTACAACAGAGAGGTTGTTTCTTTCGTTTCTACACTTTGGTAGAAACAAAACGAGATTTTGAACTTATTAAAATTGTCTATATTATTTTTGCAGGACCTTTATCAAAATTTATCTGCACTGATAGAAAACCATTGAGGGAAGTTGAAAATTTACCTTCTACTTCAAAAGGTCAGTACCTACACCTAAACTTCACATAAAGGTGCTAACACAGCAGTTGTGTAATGAAAATGAAACATTCTATAATCTTATAGAATGTTTCATAACACTTGTTGTCTGAAAGTTTCAAGTTGTTTTGTGAGAAAATCTTCAAAAGTATGTAAATTGTAACAAAATATTGTCATGTTACACAATGTTTTATAACATTATAACTGATGTGTCAACACTTCAAGAAGATTTAAGGAGATAATGTTACTTAGCATGTCTATTTTACACTTGTAATTTGACCAGAACTGCTACAGTGACTGAAATAATGCTCAGCCAAAGTAATACTATGTATTCGTAAGTGCATATATTATTTTTGCATGTTTTGTTTTACTATAACCTCTACAACTTTTAACCCAGCTGGTAATAACTTGGTTTAAGCCCATGCTATCAGTTCCTGGCTACCTAGTTAGCCAAGCAAAAGCAATACATGCAAAAAAATATGTATTTCTTAGCCATACACTTCAATTTTGATTTAAAGTAACTATCTGAATAAGTTTTTCTATAAATTGGCATTTAAAGGATAAATGCCTGTTATATATATATCGGTCCCTACACACAAACTGACAGAAAAGTTGATGTTTACAGGAAAGCATTTTTAATTTTCAAACTGCTCTAAGAATTATTTTAAGAGCAGATATATATTTAATTTAATGCAAATTTATTTCATGCAACAGCAAGCAGCAACATAAAATTCATTTATAACAATTTTCCTATTGTGTTTGTTTCAGGACCACTATCACTTCAAGATTCCCAAAAACCATTAAAAGAAAATGAAGCACCAGCACCAGGTTGGTATCTAAATATAATCCAAATTTTTCTTACTATTTAGCTAATTGCAAATTTTAGGTTTTACTATACATATAACAGTTCAGCAGCAAAAACACATTATGCAAAAATATTATAAAAGTACATAATTATATAGTTTTAAAACTATAAACTTACTTAATTATAACTTTCGTTTTCCAGCTACTGTTGAACCTGATACAGTTGTTGAGAATCTTGAAATACAAGAATACAAATTGGAGGATAAATATGGTGAGTGGCCCTTACTTAAATTTTAAAGAAAAAAGAAATAGAAACCTAAAGATAGAGTACTATGTTCATTTCCACTGCCTTTATCTTTCACTCTACAACTCTTAATGGTTGAAGCCATGGGGCACAGCAGTGTTTATACATTTGATCTGCTGGACAGTACTTCTGTTTAAATAATTTCTTTAATATAATAATAGCTAAGGTAGCATGTTTTTAAAAGCTTAATTTTATTTGCAGGTCCAAACACTGCTAAAAAAGTAGTGACTCATAAGAAAATGACCAAAAATGAGCGATCCTTATACCAAAAATTGGTAAACATTAGGATTAAGTTATCGAAGTGTCGGAACAGAGCACAGAAACAATCCCTGCAATTAAAAGCAGCCAAAAATTTTATGAAGAATAGCAACTTTATAGCTACTATTAACAATATGCCAAGTGCTGCTAAACTTTTAACCATGTTGCAGTTTAGAGAGTCTAAAAAGAAAGAAAAAGGCAGAAGATTTTCTACTGAAGAAAAAATATTGGCTTTGGCAATGCTGAAGCAAAGCCCCAAAGGCTATCGATTTCTGCGAAGAATGTTGGTTTTGCCTTCACAGCAAATACTAAATACATTTTTGAACCAAGCCAATATAAAGCCTGGTATCAATAATAATATATTTGAACAGCTGAAAAAAAGAGCAAATAAAATGAAACCAGCAGACAGACTCTGCATACTAATGTTCGATGAAATGTCTCTGAAGCCTAATTTAACTTATAATGAGAGAAAAGATTTGGTGATAGGTTTTGTGAACAATGGACGCGAGACAAAACAAGAATTCGCAGACCATGCACAGGTTTTTATGATCAGGGGTCTGATAAGAAAGTATAAGCAACCTGTTGCTTATACATTTGCACAGGCGGCCACTAAAGGCCCAGAGCTGGCTTTACAAATCAAAACGATCATACAAAATCTACAAGAAACTGGGTTCAACGTAGTGGCTACAGTGTGTGACCAAGGCACTAATAATAGACATGCCTTAAATCTTCTTTTACATGAAAGCAGGGTACATATGCTGAGAAGTGGAAAAGAAGTCAGAGAAGAAACAAAAATAATTATAATTAATGATAAAAAAATTGTTCCACTGTATGATCCCCCGCATTTATTAAAAGGAATAAGGAACAACCTATTACAGAAAAATTTAAGGTATAAAACAGATAAAGAAAAGACGGCTAAGTGGGATCACATTATAAAACTACATCAAGAAAATCCTGCATATAAAGGAATACGATTAGTGCCTAAGTTAACTGATAGCCACGTTGATCCGACTAGGACGAAGATGAAAGTGAAATACGCCAGTCAAGTGTTCAGTAGATCTGTCTCTTCTACTATGGGATACCTTGCAGGTAAGATCAAGAGATGTTTTTTTTGTAATGGCCAACTAAACTTAGTGCAACAATATTAGATTAAATATCTGCCGGAATTTAAATATTTCCATTATATTTCAAAATATTGGTTATTGCAATTACCTGGGTTCAGTTACTCTTTAAATTAAAATGTAGGTTTAATGGTACACCACTATGCAAACACATATCCCAAAGCATACACATAACATGTACATTAGGTGCACAGACATTTTAAAGCATAAATGATCTAAATTCTAATATTGAATTGTTATTGTTTTACAGATAACGGAATCCTTCCAGACGAATGTAAGGAGACTGCAGATGTACTACTTTTTTTTGATAATCTTTTTGACTCTGTGAATGGCAGCTTTGTCAAAAATAGGTATGCAAAACCACTCCTAGGACCTGTAACACCCAATTCCAAACATCACGAATTTTGGAGAGAAGCAAAAAAAGTTTTAAAATCCATGAAATTTATCACAGATGAAAACAAAATTGCTAATGTACCTACCATTAATAATTGGGTATGGACACTGGAAGGCATAGAAACATTAGTTAAAATGTTAGCCATTGACTACAATGTTACATCTATATGGATGCGGCACCTAAACCAAGACCCAATCGAAAATTTCTTTGGGGCTATAAGAAGCCATGGGTGCCGTAACACAAATCCAACACCTGAAAGATTTCAATCAGCATTAACAACGTTATTAGTCAATAACCTATCCAGTGTCCATGCCCCTGGAGCAAATTGTGAAGAAGATCAATGCAATGCACTACATGCCCTCATCGTTACTAAAAATAAGGAACCTACGACTACTGGTGATATGTCTTTAGACATTGTTAACGAGATTACCCTTACACCTTTAGAGGAAAAAAGTCAGCCCCAAATAATGGGGCCTCTACAGTATGTATCGGGATATTTTTTAAAAAAGACGAAAAATAAAATATTTAGGTCTTGTGAGGTTTGTAAGGGTAATCTCTATAGTGAAATTGAAAATGATTTTATACAAAGAAAAGAATTTGCCAATCGTCGTTGGCTTTCCACCCCAAGCCCAGCATTTTTGGAATCAATATCCAACATGCAAGATATAATAAATACAATAATATCTACTAATTTAAAACAAAAATTTCTAAGGGAAAATATAAAAACGATAATTCTTTTATTTTTAGACTTTAATTTTATGACATGCTCTGAACACAAAGAAAAATTAATAGACTTTTTAATTAATTTAGTTAGTCGATTTTTTTTATTTACATATTGTAAAAATATAAATAAAATTTTAACGGGCAAAAAAAATATAGACAGCGATGAGGATGCAATGCAGTGCAAAGCACAAAAATATTTTAAAAGATGTTTTAAGAGGAAAATTTGACATTATTATAATAATGCATTGTACCAACAATGTAATGCAATTATTAGAATAATGTCAAAGGAGGGTGCTCAAAAAAAAATCAACTTTGGCAGAAACGAATTGTACTATAGATTAATAATAATATTGTGTAATAAAATAATAACCGGGTATGATCGTGATTCCTGGCAAACATATAAAAATTTCCAATTTTGTTATCCAGTTGTCCATAAAAAAAGTATTTCGTAGTAGTAGTATGTTCCCCTATTATTCAAAGAACTTTCCTAATTCCTTTTTTTTATTTTGAAGGGGTATACTTTTCTTAATAAACAGGTCAGAAAAAAGAAATTCAACATCGGTCCAGGCGTATTTGAGAAATGACCCAATGCCTCCAAAAAAAAAGGATATTTTTTAATAATGAGACCACCTGGAAAGTATACCCTTTCAGACAAAACGAATTTTCCTCATCAGTCCAGGCGTCTTTGAGAAATCGGGGAACATACTACTTTTAAAATAGACAACAAAATTGCATTTTTTTATGTTTGCCAGTAAGGATCACGATCGTAACCGGTTATTATTTTATCACACTACATTATTGTTAATTTGAAATACAACTCCTTTCTGCCGAAGCTGGGTTTTTTTTTCAATGATGCGTGAGCATTCTCCTTTCTGGTTATGTATTAGAAAATCTAATTTTATGGCTGGTTTTACAGTGTGCTGACGGTCTGCGTTGACAAGTCAATATGTATGGTAGCTTATGAAGCGCTTTAGTTAAAGCTATGGCACATGAACACTTGAACAGGTTGGCGAGTAGTAATGTAGATTTTGTAATGGTACGGATCTCCCTCGTATCAACCTCAAGTGAACTTACCAATTTTGAACACAACTCTTTGTTTTCCTTCGCTAGTGTGTAAACGGCCAGTATATGTAATAAAAAACATAATTAAGGTACCTTTCAAGCAAACGCATTACCATCTGTTCGCATCCCATGAGTTGCTTCAATTTCCGTATCATCGACAAAGTCCACTTGGAGTTAATTCAGTTGATATGAGGGGGATTTGTACTAGATCATCTCCATGGTCGAGATAACCACTCGCCATCCGGTGGCCTCTCCGACATACATGTATAGAGCTATGGCTTTGAATATTTGAGAATGACATCGATCGGTCGCCAGCGCTGAGCGTACTGGCTTGTCACTGTGGACCATCAGCATGACTCTAAAACCAGCCTAAATAGTCCAATCAACGGGGCTTAAGTTACCAAAACCCTCCCGCCTATGTAATTTGGCATTGATAAAATTAGGGGATATTATTACCATTTCTTTATTAGTTGTTAGTTATTTTTTAAGTTGTTTGTTACTGATTGTTGAAAAATCCTCACAGTGATTCGTATATAATTATACTTTCTGTATAATTATATACGAATGTACTACCTACTTAGTATAGTTATTTATATGAATCCAACTCTTTTAAATTGTAGACAATGAAATTCTAATTTCACTTTCACGCTGTAACTTCTACTGAACTATCAGTCTTATTTTATATAAAAGAGAATTATCAAGAATGCATTAATAATAAACAAAGCTATGTAATCAGGATATTAAAATACAATTAATAACAATAATTAGCAGACCTTATTGTTCAGTAAAAGTAATAACGCATAAATGAAATTTGGAAGTTTCTCTGAAATCGAAAAATTGTGAGATTCCTTTCGAAATGATACATTCGTACATAATTTAAACAGAACGTGTTTCAGTGTGATCTTTTTTTACTACTAACTTCTTGTAATCTGCACCTAATTTCATCATAAATGCTAAATTTCAAAGGTGGGAGAATTTTTCGGAGTCTTAATTAATATTCTATGATGAGTTGACATAGGACGCTAGTATTCGTCCCATGTCAACTTATCATTCTAAGTTAAGTTGGCAAGATAAAACATAAGATTAATGTATGACCAAAATTGTATCCAAAATTTTTAATTAGTTTTAATCATGTAACTGTTTGTGGTGAGAAATAAACTATTTTGATTATCATAATATATGGTTTTATTTTCTGCATCCTAATTTGAATACAGTTGAGTTTTGTTAATTTATTTATTAATCCGTTAGGTAATTTACTCAGTCAATTTAGTAAACGTATTCTCCATTGACTATGAGTAAATTACGGGATTAATAAATAAATTAACAAAACTTAGTACAAACAAGGCTCAAAGCAGGAATGATAGTAGATCTATAGTTATATACATCGCAGGAAAGTTGCAAGTTTGTAGATACAGATGGCGCTGTCAATCACTTTCCTCCTGAACCCGCCGAGTAAAGCCTCTATACCTATATATATAAAAGTACTCTGTGATCAGACGCTATCGCTCCGTTGAGACGAGTAGACCATGCTCAAATTGCTGTGCCGCGCGCCGATTTTTTAATAATATTGTTTCAATATTGTTTTTTTGAAAATGGTACACAACAAAAGAACATTGAAACTTCAGAAACGAGAACTAAAAGAGATTCTTATTTAAATGATATCTAACTAATTTTCGAAGATAAGTTAATATAGTATTGTAATCATATTATTAATAAATAATTATTAGTTATTTATAATAAATAATAAATTATTATTTATTAATATGTATTAATAAAAAATACGACTTTCGATTCATTTCAGAAACTTTATGCAGGTGAGTTTAGATATTACATAAATATGTAATATCTAATCACACTCACACGAATTTATGCATAAATTCGTTTCCGTGGGCTGAGTATTGACGCGACGATCTTAGGTATACAAACATATAATATATATATATTATATGGATACAAATATTTCATTCATAGTGTTACATCAATAAAATCAAGAAAGATTTATGGTATATTTTTTTATGAGTTATTATATTATTACTTATTACCATTACTACTATGATTACCTACTACCTATTTGTAGATTCCTATGGTTGTTCCAGTAAATAACGTAAATAGGTTGTGAATAGTAGGTATATATAATATAATATATTCACAATCTGTATTACTAATCACTGGTGCAGTGATGAGTGAACTCCCATAAATAATTATTATAATCCATACTTATATTATAAATGCGAAAGTAACTCTGTCTGTCTGTCTGTTACTCAATCACGCCTAAACTACTGAACCAATTTGCATGAAATTTGGTATGGAGATATTTTGATACCCGAGAAAGGACATAGGCTACCTTTTATTGCGAAATATGTACCACGGGCGAAGCCGGGGCGGACCTCTAGTAAATTATAAAGTTATACCTGCTCATTATTTTAAATCTATCGTAAAATTAGTGTCAATAAAATTTCGTGTTTCGCGTTGTCACGTTATCACGTGTTTTTTCAATTCTTTTTTTATTGTATCCCTTGAAGTACAAGGATGGTTCTCATGTAGAGAAAACGTAAATATGTACGGGCGAAGCCGGGGCGGACCGCTAATTACAAATAAAATACATATCATTCACTAGCTTTCCGCCTGCGGCTTCGCCCGCGTTTTCAAAGAAAAACCCGCATAGTTCCCGTTCCCGTGGCATTTCCGGGATAAAACCTAGCCTATGTTACTCGTGGATAATGTAGCTTTCGAATGGTGAAAGAATTTTTAAAATCGGTCTAGTAGTTTATGAGCCTATTCATTACAATCAAACAAACAAACAAAGTTTTCCTCTTTATAATATTAGTGTATGTATAAATAATTATAAAGTTATACCTACTCATTATTTGAAATCTATCGTAAAATTAGTGTCAATAAAATTTCGCGTTTCGCGTTGTCACGTTATCACGTGTTTTTTCAATTCTTTTTTTATTGTATCCCTTGAAGTACAAGGATGGTTCTCATGTAGAGAAAACGTAAATATGTACGGGCGAAGCCGGGGCGGACCGCTAGTTACAAATAAAATACATATCATTCACTAGCTTTCCGCCTGCGGCTTCGCCCGCGTTTTCAAAGAAAAACCCGCATAGTTCCCGTTCCCGTGGCATTTCCGGGATAAAACCTAGTCTATGTTACTCGTGGATAATGTAGCTTTCGAATGGTGAAAGAATTTTTAAAATCGGTCTAGTAGTTTATGAGCCTATTCATTACAATCAAACAAACAAACAAAGTTTTCCTCTTTATAATATTAGTGTAGATTAGTGTAGACAAACACTATGAATAGGGTTGCCAACTTTTTTTACAAGAAATAAAGTACGTATATTCATAATTCATTATTCAGGTCTATGAAGATTATTAAACAGTATTATTTTAGCAAAACAAACATTATTTATTGTAGTGTGTGCCCTCTGACTAAATAAAAAAAAATTGTGAGCGTCTAAATGTAACACATAATAATGTGTCTGCACTTTGATGCTGAAAACAGTCTTTTGTATAAGTACTTTTTTTTTGTTAAACAGTAAAAAGTATAATTTAGTGAAAAACAGTAGAATACTGTTTGGCAACCCTAAGTATGAATACACTCGCGAATGCAAATTCTGGTTTTGTGCGTGTTTCCACTTTCAACTATCAAGTGACGATTTATTTATTTGTTTTGTTTCGTAATTATTATGGTCAAATATTAATAACGAAACAAATTATTATGGACTCGATATTTTATTGTTTCACGGTAGTCGTCTTTTCGTTTGCTCAAGAACGTGAAATTGAATGATAATTATTTTTTTTTTATAAAGTCAAAACCATTTTCTTTCAAATAAAAACTTGTTTTTATTGAAAACAAAAATCAGAGTGTTGCTAGGAATAAGTACATAACATTAAATAGTAATGTTAGGATATCGAAACATTTTTGTATAGGCCTGAACGTTATAGTGGAAACGCGCTCTAAGATCTGAGTAATATACATGTCGTGGCCATATCGTAGATTTGCTCATTTCATGAAATGGCCAATTTAGTTTGGCCAGATCGTTAAATTGCCAACGTTTCACGATTTGGTCATCCACATTTGGCCAGATCGTCGATCTGGCCAAACGTGGATGGCCATTTCACGAAATTCGACCATTTTTGTTAAAGCGATTCGCTTCTGGCACTCGCCGGCCGCTGCCGCGGCACGCTCGCTTTGCTCGCTCGGCTCGTGCGTTGTTTATTAAAGTCTAACCTAACCTATATTTTATACGTTCTGGCCAAATGTCGATGACCAAATCGTGAAACGTTGACGATTTAACGATCTGACCAAACTATGTTGGCCATTTCATGAAATGAGCAAATCTACAATATGACCACGACATACACACCACTAGATATGCAAATATTTCTCCAAGCTAATTTACCTTGTACTAATATTATACTAATGTTGTACTAATATTGTAAATGTGAAAGTAACTCTGTCTGTCTGTCTGTTACTCAATCACTCCTACTGAACCAATTTGCATGTAATTTGGTATAGAGATATTTTGATACCCGAGAAAGGACATAGGATAGGTTTTATCCCGGAAATCCCACGGGAACGGAAATTATGCGGGTTTTTCTTTGACTGCGCGGGCGATGCCGCGGGCGGAAAGCTAGTATATAATAAATATAATATAAACACAACAATATAACATTCATTCAAATCATACAAACAAACAGACATAAACACACAGGCAGAATTTTTTTACGGATTCGTGCTCTATACTGTTTCCCTAATATTGTTTTTGTTGAATATATTACATACATACTTACACTTTTTTACTGTTCTATTATATACGTATAGATTATCATCAATAATTATAAATAAAAAATAATAATAAATTATCATATTACATAATTTGCCATGATTTCAACTTCACTGTTTTATATAATTATTTCATTAATATACTAACTACCGAAAATACGCGTAGAACGAGCGAAGAATATTGTGTTTAATTTAGCGTCCGATGAACTTTACGTAAGTACGATGAGCCGGGTGCGGAGTGTATGATGGAAGAAAGATTGCGCGCGGCATGGCGTGCTAGGGCGGGGCCCATAACTTTAGAAATTCTCTGCCTTTATGCCCACTCTTAAGTTAATGTCGTGATAACAATATATTTTTAAAAATTCGGAAAATGTATTCTACATTCAACTACTTTTATTAGAATTCGAAATCGAACTAAGTTATTCACTACGTGCCTATGTAATTTTTTCCAGTATACATATTTTGATTTTACACCATACATATTCCGAACCTAACTTTGAAAAAGATTATTTTTATTTAAATAATTTGTTAAATGATGAATGAACTTTAAAGTATTTAAATATTTCATAGTTTTTTTATCAATTACTATTATTAGAGTTCTTGGTACTTACGACATGGAAAATTATAAAGTTCTTTGGTAAATTGTATAAATAACTTGAAGTCGCGAGTGTAAATGAGTTTGGGTTCCCATCGATTTTTATTCGATTTTTGTATGGCTGCAGTGTTGGTTTCACTGGTTTCACCCCAAAATCTAATCCTTTTTAATTTTGAGAATGTATAAGCAACGATTGAATGAATTTGTAACAACTATAGATTTATTTATTAAGAGAAAAGATTGGTTGTATTGATTGATTTGTTGTAGATATAAGAAATATTATTAATATAGATAGGTTTTATAATTATGACACATGTTTTTTTATCCTTTAAAGCTATAAAAATGGGCACATAGTTCTATATTATTGTGCTATAAATTTATTTTGCGTGATGACAAAAAGTTAAACTGTCAAAGTTTAAATTGTGGACGTTGGGAAAATCAACAATAAGGATTCGGGTTCAGATAAGGTTTACATAAGCATACAGGCATGTTCAAATATCAGTAGCAATTGAATTATCAAAAATCCTTAATATAATTTCTATGTAAGTATTTGAAAAAATAAATGATTGATTCTTTTCAGCAAATTCGCTATATATCATTGTATATATGAGATCTTTCCTTATCTAATAATAATAATATAGTACTATTAGAAACGTGAAACTATGTGACCATGGATGGGTGTAAGTTTGTTTGTTCCTCTTTCACGGGAAAAATTCTTAATGGATGTTAAAGAGTACAAGTAGGCCGTCTCCCGGCGTTTAGGAGCGCACGGTACCTAAACTCGACCGGCGCAGGGTTGTCACTTGTCACATTGAAATTTTAAATAATTTATAAACAAACACTGACCGCACTCAGCAATGGCGCGCCCCTACGTGAACGGCCCATGAGAAGGAACCGAGCAGCGTTGTGTGCGTGCATCAAGCTTGCGTTCGTATATTAACGGGGGCGTGGTGAAACGCTCCGCGTACATACAAACGGCGCGATGTACCTTTGCTCGAAGATAACTTACTTGTTCTCTTTATACTATGACATAAGCTTCAGAAACAATTACTTCCCGAATTTGACCACGGGTGTCACCTCGTGGAACAGCTGGTACTATATAAATATTAATAATAGAATCCGTTATAAATAGCCTGAACACGATCAATAATTCCTTGGTTACCTATGCCATTTTCTAAAATAAATTTGTTGCATTACTTATGTTAGATTTGCAATAACATATTGTTTAATAGACTATATAGTATTTGTGTTAGTTGATAGTTAAAAATCAATGATAATATTGTATTTCTTTATTAATAAAATATCGGGGCATAAAGTGAATTTGTCTTAACCTTAGAAGTTTTATAATTTCCAGATGTGCGTTTTTTTTTAGTTTGGCGATGTATAATTTATATTAGATGAGACTTACAGTGACTATTAAATTATTAAAAGAACTGAGTTATTATATAATCATTATTGAACATAGTTTTATAGCGACCGATATACCTATTATGGTTTCGACTGCATTATGTTGTTATTGGCTTGATTGGAAAGGTAGCGTTTTTTAGTCTTTATTTCGCATTATAAAAGTCGTAGTTAATTTCAAACTTTCCCAATTTTAATAATTAATTTCTTACCTCAAATTTACGTTTACGTTATATAATAGTTCGAATGCATATTATTATACATATAAGTGAAAAGGCGAAAATGGAAGTTTCTAAATATTGTTTAAAGACAATGAGGGCGAAACCACCCTACGGTCTCTAGGTAGGTACTGCTAGACCGCCCGAAATGCACACACTGTTAAAAAACGGTTTGCCGTTTCTATAGATAAGTAAAGTTCAAAAGGATTTCTTTAGAAGAAAAATATAGATTATTGTAGACATTTTAATATGTATTTAAATTCCTTGCCTAATTAATGATATTGTAATATTTGGTATTTTATATAATTATGCACTTTTGTATAATCAGAGATAAAAAAAATATATATATATATATGGGTGATTATACAAAAATGGGGTAACTTTTAAGGATATTTTGTTTACTATATTTTTTATATCAGATTATTACAAATTAGGGTGTATATGATAGCTAATCTAATGAATATATTGTTCCAAATCGGGCCAGCCACTTTTTTAAGTAGATTGTGAGATATTTTAAATTTTCTAGATTTGGCCTCCAGGGGACTGACAAGGCTAACATAGTACTGATAAAAAACACAATTTTGTAATATTCTTAAAGAAATTCAATGAAAATTACTACAAATCTCTCAGTTTTAATAATGGCACATGTCTTTTAAGTATTAAAATCACTTAGTTACATTTAAAAATGAAAATTGATAATATATTGTGATACTGGGAAAAAACAATGTCTCAATTTTCAAAACAGCCTTCTGACATTTAACGCAACGTGAATATTCTTACTCTCTTACTTAACTTACTACTTTGACTTAGTTTTACTTAATATTTCAAGTAATTCACAAACAATAGAAACAAAAAAAACGGCCAAGTGCGAGTTGGACTCCTAACAAACCTATTTTTTATTTTGTTTGTAACTTATAATTTACACTTTTAGCAATTTTTCCTTTTCTGTGTTATAAGACGTTGCTTTTTAACATATTTTAAGACTGTATACACGGCAAGCATCCTGTGTATTTTTTTATTCCCTTGCGAATATTTAATTTTGCGGAAATTTGCAGTATTAACGGATGTAGGTATCTTTTAATTGCGTTGCGTTATAAGTTTCATTTTTTTACAGCCCCAAGGGTTCTTAATGTTGAGTATTCAATATAAATTTCAAATTGATACCTCCACGCGCTTCAAAAAAACGTCTTAACAGACAAACGGACAACAAAGTGATCCTATAAGGGTTCTGTTTTTTCCTTTTGAGGTTCGGAGCCCTAAAGATCTAACATTATTTATGTTAAAAGTACTAATTTTCATAAATTGGTTCATGGTTTTTAACCAAAGGCTTGAATGATTGTCTCATCTGAGTTTTCATAAGAGCCTTTTGACATTTTTATAATGTTATTAAAATAATTAACTTTTATGTTATTTTGAGGTAATTTTACTTCACAATATTATACGTTTACGTATTTATCTAATAAATACATATAACAAGCTATGCCCTGAAAGCATCAAAATCAATAATTAAAATAAAATAAGATCTTTTAAATAAAATTATTAGTAGTTTGTTTCAATAGCTCTTTTCTTTGCTACTCTTTTTTAAATGTTTCTTCCCTAGTCAAATTCAGTTTCTTTTAGCGTGGCGCATGATGTTTTAAACTGAAATATCAAATAGAAATGCTTATACCAATAGCAATCAAGATAAAAGTTCTCAAAAACGATAGAATCATCAGTACTATGGGGTCGCGTCAGTCCACTGGCGCGATATCTGACATAGGACTGATGCCAGCGGATTGATAAAAAGGGACTTAATATGAGATTATAATCACAAATTATGTTTTTTTGCCTTATTTCTTATATCAACAAACTATATTTTTACAAATCA
Source organism: Colias croceus (assembly GCF_905220415.1). Classification (NCBI taxonomy): domain Eukaryota; kingdom Metazoa; phylum Arthropoda; class Insecta; order Lepidoptera; family Pieridae; genus Colias; species Colias croceus. Next base: position 6,912,981 of record NC_059538.1, read on the forward strand.
TACTTAACCATGTATGAATGAAAATAAAAATCAGTTTAACAATAAAATAACGACTCACCATAGGACTGAAATGTTGACTGGCGCAGCACGAATTTAGAGGACAAACACAACCCTAGCGCTGGTACAGTTATGACGGCCATCAAAATATGGGATGCACAAGTAACTTCATTACCAACATTAATATTTAGACAGGGATTTGACCTCGACTTGGTGATATTTAGCGAGAATTTCAAATTTAAAAAACACACAACGGACTGACCAATAAAAACGATGACAAAGTTTATTTTTATTTTTTAAATAAAATGTTAAACATTTCGTTATGAAAGTTATACTATACTAGCGGTCCGCCCCGGCTTCGCCCGTGGTACATATTAACGTTTTCTCTACATAAGAACCATCCTCGTACTTCAAGGAATATAATAAAAAAAGAATTATCGAAATCGGTTCAGCCGTTCTCGAGTTATGGAATTACAACGAAAAGTGGCATTGATTTTTATATATTAGAGAAGATAATATTATGTATATCAAAGATTGTCCTGAGTTAGTAAGTTTTCTCTAATCAATGATAATGTTTATAAAATAGTCACTTGATTGTTGGTTTTCGGAGTTGTGACATGCCAAAGTACTGATTATTTAAGTATTAATTTTGTTTTTTTATCAATTTGTATTTTAAATAAAGAAGTGAAAGTGAGTGACCAAATAAAGGACGCTTTATTGTTTTAAAATAGATTATTATTTGATTAAAATATAATAAGACTTTGTATAAATTGGCTGGTGACATTGAGTTACCCCATTTTTGTATAATGACCCATATACATATTTCGATTCTGAAATCAAAGCTTTTATTTATAAAATACGATATATTTATATTATACATGAATAAGAAAATAATTTTGATTTTAAATCAATACAAAATTAATCCTCATTCTTACAATATTTGTAAGAATTGAGTTTTAATATTGCATATGTTACCGGAAATGTATGAAATCAAGGAATTGTATACAATTCCTAGGAAATGTGTACAATTCCGATAAAATTTAGGAAATGTATAAAATATTGTTTAAAAAACTATTTAATGCATGCATATCCTCAGAAATGTATAATCTTCCTAGGAATTGTATACAATTCCAATATCGTATTAGGAAATGTGTAAAGTAAATGCTTTCTGTAATAAAACACGTTGTTATTTTTTTATTATAGCTCTTATTGATACAATCGGGTAACAGTCATACCGTAAAATTATAATAATATTATGTTCATATTATATATTATCTTACTAATTAACATTTTAAAAATCAACTATCTAACTTTTAATGTAAATATCACAAAATCAACTTATATTTATTCTTATAAAATCAAATTTTCATTTGGCAAGTAATCAGTCCCCTCGTCCCGCTGCGTATATTTGGCGCAGTCGGATCGTATAATCCGCCGTATTACATTACGGCTAGCTGTTTTAATATGCCGAAAATTCGTCTTTTTCCAAAATTCTACAAAAAGACGGTCGCGAGCCGACGGAGCCCCACTTCGTGGGGCTCCTATTTCTGTGTAGTTTTAAAAAACACGAACCTAACCTAACCTACCCCCTTATCCAAACCAAAAATTTCTGATTACGAATTATCGGCATAGTTACTACAAAATGCCGACCGTTTTTAAACGGCCAGATTATATACAATTTTCCTGCGACATATCAATATCTTAAATGTTTTACATTTCCGATCGCTATTTAGGAAATGTATAGATTTCCTAGGAAATGTGTATAAAAAAGGTAATTTATTTCACACATTTCCGTGCGATTTTAGGAATTACATACACTTCCTAGGAATTGTATACAATGACGGATTACATACATTTCCGGTAACATATATATATATATATATCTTATACCACAGACTAATAATAATATACTACGTATCTTATACTATACCATGGAACAAGATACTCAAGAGGACTGACAATCGCCATATTAAACAACGTAATTTGTTTCTCAGTTCCCAATTTTGTCGATAGATGTCACTCGCATAGCATTTGGCATTTTTTTATAACCAAAGACGTTTACTAGAAGACGTTGTAATTAAAATCGTTAAAGAACTAGATGTCGCTACTAAAAAAAATCAATATGCCAAAATGTATATAGTATCTTGACGTATGTTATATTACAATATATCAAATCACAGGCAAAAAATTATTTTTATTTATAACATAATAATTATTACCTTTATATTTTGTTACTAATTATTTTTTGTGTCAGTACTTTTAAATGTTATTAGTTTTCGAGAAAATCGATAGCTGCTTCCTTTCTTAGTTCTAAAATTGGTCACTAGTGGCGCTTTGAAAACTGCAAATTAAATAATAAGCTCAAATCAGAGCGCCATCTAGCAACAGTTTGAAATTTTAGTGCTACGATCTCTAGTATGGCGACTGTCAGTCCTCTTGAGTATATTGGTCCATGACTATACTTAAAAATAAATCTCCTAGTGAGTTATTAAGCGTCAAACTCAAGGATGGCTAGATCAATTCGATTTAAATAATTCAGGCCACATACCCCATATAGTACAAGTAAAAGTAATATCTTATTCTAATGTTCATACTACTATTACCGAAATAGTTACATTTATTTATACATTTTAATTTAAAAAGCCAATAATTCAATTCAAAAAAACATTTAAAACAATATTTGAACTTTTACTGATACTCATACGGTCTCGGATAGAAAAAAATATTTTTTCTTATTATTGCATAAAAATCATTTACACTATATAACGTAAACACCAAGGAATATTAAACAACACTTAAATAATTATTTTGTGCATTATATTGATTGAGCATTTACTAAAAAAAATACTCATATAAAATAAATCAATTCGAAAGCCCACCGTTACTATAAACAATTTATCAATTTTTATCTAAATGGAATCTTAAAAGTTAAATCGTTTAAAATAACACTTCTGGAACAACTCTAAAAAGCATGAAGTGGTTGATTACGATGTGTTATACTGTAGTGGCATGTGAACGGGTAAATAAGCACCGAATCCGCGCATAATAGACACAATCCTTCACAATGAACGAATGCCCACTCGACTGAATTGATAAGTGGGTTGTACCGCGCGTGGGGAGCACAGCCGCCCGCCCGCCCGTTCCTAGCGTGCTCTCGCGTGGCTTTCAGACTCTTTGTTACTATCAGCTTTTTGCCTCGGAGGGTAAAAAGTGGATAAGTTAATTGGAAAAGTATTACAATGTTTTTTTTTTTATAATTTTCTCTACATTTAATAGGTAGGTACCTAATTATTAGTTAAGGCGATAAAAGTATTGAGGGAGCAATTAGGAAACAAAAAAATAAAAATATTTTTTATTTCAAACGTTTTTCGATGCCTCAAAACTTTTCTCTTGTATTGTAAATTGATATATATATATATATATATTTCTATCTACAAATATAAGTAGTTAATTAAATTAGTATACCTATCTAATTAATGAAAGCCAAGGTACTCAACGTTGGCCGCTCTGTGCAGTATTGAACTCTATGCGAGGTCGGAGTGGTCCGGCGCGGCAGGCGGCGCGGCCGGCTGACCGCTGTCCGCTCGCTGGCGGCTAGTGGCGCGGTGTTCCCCGGCGCGGTGCACTCGCACACTCGCACGCTGCTCTCACTCCACTCTCGTCTCGGCTTCAAAGCAATTCGGAGCTACAGATTTTCCCGCCAAATTTTTTCGCGCCCTTTCTCCACTCAAAACTTTTTAATTTTTGTCTAAACAAGTGCACAAGGACTAAATTATCGATTGACATAGTGATGCGTTGTTTCGTTGTGTTATTTATTTTATTTTTTGTTTTTTTACCGAGAGCGACAGAGGCGATTCGATGGTTGTGAGTATACGCATTTTTTTCATATTTTCTTACTCATATAAATATTTACAATACATTTTTTACTTAATCATAAAATATTTATTTTTAATGAAAACTATACAATACATTCCAGACCACTGGTCTGCTCTGACACCAAATTTTCTAAAATTATTTTATTTAAGCTATGTACATACATACTTAGTTACTTAGTTGAAAGGTAAAATAAAGTATTTAGCTTATTCCAAATATTATTTTATTACCTATAGATATTTCATTATTATGAATTGATATAGTTACCTACACTATTACGTATCATCAATAATAATAATGTGTTCAGTGTTACCGAAAGTTTTCGGTAACACATTATTAGGTATTTGGTAATATTAAGTTCTTGCTGTTAGGTAAATGTAGGTAATATATACCTGTACTAATTGTTATTTATGTATATGATCCTATTTTATACGGATTATTATGCCAAGCACAAATGATATTATTAAAACATTACCTATTTATTTAATCAATTAATTAAGTAGTTCATAAGAGCACTACCACATTTTTTCTTGTATAAAACTTTTATGTACGTACTATGTAGGTACAAACTAAAATTGTATCTATGGGTTAATTTATGAATCTCATTCGTCTTCGATTACCTATAAAGATCAAATTAATAATTCTTATTTTATTAATTGTCGCAATTGTTGATTTCAAATCACATTGAAACAAAGACAAGGGTTTAATACTATAATGAAGGGGTGATACTATATTGCATAATCGAGAATCGAGATGAATATGGTATACTCAATGTGCATTGTAGTCTAGTGTTAGGTATTTATTACTTACCTAATTGAATAAATCAATGCAAAAAATCAAGTTCCAAATTGTCCATACCGCGCTGATATCGATGTATTTACCCAATCATTATATTTAAATAACATTTTTTTTTGTTATAACTACTGCCTAAGGTACTTTTGAATAAAACTGGCCAAATGCGAGTCGGAATCGCGCACCGCGGGTTCTGAACAAACAACCCTACCTATTTCTTAATATGTTATAACTTTCATTTTATTTTTTCTTTTATCTAGATGGCGTTATGTGCTAAATTTTCAAGACTGTGTTTACGGGAACCCTGTAGGTTTTGATTCCCTTGCGAATGTCAAAGTGTCATGAATGTCTTGTGAAAAGTTGCAACATAAACGGCTCTATCTTATGATTGCGAGGGCTAATAAGTTTATGAAATATAACTAACTACCTAACTACAGGGAAATAAAAAGAAAGAGTTTTTCTGCCTAGCAAATATCTATTTATAAAACAATAATTATAAATTTTGGGTGTGCACTATATAAAAATAATTCGAATTTACTTTTATAAACTACTTATACCTTTAAAATAAATAACACTTCCTTAAATTGAATTATATCTCTGTAACACACACATAGAACAAATGGCAAAGGAATTGATTTACAGGGTATAATTTTCTTCACAAGTTCAATTGTAGAGTGTAGGAGGTAAGGTAACCCGACGCCCCTGCGTCCATCGTGCCCTAATTGAACATTGCACTAATGAGCAGCGTTGTTCCGTTGCAGCCCACAATTATTCGCCCCCGAGATTAAACCCGGAAATATCTCTGGAAATCCGAGCTTTGACGCCAATACAATTGGACTATCGATTCCAATTATTTTGCACAAACATTAATTACGACTGTTAGGATTACATGGGACTCGTAACTCGAATTGATTTATTATTTTTTAAGAATATTTTCTTCTGTTACATAATTAACCGTAACTAACTATAGTTAATCCCTTTTGTGTTAAAGCGAATTGAACATAATATTATTGTGTAGACTCGCATGAGAAGTTATTTACGGAATGAACTTTTGACAATCATGTTCAGTATCAGCTAAGGCTTTTAATTCTGACCTATTTATCCGAACTGATGGTTAGAAATAGGTACTTATTAATATGAAGGCAACTAATATTATTAATAATAGCATTCTTTAGACTTCCGTCATAGCCATATCAATCATCAAATATAAGTGTAATTAGATCCATTATAGGTATAGGTAAAGGTAAGTATTACTTTCATAACTGCGGCCAACTTAAATACTAGGAACCATAATTACTTATTTATTCTCATTTATGGCAAGTTTATGGCTATCAAAATGAACTTTCACCTAAATGTAAACAAAACATATATATATTTGTAACATTTTTACGACATTCAACTGCATTCCTTCACGCAGACCGAAAACTATTTCAAAATACCTAAATATATTATTATTAGACTTGCCATCTAAAACTATAAATCTTATGTTTTTTTTAATAATATAGAAATAGACTAATATATGTTAAGTCATAAAATGTTTTGCTATTAAATATTTTCTAAAAATGTATGACTAAGTACCTACGTAGAGCTTACGGAGAGATACAACCAACCAATGCATGAAAATTGTGCGTTGGGTTAAGTAGATATACATCGGTCACATCGATAATAATTTGTGAATACTACATCAGGGTATCAGTTAATTATAAATTGGTATCATAAAACGTAGAGCTTATTGGCATTATGAAAATATATCTACGATTTAACTTTCAATCTCCAGCTCATCTCCAGCAAGGTTTTAATTTAGAATTATTAGTATTTAGTATCCATATATGCTCGATATAGTCTTCAAAACAGATGGATTTAAAATTTTAGGGTTCCGAACCACAAAAGAGAAAAAACGGAACCCGTAGGTATAAGATCACTTTGTTGTCCGTGTGTCTCAGTAGACAGACAGTTCTGTCAAGACCATTTTCCTCACGACCACGTAGAGGTATCAAGCTAAAATCTGCATTAAATAGTCAAGTCCCTGGATGCTTTGACAATTTTATTGTTCAGCTAAAAAAAATACTACCGTTTATGCTGAAAAGTATCGAAATTTGCAAGGGAATTAAAACCTACCTACAGGGTACATGTCGGTCGTGAACACAGAATCTTGAAATTTGATACAAAGCAAAGTGCTATACCACCAGATAAAGCATAAATTTAGTTACAACATATAATGAAAAATAGGTTTGTTCGCAACCTTCGGTGCTCGAGTCCGACTCGCATTTGGCCAATTTTTTTAGTTTGTTACTTCTAATTATTATGGTTTAAATGTTCATATAAACCGATTTGAACTGTTTTCACTTTTTAATAGATTTAGTATATTATGTGATTATAATATTACGTACTTATATATGATATTAATAGTCACAATAATAATTATAAATTATATAGGTGGGTATATAAGGAAGGGAAATAAAGTTAAAAGAACCATGAATTACCATCTGTAAGTAATTCGCGTGAGAAGAAAGATTTAGTTTTCGCCGAGTTAGCAAGGGCCCGGCCCGTGTGTGGCAGACCGAAAAAAATAATTTTTCTCGCTCGAGTTCCTACTGTGACTTTTCCAGGCGGTCGTCCCGTGCATCTGGCAGGGCCTATTATTATAAGGGGACGGTTCTTAATGCCCTCTTAGGTATTTTTATATGACTGCCATCTTAGTTTTTACGATTGTGATTTTTATTGAATTCTACATCTATAAGTTTAGTCGGAGCGGGCGACTCGGCTGTGGGTGAAGGAGAAATACGGGCCACTTCAGAAGATTTATTTTATTGCTCTGAATCGGACAGAAAATTCTTTATACGACTCACTATAAACGTAGGTAGACGTCGTAATTGGTCATACAGGTTGTTACAATAACTAATTACCCATTTCTTAATTGCCAGGAGGAACTTAGAGAAACATCTAATTACGATGTTTACTTTGTAATAATTGCGGAAGAGCATTGTATTCCAAAAATAAGTAGGTACATACCTATACCTGTTTTTATTCTATCAATATAATCAATCAAATAAACATATCGTAGATATATTATTAAATTTATTGTTAAAAATTACCTAGGTACTTTATGATCCTTCACCAAATGAAACATTTACGCTCTTTTTAAAAAAGTTTTATTTTAAAAGTGCTGATTAAGACTATGGTGCACAACAGTCCATAAACATGTAGAAGGTATATGTGTAGGGCTTCGCGAGGGCTAATTTTGCGGAGTGCCGGGCGAGTAACGATTAGGTACCCTATATGGCTAAGTATACCTTTGTATTATGTAGGTCTGTTTCGATCCACTATAATCGCTTTCTATAAAAAGGTTTCATTGTTCACAAGGCGATCGTTTTATGAACGAATGTAAAGCTAACCCTTGTTATCGAACTAATGCTATTTTTACACCAAAACGACGGGCCATCTCGTAATGGTTTTTGTAGATATAACAAGAAATAAGTGCAACAAATCGCTTCGTGCACGATTCATTTGATCTGACACAAATTTATCCGCGCCACAGCGCTCTTTATTTACGCCGACGACGATGTACACTTTGTCCTGACAAATTCATAAATTACCGACATCCTTGCACCAGAGCGTATATGCTTAGCTTTAATCTTATTCACCGATTTCTTGTTTAACCGCATCGACAGTCTCTTTGAAGTGTGACGCATTTATCAATGAGCTGTGGATTTACTGTACCGTAAGTCAATTATACTAATGGCACACATTCATATCGGACATTTAGTTATGTTTCTAGTTTTACTATTATACTATTATTATAAAACACACATAGACCTTTGTAAATCCTTGCTGTGTTGTTATCAGTGCGGATTTACACAATGTCAGGTTGCCGACAGCCGAGCAGTACCTAGGTATGGTTATATTTATTTTATAGAACTACAAATTGAAAATAATTTAATATTAAAAAGACCGTGACGTTAAACTAATCAAAATTCTAAATCAAAATATAATAATAAATCTTTAATAATTAGATATTGGATAATTTTTATCTGTTCTATTTCGCAGAAGAGCAGACCGGCATATATTGGAGTGGAATCGATTTATATTTCTGAGAATCAAAAGAAAAGAAAGCGAGGTGGTTAGTAGGTAATTTATAATCTTGTAACAGTGACGAACTGACTCCAGAGAAGTCATGCTGTCTGGAGTAAATCTTTGGTTTATAGCAAACAGTGGAAAAGTTGCATGAATAGACAATAAGTATGCCTACATTCACACCTACATTCATATCAACCTTACGATTTAATCATAGATTACTGTTGAGGTTACTGTTTATTTACAAGGAAGAAGTAAATACTTCGTTTCACTTGCACTTCATTTATTGACATCCAGTCTATTGTACCTACCTACCTATCTATGTTACTGCATATGAGTAAAATAATAATCCGTTAGCCTAGGCTATATTCCAAGTTTTTTTACACAAAATTTAATCGTTTAATAATAACATTATTTACAATTGCAGAATATTAAAATCCAAAGGTGTTTTTACATTCATATTTCGCAATCCTATTAAAACTGTAAAGATAAGGCACGTCGCCCGACCCCTCTAGTCCACAATCCTCGGCCAGAGTAATACCGCTGCATGTAAAGTATTCAAAAACAAGCACGTTACCTATTCAAGTCTTGTTTATATAAACCAGAACGTAGGTAATTATAGTCAACCCTTCATGTATACCTACGTATTGTGATAAACAATAATACAAGTTCGTACATATACAATATGCATGATGACAAACATTTTCGGGGCTGTAAAGTGTAACTATGTAGCAGTATTTATTTTTCAGAGTATTTTCTTTATATATAATAAAAACTAGCTGCTCCGCGCGGTTTCACCCCCGTGGCTCCACTCCTGTTGGTAGTAGCGTGATGATATATAGCCTATAACCTTCCTCGATAAATGGGCTATCTAACACCGAAAGAATTTTTCAAATCGGACCAGTAGTTCCCGAGATTAGCGCGTCCAAACAAACCAACTCTTCAGCTTTATAATATTAGTATAGATATTATGCGTAGTTTTAACATTATTAACGTAAGTTTTATTCCAATGAAATTTACACCATTAAATAACAATTGTGCCTTAAAGAGGATGATTTAGACAAATCGCCCTTGTATTGTACAATTTGTTGAGTAATCCTTGCATTTGTTTCAATTATTTCGACTTCCTATGTGCTCCTTTAAGTTTGCCCACATTTAAATAGGAAATGGGATTTTCAAGTGCGTGCTCTGCATAAACAAGTTAAATTATAATTTAATGATAATGCTACTCGTGTTGTTTGCTCATTTTGTATGAGATTTTAGGATAGGAGCGTAAACCTCACATTAATAATGAAATGGGACTTCAGATATGTATTTGTAGAACGTGAAATGCTTTCATAATAACATACTCATTGTCTATGTACATTTGTGTAATCTATAACTACGTGTAGTACATTATTGCTCTCCCTAATTAATACGGGGACATCAAATTCACCCGTAGTTGTCTTTGATTAATAGTAGTCATTATACAAGTAGCTTTTGTGAGTGTGTCGAATGGTACATAATTAGAGTATCATTGTAGTCGTGTCTAATGGGGCATGGAAGCTTACTGACGCGCGACAGGAGACCAGTTGTTTGTCAAGAAATAAATCAGAACTGATGGGAGGACCGACCGAGGACCGCTCATTCCTACCCTAATTACTACATATTTGCAGTAAAGCCAACTTAAAATTTTTGTATTTGTTTAATTTTAGATCAATAATTGCTTTAACTTCTAATATGATAGATACAAGCTATTTTGCTTCTCGATCCTGTAATTAATTTGCGAAAAATTTTAGATCAGAAATCTAGGTACGAAATACTTATATTTAAAGCGTGGCTCACATATATTTTCTCTTGGAGCTCGTCTCTATACCTTGCATTGATAGGAAATAAAATAGAATGCTTTTTGATTCCACTAGCTAATACAGCTATATTATATCCAAAAATTTTATAATACCTACACAATCGATTGATGAGGCAGAGGTACATGTAACTTTGGTAACTTTCACCTAAAAAATACGATTTGTTTTTTTTTTAACATAAACTTGTTGGTGGTACCTACAGCACACGCACGCTATAACAATCATACAACGTTTAATCATCATTAAAGCCGAATCAGCGGCGCGGCTGCGGCGACGGTTGGACTCGCAACAGCTGCTTTGGCTTGTGAACAGTTTTTGCGTTTATTGATAATTTGGGTTTAAAATGACTTGCAATCGTTTTATTATTTAGTTTAATGTTCTAACTGAAACTTAAAATCAGACTAGGTAGGTACTAAATCAATGAATAAGAAAAATGGCCTATAATAGTTCAGGATACATCGCCCATTTTTGCAAGTGACTACTATCAAGCTAATTTTCCGTTTGTAGCTTTATTTTGATGAGACGCCCAATAATTTCGTGTACGAAAGTCTCGATTGTGGTAGCTAACACAGATAACAAGGATAAAAATTTTTGATTTGATGGTTCTCAAATATTTATTATCTACTAACTGAATTTTTTTTTGTTCAATCTCAAGATAATTACCTAAATTATTCGAAAAAATATTTGTCCTACAAAATCCAAAGTGTCCAAAGTGTATCGATAACGAGGTCATCATAAATGATTACTAACAAGCTGATTTTTTTGTTTTCACTTAGTTAATGTTTATATAATTCAACAGACATATTGTCCTACAAATTGCGTAATAAATATTTGAGAACCATCAAATCAAAAAAATTTATCCTTGTTATCTCTGTTAGCTACCACAATCGAGAGTTTCGTACACGAAATTATTCGGTGTCTCATCAAAATAAACCTACAAACGGAAAATCAGCTTGATAGTAGTCACTTGCAAAAATGGGCGATGTATCCTGAACTATAACGGGCTATCGCACAATCGCATTGACACGTTTAGTAGCGCTCAGATTACAAAAGGCCATCAGCGTAGGTATAAAATTTACACAATTATTAACATTGTAACCTATTTTATAATTATGTGCGTGAACAAAACACAAAGCGGTTAAGCAAAGAAGGTCGGTGGTCTTTTATCCTGTAACAAAACCAGTTATGATAAAGCGGTCCCCTTTGCCGGTCTATACGGGCTTTTGTCTCCTAGATCAAGATAGACGCGTAAAATTTGATACGGGAATTATTTTATTTTATTGTATGCGCACGTGCGTTGCGTGACGAATAAGATAATGTTCGGTACAGAGCCGGCGCAGAATAGTAGATTGCGCTTGAATTGACTATAATGTTAATTTGGCTATGGGTGAAACTGTGTATTAAATTCGCGATTTAGTTCTATAGTAATGAACGCTTACTAACAGTTCCCTTAGTATAAAGCGTAGGGCGCGTAAATAGCTTCGAACGATCGACGAGATTCCGGCATCACACGTCACCGATGACGTTGCGTGCAAGATGCTTAGGTACACAATTCTAGGCCAAACTATAAGAATGGAAAACGATTACATGGGTTTATAAAGGGGTTGATACAGTTTATAACTCTTAAATGTAATTATAATAATTTACCAAGAGGATAGACATAATGATTGACATACATGGTAGTAAGTACATTTAGTTAGATATATTTAATAGAAAAAAATGTAGGTTAAAAAATTAAAATACCTACTCATACTATAAATCATGAAGTTCTGTCTGTTTAGTCGCACTACTACTTAAGTTTTCCTGATTCTTTTACAATGGCAATTACAGAAACTAATAACTGTCCTAACTAATCAGTTCTTGAAATGCGAGCTTTTTTCACGGAATCGGAAGTCACCGGCAAGCAAAAGTAGCGCCTGTCCTTGGCAGGCACCACGTCAATGAAATTTAATATTCCAACCATAACCCAGTTATCGTAATAGGTACGTTTATAAAAAGTTGCAACCGCGGTATTCCTCGTTTAAGGGAGGGTTCAGGTAGTACCATTTGCCCGCCCGTCACTGCCGCACGTAAGCTGTGTTCACTTCAACGAACTTACTACGCACCTTAAGGCATTTTAAAAGTTTTATTTTATAATAATTCACATGCATTACATCTTTGTAACTTCAGTGTGAGTTAAAACATTATGAAATTAAAAATATATTTTTGTTTTTTCAGGAGAGCAGTTAATAGGGCCGATTATTTATTTATTCTATTCTTTTTCAGCTGATCAATTATTTATTATGCAGATAGATGCGATATGGACGACAAGTACAATTTGCTTTGACAAACAACATGAGTTTATTTGTTGATTTACGGCAGATTAAATCATCAGTAACAAGTCTTTCAGAAATGGTAGACAAAATATCGAGTTCGGTCTGTAAAGACACCCCATATCATGGGCGAAAAAAAAGTGTAGACTCTGCACTCTTTGGAAACATTTACAAGCCTGCTACTTTAGGCCTTGGAGTAAGATTCTCACAAAGTCAAGAAGATATTTTGGAAAATATGCCATCGTCTAGATTAAGGAGCCATATGTCGCTCCCCAATTTAGGGAAATCGGAAAATGTTGATAAGTTATCTATGTCACATGAAAATAAAACGAAAATTATTGAAATTGATGATAATACAGAAAAGCAGACGCTGTGTAATATGACATCAGATCAATTAAATAATTTAATAATTGCTTCTTTAAACAATAGACCACATTTTGATGACAGTGGTGAAACGCATCCTATGGATTTCTTAGAAAATGTTAAATATTATATATCTGAATTGAATATGCCAGAGAAAAAGCAACTACCATTTATCATATCTTGCCTTAGTGGTGTTCCTCTTATGTGGGTACGCTGTTTTAAAAATGAATTTAATAATATCGATACATTTTATTCTTCCTTTGAAGAAGAATTTTGGGGTTCCGAAAGACAAAAGACAGTCTTGTACGACATGAAGTTGGGAAAATATAATGAAAACGATTCACGTCTTACTATGTCTGAATACTTTTTATCAAAAGTAACTAATTACAAACATTTGAATCCTCCGCCATCAGATCTGGAAATAATATATTCTCTAGCTGCTCATTTTCCATCAGCCGTAGAATTGGAATTACGTTTAGCGCCAAAACCAACACTACGAGAAGCATACAGCCTGCTTCGACGAAGAGAAGGCGAAGGCAATGACTTTCTACCAAATTACTTGTATGAGATGTGTGAAGCATTTCAGCGAGGATTGCCACCGCAATCAGCTCGTCGAAATGATTTTATAACTCAACCGTCTGGCGAAGAAACGAAAAGGACAAAATAGTTTTCTAAAAGAAAAAAAATACTTATTTAATTTTGAACACATATTTTAATTTAGGATGTACCGAATTCGAATAAAAAATATTTATTGCAGAAAATATACATGCACTTTAAAAAACCTGTTTTATTTTATACCTTTGAAATAATAATAGCGAAATACATATATGAATAAATAATGTCTAAGCATTAAATGATCAAATTTAATATGGCAATAACCACAATTATTTAAGTGATCAAATTATTTGCAATAAAATTATATTAGATTTTTCATACCAAATTATTATTATTCAGTGTTCTGTTCATGTACCTACTACGTTAATTATTCACAGAGCCTTGCACGATACTGAAGGTAATTGGACAGAAAGTGACTGCTGGGACGCAAAACAAAATGGAATGCTATGGAGTGACCAGGCGCGTGTGTGTAGGCGACAGCCGACAGCGATGCCGCATGTCGCGGCAGCGGCCAGGCTGGCACGATCAGCTTGCCTTTCTGCACATGCTGGTGAACGATGGAACTGTTCGTCTATTGAATTAGCTCCGAAATTCACACCAGATTTGCTAACAGGTTAGTATTTGTTTTGAATGTTAGCAAATTATACAATTCGATCCTTGCATCTAAATTCAAGGAAAAACCTTATTTCAACTAGGTAGGTAGGTACGTATAGGTATATGGGTCATGTTATCTATGGTATATTTGATCGCTAGGGTTACTGTTCTACGATTGTTTTTTGCAGGAATTATTTTCCAAAATAATGAGAGCTTCCACTTCTCTTTATACACCCCGCTTCCTAGTGAAACTGCTGTCAAAATCTACCCATACTTTTCCAAGGATAACCGAATGAACAGGCAAATACTATAGAAGATAATAATTGTCATTTTGAAAAGTTTATACTATATTATAATTATTCGTTGATATACCCAAATATGTGGAAAAGCTTAAAATAAAAGTACTACGGTTTCCAATTAGTCTAATAGAAAAGTGGAAGTGCCCTTGCGAGCATGTAAGTTTAATCAAATTAGGAAAGTCTGCACTTCGTCGGTCTGTATCAATTCCATTTCATTAAAGTTTCTTCACGAGTGCAGTGTACCGGTGAATCCGTTCTATGTCGACGAGAACTTCCGACAATCATGATAGATAAGAAAGGCGAGTTTACAGAGTCTTTTAAATCAACGGCGGACATTGTGCGAGAGCGGCTAGCGTAACGACATCGCAGCGCCCTTTCTTTACCCGTTGTCTCGGTTCCGCATTAAACATTCTATTAACATTTAGTGAATGCTTTTATTTATTACTTTTCGGATAATTAATTTTTAACGTTACATTAAATAACTGCTTTCAAACATTTTATTTACCTACTGATTTCAATTTGAACTACATAACTACGTGTTTTGTGTTTATTCGTTGCGTGTCATCATGAAAATTATTCAGAAACCATCCTCAATATCATGTCAATACCTAAAGTCGTGAATACCGTGACATAACTCCCTACGTACATTCAAATATAAAATAATACTTGTAGGTATACGGTTTTGCGAAACTTTAAATTGCAGCATAGTACGGTAGAGCAAAAGGAATACGAACGAAAATTGCTTGGAAATGGAATATATTTTTCGTGCTATGACGAATATACTATACCATAAATAATTGCGTTTGTATCGTTTCCGTGTCACTCTATTGATCTTTTTTGACAAATTACCGTCCACAACATCGCGTGGTAATAACACTGAAACGCGATAGGAAGTACCGAGCTGTTTTACCTAAATACTATTATGAAAGTCATACCTTCGCAATTTTTATATATTAAGTATAAAAAGTTTTTATTTTGGTTAAATTGAACATTTTTATCTTTTCGTCGATAATAATCTTAACCTTCTGGTATCTTTTAAAAGTTTTGCAATTTTGCGAAATACTTATACTCAGATCGTATAGCTTGGAAGAAATAATAAAACGACGACCTGGAATTTAGAAAAAGGAAAAATCGACACACAGCAATGTTTTTCTAGTTTTAGCGTGTTCTGCGACATTTAGATAGGGAGGCGAGGTAGCTAAATGGCGTAATTAAACGGCGCCGTCGAGACTTATCAAAATCGATAGATAAAATAATTTCGAAAAGAAAAGCTTCTATGGTAAAAACCATTTTAGCGGTGGGTTTGGCGTGTACGGATTTTCAAAAATGTAAAAAAAAATAGTTACTTGGGCATTCTCGAGCGCGTCAGATATTCATACTACGTATGCCCCAAGTGCCTCTGATAACAACGGTATACTAATCTGCCGGTTTGCGTGGTGGGGCTAGGCATATTAATTCGTCAAAAATGCACAAAAAAAAAATTTACTCGAGCGCGTCAGATTTTCGGAAGGGGTGTTAAGTAGGCGCCAAGGAAGCTCCCCTTAAAAAAACTGCCGATTTCGGCGTGACGATAAGTTACGATGAATTTTTGAAAATGCAGAAAAAAAAAGTCCTTTTGAAATACTCGAGCGCGTCAGATTTTCATAGGGGAGGTTTATCTCGGACTCCTGAAAGCATATTTTCTTAATCTGACAAAAATGTTGGTGGGTTCTCTTAATCTGACCGAAAAAGGTTTGAGAGTTTCTTTTTTTTAATCATCGTTATTTCATATCAATTTTTCTTACCACCCTCAGTTTTCGAGATATACTCAAAAAACCGGGAGTTTGAGTTTTTATGATGCTTCAAGTAAAAAAAAATTAAACTTTGGACAAAAATGAAAAGAGACCTTTTTTTGTAAAATAAAATTACTTTTTTTGTTTATTTAAACTTTTTTTTTTGAAAAAGTAAAGTTCGCGACTTATATGCTGCAACGCGTTTTTCGGAAGACGAAATGGCTCCTCCAGACTTCCGGTCATGCGGAAACCGGCAGATTTTGTGTTTTTAGTAAGTTTTAGATTATATTCTTCAAAATAAAAATAAAAAAAATCGCGCTCGAGAATGCCGGGTTAACGTTTTTTTTTTACAAGTTCGCGACCCTATAACTCGGCGGCGTCAAGGACTTATGGTCAGATTAATTAAATTTAGTCTTAAAACACTAAAATCAACCCCCAATATCTTAATCTGACGCGCTCGAGTATTTCAGACTATCGATTTTTTTTTACTAATCTGATCGTCTATCCTAGGCGCGCGTCACTACATATAGAGCTAAATAGTGAAAAAGTTTGTTCTATTAGGTCTAAGGTATCTCTCATATCTTAAACTGCCACGCTCGAGTATTGCAGAAAATTCCCCTCTTCGCCTCCCTATCTAATTGTATCGTTGGCAACGGACCATGCCGGATACTGTCTACATGATTGTACTTTTACGAAATACGAGGCATTGTTTTGGTAGCCAGAGCAACTGCATACGCCATACAATTTAACTAATTCAATAAAATTATCCCTCAAACAAAATTACGTACGAATCTTTATTCAAGCCTAATACATTTTAATTAAAACTTTTATAAGCTACTATAGAAGGACAGCGCGAGGGAAAACTTTTCACAAACGCTAATTAGGTACATTACTTATGCGAAAGAAGTTGTAAATTATAATTTTAAGAAATAATTTTATAGAATGCTGACATACCAAGCTGACATAGGTCCACATTATATGGAAAATGAATGGGCATCATCATGACTTCTAGACAAGGGATTTGCCATCGTTCATCAATCTCCAAATCTTTATTGACATTTCGATTATCCCAATACGTTATCTTAGCTGCTTAAATTGAAAAGGATATCGATGATTTGATAGTTCGCCCAGAACAGGGTCGAGGTATAGTTAGTCGGACAAAAGATTTAATTACACGCATGAATCAAGCGTGTGGGCCGGGGAAGGAGGTCTGGGGCGGTCCAGCGATAGGAATACGGGGTGCAGTCACGCGCGAATCGCGTTGCGATGCACAATGATAAGCCAGTCTCTTCTATTGTACAGGTTCAGGACGTGCTGATGCTATCACATTGTTATCATGACTAATTAATAGAAACGCATTTAATTGATAAGCACCCTACCTAATAATAATTATACAAAACAATATGTAGCAATACTTTGAAAGTAGGTAACTAACTACTAAGTACATCTAAACGGTAATAAAGTTCCAGTGACATTTCGTAATATGATTACTGTAAGTGGGGGTATAAATTATAATAACTGCTTCGTTAGAAAGTATGGTTGTAAGGTTTCAATTTCAATAAAAAAAAACTTCACATTTACTCGATTTGCTTTATTTAAACAAAGAACATTAATAATTTTAGCATAACATTAGATATCAATTGTTCAAATACGTTTGAAATTTGATCGAAATTAACTCCCAGCTTAAACTGTCTGTCTAACATAGCTTACGAGTAGATAAATGGATGAGACTGAGGTTTTCAACTCCGTTGTTTAATTACTGTAAAAGTATTTTGATATATTCATTGTAGCAGTTCCGGTCTCTATGCTCCTTCACTTGTCAGATTTCATTGATATAATTGCGGTTGTTCACATTATACAAGGGACTCGCGAGCAAGCATACGTGTACGCGATGTCGGCAGCCGCGCTGTCTTGGACAGTGGCGCGAGCGTGTGCGTCGGGCGCGCTGGCCGCGTGCTCGTGCGCCGCGCCGCCCCGCGCGCCGCCGCGCCCGCCGCGCCAGGCCGCGCCGCCCGAGCCGCACGCGCGCTTCAAGTGGGGCGGCTGCGGGGACAACTTTCAGTGGGCCGAAAGGTACTTTTTAAAAGATTAATAAAGAGCGATAATTAAAATATAATGCTCGTTAGAAACAAGTCAACAGTTCGTGTTGCACAGTTGTTAGCTATCTTTTCTTTATAATGCAGTTCATAGTTTTATAGAGATTTTAGACTTACTTTATTTAAAAACAAGTACTAATTTGTTGTGATCGTTTAGATTCGCAAAACAATTCTTGGATGCACATGAAATTGATATCCGAGATGGTAATATAGAGGAGGACTATGATTTTGATACTACTACGATGGATAAACCAACTACTACAACGGAGCCCACTACACAACCGGTCCCAACAACGGCACCACCTGTGGTTATATTGGTTGATGATCAACCTGCTTCGCCAAATATTACCACCGCGACTCCGAGAAAAAAGGGGAGACGTGGTCGCAAGCGATTGCCAAGATCTCCGCGTCGTGGAAGACCAACAAGAAAACGATTCAGAGAACGGTAAGATAAAAAATATTCATTTAGAATTGTAATAACGTACCTACAATTGACATAAATTGATATAATGACATTTTATTATTATTAATACTTCTAAAGTAAAATATGGTATTAATTATGAAACATTTTGAACTCAGTATAACATATCATTATAGATACGAGTACGACGACAGAGGTTTCAAACATCGCAACATAGAATATCGTATGGCTGCGGACGACCCTCGCTTTGACCCTCAAGTGGATTTACAAACACGGCTCGAACGTTTACGTCCGCTCATAGCTTCTGCAAACTTGATGAACGGTCGCTTTGGTAGAAAAGTACGTAAATTATAAAATGAGCTGGATTTATTCTTTCTTAAATGTAGGTACTATAGCTTGAGCGAAAGATTTAGAGATAATTTAAAATATTTAAGCTTTTATTTTCACTAAGTAGTAATTGTCCAGTTATATTTATTACACTTAATAATAAATAATAATATTCTTATGTAATCTAATAAACTATATTTCTACAACAGAGTTGCAGAGTTATAGAGCATTTTGTTCTCAGATGTATGCTGTTTTCGGTAAATTTTCGGTAAATAATTGATTCAACTTACAGGTAATATCTAGCGGCATGCGTACGAAATGCACCTGCCACGGCGTGTCAGGCTCATGTTCGGTGCGCACGTGCTGGCGCTCGCTGGCCCCGCTGCAGCGCGCGGCGGCGGAGCTGGCCCGCGAGGCGGCGCGCGCGGGCCCGCTGCGGGCTCGGCGCCGCGCCGCTCGCCCCAAGCCGCGCCTGCGGTACGTCACGCCCAGCCCGGACTACTGCGAACCGGACCACGCAGCTGGATCACTCGGCACTCATGGCAGGTTAGTAGGATCATGTGAATATGTGTTAATTATGGCTTATCAGTTCCCATTTTAGATGGAAATTGTGTTGTCAGTTGTGTTCAGTGTTCTCAGTGCATGTTCTATGCCTTCTATGCAACCTTTTACGCTCATATAGATTACAATTTTATGCCTTAAGGTTCAATGAAATAAAAATAACTTAAAAACTTTATAGTTCACACTTACAGACTAAGATTCAAAAATATTTTATACTAGTTAAGTACTACTGTTCTCAAGTTTTTGGTATCTTGGCTATGGCAACAATTAGAGTCTCTAGGAGAAAAATATTTTAGAGAAAAATATTTTAATAAAATGAATGATCGTAGGAAATGCAACGCAAGCCTGGGCAGCGCAGCGGGCGGGTGCGGGCGGCTGTGCTGCGGGCGCGGGCGGCGCGCGCTGCGCCACTCGCGGCTTGAGCGCTGCCGCTGCCGCTACCACTGGTGCTGCCGCGTCGACTGCCAGCTCTGCCGCGTCACCAGCGAGGAGCACTACTGCAACTGACTGCATCACACATAACACGGCTTGAGAAACGCCGACTAGATTATAGTGTTGCCGTTTGAGATGTTAATACTCCATTTACTGTGTTCTTAATATATTTTATAATTAAATTATTATTTGGCCTCATTATTTTTATGTTTAAAAGTGTTTAAGAAAATTTTTTAATATAATATGTTCGTTTTTTAAGAAGAAATTGTTTCAAACCCATATAGAATAACGGAGAGTTCAGAATGTAAATGTGTGTTCTGTTCTTTTCAACTCTCGACGTGGCTCTTAGTTTAGTACCGGTATGCAGTAAGATTTGCTTTGCCATTTCTATACAGTCAGCTTCTATCATTAAGACAGTCTTCCTTAAGAGAATCCTTAGCGTATGTTGTAGCCTAGTTTTGTTGCTGATGTCCTTAAATAGTTTAAAGTACGTTCCAAATTTATTTTTCGTTTCAAAGGTTTATAAATTCGTACGTTCGTAGTATGTACCCACGTACGTACATAAACTTGTACCTTATCCTATTGGCAAAAAACTTGTATCAAAATTATTACAAATTTCCACAAAAACGCCGAGGATGTTTATAATACATACGTTTACTATTTCTTTATTATAAGACGTTTTAAAAATAAGTATTTGTAATGCCACCAAAGAAATTCCTACGCGTACAATAATGTACTAGTCATATTTTTTGGAATTGATGTATAATTTCTAGTTTATAAAATCATACGTGGATGCTTGTAGAAATTATTCTAATGTAATGTATTTATTTAACATATAAATCGATGTTGTACTTAGAATATCCACTTTTAATCCTTTATTTAGGCATAGATAATTAGACTATTCTGTACGACAATAAATGTGTGTAGTTTAGATGTAGGTGCGTTAGATATTATGCATGTATTTTTCCGCACAAATGTATCTTGTAAATAAAGTTTTAAAAATCATGATCTTAAAAATTGTATGAATTATGAGACAACGATATTAGAAATAAATAAAAATCTTAATAACTTATTTCCCTTTGTTGTCTCGACTGTAAATAAATTCGTACTTAGATTGATGTCGTAGTTTCATTTAACTAACTACCTGAAATAGCGGAGGTAAATAAAAACAAAAATATTTTCTAAAGTTTTATTCACTGCAAACTGCGAGCTTGGATTTTTATTCACGTTTTTAGAGTTCTCAGTTACAAAGAGTGAAAGGATTTCGGATGAAGCCAAACATATAAAGAAATACATTCATGAGATGCTAGGTAGGACTAGGTACTCAATTCGGATAAAACATTTATTTGCCGCTGAATTTTAGTTAGAGAATAGTGTTCGTAAAAATTTGAAAATCACAAAATTTTTACTGCAACCAAATAAATTTCACTTATCGCCTAAAAATCACATTTTGCACTTAAGTTAACAATTATGAATGCAAGTTTCAAATCATAAGAATTAATTTGGTCCGTAACAGTGATGAAAATTCATGATTTATACATGAACAGTAATTATGACAAATATAAAAAATAGCAAAATACAATTTCAGTACTTTTCAAAATGATAATATACTACACATTATAAATGAAGAACTTTATACAGAGAACAGTATGACACACAACTTTCACTCCCACAGTCAACCTTATGATAATTGGAATAACAAAAATTCTAAATTTATTTATTTATTTCATCATAACTCTGTATGCTGTTGCTCTTTACCTGAAAAAAAAAATCAATATTAGTATGTATTTTTTGAGCTTTCAAATGATTATGTAATAAAAAACCGCTAATTAGTACTTACTTTCTTTAACTGGTATTTCTTCTGCTTGATTGTGTTCGATCTCCTGCAAAATAAAAACAAAATTTATTCATAACTAGCTTCCGCCCGCGACTCCATCCACGCGGAAGAATTAAGATTTATTTTTTTCTACGTATTTTTCCGGGATAAAAAGTATCCTATTTTATGCCCAGGATAATAAGGTATAATTATACCAAGTTTCATCGAAATCTAACCGTTAGTTTTCACGTGATGCCTGAACATACAGACAGACAGACAAAATCCAGTATCCAGTAACACCCCCTGCTATTTATTTTTTCAATATTTTCAATGTACAGAATTGAACCTTCTACAGATTTATTATATGTATAGATATGATAGAGATAGATACAAAGGTGTCACCAAAATAAACTGCAATTCACTAATAAAAAAAATATAACCTAACTTAATCATTTATTTATTAAATTAAAATTCTTCTAGAAGCACTTTTGAACCGTCATAACATACGTTTAACAATTTACCATCGATTCGGAAAGCTATCATACCATCGTTTCTAGGAAGACGAACCGTCAAGAAACTCCTTAGGTATAAAAATTGGAATGATAAATAAACATTCAAACGAAAGCAATGAATTTGAAATTTGAATTGTAAATTAAACTCAAACAATAAATTTATATTTTCCTTTATTTAAATGTATATCAGTAAAAACGTAGTTATGTAATAAAAAGTTTGACAATTTTTTTTCTTAAAATGCTCATTAATATAATGAGCATAGAATAGTCAGGATATAAACTGAAAGATATTTAATTATTTTTATGATATTACTGGATTCGATGCGCTTGTTATTATAATCTGCAATGCAATATATATAAAAATTGCGTCTGAATAGTTATAACTAAGAAAAAACAAAGACAGAAAACTGCACATAATTATACGTACACAAAGAATACACAATTGTGTACTTAACACAAAAAAAAACTTGAGAGGTGTCAAGGGACACCCGGATGGAGCAAAGTTCTATAAGAAAGAGAGAGAGAGAGAGAGAGAGAGAGAGAGAGATAGTGGGAGAGACAGAGAAAAACGCGCACGCCACACGGCTTACAACTATAGCAAGAAGTCTCGTTACAACTTTTGGTCTTAATTCCGTGTAGCCCCTCTTTTTTTATAGTGATACAAAGATACCCACGGCCCCCGGGGAAGGAGCCGTGGGTTATGTGTCGCAACGCGCGATAAAGAACTTCGCTAGAAAAAAACATACCTGATCGGAGTCATTCCTCTGGTAAAGTCCTCTGCGCACTCTGGCCTGCAGCGCGCGCAGCTCGTTGTCGTACTCGCGCCACTCGGGCACGATGCGCATCGCCGCTGACAGCTTCGCTTCCTTCGTCATCGGGTTGTTGCACTGCAATAGTGGGCGAATCAGTGTGGGGTCCCACAAGGTTCATATGTCGGTCCTATGCTCTTTGTAATTTATGTTGATGATATTTACGGTACTCGGGGTGAATCGAGTATTCACACATATTGTGTTGAATTCTGTTATGTAAACTAAATTTAACAAATATAAAGTTTAACAAATTAACAATTAGTACAAAGTAATTAACAAAAATAATCTAATCAAGTTTCAAAAACACGAAAGAAAAGGTATTCTCTAATGTTAATAATACAATATTGTAGAAAACGTATAACTTACGAGATCAATAGTTTTAGCATACTGCTTTGAGGTATCGTCGCACCATGTCTCACACCACAGCCACTCCTGAGGCAATGATTTGATAGCTACTTGATGTATCATGTTGTTTGGCAAGTCTTGATCTGTGATAATGAAATAAAACCATTTTAATTGGTCAATATTAATTAAGAATACATAACGTTTAAAAGGTTAGAGGCAGTTGCCAGTTATTTTATCATTGTAATTTATTTATTTATAAATTATTTTCATTATTTGCACAAAATAATCATAGAAGAAACTGTCGAATAGCTTGCATACAATCGTCGCGAAAACGGATCAGATATCCGTTTTATTAATGACTATTACAAACCGTAATAAACAAGCAAAATGTACGCACACAAACCGACGTACACGCGCAACTTTATTATTATAATATTATAATCACCCAAGTTAGAGAGACTGTTGGGGTCCTGGCTGAGCGCCTGGTACTGGCCGCGCAGGCGGTCGCCGGCCGCGATGCGCCGGAACCGCTTCAGGTCCACCACGTACAGCGCGCTGATGTGGTAGCTGCGCCCCTGCAGGTGGCTGCGCCAGTAGCCCTGCTTCCAGAACCTACGCGACAACGTCACCATTAATAAATATCCTGTGCAGGATTTTCCCAGTCAACCCATTTTTAATACATTTTTTAATACACTAAATCTATAATATAAAAATGAATCCCAAAATGTGTTGGTAAGCGCATAACTTGAGAACGGCTGATCCGATTTCGTTAATTCTTTTTTTATTATATTCCTTGAAGTACGAGGATGGTTCTTATGTAGAGAAAATGTAAATATGTACCACGGGCGAAGCCGGGGCGGACTGCTAGTTTATTATAAAATTGGTCTCATTCTATATCACGCCGGTGCAGGTCGACTTATATTCGGATCTTAGACCATACGTAAAGATATCAAGATTCAAACTGATATAACTTTGCGCAAACAAGTTCGTGTAAGTACAGTTATTTACAAAATCTTGAAAATGCGCAGTGCACTAGAGACCCTATTAATTTTACTATTTTGATATTAGTATTGTTAATATTTAATTAACAAACGGCTGGTTGCGTTTCCAAGGCATTAACCACATAATTATTAACTAGTCTGTTAAAAAACGATATATCGAGCAATGAAATATTTTATATTAACCTTAACCTAAATCCTTAATATTAATAATAGAATGAAATTGTTTTAATTACCTGAAACCTTCCATTTCTTTTCTACTATCGCAGAATGGAGTGTAGCCATACGGCGCACCCCCGAGATCTAAATCGACTAGTTCTTTAAGGTCCGCCCGCACAATCTAGAAGTAGGGCAGTAGTACATATTATATAAGCACAATAAAACGAGAAGATCGCAATACTTAAACTGCATTTATAAAAGCGATAGTTTAAAGCAATTATGTAAATAGACTCATAATATACACAGAAAAATAGTTGTTTATTTTAAGTATGTATTATTATTTTAAGTATATAATTTATTTTTACCTAGAGAATTTTTGAATATCTTTATCAAATGCTGCATATTACTATAAATTTAGGTTTCTTATTCAAAATCATGTCACAGAACAAACCCAAATACAAACACAGAACATATTCTTCCATCAATGCCTCACCTGGTCAGCATCAACGAATATAATTTTCTTCACGTGCAAGGGGAACAGCACGTCCAGGAACAATATCTTGTATCCCCAGATGGTGCGCTGTCGGTCGCGCTGCCGCTGCAGCCAGCGCGGCCACACGTACTGCACCAGCTCGTACGAGAAACCGTACTCTTCCGCCATGTACGGCAGAATGTCCTACATATCACGTATTATATTATTAACTAGCTTCCGCCCACGACTTTGTACGTGCATCCCCGTTTTTCCCCGTTCCCGCAAGAATTTCGGGAAATCCTTTCTTAGCGGATGCCTACGTCCTAACATCTACCTGCATGCCAAATTTCAGCCCGATACGTCCAGTGGTTTGGGCTGTGCGTTGATAGATCACTATATCAGTCACCTTTGAGTTTTATATTATACTAGCGGTCCGCCCCGGCTTCGCCCGTGGTACATATTAACGTTTTCTCTACATAAGAACCATCCTCGTACTTCAAGGAATATAATAAAAAAAGAATTATCGAAATCGGTTCAGCCGTTCTCGAGTTATGGAATTACAACGAAAAGTGGCATTGATTTTTATATATTATATATTATTAATTGAAGGAAAGAATCTCATCTTGCGATATCATGTGTTATTGTTATTTGGAAGAAATAATTTTTCTGTCTTTCTTTATTCTCCATAATCGAGCTTGAGAAAGTTAAGTGTCTCAGCAGTATTTTAACACTGACTTAAATGTTATAAATTATAATTACACACCGTTATTATAAGAGTATTGAGAGAAGTTAAATTGTCAAAAATGTACACATTATATTTATTTCATTAACTAAGATTAAAGGTATAACATAACTTCTTTACACACATAAGAAATATTAGTATACATAGTATTATTACTATGCAATAATTTGTCCTGAATTAAATAATTTTATAATTGATAGTGCATTGTGAGCCTACAGTAAAAAAAAATTCATACCTTCAATGACGGACTAAGGTAGTTCTTCAAAAACCAGAACTTCACGGGTGATTTGGTATTTTTAAGTACAGACAACATCATAATACGAAGGAACCGCTCGTACAAGTGTCCCGACGCCACTGAGAACACGTTAATTGTCTCATCTTGCGCTTCTTGCTCTTCGCCACCACCGCCAAACGAACTATATTTAATAGAAACTTCTTAATAAATGTTGTGTTCTACCATTTGCACGCATATCTGAACAATTCCTTTTAAGGTCATGACAATAAAAGCATAATAATATTTGGTCATAGAGAGGTGACCGTAAAAAGTTGTTAATTTTCTTCAAACAAGCACAAACCTAGCAATAGAGTTCCAAATGCCTCCAGAGTTCTTATCGTCGTTCTCAGCTAGAAGATCTAGGTGCTGCTTGTCCTGTTTCTTGCTTACGCGTAGCTTGATAACATGGCTTCGGAACGAACTCATCAGCGCCTGTATATCAGGGCTGCCAGCGGGAGTATCTGTGTTATCGTGCCTATGTAAAAATAAAAGAGATACAGTTAATATTTGAGAAAATATATGCATGAATATAAACTTAGTAACTTTTCAGGGCTCATAACTCGGATGTAGCCATTAGGTTTATATGCTAAGGAAAATATTTCAATAATTAATTACAATTTACTCAGTCTGATAATTAATTATTCTTACCCTACAATTTCATAAATTTCCTCCGAACGGCCGGGTCTCAGCCTCAATATCCAAGCACCAGGATTGGCTTTGAGCTGGAAGTATCCAAGATTAGCCATCACAATGGTGTCCATAGTTTCTGGATTATCTCTACTGCCAAGAATTAGCTGCAGACCACGAGGCGGTGTGCCTAGAGTACTGTCCCATGCGTGACCTTCCAGTAATAAATATTCCAACTCGAATTCACTGAAAAATAAAGGTACATTATATCTTATACAAAATGTATATCTAATCTCAAAAGCAATATTTATAAGACAAAACATACATATTCAAAAGAAGTAAACTGCGCAATAACTTAAATCCAACACACTAATCGATATTATAACAAACATAAACAAAATCTATTTCTTAATATTAGTCTCCATAACTCACCTATGCACCAAAGATTCAACATCAGCCAGTCGTATATTATCCAAGTCATACACCGACTTGACGCACTCTACGAGCCAGTTGGGCGGAGTCCGTAGCTCCATAGAGAGTAGAGGCGCGTGAGGTAAACGGTTGAACCGAGCTATAGCACCGCCCGTACTAGCGCCTGACGACGTGAACTGTAGCTCCGGTTCTAACACGTAGCGGTAGAAACTGGTGGTTTAAAATTGTGTTTCAAAATTATGATAACTGATAAACAATCATTATTTTCTTTGAGAGTATTTTGATTTTTATATTAGGCAGATACGGTTTTTCAGGTTACTAGTGATTTGTATTGAAATAACATATTTGTGCTATGATTGGAGAAGCATTCATCAAGATTCAAAACAATCTATCTTCCTAATAATTTTGAAAAACTAATACAAACTGTAAGTAGTTATATGCAGTCTTGCTGTCATTGATATTTTAAAGAGAAAATTATGGAGATTGGAATTTGGAAACATGACTACATACCTTTTGAGCGGCATATCAGAGTTTTTGTCTTGAGGATTGAGGAATAATTTGATTCTACAGTTTATGACTTTCCGCAGCACCAACAATAACGGAGCGAGGCGCTGCGCCGCGTTCGACGCAGGATCAACTACTGCTACAATCTATATAAGAAAAGGAGACAATTCAAAATCCTACATTGGTAAAAATTTAAATACATACATAAAATTTTACTTGACTATACTACGTAACTCATTATCGTGCTTTTAATAGCACCCAATACCCAATCTTTAAAGTTCGTCATGTAAATAATATTGTAAATTACAGGAAACAAATAAATTTTTATTCATATTTAATCAAGCCCTTATTAATATTTATATATTATACCTCAATAGCTGCTTCATCAGAATAAACAGGAGGCAACTCGACCAAAGAATGTTCAGTCCTCAAGCCGGCTGGTAGCGGCGTCCTCACACGCGGGCTTCGGGACGCTAGCACCGATATCACTTTCAGGTACACGTCTGTTGTTACCTCTACGGAGTCCACATCTGTTAGGGCATTATACAATAAGATTTTATGATAATACATATAACTTTTCTTATACACCTGTTGTGATGTCGTTTGCAAACTTATAAAACCAAAAATAATTTAGTATTTCTAGAGAAGGGCAATAATGCGAAATCATTGTTTATGTATTTATGTACTTACCATCGTCATCGTCGTCTAACACTTCATTTGTTGATGTCTTCTTCTTTTTAAAGACTTCAGCTAATTTTTCACCGTACACTTGATTGCTGTATCTAAACAAACACAATAATCCTTTATAATATATTTAGGATGATCTATAATACAAAATAATAGAGTAAAGTATAAAATGCTATATCATTTATTGCGCATTATTATGAAGAGAGCCCAGTTATTATACTTTTTTATTTCTCATGGCATTACACTGTTGGAAAATTATTATTAAATGACTGCGTCAAAAATACGTTTTACAGTGATTTCATGGCTTGGCTCTATGGAGGAAGGCTTTAGAACACCAACCTTTCTAGCAATACAATGTCCTCCAGCGAGAACTGTTCGTCCGCAGCGAGCGGGCCGATGTTGCGCGCGTTGTGCACGAGCGCCCGCGCGCCCGCCCGCAGCCGCAGACTGCGGGCGCATAGCACGCGCGCCGCTTTAAGTACCCACTCGTGTTGGTTTAATGCACCCACTAGTTCTGGCTACAAATTAATATACTGTTAAATTTTGGATGAAATCAAGGTATTATTATTATGTTATAGATTAATTTATATCACGCGGAAAAGGTCTACAAAACTTAATCACTTAATTGATCTCTGAATTGATGGAATCTTTATAAAGACTATTTTAACATTTTCCCTAAGTTTCAATTATTCACTAGCTTTCCGCCCGTGGCTTCGCCCGCGTTTTCAAAGAAAAACCCGTATAGTTCCCGTTCCCGTGGGATTTCCGAGATAAAACCTATCCTATGTGTTAATCCAAGTTACCCTCTATATGTGTGCTAAATTTCATTGTAATCGGTTCAGTAGTTTTTACGTGAAAGAGTAACAAACATCCATACATCCATACTTACAATAGTAGTAGGATAGCAACAGTGTTAAAAATCCACTTTACAATTTAATACAAAATAGATGTAAAACAACGAAACCAAATACAATAGATATTACAATAACTTACCAATATATTGCAGTCTTGTCTCTCATGGCAGCCTTCATCTTCAAGCAACTGAACCACATATTTAGTAGCCTTTACTGGCTCAAGCACAGCTAGTGCAGCTAATACCACTTTATTCAACGATTGATCGACATTTGACTGTCCATCAACATTAGGAATGAAAGCTACTCGTATTCCGCCAGATTCTCTCTAAAACACAATAAGCAATAATATATACCTATATTTATTTATTTGTAAAAAAAATATTAGATAAATTAATCTTATAATAGACAAAACAAATAATGTATGTAATTACCATAAAAGTTAATGCATTTTTAAGTAGTTCCCGTGATGCTTTTTCGTTCAGGTCACCAATAACCCAAATGGTTTGTGTAATTTTTTCTGCTTTTTCAGACTTCACAAAGTATTTTAATATAGGCAAAGCAGTAGCTAGTGCGTCACGCCCTGCGAAAGAATAAAAATATAACCAATAAACATTTATAATTAAATGACATTGATTATTATATTGCTATTTTTTGCACATATTAGAATAAAATGATACCTGTTAAATGTAAAATTTTATGTATCTTATCTTGCGTGAACAACTCAGTTGAAGAGGCTATTCCAGACAGATCCAAATACTGTGTAGGATCGGAGCCTAAAATACGACGATTTAATCTGAAAGAATGAAATATTATTGAAGTTATATAATATTATGTTGAATAAAATAATTGGCGGATCTCAATTTATGATCACAGAAAATTTTGGGACAGTTTTTCAGCTTTATTTTAATTTAACTTTAATTTAATTGCTGGAAACATAAGGATACATATTTTTATTTGTTCTGTACTTATATCGGAACAAAAAAAAAGTGGTTAAAAATGTTAAACTCACTATCCATCCTATATTTCAAATCAAAAACTCACCTCGGCATAATATGCGGTTGTTTCATAATATAATCCACGGCATCATCCGAATCTGCTAAGTCTCCCCTGAAGACCGCTCTCTGCAGGCGGCTCGTGTGCCTCGATAGCGCGGTCACTAGCGCTTCTTCCAAACTGTCCACAGATGATGTGAGTGCTACCGGCCCTTCGTCCCGTAGTGGCACTCCGTTCACTAGAACCTGAGGATGTTGAGTCTTAAATGATTAACAAAACATTTTTCGTAGTGTGTTGTTGGGAATTTTTAATTAAACAATTAAAGTCAAAACATAAAAAAAAATACTTTTTATAAGATATACACTAATATCAAAGATATCAAAATTTATTTAATGCATAGGAAGTAACAACCTACCTGAGGGAACTTTTCAGTGCCTAATTTCGAAACAAACTCCTCTGCGAGCTGGTGACCGAAATTATACTCTGAATCCTCTGATGTGATCTCATCTATATTAGCATTTGCACTGGTATATTTCTTCAACTGTTTCTTCAAGTGATCCACACTCAACTCTTCATCTTGTAATGAATTAAGTAACTAGAAGAACAATGATGAATGTATTATATAAGAGCATATACATCTAAGCCGTAAGGAAAAAATCATTCTTAACTACTAATAACTTGACAATTGGCAAGAGACCGCTCAGGACCGGGGAAGGTGGAGAGTTCTCGTCTCGGAGGCCAAGACCCACTTCGGGGTTTCAGCGCCACAGGAGTAAGTAAGTAAGTAACTACTAATAAACATACCTGGGTTAGGAAATAAAAGGCTTCCCTATTCGAGTTTCTATCCTGAGCGACATAATTAAAAGCACTTCGTACAGCGATGCCCAGAGGCGTGTTGTTGGGAGCTAACACGATACCCACACGTACCGGAGTTGCGTGCTTGAGTAAAGTTTCGCCTAGTTTTAATGGCGGTGCAGATGATGCGGAAGTTGGATCGACAATTATTACCTGCAAATTTGTGTGCTTTAGTTTGCAGACAGATTGTGGAAAGCATACAATACATATATGTAACAAAGTGAAATTATGTATTAGAGCTGAATTTTTATATATGAAGATCTGGATTAATTACATATTTTTTTACTTACCCAAACACATAAGTCAAATTTATGGAATTGATGATAACATACTGCATAATAATGTAGGAAAATATTTTAATTTATTTTATTAAATTTTAACTGACCACAGGGTTCCAAATTACTTACATAATTATAAATATTCCTTCTCAGGTTCCTCAACATTCCAGGATATGTTGGCCTCAGTAATTCCATGAATGAAGAGGGCCAACGTCGGTAACGTTCATCCGATTCGAGATCATTTAGCCAGGTTATAGAAGAGTCCCTGATGTCCAACCCATACTCCTCCCAAGTGTAGGACTCACCCAACTCCAAAGTCATTAGTGTATTTATTAATTTCTTTGATAGGCCTATTAACAATTATATTATAAACTTATATTATAATTATTTACAAAAGTATGAAAAATCATTTTAAATAGACATTGTTTTGGTTTACATTTATGTAAACCAAAAATGGCCAGGAATGTTATCACATTATAATTTTTTTGTAAAACGCTATTGTACTAATTCAGCATATTTACACTTTCATATCTCATGTCTAATATAGAGAATTGAAAGCAGTTTTTTTTTTTCATTTATCAAGACACATTTTTACCTAAAGCATGAAGTGTGTTCATTGGTCCAATATCTTCTCTCAGAGAATTCAAAAGCGCCATAATATCAACCTCTTCTGCATCATATTGCGCTCCAGACACCAAAAGCAACGGTTCTGCCGGTCGCAGGCCCAGCGACGATGCCCACACGTCTTGGTTATACAATACTTCGTCACGGAAAGATCGCGGTACATTCACGTGAATAAGAGATTTTGTCTAAAATTTAAATAATTTATTTGTTTGATGTCATTCAAGGATTTTTTAAATTCAAATGCAAAATATAAGTTTGATTATGAAAGAATTTTTGTGTGTGTACACTTTTTCTTTCTATATTTCGAAACATCACATAAATTTCGATTGGGTAGATCTAGCATAAAATTTATTCAACTATTATTCAAACAATGAATTTAAATAATTATTGTTTTATAGTAGTAACCTGCATAGGGAAGTTCTGTGCTATAGACGTAAGCACTCGCAGGGCCTCATCACCACCGGCATCGTGGGCATCAATAACTGCAGCCGCAGCTTGCATACTGAGTGCTTGCATTTGCCACACTTTAAGGGGCTCTAACTCTTCACTCATTTCAGACAGGTGACGTCTGAACCTTTCCAATGGTGTTCGGAGTGCAGGGAATAGATTCCTGTAATATCCATACATTTATACATTTAAAAGGTGCTTATGATGAAAAATGACTATAAACATAGCAATATTTTGTTGGCATATGAATGGATTGGAATTTAGAAACAATGAAAAAGTTATAAAAATCAACATCATCATACATTAATATATTGTTTTTTATTATTTACTCATTATTTACTCACTTAAGCCTTCCAAAATTAAATCCATCTATTTGATTTTGCGGGTCATTTTCGTCCTCTTCTTCTGATGGTACTGAAGTATCACCTTCATTTTCCTTAGGAGTTGTATCATCCTGACTTTTGTACTCTGTGCTTTTTAATTGCAGTTCTACACCATAGCCAGATAAACGGAGTTTTGGTTTACCCCTTGGCTAAAATTGAAAATACTTATTTGAAAAATACAGGCTTACTCATTTTTACTATATATTTATTTATTTTATTTATTTATTTATTTAAACAATTAGATTACAGAGATCCATTTATGTTAGTAAGTGACTTATTAACTAATGTTAGTTAATATTAAAATACACTAATTATTGTCAGTTGATGAGGCACCCTATGCGTAGACCTGTCGCTTTGAATGGACAAGTTCACGCACAAAGTGTCCCATGAAAGATGACATATATCTTTCCGAAATGATCATCATGAGACTGTTGCGACTATGCCGCACTCTATCTAAAGTAGACGCTGTTTTTCTGCGTATAATTGCCCAGAAATCGTCAGTATGCGCATTAGCGTACATTCCAGACGCACTGCAGTAGGGAGGCAGTCCCAACAGCATTCTAAACGTATTATTATACATGACACGTAAGGCATTAAGCGATCTATCTGTATAGTCAAACCATAGACTACCCGTATTTACTTACAGGCACCTCTTTTTAGTCACTTAATTTTATGTTGTGCATGCAATACCTTTTTGACCCTATAAAAGATTTAAAGGGTTGAATTTTTAGTATTTCATGTAATAAGGTGTAGCTAGTCTAACAATTCTTACCTTAACATTCCATCTCACAACATAGTTGATAACTCCTTTATCAGCATAGGCTGCTAATATTTTATGCTTCACCGAAAACTCTGGCATTCCAAGTTCACCATACAATATTGCAGTGATTGTTCTGTTATCACTGCTTGGATATGTGTGATCTAACAAGTATGTCTCCAATCTATGATCATTCTGCAATAAAAAAAAAATAATGTAAATGAAGAAATGAAGAAATGAAATAAACATATTATATCTAAATTATTTTTTTCATAGCAATTAATCCACTTACAGCTTCAAACTTCTCAATAGATTTAAGGACATCTCGTAATGCATCATTATCGCAAATCTTTCGAGACGCAATTGCTACAAATACATCACAGGCCACTACTTTGGCTCCATTTTGGTTGGCAATTTCATCAAACATCCTAACTGTTGGTGAATTCAAGTGCATAGACAGTGCTAGCTTAGCCATACGCAACTGAGCTGGTGGCAGCAGTGTGCTTGCAACGCCTATACATGAATCATAAATCTCTTTGTCTGTTTCTGAAAAACAGAATTAAATCACCCATAAGAAATAAATGTAGGGTCGTTGATTTGGAGGTACAGTGCAAAATCAAGGGGTTCTGATCAAATCTTCGGCATAGACAAACAAGAATAAGGTCTGCAGAAAGCTGATCACCTTCTTTTACGTCAAATCAATCATGAAAAATATATAATAATAATTGCATTACCTAATTAAAGGCCCGGAAAGGAGACATAGGACTACAATTTTACAAACTTAGTTATTTTGATTAATATTTTATCCACTTACCCAAAAGATAGAGACTAGATTTTAGGGAGTTAATACCATCAACGTAAGACCAAAACAAATCTACACTCTCTCCAGAGAGATATTCAGCTAACTCTAATACTATAGGAGTAGCTTCCCATTTTGCACTCACGAAAGTGGTAACTCCTTTCGATTTCTTTTCTTCTCTTTGTTTTTCTGGATTTGCAATGCCATTAAAAACATGTGCTAATAATGTTATTATAAAAATAATACACCCGGTTGTCTTCATTGTTTTCACGTTATAAGCGCTATAAGCAAGTGGCCTGATATGAAATAATATATTACTACGTTACATTAAACATATGCATATTTTTTCTTATGATAAGTAAATTTAATTTCTAAATTTAATTTTGCTAATAATAACATTAATGCATTGCCTGTACACATAAACTGCTAGGCTTAACCATAGGGCTTAACACCGCCAATGACCGATTAACACGGCACAATTTTGATTTTGACATAGGTAACGTGAACGATAAAGTTTTCTAATGACTTTTGCACCAAACGTCAATTTTGTCATTGAGATTTTTTTTTGTAGGGCAAGAAGATGAGCCACAGAATAGAAAAAACAAAGTTTTGTTTTTATAGTAAAAACAGTTTTTACTGTTCTGTGAGATGAGCCATGCCACAGAGCCATGCCGTTGCCATGCCATATGCAATGCCATCAAGATATTATGCTATACTGAGATAATTGTCACGAAAGAAATCCCGCGGCAAACGCGAAGGGAATATTTTGATGTCTGTGACCAAATATTTCAAAATTCGTGTGTTCCATGTGTGTTCGCTACCGCCTACCCTAGATTCAATATCCTTGACTGTAACCTATGTGATTATCTTGGTTTAAACCCTACAGAACTAAAAAGGAAAGGAAACGTTCGTTCGTTACTGTGTTCGTTACGAACAGTCCTTCGTTTCGTATTTTAGTTGAAGTTTAATCGCACCACCTATAAATATATAGGTAACTTTCGACGGATTACAAACTATAGCTTTTATTAATTTCCAAGAAAGAACCACATGTTTACTTTTAGATTTAAACATACAATATTTGTAAAAATAATATAAACTGAGTAAAAATTTCAATTAGTTTAAATAGGAGAAACTAAAATTTATGTCTCGATTATTAGAACACTATTTTTCTAAGCTAGTTTTACCCCGTATTATTTTAATCAAGTTTTAATCATTCCATCTACGAATAATATTATGGTACTACAATGTGGTACTAGTAAATCAATACACTGCATGCATTGAAACGTTATTTTGACTTTAGTAAAAAAATGTCGGTTTGACCTGTGGGTTTGACAGATTTCTGTATTCTGAAATCTGAATACGAGAATCGAGATACCTACCTACCTATGGATTATCAGTAAAATTTAAGGATTTTGAACTAAATCGAGTAAGGTATAAATGAATTGTGCAGACATTTTGTTTTAAATTCGTGAGTGGTATTTATTTTTTTATTGAATAAAATATTTAGATAAAGAACGTAAAAGACAAAAGTTTTGGTGACTTGCATACCTACCTACATTCCATTCGTAAAAGATACGTGTTCTAATGTTCTAATTCTTTAGAAGCCACTTATAAATCTTTCTGACTTTACCATATTAGGTTTTATGAAAGATACAACAATGCAGTATACTTCAGATGAAGCTTACGCTCGGCTAATAAGTCACAATATGACGGTGCCACAAAGAATAAAGGTAATTAAACAAATAATGAAATAAACATTAACAGTTTCTTTGTATCAATATATTTTAAGTTAACAACCTCTAAATTAATAATATTAAGTATGCATAATAAGTATAGGTTTACTTAATGAAAGATCATCACGAATTGTATATCATTAAGAAAACTATATATTTATTTATCTAGGCTACAGGAGATGTCATGGATGAAGAAAATACACCAAATGGAATAATATCTGGATGGGACTATGCAAATGAGAAATTTGACATGAAAGTTCCAGAAAGAATCTTGGTTGTAGGCCAGGATCAGCACATTGGTAAATTTCATGTGAACTTGTTAATTAGGAGCGTTAAATATATTCATTTACATTTAGATAATACCTTAAAATATTGGATGACTACTCTAAAATACAATCTGGGCCCACTTTTTCACTATACTGAAAATTTGAGCAGATTTTTAATATAATTTAGTTTTAAAATAAGTTATCCATTCATATTAATAATTGTAATTTTATTCAATCTATCTAATCTATATCCAAAATCCTATCATAATATTCAAATCATTGTAAACCTAAAATAATTACAAATCTTTACAAATTTAACTTCTTCCTTTATAACTAACGTTTTTAAGGAAATTACAGTGTAAATAGAATAGAAGGAAAATATTATCTGTAATTAATTAGTATAAAATAATGATAATGATAAACCTTATGACATTGCTAAATTTATTCAAATATTCCTTTATTTTATTTAAAGGCACCAAGGCTACTCCGAGGGAAATTCAATTGGATAATGCTGTACTACCAACTGATCCTGGAATGATTCGTGTTAGCACACCACCAAGAGTGATCACACTTGACCAGCACTACTTCCCATCTGCAGATGACTTTCCACCTGGAACTGCTAATTCCCCCCCTCAGCACATAAGATCCGCACGTTCACAGGGGGAAGTAGTTCGCCCAATATTAGCACACCCTGATAATCTTAATGAGTCTACCATGACAGAATCCCGCTTGGTTCTAAGGTGATTATTTTTCCAACTTGTAATGATTAGGAATATTTCTTCTTTCTAATAATAATAGAATATTCTTGGCTAGAAAACACTCATCATAATATTTTGGAATCGTAGATAGAAGAAGAATGGTACTTCATTTAAATAACCAATAATGTTTTTGTTTCCAGAGATCCGACCCCTCCAATAGGAAACGGAGAGGGGCTATCAGCGGCTGAAGAATTGGTTCATCTTCGTCGGCAAATAGCCAAATTAAATCGACGTGTTATGACAATTGAAGCAGAAACACTTCAAAGACAACAAAAGGAGAAAATTGCTTATGCAATAAGCATTGCTTATTTGTTATTCAAAGTGATCGCCTGGCTCAATAGATCTTAATCTATAATCATGAGCATAAAATTAAGATGAAGTTTTATAGTACTGTTGACTTCATGAAATTTGTCATGCAACCACTGGGTGGCAAATCTTATAGAGCCCTGATCCACTGTAGTTAAATTTATAAAGAAGGAAGTGTTAATCATCTAATGCAATTTGATTTGTTTAGTTAATAGGTGCATTTTTATACTTCTGTGATTGTGCTGCTGCAGTTGATTATATTAAGTGAATGTGGTTACATTGTTGGTATTCTAGTTAGTTATATTTAATGAAAAAATGAACTGTTAAGTTTCTTTTCACAGACATTGTTCATTTCCTTGGGTCATTATACTTTATAACTATTAATAAAGCTAAATCACATTAGAGTTTATGTATTTTAATTCCATATACATTCACAAACAGTTGTTCAATTTTTAGTTTATATTGAAATAAATGGGTATCTATTAAATTAAAATATTATTTGAGGGTAACACTCAATATATTCAAAATATGTCAGCTGACATTAACACAGTTATTATTAAACATTCACAATTGTAAAATTTCCTGTATCAAGAGACAATATGCTGGTAGTTAAATATTGACAGACTGATAAAATACTGTAAGAGTCACAATAGTAAGTTAAATCAATATAGTTATGTTTGTGAAGGCTTGTCTTCATATATAAATATAACAGAGAACAATGGACCACCGAGTCTCTGTGCCAGCCAGGCATTTTTAACTACAGCCAGTTTTAGGGAATCCACAGCTAAGCGTGCATTGAGATTTGTGTGTAGTGCTCTGCCCATTCCTTCAAGTATAATCAGATCTACCCCTCTGATTTTCATCTCTGTTGCAAGATCTAAAAACAATTTATCCATTATAGTTATATACATTGTATGGATATTATTTTATAAATGAATTAATAGAAAGCATAAAAATCATCATACCTACACTAATAGTTCTAAGATCAAGACATGGACCCCTTTGGCCACTTGATCTCACAACTAAATTGCCTGTTGCAATAGCACCTGCAATAACAGGACAAATATGTGATGCACTTTGGAGTACATTTTCCAGCTCTGCATTTGTGATATCATTTAGTGCAGGCCATTCATTTGCACACAGTATAATGGATGTTCCCCTGAGCAGTAGACCTCTTACAAAAGGTAATATGCCTAGTACAACATCAACACCACTGTTGTCTACAAATACTGCAGCACAATGATGGACCGTCTTCTGTGAAGCAAAAGTTATCTTAAACTTAGTACACTATGACAATAATATGATAATTAGATTATTATTAATACTTTAAGATTTCTTACCTCCAGTTTTTCAATCCATTTGTCAAAGCAATCATACAGCCAAGGTCTTTTTTGAATTTTTTGTAATGCCTCATATAGACCACAATCAAGAATAGAGGTTACAGCTTGTGCCCCCCAATCAAACATATTGCCTATGATCAACATTACAGTATTATATTGAGATATTGCAATTTATCAAATACATTTTAATTTAATTTTCTTTACCTGCTAAGACACCACTACAAAGGGCAATCCATCTTTGTCTTTCATCAACAAAAGCATCTATTTCAACCAGTCTTGAAGCGAGATTTGCCAGTGCTGCTTCATTTTCAAATTTCTTTTGTTGTTTCCATAAATCAAAAAAACCTTGTGCTCGAAGGCAAGTTTCGTTTATATCAAGCAGTAAGCGTATCGTTAACTGTCCATGAGCACTGAAATATTGTAAAATAAAATTGTTATCATATGAGGTAAATGTTAACACTTTTCATTGTAATTTAATAAACACAAAATAATCTACTTACAGAGGATTAACTCGTAGTTCTTTTAATGCCTCCACGTAACAAGTTTTGAACTTTAGGGCTCGTATTTCAATTGTAGGGTCATCTTTATTGGTTAGAGCAAAATTAACATATTTATCTACAAGTTTTTCGCATGTATTTAACCAGTATTCCCTTGCATCTTCATCTGCTAATAAGTCCAAAGTATCTGGACTATATTTATCTGGCTCACTCAATATGTGCGACAAGCCAAAATGTTCCATTCCTATAACTATTACCTCGCCGAGAAAACAATTGAAAATAATTAACTGCTAAATATACATATTGTCTTATCCCATTGTATTATTTTATCGGTATGCTAATGTCCATATTGTTTTTATCTTATCACTACGAATCCGACGGGCGACGAATCTACCTACCACTACCTACATATAATAAACAATTGAAAATTGAAATAGATTTATATTTATATAGAGAAGAATAAGTACCTACAGATACCTAGGTATATTACGTAGGTACTGAAAAATGTAAACACGTCTGTGTTGCTATATCGTAATTTAGAAGCTTTAGGACCCGTTTCCACCTGCAAGTAAACTTCTGCAAGAACTGTCCGACAGTCTGTCTGACAGCAGCTTGCATGTGTAAACTCGGCGTTTCCACCTGCAAGTAGACTTGCAAGTTGCTGTCAGACAGACTGTCGAACACTTCTCGCGGAAGTTTTCTTGCAGGTGGAAACGCGGCCTTAGTCACTGTTTGCTACCAAGTTTGCTACCAACGCAAACTTTGCACCCCATCATTGGAATTTTGGGTCGAAAATGACCTTGATCGATAGGTCTTCGTTAGGTCCTTTAAGGTCCCACAATTTTTTCGTTAGGTCCCCTTTAGTTTTTTTTTAAATATTTTTTTAAATTTTGGGTATTAAAAAAATACACTTAAGGCCCAGTTTCACCAAGCTCTGTTAGTTAGTTTAACACGCTGTTAACTCTTTTAACGGGACATCAATGTTAGGGAGTGTCCCACCATGACCTAATCGAGGTTTAGTTTCCTTAAGGCATCATATTTAATTACTGGCATAGAGGCTCTTTAAATTTTTAACAAGCGATTAGAAAAAATGATTTGATGTTTTCTTGCTGTCAAGATGGACTCTGCATACTATTTTATTTTTGAAAATGAAGTTGTGTTGGATGATTTGTATAATTTGGATTATATAGTGCGACCGCGACGGCCCAGAATTTATAAAGACGTCGTCATTGTTTCGTAGAATATGATGATGTTGATTTTAGTACAAGATTTCGTTTATCAAAACAATCAGTTTTGGAAGTATTGCAATTTATTGAAGATAAACTTGAATAACCGTCGGATCTGTAAGTAAAACTATCTCGTGAGGTAATATAAAAATATTTATAATAAATATAAATATATTTATGTGCATAAAAGGTTTCTTCCTACATACTGTATTATTTTCAATTAAACCATAATAATCCTGTGAGTCATGTCAAATCTAGTATTGAATACCAATATAGGCAATATAGGTACCTATTTAAAATGTAAACTTCACCACTACTCAGGTAAGGCTCAGGCCTCCTCATGATTATGAAATGTACTTATCTTAATTTTAAATTCTGTTTTAGGAATCAATCAGTTTCACCTACAGACCAACAGCTTATTGTAGTGCAGTGCAGTGATGGCTCAGTGGTGAAAAACATTGTGAGGAAACCGACATATCATAAGATAGCGTGGTGGATAATGACCTGATCCCTTACCGTGTTTAAGTTTAAGTTAGCACTACCAATCCCATGTCCCAGCAGTGAGAACGTATATGGGCTGACGATGATGATGATCCTAATTTAATTTAAATGTGACATTGTTATAGAAATATGTAATTTTTCATGTTACCTAAATAAATAAAACTTGTGTTTTTATAAAACATTTTTATTGTACCCTTAGATTGTACCTATCAACATCATTCAATAAATTGGTTATAACAACTAGATAATAGGTTATTACGAACAAGAATTTACTATTAATTTACTGCTTTCTTTTATGTTTGTCTTTATTTTTCTTGTTAATTGCTCTTCTAGTATGAGATCTCTCCACTTTCCTTCGTACTCCGAATTTTTTTTCGTAATTTCAACCAGATCCAGTTTACCTTCTACCAAGTGAAATTGAACCGCGATTTTTCTTCAACATTATTGTATTTATTCAACTCAAAATAAAATTAAAATAACACAAGAAAAATCACAACAAAACAATCTCCAAATAACATCAAACATTTGTAACCATGGTAACGACCAAATCGTTTGACATATAAACCAGTAAACGTAAAAGTTACTACATGATTATTAAATTTTATACTGTATTAGAACATCTCGATTTAGTCGAATTACCAAACATGACAGTTATTATACAACTAGAACAAATAGCCCTAATGTGCGAAACTATGGCATTGTCAACTATGACATTTTGTTTCGGGCGGTTTAAAATACGAATGAATGATTCGTGAGTCGCTCAGTTAAAGGTCGATTTGATAATCGGCTGTTAGATTTCCTTCATGGGACCTGAAGAGTTGACAACGATGTTAAAATACATGTTTATTTTGAAGCTCGATTAATAAATCTCTGATTTAGAAAATATTGGTGAAATCGGGACTTAGCACCCCATCAATGGAATTTTGGGTCGAAAATGACCTTGATCGATAGGTCTCCGTTAGGTCCTTTAAGGTCCACAATTTTTTCGTTAGGTCCCCTTTAGTTTTTTTTTCCGCGTTTCCACCTGCAAGTAGACTTGCAAGTTGCTGTCAGACAGACTGTCGGACATTTCTCGCGGAAGTTTTCTTGCAGGTGGAAACGCGGCCTAAGAACATTATTAAAAGTAGTACTAAAAGTTTATGACAGTCTGAACGAAATGACATAAATATATAATCTGAAACATACGCAATTAAGTACGCAATATTAATACATACGTATAAACGAATTACATAATAGAAAGGTTACAAGATTAAACATTACAAAAAAAAAACGGCTAAATGCGAGTCGGACCCACGCACGAAGGGTTCCGTACCATTAAAATGTTCTGTCAGTAAAAGTAACAGAGCGAAAATTTTAATAAATATATACTTACAAAATAAACATTATACTCTTTTTTGTGCAGTTGTGTATAATTTTAATATAATAAAGGTTATTTCTCATCTCATTTCAAATTATAGCTAGAAGTAGTCCGTCACTAAGAAAGTCGTAAAAATTTACGACCTTTTAAGCGACGAGTTTTTAAATTCAACTCTATCACTAAGTTCATAAAGATTAAATTTGTATTTCTTTCCAAGATAGTGTCGTGGGGAGTGCGGTTCAATATCGCGTTCTAAATTCAACTTTATCGCTTAGTTCATAAAGATTAAATTTGTATTTCTTTCCAAAATCGTCTCGTGGGGAGTGCGGTTCAATATCAGGTTCTAAATTCAACTTTATTGCTTAGTTCATAAAGATTAAATTTGAGTATTTTTTTTTCCAGTCTCGTGAGGCCACATCAATGATCGAGTAAACATGACTCGATTATTTGTCTTGATCATATCGCTAAAC
Organism: Colias croceus; assembly: GCF_905220415.1. Taxonomy (NCBI): domain Eukaryota; kingdom Metazoa; phylum Arthropoda; class Insecta; order Lepidoptera; family Pieridae; genus Colias; species Colias croceus. The sequence continues at coordinate 6,956,174 of NC_059538.1, forward strand.
GATACATCGACGATTATCGATATGCACAGGTTTTAATTATTTTATAATTTTAATAAAACAAATAATTTAACAATTTCAATGATGGACCTATACGGACCTAACGGTAAAGAATATGATTTTGTTAAAATTTGCCAATTTTGCTATGGATGAGGTGCTAAAGTGTAATTTTTTTATACCCAGAATTAAAAAAAAAATATTTATAAAAAAACTAAAGGGGACCTAACGAAAAAATTGTGGGACCTTAAAGGACCTAACGGAGACCTATCGATTAAGGTCATTTTTGACCCAAAATTCTATGGATGGGGTGCTAAAGTGTAATTTTTTTATACCCAAAATTTAAAAAATTATAAAAAGAAACTAAAGGGGACCTAACGAAAAAATTGTGGGAACTTAAAGGACCTAACGGAGACCTATCGATCAAGGTCATTTTCGACCCAAAATTCCATTGATGGGGTGCTAAGTTTGCGTTGGTCTGTTTGCTGTCGGTTTAATAATACGCATATTACACCTTTCTAAATTTAGTCCATAATTAAGAAGATAATTTCAAATTATCACATATATCTTTCTTTGAATAAATAAGAAGTATTAGACTTCCTCGTAGTATATAATTATCGTGATTCTGAATCTGATGATTAATTAAGGATGTCATGAGATTTAATAATATGTGAAACGATTTTGAAATAATTTCTGCACACCCCAGGGTGTGTTCTAAACTTCCAAAACACTCGTTATGTTGATTAACTGATTTACTTTCTAAATATATGAGAATTTAATCTTAAGCTACTAATTTCTAAATGGCCTTCGAAAATATTAACTAGATTTAGGGAGGTTTAATAAGGGCATAATCAAAAATTTTTAACAAATTGCAGAAGAAATATGCGCGTTTATTCACTTTTTAATTCTACTAACATTTTGATCGAGCAAACAAAATATAACACATAATTTGATCAATTCAAAGAAACAAATATGTTTGTAATAAAACCAAAAAACATATAAGTGTACAAGCGACTCTATAATTCATTTTCTACATTCATTTTGTTCACTTTGTTAATGTTGGCAGCCCTGATTTTAAATCTGTCACCCGCGGTGGCGAGCGCTCACTTCGTTTACGGTCATTTTGAAGTTTGGGAATGTATTTAGAGTGGATTGCATTGTTTATATTATGCGAAAAACACTCAAATTTTTGTTAAGTGTTGTGTATAGTTATGTGTGAAGAATTATGTGTAAGCCTATACATTTCGTGTTTCATGAATGATTAATTGAATTAGTGCAACGCAAGATGGACGAATTGTCTAGGGGCATGTCACAAACAGGAAGCACCACTGTAACTGACAAAACTCAAGAAAATGATGGTAGGTAATTTTCTATTACACATCTTCATGTTTTTCATCTTAGTTTTCCCCTGTGCAATTATTAGTAGAAATTATAGCAAAATGATAATAGATGTTAAGGTTAATTACTGAAAATGTCCTAACGTATTTTTGAGTTTGGCGTTGATTATGACTGTCATAGATGATGTCAAAAAACAAATCTTAAAAATAATGGGTACATTTTGTCAGTGAACTTTTTACCTACATGTGAATTTTATTAAGTACATTCATAAATTAGGGTAACGGGTACTAACCTTGGCACCCCCCCAGTGATTGGCACTTTGAGGTTTAACATGCAATTATTATGGTTCGTTGACTAATTACCAAAAATAAAATTTACCAAATAATGCCCCCATTATTTATGGGCAACACTAAATGGTAGTTATGAATTTTAATAACTCGTAACACGGAGAAAAAAAATCTTTTCTGTCATGGTTCCGAGCGCAACAACTTTATCGTGATTTTTTAACAAATTTTGCTAATACTGGGTAAGTTTGTAAGTTGTTTTTCTTTGCTACTAGATTAATAAATGATTGGTGTGTTGTTTGTACTTGTTAATGAGTTATTATATTACGGTTTTAAAGCAAAATTTGTCATAAAAATCTGTTGATTATTGAGTTCTTGGGGTGCCAATGACTATGAGCCATGTTTTGTATGATAGTACAGTTTTTTGGCACGGGGGCCAATGAATAGATAACGGTTTAACAATTATCCATGTTAGATTTTGGACTTTTTATGACGTGCATTAAAAGTTCTATTCATAAAAATCCATATTATGGTGATAGTGAGTCTGCATCCAAATTTTGGCAGGGCCAATTATTGTACTTTTAAGGCGATTGGCAGGGCCAATCATTATACTCGTACGGTGCCAATAATTATACCTACTTTTAATGAGGAGTAGTAGTGATGTGCTAACGTTCATGTGATTTATTAGGTAAATAATTATAATAACAATAACAGGCCTGATAGAAAGTAACATTGCCTCCTACGCAGAAGGTCCTGGATTTGATTTCTTCATAACAAAATCATGTTGTGTCTAAGGTGCTATCACATGTAGGTATAATAATATGTAATTAAAAAAAGGTATTTAATTGAGGTAGTAAACACAATGTTGGATGGTGCTATGTGAATTAAGCCAGATTTTTTTATTATTATTCAATTCAACAAAGATATTCAAGATAAATCATTTTACATCTTGCATTCTTTTCAATCTCTATTAGGAAGAGCGAGAACGTATGAGAGGCGGACCAATCACGAAGCGAGCGGACGCCCATTTTCAATTCGATTCTTTAATCTGCATGGCTTTTAACAGTTAATAGATACCTAGCTACTATTTGTTGCAGCATTTTATTATTACAAGCCTATTCCCAACACTATTTGTTCTCCGTCGTATTGATTGGCATACCACGTGTATAATTATTGGCAGTGCCAGTCATTGTACCTTTCACTATGTTAATCACTATACCACCGAGTGCCAATAATAGTGCCCTGGGGACTTTTTCAATATTTGTTTAATTTTATCATGTAAAGTCTTATTAATACAGCTAAATTTTGATTCGAAATGGTTCCTAATATATTTTACAATCAAATGCCATAAAGTGTAGGTCACTAGTATAAACGGTTGATTTTACACAAGCGTTAAAAGTCAGTAAATTGCTTTAGGTGCCAATCATTGTACCTCTTACCCTATTTATAACATAAATGAAAATCTTTGTCTGTGTAATTACTGTATTGTAATTATTGTGTTGTGTTCACATACTATTAATTTGTATAATGGTTTATGAATGAAACATAACATGCAAATTGAACTTGAAAAAATATAGGTATGTAATGATTAGAGATCAGATATTATTTTATTTATTTATTAAATATCACCACATACACTTCCAATAAATTAAAATCAACAAAATTGATTGTTACTCTGATTTGTAGTTATATTGATATAACATTATTTGGACTTCACTTTAACTTCTGCTAATAGCCAATAAAATGTCTCATGTATGTTGTAATATGACCTTCCAGACAAGGTTTAAAAATAATGAAGTCATTACATTTGAAAATGTTGTGCATTTTACACTTATGTAAGTTAACATAATATAAACATTAGAAATGTTGTGTAGAATTGTGAAAATAACATTGATATGTAAGTTATTAAGTGTTTACTGATAATATTAACTCTTGAACTTGGATAAATGGTGTCAATTGATAAACATTTGAACCTTGAAATACCATTGCCATTCCTTTTATAACAAAAATACTGTTAACATTTGATTTAAAAAAATATTTTCAATTAAAAGCGTCAAATCAATTCTAATAATAAACTTAAAGAGAAAAAATAAAAACCTAGCTAAGATCGTTCAAATAAAGAATAATTTAACAACAAAATGATGAGTGGTAATTCTTTATGTTAAAATCTGCACATCAAATGTGATTTCTGTTATTTACCACATATTTAAGTGATATATATCTGAAGGGGCTAATAAATTAAAGTATCAAACTTAATTTTATTTAAATCATTATTTTTTCAGTCTTTCAATCAGTAAATGATATATTTGTTCATTACTTTTTATATTTCATGCTTATTAATGTCAATAGGCACAGCATTTGCAGATGGAGTAATGTGTGGTTCACAATTGTCATGCCAACCATGCTAGCGTTGGTAGAAACACTACGGTCATACCTCGGTGGAGGATGTGAGTGCACTTGCATGCATAAATTGAGGTGTGATTCTTGTGATATAACATAAATATGATATTTGATCAATTTATTTAAAACATATTTAGCAGATTTAAATGTAAATTTTGCAAATAAAAATATTAATGTTTGTTATAAATACTAAAAAAAATGGTTGTTATTTCATTAAAACATTTTGTACACATTGCCTTTTCCCTTTTAAAATAAAAGATGCTGGTGAAAAAAAAATCTTATCAAAAAGCAGATAATTCAATAATTTTAAAGAGAAAATTACAAGTTTTGTCAAATATGTACTAAGCTTTGTTTTATTGTGTCTTAAAATTTAGTTTATAGTGCTTTTGGTTATTAATTATTTTGTGTGTGATATTAATATTGAAGTAGCTGTAATTTTTTACAGCTTTTTTATAAGAGATCAAGTATAAATAAATACTGCGGGTTCTATTACAATTATTTTGAATTGAATCCTAATTTACAAAATATCTTTATAACAAGTATAATATCATAATAAATCAACCGGAGATAAGTATAATTATTAGAAATATATATATTTAAATTCCATGTTTCATAATGTAAACTTGTATGCATATTACCAAAAAAATTACAATTAATGATATAGAATTTTCTTTCACAACATATTCCTTTCTGTGGTACACTATACTAGCACAAATTAGGTTTGGGCTCTAAGGCTGGTTGCAGAGCTTGACCGACCGTCAGTGCGTACTGTCGGTCCTAACGATACGTATCAACAATTGTATGACTATGACACTAATGCGCATGACAATACGCGTGCGTATGGTCGGTCTAGCTATGAACGGTTTTATGAATTTCCATACAATGACAAGCGCCATGGACGTACGCACTGATGGTCGGTCAAGCTCTGCAACCAGCCTAACATATTTAAATCCCTATCTTTATGTGTAATGTGTATAATACTTTGAACAATTTGAGCATTGAAAATAAACAATTTGGGTTAGAATTTTAGTTATAGATTTTGTAAGAAAACCAGTTATTATGAATTAAATTTATTGGTTTATACTTTAAATGAAATATATAATGTATATGTCATCGTCATCTGGTTGAATATGCTATTTTATTGAATGACGAGCGCGTTCATTGAATGACGACATTTAATTGAATGACTAGGCCGAATATTGTCTTAACGAGAGTCACTCAGCTATAACCATCGGAATATTGTTGAAGGTCTAGCGCATTCATTGCCATATTCATATTATGACGATGGAATATGATTTTCGAAACATCCACAAGAAGCCCCGATGCGCGGGGTTCCTAATTCTGTGTAGAAAAAATAACATGAACCCAACCTAACCTACCCCCTTATCCTAAGCAACGACTATGCTAAATTACATTCGGTCAAGACGTGGAATGTTATTGTATATGTTATTAACCTACTTGACAAGTTGTCCTTTAGTCATTCAATGAACATGCTAGCCATTCAATCAAATAGCAGATTTTCAATCAGAAAAATAAGTAAACTTTACTTTCAGGACCCTTTGAACAGTTTCAAATTGTCATTGTAAAATTTTGTCAATTGCTGCGCAAAATTTTTTTACAATAACTCTTAGTTGTTAGGTTGTTAATAATGCCTTTATAGCATGAATTACAAAAAATAAATATTAATCTCTAGCCATAAAATTCAGATATATTTCGATATAGTTTATATATATAAAAATTTCAACATAACTTATTCCGTAAAAGAAGTTAATATGAGAAGTTAACACTTACATATCTACAAGATGAAATATGAAACTTATGATTATTTTTTATAATGATCATTTACTTACTCACATAATACCTATACTTACCTGAAACCACCTTTTGAAAATTTTCGTGTCATTTGGTTGTTCAATTTTCATTGAGTGTTGTGTGCCAAGAGTGCCGGGTGTTCCCTGTGTGTCGCAGAGATGACTCAGCGACCCTGAACCATTAACGTTATAACGTCCCAAAAGGTCGTCACTAACGAACGGTATTCCATGAAAAAATGTACCTACTCTCGTAATTCCTAGGTATCCTTGTATTTCCTAGAAAGGAAATAGAATAATCATTTGAAAAGGACGCAATATAATGCATAGAGCAATATCAAAAGATCTAATACAAATTTCAAATTCAAATTGACAAAGTAGGTATTATTACAGGATCAAAGAAAATGTTAAACGTCAGCGTCTGTTTCTTTTCGAGCGGTTTGTCGTGATAAGATAAATCTTGTTTATAGCTTACGACTTCCTTATGTGATGTACAAAACATCCTTCTTTGGGATTTAAATACTGTGAACAAATCCTACCGTGGAGTCGTTCACATACGTCAATGGTACATCCTTGTAAAATGTTATATCTCTAAAATTACTTATCTGTCGTTATGAATTTTTGGCATGCGTGAGCACAAATGAGCCTATAGCTTCTGAGTGTTGAAAGCTAACGGTTCCTTTTCTATGCTTACTTATTTTATCACTACGTGTAGAAAACTGGTTTTTAAAAACTGAGACAAAATTGCAATATTGAAAATAGTATTAAATACATTGATTTAAAATAACGGAACTAAACTAAAATGTATTACTAAAATACATTAATTATTTTTCGACGGTTATTCAGGCCACTAAAATAACGGAAGTCCATGCCTTTTGTCTGACAGGTTCATCTACGGCAGTGGTGTACGTGAGCGAGCTATGTCTGGAGTGTGAGCGAGTGCGTGCAGCTTGCGAACGACTTGGTACCGTTTTAGCGGTTCCCGGGCCCGAAGGACTGCCCATATCCCAGCCTCCGCCCACACCACCAGCCTATCTTGTAACCACACCATTCGATGGGGACCTATTCGATGCTGCACACAAGGCAAAATACAGGTCAGTCATACTAAATCACAAATAAATTATAAAATTTCCATCAAGACTCCTTCCTCTTCCTCCGCTTCTGTTTGTCCAAGCACTCGAAATTACAATTATAGAGAGGAATGATTTGATTTTTATTTGTTTGATTGTAACGATTTAATTCAAATATTCAATTATAATCCAATTTAAATCTATAGGTCTGGTTCGAAAAAAAGCGTCATTGGAAAGGTAAATAATTTCCGACTAAAATAGGTGATATCATACATATAGAAAAGCCAAGACGTTACATGGACTTTAAAAAAATATGTTTGAGAAGTTGTTTTGCCCATCGTACCATAAGTACCCGCCGCCATTTTCAGATCTATTTTCTATCTGTTCGCGTTATACTACGTGTGTCTTTGAAAATTTTCTAAGTTAGATTTATCCTCAGACATAAAGACCCAGAAAAAATCATAGTATAGTTTATCCTAAAAAAACATGGAAACGGAAAAATACAAATAAGTAGGTATGTGATAAACTTCAAATTTGATATCACTACTTGCGTATTTAACATTATGTAATATATTCCTTTGTATATATAATGTTTCAGTGATCCACCCTTTCCCTAAATGTTAACATAAAAGTAAATAAGTGTCCTATTAAAATAAAAATTTCCCATCCCCCCAAATTAATAGATGCCCATTAAAAAAATGTAATTGTAAATTTAATTTTAAAATATTTATTTATAATGTAGAATTTGCTGGTGCAGTTTAAATTGTTATTAATGTACTTATTTTATTAAATGTGTCTATTATGTAATTTTAGAAAAATATTAATCGGCCTTAGATCATGATTTATGGTTTTTATATGGAGCTATTAACGCTTTGACTGCTGTGCTAAAACTGATCGTTATTTGTAATTGAAAACATTGGCACACCGCACCATGCGTTAGCTTGTGATTGCAAAATTATTAACCGTTCATAATAACGTTAGAATTTCTAGATATTTCAGTTCTTTTCAATTAAAACACATTGCTACCAAATTCAATGTTAATTTAAGTCAAATATTCAGCCTACTAAAAATATCGACTGGTAGATCAAGTCTTGTTTCAAGAACATTTCATTGTTTCAACATGAATACCAATTGATGAGATTAAATGTTTATTGTTTTAAACGGTCGCCGCACCAATCCTGGAGCCACCTTACACCTCGACTCATGTTTGCTTTGAGAAAATTAATTTTAGGTTCTACTTATCACTCTTCTGGGTTTACGGATGATTCACCTAACTTTGTTTACAAAACGTATAGTAATCACCAGCTTGTACCATAATGTTTTCTCGAAAATTTTCTTTATCATATTCCATATGCCGTTAAAATAATAATGATAAGTTCATGGAATTCATATTACATTGAATAAACACATCATGATTGTTTTAACAACCTGTCAAACATAGAAATAGTGGTTAACTAATCAAAAGATATTTTTCATCATGCATTTAGTTACATTACAATTTACAGTAGATATACAGTCTACTATTTATCGACCGCTAACACTATTGTATAATTCAAACTCTTGAGTTTATTTCACATAGCTAATCATAAATTGTCTGCCATTTGAGAATATTGCTATGTATATGAATTTAGAATAGAATAATAGATAACATACTTTATTATCATCTTAATAAATTATTTTAATTGAAAATTGAAATACCAAAACAGAGAGAGTAATAAGCATGTTCGATTTCAATAACAATAATGTATTCTTGGTCAAGGTGTATTTTAAATGCTCACTTACACGCAATATTTAGTCAATTAAGCCGATTAGTCTCAAATATTGTCAATTAAATACAATTACTATTTTGATCACTGGACCGTTTTACTTTTATGTGCCTGCAATAAGGCGGCTTTGTAGTCTTGGATTTACGCATGTTTTTAACATATAAGTTGGTGATCTTTGTGTATTTACTGAACGTTGTAAATAAAGGTGTAAGTAGGTGTACGAGTACAAGCGCGGCCCGCGGGGTGACGACGCGAGCACGACGCTCTGCGTAGCACGAGGGTCGCCCTTGCTACCGCACGACGCTCCTCGCTATTTTCGGCCAACATTCCTCGCGGCTGTTTTTCAATCTATCCTGAAACGCATAACGTGCGTGCTGTTCGGGCTTTGTTCGAATTAAAGTGAATCGCGTAAGGATAGTTACGGAATATACATTCATGTTAAAATATATTTGGTTATATAGCGTAGTGAAGTATGCTGGATAACGTGTGCGCGTTTTATGAATGATGGAGGTGACGACCGATACGATGTTAAATACTTTCAGTGATTGTTTAGTGTGTTATAAAAGTGTTTATGTGTACTTGCGGACTAGTGCTGACAGTATATTGTAAGGATGGGCCCTACACGATTACCTCCCACCCCCGAAGAGGATGAAACACCTCAAGAGCTTTTGACTGACGTGAAAATTCAAGAGTCTCGAACATGTGAAATGTTGGTCATCTTTTCTCGTCTTAAATTTACGGATATTGTATGGTGTGATTAAAGATTTTTTACATCTTTAACTATTTCGATATATTTATTAAAATGGGTTATTATTAATTTATGAAACGCGATTATATTTATTTGTGGGCATTCAAAATTATTACAGACACAAGCTTACTATTATTCAATATTTCTGTGCTCCGATCTAACCTACTTTAATATAAGCAGATAGTATACATGTATGACTACTCACATTCCGCAGAATCATATATTCTTCGTCAGAACTATTTAAATCGGCTCATGTCTGATGTGAATATGTGATCGTTGAGTAGATACGTTTCTTCCTACCCACTGTAAATATTGGTGCTACGTCACTGAAACCGCGTCGGCGCCCGCGCCGCGGCTGCTTCACGAGATATTTTTTTATTTCTTAAAAATTGTTAACTTCCGTCCCCTGTTGCGACTATGACTATGAGTGTTAAAAATTTAAATTAAAACATGATCTAAGTAGCTGGTATTGGAACAAATAGAAAAAAGCTTCTTCCGTTTTCCTTATTTATGGTTACCGCGGGTTTGTACAAGAAGAAATAAATTAAAGTTGATAAACATAAAAATTGTAAAAACTACAATTATAATTTTGCATTGATACTAATATTATGTTAGTTGTTGTTTACTAGAATTAATATAATATTTTATGTAGGTACATAAATTTTGTAGAGCAGAGAATTTAATTAAATACATTAATAGATCATAAGTAAATTCAAGACAGTACTAACACGATAAATTAAATTAACTCATTGTCACACAACATCAGATAACAGTTTTTTATAAAATGAAAATCTAGGTATATATTAGCTACTCGTCCCGGTTCAGATATTATATTATTGTAATTATCTATCCATCTTTATCTATTTTTGTAAAATAAAGTATGTAGTTTTAATAACATCACTTATAACTGAAAAACGGTAACTGTTTAAAATTTTAATTATGTATCCGGGCGGAGCCGGGACCAGCCGCTAGTTGTATTTATGAAATATTGTAATAAATTAGTTTAACTTTAACCTTCAAATGTGTAATATAAGAAGTTGGGAACATTTGTATCGTATACCTAAACGGTATTTAGTAAAGTTAATTAGTGATATCCAAGCAAGCGCGTTATCGGATCCATAATAATTTCGCGTGATATGCATAACTATATAGTGTTCACAAAATAAACGTCTGGTGATATCTTTCTCATGTCAGGTGATGGATATATTATTATCATAGTCTTGATAATACTTTTTTATGAAAAACATTAATACGATTGGTTATTTGATTCGCAATTTGTACAACTGTAATTTAATTAACATGTATATAGAACTGATGTATACGGAAACCATTGCATTATTTGTATTATTGCCAGATATTTTTAGACTATAACTGTCTTGTAGATTTGGGCGAGATTTATGTAAATATTTTGGTTAAATGGGATGACTATTTTTAATTCTGTTATTTAACGTGGCGTCCTTCCGGTTCATTCAGCCCGACGGAAACAGTATGAGAATGTCACATACGTATTTGAGTGAATGAATATCAATGATTTTATGAACGAATCTTTAATTATTATTTTTATATATTTTTTACAGTTTTTCATACTGGGTATTTATTTGAGCCTTTATAGGTACTTAACGAATGAAAATACTAAAAAATATTACTAATGTAAACTGTTATTATTTATAACTTTTTAGAGTTGAATGTGGATGGTGTACAATAGTGTTATCTTTATAATATATCTTTTTTTATTTATCAAATAACATGAAAAATATATTATGATGCAGGGTGCTGGGTCCAACAGCGGTGCTTCAGCTCGCGGAGCGTGAGGAACCTCCGCCGGCCAACGCACGTCCTCTATATTCATTGGCCATGCGCGGAGCCGTCATATGTTTCTCGGGTTTTCGCAAGAAGGATGAACTCGTAAGGATTCAAATATTTATTGTTGTATTATTTAATTTATCGACTAGCGGATTTACAATGTTTGTTTTTTTTTCGACAGACGTACCTGATCACACTTATACACTATATGGGGGGCTCTATTCGCAAGGACATGTCGAGTAAGGTGACGCACCTGATTGCGGCTGCGGCGACAGGTGACAAGTATCGATACGCGTCGGGCTTCGGGCTTCCGGTGCTGGCGCGCTCGTGGGTTGACGCCTGTTGGGAGCGACGCGATGACCCCGCGTGCTTTGCCACAGATGATAGTATGATTGTAAGTTTAAATACATTATGCCAACATTATTTACATTGAAATAGTAGGTAATGTACCAGTTATGTCTTCCTAAAATTAAAATGCAAAGTTCTACAAAAACTACCTGGATACCTACGTAATATTCCTATTAATTAATATATTACTTTTGGAACTGTTTTCGTATTTGGAACAATGTAAAAATGTAAATTTAATATTAAATATCTCTTTTGATTACTGTCAAAATAATTTGATTGAAATTTCCAGAAAGAGCACAAATTGAAAGTTTTCGCGGGTGCTCGCGTGTGCTTCGTGGGGTTTCCTGAAGATGAGACGCAGCACATGGCTGAAGTTCTCGCCAGCAATGGCGGTTCTTCTTGTCCTCTCGATGATCCTGATTGCACTCACGTTGTAAGTAAACTTACATATTATTTATAAATCATAATTTAAATAAAGTTTCAATACTTTTTTTTAAGTAAGAATGTGTATAAAAAAAACAGATTTGAGTGAGATACAAAAAATTACGTCAGTATCATGTAAACTTTACTCTTCGCAAAATAAGCATGCACATAGTATCTAAGTAGTAGTTAAAGATCACGATTCTTAGTAGATACAATATTATAGTAGTGGTGCTAGCTTTCCTTATTTTTTGGTGCACTTACTAGGTTTCGTTGGTAATATGAGTGTATAGAAAATTTCTTGGCATATAAAGTATACCTGAAATTTCATTTTTCATGCTCAGATTGCATTTTTCCTACAAATACCATGACATAGTTCCTTTGTTTTTATTTCCAATAGTAGTACAGCTTTTAGAGTAAAAGGAGTAGTTAAAGTAGGTTTTGCCCAAGCACTGACATCACTCCTGTCCACACGGCTTAAAGTCGACCCATTGTCTATTTTCACTGCTTCAGCAAAACCAAATGCGTGTATTTAAATATTCGCTTTATTTTCAGTTGTAACTGGCTTTTATGTTCACTTAGAGATATTTGGTGTAGCACAGTCATAACATTAGCGCAGTTTATTTACATTCATCAATTCACACCTCAAGTTCAACTCTTAATGTGTATATTTTAATGCTTCCTATCCACTTTATAACTGAAAATATGAAAACTATTTTAAAACTATCATTTTCAATCTTTTTCTGTATCAGTTACTTAATTCGTTAGTCGCTTTTTATGTCTCAATAGTTCTGCATGATTAAGATGGAATGGCTTCATTACATCATTGCGTGGTGTGTTTCACACATGTTTCAGGTTATGGCCAATGGGGAGACTTTCGGTCGTTCGCTTGTCCTTTCACCCCATTCAAATACCCCTAACACTTCAACAAAAGCTATCCGTTCTACTCCCAATAGACCTCAAACCACTCCAAAGAGCTCTCTGTACCGTAGATTGTCGGCAAGACTATCGGGTTGCCGGTCTAGTCCTAATAAACAAAGTAATGAAACGAATGAAGATGTTCTCAAAGATGAGAGGGAAAAACGTTTACAAATTGCACGAGACAGAATTAGAAATAGTAAAGGAAATAATTGTGAGAATAAAAGTTACGATGGTAACAGCAGTATTAATAATATAGATAACACGTTTATAGACGATTTACGTTTAAGCTTTAACGATAGAAATCAAAGAAATGAACAAATAGAATTACGAAAATATAAAACTAGTGACAAAGAAAATAAACACATGTCCTATTTGCATGGTACAAGAGGTCATATGAAAGATAAAAGGGAAGTTTTTAAAAATAAATCTATGAATATTTTTAATATCGTAGATTGCTTAACAGAGACTGGATCTCTGAATTCTTCCCTTACCAAAAGTTTATGCGATTTAGATTATAAAGATGAAACTGGTTTTTTAATACCAACATCGGTCGAATGTAAAGCATTACAAGAGTCTACAACAACAATTTCTTCGGGAAAGAAAAGAAGTCGGAATTCGACGGATTCTAATTTTCAAGTGAGCCCGGTAGATGCAACTAATTTATCGCCAGATAAAACGGAAGAATCCACTTGGAAATCTATCAAACGACTAAAAATTAAAGATTCTTTCAAATTCAAGAATAGACCAACTATATTTAAACGCACAAAAAAAGATTCCGTAACAAAGGTACCTGGAGATATTACAGTCGAGCCTGTGAGCCCAGAAAGCGTAAAACCGACTGATCCAGCTGGAGAATTTGTCGCTACAACTTCTTCCCCAATCAGGGAAGACGATGATACATCAATTTGTTCAATGAATCTCAGTAAGCAATCTGGATTTTTTGATATTTCGTTCGCATCGATCCGTAGTTCTAAAACGGTCAAATCTAAACTAAGAAGAAGTGTCAAGTCATTTACGGCTTCTTTTAGAAGTGAACGAAAAAAGAAATATGAAAAGCGTGCCGAGCGTAACACAGTTGAAGTCGATCCATCTCACTTACCCTCAGATTTAAAGAACGTTTCTACGCCTAAGAGGGATTTAGATGATATGCATTTAGACATATCTCCCGTACAAGTCGATACGGTCGATAGCACCGACATGAGAACTCCAACCATTGAAACGCGGAATTTCGACGAATTGGACGAATCCGCGATATTTAAGACACCACAAAGAGTGTGGTTGAGAACCCACCGTCATTCTATCTGTGGTAGTGCAGAATTAAGGGCGAAGAGTGCCAGCCACCTCCCAGTGAGTACAGAGTGCTTCCCCCCTCCCCCGTCCCCGTGCCAGTCCGTCTCCGATGCCCTGCGGGCCCGCGCCGTGCCGTCGCCCGCCTCGACGCCTCCCATCCGCGACGCCCGCGCCATTTCGCAATGCCATGGACTCTTGTTGCCGGTACTAACCCTCATTTAATTCAGTAATACCTACTAAATATTAGATCAGCTTGCTATTCGATAGAAAATAGCGAATTGTCATGCCATTATATCAAAGAAATACAGTCCGCTACGCCATCCGATAACAGTATCGACATGCATGTCTATTATATTATCTATGTAGATGCTTTACAAAAATGCCTCAATGTTAAAAATACATGGAAAGTTTTCACCGTTTTTTAAGTGTAAGAGATTTTTATCCTAAATAATTGCAGGTCGTGGACGAACACAATACAGTCGTGGTGCCCGATTGTTCCCTGCGCATTCACGTAGTGAAAGCCGAATGGTTCTGGGCGTCAGTTCAAAATGAAGAAGCTCAAGACGAGAGAGATTACCTGTTTAAAGACGTAAGTTTACATTTTATTTTATTTCTTTTAACTTTTGTGAAAGAACAACAGCTATAAAATTGTAACTTTGAAGCGAAGAGGACAAATTTTTTACTATCGATTGTATGATGACCAAAATGTACTATGTATATGGGGTACAGTACCTGGAGGAGGTGTCGCGGCGGTCGTCGGTGGGCGGGGCGGGCGCTGGGGGCGCGGGCGCGGGCGCGGGCGGCGCGGGGGAGGAGGGCGCGGCGGGCGGCGCGGGCGAGCGCGGCGCGGCGGGCGGCACGCCGGCGCAGCTGCAGCGCATGCGCAAGCGCAAGCTGCGCGGTGGCGACGCGGCGCTGCACAAGCGGCGCTCCTCCGTCGGCGACGCGGTGCTGCTCAGCCTCTCGGGCAACCTGCTCGACTGCACGCCCTCGCCCGACGGCAAGCAGCTGCTCGAAGGTACCGCCGTTGCACTTGCCTTTTGATTATTTTCTTTTATCAACTGTAATCTTATTATAACAAACGTAATTTATATATTATATCATGTAATGGGAATTATATTGGTGAATATGTTTGTGCATTTGTAGAATCAGAAGTACCAGACAATGTAGTTCGAAAGTTGATGTCGCCACGCCAGCAAGTATTTATGGAACTGTTACAGACTGAATCCAATTATGTTGGAATACTTCAAACGATAGTCACAGTGAGTATGATCTTTTTAAGACAAGTAATTTTTATTTTAATAATATGATACTTATTCACATTATAATATTTCCTACCAGATGTTCAAGCAACCTCTTGAAGAGATGGCTGAAGAAGACACAAACAATGGCAAGAACCAAGCTCTTCTAAATAATACTGAGCTAAAAATTATATTTGGAAACCTACCGCCTATTTATGAGTTACATCAGTGAGTATTTATATGTTTATTTCAATTGATTATTCTGTAATTATTATATAATTTTAATAAATGTTTTTTATTTCAAATATTTTGTAATTAAACTCTGTCAATTCAATATAACAATATTATATTTTTGAATATAAAATATATTAATGTAAAATAGGGGTTCTAGTAGGCAAGATAGGTAAAAAATATTAAGCGTTTACACTTTTTTTAGACGTATGTTGGAAGAGCTTCGTTGGTCGCAATCCCACTGGAGTGAGGAAGTGAGCATCGGTAGACTAGTGCTCAAGTACACTCCTGACATGGTGAAAGCCTACCCGCCATTTGTTAACTTTTTTGAAAACACCAAGGAAATGCTTCAACAATGTGACCGTGAGAATCCTAGGTGAATATTATATAAAAATCAATTCTATTGTAATTAAAAGATATATTTTTTTAAATGTTGAAAAACAATGTTATTATTTCAGATTTCATGCATTCCTGAAAATTTGCCAAACAAAGCCAGAATGTGGACGGCAAAGCTTACAGGAACTCCTGATTCGACCTGTTCAGCGACTACCTAGTATTAGCTTATTGCTGGATGGTAAGTTTATGATACGCGTTATTTACTTGCAATAAATAAAATCATTATTTATGTCACTGACAAGTAAGTGATTTATGCAATACTATAAATTATTTTTTCGTATTTGATATAGAAATGGATTTTTCATTTGGATTGTATTAAGAGGCCTACACCACCGAAACTAGCGCCACCGAACATTTTATTTTTTTACTCCTTAACCAGATCAAATTTAAAAAATCTAGCTCGGTACTTTGCTAGTATATTACTTGTAGTATTTTTGGTATTACTTTTCACTATTCTAACTGTTCATTATTCTAGAGAACTTTTGATTACCGCCAAAAGTGGCCACTTTTGGCGGTAATCAAAAGTTCTCCTAATTTACCAAATGCAAAATAATGAAAAGTAATACCAAAAATACTACAAGTAATATACTAGCAAAGTACCGAGCTAGATTTTTTAAATTTGATCTGGTTTAGGAGTAAAAAAATAAAATGTTCGGTGGCGCTAGTTTCGGTGGTGTAGTCGCCTTAAGGTACATTTTTGGACATTGATCCGTATTTAGTAATTTTTTAAATCTAAATTCTATCTAGAAATTCTTTATCCAGCTAGAATAAATCAAAAAGTTCAATAAAAATAACCGAGAGATAAAAATAGCAGCTCCAAAAGTAATCCAAACTAAAACTCGTTTAATTAAAACCTTCTCTGCAGACATATTAAAGCACACGCACAAGAGCAACCCGGACCACGGCGCGCTGGTGTCGGCGCTGGCCGGCCTGCGCGAGGTGATGTCGCACATCAACGAGGACAAGCGCAAGACTGAGGGCCAGCTGCAGATGTTCGACATTTATAACGACATCGATCAGTGTCCCGTACGTAATTTGCTTTGTTTTTTTTTGTTTAACAAAATTTGTGCTTTCGAGAACTTATAACAAGACTATTGTTGAAATGCTCATGTTGCAAATTTTGTATAATTATATTATTATAGGCATATATTCCGCAAATCGATGACGAACGTATGTTTTGCGTTAAAAGTCTTTATTTTAGTTAAACAAATGATAGAATTGTATATAAATAAAATACCTTTATCTCTTGATTTGGTTCAGCAAAATTATTGCTCTATAGTCATATAAAGGATAGCAATAGCAGTATTTATATGGATTGTAAACATTTTCAGGCTCATCTAGTATCGTCACATCGATCCTTCGTGTCTCGATGCGAAGTCGTCGAATTATCCAAAGAACTCTCGGGTAGAGGGGACCACCTTGTACTGTTCCTTTTTACGGACACCATGGAAGTTTGCAAGAAAAGATCTAAGGTATGATTAAATTATTCTTTAGAGATTGATACATGTTTAAATGTATTTTTACTCTGTACACGCTATTACTAACACACAATACAAACTCGTATTATCGTATATTGTTATTCCTTTAACATATTCAAACTGTATGTCAGTGAGCTACATAGTATTTATCCCAGTTTCTACTGTATTAAAAAATGTCTCTTTTTATATTATAGGCTTTCAACAGTAAAAGTCCAACAAACGGCACGGGCACTATGAGGATAGGTTCCAGCAAACCATACCGTCACATATCGCTCATGCCACTTAGCACCGTCAAGCGGGTCGTCGATATAAGAGAGGCTGAAGGTAATAAATATTACTATTTTTTTTTGTTGTGTCAGTAGGCCTTGCTTAAAAGATGCATCACAAAATATATTAATTTCCAATCATAGTCAAAAAGACAAGTGTGACTAATATTTTCAATATTCATTGTTTTTTTCTAGATTGTCACAACGTTTTTGCGTTGATGTGTCGAAGCAATCAAGAACTAAAGGAGAAGCTATACTCGTTCATGATAACAGACGAGGCTGTGGATAAAGGACACTTTCTTCGACAGCTTTGCCGGCAAATGGCTAATACTGTCTGTAAAGCTGATGCTGTAAGTATACATTTTTTTAATGTCTTAGTTATCGCACTAAAAAATATAATTATTAGATTTATAAATATTTTTGAACTGAAAACTTCTTTAGCGGCGTTGAGCACTTTTTCTGTAATGGGTATAAAATCTTAAACTCGCGTCAGGACACGTGACCTGATCGAAAAAGCGTAAGACGGATGGATATCAAACATGCTCAACGTTAATAATCAAGTTTTCACTTCTGCCGGCACTTCCGGAGTGCAACCCGTCTTTTTTTATGATTAAGTTATTTTGTATTACTTATAAATTAGTTTTATAGAAAGTGTAAAACAAATAGTAGATATAGGTTTGCTGTTTTTTATTGTTTATTACAATAGTGTAAATAACTAGTTGTATTCAATGTGTGTAGGACAAGTTTCTAGCGTGCCTCGAGTCTCACCAGCTAGACATCGATACTAGCGACCTTGCACTAAGTACTCTCTCCAAAGTCTCCAAGTTCGCAGCTCGCACTAGAATAAAGGTATTCTTTTCATCACCATTTTGTACATTTACATATTTAAATATAAAAATAACGTGTGTGCCTAGCACACGTGATGTCAGAAGTGAAACTTCTTTGACAAGATTCAAAGATACCAAAATCGTCGCCTTACTCCGTGATGTCATGCCGTGATGGTATTGCCATTGACCTTGAAATTTTACTCCCAACGCGCCTAAAGAAGTTTCACTTCATAAAGTTCAAGGTAATTTTCAAAAATCGAATATATTTTAAAAGCTTTATTTTTAAGTATTACTGTCACACTCCATTACGAGCATGAATAGTTTATAGACGTGTTAGCTCAGCTTTTGTGTCTAGACAAGTAACTTAGTAACGGTAGGTAAGTGATGTCCAAAAGCTGGCTATTTTTTAGTATCGTAATTCGTAACTAAAGCATGTACATGTATAAATAGTATCCACTAAATGGTGTTTTCACTTGTATTCTCGATGGTGCGACATAAATTAATATATTATATCACATTAAATAAGGAGGAGGGCTTATGTATTATATCAATGGGAATATAAAATTACTTCTTTTTTAGCCTTTAATTGACACGCCGCTCATATATAGTTAAATATTATTTTTTCTTGGATAAGGGAAAAGTGGGAAATTAATAGAGAACAGTTAACAAAGTATATTATGTAAAATATCTGTACACAAGTCTTGCACTAAGACGCTACTTTAAACAATTGTATGATTGTAATTCATTGTTACTATCTTATCAATATTGTACATATTCCTTGATTGCTATCGTTATCCTTAACAATAAAACGTTATATTATGAAGTAAATAGTAATAAACTATTATCATGGCCTTGTTTATTATAGATAGGGAGGCGAGGTAGCTAAATGGCGTAATTCAACGGCGTCGTCGAGACTTATCAAAATCGAAAGAGAAAATAATTTCGAAAAGAAAAGCTTCTATGGTAAAAACCATTTTAGCGGTGGGTTTGGCGTGTACGGATTCTCAAAAATGTAAAAAAAAACAGTTACTTGGGCATTCTCGAGCGCGTCAGATATTCATACTACGTATGCCCCAAGTGCCTCTGATAACAACGGTATACTAATCTGCCGGTTTGCGTGGTGGGGCTAGGCATATAAATTCGTCAAAAAAGCACAAAAAAAAAATTACTCGAGCGCGTCAGATTTTCGGAAGGGGTGTTAATTAGGCCCCAAGAAAGCTCCCCTTAAAAAAACTGACGATTACGGCAAGACGATAAGTTACGATGAATTTTTGAAAATGCAGAAAAAAAAAGTCCTTTTGAAATACTCGAGCGCGTCAGATTTTCATAGGGGAGGTTTATCTCGGTATCCTGAAAGCATATTTTCTTAATCTGACAAAAATGTTGGTGGGTTCTCTTAATCTGACCGAAAAAGGTTTGTGGGTTTCTTTTTTTTAATCATCGTTATTTCATATCAATTTTTCTTACCACCCTCAGTTTTCGAGATATACTCAAAAAACCGGGAGTTTGAGTTTTTATGATGCTTCAAGTAAAAAAAAATTAAACTTTGGACAAAAATGAAAAGAGACCTTTTTTTGTAAAATAAAATTACCTTTTTTGTTTATTTAAACTTTTTTTTTTTTGAAAAAGTAAAGTTCGCGACTTATATGCTGCAACGCGTTTTTCGGAAGACGAAATGGCTCCTCCAGACTTCCGGTCATGCGGAAACCGGCAGATTTTGTGTTTTTAGTAAGTTTTAGATTATATTCTTCAAAATAAAAATAAAAAAAATCGCGCTCGAGAATGCCGGGTTAACGTTTTTTTTTTACAAGATCGCGACCCTATAACTCGGCGGCGTCAAGGACTTATGGTCAGATTAATTAAATTTAGTCTTAAAACACTAAAATCAACCCCCAATATCTTAATCTGACGCGCTCGAGTATTTCAGACTATCGATTTTTTTTTACTAATCTGATCGTCTATCCTAGGCGCGCGTCACTACATATAGAGCTAAATAGTGAAAAAGTTTGTTCTATTAGATCTAAGGTATCTCTCATATCTTAAACTGCCACGCTCGAGTATTGCAGAAAATTCCCCTCTTCGCCTCCCTATCTATTATTATTTGCTTGTCTGTTAATTTATATTTCCAGTATTTTAGTATTCTTTGTCCTTTTCTCCTGGACTTTCAATTCAATTTTACCCAGTTAAATCATGAGTATTCAAATTCATCAATAATATTGTACATAAAAGACGATGGCCATGATGATTGAATAGTTAAAAAAGTCCTAATTAGTGATTTAGAATGTAGCAATAATAAATAGTCACTGTATGTTAGTATAATTATGAATAACACTCTTTTTGCGATCGAGATTCTGATTATATTCGTAACTTGTATGTCTCGCTATTCTATAGTAGTATTTCATACCAGCGTGTAATTCACATGAACGCTGGAAAGCGGCATTTAGCGGAGCTAAGGAAAAGTATATTTGATAAGTTGGAAGTATTGGAGTGTGTTGTCGAGCGGAGTGGGTGGTGTGAGTTGCGCGTTGTGTTGTAGCTGGAGGCGCTGGCGGGGCTGGGCGGCTGGCTGCGCGCGGCGCCGTCGGCCGCGCTCCTCGACACTTGGGTATTGCGCGCTCACTTACTACCACAGGTCTGACGCCTCGCGACACCTTCACTAATCGCATCCGATACGTGCGCTTCGCCCGACTCTCGCTCTGCGCTACTTGGTCACCCTCTTGTTACTAATTCAGTTGTGTCGACTCATTTAAACGCTTGGGATGCACTCTCTCGGTTGAACGCGGTGGCACGCTTTGGGACGGAGTGTTGCCTGAGTCTATTCTGTGTACGATCGTAGTTGTTGCGTTGGTATCATTTGTCATTTTAAACCTGGGATCCATGCGGATGCAAATATCATTATCACACTCGAAACTTGTTTGCATTCAGATGCGAAATGTCATTTCTTTTCGACCGAACTAAACTCGGTTCAAATTTCGTAATTTTAACTAAAAAAATAGAAAATATTGCGTTCACTTACTTGATGCTTTCTTTTGTAATATTTCGGATGTATCTGTAACATGTTTGTGAGCGTGCTATACCCCTCGTTTTTAAGCTATATTGTGATCATTTACAAAACTACTAATAACTCTTATTATGTTAACATCGCATTGTCATTTTGTATGCTAGTAAGTTGTGTGTAAACATTTGGGTGATATTTACTAAGTTAATGGGTTTTGTGATAATTATCGAAACACAATGATATTAAATATAAATATATTGTAGATAGTTCATTACAGGTTATTGGTAACTAATAAAATTAATTATATTACAATATTGATTTGTTTGTAATTAATTAGTATCATGGTTATCATTAGTAAATTGACGTATGGTTTTGGGCTATAAATTGTGTTATAACTAACAAACGCTTAACCGACACCGTACTATTTCAATAAGTAATATTGTGTGTCGATATCAGGTGGAGCGCGCGTTGTCGTTCAACAAGACGCCGTCAAAGCTGAAGCGCGCAATGTCGTCGATAATATCCCCGTTCGGATCCACTTCGAGCCTCACGCCCGCGTCGCAGCAACTAGCGCAAATGAGGCTTGCGAGTTGCAATAATATTAATGTAAGTTTGTCTTATGTATGAAATCATTCTTTTTAAATTTTAAATAGGTATAATGTGTGTTGTACTTTTGCTTAGATCGTGTTTGTTTATTTAACTACAAGTGGTTTCTGTGTTAATAAAGGTATAGATTAGATTTATAATCAAAGAACAGCTTAAAAGATTTGTTTTAGAATACCAGCTACACAATATAATGCTCTGATTTGTATTACCATCAACTATAATAGGATATGAATAAAATAAAACGAAAAAAAAAGAATCAATAAATTTATTTCTCAATAATATGAATCCACGTTTATAAACAAACAGTGATCCTATATAAAGAAGATATATTTTATACAAAAGTTAATACTCTTCATTGTTTACAAATTTAACTGTGTATAAAAATCTAGAAAAGGAATCATAGTAACGATATTGAGCCCTCGTTCTACATGTATGTTATGTCGTGTTGCAGGAGATGGGCGGCAGCGGCGGTGGCGGGGAGGGCGGCGAGGTGCTGGTGGCGCCGCTGTCGGTGCAGCCCACGCGCAAGGCGACCGCCGGCGCCGCCGCCGCGCTGCGCCGCTTCTGACGCGCGCGCACCCGCCCCGCGCGGGACCACTAGCACCAGCAGTACCACCAGCAGTACCACTAGCAGTACCACTGTACTAGCGGGAGTTGTGCACGGATATCGTGGTTACATTGCGGAGTTCGGATTCCTGAGCGTTTTACCAGCGGGACGATAGTCGGAAGTATAAACAATTTTGTGCTACGTATATCGTGCTGTAGCGCTGTAAATCTGTGTAGTGCAGCTGGAGGGGGCTGGAAGAGTCTAAACTAAGTGTACGTAGCTTTTCGTGACGTCATATTGTTCCACGCTCGCCCTATAGTGGTTGAGTGAGCGGGTGGCGGATCGTAATCCACGCGGATACTATTTATAGCGGCCAAATCGCTCTGACGATGCATCAAGTGTAGCTGCTTTCAATGTTAGCGCCTGCTTCATTGCATATTATTCAGATGCATTCTTAGAGTGAAATTTTTCCGTATCCGTAATGTGCTAGAAATTATTACTGGACAAAGTGGTGAAAACGTGAATTTCGCTCGCACTTTAGCGCCCGACCCCATCGTCGCGAATATTTCAATGACAACAATTGCATGTCGATTTAATAGACAAGTAATTATTGTAGGAAAAGAGCATCAAGCTAAATAAAATAAAATCGTATACTAATTCATATCAAGTTTGGAACAAAATATTATATCAAAACACTGATGGAAAATGTGAAATAAATGTTATTTAAATAAAAACAATATAAAAAACGGTGCGTTAATTTACATTTTAAAGGGGTTTGAAACTTTTTGTATGGACGCTGGCATATCGACCCGCCGCTATTTTGATTTTTTTTCAAAAAAATATCTCGGTAATGTGACGCTTTAGGGTACTATGTTATTAGACATTTTTTGTTTGTCTATGTATCCTCTATCCATACATACCACTTTAATCGTGCGCCGCGATTTTGAAAAAAAATCAAAATGGCGGCGGGTTTGATATGCCAGAAAGTTTCAATGCCCTTTGTTCAGTTAATTATTTTTGTTATAAATTTGTAAAGTATCTACAATGTGTCTATTAGACAAACTCTTTTGTTGTTTAAACTTTGATAAGAGTCGGAATGATCCTGTAAAATTCGTTTCTAAGACTGAATGATTTATTGTATTATAATGCACAAAATATTAATTCTAGATCGCACATTTGAACAGACTTCGATTTTTTTTATAATTATTTTTGAATGATTATCTGATTTCGTAATATTTTAATTATCACAAGATGTTAGTGAATGTAGAGCCGAATTTCAAGTGTATCTGTGTGAGTGTGAAGTTTAATTTAGGACTGCAATTTAAAATCGGGTATTATTCCGACTCTTATGACATATCACGCGTATGTACAATTATTATGATTAAAGTAGACATGCCCTTGGGGTAGTTTTATAGGAGAAATCAATTTTAACACATATAATATATGGGTACCGGATGCTCAACTCTGTATGTTCACAATCCAGTGGGTTATGGTTCCTGAATTTTTAATTTATTGACGGGGAATCTGTATCTACCTTAAAAAATTACGTAGAGTTTATAGATGTAAATAATTGCGTATGTGACATCGCTTTATTCCTAAAACGTAAAATTAATTGGTTGACACTAATTCCACGTCGATACTTTTGGGACACTTAGCAATTATGTTACTTATTTAGGTGCAAAGTTCGGCGAGGCCGTGTCGGGTAAGAAGTGCCTTCGATAAAGCAGGTTTCGAATTTGTTTCGGGTTCAGTGAATCTTTTTGATAGTATTATAACATTATAAGGACTTGTAATAAGATTGCATTACGTAGATTTCCAGTGATTTTAAATCAAAAAAAATATTGAGTATGTTTAATTGATGTCTATATGGTGCGAGACAAAAATTTTAGATAATAAAGATATTTAATCAATATCCACAATCATGTTAATATATTTTATGCAAAATTTTCATTACTGTCTAATTGTGTGCAATGTTGTGATTAATGCAATATCGATTAGACATTCGGAAGAGTTTCGTGTCAAATCAAAATATTGATATTATCCATATAGTGTTGAATAATTTGTACATATTGTGATATTTTAATTTAATCGTGTAATAGGCATGTAGGTTAGAGTAGTAATTGTATTCGGTGGACTACCTTTTCCGTCTGAAATTAATGCACAGCGTTCCTAACATTGGTTTGTTGCTAACGGAGACGGCGGAAAATAATTACGCTTACCGTAGAGACCGGATACAATACGTTGGCATCTATAACGTCAACCATTCAATGTATATAGCGTGTCTGTCCAATATTATTATTTAATAAAATCTTGCGCATGCGCCCTCGAATATTTTTACATCATTAGTTGGTGTAGGCTCAAAGGCAACTCGTGCGTCTACTGTCGCAAATGTACGCATATAACTGCATTGTACAAAGATCTATATTTATAAATATGTTTAATGATTGAAAAAAATAAAGGTTTATTTTGAATTAAGTGTTTAATTTATTTACAATACCTTTCATCTTTAACTACAACAATAATAACATCGCGTTTATATAATATTATCCGTAATTAATTTCGAGTGCGTCTGCCTGATTTAATGAAACGATATACGTTAACACAAGCTCTAGTAGGCACAGAGAGCATCACACCGGCTAAAGGCACTAGTGCTAAGAACATAAATATGTGGGGCATTTCAGCATCGCTTAGAGCAGAAGCTTTCATCAATATGGTTGCCTGAAATTAAGAGAGCTCGTTTTATTCACTGAATTTAATATGAAGATAATATATTTATTCACGCTATCTTTAATGTAGGCTTATTGATTATTGCTTAGTACTCGTACGTGCTATAGCGTTCGTTCACTTTCAGTTGAATATTTTTACAAATAAATATTTATTTACACTTTGCTATTCTCTCAGTGACCCATAAAAATCGTAAAGATATAAGAAGGTGGATCATTTTTAAATTGTTGTTTTATTTCTTACTAGCTTTCCGCCTGCGGCTTCGCCCGCGTTTTCAAAGAAAAACCCGCATAGTTCCCGTTCCCGTGGGATTTCCGGGATAAAACCTAGCCTATATTACTCGTGGATAATGTAGCTTTCGAATGGTGAAAGAATTTTAAAAATCGGTCCAGTAGTTTATGAGCCTATTCATTACAATCAAACAAACAAACACAGTTTTCCTCTTTATAATATTAGTGTAGATAATTTTCTCACATAATTAAATGAGGCATGTACTAACAAAAGTAACAAATGGTATTATTTGCCATTGGGCGTCAATCCGTGTTGAACAAGCGTTCTCTTCTGTCGCAATATTCATGTCTGATACAAAGTCGTGACTGCGATATACGTATAGCATAGCGATTAGTTCTAACAGGCACACAAAAGGCATCGATATTCCCGTCATAATTGCATCGACACTTTCCAATAGTGCAAGTCCGCCCTAAAATCCAACAAATATAGAAAAAAAAACCGCAGAGCTTACGATTATTTCAAATTAATTAAGAACGAAAATACTCACGGTAGTAGCGTATAACAAGCTGAGACTCATACAACTCAATATGGTGCCTGCTACTACTACTTGTTCTGCAAACCTATTACAATATTTCAGGAGTAGGTATATAAGTTATAGAGAGCTGTTCAGCGTCGTATACATAAATATTATATTCGTAACGTTATCCAGACAAACTTCACTTACACTAATTTAACTTTGTATTCAAAGATTGTATGGAGAGCCGTTTTCACAGACATGTATGCCACAGTCATGTATGATAAGGCAAGACCGCTAAATATTAGTACAGACCTGAAAAATAATTAGATATCAAAATTAAAAATTCGTTCTGAGTGTGTGCACGTTGATTTATTCAGAAATCACTTACATAAAGTGCGAGTAATTACAGATCAAAACACATTTCGAGTACATAGGTATTATCCATAGTGTACCTAAAATCAAGATTGATTTTAAATATAATTTATTCACGCATTCATAATTACTGTGAACTATACCCACTTTCACGCATATTGTATGTTGCTTTTGTATTTGGCTGTATGTAGTCTACGAGAGCGCAAACAGCCGCACCGCTCGAGTGTAAGCCAGTCAATAATAATAATAGTCCACTATGCCATACATTTTCACTATTTAAATGTGGATCTATATGCCCCGAAGCTAAAAAAATAAATATTACGTATAACATGTAAGGTGTTAATATTTGGTTCCAAACATTAATCATTATACCTACTCACCGTAATGATTGAGTCCCTTTCCGTGAATTAGTTCAGTACCAGTACTAGCAGAATGTATATAGAGCGCTACTTCCAATGCATCTGCAATACCCTGTACAATATCGTTATATAATTATTATAATCACTGAATTACATACGCTCATGTATACGTTAATGTAATTATCAAAAAAATAAAAAATAACATATTATAATAGTAATAGCACAGACTAATAATAATATACTACGTATGTAATAGTATACAAAAGCATACAGCAAATATTTCTTTTACACCGATTCGGTAAACTCTACGTAAAGCTCGAGGTATGGAGGCGAGATTTGTAACAGCCGTGAATACTAATATTAATGACCAAATCCATGGTATTGCCAGTAGAAAAGTCTGCATATTATTCCAAATTAGCTGAAACATTTTGAATAAGAATACAATACCTATATTTTTTTAAACAGTAGTATTAGAATAGAGATACTGACTCGCCCGTATGCCAGACGTTCACTTATCATTAACAACCACAACGATATCCAAACAAGCACAATACTTAGCACAAGAGGCATATTAAACTGGCCAAAATTATAGTCTGTACGCAGTGAAGCCACCTCCACACTGAAAATTTATTAAGACATTTAAATAACGTACGTAATATATTTCAATATGCGTATAAAATGATGAGACATGTCTTAATATCTAAAAAATATTATTGATATACTTACTAGAAAAAGTTATATGCTGGAGTGCTATACAGTGTTGGGTAGCCAGAGCTATATTCCTCCTTACACATTTGTATTTGATGAGTATTTTTGCTTACATCTGAATCTCTTACATCGCTGAAAGCAGTATAATGATTTAAGATTTTATATGCAGCTCACAGCTCACTCCAACAATAAAGGACAAAAGTTCATGATTTATCAATGTAGACTATATTGTATTATAAACTAGCTAAGTTCTCTTGACAACTTAACACTTAAGTAGGTACTAAGTTTGATTGGTAGAGCGCACTAATCTCAGGAACTACGGGTGCGATTTGTCTCATTTATCGAAGAATTCTACTTATAAAATTATCACGCTAAGCCCAGTAGAAGCGGTCAGCGGAGGGATAAAACCACTGGGAGCAGCTAGTTAATATAATATTATATAGCTCAAGAGTTTGTTGCATTGTTTGCGCACTAGTTTTATGAATTACGAAATGAAGAATATTTTTTGTGTTGATGCTCTAAAATCGAATACAAGCTATATAACATGACGCTACGACCAATATAAATGAGTAGCAATGAAAGTAATCTAAGAAAATCATTATGTTTACTTATCAATTATTAAGTATACTTTTAAATATATCACCTCCTGAATGACGCATTTCTCCAAGCGAAATCGTCTGTACCCACAGTATAATATTCATCATCTCTATAATCTTCATCTACTTCTCCGACCGATAGTGAAAACCTAGACTATATAATTCTGATTATCTTACCATCGCATAAATAATTAAGTATAATAGTATCACGCAAACACGTATGACTATATATGTATTTTGAAAATATATTTAACCAACCTCCCTTAGAGTCAACGTAGAAATATCTTTAAGAACAGGATCATATGGCTTTAAATCAAAATCCCTGGAAAAATTAACAGTGACGGATAAAATATAATATCTTGGTTCAGATTTATTTTAACTTGTAGGTCCAGTGTCCACATACCTACAATATGTGAATGGTAATTTGGAATCCGATATTGAGTGTAATACATAAATCGCTGCTATCGCCGCTATAGTGCAACAGTTGATGGCACGTATTAATGTATTTATACATATTGCAATTCCAATACCTATAAGACCAATTATTTGAATTTATTTATAAAAACAATTTATGAAGATAGAGCATTTATTTCAGTTTTGTATATTTCTTTAAGATTATATATTTTTTTTCTTGAAAGACCCAGATAATTTCGGCTTTAGTTACCATCTAGCATAGGAATAATCCGAAAAGCGCGACCGGGACCACTGATACTCCACTGACCAAGGTATACTTCGAAATGACGCATAGGATTTGCCAAACTTGCAGTTGCCGTTACCAGAAACAATATGAAAAGGACTGGGAATTAATAATTTTATTATTGTTTTATGTAGTTACGAGTTTATTTTATGTAATGTATTAGCATTGATAATAAAATAGTTCTACTGACAATTGCCTTTTTTTCAAT
Source organism: Colias croceus (assembly GCF_905220415.1). NCBI lineage: Eukaryota > Metazoa > Arthropoda > Insecta > Lepidoptera > Pieridae > Colias > Colias croceus. The sequence goes on from NC_059538.1 coordinate 6,985,366, forward strand.
TTGCCTTTGGTATTTGCTAATATGAAAAATAATTGATATTCGTACAAAAACCACCAGTCAGAGCTGAAGCCGCAACTCGACAGTGCATAGTTAGAAATGCCCCTAAGGCCAGAGACCCGTATCGCAGTTTAGATCGTCCCGCAGGTCCGTGCCGCGCCCCGCTGCCCGCCGCATTATCCATCCCGGGGATGTGAGACGTTGATACCACGACAGACGTATCGCTTTGCTATTTTATAACATAAAATTATACTTTAAAGTAACAAAATAATAATAACGAGGAAGCCAATTAAACAAAATATTGCGAAGATTTCTATTCTAAAAATATTTTTCGTAAATGTGAAACAATACCATATTCCTGTTGTCGTATGTAAGTATTACATCCAGAGAATTTTGATTTCTGTTCGCCATTGTCTTTACTCAGTTAGATTTGGTAATGAAATTAAATTAAATATTCTGGTTTTGTTGATATACTTTTAGCTTAATATGTCATCATGACACTTTTGTCAGTAGTCCTCGCGTAGTCAGTATAAATAATATTTTTATTCTGCTTTGATTCTGCTGTGAATCGTGGTGGAACGTGGGTGGAACGGGTGGAACCTGTGGGTGGAACCGTCTTGTCTATACGGATCAGATAGGTACATTTTACACATAAACGATATTCGTGAAAATTTGTATATAAAGAGTGTGTGTTCCTTAGTGTGATTATTCCTCATGTTTCGATTTTATAGACAAACTGAATAAATGAAACGACTTAATTTTGCTAATTTTCTTTTATTAATCTTAATAACAATAAATTCTTATCCAACTAATTTAATAACTACTGTACATTTTTATAACTGTACGTACAAATGAGATTTTAGAAACACACATAAACACTATTCACATTTTGTTGGAATTTCGGCACCGATCGCGGTGTGGAGATTTTTAGTATACAAAAATATTCATATAACTTAAGATGTTTATAAATAGAGGGCTTAATAAATATTAATTGTTCTGAACGCCTATTGGTTTCGAAGTCAATTATTCTACAAAACATTTCTGGCTTTACCACTTGACAAAAAATAAACCTGGATTATTACAAAATTTAATTATCTATGTACGGCTAGAAAAATTATTGTACCTTAATGCAACAATGAGACATGATCTAAATTTACAGGATTAATAATTAATTGTATTTTTAATTTATACATTATTCATTATTTAATGATATACAAATCTGATTATGGTAAACTTTATACAACCTCTATGCCAAAGAACTATAATTTTCATAACACTCTACCAAATACATATTATGCAAAGCATTCATGTTACTAGGTAACCTCGAAAATATTGTTGCATTGACGTATACAACTAGACTCACTGTGGTCTTTTATAAGATCGCCGAAAAGGTCGCGTTGTAAAAATATACCATCAAATTTACATCTTATTTCGTAGTAGTAACGCTCAAAATCCATACTATATAATATTATAAATGCGAAAGTAACTCTGTCTGTCTGTTATTCAATCAGATCAGAATCAATCCTTAACTACTGAACCAATTTGCTTGAAATTCGGTTTAGAGATATTTTGATACCCGAGAAAGGACATAGGATAGGTTTTATCCCGGAAATCCCACGGGAACGGGAACTATGCGGGTTTTTCTTTGACTGCGCGGGCGACGCCGCGGGTGGAAAACTAGTATATTATAAACGCCTAGAACAAAAGTCTGCCTAATAGGCGCGGCTTGATTCGAACAGTGTTTGAGCGTGATTGATTCTATTTGTTTTGGTCGTCAATGGCAAAATGCTTAATATTAACCCTGTTTCTGAGAGATGATTCATAAATTTCTAACTAATTAGAGTCCGATTAGCATTTGTAAATATGTAAAGTTCATTGATATTGATGACATTGAATAATTGAAGTATTTTGAAGTGAAACTTTTTTAGGCACGTTGAGTAAAATTTCAAGGTCGCGTCATGGCAATACCATCACGTCATGGAGTAAGGCGACGATTTTGGTATCTTTGAATCTTGCCAAAGAAGTTTCACTTCTGACACGTGTGCTCGGCACACACGCCCTTTTTTATTCATGTAGGTGTACAACCAATTTTACTAAAAATGGTTTTAATAAATTATATTTTAGGAGCTCTCTGGTACTGGCACTCACAAAAGGCACATTTGCAATATTGATGTTTTAGAATCCATTACAAATGATTTCCAGCAATCGCCCAAGAGCTATTAATTAATATACTATTAATATTCTTATCTTCTCTCGTTATTTCCGATAAGGCATGTTTTATATGAAAGTCTTGTGGGGAAATCCAGAATAAAAATATAGTATGATCAAGAATATTCTTTGATGTAAATAAATAATTTATATGCCAAACATCCAAACATTAATTAACATCTTTAAATTTCTAGTAGTGGAAATTTCATATTCCGAATTTCGTTACAGCAAAAAAACACGATCCTATTGATATAATCTTTTATAAGAAATATTATACATCCAAAACATTGTTAAGTTAGTATTTGACTAGTAAGTCATTAATGATTATGATTACAAAAAAAAAATTATTATGTTGTTCTAGTATTCCCGCAAAAGCTATTGGACGGATATTTATGTAATTTTCATTGGTAGAGTAAAAAATAGTGTCTGTTTCGCAGATTCAATTAGTAGACTAACGTGTGATTAAATAAAATAAAACATTGTTTATGTGGTCCCTCACAAATAAACATTGCTTACAGATTCCATAAACTTGATTTCTTATAAAAACAATTGTTAATGTTATAGTATGAAATCTGTATATTAAAGAAACCATTGCAAAGAAATTGTAAGAAAACTACGAGGATTTATTCTACAAAGAAGAGGCTGCTTGCTACAATTTGTTTATAAGTTTGATATGGTGGGGAGTAGTTAAGAGATGTCTATAGTATATTCTAAATTATAGAGGTCACATTGAAAGATGACTACGAGGCTGCGTTCTACAAACAACTTATAAAGGTAGTTTTTAAGAGTAGTCTATGGTGCTACAAGGTAGAGGCCGCATTAAGCGGGTAGAGGGTGTGCAGGGGCTAGGAGGGCGGCGGTGCGGGGGGCGGGGGGGCGTCCTGCGGCAGAGAGAAGTTGATGAGCAGGTCCCGCACACCCGCCCACAGGATGCACTCGCCGTGCGGCTGGTGGAACTCTGCGAACCTGGAATCGATGTTTATGACTTAAATAAGGAGTGCTTGTTTTGAATATTGCGATTCTACAGTGAACACTAATGTGCTATTGGTGAGTGTTGCAAAAACAATGGATGGTAACATTTTTGACGTACAAGAATTGGTTATTTCAACATATAATAATAATTTACTATATGTAGTCCATAAAAATACTGGATTAACACCCTTTTAATAAGACATTATTTTTCTTAAATGTTTAATGTTTTATTCAAGAGAAATAGAGTGTGTCATTGTATTTACCGTTTGAGATGAAGGTTGACAGCGATGAGGTGCGGCTGCTGTGCGTCCCGGCGCTCAGCAATTTGCATCGCATTGGACTGAACGTCATATACCAGTGGAAGAACTAATTGTGTGTCACCGCGCGTCAGACAGATCTGTATACAATATTATTTAGGTGGTTATGAATTTAAATATGTAATCAATTTTTTTGAAATTATAAGTCATAATATACTTGTTTAGTGTTAAATTCAAAATAACAATAATATACTGTAGACGAGATATATCTGCCCTTTTATGCAATAAGAAAATCACAATTTCCATTACTTATAGCTTTCCCACATTATAATATTATTGTACAATATATATAAACCTCGTGTCACAATGTTTGTCCTCAATGGACTCCTAAACCACTTATCCGATTATAATAAAATTCGCACACCATGTGCAGTTCGATCCAACTTGAGAGATAGGATAGTTTAAATCTCAAATCGTTTTAGAGAAAGCGGGCGAAGCCGCGGGCGGTAAGCTAGTTGTACAATATAAAGTGTACAGCACAATGAGGAGACGTGGCACTCACGAAGAAGAGTATCTTGTGCTTGGCGAGCAGCACGGCGGGCTGTCCGGCGGGCACGATCTGCGGGCCGTGCGGCGGGATGCGCAGCGCCCACTGCAGCTGCCACAGCGCGGGCGCCACGGGCACCAGCTCGGCGCGCATGAGCGCCACCAGCGCGGGCAGCGCGGCCGGCGGCGCGCCCAGCGCGCGGCACCAGCCCTGCAGCGCCGTGCCGCGGTACGGCGCGATCGCCACGCGCTGCTCGAAGAACTTCTCCATCACCTGACATATTGTCGTTACGTGTCATTTTTTAATTCAATATGGTTATTGAAGATCACTGATAGCGTGGTTAACAACTAGGTACCTATAATCGACTAGTTGACTAGTGCACTAAACTGGGTGCATTCATAAGTTTTTAGTTGAGTATAAAATTGTTCAGTCAATGGAAGTATGATGTTAAAAAAAAAACATTTTTGGTATTTTTTTCTTCCTGTAAGATTTGAGATTTCTTAGTTTGTATTTACGTTATTTTGCGAAATTGCCGAAATCATTTATTTATTATTTATCTCTTCAAAATTAGATGACTCTATAAGCTTAAAAATAGTTTACCTGCAAGTCCTCAGCGGACCAATTGTCCTTATTATCGGGCAGCGGCGTGAGCTGCAGGTGCAGCGACTGCATGTGCTGCGGGTGCAGCGCCACGCGCGCCGCCAGACACGCCGTGTCGCAGCGGAACGTCAGGCTCGTCGCGTCCACCGACACCAGCGTCAACTGCGACATTGAGACAATTTAATAATTTGGCTTAACATTTTGATCTGATATTCTGGTTTTGTACTGCGTAAAAAATTATTTTTATGTGCATTTTAAACATTTTTTTTTATTAGCGTCTATTCCAGACCATAAAATAATTAAAATCACTTTAGTCTGGTTCTATTTTGTATTTGATTGACGTCTAAGTAGAACATCGAATAACAAAGTATTCATTATATTTGAACAAATAGCTTTCTAACGACGAACATTTTAAGCAGGAAGCGCTTTCCAATTACACATCAGCGGCGATATACTCACAAACTCCTCCTGCTGCACGGCGCGCTGCATGGCCCGCTTCATGTAGACGCAGGCGAGGAAGCGCTGCAGCGGCGCCAGCGCGGGGCCGGGCGGCGCGCCGGGCGGCGGCTCGCACGGCGTGCACAGCGCTTCCAGCTTGCTCACCGCCATGGGGGTGGCTGTGGCGCCCGCCCATGGACGGCCCCGCCCGCTCGCCGTGCTAGTTGAACTCGCTTGTGGACCTGATAATGTATACAACATTTTTTTATTTATTTATAAAGTAATCATACTAAAGACAACGTACATTTTCGATGAGACGTTCTTGCATTAACTTAATTTTATAATAAATATTAGAACTGCAAGCTAATTTTATTATAATTAAATACTACAGAATTTTGTGTAAATTAACACAATAAAGTAAATTACAAAAGTTTTAGTATTTATTTATTTATTTGATTTGCCAACAGATGAACCTACATCTTATATTTATAATATATATATATGTATTTTGACTATGTGACATAAATTAGCATGCATAGTAAGATGTAGATCCAATTACAGGCAAATACAACATGCATTTTTGAGTTGTATCAAATTATAGCTTCTAATCGTAGTATAAATTTTAATCAGAAAACATTATCAATCAGTATAATTTTTATGTAAAACGCTTTAACATGCAAACAAACTAAGAAAGTTGATGTCAACTTTTGTACTATTAAATAATCTATTATGTTCCCAACAAACTCTAGCAATGACGCTGTTGAAGCCTAAATTGGTTCTATATCTTTTGACAAAAAATACATTAGTTTTCCTAGAGTATCTCCTCGGAACAGCTATATTAATTTTTGATAGTAGATTAGGACAAATATACGAATTTGTAACAATTTTATATAACAACATTTGATCTGCCATCCATCTCCGATGTTTAATGCTACATTCACACGCTGGCTGTTTGTCACAAACACCGCAAACAGCAAACGAAGTCCCAATCACCAACCACAATCACCCAACACAAACAGCCATCCACATGCTAGGCGAACGTTCATAACATTCCGAATCGGCAAACATGCATCCTTAGATCTGGCAAGAAAACTGACACCGATGCCAAACACTGCCCAACACAAACACAAACAGGCAAACAACGACAAACACCCATCCACACGTCCGTGTTTGCTGTTTGCCATTGTTTGTCAAGCGTGTGGATGGGGCTTTATAGGTAGCACTTTTCTGAACATTTTGCAATTTCTCCATACAAACCCTAGGAGTTTTAGAGATTTCGTTACTATATTATTAATATGATGAATAAAACCTAATTCTTTATCAAATGTTACTCCTAAGTCTCGCACTTGGGTTATCTCCTCAAGGATGATATTATTTATGGAATACGAAGATGATTGAGGTTGTAACTTTTTGTAAAATTTTATAAATTTGCATTTATTTATATTTAACGGTAGCTTATTAGATACTGTCCATTCTGAGATTCGATTTAGATCGTCTTGAAGAAATTTAGCATCCTCTGTATTATATATATTTTTGAATATTTTAAGGTCATCCGCGAATAGTATAAATTTTGAGTGATTAATTTCATAGGACAAATCATTAATAAAAATTAAAAAAAGTAGTATCAAAAATAAGCAAACTGTATGAAATATACGAAAACGCAAGGTGCTGAACGAAAATATAACTCATTGTAATATTGGATAGACTGGTCTACGTTTAAAAAATTTACAATTTTATAAATTTATCTATAAATTGTAATTATGTTAGATAACGTACCTTTGTGTTCAATATGATGTCTGGGCGAGGGGTGGTGTCCGGGCGAGGGGCGAGGCAGCGAGGGCGAGGCGGGCCACGTGGTGAAGGGCGAGGTGGGGGGCGGGTGCGGGGACGCGGCGGGCGCCAGCGGGGAGGGCGCGAGGGGGGACGCGGGGGACGCGCCCACGCCCGCGCTGCCCGCCCCGCCCGCGCCGCCCGGCGGGGACGTCAGGTTGAACGAGCCGCCGCCCATCTGCAAGCGTACATACATTTATTATAGGAACAAGTTTTTGAACATATTTGAGCTAGTTATCGTTGGTTGGTTACATGGTTTTTTTTCCATCTAAGATAAATATTTAAACTACAAAAATACCTTAACGGTCTATAATATTAAATTTATAAATTACAAAAACAATAAAATGAGTAATAATCTAAACAAACTGACTTCATACCATTTCTACCTAAAAGGTTAGACAATTTGAAACAAGACAAGTATTTATTTTGAACAATAATTGATATATTATAACAATGCACTAACCTGATGCGCAGGCGAAGCGGGGTGTGGTGTAACGGGCGCTGAGTGTGGAGTATGCGGTTGCGGCGGCGTCAGCGGCGCCGGGAAACGTAGACCACCTGAGAATAACATGACACATTTTCAAAAGACTTATTCACACAGTCAAATTAGTCTCTGAAAAGTGTTAAGTATACTTTAATGTTATTTTTATTGTGTGATTACAGAATAATTAATGATTTTAACGTACCTGGTGGCATTGGCGACATTGGTGAAGGAGGATTGTCGTCCTCAGCGAGAAGCCGGGCACTAATGTTATCTTCAACATACCGTGACAAAAAAGCCTAGAAGATAAAATAGTTTTAATTATGGTCCAAGAATAAAAAAAATAGATATTAGTGGGTCCCACCCGGGGCAAATATTTGTGTGATGAACATGTTTGCTCTGTGTCTGGGTGTTAATTATCTATTTATGTATTTATTTAAAATTATATATATGTATGTTTATCAGCCATCTGGTTACCATAACACAAGCGAAAGCTTTGTATGGGATCAGACCGTGCCGTGTGTGAAAATTGTCCAGAAATATTTATTTATTAATAAATTTTACATTAAAATCTTACTTTTAATCCTTGAGCTGGGGCAAATTCATCGACAACTGGAGCACGGTCGAATTTAGAATAGGCACCATCTCTTATAGTGACTACATTGCCTCCTCGAATGCCAACTTCTAGTGAATAGGCACCCGCGTATATTATCCGAATCTGTAAATAAATTACATTTTGGAAGGAAATCTATTTAATGGAAAGACGAAAAGTAAAAAATTCTCTAACATAAACACAATTAAGAAACATCAAATTTTTTACAAAACAAAATATAATTTCTCAACAAAGCAATTTCATTCCTTTTATTTTTGAACATACCTTTCGCCACGAGTGAGCCAATAGTGTGAAAGTGGGCGTGGGCATAATAGTGCGCACGTGGTGCAAGCCGAGCTGTGGTAGCGTCGGCAGCCGGGATAGAGATAGCAGTGGCGCGTACGTCTCGCGAAGCACAACGCCCAGAGAGAGAAGATCCTTGTTCCTGTATTAAATTGAACATTACTTCTTATTTTAATAGCATTAACATAGAATAAAAAGTATTCACGCACTTTGATGGAAATCTGTAGATTGCATCTCTATAACGTGTTTATAGAGCCACTTACAGTAATCCAAAAGTAATAATGCGCATAGAAATCTTCGTCACTGTTCGGCAACTGTCATATTCTCGGAGCGTCCGAAGATGATATCTATATAGAGCGGTTAAATGCATTTTCTTCATGCATAATAATTTAGTCAAATTATATGTTTTGTGCCAAAAGAGATTAATATGTATTTGTAGGTAAGTAAGGATTTTGTTTCGATAATTCCTTGTAAGTAAATAGCGAGTATAACCCCACGATTGCGAATATATTATCTTTGTTGGATTGATTTACTTGGAAAATTTTATAGTACTTTTAAAGTGTCTTACTGAAGCTGGTGTAATAATGGAAGAAAAGAAGGTTAAAATAACACAAAATTTATATTGTACTAGCTTTCCGCCTGCGGCTTCGCCCGCGTTTTTAAAGAAAAACCCGCATAGTTCCCGTTCCCGCGGGATTTCCGGGATAAAACCTAGCCCATGTTACTTGTGGATAATGTAGCTTTCGAATGGTGAAAGAATTTTTAAAATCGGTCCAGTAGTTTATGAGCCTATTCATTACAATCAAACAAACAAACCAACAAACAAAGTTTACCTCTTTATAATATTAGCGTAGATAAAGTATGGTTTTCAAACACAGGTTTATATTTAAACCATATATGTAAATCTTATCAAAAAATCTCAGTTCAAAAGTATTTACAGTACTGATCATTTTTCAATACTATGACAATTACAAAAAAAAAATAAAAACAATCAAAATTAGGGATTATCTTTATTTCTGACATTTTAGATACATCGGAACTCTTCTTCATTTTCACTTTCCCTACTGCCATCACCTGTGTAAATCATTTCATCGATTAATTCAATTCACCTTTAAAAACAAAACCAAGAAGGGTACGTAATAGCAGCTCTATATAATTCCACACAGAGAGAACACGTGCAGTCACCACCAATATTTAAAGACAACTGACGGATTTTTGAGTTTTTTGACTGACAGTCAAAATCACCTGTCACCTACCGCTCGATTTGTTTTTGATTGTGTATGACCGTGAATTGACTTCTATTTCTTTTGAACAAGGTGTAAAATGCAAGTTCGTTGTTTAGGGCTCTTACGATTCAATGATTCGAGTGTCTTCGGAAATACGACAATTAGCGAAGATTTGCATGCGCATTATTAATTTTGTATTACTGTACTTATACGCTATTTCGATTTGTTGACATTTTTTTAGATTTTGCACTTAAAATTAATACGCACGCAGACAACGTATCCAAACGGCTAAGAAAATTATTTACTGTTTAAACATGTTAACATATTTAATTGTAAATCCAAAAGCGTAGTCTGTATTCTACAAAAACACTCTTTATAGCGAATGAATCGATGTTCATTAGCTGTTTAATAGTTCCTATAAAAGTCTGAGCCTTTATTATACACGCGGAGCAGCACACCCACCAGTTGAGGTGCAGGTCGAGGTGGTGGTGCAGCAGGTGGTGCGCGTTGGCGGCGGGCTGGTGCGCGGGCGTGGCCACGGTGTAGCGCTGCGAGCCCGCGCTCCACTGCAGCACGGCCGTCGCGCGCTGCGCCGGCCCGAAGCCCAGCACCAGCGAGCGGTACTGTATGTGGTATGTCACACTCACCAGTTGAGGTGCAGGTCGAGGTGGTGGTGCAGCAGGTGGTGCGCGTTGGCGGCGGGCTGGTGCGCGGGCGTGGCCACGGTGTAGCGCTGCGAGCCCGCGCTCCACTGCAGCACGGCCGTCGCGCGCTGCGCCGGCCCGAAGCCCAGCACCAGCGAGCGGTACTGTATGTGGTATGTCACACTCACCAGTTGAGGTGCAGGTCGAGGTGGTGGTGCAGCAGGTGGTGCGCGTTGGCGGCGGGCTGGTGCGCGGGCGTGGCCACGGTGTAGCGCTGCGAGCCCGCGCTCCACTGCAGCACGGCCGTCGCGCGCTGCGCCGGCCCGAAGCCCAGCACCAGCGAGCGGTACTGTATGTGGTATGTCACACTCACCAGTTGAGGTGCAGGTCGAGGTGGTGGTGCAGCAGGTGGTGCGCGTTGGCGGCGGGCTGGTGCGCGGGCGTGGCCACGGTGTAGCGCTGCGAGCCCGCGCTCCACTGCAGCACGGCCGTCGCGCGCTGCGCCGGCCCGAAGCCCAGCACCAGCGAGCGGTACTGTATGTGGTATGTCACACTCACCAGTTGAGGTGCAGGTCGAGGTGGTGGTGCAGCAGGTGGTGCGCGTTGGCGGCGGGCTGGTGCGCGGGCGTGGCCACGGTGTAGCGCTGCGAGCCCGCGCTCCACTGCAGCACGGCCGTCGCGCGCTGCGCCGGCCCGAAGCCCAGCACCAGCGAGCGGTACTGTATGTGGTATGTCACACTCACCAGTTGAGGTGCAGGTCGAGGTGGTGGTGCAGCAGGTGGTGCGCGTTGGCGGCGGGCTGGTGCGCGGGCGTGGCCACGGTGTAGCGCTGCGAGCCCGCGCTCCACTGCAGCACGGCCGTCGCGCGCTGCGCCGGCCCGAAGCCCAGCACCAGCGAGCGGTACTGTATGTGGTATGTCACACTCACCAGTTGAGGTGCAGGTCGAGGTGGTGGTGCAGCAGGTGGTGCGCGTTGGCGGCGGGCTGGTGCGCGGGCGTGGCCACGGTGTAGCGCTGCGAGCCCGCGCTCCACTGCAGCACGGCCGTCGCGCGCTGCGCCGGCCCGAAGCCCAGCACCAGCGAGCGGTACTGTATGTGGTATGTCACACTCACCAGTTGAGGTGCAGGTCGAGGTGGTGGTGCAGCAGGTGGTGCGCGTTGGCGGCGGGCTGGTGCGCGGGCGTGGCCACGGTGTAGCGCTGCGAGCCCGCGCTCCACTGCAGCACGGCCGTCGCGCGCTGCGCCGGCCCGAAGCCCAGCACCAGCGAGCGGTACTGTATGTGGTATGTCACACTCACCAGTTGAGGTGCAGGTCGAGGTGGTGGTGCAGCAGGTGGTGCGCGTTGGCGGCGGGCTGGTGCGCGGGCGTGGCCACGGTGTAGCGCTGCGAGCCCGCGCTCCACTGCAGCACGGCCGTCGCGCGCTGCGCCGGCCCGAAGCCCAGCACCAGCGAGCGGTACTGTATGTGGTATGTCACACTCACCAGTTGAGGTGCAGGTCGAGGTGGTGGTGCAGCAGGTGGTGCGCGTTGGCGGCGGGCTGGTGCGCGGGCGTGGCCACGGTGTAGCGCTGCGAGCCCGCGCTCCACTGCAGCACGGCCGTCGCGCGCTGCGCCGGCCCGAAGCCCAGCACCAGCGAGCGGTACTGTATGTGGTATGTCACACTCACCAGTTGAGGTGCAGGTCGAGGTGGTGGTGCAGCAGGTGGTGCGCGTTGGCGGCGGGCTGGTGCGCGGGCGTGGCCACGGTGTAGCGCTGCGAGCCCGCGCTCCACTGCAGCACGGCCGTCGCGCGCTGCGCCGGCCCGAAGCCCAGCACCAGCGAGCGGTACTGTATGTGGTATGTCACACTCACCAGTTGAGGTGCAGGTCGAGGTGGTGGTGCAGCAGGTGGTGCGCGTTGGCGGCGGGCTGGTGCGCGGGCGTGGCCACGGTGTAGCGCTGCGAGCCCGCGCTCCACTGCAGCACGGCCGTCGCGCGCTGCGCCGGCCCGAAGCCCAGCACCAGCGAGCGGTACTGTATGTGGTATGTCACACTCACCAGTTGAGGTGCAGGTCGAGGTGGTGGTGCAGCAGGTGGTGCGCGTTGGCGGCGGGCTGGTGCGCGGGCGTGGCCACGGTGTAGCGCTGCGAGCCCGCGCTCCACTGCAGCACGGCCGTCGCGCGCTGCGCCGGCCCGAAGCCCAGCACCAGCGAGCGGTACTGTATGTGGTATGTCACACTCACCAGTTGAGGTGCAGGTCGAGGTGGTGGTGCAGCAGGTGGTGCGCGTTGGCGGCGGGCTGGTGCGCGGGCGTGGCCACGGTGTAGCGCTGCGAGCCCGCGCTCCACTGCAGCACGGCCGTCGCGCGCTGCGCCGGCCCGAAGCCCAGCACCAGCGAGCGGTACTGTATGTGGTATGTCACACTCACCAGTTGAGGTGCAGGTCGAGGTGGTGGTGCAGCAGGTGGTGCGCGTTGGCGGCGGGCTGGTGCGCGGGCGTGGCCACGGTGTAGCGCTGCGAGCCCGCGCTCCACTGCAGCACGGCCGTCGCGCGCTGCGCCGGCCCGAAGCCCAGCACCAGCGAGCGGTACTGTATGTGGTATGTCACACTCACCAGTTGAGGTGCAGGTCGAGGTGGTGGTGCAGCAGGTGGTGCGCGTTGGCGGCGGGCTGGTGCGCGGGCGTGGCCACGGTGTAGCGCTGCGAGCCCGCGCTCCACTGCAGCACGGCCGTCGCGCGCTGCGCCGGCCCGAAGCCCAGCACCAGCGAGCGGTACTGTATGTGGTATGTCACACTCACCAGTTGAGGTGCAGGTCGAGGTGGTGGTGCAGCAGGTGGTGCGCGTTGGCGGCGGGCTGGTGCGCGGGCGTGGCCACGGTGTAGCGCTGCGAGCCCGCGCTCCACTGCAGCACGGCCGTCGCGCGCTGCGCCGGCCCGAAGCCCAGCACCAGCGAGCGGTACGTGTACGAGCGGATGCACACGCCCTGCCATAGCGTCTCGCGCTCTGTGCAACGTATGCAATTCTACAGACCGATACTCGATAGATTGTATTTTTTTTCAGCAATTATAGCAATTTCGGTATGAAGATAAGGTTGAAAATAATTGAATGAAAAACAAATCTAATTTACTAGCAATCATTGGTTAGGGAGTTTTTAGAGGCCTTTGTTTTTTTTAAAGAGTTTAACCGTGTTAGAGGTCTTTGTTGCATTAACAACTTCAATCTGATATTTTTCAAATTATTTTAAATTTTTAACAATATTTTCAATTCCCAATAAGTTAATTTATAATTTCAGATACATGTCTGTTACAATGCAGAAATAAAATTTTCATCCATTTTGTTATTTATTTACCTTGAGCAGGCCTTAACATGAAATCGTGTAGCAAAGTGTGTAGATGTACGATAGCTGCCCAGTCCGCAAGGAAGGCGTCTGCCGTGCGACCCGCGTCTGTACCCAGCTCGTATTGCAGGTACACGCAACGACGCTCACCTATTGAAAATAAATTCTTATATTTAGAAAAAGTATACGAAATTGGCGCGAATGTCGCACTTTTACCTAGATACCAATTTCGAGTCCGGCCATTTTTGCATAATCGCGATAAGTTACATTATACGTATTGCATTATTGTAATTAGTAGTTAACTAGACACAATTTATAGTAATATTCTCTTGTAAATATTCCTTTAAACTGAAGTTAAGAAGCTATTTGAACGCACCTTGCTCCTTAGGGTTAGGTGTGCGCACGGGCGACCCATGGAACACAAATTCCGCGGTCCACACTCGTGCCTGGTTCTTAGTAGTGAGGCGTACGGTAGCCGCAAGCAGGCGTGCCCGTAGTGCCGCCGCTGCGTGCGGGGGTGCGCCCTCCGCGAGCGGGAGAGATACGATGCGCATGCCTAGCGCTGACCCGCTCCACTCGGGCTGCACGCCGCCGTGCGTTACACCGCGGTTTGACAACTGGTACAATACAAAGTAAATTAGTCGAATGAAAGTATCGTTGTACTGTTTACAAGATATTCAAATTCATCAAACGATGAAGGATACTGAGACAAATAACATGTCTGAACATAGATAACGTGAATGCACACGTTTGGAAATTGAGTCATTCAGCTATTTCGTAATTCCAGTAACATTCAGTTATATAAAAATGTCAAGTATGATTGATTCGTAAAATTTTTAGTGCCTTCATTTGCATTTGGTAAATTATTATTTTTTTTTTTTTATACCAAATGCAAAAAAGGCACAATTTATCTAGATTAAAAAAACGTAAAATAGATGTTAAATAAATAAATCCAAATAAATTGAATAAGAATACCTCTTGAGCCAAATTAACGAAAGGCACCCGTTCGTCCGCAGCGGCGACCACGTGCGCCAGCTCGGGCAGGAAGTATGCGGGCTGCCGCACCTTCACCGATTTGGTGGAACTTGCAGACAACTTGCGTTTGCCCGGCTGCATACCTGAACATTTTAAAGATTTTTTAATAAACAGTTTTCGGAGTTGAGGGTATTGTTCTGTTACACAGTTATAAAAATGAGGCAGTTAAATTTACGGAATACTTTTTAGGGCACTAAACTATATTTAACTGAATTTAATTCTCAGTGTAAAATTGCGTAGTGAAGTAATTTATAAGATCATAGATTTTTTTCCATATTGTGAATTTACCTGGAGTATCCAGAGGTGTAAAAGGTCCATGTGTCAGCGTAAAAGTATCAAGTTCAACTAATGAATGGAGTTTCAAAAAACATCTTGCTGTCGCCGGCGACGCGCTGGTCGTAGATGACTGTAAAATTAAAATAAAATATTAATAATTTTGACTCCATTCTAGGCACTAGTTTGTCACAACGCATTCCTCTTTTATAATAGATATTTTGTAAAATAGCTACTACATTGATAATTATTTAATTTCTACCATATACTATCCGTTACATACATTCTCTCTTTATTTGCTGTTTCTGTAAGAGTTTTAAAAATTTGGAACATTTTATGAAGACCAAGAATATTATGCACACAAAATAAAGAAGACATATACGCACTTCGTCCTCGCACTCGTCGGGCGTGCACCTGCGCGCGCCGGCCAGGTGGAACGAGAGCGCGACGCTGCACGCGCTGCCGCTGTTCGTGCTGCTGCTCGTCGTCGCCGTGCTGCCAGCTGCCACCTCTTTCATTTCTACCACCTGTCATACACATGATATACGGTGTAACATTCAGATCAAACAGTATGAGAAAGTCAGCCATTTTAATGTGAAGAAAAGATGCATTTGTACATAAAAAAAGATGTATAACTCTTCGGGAATCGGACATTTTGAAAAAAACTTTGCCATTATTTCCAAAGGAGGTTCTGTTATAAGAAAAACATAAAAACTTCATGTCTAAAATGAATAAAATGCATTTTTCTAATTTATTTATATCTAAGAAAATAAATTATATAATTAAGTAGGCTTTTTCTTCTTGAAATTACAGGAAGATTAATTTTTGAAATGTATTGTAAACATTCACGGTTGGAATATTAAAAGAAAATGTGAAAAATACAACTTACAAGTATATGATCGGTATGTCGATGTAAGGTCACGTACAGGCGGTCAGGCGACAACTTGCTGAGCGGATGATCGGCACCGTGCAGGAAGGGCAAGTGTTCACACACACTTGCAGGTAAGTGTTGAAGTGTTTTCTCACAACGACGTGCCACCAACCAGAACCTATAAAAAGATATGATGAATTTAAAAACAATAGAACGAACCATACAATACAGACTAATGTTTACAATTTGCTTAATCTTTACTCTTGCTTTACTATAGTTATTTTGGTTTATAATTCCAACGCAGTCAAATTCAATAAATTCACGTCCCTTCAACCTTTCTTTATGAATTAATGAGGCAACTAACACTATAACTGAAAGCAAATATTTATTTCTATTACGTCAATACATAACATACCTAAGCTGCGTGAGCATCGGTCGCAGCGCTCTCAGGTCAGCCGCAGCCAGCACGGCAGCGAGCTCGGCCATCTTGGGCGTGGCGGGGTATGCGGGCACGCGCGCGCGCAGCTTGCCGCCGTGCGCGCCCACCGACACCAGCAGCTGCTCCGCGCGCAGGCACGGCGACACCACCGAGCACGCCAGCACGCACGGCCACCCGCCCACCATGCACTCCACCTTGTGCAAATTATATTTATCTTTATTATAAGTTTACGTAACATTTACAGATGAGATTCATACAGTGACTTGAAACGAACTAGTGTTTCATTTATGTTTTAAATATCAAATAAAACAAACTCTAACCCTCTGTAGCATTATGTAGACTGTAAGCAACATACCGTTCAAAGTCCTATAAAATTCGTAAATCTAATTTGAAAACGTTTTCAAGCACTGTTGCCCTAAGTCTACAGTCCGAACTACCGGAAAAGTACAACGGCATATCACTAGATGGAGTTACTGGCTTCAAAACACAATTCATATTGCATTCGTTTGTGAAAACGGAAGGTGACGGTTGAGTGCATATTGGAAAAATAAAAAGTATAGTTTTACGAGTGGTTTTCGTCGTTTTTTTTTTTTATAAATTGGACAGGTAAGTGTTTGTATTTTACGATATAATATTAAATTTGACAATTTTTTAAGATTTTCCTTGGTTTTTGCTAGTATTTTTTGTTTGTTGCCCACAGGCTACATCAGGCTAAAAGTGTAGGTGCTTTGTTTGTTTGATCTTTTATTATGATTATTTTTATTTTGTTACAGCATGTCTCATAAGCGCTCTCTTTGTGATGAAGACATTGCTTCTGCATTGCTTGATGGTGCAGATAGTGACGATGGCTTAGATCACGATGACGATAGCCTCGCAGACCCAGATTTTATACTAGATTTGAAAAATCTTGAGGATATTGATGTGAACTCCATAATAGACCGATCATGAAAGTAATTCGGTTGAGTTAGAAAGCGCACCATCTTGCGATACTTCTGATGGACCCCTCAGGCAAAGAAATCACGTGAGAAGCCAGCAAAACTAAACTTACGCTGGAAAAAGAAGAACCTAGAATTGAATGAAGAACAGCTCAGATTCACAGGAAACAAGACTCTGGGTCCTGATCTTCTAGTACTGGATACTCCTATACAATTCTTTTTACACCTCTTTCCACAGGAACTATTAAAAAAAAATTCTGAGGAGACTAATTTATATCAAGTGCAGAAAGATCCGAATTCTTTTCGGTTGTCTGAGGAAGACGTCAGGCAATTCATGGGTGTGGTGTATATAATGTCTCTTGTGCCATTACCTCGAGTAACAAACCACTGGAGTTCCATACTTAGGAACACCTGTAATACAGCAAGCCATGCCAGGCACGTGTATATAAAACGTCCCAATGTGGTAGGAGAGTACAATCGCCATATGGGTGGCGTCGACCTCCTTGACAGCCTCATGGGTATCTATAAGATTCGCTTGCGAAGTAAAAGATGGCCAATGCGTCTGTTTTACCATTACCTGGATCTTACGATGGTAAATTCGTGGCTTCTGTACAAAAGGGTTACTAAGGTCAAAGACTTTAAACTACCCCATCAAGCCATTATCGTCGGCAGACTTTCGCTTGGAAGTTGGTGTGACACTTTGTAAAATGGGTTTCAAACCTAGTGTATCTACTCGTCGGTCTTTGGAGACTGAGATTCAAGCAAAAAAAAAAAAGACCCGGCTCAGCATGTGCCACCTAAAGCAGTTCGGCAAGACCAGATTGGCCACTGGCCACAATGGTCTGATAAAAAAATTAGTTGTAAGTTACCGAAGTGTAATGGATTTACTCACAACGTCTGTGAAAAATGTGGGGTAGCTTTAAAAACCAAAAATTGTTTTAGAAACTTTCATCTCTCTTAATATTGGCTGCAGAATTGTACCTTTTATTTGACCTTTTATCTCAGTGTTGCTCCTAGGCAACACTCCCTATTTTTGTAATTTTCTTGATAAATATTAAAATAAATCAAAATTCCAAAAACACATGTATTTTTTTTTTTTTTTAAGTCAAATCCGAAAAAACGAAATATCTTCAAGCTTATGAGTGACAGAGGGCTAAGAGTCTAAGTTATAATAAACTAGCTGTACCGCGCGGTTTTACCCACGTGGCTCCGCTTCTGTTGGTCTTAGCGTGATAATATAATATACTATATTACTCGTGGATAATGTAGCTTTCGAATGGTGAAAGAATTTTTAAAATCGGTCCAGGAGTTAAAAGATGTATAAGAATTACGATATAATAGTTATAATTACGAAGTAATAGTTCAAAAACATACATACCCCCAAATCGTTCAACAGCACTTTAAGATCATTAAGCCGTTGACGTGAACGCACGTGCACTGTGTGCGCAAGGAGCCGCTCCATAGACGGCGCGTGCGGTGTGAGCGCGGCCGCGACCCGCTCCCCACCTGCAAGTGCGGGCACGTGCCACACGCACAGGGACTCGCCCTCCGCGCCTATGATCAACCGGTAACCTAGCTCGCATCCTAACTCCCTGTAGGAAAAGTAAAATTATGTTGGTGGGCGACTTTGAAAAATAAAAAGCGTGTGTGCCGAGCACACTTGTCAGCAGTGAAATTTCTTTGGCAAGATTTAACGATACCAAAATCGTCGTAATCTATAAATAGTAGTAGTACTTGATAAATTAATGATCAAATCACATGTCAATTTTAAAAATAGGAAATTAATACACATACAAAGTCTTATGTTGCCAGACTGGAGAAACACCCGAACAAACTAGCTAGCCAACTGATAAAAAAGTCCTACCACAATCGACTGAAAAGAAAAGATATAATCTAGCTTTACTACTTACTTGAAGAGAAGTTGTCCTCACTGGAGGGCTCGCTCTAAATGCCAAACCTTGCCTGACAACACATCCGCTCATAGCGAAAACCGCTGATTGCAGATAAAAAAAAAAAAAAAAAAAAAAAAAAAAAAAAAAAAATCACATGTCAATCATGTTCCAATGAAATAATACTTATTGATTAATATTAAAACTACATATTTATAAAGTAACTGTGACATATTTTTTAATTACCTCCAATAAGAGACTTGTAGTTTTTGTCCAGGTATGTATTTATCCACTTGTAAATGGCGGGCTAAGCGATCTCTACATAGCCTCAAAGTTTGGGTATACAAAAGTTCCAAAGATAGTGATCGGCAGAAGAATCGTAATGCTGTGAGGGCTCCATTTAAACCAGCGGCGGCTAGACGTGCTTGAGCTACACCTCGCAACCAGTTCAGCTGAGAACTGTGTACTAAAGGTTTCCCTTCTGAAATAAATGAAAAATTTTCAGCAGGAAAATCAATAAATATCCAATAAGTTGATGTATATTGTTTGGTTATACCTACCACCAGTTTCATTATCTTGTATTAGAATAGCAATATCTAATAAACGCCAAGGCACATTTGGTCCGTCACCCATCACTGTTAAAGAGACACTAAACTCTTGACCCACTGTAAAAGTGGCTCTTCCATTTTCAACCTTAAATATACATGTACAGAAAAATATTAATCAGTAATTGTCTTGTGTTTAAAAAGCATGTTATTTTTATACAAAAATAATTCATACCGTTATAATACATATTACAATAATTAATACAACCTAGGTCTAGGGTTTAATAATGAAGAATAACGTAAAGAAACAACTCTGAAGTAGATTATTGGTGATTTGTATTGCCCTATATTCTTGAGGACACAAGATTAGGTTCCTTTAAAAAAACATGACAGTAATAAGACTAGTATGGCAATGTATGACATATTTTTTTATCGCTAAAACATCAAGAAAATAGGGATTAGTAATTGTTACCTTTAAATTTCTAACATCACACGGTAAGGAGGCTGTTGTTAATCTTTGACGAACAATATGAGCAAGAGCTCGCAATGTTGACCTTCTTTCAGTAGGAGTGAGAGAAGGAGGAGGAACCAGACGTTCCCGTATCACAGCTGGAAGTCTACTGTATGTGCCTAATGTTAACACTTCCACTGCTGCAGCCATGTGGAATGTTGGTAACCTGTTAAATATTGTTGCTTATAGAGAAATCGAAACTGGGAGTTTCCTCTGGTCAAAAACAAGTCCATTTATGGACATATGGGGTTTATTCATTCCCCTTATTGTATAATTCAACATTCAATTTTATAATTCAAGGATTCAGTTTTAGGTAAAATAAATAAAATTAAATGCCATGCAAACATATGAATACATGGTCTCAAAATAAATTTATAATAACAAATTAGCTAATACAAGGATGAAACTTTTTCTATGGTTATTATAGATTATTAACATGCACACCTGGCATGGACTAGAGTTTCTCGAGCTACTCTTGCTAGAACATCTGCTGTTTCCACAAAAAGAAGAGCTTGTTTGTCCAAAAATGCCATAATATGGGCTGATCTATCTACTTTAGTAGCACTGCTTGCCCACTTGACGAGCGCTAACAGGCGTACAAATAGTTGCCGTGTGCGAGCACTAAATTTGTAAATTTCAATCTTACGCTCCATATCTGTTTTACGGGGTAACCTGAAAGATGCAAACAAATATTTAATCAGTTAATAAAATATAGACATTAAGATTATGATTTCAAACACTGAAACATTGGCTCTGTTAATCAAGCAATTTATATGTTATGGCTGAACGAAACAATAGTGTAAATATTACTTATACATATATAAATTATGATAATAACAAAATGAACAGAAGAAAAACACTTACAACTCGGCTAAAACTGTTAATTCATCATAAGTTCTTTGGACTATGAAATCTATTAAGAGTCCCAGTGAGATAGAGCCTCCCCGGGCACCGCCACCTTCGGTACCCTGGGTACATCCTTCTATAGAAACAGGAACCATGGTTGATGGTATTGTAATTAAAATTCTCACAGAAATAAATAAGCCGCCCTAATGTAGCTTAACTTTCATTTTAGACGCTACTTGCATAGAGTATTGGTCATTTTAAATTTAATAATTTTAATGTGTATCGCATTTTAGGGTTATTTTAAATTATAAAAATATGATTTAATATTTATCACAAAAGTCAGGTTTCAAACAATTGACGAAAATAAATCACAATAACTTGACTAAATCCACCGTGATTTTAATATTAAAAAATTCCAAATACTGCCAAATACCAATACAATCACAGAACAATAATGTTCAATGTTGCTATGTGGTAAAATTGAAAGCCGCTGGCTGTCATTAAACACAGAGTAAATAATATACTAGGTATATTGTACGTCGTACGCACCAAGTAGGCAAGTAACTAATACTTAATCTGTGGTACGCACCAAGTACGTTCAATACTACCTAGTCATAAAATGTTTAGTGATTCTTATTTTTAGCTCTTTTTATACGAAGGGTAATATTGTGAAATAAGGTTTGCGGTAGTCTCTGTTTTATACATAGGTTTTAAAGGCTACATGGGGGTTTCTCGAGCTAAAAATAAATTTTAAGTAAGTTTTATACAATCTACGCTGAGGCATAGTCAAAATTTGACTTTGACATCACCTGACAATGACAGAAAATTGTTGTCTTTCTGATGTCATTTGTATTAGTTGTGTAAATTGAATTTTTAAATTAAATATTTTGAGTACAAATGAACTTAGTCATACTTACAATCACTATGAAACATATATAATAACAGACCCGTTCGCATTATATCCTCAAACTAAACACTCAAATCGATTAAATTAACTATACTTTACACAATATTTCACCACCGCGAAGCCAATTACTGTATACAGTAAATGAACATTGCTTCAATATTAGGAAAATTCTGTTATAGTGGTGTATGTTTGAAAAGTGTGTGCAAATCGCGTGTTAATCCTTTTAGAATCCAAGTGCTTAGAATGGGATTACTTACCGAAGGAAGCCCTTTGACTTGGGAAGAAACAAAAGCTTTAGCAGAACATGTGCGCCAGCACGGAATTGAACAATTCATTAATTTATATAAGAAACTCAGAGATCGTACTGGAGATGTACTTAAATGGGGGGATGAGGTAAGACTTTAATTTTTTATTTAATTTAAAACTTCCGTGTTCTTGTACGTAAACTAGGTAACTATGGTGCTGTGTGGTGGACATAATGTTGCGGCCCTTGGGTCGGTAACCATCCGTCCATTTTTGTAAACATGTCGGAAATATAAGTTATTATAAAATTATAAAACATTGTTTTTCAGGTAGAATATATTATAGTAAAATTTGATGATGAAAATCAACGTGCAACAGTTAGCCTGAGAGCTGATGAGATTCTACCTGAATTACAAAAGAAAGAACTAGAAGATCCTCAAAGTAAATATTATTCATTTAAAATATGTTTAAACTAACAATAGATAGGGAGGCGAAGAGGGGAATTTTCTGCAATACTCAAGCGTGGCAGTTTAAGATATGAGAGATACCTTAGACCTAATAGAACAACCTTTTTCACTATTTAGCTCTATATGTAGTGACGCGCGCCTAGGATAGACGATCAGATTAGTAAAAAAAAATCGATAGTCTGAAATACTCGAGCGCGTCAGATAAAGATATTGGGGGTTGATTTTAGTGTTTTAAGACTAAATTTAACTAATCTGACCATAAGTCCTTGACGCCGCCGAGTTATAGGCTCGCGAACTTGTAAAAAAAATACGTTAACCCGGCATTCTCGAGCGCGATTTTTTTTTTTTTATTTTGAAGAATATAATCTAAAACTTACTAAAAACACAAAATCTGCCAGTTTCCGCTTGACCGGAAGTCTGGAGGAGCCATTTCGTCTTCCGAAAAACGCGTTGCAGCATATAAGTCGCGAACTTTACTTTTTCAAAAAAAAAGTTTAAATAACTAAACAAAAAAGGTAATTTTATTTTACAAAAAAAGGTCTCTTTTCATTTTTGTCGAATGTTTAATTTTTTTTTACTTGAAGCATCATAAAAACTCAAACTCCCGGTTTTTTGAGTATATCTCGAAAACTGAATTGGTAAGAAAAATTGATATGAAATAACGATAATTAAAAAAAAGAAACCCACAAACCTTTTTCGGTCAGATTAAGAGAACCCACCAACATTTTTATCAGATTAAGAAAATATGCTTTCAGGATACCTAGATAAAACTCCCCTATGAAAATCTGACGCGCTCGAGTATTTCAAAAGGACTTTTTTTTCTGCATTTTCAAAAATTCATCGTAACTTATCGTCATGCCGTAATCGTCAGTTTTTTTAAGGGGAGCTTTCTTGGGGCCTAATTAACACCCCTTCCGAAAATCTGACGCGCTCGAGTAAATTTTTTTTTTGTGCATTTTTGACGAATTTATATGCCTAGCCCCACCACGCAAACCGGCAGATTAGTATACCGTTGTTATCAGAGGCACTTGGGGCATACGTAGTATGAATATCTGACGCGCTCGAGAATGCCCAAGTAACTGTTTTTTTTTACATTTTTGAAAATCCGTACACGCCAAACCCACCGCTAAAAGGGTTTTTACCATAGAAGCTTTTCTTTTCGAAATTATTTTCTCTTTCGATTTTGATAAGTCTCGACGACGCCGTTGAATTACGCCATTTAGCTACCTCGCCTCCCTATCTACAACTACTCCATATTTTTTTTATATGATGAATCTGGTCTAAATTTAATTTTTTGCATGATAATATGAATTCATTTTTACTAAACCTACTGTGTCATGATTGAATTGCTTTATAATGAATTGACTTCAATGTAATGGCCTTCATACTTCATTGCACATGACTCATTGTTGGTTTAAAATATTAAGAATAGTTATTATTTAACTATTTATAATATTTTATTATCAATTATTGTAATCATTCAAAAAATTTTGTATAAAATATATGAATTCAAAATATTCATTTAGATCTTCTCTGTACTATCTTTATGTAGAAGCAGTTAACTGTTATTAGATAAGATAACACACATAGAATGATGATTGTTCAAAAATGCCTTGAACAGATTACAGTCAATAATTAATTGTATGTTATTCATACGTAATGCTCGTTTATATAGGCTATCTATCAAATTGAATATACGCTGTCTATCAAATTTATGAATCAATTATGTACCTACATAACAAAAAACTTGTTCTTACAAATCACTGAAAATAAAAAAATAATTAGTTATTAAATAATTTCTCAGTTTATGACTT
This sequence comes from Colias croceus, assembly GCF_905220415.1. Taxonomy (NCBI): domain Eukaryota; kingdom Metazoa; phylum Arthropoda; class Insecta; order Lepidoptera; family Pieridae; genus Colias; species Colias croceus. The sequence continues at coordinate 7,009,553 of NC_059538.1, forward strand.
TATCAACGCTGCTTGGAAAACATAAAGGATAACTCAACTTACATGTTGAATAAACATTCAGAACGGCACTTGTTTAGAAATGTAAACTTATAGGCTTTCATGTTATTTGAGTGATATTTCAACAACAATTGTTCAAGACCATAAAGTGAATTATTTCATATTTTCTATATTGATATCCTGCAAGCTCATTTATAGCATTTGTAAAAAACATAATAAATATTCTAGTAATTATTAATGGTAGTTTATTAGTAATAAGTACTTGATTTTAATTTGTTTATTCAGTATAAATGTGTGCTAAGTTATCCAATTTGTTATTTACTTATTAGATGTAAAATCTTTGTGGCGGCCAGAGTATGGTGCATATATGATAGAGGGTACACCAGGAAAACCTTATGGAGGCCTTTTAGCACATTTCAATATTGTAGAGGCCAATATGAAGTTTCGTAGAGCTGAAGCTAGTACATTATTGAAAGATGGTGAAGTTATAATGAGTATTACAAATTTTCCAAGGTAATGCAATATTTTTCACATTGATATATTAAAATTGTTAGTGTATCTTAAGAAATTAAATTCATTTAATAAATATAATTTCTACAACAAATTTGATTTGAACTTTGAATTCATATTGATAAATGTTTCTAGGTTAGGCTGTCCAGGGTTTACAAGCCCACCTTACGAACCAACACCAAGTTCAGGTGTAACCAGGTCACACTTCTTTCCTGATGAATCCATCTATCCAGGGCACCCTCGCTTCAAGACCCTAACATCTAACATAAGACACAGAAGAGGGGAGAAGATGGCAGTAAATTTACCAAGTATGTTACATTAGCATTAGACTAATAAATAACTTGTATAAAAAATATTTGTATAAAACAATAACATATATAAAAGTTTTATTTTCATTTGAGCAGGAGCCAGGAAGTATATATATCATCATATATATATCATCTATATCATCATATCTATACCGCAAGTGGTAAAAACATACTATGATAATATCAATGATTCAATGTTTATTCTGCAAGTCATTAATTATAAATATATAGTAAAAAATATGGTGTATGGTTGTTTACAATTATTATTAGGTATTTTTTTTATTAAAGCGCAAGTCATGTGCAATAACTCTTTTGCTTCCTAATTGAAGCTAATAGTTTTTGGGTGTTAAAGTTTACCAATCTAAATATTTATTGTTGAATAATATTATAGTGTACTACGTAAGGAAAAAGCAACTATTAAAATCGTAACTAGAAGCGTTTATCCTTGTTTATCAATGATGATAATATGTCATCATGGCGCATTTACACATTCTTGTGAACATCGCCTCGATACTCAAACATCGTCACAAACCATTGTTCAAACAATCGTACGTAATTTCGTGAATAGTGATCGTCTTAAAAACTGCTCGTAACGCGAATAAGACAATTATATGCATATTTTTACATCTGTTCGTTATTGTCTTCTTATAGATAGGGAGGCGAGGTAGCTAAATGGCGTAATTAAACGGCGCCGTCGAGACTTATCAAAATCGATAGATAAAATAATTTCGAAAAGAAAAGCTTCTATGGTAAAAACCATTTTAGCGGTGGGTTTGGCGTGTACGGATTTTCAAAAATGTAAAAAAAAATAGTTACTTGGGCATTCTCGAGCGCGTCAGATATTCATACTACGTATGCCCCAAGTGCCTCTGATAAGAACGGTATACTAATCTGCCGGTTTGCGTGGTGGGGCTAGGCATATTAATTCGTCAAAAATGCACAAAAAAAAATTTACTCGAGCGCGTCAGATTTTCGGAAGGGGTGTTAAGTAGGCCCCAAGGAAGCTCCCCTTAAAAAAACTGACGATTTCGGCGTGACGATAAGTTACGATGAATTTTTGAAAATGCAGAAAAAAAAAGTCCTTTTGAAATACTCGAGCGCGTCAGATTTTCATAGGGGAGGTTTATCTCGGTCTCCTGAAAGCATATTTTCTTAATCTGACAAAAATGTTGGTGGGTTCTTTTAATCTGACCGAAAAAGGTTTGAGAGTTTCTTTTTTTTAATCATCGTTATTTCATATCAATTTTTCTTAACACCCTCAGTTTTCGAGATATACTCAAAAAACCGGGAGTTTGAGTTTTTATGATGCTTCAAGTCAAAAAGTTTTAACTTTGGACAAAAATGTAAAGAGACCTTTTTTGTGTAAAATAAAATTACCTTTTCTGTTTATTCAAACTTTTTTTTTTGTAAAATGTATCGTTCGCGACTTATATACTGCAACGCGTTTTTCGGAAGACGAAATGGCTCCTCCAGACTTCCGGTCACGCGGAAACCGGCAGATTTTGTATTTTTAGTAAGTTTTAGATTATATTCTTCAAAATAAAAATAAAAACAATCGCGCTCGAGAATGCCGGATTAACGTTTTTTTTTTTTACAAGTTCGCGACCCTATAACTTGGCGGCGTCAAGGACTTATCGTCAGATTAGTTAAATTTAGTCTTAAAACACTAAAATCAACCCCCAATATCGTAATCTGACGCGCTCGAGTATTTCAGACTATCGATTTTTTTTTTACTAATCTGATCGTCTATCCTGGGCGCGCGTCACTACTTAAAGAGCTAAATAGTTAACAAGGTTGTTCTATTAGGTCTAAGGTATCTCTCACATCTTAAACTGCCACGCTCGAGTATTGCAGAAAATTCCCATCTTCGCCTCCCTATCTATTAATTTACATGAAAGCGTAAATGCATGATCACATATTTGATTACTTACAAATATAAATATAAAAAAAAAAAAATTTCATGTACTATTAAATAGTGGAGTTGAAAAAACTACCGTTTAGCATTACAGTTTGATTAACCTAATCCTGTCCTATGTCTACTACTAGGAAATTTTATTCAATTTTGATTTATTTTTTAGCGTTTTATGCATTTATTTACAATTTTAATTTAACGATATACATATAAACGTTTCTTTACAGTATTCCGCGATGTCAATACAAAGATACCTGTAGATAATTATCACGAGCTTGAGAAGGGAGTGGCTCAGCCCGATTGCGTGTACATGGACGCAATGGGGATGGGTATGGGCTGCTGTTGCTTGCAGCTTACGTTCCAAGCATGCTGCATTACAGAGGCCCGCACTCTCTACGATCAACTAGCACCTTTATGCCCAATTATGGTGAATATAAATTTTTGGTGCTTTTAAGTTGGAGAAGTAAATAAACTAAGTACTTTTTACTATGTGCAATATGATTGTATTGGTCAAGTGATTTGAATGCAATAATTTAAAATTGCATGACGTAGACGACTTTCGCCGTAACATAGATTCATTGAAATCTTTAATTACATATTATTATCACTTAATCTAATATCTAATATATATTATAAAGGCGAAAGTTTGTAAGTATGGATGTATGGATGTTTGTAACTCTTTCACGTAAAAACTACTGAACCGATACAATGAAATTTAGCACACATATAGAGGGTAACTTGGATTAACACATAGGATAGTTTTTTATCCCGGAAATCCCACGGGAATGGGACCTATGCGGGTTATCCTTTGCAAACGCGGGCGAAGCCGCGGGCGGAAATCTAGTAGTCAATAATTCTACATATTAACATTTTACATTGTAAATACAAGTACGTAAAACTTCTTTGGTTATCAATCCGACACAAGGTTATCGACTTTTTAATTATTTTATGAGACTGTAACTATGTCTAAGAGCAACATTCGGTTGAATTTTATTAAAATTATACTTGTGAAAAACTACAAGGCCAGATATCAACAAACAACTAGATATTTATTAAATGTTTTAATTCTCTACTAGCTAAGAAAAAAACCTTATCTGTGTTATGCTTAATTATAATTTCCTATATTTATTTAAAATGCGATAATGTTATTTTTGGATAAAATATAAACGATCAATTAATTTTTTTTTGTTTCAAAGATACTACATATAGTTAATAATAATTATTTTTCTAATTTTTTTAATTAATGAGTTTTTATCGCTTCAATACGCGACTTATTTTCTGATTTAAAAACTACGATGCCCCAGATTTGAACCAAATGTGTGATTTCCACTCATGAAAAATTGAAATATTAATATATCCAAGCTTATTCCTTTCATCATTGCGTGTTTCAGTTGGCCTTATCGGCAGCGTCGCCGATATATCGCGGCTACCTCACGGAGGTGGACTGTCGCTGGAACGTAATATCCGCGTCAGTGGACTGCCGCACGCGGGAGGAGCGTGGGCTCGAACCACTAAAGAATAATAAGTTCCGAATTCAGAAATCACGCTACGACTCCATCGACTCCTATCTGTCCCCGGAGCATGAGAAGTGCGTGAACTTTTTAAACTACATATTAACTTTTTCGCTATCGTACTTGTTAACGTTTAGCTCAATAAGATATGGAAATGACTCATTTTACTTTGTAACTTTCGAAATGATTGCAAATTTTTCATAATTTTTTTGGGAGTATGAAGAAAAATATTAAAATTTTTAGTAATTAAGAGTAAAAAAGTTATAAATGTTATCATACAATTTTTCTCAGATACAATGATATTCAAATAGTGCACGATCCCAACATATACCGACGCCTTCGCGAGGGCGGCATCGACCACCCGCTTGCGTTGCACGTTGCTCATTTGTTTATTCGGGATACCGTGTCGCTGTTTTCTGAAAAAGTCAACCAAGATGACGAAAATGACACTGACCATTTTGAGGTAGGCATAAAATACACCATACCTTTTTTTAAGCTTAGTTAAAATGTTAATAATGAAGTTTTGTTAAAATAAAATTCATATTATTATATTCTATAGTAGAGCCATTTTAATAGGCAACATTTGACAGTTCAACAAAATTCAACAACGTAACCTAGTAACGACGACATAGAATAGCATGATATTTCGTTTTGTTAGAACTGCACATTTGCTTAACTTTTTTCAATTACGATTACATATTTATAATAATAATGACCGATACAAGTAATTTTAGGATTTGATTTTACTGATAAACCATTCTAAACATAATAAACAATTTCTGATTTAAAGAACTGACGTCGCTACAATTTTGTGTCAATTAACCTTTTTTCTTTTTAAATACCAGAGACGTTACTCTAAAAATCGAAATCTGACATCTAGAATCGAATGCATTGATTACTTCGGAATAAAAATTATCATAAATTGTTGACATGTGTTTCAAATTCGATTGACAAATGTTTTAAGCCCGTATCGATTAATTCACGTTAATCGATGTTTTTAAGCAGGTTACCACCCTATGAAGATAAAATTGATAGACGTCAAATGTTGCCTATTAAATTGGCTCGACTATACAAAACAAAATGGCATCAATTAATTAATATGTATTTAACATCAATGTACATACATACATTTTTTTTAAAGAATTAGCTGTGGTGGCATTATCAAATGTAGGTTAATATTAAGTACCTTAAGTACCTATAAGTTTTTAATTCTAGTATACTTATAAAGGAGTGTCATGTAAGATCTTTTTAATACATCGAATTGACGCGTTCAAATAGAAACCCGTGATGTTCTAGAACATTCAGTCGACGAACTGGCAGACGATGCGCTTCAAGCCGCCGCCGCCGAACTCGCGTATCGGCTGGCGCGTCGAGTTCCGCCCGTGCGAGGCGCAGCTCACGGACTTCGAGAACGCGGCTTATGTTTGCTTTGTGGTGCTGCTCACGCGCGTTATACTGTCCTATCGGTTGAACTTTGTTCTACCTATCAGTAAGGTATGTTAACAATTTATAAAAATTTGTAAAATAAATATAATTTCTCAAATTCAATCAAACAAAAATAGATTATAATTAATATAAAAATTATAAAAAAGCAGAACTAATGAGGACTAAAAGATACTATCATATATACAAATTACTATGAGATGTTATTGTGCAGGTGGACGAGAACATGCAGCGCGCACAGCGGCGCGGCGCGTGCACTCAGGAAAAGTTCTGGTTCCGACGCGATGTGCGCTCGCCTGACGCCGACGTTTACGCTGAGATGACCATCAACGAGATCGTCAACGGAAAGGCATGTTGTTAGACAGTTATCCGTTTTAATATATTCTAATCAATATCATTTTTACTAGATCTTGTTCCAAGGGGATCACTTCAATTGTTTTTATACAATATGTATGACATAATTTGATTAGTTTGTAGTATTTCTATATTTAACGTTGTACATTATAAGTTGGAATGATGTGCCCCAATCCACCTATCGTACTCGATGGAGCGTACTTGCTTGAATCTAGCGGTCTATTGACAATACACGTGTCCCCAGGACGGCGTGTTCCCGGGTCTGGTGCCGCTGATCGAGTCGTACCTGTCGGGCATGGACGTGGACGCGGACACGCACTGCTCGGTGCAGCAGTACCTCAAGCTGATCCAGCGCCGCGCCGCCGGGGAGATCTCCACCATGGCCACCTGGATGCGCGAGTTCGTCACGCAACACCCCGCCTACCAGTGAGTCATTCATTTAAATATTAACAAATACATCATCATCATCATCAGCCCATATACGTTCCCACTGCTGGGACACGGCCTCCTATCCCTTACAGGCCATAATCCACCGCGCTGGCCAAGTGCGTGTTGGCGGATGACACATGTCGTCGAACTTTTTTAATTCTTCGACATGTCGGTTTCCTCACGATGTTTTCCTTCACCGTTCGAGCAGTGGTGATGTTACAACATGCGCAGATAAATTGAAAAATCAATTTATTTCCTACGCGCTCGCCTGGTCTCGAACCACGGACTTATCGATTCGAAGTCTAAGGTCTCACCACTGAGCCACCACTGCTCTCAACTTAACAGATACATTTAAAAGAAATAGAAATGCTACTTAATCCGAATCTATGTTTATGAAAGTGATAATCTCTGAACAGAGGATAAAACGTAGAAACTAAAAAAAATTGAGAATTTTAGAAAATCTATTAGAAATTTTCTTATATTGGCCGGTTTATAGTTTTACAGTTTTCAATATGAAATTTATTAGGTATTTCGATTAATATTAGCTTCTATTTCCATTATTTTGATTAAAATGTTACTATTTCAGGAAGGACTCGGTTGTGTCGGAGAAGATAAACTATGACTTGTTGAAGACCGCCCACGGTATACAGACGGGCTCGATCGCGGCGCCCACGTTGCTCGGCAGCAGCAACGTATCCAAGACTAACGAAGACATTCCCAAAGCATTTACTAAAATGATGAACAAAGACTGTCCCTAAACTTTACCCACAATACATACACGTAGTGCCTTCCGACTAGCGGCTTTGGTTTTCGGTTTTGTTACTATACTCACTCCTACAATTATAATGAAAAATGTTTATTAGTTATATGTGTGAGATGGTTAAATAGTTCTTTAGAGGGTCTTTAGGGTCTTACATGGAAATCTAAAAGGTTTATGAATTTTATCTGTGAAAGTATAAATTTTAAATGACATCCATATTAATTAGTAATAATTATTCACTGAAGTTCACTCAGTACATTTTTTTTATTTCTTTACTCATGATTATATGACCACAAGAAAGTCTTAAGTCCAAAATTGACAAAAATACAAATTGTTTTTCATAGGATGTATCGTTTAATAACGCTGTATTTTTTTCTTACTTTTTATATTATGTTAGCTATTAGTTTATAACAGCATTACAAACATGCACTTTTGAGTATTTAGAAAATTTTATTAGATCCTATTAGGATTATGTGCAAGTTTACTATTAATTGCCGTTGTGTGTGTTGAGAGAGGTTGTGATCGATTTTATTATTCGAAGTATATTGTTTAGAAACCAATGAATTCAATTATTTTCGTCGACGCTGGACGTACTATTTTACAAATTAAGGATATTGCTGTCTTATTTATATAATTAATAATGTCACAAAATTAAAATTGCATCAACTGTTTTATGTTGGAAATCATAGAATAAGTAAGTGGCTCTAAAGATAAAACGTGCCTTTAACAAACAGATGTGCAATAAAATAAAGTACTTATGTTTAATTTTTTAAACTATAAAAGTTGCAATATTTCTATTTTTACCTAATCAATTATTTTTTAATTATTTCTGCTATTGTAATCATTATCCTTTTCTTCTTTGCTGATAGTGTACTTAAGATTGCGGTACAAATAAAATTACATCATTGTGTTTAAATATGCTACAAACGAACATATTGAGAAAGAAAACAATTTTAATTATATAATTATCTGATCATGTATTGGTACTTATATTTCTACATTATGTATATTGGCGCTACTTAAATTGTTACGTAAGGTATTATATTATATTGTTGTTAAATGTTACCAACTATTAACAGGTGACACAAATGTGTTAACTCTGATTAGTAATAAAACGACTATAACAGCTCAAATATATTTATTTTTATTTAAATTCTATTTATCTAAAACTCGAGAACACTCTAGAACTTATCAACAAGTTGAAGTATGTGTTGTTGTTCTTGTTGTCGCCATTCTTCACTGCCAGCATCACCTAAGTTGCCAGCATATTCTGAAACAAATAGTAATTATGAAATACTATTTTTTAATTTAAAGAAGGGGTGATTCTACTTCTAAATACAATTAAATTAAGGCTATGATTTATATACCTCTCATAACGTGTCTTATTATCTTCAATGAACCGCCTCTTAAAGATAAAACACGCTGCACACGTTGCTTTATTGATGGCGGACCTGCTGTGCATACCTGAAAAATAAGAGCACTTTATCTTATACTGTATAAAATATTAGCTTCAATACAAAAAGCAAGGAACCTAACTGGTATACCTAAAGTTGGAAATTTTGAAAAAACTTCATTTTGGCGGCAAGAGATGAAACATGTGCCAATCGATAGTACATCAAAATACAAATAGGAAATACTCTTTGGTAAAATGTCGTAATTGATACGGTTTCGGAATAAATAAGGGTTAAAAAAAATATTTTTTTTTCAGTTTTTTTAATTATTTGTTACTTCTTACACTTAAAGGTTAAAACAAAGCATATAAAACTTCTAATTTGTAAAAAAAGGGTTTTAAAATGTTGCATTACTATCTAAACCAAAGTAATAAACCAACTTTGGGCTAGGGATACGCACGTGCGGTGCGTCACTTATTACAAATTAGAAGTTGTATATGCTTTGTCTTAACATTTAAGTGTAAGAAGTAACAAATAATTAAAAAAACTAAAAAGAAAAAATTTTTTTTAAACTCTTATTTATTCCGAAACCGTATCAATTACGACATTTTACCAAAGAGTATTTCCTATTTGTATTTTGATGTACTATCGATTGGCACATGTTTCATCTCTTGCCGCCAAAATGACTTTTTTTTTTATCGCAAATTGGTAGGTATACCAGGCTTCATACTAAAATGTCCCATGCTCTTTATAAAGGAAGTTATTCAATTTCGTCAACTTTACGCCATTTGAAAATTTATATTAAATAATTCTTGCATTTTATTTTCACCATACCTCTAGTATAATCCTGTCAATGAGCTGCAAAGTGAACAAACCCCCAGACAATCGCTTCAAATACTGTGCATCATCATCTAAATCTTCTGTTTCTTGCTAAAATAATTTTGAGAAATATGGATTAAAATTTTTCGAACAAATTTAATTTCATCTATGTAGAATATTATTTGTATACCTCCATTTCCTTTTCAATACGGTCTACTTTGTCCATGTATTTAAAGTGTAATTCTAATAATCTGTCCACTTTTTCCAGGTCATTTTCTGTAAATTTCGCAAGTAATCTTTGCCGTTGACTGCCTTGACAGTTACGTAACATAGATGATATTATTGATACTACATGCTCTGAAATAAACATATATTATATATAAGAAACATTTTCAAGTATTGTAAATTAATTGCAAATCATTAATGTTTTTACTTTAAACAAACCTTCATGTTGATCAACTGTTAACAATCTTTTTCTCTTTGGTGTTTTCATGAACAGAGGGAATACAGTACGTAAGCCTAAAATATCGACAAACTTATTGCAATTGTCTCGACCATCAGGGCCTGCTAGTGCATGATCCAATACTTTCAATGAGCCATTTCGCGACATCTTTTTCTCCCTACAAAAACATAGTATATACATATTAGTAACTGTTCAATTCATTTTCCTAAACAAAAGTTTTTCATGAAAATATAGATATTATTAACATTTTATTTATACAACAGTAACTAACCTTAACATAAGATTCATAAGTTGTAGACCTTCCCCTCTCAAGAATCGGTCTCTATTGCTAGGCTCCATGAGAGCGCAACATAATGAATCAAACATGTTTTCCATTGCCTCTTGCTCCTCAGCACCACTTGGATCATGCCTTTTGTAAAACTGAAAACATAGAATCCATACATTTTCATCTTTCTCATCTTATAATATTTTGTTATTGTACTCATTTTTACTTTATAATTTAAGTTCTTTTGTTTAAAAAAAATACATTGCAATAGAATAACATGTACTGCAACAAATTATTTTTCATAATTCATGAAAAATATTCTCATATTATAATGTTGATGATCATCCACAATGCAGAAAATATAAAATATTAGGGCAAATAAAAATATTTACAGCTAACTGTTGCAATAAGACATCAATGCCATCAAGTTCTCCAAGTAATTTCCTATTCTCTGGGGTGTTCTGCAGAAGTATGGATAATATTTCTGTTGCATACAACTTGTTAGCATCAAATGGTGCCTTCATCTGAAATAACAGATCATATAAGATTTTGTAAATATGTCTATAGATTATTTAATTACTTTAATTAATATACTTTATGTTTGCTCTACTTACTTTGAGTCTTTTCAAAATCCACTGAATAAAACCCTGTTTGGCAACTTCTACACATAGTTCAGGGCGAAATTCTGTTATGTTTTCAATTATACCTGGGAATAGTGAATTACAATTGAATAATCCATGCTAATATTATAAATGCGAAAGTAACTCTGTCTGTCTGTTACTCAATCACGCCTTAACTACTGAACCAATTTGCATGAAATTTGGTATAGAAATATTTTGATATCCAAGAAAGGACATAGGTTAGGTTTTATCCCGGAAATCCCATGGGAACGGGAACTATGCGGGCTTTTCTTTGACTGCATGGGCGAAGCCGTGGGTGGAAAGCTAGTTTATCAATTATGATATATATTATTCGTATTAACAAAGCCTTACTTTTACCCAGTTACTTGATCATGCTTAATTATCTACTAGAAAAGCAAGACAACATTAAACATAATAAACACAAATATACCTAAGGTATTATGAACAGCATCCCTCTCATCTGGTACTTGTTCATCAAGTCGAGCAAGATTGTGCAGAAGTAACGAAGGACACTCTGCTTCTGCTAGTGCATTTATCAACTCTTCTGCACCTTCCTCACTTTCATGCAATATATCAACATCGGTTAACTCCTATGATTAAAAAGTTAAATGATTTAAGAACAATTGAAAGCAAAAAAATATATAATACTTTATTTAAATCATGTTTAAATTCATACCTGCAATAAATTAACAACTTTTGTAGATACATCTGTATTATCGTGAGATAGTAATTCTAAAATTGAATTAACACATTTCAAGTCCACCAACAAGGGATACTGGTCTGGCACAGTGGCTACAGCACTTAATTCCTGCAGAGCTTCATATAGATCTAACTCACTCTCCATGAATTTTTCTGGTTGGTCAGGAAACTTAATTCTCATTTCTCTGTTTTTCAGAGCCTTCTTTTCGAAATTAAGAACTAGTTTTTTTACAGCAGTTTCATCTAGAACTTCACCCTGAATAATAATAGCATAATATTAACCTAATTCATATTAAATCTAAAATTGATTAATAAGTAAGTAAACATGTAATGTAAAATAAATTTTTACCTCTGTTACTTCATTTTCTACGAATTTAAGAATATCTTCACGTTCTTTGTCAGTAATAGTTGGTTCTTTTGGAAGAGATTTAACAGTTCTTTCTATATCCGATTTTACTAGACGACGTACTTTACTTGACCGCACACTTTCATCATCTGAATCTTCAAGTTCATCTTCATTGGGACGTTTTGGAGTGGGTGTGGGCTATGGAGGAATATAATTAACTATTGAAATATTCATTACAACTACTATTTACAACTAAACGATACAAAATAACAATAATAACAACCTTAAATGAGAGTAATTCACCAACATCCATTTTTGCTCAGCATTAAGATCTTGAAAAAAAAAATATAGTTGTTCAACACCAACAATGCCTGCACTTTATTATTTAATAGCTCTTTCTTAAAATATTACTATATTTCCAAAAATACGAAGACAAACATCACAGCCGCATTTCCCATATTATGATTCGTTATACAGAGCAGTCTGTTATACACATTATACATCCTTCCTCTATGATACAGAGCCAGGCTGTGCAATCTTAGAACATTTTACCGTGCAACTGGGCGAAAGTAATGATACCAAATTGAAAGAGCACCGTCATCTAGTGACAAGTCCTACAGTGAATGCCTTTTTAATTTTGTTGTATTATAAAACCATGTATTTCCGGTTTGTAGATACAGATGGCGCTTGTTGCTGTTAGCCGACTAAGTTGAAAGTACGGTTTTAGTTCATTACAGCTGTAGTGACGAAGTGACCATTTTATTCTTGAATCATTATAATCCGTATGGTGGATGCTAAATGTTACCATTCAAAAAAAAAAAAAATTTTAGTAGTTTTATGTTATCATCATTGTATATATTTTGAGATATAGTTTAAACAAATAAATTATAAAAACTGCCATAATTTTAATTTAATTTAAAACAGTAAAAACTTGATCTAAATAATTAACAAAATTCGCGTCGTAGTAGTTATTTTGTACTTTTTACTTGCAGTAATGAAACAAGCTGTCAACAATCAATGGCGGTCTGTCTGTCGTTAGTGCCGGTTGTTTTTGTTGATAAATTCATCAATTTATAACCTAGTGCTTCTCCGAATCTCCGTAATTCTTCAAGTTGAGCCACTGCTCCTTGGGTTTACGTCGAGTGTTTTCATCAAACTAGTGCTTCTCCGTGAATTCGTTGAGTTGAGCCCTTGCTCCTCACGATTAGCGTCGAGTGTTTGTTCTAGTATTTTTCGAGATAGAGACTCTGAGACTATAGTGCTTCTAAGTGACATTACCATGTCTAGTAAACGTTGTTGTGTTCCTCAGTGTGTGGAAGTCGAAGGTACGTAACCAGACTGTTTCAAACCTGATACCAAACCAGTTCATACGCCCTGTCTTTGCACTGGTGCAATTTGAAAGTAAAACATGGCCTTTTGAAAGTAATGCGCGTACAGACAGGCTTATTTCAATACTCAATACATTTATTGCATTCCACAATGTGAACATGAGGTGTGGCCCTGACGAGCATAACAACCCACTGACCAAGGGCTCTTATAAATATTTGTTTCAAGCTCATGTATTATTATTTTTGCATTACATGAGCTTGAAACTTCTCTGGACGTCATTATTTTTTATTAAGAAAGGGGGTTTATTAAGAAAGTGGGGTATGTACATAGAAATATGCCTGCAACATAATATAATGAAAAGTACACAAATAGTCTCTATGCATTTAAACTGTCTTAAAGATAAATATAATGGAGAAGATGCTCTTAAAAATAATAATTGAAGTAATTCTATATCATAGGTCTGTCACAAGTTTTTTTTCTATAAATGTAATGCTTAAACTCCTTTTTTGCAGGCTCTTACAGAGTTCTTCATTGGTTTCCAAACCCTGATAAGGACATTGCTCGTTTCCGAACATGGGTTCATGCTATTGGAGGAGAAATTTTGAGTCTGAGCAATGAAAATATTTATAAACTTCGTCGAGTTTGTCATGCTCATTTCGAAGAGAAATATTGTTGCCGTTACAACAAAATTTCTAACATAGCTGTTCCAACATTACATATGCCAGGTTGGTAAACTATGTAGCTATATAATTGTCTATTAAATCTATAGTAGCTAAGTATATATTTTAGTAGCTATAGGCTTTTAATGTGTCATAATAATTATGGCACCTTATGTTATTGTCATAATATAACATTAAATTGAAAATAAATGTTGCATGTATTGTATCTAGTAAAACATTACTATAATTTAGAAAGTTTCATCAGAATTAACCTGTTCATTTCAGGAAATTTGAATTAGAATTTGGAATGGAAGATAATATTTATTACCCTTAGGATTTAGAGATATTATTCAGTTTGTTCTTGAATTAATTCAATGTGTTATTCAACATTATTTTTTACAACAGAGAGGTTGTTTCTTTCGTTTCTACACTTTGGTAGAAACAAAACGAGATTTTGAACTTATTAAAATTGTCTATATTATTTTTGCAGGACCTTTATCAAAATTTATCTGCACTGATAGAAAACCATTGAGGGAAGTTGAAAATTTACCTTCTACTTCAAAAGGTCAGTACCTACACCTAAACTTCACATAAAGGTGCTAACACAGCAGTTGTGTAATGAAAATGAAACATTCTATAATCTTATAGAATGTTTCATAACACTTGTTGTCTGAAAGTTTCAAGTTGTTTTGTGAGAAAATCTTCAAAAGTATGTAAATTGTAACAAAATATTGTCATGTTACACAATGTTTTATAACATTATAACTGATGTGTCAACACTTCAAGAAGATTTAAGGAGATAATGTTACTTAGCATGTCTATTTTACACTTGTAATTTGACCAGAACTGCTACAGTGACTGAAATAATGCTCAGCCAAAGTAATACTATGTATTCGTAAGTGCATATATTATTTTTGCATGTTTTGTTTTACTATAACCTCTACAACTTTTAACCCAGCTGGTAATAACTTGGTTTAAGCCCATGCTATCAGTTCCTGGCTACCTAGTTAGCCAAGCAAAAGCAATACATGCAAAAAAATATGTATTTCTTAGCCATACACTTCAATTTTGATTTAAAGTAACTATCTGAATAAGTTTTTCTATAAATTGGCATTTAAAGGATAAATGCCTGTTATATATATATCGGTCCCTACACACAAACTGACAGAAAAGTTGATGTTTACAGGAAAGCATTTTTAATTTTCAAACTGCTCTAAGAATTATTTTAAGAGCAGATATATATTTAATTTAATGCAAATTTATTTCATGCAACAGCAAGCAGCAACATAAAATTCATTTATAACAATTTTCCTATTGTGTTTGTTTCAGGACCACTATCACTTCAAGATTCCCAAAAACCATTAAAAGAAAATGAAGCACCAGCACCAGGTTGGTATCTAAATATAATCCAAATTTTTCTTACTATTTAGCTAATTGCAAATTTTAGGTTTTACTATACATATAACAGTTCAGCAGCAAAAACACATTATGCAAAAATATTATAAAAGTACATAATTATATAGTTTTAAAACTATAAACTTACTTAATTATAACTTTCGTTTTCCAGCTACTGTTGAACCTGATACAGTTGTTGAGAATCTTGAAATACAAGAATACAAATTGGAGGATAAATATGGTGAGTGGCCCTTACTTAAATTTTAAAGAAAAAAGAAATAGAAACCTAAAGATAGAGTACTATGTTCATTTCCACTGCCTTTATCTTTCACTCTACAACTCTTAATGGTTGAAGCCATGGGGCACAGCAGTGTTTATACATTTGATCTGCTGGACAGTACTTCTGTTTAAATAATTTCTTTAATATAATAATAGCTAAGGTAGCATGTTTTTAAAAGCTTAATTTTATTTGCAGGTCCAAACACTGCTAAAAAAGTAGTGACTCATAAGAAAATGACCAAAAATGAGCGATCCTTATACCAAAAATTGGTAAACATTAGGATTAAGTTATCGAAGTGTCGGAACAGAGCACAGAAACAATCCCTGCAATTAAAAGCAGCCAAAAATTTTATGAAGAATAGCAACTTTATAGCTACTATTAACAATATGCCAAGTGCTGCTAAACTTTTAACCATGTTGCAGTTTAGAGAGTCTAAAAAGAAAGAAAAAGGCAGAAGATTTTCTACTGAAGAAAAAATATTGGCTTTGGCAATGCTGAAGCAAAGCCCCAAAGGCTATCGATTTCTGCGAAGAATGTTGGTTTTGCCTTCACAGCAAATACTAAATACATTTTTGAACCAAGCCAATATAAAGCCTGGTATCAATAATAATATATTTGAACAGCTGAAAAAAAGAGCAAATAAAATGAAACCAGCAGACAGACTCTGCATACTAATGTTCGATGAAATGTCTCTGAAGCCTAATTTAACTTATAATGAGAGAAAAGATTTGGTGATAGGTTTTGTGAACAATGGACGCGAGACAAAACAAGAATTCGCAGACCATGCACAGGTTTTTATGATCAGGGGTCTGATAAGAAAGTATAAGCAACCTGTTGCTTATACATTTGCACAGGCGGCCACTAAAGGCCCAGAGCTGGCTTTACAAATCAAAACGATCATACAAAATCTACAAGAAACTGGGTTCAACGTAGTGGCTACAGTGTGTGACCAAGGCACTAATAATAGACATGCCTTAAATCTTCTTTTACATGAAAGCAGGGTACATATGCTGAGAAGTGGAAAAGAAGTCAGAGAAGAAACAAAAATAATTATAATTAATGATAAAAAAATTGTTCCACTGTATGATCCCCCGCATTTATTAAAAGGAATAAGGAACAACCTATTACAGAAAAATTTAAGGTATAAAACAGATAAAGAAAAGACGGCTAAGTGGGATCACATTATAAAACTACATCAAGAAAATCCTGCATATAAAGGAATACGATTAGTGCCTAAGTTAACTGATAGCCACGTTGATCCGACTAGGACGAAGATGAAAGTGAAATACGCCAGTCAAGTGTTCAGTAGATCTGTCTCTTCTACTATGGGATACCTTGCAGGTAAGATCAAGAGATGTTTTTTTTGTAATGGCCAACTAAACTTAGTGCAACAATATTAGATTAAATATCTGCCGGAATTTAAATATTTCCATTATATTTCAAAATATTGGTTATTGCAATTACCTGGGTTCAGTTACTCTTTAAATTAAAATGTAGGTTTAATGGTACACCACTATGCAAACACATATCCCAAAGCATACACATAACATGTACATTAGGTGCACAGACATTTTAAAGCATAAATGATCTAAATTCTAATATTGAATTGTTATTGTTTTACAGATAACGGAATCCTTCCAGACGAATGTAAGGAGACTGCAGATGTACTACTTTTTTTTGATAATCTTTTTGACTCTGTGAATGGCAGCTTTGTCAAAAATAGGTATGCAAAACCACTCCTAGGACCTGTAACACCCAATTCCAAACATCACGAATTTTGGAGAGAAGCAAAAAAAGTTTTAAAATCCATGAAATTTATCACAGATGAAAACAAAATTGCTAATGTACCTACCATTAATAATTGGGTATGGACACTGGAAGGCATAGAAACATTAGTTAAAATGTTAGCCATTGACTACAATGTTACATCTATATGGATGCGGCACCTAAACCAAGACCCAATCGAAAATTTCTTTGGGGCTATAAGAAGCCATGGGTGCCGTAACACAAATCCAACACCTGAAAGATTTCAATCAGCATTAACAACGTTATTAGTCAATAACCTATCCAGTGTCCATGCCCCTGGAGCAAATTGTGAAGAAGATCAATGCAATGCACTACATGCCCTCATCGTTACTAAAAATAAGGAACCTACGACTACTGGTGATATGTCTTTAGACATTGTTAACGAGATTACCCTTACACCTTTAGAGGAAAAAAGTCAGCCCCAAATAATGGGGCCTCTACAGTATGTATCGGGATATTTTTTAAAAAAGACGAAAAATAAAATATTTAGGTCTTGTGAGGTTTGTAAGGGTAATCTCTATAGTGAAATTGAAAATGATTTTATACAAAGAAAAGAATTTGCCAATCGTCGTTGGCTTTCCACCCCAAGCCCAGCATTTTTGGAATCAATATCCAACATGCAAGATATAATAAATACAATAATATCTACTAATTTAAAACAAAAATTTCTAAGGGAAAATATAAAAACGATAATTCTTTTATTTTTAGACTTTAATTTTATGACATGCTCTGAACACAAAGAAAAATTAATAGACTTTTTAATTAATTTAGTTAGTCGATTTTTTTTATTTACATATTGTAAAAATATAAATAAAATTTTAACGGGCAAAAAAAATATAGACAGCGATGAGGATGCAATGCAGTGCAAAGCACAAAAATATTTTAAAAGATGTTTTAAGAGGAAAATTTGACATTATTATAATAATGCATTGTACCAACAATGTAATGCAATTATTAGAATAATGTCAAAGGAGGGTGCTCAAAAAAAAATCAACTTTGGCAGAAACGAATTGTACTATAGATTAATAATAATATTGTGTAATAAAATAATAACCGGGTATGATCGTGATTCCTGGCAAACATATAAAAATTTCCAATTTTGTTATCCAGTTGTCCATAAAAAAAGTATTTCGTAGTAGTAGTATGTTCCCCTATTATTCAAAGAACTTTCCTAATTCCTTTTTTTTATTTTGAAGGGGTATACTTTTCTTAATAAACAGGTCAGAAAAAAGAAATTCAACATCGGTCCAGGCGTATTTGAGAAATGACCCAATGCCTCCAAAAAAAAAGGATATTTTTTAATAATGAGACCACCTGGAAAGTATACCCTTTCAGACAAAACGAATTTTCCTCATCAGTCCAGGCGTCTTTGAGAAATCGGGGAACATACTACTTTTAAAATAGACAACAAAATTGCATTTTTTTATGTTTGCCAGTAAGGATCACGATCGTAACCGGTTATTATTTTATCACACTACATTATTGTTAATTTGAAATACAACTCCTTTCTGCCGAAGCTGGGTTTTTTTTTCAATGATGCGTGAGCATTCTCCTTTCTGGTTATGTATTAGAAAATCTAATTTTATGGCTGGTTTTACAGTGTGCTGACGGTCTGCGTTGACAAGTCAATATGTATGGTAGCTTATGAAGCGCTTTAGTTAAAGCTATGGCACATGAACACTTGAACAGGTTGGCGAGTAGTAATGTAGATTTTGTAATGGTACGGATCTCCCTCGTATCAACCTCAAGTGAACTTACCAATTTTGAACACAACTCTTTGTTTTCCTTCGCTAGTGTGTAAACGGCCAGTATATGTAATAAAAAACATAATTAAGGTACCTTTCAAGCAAACGCATTACCATCTGTTCGCATCCCATGAGTTGCTTCAATTTCCGTATCATCGACAAAGTCCACTTGGAGTTAATTCAGTTGATATGAGGGGGATTTGTACTAGATCATCTCCATGGTCGAGATAACCACTCGCCATCCGGTGGCCTCTCCGACATACATGTATAGAGCTATGGCTTTGAATATTTGAGAATGACATCGATCGGTCGCCAGCGCTGAGCGTACTGGCTTGTCACTGTGGACCATCAGCATGACTCTAAAACCAGCCTAAATAGTCCAATCAACGGGGCTTAAGTTACCAAAACCCTCCCGCCTATGTAATTTGGCATTGATAAAATTAGGGGATATTATTACCATTTCTTTATTAGTTGTTAGTTATTTTTTAAGTTGTTTGTTACTGATTGTTGAAAAATCCTCACAGTGATTCGTATATAATTATACTTTCTGTATAATTATATACGAATGTACTACCTACTTAGTATAGTTATTTATATGAATCCAACTCTTTTAAATTGTAGACAATGAAATTCTAATTTCACTTTCACGCTGTAACTTCTACTGAACTATCAGTCTTATTTTATATAAAAGAGAATTATCAAGAATGCATTAATAATAAACAAAGCTATGTAATCAGGATATTAAAATACAATTAATAACAATAATTAGCAGACCTTATTGTTCAGTAAAAGTAATAACGCATAAATGAAATTTGGAAGTTTCTCTGAAATCGAAAAATTGTGAGATTCCTTTCGAAATGATACATTCGTACATAATTTAAACAGAACGTGTTTCAGTGTGATCTTTTTTTACTACTAACTTCTTGTAATCTGCACCTAATTTCATCATAAATGCTAAATTTCAAAGGTGGGAGAATTTTTCGGAGTCTTAATTAATATTCTATGATGAGTTGACATAGGACGCTAGTATTCGTCCCATGTCAACTTATCATTCTAAGTTAAGTTGGCAAGATAAAACATAAGATTAATGTATGACCAAAATTGTATCCAAAATTTTTAATTAGTTTTAATCATGTAACTGTTTGTGGTGAGAAATAAACTATTTTGATTATCATAATATATGGTTTTATTTTCTGCATCCTAATTTGAATACAGTTGAGTTTTGTTAATTTATTTATTAATCCGTTAGGTAATTTACTCAGTCAATTTAGTAAACGTATTCTCCATTGACTATGAGTAAATTACGGGATTAATAAATAAATTAACAAAACTTAGTACAAACAAGGCTCAAAGCAGGAATGATAGTAGATCTATAGTTATATACATCGCAGGAAAGTTGCAAGTTTGTAGATACAGATGGCGCTGTCAATCACTTTCCTCCTGAACCCGCCGAGTAAAGCCTCTATACCTATATATATAAAAGTACTCTGTGTACAGAGCGCTTGCCGTTGCCTTTGCCCAACCTTTGCCTATTGAATTGACATTTGACAAATGACATGTGAATTGACCGTTGACCACAGAACAATTAATATACTCTAGGGAGCCGTTGACGCGTGCTACAAAATAAAATATTCTATAGTAGAGCCATTTTAATAGGCAACATTTGACAGTTCAACAAAATTCAACAACGTAACCTAGTAACGACGACATAGAATAACATGATATTTCGTTTTGTTAGAACTGCACATTTGCTTAACTTTTTTCAAATATGATTACATATTTATAATAATAATGACCGATACAAGTAATTTTAAGATTTCATTTTACTGATAAACCATACTAAACATAATAAATAATTTCTGAATTGAAGAACTGACGTCGCTACAATTTTGTGTCAATAAACCTTTTTTCTTTTTAAATACCAGAGACGTTACTCTAAAAATCGAAATCTGACATCTAGAATCGAATGCATTGATTACTTGTGAATAAAAATCATCATAAATTAATAAATTCGATTGACAAATGTTTCAAATCCGTATCGATTAAATCACTTTAATCGATGTTTTTAAGCAGGTTACCTCTCTTCGAAGATAAAATTGATAGACGTCAAATGTTGCCTATTAAATTGGCTCGACTATAATAATTCATTCCTTTGTATTTTTAGATTTGAACGGTAAGATTTATATGACATCCGATTTATGATTTTAAAAGCAATATGAATCACGTTTAGATATTAGATAAATATATAAGAAGAAAAGAGAAATCCTTACCTTTACGTCTGCCTTATTTATATGTACCAATTAAATTTCTAAACGTTAAGTACTACTGTCAGGACTTTTTTTTTGCAATTTGCGAGCGCGAAAATCCAAATTGAAGAATTATCCAAAGTTTACTTCTGACCGTACCTATTCACAGAAGAATATTATAAAAGTACAATTAATGTACTATTATAATTTTAATGTATCTATATTGATTTAATTTCCATTAATTACTTAAAATTAAAACTTGAAGATTGGAGCAACTAATTCAATCTATAATGGTAAATTTTGAATCTAAGGTTAAATTAAATAATTTTTTGTAACATTTCAATTAAAAATTATATAGGCATTTTATTAATTAAAATATATTGGATATATGATTTTAGCCTAGGTATTTGCTAATACATCTACATTAATACTTGTTCTCATTTCAGGACATTAATAAGAGACATGAAGAGGCAGAAAATGAAATACAAGATCTATTAAATCTATTGAAAAATACGTATGAATTGAATTTACAAATCAATATATTTTCTACATTGGGTGCTTATTTGTTGTCGAACGTAAGGAAAACGAATACAAAAATTATGTATGGATTATCACATTGAAATTGATTTTAAATTAAATGAATATTTCAGGGTGAACATAGATCTGTAATAATTAAATATGTACCACTCTATAATAAAATACTGCAGTGTTTAACAAGTGGACGTTCACTACAACATGTTACATTTAATTTTGTGTCTGCTCTTTTGTATATTGATGTAGACGAGGGGCCGACCAGAAAAAAAGCTTTACATATTCATGCCCAAAATATGATACGGGTCAGCGGATGTCTATCAGCAATGTGTGATCTCTTTGTGACGTGTATGATGGTAATAGATTTTATAATTATTTATAGTTATCTCGCAACAATATTACATAAACGATTCACAAGTAAAAATAACTCGGTCGAGATTACTTTTAAAAAAAATAATTTATTTAAACAAATTACAATTTTTACTTAATCTACGACCTTAACTATAGAGAGCTGGTGTGAGAATGACGAGTTCACTTGTGAATTGCTTATATACCCGAGATATCCTCCTGCCTGGTGGTCCGGTGGTGGTCCGATACCGTATAACCATTAAATTAATATCCCTTTGTTTCATCAATTACGTATTGTTCATGTTGATACGTTCCTTCTTGGATGTCCACGGTGTTATCATATTGAGTTCACTGGAATTCGCATAATGATCCTGTTTCTTAGGTATTTGCCTTGTTTTGTTATTTATTTTAAAATTAAGTGTGGCCTTTTGCTTTGCTTTACTGTCCCCCTCCAAATTCGAAGTACAGGTTTTTGAACGAAACCTGGATCTGAGAATTTTAACATAGATTAGGCACATTATTATCACAATAGTTATAAATGTTATCCAACTATATTGAATAATATCGTGAGTTTCAAAATTAAATGCGGGAATCCTCTTCAATTCGTTTAGCTTAGATGAAATCTTCTTTCTGTCATACTTGCTAAGTTCTATTTCAGTTACAGTCTCCATTGGCTGTAAATCCACTTTACCAATAATTATTTTGTCTGTTGATTCCCTCTCGTGTGAAATAAAGTTTTTCCTGAAACATTCAACTCACAATTTTCTCCATATAATATATTAGTATGCTTTGTCCATAAAGTTTCTCTATGATTATTACACTTAATTCCAACTTCAGTTGTCTTATTAAAATACATATAAATTGCTTTTGGGGATATCTCAAAAATTTCCTCTTTAGGACACTTTATTGCTACCATTTGACATTTTTCGCTATTCATTGTATTTAGTATTTCAGATTCACAAGTATCATTCGTCAAAATATTTCCTTTACAAATTAATTCATTTATTTCAATACAATCTTCAGCTTCATACATTTCTTCTTCATTGTAAGCTAAAGTAACCGTTCGCATAATAGGATAGGAACAGGATAGGTTATGTTGGATAATAGGTACAATTTTTCTTGTTCTAAATACACTATTCTTAACTAATGGTATTTCTATTACAAAGTATACTATTCCATCAATAATTTCACAATCTACAGTAATAAACTTTTCTAAATCATTTACATTTCTAGATATAACAATTTCACTTGGAATACTATTAATCGTATCTTCTAACAATTGAGATTGCAATATACTATAATGATACATTTTGTGTTCAGCAAACGTAATAGCTGTTGTTAATCTTTCACTTACATCTTGCAAAGTTTGAGCTTGCAATAACAAAGATATAGCAACCTTTTGTTGCGCTTTACTAGTTAACATAGTTAACAATTGATTATTAATATCTTCCTGAATTAACGTAATATTTGCAATCTGCTTATTATATTCCTCTAAAGTTTCATCTGTTACCGATATTTGTTTATTATAAGCAATTCTTACAGTTTCTAAATCTCTTTGAATCATATCTAAATCATTTTGATCTAAATTACCAGTTATCGACTTAATTACACTTCCTAAACCATTAATTAATCCTCTTTTAATCCTATTCTTACTTTGAATATTTAAATGTTTACATATCTCTCTAACATGTTCTAATATAATATTAATTCTCTGATATATATGATTAACATCATCTATCTTAGAATTTTTATAAGCAAAGTTTACAGATTGTTGTATATTTTCTAAATTTAATACAATTGGTTTTATTTCTAACTTATGAATAATATACCACTTTCCTTCTAAAATTCGAGCAGGCTTCAATTCGACTATTATTACATTTTCTGACGGTTCTAACTGCTTGAACTTGTATCCGAAAGTGAAGTAGATTCTGAAACAATTAGTTCCTCTACATGATATATTTTACCATTACTTATTTTATATTTATTATGAGGTTCAACACTCAATATTTTATATGGACCTAAAAATCTTGATTTCGTTTTATGCCTGTCCGCCATAGAGTTTTTCAAATAAACTGTATCACCTACCTTAAATATTTTCGGGGGTTTAATTCTTTCATTCAATCTTTTATTCCTATCATGCTTTTGCTTCTTTAATAATTTATGAACATTTTGATTTAATTCTTTCGCAAAATCTCTATGCTGGGCAGTATACCTCTGTATAACTACTTTTAAATTATCAAAACTACGCAACTTAGGCTTTCTACCAAAATGCACTTCAAATGGCGTCATATTTATCGCACTATGCATTGTATTATTATAAGAATGTACAATAAAATTAATCTTTTGATTTTGGTCCAAATCTGATTCACGTTGTAAACGAAATAACTCTTGTATAGTACTATGTAAACGCTCAACATCCGAATTTGATTTATGATGTTGCGGTGACGTAGTATGATTAATAATATTATAAGTTTTAAAAAGTTCCGTGACAATCTCACTACAGAACGATTGTTCACCATCATGCACTATCTTATTAGGTGCCCCTATTAATGCAAATATTTCGTACAACACATCGTATACTCTACTTTTATCTACAGGTTTAATAATAGCATATTTCGAAAACTTATCAATAATCGTTAGATACCATTGTCTTTCTAAAGACATAAAATCTATATGCCATACTGACATCGGTTCATGTGGAGTTTCTGTCTCCGAATATAGTGTATTATTTGGATGTCTATTATATTTTTCCTTCCTACATAATTCACAATTTAATATATATTTCTTAATATTTTTTCTCATATTCTCCCAATAATATTTTTCACGCAATTGTTTATACACAATTTCTATACCTGCATGTCTATTATTTAATAAGTGACATTCTTTAATTAATTTTAACTGTTCCTCTTTATCATCTATTTCTATCAATGATTTAGTATATCTAGTTGGCTTAAACTTACTATGATCAAAATACTTCCTATAAACTTCAGAAATTTTATAATACAATTCGTCATTTGGTATTATAAAAGCATATTTTTCCTTACTCAAATATTCTAACATATCGCACCCTTAAAACATAAATGGCACTAAACGAAAATGTTAATTTTACAGTACGGCCGTTTTAAGATTTTTTAAAAATTGAATTGGTGATATGGAACTAAAAAAAAAAATATAGACTTGTGATCGGATTAAAATAACAGTTTGACTAACGCTGTTTCAGTATCCAGTGGCAAACAATAAAATTATTGATTATTTATTAATGGAGAAGCATTTTAAAAAAATGTTTAGTATTGTGTCGGTTATAGTTTTCTAGTTATTCAAAACTTTTTGCTTAATGACCTCTAAAATGTTATTTTCCCTACATTGTAATAATAACAAAGACAGAAATAAAACAGTAGAATTACTAAAATAATAAAGAATTATATTTATTTGGCACATGCTCATAGTTTTCGGTCAAAATTACCACACATATTCATAATTAAAACACAAACACAAAGTCTGTTTGAATCTAGATAAAAGTATTGTCATAAATAACATTAACATTAAAATCTTGTTCTTACTACTTACTAATCAGTACAGTTATTAGAGGTATTTCAATTAATTTGCTAAGGTCAAATTCTTTCCAAGTAGGAACTGTTAAAGTTACGTAAAAATCAGCGTATCAAAGGTTTAATTATCACGGGTCAGTAAAAATCTTGCAGTAACTTCGTTAACCTTCTTCGGTTTTCTATTAGAGTTAGGGCCGATTTTTCAATGCCCAGATAAACAGCTAGATAGACTTTATTCTTCAGTTAACAAAATATTCAATTTTTCAATAGACGAATAGGACTTATCTATCGAATAACTACGTTATTTGAGGAATAAATCTATCTGCTGCTCCAACGGCCAGATAGCGTGCTATTCGACGATTAGACGTTTGAGTTGACAACTGACGCGTCAAATTTGGGATATTTTCGTATGTAATAACATAGAGCGTAGAATTTTTACAATAAAGCCTCTTTCTATAAAATAATTATCAATTAAAATCATATTGAAATTGATGTTTTTGATAGTACTGATGATCATGCCATTGAAAATTTGCCGGGCGCTGCCTTTATGTCGTTTCCATCGAAATATATAAATTTTAAAATCTGAAATTTTAACACAAATTTAATCAAAACTCTTTACTCGAATCAAAACAATAATCAACAATCATAGAACACAAGATAAACTTAAAATGCACTCCTGACGTGAGTCATAATGACGGTTGTTGACATATTGCAAGTTGACTCTATCCCGCTCTAACCTGACTAATTTAATATGTTTGTTTCACCACTCCAAAAGCAGAGCTGCCAATATGGAAATATTAATTGGTCAGATAGTTATTCATCAAATAAATCACGATTGAAAAATAGGCGAGCCGTTATGAGTTAGATAAGCAAACGAATAAATCTATTCGAGGGGTACCTAGTTATTAGACTGTTTATCTGGGCATTGAAAAATCGGCCCTTAATCTTTTTATATATTTTATATCTGGGCTTTATCTCTGTTAAGTTAAAAATAAGTTTTCGTGACTCTTCAGAAATTCTATCTGCGATTTTCAGACGACATGTACTTCCACAAGGTTGCTTAATCATTTTAGCTGGAAAAACGTTTTGAGTTTGAAACATATTTTTGCCTGTATTTATTAGTATCTTCACAATATTTGTAGTATGTAACGATCTTATTCTTTTTCGTTTTCTTGTAATTGCATCAACTGGCTGAGTTGGAGCTTCTTTTGCAGTATCGTTCATCGTTCCTGTGTCATTTGTATTAAAATGTATGATTTCGACGTTATCAGCAGGGTTGGAAGAGGCGACAAGATAACTATCATTCGGAGCAAGACTATTTTTAAGATTCGAATCAGCAGGAAGATGATCACTTATTTGATGATTATTAGAAACTTCAACAATCTGAGTGAAGGAAATGTCATCAATTTTTGCATTTGGTCATTCCTTTTACTTTACATTTTGGGTTCTCTGTTTCGTCATCCGGATTAGAAGGGTCGAAATTATCACGTGTGTCTATAGTACCTACTTTGAGTAATTTGTTGGGTTAGGTTATGGCCTTTGTATAGACAAAGCTGAAGCTGAACTGGATGATGTGCTTGAGGACGAAGATGAGAACGAGCTGGACGACGAAGACGATGACGACGAGTTTGAGTTTGATCTCCTGCATTTTTTATTTGATGGAAAGTTTGTTCTGTCATCGTCTGAGGCGAGAAAAAAGTTACCATCGTCAGTGTTAGTTTGGTTGTGATAAGAGCTTAAAGGATGAACTTCTCATGATGTTCAAATCGGACGCACTCATTGTTGAAAGCGGTTCAACAATATCGGAATTTCTTTTAGAAGCAGGCTTAGTAATTTGAGATCCATCATCGTCATCATTTTCTTTTTTTCTTTGATTGTTCTGAGTTGATAATTCTATTATACTTCTACATCTACTTCTTTTCGGATCCATGATAGTATAATACAAAAAGCCTTAAACAAAATGCCTTTTTTATTATTAAATTCGAATAAAAACAAAGTCCTAATTAAAGTTAACATAATATAACTGACACTAATGTAATTACGCACAGCGAAAATTTAAAAGCATATTTATTGATTAAATGGCTCTTTAAAGAAAATGCCCGTTATTGAATTTCGTATAAAACAAAATCCACACTAAACTTATTAAATAACTGGCATTATATTCAAACTGCCACTTATGCATTTACTCACTGTAAATATTCGAAAGCAAATTAATTAAATAAGTGGCACTTTACACAAAGTGCCAGTTTTTGACTCACCTCGACAAGGATTTCCACCGGAGACTTGACGCGAAATGGCATAGTGCCGGTTTATCAATTACCGACCGGACAAATTGTGACAAATTCATAAGTGACACTAGCGACATCTAGCAAAAATTTGACGCATTAGAGCTACCGGGATCTTTGCGTTAGGCGCGTTTCGTTTTATGCCTTTTGACTGCATACTTAACTCAAAAATGAATTTTTTTGTATAGTGCCACTTATGTTTTAAGTGTGCGATATATCTTTTAATAACTTCTTCCTCATTGTTAGGTGGAATATAAAAATACCACATACCTTTTTCAAATTTCGCGTTTTCATATGGAGCACTTTCAAACACAACACGTCTGAGACGTTTAGGTGGGTAACTATCAATGATTGGAATACCTGTATCACTGTCTTGTTGACAAGAGTGTATTGTGTTGCTCAACGACCTATTGTCCGAGCAAGAATTCGATTCAGTGGTTATTGCTGTATCATTATTACGCGGTGTACTAGCTAACGATAATTCCTCGCCACAATGCGCTGCTACGGAATCTACACTTGTGTGGTTTATTTGTATTCTACTTAATGCGTCAGCTACGTAGTTTTCTTTACCCTTGACGTGCTCAATTTTGTAATCATAGTCTTGTAGTTTAAGTTTCCATCTTGTTAGTCTTTGATTCGGCTCTTTTAATTTAGATAACCATATTAATGCTTTATGATCTGTTCTTAAGATAAATCTCCTACCGTAAATATAGGGTCTGAATTGATTAACAGCCCAAATAATCCCTAACAATTCTTTTTCCGTAGTGTTATACTTTCTTTCTGTTTCGCTTAAAATTCTCGACGCATACGCTATCGGATGATTTTCTTGACTTAATACTGCACCTAGAGCTATGTCCGATGCATCAGTTGTTAACACAAACGTTTTACTAAAATCAGGGAATGCTAAAATCGGAGCATTCATTAATAATTGTTTACACGACTCAAATGCTTCTTTATACTTATTATTATTAATATTAATAATCGCGTTCTTTTTAGTCGCATCCGTTAAAGGCTTAACTATCTTACTTAAATTAGGAATAAACTTTCTATAATAACCTATTAATCCTAAAAAACTTCTAACTTCTTTTAACGTTTTCGGAATCGGAAATTTCTTAATTGCCTCTATCTTTGACTGATTTGGCTTTAGTCCGTCTTTATTAAGAACATGACCTAAAAATTCGATTTCCTCCTCCATGAATACGCATTTATTTTTATTTAACTTTAAATTAACCCTACGTAACGCTTCAAAAACTTGCTGCAACCTATTTATATGGTCTTGCTTATTTTTTGAATATATAATTATATCATCTAAATAAACTAAACATATATTCCTACTTATTTCCGTTTTTAAGATATTATTCATCATTCTTTGAAATGTCGCGGGAGCGTTCTTTAAACCGAATGGCATTCGCAAAAATTCATAATGCCCATTAGGCGTACTAAATGCCGTTTTCTCAATAGATTCTTTATCCATTAAAATTTGGTGATAACCCGAAGTTAAATCTAAAGTAGAGAAATATTTATTCCCTTGTAACTTAGAAAATAACTCTTCAATATTTGGCAATGGAAATTTATCGGATTTTGTAATTTCATTTAACCTCCTATAGTCTATTACCATTCTCCATTTCTTAACGTCTGATTGATCGATTTTCTTTGGCACTATATGCACTGGGGATGACCATGGCGATTCGGAAGGTTGAATTATTTTTTCATTTAATAATTTAATAATTTGTTTATCAACTTCTTCTTGTTGAATTTGCGGCAAACGAAAAGGACGTTGGTAAATTGGTTCATCACTAATTAAATTTATTTTATGTTTAATTGATGTAGTCGCGCTATTCGTTACATCTTCCGTAAATAAATCCTTATAAGTTTCGCATAAATTATTAATATCTGAATAATTTTCATTA
This sequence comes from Colias croceus, assembly GCF_905220415.1. Taxonomy (NCBI): domain Eukaryota; kingdom Metazoa; phylum Arthropoda; class Insecta; order Lepidoptera; family Pieridae; genus Colias; species Colias croceus. Next base: position 7,039,483 of record NC_059538.1, read on the forward strand.
GTCATATGGTGAATTAAAATTTCACTACTTGGCAAAATTAATTTACGCTCTTTTAAATCTATTTTAGCATTAACTTGTTCAATCATATCTGTACCCATTAAAATATCATATTGATCACTAAAATTAAATATATAAAACTTCATTGTTCCTTCACCCGTATCAAAGTACTTATACCAGAACGGAGTTTCGATTAAACCTACATGAGTTGACGTACCGTGAGATGTACGAACTGAAAATTTCTCAGGCTTATAGTAACTTTTAAAATATTTCGAAGCTTTTTCCGTCATAAAAGATCTCTGACTACCTGTGTCTATTAAAACTTTTAATTTTGGATCATCCGTTTCGAAATAAGGTAAATAAGACTTAACAAAATTAAATTCTATGGCCCTTTCTTTTGAGAGGCCTTTTTGTAAAAATTTGCTTCCTCTATATTATTACTATGAAAAACTTCCTCTGCCACTAACCCTTTACCTAAATTCGTTTGACCTGGGCGTAACTGAGGCGCTGTCCGCATGGACACGTCTTCTGTTTCATTTAAATTTCTATTAATTGGGCGATATTGATTACGCTTAAAATAACTATTCTGTGGCTTATTAAACACATTATTTGGATTAGGCTTCCATGGGTATTTTTGATGGAAGTTATTGTTATTACTTTGATTATGATTGTGATTATAATTGTTATTATTATAATTTATCCTCGGATTTTGTAGATAATTAGGATAACTATGCTTTTGGTTTGTAAAATTTGGTTTATGTTGTGAATAACCCTGCTGAACAATTCGCGGCGGCGGTAAAATACTCGAAAACTTTTGTTTAATATTGTCAAACCTACCCTCAGCTTCTAATTGTAGAATTCGGGCGGCCGTTTCCTCAAAACCACAGTTTGATACGTAAATTTGATCATGATAAGGTAAACTGTTCCTTAACGCATTTTGCGCGGTATTAATATACGGTTCCATAACTTCGTCGACTAACGTTTTCTCGGTATATTTGTCTAACAACTTACTTCTAATAAAAAATAACTTTTGTTTTAATTCAAAAATTAAATCCTTATAACTACCTTTTCTCTTAACATTCGATAATTCAATTAATAATGTATTAAACTCCCTATTATCTCCACATTCTTTCTTTAAGGTTAATTCTATATTTTTCCATTTGAAATCATGGTCTACCATTGAAATAGTCATGGCGGCCTTAGATTCTAGCTTACTCAACAATAACATAACGTTTGGTGGTGTGTCCCCACCCGCGATTTGTAACCAATGTTTGGCACAGTTTATAAAATTGTACAAATTAAATGCGTCACCATCATATGTGGGAACGAACGATAACAAAGTTTTTGGATCCATATTGTCTATGACAGTTGGATTACTAGAGCAATTTGAATAACACAAATCACTAAGACTGCTCTCACTTTCAGAAGAAGAGTGATTCTCTCCCGTATCCCTATAGTTATATATAAAAGTCGGGGGTTTCAAGTGGAAAGGAATGGTGAAAGGATTATGCAACGGTACTTACAGCACAAATCCAACGATGACCTCCTTTCTCATATCTTCCCTCGAACTTGTATTTTCACTAATTTATTTTTGGGTTGCTTAACTTTCAACCTTGAAAGATTTCGTGAACTTTTTCGTAATAACGATGTTTTACTTTAATTCACTCGTTAAGCCCCTAAGTTGGGCGCCAGTAAAAATAACTCGGTCGAGATTACTTTTAAAAAAAATAATTTATTTAAACAAATTACAATTTTTACTTAATCTACGACCTTAACTATAGAGAGCTGGTGTGAGAATGACGAGTTCACTTGTGAATTGCTTATATACCCGAGATATCCTCCTGCCTGGTGGTCCGGTGGTGGTCCGATACCGTATAACCATTAAATTAATATCCCTTTGTTTCATCAATTACGTATTGTTCATGTTGATACGTTCCTTCTTGGATGTCCACGGTGTTATCATATTGAGTTCACTGGAATTCGCATAATGATCCTGTTTCTTAGGTATTTGCCTTGTTTTGTTATTTATTTTAAAATTAAGTGTGGCCTTTTGCTTTGCTTTACTCACATATAATATCTTCTGGACGTTTATGAATGAAGTTGAAAAATTAGCGCTAATTTTAACTCTATGCAATTTTTTTATGCGGAATAATAGATAGGATTTAGGAACCTCCTTTAATGATGCTTAATTAATTTCATATCTAGCTTATTAAGGTATAGACTAGGTAGTAGGTATATTATAGGTATCTATTCTGGAAGACTGTCTGATGTCTCTTGACTAGGTACTAACAGTGAAGTTTTCGAAACATTGCATTGAATAATACAATGAATAAATTTAGTCTAAAATCCGTTAGACCGTTATCTGTTTAATTTTTAAATGTATAATACAAATCAAAATCTCTCCTTACGCACCTACCTAGATATGGTAGCCTGGAAGAGATCGCTTCCTAGCGATAAGGCCGCCGTTTGTATATTATGTCTTTCTCTATTTTATATTCTTTCTGTATTTGTATTTATTATTTCATTTCATTTTATTTAGTATTTCTTATATGTGTGCAATAAAGTGTAAATTGTGCAATAATGTCGGTAAAATAAATAAATAAAATACACAAAGCACCAGGATACGTGGCGGGCGTTGTGCCGCAGCCTCGCGGAAGTGTGTCGCGGCTCTAATATCAACCAGAGTTATTGTGCGCATCTCATTCCATGGGTATGTTTATAAACGTTACTTATATTTATGTAATTGTTGGATATTATGCAATATTTTACAATATAATGTTTATATTATTCGACACGACGTTTATCTATAGATGCCTACTTAATACTTATTTTAAAGAGGATGGATTTCATTGTTTTTTGTTTTAAGATTTAATTCGTGTTTAATTCAAACAACAACTCCACAAATAGACCGATTAAAAAATGTTTTGCTAATAGGTAGCTTCATCTTTACTCAGGTATATTTTCTGTGTTGAATTCATCGATCGCTATTCCTTTATGAACCTAGCCCTAGGTTTAACAAAGTTAGTTCATTACTTTGCATTCCAGATATGCTTTCGTGAGAAGTATAATATATAGCCGCGCATTAATTTTAATTTTACTTTTCCACATTTTAGTTACGCATTTTTATATTTCGAACTTTAGAACAATGAAATATTTTCTTCTAGTGCGTTCAAAAAATTCAGCGCGGCGATACAAACGTCGTTAATGTTCTACAAAGTTTAATAACGAACCACCAGCAAAATAATAAATTGTTCCACATTAACGATGGAATGTCGATATTTACCAGGTTTGATATTTGTGCATGTAGATATTTGATTATTAGTAAATATACATACAGTGGTGGACGTTTAATTAGAAACACGTAACAGGATGAAGTAGTCATCAAACTTATTTACTAGTGTATTAACGTATTAGAGATTAAGCATTATTATTTCATACTAGCTTCCGCCCGCGACTCCGTCCGCGCGGAAAAATTAAGAAAAATTAAGATTTATTTTTTTTACGTATTTTTCCGGGATAAAAAGTATCCTATTTTATGCCCAGGATAATAAGGTATAATTATACCAAGTTTCATCGAAATCGAACCGTTAGTTTTCACGTGATGCCTTCACATACAGACAGACAGACAGACAGACAGACAAAAAATTTTTTAATCACATATTTAGGTTTGGTATCGATCCAGTAACACCCCCTGTTATTTATTTTTTCAATATTTTCAATGTACAGAATTGACCCTTCTACAGATTTATTATAATATGTATAGATGTAGGTAATAGAACACCCGTTTATCTAGTTTTATAATAAATTGCTTAATTTTAATCAAATGTTAGCTTAACACGTTCACTGCGCCATCATTATCAAAGAACTTTCAGCTGGTGCTTTGGAGACCTAAAAGATCTCGAAACTTACCAACCCATTGGTGCGTTTGAGACCTAATCAGTCTCCTAAAGATACAGTTTTGAAAATAATTTATATCTTCCAGAAAACAATGACATATACTTCGAAGTTTTTGTGGATGAAAGATAGTCTATTGTTTTATATTTTGCTAGGTTCGCACGCAGTTATGACATTTGAATAAACTACAAATACCAAAAAAAAATTAGATATCGATTGTATCTCGTACCGCAACCGAAGATAGTTCAATATGTGTAGTAAGTAGTGATGGGAATGTCAGTAGTCGATTGAAATAGTTTTTTTAATTATGAAAAGTGTTTTTCATTAAAACATGGTAAGCACATTGATTGCGCGCATATGGTAACAATTCGTTTTCCGAACATTTTCCAAAATTTTTATTATACTGGACGATGCAGCAGTATAATCCGGCTTTGATTTTTTGTTCTTCTCCGTAGATACTGCTTTCCGAATCGGTGGTAAATGTTAAAAATATGTAATTACGTTTCAAAAGTGCTTGTAGAAGAAGTCTAATTGAATAAATAAATATTTGAGTTTGTCAGAAATCTCACCAAAATAAATAGATTTTTTACACTTTTTTCTTTTAAAAGAAATCATTGTTTATAAAAAATTATCAACACCTAGATACGCGAGTATTATTTCCAAAACGAGCGTGCTCCCACATCGATGCTAGGACAACACTAAACCGAATCGCGCAGCGCCCGCGCCGCCTACCCTCCCTCTCTTGCGTCTACGAGGCCTACAATACCACGAGTACCGACATATCTCCTATCGCAAGGAATGAATATAATTGCAGTACTGTGCGTTAGGAACCTAATCCATCTCTAATTTATTTTTTAATGTAATTGAACTCAGCTTTAAGTAGGAAGCAAATATGTATATTTGTCCTACTCATACTTAAAGAACTTTACAAGTTAGATCCTCCCGCAAGGAGTGAAAAAACACGATTATATTCAACGCACAAAACAAAAGTCCTGCAAGGGATCTAATAGATCTCGTAATGCAGCGAACGTGTTAAATTAATAAAATTAGACAACTTTAAGTGAAGTCTGATTTCCGAGTATTTTCAGTCTGGACAACAAATTAGAAACAGCATGGTTCGAGTGTTCCAAAGTCAAAAACCTGTTGAAATGCCGCCAATATTTTTTTCTTCTACAAATATTTGCCCCGTACTTTAAACATTCCATTTAAAAGTTTCTGAAAATTAATTTGCTTTGCAGTATAAATGGGTAAAAGTAAGATTTGTGGCCCATCAACAAGAAAAATAATTTTAAGTTTACATTTTAACAAAAACTGGAGTTACAGGAAAAAATCAAATCATTTAGAGTGTTCGATAAAAATATATTCAATGCTACCGTTTATTTAAAAGAGCATGGTACTTATGATTAAGTGCCTAAAAAAGCTCGACCATGAAAAACCACAAGTTGTTTAATTTTATTAATTTATGCTTATGTTTGTTTAAAATTAAGCAATTTCTTATAAAACTAGATAAACGCCGGGTGTTCTATTACATACGAAATAATACTTAATCTCTAATAGGTACGTTAATACGTAAATGTTAAATAAATTTGATGACTACTTCATCGTGTTACGTGTTTCTAATTAAACGTCCACCACTGTATACCTACCTATAATCTCTCTTCTTCAATCAATAAATCTTCTTACCTTATTAAGGTATTTATTTATCTATCTATTCTGACTCGTTTGAGAAAGAACGAGTAGACCGTATACTTTTAAAGACCATAGGTCCATAGGTTTAACCATAGGTTAAACTATTTTTTTATTGATTAAAATCCAAATAATTTTCATTCCATAATATATCAGCCCTTAGTTTATGTTAACCAACCAATTAATAATAGTTAGGCAGATCAAATAAAATGTTTGCGGGCAGCAACTTGGGGCAACGGTCAAGGGTAGAGCACAAGGGCTAATTAATAAGTAGAGATACAGGACGGCAAGGGCGGCAAATGCAAATAACAATTTATAAAAGTTTTACACTCATTGAAAAACTATTAATTTTTTACACGCGTTCGATCTTCAGTCACCTTCAGTCAGGCTTACCTCATAATAATTAATCACACAGTGCAGAGTAAATAATTCGTATGAATGCATTGACCAAACCAGCCACAAGGCTATCCGAATCAACTAATATCACTTTTTTTTAATCAGAGACATGATACAAGATTTGTCTTGTTTGGAATTATTAAACACGGTAATAGAAAATCTGGAAGATGATTGTATTGAATATATATTGCAAGCTAAACAAGTTTTTCAAGAATTACGCAATTTGACTCTCTCACATGGATGTTGTCCACAGGTATAAATCAAAAGTTTTGATAAAGCTTTATCTAAAACAAGAAAACATTTAAGTATATTGGTTTATATTTTTTGTAGGTTATACAATGGAAAACCATTATTTTTTACTCCTGTGAAAGAGGTAAGTCATTACTAATTAATCATTATTCAATTAAAGTTTTCAATGTTTTTAAGATTTCATTCTGATGTGTAGTTTTAGGAAACCGTGGAATTGTTCTTTGCGAAGGACAAAAAACCGAATTAGAAAATGTTCATACTGAGATTGGAAATGAAGGAGATGAAACGCAAAATTTGTTCCAAAATATTTTTCAAGAAGTAAGGAATTTTCATTTCAATAAAAATAACAAAATTCAGGAAGATAAAGAAAAACCACTACTGTATACTAAAAATACGAATAAGCAATCAGGAAGCGAACCGTCATTTAGAAAAACTATATTAAATAGGAAGAGTCATTTAAAAAAGTTGCCTCCAAAAACGTTCAGGAAGATCACGTCAAAAAATCAGGAAGATCTATCATTTTCATTTCTTTTAAATTCAAATAAAACTTCTTTACGACAGAACGTTCAACAGTCTGTTGATACACAAATAAATAGTTGTGGTACAAGTAAAATTATAAACAGTTATAGAAATAGTAACTACGTAAGTCGAGCAACAAATACGACAACAGTTCCAAATTATTTAGTTAATAGCAGTATCCTCACAAATGAAAACGAAATAGATTTTAACCCTGTTCATGCTTCAACACCGAAAAGGAAATATTATCATTCTTCGCAAGAAAACGTAACGGAATCGACATCACTGCAACAAAGCCACCCTACTTTTCGTAAACGTACTAAAAAGTATACTCGCGGCAATCCACGCAATATGAGTAAAATGAGAAATCGCTCCTTAAGTTCTAAGTTCTTAGACGTCGTTAATCAGTCTTGTACAACGATCATAAAAAGCTTTAAAAGTGTATTCAATTTAAATTCTTATAAGAAAAGCAACGAAGATGAAGTGAATGAAATTAATAATTTTCATAATGACACGTGTAGTTACAGTTTTACAAATTATATGCAAAAGAGGGACAATTTCTTTGCTGCAGAACGTAGTGGTCTCGAAACAGTTGAGTATGGAAAAGGTCTATCAAAATTGACACAATGCAGTTCATGTAACAATACACTTGATTTAAAAGAAAAAATGTTATTGGACCCACGCCTAAAAGACACTGTTAAAAAGCTGAAACTTGGAATAAACCTATTTGGATGCGACTTTAAGGTTAGATAGTGATAATAAAAAATAAAAAACAGATAATTATGAAATAATAACTTTATTAAAAAATTTCAACATTCATAATATTGTATTTCTTTTCAGAAAATTTCAAGGACATTTTGGCCAAACGAGAAATATATGACGCCTTCTCTATTATACAGTCTATATCGTAAGCTTATTAACAAACGATGAGGCTCTAAGAAATATAAATAAATTATATAAATAATGGAAAGTATTCTTATTCTCCCCAACCAGGTTGGGAAGTCCATGTCCTTAAGTAACTAAAATATAATATTCACTTTCATAGTCTGCTGTAAGTGGATTCATGACGAACCATGTCCCTTGTGATTTCATGAACTGTTGGTGTTCCTGTAACAATTTTACATATTATTTTCTCTTTCAATATAACTAAGAAATTATGTATTTATTCCTCTATTGTACCAAAGCACTGTGTTTCATTAGATCAAAAAAAATTCCCTGTGCTGTTTATTGTATTTATCGATCAAGGGATGTATTTAAAATGTAAGAGTAGAACACCCACGTGTCAATTTCTTATACTTTTTTTTTGAAAAAATGGCAAACTTTAGATGAATTTTTCATGAAAAATATAGAAATATATTCTGAAATCGTAACTGTCTAAGATATTTATTTTAAATAAATATAGACTTATAAAGCATCTTTGGGCGCATATTATCCAGTTTTAATTTATGGAAAACTACCTCCGAATACCGAGAAATATTTTTTTTTTCAGATTTTCATTTTTATTTTTTTTCTCCCTAAAAACGCAAAAGTGCGGCTTGTCACTAGCATAGAATTATTGCTCGTAATAAGGCCTATCACTCATAAAAAAACCACGCACTACAGCACAGGGAAATTTTTTTGATCTAATGAAACACAGTGCAAAGGTTGTCTGGAAGAAATCGCAGCGATAAGACCGCGAATTGTACTTAGTGTAAGTTATATTTAAGAGTTTGTATTTCTTGTTTTGTTATATTTAAGTGCAATAAAGTATTTATAAATAAGAAATCTATACTAATATTATAAAACTGAAGAGATTGTTTATTGGTTTGTTTGGTTGAATGTGCGCTAAAATGTTGTCAGTGTTAGCTTATCGAGCAAGGCTGTGCTAAGACCAATAGGAGCGAAAATACGGTTAAAATCGCTAGGGACAGCTAGCCCATAAGTTAATAAATAATTATGCGACTATTATTAGGAAGCACGAGACCGAGATAACAATTCGTTTTTCACCTTGAATCAAACAGGGTTATGCCATGTCGATAACCTATAATATTAACTACTATCACATCATGTACTATACTTTATGAGTTATATCTTTTTATCACTTCTTTATTAACTACTTAAGTTTTTAGTATCAAATTTATCAAACTCAGATTGTCGAGAAGAGAGTGCTTCAAAATGCCTTACTACATTTAATTGATCATTGGTAAAAAAAAAAATAGACAGAATTCAATTTTAATTAATTTTGACTACAATGACGTTCAGAATTCTCAAATGCATGCCTTACCTGCTATTTGCAGTGTGAATTCTAATTCTTTGCGCAGAATACTCAGCATCTTTTGAACGCCCTCTTGTCCTCCAACAGTAAGTCCCCATAAAGCTGGACGACCGACAAACACCTAAATACAAATAAATAAATTGTTTATTATTGTTTAGGTACATTGTAAAACTTTAATAAGTAATAGAAGTAGAATTATACCATTTTCGCGCCAAGAGCTAATGCTTTATAAACGTCCGTCCCACTTGAGACGCCACCGTCTAGATATACTTCTACGTTGTAGTTTCTAACGGCTTCAACTATTTCAGGCAAGGCTTCGATCTAAAAAATAAAAACACTATTTTAACTTTTAATATAATATTATACGGCTTCATATAGTGCACTTTTAAACTACCTATTTAAAATTATGGACATTTTTAATTGTGCTGTTCTACGTTAATCTAAACAAATAAATACCGTTGGTGGCACTCCGTCAAGTTGCCTGGCGCCATGGTTTGACACTAAAATACCCGAGCAGCCGGCTTCAACAGCTTTTATTGCATCGTCACCGCGCAATATTCCTTTAGCTACTATAGGGAGCTTTGTAATGCTGGAATGATTACAGTTCTCATGATAAATAACTTTAGTCAGTCATTATAAAAAAAATAGAAAAGTAACATTTTTTACCTCTTCAACCATTTAACTTCGTCCCATGTTAGTGTTTTATCGAATAGATTGTTGACATAGTTATTTAAACCACTGCCATCGGCAGTGCTGTGAATTTTCGTCGATAAGTGACCATCAAAGTTCGCTAATCTATAAAAAATGCAATGTCGGATTTCAATAAATATTCTTCCAATCTTATATTTTACTACTAGGTATATTTATTTATATAAAAATAAATCTTACTTCAAATGACGCGGTAGGGTAAATTTGTTCCTTACATCTGCCCTTCTTAAACCGAAAATAGGTGTGTCTACGGTTAGAGCAATTGCTTTAAATCCTGCTTTCTCAGCTCTTAAAACAAGTTTTTTCGTGATTTCTCTGGAAAAGTTAAAAATGAAAGCCATAAGAATATGAGTATTGGAAGCAGTGAGTATATGCAGAAATAGCGTTAGAAATTTTATTATTATAATTTTTTTTATAATGTAACTGACATAAATACTATGGTCTAAAACTAAAACTGCACTTAAACTGTCTCAGTTTCATAATTGAAAACGACAAATTTTATGTAAATTCTTAGATAAAAGTAGACCTAATAACTAATTGAAAAATTTTTTGTCCCCATTATATCGTCTCTCTGCAGCTAAGTGTAGAATATTCTATGTCCTAGAGTGAATTTGTTAATTGTAAATATAAAAATACCTGTCGTTATAAATATAAAGCTGGAACCATTTAATTGCACTTGGCGCTGCCTCAGCGACTTCTTCTATGGAACTAGTAGAAATAGTGCTCAATGTATAAATTACACCTTCGGCTTGTGCAGCTAAAATGTCAGGAGTTTTTTTTTATTTGTTAGAGTAAAAAATTGATATTAAGATGTTTTAACACAATTATGGAAAAAGACAAATATAAAGACCTTTGACATTAGCAGTTTCTCCTTCAGGATGTGCCATTCTCTGCATTGCAGTAGGAGAAATTCCAACTGGCATGGTCACTCTCTCTCCCAAGATAGTGGTTTGTAGATCGAAATGTGTAATTCCAACGAAACATTTTGGCCGAATTCGAAGTCTGGAAATGTATTGAATGCGTTCATATTATAGTATTTTCTCACTTAAATGAAGTCCATATAAAACTACATGGATGTAATGTTTACCTTTGAAAGGCACGTTTGTTTTCTGCTAGAGTGTATTCGTCAGTGGCTCCACTTTTATAATAATCCCTAGCAGCTTTAGGAAGCAATGCAGTTGCTGCATCTTCCAAATCTTTAATACTTATAAATTTCTCCATTATACTTGAATACACTGATCACACTGACCAATCTCCTTCAAAACAATTAGTTTATGTATGTGTATTTATTTGATAAGACAGTTAATGAGTTATCAAACGCACAATAGGGTCGTGGGTCAGAGCAGACGTAATATTTGCAAAATATTTTTTTATTATACATATGTGATAACAAGGTTTATAACATTTCAAAATAAAATAGTATTTTTGATATTGTGGCAATTAAGTAAAACACTCGTAAATTTCAAAATTTATTTTCGATTTTATAATATTTGTATGAATGCTTTTTAACTGCATCCCTTGATGTCAAATGCCTTTCCTTACATATTTGCCATAGAAACGTTATATAAAACTCAACCGATCTTATAACAAATCTAATAAATACAAATATTACAATTTCAAGCATATTATATGCTTGTGATAACATTTTAAAGAATGTTATATAATTTAATGAGAATCCGTAAGTATGAAAAATTGTTATAGCTGAGACATTTACGGTTTGCTTGAAATTAATATTTATAGGTCAAATTATTCATAATTTAACACTCGTGATCATTCTTCTTGATATAACAGCTATCCTTCGATATTTAAAATGTCATGAAGATGGTATTTAAGTATTTACAAGAAATAAAAATTTGCAATGTTCTGAGGAAACTAGAACTCTTTTGGCAGTTTCAATCTTACGTTTGAGATATCGACACTTTTCCATCACTCTTAGCCTAATCGATCACAATTTCACTTTCGTTTCCACAACTTTCTCCGCGAATATTACAAAAGATACAAAACATTTCGGAATAATTACTAAGCTATGGGAAATTAGAACCGCCAATTACCCTTCTACTATATATCCATCTTTGGTAATAAAGTTATTAACAATCAAATAACGGTCGATGCACCAGGTTTAACATATTTTACATAATATAAACGTCATAAAATCAGTGAAGCGTTCAGTGTCATGCAAATTTTATTAATATAAAATACTAAGTTATCCTAGCCAAGCGATACATTGGACTTAATTAATCCATTTGGTTCAAATAAAAATTAAAATAACATATTTTAACAAATGTACAGACTATCAGGTGCATGCAAATTGAGCAAATTAAATTCAAATAAGGCACAAAGTCTTTGCGATAAATTCTAAAAAAGCCTACCAAGAAACAATATCTCTTTAAATGATGCGGTGGTATTACTGTGTATTTATAATGTGGTTTACTATTATATTACTAAAGATGCTTATAATAATATTAAGAATTAACTCATTTCTTTGTATGAAGATAATATTTTGTGATGAATATACAGTTTTTGGATACGTTGTTTTCCTGATAGCCTGGATAATTTACATTGTATAGAAAAAATAAATATACAACCTTTAAGCAATATAAAAATAAATAACATATATTACAAAGCAGAACATTGACAGTGGCAACATATTCCTGTTAGACTAGTGTTTCCATACATCTATATCTACATTATCTAAACACTTGTTATTAGTTAAGCTAGCGATACATTCTCCAATATCGCACTGTAGAGTTCGTCTTAGGCCACTAATTGTATAATTTTGGCCTAAACGTTCATTTTTCTTGAGACCAATATCTGAAACGGTATAAGCCAATTCTTATTGACCACATTAGCAGCAGTTTACCACGATTATAATTTATTGTTACTCAATATTGATTCTATTTTTTGATCCAGGGTAAAATGTAGCCATCAACTAGTGTTACGGTAAAACCAACAATAAGGCTTTATATTACATAAGAATATTTTTAGTAAAATAAACAGTTAACTTGCAAAATTTTAAAATGCTGTTTTTATCATTTTTATTAAAATTAAACAAGGAATAAAATCGCATATTACCAAGAATAATAGAAAAGAATTTAATAATCGCAAACAATATCAATAATAATTATAAAACAAACGATCACAAACGTTTTCTTTGTTAGCACCCACAAACGGTCCGTTAATATAAAGCGATATTATTTGCTTTCAATATATTATCCTAAACCTTAACTATTATTTGTACTGTGAAAAATAAACTCGCGTGATAATTATAAGAAAAGATTTAATTACAAAAAAAACATGAAATTATGAATATTTTATGTATTGTGTAAAAAAAGTGTCATGAATTCTACGACTTTTTAGTATAAATGGTCTAAATTTCATGATAAGTAATTAAGCACTTATACGTATAAGCTAACATAAAAGCGTTTAGCAAAACTAAACACAAAATTTCAAAGAAGAGACTTCATAATCCTGAAATCTATCTCTTGTTTATTATAGCAGTAAGCTACGTGCAGTTCGTTTTGTAATCGAATCATATATGTAGTTAATATTATTGAAAAAGGTATTTGATATATTATTATGTAATACACTTAAATGTTATTTCGCCCTATCGACGCTAAGCAAAGAAGTCGAGTTTCACACAAGAATAACCGGTATTTAGAAGCCTTATGATTGGAGGAGATATATACTTGGCAGTGCGAAGTGCTGATATCACAACTCAAATTAAGCAATATGCAATAAAAAGCGAACATGAATAATAAGGTTGTGCATTAATTATACATCAGCCCTGTTTATTTATTTATTATTATTTGTCAGATCGTTTTGTGTTTTTGACTCTTTCAGTCTTCAATTTGATAAATTAAAAGAGAACAGCGTTTCCTAGGCTTTTGCAGTGCATTTCAACAATTTTAAGTCTTTGACATGCTAATACTTGCGGAACTTCAGATGAAATATGAATTATGATTGCTTATATTCGAACATTTGACTCAAAATCTTACAGTAAATTAATACAAATAAACTTGTTAATGTCTAGTCACAGAATACAAGAAGGCTTATTCTTTACTAGAAATTAAGGCCAAAGTACCCCATCCATTACAAAAAAAGGCATGCTAATCTTACTGTTAATTGCTAGATTAGATATAAATAAATACTTGCGAAAATATCACTTGCGTTAAAACTCGTATTGAAAACCTTCTTATATTCAGATACTAATTTCCAAATACTCATATGCAATACCACGGTGTGGCGGTCGTTGATACTAACAAAATGCATCTTATAATTGTACGTCCTTATAATAAAAATTAAATACACTATGCATAGATAGAAATTATTCTCTTATTGAATATACGAGTAATGAAAACATCTAATTAGGGTAAATAAATACTATGTTATAATAAGCGAACATTAAGTTAAATAAATAACTTTAAGGAGGGTGGGCGCAAACAGAACTCGTCATAATTAATACTTAACAATAAATGCCCTTGAAGACGAACTTTACACGTATCGTTAACATCACAGAACAAAAGCGATGCGCAATTGTAATCTTTTCATTGTTTACTTTTACAAGGGAAATTGTTTAACGTAAATGTGCTTAATAGTTATCACTATTTTAAAGAAATTTCTAAAATGATCGACGAAATTAGCGATTGTATGTAATTTTTTTTTTTTTTTTTGTATAGGCGGTTACTTTTTACGAAATGTCTCGCAATTGCGCATCGCTAAACAAAACTACGGCTAAGCGGGAGACGCAAAACAATAAATAGGTTCAAAGCTGTTGATATAATATACTTTAATACACAGGTTGGTGCAATTTTCGGACTTTGTTTCAAGTGAAATGGCACCATATTATGTTAAGTACCGAACGTTAAAATTTACAATAATTTTATCATAGTTTTCGTAATTTAAATAACAATAAACCAAAATATCTATTGAGTGTTCAACCATAAAAAGTATTCTAATCACTTTGGATTTGGACAACTCATAGGGCGCATAGACTAAGATTGGATTTATTATTACGCCTATGTATTCAAGGTTAACATATCAACAGCGCGGGACTAGTCTCTTCTTGCACTCGGAAGCACCCAAGTGAACAACAAAACGAGTATACAAAATACGTTTATACGGTGCACTGAAGCAAGGTGATAAATACATTAGCGTGATGTCGTTGCGTCCACGCTGAATCGAAAGCCAACAGTTATAATCGAAGTGTAGTCAGTAGCGGCTGATTGTATGCGCGGACACAATCCATCACTTGGGCGCGTCCAAGCGACAATGCGAACTTATCTACGTGCTGTTCGACTGACAGCCAGTATCAGTCGTTCGTATCGCGCCTACGCAATCCGTTTCTTAGACGCTTAGCAAGAAACAACGCGAACAAATATCGATGGTAGTTGGGCGCGAACTCTACACATTATTCAGTTAGAATCAATCGACTGTATCGCGTGGACGCACGCCACTGGTCGCAGCTCGTGGCGGCGCGCTCAGAGCGGCGCGGGGTCGCGGGGCGGCGGCGGCGCGGGGGGCGCGGGCGGCGCGAGGTGCAGGCGGCGCGGCGGCTCGTCGTCGTCGGGCGGCTCGTCGTCGTCCGCGCTGTCGCCCGCCTCGCCCGACCCGGAGCCCTCGCCCGTCTCGCGCCCCTCCTCGTCCTCCTCCTCCTCCTCGGGGCACAGCTGGTACGCCCTGCGTGAAACATAACACGGTTAGTTTTGTTATTTACAAAAACAGACAAAAAAAAATTGTCCTATATAGAAATAATAGAATAGATTTCAAAGTCTAATTAAAGTATCAAAGTATACTTGAAATTTTCACATTGGTCAATTAAAATAAATGTTTGAAACTACAAGAATAGTAGTAGAAAAGTATATGAACTCACTTTTCTAAAGTTTTCCTTGCCGAATTACTGCGTTCAAGGAAGTATCCACTGGATGTTTCGTTTGAAGTTCCTGGAGGCGACCACGTCCCGTACGAACCGTACCCAGAACCATACTAAAAAGAAAAATTATGAAATTATTATATATACTGCAACAATACAAAAAATGACACAAAAATAAAAAAAGACAAAAATAAAAAAAAGACTGAACATTTATAAACAGACAAAGTTTAAAAAAATGTGCTGACTGACACGCATGGGTGCTAGTCTGAAATGTATCAAGGCATATTTTTAATACATACGCGATCAAGCTCATCCTGCAGCCATGCGAGCAGCTGCCTCCAGCGACGTCGCGCCTCAGAATGCGTGTGCACGGCGCGCACGGCGATCGGCGCGCGGCACATCACGCCCACCAGCAGCTTCACGCACGCATATGTGCGCTTTTGGTAGTGGCTGCGTGCGCGCAGACCCGTTTCCAGCAGACCCGGCCGCTCTTCTGACACGCCCTGTTCACGTTTGGGAACAATATTAATGTACCTATGTAATATAATTCTGAATAGTTTATAACTTCATAGGTTACAATTTGCTAGAAAATAGTTCACAGTAGTGCTAAAGTAATGCATTGTATAAAAGATACATCATACATGGGTGCTTCATTAAAAGCCAAAATGGTTAACTCTGAATTATAAGGCTGCTATCAATTAAAATTTTTAATATATTATGCATTAAAATCCTACAACCATCTTTCACAACATTACAAGTAATTGCAAAAAAAGACGAGCATCTATACCAGTTAGCACGCAAATCAGCTTGCAAAAATCCCGAGTGTACGACATGTAACACGTGTAAAAATAAACACGAGCGTACCTTGATAGCGTTGTGCAAGCGGTGCTGCTGCCAGCTGTCCTCCATGAGCAGCAGCGCGGTGAGCGCGTCGCAGTGCCTGCGCAGCTCGTGGCAGTACGCGCAGGCCATCTGCCACAGCAGCTCCGCCAGCGCGGCGCGCGACCAGCCCGCGTGCTCCCAGCACAGGAACTGGATCAGCCGGATGCCTTCCTCGCACCCGCAGCACTCCTCCGTCAGCTTCTTCATGTAAGTACTGTTGGGAAGTTCACTCTCATTTCAATACAATCAATTACAAATATATGTTATTAATTATAGTCCTTTTCAGCTATGATGATTCCTGTGACACTTCATCGTGTTCCGAATTACGTATTTTATGTTTAAAACGCCAAAATAATTTTAGTGCATAATATTTTTATTTTATGGCGGCATTATTACCAAAAATATCAAAATGAAACATCTTAAGCTTATAAATCAAAAACAGTATTGTTTAGTTTAATATAATGAAAAATAAAATAAAATAACACACAAATATAATACCTACGCAATTCGTGTACATGAAATGGATCGTTGAAAAATCATACAGTTGGAAAATCATATAATCGGCGCCCATCTTGTGATCGTTTGTCAATCGAGTCAATCGTCTGTACGAGTGCGTTAGCTTTGTATACAAGTTGCATTTTTATATTGATATTTTACGTGGTATTCTGTTATTGTTACTAATTATTATTGTTAACTTTTTTTTGCTGTTGTTTGCTAAGTTTCCTTAGTTAATTGTTGGCGAAATGCCGAAAAAACTAATTTTGGTACTTTATTCAAATCGATTTCATTTCCATATAAAATATTATCGACTATCGGAAACAATTGATATGATTTCAGTAAAGACATCTCTACACGTGTCAAAAATCGATGTGTCACAGAAAACATCTTAGCTGGAAAGGACTATAATTGATAATTTAAAATGAATCTAACAACACAGTTACTAAAAATATCATCATTGTGAATTATGCTAAGACTATCATTGTAAATTATATTTTTTTTAGCACCTTTTGATTTAACAACCTGTTTAGTATGAACTGTCACTCACCCAGTCCTATTGTAGAGCAGGTCAGCAGCGGTGGCGGTGAGCTGTGGCCGCGGGCCATGCGTGGGCGGTGGCTCCGCGAATGGATTGGGCAGCGGGGCCGCGCCCTCCGCCGCGCCTGCCGACTGGCACCGCGCGCTCACGTCGCAACACCGCACTAATGCGCACACCACCTGTCATATACAAATACATTATAAATAGGTAATAATAAAAAAATTGAGTAAATAGAAAAAATTATAGGCTTCTATAATATTTCATATTAGTAAGTACACAATAGATATGAGAAACAAAATTATAATTGAACAAACCTGATGTATTTTAGCCGACTCTGGATACTGATATTTTCCAAGTGCTGCATAGGATTCATCCATACACACCGACAGCACGATATCCAAAACTTTGAGCTAAAAACAAAATTTACATGCATTATTATAAACCACAATAACTTTAGACTATCTATTTGGTTAAAAAAATTATATTTCACAAGTTTCCCATGTTTGTATCATCATGCGATCTTTTATATTGGAAAAATAGGACAGTATTATATTATTAAAAACATAATTCCCAATAATTAAAAAACACTTAATCGTCCAGAAACATTGTTATCTATAAACAAACACGGCACAGCTGACAGCACTCAACCCACCCGGAGCAGCTGGTACTTCTCGTGCGCGCCGAGCATCGCGTACGCGTGGAACAGGTTGAACAGCAGCGGCAGGTGGCGGTGCGCGTGCGCGTCGTGGTGCGGCGCCGCCAGCGCGCGCGCGCTGCACAGCACCTGGTCCGACAGGCACGTCGCCTCCTCGCGGCCGCACCACGTGCCGTATCCGTTGCTCACTGGTACAAAAATCGGAATGGAATATTGACCGTTGTTGACATGTAGATCTAACGAATCACCAATTAATCGCTATTTTACTTAATTGCTAGGAATCAATAACGATAACGTAAGTATTTGTAAAGTATAGGGCTATATATTTACCTGGTGGATCTTGAACTGAGAAATGTGCCAAAAATACTATGATTTTCATAAATACTATCCTAACATCACCCGAAGGACACGAGAGTAAATAATCACATAACCTGGAAATAAAAAAAAAAATATTGAAATATGATGTAATTTATAACTTTCTGGTGCAATCTTTATTTTTGCCATTAATACATTACCTATGTGGATGTTTAAAGAGATCTGATGCAAACCACGCTCTCACACTTTGAGAACATCTTAAATGCTGGCAAAGAATGTCGTGCCTGAAAAAAAATATTTATAATATGAAATAGCGATCATATAATACCATTTTAAGAATTATTAACGGTTACAAATTGCGGAAAAGCATACGAACATGTTTAAATGTTCACATTTTTTCCTGACTTATAAAACTGAAAGATACATCGCGTAAATAATAATAATATTTACCAGTCGGTCGCTGGACCACGTAAAGTTTTCTTTGTGTGAAAACCAACTTGGAACAAAAACTTTGTAGCCATCTGAACAGCTAACATTGACATTTCTTCGTGTTCTTGGCCCTTAAAATAAATCACAATTATTTTTTTTTTCATAAATGAAATATTATGTTTTGAGAATGTATAAGTCTTGAGAAATGAATATTTACCCAAACAGCACTTTGCGATCCAGGGTGAACTTGTAACCTCATGAAACATAATTTCTTCATGAAATTAAAATGTTCTAAACTAAACTGATCTTGATTGTGACAGAATGCAATGTTGCTTCTACGAACGGAATTCCAAATAGGTCTCGGTATGGCACTTTCCCTGTAAAAAGTACAGAAATAAATAAGTATTGAATAAAATATTTTAAGCGCAAAAAGAAGCTATTTAATTTTTAACGATATTTTTTTTTATATTGTTATTTACACAGATAAAGCATATAATTTGTATTTTTATTAATGAAATGTTATAATCAAAACATACTTGAGAGTCATATTTCTCATAGTTTGTTCTAGAGACGTATCTATCGTGTCCTTTCGCGTATAAAATAACATGTAAGCATTCCACCACCTTTTCTGGCGCTTGTAAGATATCCGCTTTATAGTTGAATCAAATACCTGCAAATAACATTATGCTTTTATTTTGTATACAACAATAGTACCATAAAGAACAATAGTGATTATGTGTAATATTTAAAAAAATCTCTGTAGTATTTAGTGCAAATTATACACCACATATAACAGTTATAAACTGTATATACAGGATGTCCCATTATCGGTATACTAAGCGCGAAGGGACTTGTAGTTTTGCATACACTGATCACGTAAAAAATACTTAATCAACAAAATTACACCTAAATTTTTACTTAAAATTCATGTTTTCTTCTCTAGCTTCTAGCAGCCGGCATATTATGCTTCGCTAATGTGAGCATTTTATCTATGAAAACATAATATTAAACGATAGCTCACGTATGGGTGGCAAGTTGGGCGGGTTGCTTGTTAGGGGTGTACACAAAGAGTTTTAAGTATTCATCTATTTGAAAAAAAATGCATCTGGAATTTTATAAGTATTTTTTACGTACTCAGCGTATGCAAAACTATAACCGCCATTGAGCTTAGAATACCGACGGTGGGACACTCTGTAGAGTATAGATACAGTTTACATTAAAAATAAAGGACACATACAATAAATTGAACTCAAACAAATTTGAATAAAAATGAATTTCCTCTACCTCTCCCATATATTCGCCGCCAAAGCACTGCGCCTTCATCTCGTCATCATCGTGCATAGCGCACTCGGCCACGTCACCGTCGTCCAGCTTCACCCAGCGACCCATAGAACCCGTGTCCCTACAAAACACAATATTAATGAATATTATCCTTATTATTGAAAATTCTTTAGGCGCATTGAGAGTAAAACTTCAAGGTCGTGGTAGGGCAATACCGTTATGTCATATACTAATATAGAGTAAGGCAACGATTTTGGTATCTTTGAATCTTGCCAAAGACGTTTCACTTCTGACTTGTGTGCTTTGCACACTCCTTTTCGTCGTATTTTTTTAATCTTATAAATACATATTTCGAAATAATAACCCGTTACAGTATGTACTTAATTAATAGGGATATTTAAAATCATCAATTTTAAATAATTAGCTTCCTTATAGAAATAAGCTGTGATATTACTGTGTTCATTCATGAGTAAACAAACATTTTTTTTTAATACCAGTAACTATAATCTGTTATAACGAGAAAAGTCCTTGACAGATTTCTACCTCAATAATACATAAGAGTAATAATGTCCCCCGGAAGCCTGCCCGGAGTGTACGACGATCCCGCTCAACTCGTACTGAGTGTACCGCGGATCTTTCTCGCAATTCTCACTTCCTTCCCAAAGAGCTCCTTCGCCTTCCGCACGTGCTAGACCCCACGCTAAAAAACATGAAGGAATTATAATTAATTGCTTTACTGAATTTATTTTGTTGGGATATAACTCGTAATTATGATTTATTTTACCTGTATAGGGTTCCACGTCCAACTCGCGCGGAAATTCAAAGTAATCATTAAATTTTATTGCACAGACTTTTTCAAAATCGTATTCAAATCTTTTAAGTTGTATGACTAGAACTGGAGGCAGTTTATTTAAACATAATCTTTTCACTGTTACCACCTGAAAGTAGAATAAAAATTGTGTGAGTCTCAATATAATATTCAAATTTAGATAAAATAATAATTTTAACGCTAGTTAAAATTATAAATAATACCTTTTTGCTACACTTATCACAATAATAGGCATCTGCGCCTTCTAATAATTCGCCGCGTACATATGCCTCTAACGACTCCTGTAACCGCGACATATTCCTTATGTCTAAAGATACTACGCTGAATGGCTCTTCCTTACAATACCTAAAAACCATCACACAATATTATGAGAGAAAAGGAAGGAACTATTTCATTAAAATGATAAAAAATTATTAAATTTACTCTTCAATACAATATTTTGAGCTTCCAATCCATTGTATTATATTTTATTAACTCAATTTCTTTACCTGTGTGGGCACCCTTTACATATCTTCTGGTCGGAATATGTTCCTCCCATAGTTTTGGCCATTAATTGTTCTTGACCTAAAGATTTAAGCGCTTCATCTAGAGACTCTACTAGCGACATAAAAAATTCCACTGCGTCTTGTTGTTCACGTAAATTCACAGGTTCGCCTTGCAATCTAAAACCGTAAGATATTACAAAATGGCTTTAACTTTTATATAGTTTATTTCAGTTTATAAAGGCCATTTATTACCTGAAGTGTGCCCATAATCCCCGAGGAACATAATACTGAAGTTTACTGTAATGTAAATGCGCAAATATCGCTTGCACTTGCTTTAATATGGTGATGTTGTAGTCGCCGCTATTCTGGTAAAATAAAGCTTGATATATTATTTTGCATTAAATTAAGAGAATTACTATGAAAGAAATACACTATTATTATTATTACCTCTGTATTATTTTCTATAATGTTGTGGTGATGTATTTCTCCAGAAAAATCTTCATTTGGATCTGTAGCGGCGCCTAATAATTGAAGAAAAGCAATTAGTGGACTCGTGAGAATGGCATATAGCCAAGTTGTTATTATATCTAAACGTGGAAATGTTCAGGTATTCACATGTGAGGAGCTAAGTGGTGCTATTATACTATTAATAGTTTAAATGGAATCTGCCTTACCTTGCACAGTGAGAAGTGCATCTCGTACTGCGCGCACGCAGTACAGCTGCTGCAACACCGAGTTCATATAACAGGTGGCACCCGCATTCTTCAGCCCAACAAGACCAGCGCCTGGACGTGGGCCCACGCACGGCATGTATTCCCATTCGGATAGCGGCATATTTTTATCTATGGAAATAACAAAAAAAAAACTGTAAATCCTACTTATTTTAACTTTGCAATACCTAAATCAATAGAATAATACAGTCCAAATTTGATGAAGTGAACTCTTAGTTTTATAAAGAATTTTTTTAAGACATTATATTTAAGTAACTTTATCCAACTATGTTTCCTTTACTAGTTAGGTAACTAAAAACGTATTTATAAATAATCCTACATACTATATCTCATACTATTCTCTACTTGAGCTAAAAAGGCGCAACTAACCGCTATAGAACATGAGGTGCAGCAGGTTGGCGAGCGCGGCCATGTTGGGCACGCAGCCGTGCACGAGCGCCAGCAGCAGGTCGGCGGCGGCGGCCACGGAGCCGGGCGTGCGGCACAGCGGCGTGGGCACGTCCTCGCTCGTGCTGGGGCCGCTCGCGCCGCGCTCGCCGCCCTCCGACATGCGGCACCACGCCCACGAGTACGGCCAGAGGAACTCTGTTGCCACTTCCTATAGCACAAATGACACATGATAATGATTAAAACAATTAATTTAACAGCTGAAAACTTTCTGCCAAAAAGTTATATGTATATGTATGTTTATTGTTATTGTTTTTAAATAAAAAAAATCCTTCGACATTAGATTAAGATTATTATCCTATTAGAATATTTTACTATAGTATAGTTAGAAGTACCTTGATTAAACCTGCATCTTTATGGTCAGGGTGTGCACCATATTGAAATTTAACTTGAGCTGGCACATGTGTAAAGAGCTCTTTGGTGAGATTCAAATGTCCCTCCAGTAAAGTGTCTTCAAGGGCTTCGGGATTTGTGCGAACAGCGCGTAACCAAGCAACCTATATACATCAAGATATTAATAATGCACAGTAAATAAATAATAATAATATTTGAGATAACCATTTATTATAAACTGAAAAGAGTAAGTATATGTATACAAGATAATAATTTCATGTAAATAACTATAAATGTAACAAAGTTAAAGTGCAACTACAAAATTTTTTACTGTCTTTGAAAAAAACTGTTTTATGTACCGGTCATTTAATATATTTTTTTCTTATAATAATTCAAAAGCGCTGCTAAACGAAATCTATAACAACAAATAATTAAGTTTTAACATTTCAACTTTATAATGTAGTCTCGCACATACCTCAGTGGCCAGATCGTCCAGCGTCCTGGCCGTGGGCCCGGCGAGCGCGACGAGCCGGCACAGCAGCTGCAGGAACTGGTGCGCGTGGCGCGAGTGCGCGGCGAGGCGCGGCAGCGTGGCGGCGCCGCCCGCCCCGCCCAGCGCGGCCAGGGCGCAGCGCGCGCCGCCGCCGCCGCCCCACGCGCACATCGACAGCAGCTGCTCCGCGGACGACACGCGCACCTACCACACATCGTACATTTAACGCATTTCATTCATTGAGATATACATATAGAGACGACACCGCCTATATCACTAATGTTCCGCTCAACATACGTCATATGGCGTATCTGCACGCTCATTTTTTATTTGTTTTAAAGTGAAACGCATCAAATATGCCTTCGTGTGTTACGATATTGCACAAATAATACGGAAAAGTGCAAAGGAATAACTTTCATCGGTAAGTGCCTATGCCTAACTAGATAATAATTTTTAAAACTTAGTTAGAGCAAAAAAATGGCGCACAGATTTTGTTCGTGGTGTCTCCTCCATACGTAGTACTATTATCTCAATGATTTCATTGCTCATTTTGCATTAAATACCACACTGTTAGTCGATAGACTCAATAATTACCAAATTAAACAAATAAACTACAATATGAAATGCAACTGACTTTATTCAAGTACTAGTAAATTTCATTATTAAATAGATTATATGCAACCAGCTCATTATAGCGTTTAGAAGATTCGATCAGATCATAATAGCCATTGAGATATTGTAAAAGAGGTACCTGAGCGCTGGGGCAGTCTATCATCAAATACAAAGCAGTATCCTGCCACCAAGACTCGTGTAATAGATCTTCAAGATGTCCTCCGCCAAGAGCCATGCAAATTGTAACCACCTCCATACACTCTCGAACCACTAAAAAAGCGATATCAAGTAATAATTAAGGAAACATTTTTACATATCAAATCATATCCATAAACTTGAAAGTCTTTTTATATTACACATGTATTGTTACACAGTTTCATACTAACATGTAACATCATCCGAATGCACTAAGCCTGAAATTTCTGAGGGTTGGGCCACAGAGTAGGTAAGTGCGTAGAGAGATCGCACTGTGGCTGCTGTTGGCACGCGCCACCACACTAGCGAGGACACTGATTCACTATCTTCACCACTTGTCACCATCTGTAGAATTAAAATACGAGATATTATCACATAACATGATTTGATTGTTCATGTAAAGTTTAAAATTCCAATACGTTACCTGCTCTCCAAGTGTGTTTGCTAATTTCTCTGCAATAGCCTTGACGATTATTTCGCAGTTGTGGTTTGGTACAGACTGTAATGCTTCTCGCAATATTGTGACGTCCATTCTAAAATACAATCCATTTTTAAACTACACATTTTAAAACCGGTGTTTTATTAATTAAGTTTATTAATTTATCATAATTAGTTACCTAAATTCCTTATCAACTGAGGTATCAGACCCATCAGGAGCGAGAATTTCAAAAAGATGTCCCAGTGTGTATAAAGCTAATTTTGCTAGCCTCACTAGTGCTAAGTACCCAACTCTGAAAAAAAGGAAAATTATTTTGATACATACAAAAAATCTCGAGTAGTCAGTAAATCTCCAGACATCAAATTATTAATATGTACCTGCGCGTATGTGGTGCGGCGCCCTTCAGAAACTCATTGTCAGACAAACATTGTACCAAGAGGGGAGCTTTTTTTACACAAGCTAGTTGAAAGCTGCGATTACGCTCCAATCTGGTGTCTGATGACGGCATCACCATACTGTATAAAACCTAAGTAACAAAATTCAAATATTTTACTTATAATATCAAATACAATCAATTACGTTTATGGCAATTATTTTCAATAAACTACCTCAATGTTATAAGCAACGGCGGGTGGCGCTGGCCCGTACAGCATATCCTTTAATTTGGAATCATCTCTACACAGTAATGCTTCTGTTAACTTCTCTACCTGAAATCACACAGTCATTTAATTTTTAAGAAATATTATTTTATGCTATTTTAGCAGCAATTTCTCGTTTAGTGTTCTAATTTTTTTGTTTACAACATATTTCTTGTTATAATGAAAAATTCAAATATACATACTGTTAACTTATGCGGTGGACATATTTGCGAAAGAAGATGTGCAGCCTCCGTTAGTGGGATGTGTCCTTTGGTAATACCGACATGCTCTAATTCCAATATAAACGGTAAATACCAAGAGCCTTGTGAAAAAATCTGCAATAAAAGATTCAATAAATTGTAAAATAAAACTGAGTGAACTTGAGTTCTGAAAGTACTAGCTTACCGCCCGCGGCTTCGCTCGCTTTGTCTAAAACCTAATAAAATATATAACTAAAACCTTCCTCTTGAATCGCTCTATCTATGAAAAAAATAAAAAAATGTGTGCGTGTACTAGAGTACACACGTAAGAAGTGAAACTTAGGGATAAGAAAAAGTTGGCGCGTAACGCAAAAATGTCACGCCTACGGCGTAACGCAAAAATGTCACGCCTACAGCGTAACGCAAAAATGTTACACTAAATTTTTGTCCAACCCCGATAAAGAAGTTTCACTTCTAAAACCGCATCAAAATCCGTGATAAATACGATAAAAATCCGTAGCGTAGTTTTAAAGATTTAAGCATACAAAGGGACATAGGGACAGAAAAGGCGACTTTGTTTTATACTGTGTAATGATAATTTTTCTATCACACCCTACAAAACATCACATAATTAAACATAACATAGTTCTAATGCCTTTTCTTACTTAATAATAATTATGAACTTAATTTTTATGACAATGTCTCAGACAAATACTAAAATATTCTTACCACACCAGGCAAAGCGTGTTCCGGTGTCGGCGGCACCGGTGGAGAGGTGGCGCTCGAGTCGCTGCTCGACTCGTTGGACGAGCCACATCCACCACTGCCGCATACTTGACCGTCATACACCTAACATAAATTATTGAGTATTGTATATTTACACAAAAAAATAGTTATATTTAATTTAGAAATTCTTTAAAAGCAATATTTTCTCATTAAATTCTGAAATATTGAAGCTTAAATATTGGTATAATTTATAAGTACCTTGGCAACAAGAATAGTCTTGTCTCTGAGTGGGATTTGTGAAAGTATTTTCCTGTCGTGACTTGAATCCAAAAGTTCACCATTCACATACAATTCTAACTTATTTATATACATTTCCAGTTTGATACTGCTCTCTGATGTACACTTTAACCTATAAAATGTTTTTAATTCAAATTATAAATTCTTAATTCAAAAAATGTATTCTAATGTTTACTTGGTTGTTTTATAAATAGTACCTTCTCTGAACAGCCACGCGCAATGAGTGAAGAGTTTCATTAGAATGTGAAAATAATTCAATATCATCGATTTGTCTTTGGCCTGTTTGAAAATTAAATCTGACTATTATAGTACACTGCCGTCCCCTGCCCGACCTGTAAATCGGCAGTATCTGACGATCCGCCGAGAACCTTCTATCACATTCGTTTATATATTCTTGTATGGCACGAATTACTCTACACATCTTTGTACAACTCTCAGTCCCGTCTGAAACAAACAATATTACACTTAAACTTGGCAACAATAATAAACTGGTCCTATAAATTTGTAAAAATAAAATGTATCTTTACGACACAAGCTATTATTAAATTCAGACGGGAATTTTATTATAAATCATCTAAAATATTATTGAAGAAAAATAAAACATGTACCTACAACACTAAACCAATTGTTTAGTTGAATAACATTGGTTGCGTCAGCGCAGCGCCCGTGCACGTGCATATCTCACGCAGCAGCTTGATACCGCATCAATATATAAAATGTATCTCTTACGATATTTCCCTACCGTCACTAGTCTCCATGTCCTTCTGCAGGCGCTGCGTGCGCGCGCAGCACTGCGTGAGGAACGCCTCGTGCTGGTGCGCGGGCGGCAGCGCGGCGCCCGTGCACGTGCACGTCTCGCGCAGCAGCTCGATGCCGCGCGCCGATATGTCGTCCTCGCACTCCGTTATAACCTGAATTCATTGGTATATTTATATTTTATACAGAAGAAATGAATAAAAAAATATAAATTATGACCATCCCGTAAATACACGTGTTCTTAGGGCTTCATTTCAAATCATGCTTCTTATAATTCTGTTTCTTTTTACAAGATTTTTATGACGAGATAGAGTGCCTTATAAGCCCCGCAAGTTGATATTGCGATGGAACCTTGTCACAATAACAGCCGCGCGCGTGACGTCGTCAAGTAAAGATAGCAAAAAAAAAAATTAATAAAAAGTAAATAATATGTTTATTCTAAGAAATTTCGGCACCATAAAAAACTAGTTTTGTATGCTGCTTATAAAAAAACAATGATTAAACCCTTAAGTATGTAACTAATAATTATATTGTTGATGTGTAAATATGAAAATATTTTTTAATTAATGTTATGTAATTATAAATTACTAGCTTATCGACCACGACTTCACCCGCTTCGTCTCAAACCTAATAAATTATACACTAAAACCTTCCTATTGAATCACTCTATGTATTAAAAAAAACGACAACAATATAACTCAACAATAAAACAGGATAATTAGCGCGGGCTGAATTTGCGAACGGTACTGACGGGTCGACGTCGACTACGTCACCAAGATGGCCGCCAATCGCAATATCAACTTGCGGGGCTTATACACCATCTTAATTCTTATTATGTTATAACCTAAAGCCAATTTTATATCAAATATATATAACAAAAATTTAAGAAAAACAAAACAACCCACTTGTTAGAATTGAAGTAAGACTTACCCTCCATAAATAATCTAATCCTATGAGATCAGGGTCGTTAAGAAGAAAGCCACGCCTCTTAACTTTAAGTTTTCCTTCTTTCGAGTTAACTGCCTTGAAAAACCTGAAAACAGATTTTAAAAATATTATCTCCTGTTGTTTTACAGCAAATATATTTATAAAGATTGCCACATTCTGTTGTATTACCTTTCAAAACATTTGATTCCTGAATGAGTTAGTAGGTTTGGAGGTAAGGTCATAATGTTACGTCGAAAAAAATGCAAATTAATATTTGGATCCAAATCTGGTTCTTCACCCATTAATTTACTGAACCATCGAAAGCACGCTTCACGATCTCCAATATGAGCTGGTTTTTCTGCCAGACATACCCATATTTGTTTGGCCTAAAAACCGAATTATTAATTTCAATACATTAAAATTAAATATTAGATTTATAAACCATTAAAAGGTATAACATTACCTGTTCAGCACAAAGCCACAACTGGCCATCTTTCAACAAAAACCGTAAAAAACTTAGTCGCTCGTGTACTTGTGCCGCGTGGGGATATCTGCCATCAGGTAACCAATTTTCCCAGTCAATTTCACTCTCTTCTGAAAAAAACGCCGAATAAATAACCCCTCCATTGTTTTCTAACTAAATTAGACTGGCAAATTTATTTTTGATCATACTCACCCGTTAATTTCGCCCGCACCGTGTCCATGTAATGCGTCAACGAGTCGGTAACCAATATGACAAGGGAGTGTTGTGTTTGCAGCCTGTCTATGAGCTCTTGTCGCGTGACGTGCGGCCGTACTCCAGCGCCGCCGCCCGACTCGTACAGACAACATATCTCACGCATCATCTTTAGCGCCGGTAATACCCATGTCTCGTTGCTCTTCAACTCTTCTACACATCTGGTAAACGATTATTAAATTATACTTAAATGAATAACAATACATTTTTTTTCAAAGAAAGATATATTTTGAGGGTGTAAAAAGAAACAATTTAAATCAATTCTATTTCGCACTTACTTGTCTAGCCAAATTGTTTTCTGCGCATCACGGTCTTGACTACAACTATAATCGAGTATTTTAATGAAATTCGCAAGTGTTAAATCCATTATTTCTGTGCATACTTCGTCAGAATGCGCCAAATTCCAAAACAGAACTAATACCTATAAAAAAATAAATACGATTAATTTTTATTTCCCAATAATTTTGTCTAATTCAGTATCTAAAAACATAACATACTTTATTCGCCATTACGCCATCTTTGTCATCTTCAGCCAGCCTCCTTATTACTTCTATTAACTTGTCGCTTTGCTTCTTACTGGACGTTGACCAACTAGCCTATAAGATTTGAATATGAATATAAAATCCTAATTTTTTTATTCATATTATGTCACTGTACAGACTTAACGATTTTTGAGTTCAATTACCTTAAAACAGTCAAAGAGATGATCTAATTGATCTGGTGTGAAATCCCAAGCGAGTTTCGCTAATAAATCATGTACATTTTTTACGATTGCCTCGTGCTTCCCATGTTGAGCCTTCCATATCGCGTCCAAGTCTTCTCGCGTTAAAGAGTTCTCTTTTATCATAAATCTTAGCATTTTTTCTAATCTTTCTACATACTGCGGTTGATGAAGTGAATCGCGTAAAACAATATCCACCACACCGTTTTCTCTAATCCAAGTCTAAAAAAAGATTTTTTTAGATATAAGTTTCCAATATTCATAAAGTTTTTATTTGACATATAAATTTAAAGATAACACAGCTCAACAAAAAAACAATTTTTTTTTGTTGCCCTGGATATTTCTACAGATTTATATATTTCAAGTACCCAGTTTGCGAATGTAATCATTAAAATTATTTAACTGGCTCTAGTTTTTTTTTAATTTGGATTTTCATATATAAAAATTTCTTACGGCCCTTCAGAGTACGGGTTACTAACAAGTGTTTATTTTTAGGTGAATTACGTTTTCTGCACATTTATTCGCTCAGACAGAACCCTATTCTATAAAACTGACTGTAGAATATCAGAATAATAAATGGTTTCTGTAAAAAAACATTTTTATGAACAACAATGTTCGGTTTGTATCGAGTTAAAGAAACCCAGTAGCACTTGGTCAGCAAAGTGGATAGGTATACGAAATTCCCTTGATGTTTTTATTAATAGAATTAGACAAAGCAAATTCATTAGGAATAATTAATAAATATGAAAATTTAGGCCTTTGAGGGAATCTAGAAGTATAAGAAGAATACCCGATGGCCCTACAGGACGGGCGTGTCGACAATTGATAAAAAATGAAAATTTAACAAAATTTAATAACTGATGCTGAATGTAAATTATGGAGAGATATAGTATTAATTAATTTAAGATTAATTTCAAACACCAAATTATAAAGAAATGGCACAACAGTTGTTTAAAAAACTTCATTATTTTATGAGCAAATACGAGCATAAAGCTACACTTTGCCCACAGTCTCCTGGATAGATATCCAGTAAATCTGCGGAATTTCTGTGAGAAACAGGAAGAACACATCGAAAAAGAAGTAAAAATTATGGAATAATGGTATCAGGGTATATGGGATCGTCACATGATGGCAGCTTACTGATGGTCCATAAGAAAACTATTGTCCCAAAATTAACTAAGAAGACAAGCTTATAAAATCTATTTCCTTGTACTATTTCATAAGTTTTAATGATTTTTCTCTATTTTTATATCCATTTGAATTAATTAAATACTAAAACAAAACAATAAGTAAAACTTTGTAATAAATAAATGATGTAAAACAAATATACCTTCTATTTCATGCTGCGTTTTAGAGTCTAGTAAGAAAATTAGGATAAAAAAAAACTAGAGCCAATCTACCAAAACTATTAATAGTTCTGTATATAATATGCATTAAATTATTCGAAACCACTTTCACATCCAGGGCAACAAAATCATTGTTGACCAGTGTAATATATTTTAATACATACTGTTATAACAGTTGGTGTAAGCCATTCTGGTTTTGGTTGCTGAGCGATCGTACTTATAAGTTGGTTTATTTCATTTAACGCTGACATCTTTCCATTGAACGACGACATTTGAAGCAATCGTAAAATCATTTTCAATCGAAACATTTCTAGTGCTGCAACACGAAAAGGTAGGAACATTCATTCATTCATTCATTCTTACTATATTTATATAGAATTATTTAAACCATGGCGTCTTCTCTTCTTCGCTTGCTGCATGTGGGGTTTGACAACATACAATGTAGCAGCTTAGGAGCGGATATATTACAGCGCCCCTAAGCAGCTACAGGGTATGCAATCTGCCCAAATCTTCCATTTTTCAGACTCTTCATATGTACTCTTGATTCATTGCTATAATAATTAAGCACCCAATGGAATAAAAAGTACAAATATTTTTTTAACATGACAATTATATTTGTTTTATTGAACATGTTGTAAAATGTGGTGAAATTGTTATATGTGCAAATGTGATGAATTTCAAATTTTCAAAACAATGAGACATCATTTATGATAGTTATTGTTATACATAACTTTAACCACATCCCCATCTCAATCAATACAATAAGTAAATAACAACAACAAGTAATTACTAACATTTAAGTAGACTATGGTGATGTGGAGTCTTGACAGAAACACATTTACATGCTCTGATCAGACAAGAAACTGTGTCAGTCTTATTCTCACTACCGCGTGCTTCGCGTTTTAATTCGTCATCAGTTAAACTCTCTAACAATGTTGGAATACATTCCTGTAACAAAATATTTATTTAAATTAAAAAATAAAGGTAAAAGAAACAAACTTAAAAAAATGTGTGACACACAATTTACAATATACAAACCAAAACTGGTAGAAGATAAATTGTAACAGTGTGAGGTGTTAGAAGATCATGGCACAGCCCCAGAGGCCGTAAGAGTTGCCACACAGCAGCTACACGGGTTTCTCCTGTTGTTGACATCTCTAGGGAAGATGGCTGATCAGACCTCGAGGAAATTGAACCCTAAAAATATGAAAAAAAAAATACATATTTTAGTTGAAATATAGAAATGTTAAAATTTGAATGACATAATCTCATATTAATTAATATTACATCCAGTAATCATATAAGTTTAAAGATACATTAATTTTTGGGAAAGTTTTTTTTTTATTAGTTATTGATAAAAAAAAATATATTTCCTTTTAAATATATGTCAACGCTGAACAGATTAAAATCACTCTGGCAATTCAATTTTTTCTGGAAATTCAATTGCAATCTGGCATTCATAATATACTTACCTCCATATTGTCCGTGCTACTAATAATGCTATCGGTGGTATCAACTTTTGGATCTTCACTTTCTTTTTCTATTATTTCATTTGTGACTTTCTCCTCGGAACTTACAGATGTTGTTAATTCTGATTTTTTGAATCCCATAATAGCTTCAAACCTTTCCCTTAATTTTACAAATCCACCTGCCTGACCAAATCTAAAAAAAATATCTTTATTTTTATAAAAATTTCAATAAGAATTAAAATAAAAACAAAATTTATGTTATGTTTAAAGTTCTGCAATAATTTTTTAAATACCAAATAGTAGTGACATACATATTAATGAGATGGACCAGCCATCCCTTGGGTGTTCTGTGGTCCTGAGATCTGGCAAAAACCTCAGTTTCCTGATTTGACCCTTGCCCCGTGGCAGACACAGTTGAAATTGTCAATCCTTCAGAAGTCCTAGATGCATTGAAAGTGTGAAACCTAGAATCATAAATATGTATTATCGTATCATTTTACTAATTTTCTAATTCAAAATTGAAATATGTCTTTCTTTTGAATTTTTTCTTTAAGCTTATGTAGATTTTCACTGTTTGTGGTAGTCATCTCGTCTTATAGACATAGACTGTCTTACTAGTATTTTATGATTCCGTTAATAATACCAAATTACCTTGTTAGATGACCACCACTGGCTGCAAAAATCTACCCTTGCTTGATAAAAAATTTTTCATTATATTAACTGTCATAAAACTATTGTTAATCTAGCACTACCTTAGTCATCACCTGGTTTTTAAATATGTCAACAGGGTTTTTATGACATAGTAATTCACTATTTATCCACATACCAAAAAGACTTTTATAACAAAAATATTACCAATCACATGCAAAGCATTGTTAAAATTACAAAACTACAAACAAAATATTTGATAGCAAATATAATTAGGATCCCAGTTAGAGGAAATTTAGGACCTAGGATACATATAGAATAGATAGTCATGAGGAAGGCATATTTGCACACAAATACATTACAAAGTTACCAATAAACCACTAGTTAATCATTTAATCACCATCAGGATTTTAATTAAATTCTAAATGTGCAATCTAGCAAAGATTAGAAAGAAGTGTTGTTGCCCCATAAGAAAATAATCAATTAATCATAACAAGTTGAAATAAGCTTCAAACATATAAAAATGCAAAAATACTATGATTATATACATATCACTTACTTATTATTAGGATTAAATGCCATTGACAGGAGATTCAAAAATCTAGGATCATCCAATTTCATGGCACACAATTTAACAAGTTTCTCACAGTTGGAACGCACACATTGCTGTATGTTATTCTTCCAGGATGAAACCGCATCGTCAGTTAGAATTTTTGTAAACGATAATGTTAGCGCATCATTATAGAACCGCTGACAAAGCAGATTGTTTACATCTTCACCTAAAATATGTTATTAGCCAATAAATACTTAAAAAAATCTTTGGAAAATATGATGAGAGGAGACATAGAATAATTTTTAATATAATAATTATCATAACAATTATCATATATTAATATGCTATGTAATAAAAATTTCACTACAAAAAATTTTCACTTCAAACCTTTGGTTGCTAATTCTGTAGCAGCATTAAGTAACGCCTCTAACTCCTGCTCTGGTAGAACAGGTACTACCCATCGAGGATGTGAGATTTTTTCTTCTAATGCCTTTAGTTTTGCCTCGGGGAATACCATCTATAAAGTAAATTGGAAATTGCAAACACAAAAAATATAATAATAATAATATGCAATCATAATCTATCACTTGAAAAAGTTATTTATTTTGCAGACATTTTCTTCTCTAAATAAATAAGATACACAATAATTCTAAAAATTAACCTATAGATATAAAATTATTACCTCCCCAGGCAAATGCTCTTGTTCCTTCATTGATATTGTCATTATTATAACATAACTATAATCATTTCTTTTTCTGCAAATAAAATTTCAATAATGTATCCAAAAAAATTGCTTTTTTAACAAGTAAATAACACACAAAAATTTATAAATCTATAAAATAATATTCTAAATAAAACAATAACAATGTTTATATACCTAATATGTACATAATTAATATAACGAAATCTATTTTATTACTTGATAATACTTCAAATGTAATAGTAACTTTTAAACTCCAATGTCTAGCGCACAGCATAGTAAGTAAATAGATAATATTCATTGATGTAAATAATATTATACAAATCTAAAATGTTGTTTTAGAAGGTATTTCCGAGACAGGAAAAATCTATAATCGATAAGATCATGCCGGAAAAAACTCAAGCTTTGCTTCAAGGAATATAATCTACAGTATAGAGAAAAAATACAAGTTACAAATATTGTTATTATGTCCTTACTTTAGATGCAAAAAATAAAGTAATCCTACAAAAATAATAAATTCCGATCAGCCGGCGCGACAAAATGGCGTCATTGTCTTAAACATATATATTTAAAATGATTGTATAAAACATCTCTTTAGATAGATAAAGAAAAAAATGTCGCATGAAATTACAACCAATTTAAATTACCTTTAGTTTTTATCATAAATTTAACGCATTAAAAATTACAAAACCACAAATTCATCCACTACACTTTTTGACGTAATAACGAAAATAGATAAAATAGAAACCTGACTGATTACAGAGTACAGACCACAGTACAGACGAATATGTCTAATGTCAAATCGATTTTTACATTCTAGTACAGCTAATAGTACTGGAGATTGCACTATGAACGTTGACTTGCCACGGGAAGGTATGACCTTGAATGACGCCTGTATGTTTTTGTTCCTTTCACACCTAACTTGGCAAGTTGGTGTGAAAGGGATGAAGGAACATACAGGCGTCATTCAAGGTCATATTTTCTTGTGACAAGTCAACGTTCATAGTGCAATCTCCAGTGTATTAGATATAAGCTTCTTGGGTCTACACTACTCAGTTATAATAATGTACTCTGTGGTCTACACCAAAGGTCTTCACACGTACAGTGAACTGAGAAAGCGACTGATGATAAAGATACTGTTTTTAACTGGAGTGGTATGAATTTGGCTAAGCGACTGGCGACAAATAAACTAAAGAAGCTACGAATATTGGTTGGAAATAAAATAAAGATTGAGCGTACCTAAAGAGTGATGTGATTAATCCATTTGAGATATAAAAAATCTAAATGCTCTAAAGATGTTTACAGCCACAGAACAGAAAAAACCTGTGTTCGTAAGTGATTCCTCCCGCCGCGCGCGCCGCCAGTTGTGTGATTTGTTAAAAAGCAAAAAGTGTTATAGTGCGTTATAAAAATACATAAAAAACACTGTGGGAACGATCTAATTACGGATAAAGGAAGGAAAAATATCTTGAACATTTGTGATAAAAAATAAGAATTGGCTTAAAGGTCTCGTAGCCAGGCCATTAAATATTAAAAAAAAATCAAACTTCAAAGCTGTCTGACAGCTGACTGATGACTGAGACTGAGAACCAAAGAGTATAATGTATAATAGGGCATAGAGAGCCCTCTTGAAGCATATGAAGGCCAACCTATTTGACTTTGACTGGCGACAATGAGCCCTCTGGATTTTGGGGTTAGAACTAATTCCATATACCTACATACATATATACGTTAATATACATAGGTAGTAGGTATATTTTTTTTATCACTACTCTTCTATAAATAACGACGCAATTTAATTTGAATAATCATTTCAGGCAAAAATAATATGTGCCTGGAATAAATGCTCACATATTATATTTGCGTCGTTATTGAAATAGGAGAGCGATATTGTTTCAGAGAATACCTACAACTGATTTATTATCATTTATTTTCAACATTTTAGAAATAAGACTAAGATCTAAATGATTACAAAATGGATGGTTTTTAAAGATTTAGGTGAAAAAAAACTTTTCAGTTGTAATAATTACAAGATAATTAGCTTATATAATTAGTATTTATATTAGTTTCATTATATGAATATAAATACGGAGTCTTTAAAAATGAGATATTTGGAAGTGCTAAATAGGTATAATTCAGTCAAATTTCTTAAAACAAATTGAAGTACTTACTAAGGATAATGAAGAAAACGAGAATAAAAGAAATTAGTTCTTTATTTTTTAAATGCTTTCACATATTGTAATATTACATATTTTTAAGTACTTATCTAAAACAAAACTGTCCGTGCACATAATTTTCAGTAAAACGTTTTGAAAGCCTGAAAGTAGGGCTCGATTCAACGCACTTTCACCACACTTTCACGAGAACTATAAACTTCACACGATTATCAACAAAATGAACTAATTAAGTAATTTTAACGTAAATAAACTTCACCGTTCACGTATAGTCGCCGCCATTTTATGACAGAATTATCAAATACAAATTACAAAAAAAAAGTTAGTCAATGTTACCAATTAATAAATCATATTTAACACTTTTCATGTAAATTAAATAAGACGTTTTCAGTATTTTATTTAGTTAGACGCACTATTTTTTTATGTAAAATATTTTCCTGAATAATTATAGTTCTAGATAAGATAGGTACTGAATTAAAAATCTGAGATTATTGTTCTAATTCATTTAAACTTTGAATAAAGAAAGGTTTTCATTTGCCTTATTTTACTGCATTGATTTCATATAGGACAACACTGAGAAGCTTTCAGAAGATGTTGCAAGTTTATTAATTTGATACCATATGAAGCGATTGAAATCGCAAAATTATTTATTGGAATTTGAAAAAAAGTAAGACATGCATTCGATCTATTAAAATAAAACAATGTTTAAAGAATAATTTCCATTTATTTAAATATCTTTATTCACTTTGCAAAAACTTCGGAAAGTGCGATGCCATCTTTTGGGGATTTAATATAAACTTATTTAAATAAGTTTTTACTCGCCAAAGTATAGATCGCGTGGCTTTCTTTAATAAATGTCAGTTTGTTCTAAGTGTCCCCCTGAGAACCATCAATATCAACCAACTTCATTTTATATCAATCCAGTATTATATTTTTTTAACTAAAAAATAAATTATTAATTTATATCACAGCTCTAAAAAAATATATATTTTTAATCAGCGCAATGATTCTAAATTTATGAAATTAATCACTAGTAAAGTTTTCAATATGAATCCAAAAAGTCCTGAAGCGAGGAGGAGAGATGAAAATCCTTTTGATGGCTTAAAAATAACGAATACCGAAATTCTAAGCACTTTAGAAAGGCGTAGTCAATGTCCACGCTGTGGTAAATCACGCATGTATTTTTGCTATACTTGTTTTGTACCTATTTCTGAATTAGAAAGTAAAATACCTTCATGTAAAGTAAGACCTTTTTTTATTATTAAAATTTATATAAATATGCAGTTGTTCAAATCTACATGATTTGATTTATTTACAGTTACCTATAAAAGTGGATATAATTAAACATAAGCGGGAGATTGATGGTAAAAGCACTGCTGCTCATGCAGCTGTATTAGCTCCAAATGATGTGAGAGTTTTTACATATCCCGACATACCTAGCTACGAAAAGGAAGAAAGAGTAGTACTTCTTTTTCCAGGAACAGATGCCTGTACTGTAACAGAATTGTATAAAGGTAAAGGGAATAGTGTATCCTATGCAGATAACCTCCTTGCTGAACTACCACAAGGTTATAATGTTGGTACATTGATGAGAAAAGTCTTCCATAACAATAAAGATGAAAATAAAATATATCATTCAGACATTCTACCTATAGATAGATTAATATTAATAGATAGCACATGGAACCAGAGTCGAGGTATATATGCTGATAGTAGATTACAAGTTATACCAAAAGTGGTATTACAAAATAGAGTATCTCAATTTTGGCGACATCAAAAAGGGAGTCCAAGGTGGTATTTGTCTACAGTTGAAGCTTTACACCAGTTTCTATTAGAATTGCATATTTGTGCTTGGGGTTGTGATGCTGGCTATACAACAGAGCTTACCATTAATTCTCCAGTACATAGTGAAGAACCCCATTCACAGTGTATACCTTATAATGGACAATATGACAACTTATTATTCTTTTTCAAATTTATGTATGAAAAGCTTCATTCTATATACAAACATGAAGATATGTTAGCATACAAAAGACCAATGGAAGTATGATAAATGATAATATAGAAAATTGAGGATTAATAAATACATTTTATTATAAGTTTCTTCTGTTTATTATTTTTTGTTTCAACTATTAAAAGCATAACTGCATAAGATATTTAATTTATTTTCTGAAAAGGATACAAATAAGATGCAGAAACAGTAAATTAGTATATATTTTATTGAGATAAATATGGGTCACCAACAAGATCAAAAATTTTCTTATTTTCACCTGATTGTTATTGTAATAAAGTAATAATGGACAGTCGGTTCGAAAACTATACTATTCTCAAGTATTCTTATCATCATTGAGAGCATTCTGAATGATAAAAGAATTGAATTTGAATATCGCACCTCCTGTGCATAAAATAAAGTTACAATATTTTTAATTTAATAATAACGTCATCCTCACAATCATGATACCAATACTTTGCCGATAGTTTTCGTGCTAGCCCCTCTGGTCTCTGTAAGTCTAATATTATAAGGGAGCTGTTCAAGTATTCTGTAATCCTTTATTTAAAAAAAAGTATGTACCTTTGCCATTTTTTGTCCTTTTGATAATATGTAATTATAGCAAAATCTAAAAAACTATTCTTCCATATATCATCAAAGCAATGATTTTTCTGAAAAATGAGACAAAAAAGAATTTTTCATGTCTCTTAGATTTCTCAAAATGGTCAGTTATGGATAAGATTAGGTAAAATCACAAACTTTACATGCATGCATTCTACCAAACTTCAGAAATGATTACTAAACCAAGCACTCAAAGTTATTTGCTGAGCTCTTTCAAAACCAATTAATCACTGAGCTGTTTAAAAAATATTCTGAGATATCTGTATCACTTTATTAGCCTTAAGCTTTAGGCATTTTCTTTTTTCCTATCCTGTAATAGTAAAAATGGCGATAAAAAAATAAGCAATATGAATACCTCATTATTGCTCACTTTATACTTGAACAGTTCCAACTTTCAAAGCATCATTAACTTTGACTATAGTCACTAAAGACATATTATGAATTTCTAAGTTTCTTTAATTCTAATGTATATTACAATATAATTATCAAACTTCATGTAGGCTGAAATAGCTTAAATATGAGATACAAAAGCATCTCTACAATAATAATTATAACTATAACACTGAAATTATTTTTATATATTGCGCTTAACATTACATACTGTTTCATCCTTTTAGTCCATTGTTTATTTAAACAATTAAGTGTAAGGCATTAACTATAATTTACGCAAATCTAACACAAAAACACTTCCATCACTAGCACTCGCACCTACTTTTGTACCACGAGAATTCCAGCACACTTCAAATATACCACCAGTACCCTTGTAAGAATGTACAAGGGATCCTGATTGCGTAGACCAAATATGAACACATTTATCAAAAGAGCCACTGGCTAAGAATTTTCCATCTGGTGAAAAAGCTACACTGTATACTGGTTCTGTATGCTTTGTGAGTGTGTGCACACATGCACCTTTTTCAACATCCCAAAGACGTACTGTAGAGTCAAATGATGCACTAGCCAAAATTAAATTCATGTTAGGGTTTTGTGTCCCAGGGCCGGTAGGTGACCATTTTATTGTATAGATTTCTTTTGAGTGAGCTTGTAAATCATGTACACATGTATCTTGTTTCATAGACCAAATTTTCAAAGTCATATCATCAGAACAAGAAGCAAGCAGTTGTCCTTGAGGATCCCACTTTATAGCATTAACTTCATTCTGAAAGAATATAATATTATTTTAATTTTACAATGATATTGAAAAAGTCACGCAAAATGCATTACACATTATATTTCTCAAAATATCTCATCAATGAATACATCTAAACTTACTGTGTGACCCAAGAAGCTCTTAATTGGTTTATCAACATGTAACTTGCACACTTGAATGCTCTGATCAGTTGAGCAGGAAGCAAATGATGTATTTGTTTGCCAATCAACATCTAGTGCAGGTGCTTTGTGGAAGGAAAATTGCTGAGTGCATTGTCCTGAAGCTGCATCCCAAATAATAGTTGTCTTATCCACCTGCGAAAATAAATCATATTATGTTTTCTTTGTTTTATTGTTTGATGAGATTACAATCAACTAGTCAACTAAATTAATTCAAAAGAATTTATGTTTACCCCAGCACTCAAAATGTAATTTCCTCTTTTGTTCCACTTTAAAGCAAAAATTGGTCCTTTGTGCTGACCTAGAGTAGAAGCAAGTTTACCATCAGTTGTCCAAATACGAGCATAGCCATCATACGAACCAGTCGCTAATAGGTGACCATCACACTGAAATTCAAAAATAAAAAGTTAAATCAACATGATCAATGCAACATTTCAATAATTTTACTGCTTGACTTTTAATAATAGTTGTAATAGGTTCTTGATTTGGATAAAAACAAGAAAATTTACTTACATTCCAATCTAAAGAAGTAACATCCTTGTTGCTTGGTACTTCAGCTCCACCTCTTTGAATACAATGTCTCAATATTAACTGATTTGGAATACTTGTTGGGTTGTCTGACATATCCCATATTCTGTAATAAGAGTTCAATATTAAGTATACACTATACATAGAAGCAATTATTAAAAAAAAAAAACACGGAAAGTATATATTATGTTACGGCTAAAGGTAGGTGGGCATGTTATCGAACTTTAGCTGCTTCTCGAAGATAAACCTAAGTTTAGCCGGCTAAAGATAGAACAAACTAACATTAACACCTTGTCGAAGATAAACCTAAGTTTAGCCGGCTAATCTTAAGTTTATGTTCTCACCTACCTTTAGCCGTAACATATATAAAAATAAAAGATACAGAAAACGTGTAAAGTGAAACTATACATACCTTGCAGTACTATCCCCTGATCCACTAGCCAAAAGGTCAGTACTAGGATTCCATGCACAAATGAACACTTCAGATTCATGTCCTCTGAGCACTGTGGCTTTGCTTGGGGGAATATCAATGGATTGGTCTCCTTCCATTGGCTCTGGTGCACTTGGCGTTTCAGCTCCACCAGTTGTGGATGCTGCACTACATGTTGTAGCCTAGGCAGTACATTATATTCAATTAATTTTCTGTCAAACTGAGGCAAAAGTATATACTGTTTTTAATGTTACAATAAATATTAATATCAAAAATTCAAAATTAAGTCTGTCTGTCTCTTCTTTACAATTAAACCACTGAACTAACCAACTGATTACTATGAAACTTGGTAGAAAATATTTTGAGACCAACGAAAGTAAATCTAAGGATAGTTTTTAGCCTGAAAACCACACGGAAACAAGAGATATACTGGAGTCTTAAGTTCTTCTTCAGCATATGATGATGTTTCAGATTAAAATGCTTCATTTATCTATTTGTATGAATGTTAACAAATATGATTGTTTGTTTGTAAAGAAAGAACAACATCAATATATATTTCATCATAAGCAACACAAAGCATCTATATCATAGAATTCAGTTCTGGCACACACCTACCGCTAACGCGGGATGCTCATGTGTTTTGTAGTAACTTCCTTTCAAACTAAAACATTTATTTATTTATTCAATAAGATTTCTTTTAGAAACACTTTTGAATCATTCTTACATATTTTTAGCATTTACCAACAATTCGGAAAGCTTTCAAAACATATTCCAAATATAATAGTCAAGCCAAGCAATT
Source organism: Colias croceus (assembly GCF_905220415.1). NCBI lineage: Eukaryota > Metazoa > Arthropoda > Insecta > Lepidoptera > Pieridae > Colias > Colias croceus. The sequence continues at coordinate 7,081,799 of NC_059538.1, forward strand.
CATAATTTATATCATCAGGCAGACATTATGATTTTCCTCATAATCAACATTGCCCAAGTCATGTATGGGTATGATAACAGTCACCAGGGAATATAAATAATGGTCATTATCCAACTATCTTGGAGAATGTTAACAGTAACCAAAGTATCTGAACACACACTGCATTTAGGACATTCACAGTAACACCAACACTATGCTTTTATTAAAAACATTAAAAGAAACATTTTATATTATACAGCGCCCAGCAGACTGTACAAGCAAACAGTAGTGAAAATTGGTGTATTAAATTAACTGAAGAAAATTTTAACTAAATATTGCACACTTGGGACCAATGAATGTATTTCAGTGTCATGGTATATATTAGACAAAAAAATAACACATACATCAACACCATTTTGTTCACTGCCTGATCCTGTTTCCTTAATAGCCTGTTTTTGAGCATTGTGAGCATTTTGCCTTGCAGCCACTATATCGGGTGTGACAGCATCAATCAAGCTTAAACTCTCAGTGAGACGTGTTTCTGAACCTATGAATATCAATATAATTTTAATTACAATTTATTAAAAAATATAATGATAAGTACACTTTTTCTAATAATCAAAGTAAATACCATCTTCTCCAATTGTAATTTCTGCTTCGGTATATTGCAAACCTTTCTGAAGTATATTCAGCAAAGCTGCCGGTGGTACTAAAGCACCATTAATATTACTTTGAGAAATGTGTGATTCAATGCCAAAAGTATACGCAGAATGATGAAAACCTGAAAAGAAAGTGTTTTATTTGAAATATTCTTTAGAAATGCATAACGCTAGAATGTAACAAAATATCTTTACCCGATTCTTGTAAGTAACGGTAAACTAAAAAATTAACTTCGTCAATAGAAAAACTCATTTTTACATTTACTCGTCTATTTTATGGGAACTAGAAATTAATAATCGCTTACGAATAACTTAAAGTTAGTGTAAAGATCAATGTAAATTGTAATCAATAGTCAGATTTCAGTCAGATTCTCAGATTCTATCAGTCATGTACACTGTAGTCTGGTTGTGACATACACAATGACAAATATCCAAAGCATAGATAATCTATACATATAATAAATCTGTAGAAGGGTCAATTCTGTACATTGAAAATATTGAAAAAATGTGTTACTGGATCGATACCAAACCCAAATATGTGATTAAAAAAATTTTTGTCTGTCTGTTTGTCTGTCTGTCTGTCTGTATGTGAAGGCATCACGTGAAAACTAGCGGTACGAATTCGATGAAACTTGGTATAATTATACCTTATTATCCTGGGCGTAAAATAGGATACTTTTTATCCTGGAAAAATACGTAGAAAAAAATTAATCTTAATTTTTCAGTTTTATCCATAGACGTTGTTCCGTAGAACCGCGAACACACGTTGCGTATTATTAATTATTATAGGCCTAGCCGTATTTGGGAATTGGGTCCAATCACGGAACTATATACATACTGGAACCCACACTCCCAAAGAAAAAGTGCAGTCAAGAAATTTGACCTTGAAAATTATCGTTTCCCCTCCGTCTCTTTCTAGCTAGGATGAGTCATGGAAATATATATAGTATATCTTTATTTCCGTGGGGTGAGTATAAAGATAAAAAATTCAGGATATTAAGGAAAAAATTATGGATACATCAATTTTATTTGTATAAAAATTTTACTGTAATACTAAGAATTAATGAAGTAAAATATCAATGCGTTTTAATAATATTTATTTATCATTACAATGCCAACTGCCTTTACAAATTTGCAAATTATAAGATACAATAACAATAAAAAATGACGAAATCGGTTCACTGAAAATATTTTAATTATTCCATACCCTTTAGTATTTAAATAGTTTTAAGATTACTTGAAATATGAGATCGTGGTCTTGCGCTTCCCTATGATACAATAAAAAACAAAATATATAATATATTCAGGGTGTAATCGTTAAGTGCACACTTAACGATTACACAGGTGATTATTCCGTAACTATTGCAGGTATCAAAAAACTTTAAACTGATATCGATATGAAACTTTACGTAATGAGTAAAATAACAATAATAACTTTTTTTTAATATAACGAGAAATATCTAAAAATGTAACTTTAAACCCTCCCATACATTTTATTTCCCGTAACGTATATATTACGTTCCCACTGCTGGGATATGGCCTCCTATGAGGTTACAGGCAACATCCACCGCACTGTCCAAGTGCTGGTTTAAAATGAATGTTGCATAATATCTTCGCTTTTTCAAAACAGGATATTTTTAATTCTACTATATTTAGCTATTTAGCCATGTATTACGTTCCGCTAGATTGGACGGAAACCTGTAAAGAGAAAAGAAGATTATTTGCAAAATATAAAAAATGTCATTTAGATACAGAAAACAGAAAATTTGTGCTGTTGTCTAGTGCTTCTATTTCAGTAGGTAGGTACTAAGTATATAATATTATGTACTTTATATTATTACCTATTAGTTTTTGATTTTACAATATATCATTATATAAAAGTAGTAAACAACGTTTTTATACCATTAACTGTCACGCCAATTAAGACGTAGCCAGTGGAGAAAGACTTCTCCTTTTCTTTTACCTCATATAAAATACCGTACCGAAATATATTATATACACAATTTTATAAAGTATGGACACCGTAGTCCACGGGGTCCAATAGATATTTATAAGATGTTATTGTCAGAGGTACTCAAAATGGAGAAATAAACCATCCACGCGAAGACCGACATCCGCGCGGACGGAGTCGCGGGCGGAAGCTAGTGAAGAATAAATTCATAGGTGTTCATAGTGATAAAGAATGGCTACCACCACAGAGTAAGTTGCGAAACGCAACCAGAGGATAAAACATAGGGATTTTAAGATATGTAGTTGATTTTAAGTTGTAAGTAGAGTTATTATCTCTTTATTAAGAACTTTAACTTTAATCATATATATCATACATACTTAAAGGCTCCAGTACACAATGGCCCATGCTGACCCATTGCATGCCATTGCCATTGTGTACACGGGGTAATTTTATATGATGGCGGGCAATTGTCTTTCGTGGCGCGCAATCGGGGAGTTGTCGGTTTTTTGGGCACACTTCAAAGGAATCGTGGCGTAGCGTAGCGTGGCCTGTGGTGTTCACACAATGGGCCATTGTTTAGTTCGTCACCGACTGACCTGGATAGTGCACTTTTTGTTGCGTACTAGAACTAGAATTTTATTTTTATACTAGCAGTCCGCCCCGGCTTCGCCCGTGGTCCATATTTACGTTTTTTCTACACAAGAACCATCCTCCGCGTACTTCAAGGAATATAATAAAAAAAGAATTAACGAAATCGGTTCAGCCGTTCTCAAGTTATGCGCTTACCAACACATTTAGATTAAAATATAGTTTTTGATCGCCTAAAATGTCAGTATCGTGAAGCAATGAAGAAACTTTCAGGTTTATTGATTTATATCAATCTGAGCCCTGTACGTCCATCGCAAGTGGCTTGCCAGGCAGCAATGAGACATGGGCCATTGTGTGAACAGCAAGTGATCGTGGCTTACAGTTGTGCATTGTAAAGCGTGGCCCATCACAGGCCATTTTGTACTGGGGCCTTAAGGTTCAAAATTAAAGATACTTTTCTTCTATTTTAAAATTTTCTGTCGACAATGTTGTGGCCGGGTAGTTCATTCTCCCTCTACGTGGCCGGGCTATCTCGCTTAATATTCTTTGTAAAAAAAAATACTAGTTCCGTTTAAATCGGAAGCAGTTTTTACTATATTTCCGGGAAATTAAATTTAAAATTTTTATTCTCAATTTTTATGTTCTAACTTCTATCACTTCTATCTATGATTATTTAATTAGAGGAGCTATTTATCTAAAATAATACGCCGCTAAAAGAAATATGAATACAATATACGAGTACAATATTGGTAACATGTTATGTGAGATATATTTATACCTACTTACGCCCAATTTATTTCATTAGTTTCCCCCTTTAGCTTTCATTTCAATTTTAATTTTTATCACCAGTTTGCTTTGAATGTGCTGACTATGTTTATGAATATTGTTCTTTACACGGACCACAATTAGTGATTCCCGACGAAACGGTAATTGAAGTATTAGGTATTCATAATTTGACATTTAAAACAATTAAATATTTTATTATTCGCTACATCTTTACTTCAATAGATACTACCAGATAAAAAAGTATGTGAACATAAACCAGCAGCAGTTCTAACAACACCATCATCTTTTCTGCATATTACTTCTTCTTCTATACCAGGTATTACTTTTAATTCTTCACTTTAAAAAAGAATGCCAATTTATAATTTTCAAAACAAAATGAGATTAAGTATGCCTCCTATCTGTGCCTCCTATGTGTCTATGTAAATCATAACATAAAATCGCTCTTTGCGACGTGAAAGAAAGAAAAGAAAAACGTAATGTTGTATTTAAAAAAACAATTATATAAAGTATGAAAATTGTTAATCAAGAACAAGTCATTATTGTACTACATAATATAATTTCAATGAAAAGGGGCAGGGTTAGGAGTATTTACAAGAGTTGTACTACCTCGTGGCGTTCGTTTTGGCCCATATCGAGGAATACGGACTTGGGAAGCAAAATCTTCGTACTGTTGGCAGGTAAGATCGAGCTAATTTTTTTAACAAAGAACATCTGATTTGAATTTTTGAATTAATTATTATTAAATTTTACATTTTGAACCCTTCGTGCGCGAGACCGACTCGCACTTTTCCGGTTTTTTATACATAGTACTACATAGTATGTGTTGTGCATAGATATTATGTTATGGTGTGTTTTCACCATGGCCATGGTTGTCACCGTGGTTATCACCAAAGATTTTAATGATAATAAGCGAAACGAAATACAAAATCTTTGGTTGTCACCACGTTGTCACATATACAGTACTACCAGCACCTTAGACCAGCACACTACCAGGATAATTTGGGCGGTTGGCGAAATTTAGAAATAAAGCCGTCATAATGTAAAAGATCATATTATTTTGATGACAAATCGTTGAACGCCTTGCTTGGTACGCGCGTACGTTTATAATTTTCCCCTATTTAGAATAACTAGCTTTCCGCCCGCGGCTTCGCCCGCTTTGTGCTTTAAACTGTCCTATCTCTCAAGTTGGATCGAACTGCACATGGTGTGCGAATTTTATTATAATCGGTTAAGTGGTTTAGGAGTCCATTGAGGACAAACATTGTGACACGAGATTTATATATATTAAGAAGATTATTTTACTAATCCTCTTTCAATAACTTATTCAGCATAGATAAATCTATACCGTGTAAAGACAATGATACCATCAATTCTAAAAAGGATTCATTGTTACCTTCTCATCTCAATAATCCCAATATATTAAATAGCCACTTTCTAAATGTCCCTGGTAAAGCCCAATTACATCTTTCCATATTAACATATTATGAATTTAATCGACACAGTGATGCTATTTTCAATTTTACGAACGTAAATGAGTCATTGGTGTTGAGCACTTTAAAGGAACTAAAGTCACAAGCTATTGGAATTGATGACATATCTTTAGACATGTTTAAATCCACTTTACCTTCTACCTTACCGATACTAACGCATATTATTAATGAATCTCTAAACACTGGCATCTTCTCTGGTTTGTGGAAAAGTGCTCTCGTTCGTCCTGTACCGAAAATCAATAATCCACAAGACCTGAAGGACCTGAAGGACCTTCGGCCAATAAGTATACTGCCTTGCCTTTCCAAGGTTATTGAAAAAATAGTGTATAAGCAGTTAATGAAGTTCTTAGAGACCAATAATATCCTGCCAGATCGCCAGTCTGGTTTTAGAAAAAACAAAAGTACTGCAACAGCCATAACGGACGTTGTAGACGATATATTATCGGCTCAGGGCAAAGGTACATTCCTGGTACTGGACTGTACTGGACTACACGCGAGCATTTGAAACCATAAACGTGCCTTTGCTGCTATCTAAACTCACTTATTACGGTTTAAGCTCATTGACCGTAAAGTGGTTTAATAGCTACCTATCGTCACGTACTCAGACTGTTTCCGTCGCAGAGGAGGATGGAAGAACTATGCTCTCTGAATGTAAAGCGGTAACACGAGGAGTGCCTCAAGGATCTATTTTGGGGCCCCTCTTATACAGGGTTACTTGTAAAACACCGGCAACCTCGCAGGACAAGATAGCCAACATCATAAGTAACAACATTTGTTCTACGACTTTTGATAATTTGTTACATTTTATTTTCATACAAAAATAAATATTCACTTAATTTTCCGTTTGAATATTATAAACTCTACGCGCATTCCAAACATTACATAAACAAGAAGCGAACGGGAGGGGAAAGGGGGCGTCGCGTCGTCCTTTCGATAATGAATAGAACATAGACTTACAAATGTTAGGAGAGTACAATAAAAGCTTAAAAAATCATTTAAAAATAATTTATTGCGTTATGCCAAAAGTCGTAGAACAAATGTTGTTACTTATGATGTTAGCTATCTTGTCCTGCGAGGTTGCCGGTGTTTTACAAATAACCCTGTATACAGGGTGGAAGGTTAAGATGGGGCATGAAGGGCAGGTACCTTAACCGTTGTAGCTACATGAAAACGTTCTTAGGAGACTATCCTTAAATTCTTGAGAAATTTTAATCTGCATTCACAGATTTTTGAAAAAATGTACGGTCAGCAAGGAAATCGGCAGTTTTTAAAAAAAAATTTTTTGATGCCAATCGATCCAGTTTCTCATGGGGATCAAAACACTCTAAAAGACCAACTGAGGTATGAGTACTAGAAAAGTCAGAAATCGCGAAAAACTATTTCCACACTTTCACTAAAAAAATAAGTGATCCAACAAAGATGCGCTAATAGAAAACTCCAAAGAGATTTTCAGGCTTCAATATTTTTTGTTTCTGATTATAAGAAGAAACTGATAATAAGAAGAAACATTAATTTAATTAAACGGTTGTCAAAGAAAATAAGAAATAATAAAATAATAACAAAAAACAACATTTAAAGTGGTGATAATTCCAGAATTTCTGAAATAATTTACATAAAATTTATGATATGAGATAATAACTTTCATGATATGAGATAATAACTTTCACTAAGAAAATAAGTGATTCAACAAAGATGCGCTAATAGAAAACTCCAAAGAGATTTTCAGGCTTCAATATTTTTTGTTTCTGATTATAAGAAGAAACTGATAATAAGAAGAAACATTAATTTAATTAAACGGTTGTCAAATAAAATAAGAAATAACAAAATAATAACAAAAAACAACATTTAAAGTGGTGATAATTCCAGAATTTCTGAAATAATTTACATAAAATTTATGATATGAGATGCTCAAAGTGGTCACCGTTTTGACGTAAACATAGGTTTGTTCGTTTTACTACTGAGCACGTAGCAGCCGACAACTTATTTGGGTGAATTCCGTAAAGTATTGCAGAAAGTGAATCTTTTAGTTCTTGAGCTTTGTTGTATGATCTTTTATAAATTTCATTCTTTACATAACCCCAGATGAAAAAATCTAGAGGTGTCAAGTTGGGGCTACGGGGCGGCCAGAGTGGCCGGATGGGACCATGTGTGCCAATCCATTAATGTGCCCCAAATTGTTCATTTAGGTATGAGCGCGTTTGACGACTGTTGTGAGGTGGAGGAACCATCTTGTTGAAAATAAATTTTTAGCAATTCTGACAGTGGTAAATCGTCTAATACATCCTCAAGATTTTTCAAAATGGTGTTGTTGTAGATTTCGGAGTTCAGGGTGCCTTCGTAAATCTGTACCAATACCACTTGATTGGACCTTACCTTACCTTTGCGTCGCTGCCATGTTATGCTGATGTGCCTTTGTCTTTTTACTTGTTCATGAATGAAAATAGTTTTTCGCGATTTCTGACTTTTCTAGTACTCATACCTCAGTTGGTCTTTTAGAGTGTTTTGATCCCCATGAGAAACTGGATCGATTGGCATCAAAAAATTTTTTTTTTAAAACTACCGATTTCCTTGCTGACCGTACATTTTTTCAAAAATCTGTGAATGCAGATTAAAATTTCTCAAGAATTTAAGGATAGTCTCCTAAGAACGTTTTCATGTAGCTACAACGGTTAAGGTACCTGCCCTTCATGCCCCATCTTAACCTTCCACCCTGTATACTGTACAGTGCAGACATAGTGACGCGAATAAAATCGTGTCGGTACCACATTTATGCAGATGACGTACAGTTATATATTTCATTCCGCCCACATGAGACGCAAGTTGCAGAAGAAAAGCTGAATTCAGATTTGGATTCAATACGAATGTGGTCGGAAAATAACTCTCTTGTTCTCAACCCCAATAAGACCAAATATATGATACTCGGAACCCCCTCTACTGTCAAAATAATAAAAAATAAGCTGCCATCTGTATCTTTATGCATAGACGGGGTACCCATACAGCGTGTTGAGGAGGTTAGAAACCTGGGCATCATTTTTGATGAGAATCTGAGATTTGAGAAGTACATTAGCACTACAGCAGCTAATTGTTTCTATAGACTTAAGGTTTTATATCGCATCAGACAATATATTGAACCCAGTCTCAGACTCAAATTATGTGATAGTCTAGTTCTATCAAAGTTCAATTATATGGATGTGATGTATGGACACCGGTCGTACAAAACGTGTAATCCAGCGAGTGCAGAATGCATGTGCACGGTTCTGCTGGAATGTCCCACCGAGGGATCACATCACGCCCCATCTTAATAATGCGCGATGTCTAAACATGGAGCACCGCAGGCAATTGCACTTTGCATCCCTTCTCTTTGGTGTTGTCAAAACAGAATCGCCTCACTATCTGTTCGAAAAACTTATTTGGAGGAGTGAACAAAACACCAAATACAACACCAGGGATGCTGCCAATAAACTCCTCGTACCCAAACACCATTCCGCTTGTTTTAAGGGTAGCTTTAAATATAACGCCACTAAATGCTGGAACAACTTGCCTCCACCGTTACGGAATCTACGAACACTATATACTTTTAAATCTAAATTTAAAAGTATATTATTAGCTCATCAAATCCAGTTTTAGTGGTAAATTAAATTAAATTTACGTGAAAATTGCCCTGAAATATTTATGTATTTATTATGTATTTATATGCATCGTTAGTCGCGTTGTATCATCGTACCTAAGTATCTATAAGTTTATTATATCTCATTTATTTAATTTTTTGTGTATCTATGTATATATGTAAACCTAGGTTACTCCTTTCGTCCCAACTCGAAGCCTTCATAATAAAGGGGGCACTGAAAAACAGCGCTGGCAATGTTTCTGAACGTTGCAGCATATGCTGAGCTGTCTCCTTTTTGTCAGGGTCGTATGACACACCTTAATAAAAAAATACTGATTATCAATTTTATTTTCTCTACGTGCTTTTTTATGTTATTAACATAATTTAAGTGTTATTGTTGCTATTTTCTTGTCGTGGTGCTTTCTTATTTATCTTTTACGGTTCTTTATGTTTTATGTGTGTGTGTTGTGCTGTCCTTGATATATAAATGTTTCTTTTCTTTTCTTTTTTTTTTCTTTTCTATATAATAAATCTGTAGAAGGGTCAATTCTGTACATTGAAAATATTGAAAAAATAAATACCAGGGGGTGTTACTGGATCGATACCAAACCCAAATATGTGATTAAAAATTTTTTTGTCTGTCTGTCTGTATGTGAAGGTATCACGTGAAAACTAACGGTTCGATTTCGATGAACCTTGGTATAATTATACTTTATTATCCTGGGCGTAAAATAGGATACTTTTTATCCTGGAAAAATACGTAGAAAAAAATTAATCTTAATTTTTCAGTTTTATCCATAGACGTTGTTCTGTAGAACCGCGAACACACGTTGCATATCATTATAGGCCTAGCCGTATTTGGGTCCAATAGATATTTATAAGATGTCATTGTCAGAGTTACTCAAAATGGAGAAATAAACCATCCACGCGAAGACCGACATCCGCGTGGACGGAGTCGCGGGTGGAAGCTAGTTTTAAATAACACAATCGTGACTTCATTGCTCATCCTAATTATATCTGAAGAAAATTAAGTAAAAAAATTAGAAAATCAGCTAAACGCCTTTTTTTTATTAATTCTCCGAAACAAAGGAATTTTTCCGCTAACCTTATGCTCAAACTTAAAAATGTTTTGGACCAATGCAAACTTAGAACCATCAATGGAATTTTGGACATGTTTTAATTATTATATAATTTTTATGAAATAAATAATTTAACAATTTCAATGATGGACCTATACGGACCTAACGGTAAAGAATACGATTTTGATAAAATTCGCCAATTTTGCTATGGATGAGGTGCTAAACTGTAATTTTTGTATACCCACAATTAAAAAAAAATACTTATAAAAATAACAAAAGGGGACCTAACGAAAAAATTGTGGACTTTAAAGGACCTTTTTTTATAGTGGGGAAATCTTCCAAAGATACCCTAGGCCCCCGGGGAAGGAGCCGTGGGTTATATCGGATTCTTACCGACTAAAACCCCACTGTGTTCCGTCGAGCCGCTTTAATGATGGGGCCGCGGGTATTGGTTAGAATTCTTCCGCGACCGGACCTTAAAGGACCTAACGGAGACCTATCGCTTAAGGTCATTTTTGACCCAAAATTCTATGGATGGGGTGCTAAAGTGTATTTTTTTATACCCAAAATTTAAAAAATTATTAAAAAAAAACTAAAGGGTACCTATCGAAAAAATTGTGGGACCTAAGGACCTAACGGAGACCTATCGATCAAGGTCATTTTCGACCCAAAATTCCATTGATGGGGTCACAGATCTCTGTGGATGGGGTGCTAAGTTTGCATTGGTATGTTTTGGTTTATCTTTAAAGTGACCTACCATATAAATGTTTAGATTGTCTAAGATTGTTCGTTACGCTGCAGCTGGCCCAGCTTGTTCATTTCTTGAGTCTTATATCTCAGAAATTACTAAACCGATTCAAATGAAATTTTGTAACTAAGTACAAAACAAAAATGCATGTGTTAATAATTAAAAAATAATTAAAGTGCTTAATTCGTTTCTGTTAAATCAAATTTCCGGCAGGTTCCCTATAACAACGTTGGTAATTTGTACTTAGATGCATTTGATGCATACAAATCTAATTGGATGAGGTACGTCAACTGCTCAAGGCATTGGAGCGAACAAAATCTTGTTGCCTTTCAGCTTAAAGGTCAAATTTATTACTGGTTAATATTTGGTTTAATTTTTTGGATATTGTATTTAATGTTATTGAATATACTTAGTGATTGTATTTCTGTTTTATTTGTAGCACTATAAAAACAATACCTCGAGATACTGAGCTTCTCGTGTATTATGGAAGTGCATTTGCAAATGCACTCAATATTGACCTGCGTATTTATAATGAATTAAGTTATTTTTCTAAAATAGCAGGTATGTTTGTATATGTACGACGTATGTGCACTAACGGTAGAGTTCAGGGAATTACTGTTTAAATTAAATACCTCCGCTTTTTACAGACAATGAGAAACAATTAGTATTGAGCGAAGATAAAAAGCATTATGCGAAAGATTTAATAGTGGAGTCACATTTATTTGGAACATTGTTACGTTCTAAAGGATACGAGGAGAATAATAATTTTCCATCCACGTCACAAAAGATGCGTTATAGATGCTCTACAGATGTGTCGAAGTTATGCACATACTCAACAAATAATTTACGTAATATGAGGCAACATGAAGCATTACATTTAAATTATAAGCCTTTTGAATGTCCCGTGTGTGACTTTAAAACTAAAATATATGACAACCTAAAAAGACATGTTTCACGAATGCATAATGCTGAACGTGAACAGTATTTGTGTTCAGAATGTAATTACAAAACACATCGTAAGGAACAAATGAGACTCCATAAATTAACTCATTTACCATATGATCCTATTGTCTGTTTTGAATGTGGTTTTAAAACAAATAATTTAAAGAATCTTAATAGCCACGTTAGAGCCCGACATCATAGAAAAAACATAGTTAATTAATTTATTTAATTTATAATTTAAAAATCACATAACTACTAGACATAGTGCCAAAATAACTTGGATTACAAACTTAGCTTGGTCTCAAACTATCTCTGTACCAAATTTCATCCAAATCGGTTAGCGTGAAGAAGAAATCGACATACCTACAGATAGACGGATATACAGAGTTACTTTCGCATAAATTTGCTGTTTTAATGCATCTGTGACCATATAATTTATTGAAGCAATTTCTATAATGTCTTATCTAATACCTATATCCATGATCATTGATCATACGTACATAGAATATTATTACAGAGCATTCGTCACGAGACGAAGTTTGGAACTAATGCAATGCCATCATCTAGTAAAACGTCATTTGCTAAGAGAAAATCACAGGAGAAAATAGATAGTATTTGGTACCTACGTACATAATATAAAATATCCCTATTAAAATAATTCTACTTAAATATGCTATTCCAATAACGTATTTCATCTATATAAATTGATTATTACGCAATATTGCACACGCACTACATTAACTGAAGAATATTAGGTAAATTTAAGTACTACAGGACTACAGTATTAGATCAGCTTATCAGTCCGTTCCAAAATTCCCTAGAAAACGAGATTTTTTGCATCGCTAAACATTGCTTCAGTCTTCACACTGGTAGTTTTCCAATAATTACAGAGCATAATGCGACTCAGTGGAGCACAATGCCGAATTATGCTGATGCTTAATTGGAACGTGAATTTTTCAAATACACCAGCAGGTTGCGCTAAGTTCAGGGTTGAAAAAAATATTCATAGAGTTAGCAATAACCTCATTATAATGTGTAAATAAAGTGGTATACATAATAATTGGTTGAAAACTATTTACGGTTATTTTAAGTAATTTGGATTTTGATTATTTCATTAACATTTTTTTCAATGTTTGTAACTACCTTCATCCATACTTATATTTTTTTTTAACACAATTTGAATTAACTTTGATTCTTTCGAAAAAACTACAACGAAACGAAAGCTTTAAAATTTTTTCCAGCAATTATCCCATTTTAAATTTTTTGGCGTTTTGATAAAGCAGGTGGCATTTTCACACACGTCCTCTCGTTAACTTCGTTCTGTTTAAATGCCATGCTTCACAGCCATGCTTGATGCGCGCACAGCAGCCTTGAGCTGACGTACAGCGGGGATGGACCGTGAATATGCGTCGTGCATCGTGTATGACCTTGGCGGGACACGGTACGCGTACGTCCAAATGGACCGTGAATAAGGCGCTTAAGAGTGCTCGATTGTGCGAAGCATTGCTGTAGTTGAAACATTCAAAGTTAAGCATTATGCCGCATAATGCGCTCTAGTGCTGTAATTGGAAAACTACCAATTACTACTGACAGTCCGTGTTTTCCAAATAAAGAGCATAATACAGCATAATGCGACTCAGTGGCGCACAATGCCGAATTTAAAGGGGAAAAATTAAAATTCTGTCACTGAGTTGGCATCGATTGCACGCATCACGCGCATTACTTTTAAGAGTGCTCGATTGTGCGAAGCGTTGCTGTCGTTGAAACATTCAACGTTAAGCATTATGCCGCATAATGCGCTCTAGTGCTGTAATTGGAAAACTACCAGTGTCGTCTACACACGTCTATTTGCCAAAAGATCCGTATTTACTATACTCTGTGGTAGAGCGTCTTATTTTTATTTTTTTATCTATATATTTCTGTCCGTCAAAATTCAATTACATTCAAAAGTCAAAATTCAAAATATTTCTAACTTCTAAATAAAATTTCATTTTATTTTGATTGCATACTACCTTAAAATAACAAATTGTGCCTGTTCATTTAACATTATTAGTTAGATCTAAGGTTAGGTACATTAAATGTCAGCATAGAGCGCTGAATAAATAAATGTTATGACAAGTGTGAATTAAGCTTTTATTTTTAAATTTTGCCGTCATATAATAAAATTAGAAATAAAGTGAAATTTACGTGTATTTTTGAGTTTTACTGGAATGGATAATTCCTTGAACAATGTTGCTTCATTACTTCATAAATTATGTAAAGGATTGTCATCTAATCCAGGTAATTCTTCCTTTTTCGAAAATTATTCAAGTGTCAACGTGATGTTTATTTAAATATAATAATTCAAACATTAATTTATTTAATAATAATTGAATTATGTTTACTATCCAAAGTTATCTGAGGGATATCTTCATAAATTTGAAGAAGAGTATGTAGACCTTGCATGGGATAAGAATGATAGGTCAAATGAGTCACCAGGAGACCTGTTTAGAACAATAGAGGGCCATAAAATAATAGTATTCAGCACTATACCGTAACTTGTAAGCTGTCCAACAGAGTTGACGTGAGAGTTCATAAATATGAGTAGAGGGAGGGTTTTTTTGTCCATATGACTTTGTATGGCATGCCATGCCATCAATAGATCCATGAAAAATAATAAGAAACCACATAGTTCTGTACAAAATAGATGTCTATTTATGGTATGCTAATTGCTATGTAAAATCAATGAACAAAATACAGGGTGTAATCGTAAAGTGTGCACAGGCGATTATTCCGTAACTATTGTAGATATCAAAAAACTTTAAACTGATATTGAAAGCCCTTTACCTAATGAGTAAAATGACAATAATAACTTTTAAAAATAAAACGGGAAATATCCAAAAAAAGTTACATTACAATTTAGAATATTTATGGTCCCTAAGCAGTTCTCCTGGTAACTCATTTGACCCATTAATTTTTCTCATGTGGGCCAGTAGTGTAATATTAGAATACCATTTGTAAAATTACTAAATAAATCTTATAAAATTATTAATTATTTCAGACGGAGCATATGAAATGGCCCTGTCTTATTTGTCTTCAACAAATGACAAAACCAATTTACCTCTTGATGAAAAATTACTATGCCAAAAAATTCATTCTCGATTGGCTACTATTTCAAGTAGAGATGCAGAGAAGTTTAATGAGTCCTTTGCAAATCTAAAAAATACAGTAAGTACTTAAGTGTAGTACATATTCACGTTTTCTCTACCATCCTTGTACTTCAAGGAATATAATAAAAAAAGAATTTAAGAAATCGGTTCAGCTGTTCTAAAGTTATGCGCTTACCAACATATTTTGGGATTCATTTTTATATTATAGATTTTAGTCGATGTATATATCCATAATTGTATCAAATGAAATTTATTTACCAACCTTGAAAGTTCATAAAAATTTATAAAAAAAAAAAAATTATGAGAACTACTTGAGAAATAGATTTATATCATTGAATACTTTCCAGTTTGTATTAAAGCAACGGGTAGCAGTATTATATCTCTTGCTTCAACTAGCAGATGGTCCCCAACAATCAGATTCTACTCAACAACTTTTCCCAGTGCCAAATCTCAACATTGCAGTAAGTGTTATAAAGTTTTTACTCAGTTAACTACAATACCAAATATTAAATTTATATCTGCTATAATATTATTTAATTTTGCAGAACTCTGCTGTGGCATTTTCAGGGACAACTACTTCCAGCAAAAGTACAATGGGATCATTAAGTTGGGATGGAAACACTCCAAAGCAGCAAAATTCCAATCCAAGTATTCCCTCCAATAACAGTAATATGGCCTTAGCCCTACAAACATGTGGTGAGAAGTTATAATTTAATACAATGCCTATAGTTTAAGCAGTGCCTAAGTGTTTAAATAATTTGGAGTACTATTACAGATCGTTCGAATGAACGTTCATGTGTGAGGGATGCAGTCCTGGCAGCAACAGGTGTTAAGGCGAGAACAAGTTGTTCATGGCCTAGACCCATACAAATACTTTATTCTCGGATTGCACACCTTGGTTTCTTACACGATAGACTCAAGGAATTTATTGATCCCACTTCTGGCATTATGCCACAAGGTAAGGTTTAAAAAAAATATGGAGACTGGAATTTTTTTCATAATTATACATTTACATCATTTACAGTTATTAAGAAATTTAAGTATAAAAATGTAATGAAGACTATTATTTTATAGGTCTCATGGGTGAAGGCTTGGTGGCAGCAATCAGAGATGAGTTAACAGAATACTATAGAAGTGTTGCGTTGTTACAATCCCAGGTTATTATTTTCTGTTCCCTTTAAAATATTTCTGGAGCAATTTTTAATTGTTGGAGAAATATTGATTAAGAGCTGATACACACACAGCCGATCCTATAACCTATAAGTTATAGGTTCGGTTATACAAACATATGAATAATATAAATTAAAGCATCTTGTTTAATAGTAACGAAAAATCTATTTTAGGTCTGTGAAAGTGATGGGGGTGGGGGCACTCTTCGGCGCGTATGTGTTTGGGCTCAAGATCCTTTACATCGATTGACTTGGCTGGCAAATATTACACATGCTGCTCAACATAAAAAAGGTAATCACTACATAGTGTTAAACAAGTCGCTTTCTCTGTCCCTATATAGAGTGATTCAATAGAAAGGTTTTAGTGTATAATTTATTAGGTTTTAGACAAAGCGGGCAAAGCCGCGGGCGATAAGCTAGTGCAGTATAAAATAGATATATATGCTATATATATATGCTCATTTTTGTATCATAATCTCTGCTTGTAGCAACTATTGGTTTGGTAACTAGGCCTTCTTCATAAAAAATAAGTATAGGTGTGGTTCATGGATCTTATTATAATCACACTAGGCTTATTTGTTATGGTTTTTAGGAGTAAAAATAAATACTGCAATTGTTGTAGGCAAGATTGAAATCTGGGAGGTAATTGAATAAAATATTTCAGGTGGTGAATTGGCGTCATGCATTCACCGATTTGTTCATCACGGTGACGAACGAGTGGCGGCTTTAGCTCGCAGACTCCTGACTGCACTTACATATCCATTACTACTTATGCTAACTCGATGGCTTTTACATGGTAATTACAATACACATTGATGTATTTTAATGTTTTTTATATATTGATATATATTCTTATTTCTTTCTTCTCCAAAAAAACATACAAAATGCATGTTTATTTATGTTTTAGGAGAGATTGACGATCCCTTCAATGAGTTTTTCATTGAGAGTCGTAGTGGTGTACCTATTGACAGAATGTGGCATGATAAATACAGAGTGAGGTAAGTAGGTGTTCTAATATATTATTATTAGATACGAAATAAATTACAAAAACAAAACCTTTAGTCACAAATGAGATTCGAGCTTTTTTAAGAAGAGGTGACATATATTTTATCTTTATCCTCAATTCTTTATAAATGAAATATTTCTTAGATTTTCTTAGATGAAGAATACCTACTAAGTTAATTATGTTAAACCTAAGACCATTCAAATATATCCTTCCGTTAGGGATTGGATGGTTCCATCGTTTATGTGTCGGGAGCAAGCTGCACAAATCCTGGCTACTGGCAAAAGCGTAGTGTTTATGAGAGAAGCTTGTGCTGATTTACCTGATCACCCTGGGGAAGCAGATTCAACACCAGACCATGCACATCATTTACAACATCTTCTTGCTGCACATACACGAAATGGTTTGTTCTTTTTTATGTAAATTTTATTTTCGTGTTGGAACGTTGGCCACAAGAACTTAACGCCTCAGGTTAGGTGCCCATTAGTAAGTGCAGAAGTAACATAATAAGAAATAAATAAATAATTAATTTCAGAAACAGAGATCCATATAAAATACAATTTTATGTTAGTAATGGAGGAACAAAAGATATTCATGAGAAGGAATCGTAACGACGCAATCAACTAAACGCGTTGGATTCGTCACGATTTTATGTTAAAATGTATATAAATATGATATTGATTTTCCAAATATAATAATAAGTTTCATTCAAATCCGTCCAGTATTTTTACGTAACAAACATCCATAAATCCGTCTTTCGCGTTTATATTATGAGTCTGTTGTGAAGCTGCAAGCAGCGAGGAGGAGTCATCGGGCGCGGGGTGGTGGGAGGCGGGCGGGCTGCGCGAGGGCGTGGGGCTGGCGCACGCGGCGGCGGCGGCGCGCCTGCTGGCCGCGCTCACCTCGCACCACCACCTGCTGGACCACCTCGCCGCGCACCGCCGCTACCTGCTGCTCGCGCAGGGCGACTTCGTGCACCACCTCATGACGCTGTTGCAGTTAGTAGTGGACTAGTACTATTGGATTTGTTTACGCTCAGATGCGATGTATAATAGAAAAAGAACGACTGTGCCGATCAAACGTGGCAGAAGTAAAACTTCTTTGGAAATATTCAAAGATACCAAAATCGTCGCCTTACTCCATGAAGTGATGGTAATGCCATGTCCTTGAAATTTTACTCTCAACGCGCCTAAAAAAGTTTCTCTTCGAAACTTTTAGGAGACATAATATAAAATGCCTGATCCGAAAGCTTTAAAACCTTTATAATTTATTGTTTTTACAACTCCAGGTATTGGTTTTGTTTTAATGATATATTCCTATTTTTGAATAATAACTCTAACAGTAGTAATGACAGACATCATATTTTTAGGGAGGAATTAAACAAGCCAGCAACATCATTGTATGTACACAACTTGACATGTACGTTGGAGGCGGCCGTCCGCGCCACCAATGCGCAGTTCGAACCGCCGCATGTGCTTGCTAGGCTACATGTTAATCTTTATCCAAACTGTAAGTAATTGTAACTTAAAAAAAAAATATTTTATTTTAATTGAAATTATAAACAAGAACTATAGCTCTAAACTACCCTAAATGAAATATGGAATGTAAAGTCTTATAATATTTAAAACGATACGAAATGGCACTCGCACATCGTGTAAATAATTCGTTGCTAATTTTATGTCAGTGAACATTTTGTAAGAATAATTCAACAAAGCGAGTGTCACAGTGCATATTTGGGGTACAACGCGTAACCATCTAACTTTCTTCTATTATATCTGTAACAGGTGACGGGCGCGAAGACAGCGGGTGGGACGTGTTCGCGCTGCAGTACCGCGTGGACGGGCCGCTGGGCACGCTGTTCCCGGCCACGTGCGCGGCGCGGTACCGCGCGCTCTTCACGCAGCTGTGGCGCGTCAAGCGCATCGAGTACGCGCTGCACGACGCGTGGCGCGACCACGCCATACTGCACAAGCGGCTCAAGGGCATGCCCGGTATGATCTAACAACGGTTAAGGTAGCATACTTCGAAGACATTAAAGTTGAACGTCATAAATTCTTGCTATAAAACTAGTAATTAGATTTGGCAGAATATAACATAGGCGAATTAGCGCTTTATGGGTGGACATTTTTTAAAATACAAATTGTATTGTAAAATAACATAATTGATGGTAATGTAGAGGTGTGGGGTCTGATGCGGCGCGTGTCATGTTTGCGCGCGGAGGCGTTGCGACTGTGCGGCGCGATGCAGGAGGCGAGCTGCGTGGGCGCCGAGCCCGCGTGGGCCGAGCTGCTCGCCGCCGCGGCCGCGCGCGCGCACCTCGACCGCCTGCTGCGCCTGCACCACCGCGCGCTCGACCGACACTCCATACACGCCATGATACACCACACCACTCAGGTACGCACGCTCCTTCACATCTGCCTACAGGTCGCGTCAAGTAAAAAGAACGCTGACGGTTAAACTGCGCATTGGCGATTTATCGGTCTATTTGGTGTTATGAGGTGGTATAAGAATAACAAATAGGTAGTTGCGAAGCTACGATTCGCGAGCCTAGTTCAAAAATAAAATAATCGGCACATAGCTTACGTGCAAAACGCGATCCATGCCCAAACACACCCCATCACTTTCATCCAGCGTTCTTTTTACGTGACACGTACTGTACACGCCTCGATACATGACATCACACGCCGGCAAGTGCAAAAAAAATGTTTTTGACAGTAGCTTTGGTGATAATGATGTGATCCATTTATGTGTGCCAAGTGTTACTTTTTGAAGTGAAACTTATTAAGGCGCATTGAAAGTAAAATTTCAAAGTCGTGACATTGCAATACCGGCACGCCCTGAAGTTTGGTATTTTTGAATCTTGCTAAAGAAGTTTCACTTCTGACACGTGTGTTCGGCACACATGCTCTTTTTTTTAATTAGCTGTTTTCCAAATAATATCTAAGAATACAGAGATAAAACTCTGATAAACTGTTATGTTTTGTTGGAAAATTAACAAAATATTATATACCTAATGTACAGGAGTTGCAATCTTATTTGGGGAATGTTTTGAACGAAACACTGGCACTGCGCAGTTTCGAGCAGACACTACACGCCGGCATTAATGCGGAGCTCGAGCGACGAGAGCGGTATGAAGTGTTGAAAGCTGAGCGAGCTGATAGAGGTATAATTTATTTATTTAAATATTATGTTTATTTCTCACGGACATTTCCTTATCTCGTTTCAAATTACGCACCAACATTATATTTTATGTACTTTATTTTAGGGGAATACGCCATTACTGCAGCAGACGAGGCGCTTGATAAAGAGAAGAGGAAAATATTCCATCAATTCTTAGCCAGTCGAAAAGCTGATTTGAACGTTTGGGCGCGAACATATAGGTTTGATTCCCAAATAATTTCTTATTGACTTTTAGAAAATGACTCAAAATAAAAATAAAAATGTTGTGTGGTTTTATAAAACCACGGCAAAAGTGAAACTTTTTTTCACACTATAGACATTTAACTAAAAATTATCGTATTTGTACGATAATTATCGTACGTATCGTGCGTCACGCGACATGAGCTACACAGACCAAAAAGTCTGAGACGATGTAATAAAAGTTTCACTTTAAAAAATATTACAAATTAGGTGCTAGTTTTGTAAGGATTCAATATCGCCACTTTCATGATAGACCAATAACTTAAGATTTCAAGTATGTAATTATCATAAATCGAAAACTAGGCATTCAAAATATACTTAAATCAATTTAGTATTTCTACTATACCTAAAATGATTTTCTTTTTTTAACGTATTTTTCTGTGACAGAGGCCACGTGACCACGCTGATACTGAAATTGGCTTTGCACCAAGAAGTGTCTCTGCAAACGTTAGCATTCCGCCTCGACTATAGCGACTTCTACAAGCGAGGAGACGCCAAACTGCACGAACCACTCACGTATCAACACAAGCGACTCAGTGAAATTGGACTTCATTTAGCTAAGGTTCACTTTACACTAATTTATAAATACAAACTAACGTAATTATTGTGGTAAATAGGATCACAAATATGTATATACGAGCTATAATAAAAAATAAACATTAGGTATTCATATTATTTTATTTTTCAGAGTAAATTGATTGACCACCACTCTAAGAAGAAGTGACAAGAAGCCAGGACGCCTAGCACTGGCCTGTTTTGTGCACAGTGGCTTGGTAGTCTCGGATGCGTTGGGTCCAAGTAGAGATACTGATTTTTATAACATTAATAAGATAACACAACAATTTGATTATTATTAATGGGTTTATTTGTGTTTCTTTACATTGTACTCTGAGACATTAACCATCACTTTTTTAACTTTATCCTTGATAAGTGCCATTGTAAAATTACTAATTGAATTAAATAATATACCTACTGCAATATATTACTTTTATTTAACTTAACCAACCAGTTTTGTGGTCCCCCTCCCCCCACCCCTGTAATTAAATATGGCATACAAAGAAAAAAATAAAAATTTCCAAAACATGTCGTGTGTGGTATCAAATGAAAGAGCTTATTGAGTAGATCACGAATATAATAATAGCATACTATAACATTTCTTACACTTTCTCTAAGATTTTGTAGAAAATTTACGAATATGCTCCATTTTTGAGTTAACTTTAAACCATTGATTTAAATTATAGTCATGAGTTTTCAATCTATAGTGGTTTAAAGTTAACTCAAAAATGGAGCATTTTTGTAAATTTTCTAAAAAATATTAGAGAAAGTGTAAGAAATGTTATAGTATGTTATATATTCGTGATCTACTCAATAAGCTCTTTCATTTGATACCCCACACGGCATGTTTTGGAAATTTTTATTTTTTTCTTTGTATGCCATATTTAATTACCGGGGTGGGGGGAGGGGGACCACAAAACTGGTTGGCAACATCTGTCTATCGGATGTCTGGGATCTATACAATTGTATATCAGAAGTCAGATGTAGGTCCGCTATTTTTGCAAACGAACATCTCCTTGGAGCCTGCTCTACTTTGACTACACGGGCGAAGCGGCTGGCGGATATAATTCCCCAAAACCAATATTGTCCATCTTTTTCGGTCTTCCTTTTTTTAACCCGGATAGTAGGACATGAAGATGTTGGCATTTTATTATAGTAATAAACCACAGTAATAAACGCATCCGGCCTTAAGAGGGGTTAGGCGGTCAGCGAAAATTCAGATTTCGTATTTATTCGCGCCTGAGGTGAAGGGTGAGGGGGTCCGCGTTTAGTATGGAATCAACGTGCTCGAAACTATAGTAGAGCCATTTTAATAGGCAACATTTGACAGTTCAACAAAATTCAACAACGTAACCTAGTAACGACGACATAGAATAACATGATATTTCGTTTTGTTAGAACTGCACATTTGCTTAACTTTTTTCAATTACGATTACATATTTATAATAATAATGACCGATACAAGTAATTTTAAGATTTCATTTTACTGATAAACCATCCTAAACATAATAAACAATTTCTGAATTGAAGAACTGACGTCGCTACAATTTTGTGTCAATAAACTTTTTTTCTTTTTAAATACTAGAGACGTTACTCTAAAAATCGAAATCTGACATCTAGAATCGAATGCATTGATTACTTGTGAATAAAAATCATCATAAATTAATAAATTCGATTGACAAATGTTTCAAATCCGTATCGATTAATACACTTTAATCGATGTTTTTAAGCAGGTTACCTTTCTTCGAAGATAAAATTGATAGACGTCAAATGTTGCCTATTAAATTGGCTCGACTATAAAAGTCGTAATCACATTAATTTTATCAAAAAGTGAATGAAAATATTTAGTATTTTCTAAATCTAAAACAGCAACGAAATCAAGAGAGTAAATACCTATGTATTTGTGATTTTATACGAATTATTATCGTAAAATACGGTTGTAATGAGCATTTATATGATACTAGCGGTCCGCCCCGGCTTCGCCCGTGGTACATATTAACGTTTTCTCTACATAAGAACCATCCTCGTACTTCAAGGAATATAATAAAAAAAGAATTATCGAAATCGGTTCAGCCGTTCTCGAGTTATGGAATTACAACGAAAAGTGGCATTGATTTTTATATATTAGATTTTAGAGGTAACTTCAGGATTTTTTTTTATCGAGCAAAATTTTTCCAATCGTGTTTTGGAAACAGTCATCCCATCACACATACGTTCTATTTAGAAATTTCAGCGCGAAAAAACTTCAATATTTTCAATTATAGCTCATAGTTATCAGTCCATTTTGCCGTTTTCACCTAATCACCTAATAAGGGCCTTCAATAATTTATAGATTTTAATTTTTATTCCATTCAAGTCAGGGCTCGGAACCGGTTTGAAAAGAGCGGTTAATTTAGATTATATACCGGTAAATATATCGTTCCTTCATTTACCGGTTAAACAAGTGAACTGTTTATAAGTAACCCAAATGATTAAGGTTACCGGTTACTTCTGCACAAACGGTTTTGACACCCAAATTAACCGGTTAATTCCTTTATTATTTTTGCCTCATTTTTTAACGCTTGCCACAAGATATAGTGAATCTAATATCTATACATATAATAAATCTGTAGAAGGGTCAATTCTGTAAGTACATTGAAAATATTGAAAAAATAAATTCCAGGGGGTGTTACTGGATCGATACCAAACCCAAATATGTGATTAAAAAAATTTTTGTCTGTCTGTATGTTCAGGCATCACGTGAAAACTAACGGTTCGATTTCGATGAAACTTGGTATAATTATACCTTATTATCCTGGGCATAAAATAGGATACTTTTTGCCCGGGAAAAATACGTAGAAAAAAATAAATCTTAATTTTTCCGCGCGGACGGAGTCGCGGGCAGAAGCTAGTATCTAATATATCTAATATATTCTATTCTAAAATATAGTTTGTAAGTATAGATGTATGGATGTATGGATGTTTAGCACACATATAGAGGGTAACTTGGTTTAACACATAGGATAGTTTTTATCCCGGAAATCCCACGGGAACGGGAACTATGCGGGTTTTCCTTTGCAAACGCGGGCGAAGCCGCGGGCGGAAATCTAGTTATCAAATTCAAATTTCAAATATAAACTAAAATTGCGAACTTGAGTGCGATTAAGAATTTTGTAACTAAATAACTTCGCAACGTCCAGGCCCGTCGAGCGAGGGTAGCGGGGGCCGAGGATCCTTATGTAACTTGGTTTTAACCGGTTAATTTTCACCACCAAAACCAATATTAATGAAAAACCGGTATTTCTCATAAACCGGTAAAAACCGGTAAAGTGCAACCTTTAACCTAAATCAATTTCGGTTTGGGGTCAATGACCGAAACCGGTTAAGAATTTAAACCGGTTTCCGAGCCCTGATTCAAGTACTGCACATTTAAAAAAGACTACTTATTTTTTACTTATTCCCAGTGGGCGATCCTTGGACGATCTGTTTTTTAAGTTCAGATTTTTTCTGTGCGCAAAAGTTTGCGTAGAGCTTGCGCAGCATGAGTTTGTGTCATGTGCACCGTATCTTTGTATTTTTTCTTATCTGTGGCAAATGGCAATGTTGGTGACGTGAGACGTCTGACAGCTGTAGATTGACATTTTCCCTTGGCGGTAAAAGTTATAAACTACAAATAAATTCTACCTGCAATAATTATTATAACGAGAAATTCAACAAACGTAAATCAATTCTTTAGTACGATTTATTATAAAAATCAGTTATTGATAATAATATCTTACGGAAAAATGGAAAGATTCACAGAATTTGAAAGTCTGGACGAAGAAGTTAAAGAACTTTTGGAAAACTACAAATATAAAAGAGCTACATTTTACGAACCATGCACTCAAAACAATGTTAAAGATTGTTTGATAGGCCTTTCAGAGGTGCGTACAATTAATTACCTACGTATAATAGGTATACAGATTTTATTTCATTTATATGTGTAAGTGTAAATAATAATTTACGACGCAAAAGTGTTAAATAGGTACCTACTACCTAGGTAGAGTTACCCGGCATTATCATCATTACATAGTATAAAACAAGTCGCCTTTTCTGTCCCTATGTCCCTTTGTATTCTTAAATCTTTAAAAATACGCAACGGATTTTGATGCGTTTTTTTTTTAATAGATAGAGCTATTCAAGAGGAAGGTTTTAGTATATAATTTATTAGGTTTTAGACATAGCGGGCGAAGCCGCGGGCGGTAAGCTAGTATTTTTATAAAATATAAAGATTATGGATCCATTAACTGCCGAGTGTTAACTGCAGCTACCTAGGTAATTTGAAAATCACATTTACGAAACACGCAAATGTATGATTTTAAGTTTTAACTATTTACATATGATATTGTAATTTTAAGGATAACTGATAATTGTTTCAGGAATTAAGCTATTTGATTTTAACTACCTTTTAATTTAATTATGATATAGAGTTTTAAGTATAACTGATTATTGTTTCAGGAATTAAGCATTTTCAACATAAATTATATATTTAATCCTCATGTAGACTTTGAAAATAACACATTAAATACTGATGCATTGGTCAAACTTATAAATTCAGTTTGGACTTTATTACATAAATACAAAAGTATTAAAGAGAAGAGTGACCATTTGACAGAGCAAAATCATGTACTTGAACATAGCAATAGACATTTAAATGTAGGTAAAAAGATTATTATTTATTACTAACTATACATATTAATTTATTTAACATATTAAGTAAAATAATAGAAGTAAACAACAATTAATCTTTGTTCTGGTCTAGGATTCCATTGGAAGACTCCGAGATAAAGTAAACTCTGAAAAAAATGAATCCAGAGCATGTGTTGCCTCGGCCCAAAGAGTGTCCGACCAATCAAACGAGGTTTATCAAAAGTTAATTGAAACCCGAGCTAAATTGAATCAGGTGGTTAAACAAAAGGAAGCTAATGAAAAATGTTTGCAAAATAAAGTAGCAAGGTTGAAGTTGGAAAATGACAAATTAATGGACAGACTGCGAGGTAAAACAAGTGAGTATTTTTTATTTTTCCAATTATTGTAGTTTTTCATCATAAATGTTATTGAAAAATAATTTCCTGCTTTAATATTAAAATATCACTTGGTATAAATATTATTTTGCAGGCAATTATACTCCATGTGCTGATGTATGTGATGCCACTCTGACACAATTAAAGGATCGAGAAAGGAAACAAAGATCTGTTATAGCACAACTACAAGCTAATAATCAGGAATTATTAAGAGAAGTGATTGCTATGAAAGAAGAACTTTTACTGGCAGGAATAACTGACCTCAGGCTGAAACAATAACACTTATGAAATTATGAGACTAACAATTATTGGTTTCTGAATTGAGTATTTGATATTAACCATACCATGCTGCGTAATAACTGAGGCCCCGGAACCACAGACACAATAGAAAATCTATTGTGTCTGGGACCGATCGGGCCGCTTGGGGCTCAATGGGTTAAATATTTTCTTGTTTATGACATAAGCTTTCAACCTAAATAAAATCAATTCTGCATTCAGAAACCAAACTTATGCCTGACGGTACAAAATCTGTTGAATTTTCAGTATTATGACATAATGTACCTATATCTTTTATTTGTTGTGTTGTAATAAAATTAGTATAAGCTTAGTACCTAGTTAGGGTTTGTTCGCCTAATATTCTGTAACATATTGAATCTTATGGACACAGTCTTACTGGTGGTAAAAAAAATAATTCTGTTATTCGATCCAAATTGAACGCAAAACGGAGCGAACGATTTCCGCGCGTATTTTTCGTGGAATAAAATTCGCGCGTTTCGATCTGACGTGCAACGGCGTAAAGCTTTGGTCTGGTGATCATGACGCACAACGCTGAAGTATGCGCCCCAACGCAGCGTCACGACGCAGCATTTACCGTCCCTGCGGAGAGGTGGTCAGTTGATTTTGCCGCAGCTACCAAGGTACAAGGTAGACGCATACCCGCACACCGCAGCGTTGAATCGAGAATGACGCCGCGCTGTGCGGAAGTACACCTCCCCACTCACCGCGCTTGCCCTTCGCCGCTGACGCATACTGCGACGGAACAAGAGAACATTGTCGACGTTTTTCATATGATTGAGTGTCTGGCATCGCAAACCGCATACCTCAGCGTTGTGCGTCATGATCACCAGACCAAAGCTTTAATAAGAAGATCCATCGATTTTACACGTGTTTGTCAACAGCTGAGAACTGAATTCAACTGATAGTAATATAATCGTCAGAAATTTTATTCGCAGTACGTACTAGAAACTATTCTGCTTGCGGAATTTAATACGCAAGATTAAAAACCTCGCGGTGAAAGATCGCTATGCCGACAGAGCTATAAGTATAATAAGTGAAAAATATTTACTGATGGAGAAAATTGCGAGATAATATTCTAATTATTGCAAATGATAAAATTAAATTGTAATACATATTTATCTACGTGTATTTATTTATAAGATTAAACAAATGTCTGATATGTGAAGAAGCTAGAAAGATTTCATAGGATTTCATAAACAAAACAATGTATAGCATGTATACAAATACACTATACAATAGAATTGCGTAATAGATGGCGTGGGGAGCCATAATCCGACAGTAACTTCGCGGCGCGACGCGGACGCGTAACCTTTCTATGAAATTGTATGAGATTACGCCCAGTGCGGTTGGACCTTTAGAGACAAAACCGATAGAATATAATAAATTCGATTACTCTGACGGGATCACGGGGGTGGCCCGTGGCCGAGAGGTCAAGGCATCGTCCCGGAATGGCGAAAGACGCGGGATCGAATCCCGTCACGTTTTTTTTTCATTCTTTAAATTTTTTGAAGTAAAACTTCTTTAGGCACGTTGAGAGTAAAATTTTGGTTCCGAACCTCAAAAGGCAAAAAAACCGAACCCTTGGAACGAACTTATAGGATCACTTTGTTGTCCGTCTGTCTATCTGTTTGTCAACACGTGGTCAACACCCTTTTTCTCAGCAACGCGTGGAGGGATTCAACTGAAATTTATATCGAATACTCCTGTCTATGGTCACTTGATGCTGTGAAAAAATTAAACGTCGCAATCAAGAGATACAGCCGTTTATGCTGCAAATTAAATATTTGCAAGGGAATCAAAACCTACACTGTACTTCCCGTGAACACAGTCCTGAAATTTGTTAAAAAAAAACAATGTCTTATAGCACAAAAGAAAAATTTCTAAAACATACATTTTAGAGTAACAACGTAGGTTTGTTCGGAGCCCTCGGTGCGCAAGTCCGACTATACTAGCACTTGGCCAGTTTTATTTTTATTTAAAAAGCTTTTGAATGGCTATAAAACTAAAATATCAAGTACATGATATTATCTACTTTTTCCTTCCCGTCAGACCCAACACTCGACAGGCTCTTAGCCACATTTGACGTCGATCGTTGTCCTTTATAATTATTGTAACGTTGTATGTTGATTTTCCTTTAAAGTTATAATTTATAGGAACTTTAAACTGTGGCCTGCATTCTCACAGGCCAGACCAACAGGCTCTGGGTATTGTCTCGTTGCCTGTTTGTTGCAGACAGTTTATTTGTTTATTTGTCGCTTTCTCAAATTCATACGGATCAAGTTAGTAAACATTAGTAGCTCATTTTTTAAGTCATTCGTTTTATTATTTCCCGTCGAAATAACAGGAGGGTAGGAATAATATTACAATATGTGAGCTAATAATTGACGCCTTTTGCTTCTAATGGTAAGCGCGACGATTGTTTGACGTTATTTCATTTGTTCGAAAACTTTGGTCAGAAGACGCACACTGAATAAATTAAGAGTACCTAATATTATATCGATCTATCGAGTGAGGCTTGCGGTGGCTACTTGCGCCGACGCTTGACGCAGCTACTATTCATCGTTTGACAAACACAGAGTTGAATCATTCCAATTTCAACAGTTATACTATGTTCGAGACTTCGAGTCACGACCATTTTGCATTCATCCGCGAAACAGTGCGCGCGCGCCCCGTTACAATTAACATTGCTGCGTTATCGTAAATATTTCTACAAGTGTGATAAGATCATTACATCACTAAATGATAAGAGCCGCTAAGGAGTGATTTGTCTTACCGAGTTATCGCTAAAATTCGACATGCAACGTTACTGACTAAATCAAGTGTTAAAACAATTGCTATTGATTTTGTGTGTATACATTTTCGAATGTCGTTGTGTAAACCATGGGAACGGCGAAAAGACTGAAGGTTACAGTGGTCGGAGATGGTATGGTGGGCAAAACATGCCTTCTATACGTGTACACAAGGAACGAGTTTCCAAAGGAATATGTACCAACAGTGTAAGTACATGGCTGTATTAACTATTAATTGTAATATAGTTAATCCGAATAAAGACCTACTGCTGCAGAGCTGCCTATAGGTCAACGGGTCAGTAAACGCTGACGTTCCGTACGTGTCTAAATTAGCAGGTGATGCGGTTACGTCGTTATCTCTTACAAATGTTGTGTGGAAAATGACTGCACCCAATTACAACTACTGTATAGGTAAGTAAATTTATATTTTGTTCGATTGATTTAAGTTATTTTCCTTATATGACTTCATAAATATTTTATCAACACATTAGGTGCCTAGTATGAATCATCAGTTTAATCATAGTTGTATTATTTATTGGGTATAAATTAAGACTAACGCGTAAAGTGACAAAATCATTAAATTTTCTTTATTTGAAGTAGCTTCCGTTTTCTAGCTGACCCTTTGGCTAGTCAACTGTTATAATATTATTATGGTGTTAGGTAGGTATGTACTCAAAAAATATTCACTCTACATACCTAGGTAAATTATAGGTACCAAGTAACAGTATACCTACTTATACTGTTTTAAGGAGGTACTCACTACTCGGTACCTAATTCAAGAAGTGTTTGGCCGTACCTACGTATGCTCAATAATGTGAAAAATACATACCTAGGGTCATTGCGCCTGTTCGCGTCCACCTGCCTATTCGCGTCCATTTTGCGGACATCTTTTAGAAATTTCACGAAAATAAGTATACTTGTAATAAGAAAAATTTCCGATAATACCTCAATGTATAAGACACATGCACACATATTCAAAATATGCCTGCGGACCGCCTATCCTATTTAAAAAAAATATTTAATTTTGGCTATTAAACGAGAGAGCTAAAACGCGCGGGATTTTGAAAAAAAAATAGTGCGCCGCGTCGCGTTTGACGGTAAGTATCTTATTGTTTAATGTGAATTTTTGAATATGTAACTGTTTCTTTACTTTGCTAACAAAACATGGAATAGTATGGATTATAAATCAGCTTATTTCTTTTACAATTAATAGCTAAAATAAGGTGGACGCGAATTACTACACCGAATTTGTACAACTTCCATTTTGCGTCCACGGTGGGCGCAAACTATACCTATAGTGCATAACAATAGAACATATTGCGTCCACATTGTTTTTCATTACGTAGCAATGAATTATTTGTTAAAATATCTAATTTAAAATAGATTGTAAATTTTTGACTAAGACCACAAGTTGATAATTTAAATTTTCATTCCAATTAGCAAATTTTGATGCTATTTTTTCATTTTAAAAGGGGTATTCTGTGAATGAGACTTGATCATCAATTTGATATCCGTCCGTCTGTATGTCCGTCTGCCGGTCTTTCTTTCTGTCAAGACCCTTTTTCTCAGTAACGCGTCGAGGTATAAAGCTGAAATTTATATTGAATACTCAAATCTACGGTCCCTTGAAGCAGTGAAAAAATCAAACTTAGCTTAAATAAGCAAATGATACAGCCGTTTATGCTGCAAATTTCGTCATTCGCAAGGGAATCAAAACCTACAGGGTACTTTACGTGAATACAGACACTTGAAGTTTGGTACGAAGCAACGTCTTATAGCACAAATAAGGGAAATATTGAAAAAATAATCATTTACAGTTAAAACATACGAAAAAAACAGGTTAATATGGAAGCCTTGATGTGCAAGTCCCACTCGCATTTGGCCGGTTTTTATTAAATAGCTATATTCGTAAATAAATAATTCGTTAAAATCTAATTTTTATTTGCATTTATCTGATAAAATATCACCCAATACACTCTTAATTCCTTTTCTAAGCTGGTGGACGCGAACTGGTCCACGGGTGGACGCAAACTGGAATTTTTGGACGCGAACTGGGTAAAACGCCTAATTCTGCTATTTGTCTAGATAAATAAAAACCACATGATATTTCCAACACAATCGAAAGTAAATCTTAAAATAGACTATGTAATGAACACGTTACATAAATTTTGCGTTGAAATTTGTTCTGGAACATTTTTATTTTCTCCTTCAAACTTTCCAACTGCACTAAGTGGACGCGAACAGGCGCAATTACCCTAGTTAATTTGTAGTTAAGTACTTGAACCGCGCGCGCGGGTCTGTAGCCCGACAGTCAAATGAAATAAAATCTTAGGTACCTAGGTACCTTCTAGTTTTCCGTATAAAACCAGTTTTTGGACATCTAGACGACATACTCATGAAAAAATTTCTTTTTCCTCTAAATCATAATCTTTCGTTATATAGTCAGCAAACAAACAAACAACTTCAGTCATCAAGATATTGCGGCTAGCCGTCCGGCTGACCGCAAGCAGAATAATAATAAAATTATGCACGTAATATTTATTTCTTTGCGCACTGCGATGCGGCTACCCGCACTCCACAGACCGCTCCGGCTGCTCGGAGGGCTGCGGCTGGAGTGACGGCCAGCCGGACGGTTGCTAATTAATAGCAACCGTCCCGCGTCCGGCAACTTGCTATACGCACTGTGCGTGCGGCTGCCCGCTGTGCTGCCCGCCATTTAGTGAGTGTGTGCACGTGGTTGCAAAATGCTTGCTCTCATCTCGTGTTTGCAATTAATAAGGATGCATCCAGTACTTCTTTCTTTGCTTTTCTTCTTTATGTAACGTGTGTAAATGTAGTAGGTAAATGGCTGCAACTTCTTCCACGACGTGGTAACCGCAATGCGGCTACCCGCATAGTGCGTATGAACCCTTAAAAATAAAAAATAGGTAATCGTGATTATGCATATAAACCTAGTAAAAAAAAATGGAAATATAACAAATGGTTTACGGTACCTATACCCGTATACGGTATACAGGTATCTGATCTGAAAGTATGTACTGTAGGTATGTGGTAGGTTGTTCCAAATCTATACTAATGTTATAAAGCTGAAGAGTTGGTTTGTTTGTTTGAACGCGCTAATCTCAGGAAGTAGGTACTGGTCCTATTTGAAAAATTCTTTCGGTGTTAGATAGCCCATTTATCGAGGAATGCTCGACATAGGCATAGGCTCGCTCAGGCATAGCTTTATAGGCTATATATCATCACGCCAAGACCAACAAGAGGGGATCAATGCGGGTGAAAGCGCGGAGCACAGCTCTAGCTAGTAGCAGAATAAGCCTGTAGGTCAGTAGGTATACCTATTAATTACTCTCCTATTAACTCCAATAAATATATTTTAAAGCAAACATTACGTAATTCTGTAAGCCGAGGTACTTACTTACGGAAGTTATAAATTTATACGAATTGGTAACCGTGACCTAATCAATGGCCAATTTAAATATGTTGTCACTAACTACCGAACTCGTTCTTTATATTTGAGAAAATATTTTAAAATCTTATCCTTGATTTTTCTTAATGATATTAATGATATTTTATCTATATTTTACCTATTCCGCAGATTGTCGTAGCCATATTGCTATTTTATGGAATGATAGATTTTACGAAAATATGGTCGCATTTCATGATGTGGCCAACATGGATCGTTAAATCGTCAATGTAAGATTTTGTCATCCACATTTGGCTAGATCGTATAAAATATAGTGATGCCATAAAATATTTAAAAAATTCAGAATATTTTAAGAACTTGTTCATTGTTGAGTGCCGCGGCAGCGACTGTCCAGTGCTAGAAGCGAATCGCTCTTTAGAAAATAAACTAAGAACTAGTTTTATAAAACCGCTGTGACACTCCCGTTGGTTTAGAAAGAAAGAAAGAAAGATAATTTATTTGACTCCACAAAGTTGAATTAACACAATTAACACACAATACAATTAGAATATGACAATATAAATCAAACACAGTAAAATTTAAAAGCTCAGCATAAATTGCAACGCAGTTGCAACAATGATTTTCAATAGCTGGGTCCACACCAAACGATCCATCGATCCCGCGATCCGAGATCCACTTTAGAAACTTGCGATCCCATTTATGCGCTCCAAGCGATGTGGTTCAGCCAGTTAACTCTTGTACGATATGGAGTCACACGTACAACAGCGGCGTCTTGCCGTTGCAACTTGCAGCAGTAACTTTTATTATACCTACTTAAATGTTTGCACAAAAAATCAAGAAAAATAAATCGACGGTTTTGGGTGAAACAATTTTACAAAAATCGATGTACACTAAACCTAACTATACTTGCATTTACACACATATTTTGTAGCGTTTTATTGACTTTTCTGTTTTAACTTATCAGGTAGGTTACCTTCTCAATAAAAAGTATAAGACTAAAGATCAATATATAGAAAAGACGGATATATAATATTAAGAAACTATTTATACCTAGTAATAAGTATACTTGCAGTTCAAGATCAAGCCGTTCCCGCCGACCAGGAATCGACTGTTGTGTTTTAACTTTTATGCTAAGTAGGTAGGTGTGTGGTGAAGCTAAGAATGATATTATATTGCGGCATTATACAAAGGTACCTATAATATACAGGGTGTCCCAAAAAGTAGTGATGAACGGAAGCTGGGAGGTAGAGGACCTAAAGGGCTATCCGAATCACCCCCATGTATGTTATGCGATTTTTCGTATTTTCGGAGTTATGACGTTTTTTTCAATTTTTCACCTATCGCCGAGTACGATGATATTTTCACTCATGGTGACGTCAATTATTGCGCTAGATGCTTGATTTTTTTTTATGTGCTAAGCTGAAAGATAAGCCAATTCAGTATGGTAACATTTACTATCGTCAGACCTTTGAATGGAATAAAAAAAAGAATTAAATGCCAAGAAAGATAAAATTACCCAGTATGTTCACCACTTCAAGGGCCCGTAAAAAAACTAAATCACATAAAAAAAGTTTTCCGTTTTGCTTTTAAAAACTTGCTCTATCTATCAGGTAACTACCCTGAAAATTTCAATTTAATATTCAGAAGGCTTCAATCGAAAAATTGAAATCTAAATGTGGTAAGTGCAAAAATTGAATTAACATGATGATTAATAAAAACAAATTAAAACCAATAACAAGGTGTTTAATTACCAGAATTTTTTAAATTGACCCCGCTGTTGCTTAATGTAAGTCCGACATCACCGTAAAAAGTTGTCTTTTAAATGTCTGAATGCCCTTTTATCATTTTTAATAGTTTCTTTTGCTACTATGAATTATCGGGTTATTTCGTCCAAATTGTGGCAGTCTCTCGTCTTTGCAGTATCCCCGCGAAAAAAAAAAATGAGGTTTATGTCCGGGAACCGTGGAGGCCAGGCTAAGGGGCAAAGATACCCTGAATGATGGATTGGTCGTTGCAGCCTGCGCATGCGCCGGTGACGCCTACCTAAAAGCCTGGCCTCCGCGGTCCCTCGACCTAAATCCCATTGATTTATTTCAATGGGGATACTAAAAAGACCTCGGCTACTTGAGAGAATGCCACAATATGGACGAAATAACCCGGAAATTCATAGTAGCAGAAGAAACCATTAAAAATGAGAAAAGGGCATTCAGACATTTAAAAGACAACTTTTTACGGTGATGTCGCACTTACATTGAGCAACAGCGGGGTCATTTTAAAAATTTCTGCTAATTAAACACCTATTTATTGGTTTTAATTTGGTTATAATGATCATCATGTTGATAAAATTTTTTCACTTACCACATTTAGATTTCAATTTTTCGATGGAAGCCTTTTGAATAATAAAATGAAATTTTTAGGGTAGCTACCTGATAGACAGAGCAAGTTTTTAAAAGCCAAATGGAAAACTTTTTTTATGGGCCCTTGAAGTTGTGAACATACTAGGTAATTTTATCTTTCTTGGCATTTAATTCTTTTTTTTATTCCATTCGAAGATCTAACGATAGAAAATGTTACCATACTGAATTGGCTTATCTTTCAGCTTAGCACACAAAAAAAATTAAGCATCTAGCGCAATAATTGACGTCACCATGAGTGAAAATATCATCGTACTCGGCGATAGGTGGAAAATTGAAAAAAACGTCATAACTCCGAAAATACGAAAAATCGCATAACATACATGGGGGTGATTCGGATAGCCCTCTAGGTCCTCTACCTCCCAGCTTCCGTTCATCACTACTTTTTGGGACACCCTGTATAGATATAGGTAATGTATCTATAAGAATTATGTTTGATATCTCGCAAATCGGGGTTAAGTGTCTCACATCGACCACAAATCGAAATATTGATATACCTAGGTAATATTGCAATTAAACTGGGTACTTTACAATAATAATAGGTAGGGACTTAGTATCTTCTGCAACAGAGATATTTAATTTGGCAGCATCATAGTAATATACTAACTATACTTATAGTTTTTCGTATGGACACAGATGGCAGCATGCCGAAATATTGCTATTTCGTAGGAGTGTGCTGTGTGACAGTACTTACATCTAACTGCCTCTGCTGTGTAATGGGTCTATGTGGTATCTATTTTTTTTTTAAATTAAAAAAAGCCATACGAAAATTTACCTCTATTCAGTAATAAAAGATGTGAAGACATTTCCGATTGCAAATTGTGCCGAGTGATTTGATCAAGTTAAAAGCAACAGATTGCACTATTTATACAGTCAAATACGCGACATCATTGTTGTATTGTACGAGCCTGTGACTTCCTCCTTAAGAAACTGGACACACGCCTACTAACGCTTTATAGACTTCCTTGCTATCCATCTCTGTATCACATTCCAAGGACCTACGCATTTGTAGTCAATGACCGTAGGTACCTAACCGATTTGCATTGTTATTATATTCAAATTGCAATAACTTGTCATTTCAGTCTGTCTACCTAACATATTTTTATTTAAAACTAGCGGTCCGCCCCGGCTTCGCCCATGGTACATGTTTACGTTTTCTCTACATAAGATTCATCCTCGTACTTCAAGAAATATAATAAAAAAAGAATTATCGAAATCGGTTCAGCTGTTCTCGAGTTATGCGCTTACCGACACATTTTGCGATTCATTTTTATATATAAGATTAATTAAATCTACATGATTATTTAATTTTGCACGTTTATTACATTATAGTTATGTCTGC
This sequence comes from Colias croceus, assembly GCF_905220415.1. NCBI lineage: Eukaryota > Metazoa > Arthropoda > Insecta > Lepidoptera > Pieridae > Colias > Colias croceus. The sequence goes on from NC_059538.1 coordinate 7,118,235, forward strand.
GCGGAAGGACGACTATAAATTCAATATCTAAGTATTTACTGTTCAACCGCAACTTGTACGGGTTAGGTAGGTACCATTCGATGCTGCTCATCAAGCAGAATTATATATTATACTAGCTTCCGCCCGCGACTCCGTCCGCGCGGATGTCGGTCTTCGCGTGGATGGTTTATTTCTCCATTTAGATTAGGTACCTACCTCTGACAATAACATCTTATAAATATCTATTGGACCCAATTCCCAAATACGGCTAGGCCTATAATAATACGCAACGTGTGTTCGCGGTTCTACGGAACAACGTCTATGGATAAAACTGAAAAATTAAGATTAATTTTTTTCTACGTATTTTTCCAGGATAAAAAGTATCCTATTTTACGCCCAGGATAATAAGGTATAATTATACCAAGTTTCATCGAAATCGAACCGTTAGTTTTCACGTGATGCCTGAACATACAGACAGACAGACAGACAAAAATTTTTTTAATCACATATTTGGGTTTGGTATCGATCCAGTAACACCCCCTGGTATTTATTTTTTCAATATTTTCAATGTACAGAATTGACCCTTCTACAGATTTATTATATGTATAGATTCTATTCAATTAATTTAATTATATTTTAATGGTTTAAAATCCCTGATAAATATATATCTGTATAGTAAGAAGTCTTTGCCAACTTTATAAGCTATTAATTTTTGATACCCGGCTCATGACTTTATTTTCCAGTCCATCGAACTAGGATTAGAGTTAGGGGATGAAGTCAGATTAATTGAAATTTAGTTTATAAAAAAGGAAAACTTTCAATATTAAGTTAAGTTAGGGAGTTAGTTATTATAGTTAAGTTAGGGACGCTAAAAACTGCTAAATCTCCAATAATAAAAAACAAACAGTCTAAGTTCGACATTATTTAGCAAACGCTTCTGTGCTGTACCTACTTAAAAATACAATATTATATCCTTTTTTTTTAGATTTGACAATTACGTGGGACATATTACAGTCGATGGCGAAGAGATCGAGATGGCGCTATGGGACACAGCCGGCCAGGAAGATTATGAAAGATTGAGGCCATTATCATATAACAGTGTAAGAATAGTTTCATTTGTTAAGTAAACGCGTGCTGCACCTTTCCCTATCGAATCAAGGTTTTTAAACTTAAATTGTGTTTTTATTATTGCTCAGATTTATATAACTAACTACATAAATCATTTTTACATAAAATTAATGTTTATTTTTGTTCTAGACGAATTGCTTCTTGGTCTGTTATTCAGTTGGCAGCAGATCTTCCTACGAAAATGTTATTCACAAATGGTATCCTGAATTGAAACACTTCAGTTCTTCTGTACCTATAGTTCTTGTTGGTATGTACCATATTCTCTTCATAGGTAACATTGCTAAATAATTAAATGTATGTTAATATAACTTTTACAATAAGTTCACCGAAAATGCTTACATTATGTATTTCTATGATTTGATTTATTCATATAATTATATATTTTAGAAATACTTTTTAGTTTTTGAGTTTTTGCCATGCTTGATGTCGTAGTAATACAATATTTACTGGGAAAGCTAATTTATAAATAAAATGCAAAAGCACCACATCAGCTGTAATATTTTATTTTTATTTTTTATCATACCTAAGTATATACCAATTTAAATATTCTTCCAGCTACAAAAACTGATTTAAGGTCATCAGGAAAAGCTGTCATCACAACTCAAGAAGGAAAGCAATTAAAGAAAAAAATCCGGTAAGAATTCATGTATTTATTGTCAAAATTAAATTAGTTCTGGCCTTGTCCCAAAATCCTTTCCTAGCTGACGTCACTTGATTCAAAGTTCAAAGCTGTAAGTCTGTTGCCAAATAAGATTTCAATAGGTCTATAGGTAATCAATAATCATTGCTCAACACTAAATAAATCTAGAAATTTAGTGTTGAGCAATGATTATCCTGCCAATTATATTCCTATCTATAAAAACTAATTATTATATTTCAAGCAAAATATGTACAAAAATAATTCCGCATCACTCAAAAGTTAAAACAACTAATTTATCCATTATCCATCTAACTACCAATGTCGTTTTTAACATTTTTATCAATGACTATTGGTTATGTCTAAAAACGGTTAAAACTTAAAAAGTAATAAGTATGTTCACCATTTTAAATAAAAATCCTTTAAACATTTGAAGCTATGTTGGAACATCATATCGCGAACGCGCGCCGGCAGCTGTGTTATCAGAAACATTATCATACGCCGATAGTGCTGCAAACTGAGATACAGCCCGAGTAGCTGTTTAATGCACAGTTTAATGACTGAATCGTTTTGAATTTTATTATAAACACAATGTAATAGCTACTATCATTTCCTTTTTTATTTATTATTTAATTTTATGAAATGAATTAACACTAATGATACACGCACACAAGCTATATTCATGTAGAATACTTAATTATACCTAGCTACCTTCTGTAATTTGTAATGTAAATTGTTAAATATACAGATTTTAACTAGTTAGCTTCGACTGATTTCGTAAAATATATAAGTTTTAGTGTATGGTTGTACCTACTATAGGTAACGACATAGACTATAATACTTTACTAATTAAGTTTGAAACATTAAAAAGTGTTCAATTTAACGGATGCCCATGCTAAAACAAAGACAATAGGTGGGACTTGTATTGTCTTCATTCTGAATAATACGAAGAAGAATCTAGTGCTTTCATAGTAGTTATGTCTGTAAATATATATTTAATATTTATATTTTAAACTAGCTTCCGTCGCGGGACTCCGTCCGCGCGGATGTCGGTCTTCGCGTGGATGGTTTATTTCTCCATTTTGAGTAACTCTGGCAATGATATCTTATTATAAATATCTATTGGACCCAAATACGGCTAGGCCTATAATAATACGCAACGTGTGTTCGCGGTTCTACAGAACAACGTCTATGGATAAAACTGAAAAATTAAGATTAATTTTTTTCTACGTATTTTTTTCAGGATAAAAAGTATCCTATTTTACGCCCAGGATAATAAGGTATAATTATACCAAGTTTCATCGAAATCGAACCGTTAGTTTTCACGTGATGCCTGAACATACAGACAGACAGACAGACAAAAATTTTTTTAAACACATATTTATTTGGGTTTGGTATCGATCCAGTAACACCCCCTGGTATTTATTTTTTCAATATTTTCAATGTACAGAATTGACCCTTCTACAGATTTATTATATGTATAGATGTGTACTCATTTTAATATGAAGTTTAAATAATTCATTACAGTGCTGCTCAACTAGTGGAATGTTCCGCGCTGGAACGAGTGAACATGCATGAAGTTTTTGAAGAGGCTGTACGAGCTGCGCTTCGAAAAAAACCTGTTATCAAAAGAACTTGTCAATTCCTTTAGTTATTTTAAGAGAATAAATACTTTAGAGATCCCAAGATTCATATCGTGATCTTCAAGATCCATTCCACTGTTTGTATAAAGACGTGCCAAAGTTTAACCGAGAGATTAACAATTTAATAGATAAGTTTATTATATTATGATAAATAACGTTTCCAACGTTAAGTACCTTTGAAAAAATATTTTATACAAGCAATACTTATTAATCCAAGATTTAATGATAATGATCGATTATTAAATCAATCTTCTATCTACTTAAATTATTTTAGCTTATAGGTGCTTATAGGTAGGTAATTCTTACAATAAATGCATTCAGTATTGTGTTACACGCATATTAATATTTAAGTTATACGAGTGGAATAACGAGAAGTTTATGTAAGATTGTATTTATAAGAAAAAATCAATTTTAAAAAGACTAGGCTATTAATTTAGCTTCCCAATTTACTGTAATAATTTGTTAACAATCTACTTGGTACATGAATGTTATCGGAGTACTTATTTAAAATTGTATGCGACAAATTCAATAATAAATATACGATTTTGTTACCTAGTTGTATTGTTTTATTTAGAACCCGATTACATGTATTAGGTATTTAAAAATAGTGTATATTTAGCACCTAGTTGTTAAAATTGTTTTGCTCTTTGCTTCAAAAATGAAAACTGGAAAGTGTGTTAGCTTCATCAAATACTATATACCTAGTAGTTACTTAGAGATTTTTTAATAGGAAAACGTATTTTATAGAAATATAGTGCATCGGGTTATATAAATGTGGATTGTGGATGCGGGGACGGGATTGTCTATGATCTCTGACTCATACTTTAAAAATAATCATAAGCCAAAGTTTCAAGGTTAAATTTAAATTTTGTATCCATAAAATTTTATTCTAGTTATGTGTTTCCCTGTAACGAAGTCACTGAAGTTTCAGATTTAGCATTTAGGTACCTAATATATTGACAATTCAGAGGTGAGAGGATCATACCAAGTAATGTAAGCTAACATGAGTAGGTATGTATATTATATAGGTATAAAATATACCACTATATTTTATACATAACATGAATCACGTGCATAATATCTTGTATAAACGTAGGTATATAATTTGAAACTGGGCAAAATTTGCTATAATATGTATTCAATATCGATTTTATAAATAATAAAAAATACTAACCAATGTATTGGGGAATACCTACATTGGTTAGTATTTTTTCTCTTTGCGTCAATCACGTAAAAGTCCGTAATCTTTTTATAAATTAATTTTCCTTTTTAAATACCTAGCTTCCGCCCGCGACTCCGTCCGCGCGGATGTCGGTCTTCGCGTGGATGGTTTATTTCTCCATTTTGAGTAACTCTGACAATGACATCTTATAAATATCTATCTGACCCAAATACGGCTAGGCCTATAATAATACGCAACGTGTGTTCGCGGTTCTACAGAACAACGTCTATGGATAACTGAAAAATTAAGATTAATTTTTTTCTACGTATTTTTCCAGGATAAAAAGTATCCTATTTTACGCCCAGGATAATAAGGTATAATTATACCAAGTTTCATCGAAATCGAACCGGTAGTTTTCACGTGATGTCTTCACATACAGACAGACAGACAGACAGACAAAAATTTTTTTAATCACATATTTGGGCTTGGTATCGATCCAGTAACACCCCCTGCTATTTATTTTTTCAATATTTTCAATGTACAGAATTGACCCTTCTACAGATTTATTATATGTATAGATGCGAACATCCATCAAGGATAAACCTACTACCTACTTAAAATGAGTAAGCTGTGTTATGATGTAGGTGTAAAATGATGACGAGTAGCTGAGCTCTACGCTCTCTGTACAGTGAGCCATATTATGTATGACTTGACTTATGAGCCATTACCGCGAAGAAAATGCCGTTGCACATTTAAATACTTATAAAGTTATAATCTTCATTAATAAAAAGAAAAAAATATATTATATTTCTAGTCTAGTGAAATCCAGTGAGTTCTCTAGTACGTAGTTAAGGCTCTAGCGACCTTGGTAGGTGATTTACAAGGCGGGATCGGGGGACCGGCGCGAATCTACCGTAGTAAAAATACTTACCTACGTATAACAATTATTAAAAAGATATTTGGATATGAAATCAAAATTTAAAACAACCATGCCCTGTGTTTCAATTTCATAAACACACTGTAAAAACACTACAATAATTGACGTTATATTGACTTAGCGTTTTGGTTTAAAGTCCAAAAATCGACCTCAGATCATGATTTTTTTCCAAAAAACCTGATTGTAAAATAAACAAATTAAAACAACCATGCCCTTTATCATATTCGAAACTTTAATATACATTTTTTTAGATAATATGTACATTAAGAATCTAAGGAGAAAAACGGTTAAGTATAACTAGAGTTAATTTTCGGTATTAAAAGGGAATTCTACCCGATTCAGGCCTTAAGTGGAAACTCTGCTATGGGGCAGGGCTGCAGTTATAGAAACTATAGTACAGAAAAGAGCCATACGCTCTATATTATAATTTAAGTGTTCGGGACTCACTAAGAGATCTCTGAATACTGGTATCCTCACTGTACCATCACAGTGTAAGTATATATTAGATATTATTTAATAATATTTTATATATATGTTACCGGAAATGTATGAATGTGTACAATTCCGATACCATTTAGGAAATGTATAAAATATTGTTTAATAAACTATTTAATGCATAGATATCCTAGGAAATGTATAATCTTCCTAAATCCTAGGAATTGTATACAATTCCAATATCGTATTAGGAAATGTATAAAATAAATGATTTCTGTAATAAAACACTGTATCGGGTAACAGTCTTACTGTAAAAGAATAATAATATGTTCATATTTTCATTTTATAATTTACATTTCTTAAATCAACTTAGGTATCTTAAGTAACTTAGGTAAATTAAATTTTCATTTGGTTAGTAATCAGTCCCCTCGTCCCGCTGTCCCCTTGTACACGTCCCAGTCGGATTGTATTATCTGCCGTATTACAAACGGCCGGCATTTTGTAATATGCCGAAATTCGTCTTTATCCAAAATTCTACAAAAAGAGGTCGTGAGCCGACGGAGCCCCACTTTGTGGGGCTCCTATTTCTGCGTAGTTTTAAAAAACACGAACATAACCTAACCCACCCCCTTTTCCAAACCAAAAATTCTGATGAGATTCTCCCCCCATCGACCCACGTACCTTCCAATATTATTTCATTATACATTTCCGATTGCTATTTAGGAAATGTATAGATTTCCTAGGCAATGTGTATAAAATAATTTATTTCACACATTTCCGTGCGATTTTAGGAACTACATACATACATTTCCTAGGAATTGTATACAATGACGGATTACATACATTTCCGGTAACATATACACAAAAACGCGGACTTACACACAAAAGTAGGAGATAGACACTGTTATGGCAAAAAGAATAGAAATAAAATTGAAATGCCATTTTACCGGTTAACTAAAGTTAAAAATTTATTTATGTGCCAAGGTATACGTTTTTACGACAGAATTCCTCATAGTATTAAATAGTTTAGTAGTCTTAAATTTAAAACTTATTTAAAAATGTATTAGTTCAGACTTCAGAGAGCCTATTACAGCATTATGGAATATACCTAATATGGAAGATGAAAATCCATGGAGGTTTGTCGCTTATGAACTACGACAGTTCTTTGGCATATTATGATATGTATAATATAATATTGTACATAGAGTTACATTGGTTACATGCAAGAAGCTTATATCCTCTAATACACTGGAGATTGCACTATGACCATTAACTTGAAACAAGAAACTATGACATTCAATGACGTCAGTCATGTTTTTTGTCTCTTTCTGTCGAGTGACCACGCTGGTTTGTAAATTCAGGATTTTTCAAAATAGAAAAAACTAAAAATCATGGTCTATAAATAATAACGACATATATTTTTAACAGTATTTATATTATAATATTATGGTCATACTTTATAGTTTATAGGTAGGTACATACAATTTTAATTGGTATAGAATGATAGTTATAAATAATTTTTGGCTACAAAGCTTGGATATGAACCGATATATAGCATTAACATCCTTTGTAAATAGAGGAAAGTTGTGTTTTGCATCAGATGCTGTTTACCAAATTGTTAGCTACTCAGATCTTCTTTTTAAACGCGTTGCTTCGACGGGTCAATTTCAAGCCAGAATCATCAAAGAAAAACTGTTTATAGCAGCCTTGCACAAATTTCAGCTTACTTTACAAAGTTTATTTTTAAAAAGGTATTTTTTTCTGGGTCGTAATCCTCAGTAACCTTGATGGGCACATATATTTCTTTTTATTTTACTTTTTGGAAAGCTGAAATACGTAAAACAAAAAAATATGAGGTAAGTTAAAAAAGTATAAATTTCAATGTAAAAACGAACAATCTTATAACTACATGTGAGTGCAATACCGATGTCATGTGTTGTTTCATTACTAGTAACAATCTTTAAAATGGTGTTCTAAATTTTCATCATAATATTGTTATTACAATATATTCTCTTCGCTATCCATAAAAACTCGTCATCATGGTTACCTTACTTGTTAAATCTGTTTATTGAAAACTTGTTGAAAAATGATAAAGTATTAGGGAAATAACAAATTTAACATGACTGCTTACTAAAATGATGCTAAATTAGACAATTTTTGCCATTGAAATGATTCTAAACAGGTAAATGCAGGAGTATTGAGGAATATTGTAAATAACGTAAATATACACTTGCCTGTGAAATTCTATGCCAGAATTTGGTGTCCAAACACTTCTGCAATTTTGCACAATACAATGCTTTCTCTATATTCGGAAAATATTCATTAAATAAGCAACAATATTAACTTAAATATTCGAAGCGACGCAATTTTTTTGACACACATGCCATATTGACAAAGTGAGAGTTGCTACAATTTTATTATGGTGACTACCCATAATCAGGGAGTATCGCTTTTTAATAATTGGTTCAGATACTTAGTTTATTTAGCATAAATAATAATTGTCTCATCCAACAATGCTTCTGAATGACGTTGTTGGCAATTTATCAACAAACTCATGTACAAAAACTGACCTTTTGCACAGAATATTACAGCATACATAGTAGCCTTGGGAAAACTTCGTATTAACAGTGGCAATACCAAGTTAGGTGTGAAAGTGATAAAAAACATGAACTGGGCAATATTTTCTTGTTACACGTCAATGTTCATACCGAAATCTCCAGTGTATTAGATATAAGCTTCTTGGTTACATGTAATGTAAAATTATATTGTTTAAGGACAAGATTTTAAAAGAGCAACTATGGAGTTTCTTGCCGGTTCTTCTCCATAGTGCTTTCCGAATCGGTGGTAAATGTAAAAAATGTTGTGTGGTTTTATGAAACCACGGTAAAAGTGAAACTTTTTTTCACACTATAGACATTTAACTAAAAATTATCGTATGTGTACGATAATTATCGTACACGTATCGTGCGTCACGCGACATGCGCTACACAGACCAAAAAGTTTGGGACAATGTAATAAAAGTTTCACTTTAAAAAAAAATGTAATGACGATTCAAAAGTAGGTACTTCTAGAAGAAGTCTAATTGAATAAATAAATGTTTCAGTTTGAACATGTGTTGTGAATTCGGTTATGGAATCCGAACGATATAACATAACCCGGTCTATTTTCCACTGGAGCTATGGTTACCAACTCTTACTATTTGAAAATACTTCATTCTTTAGAGGGGTGGTATTTCATTATCAATATTTGATTTTCAAAGTAAAAAGCCATGAATATTTTTAAATTCGCGCTCTTTCTGTATGATGTGCGTATCAAAAAGGACTTAGCGAAGACATAGTAGGTTAGGGTAAGGCCACGTAAAATTGTACATTTTCTACCTTTTACATGTCCCTTAAAAGTTAAAGTCCATAATTTAAAAAATAAAATATTAAAAGTAGTTGATGTAGTAATATTTTGTTAAGAGAAGTCTAATTTGTTGTTATACCTATTTATGTTTGGCGATATTTTCTAACTTTTACTTTTTTTCTCTGTACTTGAAATTCTTGTCAGTGAATTTTATATTTAAAACAACCTTATGTTTCGAACAGTAGGTAGGTATCATTTTAACTTATAGTATTTTACGTCAGTAATGACTGTTTCTTTAACAATATTACGATGTCTTACATATTTTTACCACAATCCACAATCCAATCAATTTTACCTCAATCCACGAATATGGTGTTTCGAGAGCGTTGCGAGTGTAACCACAGAGTGTAACCGAGAACTTGCTTTCCATGTAACCAAACTTTTTAAAGTAGCGTTAATATGGCAGCACTGATGCTCGCCCACAATGAAAAGTCAACTATTCATCCGCCAAAAATTTACCCTTGTTTGACCGGAATGAGAATAGAAAAATAAAAATGAAAGGTGCCTATTCTAAACTTTAAAAATTTATTTTCATATCACTTTTTTAATGATAGTAATATTTTTTATATGACAGATGACAGTGTAATGTCAAATTCCCTGACTGCTGAGTGCTGACAAGTGACAGTTAATTTTGGTATTGATAATGATAGGATAACGTAGCGTTAGCATTTGAGTTGAGTAACCTTATTTATTTTTGATGCAGATTTAATAAAATTTTAACTCGGTGATAGTTTCATGTGCTTATAACAAAAAGAGTCACTTTGTAAGGGTATTCGTATATCGAAGTGCTTCTAATTAAATTTCAAAATGAAACGTACCTACGACTCCATGAGCTCTTCCATCGAAATAAGTTCATACCGAGATCAACATTTTAAGGTTTCGTTTTTAAACATATGTATACAAATATCTATGAAAATATTATTGTGGGAACCTCATAAAATTGATATATTTTTCTAGGGTTCAAGAGGGGAGCAAGAAAAGCTACTACGTGCTTCATCCACATTGTACATTGGAAACTTATCTTTTTACACAACAGAAGAACAAATTTATGAACTTTTTTCTAGATGCGGTGACTTACGTAGAGTAATAATGGGCTTAGACAAATACAAGAAAACCCCTTGTGGCTTTTGCTTTGTTGAATATTATGCAAGACCAGATGCTGAAAACTGTATGAGGTATATAATGTTTAATGTTCCCTTTTTCGTAGTTTACCTAGCTAATGGGGGCAAGGCTCTATTGTTCTGTCATTCAGTTCAGAATATTAATGATTTCAAGCTGAATTATTCAATATAGTAAAATATAGTAGTAATTGTAATAAAAGTAATATAAAAACAAAAACATTATACTTCTAGGTACATAAATGGAACTAGATTAGATGATAGAATTATTAGATGTGACTGGGATGCTGGATTTATAGAAGGAAGACAATATGGGCGTGGAAAAACTGGGGGACAGGTAATAATGGTGTTTAATAAATATAGCAAATGATATATTATATTTAATCACTTATTAATATATTTTGTTATTTTTTACAACTAATTAAATTAATTTATTACAGGTTCGTGATGAATATCGAACGGATTATGATGGTGGACGGGGTGGTTATGGGAAAATAATTGCTCAAAAAATCACCCCAAATACATTAGAGCGTTGAGTGTATGATGGAAGGATTTGTGTGAAATGTGCTAAAGACTGTAATATATAACAATACAATCCATTCAAAGGGTTAAATCTGATTGTATCTTAAATGAACTAATAGTAAGAATTATTTTATACAATATTGGATTATTTTATTTAAACCATAGACTCCATTTAGAATAAGTTGACCTTTATAAAATTATCACCATAAAAGAGATACTATTCAAAATTGACCTTGGCATTTGTGGCATCTGAGGGATGCAGATAACTTTGAACTCTTGAAATTGTGCATGCAGTTATTATCCAATTTAGTTAGCCATACACACTACATATTTCTATAAATAATGAGAGATATCTTTAAACCAAGGTAAAAGAAGGAATCATTGTCAATATTGTATGGACACAGTTATATGAACAAAGAAATGTACAAAATGATTAATATCTCAATAACTATCTCATCTCAACATACTGGATCAATTTTTTGTAGGGTTCCATACCAAAAGGGGTAAAACGGGTTACGGGACTAATAGTGATACTGCTGACAGTAGGTTGTATGTCAATAACTGTAATTAGAAAGATGAAAACTTTCAAATACGTATTTTTGAAGCTGCTATTGCAACAAATAAAAATAAAAAAATGGATGGCATGGTTATAATCTGATTTTTTAATTAATAACATAACTATTTGATCAATTTCACTACAAAATGCTTGGTATAATATGTATTTTGGGGCCCACACAAATTCAATATTTAGCAATAAACTTGACCAAAATAAAACAACAATATTTCTGTAAATTCTTTATTTCATAAGAAAGCGTACACATAAGAGCACAAGTTTGGACACATCATTTTTAAATAATTTAAAAGCATAATTATTCTTTGTAATATATTTGTCTATGATGTTGTATAAACAACATTGATAAATTTAATGACTATAATATGATTATTTTGTAAGATTGTTAATTGTTAATAATAACAAAATAATGTTATTCAAATGCAAGAGATACATAACAAAGTCTAATAAAATCTGACTAGAAAATATTTAAAATGATACTTCGGTATTTATAACAAACTTGAACCAGACCGTTAACAGTGATAGATCTTTTATGATAGTATAAAAAAGAAATAAAAATATATTAAAAGTACAAAAACAAAAATATATTCTTATGTTAAAAATGAGAACTTATAAGTCTATAATAAGCAAAGAGAATTAAATAGAATAGAATGCATAATTTTTTTTCATAAGCAACATGAAAAGTTAATCTCTGGGTGTCATTTCTGGCAACAAGTCGTACCATAAAGTTTTTGCTTCTCTAAAATCATACTCGTTCAGATGTACTATCACCTGAAATAATAATATACACCTAATTAATAAATCACTCTCAAATAAGACTTCAAAAACAATCACACTTATACATATTACTAGATTTCCGCCCGCGGCTTCGCCCGCTTTCTCTAAAACGATTTGAGATATAAACTATCCTATCTCTCAAGTTGGATCGAACTGCACATGGTGTGCGAATTTTATTATAATCGGTTAAGTGGTTTAAAAGTCCATTGAGGACAAACATTGTGACACGAGATTTATATATATTAAAGATATACTGAGGTTGTCTTCATTATTTTTTACAAGTTATCTGAATATTTTTGCATAAAGGACACAGACGATCATGGAGATGAGACATAAAATCCCACAATGGGTATAAAGGAGTTGAATAATTTCTAAAAAATCATCGAGAATTTAATGACACAAATCAAATACTAGATAAAGTAATAGTTAGCGATTCTGTAGGTAATTGAAAACACAAACGTAATTTTTATTTTATTCTGTTTCCTTATTCATTTACTATTAAGTATTCGGCAGTCGACGTGCATTCTAACTCTTATATACATGTAACATAAGAGATAGGCCACTGCATAAATATAGAATACTAATACGTGCCGGTACGTGCTCTGCTACGTATCAATTTAATTATAATTTATGTTACAAAAAATTGGAGCATCAAATTCATTTATTCAAATAAAAAATATTTTATTGATCGCTAGCTAATTTGACAGCGAAATCCCGATCTACAAAATGATCCGCCATTTGTTGAATTCATTTGTAACAAAAAATGTGATAAATAAAGAACTGCTCTACCGATTTTGTACCAACTGCACATAGACCAACTATTTATTAATAGTCTGAACAAAGGTTAAACATTTGGATTGGCAAAAGGAGTGGCATTGACTTTTATATTACCTGTCCAATGACGGGGCTGCCCCCAAGGAAGCCCTTGTGCGTGGCGACGGTGACCTCCACGTGCCGCGAGTGCAGCTCGGCCAATGGGATCACCCACTCGAATTGCTCGTCGTACTCCGGCATGCAGCTGTCCTTCACCACCTAATTTTACACCAAGCAATAGCATATAATATAAAAAATTGGATAAACGCGTTGCACTAAGTTTATTCAAACCAATACTCTTATATTTTTTTTATAATTGGACTTCTTCTAGAAACACTTTTGAATCGTCATAACATAGATAAACCAAATTACCAAATTATTAATGCTATCAAATATGTTATGAGTAAAAGGGCTTATGAGTTATGAATGCAGCGTCAGATTGCTATATTTTATGCGGGGATCGAAATTTAGAAGTCCTAGTTTGTGTTTTACAAGTAAATAAGCCACATACAACAAACTTAGGGTATAAAACAAATTTCTCTATGGTGAAATTGAAATTCAATCAGAATAAGGGATATTTCTTATAAACAGAATTTAATTACGAGTATTATAAAAATCTTACCACAGTCTTGCGCTTCGAGTCCTTGGAGCGTCCAGGGAGTAAGTACAATTTGACATATGGGTCGGGCACATTAGTTGGGTCCTTCAGGGGTATGTTCCTGTAATTAATTTCGATAATTTAAATATATACCATCTATTTTATTCTTGATTATACATTTTAGATCATAAATCAGAGAAAAGAAAGAATGAATGCTATAGAAACTTACATAATTTTATGCACGACAACATAAAGTGTCTGATTTTGCATGCTGTAACGAAGGGACAGTAGGATGCGACCCAAACCAGCTTCACCTGCCGATCTACGAATTTAGAAATAAAATTAACTCACTTCCGTAAATAACGAAGTATCCTAAAAATATATGGATGTTAATTATTAACTTACGTTGTTAATGATGACGTTCTATGGACAAGTTTCGGAGTTTCACGTTGCACTGGAGGTTGGCTTTCTTGCGGAATATCTGCAAAAACAATATTTTTATAATAACTATATGTAAAATAAGAAAAGAAAAATCTTAATTTATTTTTAAGGTATTATTTACCGATTTCTCGTGTGATTTGTTCAACAGGAATCGACTTTTCTGAACTGTTATCTTTACCGTCTTCGATATTTTTCATTTCGGGTGCTGGAGGTGGTACTGTAAATACACAGACGCTTTTTAATTTTATGCATTCCTGAAAACTCATGTCTTATTCCTATATACTTTGGTTATACATTTTTACAATAATTATTTATTTTGTCATATTTGTGGAGGAACGACTTGAGAGTTGACAAAACTGAAAATTTTTCAATAAAAACTACCTTCTCCAATTCTTGTTGGTAATTTTAATTTTAAAGGAATAATCACCATCGCCATTGGCTGGTTTTGGGGCATCTATAATGTCAGCAGTTGGCGCGGGAACAGGCTCCGGTACTGGCGTGTATGGAGCTTCTTCTTCATAATCCGCTTCCTTTAGCGCCTCTTTGAGAATCTATAGATAGAAATGTATCGTTTGAAATTCGAATTAGCATAATACATAATAATATTAGAAAAAAATGGATGAGTAAGTCATGTAAGTTATAATTATGAATGATTCAATAAGATTAGATGATATGTATTTCGCAGTGCAAACAAAACCATTCGAGTATAGTTTTTACATCTCTGCCCATATATACATATCTATATTTAACCCAATATACATTAGTATAAATCGTTTTTGTTATCCAATAAGAAAGTGTAAAATAATAATACCTTTAATTGAAGCGCCAAAAGTACTTTTGATTCTGGTCCAGATTTCTGCAAGTTAATGGGCTGCGTCAACATGGTGAGATCTTTTTGTTTCAGTAAGGCCGCTATTCCATAAGTAAGCTGTCCCAGTGAACTGCCTGTCTTCTGGTCTACAACCTGTAGAAATAGAAAAAATTTAAAATTTATCTCATTTATTTGTACAGATTGGTCTAAATCCTTTTCATCCTAAAATGTTGCGAAATAGTGTTTTAGCCTGACATTGGTTTACGTTTGGGTAAAACATTGAATTGTTTCTATGATTAAAAATTAGATAATTTCTGTAATTAACTACTGAAAAATAAATTAAACACACAAAAACAACTCAATTAAGTATGAACAAATGTTTCGAAAATCCAAATATACCTTTATTTCAAGTATATCAACTTCAGGATGTTGCACGAGGAAGGAGTGCCCGATCTCGTACACGGGACTGTCGGTTCTCATCTGAACCGCTGTGTTCTCTGTCTTCTTACCGACGGTCAGTTGCAGATATGGATCGGGTTTAGACGTAGCTCGAGCATTCTAAAATGAAAAAAAATATATATAAGTAAGTATACATATTATATATCTGCTATATTTAATTAGAGATTAAATTAGTCATAGAAATAATAACATACCGAATTCCATGTAATAGAAACTATTATATTATTGTGACTAAGTACAGAATGATCTTTAACAATTTATTGTAATTAATTGATTCAATTACTATTAATTCTTAATTTTGTAGTAAATTCAATAATAATAAAATTCATAACTCACAGGTAGATGTTTGCATGAGTCGATGTATACGGACAGAACCGCACTACTTAGCTCAGCATTCTTTATCAATTGAGCTTCCGTAAGAGCCTGGGAAATAACACACAATTTATAATAATATAATGAAAATTAGAACAGGATAGATAGATATAATGAAGAATAAAATTCGAAATCAAAAATAGTAAAAAATGGGTTTATTATGTAATTATCAATACATAATTAAATTTAAATAATTTTCTTACATTACGCAGATCCGAGAAATTTGTTGAAAGGCGGTGCCACGATAGACGCAGCAGGACCTTGCCATGCTTTGCTTGTTGCAGTGTTTGCCACTAAAATATAATTTAGAATAAAAGTTCACATTTTATAATACATACACAGAAAAAATATTATAAAAAAGGTTTCAATCTTTGCTTACTGTATCAAGGCGACCAGCGCGAACTACTTGCGAGATATCCAAGGAACACCTGTAAAATATTTCGCATTATACTTCTTCGAATACTTTAATATTAAATAGAACTTAATGTATTTATTAAAAATGTTAAAGAACACTCCAAGCTGCTGTACATTAAAACTTATTAGCACAGTGTTAGTGATTAGTAGGCGGAGCAGTGTGGAAAACGTGTTAGCAGTAATTAGTGGAAATGAGTACATGTACGAAGATACTGTATCTCGTTGGATTTCTTTAGAAGATGCTATTGTTTCGGGTACTAAGTGCCTTGCTAATTAATTGAAAATATATGTTCTACTTATTACCAATTGCAGTCCTTAAGCATACTTCACTGTAACCATTTTATAATTCAATTAGATAAATTATATTATTAAAATGCAATATAGTTCTTGGAGCGAATATTAAAAACATAATATTTCTGATCTATGTGATTTTGAGCTACGTGCATAAACTTTCCAAATTGGGTACCAATACTTTATTTCTACATTGTGATCAGTATTATATCAGTCGTAACCTTACAATACTAACAATTGTTTAAACAACTACACAATCTTTTTCGTGCCATTCCTTTTAAAACTCCAGTGTTACTAATTATGAAATAACATTCCATGAAATAAATGTCGTAATATAGCCAAAGTATACTGTGATATTAAGACAGTTGTGGATAGTATACGCTGTGTTGGGCAGCGACCGACCTGCCGAGGCTTTCGTCCTTCCCAGCGCGATCCCAGTCGAAAAGCTGAATTGTAGCGCGCGTCGCGCTGTCTCTCAGGATTGACTGTCATCAGTCACATAATATACGTACATACATAAGCGAAATGAAAGTGTGTTGTACACATAAACACATATTAGTAAATAAAAAAATTAATAATTAGTCCCTATAGCACACGTTATGTTGCCACCCATTCTAATAAATTTGTAAATAATGCAAAAAATCATCACACGTAATTGCAACGCAAAACTAATACGGTTTGTGAAAAACCATCTTAGCACCTGCAATCGAAGTTTTGATTTAATATAAATCATTATCTATGGATATTAATGTATACGACGTACCTACACTTACAAGAATAATATGACAAAAAATAATGGCATATTTATTACTTGCGACCGAGGTGCTAAGATTTTTAAAATAACCACGCAAAACAAAACAAAAGGGTCGTCGCTAAATTCGTAACGGACCTGCCGAGGTAATCATCGTTCTGAATGCCCATCCCCGGGTCCCAGTCCCACAACTCGCACTGCAGCACCTGGCTCTTTCTTGAGCTTATAATCGCCTTAGGACAAACCACAATATGAAATTATTAACAGGCCCCGACATCCACCCTTTTAGATATTTTTAATAGGAAAATCATTGAATTTTATTTATGTCTATGTAAATATGTTAACAACTAATGTTGAAATTAATTACTGAACGGGCTATTCTAAAAGAGGAGATTAAAAACATTTAAATCGAATTAATAATATTCGAATCAAATAAAATAGAAAATCTCACCTGTACAAGTCTACCAAAAAAAAAAATATATATAGAAAACATATAGCCTTTGAAGCGTTGCATTAATTTAAGTCTGTTTTAAGAAATAATATTTCAATAAAAGCTTGATATTTGCTCCTAATATTTCTTAAAACAAAAAGCTAAGGCGTGTAAGAAAAAAGAGATTGTGTATCGAGACAAATAATAATCACACAATACCTACTAAAGAATGAAAGAGCCTCCGAATAACCATGTGACAGTTTTTTACTTTATGATAAAAACAAACAACATCTTTTTCCTTACATAAAGCGATTAACTAGCGTGTAACATCCAGCGCCCACTACAAGCCCCGGTGCGACCATGCGCTAGCTCGTACCGCCACCGCCACTCACCTGCCCAGTTTGTCATCATCGTTGCTATCGTCCTTGTCGAACACTTCTATTTCCAACGCTTGGCCCAACGATTGCATTACACGAGCCTTTACATATGAGAACAAAATCATATTGACGAATTCGAATTTGTAAGGATGCCACTGATTCATTCACATTTAATGTGCCGTTATTTTGAAATTTATGGTCGTCAGTTAAAGAGTGGATAATAAGATATTTAAAAACCAATTGAACGAAATATAGAGGATAGAGGCGTCGTGTATGTAAAAGCAATCGCCATTATGCCTTTAATTATACTTCATGCTTTGCCTTTGAAATGAAACAGCTAAGTGTGCATGCCAGAAAAAATTTAAAGAAAAGCAAATGTGCAGATATTTTAATTTTGAAACCTATAATTCAAATATATATCAGAAGAATGTTTAGAAAATATATTACGAAAAGATAGTTTATAACCAATAATTATATTTTTTTATTGTTAAACCGAATTAAATCGGTTTCCTTCAAAAATAGTATTACATGTCAAACTCTTTTCTTTCATTATATTAAATAATTAAAATACGTCTACGTGCATATAATGCAAAACTAATAAAACTACAGGCGCGCATGCTATAGAACAAGGAAATATTAATAAATGTTAGCACGAAGCATTTCGAAACACTATAATATTAATCACAATAAAATAAAAATACTTTTTAGTATCAGACTCTCGTCATATTGAGAATTACTGATGGAAATCATTACTTGAATATAAAATAAAAATCCTGAACCCTTGGAACAACTTACTCACCTACACAATGAAGAAATAAGAAAAGATAATTCTATGATCTACAATTTTGAAAGAATTTTCCAATGCATTCCTATTTATTAATATGGTAAGAAAATAATTAATGTTATTATGTAAAGTGCACTACCCATTACCAGTGCAAAATATAAGAAGTTTCATACTAGAATAATCTAATAACTTACCTCACACCAGTAGTCCCAGCGAGGGTTAACATCATTATCAATATGTTTTGTTTTCCACTGCTGGGCGCCCACCGTTATGATGGCGTACGGGTCAGACTTACCCTTCCCTGTCAATGTCAAATAAATTTTAAGTGATTTTTTGATTATATTAACTTGCCCTTGTTCATTCTGACTGAATAAATTAGCACTGAGCTTTCAAAAAAATGTATAGCCCTTCTCCATTATGGAATTTCTTAGGTGTGATAAATAACTTCATAGTAAGTAATAATTGTAAAGTTTGACATGAAAAATAAAGGCAAACATTCATAAACATGATCCAGGAACACCTTACCTATCATAGATACATCTTTTTTCATGAGATTCTGAGCTTGAACTAAATGAATTCGAAGAACACCCTGAAATAAAATGAAACTTTTACCAATGTGATTCAACGTTACAAGCATTTATGAAACATTCATTCATTGATAATGATAACTTATGTCTTAAACTAGTTACAAGTATACAAGTATTTAAAGAATATAAAAAAAATAAAGGCGGCATTCCAAAATATCTAGTTATCTGAATGTTTACAATTCTAATAAGAATTCATAATATTATGTTTTACTTCAAAATAATATGTACCTCAGGTTCAGGCATCCTCAAGTCGACAGTGGGTATTTCATCACTGAGCTTTATCGGCAGTTTGTTAGGTAGCACCATCATCTTCGCGATTTGTTCCACAATACAACGACGCAGGATGTCACTGTTATGTTTTAAAATTGGTTATATTAAAACAGTTCAACAAGTTTGCGTCAAAAATTGCATAAAATTGATCAATGCTCATTTATATAACTTTGATCTATGTGGTCTAAACTCTAAACCGAAATGAAAAATCGTTACTCAAATTACAATTTTGGAAAAATTTTAAACTGTTCCCAAATTTTATTAGGTATTTATATCAGTCATAAAATTCTTGAATGTAATCATTATTTTTATTACCTAAACCCTGGCATGTCCAAAACATCGGCGGCTCCAACAAGGTTGAAGTCAATAGACGGATTATTGAGGAAGAATATCTGAAGGCCACCAACCAAGGGCATCTTGGAAATGAGAGGCTTCATAACAACACGCGCCATTCCGTGAAGCTTAAATTCAATTGATTTATTATTAAAAAAACAAGATAGATATCTATTATATTATGTAAACAAAAATAAACTAGTAACGAATTGATAGGCGCATAACTCAAGAATGAAAGTTTTAATAACTGATAAATTTTTAAAAACAAAAAGACGAGGCGAATATGTATGTGTCGTGGTCATATCGTAGATTTGATCATTTCATGATATGAGTGGCCATTTCACGAAATGGTCGCATATCGTGAAATGGCCAATTTAGTTTGGCCACATCATGATGTGGTTTGGGCAGATCAATGATAAGAAATCGTTTCACGATATGGCCAATTAACGCACGGTTTCTTCATGAAATGATCAAAATTATTTGATCATATCGTAAAATAGTTACATTAATCGTTGGTAGAGGCGCTGCAAGCTCTGTTTTTATGTGATAAGATGGCGGCCGCTGGCGAAAATTAAATTATTCGCAGTTAAAAACTTCATAATTCGTTTAATAACAATATTATGAAGAAAGTCATAGCAAATAATTTACGACGAAGAGGTACGAGTACTATGGAAAATGTAGATATCTTATATGTATTTAAGAAAAAATGCGACTTAAATAAAATAATTTAAGAAACTACTACTATATTATTATTTAATTGTTTGTTTTTTAAAAAGCGATCCGCTTCTGGCACTCGCCGGCCGCTGCCGCGGCACGCTCGCTTTGCTCGCTCGGCTCGTGCGTTGTTTATCAAAGTCTAACCTAACCTAACCTAACTGTTTTCTATTGCAAAAACGATTCGCTTCTGGCATTCGCCGGCCGCTGCCGCGGCACTAACTTGTATGACATTAAACAAGTTTTTAGAATATAGTTATTCTGAAATCTTTTAATATTTTATGGACTCTTTATATTTTATACGATCTGGCCAAATGTGGATGACCAAATCGTTTAACGTTGACGATTTAACAATCTGATCAAACTATGTTGGCCATTTCACGATATGCGACCATTTCGTGAAATGGCCACTCATATCATGAAATGATCAAATCTACGATATGACCACGACATATGTATATAAATATTAATTAATAAAAATTTTTTGAATGCATTAAATCATAGAAAGAGCTGAGATCTAAAAGCGCCATTCAATTTGAAGACTATTACTATACCTTGTACCAACATTAGACTATCAAACAATGTTTTTAATCCAACTAGCAGTTGAGATTAACGCGTATAAACAAACAATTCGTAAATTTTCAGTACAGATATTTCTTTGCTCATTACATTACCTGCAGATCTTTAATTCCACCTCTAATACGCTGAAGGACGAACGAGATGTCGCAATCACCCGCATAACTATAAACAAAAAATAAACCTTTACAATCATGATAACATTGATTGTAGTATTCTCTTTTTTCCATTTACTTTTCCTGGAATCTATACATATAATAAATCTGTAGAAGGGTCAATTCTGTACATTGAAAATATTGAAAAAATAAATAGCAGGGGGTGTTCCTGGATCGATACCAAACCCAAATATTTGATTAAAAAATTTTTTGTCTGTCTGTCTGTCTGTATGTGAAGGCATCACGTGAAAACTAACGGTTAGATTTCGATGAAACTTGGTATAATTATACCTTATTATCCTGGGCATAAAATAGGTTACTTTTTATCCCGGAAAAATACTTAGAAAAAAAAATAATCTTAATTTTTCCGCGCGGACGGAGTCGCGGGCGGAAGCTAGTTATAAAATAATATTGTCCGAACAATACAATTAGATAGTAGAATAAGATTTGATAGTTAAGCATAACAAAAATAAAAATTATAGTAGGTATACACCTGTGATTGATTTTACGCGAGTCGCGAGTATTATGCAGTTAGGAATTAATGCAACGCTGCAACCATGCTCTCTGCAAAGTGCTCGGGTTGAATGATATAAGTAATAAGTCGTAAATCGCGTTTAAAATTTTAATTTGGGCGCTGAATTATATTAATAAAAATATATATAAATACATATTTTTGTGTTTGTCATATTAAAGTTTGAATTAATTATAATAATCATGCAGGAAAAAATAAATCGAAATTCGTTATCATTTACCACTTCCTTTGATATTAGTATGGAATAGTTACATATTAGCATGGAATAAACTAGAAACCGTTATCACCACCGTGACTTTACCTCATTATTCATAAAGTACATAAGAGATTAAACTTACAACAAGTCAACATCCATAATGATTTCATTTCTCGAAAGATTCTTATCATATACCTTAACGCCGCCAACTCTTGGTGCCTGTAAATAGTAAAGATTGTCTCAAATATGTTTATTCCAATTCAATTGACTATTATCATGCTTAATAATAATTATCTTACTAATTAAGGTTAATAAGGGAACTTGGCAACAGTTATCAGAAAGCAACTATAGCTATACATAATAATCAATTAACTAAATAAATAAAGTACAAATAAAATACTTACAATGGTCCCAAGGATCATGCGTTCAAACTTAAACCCATTCAATTTATAATTCTTTAAACTCTCAGCCACAGCTGGTTCAATAGATTCTTTAAGTAAGGTTCTTGCATAGTGGTTTACATTCGGCCATACTTGAAGCAAGATCTATAATAGACATGGAAATTTGAAAAATAACATTATTATAATTTTAGAATACTGTTTGTTTTATTTATACTAATTACAAACCCTGTTTAACCATTCAGCCCGTTCTATATCGGGGAAGAATACCTGAAAATTAAAAAATAGATGCCATTAACAGATCAGTGTTCATTTTGGTAATTTTTTTTTAATGTTAAAACCAGGCAAACGAGCAGATGAGTCACCTGATGTTAAGTGATCATCGTCGACCACTTGCACCCACAATACCAGGGGTATGGCGAGTGTTGCCGGTCTTTAAGGCAGGTGTACGCTCTTTTCTTAAAGGTCCCCAAATCGTAACATGATTGCGTTAAATATTAAATTATTATGGGCTGATCAAATATTAAAGAGCATACATTAAGTTTTTAAATAAAATTGTTTGATTTCTTGTGTATCAATTGAATAGCAAACAAAATAGGATAGAAATTATTCCTAGGCTACTTCATAAGTTACTAGTGGTCCGCCCCGGCTTCGCCCGTGGTACATATTTCGCAATAAAAGGTAGCCTATGTCCTTTCTCGAGTTTCAAAATATCTCCATACCAAATTTCATGCAAATTGGTTCAGTAGTTTAGGCATGATTGAGTAACAGACAGACAGACAGAGTTACTTTCGCATTTATAATATTAGTATGGATTACTTTATAATATAAATTATATAATAAATATAATATACCCAAGCTGGTAGATCATCCAGTCTTGCAAGAATTACATCCTTTTCCGAGGAGATAGCTGCAACTTTAGCTATATTTCGCCTGTACTCATTCTCTCTACGCCATTGGTCCCTAAGGACGGAAAGTACCACTGGTCCAATCAGCCAAGCAACACTCCATTGCATATAACCAACTAAGTATACTGCACCAACTATTGACACCTAAAAGTGATAAATTACTTGAACATCATTTTAATTATCATAAAAACATGTAAACTGTAACTGTTTAGTTAAGATTATTATCATTGTATATGTATTATATCATAATGGTTTGAATTCCTTAAGAATGAATAAGCATCAAGCATTGGTTCAAACCATTTCAAGGTCTTCTATGACTCACCACTTACTTGAACTGTGTTTATATGGCAATGTGAACCTTGAATGAATTGAATACAAGTGTTATGTAGAAAACATAAGAGAAGTTTATTTCTAACATTATATTTTATAGACTTGATATTCAATGTTATTTTTTAATTATAAAGATAACGAAACAACAAATGTGGTATGCTGTATACATTTTCTAATAATATTACCTTTTTGAAGAATATATAGATCATCGACAAAACATTGTTGTCGCCATCACTGCGTACAGGAAGAGCAAACTTGCTGTTTTCCGACATATTATTTTCACAACTTGCCTGTAGGTGTAAAATGTACATGTATAAAAATTAATAATACAAAATAATTTGCTATAAATCAAATTATACTTGAAAACAATCTAAACAAATTATAGTAATAATTATTGATAAGTTTAATATCTTTTTTTTTACAATGGTAGTCATATTTATTTTTAGTATTCCAAAAGTGGCATCCAATCTCATTGAAATTTTATGTACGAGCTTTATGAATAAAATATAAACTTACCTACCATAATAAGAGTAGGGTTTTTGCAAATAAATTTGAAAATAAAGCGAAATGTACTAATACAGCATAATACAAAAACAAAAGTGGAAAAAGGCACTAGAACTACTCTAAAAGTGCTGTTTAGAAAAAATATCCATACAACTGCAGAGCCGAAAGTCGAAACTCGAAAGCGAAAATTGAGAT
Source organism: Colias croceus (assembly GCF_905220415.1). Lineage (NCBI taxonomy): Eukaryota > Metazoa > Arthropoda > Insecta > Lepidoptera > Pieridae > Colias > Colias croceus. The sequence goes on from NC_059538.1 coordinate 7,142,788, forward strand.
TTGAGTTTGACAAACATGAAACAGTGCCTGCAGTGCCCTGACAAATTGACATTAAACAGTTCGAGATTTGACATTTGACACTAGACAGATGACAGATGGACAGATTACACATTGGATTACCTCAAGATTACCTACACCAAGAAGCTATTATCCCATATCCCCCATATCTAAGAGCAATAAACCTATAGAGTTCTTATATTGAGACAGAACAAAATACATATTTTCTAATCTACTTACTCTTAGTCAATAACAGCATAAGCCAGATTGAGATAGCGATAGAGTATCTGCACTGTCTTCAAACGTAGCGCGCCGGGAGTCAGTTTGTTTTCCAACCAGCTGGTGGGCTCAGTGCGTCAAGTGTTTTTAACGAAATATTTAGAAGATATAAAGTGTACAGTGTTTCTTTTTATTTGTCAGTGTGCTAAAATAACTATTGTATGTTTATCAACCGGCTATCACTAGTCGAATGGGAGTTTTGGATAAAAACAATGTGCAAATATCTTTCCATCAGTAAGTGATTTTCAGCAAATTGATAAATATTTATGTTTTAAACCTATTTGAAGGTTTTATCAAGCGCTTTTTTGTAATTTTATGTTGAAACTGTAACATTTACCCACTTTATGGGGTTGTGGAATATAGAATAATGAAATAATTTTTTAAAAATGTCACAATAATATCACGTTTGGCATTTTGTTTACCACCGTAGTGTTGTAACACATCTAGCGTATATTATCGATTTATGATAAAAAATCTATTTCATATTAACGTTGATTTATTTATTTTGTTTCTTATATCAGATTTATAATAAGTAGTTGTTGTTGCAAATAAAAGATGTAAATATTTTACCGCAGGAAAATAAAACATACCACGTGGTTGTTTTATTTGCCTTATGTGTTTTAGTTTTCGTTTGTTGTTTATTAATTTCTCTTTCAGATTATTAATAAATTCATTTTGTTTTAGATTTCCAGAGCTAAATAAAAAATGGGTATAAAACATGAGACATGAGTTGATTGGACGCCGCCACAATTTGCTATATTGTGTTCACTGCATTTCGAGCCTGCGTGTTATCAAGATGGATACTCTAGAATAATTGTGCAATCTTACGCTTACGTTTTTTTTTGTTCCTGTAGTTAGATAATAAATACATTTGATTAAAGAGAGTGAATTTTTATTTTGAAATTTTTTACACATAAGTTACTTTAAATGTGTAACTATGTGAAAATTAAACGGTTGATTAAATGACAGTTCTCATAAATGAGAAACTACTATTGAAATACATACTTAATATACATGCGTTTTCAAAGAAAAACCCGCATAGTTCCCATTCCTGTTGGATTTACGGGATCAAAAGTAATTTTTCCAAATTTCATTGTAATCGGTTTAGTAGTATTCGCGTGAAAGAGTAACAAACATTCATCCTCACAAACTTTCGCTTTATTAGTAGGATGTTAGGAAAATTTTTTCATTAAGACTGTCCTTTTATTAACTTGTTAAAATGCTGCATGATTCCTTCATGCTGACTGTGCCTTTCTCCTCACTCCTTTAACTTTATCATCATTTCCTTCTTTATTTTAAATTACATTTCAAGTTTTAAAATTTCTTTTATAACATACTAGCTTTCCGCCCGCGTTTTTAAAGAAAATCCTGCACAGTTCCCGTTCACGTGGGATTTCCGGGATAAAACCTAACCTATGAGTGTATGTACAAAATTTCATTGTAATCGGTTCCGCAGTGAAAGAATAACATCCATTCTCGCATAATTTCGCATTTATTATATACAAATAATGTATTCAACTGAAATTAATTATAAGTTTTGTTTTTTTTATTTATTATTTCACGAAACCGTAAATGCAAAATACATTCACGATTTTATCGATTGAAGCACATCCCATCACTATCACCTTCTATCTATCTATATACGAACCTATAGTAAAAATGGTGCCATGACTATGTTGAAACGTAGCTTGTTGTCTATAGCTGTCTCATTCTTTCATACGACGTTTTCTTTAGATAGAGAGAAACAAATATATGTAAATTGTATACGCTCGATACAAGTACTCTATAGGTTTATTGCTCTGAGTCCCATATATCTAATACACTGGAGATTTCAGTATGAACATTTACCTGTATGTTTTTTTATCTCTTTCTGTGGGGGTGACCAAGTTAGGTGTGAAAGGGATAAAAAACATACATTAAAGAACTTACTTAATACCACTTTTTTACATATTAATGAGGTTATTGTTAACTCCAAGGTTAACTCTATGAATATTTTTTTTTCAACACTGAACTTAGCGCGACCTGGGGGGGCAGCCCCCCTAGCCAAGTGGCTTTCTGTTAGCGTAGCGTTCAATAGAATAGACTACGAATGTATGAGATTGACGTTAGCTGTAGATAAACTTATCTACAGCTAACTCAGCAATAAACCTATAGAGTTCTTATATTGAGACAGAACAAAATACATATTTTCTTATCTACTTACTCTTAGTCAATAACAGCATAAGCCAGATTGAGATAGCGATAGAGTATCTGCACTGTCTTCAAACGTAGCGCGCCGGCTATATTTTGTTTGCCTTCCAGCTGGAGGTCTCGGTGCATCAAGTGTTTTTAACGAAATATTTAGAAAATATAAAGTGTATAGTGTTTCTTTTTATTTGTCAGTGTGCTAAAATGACTATTGTATGTTTAGCTACCGGCTATCACTAGTCGAATGGGAGTTTTGGATGAAAACAATGAAAAAATATCTTTCCATCGGTAAGTGATTTTCAGCAAATTGATAAATATTTATGTTTTAACCCTATTTGAAAGTTTTATCAAGCGCTTTTTTATAATTATATGTTGTAACTGTAACATTTAACCACTTTATGGGGTTGTGGAATACAAAATAATTAAATAATTTTAAAAAATGTTACAATATTTGGCATTTTGGCATTTTGTTTACCACCGTAGTGATGAACACATCCAGCGTATATTATCGATTTATGACATAAAATCTATTTCATATTAACGTTGATTTATTTATTTTGTTTCTTATATCAGATTTATATGTAGTTGCTGTTGCAAATAAGATGTAAATTTTCTACAGCAGAAAAATAAAAAATACCACGTGGTTGTTTTATTTGACTTATGTGTTTAGTTTGTTGTTTATTATTTTCTCTTTTAGATTATTAATAAATTCATTTTGTTTTAGATTTCCAGAGCTAAATAAAAAATGGGTATAAAACATGAGACGAGTAGATTGGACGCCGTCGAACTTTGCTAGATTGTGTTCACTGCATTTCGAACTCTAGAAGAATTGTGCAATCTTACGCTTACGTTTTTTTTGTTCCTGTACATAATAAATACATTTGAATAAAGAAGGTGAATTTTTATTTGGAATTTTTTTACACATAAGTTACGTGTAACTATGTGAAAATTGAACGGTTGATTAAATGACAGTTCTCATAGATGAGAAACTACTACATACTTGATATACATGCGTTTTCAAAGAAAAACCCGCATAGTTCCCATTCCTGTGGGATTTACGGGATCAAAAGTAATTTTTCCAAATTTAATTGTAATCGGTTCAGCAGTGAAAGAGAAAGTTATCCATTCTCGCATAATTTCGCATTAATTATATTCGTAGGATTAAACAAATAATGTATTAAACTGAAATTAATTATATATTTTGTTTTTTATTTTTTTTATTATTTATTATTTCACGAAACCGTAAATGCAAAATGCATCCACGATTTTATCGATTGAATCACATCCCATCACTATCACCTTCTATCTATATAAATACGTACCTATAGTAAAAATGGTGCCATGACTATGTTGAAACGTAGCTTGTAGTCTATAGCTATCTCATTCTTTCATACGACGTTTTCTTTAGATAGAGAGAAACAAATATATGTAAATTGTATACGCTCGATACAAGTACTCTATAGGTTTATTGCTCTGAGACAGCTAACGTCAATCACTTATCTACAGCTAACGTCAATCTCATACATTCGTAGTCTATTCTATTGAACGCTACGCTAACAGTCTCCGTTAATAAGTATATAGTCTATGGCTAACAGAAAGCCACTTGGCTAGGGGGGCTGCTGGTGCGTTTCACGTTCCAAATAAGCATCAGCCAAAGAGTATAGTAACTATGTATAAGGAAAAGAGAGCCATCTTGCGTGATAAAACGAGAACCCATGAACACTAGCGCCCCAAGCGTATGGCGGGCGCATTAAAAGTGCTATAGATACCTATACGTATATCTATATACGTACCTATAGGTATTAATATTGCTATTCTGATAATAATTTATATTGCGTTACCTTTATCACAACTGTATTATTGTGTCGATCTGTTATGGCGCGTACAATCATTGTATGCGTGAAAAACCCAACCCAAAATTATAAAGAAGAAAGAAAGAAAGATCATTTATTTGACTCCACAATAATAAACAAAAACAAACACAATTGACACAGAATACAATAATTAAAATTAAAACAACACAACGTGAAACAAAACAATACAAGTACAATGACAATAAATGAAAGAGTAAAATAAAATAAAATGAAGCCGAAAAGTGGAGCCAAATCAGGTAGCACAATTACACAATTACACAATGCATATAAAAAAAATCTAGTTGCGTAATAAATTGGTGGCTGGACTTAAAGCTAAACATTTCCAGGTGATAAAAAAGATAACAACAAAACAAATCACTTGACACATTTGAAAATCTAAAGATAATTGGGCCAGGTAAAGAAAAACGCTTTTAAATTAATTGGGAGTTTATTCATTTTTTTCCACACTATATAACTAGCATTCTAGTAGCTTAAGATTATTTATATATTATATATATCATATATGTATTTGGTTAAGCATTATAATAACACAAACATAACAAATAAAATAACAAAGTCAAGGCCAACACTTTTTTTCAGCGGTATAACGTCTTCCTTTAGGTTTTTTCAGAGCTTGTTTAAATTGTATTCCAGTAAAAAAAATTCCAGCTTCTGACATTTTTGCTGTGACTTTATGAAATGCCTGACCAGCAACTAATTTTCGGCATTGGCAATTTAAAACTTCTCTCTTTAGCCATACTTTTCTTTAACTTCAATTTTTCTGTTCAATTTGGGACTTTTTATATTTTTTTACTAAGTATTCATCACAATGTTTTGTGCGACCTATAAAGAAAATAAAAACTTTATTAAAGATATTTTTTTACAAATGAAATCAGTACATTTGAGAGACAAGTGATGTTGTGTCTAAATTTCTGCTTTACTTTATAATACCAAGTTACAGAGTTACTTCAGAATAAACCCACCCAGCACAGTAAATGTAGATTAATACAAATGTTGAACATATAACCCCCCAAATTAGATGTATCTTAGGACCAACTTATCACTCACCAGATATTTTGAATGAGATTTTAAGTATCTTATATTTTGATATGATACCATAATTAACACCCCATTACATAATTGCTCCTGCCCATTTAGGTGAAAAGAGCAGTAAAAAAAAATAGTAATTATTATACCTTTATCTAAAATTTGCTGATTTAATGGGGACATCATTATCTTCATTTGCCCTTGTCTCATAAGGCCACATCCTTGGCTGAGAATAGTTATGTTCCATGTAAACTGCTGTACTCGCAGAATGAAATATACCTGTAAATATTATAAGTAGCAAAGTCAAAAAATTACGAAAGATAAAATTACAGAATGTATCATTTTATTTATTTTTTCACAATAAGCTTGCAGTTGAGCTTTTTTGGAATGAAAACTGGTTGAAGAAACTAAAGAATAGTGGTAGAGCATTGACTGGTGCTCATCAAGCTAGGTACCACTGAGGACTCTGTTACTAAAAGCTTAGTAGTGTTTTACCAGTAGAAATAAGTACCAGTTCCCTAACAGCTATAAATAGTGTGGTATAAATCCTGTATATTATATATAATAATCCTACCTAAGATAATTTTAATTTGATAAATAAAGTACTAACTATAGGTAATATTCAAACTCACCACTAGTAGATTGATGGAACAGATAAATGGAGTAATTGGTGACCTGAAACTTTGTGCTCAGGCTTGAAATGGTAATCACAGTCTCTCTTGTTTCTTTAGATCATGTCTGGCTCCAAGATCTTTTAGTCATTCACCAACAATTGACATCCCGATAGCAAACAACTCGTCGTCTTGAAGGGTGAGGGAAACGATGCATAATTGCTCCTGTAAATACATAAAAAACAACCTTTACAGTACAGAAATACGCAATAAATGTTGTGTTCTCCATATTTAATTATTTTTATATAGTATATTCAAATAATAAATATACTTATAATTAAATATATAATACTCAAATATTTAAAATTTTTATAATTTTTGTAAAATAGTGATATATGGTTATATGCAAACAAAGATGTTCTGCGGCCATGACCGAAACAAACAATAAGGGATACGTACCTACTGGTAGCATCAGTTCATTATAAATAAATAATTTTGAGAAAACTTACCTATTTCACTACATCCAAAAACACAATACACCTTCCTCCTAGAAGCCATTTTAAAATTAACAACAAACTCAAGAAATCAAGAATAATTCAAATTTCAGAAAACAAACGGATTATCCTGTGACCTGTCATATCTCGCATTGGACAGGGTTGCCTTTTTCCAAAATTAAAAGTCACTAGCAAAACTAACAAATACGAAAACGAAAAAAAAATTGTTGGGCACATCGTTTCTTTCAGAATCAGTATCAAATCGACCAGTATGGCTGATTTGATACTTTCTGCTATTTTCAAAACGTAGCTAGACGTACCCTGGATTTGTTTATCCCCCAAACGTTCCCCTAAATTCCCTAGATTGAGACAACGTTCTTAGAACGGCAACACTGGTACTGACACTTATGAGAGAAAACGTTTCATTTTCCGCTGTATATAGCACTTAAAAATCGTTTCATCGAATAGATTATATATTTATAAAAGCAATTGAATTTTGTTCTAAATAAAATGATTTTAGTTATTTTTATAGCCATTCTATTATTTTTGCATAAAAATTTTACGTTCTACCATCTTCTGAGGAAAAAAATAATTAAATAGTGCTGCCGAACAGTCAATAGATGTCGCTAGTTTCTTTGTATAATGTACCATACTCTAAGTTTCACCCCCCTGGCATCAGCATAATTCGGCATTGTGCGCCAGTGAGTCGCATTATGCTCTGTATTCTGTAATTGGAAAACTACCTACCAATGATTGTGAAGATTTTCGCGATTCATTTAAATTAGCAGGAATATTTTATATAAAAATTAATTTTTAATTTTCGGTCGCTCGCAGCAAGCTCGCGATCGCAATTTAAATTGTAACTTTTAAGTAATAAATATTAATAAATTTACCTCATTACTTACTTACTAGAGTGGCGCAGGGACCCAAAGTGAGTCTTGGCCTCCGACAATAAGAGCCTCCATTTGACTCTATCCTGCGCCATCTCTTGCCAGTTTTCAATTGGAGTAATTTAAAATAGTCAACTTTGCGTTCAATGTTGGTCTTAAAGCATCCTATTCTACTGTACATGAATATATCATAGAAACTATAACATTTCAAAATATGTATGCTCTTAGTCGAAAATATGATACTTTTTATGAAAAACCATTATGTAACTTCGAATATCCCGAAATCGGCTAAATTTCGCTGTTCGCAAACTGGTCCATCCGTAAAAGCGCAAGGTCTGCAATTGATTATGTTAACGGAAATGTATGAAATCAAGGAATTGTATAAAAATCCTAGGAAATGTGTACAATTTCGATACTATTTAGGAAATGTATAAAATATTGTTTAAAAAACTATTTAATGCATATATATATCTTAGGAAATGTATAATTTTCCTCAGAATTGTATATAATTCCAATCCAATATCGTATTAGGAAATGTATTTAAAAGTAAATGCTTTCTGTAATAAAACACGTTGTTAATTTTTTTTATGATAAGTAGCACTTATTGAGACAGTCGGGTAACAGTCATACCGTAAGATATTAATAACATGTTCATCAACTATCTATTAACTTTTAACGTAGGTAAGTATCACAAAATCAACATTAATTCTTAATTAAATTTTTATTTGGCAGGTAATCAGTCTGATAATTAAGTAATTATAAATTTCACATTATAAAATTAAATCATTATAATATTATTATAATACTTTGTCAGTCCATATAGCTATTTATTTTTGCAGGGTAAGCTCGAATGGCATTTGGGAGTGCATTATACTTTATTTTTAAAGCACAGACATCTTGCTGTAGGAATAATACCCATCGTTCCGTTGTCCCCGCGTAACTTCCAATATCTTTAATGTTTTACATTTCCGAATGCTATTTAGAGAATGTATAGATTTCCTAGGAAATGTGTATAAAATAATTTATTTCACACATTTCCGTGCGATTTTAGGAACTACATACATTTCCTAGGAATTGTATACAATGACGTATTACATACATTTCCGTTAACATATACATGTGCGGTACCTATAGGCTATATTATTACTTGCTATATGTGATGTGCGGTGGTAGCGTTTACCATCAGGCGCTCTTGCCGTCGACGTCGACGTCGTTAGAAAAATCGAAAAAAAATATAAACAAAGTGTTGTTTATTTATTTTTTTGCGATTTTTCTTTTCGTGGGTTATTTTTAAACATAAACAAACAATTTTTATTTTATATCTTTATTTTCATAGTCATGTCTTAATTTCTAAAGCAGTCGACATATTTAAAAATATTTATGGTGACATATTATTATTTAATAGAAATTCACAAGTTTTGAATTATAAAAAAAATGTATATGTACCTACTGTATTGTTTCCACTATTTATTCTTTAGCGTAAAAAGATACTAAGATGGAATGTGACATAATTTCTACAATATAAATCATTCACGATCTTCTTTGTGCAATAAAAAAGCGATTAGTATACAACAATCTCTAAGATTTTCACATTTTTATGATCATCAATATATTTTTATGATGATTGATGTGATCGTATATATTTTTCCTTTGATAGACTAGATAAAAATAGTATATTAGTTATAAATTGGTAATAATAAAAAAAATAAAAATGCTTTAATTTTTCTTAATTTTAAAACAGATATTTACTTAATTTATTAGATATCATGATCTAAAAAATATAATATAACATTTTAAGGCACACATCTTCATATAATATAATTCTTTTGGAATTTCGATGACCTAATTAATTATAAAATGTTTGAATATAAAAACAGATCAAAAATTATAAGTACTCTAATTTAAACTTTCTCTTCAATTTCAGTCAAATATCATCATGGCACATTTATAATATGTATTACTAATTTAATATAGAAAATATAAAGCCATATAAAGTCATTGCCTTTTTTGATACAATTATCTCAAGTAATTTCAAAACAAATAAAAACATGAAGAATGTTTAAGTATAATTAATGTACAATCACACCCCGGACACTCCATACAAAATTATCGTTTTGACAGTCACACTGTAGAGACTGCAAATGTGTGTGTTAACGCTTTATGGTTGGCACATTTGTGACTAGCGTAAAAAAAAATTCGCGTTTTTCTGATGAAATACATCCGTAAACAGCACAATATCTAACCATTTTCTTCGAAAAACGATAATCACAAATCCAAAATAATAAAATTACTTTATGTCAATTTGATTAATGTTGTCAATCTTCGTTGCGTATCGTCCTTGCAGAAAAATACGGACCATTTTCAGGCTGATCGTGCGGGTGAGGTAAGTGTTTAATTTTGGCGGGAGGCGGAGAGTGTCCGTTCTGTAGCGTTTAGCTACTATTATGTATTCTGTGGTACAATTTAAATTAACATACATTGTGCACTTCATTTACGCATTGTTTGTTACAGGACTCTTGTATCTTTTCATTGTTGAATATTATTCAATATCCCGTAAATTTTAATCTTCATGCATTATTATTGCTAGAATTCCTTTTATTTAGTCTGTAAGGTGTTTTATTTTATCAAGTAGAGCGTCACATGTTTTCTTAGCGTCACCAAGTAACATAGCAGTGTTTGGATTGTAGAAGATTGGATTGTCGACGGCTGCATATCCAACTCCCATTGATCTCTTCATAACAACCACCTACGAAAAGCAACGTCAATATATATCTCTTCAATGCATCAGTTTTAAACCATTTTATACAAATATCATTTTACAACAGGACTTTGTTAAAGTCCTAATATAATGTATTTCGGTTATCTCGCAATTATTTTTGACATCTCCCAATCGTTTTTTTTATAAATTTATCTAATAAATATTATTCATTGTAACGAAAATTAATATAAAAACATTGTGATATACCTGATTCGCTTTCCAGACTTTAAGTACAGGCATTCCCGCAATAGGGGAGTCGGGGTCGTCTTCCGCAGCACTATTTACGGTATCATTAGCTCCTGCAAAATAAAACATTTATTTTAATATGGTATTTAGCATTTTTTTTTATTCGCAAATTAAAAAAAAATTCTTTATAATTACCAATAACAAGCACTAGATCTGTTTCCGGGAATTCATCGTTAATTTCTTCCATTTCAAACACGTCGTCATATGGAACACCGGCTTCGGCGAGCAAAACGTTCAACTGACCAGGCATGCGACCTAAAAAGATCGTTTTTTTACGTAAACTAATAATAAAGTTTTTTTTAATAAAAGTTTTAATGAAAAAAGTAAACAACACAAATAAGATTTAAGAAGTACATAATTATAAACAAAATACAGTGATCTTTGTATAGAAATTAGAAACATACCTGCAACAGGATGGATAGCAAAGCGCACTTTCTTTCCGACGTTCTTGAGAATGTTTACTAATTCTGCGATTGGATATTGAGCCTTCGCTACACATAGTCCATAACCTAAAAAAAAAGATATTATTTAGTATAGGAATTATTGATTGAACCCTACTCAATTATAGCGAAATGAAGCGAGGGAATAATTGTGTTTCAATAAATTAAAAGGAAATTAAAATAGGGATAAAAAAATTTCATTGACTTGTTATATTTTTTCATTGCTGTATAGTATTGGCATAGTAATTATTATAGTGTACACATACCAGGTGTAATAATAATATTAGAAGCGCGGTTAATAAGATCGGCCACAGAGTCCACATTCATTTCGGTGTGAGTGGCGCCCGCGGGCCGCGCCGACCCGCTCGAGGTCACTCCGTAACCGCCCAGGATCACGTTGGGGAGGGAGCGGTTCATAGCCTGGACAAGTCAAAAACATACAATTAAAAACTTAAAACCTTCAATATATCCAATTGTAGTATGAAGGCACATTCAGAAAGTAAGAGAAATATATTCAGTACTAGCTGTGCCCGCGACTTCGTCCGCGTGGAATAGTGACTGCATAGTAGTCAGTGGCGTGCCTAGGGTGTAAGGACTGGGCAAGCCCAAATTTTTCAGTGTTTGCTGGGTACCCTTTTCTTGAATTAGGTATACACTGTGTTACTAAGTAGGTAATTATGTTCGTTATAAAACTTATAAAAAATGTGAACATACCGAATCAAATCTTCTAAATCTTCAGGCGCGCCCGCAAACAGTTGAGTCAAACGTTTACCATTACAATCATATTAAAATCTATATCTATAAATTATATAAAACTGTATGACATTATATTATAAAATTGTACAGATCATTTATATTCTAATTCAAAACGCCGATCTTCCTGAAGGAATAGAAGTAGGTACTTAGGTGATTGTTTTAATTCAATTAACAGCTATTTCTCAATGACAGTCATTGTTAATAATTCAGAAAGGCGTTCTTGGCCTTGGTTATTTCTTAAATACGTACCTACCTATTTAAGTATTTACCGTGTATGAATTCGATTTAACGCTGAGAAAGCACGCTCCGTGGAAAAACTACTAGCAAGAATCGTAAGTACCAAAATATGTGCAAGTTTCATCAGAAGGCTTCTTCTAACCAATTCTCATTCATGAAATCGATTAATTCGTAAACATTACAATTAAAATTTGGTTTATGTGACTTACTGCACAAATCGGGAGTTGGTTTTGTTGAAGAAATTTATTGTTGTTTTACAGTAAAGTTTAATGATTTTACCTTTCCCCGCTGAGCACAAAGCAAACCATCACAATTTACAATACAATCTGTGTCGCGACACTTATTTTATCACAAAATTCGAAAAACTTAACCTAAATTACACCGGTATAATCACGCGCTAAACTATACTAACAATAATATTCACGACGTTCGTTCGCGCGACGCGCAATCGTAACTATCTTCACACTGTTAAAGCCCGGCTTTGTTGGCCATATAAATTGCTATAGAATTCTATAGATAGGTATATAGCTACTTCAACGAAATTTCATACGTTAGAAGAGATAAGCGCAAAGCCCGGTAAAAGCCCACGAGTGCAAGCGAGAAAACTATATGTCACTCAAGAAGGACACCGCACTGTTTATACAAAGTACGACCTTATTTAGATAGCAAGAAGGAAGAAAATTAAAAATTTTGTGTCGAATTCGACATTGTTTGTAGGTGAGTTTTCATTGAATTTCGGAGCAAATTTTGAATTGCTCGTTGCGCGCGAATATTCAAAAGTGAATTTGGGTATTTTCCTGTTTCGTAGCGAATTGCTTAGGCAAGCCGGGCTTTTCGGCTTGTATGAACGTACCGCCACTGATAGTAGTTACTACTTATCTTAAATTATTGAGTAAACACAGACTACCATAAATAATTAAAAGAACTGTAAGTAAAATTTATTACTAAACTGAGCTAAACAATACAAAAAAAAATGCCTTATTAATTTTCTACGTAAAATTTCTTTTAAATTATGTCATATTATTTTTAGGCACCAGGGGGGAGGGGAGCAAATTTCTTTTCCTTCCTTCCTTGTATGGATGTTTTTAACTATGTATCGTGCAGCAACTGATCAGCTTAATCGATACTCAGTTTTTATCAAATCCAGCACAAAATCCAAATCAGATCTTTCCTGAATCCTGTCTCACGCCTGTAGGTAGTAACTAAACCGTTTAGACCGTGCAATAAAAATTAAATAAAAAAAAACAGCGCTACGAAGAAAAGTGCATACATAGAAAAAGGAATAAATAATTTCACAAACTTCCCGAAGATTTTTAAAAATAAATACCATTTTAAATATTTATAAAAAAAAAACAAAGTCATCGGGGCTGCCATGCCAACATCATCATAATATACCTCATTATCAAAATACATATATGGTACTTAATTTTAAAGATCGTCGGGAAGTTTGTAAAATAATTATTTATTCCTTTCGGTTTCTTATTTTCATGTAATATTTTCAAGTGAGCGAGACCTACCTCTACCTCCATATTACATTCCTACATCATATTGATATCTATAAGTTTGTTGCTCCTTGACATCTTTTAAGTTGGGCCGTAACCGTGCACAGATTGTAATGGACCACAGTGGCAAAAGAAGTGGTATACTTAGGAAAAAATATTGCCAAGGGCCAGGCCTATGTAGCTTTGAGTAGAGTTCAAAATTTCCAGGGTGTGGCTATCCTCTCGCTCCCATATCCCCTCTTCTTTCACAGACTTTCAACCCTTCCCTTTCCATCCCTAGTAAATGGCAGAACCGATTTTGATGTAAACCATATCTAATTGTACCTATATGTACACGTCATATCCTGTAGTTTGATGCTCCATTTGGTTTATTTATCCCCACTGTCACCCCTAAAAAGCCCTAAATGTAATAAACGGATGAACCGATTTCGATAAAATATGACTAATTGTAATTCACACGTTGCCCTTTCATATTTTGATATGCCGCTTGAGTATATTATTTGACCACATTATTCATTCCCACTTTTACCGCTGTAATCTAATAAATGGATAAACCGAATTGGATAAAAATATAACTAAGTGTATTTCACCCGTTATGCACTTTTATTTGATATGTCACTTGGGTATATTAATTGACAACATTCGTTTTTTTTTTCATTCCCACTTTTACCCATAAAAAGGTATAATAAATGGATGAACCGATTTTGATAAAACATGTCTAATTAAACTTTACACGTCATGCCCTGTCATATGATATGTCACTTGAGTATATTTTTGACAAATTCATTTTTTTATTACCACTTTTATACCTATATTAAATAAATGGATGAACCGATTTGTTACTGATAGGTCGTTCACTTTCATGTAATATATCACTTAGGTACTTATATTTGACAACTTTCGTTTTTTTTATACCCACATTTACCCCTATAATAATATACCTAGGTATAATAAATGGATGAACCGATTTTGATACACTTTATCTAAGAACCAGCGTCGGAAAATATGCTGCCTAACCAAAAAAACCGCATCTAATTCGGATTACCTGTTAGCGAGCTACGGTGGCACAAACAGACACACACACACAGACACACATAGCGGTCAAACACTTATCACCCATCTTTTTGCGTCGGGGGTTAAAAATATAATACGACATAATTTAAAGGACATTTTATGTATAAAATTTACCTAGAAGTAAGAATAATTCTAATTTGACCAACCCCCCCCCACCCTTGGGCACTTTCGATATGATCACTTGGACATTTACAGGAATAATAATTGTAACAGATAACTTACGTTTTATCGTACAGTGTATAGAATGCCTTAGCAAATGTTCGCCGTGAATACTTAAATGGTCATAACTTTTTTATTTACAAACCGATTGACATGAAATAAACACTAAATGTTAAATGAAGATTACCACAATATATTAGTGAAAACCGCATCTTAATCGGATAAGCCGTTTCTGAGATTAGCGTGCACGAACATACAGACAAACAGACAAACAGACAAAAATTTTTTTAACTACAGTTTTGGGTTTGGGATCGATTTAATAATAGCACCTGCTAATTTTTTTTTATATATTTTGATTGTACAGACACGACTTTTCTATAATTTTATTATATGTATTGATATATCTACTGCAGCTGTATAATAGAACCAAACAAAGCACATGTTATGATCAAACCAAACAGATATTTAAAATTGTGTAAACTCATATCTGATAAGTTGAATTGAATTTTTTAATATAAGTGTTCAAAATTTTTACCTTGCACATAATATAAGACAGGATAGCTCCCGAGCTACCGATGAGCGCGCCCACGATTGTCATGAGCGAGTTGTTCAGCATGAAGCCCTCAGCGCACAGAGCCCAGCCAGAGTAGCTGTTCAACACCGTTATCACTACAGGCATGTCCGCACCTTATTGGAAAAATATATAATCTATACATATAATAAATCTGTAGAAGGGTCAATTCTGTACATTGAAAATATTGAAAAAATAAATAGCAGGGGGTGTTACTGGATCGATACCAAACCCAAATATGTGATTAAAAAAATTTTTGTCTGTCTGTCTGTCTGTCTGTCTGTCTGTCTGTCTGTATGTGAAGACATCACGTGAAAACTAGCGGTTCGATTTCGATGAAACTTGGTATAATTATACCTTATTATCCTGGGCGTAAAATAGGATACTTTTTATCCTGGAAAAATACGTAGAAAAAAAAATAAACTAAAATTTTCAGTTTTATCCATAGACGTTGTTCTATACCGCAGTGGATTCAGCGCCGTAACATGTAGCTCCGAAAGTCGGATTTGGCTTGAACCGTTTGCGTCAACGAGAGCCGCACGATGCCACGCCTGCCACGACTCCTATATAAGGACTGCGATCCGCGCCGCGCGACGCATAAAATTTATGAATTTTGATGCGAGCGGACGTGTCCAGTGTGGCGAGCGGTCGTTCTTATTGGAATAAAATATATTGTATGCATAATAATAATAATTAACATATTAATATTGTTTTCACCGTAAATTGGTTTATTCATTAAACTCATAATTCTCTCTGTCATCTCATTTCATTGTATTTGTAACTATACATAATATCTATTATAATAAATCTGTAGAAGGGTCAATTCTGTACATTGAAAATAAGTTGAAAATATTGAAAAAATAAATACCAGGGGGTGTTACTGGATCGATACCAAACCCAAATATGTGTTTAAAAAATTTTTTGTCTGTCTGTCTGTCTGTCTGTCTGTCTGCATCACGTGAAAACTAACGGTTCGATTTCGATGAAACTTGGTATAATTATACCTTATTATCCTGGGCGTATAATAGGATACTTTTTAAATAAAATACGTAGAAAAAAATTAATCTTTTCAGTTTTATCCATAGACGTTGTTCTGTAGAACCGCGAACACACGTTGCGTATTATTATAGGCCTAGCCGTATTTGGGTCCAATATAATATATTTATAAGATATCATTGTCAGAGTTACTCAAAATGAAGAAATAAACCATCCACGCGAAGACCGACATCCGCGCGGACGGAGTCGCGGGCGGAAGCTAGTTAATAATAAATCCTTTACGAAATACATCACTTTTAAATAATACATAATTTCTTTAAAAATCAAATAAATGGCGTTATTTATCTTAAGAAATTAAATATACCGAACTAAACATCGACAGGACATAAGGCCCGTAAGGGCGAGGGAGCGCGCAATATACTCTATGCCGTTCCTTTTATGACTCCGCGTGCCGCGAAGGATCTCGTCGACAATAGCGCATATACAGAGCGTGTTCCGTATATTACTTATGCACACGCACCTCCTATAGCGGCGGTGAGCGTGAGCCCCTGCACGGCGCTGAGCAGCGCGGCGGCGGAGAGCAGCGGCAGGCCGGGCGCGTCGGGCAGCGCCACGAGCGCGCCGCCGCAGCCCAGCGCGCCCGCCAGCAGACCCGCGTTCAGCGCGTGCCGCCCGGGCAGCAGCAGCGGCGCCGACGACAGCGAGCCCTGCAGCTTGCCGTACGCGACCAGCGACCCGCTAGATAATACCACAATAATACATTCATAAAAAAAAGACGTGTGGCACTCGGGGACTGCCGCGGTAAAGCTATTGCATAGCATGCCTTCAAGCCACACCTCCGTGCCCGTCGGAGTGGGGAGCGTGAGGTTTTTTTCGTTACGGAATTTCTGGATTCGCTCCCCGCGCTCAAGGCCCGCAATAGAAACTATGCAATAACTTAAAATTTTAAACAAAATATAATTTTCCAAAAAAAAAAGAAAAGAGGACAATAACGACACACATCAATTTTCTTATTGTAATTCATTATCGAAGGAATAAATAAAGCAAACAAAGCCTCTAGACTATATTTCAGAAGAGAAAATGACAACACCCAAAGATGGCGATCGTCATCGTAATAAAATCGTCAAAAAAAAATATAACACTTACGTGAATGTGATTCCACCGATATAGGTTCCAAGGAAGAGCGACGTCTTCAGCGTAGCGGCGGTGGGGTCGAGAGCCATAGCGGGAAAGTCGTGCATGTATGTGGCGATACACGTCAGCACGGCCGCCATACCTACCAGACTGGTAAAAAATAACTAAATTGTTAAAAAACATACTCGTACATAAATAGACCATAGCAAGATGGATAAGTAATAATAATTTAGCATCAAAAATATTTTACATGATTAAGTCTTAGTTCCTTTTAGTTAACATAACAATATGTAGAAAGGTAGCATGGTAATTTATCAAATTAGCTAAAAATTGAAATGCTTTTTGGGAACGTCGCCTTTATCAATCTATGGTACAGTTTCCATATAAAGGAAAATAAAGTCTTAAAAATAAAATGTCATTTTACCTGTGGAAACCAGCTACTAGTTGCGGTAGGTCAGTAATCTCAATCCTCTTAGCAATTGTGCCGCCCAGTACGCCACCTATGCCGGCAACACCTAACATTTGAGCTAGAACTTCAGCGCTAGGTGTTATCGCACCTAACGTAGCAGCAATACCACCGGCGACACCGATCTAAAACAAATCCTTAGTTACCCACACATTCATAGAGTACAAAAGGAAGAAATAATTCAGTATCACGCAACCTCATATTACTAAAGAATCATCAAAACTTCGACGAGCTGAACCCAAGTTGCCTCATTAAAACAATTGTACAATAACAGCATACAATCAACTGTTTAGACTTTACAACGATTAATAACAACTGTTATTGCGATCCGAATATAACTACTACATCTTTAAATTAGATTATGTAAAAAAAAAAAATCTAATAACATATAATTACCAAATACAATTATATGGACTAGATGTAGGAATTACCTTCAAATGATCAAATATCTCAATGCCTTTACAATGATCAATAGATTGAAACTAATGTCATCAAGATTACAATGAGCGGGTCAAGCTTGGGTTGAGTCTATAGCTACGTCTTTTTCTTTATGAATGCCTTTTCTAATCATCGGTTGCATTAAATGAAAGAAACAAGTTTAAATATGAATATAATATTACATACCATACCAAGGTAGTTTCCCTTCCTGGCGGTGGTTTGTGAGCTGAGACCGGCGAGAGCGCCAACACAGCATAGTGAAGATGCAAGGTACGCCATTTGGTGCACTTCTGGGTAACCCTGATATAATAATAAACATATTAACATAGTATAAACATAAAAAACTAAATCATCTGCAAATAGTCAACTGGAAGGAAGGAAGAACTAGCTTTCAGATAAATAGACAATCATCAAAATCGGTTCATCCAGTAAAAAGTTTTGAAGTAAAAGCTCAAAAATATATTATTGAGAACCCTTTTTTAAAATCTGTTGACAAAAATGATCTATTTCAGATGTTATTTAGCAATTTCCTCAATTTTCTCTTTTATTATTTATATACCTGCATAGCGGTGACGATATAGCCACCAAGTAGCGCAGCAGCGGGGATGCCATATAAGTATCCGTATTCTGGTGGGTCACCTGGCCTAGGAAGGAAAAAAAGATTTTTATTTTGTTCTGTAAACATATTATTAGGTATATCATTTAATTGCATTCATGCATACCTCTTGAACATATCCAACATCCGCTGTGTTACTAAAAAGCCACCAAAAACGTTTACGAATGAAATCAATGCTGCAGTACTAGCCAACCACTGTGGATGAAAAATTTATAATTAAGAGATAGAAAGTTAATTGTGATTAATGGTCTTGTGCTTATTGATGCATAAGTGTAAGCACGAAAGTAATATTAGCGTGTAAGATGTTTCAATTAATACTGTAATGTAAGGTTAATTTTACTTCAAGGTATTTATGTGTATATTAGTTATAATGTATAAAATTGCGGCATTTTTGCATGTGAAACAGAAGAATGAAGATAATATGATTATTGATAATAAATCTATACATTTTTATTATATTTTTACCTGTACAGGTGTTTCGGGGACATATCCACCGCCCATAAGCAACAAGCCGCCCACAGCTGTAATGCCCGATACCGCATTGGTCACCGACATTAAGGGCGAATGTAGGGCAGGTACAACGCCCCACACAGTATGGTAACCCACAACACCTATGATAGGAATAAAGGAAGTACAAATGTTTTAATATATTATGTAAGTACATATAAATTAAGTTCTTTTTTTCAGTAGTTAGTTAAACAGAATAAATAAAATAAATCAATCTAAAAGTCTTCAAAAATTCTATTCAGATTCCAGAACCTTCGCATTCATAATAATATGTAAAGTAGAATAATTGTAAAAAAATTACCTGATAGTGCTAATGTTGTAGTCATGGTTGTAAATGCGGGATTTGGTGAAGCGATACCCAATCCAATCAAACTGGCCATGCCTGTTGAATGGAGACAATTTATTTATAAACATTTATTAATTTATAAAGAAATTATAAAATGTAATTTGTGACATTATTATTCATTTTTAGGCAGAGCAAACGAAGAACTAAGTTAGCCATACTCCGACTTAAGCAGTCACCTACTCGTGCGGCGACTTATTTGAGTTAAAAAGAATTCCTTTGTATTAAAATTTTACCTGTAGAATACAAAAAGGCATCTTTCATAGTCTCATTGAAGGGGTTCGGCGGTTCCGGCTTGGCGGGTGCGGTCGGTTTGGCCGCGGTTTGCGCTGGCGCCATACTGGGCGGTGGTGGTGCTGGCCACAATAGCTCTCCCGCTTTCAGTACTATCGCACCACGCGTTACTTCGTCTTCCAGGTTGATATGGAAGTGGTCGTTTGTACCTGGTGGAAGAGTTGTGGTTGTTATGTTGTTTATTTTCAAAAATCATATCCTTTTAGTGTTAATTAGCATGAATATTTTCTCAAATGAAATGCAGGATTAAATGATTTATTTGTAAATTTATTCTCTTTTTTACTTATATCGTTTCTATCTTATATACAGATTGAGAAAAAATTAGACATTTTTATTTCAGCCTTGATTCCGTCAATCCATAAAAAATGCCGACATAAACATGTCATGAAGTTAATTATAGTTTGTAATGAACTACTTACCTAAACTGAATAAGAAGGCCGAAATATTGTTTGCATATAGTGTGGACGCATGACTTGGCATACGACTGGGCAAGTCTGTAAGACCTATGTGTGTGACGTCATGAACTTTTACTATCTCTCCTTTTTTTGTGGTTTCAATGTTACCACCCATTTCTGCCGCCAAGTCCACAATAACGCTTCCTGGTGCCATATCACGAACGGCATCCTAAAACAGACCACATTAAATAGGTTTCGAATAATATCGTCACTAGCAATTTGATCTTCTATGAAATTTTACCTCGAGTATAAGTAAAGGCGCTGGCTTGCCCGGAATTAGTGCTGTACTTATAACTACATCAGATGTTCGCGCTTCTTTGCCAAGTAGAGCTCGTTCAGCTCGCAAAAACTCTTCACTCATTTCTTTAGCATACCCACCCTCTCCAGCACCCTCTTCCTGTACCAAAAAAAAGTAAACTCATAAAAATTTCTTATTTTAATATCAATGAAATAGAATCTGATTGTAAACGAGGTAGACAGTAAATGTAAAATATATGAATACCTAATAGCTGATGTGTTCTCGTTTTATGTAATTTTTACTTGGTAATTTTCAAATCTTTCTACTATGTACTATTAAATCTCTCCTATTTCAATATTAAAATATATAAAAAAATATTTATATTTTTGCCTTATCATTTATTACCTAACAAATTAATATTTACAAACAACTTGGAAAAATACGCCAACAATGAACCTAATTAAATAAAGATAATAAAAAGTGCATGCAGAAAAAGTATCTATACTATAAATGAAAAACATGTCAAATGATAAACTTGTATTTAATACGCTTTAACATCGAAGATAGCCTTGTTACAGTTGATATAGTAACCGCTATAATGCAGTGAACAAACAATAAATACACATCTACGTAATAAGAAATACTAACTTATTTTAGATATTAAATGAATCTATTGGTATTTCATTGAGCGCGAAATATAATATACTTAAAAGTTCATTGCTTATATGGCCAATTGAATTACTTAATTGAGAATCATAGTGTTTTTTTTCAAACCGATACTTAATTTTACGAAAGAAAGCGTTAATTAACTGTGTCTATTTTTATGTTTGCTGATAATCATCGACTGTCGTTTTAAGTAATATTTGTATATTTGCCACAGTAGTTTTAATTTTAGATAGGTATAACTAGAAGGCACGTGGATAGTAGACAAATTCAATACGAGTCAATCAAGAAATTATAATTACGTTTTACGTGATAAGTTACGTATAGCCATAACATGATACTTTAACCGCATTGCACGTATTATGCCCGTGACTCGGTCATTCACATAAAATAATCGGATCGAGTAGATTGGTCATAATTGATCTGCTATTGTTTATTTAAGATCCAGCCAAACTCGTCGTTAAATATATGTCGTGGCCATATCGTAGATTTGGTCACTTCATGAAATGGCCAATTTAGTTTGGCCAGATCGTTAAATCGTCAACGTTTCACGATTTGGTCATCCACATTTGGCCAGATCGTCGATCTGGCCAAACGTGGATGGCCATTTCACGAAATGCGACCATTTTTGTTTCTTTTTTAAAAAGCGATTCGCTTCTGGCACCCGCCGGCCGCTGCCGCGGCACGCTCGCTTTGCTCGCTCGGCTCGTGCGTTGTTTATTAAAGTCTAACCTAACCTAACCTATATTTTATACGATCTGGCCAAATGTCGATGACCAAATCGTGAAACGTTGACGATTTAACGATCTGATCAAACTATGTTGGCCATTATTGCTATGTTCATGAAATGAGCAAATCTACGATATGGCTACGACATATAGATGTGTATAAAGCTACATATACATATTTGATAAGACTATTTGGATTTCGCTTGTCAATACCGGATTTTTAAATAGCTAAAATTCAAAATAAACTTGCATATCAAGCGAGAAGAAAAGATTCAATGTTTGTTTCAATTATACTTATGTCAATTAAATATCCAAATAATTATACTATACAGTATACGCATACATTCTCCCTATTGATAAAGACCTTGTTTTTAATAGGAATAGATATTCTGCTTTTCGATATCATCGACGCGACCTTTGAACATGACATATTTATTCTTCGCTGTAGTCATGATGTTAACACATTAATTAATAAAAAAAATATTTCATGAGCTTATCATCACTTAAAATTCATCAATTCACCAATTTGACTGCCTTTCATGGTGGTAAACATGTGAATGTAGAACCGTCGTGTATGTCGTTTTAATACATAATTTAATAGGTTTTAGACAATGCGGGCGATAAGCTAGTGTGTCCAAAAATATAAAGTACTTAATAAAATAAAGCACATTGCCATATTGTCAAAGCTCAAAAACAGAGTATCCAAAAAGTACACAGTAAACTGTACAGACAGTAACCCACCTTAACATCCATAGTAATGAACTGCGCCCCCAAGCTCTCGATCTGCTCGCGCACCGCTGGTCTAGTATCGAAGGCTCGCACGGCGGCGCCCATGCAGCGGGCCTGCGCGGCCGCCGCCAGCCCCGCCACGCCGCCGCCCACCACCAGCACGCGGCACGGCGGCACGCGACCCGCTGCCGTCATCTGGCCTGGTGTGCACGAAACAGTCATACTATAAACAACTGCACTCATGATCTCGCTCTAAAATTGTCCGAAGCATAATTATCTATGCATACATCTTCTAATGAGTGTATAAACAGTACAAAAAAGGTTAAGGTGGAATTGGTAAAAAGAATAATGCTTTAGTATTTAAAAAATTGCTTCTGCATTAATTTATCCACTCCTTTAAAAAACTTGTCATAAGTAAAAATAATTAGTTTCTTTTTTATTAGCAACATTCATAGTTGTTTCAAATAAAAATATTCTAGATACAAATTAATCAGACGACCTTGACACCCAGCACACCAAACTTTTGTTTTGTATCAATTTATATTTCTGTTTATATACAACATTGAGCTCTATACAAATAGCAATAAGAAACGAAATGGTTTTGTCTGAACATATACAAATGAAATGAATATTACTTTAGATCATTAAACTTGAAACATGCTTCAAGCCTTCAACACTGAATATACAAACCTGAGAAAAATCGGGGAAAATGTGCTGCAGCTTCAATAACAGCTCTGTAGCCCGCCACATTGGCCATTGAGCTCAATGCATCAAATACTTGAGCACGACTAATACGAGGTATGCAATCCATTGCTTAAAAAATAAAGAATTTATAATTAAACTAAATGTATAAATACCTACTTATTATAAATATTATATCAACATTACAAATTACCAATTTAAGCAACATACCAAATGCATTTACTTTTTTAGCAGCTAATTTCTGAATTAAATCTTGATTTTGAGCAGGGTACAAGAATGATATTAAGGTCCCTTCATCTCTTATATTTTTAAGTTCATCATCTGCTACTGGCCGCACTTTGAGGATTATATCTAAAAATTAAAATATAAGTTTTTTATTTGGTTCTCATCTTTCAAGTTCAAGGCAATCATAAAATAAAGTTTTTTTACCCGATTGAAAGGTATCTTTTAAACTTGTTACTTTTGCACCAGCCTCTTCATAAATTTTGTTAGGAAAATTGGCTAAAGTCCCAGCATTTTCTTCTATATTTACAGTAAAACCCTTTTTTACTAATTTGTTAACAACAGCCGGTACAAGAGCCACTCTGAAATATAATAATAGAAATAAATAATGTTGTAATATAGGATATTAAACAATTGGATTTAATGAATATTATAGCAAAATATATTATTTACCTTCTTTCATTTTGCCAAATCTCTTTTGGAACACCAACACTGAGTTTACCGTAAGGAACTCCTTCCACTTTGTTTGTAGATGAACAATAAAGTCTTCTTTGCCATGATTGGGGTAATGGCTTGCCAAAACGCAATATCCTCAGGCAGCCACACATGTTGATGTGTTAACCTATGGAAGAAAACAATTGATAGTATTAAAGAATAATTAAAAAGTTTTTCTCAGCATACAATATATTATATTAAGGTTAGTTATGGTACCTTCATTGTTTGTAGCTTCTTTGCGTTTTTGCGTGTTTTTGAATAAATCCACATGACAAATAAAAAGATAGTACTTTTATGTAAAGGCATGTTTAGAATTAAATTTTTGACTAATGAATACTGAATAGCCATTATGTAAATTATGTGGGCAGCGGCTGCGCTCGTTGTCGTTGAACACAGATTAAGTATTTACTATTTATGTATTAGTTACTAGTAACTATGTAGTTACTACTTGGTTACTACCACAGAGCAAGTCACGACTCACGAGCAAGTAATATAGGTTACTACCTACGTAATCGTTGAAGTTGAAAAAAAAATGAATTCAAATCGAAATTCGAAATATTTTTTTTAGGTAACGAAAAAAAATGACATTGACAAAACCCCAAGCTTTTGGAACCGGTAAAAAAATTATCTGCCAACAGCAAGGAGATTGTTTGTGGACAGTTTTTATAATAATTTTATGATGTAAATAACTAACGATAGGTACTTATTAAATAACTAAAAGTTAAACGTAAACTGGATAAAAACAAGTCTCATAGGATAAAATTTATCAATGCGAATTAAAATTCAGTTTCATCAAAATTAACTACCTATACACTTATTATACTATGAATAATAATTATCAATCAAAAATAATTAAAAAATTAAAGCCATTAAATATTAAAAAAAAAAATTAAAGAAAAAAAACTAAGTATTTATTTTTGTAAATAATGCTTTAAGATAAAAAAAAACCTACTCCTTAAATTAATTACCTACATTAGAAATTATTGTCTATGTCTATTTATTAATGAATTTAAAATCAACGTCCAACAACAAGTTAATTCATAAAAAAGAAACTGAATGGTGTAGACCTACGAAATATAGAAAATGAATGAATAAATAAATACACTTACTAAATTAGTTACGTTTGAGTAGTAACATATGGTTGCCAGTCGGTGCGAATGCCGCGCTCAAGCTATCATAAATGTGGCTTTTTTTGAAGAAAATATGTTTATCTTTATTTGTACACACGACACAAGGGCGCACGAAGAACCGAGCGGCACTAAAGCCAACTCGTAGAAAATAATATTTTCGTCTCGACTCTGACAGACCGGCCGCCGGCCGGTACCGCAACCGGTGGGCGTCGCGATCAAAGAGTATAGTAACTATGTATAAGGAAAAGAGAGGCATCTTGCGTGATAAAACGAGAACCCATGAACACTAGCGCCCCAAGCGTATGGCGGGCGCATTAAAAGTGCTATAGATACCTATACGTATATCTATATACGTGCCTATAGGTATTATTGCTATTCTGATAATAATTTATATTGCGTTACCTTTATCACAACTGTATTATTGTGTCGATCTGTTATGCCGCGTACAATCATTGTATGCGTGATATAACCAACCCAAAATTAGAAAGAAGAAAGAAAGAAAGATCATTTATTTGACTCCACAATAATAGACACAGAATACAATAATTAAAATTAAAACAACACAACGTGAAACAAAACAATACAAGTACAATGACAACAAATGAAAGAGTAAAATAAAATAAAATGAAGCCGAAAAGTGGAGCCAAATCAGGTAGCACAATTACACAATTACACAATGCATATAAAAAAATCTAGTTGCGTAATAAATTGGTGGCTGGACTTAAAGCTAAACATTTCCAGGTGATAAAAAAGATAACAACAAAACAAATCACTTGACACATTTGAAAATCTAAAGATAATTGGGCCAGGTAAAGAAAAACGCTTTTAAATTAATTGGGAGTTTATTCATTTTTTTCCACACTATATAACTAGCATTCTAGTAGCTTAAGATTATTTATATATTATATATGTATTTGGTTAAGCAGTATAATAACACAAACATAACAAATAAAATAACAAAGTCAAGGCCAACACTTTTTCTTCAGCGGTATAACGTCTTCCTTTAGGTATTTTCAGAGCTTGTTTAAATTGTATTCCAGTAAAAAAAATTCCAGCTTCTGACATTTTTGCTGTGACTTTATGAAATGCCTGACCAGCAACTAATTTTCGGCATTGGCAATTTAAAACTTCTCTCTTTAGCCATACTTTTCTTTAACTTCAATTTTTCTGTTCAATTTGGGACTTTATATTTTTTTACTAAGTATTCATCACAATGTTTTGTGCGACCTATAAAGAAAATAAAAACTTTATTAAAGATATTTTTTTACAAATGAAATCAGTACATTTGAGAGACAAGTGATGTTGTGTCTAAATTTCTGCTTTACTTTATAATACCAAGTTACAGAGTTACTTCAGAATAAACCCACCCAGCACAGTAAATGTAGATTAATACAAATGTTGAACATATAACCCCCCAAATTGGATGTATCTTAGGACCAACTTATCACTCACCAGATATTTTGAATGAGATTTTAAGTATCTTATATTTTGATATGTTACATAATTGCTTCTGCCCATTTAGGTGAAAAGAGCAGTAAAAAAATAGTAATTATTATACCTTTATCTAAAATTTGCTGATTTTATGGGGACATCATTATCTTCATTTGCCCTTGTCTCATAAGGCCACATCCTTGGCGGAGAATAGTTATGTTCCATGTAAACTGCTATACTCGCAGAATGAAATATACCTGTAAATATTATTAGTAGCAAAGTCAAAAATTACGAAAGATAAAATAACAGAATGTATCATTTTATTTATTTTTTTACAATAAGCTTGCAGTTGAGCTTTTTTGGAATGAAAACTGGTTGAAGAAACTAAAGAATAGTGGTAGAGCATTGACTGGCTCATCAAGCTAGTTAGTCTACCACTGAGGACTCTGTTACTAAAAGCTTAGTAGTGTTTTACCAGTAGAAATAAGTACCAGTTCCCTAACTAAAAATAGTGTGGTATAAATCCTGTATATTATATATAATAATCCTACCTAAGATAATGATTAATTTTAATTTGATAAATAAAGTACTAACTATAGGTAATATTCAAACTCACCACTAGTAGATTGATGTAACAGATAAATGGAGTAATCGGTGACCTGAAACTTTGTGCTCAGGCTTGAAATGGTAATCACAGTCTCTCTTGTTTCTTTAGATCATGTCAGGCTCAAGATCTTTTAGTCATTCACCAACAATTGACATCCCGATAGCAAACAACTCGTCGTCTTGAAGGGTGAGGGAAACGATGCATAATTGCTCCTGTAAATACATAAAAAACAACCTTTACAGTACAGAAATACGCAATAAACGTTGTGTTCTCCATATTTAATTATTTTTATATACCTAATATATTCAAATAATAAATATACTTATAATTAAATATGTAATACTCAAATATTTAAAATTTTTATAATTTTTGTAAAATAGTGATAATATATGGTTATATGCAAACAAAGATGTTCTGCGGCCATGACCGAAACAAACAATAAGGGATACGTACCTACTGGTAGCATCAGTTCATTATAAATAAAATATAATTTTGAGAAAACTTACCCATTTCACTACATCCAAAAACACAATACACCTTCCTCCTAGAAGCCATTTTAAAATTAACAACAAACTCAAGAAATCAAGAATAATTCAAATTTCAGAAAACAAACGGATTATCCTGTGACCTGTCATATCTCGCATTGGACAGGGTTGCCTTTTTCCAAAATTAAAAGTCACTAGCAAAACTAACAAAATCGAAAACTTACGGCACATCGTTTCTTTCAGAATCAGTATCAAATCGACCAGTATGGCTGATTTGATACTTTCTGCTATTTTCAAAACGTAGCTAGACGTACCCTGAATTTGTTTATCCCCCAAACGTTGCCCTAAATTCCCTAGATTGAGACAACGTTCTTAGAACGGCAACACTGGTACTGACACTTATGAGAGAAAACGTTTCATTTTCCGCTGTATATAGCACTTAAAAATCGTTTCATCGAATAGATTATATATTTATAAAAGCAATTGAATTTTGTTCTAAATAAAATGATTTTAGTTATTTTTATAGCCATTCTATTCTTTTTGCATAAAAATTTTACGTTCTGCCATCTTCTGAGGAAAAAGTTAATTAAATAGTGCTGCCGAACAGTCAATAGATGTCGCTAGTTTCCTTGTATAATGTACCATACTCTAAGTTTCACCCCCCTGGTCGCGATGTCGCGGGCGCGTCGTTCATCGCTCTCACTCTGTCAAAGATCAAGAAATGTTCAGAACTACATTATAGGGAATAGGTGGTATGAAACTCAAAGTAAGTAATATTTGTTGAAGAAATGAATCGAAAAGTCTTGCAGTAACAAACACGCATTTTTCATGGTAACACTTGTTGGTCTTTATTTCACGGTAAAACGTGGTAAAACGGAGCGAGTGATTTAGAATACTTTTGTCTGTTGTCTGTCGGAGATAGATGGAAATTGTCTAGAAATACGAATACCTATTTCTATATAATTTAGGTACCTACATCAATTTCCGAGAATTCTTATTCTCAGTTTTAAAGAATTTAAAAAATTGTGAGATAGTTATTTTAGGTCGTTAGTCGTTAGATCATAATATTGTAAATAACAAAATGGATACAAGACTTTAAAGTTTCACATCTGTTTGTAATCATTGGGCAGCTACCTACTCTTTGATCCTTTGATATTGTTCAGAACTCAGCTCTGACATGTAAATAAAGTAGCCAGACACGTACACTCATAACTGACTGTCTCGTTCTCAGCACGCGAAGTCAGCAGTGTGAAAAAAGACTGATTAGATAGCACGATATTTTCTAATTACCTATCTGTTTCTTTGGTTATCTAATAGGTTTCTAACTCATTGGTTAAGGAAAACTTGTAGAAAGTTTGTCAATTATGGCTGTAAATAATAGTAAAAAAGTTTTTAAATTTATCTCCGACCAAGTCACTACTTCATCGAGAAATTGTGAGTACCTACCAATCTAAATAAATAATAACAAAAGATGGATATTTAAGAAACTGTCAGATAATAAATTATTATACCTACCCAACTTTAATATTTACTACATAACTTAATAACATAGAATCATTAAAAATGTCAGTGTTTTTCAATATGAATCATATATTGTACTAATATTATAAAAAAACACCCAAATTTTGCAGCAATTAAATATCTCATAACTAATAGGAATTAATACAAAAATATATTTAGGATCCTATTAATATATATTAATATTGACATACCTATGTACTTACAATAATTTTCTTACATGTCATGCACACATTTCATATGGATAAAATTATCCAAATGTAATAATAAGTGTTTTATCATATCCAGATGGCACAGCAAAGAGGGTTATTGCTTCAAAGCCCATTGTGGAGATGGATGGTGATGAAATGACCCGCATAATTTGGGAAAAAATTAAAGAAAAACTTATATTCCCATATGTCAAGGTAAGCTAATTTAACTAAGCAGTATTTTATCTGTAAGTTAGTTTTTCTAATGCTAACCTATGGTTATCTCAGTTTCAAATTTATGTCTGAATGGGGATTTGGTCCATTATAATAATCCCTGGCAATGTAGAATTATTTAAAGTATGTAATATTATGCTTGCTATTGGTGCTATTCAGTTTTTCAATAATTACTTTAGTCTAAGTCCTAAGATACAAACCTAAATCAACCTTCACTGGGGTGAAAATAGAATGAAACCAATTTTATAATAAATTTAGTCTATTAGAAATATACTAAAAATGGATTTGCTGGAAAAATCCTCTACAGGATATTTTTAATGATTTATGAAAAAAAACAATTTTTTACTTCTATGTTTTTGATACTTTATTAATTCTATGTTAATATAGAATTATCAATTAATTTTAGTACTACTTACCAGTTAAAAAAATCTTATAAAAAAGTTATTTACTACTAATAAATCATCTATTTGTTAGTACATAATATTATTATGTTTCAAAGACCTCATATTTGTTTTGCTTGCTAAAATAATGTGTGCAAAGACCTTTTCTATTGTAGTTAATAAAGATAATAAAATTTAATTGGACCAAGTGGTAGGTCAACACTTTATAAAAATAACATGATGTGCACACTGAATTGAGAAAATAATATGTATGTTAGTTACTTTTACTCTTTGAATATTACATTATGAAATGGGGCAAATAATATTTGGAAAATTTAACCTAGATATTAAATGGTATACCTAAACTAAGTTAATACTGTAGGTGTGCAATCAAAATAATAGTATTTTTTTTGTTTTTTTTTTATATTGTTTCTGATGGTCATGACATAATAATTACAGTTTTTTAAATGAATGCATCTAAAAGTATGAAGATGAAAAAAAGGTTTGTGTAAATATTCAGGCATATTATAAACTAGCTTCCGCCCGCGACTCCGTCCGCGCGGAAAAATTAAGAAAAATTAAGATTTATTTTTTTTTCTACGTATTTTTCCGGGATAAAAAGTATCCTATTTTATGCCCAGGATAATAAGGTATAATTATACCAAGTTTAATCGAAATCGAACCGCTAGTTTTTACGTGATGCCTTCACATACATACAGACAGACAGACAGACAGAAAGACAGACAGACAGACAGACAAAAATTTATTTAATCACATATTTGGGTTTGGTATCGATCCAGTAACACCCCCTGGTATTTATTTTTTCAATATTTTCAATGTACAGAATTGACCCTTCTACAGATTTATTATATGTAAGTATAGATTATGGATATTATATTGTAATCCCTTCAAGCCTCATACTAAAACTAGGTTTAAAATAATTTAACTGGCATACAACATTTTAATTTTAGTTTTGTTGTGAAAAAAGAAAAGGGCTTATCCATAGTTTTTTTTTTAATTGGGTCCGTAAGTCCGATTTTTTTTCTAAACGCAATCGAAGCTACCCTGCCCTACACTATACATAATATTATAATATGATCCCTTTATTGGGTTGTATAAAGTTTGAAATATTCAGAGAATATTGCTTTTAGAACTCTATCGCGTAAAAGGGTGAATGGCTGTGGAAAGAAAGCTAGTATGAGTTTATGGACGTACATACATACGTTTAACAGTTATTTATTGTTGACTGGAATTTAAAACGTGTTTTCTTAAAATATCTTTTCAAGGACTGAACTGGTTTCCATAAGTTGTATGGCCTTTCGATATCAGCATTTAAAAGGTGAATGTTTTGGATTAAAAAAAAACTTATTGATATAGGTATTGTTGGCAAAAACGTAGTTAGTAATTAAATTATCATGCAATTTAAAAAATAATCATTTGTATGAGTGATAAATTTATTTTTAAATTTGCACTCAAACATTTTGTTTTCATATCAGCACAAGTAAGTAATTCCCGCATTATACGTAATTGTATTGTACCTACGTTATGTTATCAAAATATGGCATTATGTGCCGCACTTATCAACAGTTTACTAGGGCAATGTTTTGAGCAATGTTTTAATAAATTAAGATCGCTATTGTTGTTGATAAGCAAATATTATTTGGTACAAACAATTGCGATTTTGTTTTTATGAAATTGAGCTAATCGAGTAATATCGACTAGGCATGCTTTACGTACGTATACTACGCGGTCGCTTAATTTTTATTTTAAAATTAGCGGCCCTGACTTCTATTGAACCACTATATATACCTATTACAAGCTTTCCGCCCGCGGCTTCCCCGTTTTGTCTAGAACCTAACTAATAAATTATATACTAAAACCATTATCTTGAATCACTCTATCTATTTTAAAAAACCGCATCGAAATCCGTTGCGTAGTTAGAAAGATTTAAGCATACAAAGGGACATAGGAACAGAGAAAGCGACGAAAGATGTAGTGAAGAAACCGCATCAAAATCAGTTGCGTAGTTTTAAGCATACTGTCTTAGGGACAGACAGACACACATCCATCAGCAACATGTTTTATAAGTACTATGTAGTGATATTAGCTGAAGTAGACCAGAAAGTTTCTAGTCTACTAGTTGTCTGCTTTTTTTATTGTTTCTAATAGAAACAATAAAAAAAAACTAAACATTCAATTCCTTGTCGGACACAATGCAGATAACGGTGGGCCCAGTGAGGTCAGATTTATCGGTCGTTTTTATAATTTTAAATTTAATAGTACTTACTTATAAAGCCAAGCTATAATCATTACAAAGGTCATTGACGCCCACAGCTCGACTGCCTGTACTACGACCTGGGTCTGCCGAATCGTGATGCGACTAACGATCAAGTGACGATCGATGCAGCGCATGCGATCCTCAAGCACAATGTGGGCATTAAATGCGCCACTATTACACCTGATGAACAGCGTGTTGAAGGTACGGAATGGGAGATATTTATCTCCTAAATGTCATCGTTAACAAGACACCGCAGTTTTCGAAAAATAGCATAAGCTAACGGAAAAAATGTTATGATGAAATGTCATTGATCTTTTTACCTTGAATCACCTTAGGATACAATAATATTGTTTCTTTTCATACATTCTAAATCAAAGAGCTAATTTAGTGTTGTTTTTAGCTCGTTATTTTTTTATTCAAAAGTTTGAAATCATAAACTTTCTTACAGAATTCAAGTTAAAGAAGATGTGGCTAAGTCCGAATGGTACTATACGTAACATTCTGGGCGGAACCGTCTTCCGTGAGCCGATTCTATGCAAGAGCATACCTCGAGTTGTGCCTGGCTGGACTAAAGCTATTGTTATTGGTCGTCATGCCCATGGAGACCAGTATAAGGCTCAAGACTTTGTAGTTCCGAAACCTGGAAAGGTATATTCTTTTATATGAGATAAAAGGCGTTGTGCACATATGTTCCGTACTTGCATTGCAAGGTCATCTAGATTATATTGCCACGTGTGCATTACTGTTATATAAACATTTATAGAAGATATATAAGTCTAGCCTAACGCGCAGTACCCATTAAACTAAGCAATAAAACTAGTTTCTTTTAGAAGATTTCAATACGATAAACATTGAAACGATATTTTATTTATAGAACGAAAATATATGGTTGGGTGTTTATTATTTTTTCATACGAAAAGGAACCGATTGACCAAATATTTATCCGCCTTCAATAAGATATCTTTGAATGTTTTTATGAGGCTGATAAAAAAAAATGATGCTTAATTTTCCAGACGACGAACGACTCTTTGAAACGAGCACTGGTAACTAAAATTAATTTTATTTTAGTTGATATATCTTCTATTTTTAGGTGGAATTAGTATACACACAAGAAGATGGAACGGTAACAAAGACCCTATTGTACGATTTTAAAGTGCCTGGAGTTGCAATGGGAATGTATAACACGGATGAATCTATCCGCGCCTTTGCCCATTCCAGTTTTCAGGTAAAATATCATAATATGATAATATTATTCATATCTTTATTGTGTTGATAGGACTGTGGATTAAAAATTAATGCAAGTATAATTATGATAGTGGTAATAATAAATGTTGTTTTTTAAATTATCTTCATTATAATCAATAAATAATTTCGGGAAATCACTAGATAAGATAATAAGATTTGGGGGCTGATATTTTTCTGGTATCTCCTGCATTTTGTCAAAATATGAATCATTTTAGTTTTTATTCTAACAAATATTCTGATACAGGGATGAATGTAAACATACATAACTATATATTAAAATCTTTATAACAGGTCGCGCTGCAGAAGAAATGGCCGTTATATTTATCAACAAAAAATACCATTCTCAAGCGTTATGACGGTCGGTTTAAGGACATCTTCCAAGAAATCTTTGACAGGTAACATTTTTTGTAGTAGCACCCTGATTAATACATGTCCCTTTAATTTTTTGCTCCAAAGTCAACAAGCCTAATACCCCTTCAGACATTATTCGTTAATATTAAATTTTGAACGCGTAGCAATAGAATACCTGATTATTTATTATTGAAATATACTAATACACACACAATAAAATTGGATGTAGGTCGTCTTGAATTTATATTTTTTGGTTTTTATGGCATTCAAATGCTCTATAAATATAAATTTATAAAGAATAGAAAAAATTCGATCACGAGGCGGGACTTGAACCCGCATCCTTCGCGCCATTCCGGGGCGGATGCCTAACCAACTCAGCCACTCGTGACCCGCCTGAGCAATCGAATTTATTCTATCCTTTCAGTTTTTATGTGTCTTAAGGGACACACCGCGCGCCATCTATTGAGATGATTTAACAACATCATTTTTTCTATTCTTTATAAATTTATATTTATAGAGCATTTGAATGCCATAAAAACCAAAAAATATAAATTCAAGAAAAGGTCGTGTTCCATCGTTACAATATTGTATTCACTGAAAAGTGCTTCATATTGGTTGAGATGGTTGTTAAATCATCTCAATAGATGGCGCGCGGTGTGTCCCTTAAGACACATAAAAACTGAAAGGATAGAATAAATTCGATTGCTCAGGCGGGTCACGAGTGGCTGAGTTGGTTAGGCATCCGCCCCGGAATGGCGCGAAGGATGCGGGTTCAAGTCCCGCCTCGTGATCGAATTTTTTCTATTCTTTATAAATTTATATTTATAGAGCATTTGAATGCCATAAAAACCAAAAAATATAAATTCAAGAAAAGGTCGTGTTCCATCGTTACAATATTGTATTCACTGAAAAGTGCTTCATATTGGTTGAGATGGTTGTTAAATCATCTCAATAGATGGCGCGCGGTGTGTCCCTTAAGACACATAAAAACTGAAAGGATAGAATAAATTCGATTGCTCAGGCGGGTCACGAGTGGCTGAGTTGGTTAGGCATCCGCCCCGGAATGGCGCGAAGGATGCGGGTTCAAGTCCCGCCTCGTGATCGAATTTTTTCTATTCTTTATAAATTTATATTTATAGAGCATTTGAATGCCATAAAAACCAAAAAATATAAATTCAAGAAAAGGTCGTGTTCCATCGTTACAATATTGTATTCACTGAAAAGTGCTTCATATTGGTTGAGATGGTTGTTAAATCATCTCAATAGATGGCGCGCGGTGTGTCCCTTAAGACACATAAAAACTGAAAGGATAGAATAAATTCGATTGCTCAGGCGGGTCACGAGTGGCTGAGTTGGTTAGGCATCCGCCCCGGAATGGCGCGAAGGATGCGGGTTCAAGTCCCGCCTCGTGATCGAATTTTTTCTATTCTTTATAAATTTATATTTGTAGGTCGTCTTAATAAATCTAACAATCAATATTTTAATTATACAGTGACTACAAAAAACAATTCGACGATGCCAAGATATGGTACGAGCATCGCCTTATCGACGATATGGTGGCTCAGGCCATTAAAGGCTCTGGCGGATTTGTTTGGGCGTGTAAAAATTATGACGGCGATGTACAATCTGATATTGTTGCGCAGGTATATCAATTATCTATTTAAATAAGTAAAAAATATTCCGGGAAGTTGAATGTGGGAAGGGGGTAAAAATTGAAAAATTGGGAAATTATTTCCATAAAAAGTTCTTCTGTATGCAATCTTTACTCTGGTCTCTGAACAATTCATCTTATTTTCATCTCAATCTATATGCAATATCTCTATTGCCTATATCTGTGGTTTTCAAGATGGTTAAACCATTTTACAATGATAATAAATATGACAAGATAGACCTTCAATGTTTGTTGCTATGTGTACTTTAAAATTCCTATTTCGCAATAACATCGTCACAGATTGCAGGCCGACATTTCATATCAAACCATAATTTAAAAGAACTATGGTTTGATATGAAATTACGCATACAATCTCATGCAATAAAGATAGCAACTTGTATTTACAAATGAATACAAGAAGCTGGTACTATTTCGGTATCTATATTTACGATTTTCCAGGGTTATGGGTCACTGGGTATGATGACGTCAGTGCTGATGTGTCCGGACGGACGTACTGTGGAGTCTGAAGCGGCTCACGGGACTGTGACTCGTCACTATCGCATGCACCAGCAGGGGAAACCCACTTCCACCAACCCTGTGGCGTCTATATACGCCTGGACCAGGGGTCTGGTACACCGAGCCAAGTTGGACGGTACACCCGAATTGGAACGGTTTGCTGTGGCGCTAGAAGAGGTAAGTTTTGGGTTGAATGAATCAATTTGATAGGATATTATCACAATATATTTTTTGGAATGGTTTGAAGTCCATATCAAAGACAGAATGGTTAAAAAGA
This sequence comes from Colias croceus, assembly GCF_905220415.1. NCBI lineage: Eukaryota > Metazoa > Arthropoda > Insecta > Lepidoptera > Pieridae > Colias > Colias croceus. The sequence continues at coordinate 7,179,206 of NC_059538.1, forward strand.
AGTCCAATTTAATGAATTGGCAAAATCATTATTTCACGTTTTTTGGACACATTCAGTTTTTGTTTTACATTTTAAATTGGCGCATTGAAATACTAGTATGGTAAAATTAAAATGTACACTGAAATATATATTGAGTTCACATGTTTTAAACTAATCGCTTAAATAAATACGACCTTCTACGGTACATAGCTATTATGTGTAGTATCTATCACATCATTGGTTATATAATATCATCTAATTAGACAGCTCTTAAAATATTATTTATATGGTCGCAATTGCAGTTTCATCAGTTAAGTAAACATCATCTGTTTCGTGTTTGTGCAAACTTTATTAATTATTTCACTCTTTTTGCAAGATGGGCGTTGTACAATTATTGCATACATAATGACGTAAATTTTTATCTCTGAATTTGTTTAAACTCTTTATCATTATACTCATAAGTATGTAGAAGTATATTTAACTGTGATATTTAATATTATACAGAGATTTGTTTAATGATAAAAATAATTAGTTGGCGGATCCAAGTCAATGTCATTAGGTTAATAATAAATGAAACTGGATTCACGTTATCATTTGCAGGCGTGCGTCGAGTGCATCGATAGTGGCAAGATGACCAAGGACTTGGTTATATGCATTCATGGACTAGCCAATACCAAGGAAGGAATGTTTTTACACACTGAAGACTTCTTACAAGCTATTGCTGATCAACTTGAGCACAAACTCTCAAAGTAAAAGCAAAGTCTGTAGATTAAATAAATAAATTACGATGGGGTCTCCAAATAGGAAGGCGAAAATGATGATGATGCAAAAACATATGCATGGAATACATAATATTCAATATTTTTCAGGAGATTGCATTAGAGATTTTATAGAAAATATTGAAAATTGGAAGATGAATTGAAGAAATTTGAAGATTAGTTATATAATATAGATAATAATTTTATTATAATGTTACAAATAAAAATCATAATTTATATACTTATTGGATTTTTTAGGACCACTTTTTTTCCAGGCATTTTATTTTTATTGAAGATCGTTTCAAGATAGCTGGTATTTTTTATTTTATATTATTTTTTATATTAAAATAATACTTATTTGATTTTTTTTTCTTTTTATGCCTCAATTTAACACAGTTGCTACAACAGAGTAGGTACCAAGGTAGGTACTAATCAAGTACTAATATTTATATTACCACTACAAGCAGGTTTTGCTATGGAAGGAGGTTTAATAATGGTTACTTCATTTTGATAAGTAAACTTTAATAACTTCATGCAAAAATCATTATAATTTTAACAAATACTTGTAGTTCAGGATACATCGCCCATTTTTGCAAGTGACTACTATCAAGCTGATTTTCCGTTTGTAGCTTTATTTTGATGAGACACCGAATAATTTCGTGTACGAAACTCTCGATTGTGGTAAGTAGCTAACAGAGATAACAAGGATAAAAATTTTTGATTTGATGGTTCTCAAATATTTATTACGCAATTTGTAGGGCAATATGTCTGTTGAATTATATAAACATTAACTAAGTGAAAACAAAAAAATCAGCTTGTTAGTAATCATTTATGATGACCTCGTTATCGATACACTTTGGAAAGAGGGACTCTTTGAACAAACCATAGATTTTGTAGGACAAATATTTTTTCGAATAATTTAGGTAATTATCTTGAGGTTGAACAAAAAAAAAAAATATTCAGTTAGTAATAAATATTTGAGAACCATCAAATCAAAAATTTTTATCCTTGTTATCTCTGTTAGCTACCACAATCGAGACTTTCGTACACGAAATTATTGGGCGTCTCATCAAAATAAAGCTACAAACGGAAAATTAGCTTGATAGTAGTCACTTGCAAAAATGGGCGATGTATCCTGAACTATTGAATGATGTTATATTTATAGATAAATTTCATTCAAATTAATATAAAAGTAAATAATGTCTATATGTTTAGTGGACAGGGCGTTCCTTTTCTATAACAATAATAATAGTTAAGCCATTGAGATATACATACGGAGACGACACCGCCTACATCACTTATGTTCCGCTCAACATACGCCATATGGCGTAACTGCACGCTCATTTTTTATTTGTTTTAAAGTGAAACGCATCAAATGTGCCGTCGTGTGTGTTACGATATTGCACAAATAATACGGAAAAGTGCAAAGGAATAACTTTCATCGGAAAGTACCAAACTAGATAATAATTTTTAAAACTTAGTGCAAAAAATGGCGCACAGATTTTGTTCGTGGTGTCTCCTCCATACGTAGTAATATTATCTCAATGAGTTAAGCTTGAAATGGCGTAGTATAATAATTATTAGAGGAAAATTTCTTTAGCGCTGGCCCGAATCTGGTAAAAAAAAGGTTTCTGAGCTTTATTTGCATGACAGGTGAGACAGTATCCATTAGTAAAAATCAATTGATATTCAGAAAAGCAATTAAAGATTGGTCTTTTTTTGCGACAAAGTATGTAATAATTTCCATAAAATATGAGAACGCAATATTTTCGTATTATCTGTCATTTTTCAAGTGTCAACTGTCAAGTGAAAAGTTCCACATTTACTTGTCATTGTCAAATGTAAAGTTCAGTTTATTTATTTACAATTTACATACAGTTGATATACCCGGAATTTTATATAAGCTTGTTTTCTAAATGAAATATTTACATTAATAAAGTATGGCATATGGGATACTTAGATTTTCAACACTGATATTATTTGTTAATATTTTAATTTTTACCAAGTCTGATTCTGAAACCGAAACATGTTCTAGTGAAACTTCATGTTTAGAAGATAGAAATAGATACTCAAAAGGTACTAGAAATTAATAATCCTTCACACATAATATTTTTTGCACGACTTATAAAAATTTATTCAGAAAAATAGAACAGGTAAAACTATAGAAATAGAAAGGTTGCCGACAGTCTGTCAATTTTTTTTAGTTATTGATAGCTGACTGCTGAAGGCTATAGGTATAGTCTATATATTATCATCACGATAAGACCAATAGGAGCGGAGCAATGCGGGTGAAACCGCGGGGCGCAGCTAGTTTAAAATAAAGTTAGATTGAAAGGAAGGCAAACAAGCAGACACAATGTCCAATGTGTTAATTAATTTTAACATTTCTTAAAAATAAATTAATTTTATCATGTTGTTCTTTTGTTCAGATATTCTATGTGGAGTTTGGTACAAATAATTATTTAATCTTCTAGATTTAATTAAAGTTTATGTTATGTATTTGTTTCATAGAAATAAATGAATGGACTTCAAAAATTAGTAAGCTAATTGAATTAGCTGAAGCAAACTTTGCTCCTTGCATTGCTGCTAACTGTTCCTGCCATGCTAGTGTAATAGATAATGATTTGGAGAAGTTTAAAAGTGGTATTACAAAAGACATGGTAGATAATGCTTTTTTGAAGGGCACTAAATATCAGGTATAGTTATGAATAATTTAATATTTCCTTGAAAGTTAAAAAAAAATGAGAAATGTTTTAATTTTGTATTTTTTGCAATTTTAGATAATAGAAGGTAAATTATATCGTCAAAAAGAATGTCATTTCCCTGCAAGGTGTACTGGAATAGAACATTATTTGAAGGCTTTAGCTCCAAAATTACCAAATATAGAATTATCAGTGAACACAAGGGATTGGCCACAAGTTAATCATTTGTGGGGTCATAAAATGATACCAGTGTTTTCATTTAGTAAGGTATTCATAATTATTTAATGGATTTTTTTATAAATAAATAGTTCACCAAAGCTTGTCACAATTTTTGTATTTTTGTTAGTTTTTGATTCAGCACCAAAATAAATGTGCATTTTCAAAAAAATTTTGAATCTTAGTCATAAAAAAGAGAGAATGTATTCAAAACTATGTTTTACTTACAGACAAAAGATTACGATGATATAATGTACCCTGCTTGGAGTTTTTGGGATGGAGGTCCAGCAATATCACTGTATCCAACAGGCATTGGTCGATGGGACCAGCATAGATTGAAAATAACTGCTGCAGCAGATAAGTATGAATACAAAGGTTTTTTTTATTGTTGTCCTTCTTTGAATAAATTATATTGAAAACGAGTTATTAAATTACTTTTCCTGTGTATTCTATAAGAATGGTTTGAACTTGATGTTTCCTTGAAATATTTTTTTTTTAAATATTGCATTCTTTAAAAAATCACACATCACAATTTCACATTTAGTGATACAATCTATGGCCCTTAAAACACTTATATAACACGAAATTTATGTATGAAATTTGAATTTAACTTTTTGCTCTTTGTACCTAAATTATTTAATATGTAATACTACTGAAAAAATTACATAATTGCTTTAATCAGTATATCAACATTTTTGTAGAGTCCCATGGGATAAGAAAAAAGGACAAGCTTTCTTTAGGGGTTCAAGAACTAGTGAAGAAAGAGATGCATTAATATTGTTATCAAGAGCAAATCCTGATCTTGTTGATGCAAAGTATACAAAAAATCAAGCTTGGAAATCTGATGCTGTGAGTAAAACTATTATTCCAATTAGAACAAAGATAAAGTTGTTAATATGTCTTATAAATAATAATTGAATATTATTTGTCAGGATACTTTGTATGCAGAACCAGCTAAAGAAGTATCTTTTGAAGATCACTGCAAATATAAATACCTTTTCAACTACAGAGGTGTGGCCGCTAGTTTTAGGTTCAAGCATCTGTTTCTGTGCAAGTCTTTAGTTTTTCATGTGGGAGAGGATTGGTTGGAATTCTTCTATCCATCACTGAAGCCTTGGATACATTATATACCAATAAGTCCAAAGGCAACAAAAGAAGAAATTGTCAAGTACATTAACTACTTCAAAGACAATGATGCATTGGCAAAACAGATTGCTGAGAGAGGTTATCAACATATTTGGGATAATTTGAGAGATAAAGATGTTAAATGTTACTGGAAAAAGTTGTTAAAAAAGTATGAAAAACTACTAAAGTACAAAGTTATAAAAAGTGATGATCTTATACAACTATGAATCTTTGTTGTGAATATTTCACAAAGAAAACAAAATGTGTGAATCTCATTGTTTATTACATATTTGATATTACATCGAGAATAAGAATATTTTTATACATTTAAAGCTTGCCTAATGATAAATCTAAATGGGACTGCAACTAAACTAACAAATATTGTACTACTACGAGATGCTTTATTTTATTAAATTGATGATTTTTCATAGATGAGATCAAAATTATTGTTTTTATAAGGTACCCACATAATTGATTACGAGTAAGACTAATATTATATTAAAATGACTTAAATAAGTTCAGTACTAGAAGAATAATCGCTTAGCTTAGTTGAAGTCCCTATCGGGGAAAATGGCGGGTGCGACCAGGGTCCACACGTAGAGACCAACGCAGAGCCACGACGATGTGATCTTGATCCACATTGACGCTACATTCTCCTTAGATAGCTGCGAGCTTGGGCTGTAAAATATATCCAGTTGAACATGGCATATAAATGAAGTTTTTTTATTTATTTAAATTATGACGATACATTCGGGTAAGATTACGTTCCTTCCCTCATGAATTTCAAGGATATTATCAAATTTCTTTTCCAATAAAAAATCCATAAACTAATCATGGAAGTTACGATTTACAACATAATATGTATTAATTTAACTAATACTTACTTGTACCAATTGGTGAGTGTCATCATAACATAGAGTGTTGCCAGTGCAAAGACAACGTGGAAGAAACTCCACGAGTACGCAACACCATCACCCTCATTGTCGAACACTTTTGTCTCTCCGCTATTGCCAGCCTCGCCTCCATCTCCCTCTATGGAATCATAACCTGCGCTCAGTGAGCGAACCAACATGCAACTATTAGCTTTTTTACAAGCAAATGCAATGTGAACTATTTGAGACCAGTATGCCATTAATTTGATGTTTGCATTTGGTCACAATTAGTTACACATTTGAGCAAGTAACTACAAGCTGCAATTAGCTTATTAGATCATAATATACAAATATCAATGATAGCTGTAGAATGTGATCATGAGGTTATGATTTTATACATTCAGTTACTTTTATATTTTATTCACGTTTAGATTCATTATATTATGATCTCAATAAGTGTTCAAACGAAAATACAGTTCAGTGCACCTTCGTATAAAACAGCTGAAGGAAATAAAGACGTTATATTATACAAGTGAAAACTATAATATGATTATTAGCCTAAGTGTCTGAGTTATTTCAGGTGTGATTTTGTTTAGTGAGCTTTTTGTCGTTATATATTAATTACTTATTCCTCAACTACTAATATACAAAAGCGACACCATTACCGTAACAAGAAGGTATCGTTACATTACCTTCGTTATCAATTAGACCTCCATTTCCTTACAGCCGCATTGTAGTCGCGTGATGTGCGTAAATTATTTAAAGTGAGTTAGTAATAATTCAAAATAAAATACAACATTGCATAACTAACTCAAAGCAACAAAATGTTACATGACAAAAAAGAGCAAAATTTAAAAGAAATCACAAATTAATTTATATTGTAATATTCACTACACATAAAAAATATGTTTTAGTAATGTGTCCAAGATTTTGTAACGTTTTCTGAAATCTATATATATAGTTCATTGATGTTTAATATTTTGTATTGATCTGCATCAAAATAAAACAAATATAAATAAAATATTTGGAAGAAATATACCTCCACTGCCTTCTTTAGCGAGAATATGATCCGACATCGTGATTTTGGAGGAAGAAGAGGCGGTACGGACGCAGGAGTACAACACGCTGCATACCCAAATTATTAACCCGATGATGGACTGCTTATCAAATGACGACTACAATTTGGAAAAGAAAAAAAGATGTTAAGTTATATAACTAAGAAATGACGTAATGCATTTAATATTTATGATAGTCTCACAAGTAAGTACATACAGATTCTACATTTGAGTTTAAATTTTTATTAAAATAAAAATGAAACTGTAAAAAAGTTAAATTGGTTTGTATATGGTCTATTGTGCAGTTAAAACGCACTCGGCACGTCATTCGCACGCAATCGTAAATTTTTAGATGCGGCTGTGTGTGCTGATGTCGGCTAATGCGACGTTGCCAATCCGTCGAGACACCTTACTAATTTTCTAAAATACTAATTTAAGAAAGCGTGCTTATGACGTGGCATAAGGTTGCATCGCTCCCAACTGGATCGGGCTGGGAAACCATCAGCTACAGCTCTATGTTGCGGGGCTGGGTAAAGGATAGGATAGTACATTAATAATTCTAATTATATCTCTGAAAGTTCTTGGAAAACGGAAAACAGTGCATTTTAGACAGTAATCCAAAATTTTCTAAGTACTACGAGGAATATAACTACCTAACCTATCAAAAATTGGATTTCCTAGAAGAATAAAGGTGAGAAATTTTATTAATTACCTATGTACCTAAAACGAAATTTGCGTAAACACAAATATTCACCACATATAAATATGATATGAAATAACAAATGTAAGTAATGTAATAAAATGTAAGTAATAATTATGTATTATAAGTGTCATGGTAAGGTAATCAAATAAATTGATTACCTTACCATGTGATTAGATAAGTCATAAGACTTATTTGTTATAATTAAACAAAGAAAATCATAAACAATGTGTAATGTAGATGATTTTTGTACTTTAAATAAAGAAATATATAACAAGTTAAAAATGTGTAAGTATATATATTTCGTGAATAAAAAAACAATTTGTACTTAACAGTGATGTTACGAACATGCATTAATGTAATAATTGGTATTATTTACTAAGGTGATAAAGTTATAAATGATTAGATTTGAATGAAGAAAATTAATTTGAAAAGAGAGTATTTCCCTTATTTGTACATACCCAGTAAATATCTTCTTGTGTCTCCTGGTAGAGCCATATTAAATTAAATATTAAATATAATCTAAAAGATAGTGTTATATTAATGATGAATAGATACCATATAATATATAGAATAGTAAATATATAATAGAGTTATTATACTATTATTTAAGTATAATTGTTTATATACATATTTTATTAATGTCAATAAATTGTTTATTGTTACCTCATTGGTGGTGGAGATGCTAGCATTGCATTCGCCAGCAGAATTAGATAGTGCTGACCATGTAAGGTATGTAACATAAAGAGAAACAACAGCAGACTGCAGGAGGCCAGAGCGGGGTTGGTGTTCTTGCACAGAAGGAAGGATTGAGATACCACTGGCAATGACAACCAGGATAAGATTAATTGAAATGAAGAATTTGGACAAGTCACATCCATTTGGCTGAAAAGTAATATATTGTTTACATTAATTGTATATAACATTAATAAAAGTCATAATATATTAGTAGGAATATTTTTGATGAGTTTATTGATTTCATGAATATTTTTTTTCATAAAAATGCTTAAACAAATTGTATGCTTAATTAATATTAAATAAATAAGAAATATTTACCGTAGTGTAGTAAGTAAAGAGCAATGCAATGCCCGCAATAGTAAGAGAATAACAAGTTAGCATTGAAAGAAGAAGAGCAGAATACCATCCTTTTGATTGAGATTCTTCATAGTTTGCTGGAAAATAAGCAAATTAGTTGGATTAAATAGTAAAGAAGATTAAGATTAATAAATATTCTAATTGAACTCATTCATTTGTTATACTTACAAACCCACTTTTCAGCCCAAGAGTGTGCAAAGTCAATAATCAGTATAAGTTGAATAATAATAAAACAAAAGCCTCCTATCATTCCAAATACCATCCAAGTTGAAGCAAATTGACCCTCTGGAATAAAAAAGGCACCAATGGTTGCACCAATTACTACTAAATATTTAATGCCCCAGAATCTGAAAAATAAGAACATTGTTTTAGATAGGATTGAAGTAAACTGAAATGATACGAGTTATAATAAACAATAAATATTTTACCCATTTTGTATGCCAGTTCGGGGATCTTTAGAAGACTTCACCCCTATTGTTAAAAGTGCCATAAATATGAAAAATAGGCATGTAGCGAAGCAGACCCTAGAAACAGAAAAACATTGCAAGATCAACATGAAGGGTATTATATGTGTATGTCATTCTACAATGCTATTTTTATGATAAATACCTGCATGAGTATATGATAAGTAACGCAAATAGTTAAAAATTAGTTTGATTTTATTTACCTATAAACAGCAAGATAGCCAACTGCCTGATCACAATCAACTTTGAAGTTGCCTGGTATCAACCCTGTAGAATTTGCACAAAATGGGACCTGCAAGGAATTCATAATACATAGACTTAACATAGAGAAACGTGAGTATGACATGATTTTTGCCCACTGTATGGTACTTCGGTAAACATTTATCTCAATTAAATACCTTTTTCATTTCTTCATGTAATCCCGGAGCCAATGTAATGCAAGCCACCACTGTCATCAGTAATAACATAAGAGTGTACATAAGTCTTGTCGATGTAGAGTTTGAACAGGAAGGACATGCTGAGCAGCACAGAGAACATGCTGCACTGCCGCAACAGCATGCTAGCTGTGGATAAAAAAAATAACACTAAAATTCATTGAACAAACTTGTTTTGTCTTACAACAAAGTAAAATGACCTTCTTTTATATGATTGTAGGCAACAGTGAATAATGAAGTAAAGAAATAATATTAATCATTGTATTTACTTCTACAAAAAATATCAGTGATTCATAAATATAGATCGTTTTACAGGATGACGTTAAAGTTGATATAGTTCACATAATCTTATTAATTTGATGAAACGTGATGAAAGTAAGTTTGTTGATCTAGTTTACCTGTGCAGCTGAACAAAGACCCAATACAGCGCCCATTTTGGATGACTTATGAAATATGTAACATCCAACTAACTATATTACACTGTTTCTGAGTAAAATATGTATTTCACGTTAATCACATCAACTAACAATGGTCATGAAAGTTGTAGAAAATTATATTTTTATTGATTTACTCGAGAGATAGCCATGCCCTATTTATACATTATACTCTTTGGATAGCCATCTATTAGATAACAAAATATACTTCAGATTTGACGTCATACTACAAATGTCACGAAGTATTTGTGTCAAAAAATAAATGTCAATGTCAATAAGTAAAAGTAAGTTTTTTTCCTCTGGCAAGAAGATGACCATTTGCCAGTGTCAAATAAAAAAGTATAAAACTGCAGTACCTAGGTACCTACTCCAAGCAGTACAGCTGGTCCAAGCGGGTCTGTCCGACTAGGGCCCTTCCCGCTTCCGGCCTCCTCCACTCAAGCGACAGCCCAAGCCGAGGTTCGAGAGCCCCGTCAAGGGGGGACGCCCTTGCGCATGTCGCTACCAGGGTGAACCGTCAGTTCACCCACGCGTCCGCGTTAAAATGTAGTAGCCCTTCTGGCTAACATTGAGAATCACCACACAAAAAAGCAGTACTGGTGCAAAAACCTTGCAAAAACCTATCTGAGTGAGATGGTTCTCGCTGGGAAATTATCCATACTAATATTATACATGCGAAAGTAACTCTGCCTGTCTGTCTGTTACTCAATCACGCCATATCTACTGAACCAATTTGCATGAAATTTGGTATAGAGATATTTTGATACCCGAGAAAGGACATAGGCTACTTTTTACCCCGGGAAATAGGATAGGTTTTATCCCGGAAATCCCACGGGAAGGGGAACTATGCGGCTTTTTCTTTGACTGCGCGGATGAAACCGCGGGCGGAAAGCTAGTATCTTTATAATGAAGTTACGTAGATACAGGAAACTAGAGCTTGTCTGTCTACGTAAAGTTACCATGGTCAAACATAGCTTACAAATAGCTTGAAAAATGCGTGTGAAAATGTTCTTATACAAATTATATGAATGGTACCTTTAATTTAATGTATGTAAAAATAAAATACATTGTTACATCATAATCTATCCCGTGAGAGTACAATCTGTAATTAAGAATATAATCCGTAACATAGATAATATTATAAAAAAGGGGTGATCTTTATTTTATTATGTACTTACTGTTTAACACATTGTTAAGGTTTAGAAGGTTAGATTATAATATTATCATCTAATGAAAAGTGAGATTTGAATAAAATAATAATGATTTGTTTTTAATACATTACTAAATAATACAGATTTATGCATTTTTCAAAATGGACATCGAGTCACTAGCAGCTGTAGCTGTGTACATATTTAGAATTCAAATCGTACCAGTAGTTCCTGAGATAAGCACGTTCAAACAAACAAACAAACTCTTCAGCTTTATAATAATTTTAGTATAATATATTGTAATCAGTATATTATAGGTAGGTATATAATATATTTGTACACTAGCCAATTCTCATGGGCCTGAGGGCCTGACTATATTTAGTGATGCCATAACCATAACTTTAATGAATTTAGCGCCCCAAGAGCAGGTGTTTTACTTTTAGGCCTTACGCAGCCCTAAGTAGTATATATTTTATACTTACTCTGTGAGGCCTTATACATTGCTTTTTTTAATTTTCACGTACTTTCGGACCAGCTCTTTTAATCAACTTGCAGCTACTTGTAGTTCTGGTATAGAATTATATTATCTTACTATCTGTGCTTGTAATATAGTGTCCGCCAAAAGAGTCGTGTGTCCCTTGGAAAAGACGGCAAATTAAAAATAAAATCGCGATATGGTATTCAGACCGTATGTATAAAACCGTCTTAAAAGTATATTACAGATATTTAGATTTTACGTTTTTATCAATTTAAAACATACCAGCTTTTCCAAAGAAAAACCCGCATAATTCCCGTTCCCGTAAGATTTCCGGGATAAAACCTATTCTATGTCCTTCCTTAGGTCTCAAGCTGTACCAAATTTGAAGTACATCCATGCAGTATTTTTTGAGTTTAGTCCGGACATACAGACAAATTTTCTAAAAACTATATTTTTGGTTTCGGTATCTACTGCAGATCACGCCTCAAATATTCTTTAACAAAATATTTAATGTACACTTTTGTACGATTTTATTCAAGTGAAACTTCTTTTACTTAGTTATAAATTTTCATTTGCTGAATAACTGGTAATTTTCCAATTACAGCACTAGAGCGCATTATGCGGCATAATGCTTAAAGCAGGCTACTCACGATTCAATTTCAGTAACAATCTGTTGGCACAATCTGCAGTGAGCTGACAGATTGTGTCGTCAATAGTTTAATTGAGGGCACGTTGGGGGCGTAACCCAACATGTTGCGTATTGGATCGGCGCGGAAGCAACCAGACAAATTGTCTCAGCAGATTGTGTGCGTGTTGAAACGTGAGTATTGTGATTGCTCCAATCTCGGCACAATCGCGCTGCCGCGTTAACTAAAGTAGCCTACTCACGATTCAATTTCAGTAACAATCTGTTGACACAATCTGCAGTGAGCTGACAGATTGTGTCGTCAATAGTATAGTTGAGGGCACGTTGGGGGCGTAACCCAACATGTTGCGAATTGGATCGGCGCGGAAGCAACCCGACAAATTGTCTCAGCAGATTGTGTGCGTGTTGAAACGTGAGTATTGTGATTGCTCCAATCTCGGCTCAATCGCGCTCGCAAAATGGCAGTTTTGAGATAAACGCGGGAAAGACATTTTTACATATTTGAGGAAGATGTTTATATTTTATAGCCGTTTATACTTTATAGCCCTTGAAATCTATCAATAAAATTGGAAAAAATACAAGCTTTACAAAGATAATTATCTTATATTTCATAAATTAGTATATATCCATTAATAATGCGTATTATTGCGTTGAGGTTTAGCATCAGGCCAGGCATCAACGTGACGTGCACACGTTGTGGCAAGCAATCGCGGAATGAAATTGTGTCATCAGATTGAGGGTTGGATGAATCGTGAGTAGAGAACGCTCAATCGCGACTGCAACAAATTGTTTCAGCAGATTGTTGGTTGTGTTGAACCGTGAGTAGGGCCTTTAATAATGCAGTAATCGCAAAATGGCGGTTTTGAGATAAACGCGGGAAAGACATTTAATTTACATATTTGAGGAAGATGTTTATATTTTATAGCCGTTAATACTTTATAGCCCTTGAAATCTATCAATAAAATTGGAAAAAATACAAGCTTTACAAAGATAATATCTTATATTTCATAAATTAGTATATCCATTAATAATGCGTATTATTGCGTTGAGGTTTAGCATCAGGCCAGGCATCAACGTGACGTGCACACGTTGTGGCAAGCAATCGCGGAATGAAATTGTGTCATCAGATTGAGGGTTGGATGAATCGTGAGTAGAGAACGCTCAATCGCTCAATCGCGACTGCAACAAATTGTTTCAGCAGATTGTTGGTTGTGTTGAACCGTGAGTAGGGCCTTACGTTGAATGTTTCAACTACCTACACTACAGCAACGCTTCGCAAGTTCGCACAATCGAGCACTCCTTTCGCGTGATGCGTGCAATCGATTTATCGTTAGTAATATTATTAATGATTGTTGGAAAAAATTTTAAAGCTTTCGTTTCATTGTCGTTTTTTCGAAATAATCAAAGTTAATTCAAATTGTGTTAAAAAAAAAATATAAGTATGGATTGAGGTACAAACATTGAAAAAAATGTTAATGAAATAATCAAAATCCAAATTACTTAAAATAACCGTAAATAGTTTTCAACCAATAATTATTATGTATACGTGTGTATAGTGTATACCACTTTATTGCCAACTCTATGAATTTTTTTTTCAACACTGAACATATCGCAACATGGGCGTAGCTAGCCATGGGCTCAAGGTGGGGCAACAATAAAAAATAATATGTAACTAGCAACTGTATGTACCCAAAGTCATATCCAGGCCTTCGAACCTCAAATGCCGGTGGCATTTGCGAAGGCATTTGCGAAGGCATTTGCGAAGGCATTTGCGAAAGCATTTACGAACGCTTTTGCGAACGCGCTTGCGAACGCGCTTGCGAACGCATTTGCGATGGCATCTTCTTTATCTTGAAAACTTTTTTATAACACTCACTTTATTCTGTGTAATATTTTCTGAAAGTTTTTTTTTCTAAGGCCCATATTTTTTTGAGTTGTAACTCACGTGACACGTTCTATAGAACGTGAAACGTAAAACAAAAGTGAAATTGGATAAGATAGTGGGGTAACTAACTGTACTACACTCATTTTTCTTACAGTTCATGTAACATCGAAGCCTCAGCTATTTTTAACCGACTTCGAAAAAAAGGAGGAGGTTATCAATTCGGCCGGTATAATTTTTTTTTTTTAGATGAATGTACACCGATTACTCCGAGGTTTCTTAACCGATTTACGTGATTCTTTTTTTATTCGATGCGGGATGTCGTCGAATTGGTCCCATAAAAATTTTATTTGGATAGGCCCAGTAGTTTTTATTTTATGAGCATTTTTGTCTGTACTCGATGACTTAATTGAAATGTAGCAAGTAACTTTGATTCACTTCCCGGTAACCGATTGAGCTGAAATTTTGTATACGTATGTAAATTGGATAGCGATGAAACATTATCATGACATAGAGCTGATTTGATGATGGAATCGGAAGGTGGCCATAGGAAATCAGTAATATATTGACTCAACTTTATCGAGATTGGGCTCGTTTGATTCGTGTTGAAAAATACACTAAAAAGTATTAAATAAAAATAACTGCGTTAAAAACAACCGACTTCAAAAACGGAAAAGTAATAAATAAAAAATATTTGATATTATTAATTACTACATATTATTAAGATGTGCTATTTACTAAAAAGGTTTGATGTCGGTGCACGGGCTTAATACTGTGCTTAGTTTTTGGTTTTATCTTTTTTCGTGTGTAATTCGTTATTCGAATTATTCTTATTCAAAACACCTTATTGTTCACCTACCACATCACGAAATAGATCCAAAATGTGTCCTATCTTCAGCCGTTTGGTCGCTGGGCGTATACCTAACAATTATTCATTGTAGAGGTAAATAATAGGTACTAATGTTTTGGTCTCATTTTCTGTGTCGACTTTCGAGAATCGAGTGTGAATTTTCTTACGGATATTAAGCTTAGTAGTTAGTACCTGGATAATTCAATTTTTAGATTTGGTTAGGTACCTTCCAGGTCAAAGCCTGGGTGGGGCGCTTACCGTGGCTACGCCCATGTATCGCAACCTGCTGGTGCATTTGAAAAATTGACGTTCCAATTAAGCATCAGCATAATTCGGCATTGTGCGCTACTGAGTCGCATTATGCTCTGTAATTGGAAAACTACCATTATATACTCCGAAACGTTTATTCTGGGAAAATATGTTACATTTTCTTTGAAGTAAATATGGCATTGCTTCAATTTTGAACTATCAATGAAAGTACCGTAATATTTCTTGCTTTAAAAACCATATTCTGTGTAATACATGTTTTTTTTACATACTCCATTGTTTACTGGCCAATTTTAAGACTAGTCAGTTAAAGAAAAGAAAACAATAAAAAACCCAACCATCCGCCAACCCGCACTTGGCCAGCGTGGTGGATTATGACCTGTACCCTCATAGGAGGCCCGTGTCCCAGCAGTGGGAACGTATATGGGCTGATGATGATGATGATGATGATGAAGGTGAAATTAAAAAAAAACCTTATTACATGGCTAATCAGCTAGGACTCAGCCAGTAAAACATATTCCAAAAAAGGACACGAGTCACACACACCCATGTATTTATAAGTTTCTACCCAATTTTCTTATAGGTACCTAACTAGTATTCAGAACTCACCTAGTATGTACCTAGTATTCACTTAACGATTTTCTAAAGTACGTAATTGCAATTTAATTGGACTTTGGGTATAATTCATAACATGGGCACCAATTTCTGAATTGAAACACGTTTTTTATAATCTAAAGTTTATATATTTTTTATATATACGAATTGTAACATATTTTTAATAATCCATAAATTAAAAGATCTATATTTTTCACACAATGTATCTTGAAACAAAAATTTTATTGACATTATAGGTTTTTGTTCACATTTTTAAAAATAGGTAATTATATGGGCGCTTTTAATGATATAAGGTTTAAAAATAATGCGACAAAGTACCAATAATTGAATCTTTATATATTTCTCAAGACATACATTCATTCTAAACTTATTGAGGTATAATAAACCAGACAAAAGTCTACATACAGTTTTCTTTTTAAAAAATAATATTAATTTATATATTTACGAATTCTCATAGCAATTGTGAAACAATGATAAGTTATGAGTGGACACAATGTTTCACAGAGAATTGGATCAAATGCAGAAACTATACACAATAATATTATATAATAAATAATACATTATAGAGAGCTTGTTATTCTATAGTTTTCAATAACGAAAGTCTATTGTTTTTTTTCAAAGACTGCAGATGACAACAATTATTATACATATAATGTGTATGTACATTCTCTCTTTACCATTTTATAAACAATTTAGGTACGAATTATTAACAAAACATTACATTTATATCTTATCTTTTATAAAATCAATTATTTTGGAACACATTATGGACCTTCGCAATAGGTACGATATAACATTAGATACCTAATACTAATATTCATTCTGTAAAATATAACACACGATCATATTCAACATTGTAAAGTTATAAATAATAGATAATCTAGAAGATTAATAAATAGATTATTAATATCACAGTAGATAGAACTGCCAGCTAGTTTCTACCTTCCCTTGTTTATATCAATGTATTTTGACATATTATTTACTGCATGGCTTTATATCATTTTATATGAGATAAAAAAGTGGCAAAATGTTGCTGTTTATTTGTATGTTTAGTTGTGCTGACAGTGTCGGTAAAAACTGCTGTGATATTGACAATAATTATTATGGAAATATGCCTACTTAACCGAGCGAAAATTAATATAATAATATTCTTCATCATTGATCAAACAATTTTTATCTTAAATCTATTGGTAACCATCGTTAAAATATTATAATACCTATATGAAGCATTTCATGCGAGTCAAAAATCCAATTGCAACAAAATAAATTTCCTTCGTTTATTATTATCTATTGTACTACATAAGTTATAACACTAAATTGTGTTCGATTAGCATGCCTGGATGTATAGGTACGTAGTGTGCTCAGTTACAATCTTCATCATAAAATGCTCCATTTATCGTATCATCGGCAAACATGCCAAAGTGAAAACAATTTCGTAAAAGATTAACTAAAAAAGATTAAATAAAGAAAAGAAAGATGAATTCATTGCGATATAAAAATAAAAATAGCAACAGAGTATTGTCTAATTAAACAAAAATATTAATACTAAACATAATATCCATGTACATATGTAAAATCACACAGTGTATTATTGTATATCAGCATTGTAGCGCATAGTACATTAGCAAGTTCATCTTTATTCTCTAAGCTGTGTAGATATGCGAACGGTCCTTATATATATATATATATATATGTCCACGAATATGATAAAACCCCTAAACTTTACTTACAAACAGGAGACATATTTTCAAAATAAATCTATTGCCCACTATACACATTTGGAATTTTTGTTCATAAACAAGTAAAAGTCACTAATTACAGTTATACAGCAATTATACAGTATGTATATCCAATTAAAGAAAATTCAAATGTTCATTAGGTACATAATATAACTTAGGAATATTCATATTAATACAGTATAAGTAATATTAAGAACTATTTTAAATTTCTATGAACCGTAAAAATAAAGCAAATCTTTATTACGTACATTTTTAAATTTTTACCATAATATATTTATAGATATGAAATATACAAGATGACAGTTTTTTAATTTAATTTAATCGATATTCAAATTGCATTGTACCTATATTAACACTGTGAAACAAGTAGGCAATATTTTCATCTCGGAAAGTTAGAAGACTTATTAATCATAACATAAATGAATGAATTTACATATTTACATGCATAGTTGTTCCTGGACAATTTAAAATATGTTAAAAGGAAATATAAGACAAAACTGCAGAATATCTGAATTTTCTTTGTTAGGAAGATAATAAATATTTTTAAGAGATAAGAGTAGAAAACGCAAAAAAATAGTACCTAACAGAAATTCCATAATAAACATAACAAGCACTACAATCGTATTATAGCATAACAAGATATTAAATTTAAACATTTATATAATATTATGTATTATGTGTAGGTATTCAAAAAATGACTGAAATATAAATAGTATGTTATAGAAAATAATAACTACGCGACGCTACAAAATGTTTAATAAACTAAGTACGAAGTCGAGGCTTTTCACCACTAAAATTAAACAATTATAATATCTTATAAAACATTTCTATGTAGACGGTTTAATATCATGACACTACAACTAATTAAAATAATCTTTTCAAGCCTTAAATGAATACAATAATACACTCTTTTTAATTAAATTTACCGAAAACGTTCTAGCCCTTCATGAAATAAGACTTAGTCTGGACTAGCGTTCGTGTCTAAGTATACAACATAAACTTTAATGTTTATTATGTTAAGTCAAAAGGAATTTGCCCTGATTAATATAAAAAACAGAAGTGGAGATTAATTAATGTTTTGATAAGGTTTTTTTTAGATAATATAATGTTATAAAAAGTGAACGCAAGTCGCCCGTGCCAACAAGTGCAAAACGAAATATACCTATATAATATATGTATATGCAATTTTATTATGTTTTCTTTGTACTGCTAGATAAAAATATTATTTTTTATTATGACTTTGGTGTCGAGTGTATACAACATTGAGCAAATTTGGCTAAATAAATTAAAAGGTACGTAAATTATAAATACGTGTAAATAAAAATAACAATGTCTTTACTTAGAATAAAAAAATATAATTATGCTAATTTGAAAAATAAGGATAGGATTTATATTTGTGTAAAAATAAATCTAATAGCTTCATGATAGTTGAGATCGGTTTATTTATAAGCTGAGCGAACTCGAGCACCCGCTGACATTCTATGTATCAGAAAATTGTAAAATGACACAAACAAAACGTTGCCAGCTCTTTTAAACTTTTCAAATGGTTTTTAAATTCGATCGAACATTCTACTAAAATGTGACGGTTCAAAAATAGAAGATAGAAAGGAGGGTAGATAGCAAAAATGGAAGTTATCCAATTAAAATATTGTACTTACAATTATTAAATACTACATCATGACTTAAAAACTTAATTTTATATTAAAACTATAATTATGTAAGATAATATTTACTAACCGCAGTTACAACTATATCCTTAAAATATGGCAGTTGTTAAAACGCTAGCTGAGTTGTCGCCTTAACCTACTAGTCATACATAATCATTTGGTTTATGTAGCGCGGATTACCGTGTGAAATAAAATCTTCGATATTTTCATAACAATGATTTTATCACAACCATTAAACAGCAAACAAAATGAATTGTAAGTAGGTATATTTGGTAGAAATAACAGGTACTTAATGTATAATAATTAGCTACACATCTGAGGTTACACAAAATGTAACCGTAATTATTATTTGTTTGGCAAGAAATGTTGAAGCTTGATGAATATAATATTTTTCATGAAGTTTTCTACACAATATATTTGTATAGAGGAATTTATGTTCTATTTTACCTTTATCTCCAATATTGATATTATTAAATTGTTTAATATTTCAAGACATCTAAGCTGTTAATTTAATCCAGCGAGACTTCTCGCAAATGTGCGTTTGCTATGATATTACTGTAAAAGCACCAACAGTATATTTGATTATTGAACACGCTTCAATAAATTTGTTTGTATGCGGATTACCTTACGATTAGTTAGATTGATACTATAAACTTTGTGATTGGCACAATTATTATTCAGATGAATTTACACCTACTGTACAAACTAAATACAAAAATATTTGATAGCAGAAAAATAAAATTTATCGATGTATCTTGGTAACTCCAGGGAAGGTATAGACATACCGCGCATAATGTATAAGAAACGATTTTATCAAAATCATTATAAATAGTAGTAAATACCTAATATTAAATATAGCACGTCGTGTTGCTATAAAAATTATCGTTTTTAACAATCACATTAAGTAACATTATCAATACCTACCTACAAACATAAATATTTTATATGTACACGTACCAACATTGCTTTCTTTTTAACACATAGAATATATTAATATAATTTTCAATAAATTTATCTATTTACAAATATATAATAATACTTAATATTTAATATTGCAGCTCGCAATTGCCTGTTTTTTTTTTCATTCTGCAGCCCTTTTTTCACATTTTCCTTCGGCAAATTCATCAATGATCCCTTTCCGTATTTCATATAATTTCAATCAATCAATCCATGTTTACTCAATGATCTTAATAGGTACACCGGTGTCAAATCTGCAACTCTGCAAGTTAAGATCTAAAGTCACACTATATTGGTTCAGCGTTTGCGCTGACATTTGTGTCATTATCATTCCCGTCAGTTTAGAATCGTCACACATTCCAAAAACATAAATGCACCACTGTGATACTTTCCAAATGTATCCGCAGACACAGTCATACTATAATGCGTATTTGTGTACGGTATAATTTTAGCAGTGCATCAATGTTTGACACGTGGACACCACTCCATGCACCATCCAAACAACAGAACTCTCTCGTTAAAGTTCTGTGATCCAAACGCATGTCCCGTCGAACACGATGACGCGCGAGCAACTCCGCTGAGTATTGTCTTCATCTGATAGGACCAACAGGTATACATACAGATATGTTTGTAAAATTTTAAGTCTAAATTTGTGTAGTCTTTTAGTCAAACCTGAGAAAACTTACTTCATAATATTTATTATCTAATTATTCAGTCAATGCATATAAATAAGCAATGATAAATATCACTGAACTATATTGCGACTGGAATGCTATTACACCGAGTCGTCTTATAATTTATAACTTATTTTCGTAGTGTGAAGCCTTGTTAAGTTTTGAAAGCGCACTTTGAGAACGTGGACGGATTTCACTGACATAATGATATTCTGGAATAATAAAAATAGGAAAAGCAAATAAGAAAAACAAAAATTTTAAACGTATTTGTAAAATTATCCGACCTTGGTTACATCAAAAATATAACGAAAGCCATTTCACCGTAATAACAACTTAATTTAAATTTGGTCTTTAGTTTGAAATGAAGCGTAAATAATGGTTTTCTTCCCAATTATTTACCAAAAAGATACCTTCAAGTATCACATATGTAAGATAAGGTGATAACAACATATGCATTGTTACGAGTTGCTCTGTAACAAATGGCAATTTGAACCGTTCCGTGATTAAAGTACTAACACGTAACAACACGTAATGCTACGAAGACAAATGTTTCACACTACGTAAATATCAGTTTTATTCTATATCTATTCTTATCATATACTTATGACTATTTATTCACAGTCTCAGACCGAGAGCGACACACGTATTTCGTATGTTTAAAGGCAAATCTACTGCTCTACAAAAATACGTGGGCAATGTCCATTTTGTAGTCAAAATACGAGTCACATTTGAAGAGAAAAAAATATGTCTCCGTTGATATTTAAAAATATTATTATAATTACATTACTCCGCATATGTATATCTTAAAATAATTCATCAGTAATATATTATTATTTTCTTTACGCCCAATCTTATCGTACACGGAATTTATTCGCACGGGAATACTTTGTGTCTACAATCGACTAACGATTCTCTCAAGTAGCGAAGTATCCATGGTACCTACAGCCACACAGCAGTAGAATGGTTACTTTACGTACAGCACAACACAGTTTGGAAAGGTAGAGCGGGACCGCTAATCGCCGAACCTCGTACACGCCTTTTTCCACTTGCACTGGGTGCACCACTGATCCCGTTGGTCCATTCCGTATACTTTCCGACACTTTTTGTTGTCCGAACGTGGTCTACGGCCAGGGCTACCCGGTGATCCACTTGTTCCTGAAATCTTCATGTGTTTCTGAAAAATATAGAGGACATTTATTAACTTTGCCAAAGCAAACATTGACATCACTGCATTATAGTAATTTTTATTGTGTTAATACGTACCGGTGAGTGAGAGTTAGACCAGGAATGTGTTACGGGAATGCTAATGGACCTTGCTGAAATATTTTGCATAGTTGATAAGAGTCCTTGTCTGAAAAAAACGAATGAAAATTGTTAAATTTAATTTAAACGTTTTTGTATAGCAATAAAAGTGAGTAAATCAATTTTATCTCTTGATTTACACATTTTCGTTTTGCCGTGTTAGTATAAAGTCTGTTTGCTTTTTTTCACATAATCTTACAATTTTGTAAATTTTTAATGAAACTATATTGTATATACCTATAAGATCCTACAATTTGACGTTGATAATCAGGATCCTCATGCGGCGGACGGCACATATCACGGTGGGACAGTGTTGGCGGTGGCGCAGGAACTGACACTTCCCGCTCAGTATAGTAGAATTCTTCTTCATGATCACTTTCTCCTTCTTTCTTCGGTCTGCAATCATAACATAATCTTTTATATCTGATAACACGGTTTGACACTCCAATCAGATTAAAATGTTTTAGGAATGAATCGCAAAGTTACCTAAATAAAAAATTAAAAGTTCAATTGTGGAGTTATGTAAGAGCTGCGCTGACACCGACCTTGCTTTGTGGCGGCACAACATATGTAAAGGGCTCGTGTAGTAACTATATTGAAGTAATCAACCTTGTTATAAAGCCTTGTTACTTCCGGGTCAATAAGCTAGCTATTCAGCTGAGCAATACCACATCAATAGGTTAACTTTATTTAGAGTCAAATTACAAATAATCACGTTTAGTTAATTACTAAATAAGAAATCTTCATCTATCAAACATACCCTAAATGTGTTTGTCTGATATGAGCTTCAATCGAGAAGCAGGTATTTGTGATGTAACCACAGCCTCTCCAAGTACATTCGAACACAACGCTGTTAACCTGGAACCAATAAGAAAAATAACATGATTAAACCGTTTATTTTTATTTAAATAAACATTTAGATATGTAGGAAATAACATGTGCATTCACAGTAGTTTACATGAAGGTAACTAGTACATAGAAACAGCTCTAGGCCGTGGCCTTGCTAATGTCGTATGCCTCATTCACTCGCTCTTGTGCAATATTTCTACCGAACCACGCCCGCCATATTGCATGTCCAGTTTTATAAAGACAAATGCCTAGAGGTACCTAATAGATTCTAATGACCTGATAATATAAGCTTCGTTTGTTATTATAGCTAGATTAATATATGTTTAATAATAATAAATCCAAATTATTGTAAATAATTTAAAGCTTTAAAAATGACGACAAATGTTTGTTTCTTTTACCAGTAGAAAATAATAATAATACTATCTATCAATGTGCTGTTATAATTTGGTAGAGCAAAGGTAGAGCTTTATATTGACGTCAGAGTCGTGTGATGTCAGGGACGCCAATTCGGCGCTCGAAGCTAAATGCTCAATGCTGGGTGGCTAAAGCTGTATCAAGTGCATTTAAAAGTAGGTTAGGTCAGAGGCATGAGGTAACAGAGCGGGGGTGTCGATCTAGGTCACGTACCACCACGGCCAAGGGTGGTTGCGAAGGTTGCGTTCATCTTTTATATTCTTAGTATTTAACAAACACATTCCTAGTAAGCTCAGAAATGTCCCAAAATAATAAGTATTATTGCATTTCACCTTTATTACGACAAAGGGTATGAACGATGGGTATGAATCAACAATGGACTCGAGGATCGAGGACAATGTTCCCTTTATGCTATGTGCGACCTTTATTGAAATAATGATTATGTACTCAAATTAACGAATCGAAACCGTTTTTATTGTATGTATATGGAAAAACTTGTACAACAGCACAGCAAGTAATTTGAAACGTGCCAAAACAAATGTAATATCAAATAATGATGGTTGGTTTAGGAGGACCCAACCCTCAATGCACCACTGACCTACTTTGAGCCCTCGATAAACCAGCTTGGTAACTAGGTAATAGGTACCTACCTACCGAATAAAAATCTTATAACGATGTACTTATAAGGAAGGCATACATCTATGATTAATAAATTTTGTCACTTGGATTTAGGGAGTTGTATATAAAGTTTTAAAGACAATAAAATTCAAAAGTAGCACGTGTAATTATTACGTAATTAAATGATGTGTATTAAATCTAAGAGAACTATACTTATAGATAAATGCATTGAGATTCATAATAGACATTGGCTTTTAAACGAATACTTTATATAATATCTAGGTAGCGTCCCTGAGAAATGCAGCTGTGTGCTATCGCTACAAGTTACACGTGCCGGAACTTTTCAATGTGTGCCGAGGATTGCAGTTGGATGTATGCAGTGTATTAGAGCTATAAGTGTGCACACAGTGATGATATAATTTGAGTTGGCCGTGATGCAGACACGAGTATACTCAAGAATTATGTCTTACAATTATTAACTTATTTCAGACTACCACATTTAATTATTTTAAAATAAGTAGGTAAATTTAATAATTTTGTTTGAATAGTTATTAAAACGACTTCACGTTTTAACTTTTAAGGTTACATCTCAGCCCTCAGGGTTATATAAAGGTTATATATTTTATTTTATATTAAAAATCGATGTTTATTTGTTTTTGAATATTATCGTATAATTTATATCAAAAATCAAAATACAACGCTATGCATAAGTCCAATTATAAACTTAAATTTCCTAATGTTATAAAAATGTTAAATTTGGGGACAATGAAGTCATTCTACAATCCTACACCACGCGAAAATAAGAACATCATCCTTAGGATTAAGGTTTAAAGTCATGTAAAACCACAGTAAAACAGTAATACATGCCGGGTAATATGCCGGTTTGTTGTTGCGCCATCTCTTTCTACGAAGAAACGCCGAGATGACTTATTGATTTGTTTTCATTGCATCTCTTTTCAGCATATGGATGCAATATATTTATATCTCGCGCAAGTGACCTTCCGCTTATTTACTTCGTGTATCGTGGCTAAATAAGCTGTTTTGGTGTCATCTCGTTCTAACTGTACAAGCAACGAGGAAGACTCTTTATGTTTCAAACGCATTGCCATGCTGCGTTTTACCGGCTTAGTGGTATTTTCCTGCATTAGGCGGTCATCTGTTTTGCGCTATAACAGATATTGCCAGCAACAATTAATTCAATACGTGTAATAAATTAATAGCAATAAATTAAATTTATCTTCAACTGAACTCATTTTTTCATTTCACTTAAGTACTTCAGTATGAGAAATACAGAAATTATAAACTGTTAAATCTAACAAAGGATAATAATAAGATCACGTTGCTAGACCGGCTTGCCAGTGGCACGTGTTTGAAAATTTGTCAAGGAAACACGATTTATGTTTACAACTATGCTTTTCCTGCTTATTTCTCGTGTGATTTGGAATGCATTGCTGAAAAGTGTCCGGTACGACTTTGTTTAATGTTTTGTGCGTGTACACAGTACACATGCTTATTCACCATAATACCTATAACTCTATAAAATCGAAACCTTGTTCCATTTTGCGGAATGCACCCCATGTCGAGGGGAATAGATGCGGCGGGTCAATGCACTGTGGAATGTTAATGTTTGATTACTTATCTTCATTCTTATTGTATACATTTTAAAAGGTAGTGAAGTAAGTATACGTACTTTCAAAATTGATTGAGTAGATGAAATTAAAACTGTATCTAATGAATGTAGACGCTCTTCTAATCATTAATTCCTGGTAGGTAATTAAAAATGGTATTTTAATATAAATTCTGTAAAGCTGGCATTATTGAACATTTTATTCTAATTTATTTAATTTAAATTGAAGTTCTACAGGTGGATTCGACCGAGTAACCAATCACTAGACACTATCCAAATAGGCCATTTACCCGCGCATTGGCTCTCAAACAACATCAACAACATCTCATTTTTTTTATAACGATACTCAAAAATTAAATATAATGTACATGTATAGAATGTGTTTGAGGGAAAAATGTACAAAGTAAACCTTATGCATAATATATACCTAGATGGAAACCTAACCCTACATAGGTAACAATATATAACAGGAATATTTTTAGGGTTCCGTTGTCCGACAAGGAACCCTTAGAAGGTCGTTCAGTCCGTCCATCCTAGTTGAACAATTGTTATAGTCCAAGGATTTTGATCTCGTATAATAATTTAATAAATAGGCAGTAAAAACCAACGAAGGAGCAACAAAAGGTTTTGTGCGTCATATGAGTCAGCGCTGCGGGTGTGGGTCGGCTAAGGTGGAACTAAGCAGCGATGATGAATCAGTGGAGCGGACAGTCGCCAATCGGAGCTGAGACGCCTTGTTGGTCAGCGACCTCGACTGGTTCCGACATGTTCCAGTTTCACTTTTTCTGTAAACTCAAAGAAATCACCTACACCCCCAACACATAATAAGATGAAATATCCTATCAGTTCCAAATCTGGTTCAATGTAAAGCAATTATCCCGTGAATGTCACCACGTACATTTGGCAAATCTTCAAGTGTTTAATTCTACGCAATTTATTATATGAACGGTGTTCCGGAGGAATTCGTTGTTACAGATATTTTGATGTCGCATAAAGCTTATTTTACTTGCAAAATAGGCAGTTTATTGAACCCGCGGGACTACTCATTATCGGGTCTGATGAACTCGCCCAGCCATTGTTCCCGCCGTTCGATGGTATTCACCACCACGACATTTGGTTTGGCCACTATGGAATTTGATTCAAGTATCTGTCGAACAGGTTTATAGACTTGCCAAACTATTACATACATAATATTATCTTATACAAGTTGTCGGCGCCTCACCGCTACGCTTGATACATCAGAAAGCCTTTTTTACACATTTATATTACTGCGTACGGCGGTCGGGCAAAGGCCTCTGGGCGAAAACCTCTAGGATAAAGACCTTCGACGATCATTGGTATCTCTTGATATATAAATGTAAATAAGCCCTTGTGATATTTTTTGGTTTATATGATTGTGAAATGTTTTACTAAAATAATGTAGTTACTAACCTACTTAAATATTTAGAAATTAAAGACTTTTTACCTACTTAAATATGTTTACATATTCTGATAATGAAATGAAATAAAAACCTTTCCAGCTTTTTGTTAACGTGCATATTTTACTATTTGCAAAATATTTATTTATTGTGTTGATTGATTGATGCACATCTTATGTTATGAAATATTTCATGCGTTTAATAAAAAAGTTATCGATGTAAATTATAGGATGATTAGAAGTGAGAAGCAAGTGATCCTTCGAGATGTAAACATTTGAACTGTCAAGAACGGGCAGTGCTCCGGTCTTGGAGTCATTGCCCTGTCGATGCCGGTTAAAAAAACGTATTGCCCCCACCTACCCGATGACATTGCTCGACGTGCATTTATATCGAGAAAAAATGGAGCGGGCTGTCTATCCAACTACCTGCTATAGTTAACGAAACTTTTGTTTGAATCAATGATAAAAGTAGGACTCTATGATTAAAGTGCACAATTCCAAACTAGGTTATTTATGGCTTAGATTCTTTATTCTAAATTCTAAGACTCTAAATACAAAGAAACCCACCCAAGTTATGATTGCATGTAAAAATGTTGCATGTCATTTTTTTGGTCAAATGTGCAAGACACTAAAACATGAGTAAAATGTTCTTTTAATTTTGATATGATGTTCATTAACCAACTGCTCACTTGACATTACGGGGTTGAGCTGTCTTTTATGTACGTCAAGGAGAAAAGGATAATGTTACAGATTTGGTTATACAAAGGTTATACATATATGATTAGTATTTAATTAGTACTTTTGTTTTTGAGAACAATGTCTACCACAAAAACGATAATGCATCAAGCTACCGATATGTACACTGTACAGGGTTATTAGAACGAGGGAGTTGTGTGGTGTGTCGGGCGATGACCCGAAGAGCGGGACGGAAAGACAACAAAACTGAAGTTCGTACTTGCCTCTACGACGCCATTTCTCGCTAAGTCAACTCATTGTCAAAAAAAGAAAACAAAGGATTTATAATGCGCCAAAACAAGATGTTAAGGTTTAAGCACCACGTATTAAAATTATTAATAATGTCATAGGTCAATTCAAAATTATTTTATAGTATGTTGTATAATTCAACTATAATGATAGTCGCACAAAGGACTCGGCTAATGCCGTATCTAGGTCACTCATATGGATGTAACCTATTTTGCGATTGCACAACAACAATCTCACAGTAGGTACCTACTTAAATAAGCTATTACAGCAGTCGCGTCGTTATAAGTAACCTTCTTTCGATCAATAAATATGCAGTTATTTGACAAGTTGCTTGAATTATGCGTTTGTAGGAAATACCTACAATGGGTGTAATAATTAGAAATGAGTGTAGCGTTAACTGTAGCATTGATATAAAATTCTGATAAATATAGTTAAGTATTATTATCCATTAATTAAATTGCTTTGTATAAGGAAAATTATATTCGGCGTTTTGCTATGAAATTATTGATTTTAAATAAATAAATTTTAGACTGCACATTAACTATCATAATCTTCATAAATCATGGAAATAATTTGTGCGTTAAACAGAACAATAATGTGTAAAACATAATTTACTATACTTAAATAGCTCTATATAAACACAAATATATATTTGAATGTGTGTCTATATAGAATTTATGTGTTGCGTGTGTAAATAATACAGCCTCGCGCACGACCAGTTGCCATTTACACTTCTAACTGTTTACTCTCCGAAGCAGGGAATGATCCGCGCGCTTCTAGTCCCGCAATGTCTTCCGCGTTTTAAATATAGACCGCGAAGGCCGTGGTTTTATCTGCTGCGTGTTGAAATACTACACAATGCAACGTTATACAACCTTGAAGCGACGTCTTAAAACATTTTTTTTTTTCGTTTCAGAGCTGATTGATCGTAACGGATTTTTGGAACATTACACAAAATTAAAATGTTCTTGCAATTATATGAAACACCAGTGTAACATTCAACATGCAATCACTAAATGGAACGATTAGACATAGTTCTTTTACTGAGGCTGATGTTGTAAAATCGTTGATACCACTGCTTTGATATCTGCAATAAATTATGCAACAAATAGTGCTCGTACACGATTCTCTTTAAGCTTAGGTGGTATTGTATAAAAATAAATAATATAGAAAATTTTAAATTAATGAATCGTACCAACTGAATGTCATATTGTATCAGATTCGTAGCCTGTAGTTTAGAAAATATTGAAGTGGCTGTATAAATTCTTTGGAGAGGCTGCGTCGCGATGATTTGTAATTCTAATTATCTTGGCATAATTAGTTTGGCCGTGAGCACACGCGGAAGTTGTTCACCACCTCTCCAGATAACAATTGGCTTATTTTATCATTGCTCAACGATAAGGTGGCCTTCGACAAAACACGTACTTTATTGACGTAGTCGTCGCTTTGGACCTCGTGATGTGATATTTCTTTGAAGATTGAATTTCTGACGTATTTCTTGAGGAGGTTATCCGTTTATAGGAAAATTTATTTTTAAAGTTTTAGTAACAATGTGTCTATAACACTTCCTCGGTATAATGAATATATCTAATATATTTTTAAAATAAGTGAAAAAAAAAAACTTAATATTTTCTATATTCGCAACGACGCGACGTGAATTCGTAACTTTTACAGTTTATTCACAATCTTTATCTATACTACAATATCTGTCGATGGCCCATGCTGGATGTGGTGTGATTGATTTTTTACGCTTCGGACGTTACACGTGTTAGAGAGTGAATTCCAAAACTTGCTGTTTTCGTCTTTTTGCATAAGTGGGCATTATTTATAACATTTCCTTCCAAATAAAACTTTTCCTTATAAATTGTCACTTATGTTTATGTACAAGGCAATATAGGCTCACAAGGTTATTGCAATATTAAAAAGTTAAGGTTGCGTGGATCGTTAAGATTCAAGCTAAAGTTGCGGTTTGCGAAATGCAGTAAATTGAATACTTTATTAAGTATGCTTTTATAATAAGGTGAATGTATTTTCATGAAAATAAAAACAGTGAACCACGACATACCCGGATTTGTGAATGTGAATATATCTGTTATGCACTTCGGTGAACGTGCAAAAATACAGTGCCGGGTTGATGTACACTTTAAAAGAAACTGCTATGAAGACGTGCGTTGATGTGATGATTATGCAATGAGTGCAGACCGAGCACGCCGTGATGCAACCCGGCTGACTATTGTAGTCCACGTCAGAGCGGTGGGCGGAGACCATGCGGAGACCAAGTCCTCGTGTAGCCATTCATCAATCGCTTTATAATACATACATTATCTTGCTATAATAAATATTGTTCGATACAACTTTGGAGATTTTTAGACTCTACATTCCTAGATAATATTGCAACTTACTATGAAATAATCTTTTGCATTTTAGGATTCTTTAAATTCAAATTCAAATTCAAATTATATTTATTTGCAAGAATGTAGTTACAGATTCTAGATGTTTGCTTTTTGCTTTCATTGTATTTATGGCATCTTAAATTGAGACGATCGTTTTATTTTGAGAAAACTCTTTAAAATACATAATGCGAAAAGTTTATTGTATGCAGAATATTACCGAGGTCTTGCTTGGTTATAATAACCGTGTCCTTAGTCAAGGTCTGCCAGCTGGCGTCACTCCTACAGTCATACAATATGCACTATTATATTCATATATTATAACAGATGGTAACAACTAATCTAGTCAACATATACTGTTTGCATTTCCTGTATAGGGATGCTAATACAATTTTCAAGTACACTGCACAATTAGAATGATTAGTTGTTTGCTGACGCAATGTTTCGTGGTGGTTGTGTGGGGTAAATGGTGCACAAGAACAGGTTCTCACTACACATGTGTCGGGCAGTGTGCGGGTTCGGCGACCTCCCAGCCCGATAATCCGAGAACTGACACCGAGAAAAATTATACTCAGGTAAGTATAGACCGGATATCAGATGATGCATCAAGCGCACAATTGCCTGCACGATTGCCCTACTTGTATTACACCTTTTGTGTCCAAACGACGAACTAAGTCAATGATTTTTATATTATAATGTTACCGGCCGACGGTAGACAATCTGATTATTTTAAATTTAGTGATACGTTCAGTAGCTCGCTCAGCTCCTAAGAGATAAATTCATAAAAAGAATAAAATGTTGGCATAGATACGTAGTAATAAAAGTGTCATCGAACTTGTGTTGAGTAAAGTTTATTTTCTTGCTTTTTGCAATCACTAATACGCCATTTCTGAGGAACAATTTTCAATAATATCCACATGAGATTTACACATAATGATTGCGCAGTTGCCAGGCATCATGTGATTATTCATTTGGCGACATCATGTCTCGGAATACTGTCATTACTTCTTTTACTAGTAATAGTTTCAGCATTACCAGTAAGTGGAAACCGCAATAGAACTTACGTGATTTCAATGCGATAAGTTAATTCATTTCTAGGAAAGTGCTAAATCGAAGTTTAGAAATAAAATCTATTTTATACTGACTTTCCACATCGTGCAAACAATTTTGTATTGATAAATTGTGTTTATAAATATTACAAAAATAATTAACATCGTTCATTCCCAGTTTATCACGCTTTTATTTTCTTTATACATATTTCATTACATATAAAAGTAGTAATTTGTTACGAAGCAATATAGATATCGCATAGTATCCACAAGGCCAAAGTGTAGATATTAAAGATTATGTATACTCCGTATAAAATGATCATTTTATTGCTCACTTAAACTGTGGCTACCATTCGTTTCGTGTAAATAGTAGTTACGTAAGTGATGTAGATAATAGTGAGATGAGCAGTTGTGACTAGCGGTACGCCCACGGTATTTTGGCGTAGATACAAGGTTAGCGTAGAGCGTGGGACTGAAATGTTATGCACGCCAATTGGTACGTACTGGCTCGTGGATAGTTTTTTTTTTGCTATTACGTCAAAGATGCATGAATGATTCGGGTTGTGATATGTATAGAATACAATTTTCTAAACAATTGCCAAATTTTACTATCAAAATGGAATGTAGAGCTTCTCATCTACGCAATACCATATTTTAAAAATTTACTTTTTTATAATTTAAATTGACATATTGTAATTTTTAAACGCTTATTGTACTTTTTAACACATAAATTATACCCATTGATGAAAATTATAAATATTGAATAAAGCACTATTGTTATGATAAACAGTATTATTATTTGACCTCTTTATGCTCCATATGTAGTATGTTTATTAGTAGAAAATTTTACTGTTTATAGGTAACAGATTCAATAAATACTTACTCGTGTGTTGAAATATTAAAGTATATTAAGTGCTTTTCTAATGAACTAGATTAAAATAAATATTTTCGATTGCTAGGTTCACAGTATCTTTACATAATTTACTTTGTTAAGCTGTACTTTCTTAAATTCTTTGTACGGTAGTTAAAAGAAGAGAAAGTTAACGAATCTCGTACAGAACAGATGTTTATTCATAAATTTGAATGCATATTGAAGTGAGCGAAGCTAGATAAAATCTGCAACTGTAGTCACGATGCCAACATAAATGTATTTATGACAATTTTACAATGGCGTTGCATAATGCGCGACCGCAGTACTGCACCTTGACATTGTATGTGCGACAGTGCGACACACTGAAGTCCACGTGTATCGTTAATCATTATACATATTATACTTTCGATATTATGTAATGAGCAAACTCACATGTGTATACAGTACGCATTACGTTTTAAAAATCATAATATGTTCACCTTCACTCATTTATTAGTTATTACATGTAGATACAATATACAACAAATACACCTCTCATTAAACCACTTAAAATACACAAATGATTGATAATAAATTATATAATTCGTTTTCTAAAGACGCAGATAGAATCTTTTCACATTATGTTAAAATAGCTCGCGAAAAGAGGTCATTTTGTCATATAATTAACTTTCACTAATGAATATACTGTGTGAATCACTTTTACTTTTGTTTAAGTTGTTTTGGTTCAATAAGATTACATGAATATCAAAATAATCATAATATTCTTTACATGTAAATTGACTTGAAGCATTATGTTTGCGAAACGAGGAATAGGAATTGCAGCGTTATTCAAAGTTGTGATATAATGGCCTCTAACGACGGTGAACAGGTGTCTTGCAGTTTGTCCAGTGAAAGTTGCGTTGTTTGATATACCAGCTCCAAAGATACGTAAATGCAATACAACGGGGTTAATATCTACGTATTGAACAAAGACTTGCATCTGCGGGTCTTAGTCATTCAATTAATTGTGCGTCATAAATACTTTGTATTGCAATGAGTAGTTCCTCATTAGGCGAAACTTCGTTACAAATACGTATAAAGTGGTGCATTCAAAAACTTAAGGTAACAACTAACAAAGACTCGTTGCGTACAAACTAAATAAACAAAGTAATTTACTCGAGCTCATATTTACTTGGTAGTAATATGAAAGCGATTTGTGTCACGGTCTAATTGAAGTTGGTTACACGGTGGCCAAGCAAATTAAACAAGATGTTTAATTTCACCCAAAATGGTATAAAATTTACGAAATATTTTAAACATGTAAATAAGCTGTATTTTGAGATATCCCCTACATCTTTGTATTGTAGATACATTTTTTATTAACGTAACGACATTCTTACCCTTCATTGCGATTAAACTACAGTTTTTATATATATTTTAAACGAAAACTAGTCTTTCGCCCCCGTATTCACCAACAGCGTTATCCAGTAACCTGGGAAGGAAATAAAATGTAACTTAGGTCACGTTCCTGCCTAGAAACTTCAAACGAAAGTCTGATAGATGTCGACGTCATTCATTAATGTTTATATTACGTACTACTTTGAAAGTCAATAAAAATGTTTACTTACCCTCCTCTTACGTGGATGGTGATCTTCATAATCCATGGCAATGCCTTCATCGCTGAAGGAGGATGAAACTGGCGGTGGGGAAGGGGTGCCAGAACGCCACGAGGATCCCGAGCTGCTGCTTGCACCAGGAGAGACTGAAGAGCGGCCTCCCCACGCACCTGAGGAAGATTATAGTTCACTCTTAACCCATATATATTTTCAAAGGAGATTGTAGAGATTCAAGGAATCCCTCTAGCTAACAATAATATGAGTATAAAACGGAAGTATCTAGGTATAGCTGCCCACTTTCACTCGAAAGCCCGTCTATTTTCTCGCGGCATACATACTTGTTCATTAAAACACAGAAGAAGATGAATCGTAAATTTTTAGATTCGACTTAGTCGGATGTGGTTCTGCATCGCGATATTAATCACAGGCAATATGATATACCTACATACTGTATTACTAAGTGCATACATAATTTACAACCTTTTTATACCTAGTATATCAGTATTTTTACTTCTTTTCTATAAACAAAAAATAAAAACATATTATTCAGCACTTTTGCTTTCAAATTTAAAAATAATTAATGTATAAGTTTCATAGCTTATATATTGGGTCGGTTGTTCAATAATGGCAATCTGTAGAAGAATAGAAGTAGCAATTTGGTTATATCTTGAAAAGCTATGCTAGAGCACTGCTGTGTCGAATACCTGTCTAGACTATGTCTAGACTGCAGTCTAGACGATATCATCGTTTTGTAGATTTTACATAAAACTAAGTTAAATTAAACATTTCTCTCACATGTATATTGTATGTATAAATTTATAACATACAAACGGTAAGCAATCGTAAGCGACGCGACGTTGGGATTGCTCGCGTCTAGAACATTCATGGAAGACAATCTGCAATTTGCTCGCTAGCTGGGAAAGTGGAAAGCTACGAGTGTGACTTAGCAGGTAATATTAGTTATATAACGTTGCTGCTATACGATACATTGAGTTCCAACGCAGCTGGCGTAGCACGATCAAGCTTGCATAATAGTTAATCCATTGATTAACTATTAACATTTTAGTAAGATGGTTATAAAATCGGCACACCTAATCAATATTTTAATTTAATTTTTTAAAAAGGTTTCGTACTTGGCCTAGGTGAATTTGGAGAGCAGCTTAAGGACATAAGCACGAGAGCCGCGTTGCATTCGTTCATTTGATCATCGCGCTCGCCGTAGCCCAAGTCGTAGGAGCTGCTTGGTCCGCGTTTGCGAGATCTGTAAACAATGTAATCAAGCGATCAGTACAATCATAACGATTTATTTACCTGAAAACAATTTAAAATATTACAAAATAGAATGCAATGTATAAACAATTTTTGCTATATGTATACAGTTCAATCAATTGAATATAATGAATGAACAGCAAATATTTGTTAGTAGATCATTCTCGATAGATCGATGAACTATACTGATGCGAAAAGTTCATCAGTTCAATTACAGATTGAACCCCGTCTGGGCGGATTAGGTATTTGGGAAAGTTGCGTAAGGACGAGTGCTATGATCCCGCCGCGTCTGGCCGCTCACCCCGCCATCACCAAACCAGAGTTCGTTAGACTTTGACGCTAGGATAGGTCAAGAAATATTTATAAAAATAAGTAATCTTTTTATCACTCAATACATTATTCATGTAAAATGCACTGTTGCCGTATATTGATAACCTTTATGTTTTACCTTTGTTTGTCCGATAAGATAAAAGTGCAATTGCATTAATTTGTCTTTAATAAAAACAACGATTATTTGTAGTATGAAGATTAAAAAATATTGTTATAAGATATAATTTTAGAGTGTGGGTACTGTGTTGTATGTTTTGAAAATTCTCCGTATAATTAATTAATGTAAAATCAAACAAAATTTTATTTTATTATTAAACATTATTTAAATATACCTAAAATGAATATAGAACACAATTTCTTGCCTCACACAATGTCTCAATCAATCCAGTGATCGAATAAATTTATTATCAATAGGCTCGGGATATCAAATAATACGTAGAATGAATAGACGTCCTCCATACAACCGTCTTACCTAGGTACATTGACTCTATCTAGAGAACACTGACCGTAGAAGCAGAAAGCTGTTTTTTATTTATAAAGGTGAGCCTCTAGCTCAAGTTGTTTAACTTTTATAGTTAGAATTATATATATTTTGCATAGGTTTAATTGTGGTTTTGAACTTTGAACAAACTTTGAAAATTTTTTGAAAGTAATCATTTTTTTCGCAGTTCGCTAGATGATGTAAAATGTTTTTTAGGCACAGTTAAGATGTAATGCGTAGTCTGTCGACCTGAATGCACCCCAGATACAAGGTGTGTTCACCCCGTGCGGGCACGACCTTCCGCAGGTCGCTAGTCGCTACTCCGTACTCGCTATCCGATCTACTGCTTTATGATTATATTATTATCAATCAATGGTTTTACTTATAACCCTATTATGATAAAATAAGGTTTAATATTTTGGTCATATTGCTGAAGTCATAAAATTTCATCAAAGTATCGGTCTTCGATTCAATTATGCATAATTTTCGTTTCGATTTAAGAAATTCATCATTGTAAATGTACGAAATATTTTTAGTTAACCACGCTGCTAAAGATTCTATAATGCTCGCCAACTGAACACATTCTTTATAAAAATAGTTGATGATGTAACGTCCCTTATATCTCTAGATATTGTGAAATGTGAAATGTCCCTGATAGAAATAGAAAAAAAAAACATATTTGCGACCTTCTCGCATACAAAATAAATATTAATGTAGTAGGTAGGTATTATGTACACAATGAAATCGAAACGTTAGGCACAGGTTTTTTACGGTTATAAATTTGAAAATACCGTAGCTATGTGAGCACGTGAATCGTGACTGATAAATAAATTTGGTAAGTAAATGTGCTAAGTTAGATAACACAAATGAGATGACGTGTGACGACTAGAGAAATATCAAAACATATTTAAACAAGTGACCTCGTGAGCCAAGGTTCCTAGTAACTTATGTAAATCGATTAAAATTTTAATAGTATCGTGGAGCCGGTCGCCGGTTGCCGGCCGGCAGCTGAGCACATACGAGTAATGTTTACTTCTACTTTGCGATTGTGATGTGTGACGTAGGTACAGCGAGTGCAGAGTAGGCGATACACGCCGCACGCCGCACGCCGCACGCCGCACACGTAACATTGAGAACGACCTTGCTGCTTGTTGCTGCGCTGCCGATACGCCGGCTTTCATAAACTTATTATAATACGTTGCTTACATAAATAACTTCATTATTTAATTTACTTTATTAAAATTGATAAACTGTAGAAAAATAGAATTATGCAAATTTTTGAGATTATCGAAATTTATTGACACCTAGCTTCCGCCCGCGACTCCGTCCGCGCGGATGTCGGTCTTTGCGTGGATGGTTTATTTCTCCATTTTGAGTAACTCGGACAATGACATCCTATAAATATCTATTGGACCCAAATACGGCTAGGTCTATAATAATACGCAACGTGTTCGCGGTACCTACTACAGAACAACGTCTATGGATAACTGAAAAATTGAGATTAATTTTTTTTCTACGTATTTTTCCAGGATAAAAAGTATCCTATTTTACGCCCAGGATAATAAGGTATAATTATACCAAATTTCATCGAAATCGAACCGGTAGTTTTCACGTGATGTCTTCACATACAGACAGACAGACAGACAGACAGACAAAAATTTTTTTAATGACATATTTGGGTTTGGTATCGATCCAGTATCACCCCCTGCTAGTTATTTTTTCAATATTTTCAATGTACAGAATTGACCCTTCTACAGATTTATTATATGTATATAGAATAGATGAGCAATAAAAAGGATGGTCATTTATGGTCATTTATACATAGCCATATCTAATGTATAAGATTTATAGTTATTAAACACGTGCGGCGTTTTTACGATAACTTCAGTAAGAATATATTATCTTTGATTATCGCCACTCATGTTAGTACGCTCACCGAATTTAGCACTTGAAAAGTACATTTTATCAAATATCAATACGTTTGCTGTTTAGTAATGATTGATTGATATTTTTTCTAAGTTAAATGCAATATTGTAAAAAATATAGACAAAATTCTAAAATGTTAAAATCAAGTGCCTGAATGATGAATCAGACAAATAAGTCTGCAAAAAACAAGTACAATACAAAAGCTAGTTCACCCGAACATGATATCATTTACCGCCACAAATAGGTGCTAGTTGCGTTAGGTCATGATGCGTTTTTTTGCTTCACTAAAAGTAAATACCGAATGCGATATGCTTCACGTTCAATAGGTACTGAATGTAGCCTAATTTTTATTATACCTAAATATATTTATGTTTGTATACATATATTATTATTTATGCAGTTAAAATACATTAAAAAAGGAAAAAAAATAATTTAAAGTAAGTACCTAGTTTGTGCTTTATGTTCTGACATTTTTATCTCGATCAAAATATCGTTCCGATGTTTACACGTACATTGATATGAGAAGAAATATAATTACTGGGATAAAAATAAAATTTCGTGGTAATTACTGTCAATGTATCTTAAATACAACTATTGTCCGGACACAAAAGGGCGCAGCGACCTTGAATATTGCAGAAACATTAATACTTGTCATGATCTGAGTCTGCCTCTATCCGTTAATATATTTGAGATTGAATAATCACGTTATGCTTTAGATTATTTATACAAAACATTAACACATAGGTATATGTATATTTTTGAGTACGTAGTAATCGCTTTGATTTTGATTCTTTCCAAATTTAGTGCCTGTTTGTTTTCATTTCATTTACAGAATATATACCTATTATGTTGTCTAGTTATACATTTATTACCTTGCAACTTGCTTTGGTTTATTGTGAAGTAGTTGTGTCATATAGCAACTAGTTGTAGGTAGTTACCGATTATCACAAAATGTAGGTACTTTACATAAGGGTAATTCTGTGCAAAGTTGAAGTAGGTATGTAAAAACTTCAGAGTCACCGAATTGCCTTTAATGTTCAGTTTCGAAGAATAATTACATAATTACATGCCAGACTTTTTGTTCCCACAAAAGGGGTTATTCCACCTATAGGTAGGTCACTGGAAAGTCAACGCAAAGTTGAATACTCCCAATGACCAATCGATCATTTATTATTATGTACGTTTAAAACATTTTTAATTATTAATACATGAATAATACGTACAAGCTAAAATATCTGTCCAAATTTGGTATTGAATTTTAATCATACGATCTAATAAGTCTTACTAATTTCATATGCGTTATTAAAACACGTACATACGGTTTTTGCATAATTGAATGCAACAGTTTTAAACACTTTCTCTACGTCGACGGCATACCTTCACCTGCTAAATGAGATAACGGTGCTTACAACACGAACGAAAGCAAACGTGTGCCCAACGAGAAAGTGACTCCATTACCTTTCCTCCGCTGTGCTCCTTCTCTTTCAATGTTGCGCAAACGCATGCTAAAAGTTTATAATGAGATTTTGGTATGAAATTTTTAGAACTTGTGAAGTTATATTTAAATGTTTAACGTTTGGTTCATAATTATTATGAATTAATCAAAAAATGCGATTATTTATAACTGCGTGCTATTATTATCTTGCGTGTTTAAATAAAATTCAATCCTCATTGATTAATGATTAACAAAAGAAAACGTAACTATGATATTAATTGGTTGCGGTTGGTATGCGTAGAATGTCCATAATATCATCCGCCCATGACACTCAAATATGTCACTCATTTGCATACAACGTGCTAAAATCTATTCACCCACCGTTTTAGACATTCACAGAGTAGATATTGAATAATCTAATCCACGACATACATACTTCTATACATATAATAGAATGGAAATCATGGACGTGTTTTGCACGTTAGTTATCACGCCGAGGATCAACATTTAAATTGGAACGAAGGGCGTGATAAATGGCTGTTCACAGTACAACTCAGTCTTGCGACATCAAAATGCGTGTTGTACAACTGGCCCACTAGCCGAGTAAGGACGCTTCTTGCATTAGGAGTTAAGACGTTTAGGAATGCTACATTACATTGACAAGGCTGCTTGACAACAAGGTCGATATGTGAAACTGTTTTCCACATCAATTTCCTAAAACTTGTGTGGGCATTTTTATTGATAATCGCCAAAAAATAAGTTCAAAGCAAAATATCTGTATTAAAACAAATTAATCTCAATGCTCATAGAACGCTTATTCTCAATAAATATCAATAAAAAAAAGAATACATTAGTGTGTTCATACCACACTTTCCTAGTGTGTCGTAGCGTTCCATTTTGAAACTGGGTCACTATGTCATGGCGTTTGCACCAAGTAGGTAGGTACTACGCGAGTGAGGCGCCATCTTAGAATTTCGTTTACATGCACAAAACAAATTATAGGTGGGGTAAGATTTGGCATTATAACAATGTTGATTTTTGAAGAATTTAAAATTATTTTGAAACATCCTTTTTTATTTTATAAATTTGGGATGTCGTCATTTTTAATAAGTACCTACCTATTTTAGAGAAAGCGAACTTAAATAGTAACTAAAATACCTACCGTTACTTTAGTGTAGTTACTTTACGACTTTCATAAATTAACATGTAATAACGACTTTATAATGAAATATAATTCTGATGCATCGCATGTTTCCCTAAAAGAGTATCAATCAAATTATTGAAGGTGAGTTTCTGCGAAATGTAACTACTTACTTCATTTAAAATCTAACAAAAAAAAAAAAATTGTAGAACCGACAATTTCTGCAAACTTCTTCAGTAATCTGATTTATTTTTTATTTCGGCAATAGTTGTGAAATTTCGTCTCAGTGGTTGAGGTCTCGCCTCTCACCGGCATGATGAAAAGTGAAACTGTGCCGTGGACGAGCGTCACGTCGCGACAGACATTTACTGCCGTTTGTTCCGGTTCTTTATGTATATCAATTAACAGTATACATATTGCTAAAAATTCTGCAAGTCCTCTATAGGTTATGACATGATCTATATTTATTTTGGTATTAGGTATATTTGGACCTATTTATACCTTCTAATAATTATCCCACCGGAATTTCACGGTTGGAATTTTTTAATCGTTCA
The DNA here is from genome assembly GCF_905220415.1 of Colias croceus. Taxonomy (NCBI): domain Eukaryota; kingdom Metazoa; phylum Arthropoda; class Insecta; order Lepidoptera; family Pieridae; genus Colias; species Colias croceus. The sequence goes on from NC_059538.1 coordinate 7,220,215, forward strand.
CATTGTTACATTGTCTGTCCCTCTCTGTGATACGAGGAGGGGTGTGGGCTGCGGGAGGTGACTGTAGAATGTAGGCAAGTGTGACAAGGACACGCCCGTACTCCGCGCTAAGCTAACACTTCCATCTAGTTTCTAACGTGCTTGATTCGGATTTCGCAACTAGCCGCGCACCTCCACTCTACCGATGCACGATTGTAAGCGATTACACCTACGTTACAAGTACATACAGCAGTATCTGGTGCATGAGAAATAATACAAGCGTCGATACGAGGTCGAATACGCTGTATGACAAAGTGTTCTTTGTTTTCTTTGAATCATTCGGAGCCTTTACTTCCGTTTTAGCAATACAGGTAGTCAGCATACCTAGATGATAATTGATCGAAACACGCGAAAAAGAAGATAAGGGAAACATTGCAAGGTTACTTAGTTTGCAATAGAAATGAAACGGCCTTCTCGCAGTTACCGGCGAGGTGAGCTGCTAATCCAAGGCAACATAACATCGGAATAAATTTTTGTTAATGATTCTCATCAACTGTATGTGGATTGAGGTACAAGCCGTATCAATTACAATGTTATCGTTTCGTTTTAAATATATTTGTATTAGATTGCCAAGTGGACGCTATTGACCGAGATTAAAGGGCAACTTAGAACAGGAAATAGATGAGTAATTTACGTCAATAATCCTATAAGTACTTGTGTATATATTAATGCAAGGAATGTTTTTAAAGAATAAAATGATACCTATGTATCATTCTGTAGAACAAAAGCGTAGAGCGAAAATCATAGCATTAGTTGGTCTGTATACATAAATTGTTTTTCAGTTCATGAATCATGGTGCAAGAGAGTTAGGAAAGCTCTGTAATCACTTATTTTATTTTTTATAAATTAATTCTATTATTCGTTTACTTACACTTGCATATGATGTGCTGGGACTTCGATGGTTGCAGAGGCGCGGCGTCTGTCTCCAGCCATGTCTGCAAGTCTTGCGAAATCGGTGTCGACATCAGCTAACCTTGCTGATTTACGCGACTCCAATAGTCTTATTTCCTCCAATCTCTTTCTAAGCTCTATTGGCACCTGAACAAAGAAAAATTACACATTAGAATTGACATTTCTTTTGTTTGGAGGAGTCAGTTCTAGTAACTGACTCCTACAAACTTCCTTAGTCGATTACTAAAATATTTTATAAGTCATTCGTGTTCTGGTCTTTTTTTAGCATTAGCATATCATCTGCAGAACAAGCCTTTTATTTCACGTCATCTGCCTTTTTATTATGTAATGAACTAGACTTAGCAACAAGCTGGGTGTAGGTATGAGATCAATATTGGCGACCTTCGAGCGAGTTGGACGTGACGTCATGACCTAGCGCAGTTGGAAGTGGAGCGAGATGCGTTCCGTGTCACAAACTTTGTTCTTATGCAACCTTTGCTTAATCAATGACTCGAATAGCCCGCTCGCAAATAATTTCAGTTATTTTAGTTATCATCAGGGTCAAATCAAATAATTGAAAAAAAAAAAATTCTATCCAAAAATGCAACAGCCTTGATTAAGTTGCTACTTGTAGTGTTATTAACCGACTTCAAAAAAAAGAGGAGGTTATCAATTCGGCCGGTATGTTTTTTTTTATACGTATGTACACCGATTACTCCGAGGTTTCTGAACCGATTTACGTGATTCTTTTTTTGTTCGATGCGGGATGGTGTCGAGTTGGTCCCATAAAAATTTTATTCGGATAGGCCCAGTAGTTTTTATTTTATGAGCATTTTTGTCTGTAGGTATTTGTAAATTTTGCAAGTGCAAGTTTGAAGTCGGTTGTTTTTAACGCAGTTATCACTTGTGCAGCTTAATATTTAATTCATACAAAAAAGAGCAGATTTTCATTTCTTTTAAAGTTTTATTGTAAGTTAGGTATGTATAAAATGAAACCATATTTGGAGCGAATGACGCACATAATATATAAAAATATGTAATCGGCCGTGATTCGAGTGAATTGATTAATAATATGTGGAATAAACATTCAATTAAATATACTTGTTGACATTGCTTGTTTTTCGTCTTATGCTTCCTTCTTCGAGATCGAACAATTGACACGATATTATGCGCGTGTGCGCCAACTGGTTTATACTTTATGGTCTCTGTGACTGCATATATGTACATACGTTTCGTTCATACCTACGTCAGCGAGATTATAATTGTTACATACAACATACAACATTTTTTTATTTAACGAAAGTCCTATATGCGTCATATTCATAAATTGCAACCATATTTTCCTCTTATTGGGATTTACGTGCAATTTTCAAATGACTTAGCTTTATTACTTTTATCAATGACGTATAAGGTACCATAAAACCGTTTCTATTTCGCAATCTAAAATACTAAAAATAGTGCTAAGTAGTAAACTCTACATTTAAATGATATTGCTAAGTGGACTGCTGAACATAACGTTTAACCTCGATTGATTTAAATTAACTGTTTAGAATCATTAGCCTAAATTCCTATCTTTAATAATTTTGTTGTATGTGACACTTTCCCTTATATTGTGTTATATAGGTGTGTAATACATCGTATAATTTTAAGTCTTTTACTTATTAGTTCGGTTCTACCATTTTATACTGTTGCCTTTTATAAGAGCCGGATCTACGATTGCAGTGAACGTCGGCTATGATCACAATACTTTCACTTTTTAAATGATTTTGTACGCGTGGCCCGACTACGATTATTTTTGAAGATTGAAATTTACAAATCATAATATTTAGGTTCCTTCGGTTGAAAAGCGTAGGAACCTTTAGTGTTTTTTATTTCATAACATCAAATAATTCTTAAGAGTTGAAAATATTATTTTACACGACTGACTATTTCGCTGAAATCGTGAGCTATTTCATGCATTATTAAACAACTGCGATTGGATTGCAATTTGCAACGTACAGACATTGTACAATCTACCAAAAAGGCATCCCATTTATATGTAGTTTTATGTTATTTTTATCATTGTGAAAATGCGATCGTAGGAAGTTATTTTTGACAAAGTAGGGCGAATCTAAAATTGTGTTGGAGTTTATCCGGTTGTTAACAGGTAGTAAACGTGCGGCTGCGCAGCTGTAGTTTCGTGTCCCCCCCACTCCCCACCTATTCGCTTTGAGTACGTTATGTAAAAAAGTGACAAGCGTTGCACAATTGCTCGATCCGATGGCGAAACTTGGCCGCCCGCAAATGCCAGTGAAAGTCACCAAGTGACTTTGACACGATAACTGTTAATACTGCGTCATTATTATAGCATTAGACTTATTGAGCTCTTGACCAAATTAAGAAGGAGGAATTTACAACTAACACATACGCATTTCTTTCGGAGAAGCTTTCCATTCATTATATTTTATGGTTTCTTCTGTAGGAATGCATTTTATAAATTGAAATAAATATTGAGCAATAACTGTCGTGGGCAGTAATAACTAAAACATCAGGTTTATTAATGTCATATAATTGAGGTTCATGGTCATTAGCAGCGAATGTCGCAGTGTAGTTTCTAGTTCCTGGTTAATTAATCTCTTTACTCTTTAGGTTTATAATATTTCAGTAAAATTATTTAGTTATTTGTAATGATGGAAAATGGAAATACATCTTATATAATTAAATATACATTTTTAGATAGAGGTTTGCTATAACTCAGGAATTTAATTAGGTTACAGTAACAATTTAAAATACAGTAGGCCCGGCAGAACAGGAATCTGGTTTGCGAAAGTTCAACCGGCTCTATTGCATATCGTTGCCGCTTCATGAAGCAAATTACGTGACGTGGGTTTAACATTTTTTATAAAGTTTCTTTGGCATAAATTGCCATAATTTGAAGCTAATTTGATATCATTAACAATGGTATACATAAAAACGGAATACGGGTGTTTCGTTTGTTAGATTTATTAGAGAATTAAAACATTGTAACTAATAGGTATATAAAAATATTAAAATATACGTTTTTAAATATAGGTAATGTATCGATTGGATGATTGTATTTGTGGTATTAACCATCAGTACCTATTAGATTCGTTATGTAGGCGTAATTATAATGGCATTGTGCTAGAAGCGAAAGTTATCGCGAACAAGTGGCATTGACTGCAGCGTCTATCGAGTCATTGGCTGAATGCGTATGACGTGCGTGGTACTGCCTGCGTGGTGCTAGCGGGTAGCATATTATGTATGTATATGAGACGTAGCAGTTAGCACTACGTAATACGTATTTATATTGTTCTAATAATATGATTTACATTTTACAGAAAATGATCTTGTTTTATATTAAGTTAATATCTCAATGTATGTCTTCAGTCTTGTTATTTCATTTTAAGCTAATGTGGTATCAATTAATATCAATAGAATTTATTTCTATAAAAAAATAGATAAATGAAAAACATTATAACTAGATTACGTATAAAATTTTTACAATATACTAAATTATATTAAAAGATATTTACAACAATAGAATAAATATTATAAAACAGGAATCTGTGTTTTTTTTTGTTTCTCTTCGTTATTTATATTTGTTTCAATGTCAAGAAACGAGTTGATTATAAGTTGAATTACGTAACACGGAACAGCGTATAATCAACATAAGTTAATACTGATACGATTGCTAAGTGCGCAATAAATTTAAATTATTAGGTGTTATGGAATCACCCATATTTTGTTGATCGAAAAAGTACAATCAAAATATCCATAAATCATACATGAAGTTAGGTTAGAGTGACAGTTTTAAGTGTATAGTTTATCTCGTCGATAATATCAGTTTTTATTAATGAATGACTAGCACAAGAACAGGTAGCTCCGATTCTTTGATAAATGACATCGATATATTTGATAAAATAAATTCATTTAGTACCTATTGAATGCAAATTTTTATGAGGAAAGAAAGACAAATAATTATTCCCCATTTAAACATTTTTTAGGGATATTAATTCTCAATATTCGATAAGGCTGCAGTTGCAGTCACGTTGAAATGCATGCATAAGTATTACTAGATAAATATAAATGTTTGAGTAAACTGACAGATTGATAATGATAGTCCTGTTTGATAAAAAAAAAATACCTAAGATATAAAACATTTGCATCAATTAATAATTCCAACGATTTATTATAATATTAAAGTACGTAATTTATAATTAACACGCAGCTCTATTTTACATTCTATCGTTATAATATTATAATGTATATATTATTTTTTACTAAATGACAAAAATGTTAATTTCATATTTGACTAGATTGACGTAAAGCAATGAATGCACTGTTGCGAAGTAATATCACCCAGAAATAGAAATCTAGGTAAACGGTAGATTATAAAGTATTATTTAATCTAATCGGATGTTAACTGTTAGATCAATCGACTAGTGCAGCTCGCGGCCTTGTATGATCAATGAATACTAAACTGCTAGCAAACCTGTGTAGCAAACGGATGCGATGGCAACGAGCACGCAAATGCTCTGCCCGGCTGCAACAGAACCTTGCCCCAAAAATTGCGACCTACATTTCATGTAAGTCAAAATGCAACCAGCGTTTTTATTACAGACATTCTCCTTGAAATATTCATTTCATTAGCGGCTCGCACAATTGCGTTAGCAATTAATTCAATCCTGTATTATAAATGAAGTCAGTTTTATCCATATTTCGTATCGTTCATTTATTTGTAGCTGTACGATTACGTTTTCTCAAGTCATAAAATCAGGAAGTACGCTTGTGTAATAGTACATTGCAGCAACAAAGATAGTGCACCAATATATACTACGCTGTAGGTCACCCCGATCCAAACAGCAGTATGCAGGACGAAGTGAGATGGCCTAGTTGGCGCGGCCACAGATACGGGTCACGACCCTATCCTATCGTCGCTTCGACCTAGATCCTAGTACCTATACTTTGAGCATGTACTTTATTTCTGGATACTTGATAAAATATATACGTAGTATTAAACCCAATAAATAAACCAGTAAGTATAGAAAAAATAAAGTGATTGCTATTTAATTCGAATTTTCAATGGTTGAAACTTAGTTGAAACTGATTTGTTTGAGCTTTGTTCATAATCGGCGATAAAGTGACGTCAATTCTGTAATTTCAGACACTACGTCATAGTATACGTAGGCGAGAAAGCGTAGGCACAACGTGAGTGTGACGTCACAGGCGCTTTTCTTTTGAAACGGTCGTAGGCAGCGAATATTTTATTCTTCGCATAATGGACATACATCGAATATTACGTAATTTGACGATGTATGTGCAAAAGAATGTGAGAAGATTTATTTCGACATGGCACCCGGTAATATGATGCCATAATCGAATCGTTTACATGCTAGGTTTAGAAAAGTGAACGTTCACCTTGGGATAACTATGAGCATGGTCGTCCCCTCTCTATTCTATGTATCGAAACAGTGTTATGTTCGTTTATGGACTCGGTTGCTGATCACGCAGGCGTCGTGACCCAGCCTGACCCAAAAACGGAGCGAGTCCACCGCGCCCTGAACACTAGTTGATAACGGACTTCGGTAACCTGTTCAACAGTGTTCAACGCATATACACGCAACATGCTCACTGCTATTATACTTATTACACGATTCAGCAGTGGGTCTCCGGGCTGTCCACTAATATAATTGACCGAACATTGCTTTTGCGTATTACGTCGCAATTGTTAATAAAACAATAAGTAAATATCATAAATTAATAAAAAATATATTCATAAAAAATACTATTTTTTATTTTATGTATTATTATTTTGCATCTACCTTTGGCAATGTGGAAATGAAAGGTTGGTCTAAAAACAATAGAGCCTTCGAAAAGTCATGGCGCGCAGTTTTCGTGTTGCCAAAAAGGGAAACGCAAGTGGAGGTCGGGTTTTGATGCGGGCTGTACGTCGCCGGTTCAATATCATTATTTCTAGGTTAGTGGGTCACCGTGCCGGAGAGGCCCGCGCCGCGCACGCCGCGTGCAGCTTGTAATTATAACTTGATCTTCATGTACATAAAAAGACTTGGCTATAGTGCACCGATACGTATTTGCGGCCTCACGTCACCTTGCGTCACCGACATTTCACTGTACTCAGCCATGATTCTGTCGCTATGTGAATCATTTTTAACCTTTGCCTTTACCTTCGACTTGTACTTTCATAGTTTACTACTGTTTTACTTACTATTGTTTTTTTTGTTAATATTTCAATTGTAGTAATCTTTGTAGTTACTTTAGATATGTATGATAGTACCTAATAAGAGCTTCATTTCATTAAGAACTCTTTAGGCTATAATGTTATATTCGCCCACACAATAACGGTACCGGTGTAATACTGTTAAGTCAAATCTAAAAACGAGTTATTTTACGTCGCTGACTCGGTGTACGAATTCACGGCTGACGCCACATATCTAATTCAAACAAGTTTTACAATATCGTATAGGAGTCATCAAGTATGATGATGGTGTTTACACTATATTGTGAATGAATAAACGATAAAATTGTTTCAGATAGGTACAATAACTGCTTCATTTTGCCAAGAGTTAGATAAGTGAATCATGAAACTATTCCAAGGCGAACACAATGAGGTCACCCACAAAGGGCCGGCCTTGCCTTCGCTGTGGCTGTGGGAGGACAACTACATCATTGTCGAAAATACACCATTAAATTTCTAATAATAAAGCTAAATCATACATAAATACGTTCATGTTCATCCAATGTTCATCCAAAGAAATATCAGAATTAATACATCTAGGCTATCATGTTATTATTGTGTGACAGTTATATCTGCTTCAACAGTCTGTAAAGTTCAAACTTGAAACCAATATCTCAGTAGTAGTTAGACGTAGAACGCTCTACATTTGCAACGGTCTTCTGACATCATTATATGGCAAATGATCTCGCTATTTCGGCAAAAGTGGGTCAAATACATTTATTATTTTATACAACGTATGAGCCGTTGGTATTTCAATTTTTTATGTTGTTTTACTTGCTTTTTCACAGTAAAGCTTTGTCAGTTAACCTATAACATTTTTTAAAAACTAATAGTTTTAACATTTGAAATTGACGATGCTTTGATACAAGTTTTAATTTTAAATAAATCTCTATATTAATATAATTCCTTTTGTGGCAGTATTATATCAATAGAACCATTGCATTTACACATATGATTGGATTTTTATTGAGGTAGAGTACGAAAGTACATCCGGCTCGCGACCGAGATTGTGGTCCGATCACCGATGGTCTATCTGCCTCTCAACAATGTTTTCTCACCGACAATTCAGCTAACAATACTATCTTATCCAACTTGATTTATTTACTTACAGTATCACATATGTACTTGTAAGGTGTAAGATAGTGATTACGAAATGAATAAAAAATAGGGCCTTCTAAATTTAAAGGACGACGTCATGATGACGAGCCTGCGTTGAATATTTTCGTTGGTACGAAAAATATAATAGTGTGAAGTGTCCTCATTTATGCAAAGAGTTAAAGAATTTGAGCTATAAATAAAAGTGTATTTATATGTCTTGATGAAGTTAAAAAGAATTCTCACAAATATTAAGTGAAATTAACAACACACACGCGATAACTCCACGCAACACTTGCCATGAGCGCACAAGTGTCTTCGGTGTATGGAAATATTATATCAACTCGAGTGGAAAAAACTGGAAATCACATTTTTTATTCGCTATTGATTTACAATGTTTTCCCTGACAATAAAAGAAATACGATAATAATTAAAACATAAGACAGTAACCATTGTTATAATTTCAATCGTTATAATATTATAAACGGTGTATTTTAATATTATATCAATAAAACATATATATATATATATATATATATATATATATATATATATATATATGGGAAAGGTCGATGCTAACATTTTCACTAATATCTACCCCAAATACATGTTAACTAAATGAGATAATAAACCAGTCGTCGTTTCTGCTGTCCCAATTAGATATAATTGCTGACATGACTTTACATCGAAACTACTTGTTGCATAATAGATGTTTGATGAATAGTTGAGTCTAACGGTATTGTTTAGAGTGCTAAGTGTGTCGTAAGAGTACATCGTTGTGTAAAAGTAAGTGAATCTGAAACGGTACACGGTCAGCGCAGGTGTCAGCGGCACTTTCACGCCGAGCGCGGGATTGGCCGCGGCGAATTGTGCTGCCCCGTTTACAATCTCGGCGAATGAAAGGCGAGCCGGTTATAAACGTAGGGAAATCGCTGTTGATTATTCTTTACGTAACGCTTTGAAGTAATCTAATACTTTGTATGACCTACCTCAAACATAATGTTTATGTATTTGCTAGAAAATATGTATAAAGCTGGTCGTATCTCCAGTAATTTAAAACCTTTTGCACACACAGTTTTATATTATAATTATAAAAAACTTAATTCTTGCTCGATATAAACTGCAGGCATCATCTCTAGCTAGAGTGTTGACATAAATATAGTAATAGATGAATTAATAAAAATAAAACATAATAGACTTAGGCACAACAATGTTTCATGGATTATTTCCAAATAAGAATTTAAACGCGAGATGTTTCGCTTAATAAAGATGATGTCGACAGAGGTTAGCTGCGGTAACATCGCCACCGACTAACGGTCCGCGCGGCCGGCGCAGCGCGGCGCCGCGTGCACGTGAAAATAATTCTTGACGCGATTTTGTAACCAATACCGTTACACTGTTCCGGGCCTGCCGGTGACCTTATTTCACAGCGAACACTCGTCTTGCATTAACTTTTTTGTTATTTACTCTAGATGTCGAACAAAGCTTTATTGCTTTTCAAAGGTCCGATTCATAATAGCATAATATGGCCTGCGTTTCAAAACATCGAGCTTAAAAAAAAGGTTTGTTTATAAACGTATTAAGGTAAATTGCGTTCGACGTTTTTCGATAGTATAATGATTTCCGTAAAAACATGGCCTGTTTACGTATAGCCGTAGTGTGAGTCAGAGCAATTTCGATTGAGCCGATTCCGTGTAGCGTGCTGCGTGGATTTGCCAGTGAAACGGTGTAAATAACATGTGACGCGATGCGCGAGCGGTACCGGGGAATACCACGTCACACCGATAACCATTTCCTTTTGTGTATTACTATGAGGGTATTTTACTTAATTACTAATTACATTAATTGTCTATGTTATTAACATTTACAACACACTATTGTTCCCTAAAATATTTATAGGCTGTTATTGTGTTAACATTTCACCTCATTGTTCGACGTAAATGATATTATTATCGCCAATCTTATTATGCTTAGTGTAGTATTGACGTTCACAATTATTATATCTGAGTATAATGAAACTACGCCACTTTTATCTATATCGCAGCGCTAAAATGTAAACAACGAAGGCATTAAGACTTCCGCGCAATTCACAGAGCTCGTAAGATAACAAATATGTGGCATTCGTGTTCACTTTGGAATGGCATAACTTTGAAATTATGCCTTAATGAGATAAAATCACGGATGGAATCAACGTGCTAATGACACTGAACTAGAGGTGAGTGCAATGGTGAAGTAAGGTCGTTATCAAAATTACTTTAAATTGTTGTCAACAAGCGCGATGACTGCGCGTCATATGAATATCGATATAGACGTCACTACTACGCCGTACTTACGCATGCAACTTTCAGACAATTCGCGTGTAAACTACGATAGTACAATCGAACAAAAATATTTAGTAGTAATATGTTACCATTTTTTTGAAAATTAACAATTTAATACATGAGTACAGCCGCGTGCGTTTATCCTTGATATTTAATAAGCTGAAACCAGTTATATTAATTCAACATAATATACTTATAAGCTGGAAATAACGTTTACTTTTTGCTTCCTTTATATATTGTGGTTGATCAGAACCGTATTTTTATCACTATTTTAAATTTTTGTAAGCGAGTAATTACATACAAATTGTGGTTAATGTCATTAGCGCTTGTGATAACATGGGTAGATGTATATATTTTACCATACCATTAAACGACTATGCATCAGCAAACACAAAGCGAAATTTATCTTTAAAAAATTTACTAAAGTTTACGATTATTTATGTACATTTTACAAAATATAAATTATAGCCGATTAAAAATGTAATTATGCGGTAATTATGACTCTACTTTCATTTAAAGCGATCGCACTAATTATAAAGACCGTTAGTGTATAATATGAGATACACATAAACACACGCGTGGCAATCGGCTACGTTAATTCAATCCGGCTGATGTCGCGTCACGCAGGAGAAATTGAAATTCCATCTTGGTGCGTAGCGTTAACGGTGTAACGCGCGGCCTATTTCGTGCTCGAGCATTCTTAATTTAATAAAATTAATTATTACCTACGTACAAAGCATAAAATTTCTGTACGTTTTTATAGTAGTAACAAATGAAACACTAATCGATCAGAACGTGATATACTTGCAAGCAATGTTGCAACTTTAATTAATCTTATCTGGGTAATATTACTACACGTGTGAATGCGCAAGTTTACATGCAATAATATCTAATCAAATGTTACCATTTTAATGATGTGTGCTCTCTATTGGCTCATGTTGATAATGTTATTTGAACAAATTATCTCTATTGTAATAATGTCAAAAATATTTTTGGGGAAAGCCTCTCCGATTTCACAGCTACGCACGACGCGACGTGCCGAATGTGACAAACTTATTATATCATACTTGTTGGTAAACACGATACGTTCGTGACGCATTGTGCTATAACTACCGAATAGATCTAAGCAATAAAAACATGTTTATATTTCTCTTGCTAACTGCGAAGCTATTTATTAATTGGATTACTGGAACTGAAATGATGCAGGAAACGTATAATAATATATTTTTGTGATGGTAATATTACAACATTGTGAGTTAGATCGATGGGAATTATTTACCGGTTGCGCTAGATCTGCAACAACAGGTTGGCGTTACTAGAATAATCTCGGCTTTGTGATGCGTTGAAGAGCTACTATATAGTGGGCTTATGCGTTGTTTATACTATGTAATGATATCTGTAGTATATATATTCAGTTCTTCAAACGTTTAAAGATTTAACGATGAGTGTACAGACACACGATTATCTCTACAAAATACGTGAATATACTGTGGTTTTAATGAAATTCATCATTTATTTTGAGATGGGCTCACTGGACAGTTTTTGGTTTGACTGCCGAAATGTTTTAATGAGTGTGCTATATTACTTGTATTACGGGTGCATACAACATAGGCTGCGTGCATATCGCCCCACGTGCAAGCGAGGTCAATAGCTCTGCACGCGCGCTCGCTCCCGCCCCCGCCTCACATTAAACCTTTGTCTACGTACAATGTTATGATGTCAACGTCACTGAAGCTAATAATTTGATTTCATGAAATACAAATTAATTAAAAAATTATTAACAATCCCTCATAGCTTGAAAGTGATGTTCTGGGATGCCGTTGATGTCTTTTCTTAAAGGTAGAGTTTTTAAAGTAAAGTTTTGAAACTGTGAATTAAAATCTTGAAAGTTTATGTGAGCTTAAGTTATGTTAAATATGTATACTTTTGTATTAAATTGAAACTCACCTCAGCCGCAGGTGCATGCACCTGAACGCGGAGTTCATCATTATCATGATTGTGTTCCAGTACATCAGCGCGGACTTCACGTCCATTGTATGTGAGGAAGACGCGTTGGCCAGGCTTGAGACGGACGCCAGTCAAGCCTCGGAACCCAGGACCAATGAGCTCCGCATCTCTATATTCTCTGGTTAGTTTTCCACCATCAAAGCGTACAGTATATCTAGTGTTGGGAGTCAAGTTGATACAGTTATTGTTTTCAGGGAAGGGTGCTGGCGTTTTCACTGCCTGAATCATTCCCGAATAGTACAGTCCATCATCACCGAGCGCAGCTACTCGGGTTCCAATGATAGAGCGCTTTGCGAGTCGTTTACCGGTCGACATTGTTGCTAAGTTCAAAAAACTATAATTATTCAAATAACACTTCACCAAGTCTTTGATGACAGTCCACACTGACTTTATGAAAATTTCACTCAAGTATTTCAAATTGCCCGGCGTACGCGTTTCGCAGGGTAACCGTCACAAAATTTTGGTAAATTGTAAGAACTTCGTCGCAATTCCGTACGTTTTACACGATCCGGCACCTCAATAGGCCGAGAGTGTTGACAGCTCTCACGCGGACTCATAATATGAAGGCAGGATCCGTGTGGATCGGGACAAAGGAAAATCCTTCCGCGGCAGTAAACTTTGCACGCAAGCTCGTAACAGACAACCTCAATAGACACGGTTCAAACGAGAACTGGCGTGCGTGCGAGCGACACCGGCCGGCCGGCGAGCGGGAGCGGCGACCGCCCGTCTCGCTTCTTTGTTTTGATACTCAGCTGTTTGTGGGAGCGAGAGAGCTTATTACAGGCCGTGCGAGTGGGCGCGAGCCGGTGTAGTTTAGTTCGGAAATTTTCGTGTCACAAGCCGTGGCTTTTGTTCGGGCGGGCTCGCTATTTTCAGAGAGCCGCCCACGGACGACATTGAGACGCGCCGGCTTGGTTCGCACGTGGACTGGAGGAGTGCTAACGGGATTGCACAACGCACCGCGACGTCGACTTAGGCCCGCGAGCCTGTATTCGCTTGCCGGCTAATACGTGACACAGTTTCTATTCGGATTTTGGGTCAATTCAAATGTCAAGCAGATGCACCCCACTTATGCAACGCTATTAAAGCGGCCTCGTTACATCTACGCACAAATTGAATAATTAGAACACGCAACGGACATAATTATCATTCAAAGATTTCTATAAGACAGTAATATTCCTGTCAAATATACTACCTAAGTATATTGTATTAAAAAATACATACTACGCCTTTTTATTTACAGTTTTAACTTTTAAATATAATTTCTGTTACAACTCTAGATCGTTACCTATAAGATGGAACTCTACATCGCTATGAGCTATAAGCCTATAAGATATAATCGTAGAAAATAAAATAAAGTAAACAGATACATTTTTGTTTAATTTCTTAAATCTTCATAATGTGCTTTATAATGTTTGACGCTGAAAAATCCTCGCATAACAGCATTGAAATTACTTTCAATTTATATACATATTTCATTTGTTTCACCACGTGACGACAATAACTTTCATAATGTTAAAGGCCATTATTCGTTTTATTCCGCAACACTAAAATAATTTAAAGAAAAATCACGTTTTGTTATTACTTATTAATCACGTTTTATTATATCAATAAAAATATATAGAGCACGTTCGACCATAACCGACAAAATTATTAGTTTTGGTAAGTTCAATAAGTTATAAATATAAACATAACTTTCATCTGAAGGTTTTACGCCACGTGTAACGTTTAGCCTCAAGCGATATTATTGATACTAAAACAATAGTTGTACCGTAATTTACCATTAAACGTCCTTTTCATATAGATTATAACCATAGTAAAAAGAGAGTTATAACTCTACATTTCTGGCAACGGTTTTTTACATGTTTTTATCGCATTCATTTTTTTAATCTCAAGGGAAATACAAAAAAATCGTACATACATATTTTTATTTAAGTTAAATATTTATATATATTTTTTTATTATATTTATAAAGTATATATTAAGCACGATCATAAAATATGACATTGTAGAGAAATAATTGAAAATCTTATTTTTACACTAGCTGTTGGTCTTAGCGTATTGATATATAATTATATAGACTATAGCCTCCCTCGATGAATGGGCTATCTAACATCGAAAGAATTTTTCAAATCGGACCAGTAGATCCTGAGATTAGCGCGTTCAAACAAACTTTCAGCTTTATAATATTAGTATAAATAAAATTTGAATCTTGAAACTTTTATATATTTATCATAATTAATAATATCAATAATTTAATGACTTTCCTAATCTTTATTAATTATTTAATTATTATCTACATCATTAGAACAATGCCATGTAATGTACAGTCGTTAGCATTGCACATGGATGTCCCACACTAAAAATAATACCTACTTACCAAAACAAAATTTTATCGTAAATATTTAATACAAAAATGGTACCTAGTACTTACTACCTACGCCGTATACCTACTACCTACTCGCATAAATCAAACAACATCTTCAGATATAAGTATTAAATATTATTATTTACGGATATTAATAGAATTGCCTACACACCTTTGCGTTCTTAATACCCACTTGTTATGAAATTGTTTGTAGAATGTAGAGCCAATAAGAATCTGCCGATTTCAGAATCTAAATGCGTCGTTGATCAGCTGGTGCAGACAACAAATACGTACAATCCTTGAACTCAGGTAATAAAACCCGCACAAGTTAACAATACAACCAGTCCTCTATGAGATATTATTAACCTTTCTTATTGGTACTGGTAGTAGGTATGTTTTGGACCTTCCAGGATTATAACAGATGGCTAACGGCCGAAATAACAAATTAAATAAGGTAATCGAAAGTAAATTTATTTATTGCGTTTGCTATATTAGGTAATATTAAGCCGTATGGCTCTACTTTTTAACCGACTTCAAAAAAAGGAGGTGGTTATCAATTCGGCCGGTATATTTTTTTTATGTACACCGATTACTCCAAAGTTTCTGAACCGATTTACGTGATTCTTTTTTGTTCGATGCGGGATGGTGTCGAATTGGTCCCATAAAAGTTTTATTCAGCTAGGCCCAGTAGTTTTCATTTTATGAGCATTTTTGTCTGTACTCGATGAGCTGAAATTTTGTATACGTATGTAAATTGGATAGCGATGAAACATTATCATACATAGCGCTGATTTGATGATGGAATCGGAACGTGGCCATAGGAACTCAGAAATATATTGACTCAACTCTATCGAGTTTGAGCTCGTTTGATTCGTGTTGAAAATGACTCTAAACAAAAATAACTGCGTTAAAAACAATCAAATCTTTTTTTATTTTTTACTTTTCCGTTTTTGAAGTCGGTTGTTTTTAACGCATTTATTTTTTACTTTGTAAAATTGATCATATCTTTTACATAATATTATACTTATGAATTAAGATACGCAAATTTATAATATGTGAAATATACCAAAATATGGTTAGATAATGGCTAATGGCTATCCAATATTATTGAGAAGAGCTGATAAAACATAAAAAAATTCATCAAAATGAAATACATACCTACCTACGTTAAAACTAAAAAAGAACTTCCTTTTTCACAAACGCGTCATTGACGGGAAAAAAGAAACCAATACCTACATAGATTAATAATAAGAAACAAAACGATAGACCACATTATACATTTAAGAAATAATTAAAATTGTGATTAAAATACTTATGTAAGAACTTATTTAAGTTTTTTCAGACAATAAAACTTACTATCCTATTGTATTTAAAATTTTGTAATAAGGAAGGTATCATTGACCTTTGATTTTGAATATATTACACACAGGAAGTATTTAAAATTAATTATACACTTTTTTCGCTTTTTGTAAATAAGCAATCTTAGCATTATTGTAAACTAGCTTTCCGCCCGCGGCTTCGCGCGCGTTTTCAAAGAAAAACCCGTTCCCGTAGGATTTCCGGGATAAAACCTATCCTATGTCCTTTCTCGGGTATCAAAATATCTCTATACCAAATTTCATGCAAATTGGTTCGGAAGATTTTCATTCAATTTGAAATCATTTTTGTTCTACTCCCGCAACACAACTGTTATCAAATACCTATAATAAGTTATATTTTGATACAATGTAAACAGAGCATGGTAATTTTATGCTAATGACTAAAATAGACTAAAATATACTTGGAGGTGAGGAGCAAACCTAATAAAAAAAGAAAAACCTGTTGGCTGGCAGGTTTCCACAAGCAAAGACCTACATAAATGTAGCGGTAACAGCGTTCGACTCGATAGAAATAGCTCTCCGTGGTGACCGTGCCGTATCTTCTAACCAAACTGATAAGGGAAGAAAATCATGATTCCGTATCTACCAGACCTCAAACCTGCGGTATGAACCACCAATTTACTATACATATTTTCAACTATTGAGAGTGTGTGTTATTTATTTATCTTAACCACAAACCAACCATTGTTTTATCAAGTTGACAAGTTTTTTTTTCTTTTTTTATCTTTAACATATTAACTACTAGTGGTCCGCCCCGGCTTCGCCCGTGGTACATATTTCGCAATAAAAGGTAGCCTATGTCCTTTCTCGGGTATTAAAATATCTCCATACCAAATTTCATGCAAATTGGTTCAGTAGTTTAGGCGTGATTGAGTAACAGACAGACAGACAGATTTACTTTCGCATTTATAATATTAGTATGGATGGGTATAAATATATTGTTTTTGAAAATAAAAAATGCCACTTGGTTTCGTTAAATTGTTATGAGTGGATGTTATCACAATTACCTTATTTATTATTACATATTTATTAGTAATAAGTAATAACTAAACATACATGTTTCCTTAAATTGTACGTACACACTGTAATATAAATTTTAATTAATTTGAAATATTATAAGGAAATTGTGTAACAAAACCTAAAAATTACTTATATATTATTAGTTATTTATAACAACAAATGTGTATAAAATTAATAATGAACGACTTGAAATAAAACAAAACAAAAAATAAATAAATTACAATAAAAAAACTGGAGGCGCCGGGTATCGATCCCGGTACCTCTCGCATGCTAAGCGAGCGCTCTACCATCTGAGCTACGCCCCCGACGACATAGAGTACGAAATAATCAAACATATCGGGTGAAAAGAAATACAAACATGTTTAACATGTAATACGGAAACAACTTTCACAAACCTTGTACTAACTTGTCAAGGTTTTAAAATTTATCTTATCCTAACGGTTATCTGTACTGTATTTGATACGCGACTTAGCGACAAGTAAAGTAGGCCGTTCTAATCTCATTCTAATACTCCAAAAATGTAAATTGTAGTGATAATATTCACAATGAATACATATTAAATCATAGTAAACAACAGTACCCTGTAATGATGATGTTTTGTTTTCATGACGAAGTGATAAGTTCGTAGTGATAACAGTTGCGTATAAGATGAATTACTTCAACGTGATTATGCAAGAAGTCGTTTAATTTCTAATTATGTAGGTAGATTCAAGGAAACGTAATTTAATATTCATAACAAGCAAAACATTACGTCGATGAGTAGAATAAAAATCAACGTGATTCAAAATTAACTTGTCCTCTTTATGTATGCAGTATGCACACCATTTTTTCTTATGTGCGGTAGTAATGAGTTTACTAACACCTCTAGAGTTTAGTGGAACTAACCTAATTATAAACTACTTCACCTTGCTTGTGTTATTAACATTATGCTCAGGCCTCAGAGGTGTCGCCAGGGATTCCGAGTGAGCTTTTCATTCTCAACAGATGCTACAGATGGCGCTCGTGAACCGGTAACCACCGGTAACTAATAAATGACCTTGAAAAAATAAGATACAGGAAATATTTTTATAGGCATACTTAGAGCATTTTTAGTACCCACATACAGGCATTAAAATACTCCTTGTTATTGTTTGTATAATAGTTTATTTTTAAAGACATAAAGAAAGTCCTTGTAAGTTGTATGCTGTAAATTAAGTGTACTTACGTCCATTGCTATCGTCTGTATCCAACATTGGCTATACTACGAGCAAAAAAAAAACCGAGGATGCGTTCTAAAATACATATTAAAGGTGCTATATTTTACTATTTTCATACAATATTAAAATGTGCGAATTAGGTAAAACATATTTTTCGTATAATTGCGTGGTTAGGGTAAAAAAAAACACATTAATAACAAAAATATATTTATGTATACAAAAATTTATTTATGTGTACATCTTAATATCTAGCTATCTTCCTGTAATGTGACGACTTGTGCACCCTTGCCCACCGCGTCTCCTTGCTTGAAGGGAGCTACTTCAGCGACAACTCCGTCGCGAGGTGACCGCACTACGTACTCCATCTTCATTGCGATGACCACGAATAGTGGCTGCCCCTTAACTACCTGTATTGATAATGAATACTTAGAAAAAAATATGGTTAAGTAGTTGTTTCATGCTGCTATAGGAGTTAAAAATTAGCATTGGATTATAGAGTCAAATCCGTACCCTTAATAATATTATAAATATGACAGTGTGTTTGTTAGTTGGTCTTTGAAGTCACAGCAGAGAAATTTTATCATATGATTTTTGTATCTATATTTTAGAAATAACTTTAGTAGGTGTGAGTGACACATGATCCTTTTTAAGGGGAAAATCTCCCTTCCTTTGACTTCGCTGGTGAAAGACGTGGATGGAAAGATAGTATCTACAATAATTGAACGCGCTAATCTCAGGAACTACGAGGCTGATTTGGAAAATTATTTCAGTGGTAGTTATATGGCCCGTTTATTGAAAAAGGTTATAGGGTAAATATCATCACGCTAAGACCAATAAGAGCGGAGCAATGCGGGTAAAAACGCGGAGTAAGTATAGTTTGATAATAAGTTGTACAATAAAAAAAATTGAAGATCAAATGATACGTACGATACGATACGAGACATAATATATCAGCTCAAATAGATAAGGCATATTTTGACGGTATGTCATGGATAGCTCTTATTAGTAATTTAGTCTACGCATTTTATCTTTAAGCGAACAAAGTAGCAGACCTCAGCACTGCTAATAATTGGGGTTATGCAAAATACACATTTATATTTTTTGTGTTTTTCTTTAAGTGTGGTAATTACATTTATTTTTATTATTTTGGTAATAACAATACAAAACGTCTCTAAAATCTGTTTATTCTTGCAATTTTTGATTAGACAAGCTTTAATATTATGCGTTTCCTGGTTGCGAAACACGTAACCGTGAGATATAAAAAGTTTCGCCCATGCATTTTAAATAATTGCTATGTTTTTAATTTAAAAGATAAATAAAAACATTCAGGTTTTTATTATTACGAAATAATTATTTAGTATAAAAAATATATTTCACATTCTATTAAAATAATGTTTTGGAAACCTAATTATACTTAAAATATACCTATATATTATTAACTTTTAGGAAAACGTTACATATAAGTTTTTTAAAGACCTTTAAAGTAAAAGTTATGACTATTTTTTATTAATATTACAAAAAAAATTGTATGTAATTATAACTGTGCTGTGTAGGTTTAATACTTTTGCCGTTAACCTTCTTTAAAAATATCGTTAAGGAAGACCACTCAAAATTAAAATATTCTTTTAATTTTGGTGGATAAAAAACATTTGGCGCCGTATTTACACTCATTACTGCACCGCGTATGTGTGTGCTGAGCACACGTGTCAGAAGTGAAACTTCTATGGTAAGATTCATAGATACCAAAATAGTCGCCTTACTCCATTGCGTGACGGTATTGCCATGACGCGACCTTGAAGTTTTACTCTCAACGC
The DNA here is from genome assembly GCF_905220415.1 of Colias croceus. Classification (NCBI taxonomy): domain Eukaryota; kingdom Metazoa; phylum Arthropoda; class Insecta; order Lepidoptera; family Pieridae; genus Colias; species Colias croceus. The sequence goes on from NC_059538.1 coordinate 7,240,601, forward strand.
GCCCAAAGAAGTTTCACTTCAAAAATAACCCTCCTAATTATAATATTATTTTTTTTTACTTTTAACGTACCTTATCCCCTTTATTGACGAGTATTTTCTCGAACACTCCCGGGGTGGGTGAACAAGCGTTGTTGGCTGTTTGTATGGAGCCAGCACCAGCCGCTTCTCTGTATTTGGGTCGCGGTAGATGTACTACTTTTTGGCCATTCTGGAATAAAATTAAATAGACTACAAGATTTACTTATGTTATAAGTGTACTGTTATCTAGGTTTAAATTCAACCCTTTCATTCTAATGCGAAGGTTGAATTATTCTCTTATATTATGTGCACCATAAGAGCTAGCGCGCAACCGCAACTATTTTGTCTCTCCCATCAACTCTATGGGGAGTTGCGTCGCTACGTGCGCGCACTTTCTTACTAGCCCATAGAGTTGATGGGAGAGACAAAATAGTTGCGGAGACAAAAGTTGCTCTTGCGCTCTAAAAGTACTAGACAATAAGATAGGTGCTTTACTAATCAAAACAAAACTCGTTAAAATGTCAAATAAATATTAAATGCATTTTAAATAAATACTCTTTTTTGTATTGTTGAAATCAAGAAGCTTATATCTAATACACTGGAGATTGCACTTTGAATGTTGACTTGTCACGGGAAGGTATGACCTTGAATGACGCCTGGTTGTTTTTTGTCCCTTTCACACCTAACTTGGCAAGTTGGTGTGAAAGGGATGAAGGAACAACCAGGCTTCATTCAAGGTCATACCTTCCCGTGACTTGTCAACGTTCATAGTGCAATCTCCAGTGTATTAGATATAAGCTTCTTGGTTGAAATTCAAACTCGTATGTATTCGATTGATTTTGAGGTATTCTATTGATAGTTTGTGATAGTTGTCAAATAAAGTTGCCACACGGAAATCGTTGTTTTATCCATACTAATATTATAAATGCGAAAGTAACTCTGTCTGTCTGTCTGTTACTCAATCACGGCTAAACTACTGAACCAATTTGCATGAAATTTGGTATGAAGATATTTTGATACCCGAGAAAGGACATAGGCTACCCTTTATTGCGAAATATGTACCACGGGCGAAGCCGGGGCGGACCACTAGTTAATTATAAATATGCCATCAGATTCTGTTTTACCTATAATTAATTAAGAGTGTGTCAAGTAGCGACAGCGACCAGCGTACCTTTTTAAGTTATTTGAAATTAACAGTTTAATTTATTTTATACGAATATATGTGGTACCAAATGTGTATTAAACTCCTCATATGACTCAAAATATATATATAACAAAACAGATGAATCACTTAACACTTATTATATTGAAGACAAATAATAATATTCTACCCAATTGAAGCTAGGTTCTCTAATTAGTTAAAAACAATTACCTCATCATACACATGCACTTCTCGGTCATACGTCAAAAGACCGACATTGCTCGTCTTATCATTTATTTTTGTTATTAGTCTTAACCCCTCTTGCGTTTGCTTTATAGAGGCTTCCGCTTTCTGCCATTCACCGTCGTTTACACGCACTTGATATGCGTTTGGAGTGTTCTCGTATTGAACTGTCACTTTTATATCTGAAAAAAAATTTTTACTTGAGGATTCATTCAATTTGGTAACAAATGGCAAATAAAATATATTTGATCAATTTATTATATTATGTGGCAGATGTATCAAAGGTAAAATACAATGTATTCTTCTAAGTTTTAATTAATGTTATTTTGACATTTGATTTAGTATACAGTAGTCAAATAGTCGAGTAAAGTAGTAGTTCGCCCCAGTATACGGATAACTTGATTTTTTTTTGTATCCACCTCTCTGTTTATTCATATACATATAACTACATCGAATGTGAATATAAAATTATATCAAACTGAAAGGCTATAACATAAAAATATGTTTCTTTCATTCTGTTTATTCACTACTAGCTTCTGCCCGCGACTCCGTCCGCGCGGATGTCGGTCTTCGCGTGGATGGTTTATTTCTCCATTTTGAGTAACTCTGACAATGACATCCTATAAATATCTATTGGACCCAAATACGGCTAGGCCTATAATAATACGCATAACGCAACGTGTGTTCGCGGTTCTACAGAACAACGTCTATGGATAAAACTGAAAAATTAAGATTAATTTTTTTCTACGTATTTTTCCAGGATAAAAAGTATCTTATTTTACGCCCAGGATAATAAGGTATAATTAATTATACCAAGTTTCATCGAAATCGTACCGTTAGTTTTCACGTGATGCCTTCACATACAGACAGACAGACAGACAGACAAAAATTTTTTTAATCACATATTTGGGTTTGGTTTCGATCCAGTAACACCCCCTGCTATTTATTTTTTCAATATTTTCAATGTACAGAATTGACCCTTCTACAGATTTATTAAATGTATAGAATAGATTACCTTTTTCGCCAAACTTCAAGTTAATTGTTTTTTGCAATTGATAATTCGGTCGCCAGGCGGTAGGAGCGACGGATATCCCCTTCCATGTGTCGTTCGGTGAACTTTCCAATTGAGATTTAAGTATCTAAAACAACGTCGGTAGAATAGATGTAATTGAACGAACTATATAAATTATAAATGTTATTTTTTTTTGTAGTACTATGAATAAAATCTGAAATAGATACTTAGTAATACATAATTGAGCGTCCAAACTTTTGTATTTCATGCATTTACACAATAAAATATGACATTCAGGTACTACATTTTTTATGTTTTGCAATTTCCGCTCCAGTTTTTTATATTATTTTTATATCAGTCTTAGTGTGATGTTAACTTTGTCGCTAATTGTAAAATTACCTAAGATCTTACGATGATCTTAGATCTTACGATGATGATTGATGGGATCAAATGAAAATTATCTCTGCATAATAATAAATGCAAATAGCGCGTAACCTATTACTAGTCTTACCGATTTTAAAACCATATACGCTATCACCGACCGAGTAAAATTTTTATTCCAGTAAAATGAAGTCATATCTATGTTCTAACCAACACAATTATACGTACATGTCCCAAAGCAGCTTGTACAGCGCACTCATCGCTGAGTTCCAGATCTTTCTGCGGGAACAACTCCGCTTCGTGTTCCGGTATGAACGCGGTGTGCACGTCGCCCGATACGAACGCGCTCGCACCGCTCAAGCGGAGCAGGAAGTTCACGTTCGTTTCTAGACCTGCTACCTATAAATGGAGTATCTATAACTATTAGGAATTCGGATAACAAGGTTCCAGTTCAATTAACTTGAAATTTTGTCTAGCTATTAAAATAGATGGTATAAAATATATCATTATACGATGGTATACGTATCTATAATTAGATATGATATAAAAATATTAGTAAGTATAAAATTTTATAGAGGTGAAGTTTGTGTGAATCTGCAGAATTGATTTTAAAATTGTTACATTATTTCGGAGTATCAGAGGATATTTATTTTATCTCGGTCAAAAGTCGACACGAACGCGCTCGCACCGCTCAAGCGGAGCAGGAAGTTCACGTTTGTTTCTAAACCTGATACCAATAATAATGTATCAATTATTAGGTATAGGGGATAGGAAAAGTAGGTTTAATTACTATTTACTTGAAATATTGTCTGGATATTGAAAATTCGATGGTATTAAAAATAGTAGTATGTATAAGAGTATGGGTATAGCAAATTAGATGGGATAAATAAATAGAAAGTTTGTGTGTATCTCTGGATATGCAAAAATGATAGTAACATTGTTTCGGACTTAGGTTTCGGAGTATACGTTATTTATTTTATATCCGATCAAAACGGGCTCCGCCACGGCAAACAACTAGTGACATAGTTAATGAGGTTTTTGCATTGTAAATGTTTTGGTGTTGTCTTTAAAACCTTTAATTAACGATTTGCTAATTACTTTTATTGCTTTAATTGAGCTTACATATTTATTAAGTGCTTTAATACAGAAAATTAATTGGATTAGCTTAATGAATTCTCGTTAGTGGTGGTAATTAAATACTTTCTTTTATTTAATTTTATTTTTTCCGAAAACTTCATTTGTTTTGAAGTGACACACTAACTACTAGAAAAAAAAAAGTAACAAAGTTATTTGTCACACATTCATCAAATGCACTGTTTAACATACCAATGCTTTATAAATCTCCAAACTCCGCAAATAATATATTTTATCCAATACCCTATGATTGAAAAATACACTTACTTGATATTCGGAAAGTTTACGTTGTGTTTTAGCCAACGCTTCGTTTCTATCACGTCCCCATACGACAAGTTTCGCGATCATAGGATCGTAATGTACGGATACTTCTTGTCCTTGCCTCACTCCAGTTTCCACCTGCAGAAAGAAAATAAATAAATGATTGGTATAATAATATATTATTGTACTTTATTTAACAAACTCTTTATTAAACTTTTTAAAATTTGTTCTCTTCGGTTTTTTCTGTAATAAATTGTTAAAAGTGCTATTTATACAAACTAATCATGCAACCTTTTCAAATTTTGTTCTCTTGGTGTTTTTGATGTTATCAATTGGCAAGTGCTATTTAATCTGTATTAAGAAAACGTTAACATAATAATTATTATTATTGGTGAACTTTGCGGTGTATAATTATTAAGGCGTATTAAAACTGTTGTTGATGGTATTTAATTATTATTTATAAAATTTATTTAACTTTATATGTATGAGGCAAATCTTGATTTAAATATTACTTGAACGAATTTTTTACAAATCATATTAGAAAGGATTCTTAGAATATATTTTTTAAAATCTTTATCAAAAAAAGAGTGTGTGTACTTATGTACACGCGTTAGAAGTTATACTTCTTTGGCGTATGGAAAAAAAATACTAGAATATACAACTTGAACATAGTTACATACCACCTAGAACTAACTTCATGCTGTTAAATTTAGGTGTCGGTGTGCGCGCGCATCGTAAAAATTCACTCTCATCATTTTTTTCCATCGCGCCAAAAGAAGAATAACTTCAAAAAGTACCCACTCGAACATTATCTTCAACTGTAGGCTGTGTCAAACGGTGCAATGTACCCGCTCTTGGCAAGAATCCGGCGCGTGGTTCCTCCGCGTATATGCGGCATTCCACCGCGTGACCTCGTCGGATGATGTCGTCTTGTGTTAGTGGGAGCGGCTCGCCTGATGCTACACGGAGTTGCCATTCTACTAAGTCCGTGCCTAGAAACCATATTTAGAGTATTAGGAGTAAACACGATACAGAGGAAGAGTTATTCGTAACAATTATAATAAATGATAGTATATTATTTTCAATCATTTTGAAAAAAATTATGACATTGGCTATGAGTTTTAAATAAAAAATAACATAAAATATTTTTGCGGTTACAATAGAAAATAAACAAACGGTATTTTTCTTTCGTGGTCTTATGAAAAAATGGAGCAGAGTTCTGCATTGGACAATTTTTGAGCGGGATTATGAATCTAATTGTTTATTGTACAGTGGAAACAATAAAAAATTGTATATTTTGTAAAACATGAGCCACAACAATAATACTCAAAATACCTGTAATCATTTCCGTAATAGGGTGTTCTACTTGCAAGCGAGTATTCATTTCCATAAAGTGAAACTCATGAGTCTGTCTATGCAGGATGAACTCAACTGTTCCCGCTCCCACATAACCAACAGCTTTAGCAGCCCTGACGGCCGCATCACCTAACGCTTTGCGTGTTTCTTCAGACAGACCAGGCTGGAATTTGTGCAACACAAATGACATAAGTATACATTATATGTATAAATGTGTTCAAGAAGTTTAAGAGGATGAAATAGAGAATGTAACAGCTCGCATAATAATGAAAACTAGTATAGAATAAATTTATAGTAATTGTAATATCTTATTAGTTTGTTATATAATATGTAAATGTAACACATTTTTGTTTCATTAAAAAATAAACACTCACTGCAGGCGCCTCTTCAATTATTTTTTGGTGTCGCCGTTGAACGGAACAATCTCTTTCAAATAAGTGAACAGCATTTCCATGCATGTCAGCGAAAACCTGATTAAAAAGTTGTAGAAAATTCATTAAATGAAAATAAGAAAACATAATTATTATTTTATATTTAATATTTACATACCTGTACTTCAACATGTCTTGGATCTGTTATGTATTGTTCTAACAACATATTGTCGTCACCAAACGATTTAAGAGATTCTCTCTTCGCTGATTCTAATTGAGTCAAAAATTCTGACTCTGTCATAGCAATTCTCATACCCTATAAAAGTATGTATATATTTAGGAGTATACAGAATATATAATAATCCAATACAACAAGTTTTTTTATATTATTATATATTTTTCATTTGCCGTTAATAATACATACTTTACCACCACCTCCGCGTACAGCTTTAATCATCAATGGGAAACCTATCCGCTTAGCTTCAGCATGTAAAAATTCAATGCTTTGATTTTCTCCATGATATCCTTTCACTATAGGCACTCCAGCCTTTGCCATTATGGCCTTTGAAGTGCTGAAATATTTTCATAACATAGTAATTCTGTAATTATTATTAACTAGCGGTCCGCCCCGGCTTCACCCGTGGTACATATTCACGTTTTCTCTACATAAGAACCATCCTCGAACTTCAAGAAATATTATAAAAAAAGAGTTAACAAAATCGGTTAAGCCGTTCTCAAGTTATGCGCTTACCAACACATTTTGGGATTCATTTTTATATTATTATTAATTACAGTCTACATAAATGGTAGATTTAAAAGTAATTTGTTACTGGGCCTGTTATATGTATTATTTATTAATTGTTAATTTTTTAGATCTGTTTCAAGAACATTTCCTACAAAAGTCAATTAGTTCAGGAAAAATTTATGTGACATGCAAACTTCTTTTTAATATTCACTATATTTTTCTTGCTTCATAAAGTACTTAAAAAACAAGCTTGTACCTATGTGATTTTCTTGTATTAATGCAGAATGCAGTTACATGTTAAAAACTTCTTTATACCCTCAGAACAACAAACATTTATTAATTAAATGTAATAAACATGTATTTTACTATACCTTTTAATCCCCATATCTCTGATAGCAGATGTTGGTGGACCAATGAATATAAGACCTTCATTGGCACATCTTTCACAGAACTCAACATTTTCAGATAGGAATCCGTAGCCTGGGTGTATCGCTTGACTTTTAGATTTTTTTGCTACTTCTATTATCTTGGCTGCATTTAAATAGCTCTGTGATGAAGGAGCTGGACCTATATGATAGGCCTCATCTGCCTGAAAAAGGAATTTAAAATCTAGCTGGCAAAATGTGAATGATCAATTGATGTCAGTTTTACTTAAAGTTACTGCATAAACAAGTCAATTATAACAGAACATAATTATTTAACTTAATAATAAGCTGATATTATAACCTAAAGCAATACAAAATATGGACATACCATTTCCACATGCATTGCATTTTTGTCAGCTTCAGAATAAACTGCAACTGTTCTTAAACCTAGTTTTTTGGCAGTTCGCATAACTCTGCATGCTATTTCCCCTCTGTTTGCTATTAATACTTTATTAATTGTTCTACACTGAATATCAGCTTTGATAGCTTGTGCATGATTGAACCGTAATCCACTATTAAAACTTTGGAATTGCCTTAAAAAATACGAAATGAAATAAATTAGTTAAGTCTAATAATAATCACAACAATAATATAAATCAGATCGAGTTCAAAAATTCTTACCAAATTTTACTTAATCTATGAGAATACATTTTTTCTTAACTGGGATGTAATTTATTCGAGATTCTACCGCTAAAATGTTTTGTCGAAACTTATACTGATAACGATAACCGCTCACATTGAAACGATTGTTAATGTGTTTATGCATAATCATTATTGTACGAATGTCGTCACATATGGCTATTTGTTATTCCTTATCACAAACTTGAATAAACTAAAGTCAAAAATGATAATAAATGTAAATGAGAGATTGTGCTTTGCGGGTGATAAAAATTACGCTAATAATGTATTTTCGTCGCAGTTTGTTTACATTTTTGAAATTGACACTTGACAGTTGACACCACAGGTTGACACCGTTGACAGTAATAAGACAGCCGACAGGACATCCTCCCCGAACATGCTGTTTTCCTGTGTTTTCCAATTACAGAGCATAATATACAGTAATAGTTCAGGATACATCGCCCATTTTTGCAAGTGACTACTATCAAGCTGATTTTCCGTTTGTAGCTTTATTTTGATGAGACACCGAATAATTTCGTGTACGAAACTCTCGATTTTGGTAGCTAACAGAGATAACAAGGATAAAAATTTTTGATTTGATGGTTCTCAAATATTTATTACGCAATTTGTAGGAAAATATGTCTGTTGAATTATATAAACATTAACTAAGTGAAAACAAAAAAAATCAGCTTGTTAGTAATCATTTATGATGACCTCGTTATCGATACACTTTGGAAAGGGGGACTCTTTCAACCAACCATTGATTTTGTAGGACAAATATTTTTTCGAATAATTTAGGTATAGGTAATTATCTTGAGATTGAACAAAAAAAAATTCAGTTAACGTAATAAATATTTGAGAACCATCAAATCAAAATTTTTTATCCTTGTTATCTCTGTTAGCTACCACAATCGAGACTTTCGTACACGAAATTATTGGGCGTCTCATCAAAACAAAGCTACAAACGGAAAATTAGCTTGATAGTAGTCACTTGCAAAAATGGGCGATGTATCCTGAACTATAAGGAAACGTCATACAAAATGTTCGAAATGGCTCCCCCGTATTGAGGGGGATCGATAGTTGATCGATAGTAGCGGGTGACACATCCACAGATTTTGAATGACAAAGATACATAGTATAGAAAAAAGTTTAAAGTGATGTCATTTCACATTAAATAAATATCGATTGTTTCAGTTTGTAGCCCTTTCAAAAAATATATTTGTAAATACCGCATCTGACAACAAGTTAAAAAGAGACTATTTTTTAATTTCTATAGATTTTATTTATTTATTTATGTACCATTACAAATTTTACAAACTATAATATTAAAAGAAAAGGAAACATTCACAGCACATAAGGCAACCTTATCGCTTATCAGCGATCTCTTCCAGGCTGCCCAAGGTAAAGGATAAAGATTAATATTAAATGGGTACCTACCTATGTACCGGGTAGATACCTATGGCAGTATGAGTTTTAAATAATGTTGACATATTTTCTACCAAAATGATAGCTACAAATAGTACCTAGGAGTCCAGTCTGTTTAAAGATAGCATCTATTTTTTACGCAATCTAGAAGAGCACGGAAATCTAAAAAAATGGAAGCCTTAAAAAAATCTTGTTTAAATTTACCTAAATATTAGGGAAGAAAAAGATAGAAATTATACTTAATTATTGTATTTTTATCGATACGTGGCGTCTCCACTTTGTCAAGCACTAAGCCTGTCAAACTATTTTTTTTCTTCCTAAAACAAAAAGGTAGAGGTTCTATGCTCGTCTAATAATAATTTTAATTTATTTTTGCATGTTTTGTGTTTTTTAATTTATATTATTTAATTTATCGTTTTAAAAATAATTTAAGTAGTAGGTATACCTACATACAAGTATTGTAAATTCTGGTTTCAAATAATTATTGAATATATATGTATAATACAAATATCAAGCATTATAAATAATTAAGGTACATTAAATAGCCTTCGGCGTCCATAACAAAACAAGATTTCAAAATATAGCACTGATAAAAACGTATTTACTTTTACAAGCTGTATTAATTCGGATTGTTTCTTCTTGTATATTCATATTTAGGCTACACCATTTTTGTATTTTAACGGGTTTTAATCGGGTCTTAACTCTTTAAGTTCAGTAGTTTCTGAGATTACAAACAAAGAAACTCTTCAGCTTTATAATATTAGTATAGATTATCCTGTTTACATCAGATGTTCGAAAATAATCTAAACGTAATTAATTTCGTTTGAGCCAAATTAATCGCTCAATTAACGGCTAATAGGCCATGATAGCCATTAAATATTGATTATATTTATATACTGCAATATGCGCTTATTATATCATCTGTTCATCTTTATTTGCCTACTGCAATATCTCCCTGGACGATTAGCTTGTCTGTGATAAGATTATTGAAGACAATTCCAAAAATAACTTTCCAAAAATAAGTTTTTTATTCTAGATAGGGAGGCGAATAGGGGAATTTTCTACAATACTCGATCGTGGCAGTTTAAGATATGAGAGATACCTTAGACCTAATAGAACAACCTTGTTAACTATTTAGCTTTTTATGTAGGTAGTGACGCAGGCCTAGGATAGACGATCAGATAAGTAAAAAAAAATCGATAGTCTGAAATACTCGAGCGCGTCAGATTAAGATATTGGGGGTTGATTTTAGTGTTTTAAGACTAAATTTAACTAATCTGACCATAAGTCCTTGACGCCGCCGAGTTATAGGGTCGCGAACTTGTAAAAACTCTTTGCTGTAGTTGAAACATTCAACGTTAAGCAATATGCCGCATAATGCGCTCTAGTGCTGTAATTGGAAAACTACCTACCGATATTGCACAAATAATACCTAAAAGTGCAAAGGAATAGCTTTTGATCGGTAGGTAACTAGATAATAATTTTTAAAACTTGGTTCGAGCAAAATTTTTGGCGGGCGCCATTTTTGCGTCATTAGTCATAGACTAAAAATTTAAGAGATAGTAATACCACAGTATTACTGCTACTACAATATTATTTCCTACAGTAAGGAAACGCTTTTGATGTCGCGCGATGCCGCCGCCAGCGTAGGTACTTACGCTGCCACACGAAAATACGCTAGGGTTGCAACAAATGGGAAATAAAACAATTGTGATTATTAATATTATGATGAAATCATTTATTCATATGTAGGTACATTCAAAATAACATATGAATATTCAAATACACATTTATAAAATATTGTACTGTGGATATTATTTGAAAAAAAAGGAAAATATATTACCTACGTATCTGTATCACCAAGAACGTTTAGGTATATAAACCACGCTCTGCTACCAAAAAATGTGTAGCACAAAGAATGGATCGGCGGCCGTTGATACACATTTTCCAAAGTAACAATAGTTAAATATTACCGAAATCAAACCCTAGGTACATATTATCTGAAACAACCATATTCTTGTAGGTCATCTTCTGAATAGCATTATGAGCATTATAATCCAATTTCCCTCCAGAGTCCAGTCTTCTGTCTTCGAATCGGTTTCTTTTTAACCGACTTTAAAAAAAGGAGGAGGTTCCTAATTCGGCCGGTTACACCGATTATGCTAAGGTTTCTGAACCGAATTATGCGATTCTTTTTTTGTTTGACGCAGAATGGTTTCCAATTGGTCCCATAAAAATTTCATTCGGGTAGGCCTAGTATTTTTTATTTTATGAGCATTTTTGTCTGATCTTGATGAATTGAAATCTAGCAAGTAACTTTGATTTACTTCCCGATTGAGCTTAGGTACGTTTTGTATACAGTATGTAAATTGGATATTGCTGAAAAATTATCATAACAACCCACATTGCCCCGCTCCTGTTGGTCTTAGCGTGATGATATATTATAGCCTATATCCTTCCTTGATAAATGGGCAATCTAACACCGAAATAATTTTTCAAATCGGACCAGTAGTTCCCGAGATTAGCGCGTTCAAACAAACAAACTCTTCAGCTTTATAATATTAGTATAGATTATATACCTACCGTGTTTTCCAATTACAGAGCATAATAGAGCATAGTGCGACTCAGTGGCGCACAATGCCGAATTTAAAGGGGAAAAATTAAAATTCTGTCACTGTGTTGGCATCGATTGCACGCATCACGCGCATTACTTTTAAGAGTGCTCGATTGTGCGAAGCGTTGCTGTAGTTGAAACATTCAACCACAGTATACTGTATAACTATTGGTTTGATTGTGTGGTTTTGGCGACACTGGTTTTCATACTAATTATGACATTATAGCACTTCTATTTGTTTTTACTGTTCTGTGCATTCAACCTTGATTCAACGTGTCGTAGACAGAGTAACTAATAGACCCAATGACGATACCTTTCTCACTTACACAAGAAAGAGAGCGAAAATACCATAACAAATGCATAAGACAAAGACACAAATACCCAATTTTTTGTCCCTTAGTGTGTAACCTGTTTTTCAAGATCAGCAACTTGAGTTGCGAAACAAACTTTGACAGTTCGTGCCTTCATCGTGCTTGGTGTTCGAATTTTGGATATTATTTAGTAAAAAATCGATACGAGTACATTGAAAAGACGGTGAAATTATCTTAATATAGACATCGAAGTAAATAGAATGGTGCGTTGTCGTGTTATTGCATGTATAAGCGATAGTGAGAAGAAAATTGCGGGTGTGTCTTTTCACGCGTAAGTACGACTTTATTGTCCTTATTTATAGTTTCTCAGTGATGATTATTTATACTTTAGCCTAAAGTAACAACAAGTCGCGTTAAAACAAGGAAAATATTAGCGTAATATCGATTTTTATATTCAATAACCTATAAACATCAACAAGTAAGTGTTGCCAGTGTCGGGAAAAATAATACCCCGATCATCAATAAAAAAATATTGATTTGACAATATGGCGAAACTCGAAAGTAAATGAATATGAAAGCCCATAATAACCCAGTGTTTCGGGAAGACTTCGGCATCGAAAACATATTTTAATTTATTATTTCTTATAGAAATAATTGTGATTGACATAAAATTACACTTATTACATAAATTACCTGAACTACCTACGAGCATTAATTATTATTAACCTATGTTTATCGATTTGTTTCCAGATGATCCAGACCTACGTAATTAATGGATCGAAGTGGGAGAAAAGATTGGATTCTCATAAAATATTGTAAAATATGAACAAGCCAATGAAAAAGTAAGAAATGTGTACACGAAATTAACATTGTTTTGTCATCAATAATCAATTTGCTTATATTTTTTTGTATCTACTAAATTGATTATAAAGACAAAAGAAAAATCTCTTATAGGTCTACCAGAATCTGATGGCATATTTATATTTAAGAAATAAAAGATTTTCATGTGGCAACTTATTTGACAACTATCAAATTGGTTGTCAAATTATTTGTCTTTTTTGCAGTTGTTATATAATTTTTAGGATTTTGTCTAAAAAATCTTCGAAAATGTCGAAAAAGCCGCTGTGGTCACAAGCAAGAGGTGTTGTTTATAATGTGTATAGAAAAATATTTGATGAAGAAGGGTCAAACACATCACAATTTTCAATTTAGAAGATTTTATTGGTAAATTGGACTTACCCGCTTTGATACTTTTAATTAAAAAATATTATATGTAGGTAACTATAATATTGTTTGTTGATTGGAATATAATTTTATGAAAACTTATTACAGGAGTTTCCAATACGGCTATTCGTCCAGTCCAAGCTGTCCAAGTCAATTTTATAATGTGTGTTTCTGTTAATACTTACGAAAATAAACATAGTTTTATTTTACTTTTATTTTATTTTATAAAAAATTATAAGCAGTCTAGTTTTCTATCGATATAACATCGATATTTTCACATGGCATAATGATAATGAACATACAAATATAGGTATGTGTAAATAATAATATGTATTACCTGTGTAAAAGTAATATGTATATTATACATGTAAGTATGTACCTACATAATATTAAGTGGATATCTCATTATTAAGTACAGTATTGTCCACTTATGTAATGTGACTAATGATATTGAGAACAAACTAAAAAATAAGCAGTATCAAGATCGTTCAGTCCATTTTCCCTAGGGTTGCACACTCAAAATTTTGATTTCCCTAATTGCCATCAGATTCTGGTTTACCTATATCTGGTTTTATTTAATTGCTCCTAAAAATATTTACCCTTTCCAAAACATCCGGGAGCTCGGATACTGTGGCAACATTCAACTTATACATTGACAAACTATCTTTGTCTCAGTCGCGGTTACAGAGTACCTTTGTCTATTAGTTTCTCTGTCTACGGCTTTAGTGCTGAATTGGAAAATACCATAGTACATGATATTCCGTATTTAATTATCTGTAATGTCTGTGGTACTGTCATAGACAATACATAATAGGGTGCTGTCAGGTGCTGTCAGTGTCAACAGTTGAGCGTTAATTTTAAAATATGAATCAATGATCAAAATCTAATTAACATTATTTAAATATTCTTGTGTATTAAAAAGTTATGTATTTAAAAAAATATGGGTATCAAAGGTTTATGGACTGTTATGTCACCTTACTGTGAAAAGAAATCCTTACATGAGGTAAATGTAAAATGTATAATGTGTCACAACTTATTTTGATACAATATTATCAAACAATTATAAAAAACTATATGTTTCTAGATTAGAGGAGAAACTGTTGCAATTGATCTATCGGGCTGGGTGTGCGACAGTCAAAATGTGACCGATTATTATATTCAACCAAAGTTGTATTTAAGGTAAATAATAAAATAAAAAAACAATAGAAGTTTTTATTTCTTATCATTATCCAGACAGACTACATTCACTTAATGTTTCAGAAATTTATTTTTCAGAACAGCATATTTATTACTTGCTGATATCACTCCTATATTTGTGTTAGAAGGCGATGCCCCAGAATTAAAAAGAGATGTGATGGCTGCAAGAAACGCGATTCAATTTCGAGGAGCAGCGCCTAAGTCAGACTCGGCTAAAAGTCAAGCACCAAGCATAACTAGGAAACGATTTAAAGGTGTTTTAAAAGAAGTATGTCTAATGCAATCAAAACAATTCTTCTTCTTCATTTCATTCATTATACAGAAGATAATTATTAATCTCAATAATTTAATACCAATATTAATTTTTAAAGATTGAACTCCTAAAAAATATTTTGCTACAATATTGTGTTGTGTGTATCTTTTGTTATACTAATATATTTATGGATGCTATTTTAGTGTGAATCATTATTGAAGAGTATGGGTGTGAGGTGTATTAAAGGCAGAGGAGAAGCAGAAGCTACATGTGCGAGATTAAATTCACAAGGAGTTAGTATTAACTGTGTAACAATATGACCTACTCTCACATAGAAGTGAAAAAAATAATTATAATATGTTTTATAAGTTACTACAGTAGGCGCTCGATAATCCGGCGCTCTCCAATCCGGCACGCTCAGTAGTCCGGCACTTCAGGACTCAGACAGCCCGCTCTATAATCCGGCATTTTACATAGCTGAACGCCGAACTACTGAGTGGCGCGGCCGGCGGTGTTCGAGTAGTTTCTTTCGCTCGGCAGTCCGGACTCTGGGCCTAACCTCAATAGTGAAGCCACATGTAATTTTTTTTATAATAAATTCAACTTACCATTGTAAATATGAGGTCTTATTTCCTATACTAATTCGATAATCCGGCATTTCCGACAATCTGGCATAGAGGAAAAATTGCCGGTGCCGGATTAGCCTACGCCATTAGCAAGTGCCTACTGTAATATTATCAAATGTCTAAAATATGTAAATTTCATAAAATACTTATTCTTAACACTGAGCCCTAAATTTATTTGTAATAACTAATAACAATATGATTATTACAATATGATTGCAACAGAGTTTGCGCAACTTCATGTAAATAAATTGATCATAAATTATTTGTTGTTTTAGTATGTATCTTCTCATATATGGTAAATATAATATTTAGTTGGTAGATGCAGTGGTGTCTCAGGATTCAGATTGCTTTGCGTACGGCGCCCGGCGCGTATATCGCAATTTTAGCGTTTCAAGCTCCGCAGGAGGCGGAGCGATGCAAGGATCAGTAGACTGTTATGATGCTGATAAAATGTTTGAATCTAATGGTAAGTTTTCTTTAGTATTTGTTTGAGTATTATGCTTATTATATTAATGGCTAACGAAAAAGCCAAAACAGCTAACCAAAAAAGTAAAAATATATTTTTACAATTTTAATAAAAAAATTTATTATCTACTCTACCTGTTCTTCAAAATTATGAAATGTTCTTCTTTTTATGAAAAGTTTCTAAACTTTCTATTGCTTTCACAACATTCAGGATTTGGACGCAAAAAAATGATAGCACTGGCAATTCTGTGTGGCTGTGATTATGGGGCCGGTGCGTGCGGAAGTTCAATAACCACCGTTTTATCATTTTTGCACACTGTACCTGAAGATAAAGTTATACACAGGTAATATAATTATTGATACATATTTTCAATAAATGATTTTTATTTTGATACAAAAACTTTAAGATAATAAACCTATATAAATATACTAGATTACTATGCTGGGTAACGGACACGAAAGAGTACGAAGACCAAGAGCGCTGGGTGGCTCGGCCGGGAAGATGTGACCGCTGCGGGCACGTCGGCCGCACGCACTTGCGGAGCGGCTGCCCGGTGTGCGCCACTAACAAGGGATGCGACGATCTGGGGTATAAGTGAGTATGCTATAGCTGCAAAAACACTAGAAATATATATCTGTCCTAGGATAATTCAATTTGCAACAGCCCACAGACCCCATAGAGACGCGACCTCTTGGTAATTTTGAGATCGGTTGCTCTCCGCCCCGCAAGCTGAAAGCATCATCATGATTTTATTTCACATAAAAAGTAATTAATTGATTACCATAAAAATATCTAATTGTGTATTAATGCTTTATTTTATCACTCTTAATTTTACGATATGTTCGTCATCTTTTCGATTCGAACATCATCAGAATAAATTCGAATTCGAACATATCAAAAATTATATTTTTATGAAAAGAGAAATGTCCGAATATCATTAATATTGCTAGTGTATACAAGGACGATGTCACGGGAGCAATGATACGCATAATTATCGAAACCAATAATTTAATTTGTAAACATATCGGCCGCAACGTGTTAATGTGTTTAGTTGGGAAATAATTTGTTTCATGGGACTGTTTCATATAGATTCTGATAGTGGAATGAAATAACGAAATATTTCATAACAAATGGATGCACGAATTTATCTTTATTAAGTTATTTAACAATGATGTTGTTTATTTCTGATGTTACTCTGAAAAATATAAAAGCATATGTCATTTAAATTTCTTGATAAATAAAGGAAAACTCGTAACAAAGTGACATTTTTGAGTAAACGTTTATACAGTCTACTATGTAGACAATGTATGTGTACAATACAGTACTACAGTGTTGTTAACTCAAAAGCCACGGTCAATATCACCTCCAGTCCACCGTTGGATGCTCGATAAATCGAAAATTAATTATGATGAAAATTTAACAATCGCCATCTGTGTTCAGGGCGAAAGTGGCGGAATTAAAACGTGAATTGTCGCTCCGAAGCCGGGCGCTCTCGTGCGGAATGCCGTTCCCCGAACCGAAAGTTATGAAGGAATTCCTCGATGCAACACCAGATAATATAGATCTCGACGCGGCCATTCCGCAGCCGAGTTTAATTCAATTCGTGGTATTTGCTTTGAATTCATTTATGTTGCTAGTTACTCTCATTGGCTGCGAAACTAAAGGAATCGTTTTTGGAATTTAATATTGTTTTAAATGCTAATGAGTTATATTCGCATTTGTATAAGTATGTGGCAGAAACTAAATTACAATGAATATTTACGAAATTAACTGATTACTTTTTTTTTGATTTTCTATTTCATTGTATAGTTGAATAGCTTTTAATTTTCAGAAAATAATGTCGAGCAAATTGGACTGGACGGAGAGATATTGCGTGGAAAAGTTTTTACCGATACTTACAAAATGGCACCTTCAAAGTAATATTGTTTGTCGGACGATCAAACCTTCAAACATCATCAAAAAGAGAAACCCAAGAGGTATTGATACAAGCACTTCAAATCATACATTTTTATTTTTAATTTGTTTCGATGTTAAGTTTTTGTACAAAATGTTACTTTTTCAGGAGTGCCTAGTTATGAAGTTGTATGGACTGACATTAACAACCAATATGATGCACTCGTTCCAGATGATCAATTAAAAGGTAAAATTCAATAGAAAAAATATAATAGCAAAATAAATGTTAATGTAATATGTTTGCATGTTTTAGAAGGTGAAGATATATCCGACGTTTGGACAACAACAGAAAGACAAGATTTGATGCGAAAATATTATCCAGATGTGGTTGAAAGTTTTGAGGAGAGTATCAAGAAACCGCCTAAAGTGAAAAAGGCTCGTGGTCGAAAGAAGCTAGACGACAAAGAAATTAATCAAAATAAAAGCAATGCTTCTGTAAAACCCAAAAGAAAATATACGCGAAAAGTGAAAAAGCAAACTGATATTGTATCCGAATTGAATCATTCATTGAAAAACTTAAGCCTCACTAGAACAACTGAAGCTAATAACAGTAAATTGAACGTAAGCGTAAGTGTTAATAAACTAAAACGAAAAATGAAAAACAATTCCAAAGGAAAATGCAAAGCCACAATCGAGAGCTATTTCGTAGCGAAAAAGAAAAGAAAGTCCAATGCGAGTTCGTTCCGTAAATTTAAAGATACGTCACTCGTAAAGCTTGAATATCCAGATCATAAAAAGCTCGACGACGAAAAAGAGAATATTAACGATAAACATCTATTGAATACGCTCGATATGAGTGCAGAGGAAATTCCGGAAAGCGACTTATCTGACATTGTGGATAATATTGTCAAGGGAGCTCCCACGTTTACGACTGCCAAGCTCGATAGCAATCTCGTCAAGTTAGTATTTAAAAACAATTTGGAGCGGCGCAGAATGAGTGTAATGTCTGAAATAAAATTTAACAACAATTGTTCAACGCCTAAATACAGTCCCAAAAAGAATATTTTTAATTTCTCCCGACGTTCATCGGTTAACAATGCAAATACTAGTTACTTTTTTGATAAATTAAGTGAGCGCGATGCTTTTGAAATGTCGCTCGAGTACAAACATAAAAGTGCGATTATAGATGCTGACGCAACTGTTGACTATAGTTTGCCCGACGTTCACATTTAAATCAAGTTGAGTTATTATCAAGGTTGTGTAAATATTTGAATAAAACTTTTATGCGGAATAGCTTTTTTTTCATGCCTATGATCCACTTCCTGTATCGGTAATTACTTTGTAAATACATATTAGGTTGATTTAAAAATATTATCTTCCATCGAGATCCGAGAGATGTGAGCACACTTCTCATTTTAGTATCTATACACATTGAAGTATTTCCTAGATAATCGGCGAAAAGATTGTTATTACTTTTACGCTGTTAAAGCACAATTCATATTTTCGTACCTTTATTTTATACGAAACTTAAACGTAACAAATCAATAACTAAAAATGTTATCTATTTCTTTTCACACTTATCTGAGAAAAAAAACTTAGTGCAGGAAATGCTAATTATCTAATTAATAGGTACATAGGTAAAAAAATATATTATCTGTGGTATTACTCCATAAACGCTTTAAACAGTTCTCTAAATGCAACTTGAGTTTACATAAATCCGTTCGTATTTCATTTTCTAGCAATAACAAGTAGAAATCGTAATAGTTAGAGGTTTCAGGTATTCACTAATAGGAAATCCGGTAAGTGCTGAACTTTGCCACGTGACTGTTGGAGCGCAGATGGATTACATTTGATAATACCTAGTTTATATAGAATCCAAACTTGGAATTAAACTTCCATTTACTATTCTAGAATTATAAGATTTTGATGACAGTGTAAAGATTAGTTGCTAGGTTTCTTAATAGTTCTAATAGTGCTATCTCTGTATGATCTTTACCCTAATACATTTTAATTGTAAAAATTTATGCCTTGACCTTAGGCCAACATACATCCCAATTGAAAAAGAAAATGAAAATTGGTGTACGAAATGTTATCTACCTTTACGACAGCAAATCTCATATATATCATATATATAATCTCATATATAAATATACGACTGAACAAACATTAATAACTACGTACCACTTATATAATGTACTCATATTTTACTATCATTATCCGCAATAAAGAGAAATATACGTTAATAAATGGCGTATGTATAGTTTATACAGTGTGTACAAACGATATGATGATTAATCAATTTAATATCGGGTATTGGGATGGCTCTATCAGTACGCTAGAGATCATTTAAACGCGGTTTATTAAACGTCGCATCTATTTAAAAGTCACGATTTTATGTCGCATAGATAGGTATGTAATGCTTTGATGAGAATCTTTTTTATTTTAACATTGTAAATAGCTCGTATTAATTAAAGTTAGCTTGGTTTAATTTTCGATATATTTTTTGCTTCCTGTTATAATATGACCCATATAATATTTAATTTTAATCTATCTTCTAATGACAGAATTTATAATTAAAAGTTTAATAAAATATGTATTATTTTGTCTACCAATACTTAATTTATGGACACGCCCAGTCGCAGGCTGCTTAGTTCACCGATACATCATATTATCTGATAGGTATAAGTTTTACCTACGTATGTTACGGAATAGGTTATTCATTCAAACTGAATGGGAGGCTAGAGAGCTAATATATATTTATAACACTTCTTCAGCCTATTCTACAATTACTTTATTGAATCCCAAATCCCATAAGGGGGAACAGTAGCGTGTACGGCCTTTTATTAGATGAAGCGCCTGCTATTTGTCTTCTTGTGTCAAAACATAAAATATATATCTACTAGCTTTCCGCCCGCGGCTTCGCCCGCGTTTTCAAAGAAAAACCCGCATAGTTCCCGTTCCCGTGGGATTTCAGGGATAAAACCTAGCCTATGTTACTCGTGGATAATGTAGCTTTCGAATGGTGAAAGAATTTTTCAAATCTGCCAAGTAGTTTCGGAGCCTATTCAATTCATACAAACAAACAAACAAACAAAAAATCAAACCTTTCCTCTTTATAATATTTGTATAGATGTATAGATTTTACACTCATTTATGTTGTAACAAATGGTTTTTGTTTCGGATATTCTTACACTTATATTCATTTTCTTCGTGCACACAAATTTATTATTCGATGAATATGAGAGATCGTGCAACAAAATAGAATTTCATTATGTATTAGGTACTGATATTTCATTGTTGTAGCGTTTGTATTGATCACACCTCTCATATCTTCATGAAAGGTCGCATGACAAGTAATTAATAATGCGCTATTAACATTGTTCGGAGAGAAATGTTCGTTTATTTTATTAGGATTTAGTGAATATCTAGGGCTAAATGTGTAGTGAAAGCAGTCTGCAGTGTATTATAAATCTAAGATTATTTAATAAACCAAATTGTTGTAACTTGCTTATACGTTACTCCTATTTAAAATGATCACGTCATCCTTCTTATACTATAGTTAGGTGATTTCCAAAAATAGATCTTCTATCTATTTTTAGAAACCACCTAATGGTGTTCTATTGATCGGTTAATTAGTTAGGTAACCACTTGTTAGTATAGGTACCTATAAGTTTACTTTTAAGTAGTACTGAAACAAATTGATATTTACCGACCTCAAAAAATAAACTTTATATATAAATTGATAATCACTTAGACATTCAAAAGCTGTGTACTAATAAATTAAAGTACAGTGGTCCTCATTGTCATTTTATAGTTATACTCCTGTACTACCTATGGTTCCTCCATTGGGAAATTCAAGTTTATGTTGTTAAATGTATAAATAAGATGTTATTTTTATGAACCAAGACATTATAAACGCTCATTTTTATCATGCTTCCACATATAATATAATACTTTCTACCTTATATTAGTCGTATGTCGTAAAGTTTTAAAATGAATAAATATATACTTTGCGTCTTAACACTCTATGTTGCAAACAAATAGGTTGAATTCAAACTGCAATTATTTGTGATAGATCGAGGCAGAAGTTTGTAGCATGTTTATTAAAGCTAGATAGAGTACTTTACTCAAATCTATATTAATTTGTCAGAAAAAATATTTAATGCTTTATGACGATGTGCAAGTATAAACTTTATATTTCATGTTTGTTTCCGAATTTCACTTAACCAACACTACGTAACAATTGTGACAACCTATTTTCTAACTGAAAAATAAAATATTGGTTTCTTGAAATTTGCCCACTACCTATGTAGCCTAAACTAAGTTAAGCTTATTCGATGGCTTTTAGATAACTAAGAAAGATTTTTTAACGTATTCCGTTAAAACACACATTTCATAATTGATTAATTGTACAATGTATACAATACAAAGAGCATACAGAACATTATGTTCGTCACACAATATTATTGGTGTAGTCGGGATCAAATTGTCACATCCTTGTGATATTGCGAGTCTCTAATCACTGTGGAAACTCGATCAATTTGGCGAGATTAGAATATCAACATTTTCAAGAGTTGATCTAATTATAATTGAATTTACTGTAATACGTTATATTTATTTTAAACATTTATTATTTATAATATTTTCTGATAGTTTCGTATAAAGCTTAATTGGATTAAGTTTCCTGGAAATGAGTAACGACGTGTCTATATAATGTAGGTCGGTACACAGAGATGTTTTGCTCGACCCGTCATCTGCCGATTTCCCAGGAATATCAAATTGTAGCATTTTAATCGTTTTCGATCAACCCCAGCCGTTTCACCGCTGATAAAGTGTTTTAATTGCTAAAAGGCAAGCCTATATAGGATTTATTTAATAATTTAGGTTTTGAAATCATATTTCAAAATACTTTTATTTATAGAAATTGTTTAGTAAATTGATTTAAAACATTTTCATTATTTTCTCCTAACTAATATTTTTATAATCTACTATAATTGATTATTGACATTTCATATTCCTTTATTCATTTGATCCAATCACAATTTATTCAGAATCATTCTTGCAAGAAAATAAATAAATTCACATAAATATTACTTTTCTGTTGCTAGGCTGAATACGGTATTATCTGCTAACAGATCCTGAAACAACTTCAAATAGGACAACCTGAAATAGGATTCATATTTCGTCTCCGCTACAGGATAAACCTCACTGATTTACTGGGACTTGGAGTTTTTCAGACAGTAGAGCAATGTTTAGGTTCAAAGCGTTCAGAGTTTGTGCACGATCGAACCGTGAAACGCTGTGCGAAAGTCTAAATCCTTTTTAACCTCGTCACTGTGTTAGAAGGAGAAGCACGATGGGTTTGTTCACCCCTCTATCGGGAGATGTCGCGGACGGTCGGAGAGGGTCGGGAGGCTGCGACGCAGAGCGCGCGCGCGTACCCGGCCGTTTCGTCATTGCGACGGAGGCTGTCGTTTGTCAGCGCTGGACCGGAGGAGCGCTAGTTCCGCACCGACCGCATCGTGGTACCGTGTGACAACCGGCCCGCGTAACGCAAGCACGCCTCCGGAGCCCCGGGAAGCAGCGCGACACGTCCCACCAAACCGTGCGGTGTAACTCGACCGGTGATATCGGCTAGTGTTTGTGCTCGTGCTCCGTAGCTCAGTGAAACTTTCCCGGGACCGGCGATTGTGGCGCGATGTGAAGTGGCGACCGTGAATTCATGTGTAAGTTGGTGCGTTGCATGTGTCACCTACACGCTATGACAAAATGTGCTGGCATAGAACATCTTCAGTATTTATAGAAGCTGCAATTTTCACGAATATGTATGGATTACAGATTTCCTAGGAAGCAGCAATGTATTTTAACCTCTACCCGGAGGGGATAAAGTCGCGCACGTGCGCTGTTGTCTTTGATCAAAGGGAATATTTCTGATTTTTAAATTTCTTCTCCATGTATTTTGTCAAAGGAACACAATGCTTAACAAGAAAAAATATAATTAGTATATAAAATAAATGCTACCTTTGTTACCAACGTAACAGGTGTCGACGGTCTACTGGCATTCACTTTAAATTGTATTGAATAAGATCGATAATTTATATTGATTGCTTCATAAAAAAAAATCAAATAACAACTTAAATAAGTATGCATCTTGTTTCATATCATGTTATACTTTACGCAAAGTGCTTAACAAAACCTTTTTGCGAATGCTATGCAAATAATGAAAGATAATCTATGAGGCTTTTTCTAAATTTCATTCTATTCTTACCACCCCTTGATATTTATTTTCGGGCTCATAAATGGGTGATGAATCATAATTGCCATAACATATTTTGTGTATTAATAATTTACATGTGAGGGTGTGAAGTATAATTTTCCGTTAAACAAATTTTATTTTATTTGAATTTTTCATATCGACTTTTCAGTCTCAAACATTTGCGGGTATGTGAAAAATAAAACTACCGTACCTTTAATGAAATCAGAATAAAAAATAATCATGATATATTGAAATACTACTGATAATATTATATTTATATAGTTAATAGTATTCCAAAAATAATATAAAAACTTGATTTAGAGGAATGTTAAAATTTCAATTTTTTTCTGAAGTCTCATAATAATATCATGTCCTTGTTTGAACCAAACGAATAATTGTTTAAAAGAAAACTAAATGCTAACCTTAGCTCCGAACGTTGGTCCTAATAAAAAAAAATATTCAGAGATTTAAAATAATTTCTAAACATTTTATAGAGAAAGCGGCAGGAGCTTTTCCCGAGCGACGCACTTAAACAAGTACCTAATAGATGAAAACGATCGAGTGATCATTTTAAGTGAGCTTTATTTCTAAGTAACCATCTTAAATATATATCTCAATACATATACGATATATATGGGATTTAAAAACGTAAAACTACGCTTGATAAAAATGTGATAGATAAGTCTCGCTAAGTGTTTCGTTTTTTGGGTAATTTTCAAGTTTCATGCTAATTTTCAGTCGTTGTTTTGTCTTCTGTGTTTCTGACAGTTCTTAGTATTTCATTTGTATAATATATTTTCCTCTTTATAGCATCCTTTATTAATATAATGTCTCATGAAATCATTGTTGTACAAACAGTCTGTTTTCTATAAATGTTGTTTTTAATCATTTTTGTATAAAATATTTAAAAGCTTTCATTTATTCATTTGCTTTCTCATCTGCAATGAAAAACTAAATCCAGTGCGCTTTTGTTTTAAATTTATACAAGATTTATATAAAGCTGCTGAAGTTACAAACTTCAAAGTATTTTACAAAATATGCATTAATTTTTTGTGGCAAGGTCCGACCATGCGTGAAAGCTCCGTAACAGTTTTAATTAAAATTGTTCAAGTTGATGTTTTTCATAACAAAACGGTTTTCTTTATATGCAAAATATCAAGGAAGTACGTATTTGTATGAGGTATTCTTGCATATTAATTGTATTTTTCGATTCGTAATCATGTATAATAGCTACAGTACTACAGACTATTAATAGCTGTATTAAATTAGTTTGTAGAGCTAACAATATAGAGAATTAAAAAATCTATACCTACTGATAACTATTTAGTCTTCCCAATATTTAAGAAAATTAGGCGTAACACTTTAAATTGCTTGAATATGAATCACACAAACAATACTTATTGTCAATGGATTTGTCTTTCTGTCTTTCCGTGTGCTTTGCGCACGCAGGTTCGCTCGCATGCATTTTACGTTCAACCCCTATTTTACCCTTACAAGTTTAATTTTCATGGCAAAAAAGATTATCCCAAAGGTCGATTGATCCATACGAGAATTTTCATCAAAACTTATTAACATTAACAATATTGCTAATGGTAGTAACGCAGGCCCCGGAACCACAGACAATAGAAAATCTATTGTGCCTGGGACCGATCGGGCCGCTTGGGGCTCAATGGGTTAAGTTAATCTTAAATCTTGGGTAAAATGCGATTCATATATAGCAATGCTAAGCTACAAAGAAATAATAAATTCGATTTCAGTAATCACGATAGCCGGGTTTCATTGTTACAATCCTTACCTTTTCGGCACATTTAATACAGAACACGTTACCGGCCTTCCATAGTTAATGTACCTTTACATCGTTTAACATAACAAAATTCATGAGTGTACTAATAAATTGAAACAAACAGATATACTTATTTTGATTTTGCCTCAAACATTAGTGGTAAACACTAATATTTACATTAGGTTTATCACTGTTTGCACACGCTAGATCTTAACTACGAGCTACGAGCTACGAGGTGAAATGTTTTCTCACAAATAAGGTTAAAAAATGTACAGCATTTTTAAATTAAATAATATTTGTACTATTTTCGATCTTTGGGACGTTTTTATGTTACAATTTAATCATACACGGGTTACCTTATATGAAATATTCATTGTTGCCAAAGGTTGCGGTATAATCTTATTACCGTTTCCCTACGAAAGTTTTGGTCTTCCTCTACGGAGTTACGATTTTAATCCATCATATATTAAATTTATTTTATGTTACCGATGATACCTACAGATGACCTTTTTGTTTTTTTTTGGTAGGTACGTAGCTAAATAATATGCTTAATCAAAATGTAAACTCGTCAATAATTTTTCAAAATAATATTGATATGTCGCGAAAACGCAAGGAAATAAAATGGATATTTATGATAAATTCAATGCTCATGTAGGACGATTGCAGCACCAAAACTCTCTTGCGAAGCTTATAATCACAAAGCTGTAGGTAGCTGCTCTAAAGTTGTGTTCTTACAATTTATACACTAAGTGAAACTTGCCTTCAATTTTCCATTTACGCTGCTTCGCGTTTTACTGTATCCACTGTTTTATTTTATTTCGTGTTGTTGTTTCGTTCGAAATGTCATCTGAAGTAAAATACTTATAAATTGTATGGAATTTAATACCATTTTAATGAGCTTTTCAATATAAATAGCTATTAATTATTTCGTTTCCTTTATGTATGTTTATAATATTATGGCCTTTGTGTGTTCTATTTCTGTGTGAAAGTTGAGCCGACCGTTACTTAATGTGACCTCATTTTTTTATCTATATTCTTGAGCGTGTATCTTTTTATAGTTGCGATTCATTTTATATGCCTTATAATATATCGGATTTTTAAAGTAGGAACATAAATTCATCCATCATATTGTGATTTGCAGTGTACACAACAATCGCGTTGTTTAATGTAAAATAGAATATTCGGTACAAAATATGGCCTCGTAACAGTTGAAAAGGCCCTCAGACTTCATGCCAGTTAAAAAGTGAATGCAGAGAATAGTCGTTGATAGCGGGATGTCACGCGTATCATCGCGTATCTGACTGTGCCGACAAAGTTCCACTGAACAACGAAAACATTTCGGGAATGAGTGTACGTCAGAAGCAGTCGGTTCTGAAATAAATGGCAAGTGTTCAGCGACTGACACTCGCCGAATGGACGACACGTCGGAAATTTAAAATGCTTGCCCGATTTTCAAAGCCCATTTATTTGTAGCTTGCGAAGCGTATCGTCGCTTCCTATTCATTATGTCGTCCTTACTGCCCTTGGACGAAGAAAGGTAAATGTTATTAAAGTAATTTGGAATATTAATTTAGCGGGAGTAACATAAAATGGACTTCATTCCAATTTGTATTTACGTTTCTCATATTTTAATATCGTTATAAGATACCTACCATACCGAATGTGAAATTTATAAGTTTAGTAATTTCCGAGGTATTTTGCAAACAAAGATATTTCATACAATTTCAAATACCTAGTTCATAAAAGTTCTTGTCTTGGGACGACAGTGAAGGCAAACTGCAAGACGGATGATAATAAAAGTTAGAAGAAGCAGCGGTACTCCGCATCGCTATTTATAATGGTGGCAGTACACATGGGGCCAACGTGTTGGGCCAATGGGTTGGGCCAACGTGTAGAGAGCTACTTGGCGGTATGTTGGCTTCATTAACCTAGTTGGCGCCAATATTGGCAGGCCAACCGAATGTTGTCGGTTTTTTGTGCACACTTCAAAGGATCTTGGCGCGCTCCGCAAACAGCGTTCACACGTTGGTGTCTTGTTCAGTTTATTGTTACTCGTCAGTGGAGACCACAGTGGAGACAGTATCGTTGCGCGTCAATGAAATTTACGTTTCCATGTTCCGATAGCGATGGCGGCGCCGATGTGGACAAGCAATGAGGTTTTACAATTCGTAGAATTGTATCGACATGAAGGAATAATTTGGAATCCACTGCATGAACTACACAAAAATAAAAACCATATGACTCAATAAATTAGATGTTTTATTTTCTATTTAAGTATTATATTATTCTAGATATTTTTCATAACTCACTTTCATACATTTGCGATAAAAAAATGAATATATTAAAAAATGAGTAAAATAGTATGAAACAGTTACTTGTTCTTAAAAATTAAATAACAATATACAATGAGCATGATTTTGATCAAAATGTGCTTTATTACATAAATAATATTATCAAATGTCACAAATCAATACATCATCTACTCTACATCTACAATAATCTTAAAGTTTCGTTTTATAATTTATAGGTAGTTAAAATTAAATTAAATGTAAAATGTACACATTTTAAACATTTGAAAAAATCTAAACATATTTTTTAATAATGTTTTATTAGGTTTTATTTATACAGAAATAAAAAAAAAAGGAAAATAGAGATTGGAAAATGGTATCATCGCAGACGGCAGAGTACACTCAAGAGTTATTGGTGCACATGTACGTAATAATTAAACGCACTGTATAAATAAATTGCCGCGGCTGCAAGAACTTCTACGGACTACGTCCATCTTTGAAGCGCCAATGCAGAATGAACAGTACGCCAATGTGTGAACAGGAATCTTGATATCCTTCATTTTTTCCCAACACGTTGGCCCAACGCCTTGGCCCCATGTGTACTGCCGCTATAATGTGTGTTATGAATGGTTTAGCCTTTGTGGCTGCAAAAAGGAGGATCTGTTGAATTATTATATCATAGCCACAGCATTTTATATGAAGATTTTGTATTTTTTATAAGAAAGAAAAATCTAAATCCTGGCACTTACTGGGCTTTCAAAACCCTAAAATTTTCATTTATACCTGATATTTACGATTTACGATATCCGTATAATAATAAAACTCGAGAATGAGTCGAAAAATTCGGTCAATTATGATTTAACGTTTTTTTTAAAGGCACAAGGAAAGTTCTTATGGAGAGAAAATACGAAAAAGCCACACCTATAGCCCAATAAGGCAGAACAACGTTTAGGGCAGTAGTTTTAAATAAATACATTTTATCGGTATTAAATATTATAAGATAGTCTACCCTAAAACGCTGCTGAAATGATAAACACACTCATCATTTCAGCAGCCTACACAAAGGCATTGTGCCGTTCTGTAGTCATTACCGTTTCGACGTATAGGATAAAAGACGCAAAGCTAACCGAATAATTTCCTATTATTCCAACATTCTGCAATTCAATAGTTATCAATAGACCGGAAAATGGCCGACAAAAAATCTATTGAAAATAATGTACACATGGTTGGAAAACGTAAATGTGGTTTTCGATATTTCCAATACAAAAAGCTTACAATAGTTATCGTTGACACTCCCGGCACGATCGACAGCTAACTGCAGCAATTGTGTCGCATTTTGCGCACTTTTAATACTGTTCTGTAGGTAGTCAGATTATTGACATTAAATATATGAATAGAGACAAACACTTATTCAATTTATGCCGCATTTGTGTTACCCATTTATAAATTAATTATAAAAAAAAATTGCATTTGGTAGGTATCGGTTTATCGTTAATGTGTTGGTGAATAAAAATGGGACACAACAATCAGCTTTCAGGAATTTCAACTCAATTAATTTTCATTATTTAAAATTTAGGGAATAGGAAGGTACTTATTTTAAAATGATTAGTTCATTTTTCCAATAAAATTAATATAATCCACCTAAGTATATTTGTTACCTACATTACCGGGTCAAAGTACAAAACGTCTTTTGTTTGATTCATTTATCGTGTTAAGTTTGAACTTATGATATATTTATTTGTCAAATATAGGCGCAGGGAGGTGAGTGGAGGCACACGCGGGCAAGATGGCTGCGGCGACTAGCTGATAGCATGCGGGCGGCGGCGCGGCCCGCCCCGACCTAGCCGATCGCACTAGGAGCGCCACCTTCACGGGTAAGATAATAAACACAGACAAACATTCATAGACAAGCCACAAGAACATAAACAATAACTCAAAAAATTGGCAAAGCACTTATACCTGCCACTAATGTTACTATGTATGGGCTGTGGTGACCACTTAACATCAGGTGTCCCACCTGCCCTTTCACTTGCTCTGACGTAAAAAAAGGCACGAAAAACTACAAAGAATTAAATGACAGTACTTATAGGAAATCATAAACGCACTGCAGATAGATTTACCTATATTAATCGGTGGTTAATAATCATTTAAAAGATATGAGAGTAATAATGTAAATAATAGTACATAATGAAACGTGTTCACACACAACTTTATTGGGATAACGAATTTCGGTTGTTAAACAAATATTATGTGTAAGCAGCATCATTTTTACATACGTAATAGTGTGTTCAAAAATGTTTGCTAAATTTTAACCATTTTTGAGAATTATAATTTATATCAATGACAGAGCATATTAATTATGAGTTTTTGTCATGGCAGGTAACTTACTGAAGGTAGGGATAAAGGATGTGATATAAATACAAAGTACTTTCCGGAATATCGAGTTTCAGGAAATTTCTCACTTCTAGGTTCAATGCTTTATCTAAGTCTATAATGGAGCATATGCGCCTTGATACTTAAAAGTTTCCTGAACAATATTTCAGATTGTAATGTTACCATATCCATTTCATTACAATTTTAAGCTCAACTTTGTTAATTGAATTAAAAAATTACGGCCATAGTATTCACCCTATGCGGTAACTACATCTCTGTATAATGTTCCTTTTATGCCTCAAACTTGCTGGGATTTAAGAAATTTCATTATAAAGTGCAGCGTTTGAATATTTTACAATGTACACTGCAGAGGTTATCCACAATGCTTATTAATTCTTTAAATAAAGCGGCCTTGCTGGCTAATTAGGCACGGACTCGACAGGCCCATAAAACAGCCTTTCCTACAAAGTTTCGAACGCTCCCGGGCGTGTTGTAAGCGCGACTCAAAATATACTAGCATAATACAAAAAGTTATCACTTGTCACTAGACAATTGCGAAAGTTGTCACGCATGCAAAATAGTTTGGGGAACGTAAATCCATTTTGTATTAGGCATATTGTGGTGTTGAAGAGTTTCATATATTGCCTCTATGATATTTCTTTATGACATATACGTTTAATCGGACTGCTGTATGAGGTAAATGTTGCTGTAGATGGATATATTTTATGTTGTAGAGACTATTATTATATAATGGTACAGCATTGGTACCAAAACTAATAAGTTGTAATATTATAAATGATCATATTATCATTAATTTGTACCGCAATAACATTACATCATTTGGGAAATAAGTATCAACAATGAGAGTTAGATAATCAAGAAACAACGTCACAGTTAAATAAAATATATAACGTGAAAAAAAGATTCGTTAATTTTTACATAGTTACATTTGGGACGAACCTTTCTGACGAGTATTTGTACTCCGGCTCGAATTCTCCGCGCCCTACATGCATGAATAAGTGAAGGCACTTGTCCAAGAAAATGAGAGATTTGCCGGCTGTTTCGTTAAAAGGGCGACGGTGTTCACAGCAGGAGGTACAAGATGTAAAAATATATCATACGTACAGTACCTTCCTAGTCCTATATTATTGCAAACGTATACAAAAATAAACTTTTCCCCTTAACTTCGTTTAAAACCAGTAAGTTAAAGGATAGGTTGTGATGTTTATAGTCAAGCTTTTGTGTGTAAACCTGCAAGTTTAAAATACAAGGCGTATGCTACGAGCTCCTCGTTAAATTCTTTGTTCAAGCAAAACGTAATTATAGCTTGCGTTTTTCCGTGTTTGCAATGGTTTTGAGGTGATAACGCATACTGAATATTTTGACCCTTTTCCCTTTGTAAAAATTTTGCTGCCTTTACATTTTGTTAAATATGCCACAATGCATGTTTTTAAATATTTGTTTAAACGCTGAAAAAAGGCTTCTATAATTTGAAAAACTCAGACTGTTCATTATTAAATTTACACTTCCTTGGTGATTTTATTATTATGTATCGACGGCTTAAGAAAGTCTGAATACATAAATTTGTCAAAATCATGCGCTAATATTTGAAAATTCGCGAGATATTCTCCTAACAGAGAGGTTGAATTTATGGATGAACGATATTTCAATGTTATAGAGCTTTACTTTCTATAAAATGTGAAGGAATTTATATTGAAATATAACAGACATTGTAAGGTCAATTACGTTTTAGATATGGTTATATTATTATCATCTTATTCGATTATTATACACGTCAATAGGTCTATACGTTCAATTCTATGTTAGGTGCTCGCGCACTAAGTTAAATTTTAAATTAAATTTGAATTTAGAATAATAATGTGAGTTGTCTTTTTGTTATGTAAATTGAATATTTTATTTCATAAATCACCTTTGAAAAAGCTTGGTTCTTGTGAATAGCTTTTTCCAGGCCGTGACTTACAGTGCTGCATATTAATTGTAATTGGATGTTCCGTTGACATCCGAAAGTGTCATAGAAAATTGTCGCGCCGCGTATGCTACCCATACCAATAAAGGAAAAACAGAAACACACGTGTTGTTATCGAAAAAGAAATATTTTGATAAAATAATTGAGGATTAAAATGTCTGTGTATGATTTATAAATATTTTTATGAATATAATTCATGTCGGTACTTACAGCAATTGGGAGGCTTAATAAATAGAGGGACGGTGTTCTATTGCTTGTGGGGCATAAAAGAGTTATTTTTATAATTTTTGCACTCGTTTCACATGTGAGATTATAACACGGTACTTCATTATGGCAACACGTTTTCATTTATAACTGAGTACATAAGTTGATTATTTTATGAGATAGGCGCTGATAATACCTGAATGCATCGCTCGGAGTAGGGTCGTATATACGGGTTGGGCCTCGTAAACAACGCATGTTTATGACTTCACCCGTGATACCTCCGCCGTACTCGTAAAATGGAAATAGACCTTACGAGATTATGCGTTTTATCTACGTGCATAGGTTGCCTTATGTGTCTAATAAAATTGCAAGGTATTTAACTAACACGTAGCGGTGATAAGATTTGTTTACGATTCATCTACAAGTGGCAAGTTTCAGTATTTTCGAGTTGAAGTACCTACCTGAGTCCTGATTACGGAACTTATAGCACGCGACTATCACAATCCGTAGGTATACCTATGTTGGTAGTTTGTACGCTCAAAGAGTGACTGATGAACTGCTGTAATATAAGGCGGGATATACAGGAAGAAAAGTCGATAAAGCGGAAATTAGGTCTGGGATTCACTACCTCAATAATTTAATATCGCCCTGTTACGTTAGTGAGCGGGATATCGCCATAATACGAATATTAACAGAAGCTCCAAGAAACAAGCCTTGTTTCTATTTAAAGCGACGTACGCTAGTTAATTATCATCGTATATTTCGGTATTAATTGTACCTACTACCTAGCTATTTTATTAAAAACGTAGACTATGACTAACTTAGTATTTTTTTGACATAGAAACAATGAAATTATTTTCTACTTTAATATGTATACCTAGATGTATACATAATCGAAACATCTGAAATGAAGAAAAATGAAGTTAAAATTTCACATCTGAACTTTTAGAACGACGGGGAAGGTGTTTTGTATTGGATATCATAAATATAATACCGACGACCCGTAAAACACGTTTTTGCACTTTATTTTGAAATACATAAACTGGGGATTCCTATTCCGTATGACAATATCAATGTTTGTTTGGAAATGCCTTAATTACTTTATAATAACGTATAAACATACGTGTCGACAGAGGTCGTTAACAGCCCACCGGAGTTGTTGAAATGTATTTCAAACACTCTAATGTACTTTTTTAGTGGCATTGAGCATGAACTGCGAAACAATCATCGTTCTGAACAATTATTTCGCAACATTTAATTAAATGTATCCATTTATTCTCATTCCAGTTATTTAGGTTTTCATATTATACACAGGGAATATTAAGCTTTAAATTACCTGTGTTTTGTATTCCGCTTTGCAAATTCACTTCATATAAAATTAATAACAGAAAAATGATATAAAATGTTTTATGTACTTCACAAAAACTGTCACATCCGACGAGCCTTGGAAGCCTTTGATTATACCAAATATAAATGGTACTACAGTGCATCTTAATTCACTTCTGTTTTTTATTTATTTTCCTCTACATACCTTCTAATAGAATAAAAATAACTGTCGTCTCTACAGTAATATAGAGTATAGAGTATTTCGGAGAAGTAAAAAACACGTGTTCGAATATTTTTAAGGATTTTACATGCTTAAAATAAAGCACATTGGCTTAAATTGGGCTCCATATCATTTTTGATTGCCCTGAATATATAAGGACTTTAGGTAATACGGCTGATGGTAATAGGAAACTTTGCTCATATCCGCTATAGCAGGCTGAGTAATGTGATTGCCCGTAGGCAGACACCACTTAGCAATTGCGCGTATTGAATTAGAAGGTTAGCTCGACTTTGCCCTTTACTATGCAGTCAATTATCCTAATGAGAGTGTATGCACGCTTTTATCCCGTCTAAATGCACAATAAATTTCAGTTTATATTCAAACCAGACAACGTTTATAAATAGTAACAGAGTCTTATAATGTGTATGTCATAACATAATGTTAAACGGCACTCAATCAAACGGCAATTCAATTATATTTAAGATAGGAATAACGAATTGTTTAATATACCATTTTATTGAATTTGAAAAAAAAAATATCTCAAAGAACCGTGTTTAATCTCATGGTAAATTTGCGATCGGAAATAAGGAATTTGAAATTAAAAAGGAAAGCGCTTCAATATAAATCAAATCCCGTGCCAGTAGAAGGTGTTAGCGACAATTTTCGATGAGCGATTCCGAACGTATTATACAGCTAAGTGTTGGTGAATAAAAACTTGAACAGGCTTTAATGAGTTTTCCTCGGAATCGCGTAAAATACCGCGCCGCAAGTGCTACGCCGTAGCGCTACGTTTTTGTTCCTATAGATCTACGATAAGGAACGTAATGTGCAATTTGGCGTCAAATTGTTATGACTTTGTAAAATTAATATGGATTTTGTGATAAATTTATAATCTACATATTTCATTTTCCTCCGAACTTGTTGTACTATACAATGGAGATCTATTTGCCTTCGCCTTATTCTGGGATGTAACATCTTTTAATTGGCAAGATGCCAGATAATAAAAGTATAATACATCGTGTATATAACAGCCGGTAATCAAGATAAATTTGCTATATCTTTCTATATAAATAATTGGTTGGTGAACCGAGAAACACTTTTGATTACGTATATTAATAAATCTTTATTTTAATTTATGGTAAAACTACTGAGTTTTGCTTATGCTATTTTCGTTAGTTATCTATACATATAATAAATCTGTAGAAGGGTCAATTCTGTAAATTGAAAATATTAAAAAAATAAATACCAGGGGGTGTTACTGGATCGATACCAAACCGAAATATGTGATTAAAAAATTTTTTGTCTGTCTGTCTATCTGTCTGTCTGTCTGTCTGTATGTTCAGGCATCACGTGAAAACTAACGGTTCGATTTCGATGAAACTTGGGATAATTATACCTTATTATCCTGGGCGTAAAATAGGATACTTTTTATCCTGGAAAAATAGGTAGAAAAAAATTAATTTTAATTTTTAAGTTTTTTCCATAGACGATGTTCTGTAGAACCGCGAACACACGTTGCGTATTATTATAGGCCTAGCCGTATTTGGGTCCAATAGATATTTATAAGACATGATTGTTAGAGTTACTCAAAATGGAGAAATAAACCATCCACGCGAAGACCGACATCCGCGCGGACGGAGTCGCGGGTGGAAGCTAGTTCCTAATATAATTACAAACAATCTAGTTTTAGCGTAATGCTGATTTAAACCGTCAAAATATTAATTTTTAAGTTATTTTTTGTCCAGGTCTGAATTATTTGTCAGTAATAATAATAATATGTCTGATTAAAAATA
Organism: Colias croceus; assembly: GCF_905220415.1. Classification (NCBI taxonomy): domain Eukaryota; kingdom Metazoa; phylum Arthropoda; class Insecta; order Lepidoptera; family Pieridae; genus Colias; species Colias croceus. Next base: position 7,276,545 of record NC_059538.1, read on the forward strand.
CTTGTTAAATTACAGTTTTATTACTATTTTCATGGAAGGTATATTTTCATGGTATATTTAGATATATAGTTACGCGATGAAATAAGTTATAAAAAGAGTTCTTTATAACTGTTCGTTTAATATTCTGAAACGTTATAATACGGACCTTTATAAATATATTTTTAAAGCTTGTAAAAAACTTTATAAAGCCCGTTGAAAGCCTGTTCAGTCATATATAAAACAATGAGCTAAATTTGAATTGTAACTGAACGAAAAATAACATGGGCGTTTTATTATTTTACTTATCTCTTTTCATTTATTTTATGTGAAATCTGCTTTGCATAAAGGGTTAGTAATGAATAATAATATTTTCGTATTGAATTTTTTTCAGTACAAATTTTATAATGGTTTTAAGTGGAGAGGATGGAGTATAAATTATGCATACAAATAAAATGAAATATTACATTTACAATATAAGGAATAAAATCACTATTTGTCAGAGGAAACATTAGAGAAACGATTTCCGCATCTCATTTGGGTTACAGTTCATTTATATCAGAACCGCAAAAGCATATCTAAATTATTCAGAAGAGAATTTCTGTCGCAGCATAGGAAACGGACTATTCCATCCACTTCCAGCGTAGGCGATTAACTCATAAATTTGTTGGGCCGCATTACGACGACCCACAATCCTAGCAAATAGTTAGTCCGCAATATCAAGCGAATAGTCGATGGAGGAAAGTGTCTTAGAGATATATAAATTCTCTTTATAATCAATATTATTATAATACGAATTTTTCTTTTAAACGACTGTCATGAAATAATTAGCTCATAAAATGTCTGAAATAACAACAGTTATATTTCTAGTAAACGAAGAAAATTACAACACATTTCAACTTCTATAATGTAACATATTTATTCTCGTTAATGCCTGTAGTGTAAAGTTACACGATGGAACATATTTATCCACATTTATTCGTAAGAACGAGAGTTGTTTATACATAATTTCATTGCAAATACTATAATCAAATAACTATGAGTAACAAACTTATATATAAGCAGTATATTTTCATTGAAAATCGCTGACAAAACCAATTCAGTTAAAGTTACCAAGTTGTGTTGGTCGCATTGTTCTCGAAGCAAAAATAGCACAAGCTAGCCAGTCTAGCATCTGAACTTATGCCATCGAGCCAACTGCAACGGGGTATTTATAGTGTGCGCTTTTATACATTGACACAACTTTATCATGTACTTTAAATAACGCGAGTTCTTTACAGCTATGATTATAACAAATTTATCAAAATATAGTTTATTCTTTGCGTATTTCTGTTTCGTTTATTTTTTACTGTACATTAACAAACTCTGAGAAATTGAGTTTCAGATATAAAAAAATAACTAAAGTCTGAAGATCAATTATTCGTTTCAATTCAATCAATTTAAAATAAGACAAATATATTCATTAAAAAGCTACAGGCACGTATGTCGAAAATAATTCACGAATGAGAGTATAAGGATATTAATTAGTCATCATATTTTAAACGAAACATGTTCTACGAGCACACTTTTGAATTATAAGTTACAAGTCGCGTAAATATATAATATTACCCAAATGTGAACAGATAAGGATGCTAACTTTTGTAACATGTTTTAAATGTATCCTTAATGTACACCGGGTATTATAGCCTTGTTCAGCGGATCGAAAATTATTAAAAGTATTCTTGAAAATAATTATAAAGTTACGCGTACGAACATGCGAGGTTCGAGCTTTTGAGTGTCTTTAAACATCGTCGACCGGATAATTACACTGTTAATGGGATAATGGTACTTAACGTATTCCTTACTTTTCACAGAATATGAACTGAATTAAACAACTTATAACAATCTTATGCAATAACTGTATCTATTAAATGGGACTTTTGGAAGTTGTAATAGTATTTAGTATTATTTGAATCTCTGTTTTAGTGGAATTGGCTTCTGTAGAATGTTTGTACGACACGTTATACAGCATACATATATACATATAGAACGTGTATTCTTGGTGCATCTAAATATACGTTTTATACACGTAACTAATTGCCTCTCATACTTTCTTTGAGTATATTTGCAATAATGAAGTTGGATTGTTGCCTAAAATTAAACAACGTCATTAAATTTCGAGCCAAGTACATGGGTAAAGCAGTGATAGCGTAGGATAGAGTTTATACGCGTTCTTCGTAATCCACCTCCTAATACTGAGCCTATAAATTAGATTAAGCCAATTGGTTATGCTCTACAGCTATTATATTGCCCATTAATGTTAATTGTATACAAAATAAAATATCATTGCTTAAAATGTAAAAATTTTATAGCGGGAGTCGAGCATGCTTCGGCACCAATTAGGTCACGCTCCCGCCGGGCTTATCTACACCATGAGAGAAGATCAGCGTCATAGTGGTAGCATATTCACAGTAGGTATGTGATCGCGCTTCTTTTAATGAAGCTATAACCAACATCCTAAATCCAAACCCTTTTGAGAACTAGATATTTCATATAAAGTGTTTTGTAGTTAAATGGGTTCCTTAATTGTTATTTTGTGAAACAGCGATACTTATCTTAAAAATTCTTCTAATGACTAATCGCTTTTCAGTACAAAATACCCTATATTCACTGTTCTATTAAAGTAATAAGTTTATGTATTAACCCGATTAAAGTTTATTTATTAAACCAGATTTTTTCATGTTTAATATGAAGGTTAAATAGTAAGAATACCAATAATACTACATTCCGTACACATCTGTTTTTTTCTAACGCACTATGAGCTTAGATTTAATATTTTATAAAACGACCTGAAAGATAATCCGTATATAGGCAATGTTTGTAATGTACGAAGCTTGTTTTTCGGAATAACACGCATTATCATTTCATTTTATGAACATATACATTTCATCAGTTAAACGAGCATATTTGATAGCGATAGGACGTCTAAACGAATTTTTTATTTATAACATTGCGTTCTGGAAATATATTCGTTTCCGTATAAAAATAGCACTGTGACAGCTAGCGTTGGTCATTAAGGTTCAACTTATGGACGTACTATATAACGTGGACACCTATACATGTATGGTATCCGAAGAATCGGCACATTAGAGAGCATAAAGCAAGGAGATGACTCCCAAACGCGTCGTTCGCACACATTCACAGAGTCCGTTCCATCGTGGGCCCTTATCGCAGACACGTTATTGGAAACTGAAAGAACCTATCAATTTCTGGTCCTATTTTTGTCTGCGATAGAAAATTGATCGCTCCAACATTTTTAGCAAAAGATAATGACTGTGTGCTCATAGCAAGCATGTAATATTTCATTGTCATATCAATTCTGAATGTAAAATATTCAAACAATGCAGAATTTAATGAAGTAGAAACGAAGTAGATATATAAAATTTCTGTCAATAAAACTCTCGTTTAGTCAAATCGTTTTTATCACAAAAAATATGAAAACACCGGTTCAGCTTTTTTTCATACACTCAAACTCCAACATTTATTTGTTCAATTTGACTTCTTATAAAAGCACTTTTGAATCGACATAACATTTTTTATCATGCATGCATAGCATGAAATCCTTTTAAATAAAAAATAATTTTGTTTTTAAAAGAAATATGTCGAGAATCTAGGTTTTTTCAATCAATTCGTCACTTCAAGTGACTACTATAATAATTAATACTGTAATATAAAATTTAAATAAGAAGAATTTTATTAAATCTAACAGATTATCTGAAGAAGTATATTTTTTATTTAAATAAATTATTACTTGATGAATATGTGTATTAAAAACTAGAGTACTCGTTCATCTAAGCATAATGTAATAATTTTCCTTCCTGGATAGTATGACCGTACTCTTGAGGGCGCCTAGTCAGCATTTGCCAAGACAGGACTGCAGTGCGGTAGGGGCATAAATTGTAATATTTAACCCATGTGACGGCCATGATATATTATTTTCGCTGCAGATTATCGTTATGTTCAGTGTTTTGAACGATGAGCATGTGGATAATGACGTATTAAGCGATGTTTTTTCGATATGAATATCAATAAAAATTTCAAGATTTTTTCTTCTGAAAGTCCCTAAAATAGTTAATGACTTTCCCATAAAATATTTACATTATTTTGATGTATAATTGAGCGATTATATTTCTGCATTAACTGCTTTTAACGATTGCCCGTATCTTTCTCAAAAGTGTCAAGATAAATAATAAAATGAGGATATATTTTGTCTTTATCGTATAAATAAATAAAAATGGTGAAAACAACACTTCAAAGTAGGTACGTTCTATTCAGACTCGCTCCCATGGGACTGAGGGTTGGGGAGATGCTTGTTACGTATTTAATTAGGTTTGTTACATTTTCTTTGTTTCTTTTTAAACCAAATTGCCATACTTGTGCCTTAATTATTGTCAATGCTTTACTTTGAGGAAATTAATGTCGATACATTATTCATGACAAGTGTTTTCATGTTAACAGCAACATAAGTATAGGTTCAAAACTAACTTAAAGAGCGTTTTTAATAAAGTACGTCAACACGTATAATAAGTAGTAACTTAGTTTACATTTAAGTAGAGTATTTTGCGAGTGACAATAAAACATAAACTAACAATTTAATGGTTCAACATACATTTTATTCAAACGATTTTCTTGAATTGAATTGGAACTTGGAAGATATTTTGTAAAAACGAAACAAGTGGAATTGAATTGGACATCATTTGCTAGTGACTCCCAATTCGACTATTCATGAAATCGCAAAATTAATTTGTTTTGACGGTTTTGTCCTTTCAGCTTTTTTAATTGAACCAACTAAAGAGTTATAACCACATCTTTGAGTAACGTAAATTTTCCTGATTGAGGTTATGACACAGATTAGGTACATTCAAGTTTTGTATAGTTTTATAGTATGTCTTCTACGCGTTGTATCTATGACGTTCTAGATCGTTGTATTTACGACTAACACACAAGAAAGTTATGTACAAAGCAGATAGATGTACACCTATTTTCAGTAGGTAGTGTCTTAAGTTTGACGTTGACACTTGAGATAGTTAGTAGCGTGAACTGTAATGCATGTCTGTGCAGGCGCGCTGGAGGGCGGTCCCCTGGGCGGCGGCAGCGGCGGCGCGCTCGGCGCTCTGCGTGCGCCCAGCTCGCCGCCCGCGTCCAGCCTCGGCACTAGCCGGCACAGTCTCATAGGTGAGTTCATGTACACTCCCTTTTAATTCCCATTACCAAACCTTTTGTATGAGGTTACGAAGCGCATTAATATCGTTGTGAGCTTTTATATACCCCCCTTTTGTGAAAATTTCTCAAACTTTTGTATGAAATAAAGAATCGCGTTTCGAGTTCGAAAGAAGTTGTTAAAGATGTTTGTCCAAGTTTAGATTATCATATGAATGTGGTTTTAAAGTTTGGAACGGAGGAAAATGCGGTCGTATACCTTTCCATCAAAGTTCATTTGTCGGAAAATAGAAGTATACTGCAATAAAAAATAACAGATGGAATTCATTTGATCGCATGTGATTGGAAAGAAATTTAAAACGCTAGTGAGCGTGATTCAATTGAATTCATTCAGTTGTAAAAATAATAATTGATTTAAAAATATGAAATGTTTTATCGTTTATGAAGTTAACGTTTATGCAGTGAATTTTTCAAAATCAAAAAGCAATTAATAGAACGTGATTAAAACTCGACGTGTTAAAAGCTTTTTTTATGTATCAAAAAGCTTAGCTATCTTTAATATAAGCCTTGCAAATATTGCTACGAACAAACATACGGGATACTCGGTGCCTTCATTTGTATTACAATGGATATGACCCATTTTGTATTTAAGAACAACAAGTGAGGAACAAAGACGCGTTCGTCAAATGGGTACGCACACTCACTTTGATAAGGGCGCGATGTGTCCCTCATTGCGTAGGTTTAATTTAGCGGCGTAGTTTAATTAACAGGATTCCGAGTGGTGCGTCCTAAGGAAATTGATGAGTTGTGTAGTGGAGGCGGAGCAGTCGGCTCGGCTTTCTCGTAAATCTGTATTATACCGGTTCACCTAGCGCCTGATTAATTTATCTTATTTTCAGAGATTCTAAGATATCTCATTATTCACTTAAAAGAGTAGATGAGGTAAAATTTGTTCTAATCTTGCTCATCAATGGCGTGAAATGTACCTACGGTGAATAATACTGTCCATTATGATATTCAAAATCGATAACCTTTTCGTGGTTGAATCAAATTATAGTACTCTAGCTTCGTATTGAGATACGGAGATTAATTCAACCGTTACCGGAATAAACACCATTCAACATGCACTATGTAAATTGAAAATCCTCTAAAAGACATAAACACGTTTCAGTTCAGTGTACACATAAAACACTACTACAAACAACATTAAGCCTGCCACATGTGTGTTGGACACGTATTAAATTAGAACTCGATGTCAACCGCAAAAAAGGCTCGATGTTTATGGTACATGTACGGCGTAGACTAGGTGTATGATCTACATCAAGATCTACATCAAATCTACATTTGTAAATAATGTGTCAAAATGAAAAATCTGCGATTCTAGGAGTATTGAGACGGAATTTGTTCTAAACAATGTTCCTATGGTTATCGATATTATAAAGATTTAAATGATTTATCTTATATTGTTTCTCATTTGAATAGACCTTAATCATTTAATTTTCAGATTACATAGGTACCAAAACCAATTCTGGTCAGCAAACATTATAAAGTTGTTTGAGATCTTAAAAAAGTACTTAACTCTTTAAACAAAGTGTAATTTTCATAATTACGTATTAAACAGAATAAAAATTTCGCGATTTCAAGTGTTGTTTTGACTACACAGTTAGGTACTCATTACGGATTAAGTTTTATTCTTTTAACGTCGTTAGCAGTTGCTTGGCATAAATATTTTGAAGAAATTCGTAAACAAGTTTTTGTTTGCGTCTAGACTTGGAATTTTATCCTTCATAATTATAGTACACTAGTTGCTCTTTACCATTACGTGGACGATCTTTCGTAAAACCACATTTATCTAGGGTAAGAAATAGTAAAAATCTGAGTTAAAATTTCATAAAAAAACCAGATTCGTAATCATATAACGAAAATATTATATTAAAACAAGAGTAAAATTAATAACAGCCCGTGTAATTGCGCTTAAAATCCACGTTAATACCTCGATATCCTATACAACGCAATCTATAGAGGTAATATTATTCGCACCAGGAGCAGGAAATCCCTTCGTAATGGATAACTTGGAATTATTCATGTGAATGTATTCGCTGTAATGATGAATCGAAAGCGATTCAAATTAATACACGAATGAATGTAATGATTTACTGAATAGAACTAGTGGGTATTGTAGCGTATTACACGGTAAATATTGTGTTCAATTGTAATTTACGTGCTGTAATAGTTTCATAATTACTGATTAAATTCATGGCTTTTTGGAATTATTATTTTATGGGTTTTGATGTTAGTAACAAGTAAAATTAGGATATTTTATGTGTAGTAGATTAGTTTATGAGGTAGGTTCAATATCTATATAACTAAGATTCAATAGGGGAAAACACGTGCCACCTAGTTTGGAGCAATTTAATTCCGGTGTCTTTTCACTAATGGCCTGTTAGTGTGTTGTCAGCTTAGTGCGATCTTGATATCTTAGGTTAAGTGTTATTTGAATATAGCTGTTTTTGATTTTAATGTAAGAAAACCAGAGCAATATAATAAGAATAAATCAGAAGATAATGTTAAATAAAAAATGACCTAATACATAATACTTTATTATTTTTAGAAATAAATAAATGTAGGGCATCGAGCCCGACGAACGTTTATTTTTAATTTGTAGGTATTATAGTATAAAATATATAATAATACTAGCTTTCCGCCCGCGGCTTCGCCCGCGTTTTCAAAGAAAAGCCCGCACAGTTCCCGTTCCCGAAGGATTTCCGGGATAAAATCTATCCTATCTCTCAAGTTGGATCGAACTGCACACGGTGTGCGAATTTTATTATAATCGGTTAAGTGGTTTAGGAGTCCATTGAGGACGAACATTGTGACACGAGATTTATATATGTTAAGAAGATAATTGCATTTAAATTATAACCTTCAATCACAAAGATACAATTTACTGAAAGCAAAATAATCATAGAAAAAAGGTCCCGTTGTGAAATTGCGCTTTCAAAGTGCTTGTACATCTGGATTTTATTCAATTAGTTTAAAAGTTGAGACTGAAATCGCATTTGAATGATCCAAGATTATTTTTATTCCAACTTTGTTATAGAAGTGTCTGTTTATTTAAGAACTAATTAAATTGTACTAATGGATAAACTCGTCGCGACTACATGAGGAAATACAGAAATATTACATTTTCTTTGTGTACCTACGAGTATAAATACTTATGTAGTCATGTGCGTGTTTATATTTTGAAGTGTATTTTAATAAAATAAAGTGGTAGTTATTTTCACTAGATAAGAAAAAAAAATGTTGTTTAGGCAAAAAACGATTTAGACATCTAAGAATTAGGTATATTTAAAACGTTTTAAAAAATACTTTTTAGCTCCAATAATTACGGATCTACAGCCGTGTCTAAAAGTTCAAAGGATTTTCCAACAGAATGTTAAGTAATTTTTCCATCGGATTCATTTATCGCTGAAGTGGATCCCTCCAGGGATATTCGCCCCGCATTGCAGATAGTTCAAATAATATTTTCTGTAACAACAAGCACGTAGTCAATCAATTTTAGCTGAAGATTCGAGTGCACTTATTACTAACAATAATTTATCAAACTGTTTCTAGATTTATTGTAGGTTACAGATAACAAATACTTGGATATTTTGAGTCTTTTAAATCGGGTAGAGATGAAGAAAAAGTGTTCATGATATTGGTTTGCTTGTGGTTACGTGATAAAATCTACAATATCTCTATATTATTTACTCTCAAACAGCACCACTAAAGTTAAATTTGAAAATTATCAACCTCAAATATTGAATTACGTTCAAATATCCTTAACACTTGTTTAGAACCGTATTCTAGGAAACAAAATTGGTATTGTACAAGAGAAATACTCAGATTCTAAATCTTGATTGTCCATTCATTCTTGAAACCCATTTATCGCGACCTCTGATTTTGACAAGCTTGAAATTTTCCGATTTTATCGTGATACGAATCAGATTGTGCAATTCAATCAATAAAATATTTCCCGTAGCTATTATTTTGCATCGTCGATGTTTGAACGCAAACAGAATGTAATAAAAGTTGAAGTGACGCTGTTAACGATTGATTATTGTAGGAAATCCTATAAAGCCGCTTGTGAGTGTCAATCTCTGTCGCCCCATATCACGCACCCTTACACATGTCTGCACTCAAACGGTTACAATACACTTGCCAAACAATATTGATAGCGAGAAAGACGACATCTAAAATCGAATAAATGCCACGCCTCGGAAACTATCGAGGCCATGTCCATATTTTTTAAAGCTTCGCTTTTAAAAAGCAACACCATTTGTTAATAATATTTTCAGTAAAAAATTCAAAAAACACCATAGTATTGATATAATAATTATGATTACTATGGAATTCCTGATATCGCATAATATACATCGTAGATACTTAACTGGAAACTTAATCTGGTCGAAAAGGTAGTAATTACATCCTATCAAAAGCATCAGGGCAGGTGAACTACAATTTTCTGAAGCAGATATACCTAGTCATATAATATAAACAATTTGTTATCATGTTTCGGCGAATAGAAAAGACAGCGGATTAATGACCCAAATCTACAATATTTTTTTGGCCAGCGATGTTATATAGGGCGACAATTTTCTGAGGCAGGTAACAGATATCATGTCTAAGTGGTTCTATGAACTGAACGCAGTTGTTTGTATTATATGTGTTTATAATGTTTATATTGAAATACAAATGTGATAGACGAACCTGAAAGAAGGTAAAAGATAAGGACATTTTATATAACAACCACTATTGACTCATTGCAAAAAAGTACGCCAAAGCTGCTCTTGAAATTAACTCCGCTTTGCCATATATTCCGAAACCCGTAGAGCGAACACAAGGCGATGTACGGAAGTGAAACTCAAGTCAGTGTAGCATTTTAAGTTTTATATTTTTAAAGATATTATTGTAAATTATGTGGTATCGATTCGTAGGTTTATGAAATTTTCATAACGTCTACAGAGTTGGTATTTGATATACGAAGCCTGCATTAGAGCACGGTTGAACGTAAAACTTTCATGACATCATCTCACAAAAGAACGCGGTTCTCTATTAATATTTATCGTTGCACTCATTTACATCGCTATTGTATCATTTTTATTACAAAACCACAATATTTTCCTTGGAGTTTGTTTATTTGGAACAATGTAGAGCTATTTTACATCGCAACTGCCAATATTTATATGCAAACGAATATTATAAATGTATAAGCAATCTTGTATATTACTTTGAATGAAATCATAGTTCGTTTGCGATTTAATTATTTCTTGTAGAAACTTTTAACATCGTAAATACAATTCTAGGGTGAAGAAATGTACGTGCTGTGTGCATGATCAAATTTCAGTTAAAAATGTTTTCTGTAACTCTCAAGAGATAAGAGCCGAAAAGCAGAAGTAGGTTAACATCAAAATTACAGCTAAGTCAAAATTGGTGTATTTTGATATCTGTTTATACATTTTTTCCATCATACTTAATAAAACAAATGTGGATTAAAGATATTTCAAACAAAATTAACTAAGTACGAGTTATTAATAAAAATAAACACGTTACACAGTTATCAATTTAATAAAATGTTGCCAGAATTGGAGTAAGAATAAATTAAAATACTCTGTATAGAACGCTACAATATTTTATATTCAATTTACTCAACTATCAATTCTAGAGAAAAGAAAAAAGGCTTTATAATTGAAGACTCCAATAATTGCTAGCTGAGAATCAGAAGGTTCTAATTTATAACAGAGATCGAGAATAGCTGGCATCGATCTTTATCAATGGCTATTAAGTTTTATGTGGCTAGCTCTTTCATTATAAGACTTATAATGAAAGAAGACACACACACTTAATACTAAGGCAATTGCAACGAAGTGTCTAGAAAATCACTTCAAGTTGGCACAATTCAACTTTATGTGTACACATTCTATAGCTTTTCATCTGTTAGAAATTAATAACACACTATATACGAGTAGAGTTTAAATGTAAAAGTTAGTCAGAACATGCAACTGGCTAATCAAATTGTATAAATAAACAAAACACCTTGATTGAACTCTTAATCGCTTCGTAGTATTGCGTTAGTGGTGTAGACTGTAGCTAATCAATATATACCCAATAGCAGAACGGCTAAGATAATAGGATGACTTGGTTCTCCCTCCTCTAATACATTTGAATAAACAATAGAAATCAAACAATCCCAGCATACAATATTTTTTACACTGGAGTAATAATTATGTGTGATAAATGCATCCGAATGATATTAATTACCCCCGGGCGCCTTCGAACGCGTTAAAAATAGCCTCAGTGCCAAGAGAATGAGGGCAGTGGACAAGTTTAATGGAATTATTGTGAGTTATAGAGTGCTGCGGGATTGCTCTTATTCGTTCATTATATCCTTATAATATCGTTTTAACGATCTACGATGTTTTCTTTGTGTGGACGATGAGCATTGTAAACTGTGTTGTTGCGCAATTAGATTCTGTAATTGTAGTTCAGGGATTAGCTTTCTGACTTTGCTTCATTGTGTAATAGCTTATAGGTAGGGAATTGCTTGTGGTGACTGGTGGCTGTATGATTTTGAAACCAAATGAACATTATGTACTGATTTCTGATCCCTTGAAAGTGGAGGATTAATTTTGATTTATTTATACTCACAGCAATTAACAGATGTTATTGAGCGAGAGAGTACTTATTTTATATAACCGGCCCAATTAAACAAGAGTCGGGCATAAGCAACGTAAATGTAAATATTTAATAGTCTGTTAAAATAGTAATCCCAAAGTAATTTACTCTCAGCAAGCATAAAAATCTTCAATCTATGGTGCGTATAAAAAGTAAGAACGTAAAGTAATTGCTTATAATAAAAAAGGCCTGAAAACAAAGGCGGCTTGCTCTGTTTAATGAGACAAAGCGTTCCATCTCAACATTTTGCTAATGTTTCTCTGCGGCTCGCAATATGCTCACATATAGCACTCAGATACATATGTTAATTCAGCGTTGAGAGTGAACATCTAATTCAATCTGCCTAGAACCTAATAGTTTGTTCATATTGTTAGGAAGTTCGTTATAAACGTGCCGTTTGCTAAACTTAATAAAATATATAACAGGTCGTTAGTAAATGTTGTTTTATTATTTCTAGTAAAGTTGTTGCAATATTGTAAGTATGGAATTATTTTATGCAAAAATTATGTGTTTTTATTATCATACATCGGTATCTTTTGTTTACATGAATAGCAATTACAATAGTAATTATTTTATACATCATTAGTTAAATTTATTTCGACTATTTATAATATTAAGGGCCGATTTTTCAATGCCCAGATAAACAGCTAGATAGACTTTATTCTTCAGTTAACAAAATATTCAATTTTTCAATAGACGAATAGGACTTATCTATCGAATAACTACGTTATTTGACGAATAAATCTATCTGCCGCTCCAACGGCCAGATAGCGTGCTATTCGACGAATAGGCATTTGATTTGACAACTGACGCGTCAAATTTGGGATATTTTCGTTTGTAATAACATAGAGCATAGAATTATTAACAATTAAGCCTTTTTCTATATAATTATTATCAATTAAAATCATATTGAAATTGATGTTTTTGGTAGTATTGATGACCATGCCATTGAAAATTTGCCGAACGCTGCCTTTATGTCGTTTCCATCGTAAAATATATAAATTTAAACACAAATTTAATCAAAACTCTTTACTAGAATCAAAACAACAATCAACAAACATAGAACACAAGAAAAACCTAAAATGCACTCCTGACGTGAGTCATAATGACGGTTGTTGACAACTTGCAAGAGTTGACTCTTTCCCGCTCTAACCTGACTAATTTAATATGTTTATTTCGCCACTCCGAGAGCAGAGCTGCCAATATGGAAATATTTGGTCAGATAGTTATTCATCAAATAAATCACGATTGAAAAATAGGCGAGCCGTAATGAGCTAGATTAACAATTGAATAAATCTATTCGAGGGGTAATTATTAGACTGAATATCTGGGCATTGAAAAATCGGCCCTAAAATGAATATATTTCGAGGTGTTAAATTTAAAATATATAAAGGTAAACATAAAAGTAGCGCCGTAGTATATATTTTAAATGTAAAAGAAATCCCTGTAATGTGCAGTACTTATTATGAATTTCAGTTGAAAACAGTAAGAAATGAGGGATAAAAATTCGTTATTCCGTTGGTAGCAAACAGGCGATGCTGTCTTTATGCAAAAAGTTGCTTAAGAGTTCTGTAACAGTGCGGTCAACTTGTCTAGGTTTATTTCCTTTACGTAAAAGAAGCTCTATAAGTTTGCTTCGACCTCACTGTAAAGGTAATATATACTACATTTAATGCTGGTAAAAGTGGGAAGAAAATATAAAAGTATGGCTTTTATTTTATTTTTATACCTTTTTAACGTTGATAAGAAGGCAATGAGGAGCTCTCCATATTGTTTTAGTTTAGGTAATATGTAATTCGTCTCTTATATTTTCGAAAATTATTTGCACCTGCTTGAGTATTTATACTTTATTGCTACACGTGCATGATCTTAGTTACAGGGAAACGAGCCCTCGAGATTCATAAAGTATTCGTTTTTGGGAAAAAAATTTTGAAAGGGAAAAGACAGTTTGCACATTTCTTCACAATTTGAGATGTATTATCATCCCAAACTTACACCATCTCTTACTCTGGCTTCAGTATTTATTTATTCAGTATACTTAAAGATTGGCGGAGTAAAACAAAGTCCCAAGGGTTATGCTTGTCTACGAAAGTTTTTACCCGTATCTACGTAAGGGAATTGGAACATAATCAAGATTCATTAAAACTTTCAATTTACTTCAAAACAATGCTTTTAAATTAATAATTGCATGCACTGCTTATCATCAACCTTTACAACAAATAGAAATCAACGATTGACAACGTCCAATGAAAAGTTATTGCATTAAAATATTTTTTTAATACCTATTTTAAAAGCTTTATTTATAAATAGCTCTAGAATTAATGTTATTTATATTTGAAAACAAACAAAGAACCATTCCCCAAGCCGACTGGTCATCGAGGGGAATTAGACCACTACCCTCCAATAAACAATTCTATCACAAAGCACAAATATTGGAATACATATACAAAGATGGACAATAAAAACGCCATAAAAATTGGAACATTCAATGTGAGATCCCTTTCTTCCACCGAGAGATATATTCAACTAACATACGCACTTGAAAACATAAAGTTTGACATATTAGGACTGTCTGAAGTGAGAAGGCTCGGTTGTAATATAGAAGAGTATGATGATTACATTTTATGTTACATTGGTGAAACGAAAGGCCTTCATGGTGTTGGATTTCTGCTAAATAAAAAATTTAAAGAAAATATACACAATTTCGCTGGAATCTCTGAAAGGGTAGCTTTGCTACAGCTAAAGCTAGAACAGGTCACCATCTCTATAATCCAGGCATATGCTCCTACGGAGACGTCCCAAGAGGAAGAAGTCCAAACATTCTACAACGACATGGAGAAAGCACATCTTCTAGCTGGTAAGAATCTCATAGTAATGGGAGACTTTAATGCAAAAATCGGCCATCCTAAGTCAGAAGAAAGCTTGTGCATGGGAAGGTATGGTTATGGGCAACGCAATAAAAGGGGACAACAATTAATAGATTATGCCATTGAACACCAACTATGTATCATGAACACATTTTTCAACAAAAAACAAAATAGAAAATGGACATGGATGTCACCTAATCAAAAAGTAAAAAACGAGATCGATTTTATTATGACCAACCAACCGCATATGATCAGCAACATCGAAATTCTTAACCAAATCAGCTTTTCTTCTGACCATAGGTTATTAAGAGCAACACTCACCATGTACCCTAGAACGAAAAGTAGAAGAAACTTCAAAAACTCTATAATAAACCTAAAAACCGAAAACGAAATTAAAATATACACCAACAACCTGAAAGACAATTTAAAAGACACAAACTTAACCAAAAACGTTCAAATATATTACAATTCATTGGAAAAACACATAAAAGATAGCCTAACAAAAACACAAAGTGACCCTAAGATTGAAAAGAAAAAGAATAGAATACTAACTGACCATACCATAAATCTAATTAAAAAACGCTCGGAATTGATACTTTCTAAAAATAAAACCAAACAACAGAAAAAAGAACTTACCCAACTATTTAAAACCACGAATAGATCAATCAAACTTGACTACAATAAACATAGAGAAGAAATAATAACAAGGAATCTAAATACAAGTAGAAGCGCTAAAAGAGCTTATAAAGAATTGACCCTTCAAAAGAAATGGATACAAAAACTAAAATACGAAACAAATGAAACCAAGACAAGAAAAGACGTGATAGACCATGCGACAGAATTCTACAGAGAATTATACAGCAAGAAAGGGAAGGAGACACAATACTATGGACACAATAGCGAAGACAACAACAAATATTCAATTGAACCAATAAGAGAAGGAGAAGTACACTCACAAATAAAAAAACTTAAAAACGAGAAGAGCCCTGGACCTGATGGATTGACGAATGAGTCTCTTAAATTAGGAGCCCCTTTCTTACTGAAACACCTAACAAAACTATTTAATATGATAATAGACACTGAAACAATACCGAAACAATGGTGCTCATCTGACATAGTTTTGATATATAAAAAGGGGAATCCGCTGGAATTGAGTAACTACAGACCCATCAGCCTTCTACCTAGTGCATACAAGCTCTTCTCTTCTATTATATTAAATCGAATTGCTAATAAAATTAACCTCACACAACCAGTGGAACAGGCGGGTTTCTGTTCAGGTTTTAGTACAATCGACCATATTCATACAGTGGAACAACTAATCCAAAAATACGAAGAATATAATATGCCTCTTTACATAGCCTGCATCGATTATAGTAAAGCTTTCGATAGCATTAGCCACAATTCAATATGGAACGCACTAAGAACATCAAACGTGGAAGACAAATACATTAACATTATAAAATGCATATACTCCAACAGTACCAGTAAGGTAAAACTAGAAAGAAGAGGTGATCCTATTAGAATAGAAAGGGGAGTTAGACAAGGCGATCCTTTGTCGCCTAAACTTTTCATAGCAGTGCTGGAAAGTATATTTTCTAACTTACAGTGGGCAAAATATGGTATCAATATTGATGGACGACGCTTGACGCATCTCAGGTTTGCAGATGACATCATATTATTCTCGGAAACAGCCAAACAATTACAAGAAATGCTCCGGGAGCTAGATAAAGAAAGTGGCAAAGTAGGTTTACAGTTGAATAGAAGTAAGACAAAAATTATTACCAATAGCTTTAAAATACCTATCAACATAAATGGAGGCACGATAGAATACGTCAATAATTACATATATTTAGGGAAACAAATATCATTTAATAGAAACAATAACGAAGAAGAGGTAGAAAGAAGAATAAATATTGCATGGAAAAAGTTTTGGTCACATAAAGAAATACTAAAAGGGAACTACAGTATGAAGATAAAGAGAACGGTAATGGATACATGTATCTTGCCTAGTCTACTGTATGGTTGTCAAACATGGACCTACACTAATAAAGTAAAACAAAGATTAAATACAACACAAAGGGCAATGGAGAGAAGTATCTTAAATATAAACATTAGAAACAAAATAAGTAACACAACAATACGCCAAAAAACAAAAATTTTAGACGCACTTACCCACGCCTTGAAGTTTAAGTGGCAATGGGCAGGTCACATTTCGCGCTACACTGACAAAAGGTGGACACTGCTAACTACCAGATGGAAGGGACCAGTTTCGGGCAAAAGGAATGTTGGACGTCCATTCAAAAGGTGGTCTGATGATTTTATAGGGGTCGCGGGGAAAAATTGGATTTATAAGGGAAAAGACAGAAATCTTTGGAAGAAAATGGAGGAGGCCTTTACTCAACGAGATCCATACCTCAACTAAATAAACAATAAAACTAACACTTACTAACTAGCATAATAATATACCTACTAATAATACTAACACCATTTGAAATGTAAAATTTGAGTTATGGAATAAAGAAGGCTTTATTATTATTATTATTATTATATTTGAATAAAATTGAGTGCCTATTTAGTGATAAAATATTTCCTTCTTTATGACATTGTTACCCATTTAATTAATAACAAATTACACCTACAAGGGAATTGAGATGTCTTCGCACGCACCAAAAGGAGGCGCGAACGTCGACGCGACGGAGCCAAAGCGTAGCGTATCTACTAATTGAATCTTAGAACTCGTCTCTAACTTTCCCAAACTCGCGCGAAATTTGATTAGCTCGTCATCTTTCTACGAGTTTAATATTTTTTAACAATTTGGAACATTAATCACCGGATTAACGGCTAGTGGATACATTGTTTATACAGCGGGAAATCATGGAACTTTTAACGATCTACAAAAGTAAGATTATTAATTGAGTCATATTTTAAAGCTACGTTTGTTGTGAGCTAACCGCTATTTGTTACTTTCAAATGCCAGCTTTCTTTAAAACTTGTGTCTTTTTCATCTTTTTCTGTTTCTTCACAAAGATGTATACCTAGTAATTCTTCTCTTTTGAAGAAAGTAAAAACAGTTTTGTGTATTAATATAAAAATATTAAATATACTTATTAACATTTTCCTCACAGTAACAAATTTACTGTATGAAATATTAATTTTTACTTGGATTATATTCCATTTGTTCAATTACTCCTGTATCCGTCACAAACTCATATTGGATGTGATGGTAATAATTTTGTAGCGTATTTACTAAA
Source organism: Colias croceus (assembly GCF_905220415.1). NCBI lineage: Eukaryota > Metazoa > Arthropoda > Insecta > Lepidoptera > Pieridae > Colias > Colias croceus. Next base: position 7,294,555 of record NC_059538.1, read on the forward strand.
ATAACCTTTATTTTTCGTTAATTAACATTGCCTGTGCATGGTAATTGAAATTTATTATCCTCATTTACATTTACATTTATATTAAACAATTATATGTTTCTTTTTATACTTTGAATTTAAACTCATATTATATTTATCTAACGGCCTATGTAATTATTCTACATTGCTTTATAATTAGTTTTTTTTTTCAAATGGTTGAATACCGACATGCCTTCAAGTTTTGCTTTCAAGAAAAATTCTGTTTATTTCCTAAAAAATATAATCAAGTGATAAAAACGGACTTAATACAAATGCTAGTATAATGATATGGCTCATAAAGATTAATTTAGTCAAGAACATACGAAAATGATTTATATTTAACTTTTTAAGATACATCTACGTCAAAGCACGTCAAAGTGCACCAAGTTTTACCTATAATAGAGAAAGATGGTCATACTCATATGTACTTTCCACTAAGCCATATTCGAGTTTAAAACACTGTGTAGTTTTATTCGCATCCTTTGTTCCAAGCTGGGAGTGCAGAAGTTCGATCTAAACTTACACTGGCCTACACTTCCTTAAGAGGCAACAAGTAGTCGTAGTGTTTCAGAATTTCAACGCTGAATGCGTCATTACTTTGACGTCATCAAGGTTTTAATGACTCTGAGAGAAAGAACGCGACTTGAATGTTTAATTAACATTTTAAGATGTCATTTAGCGCTCAAAAAACTGAGAGACGTATAAATGTTAGCGGTGTATTGTGGTTGAATGTCGATTGTAGTTTTTCTTTGGAATCTGACCTTTGTTAATAAAGCAAGTCCTTTATTCACATTAAAACAAAGCTGCCCTTATTGAATACCGTCCGAGCGTGGTGCAGGAATATAAAGAATTAATTAAAAAGGGGAATAAGATGGATGGAATGGAGGCCGGTAGATCGGTACCGGTTGAGGTACGCCCCATTGATCACACGCTGAGCAAAAAAAGTTTAGCTATCAGTTACGTTGGACACTCTTTTATAATTTATTCTAGTTTAAGTATTTCTTCAGTAATAAAATTTTTCTGTATTGTAGATGGTGTTTGAAGTCAATTTACCGTTTCATTTATGACACGCATGTGGCTATGTTACAACTAATTACCTGATCTGTTGATTCGATGCACGGACGTAATTAAAATTAAATAACACATCATATAAACATGTATATTAAAGTAGAAAACCCTTGTTTTAGCTATTTACAAAGTCTATGTTATATTATGACGAAATGTTGATAAATATGGCTATGAATGTTAATATACGGTACAAATTATGGAAACGGCTACTACCGCCATTTAATCATCCCAGTAACACGTAAAATACAGTACTATCCCTAACAAGTATCCTCGGATGTGTACCCGCCAGTAGAGCGATGCTCTCACAAAATTTACATTTTAGTTTTAAGGTAATAAGTACGGCATAAAATTATCTCGACTGAAACACGGGGGAATTAAAATGAAAATGTAATGATGATTTTCTCAGTATGTAAATTAAGTGAATGCTCCTTTTCTTACAAATTTTCTTCTTCGATTCAGCCATCTTATTCTTAAAAATCAAAATTTCAGCGAATATACGTCACTGTTAAAAAGTATTTAGTGAAGGCGATAGGATTTCTTCAAGTTAATTTTGCAATAACAGGGTGAGAGTGCTTAAGTGTAGATTTTGTGCAGATTCTCAATGTATTTTAATGATATGTTGCGACGCACTGCGGCGCGCCTCCGGCAACGAGTTATCTGTTACAACCACAACTGGCTTGCGGTACTTTGGAATAAACATAGGAACTTACTTTATTCTTCTAATAAAAATATATATTGCGATTATGAGTTTATTTTTCTAATGTACAACATGAGCAACACACATTCAGCAGGATTGACTCTTGAGAGAGATTATACATATTACGGAAGGATGTTTATTATTTGTTCTGAAAAACATGTTTGCTTTAATTCACAAGTTTAATTTAAACAATATTAAATAAGGCACAAAATGTCACAAAGTATTACCAAAAATATGTCAGCCATTTCGAAAAATACCTAGAAGGAAAACATTGCATCGCAAAACGATACCCATAATAGCTGCAAGAACAACACTGAAGTTAAATTGAAGAATATTGTTGATTCAAATGCGATTTGCAACATCTGCTTGAAGCCCTTTAATGAAAAGACTCATTTTTGCAGCTGTAAATGTTGCAGGCAGACGTTTAATTACTGCTCCAATCAATATGTTTGTCCAATCTAATATGATAAAAAAACAACTATGAGTAACTTTTTATTTAACGTTGAAAGGTGTTTGATTTTAAAATTGGAGTCTTAGGTCGAACTCGTGTTAAAAACATTTTTAGAGTCGTGTAATAAAATGGGGTATAATAAGATAAAATAAGGATTGCTAAACACCGTAATTTTAAGCTGCAAATACGAGATGATTTGTGTGGATAATTTCAGAGGTAATAAACATACCTAGAGTATTTGCTAATAGCATCATAGCAACATTAATGTTCTATAAATCGAAACTAATCCGGACATTTCGCAGTCACACTCCGCACTGCGACGCAGCGTGTCATTAAAATTTACCAAAACCACGGGCTGCGAATGAAACAATCCTCGCGAAGGTACCTGTTTACACAAAGCTGTTTGTGACGTCAAACCTCGGCTACAAATACCAATTACCTCTCATCCTAATACGATTTTAAGTCTTTGTTCCCTTACTCTACATCGAAAATAATTTAATCGGAGGTCCTTTATTGTGTATTATTTGCAATGGAAACCACGAGCAAATTTTACAGCTCGGGATTATTTGTAATTACGACGATTGCCCAATTGCATTGAATTTTCAGCTTATTTTTAGTACTTGGACGGGCACGACGGAGTTTCTTTCAAACCCGTAATTTGGACCGGAACTTTGGGTGAGCGGGCGCCTAAATGAACAAAATTGTGAACGACAGTTTATAAAAAGAGCAGGGTAGACTTTATTCGATTTATTTATTTGGTCCTCAAGATGTCTCGCTTTCATTGTCTGCTTTGGTTTTTGTCTTTCTTGTTTAGTCTTTTAAAAAATCTTAAAATATTGTCGGTACAAAATTCTTTGTCTCCGAGTTCACCCTTGCCTGCCATGCCTTTATTTGATTTTTTTTACGGGTAGAGGAAATGAAAAATTTTTTTGGTTGTGTTATTTAAAACAAATTTTGATTGTTGTACGTATCTAAAAAAAACAAGCACCTACATATATTTTACTATAGTTCAAAACTTTTTACCACTAATGATACAAAGAAATTCACACACATCTGAAAATATTGTAATGCAGACTATAGCTATATACTAATATTACATTTTCCCTAGATATGATGACGTGTCGGCTGGGTTCGCGGCGGCTGGGCGGGTCGCGAGGCTCCCTGCAAGCCGGCACCGCATGCTCTGCTGCGAGTGAATTGGATCTCTCTTTACGCTCACGACGCTCACATAAAGCTAGGTAAGCATACATTATACGTAAAATGAAGAATATCTATAGATAAATAAAAAAGGATTATTTATTGTCGCATAATTACAACATCGTTTTGATACGGTACTAACCACAGAAAGAGTATAAGCTCACAAAACTATATCTATTGAGAACTTAAACCGCTTTATAGATTTACTTAATAACTTTTATAAACGATATTTAGTAAAATAATCTAACCATTATGATTTTATTTTAAATGTGAAAATTAAAGTTAAACATTTAAAACTCATGAAGGCGTTCCCATCGTTTTATAAATTTGTTCAAAATTTGATACTAAACGAAAAAGTAAACATTAGCGTTGAAAGTTTGATTCAGTTTTGGATTCAAATAAGCTAGAGCTTTTGTGCAACTTTGAATATTCGTATTAAGTATATATTTTATGGAATAAACTAATTCAAATAAACATTTCATATCAATTAAAGTTGTTTCACACAAACAAACTATACACAATTAGCCTACAATACGTGGTCTCCGTAGCGATGTTATATATTTCTCTATTATTTGTGGAGAATACAAAGCAATAGGAGTATTTGTTTAGGAAATGTTGTTATTATTAGTTATGCGCCTTAGAAGGATGAAGGGAAAGTTGCTCAAGTATGAAATATTGACTGTATTCGGTATATACGCATAATAAATGATTACCCGAGAGCTTAGGCCAAAAATAACTCGAATGACCTACTTTTATATAGAATGTAATCAGTTCAAATGAAGTCTAATCACCTTTACAAAATTATACTAAACATCATTATTTTCTCTTCAACCTACAGCCCTAAAACATTCTTAATCCGCAGCGTATTTTTAAAAAGATTGTTCGATTTCTCTGTGCGATCGACTTTTCTTTTCGACGGGGAATTTTTACCCAATGGTCTCATTTAGAATCTGAGGCTGTATCAACTTCCCCAGGGATGCCTCATAAGTATCGGTCCCAAGTATGTATAAGAAATAAAACATCGGTTTCCCTTCCTCCTTATGTCGCATTTGTCACTGCTAAGGTTCGTGATCATTTTCTTTAAAAGTCTTAAATTGGACTGGACACTTAACTGGAAAGTACTATTGCCTTATTTAAATATATGGTTAACTAAGCTTTATGCAAAAAAATTGACATATTCTTAAAGCGAATTCTAGATTGATTTGAGTTTTTTAAATTCATAATTTTTTTACGTCTTAAACAAATATCACATTAAAAAATAATAACAACAACTACTACTAACTACGGTGAACTAATGGAATTTTCCACTAGGATAGAAACACGTATTGGAGAAACTATTATAACAAAGTACGTTAATCACAAGTTCTTTACCTTGCGGGTGTACTAACTTTTACTCGAATCCTTTAATAGAATCGTAATATTGCAAATGATCGAACTTTCCAGAAGTTTCTTCACCGTCTCTTAGAAACAAAGTCGGAGCAAATTAAATGATATCTTGGATGGATACTTGTATATTACTGTCGTCTTTGTTGTGCAATAAGTGTTTATATTTATTCAAATAACATTTCCTTACTTCTCATTGTATATTATGTATTATTCATTAGTCTTATATAATGATTGTGAAAATGAACTTTTGTTAATATCCGGTTTTAAGGGTACCTAAACTTAATTGACTTTCTATAAAAGGCGTCAGATGGTCTATGAATAACGTTTATAAAACGTTTATATTTGTCATTTTGTAGCTTTTGTAGGAAATAGAGGATTGTTTTCATCCGTCATGACGTTATTGATAGCAATTCTAAAATAGGTTATAGCACACATTTACCGGGTTCAGACTGGGTTTTATGTATGCAGTACCTAGTGATGACGTGTGAGGTGTGACGTGTACGTTCTGCGCTATGCAAAAGCAATATTATTTCGCATCCTCTAAACTGGAGCTGTCAAGCAGCTTTCAACGATAAACCAGATATATTGTGCTTCTATCTCTGAGATAATCTCACCCAGTTAGCGTTTAAACAAAAGTGCACCGTAAATTGGGGCGTTTCTTGGATTGTACTTGAACGATGCGCTATCATTTATTGTGAATACTTTTTAAATCTCCGAGGGTGCATGTATAGTAGAAATTTATATAATATGAGTGCAATTATCAAAAGTTTCTATACTTTTGAATGATATTTTCAAATTATAAAACGAAGCGATTCTGAGTATTTTAAAATTAAAAAGCATAGATTGAATTTACAGTTAAATAAACAAAAATAAAATTTACATCATTGCAAAAATCTACACTCAAAAGCAAAAATAAAACACAGCATAAAAATAACTTACACAAGTCCAACCAACTCAGCAGTACACGTATACAGGTACGGGTATGTGTAGTTTCTTTGTTACTCGTTAACGCGCTATTCACTTACTGGCTCGGAAAATCTTCGCCATAAACTGAATACAACTGGCTTTTACCTTACGTTTTTAATTTATACATTGTTTATCCACCATAAAAATGTTGTACGGTTTCAAAATGTTTAGTATTGAGAGAAATTTATTGCTGTTTACGTAACAAAAAGCACATTTTCCTAAAGTATCAATTATTTGGCGTTAGGTGGTAAACGTGTGCCGTGCCCATTAAAGCAGCCGTGGAGTGCCAGCTTCGAGGGCCCGTCTCTTGTTTGTTGAGGCACGTGAGAGCCCTTATTTTAAGAGAGCCTTAATCATAAGTGTCCCGTCATTCAGAGATACGAGCTAAAGAAGGAGGGAGGAGGTTGGCCCAGAGTAAATAAGAGATTTTATCGTTAGATCAAGTTAAACAAGCCAAATTAGTAGTTAGATATTGTTCATTTCGTGTAGAATTAATTATTTAATTAAAAATGCATTTATTTATAGATAAAAAATCTGATACCATTAAAGTGCATAGAAATAAATATCCTCAACGCGTTATTTTTGTTAAAAAATAATAAAAATTTTAACAAACAAAAAGTATTTAAAATATTACTAGCAAAAGCTTTCACAAAACGGCATTCGCAGTAGAAATATCGATAAAATACGTTTTATTTTCTGAATCCGCCTATTTCCATTGAGGCGTTTCTATAGTAAATCTCGTGAAATGTAACATTTCAACGCAGGTAGCAATGTTAAGCCAGCAATATTGGGAGTCGTGCGAGCGGGCGACGCGCCGCCTCACCATCGAATCACATTTTTGAACGGTTTATATCTCATTTCACACTACGACAGCTCGAAGCGAGCACTTTTACCCCTCAGTCCCTCGATACTGCATTTGAAAAACCAATTTTTACCGGTAGCCGCTCATGTGCCACTAAGTCGATTGAGCTTTGGAACTGCGGCGGGTATTCCTCGGCTTTTCCTCGTGCTATCGAATTCTATTAAAATTGATCAGGTTGATCTCGTTTTTAGCTGAAATTCAATTACAATATACACTCAAAATTGAATTCTTTTGTAACTTTTCGTCTTAAGTGGGGTATTTTAATTTAATAAATAAATGTGAATTCAACTCTATCATCTTCGTGTATTTCAGAGATTAAGGCTATGATATTTTACTGATTGATAACTTAACAGATTTCACATACATTCAAAAGAAATGCCACTAACCAACGATGCGCTCTAAGAAAAATCGATTTAATCAATCTGCTATTGTTGCGTGTTCTCCAATTCATACCATAGTGTTTATTATCTGTGTCTACTGATGTCATTCATGATACATTAACTGTATAGATTAAAACTCCTGGGTGCAAGTGGCGAGGCCCCACTGCTCGGCGGCTGGCGCAGCACGCCGCACACGCCGCACGCGACGCCCGCCCCGCACCACTCGCACAACCACCTCGCTTCTCATTGTAACGGCACTGACAGGTTAGTTACTACCAGTTGCTAATGACTCATACTAACTTTGCTAATAGATTTAACTTTTAATACTGTTTTGAGAAAAAGATGTTGCGGATTAAAAAGGGGATGTTTTCGTGGTATAAACCGGTAACTGCAAAATTTTATGAGAGGTAATTATTATAAAAATTCGATCACGACGCTGGACTCCTTTACTCTGGACTCCTGGACTCCTGGACGCTAACCAGCATACTTTCGCGTCATTCCGGGGCGGATGCTTGACCAACTCGGCCACTCGCCCCGAGTCGAGTCCCGCCTCGTGATCAAATTTTTTCTTCTCTTTATAAATTTATATTTATAAAACATTCCAATGTCATAAATTCAAATTCAGAGGTAATTCATTTTGAAACTCAAACATTTTGTAAGGTTTATCACTTTTATTATACTACGTACTTTAATTTATGTGATTATTCCTATGTTTCATTTATAAATTTTGATTCATATAATTTGAAGTTATTATTTGATGGATTATGTAAAATATTTAACGAATTATTCGTTAAGTCGTTTTACAGTAAAAAATAACATTGTTTTAATTAAAAAAAGTGTATGTAATCAATAATAATTAAGAATTCATTAAAAAGCTGTTACAGTATCCAACAGCTGCAAAAATTTGTTAAGGGATACTATTATAACTACTAGTTCTGGATACATCGCCCATTTTTGCAAGTGACTACTATCAAGCTAATTTTCCGTTTGTAGCTTTATTTTGATGAGACGCCCAATAATTTCGTGTACGAAAGTCTCGATTGTGGTAGCTAACAGAGATAACAAGGATAAAAATTTTTGATTTGATGGTTCTCAAATATTTATTACTAACTTAATTTTTTTTTTGTTCAATCTCAAGATAATTACCTAAATTATTCGAAAAAATATTTGTCCTACAAAATCTATGGTTTGTTCAAAGAGTCCCCCTTTCCAAAGTGTATCGATAACGAGGTCATCATAAATGATTACTAACAAGCAGATTTTTTTGTTTTCACTTAGTTAATGTTTATATTATAATTCAACAGACATATTGTCCTACAAATTGCGTAATAAATATTTGAGAACCATCAAATCAAAAAATTTTATCCTTGTTATCTCTGTTACCTACCACAATCGAGAGTTTCGTACACGAAATTATTCGGTGTCTCATCAAAATAAAGCTACAAACGGAAAATCAGCTTGATAGTAGTCACTTGCAAAAATGGGCGATGTATCCTGAACTATACGGAGTGCATGAGTTAAAGTTTGAGTTTTTAAATAATTATCTCAGATTTTAACCTTTATGTTAAAATGTTCCTGTTTTGTATAATATTGGAATATTCGATGCGCCTGTATTTCAGAGTTATTCAGCAACTATTTACTATTTCATCACGAGAACAAGTTTTCATGTAAACACCCGCGGCTGTGTGCATACTCGAGAGTCAGTCTCCGATTTTATTTTAACAAAATTCCTTTCGATCTTAGCTTAAGTAATTCATTTCTGTTATGTGTAACTTTTATAAACATTATGTTGACCAAAATATTTTAATCAGCAATAAATTAAAATGTTATTATGCGTTACTTTATAAAACGTTATGATTTACATCTGAATTGATTTCGAATCGTTGATAGATATTGAAAACAGGTTCTCCGAAAGCGATATTAATTGAACTTACTTGAATTGCGGCTTCATTTTCATGTTCATGTGACATTTCGTTATTGACTCTATATTACGTGTTATTACATACGTCGAAGTCCCTGCTTGTCGATGTCAGTATACAATCAGTCTATGTAAACCTGTACATATGAATTAATATGTATTGTTATAACACGCATACATTATTGGCTGATAGTAATGTGATCTGTTGCCATTGATTGTTGTGAGAACATAAATTGAATTCAAAATGGATTCTGTTTGATCTAAACTAGTCTTAATAGGCTATTACATCGAGAATTAATTGTTTAATGTGCTTGTATCAGTTACATAGATCGTATTAAATGCAATTTTTAATTGAATAAAAAAGATAAAATAATGACTGTTAATCCGTTTCTGTTGACTTCCAATTAAGTAATTAATTACATAATACCAATTCCCTTGCTGAATAAGCCAATAATTTTGAATGATTGAATGCTGGAACATAAAACATCGTTATTTTAGGTAATATAATAAATAATTAATCAATACTCAGTAATTTCACATTGAGTCTACACACAGATATTTCGTATTTCTCTTTGTATCGCCTTTGCAGATGTTTAAAAGATCTCTGATATTACTTAAAGACACACGTGTTTAACTGGCATCCTTATATTGACACAAACAGTCTATCGATTTTATAAATTGGAGCAACTAATAAATTCAACAATTTTGATCAACAGCAGATCCATCCGACGACGGTCGACCTTCAACGCTGGGCCGTTTCGGTTCGGATTGTCATTTTCATTCGTGTTCGACCCCGCCGGCCGGCTGTGCTATTACTGGTCCATGGTCGTCTCCCTCGCATTCTTATACAACCTCTGGGTCATCGTATATAGATTCGCCTTTCAAGAAATCAATGGTAAGATGTTCATCTTAAACCCTTTATAGATATATCGAACGCGAAGGCTGGAAGTTTTCATCCGTATAGTTTTTCTGTACCTCATAATTTAGATTCTCACTTAAAGTTGATTATTTAAGTTTACGTATAACGTTAAAATTAACAATGAATCCTATACTATCCTAACATAATAAATAATGCGATTTGTCATCTAATTAATTTATTATTTACTTATAACAAGTTTAATGAACCCTCTCTGATGTGCTTGGAATACGAATTCATGTTTAATTTTTATGAGCGCATAATATTGACTGATATTAATTATTTTGAAATTTAGTCATTTATATGAAGCTCATGTAACGTCTATTTGAGGAAGCAACTTAGATTAGCAGCCGATCTGGCTTGCATCGATTTAGCGCACTCAGCGAATAGTTTGCGTAACTTGCACCGTAGAGAATTAAATTACTTACCTAAATAGCTTTTCTCTTGAATGTCAAAACCGTAAGACAATGTGATACTTTGAAAGACGCATCTCAATGTAACAACGCTCAAATTTCCTATTGTTTTGTTACAGTCGTCCTTTCATATTTCCACAAAGATATAATCTCATTTGTTATACGCTTTTAAGATGGTTTTAGAAGTAGAACATAATATTCAACCCGCCCTTTCAATGCGATATAACGAAGTCCTTAGCCTTTTAATGTCTTTTGTTTCAGGTGAAACGTTAATAGTGTGGTTTTGTTTGGATTATTTTTCGGACTTCCTTTATCTGGCGGACATTTTATTTCATTTTCGGACGGGCTACTTAGAAGACGGGGTGTTGCAAACGGAACCGGCGAAGCTGAGGGCGCATTATATGAACTCTACCACATTTTACATAGACTGTCTCTGTTTATTGCCGCTGGATTTCCTTTATTTATCGATAGGCTTTAATTCCATCTTAAGATCCTTCAGACTTGTAAAAATTTATCGCTTCTGGGCCTTCATGGACCGTACCGAACGGCACACGAACTATCCTAATTTATTTAGGTCGACCAGTTTAATTCATTATTTATTAGTGATATTCCATTGGAATGGATGCTTGTACCATATAATATATAAAAACAATGGATTCGGTAGTAAAAACTGGGTATATCATGATACAGAGACTGCGGACGTAGTGAAACAATATCTACAGAGTTATTATTGGTGCACGTTGGCGCTGACTACAATAGGTGAGTACATTTTTTCCATATATTCAGTCGTAAAACTAGATTTTATCTTAAAAATTCTCGAACACTGAAATAAAAAGAGATGGATACAACCACGGTCTCTTGTAAAATATAAGGGATCATAAACATACCTGAAAAGGTACAACGTAAGTTCGTAACATAAGTTTTAAAAGCAACTTACTTGTAAAGAGGTTATCCTCGAATATTATATGAGGGCTTTTTAGGCAGGTACGTGATCCTGTATAGTTTACAATATCGTGTTTAATAAGGGCCCTTTATGAAAGTTGATATCAAATATGGGTTGTAAAATAATATATTATTATGTCACACATATTTCATTGCAGTACCTAGGAGGCTAGGAGTTTGCGACTGAAATTTTCAATATAGTTTTAATAAATATGTTTTCCAGTAACATTAACAAATACTGTGAAAAAAATTATATGAATATTTAATATAAGTATCACTAAAACAACATTATCTTAATAATTGCAGACAAGTCAAGTCAATGACATAATAAAAATTCAAGGTGTGTCTGAAAATGTAAAATTAATAGGGTCATTTTCGAAATCTAATACAGTTAATACCGTTAAATAAACTTTACAAATGCTATGCATTCTATTACACATAATGCAGATGCTGCAACTGCTTGGCTTACACCCAAAAGAGATTATATTTAGATCGTTTGCACTTTAGTGGCAATTTAAACACCTATATTCCTAGTACGGGAGTTAAAATGCTGAAAAGGCACTATATAAAAGCATTACGGCGTTTAATTTAAGAAGTATGATACTTCAAGAATTATTTAACACAATTTTCCTTATTCCTCATCGTCTTAAAAACTTCGTCGATTGGAAATTTTCGAACAAAAAAAAAAAATATATACTTTTAAAGTATTTAGTAGGTCTAGTTTCGACGCGTTACGATTTTGATCTTCTAGATAGTTTCCATGTAATTTTATCAATGAATGCAGGTATTGTAGAATAAGTAATATCAACTACATAGGTACAACACGAGTTTATATCACAAATAATAATAAAATATTTTAAAATAATTTTTTAAATAAAATTTAATATTCTATCCAAATATTATTTTAACCATAAACGTTTAAATAAATTTTATATTGCATAAAACTCAAGCGAACACTTTGGTTTATAAGAACTCTCATAAAAGTTGCAGTAAGCGTTCTTAAGGATGATGGCCTTCACAGATTTCAGTTATATCACTTTCGTGAATTTTCTTTAAAATTATGCTTCTCGAAAGAGAAATACAAAGGCTAATCCAATGCTTTTCTATCATAATATTTTTTACAACATAAACGTAAGCTACTAAAAAATAATAAATACCAACCTAATTATCATGTTTTAAAAACATAATCAATGTTCTCATCATAATTGTCTTTTTTATATGAAACATTTCAATATAACATGATATAATATTAAACGTACAGGTAAATCGATGAGGGAAAGTATTCCCAACGGCTTAACGTGACTAAAATATTTAATAATAGAGTGTTTGATGCGGTAAAGCGCGACACGGGCAACCCGGTCGAGGTCGACTGTTTCCGTCCTATCGGTAAATGGAGATATAATTGCAGGAAAGATAGCGTTTATTTATGTTGCTTATATGTTATTATCGATTCGAAAGCACCATCAATAGTGATAAGTACATTCGGGATCTTTTAGTTTAGATATATATTTATAATTTGATTAGGCCAATACTTTATTTTGTTTCATGTTTGTCCAAAACTCTTTTTCTTTAATGCATTTTTTGTATCATTTCTAAATTACTTGAATGCAATGCGATAGTAATAACTGTTTTTTGGATTAGTGTTCCTATGATTAGTATCGCTGATCCGTACTCCGATACTCGGATAAAAAATAATATTGTTAAAATTTTGTTATGTCAATTTCGTCCGCGCATGTCTAGAAAGCCACAATACAACTCACAATTTAAAAACCTTTTAATACTGACGATACAGAAACTTTTCCTAAAACAAACAGGTTAATTAACGATCAATATCGAATATTTGGAAAATTAATTCTTATCCTTATAATTAATTTAATCTACATTTCATTGAGGAAATTTTAAATCTAAAGTAGCTATATTCAGTCAAGATTACTTTTAAGCAAAAGTGCTTTTAACTGAGACTTCTAGCAAAAGCACCTTTGACTGAAAAGTTTTCGCCGAAACAGCTATAATAAATATAAAAATTTTAAGTCCTTTAATTTAAGAAGCATAAACAACTTCAATATTTTCCGTCAATGATATCAAGAAAAACCCGTGGAATTAATTTTAATTCCACGGGTTTTTCTTGGTATTACTGAAAGTATATCTCATAACCAAAGTATATAAAATAAAAATATAAAATAATTGTGCGTGTGCTAAGTTCAAATGTTTCAAATATATGTACCTATCTAATGAAATAAGCGCGGCAATGATGAAATGTTATTTCATTACGCATAATATATTATTTAGATTTGAAAATCACTATACGTACCAACGTATAGTGATAGGCACCAGCCTCTTCCCATAATACCCTTTCTTTGTTAACATATTAAAATATTTCGCCGTACTAATCAAACATGCAAATGATATCTATACCCCCTTACGCAAAAACATACGTGCGTATTATGCGTTCAAATTAAAATTATTTAACGCAGTACGTACGTAATTTTGAACGCGATAATGTTCCTGGGTTATGGCGGAGGTGTTGGAACGTCTAGCCTCATTTCATTTAATGAGGCCATTTGAATTTCGCGACTGCGTACACTTATTGCAGATCGCACAAACACGTTTTATGTGTGAGGTATTAAATCATTTAATTTTATGATTCCCCACATCTTATTTCATGTGAATTCTACCTTATACATGTCATTTATTTAAAATGTGAACCTTCGGTTATAGGTTAAAGAGCTTATCTTTCATTATACTAGCGCAAAATTAGGATATAGAATTATATAATACAATGAACCTATGTCAAAGTAATTTAAGATGTTTTATTAATGTTAAAGTAAATAATATTTTATTGGTATTAGATTTTCTTGTATACACTGCTCCTTAATATAAAAACGTACTTCGTAATTACAAAAGGATCCATCATAACGATAAGAAAAATGTGTTGCGATATTAGGGCCTAACAACATCTAAACAAGGAAAATAGAGCGATTACATTTTTTAAGCTTTTTGTTGCGTAAAGGTTGAATTATGGCTCCGATTTCGGCGAAAGAATTCTTTTTCAAAGATAAAGGTCTCTTTGTGGCCCTATTATATCAGACTCACTCGGCTGTAATAATCAGCAAAATAATCGGCAAAAAGAAATAATCGATTTCTTGTGTTACGTCACTACGTGTACAACAAACAAGAAATACATTAAAATGTTTAAAATCGCAGATACAATAAACATTATTTAACATGATATGAAATGATATAAAACATGGTCATTATTAATTTAACAATAATATTTGTTAAGTTATTCCTACTTTATTTACCATTAGTCTCGGCGCTAATAATGTCCTGCGCTAATCATAAAGTGTTCTGGAATAAAGTGTAGATAGATGTGGGAAACCAATGTAGAGTTAAAATAAAATATGAAATTAGCACGAAGAACATTTTATAATATTTTCATAAGTTTTTAGTGGTACTTAGTAGGATGAGCCTTTCTATAAAATCTAGCCTTTAACATGAATTTCCTAGAAGAAGCTTATTATCTAATGAAAATGTGAGGTTCAAGGAATTATGAAAAATATTTCTATAAAGCTTTAAAGATTGTTATCAAATGTTTGTTTGGTTTCTTCCGCTTTCTTGCAACTTTGAACTCCAACATGAATTCATTCAAAGCAAATATAAGTAATGTATTTACAAATATTGACTCGAAAGTCAGTCGCGGGCCGACCGTGTTTAACGATTCAGTGGCGTTTAGGTATGTGTATGATTTCTTTCAAATGTTACCAAATCCAATTATGTTCAGTTATTGTGAATATAATATAGCAATACAAATAATTAAAAGTTTGCATTGAGCCATCTGCCGCATCTCCAGTCGATATTACCCAGGAGTCTACAACGAGAGCGTTCAATAGAAGGGAGTTTATAATAACTTTAACACCCGAAATTCCCAGTGCGGAAACTTTTCAAATGTGCTCATAATATTTGATATCTGCGGTCGGGTGTACCCAACCCCTAATCAAGGCGCATTCAATTGGCTTACCCAGGGTTTGACACCGTTGTATTAATATGCGGATACATTTCGATGCGGTTAACCACTGAAAGCTTTTTAAGAGCTTCTACCTAATTAGTTTACAGTATCGCTTTTATTTTTGGGAATTTAGAATTTCAGTTATAGAAATGAACGAAGAAAAAGTAAGAAGCGACGTATTTCGTTCAGCAGTTTCAAAAATAGGAAAAGTTTAAAGATAAAATTTTTTTTAGTAATATATTTCATGAAATCTAATTCTCGATTTGTATATTTTGTGGACGTGTTTAATAATATTGGGTAACGAAAAGTTACACACTTCCCCTATGTGTTAAATATCAATATATCTTAGCGTGGTTTATCGATACCCTCTATCTAGCGGAATGTTCGAATGAGTTATGTTCTAAGTATTTCTTTGCCTCTTCTAGAACCTATAAATCATTCTCCACATAGACTTTTATCCTCTTCAATTGAATGGATGTATCGCATTCCGCAGTGGAAGTGGCCTCTATTCAATTCAAAGTAGCTTATAGAGCAATTTATCCTTTTTACCGCTTCCTCGTCACAGGTGCCGGGGCACAAATATCTTCCGTTTCGAGGCTTAATTTGACATTGATTCTATAGAAAGATGAAGTTGAAATGTGCAACCTGTTTTAATAATTTTCCTTACAACGGAATATATATACGCTGTCCGCCTTTTCGAGAACTCGCCTTTATACGTTACAGTTGTCAGTACGAAATGAATAAACTATTTCATAGCTGTCGGGATGTCTATGTGTGTGCTTTTTATTATTCAATATATTTGTCTTTTTAATATAGTAATGTTTTTCTCCGATACTTTTAGCATACCTGCCAATGTAAAATTATTACTAGAGCAAATTATTACATACTTTTATTTCATTAACTACCATAAAATAAAACTTATTTGACGATAGGTTCATTTTACTATTTCAGATTGGATTTTATCCTTAAAATGAACTTTGATGACGTATCTGAGGTACGCCCTACTTTTGCAAAACGAGCGCTATCTTCAATTAACATTTGAATGTTTCCGACTAAAAATTTACTCATTTCAAGGCAATTATAAATTTGCGCTTCAACGAATTTAACAAATGTGAACTACCGAATTCACTCGTGCCTCCGTGCAATGGTGGTCGGAGCAATTGTGACCACAACTCGTTATTAATTAAAACTATTTAATTACCGGTGTGCGGCTCGCTTCAAATTGAGACTAAAACATTATTTAAATTTATTTAGTATCTAGAAAATTACTGCTTCTAGCTGTTAGATTTATAAAGCACTAAATAAAGCGTATATCTTACAAGTTGAAATTGACTACAGAGCTTCTAAATTTATTTATGCAGTTGTGATATAAATAAATTGAACTACAAGTTGCGGCTCTGAACGGCGACTGCAGTATTTGCTTCCAGCAATCACGTACCTTCCAATCGTCTAGCCGCTCTGCATCCTGCTATTTGAAAATGAGACCAAAATTATATTTGGCCAGAAAGCGTCCTCGGCTTTCGTTGCACGGAATTTTAAATTTCAACTTTAAAAGATGATCTATGAATTATGGATGTTTGACTAATACTTAGTTGAAATATTATTTATGCTATCTATTCAATTTTTCGATCATTCTCTTCGAGTTTGTTTCCTTTAAGGCACCAACCAGAATGAATTTACAAAAATTTTTCAATGAACAATTCGAAGCAAAACAAATAATCGCGTGATATTCTTTACAAACGTGCTAACGAAAAAAATAAAACAATGTTCTAATATTAATTTAGAATAGGTACAAGAAAAAAATGTTGTAATTTATAAGATCTAAGTCGTATAATTTTACAACCCATGTTACCGCAATAAACCCTACGATTAATTAACGGACTTATAAAAATAACAAAGAAGTGAGTTGATGAACTCTACATAGTCATACAGTTATTTATAAATAAATTAAATACATTTTCTAATACATATCTATTTGTCAGGTGACCTGCCCCGACCGCGTAGTAAAGGAGAATACGTGTTTGTGATAGCCCAGCTTCTGTTCGGGCTCTTGTTATTCGCAACAGTGCTGGGACACGTCGCCAATATCGTCACTTCAGTGAGCACGGCGAGGAAAGAGTTCCAAGGTAAGGTTGTTCATAATTATTTGTAGTACGTTCTTATATTTTACAGCTTCGTCTTTCGCCGGATTGAAGAAGGATTAACTGAAAATAATACATACAACATCAAATTAGCTTTCTTTTCGCGAAAGTGTTTTTAAAATTATGGTTTTGTTGTTGATTCTATTATCTATACACACTGAAAAATAACGTCTTTTGATTTTCTTTTAATAGTCAGTGTAGAATGGGTCGTCAGCTTTAGTATATTTTTGCAACAACCATTAAAACGTTCTGTGTTATTCTGGTTCATAACTTACATTACTATTACATTCTAATTTCGCTTAATAATATCACCTACGATATTAGTGATATTATTAAGCGAATAATATCGTAGGTATATTTGTAGGATTTTAATTTGGTATTGTAGTAGTTTATACCGCCTCAGCTTAATTAAGGTTATACACGCTCTCAGTGATCGCTCTAGAAAGTACTAAACTTAGTTTTCCGTACATAATATTATTATAGCACAACTTTGTTGTTACAGAAATGTACTACACCACTTACTAAATCAGCTCTTTTGGTTTTATTTTAAACAACTCCTGTTTTTCATTAGATTATAACATATTGGACTAAATTGTAATAAACAATGGTTTTACTTGAATGGTATAATGATACAAAACTTCTAATACAGTCAGGCGTGTTTACGGTGTATTAAAAACATTATTTCTTAATCAACACACCATTTTCCGTTCAAATGATTAAAAAAAAAAACGATTTCTTTTAAATATTACGCTGTAAGAGTGTCATGATTCAGTGATTATTTAATATAAAGTCGTTATAAAAAAAGTAGGAAGCTTCGTCGTCACCGTGAGTAATACTCCTGCAATATGTATCACTAATGATGTTAATGTGTCATCCCTGTTCGCTCTAATAGCATGTATAATTCAAACGAGTAAATTACGCAAGCAGTAGTGCATAAATATCTGCTCATTGAATGCACACTATCTTTAGTATGGAGTTATGTTTGTTACATTATTATTTATGTAACATATCTGGCGAATTTGAAGTGAGGGCATAAGTTTATCAATAAAATTCGTAACTCTAAAAAACTACCGCAGGCCACAACGACACTAAAGAAGCTTTCATGAGTTTATTTTTTTAATATGTACGAAGCTATAAAAAACTGAATCCACGTAACATAATATTTTACAGCTGTAGAGTACACGTTGGAATAAAAGTCAGGTACTAACAAATATGTTAATCAGGTGGCCATAATTTATATGTGTGATGAATAGTAAAACAGAGTTAATGCTGCAAATATAACATACTGTTTATATAATCTGTGAGTACTTTGTAGCACCTATTCTATACAATGATCTCAGGGTAACAATATGTCCAGAAGAGAGATTAAGAGAGGCGCCGAAAACTCAACGTGCTTATAGCTTTCTGAGACAGTGATTGTAGCCGAACAAAAGCTATTCACCAGACCAATAATACTATGAATTTATTAAGTTTGATAATTAGTCCACAGAAGTTATTGATACAGATAAAGTAAAGTTCTCTCCTCTCTTTTATTCACGTATTCTAAAGCATAATTAATTTATTGTATTTTAAATGAAATAATAAATACAATATCCTAAAATAATAAATACAATTTTACATATCAATAAGTTTATATCCTATGAAATAATGTCAATATTTTTACACAATATGGAGGAGTACCTTCACTCGTTTATAGTTGGAAAAGTAAAAGAATTGAAAGCGAGATGAAAGGCTGTACAATTCGTTATACCCATAAACATGGGGCTTACTGCGATTTCAAACAAAACATTTCCGATTTTCTCTCTTATATGGAGTTTTATTCACATAAAAGTTTTTACGCCAAATGTTTTGATTACGTATGTTTACTTGTGTTTATACGGCTATTAAGGGCATTGCAAGTGAATTGTGGGATTTTGTAGTTACTTTTATAACGTATTTGGATAAGATTGATTGAATTTACCAATGATGTTTCAAAGAATGCATTCTCTCATAATGGAATTATTTTATTGAGTAAACAAGACATTGGACCATAGAAAGCAAACTTAACCCGAGTACTTAATGATAAATAACTCAGAATATTAACTCATTCGAAGTGTTTACCTTCATTTATTGATCATTATAGTTTAAAACATCATCGACACGTTGAAGCACAATTTGTAACATTAATACGAACAACATTTGCCGTAATTATTAATAACCTTACGCTAATTCATTAATGGTTGCGGTTCAACGCGTTCAATTTCGTGCGATTCGCTGTTAATATGATAATTAACTTGTACTCGTTTGTTTTCATTTTAGTGTAGGTATATTGACAATTAATACAATAGACCGTTGTATATCTTCATGTTTAATTAAATAATTAATTACAAGAACAATGTTTTTTGGATTGATAGCTGTATGATTTTATTAAAGCAAACACTTTTTAAAGCATTTTTTTCTATAAGTACTACTAAGTTTAATTGTATATTTCTATTAGAATTTCATTCATATCCAAGATTTTAAATCCTTTCGGTATACGCTAACTGACCGGTAAAGTTGTCTTGTTATTTCACTAAACTGAAAGGTTAGTACGGGACTAGGGTCAAAGAGCTGACGTAGCCCGTAGGTGAGACGCGGAGTCGCATTAACGTGCTAAGCAGGTAAACGTGCCGGCACGCGCCGGCCTTCGACGGCCCACGACAAAACAATCTCCCCTACCCTAATTATCCTGTTCAATTGCCAAACCTTTCCATAGTTACACGAAAATCATTTGTCTTTTTAGATTGGGTCAAGTACAAAGGTAATTTTGGGAAATTAGTAATTTATCCTAACAGTCGTATACATTTTTCTTTAAATATATTTGGTACAATTATATAATTTCGAATACAATATGAAACTTATTATAAAGTAAATTGAATCGTGTATGACGTCAGTGCAGACGGAGAGGTCAGTGGACTGCAATGTAGCACGGGGTAAGGTTGAGTTAAAAATAAACATTATCGCGTGACGGAACATCGATGGCCGAAACCGATTCAATTCACAGCAGACACAGGGGCAGCAAAGTGTCAACAGTTTTAATTAGCATTGCAGTTTGGTCGAAAAGACAATGGCGCCGCGGCGGCACAGAGCGGGCTGAATCCGTGACCTTCCTCGGTGGCGCTGCAGCGAAATAGGTCAGCGGCTTGAATGCTATATATAGCTCGGCGAAAGTCGGGCGCCGCACCCCATCCCAGCGGTGCGTCCCGCGCGTCCGCCGCATCGATCCGCAATCCGCCGACCGGTCCGCTCTCTGCCAGCCCTGGGATGCCGCTACGCCGTAGCCCTAACACGCGTGCTACACGCTACGGGCTACGGCACTCGAAGCGTGCTTGATTATACTAATTAAACCTTGATAAACGGCGAGACGTGTCGAATTGCTATTGCTTAACGGAAAATTGAGTGAAATTTAATTAATAAATAACTAACTGTCGCCAATCAAATGGCTGCGTCGAGTTTGTATCTAGAATTAAATTTTCGCTTCATATTGAATATCAAATTTGATTTTGTATTTCATCGAAACACTAATTAAAATTTAATTGTAATATATAGAAGCAATTCTTTATTTATTTATTTTCATGAATCCAGTAAATAAAATAAATATAAGTAAGAAGGTAGATATTGAATGCGAATACAAGACAATAAACTTTGGAGCACATTACTCTTATCATAAATACCATTTACTCTACACTATTACTATCTCGAGACAAAAAATAATAACGTGGTCGTTTCAAAGAATTATTTCATTGCCTTATATTTCTTATAACGAGATTTCTTATTATATAAACGAGAAATATAGCGTCCGCGAAAAGGGAATACATGTTACCAATAGACAAAATGTTTTATAATTAATTTTCTAATAATTCTTGTAAATTTTACTTGTGTCTAATACGCCGATCATTTCAGAAATACTGGTAACGCCAATATAATTAAAATAGTAAATGTAGATATTAAATGTTTATTATTTCGTGGTGTATTCCTTCATCCTTCCCTACATACGAGCACAACCAATCACCGCGCGCTATTTAGCGCTGGCCACGTGACCTACCTATGTCACGAAGGTCATTCGACAGTTCTCTCCGATCTTTTGCGAGGATCAGAACTCAACCGCCGGAGAGCTTCCACGAGGCTCTCTAGATCATCAGGCATTGTGCTTTTGTAAAACCACCGGGGTATCCCGTGCCCCGGCCCTTGGTCGCGCTCACCGCCGCGTGTGTGTTTGTGTGGAGTGTCGAACTGGACCCGTTCTTACCCGCCGCGAGCTGGAGGACCCTGACCGCGTGGCAGCGGCGTGTGTTCTGGACGCTACTCCCTCCGACGACGTATGTGCCGTGTGTTCCCGTCTTTCCCGTCTTTGCTAACACCACGTTGATCTAAATACAGTCCACTTCATATCGAGAATATATTTACGTATATTTTTTATATTGGCGCGACCAAATACATTTTTAAAGTAAATTATAATAGCATGTTTCTAGTTGTTACGATTAAAACAGTTTAAAAAACGTACTCGTGCAATTTATATACTTCTCTATAACAATAATGCATAATACGAAACATAGTGTCAGGTAGTACTCCAGCTAACATTGAGTGTAACGGTTTTATCTAAACTTTGTATTTGATACATGTTCCAAATTTGAACGATATCGCTATTATTATATAGAGTAAAACGAGCTATACTCGTTACCTATAGTGCTCGTTATAAAATCATGCATAAGCCGTAGTATATACTTTGCTCAAAGCCACGAACTAACCCAACTTTATCGGCAAGTCGCTGACATGAAAGGCTTAATCGGGTGTGCTAAACTTGAGATTGAAATTATTCTTGCTACCATTAACTTATTCCAACATTTGAGACGCTAAACTTACTCCCGAAAGTACTTCTCGTCTTTACACTCGGAGTTATTTAAGTTAACTATTATACATTTTAATTTTCACAAGCTTTGCAAGCGATACTTTTAAACGTGATATAAATTTTATTACCAGCACCGCACCTATAGTAAACTTCAGAGATGAATTTTTTTATGACGTGGTACTTAAGTCTTTATAGGGACGTAATGGCATCTGGTGAGGCGATTTGATCAGATAACATAGCTATCTTTAATAAAATAAACATTTTTTAAATATGAGTTAATTTTTTTCTTCTATTGAAATTAACGTATCGTAATTAATTATTAACTTAAATTAAATTTATTATAATTAGTATTTATGCTATAGTGCATACAGGCCTTGACCACAACAAAGTGATGTTCAAAATGATATTGGCACGAAAATTGATGTATGTAGAGCAATGTATAATTAATATTAAACCTAGACCAAATGTTTGAAATGTTCGGTTATTATAGATAATACACAGGCTTTTGAGTATGAAATATGTTCATAAGTGGTTATGTTTACTGAATACCATATTTAATTTCGATATCACTCAACTGTATTTCCATTTAAATTAAAATTAATATTAACTATTGATTTTCATAATTGTTGCAGCAAAACTAGATGGTGTCAAAACCTACATGCGTATGAGAAGAGTTCCAAACCATTTACAAGTGAAAGTTATAAAATGGTTCGATTATTTATGGCTCACGCAGAAGTGTTCAGACGAAGAGAAGGCAGTGTCTTGTCTTCCCGATAAACTAAAAGCAGAAATAGCTATAAATGTCCATCTCGACACACTGAAGAGGTACATATTATTTACTTGTTTTACACGTGTATGTCTACAATCAAAATGGTTTGAATCGAATCGTGCATAAATTTACGAGAATAAATTCAATGGAAATGATTTCTAAATTATGAATACAGTTACGATAAAGCAGCGTCAGAGAAGCAGTTTGAGCTTAATATCCCGTGTTGTATAATTAAAAACAGAAACATTCACTTTTTATGTCCATGAATTATTCAAAAGCGTTCGTTTATACGATCCGTAAATTTTTGTCGTCAAATGGCTATTGCGAGCTTTTGTTTTTCCACTAAATGCTGTTAGTGCATTGTTTGGGGTGTGGGTCCGCGATAACTTATATTATATGCGATGATTCCACAACAATTTAAGCACTTTTTATATTTTATTAATTCGCAGAGTGGAGATCTTTCAGAATACGGAAGCTGGTTTTTTGTGTGAACTAGTGTTGAGGCTTCGCCCCGTACTGTTTTCTCCAGGAGATTACATATGCAGGAAAGGTACGGAATAAGTACTATTTACCAAGTAAAATAATTATAGGGAATGCAAAGGCCAAAATAACATAAAATATTAATATTCCGTTGTAGGTGAAGTCGGGAAGGAAATGTACATAGTGAATCGAGGGAAATTACAGGTGATGGGTGACAACGGAAAAACAGTTCTTGCAACACTAAAGGCTGGTTCTTATTTTGGCGAAATTTCCATTCTGAATATGGGCACAGCAGGTAAACAACTTGGTAAATATCGCAACGGCCCGAGACGCCACGCCATTATTATCTATTTCGTTATTTTCGGAAAGTCTTTAAAACGCAAAGGTTTCGAGGAGACGCTGCAGTCAGGCCGAGGGAGCGGCCACAACGCTATCAACAGGTTCTGGGACATCTACAGACGACCTTTACGCCTGATTTATCTTTTAGTTATTATTCAAAGATTTGAATTTCTTTTAATGATAGCTAAAATAAATATCAGTTAAAGTCGTTTTGTATGAAAATTATTGTAGAGAACGCTTAACATTTTTTATTTTTTATATCACATTTTTTCGCATTTTTTTCCTATTTTGACTATCACTAATATATACATCATTTTACACTTTATACTTTCATTATAATATATATTATATATTTAGGTAATGTACAGCTTTGTTATTTACTTCATCGCATTTATTAATCTTAGTAGATGAAAGCGTCACGAGTTTTCTTTTGCTTTCAACTTTCATCTCCTTTGGTTGTATTGAAGGCAGTGTCCCCGATCGCTTTGCATCCTCCCCAAATTTTTTATATATTTGGCGTGACTTCTTGGTGCATGTAACCCCAAGATTAAATTTAAATTCTATATTGACAATTTACGTTATTGAATGATATTTCGTCATTTTGCCGGTTTAGCTGTTAAATCTTTAGTTTGAAAATCTTAGTAAAAATAGTCTTGAACATGTAGCGGCTTATTCTTTTCGAAGTAAAGTTTCTTATTTTTAAATCCCCAATGCTTTGTCTTGAAGCACTCTCTAATATCGTTAGAAATGGCTTCTTATAGTTTGTTTCTAAGTGGTATGACTTCAATTTTTTCACTTACATTTGTCTTTGGTCTATAATTCCACTTGAATGCGAGGGTAGTTTTGGTTGTGTCTGGTTGACCATTCCCTTGATTCCTCTCACAACTGGTGTTTCGGTTTCTGTATGGAATGCTTGTGATCTTCTGGCCTGGTCTTGGCTATCTGAAAGCCATGGCAGTTCATGAGATGTGTACCGAGCACCAGTTGGCACGGAGTGTGTGGATGACACGTCGACAGGCAACCGGCGGACAGCGTCAGTGCGCTCCGTGGGCTACTCGGACCTGTTCGTGCTCAGCAAGAACGACATGTGGGATGTCCTCAAAGAGTATCCTGCTGCGCGTGTACGCCTTGAAGCGATAGCGGTGAAAAGACTTGAAAAATATAGAAAAACACCGGCGGACAAAGGTACGTATGGTATGTTATCACTCCATCACTTTCATATTTTTTAAGCATATAAGTAGTTTTAATTAGTTTTAAATAGCTTACTGCCACACTCGGAGTTGAAAAATTTTGACATCTAATACATTTTTAAGTAGATTAACATTAAAATCGGTTAAATATTTTACTCTCTTGTTACTTCAATTCAGTTCATGTTAAAAACACACTTGAACACGTGTCAGAAGTGACACTTCTTTAGTAAGATTCAATGATTGCCATGACCTTGAAATTTTACTCTCAACGCGCCTAAAGAAGTTCACTTCAAAAGATAAAATGTATCTACATATCTAAATTATATACTGTTTATTTTATTAATGTTACTTATTCCCATCAAGTCCTAACAAACCAGTGTTGCAGAAAATCCTGCAACCAGAAACTCCTCTAACTGCACACATGCTGAATTTTGGCATTATTTAATGTTTATTTATATTTTAACTGTATCTTTCTTTTGTGCCATATGCAATTAATTCTTTTCTAGTGAATTATTCTTAGTGTGGCATTTAGAATAGAAATAATTATCTTAGTACATATTTGAAAGCTTATCTAGTAGGTTTATTTGTAATTAAATTTGACTTTGCTTTAATGTAAATATAACCTTTCAGTAAGTAGACAGCACCCATGTGATGATTTTATAACACTCATCGCATGAACCTTGCAAATTTCCTAGCACTTACAATTTTATTGTTTGTTTGACGCCCAGAACAAGATGGTTACATCATTTTGTGTCTTTTAGTATCTATCGGGCGTTGCCAATCGACGCCGGGAATGCTGGAGTCGGTCGGAAAAGTGTCGATAGTGGATATGCAGCTCCCTCGCCCCTCTATGATTATTCCGATGCATTCTTCACATCCGCCTTCTTTCCGGGACCAGGTTTATAGGTATATCATAGGAACGCATTATGTTAATCTTTAATTTGTAGAGATCTTTAAATTTTAAGGTGATTATTTCAAATTTCTTGTTCCAAATTTCACAACATTCTGATTTTTATTAATATTTTTAAGTAATTTATATTTCAACTGGTCTGTGATAGAAAATCACAAAGATTTTATTGTCAATATTTTAGATTCCGAGTTTAACAGTTTTCACTATTAATGTTCTATTTTAGTTCATCAGTAAGCCCTCTTCGGGTAGCATCACCAGTAGTATCGTGTGCTTCAAGTGCCCGTAGCAGTGCTGTGGGCGGCGGTAGTGTTGCGACGGGCAGTGTGGCTCCCAAGGTCGTCCGTGACTCTCATGATGCACTGGAGTCAGAGATAAAGCGCCTACGGGAACGCCTGTATACGGTCGAAACGGAGAACGCCGCTATGTCCGCGAAGCTGAGCCAGCAGCAATGGGAAGTTGATCAAAGGTTTGTTTTCAGGCAGTGTTTTGAGAGGAATATTATGGTGCCAAAGTTTATACTTTTATTGGTTAGAGTCTTGTTTTATATTTAGAGGACTCTCATTATCTTTATCCTTTTATAGATATTAATGATTATGTACGATCTAAAATTTACTTAAATCTTTAAATTGGAAATCTTGTTTTTTCATTAAACGAGAAAAGAATGTGATTGATTTAATTTTTTTTTAAAGATACTCTTTTTAAATCTGGGTTTTGTAAAGACCAAGCTATTTTACATAATTATTCGCTTCAAGAAGAGGTGAGGACAAGGTATTTACGTCGACAAAGGTGTACTTGTTTTAAGAGTCTTGTGAAGCTGTAATTTGCCACAATGTGTCGGCCAAGCATGTTTAAAGTCTTTTTTTATATTTGCTTCTTATTCTGCGTCATATTTTTGAAAATACCTTAAATTTCGCTCTTAAATTAACAAATTAAGGGAAAATAATTTTTTATTATCACCTGAAAATACATACCTATTCCTAATGATAGAACTTAATAATATGAAATTAATGTGAGAGGTTCCAGCTTGTGTAATTGCGTTAATACTTGGTCATAGGTTACAAGAGATCGAAATGCAGATCTGTGGTGGAAGTTCACTGAGCTCGCAGGAGGAGAACGAGCGCAACCGGGAGAGCATTATTTAACGGCGCGCTTCGCCCTCCGCGCTTGCCGCGCGACACGTTCCAGCTCAGAGCGCGCCGCATACGTTTCGCCTTGCCGCAGTTTGTTGAGCACTAAACTATAACATCGAATGCTAGCGAACCCTTCAGTGCCATAGACCTTGTGGATTCCAGTGGCCAGTTTTCCCCTTAATGTATGAAATGTGCTGTTCGCTACAGATAATGTATAGTGCCACAAACGCCGGCTCGCGTTTCTAGCGCGTGATCTTCCTATAAACTTCGGACTCCCAGTGTTATGACGATTATAGAAAATGGAAAGTTACATACGAATTAACTTTATCAAATTTATATACATATACTTAGTATATACGACTCGCTAATAATAAATGACGAGTGTTCGTGAAGTGAGATTTTGTCGAGACAATATTATCTTTAAATCGTTTAAACCCAATGGTGTAGTGTGTGGTTTATGTGTGTGCGCAAGGTGCGTCGTGTGTGCGCTAATCCTGCATTTTGAGTTCGCGTCTGACGACCATACATGTGTTTAGATATTAATAATTAAAAACTATTGTAAATATCTAATTTTTTATTTAATATGTTCATTTATTTTGTAATATTAATAAGATGATCTTTAATAAACGGGCACGAAACGGCCGGGTAAGAACTAAGCGTTTTCAATAAATTCGTAACGTTAACTTTAGTTGAAACTGTTTATGTATGTTTGGTATCTAGTGTGAGACGGTAGTGGTACGATAACCAAATGCAGAAGGATACAGAGAACATTAAAAGCTTTATTTGTTATAATTATGTAATCTACGTAACTCTTGTAACTAGGCGTGTGCAGCAACGCAGGGACGCAGTGCATTGAATGTTCGACAGAATGGTCTCACCTGTGATTCTCACATATAAATGATAAAAGTTATTTTCTATTTCACCATTTTAAGCTTTAATTATTATTAATCTGGGAGACTAACGAACGTATGTCGTTGTTATCCGATTCTGGTATATTTTCTCCTTTGTTATATTATTAAGGTGATATAACGGTTAGGTAGGTCTTTATTGTCAATAAAATTTTATATAATCTATGTGTATCGAAGGATCTATGAATGCATATACTTCGTTCAATAAGTAAAAAGAACCACATTGAGTTACCATTTGTTATACAGAGAAAATATACCTCTGTATCTATACTAAGTAATGTAGATTAAATAATAATACATAATAGGTACTCAATTTCGTTTGGTATTTTGTAAATCACTACTGCCAAATAAATGTTAAGTACATAGATAAAATGTTTTAATGTAAAGATATTGATCATAAACTGATTAATGTTTTATACTTATTATCTAAAAAAATATAAATAATAAGTTCGTTTAAACGTCGTTATTTAATAGTGATTCGTCGATTCGATTGATATTTACTGTTGATGCTTATTTCCTTTCGTGTTTGTTTCTTGTAATATATTTTAATTACAATGTGCATACAATGACATATAAGTATAATATTCAATATTAAGAAAATTGTAAATAAATTACATACAAATCCTACGATATTCGTTTTTAGTCAGTTTTTCATTGGGGTGCGTTTTCTTTAAACCACGAGCCAAGGTTCTTCTCGTGTTTTGTAAGAATCTTAAGGGATACAATCCTATATCGTTCATCTATTAAACACAATAATTATTGTACTTCAAGATATTTTCTCCTATTTAATTTATTTATCTGTTTATTATATTAAATATTGTAATGAACCTTTTCCCATAAATTGTATATCATATAACCTGTGGCACTTCGAGGTAATATAATAAATATTAAGAGATAACAATGTTTCATTTCAGACAATTTAGATGCATTTTAAAACTCCTTAAGAATGTTTTGTAATGAAAACGTAGCCTCCTGTGGTTATTACTGATACGTAGCTTTTGATAAAACTTAGACAGTAGTATTGAATATAATAAAATAAAAAATAAAACCAACTAAAATGCTCAAAATTTCAACGAAACGATTCATATCAAAAGCGTTATCATCTCATCAGAATTCCACTTTAGTTATTTTCAAATAAGAACGAAGACTATAATAATGTATTGAAGTACAATATATTGGAACAATAATTCTTATACGCAACCAACGAAAAATATTGTATGTACGTACCTAATATAAATGTAAAGACCAGTATTGTTATTTTATTTTAAATGTACTGAATTACTAACAAAATGTCTCTTAATCTGAAGGCGTCTGTTTTGCGAAGGATTTTAATAATTATACCTAAAGTTAAATTCACAAATAAAGCTTACGTTTTGAATTCATAATTGTTCTTCTGTATTAAATAATTATCTTTATATTTTATTTTTTAATAAATATAATATAACTCTTTTACCGAATTTATGCACCATATATTTTTGTTATATTTAAACATTATTATTGTTTCATTTTGTATTCTGTATAAATTTAATATAGTTTTATTATTATTTTTTAAATATAAAGTAATAAACTCCTTAAATATTCAATCTATATGATTGTACAAGAATTCCAGATTAAATTGTAAATACAATTTTATTTGTTCTTATTGTATATGTATATCTATAAATATTATTTTTTCAATTATGAATTGATAATAATGCATACCTACATTGCAATCAAATATAATAAACGAAGCAAGTGCTTAATATGATAATTATATGTATAAGTATTGCAATGAAAAGAATCAATAAATTGTCGCAATTCAATTGTTTTGTATTGTTATGTACATTTGTATATTCTGTTTGTCATTATATGTATATGCGTTGGAACTTGGAGAAGTTGTATAAGGTGACGAAGTTTTTCAGTAGTAGAAAATTTACCGTGCCCAGGCTTGTGGACCCTGAATTGGCAATCAATTATATGTCACATGATTCATTTTATTGTTAATAAAAAGATTACGATAATGATGCAACTCTTTCATTTAAATCTCCCTTCCATTTAAACAACACATTAAACGTACCAACTCATGTTTATAGCAAAACAGAAAAGATATCTACTAGATCTACTTGCATCTGTCTATATGATTAGGAATATGTCAGTTCATAATAGATAGGGAGGCGAAGAGGGGAATTTT
The DNA here is from genome assembly GCF_905220415.1 of Colias croceus. Classification (NCBI taxonomy): domain Eukaryota; kingdom Metazoa; phylum Arthropoda; class Insecta; order Lepidoptera; family Pieridae; genus Colias; species Colias croceus. Next base: position 7,324,679 of record NC_059538.1, read on the forward strand.
CTGCAATACTCGAGCGTGGCAGTTTAAGATATGAGAGATACCTTAGACCTAATAGAACAAACTTTTTCACTATTTAGCTCTATATGTAGTGACGCGCGCCTAGGATAGACGATCAGATTAGTAAAAAAAATCGATAGTCTGAAATACTCGAGCGCGTCAGATTAAGATATTGGGGGTTGATTTTAGTGTTTTAAGACTAAATTTAATTAATCTGACCATAAGTCCTTGACGCCGCCGAGTTATAGGGTCGCGAACTTGTAAAAAAAAAACGTTAACCCGGCATTCTCGAGCGCGATTTTTTTTATTTTTATTTTGAAGAATATAATCTAAAACTTACTAAAAACACAAAATCTGCCGGTTTCCGCATGACCGGAAGTCTGGAGGAGCCATTTCGTCTTCCGAAAAACGCGTTGCAGCATATAAGTCGCGAACTTTACTTTTTCAAAAAAAAAAGTTTCAAAAAAGGTAATTTTATTTTACAAAAAAAGGTCTCTTTTCATTTTTGTCCAAAGTTTAATTTTTTTTTACTTGAAGCATCATAAAAACTCAAACTCCCGGTTTTTTGAGTATATCTCGAAAACTGAGGGTGGTAAGAAAAATTGATATGAAATAACGATGATTAAAAAAAAGAAACCCACAAACCTTTTTCGGTCAGATTAAGAGAACCCACCAACATTTTTATCAGATTAAGAAAATATGCTTTCAGGATACCTAGATAAACCTCCCCTATGAAAATCTGACGCGCTCGAGTATTTCAAAAGGACTTTTTTTTCTGAATTTTCAAAAATTCATCGTAACTTATCGTCGTGCCGTAATTGTCAGTTTTTTTAAGGGGAGCTTTCTTGGGGCCTAATTAACACCCCTTCCGAAAATCTGACGCGCTCGAGTAAATTTTTTTTTTGTGCATTTTTGACGAATTTATATGCCTAGCCCCACCACGCAAACCGGCAGATTAGTATACCGTTGTTATCAGAGGCACTTGGGGTATACGTAGTATGAATATCTGACGCGCTCGAGAATGCCCAAGTAAATGTTTTTTTTTACATTTTTGAAAATCCGTACACGCCAAACCCACCGCTAAAATGGTTTTTACTTTTTACCATAGAAGCTTTTCTTTTCGAAATTATTTTCTCTTTCGATTTTGATAAGTCTCGACGACGCCGTTGAATTACGCCATTTAGCTACCTCGCCTCCCTATCTATAAATAGAAAAACATGTTACATATAGCTTGTTTAAAGCTCTACAATTGCTCGACACTATTGAATAAACAGATCTGGAAAGGCTTAACAAAATAAGACAGGTGAAAAACGATTATTAACGAAGGGATGTAGTGTAGTTATAAAGTATTCACAAAAAATATAGAAATACGCCTAAAGCTTAGAAAAGTTGTAAGTATTTTTAAGGAAATAAATGATTAGCTATTTTTATTACTTTGTTCTCACAGTAATGTATAATATGTATATAGAATACAAATGTTCCGTACTTAGGTAGGAACGTTATGTAGACGATGTTGAATTTTTAGTAAAAAGTACACAGAAGACGAACTTTCTTTATTATCAATGCATTCAAAATATTTATCTGCGGTATTCCCTGAAGATCACTACCGCAACTCTGAAACAGAAGGTAAAGAATATTATGTTTAAAATATAATATATGCCAAGCATTCATAATATTATTAGGTAATTAATAACGATACACATATTATACGAATGCTATTTTTGTAAGTATGATAACTTAAAACGTAATATAATAAAAAAAAGTCATAAAATAAAGTGTTCGAGTCATAATCATAAATAAATTGCTATAGTTGAAAATATGATTAATCTTTGGTTATCTTAAGAACCAGAAAGAGAATAAATAGCACAAAAATAATACACGTAAGAATGAATAATTTAACACAAATAGTTGAACGTCATAAAATGTTGTTAAATAATATATTAAAAAATCTTTTTAAAGAATTTATGAAGACGGAACAAATTTACATAAGTTCCCTTAAATTGAATAAAAAGTAATCTGCCTATTTCTCGAGACCTCGGATTTCCAGTCGTTTAATATTTAAGTTCACGCTAACTCGCAATCCGTTTTCCGCCCCGGCATTTGTTCTTGATTTTTATATTTCATTTATCCAAAGGACTCTTCTTATTCATAATGCAGTTACACAATATTACGTATGTTGAATCCACTTTTTGTTAGCTGTTTTGTAGAAGCTATTCAAACCGATTGGCCTTACCAAACCTTAAAAAAGTTTACCCAAAGTTTACCTCCTAATTGACAGGTTTTAGTTACGTATAACATTCAAAATCTTTACTAATATTTTATAGAGGAAAGATTTCTTTTCAGAACAAATCCCGGGTTACAAATTGCTAGGCATATAACAAAAATAAGGGATTGAAAATAAAAAGAGAAAATGTTTATTAATAATAGAGCAAATATTAACAATCATACAAATACTGCTAAATACCTAGATTTAGTTGTTCATGGTAAATCAAGAAAAAAATGTCACAATGAATAAATAAGCAATAATAATTAATTTATTGTAGAAAACAACACGTACATATGTAACAGTATAAATACTTATAATTACATTAAAACTCATGCAGTATTTGTACATTGTATGTTCCCTATTCGAAGCAGAACCGAATTTAATATGTATAATAGCAAAAGGATTATTGATATATAAAATAAGGGATGTAAATTTGACAACAGCCATCGCGCGATATCATAACATGCTCGCGAGAAAAGCCAGGGGCTGAATATTTGAATAATAATATAGTTTGATGTATTACTTTCGTCTTTCATGAGTATTTGGTACAAGAGAGCTCTATTGTCTTCCTTAAATATGACTTTAAATTTACAGATGCTTGGTTAGAAAAACAAATTGCATTCTTTAATTTGTCCAATTGTCTATATTCTTATTATCATTAGTAAAATTTAAAAAATACATAGATCCCTTTTATTCTAAGATAAGGTAGATAGGTACATATTGATACAATAAAATGAACGTTATTATTGGGCTGATTTCATAAAGCCTCTAGTGGTTAATGGTACCGGGACTCGAACTTTGTGATAGCACAAAAAAAACGTTTCGAAGTGACGCTAATGAAAGTTTCGGACATCGAAGGGCGGCGCGACTAATTGATTACCAGATATTGATCACCAGAGTTAAATGTCATGACTTGGAATTTTTAATATCTCGTATTTTTTTATTACCCTATAATAGCGTCGAGTGCGATAAAATAAGAAGGCCTGTGTTGCCGACAGTAAAGTTAAACCAATTAAAAATTTACACACAATTCTTTTACATTTGTTTGCTTGGCACGCAGCCCATTTCCGTAACAGGACTTTCATTAAAGTTTATGCAATTACTTATATAAAAATCGTTAACACTTCCTCGAGTACAGAGTAAACATGTTTTCCTTTTGCGTATGTTTTGTTAACAATGAAGTTTTTGTTCTATTTTGTTTTCTTTGCAATACTGCAAAATTGCCAAATTAATACCAAAATTAACAAAAACTGGTAACGGTCTAGTTTATTCAACGCTCTAATTTCTTATTAACTAATGATTTTTAAAGTAACAGATTAAGATATTCAGCCGTATATTCAAATTTATTTTCTGAATAAAAACGAATCCCAAAAGATTAATTAAAAATAGAGAAGTGTAACGTCTGTCTGTGATATTCAACTTAAATAGCTGCTGTGTGTTACCCTAGATCTTTTAATTAGGGCTGTAAGCTTAAAAATTGATCATCTACTTCCTCATTAGAAGGTACTTTACTGCTCTGTCAGCATCACAGTTATGATGGTTTTTAATTAACGTTACGTTATGTATCTTTGTACTATACCAATACAGTCAATTGATTCGTTCAAAAAATAGTAACCTAGTGTTCCCCACTTTCTTCTGTACAGACATAAACAAAACATCATAGGACAATCATCAGTATTAGAATAAAGTCTTAGTTTAACAGAGCAAAAATATTTAATGCGATAAGGTAACTAATTCATCACTGAAACAAGTGCAATGTGCATATTCTTATTAAGGGATATTGAATATAATATATATTATCGATAATATTTATTAATATATGTAATTAAATAACAAGAAGAATATACACAATGCGATCCCTTAAACTTTTTGTTCATCTTGGTACATAAATAATCGTTAATGAAAATGTATACAGAATTTCGAACGCTTGAAGCTTTATTTTAATAATGGTAAACACGAAAGGTATCCAATGGACAAAGGGACAGGAACCGGGAAGTAGAAGACAAATTGGTGACATTTACAACGCGGTCAGCGAAGGCTCACCGACTCCGCTCTAATGGACCAGCGTAATATCAAATTGCCAGCCTGAAAAGGGCTTGGAAACACCACTATCGTTTAGTTTACTACTATGCTGTTAACAAAACGACGTGTGTACTGTATAGTGCACGATTAACTATTATGGACGTTTTGATACTCGCACGTGGTAGGTTGTCATCTAGACATGGATGTAGTATATGGAAGTTCGCGCAGTATATGGAATTGTCTAAGAATTTTTTGCTCAAGATATATTATTTATATGTATAATGTTAGATATAGACAAAAAACATACTCAACAAAGCATCACCCTTCTTGAAGCGCTATAGCTAACACAGTCTACAGTCGTCTATAAATTAAAAATAAATCATAACTGCATACAAAAATTAAAGATCTCAATATTATTTCATTCCATGTAAACTTCATTATCCTAATTATATTTGCAAGCAGCAACACAAATATTCTACAAATCCATTAAACTTTCAGGAAATTACCTAAAACAATTTCAGAGACTTTAGTTCTGTAGAATTTGTATGGAAATGTTATTCGGCTTCTAAACTCAACATTCCCACGGAACTATTTGTTGAAATAAGTGTAACAAACTTGTCAGTAATTCCAATTAATCACATGCACATGTAAGAATGTGTGTAATGGAAAATTATTATTTGGAAGATTCTTCTTTTTATAAGAATTTTCGGAAATTCTTGTAAAGTCTAATAATATATATTTTTCTACCTTAAAGCTCTACCTACATGTTGTGCATGCAGCTTCTATTTTCAACTAATTTATTTGTACCAAAAACATATTTAAAAAATCTCGTATAAAAAGTAAAAAAATATAAAATATATGACAAAAATCGCTTTGAAGAACGAAATCAACGAAGCATTATTTTTTAATTGCGCGTTGCAATTTTTTGTCACAATTACAGGTTATAGGTTTGCATTTTTCACTCGCTTTTTATTTAAGTACACTAGGAATAAAATATAAAGTCTATAAACGGTCTGATAAAGTAATTATATTTTATAGTATTGTTTAATTATATTTGTTCAATTTTAAATCATCAGTGGTGGCATACGTAACGTAAGAATATTATAAAAGATTAAATAAATATCAGAGACAGTAAATAACACCAGTAAAGTAAACATGTAGTTAGTTGTATTGTTAATTACCTGGCATAATTATTGAAAATCCCTTTGCAGTGTGCAAGAAAATTATAACAGAGCAATTGAAATTATAGTCAGAGAGAGCGTGACACTAATAAAATATATCATTTTTCCCATTATCTCCGTTATATTATTAAGCGACGTTACAGCTGCAGAGGATATAATTGGAATTGAATTTAGATTGGTCTTTTTATTTAAATTGCTATAATAATTTATAATTAAGAATAAAATGAGTAACTTGTAGTATTTTTTTTCATGGAATATTCTCTTGTCGTATAGGTAAAATAAATGTTTCATAAACAGATTAGGATAACTTGATTGATTGTTCACTTCATACCAATTGTATGAATTTTAAGTATATAACGTAAATTATCATTATCACTTTAGTTCTATAAATTTTTAGTATAAATATTTAAAAAAAAGTTGTAGGTAACATTTGGTTTCAATGAACAATCATAATAAAATCATAGAGAACTTTCTGGATTAATATGTGCATTTTCTGCCCGGCTATGATTCGTAACGTTATTAGGAAACTCAGCAGAAAAACCTCTACCGACAAATTGATACCATTTGTATCTGCTACGCTACAATTCGCCATGTTTGCTACTTTCTACGGTTCAACCAAGCATTATTTATCACACGAAATTCGGAAAATGAATTATGGAATTGAAAAATGAATGAATGTTCTTACAATCGTTCTTACTGAATTTTTGAACATGGAAAATGATGTTCGGGTTGATGTTCTATTGCTATCAAGTTATATTAGATTTTTTAAGGATTTTAAAGGTGGATCTGACTTTGAGTAACGTATATTGTCTTTCCCTTTCCCTATAATATATAAAACAAACGATCGGACAACGAATGAATACCCTTCATGCATATTAAAACAGAAAATCCGTAAACAAAACAATTTGTTTTATTTATTTTATTTTGTTATATTTGCGTTAAAGTGACATTATATAACTTGAAAACACTCGCAAGATATCTGTGTTACGAACTAATGTTGCTATTTTCTACAAATAAAAGCGTGGAAGGAACCACAATCATCCACTTTCGACGAGAGGTGTATTACTCCTTCCAAGTGATTGGTTCTAAAGGAAACCTTCGACAACATCATTGCAAATAATTCTGCGTTTACTTTGATATATAAATGTTGGTATATAAAGAACACACTTTCTTTGATTGGGTAGAGTTATGGTACAAAAAGCTTCTTTGTAGCAATTTGTAACAAAAACGATTTTATTGAAATTTTCTTTGATAAATATAATGAAAAATCTCTAGATGTTGCCAGGTGGTTCTCGAGCTTTTCGTCAAGCATTGACCACCTTGTATCAAATCCAAGTCGAATATTAATATTTAATCGTAAGTAGGCACCTATTTTTAACCGAACTCCAAAAAAGGAGCAGGTTTTTTGTTTGATGTGGAATGGTGTCGAATTGGTCCCATAAAAAATTTATTCGGATAGGCCCAGTAGTTTTTATTTTATGAGATTTTTTTTCTGATCTCGATGACTTAATTGAAATGTTGCAAGTTACTTTGATTCACTAAAAAGTATTACATAAAAATAACTACGTTAAAAACAGCCGACTTCAAAACGGAAAAGTAAAGAATAAAAAGATTTGATATTATTCATTACTACATATTATTTAGATGTGCTATTTATTAAATAGGTTTGAAGTGGGTGCCAAGCATTAAGCACTTAGTAAGTATTGAACCCGTGCACCGAAATCAAACCTTTTAAGTAAATAGCACATCTAAATAATATGTAGTAATTAATAATATCAAATCTTTTTTATATTTCTCACTTACGTAGGTATCTCTAATAAAAGGTGATTGAACAAAACTAAAAAATATTATAAATGCATGATTGTTTATGATAAACAACTCTACCGTGAGTGAAAAATTACATATCCATACTAATATTATAAATGCGAAAGTAACTCTGTCTGTCTGTCTGTTACTCAATCACGCCTTAACTACTGAACCAATTTGCATGAAATTCGGTAAAGAGATATTTTGATACCCGTGAAAGCTACTTTTTACCCAGGGACATAGGATAGGTTTTATCCTGGAAATTCCACGGGAACGGAAACTATGCGGGTTTTTTTTGAAAACGCGGGCGAAGCCGCGCGCAGAAAGCTAGTAGGTAATATAAAAATACGGGAAACTGATGCGCGATAAACAGACATTACCTACACAAAGTCAAGTCTCAAGGTTAGCTAACATTAGGTTGAGATAATCTAAAAATAGTTTCATAGCAATGGCCATCTAAAAATAGATTTATTGTTTCACCATAAAATACACATCGGATAAAAGCGTAATCCAAGGGATGAAATGCGAACATCTACAGATAAGTTATTGTGAGTTATGGCTTTATATGTAATTCTACTACGGCTTTGGTTTTTATATCATTCTGATTACTTCGAACACAAATGAAGTAAAAAAGCGAAATTGTAATATACAACATAACGAAACATGCTCTGCAATATTAAGTATAAAACTACTTTTTTAGGAATTCACGATTTTTATTGTTATTTTAGCTAGTTCATTGGTATTTTTTTATTTAATTTATGGGTAAGTTCTAACACTTTTTACTAGAGTTCTGGAAATCCTGTATTACATAGTAATGTCATTTATAAAATTCATGCCTTATGCAATGACCTATTATACTAGGCCTTATGAGATTAATATACCTACTTACTTCCAGTCCTCAATTCCAAGATTGAAGTACTTCGAAAGCGCCTTAAATTCATATTATTTCGCAGTAAGAAAAGTCGATAGGTAAATCCACAGCAGGAGGAGCTCCGAGGATCTACTCGTTAGAGTCCAGCGAGGATGATTTATCGTCGGCGATGGCAGCTACAGCTCGTCTTGATTAATTACCGAGCCCCTGGGAAAACTACCGCCCTACCTCTCAGCCTTATCGTTTGTAAGCTTATCGAAATTATATTAATTATTGTTCAATATCCAATACCGTATAAACGCTTGCGGCCTTGAATACTATCGGGTAACTGTTGGAGTTACGAGATTTACAAATTGTATATAAGTAATATAATAATTTGATTAAAGTGGAGTGCCGGTTTTCGGCATCTTGTCAGGTGGACACCGACCCTATAGACAGGGGTAAAATTGTTTCATGTATTATTCAAATTGTTCAATGATCGCACGGTCGAAGTCGTTACCGCGGTGAGGCGGTACGTATTCTCATAATGGCACCATTTGCTGAGATTGCCTGAAAGATTCTTAGGCGCCGCAGCGTTTTTTAACCAGACAACCAACATACGCTTTGATTTTGCTATTGTGTTAACAATTAATTAAATAATTCTTTGATATTTTAGTCTTGAATGTAATTTAGTTGGTTGATTTTATAGTAGAGTTATTGTCAGTTAGAATATAATCTGATATTTATATTGAATATTTGTTCCATATAATTACAGTGAAGTGAACTCTAAATTCACCGAGGTAAAAATAAATTGTCATAAAAATACATAGTTAAAAAAAATTGAGACCATTAAAAAAGGTTTGACCCCAAAATATGTCTAGAGAATCATCTTTTAACCTTTATCATCCCACTCGCGATTACTTTTGGGATAAGCTGCTACTTACTGCGCTTGTCTACCAATAAATGAACATAGATACATTTTCTTGATAGATTCTATTTTTAGAACCATTTTATATATCAAAGACTAAAGCTGACGGTAATTGTTATAAAGTACAGATTTGAAATAGATAAATGAGGAAAATTCTGTTCTTTGAATGGTTTAAGATAGTGCTAAAAATTAAACAATATCTATTGTTTAATTTTAAGAATTTGTACCATTACATGTCTGTAGACATTTATAGGCACCAACCATGTATGAATCTAAATCTATATAAGTATCTATTTTGTAAAATTTTTAGCATCCAGCGGACAAAACTGTAAAGCTGTAAAGAAAAAAAAGAATAACACTACCACTTCAATCTTCACTACCATATTTTAAGCCCTTCAAAAGAAGGAAGGTTATGAATTATGAATAAGAATTCTATTTTTTGTAGCCATGGAAATCGGGGTGACATTAAAGTCGCACCCGTAATAAATATTTTATACCATGGCTGACCAATATGACGAATACCTCGATATAGTCACTTTGATATACAAACACATTCGCGTTTGCTCGGACCTCAAGGGAAATCGTAGGAAGGCGGACCGCGGAAACCTTTCTATATTAACAAAACTTTAATGTAACTGGCGCGTCCCACGGGTGTGTCGTAGAGAAGATTTTTTTCGAGCAGTAAATTTTCTTTAAATCCAACGCGTGGCATTCGGCCAACATTCTGCTTAAAAATCTTATTTGAACCCATGACAGCGACCATGTTAACAGCAATTTTTGTTTGTCTTTTTATTATGTTCTCTTTGTTTAGTTTACTGTTTATTGTATATGTTGTGTACCTTTTTTTGGATAATTGAAACTTCCAATTACAAGCAAATGTCAAGACAACACAATTTTTTAAGCTAAGGACGGGTTACGCTAAGGATGAAATTCGTTTACTCGTAATATGTGTATCTATACCTAAATACTGATTCAATGTAAGTATCTTATTTCTACCTAGGTATGTTAATAACCCAAAAATTCTTTTTATATACTACTTTAGTATAATATATTTAAAATTTAAAATGTTTTAAAGCTAAGCGAATGTATTATGTCGTAGGTTTTATCTATTTTATTCATGTTACTGTTGATATGGAATTGTGTCCGAACCGGAAATTAAACTCACGATTCTTGGCAAAGGAGCAAATAGACACAATGTATAATGGTTACATGCAAAATTGAATGTCTTTTATCATTGACAGTAGCAGATTTGATTTAAATCAAATATTGTATCAGAAATTGTAACTGAAAACGTTTATTAAGTATGTACTAGTTAGAAGGGAAGTCCCATGTCCCCTAGTGGGGTAAGGGGCAGATGCCTTATACCTACACCTGTTTCACTGATCGAATTTCTTTAGGAACGAGTAGGTGATCAGCCTTCTGTGTCCTACCAGACCAAGACATTTTCTTTCTTTTTCTCCACCGGGAATCGAACCCAGGGCCCCTCAGTTCTACGTCCACGCGTTAACCACCAAAGAGGCGGTCATGCATGTACTAGTTTAAGCACCTATTTATGTGCATACTTACTCCCATAGGAATCATATGTTTTAACGCAGTAAATGAGAGTCTATATGGTAGAATAAAATAGTTCTTTTGCAACATGAAAGAAATACAAAAGAAAGAAACACTTGCATATAATAATATAATATTAGTAATCTATGAGGTTACATAAAAAAGCACATAGAGACATAGGAAGAGCACGTGTCCTATTACTTAATTATCACTTTCTTTAGGAATAAACTGACATATTTTGTGGAATTTGTCTTAAATATAAGTCATCTCATTATGAGACTATGAATTGATGTGCCTATAATATCTCCATCATAAGAGCCACTTTTCTATGCAATGAAAATTCTGACGAATTTAATTCGCTTGCTCAGAAATATTTTCTTAGAGTATTCATGAAAGTTCGTACGATAGATGACACAATATAAAAGCGATAAGACTTGGAAAATAAAAGATACTAGGTAACCTACTTTAATGCACACAGTCACCAAGTGTTAGTTCAAAGCTTATAATGTATGTACACTACACATGTGAATCTAACTTTAAGACGTCAAAGGCAAGGAGAAACTGTGTTCGCTTTGAGTACCTGCATGCTATTTCAGCCTGAAAATAGCAGACAATATTGTGCATTCAATAGAACAAAACAGTTCAGTGGTTTCCTACTTATAAGTCTTAAACAGTGTGCCCGCGGTATGCACTATAGGCGCTCGTTCATACTTTAATATTATAAATGCGAAAGTAACTCTGTCTGTTACTCAATCACGCCTTAACTACTGAACCAATTTGCATGAAATTTGGTAAAGAGATATTTTGATACCCGAGAAACTACTAGGCTACTTTTGACCCCGGGACATAGGATAGGTTTTATCCCGGAAATACCACGGGAACGGGAACTATGCGGGTTTTTCTTTGACTGCGCGGGCGAAGCCGCGGATGGAAAGCCTAAATATTAATTAGTTGGTCTAAGATTCATCGCAATCCAAATAGTATCTGTATGTTGAGTCTATAATGTGTACGTTTTATTAGGAAACATGTTCATAAATAGATTTATTGGTTGCTTTTAAAAATAACAGCATCTATGGGTGAAATTATGCTTAAGTGAGCTCTGAAAGATTTGTGTTTGATTTCACTCTCTACTCTGCGATCACCCATGACAATACTACAACATAAGAAATCCTATCAGCAATAGTTTATTTATTAATTAATGTTAATTTAGAAACATCACACAAGGAAGTTCTGTTATATCAAAGAAATAACAGAACACATTTTCACAGATTTCACAGAACAGAAGAAGAATACATTTTGTTACTATATATATATGTACATCTACGTAAGAACTATGAATCGCCTTAATGTATAATTTAGTATGTTAATATGATGTATGATAATTTAATAATATAATTATGCAAATAAATAATATACAACCTAAAAGGATACAGCTTTCAGCATTTTAATAACTACTTGCATTAAGAGGCATTCATTGTTTTATTCAGTAATACTACAACAGCAAGTTCCAAGAAGAAGGTAATATAAAATGACAGCGGTCACAGTACTTGCACAAATAATAAAGTGAAGAGGTACGTAAGTAAAGCAGTGAATCGCACGGCAGGGAGGGTCCAACGCTTCCACCCTCGCTTTGTAATACGGATGAGCTGTCAAGCTATTTTCAGCTTTCCTGTACTCCGTTCACGCCATCTGAAATGGCCTGGCTACATCGTCGGCAAGGCACTTTAATAATATTTTTCCGAAGTAAACTAGAATAGTCTATTGAATATTGTTAAGGATAACGGGCCATTACTTCATTTATATATTTTAACTTATTAATTTAACGGATATTTTAACTGCAATTTATACGTAATTGCGTTCCAAAAATCCCTCTAAGGCTTTTGATGGACAGTCATATCTACAAGGGATCTAATTACATAAGAATGAGCTTAACGTTCGAGTATTATTGTAGGTTAAATATATGAATGAAAAACATTTATTATTGAACAAGGTGTTTTAAATTTTAAGATGTCTAAAATGTAAAGCTACATAAAAATATTTTACAGTGTTCTAGATCTGTTATGAAGATATTTAAAGTTAGTTAACCACGAAATGCGAGAGGTCGGTTGTCGCAAAGCGTCACTGCAAACAACTGGGCTGCCCTTTGATCCTCATAAATTAAGTAAATATTTGAGCACTCTCAGCTGCAAGAATTTCATAAACTTGAAAATATTAACATCATTTTTAATAATTTTTGCTGCACATAATTGACGCAAACTAGTTTTAAATCGTTAAGTAACTTCTAAAATTATATTTCTAGAAGACGACAAAATTTGTTACAAATCTTCGACGTCAGTAACATTTCAATTTTAGTTTTTACTAATTTATTATTAACTGAATGCTTAGTACTTTTATTTCCTCACTATTTTAATAATATTAAACTTATTTCGTAAAGTTTTATTTAAAATAATGATGACTCGTAAGGGCCGAAATTCATTACTTACTATGAACAGCTTTTTGTTATTTTAGCACTTCACCAAAATTGCCATTTGGCTGCCAATCTAAAAGTAATTACAAACTCATTTGCAGCGATAACTTAACAAGATTTCATTTGAAAGATATTAATTAACTTTTCTTTAAGAACTAAGTAATAATTTAAAAAAATAATAATGCAAAAGGCACATAGCTAGGTATAAAACAATTGTCTATTTTAGATATACTTAGTTTTATGTGAATGAGAAAATTTAATAATACATACAATGATATCATAGTTTTTAAAGTTAGATACATAATAATATGATTAAAGATCTACATATTAAACTATGATGTACCATCTTATTTCATGCGTCATACAAATAGTATGTATGTTGTATGTATGTACTAGGTATGTTATCTTTACCTTTTTTATTTTGTTTTGATATTTATTTTACACGTTTTGGATTTTTATGCAAATACAGGGTGTCCCGCTATTGGTATACTAAGCGCGAAGGGACTGGTCGTTTTGCATACACTGATCACGTAAAAAATAGTTAAATAAAAATAACTAAATTACGTCAAAAAAATTTTCCTGAAAATTCATATTTTCTTATCTAGCTTAGTAGATAGGGAGGCGAGGTAGCTAAATGGCGTAATTCAACGGCGTCGTCGAGACTTATCAAAATCGAAAGAGAAAATAATTTCGAAAAGAAAAGCTTCTATGGTAAAAACCATTTTAGCGGTGGGTTTGGCGTGTTCGGATTTTCAAAAATGTAAAAAAAAACAGTTACTTGGGCATTCTCGAGCGCGTCAGATATTCATACTACGTATACCCCAAGTGCCTCTGATAACAACGGTATACTAATCTGCCGGTTTGCGTGGTGGGGCTAGGCATATAAATTCGTCAAAAATGCACAAAAAAAAAATTTACTCGAGCGCGTCAGATTTTCGGAAGGGGTGTTAATTAGGCCCCAAGAAAGCTCCCCTTAAAAAAACTGACGATTACGGCATGACGATAAGTTACGATGATTTTTTGAAAATGCAGAAAAAAAAAGTCCTTTTAAAATACTCGAGCGCGTCAGATTTTCATAGGGGAGGTTTATCTAGGTATCCTGAAAGCATATTTTCTTAATCTGATAAAAATGTTGGTGGGTTCTCTTAATCTGACCGAAAAAGGTTTGTGGGTTTCTTTTTTTTAATCATCGTTATTTCATATCAATTTTTTTTACCACCCTCAGTTTTCGAGATATACTCAAAAAACCGGGAGTTTGAGTTTTTATGATGCTTCAAGTAAATAAAAATTAAACTTTGGACAAAAATGAAAAGAGACCTTTTTTGTAAAATAAAATTACCTTTTTTGTTTATTTAAACTTTTTTTTTTGAAAAAGTAAAGTTCGCGACTTATATGCTGCAACGCGTTTTTCGGAAGACGAAATGGCTCCTCCAGACTTCCGGTCATGCGGAAACCGGCAGATTTTGTGTTTTTAGTAAGTTTTAGATTATATTCTTCAAAATAAAAATAAAAAAAATCGCGCTCGAGAATGCCGGGTTAACGTTTTTTTTTTACAAGTTCGCGACCCTATAACTCAGCGGCGTCAAGGACTTATGGTCAGATTAATTAAATTTAGTCTTAAAACACTAAAATCAACCCCCAATATCTTAATCTGACGCGCTCGAGTATTTCAGACTATCGATTTTTTTTTACTAATCTGATCGTCTATCCTAGGCGCGCGTCACTACATATAGAGCTAAATAGTGAAAAAGTTTGTTCTATTAGGTCTAAGGTATCTCTCATATCTTAAACTGCCACGCTCGAGTATTGCAGAAAATTCCCCTCTTCGCCTCCCTATCTATAGCGCAGCCAGCATATACCGTTCCTCTAATGTGAGCATTTTGTCTATGAAAACATAATCTTAAACGATAGCTCACGTGCGGGTGGTAAAGTTGGGCGGGTTGCTTGTTATGGATGTACAATATAGAGTTTAAAAATTCATCTATTTGAAAAAAAAAAGCCTCTGGAATTTTATAAGTATTTTTTATGTACTCAGCGTATGCAAAACTATAACCTCCTTTGTATGCACTGATGGCCGGTCAAGCTCTGCAACCAGCCTTACGGTTGTGCTAAGCGGTTGTGATTGAAAATGTTAGCGCCATTTTATAAATTTTATTACAGATATAAGTTTGTTATATAAATATAGGGCCACGCAACTCATATACATTGTTTAATATTCATTATACGTATAGATATACTTTTTAAATAGCCCTTACAAATAAGGTACGTAGCTCATCTACGATTTTTAGCATGTTTTAAATTGTAACCCTTATTTCGCATTTCAACAACTAAAAAGCTATTTGTAAATCGAACATAGATGTTCAATTTGCTGTCGCATCGATGGCCTGTTCTCCCCATGAGTAGATCAAGGATTTCTTTACTCGAATCACGTAGCATCGAGTGGACGAGTGCGGTGTCCTCTGAATGTATAAGGAGCCACGAAAAGACAACCCTGCATGATTCTAGAGGTAAGTACAAATACATTTTGTGGTTCATATTTAAAATTAACCTTTTTAAATTTTCAGTTCTTGGGTATTTATAATGTTGAATTTAGTTATTTATTCAATAAATAGGTACTATAGGTATTATAGGTACGTAGGTAGCGCTTAGAAATGTGTTCATTATATTGTAGAGATGGTCAAAATGTTGAAGAAAAAAAAATTTGTATACACAAAATATACAGTAGAAACTAAGTAAGTTTTATAGATAGGGTACTTTTGTTTTCAATGTAAACTAATAAACTGAGAGCCATGAAAGTCAGTATCATAATGAGCGGTTCGGCGTTACCTTTTTCCACATAATTTTGACCACATCATCTACCTATAGTTATTTCGAATAGTTTCTGGAGATTGTAAAAGAACAGTTAAACTACAATTAATTGAGATCTTGGATGAAAATTTCTTGAGAGAAAAGAAAATTAAAAAATACTTATGACAAATGAATTAGTAAATTGTAACGAGGAATTTTTAAATTATAAAATGTATAGATATATACAGGGTGTCCCAAAAAGTAGTGATGAACGGAAGCTGGGAGGTTAAGGACCTAGAGGGCTATCCGAATCACCCCCATGTATGTTATGCGATTTTTCGTATTTTCGGAGTTATGACGTTTTTTTTCAATTTTTCACCTATCGCCGAGTACGATGATATTTTCACTCATGGTGACGTCAATTATTGCGCTAAATGCTTGATTTTTTATTGTTTGCTAAGCTGAAAGATAGGCCAATTCAGTATGGTAACATTTACTATCGTTAGATGTTTGAATGGAATAAAAAAAAGAATTAAATGCCAAGAAAGATAAAATTATCCAGTATGTTCACAACTTCAAGGGCCCGTAAAAAAATAAAATCACATAGAAAAGTTTTCCGTTTTGCTTTTAAAAACTTGCTCTATCTATCAGGTAGCTACCCTGAAAATTTCATTTTATTATTCAGAAAGCTTCAATCGAAAAATTGAAATCTAAATGTGGTAAGTGCAAAAATTGAATTAACATGATGAATAATAAAAACAAATTAATACCAATAACAAGGTGTTAAATTACATGGCAGTCTCCCCCCATTCACATAAGGGTGATTCGGAAAGCCCTCTAGGTCCTCCACCTCCCAGCTTCCGTTCATCACTACTTTTTGGGACACCCTGTATATTTTTTTATGGAAACGTCATGCATAACTACTATTATCTGATCATCATATTATCAGGGTTTGAAATAACAATATTCTTAAATTAACCGCCAATAGGAAAACAAAGTAACCCTTTGAATTTTAACTCACGATAAATCACGCTTATTAGAAATTAAAAAGGGGCTGCGACTGCGGTGACTCCTCTAATCTTATAAATTATAAAAAACAAGGAGAAGCAATAAATTGCAATTCTGTTACCCGACACGGGTACGGTAATGAGCCGCAGTGAGGATCCGGCGACCCAATTGTCTTCTCATACTAACTAAGCTATATTTCAATTTCATCGACGGACAAAACATCGAATTCCCAGAGAGTAATATATCGCCTTCTCTTTGACATAGGTTTCACTTGATCGCCATTAGGGGTGTAAATTGTCGGCGAAGCTCGGTCCGCCCTTTGCATATTTAAGTAAAGGGATTTGCAAATTGGTTTTAAACTTTGTGTCAACAGCGTAAGGTTGTGCTATTTAATTTAACACAACTGAGATGATTAAACTACTTCTAATGTCGATGTTCCGTATCCTGAACTTGGACAAAATTTCCCAAGATAACGATTGAGTCATATTGTACTATAAACTTTTCTGAAGACGGAAGATACCACTATCCGCTTTACTTTTAGCATGCCTCATAAGCGAGACGCTGTACTAATGCTCTACCGCTCTACCACGAAAATGAAGTGATTTTTTAACTTCGAGTATTTAATAGTAAAAATAAATTTTGTGTTTCAAATATTAAGTAGGGTATCTACGTCTACGTATGTAGGAATGGAAACTGGAGTGGTCCATTTTCTATATGCTTCAGAGTTCAGTATAATCCAAAAGTATCAAAGTAATTTCAAATATCAGTTTCTAATTCAATATAGTTTAATCGTATTTGCCATTACAAATTGTTAGAAAAATAAGATGCTGAAGCGTGCACCTCGGGATTTTCTTCATTTTTTTTCACATGATATAGCTCATTTCTTGCTCACTATCAGGTAAAATATTTCTCGTATTCCCCTTTAAAAACGCAGCGCACATTTAAAATGTTCGAGCGAATAAGTGTCGCAATAAATATTCAATTTAGTTACCTTACGATATGCATATCGCAGTTGCATACTTCAGCACTTTCCCGACTTGTCCGTGTGTATTCGTCTCTCTAGAGCAAACGTTCCATTTTTCATTTATTGAAAATTTTCCTGTAAATGTTTCACCTGCGCCCACTAGCGAAAATCCAATTTCAACCTGGGCTCTCCGAATTGAATGTAAAATTATACAATGTACATATCTACATAATATGTTTACAAATCCGAGCGCATTTACATTCGCATATCCAGATTGCGGGATTATCCGCGGGGCAAATAAAACGAATGCCCATAAATTAAACTGACATTTAAAGCTCATCAAGTTTTTAACTCCACCTGAAATACTTTGATAACAAATGCATATATCAGGAAATTAGAATAATTTATTACTATAATTAAATATAAACTCGCCGATTCTATGCAGTTTTAAAATCTTCTTATAATATTAATAAAATTCGCATACGGTCTTATTATCTTTGTTATAATCAATGTTAATCGATTCTGGAACTACGTAATCAAGTATATTTAATTACAACCACATACCACCTTCTTAATTCCTGATACAATAATAATAAAGACGCAATCTTCAATCTATATTTCCATATTCCATATATTCTCAGCAAATAATCCGGAAATAATTGAAAATCTAAAACAGATCCTTTGTTAAATTTAAAGACATGTTGGTAATTAAAAATGTTAAAAATTAAAACACATTGAAAATGAAATCTACTCGGTACTGGCAAAATTTTCCCAAAAATGTTTATTTGGGAAGATTTTTGATAAAGTAACAGATGAAATCGAAATCATGTTTGTTGGAACTACAATAAAGTATCATAATATTTAAAAATATTCCTACTGATGAATAATATGATTAATATGTACTTAGATGATGTTACTGCATACTGATCAAATGTCATGATATGTTAATATAATAATCTGAATTCTATCATTCTTGGAGTATTCCAATTTTATGACAGGCTAGAGTCGGCAGCATCTGTGGCCCGTAGGCCAAATGTCACTGCGGTCTCTATTCAAGCATTCAAATTTATTCACGAGTTAAAGGCACCCGGCTTCATACTTCATGATTTCTCGACCTGCGCATTCGTTGTTATTGGAAATGATTTTTCCTACAACATTGTGAACGTAATAATTTTATTAATACGGTGTATTTACATCTAACGAACAAAGAGCTAGAAATAGAGCAAGAGCATTATTTCGTGATCTTTCAGTGTAAACGAAAACTTGTATTCAGTATTAGACCATTGCCATTTTATTATAATCTTTTCGAACGCACTAAGTAGAACGAAAGAAAGCTCTACGCCTGTTTACACTAAAATAATTTGACATAGTCACAATGAGCGTTCGCTCGTTTGATGTAAATGCACCGTTACACATATGAAACATGGAGATTTATTTCCTATTACTTAATTTAACCGAATGATACAATTGCACACTACACTTTTGGAACCACCCGCGAGTTACGTACGCTTGGTTCTAACGCATACCTAGAGCTGAAATTATTAGGTACGTAGAGTATAGGTAGAGAATTTTTAAAATATGAGAAGTGAGGCATAATCTATATGAAGTATTACAATAAGTACCTACCCCATATTCTTCATTTTACATAAATAATTAAATTTAAATTTAACTTTATCACTTTATTATATAACGACTATTATATTTAACATAATTTTATCATGACTTACCCAAAGGAGATCACAGAGAAATTCTCGAAAATACATAACAATTAAACATCACTTTGATAATAATTATTTTATAGGCAGATAACATAGTATAAAGAGCAGATAATCCTTGAAAAACTAATTGGTTTTAGGCATTTTAAAATTCACAGTTAACTACAATATTATAATGGTGACATAATAACAAAATACAGGTATGTACAGAGTTATTTTAATTACCTAAAGAAAAAAATGTGCGTCGTATTTTTTCTCTATGCTGCAACGTTTTATTTTATGTACTCGTAACTAACAAATATATTGAATGAGGCTTCAACGACGAATCTATGGAATAATAAATATGTTTTAGAGTAGCTTCCGAAACCGATATTATGTTGGTACCTTACCAACATAATATCTGTTTACGAAAAAAGATAAAATTTATTGTAAACAATAAACAAAAAAATATTGTAACTGAAAAATGTTTTTTTTTTCACCATCATTCGTTTATTTTGATAATGATAGAGTTTAGGATAAATTTAAATTAAAAAAAATCATAAATTAAACCTTCCTTACCTCAAATATTACAAAATAAAACATGACTTGTTATGGTATATTGTAACTGACGTTCAGTTCGTTAAAAAACGCAGTATAATATTAGTGGAATGTACTTCTTCCGGTGGAACGAATCTATATAGAGAACATAACTTCCCACGTCGGTACTTAGCATCATCAAAGAGTTTACTCGAGAAAAACGTAATCACTGTGCAAGGCACCATATGGCCGCTACGGCCGTCAACCATGTCCAAAGACATAAATGGGCACATTGTCATCACAGATGGAATGCCATTGCGTCGGGGCAGCCTTGCGCACGGGCCGTGGTGTGCGGCAGGGGGGGGCGGCACTCCCGCGCAACCTGCGCCTCCGTTCGCACAGATAGTACCTCGCTCGCCGCACGTTGAGCGAACCATCGCGCTCCGTTCCAATATTTAACGCGTTACTTAGTCGACACTGGATACGATAGTGTAAACATGAAGTGACAGACTCTCTCTTAAGTGATGCTCTCATAGACTCTAAATCACAAGGTAATTCGAGAATATTACGCGATACGTCGTTAATACGCCAATAAACTTAGCAAGGGCATTTGCGAGTCGGTGCAGCGAAGTCATAACAGTTATCGTCGTTACGTGTTATTCAAATTACTATTGTCAAAACAATCGAATTGATGCCGTTTATAGTAACGTACGAGTATATGCAGATACAGGTGCATCTGATTTGTGAATGACTAGGAGCGTGAACGACCGGTTTCTGCTTGCATAACAGAACCAAAGTAGAGTAGTGTGTCAACGGTGTCTTGGTAGAGCGGAGAGCCTTTTCGAGTATTAAGGGTGACAAAGATTGTGAAGTGCTGAGATAATGACATCATCCCGATATGTTCACAGTTCACACACCGCCCACAGTACACGTGTCTTAAGGTTATACGAAGTGTGAAAATTCATAATCGCGTTGGGTTTAATACGATTTAATAATAATTATGCTCGATTATTTTATTATTCGATAAAAATTAATTATTTCGGAACAGCCAATTGTATAGGTATTTCATTATTTTAAAATTGGTAACAAATCTATTAGAAATATTAACATTTGTATTTTTATACAAATATAGGAAGTATAATAACAAATAATATGTCCAATAATGACTTATATTCCGAAGTGTGCACTTAAATTTAATCTTTGTGTTCAGATTCATTTCAAAATGATAGCTATATTAAATTTTACACGGGCCTTTGTAGTATAATAATATTATCCACCTAACTAGCAAAATGTATAGTGAGATACACGATACATTATAGCTGTAAAATAAATGTAGAGAGATAATAAAGAATATTTCGCGGTTAGTGACTTTAACATAAAAAGTAACTGTAACGTAAGATCTAAAAATCTTAAACCTATATTAAAATCAAAAACAGCATAGGTAGTTACAGTATAATAATATTACGTTTGAATTAAATAGTATATAAAGTTAATAACTTCAAGTAGGTATTACATTTAAATACCAAATGGACGTTCCTGACTTAAAAGATTCGATTATGTGAAAAAAATATTTATAAATCTTTTTCAGAAATGAATTTCCGACTAAAGATATGTCATTTCAACACCGCCTTACATTATATACATCGTGCCAATAAATGAGCGACCTCACTCAAACTGCTACAAACGTCCCACAACATTCGAAAATGTGGACATTGGGAAATGTCGATAAGTAAACCTCCATTACTCAGGAAATATAAAAAATATATTGTGCCAGAAACATTTGTTGCACCTTACAGTTTGTTTTAACTGTTATTTTAGATTTTTAAAGAGCATCTTTGCGATGTACATATTTTTTAGATTTAAATTAGAAGTTCTTACAACTGTAATACTTCTTTAACTAGGTTGAGGATTTTACTTTTAACGCTTGCAAAAAGTCAGACATCATTCGGTCATAAGTTACAGTGCCAAGGACTGTTATTACTAACAAAATGTACGTTTTAAGTAAGTAAATAATTAAAATTTATGGTTGTGTTTATAACAAAACTTATCTTTATAATAATTTATCTGATAGGATTCGAGTAACCTAATACGTTCGTATGCTATTGAGACAAGACTATTAATAAAACAATAGAAAATTCTTTATTTACATATACATTTGTATGAATTCCTCATGCAAATTAATAGTGTAATAATGTTCTTTTAGATTTCCGCAAACACATCTTCCTCTATATTAATTATTCAACTCCATTCATGTACTTATCTCCGCCTCATGTCTAATGAAAATTCCGCATGACTAATATATGCTTTGACTACTTTGATTCATGCTCTGACACATTACTATATATGGCTATAATAAATGATTTAACGAACCGTATAATCTACTTGAAATTATTATATAGTACAGTTCACATTGAAAGCTTTAACGATTTTGAATGAAGCAACGTGTTTTAGAAAATACTGCGTGTAAGTTTGAGTGTAAGTTTGTAAATTAGTGTTATATAAAATTAATATACCTACCGCTGCCATTACATTGATTTTTCTACAATTATGGATCTTATTAGTAGAAATAAAAACTTAATAACTTCGACACGAGTGCGCGACATGAGGTAGAGCGCTACAATCAGATGTAGATATTCTAGTAAAAAGCCCAGTTAAGCACTGATAAACAATATTGTTTAATCTGAATTAAGCCTAAAACTCCTGAAAATATGATATTTTCTCAGTAAAATGTTCCACAAAAATACATAGATTGTGAATGTGTAGTAGAGAACTTGCTTCGTTCGCCCTAATTGTAACGCATATATTTTGTAAAAATTACATACAAGTGATATAAAAAGAACTTATAGCATTAAAAAAGTGCATAGATAAAAAGTATTTATCAAGTTAACAGTGTGAAATAACATTAGATAAAGAACTTTGCATCTTAAAAACTTAAAAATGTATCGATGATCATTCGTATTGCTTATTGCGAACGAAGTTTTCAGATTGAGTTTTTTTTTTAATTATACAGAATATCCATTGCTTTAAGAATAAATTTAATTATTTTTAATACGTTATATACACATCATAATATACTTCTTCACAAATATTAAAGGAATTTTGAAAATGTAAGAAATACGTGCATCGAATATATTTTCTCCTGTATCCAGAAACCGGAACAAAGACAAATATTTTCAACATTCTTCATTGAACGGTATTATTGTGGTATACGAAAGTGGTATGTTTAATTCAAATAATGAAAATTAATTAGGAATTCTGTAATTTTTTACATATACTTATGCCATGTTTTATTCATTAGCCGTTAGGAGTTAAAAAGTACAGAGTTAATGTAAAACTCATTTCCAAGCACATAGACGGACAGAGTTTGTCTCAATAATGAAATTGAATAATTGATATTGACTATTAAAGACATTCATAATATGAGTTCAATATTTGAAATTATTTCAGTACAATTTTATTTCATTTTAAGTTAATAACACAACAACATTTAAACCTATTTACATGTGTTTATTATGTGTACATGTGTTTATTATTTTTGTTAATTTTCCATTCGACAGTTAGTCTTAATTAATTGTTTGACCTAAATAAATGTAATTACAATTTTATTAAATACTCAATTAGGGTTAATGAGTTTTACAGCAGTCTTTATGAAGGGACGTTAGCTCGTCCTAGCTTGTTTTGTACACTTAATGCGCACTCAGCATTGCAAAGATGTTTCATAAGTAGATATAATGACATGGGTGTAAAGTTTAGATACTTGGATGTTTCTACGCCGATAGCTTCGCACATTATTGGAGGCAGCGAAGCACGAAGCGTCGTTAGGCAGCCGCTCGTTTAAAATAACATCGCACAATTTTAGACGCGATTTCACATTATTCATTTTTCTTGTTCCCCGCTAATGAGTGCCCATGGTAATGATAACATCATTGCTTTTTGATATATTAACGTACTGTTACATTAATGTAGTATAATCAAATCAGGATCTGGAATGTTAATAAACCATTACCAAAGGCATACATTTTTTTCATATCTTAACATGACACAACATAACATATTATGAAATTAGGTATATTAAAATATGGACACCGATCACCGACATGCCAATACTAATAAAATATAAAAATATAAACGGATTATAAATATCTTAATCTGAACCTTTTATACAACCTTCTTTCCGTTTAGCATTAAATTTCTAAGAATCAGCAACAGCAAAAAACCATATTTTCCAGGTACTTATTATAAAGAAGACTGGATATTATTAATCATGTTATTTTATAACAAATTCATTGAATACAATGTGGTGATGTTTAACAAGACATTTAATGATCACCTTACAATAGTTATCAAATCAAAACAATTGCTTTTGCGTAGGTTGCAGATGTATTGAGATGCATGGAACTACAAACACAGTCACAATGCATGACAACATAACCAATGCAATTAAATTTATTATTATGTTAATACTAGATTTCCGCCCGCGGCTTCGCCCACGTTTTAAAGAAAAACCCGCATAGTTCCCGTTCCCGAAGAATTTACGGGATAAGACCCATCCTATGTGTTAATCCAAGTTACCCTCTATATGTGTGCTAAATTTCATTGTAATCGGTTCAGTAGTATTTGCGTGAAGGAGCACACACACACACACACACATCCTCACAAACTTTCGCATATATAATATTAGTAGGATTGTCTTTGTAAAATATAATATCAACTCATTGTATCATGCATTACATTCATATCTCTTGTTTGTTACACCTGCGAGATTTTTGTTACGTTGTTTCGTGTTGAATTATATATTTCTCTATCTATGTCTGAAGCTTTTTACACGGAAGCCCTTCGATGTAGGTACGTGCATGAAATTGTGTCGAGCGGAAGTAAAGAAGTTACCTTAGGGATATTTGACATTTATTTGAATGACAACTTTTATGTTTAATGTGTCTTTTTTCGACTTATTGGAAATGACAAAGCGTGGCTCGCAACATGATACTGGGAAATACTTTGAGTCATTATTGTCAAACATTATGTACTCGAAGTTTGTTTGACCAGCTTGGTTTGACCCGAACATTGCTTAAAAATATTTTTGAGGAAAGTTCAAAATATTATCTCTAACAATAATTATCATACTAAGTAGATAATAATAATGAATTTGTACCTATATTTTTGTGTATACGTACAGACCAAAATTTATTCAGATTAAGCTGAAAGTAACAAAAGTATGACAATCCCGAGAGTCGGTCCAATAAAATATATTTAAGTTCAAAAGAACGAATATATAATACTATTCCATGATAACAAATACAAGCTGTCCCTTGCTTCTGTTACGAAATCACATTCACACGTAGCTTTGATTATTATCCATTGTCTAGACTTGAGATAACATCATGAATATTACTAAAGTTTTTATCGATACCCAAAGAAGGTACTTTAGTTTATCGAACTTGAAGGAATATATTTTATTTATAATGAGATGCTAAATATTAAATACGAAAACGTGTAGGTATATTCTTCAAATTGTATGTAAATATGTACATATACCTCATTACATGAAAGTGACTTTAATATATTAAAACTTTGAAAAGCCGATAGGTACATGTTAAAGGTATATCGTCCCTTTGCAAAATTTTCAGAATATAATTCGAACCAATTAAATATTTGGTTCTAAGGGATTCGTCGGCTATAAATAAAGAAACTGGTTTTGTATTTAAAATCCTGTTTCGCGAGTTACCAAAGAAAGACGGCAAGCAATTAAAAAAAACAACAAAAAGTGCCGGTCAGCACTGTTGTTTTGGGGAAAGAAACAATGAGTTTTCGCTTTAATAACTAAGTGATGAGTCCGCGATCTTTTTAATGCTGTGAAACCTTTCAGATTATTTTTATTGCCTTTCAAATTTACTTCAAAGCGCTTTTGTGTGTTTTTATAACTATATTTTGGTATGAATAATGTTCTCTTCTCATTTACAAAATTACTATTTCATTGTATTTCCTAATAGTTTAAAATACAATGATGTAGAATATCCCAGTTCATGCTAAGAGTCGACCAATATTATGAGCTCTTTTATATTACAAAGTCTCATCTCTAAGCAGCCCAAGTTCCAACTAGTTTTCCACTCACCTCCCTTAATGTTGATGAAATTGCTTCAATATTGCACCGTCGGAGTTTCTCTGAACAAAGAAATTGTATGAGCGATAGCTACTAACGAATCTCAGAAGACTTTTGCAATGAAAAAGACATATCTACTGGTGCTTTCAGTCAGCGATTTTATACATTTTGATTGCGCTACTAGCATTTTATTTGAGACAAAATATAAATTTTATAAAGATATACGAACGATATTATCTTACCATCCCAATAATAAATCCGCCAAATTGTACATTTATTTTAACTTTAAGTTACATAATTTATCGTTTCTGTAAATTTTGTTCTTGTGTGCACTGTACAATAAAGTGTTTTCTATTCTTTCTATTCTATTCTAAATGTGCATTGTATTAGGTATATTAATAATATTATAGCATATCATACAGAAATAATCTCCTAGGCCAATTTTAATTTGGTAACATGATTTTTACCTACGGATAACTGGTGGAAAAATAAGGAAGAAATACATATGTCTATTTTGGAATTGGAGTTATTTAATACCTATCTAATTAGTTGTTTTTCGTTCTTTTATGGTTGATTATTTAAATACAAAATATTTCGTTTGAATAATTCAATTACATTGAATTTAGTAATTAATCAACACCAATCGTTAATTAAAAGAATTTTTGGTTGTCATCGTCTTATTTCCCAGAGATAACTAACCATGTATATGTATCATTTAAGTTTCCGAGTACACAATACAATTGGAAATGGAAAGAGTCGGGTAAATGGTAGGTATTTGAAGCCGCATACCTTGAAGATAATATTTTCTACCACATAATATTATGTAACACAAATATAAATCAAGCCATTTGAAAAAAAAAGTGTAATATGTGCCCACGTTACCGACACTATGTTAATATATGTATTACATTAAAGTTACTTAAAAATAATAAAATCGTCACTAATACGTAAAACGTGGTAATACATCACTTTATTTATCTTCAATAAATCAAAATGGTAACAAAATCTATCGTAAAACGTCTCATTCAAGCGCTACCTATACTATTAAACATTTAGTTTATATGTTTCAACTATAAAAATTTAACTACCGAATACGAATAAAATCAATTGCAATGCCGATAGTTTTCCATAAATTGATTTCTAAGTGGGCGTCCGACTCATTGTCACGCAATAGCACACGGCCCACTTACAAAAATATGATTAGCACTGGCTTTGGTGGTACGTAATAAATCATTGTACCTATTGTATAACAGTATGTACATTTAAATTGTTGCTAAAAGTTTAAAGTAATATAATTGGATATATCTATTGTGTATACGATAAATCTTTTGCATTATTTAACTAATGGATATTCTGAATATTCTCTCTTTTTTAACTGTCAGCGGTAAAGGAAAAATAATTTCATTTACTTAGCGGAAAATTCTCTTTGTAAAATGAAACTTGAACACTGTGAATTTCCAAGATTTTAATCCAATTATTCACATATCGAAATAAGCCTTTAATTTGAAATGGATGCAGTATGACAGTTCGGGTAGGTACCAACAGAGCAAAAATATAGCAGAAAAGCTATATCACAGTACAAATATTATTTAACTGGTTCAATATCGTACTAGATATTTGTTGATATTGCGTTGGCTGTCAGACTGCAAATAAACTGGCCCAACGAATTGATTACATATATACGGTTTACGTGAAGTGATGCAGAAACTTGAACAAGCGATTAGCGGCATGTCAACAGAGACTAACGAGGTAATAGTTAGTCCCGATCGCTATCACATTCTATATAAATAAACATTAACTATTTACACACATAAAATAAATAAACTTCTACGTTGAACCACTATTTTCTCTATACGGTGTCATTTAACAAGTTATTATACCAACAAATAACAATACACTCAGTTAATAACCATTAATTAATATGGAGACAGTGCAAAATGTTGGCCAAATTTACGATATACCTATATGTACCTACATTACTTATAGGTATATATTTTATTCAAAGTTTCTCCAAAAATAAATTACAGGGATTATGTGGAAAGTTTAACTGGATAAAATATATATTGTTATATTGGCGCAGTATGTAATTCATTGCATTATGCACTTGAAAATATATACTATATAAAAACTCATTTGTTTACGAAGAACACGCAGGTAGCTAATTACATAAATAATTAACGACGCACCTCCGACACACAGGTAAAATGTAAACAAGGCCTGGGGGCTCTTTAACATTCCTATATATTCACTTATGCGGAAATCTATATATAATACGCTTATTTACATTGTATTCCATTGTTTCCTGTTAATTAAAACTTCGGGAAAACTTTGTAACGGGTACATAAAAAGAGACATAGGTACAGACTGTGCTTTTACTGAACTTTTAATTTCCAACCTTTGGTACTAAAAGCTCAAACCAACTTGTCTAATTATATACTAATACGTCCAGAAAATAATCCATAATCAAGTTATGAATAACATTACGATACCTCAAGATCATGATCGACCTAAAATAGAGATGACGCTACGTCAGATGACGATGTCGTCGCAAACACACGACCCACGAACGATTGTGTATTCATATTAATATTTATCGGCAGACTAATTTAAACTCGATATAGCCCACGTCGTTTTTAGCATTACATATTAAGGTCCAATAATTACAACATTAATTATCCACATTGCAAACTCTGACTCATAAACAGAAATATACGACAACAAACTCCCTTAATTAGTTCTGACTGCTGAGTAAAAACAACAAAAAATATTGCATGATGATAAAGCACTCTAAAACGTAATCAAGCGGATATTGAAATGAAAAGCACATTCGTTGAAACCTTATATCCGCAAAAAATCTCTGTAGTAATTACATTTCTGCAGTAATCTTTGGAAGTTGAAAAAAAACCTTTTCAAATGAATGCCTTATGTTATTTCCTATGACTTCCATCTTTCAATCAGATGAAGTTAGAGGAAAAGCTTCGAAATAAAATTGATTTTGGTGAGAAGGTATGAAAGATGTAATTTAAAGAGTGCGCAGCCACCTGCTCTTAGACTGAAGGTTTTATGTAAGGTTTTATAGCCTCCGCCCTTATTTTATACATCTCTCCTTATTTTCGTGACCTACACTTAAACGGAATATTTTAAGCCTGGCTTAAAACGTTTGCTAAATGTAGGTATAAAGCGTACATTTTTTAGGTAGCGCGTTCATAAAATCGAGTTTACTGACCATGACAAATTAAAAAGATTCTCCGTAGGTAATATTAATTAATGAAAATTTGCATAATAGGACCGAATCACATACGCTTTAATAAAGCTTAGAAAAATTATAGAATATAATGGTGAACTCTGGCTCGTAAAGCTTCCGGTCATAAAACTCCCTTTTATTCCTGTAGACTAATTACAGTGTGCACCGGCCCATGTGCTTTGGTACACATCTTTTATTGTAAGTAATTGCCGTGTTTGCACGCAACGCTCTTTTCGAGTACAACATTAAGCTAGGTACCCATGGTTAAACGAAGCCAGGAAAGGTACCTTTGTTGTTGTTTTGCCACAAAGTATTTTGCATACAAAAAATAAACGTGGATCTCATGATGTTGCGTCTTCAATTTTATTAATTTAATGTTACGATTAATAAAAAATTATGCAGCCTTATTTAATTGATGTATTTTTATAAATTTGTGTTTTGCATTTTTTTATTTATGGATACTGCTATACTTAAGAGATGTTGCGTATAGGATTGCGTTGTGACTTTGTTTAAAAATATTTTGCCACGAAGCTATATTTTTGAAATTCATAGTTATAAAAAAATAATGAGGTTTGTGTCTTTAAACGGCATTACGAATAATATGATAAAGCATATGAAAGGTTTCTTTATTTGTCACGTGACGTGCAATAACTTTGCAATGTTACCACAGATTTCTGTAATTTTTAGCAGTATACTAAGTTTCCAGCTTGCTCCTATGATCAACGCGTGTTGAAAATGTTTAATAGTTTACTTCAACAACTTTAAAACGATTATGACTAGCAATTAGAATTTAAAATAAGATAAGCTCCATCAACTAACAATAAGGGAAGTTTTAATCTTGTTGACATCATTGCCGACTCCAGTGATTGCATCACTGTAGTCGGAGCAGGAATCAACATGAATGAGAAGTATCGTTTTGGAACAACCTGACATTATTCCGATATAAAAACACAAATGATTAAGTATTAACAAATATGCATATATTTAATTTAAGGTATCGATACACTGACAGTAAACGAAATCAGCCGTTGCTTGTGGTGCTATCGAGCGCTCTGAAAGCATCATCAATCACAGCCCCAAGTGACAATACGTCATCAATCTGCTCAAAACTCTTAGCGGCTTCTCTGTTGACATTGACGAAAACCATGATAGTACCGAACTTTAGCAGAATTTGGCACAAAAACCGTTTTGTTGCTGGTCACTAACATATTATTATCATCATAATAATTATAATCTAACAAAAGCCCTTCTCAACTGCAATTAACACAGATATCCTTGAAGTTAGTTAAAGCAAATACTTCAAAAGGATATTATAAATTAGCCGACTTTTGTAGAAAAGTGAAATTTCCAATATTTTCATCTCGAATTATTCTTTTCGTTTCAAGCTGAGGTTTATGAGTTCTAGAATGTTCGCTACGAAGACTTCCCGAGTAGCTACATAAAACATAGATGATACATCCTGCATATAAATATCTTCATCTATTATTAGAATCGGAAATAGTTCACTTAGCATCGTTAGAACAAAATTATGACATATTTTTATAACGTACAATTAAACTAATTGCTACTGTATCGAATTTTAAAACCATCATATCAATTAAATCATAAACTGGCCTATAAAATGTAAATCCTATTGAAAGGCAATTTATGGAATCCACATTTCACTGATTTACATTTCATGTGGACTAAAGTGCACTACAAAAATGCAATCTCAGAATTTTTGTATTTAATTTCATATTTCATCATGAAACTCATAGTTAATAATTACCGAATAATTTTTAATTTGTTTTAATTTTAGATGACAGCAAACCTTCGAGCAGTATTGGCGGATATGATATATGAGAAATATTCATAGATTCGAGTGTAATTGATAAAGAAAGCACAATGGAGGGTGTGAGGGTTACCCATCAAGGCTTGAAGGCGCACACGCCTGAAGGCTCGGCTGGTCGTATCACCCAGGCCGGCCTTGCAGCTCGAAGTCCTGAAGGCACTGCCGCCAAGGCCATGGCTATCAAGGGCCATGAAGATCTGTGGGTGGAAATCCAGGCGAATACCTTTAGAAACTGGATTAATGAAACTCTTAAACCCATGAACATAAAGGTAAAATATATTTTCTAGTTTATCTGTCGAAATCATTCAGAATGCTCTCAAGATTCTATCAATACCCAGTCTTTAAGTGTGGTAGGCACAATGCAATATGAAGTACGTGGAAGATAATTGTTCCAATCTATTATTTTTCTCAGGTAATCGACTTAGTAGAGGATTTACGAGATGGAACAATTCTTTGTTCGTTAGTGGAAGCTTTACAGGGACGTAAGTTAAAAGGTTGGAGCCGAAAGCCTAGTAACCAACACCACAAGTTGGAAAACGTTACCACCGCCTTGCAAGCCATTGAAGACGACGGAGTTAAATTAGTTAATATAGGTAATAAGTGCATTTTTCAAACCTACCATATTTATCTTGATATTCATTCATTTGGCTGTAATTAAATCTTCTTTGTATTTTGTACAGGTAATGTGGACATAGTTAATGGAAATCTTAAATTAATATTAGGATTAATTTGGTCACTCATCGTCCGATATCAAATTGGAAGAAGTAAATTCCCACCCAGGTAAGAAAATTGAGCTAGCATTAACATATTAAACACTGTCATTTATTACATGATATATTTTCCGGTCTTCACTGATAAATAGAAGGTAATAATTACCATCGCCAGATATAGGTCGATCGAGGTGTCGTATCTAGATGGTTTGGGCGCAAAAATAAGAAACTAAAAAGCGTATATTTAAGTATCTCAGATATAATTGAAGTCAAGATCAATTATTGTGATTTTTATATAGAAAAAATTAAAATAGAAAATGAAGGTTAACGTTTTTTTCTTTCTATTCATTGCAATATTATTTCTTAAATATTTACGACATCACTATAAAAAGAGTGCTGAAAAAAGTAAGCTCTACATTCATCTCTCTAGGGCTAGCGATTATTACAGCGCTAGAACACATTGTAACCTACACATGCGGACTAACTACGTAATAGACGAAGCAATTAGCACTGTAAGGCGCGGCGTAAATACAGATAAAATGCGATTGCGCGACATCCCACCTAAACTATTCGACTTACAACAACCTGATGTTGGGAAATACTCGTTTCTCTATAAAAATTGAACATGCTACTTTCTAATAAATTATTGAACAAATATATTGTGCAGTCTGCTTTGTCGTCACATTTTTTATTAAGAGTTCGTATAATACTCATAAAAATAAATTATCGCTATGTTATTTGTTACTTTATCATATTAAACAGAAAACATTGTATGTGTACAATTAGTTTTTTAAGCTTAATTGTTATAGTTATGTATACTAAACGGTGCGCTTTTAAATTTTTACGATCGAACCTTATCCTTTTGTATCTACATTCTACACCGATCATAAAATTCTTACCAAAAATTTAAAAGCAACGCTAAGCTATCCACACGTTAGGTGTATTTGCAGTAAATTCTTGGCTTTTACGAGTCTATCTGCAATGAATCGTCAGTTCTCATTACCTAAAATTGCAGAAAGTTGATGCTATCTTGGCTGCAATCGACCCTGCCAGAGTGTCGAGTCAGCAATCTTACGACTGACTGGAATAGTGGTGTGCTTCTATCGGCTCTTCTAGACTACTGCAAGCCTGGCACATTCCCGCAATGGAGAGAACTAAGTACGCTCTTGGAATGTTTTAATTTGTCTGTATGTTGCTGATGATCAAATTTAATCCGTCGTTGAAAAATACCTGTAATAAAGTATTTAATATGGAGAATGTCTTGGTTGCAATTCAATATAACTAAAATAACAAAAGACAAACATGTTCTGAATTTGATCATATAGTTGATTACTTTAAATGGTATGACTTAGAAGTTTCTATATAAATTAATGTGATTAATGTCTTTTAACAATATATTATTTTAGTTCCAACCATTTTGAATATATATTTTCGTAGACAAAGACCTAACAAAACTCACTCCTATTATTTTCCCCATTACACACAGAGAGGATTCCAATACAATCCCAAATTCGGATTACTAGATATATATAATATTTGTTTTTGTTTCCTATATGTTAAATTGAATAACTGAAACATACGACGATCAAAGAAATCCAATAGTCACAGGAAGTAAATAAATAAGTTTTGCTTTTATTTATTTAATATGTGACTCAATCCCAATTCAAGACGGAGATAAAAATGTTTCTTAGCTCACCTTTCGGCTTCATCATATTGAAAACATAAGTCTAGCATCTTGTAATCAATTTTGGTAACAAAATCAACAATAAAAATAACAAAATGTATACTTCGCCCCTTTAAATACTCTTAACGCTATTTATGTCTTATTTAGATCGTCACGAGGCTGTAGAAAATTGTAGAAGGGCAATGAAATTGGCGCATCGTGAATTACAAGTGCCCATGGTTCTGGAGCCAGAATATTTGGCCTCGCCATGGCTGGATGAACTGTCCGGCATGACGTATCTGTCTTACTTCATGAAGCCGGACGCTGCTGGAGTGAAAGCTACGTTGGACTGGGTCAACTCACGTCTAGAGAGACCTATTTCTAATTTCACGGTAATTTATTTACTGTTTAACATTCAGATAATAAGCACGTATTAACGCATAGTCAAAACATATCGCGTGGGTGGGTATGTTGGGTTTAGTTTTTAATTTTTTTTTTTTTTGATAACTACATGAAGATGGTAAAATATTTAGATGGTATATTAGATGGTAAAATATTCTTACCTACCATTGGATAGTTACACGTCAATTCAATTTTGTTAGGAGATTGTTAATCAAAGGGCTCAAGGCCGTGTATTCAAAGTGAAAATTCAATATGGAAATTTGTGATTTTCCCCGAGGTGAACAATCTGCTTTTCATCGGAATAACCGAAGAAAATAAATAAAATGTATTGTTATGCTTTTAATTAATAAAATATTTGTTCTTGGACTCGTATTCAAATTTTTTAGAATGTGAAAATTGGTGTTTTTCTAGCGCGTTTCGTCTATGGCCGCGTGGAAAATTTAATTTATTATTTTATAATAGTTAATGAATATTTCACTAGGTATATTAAATTAACGACTTTTTTTAATAAGTAGGTAATTTAAATTTACAACTATAAGTATAATGTAGTTTTTTTTAATGAAGAGATATTTAATTCATATTTGAAAAAATACTATTTTTAGAATTATTTCTTACATTACAACGTGCTTTTTAATTTCGCATTTATACTTTTGAATAAATAACCTCGTTTTGAGCATGTAGAACAAAATATTATTTCGAAATATGAGATCAAGTGGTTAATCATGTTAATTTTACACAAATTGAAATATGAGCAAAAGGTGTGAACCATTTTCACGGAGAGTTCAATTTTCGTGTGATTAGAACAGGCCAAAAGGGAATTCCAGTTCCGACGAGTAAACAAACAGGAAAATGAAAAGGGCGAGCTAATGCCATTGAGGGACATAAACAGGCCAAAATTGTGTTGTACACCAATATGTTTGTTCTGGTATCGAATGATAATATACCTACATACTTTCGTCTGCTTTCACTTTGTTTTTATAACACCCCAAGATTTTCGCGTCATAAATAATAGCAAACCACTTAGTGAGTTTTAGCGTAATTCGTTATAAGATTAATAGTTTGTTTTCAAATAATGTAGATTCTCATAATTAATGGTACCTTTGAAGAAAATTGTGTAACTAACCACTAAGGTTTGTATTTAAATTTTTAGACTGACTGGAACGACGGTCGAGTAGCAAATGAACTGGTAAGGTCAATGGGGGGACCAGCTCCACCACCTAGCCGACTGAGAAGGGATCCCGCACGATGGGAAGAAAACAATCAACAAGCAATTGACGCAGCCAAAAAACTAGGTGTGTTATTATTTACTCAACCCAACCAATACATTCGTTTTTCTTTAATTAACAACGTTTACAAGTCCCCGATGCGTAATGTGTGTTCCAATTCGTGTATCATTTAATTGCACAGCAATGTTTTGTTGCTTTAACATATTGCGAAATTCTCCTACATAATATTCTGCTCCGATATTACCTTTGATCTGCCGTAGTGGTACTCTGTTGGGAAAACTGTCGAATGGTTATTACTTAATACAAACTGTCTGCAAAATATCTCTAATTCAACATGTGAGGCTATTAAAGAACCACTTATGAATAAATTATAAATGATGATTATTATCTATTATTCATTTATATAAAGTCGGCTATTCATCGTCGAATCTTGTCATCAAATTATGTATTTTTAACTGGTTTTATTATTACCTACACATAATAAAATATTATTTGTTACAATAAAATACATGGCATAGCGGAAGGACGTAATAGCTTTACATGTATATAGTTTATCTATGTGTGCATTGAGAACATTTCGTAGAATGGACATTACATTGTAACAATAAAGAATTTAAATGACTTCTCATTACAGGAGTCCAGCCAGTATTATCAGCCAAGGACATGAGCTCTAGTGACGTAGAACACTTAGGGGTAATGGCATGGGCTACCCAGTTCCGAAACATACCGCCGCGTCCGCCCGTACACGACATGTTGCGAGTCGCACTCGATTCCACTTCGGGGAGGGTAGGAGAGCCTGTAAGTGCCTCGGGATTTATTTTAAGGAAAAAGAACATTAATTTTGCGTAACGCGACTGGGTGTGCTCTCGAGCGAGACGAAGCTAATCTTGGAAATTAACTCATTATTTATTGCAGATTTTTTGTTGTTCTTTCCTGGTTCACAAAAAGCTTTACATGTTTAGATATAGGTTTTTACGGAACATCTTTAATTAAAAATAACTCCTAATAGCATAAGCTGAGTTGAGATAAGTTTAAAGCGCGTCACACACGGTGAAGATACTATAATATTTTATGTTAAGATTCTCTAATATAAAATATTACAGTATCTTAAGGTATCCGGTAGGTACCCGAAATTTTGTGTCAGTGTTTCGGGTCATTTGTAACAGGATGGCGTTTCTACAGGGGTCTTAGTACGCAATGACAAAAAGAAAAATGATGGTCAGAACGCTGATACCGGATACCCTAAGATACTGTAATATTTTATATTAGAGAATCTTAACATAAAATATTATAGTATCTTCACCGTGTGTGACGCGCTTTATTTTCATGAAATTCAAATTCAAATTCAAATTAATTTATTTGCCAAAGAACATGGTATACATAGATGTCAGGTAACAATTGAGTTCCAGCATGTTCAGCCGTTATTAACAGCATGCAAATTATGTCACTTAATTTTAAGTCAAAATTTCAATTATTACATTATCATTAGGTACATAAGTACATTTCAAAGTCTACAATTATTATTAACAAAGTCAAAAAAAAAATCACAATTCAAAATTTATATTGGAAGTAATCTGCCATTGTGTAAAAGGAATTTTATTGGAAATTCTCATTTTTGCAGACATATATTAAAGTGGAAAGCATATCGAGGGATCTTTCAATATCTGAAGTGAAAGTATACATAGTGAATCCATTAGAGCAGGAATCGAGGCTCAAGCTGGATTCGAGAGGTTCCGGGGAATTTGTACCGGAACACGCTGGTATGCACGAAATTGTTCTCGTCGTCGACGATATCAGGTAACTTTATTGATACTTTATTGACTTCACTCTTTTATTATAAGCATTTACGATCTCGCTATAAAATTTTAACAAGACTTAATTAAAACAAAGGGAACGGAATGCTCTGCTGTTTTCATATCATATATTTCTGAATTTTTGTTAAAATTTGATGAATGCATGGTACTTACATAATTGAAATATTAAAAAGTATTTTTAAAAAGGTTTTTCATATAATACAGTATTCGATGAATTTTTACTCCAAAATGAACTATTTTGGCAAAGTTATAGTGTGAAAAGTGAAATATTAAATATGAATTCAAGTAATGGATGTAGCAGGTATATTAGTAAAAAAAACACACACACAATAGTGGCGAACATTTGAAAATAATGAAAAAAATAGATGGCTGCTAGTCATCAAAATATTCGTATCTTTTGTTCGTAGAAAAACAACGACAGCTTTTATGTCAGGGATTTTAAAAGCCGTGTAGGTATTGATTGCTATTGCATCCGCCTAACAACTTGCGGGCTAAAATCTTTGATTTAGGAAAGGTCATTGACTTTTAAAATGTATGGAGTAGAATACTATATACTTACATAATTTATTTTATACAGGGTGGATGGCAGATACTTTTTCCGAGTGTTGCCAAGACTGGTGTCGGTACCTCCACCTGGCATGGCGCCTTGTGCAGCTGGTAGTCTTGTAGAAGTATTAGTTAGTGCAACAGGTATGAAATTAAAATTTCCTATTTAATAAAATTAACTGCGTTAAAAACAACCGACTTCAAAAACGGAAAAGTAAAAAATAAAAAAGATTTGATATTATTAATTGCTACATATTATTTAGATGTGCTATTTATTAAATAGGTTTGATGTCGGTGCACGGGCTTAATACTAAGTGCTTAGTGTTTGGCACCGACTTCAAACCTATTTAATAAATAGCACATCTAAATAATATGTAGCAATTAATAATATCAAACCTTTTTTATTTTTTACTTTTCCGTTTTTGAAGTCGGTTGTTTTTAACGCAGTTAATTTTATTTAATACTTTTTAGTGTAATTTTCAACACGAATCAAACGAGCCCAAACTCGATAAAGTTGAGTCAATATATTACTGAGTTCCTATGGCCACCTTCCGATTCCATCATCAAATCAGCTCTATGTCATGATAATGTTTCATCGCTATCCAATTTACACACTTATACAAAATTTCAGCTCAATCGGTTACCGGGAAGTGAATCAAAGTTACTTGCTACATTCCAATTAAGTCATCGAGTACAGACAAAAATGCTCATAAAATAAAAACTACTGGGCCTAGCCGAATAAAATTTTTATGGGACCAATTCGACACCATCCTGCATCGAACAAAAAAAGAATCACGTAAATCGGTTCAGAAACCTCGGAGTAATCGGTGTACATAAAAAAAAAAAAAAAAAAAAAAAAAAAAAATATACCGGCCGAATTGATAACCTCCTCCTTTTTTTTGAAGTCGGTTAAAAAAATACAGTGTTTTTTTTTAATAATAATATAATGGCCCTTAGCATGATTGTGTCAATGCATTACATATTTCACATTGTTATCTATTGGATAACCATCATTTCTTTTTACTTTTAAATATGTCATTAGCATATTTAAAATAAAATTTTCACAAGCCTCGTATTTAAACAAGTAAGAAAAATCATTAAAGAAATTTTATAATACAATTTCTAAGATAACTTACTCCGAAAAAAGTACTGTAAAGCCGCCTAAAATCTATCTAAACAATTATTATAACAAACAGGTGCACCACGCCGCGAAGACATAGACGTGACAGCACACTCTCCAAGCGGTCGAGCGGTACCGCTAGAGGCGCGGCACCCGCCACCCTCAGCACCCGGCACTACCGCGTCCAGCGCTACCTTCCAACCTGACGAAGCTGGCACTTGGACTATCGCGATCACGTACAAGGGTGAACATATACAGGTAGATAAGTGCTTCTTTTCATAACACAATGACAGTTTGTACTTATTTTTAAAATTCCCATTTTTATACGAAGTTTTGAATTTGTATATGGTATTAAGATTATTTACGTAAAAATGTATTAATTGTATAGGTACGATAAAAGTAAAACAAAATACCTACTTTCTGATTTTAATCTGTGTAGTGTGTATAATAATTTAAATAGAAAATAAATATCTATCAACTCTATGTACGCAGTACGATAATATTTAAACATGTGTTGGAGAAAGGTTTTGCTTTTAATTAATGAAGCAGAAGTTGTATATTCTTAATGGACTCGCATTAATCCAATCACTATTTCCTAGAATTCGCAAAGCGCTAAATGCTAGCTTACATTATTGAAATAATTTTTATAATCCACTTAGGTATTATAAAAAAGGGAAACAGTGGAAATGTTTATTTAAAGTCTTATTCAGTTAGAAAAATAGACCTTGGATTGTGTAGCTCGTGAAGATTAAAAAAAAGCAATTATAATGCAATCTAAAATGTAATATGTTTTCTTTATAAAAGATTCAACCCATAAAAAAAATTGAATTTTATAACCACTACTTTTAATTAAATAATTAATCTACAAATTTAAGTAACACTCATATAAGCGCTACATATTCCAATTTCTATTTGAGTGCAGTGCAACCTAAAATCGAATGGAGCTCCACATAATTCATCTACCAAACATGCGATGCATCTTCATTACGTAAATAATTACAGGGTGGTCCGTTCACGTGCGAAGTTTTCGAGCCAGCAGGCGTGCGGCTCAGCCCGGGCGCGCTCGAAGGGGCCGAGCCACTCAAACCGCACTCCTTCGAGTTGGACACCAGCGGCTGCGGCGTCAAGGGCGACTTGCAGCTAGACATCGTTCATGATAAACGAAGCGTAATGTGTGCTCTAGAGAAGTTGTCGCCAACGAAATATCGAGCGACATTCATGCCAAAGGCACCGGGAAAGCATCGGGTAAATTTAACTTATATATGTTACACATGCAGTTCAGGATTTATTTTGATTCACATGAATGTCCAGATGGCAGATATATATATCTCTTCAGTTCTACGAATACATTTAATTCGTATCCATTAATATGAATAATAATTGCCCTTAAATGTTACCTTTCAATACACATTCACACATTTTTAACTGAATATTATATTTGCAGTTGTACATATATTTCAACGGTTATGATGTTCACGGATCGCCGCATGTGTTTAGAGTAGGGTCACGCTCTAAAAAGCCCAGAGACAGCGCGAGCCCATCGCCTGCGTATGCCAGAATGTCAAGTCCAGGTATTTATAAAAAATAATAGAAAATATACTAAAAAAATCAGTACTGTTGTAATTAATTAGAACTAGTAATATTTAAATTCTCATACAAGATTACAAAAATAATCAGCTATTTAAAACGTCCTACATAATTCTTTAAACCAAAAATACCACTGTTACTGCCGAATGAACCTTTTGATGGAACGTTTCTGTGTTTTTCAGTCACCCGCTTAAGATCTGAAAGTCCTCACAATCCATACAATTTATACGATTCGAATGCTACGAAATATAACACGAGCTCAATAGATCGACGGGAAGAGCGTCGAGATTCGAGCGATTATTATAAACATGGATCAGATGTCAAAGAAAAATCTTTCGATGTTACCGATTCGTATACGTCTAGGGTGAATAAAAAAGAAACGTATAAATACGAACCTGAAAGTCCACGTAATAGAACAGCTAGTCCGATAACATCGAAATATTTGGGAAATGGCTCGAGATTGGACATTAACAGGTCAAATAGTCCGTACAGAGCTAGCAGCCCATACAGAGCGACAAGTCCAGTCGGCCGGACAAGCCCGCTAACCAGGAAAGACAGTCCTTTGAATAGGACGGCTAGTCCAATTAACCGGTACGTGTGATAGCCAAGATACAATATATCTACGTAGCTCTAGAATGATTGGTTCGTGTTTGTGATTGAACGAACCATCGATGTCAGTCCTGTAATACAACACCTCAAACAGAATTAATTGCACCTACTTTAAGGTTAATGAGATTGCTCTAACACAATTTGTGAATAGGATGCAGTCTGATACTTTAAAACTCAACAACAAAGACTGCAACTTGAATAGTTTTAATTTATGTAAATGTTTCAATTGTGCTTGGAAAATATAACTAAAAATGGAAGCTGGCATAGATATCAAATGCAATAAGTAACAAAATGTACTATTATTTTTGTTCCAGCGTTAATAGTCCGACGGAACGCTACAGTCCCGTTACAACTACGAAACGTGTAGTAGAAAAACGATCCAATTACAAAATGTACAGTTCATACAGTGGCTCTCAAGATAATCTTGATCAGAGCAGTCCATTATCATCATTGGAAAATGAACGTGCCAGGAGATATGGAAGTCCAGGTACTTTATATTTAAAAACATATAAAAGCAGATGTGGTAGGTACCTATATGTATATAATATTAAGTACATCATAGTTAATGTTACGTTATTAGATCAAACAACCAAATATCCATACAATTGAAAACTACTTTTAGTTTCTCTAGCAATAATTTATGTTTGATTTATTAAAAATAAACATAAAACGCAAGATATTAATTTGTATAGGTACCTAATAGCTTTCATTTAATTCAAAAAGGGATAGGAGAAGGTGGGGATCCGGGAGGGAGAGCACCCAGCACAAGAAAAGATTCATGGGATTCAGTTGAGAAAACAAGGCAAATGCTCAGTAATAATAGGTGAGAATAAAATTTTGATTATTAATTAATTTATGCTTCGTTAAGTAAACAATTTATTTCGTAGATAATTAAAACTTTAGT
Source organism: Colias croceus (assembly GCF_905220415.1). NCBI lineage: Eukaryota > Metazoa > Arthropoda > Insecta > Lepidoptera > Pieridae > Colias > Colias croceus. Next base: position 7,366,493 of record NC_059538.1, read on the forward strand.
AAAGACTTTTTATATGAAAAACAATTTCCATTCGTCAAGGACAATTAAATAATTTCAAGCTCTCCAATCTATATTATGAATATGAGTGACCTACAATATTTCGGGTATAAATTCCAAAAAGACGAAATGCTGCGAATGTATTTCCTCAGATCGAATTCTCACAGGGACGTCTATTCAAAGCACAGTACCCACGTGAAGTGTTCACGCTAAATTTCTAATGAATTGATGTTTGAAATCAATCACTAATGCTAAATTAATGTTGTCCAAATAGCTTGGAGCCAAGCAATACAGAGCGGTACGGAGCGAGCACACTAGAGCGGGAGACGCAGCGCAACACGCAGCTCAACAAGCAGCTCAACAAGTTTAGCGATTTATCGCGCGACTCGTTCAACCGCCAGCTTGACCGGTTGGCCGATGATCACGAATCCGACACTTACACCAGCCGTGTAAGTAAATTCTACGTGTTTGATGAAATTGTACTCAACTGTGGCCAGCGTGTATGCTCAGGTGGAAATTAGTTCGTCCATATATATGTTTTGGTTAATTTAAAGTGGTAATAGGTAGCCCAATGAACGTGAAATTTTATGTTTTGCACGCTATACGGGTTACTTAATTGATGAGCATTTCAATGCAGATATGCATAATGCATATTATATAGTTGAAGTGACATTATGCTAGTGCGATCTATACAGATAACTGTTTATCTTATTGTAATGTAATCTCTAATTGTGATTTAAAAAATGAATCAGTGTTATAAGCTGTGGTTATAAGATATATGGGTAATATTAATAAGATTTTTTGTAGATATTGATGTAATGAACTGAGTTAATAGGTTGATATTAATATATTTTCATTTTTCGAAACAAACTAACAAATAAATATTATCGGTAGTAAACTTAAAGCTAAGAAATATCTTAACTTATTAATCCCAATAATAAGACATAATTTATATGTAGCAAGAGTTCAAGCGAGAAGTACACGAGAGCTCGTACGTCGTCCGCGACTCCTCATACAGCAGCGTGGAGGAGAAGCGCCAACAGCATCAGTCTTTTTTATCCAATAGGCCCCCCCGCGACCCGACCGGGGGGGCCCCTACTGAGACGGACGCAGCTCATGCCCGTTTCAGGTAACTTTTCTTTTTACACTTTGATTTTGCCTTGGTATACAAATATTGTGTGACCTTCCCTGGCTCTGACAGGATTGATAAAACTTTGTAAAAAAATATTTTTTATTTGATTCTATCTATTGATGATATCACATGAACAAAAACATGTAAATCAAATTCCTCATCGACAGGTCTGTAGAAGTATAAACAAACAACCACAATTTCTAATTTCAAATGTTAGGTACTCGTACCCTTCGTACCCTATAAATAATCAAATTCATTGAAGCATTGTATTAAACCGCTGATTTTATATTCTTTTATGTATTGTTACACTTTAATATCTTGTCAAAGGATCGTAACACGAATACATAAAAAGGACGGACACGTAATTTTGTGTCCGGAATACAAAAATTCGCATGTAAAAATTGAACCGAACGTGAACGTGCAATTTATTTCGTGATCCGTACCTATCTAGGATGTATTTTTTCTGTTATTTTGTGGTCTTTTTTCCATATGTATTTGCAATGTTCTACTATTTATGATATATTTAATTTATAATATAGTTTCTGATATGTTATGGATATTGTTGCATTGCTATGGAGGTATACAGGGTGTAATCGTTAAGTGTGCACAAGCGATTATTTCGAAACTATTGCAGATATCAAAAAACTTTAAACTTATATTGAAAGTACTTGACCTAATGAGTAAAATGGCCGTAATAAATTTTTAAAACTAAACGAGAAATATCCAAAAATGTTACATTAAACGCTCCCATACATTTGATTTCCCATACATTTTGTATTCATATCAGATTTTCGAAATGACGTCCTCATTGCGTACAATAACATGAGGAGCTCTATTTAAAGTTTCTAAATGAATTCCTTCAAATTTGCGAAGTAATAAAAGCAGAAAACTATAATATTTCATATTAAATGTAGGTACTACATGGGATATTCATATCTCATACTAAATGTATAGGATGGTTTTAAGATATTTTTTTTGATATTTCCTGTTTTATTTTTAAAAATTTATTACGGCCATTTTACTCATTAGGTAAAGTACTTTCGATATCAGTTTAAGGCTTTTTGTTATCTGTAATAGTTACGGAAAAATCGCCTGTGCACACTTAACAATTACACCCTGTATACAGATTTTTTTAAGAAATGGACAATTTGGAGCCTTCATTTTTGATTAGCTACAAAATCACAAAGAATATTTAATTAATAAATAAATTAGTTAATAATAGAATAATGTGTCTTTCCATAAAATAAATAGGTGCAGGTGTGTAGAAACGATCGCCAAGAACGAAATAAGTAGTCTATAAAGAAAATATAAAGCCTTTAAACGGAAATGCGTTCTCAGCGTAATAAATTTTGGAATCCGTAGTAACGGCCTCCTTGCAGCCCCCTGGTGATTCGGAATTTATTTTATAAATATATACTGTTACTACAGATAATAAATACAAATTCATTTTTAAAGTATACCACTCAATAATTTAATATTATTCTTACTGGAAAAAAGTTTAGATATAATCTATCTCTAGCAATGCCATTCTAATCGAATGAACTTTTTAGGTATTTTATGATTAAAATATTTCTGTTTTGCCTCTGTCTTTATATCATAAACTGATAATAAATATACTTGTCGTAATCTTATCCTTGGAAGTAGAAGTGCTTCTCATGTAACCGTTATTTAACTAATTTAATGAAAACTTTATTTGTTGCAGACCCATTCAAAGGGATAACAATAGAGGTGCCAAAGGAATAGTAATAAAACCAACTTACAAAGGAGTTGTAGGGCAACCTGTTGAGTTTATAGGTAATTACAAGGTCCAACAATCTGTTTTTGTTGAATAAATTTCGCTCTTTTAATTAACAGGAAACTTCTCGGAAATCGCATGTTTTTCCCTGAAATTTTGTCAATGTATATTTTAATTATAAGACCATTTTACGAAAATTATGGTTGAAATATTATTTTTCTTTATTAATTCTGTAAGTACCTAGCGATGGGCAGTATTTCATTTAAGTATAAAAAATGGTAAAATTTTTCCTTTCTAAACAATATCGTTGTAAGTAATTAAGCTCTTGCTCTGTCTCTAGCTCAAAATTTAATTCTAATTTGAAAAATTTGAAATCTTTTATTCATTTAATAAATGACTAATTAAGGAAATACTCTTATTCTTCTACTTAACATTTAAATGTTTTTTTTTTATATTAAGTTCAAATTAATGATTTAGGGTTTCAAAAACAAATTACAAAATAATATGTAGGTAGTAAGTTTGTTAATGAATAGCAAATCTTTTGTATAAATATACTATTATTTAATAAAATATAAGACTTTATCTATGCCTACTTTTATATTATTAGAAGCAATTTATAAATATTTAGATCGAAATTTCAAACATCACACCACGCTCAAATTTTCCATACAATTTTGCCAGTTTTAAAGACTAGTGTACAACACACCGCGATCATATATTTTCTCATAAGTACACTTTAGGAAAGTCTTTAATTTGTCTAGTGGATGCCAGCACAGCAGGTCCTGGACAGCTGGAGCTAGAAGTGTCCGGCGGTAACGGAGCGCTGGTAGCCAGCTCGGTGCGGTCGCTCGGCGCACACAGATACATCGCCGCGTTCACCCCTCGGGTGTTACGCCCGCATTCTGTGCGGGTCACTTTTAACAATGAACACGTACCAGGTAAGGCTTCTTTATTGTAGACAAGCTTCGCTAAATTGTTTTGCTTTGTATTTTATTTACGCATGGGAAAAAGTGACCAGTTTGAAAATAATTGTTTGACTCTGTGAACGGCAACGCATGTGAATTTTATTTTTGGATAAATATTGAAATCCGTCTTTAAGTTATATCATTCTGGTAAATAATGAATAGAAAGTAGTTTATTACATCCTTTTTATGTTCATTTCTATTAATAAATAAGGTTTAAAATTCGCTGATATCTCTAACTTCCGATTATAAAAATAAACGTTCACATTATTGTGGTTGCAACTTGCCCGCTTTACGATTTTGCCTAGATCCTCTTCGCCACTCTTATCTCCACCGTTACAGAGACAAAGTATAATTTATTTTCGGGTAAGGTTATGAAGGGATGAGCCCACTTACCTATTAAAATATAATAAGGGACGACCGACTCCTTAAGAGGCTAAAAGGGCAGTGGTAGGAACTAGGAAGACGATTTTTACTTTAATCGGTTTTCTTTAAAGTCACATGTAGTTTGGATTTGTTACTTGTTATCGAAAATGAAAATTCAATACCTTGTCCTACAATAATATTATGTGTCTTGTATCTGCTGTGGTATATTGTATGGTATGTGGTATATTTACTAAAAATTATGTAATGGATAATATGTAACAGTATTACTTCTTAGTATTATTTTTCCATTGGGTTACCTGGCAGAGATTTTTAAAAGATTAGATCCATTCACCATAATAATGTGTTGCATAAGATGGCAATAAATATATCCTGTATGTAAATGATGAGGATATCACATATTATTGTTAATTCAAACACAGTTTCAATAAGAATGGATGCTCTTTCTATATTTTTGTATCTTAGTTACGTAGGTACTCACCGTAATTAATAGTTACTGCAATGTATTTTTCACATTAACAAACATTTGCCAATACATAATACTGTATTTACTTTATTAAAATAATTCATTCAAATCGATCTCTTATTATTTATCTATTCTCAACCTATAACCTTTTTATTATAAGGTGGTTATAATGTCACACATATTAATTTAATTTTAAATATTCCAACGTAGTCACTGGTCGCCTCGGATTTTCACGTCGTGGCAGTCTTAATAAAATTAGTCTCTTACGCTAGGTATCATAACTGAAACTATGATTTTAATATCAACTACAGTCTACAAATTATTATGTGTACCTAAGCTTGAGTTTTGGTACCTGTATAAATTCGTTAAATTAGTGCCATGATCTCAATAATCTTAGATGATATAATCAGGGATAATTCGAAACTATAAGTCAGTTAGTAATTATAGATATCATTACATGATTAATAAATAAGTGATACTAAACTTTCCAAAAGGAAGTAGCTATTTATAGATTTAGACACATCTATAATCTGAAACAAGTCAGTTTCTGTTTAACAATCCGTGGCATGATATCATATACTTAATAAAGGAGTAGCTTCTATTTGAAGACAACCCAACGCGTAATAATTCAAGCAGGCCGCAGACAGCTAGGGAATTACTTACCGGCTTCAGCTCAGGCGAATAAGCAAATTGTTACTTATTATACTTTAACAAGCTCTGTGAAACCCAAGTTTTTAAGTAATGCATTTCGGCGTTATTCAAGAACTCGAGTTCACAGTTCCGACTGTAAGATAATCATTTTTGCAAAAACTACCTCATTATTAGGTAGTTATTTACAACCTATCTATAATATAAAAATGAATCCCAAAATGTGTTGGTAAGCGCATAACTTGAAAACGGCTTTACCGATTTCGTTAATTCTTTTTTTATAATATTCCTTGAAGTTTGAGGATGGTTCTTATGTAGAGAAAACGTGAATATGTACCACGGGCGAAGCCGGGGCGGACCGCTAGTTACCTATATAAATTAGCGTAGTGGAGACGCAGGGGTGTAGGCCTAGGGTTTCCGGTACCGGTCTCTTTTTTGAGAACCGGGAATTTCGGTACTTTTCCTTAAAAGAACCGGGAATTCCCGGTTCTTTCGGTTCTTTCGGGAATATTATTTAATACTACTAGTTTATCTATTACTCTTTCAAACTTCTATTCCTACTATCGAATTCATTATTTTTCTTCACTGTAAAACTCTTATTCACCGTTATTTTACTTTTCCACACTTTCTACTGTTCAAAAGTTCAAAACTTTAATGTAAATAGCTACGAGCTTATAGAAAAAACAAGCGAAATACATGGTCGCTCTGTCCCTGCTTTCGCTGTATGGCTTTCGCCATGGACGGTCAGCTGGTGATCTCCTAGTTCTCTTAACCCATCGTTGGGCTACGGCAATCGAGAGTAAAGGAGAGGCCTTAGCGGTTGCCTTCGATCGGGTGTGGCATCGGGCTCTTCTCTCGAAACTTCCAGCCTATGAACTCCCAGAGAAATTATGTAAGTGGATCCCGGTTCCATTTTACTAACAAAAGAACCGGGAATTCCCGGGATTTTCGGTTCCGGGATTTCCCGGTTCTGAACCCTAGGTGTAGCGCCTCAGGTTAAAAAATGGGGTTCATCAGATTTTTTTTTCTTATTTAGGTATCTGCACCTTATTTTTGTCATCACTACTACATTCAATGAATTAAACAATCACGAGTAAATCGAAGTCTTAAAATGAAAACTGCACGCACTTAGCCAGTGGTTGATTATAATCAATAATCATATATTATAACCAATCCCATAGGTGTTGCTACATTGGAAACAATTTAGGTATGTGGAAGGATGAAAAATGAATTCTCAATTATTCGATGACAGCTAAAACTCACTGAGCAAAAAAGTGACTTAGGTACATAGGTATTATGTAACACGTCCACACGCATAATATCGCGTGTATCAGTAAATACCCGATATGTAATACCATAATTGATACTGAACATGTGAAAGGAAGAAATAATATATAGCAGTACATGTTACTTAGGTATATAAATAAAATAAAATTTATTAGCAACTTCAATTATAACATTACAATATTGCTCTGCCTTCTGAACTAGCTACAAACTTTAACTCCAACACTGCTACGGCATAAATCCCTTACTGAAGATTGTAAAAATACGGTATAAGTATGTTTAATTGTATATTTATCTTTTTCTATTGAATGCACATCTCGACCTTTTAATTGTTTCGCGGTCATGGCCAATTATTTCACACGTCACATAATATGCAGGTATACAAATAACAAGTTCATAAAAAAATCTAATTAAATACAAAACTAAACGAGATAGGTATAGGATTATAAAAGAACCATCATACGATATAGGTAATTTCTAATCAAGCTATCATTATCTAAGTAGGTATATCTACTAGGTAATTCAAGAAATCGCCTACTACCTACCTACTTCTAATGTCAAAGCTGGTAAGGCAAAGAGTCTACCATACAAATTAACTTAAAATACACCTTGAAGTAGTAGGTACTTACACGTTTGGTAAAAGTGAACTCAAGTCTAGAATTACGATTACCGACTGAATGTAGGCTCTCGAATTCCCTGGCGCCATTTTGAATACCTGAGTGACGTCACGCGGCTGGGCGCGGGCGAGCCGCTTGCGCACCGCACTTCACAATTCACATTCGGCCCACAGACGCACTCGAACGAGGCTACGCCTCTCCAACAAAATGCATTTTCGTCGTACATATCTAACCATATGTGTTAATAAATACTAAAACGTAACAGTACCTCTCTGATCTTTTGTACAAGAACAGTTGAGTTATTCAGTGTACCTGGCTTGTACGTGTGTAGTGATTCCGCTCAAGTGTTGTGATTTCTTTCGTGCAGTGCCCTAGATAGCTGTCACCGAGGGAGTGTTTCCGTGTCTCAAAGGTCTCTCCGGCCTCGATAAGTGAGTCTATTTGCATATACCTACAGAACACTCGGAAGCCTCCACACTCATCCATAATGTACGTGGGTGAGACACGTCATTGCCGTTGTTAAACCTCTTTTTCAAATTATCCTATTCGAAAACATCGTTACTACAAGTAGGTAAACATTTATAAAAATCTTATCTCTACTTTTCCATTTTTTTTAATAACATAATCTGTGTAATGTGTAGTAATTTCACACTATTAAATTAGAAATAGAAAGTAATTCAAAGGAAATTAAAATAGAAGCTCATTAAGTTATGCAAAAGTTACATTAAATACGGATCCGAGAAATTGCAATTACATGATTGACATTTACGTAATTTCTAGAAAGTGTAGAATCTCACTCTACGTGCAATAAAGTTGACTATAAACAAAATCTATTTAAGTTAGTTATGACAATATCAAATTGAAAACATTAGGTATGTCAAAGTGCAATCAAAGCTAAAACAATGGTCAATTATATTGTATATATTCATAAATTGTCCACGATATGTCAGTTATTATATGATAACAAAGCCATTATAATTATGCAGCGAGGAGGATATCCTTCGTCTTCTGTTTCGCATCACCGCATTCAGACAAAGAACACGAGCGTTGAACTCTTTTATAGGGATTGCTTACCGCACCCTTTTATCAATTGAAATAGGTACACAAAAAACACCCCTGTATTTATGTAGGTTAATGGCCTATATCCGATTGTATGCATACGGATGTATGCTTTTTACATTTCGAGTGATTCCTTTCAAAGCCTTGGCTTAATGTTGCGTGACTTGGAGAAAAATATCGTGCTAAGCCGTATCGTAACTAATAACGTGTCGGCCGGACTTGTACTGATATATTATACACTTATGATTTGCAATAAATGTAATTAGAGCAGTATTATATAACGAAGCAATCGATTACACGCATGTTTTCTTTCTTTCACTGATTTTGTGGTCACCTAAGGTTACATTAATAATACATAATATTAAAATTTAAAACAGCTATCATGAAAGCTTATCTGAAATATGAAAAAATAAATTTGACAACAGGTTTTCAACAGATTAAATTAGTTACTGAAACACAATATTATCTGTTCACATAATATTTATTGGTAGTTTAGGGTCATTGCGCCAGTTCGCGTCCACTTATTGCAGTTGGAAAGTTTGAAGGAGAAAATAAAAATGTTCCAACGCAAAATTTATGTAACGTGTTCATTACATTGTCTATTATAAGATTTACTTTCAATTGTGTTGGAAATATCATGTGGTTTTTATTTATAATAAATAAATAGCAGAATTAGGCGTTTTACCCAGTTCGCGTCCAAAAATTCCAGTTTGCGTCCACCCGTGGACCAGTTCGCGTCCACCAGCTTAGAAAAAGAATTAAGAGTGTATTGGGTGATATTTTATCAGATAAATGCAAATAAAAATTAGATTTTAATAAATTATTTATTTACGAATATAGTTATTTAATAAAAACCGGCCAAATGCGAGTGGGACTCGCACACCGAGGGTTCCGTATTAACCTGTTTTTTTTTTCATATGTTTTAACTGTAAATGATTATTTTTTCAATATTTCCCTTATTCGTGCTATATGACGTTGCTTCGTACCAAACTTCAAGTGTCTGTGTTCACGTAAAGTACCCTGTAGGTTTTTATTCCCTTGCGAATGTCGAAATTTGCGAAAATTTGCAGCATAAACGGCTGTATCTTTTGAATTCTTTGGCTTATAAGTTTGATTTTTTCACTGCTTCAAGGGACCGTAGACTTGAGTATTCAATAAAAATTTCAGCTTTATACCTGAACGCGTTACTGAGAAAAAGGGTCTTGACAGAAAGACAGACCGGCAGACGGACATACAGACGGACGGATATCAAAGTGATCCTACAAGGATTCCGGTTTTTTAATTCACTGTAAGGAAACTGGAAACACTTATTTATATTTATCTTCTCATCATTAATAGAACTAAAAATTAACAAAAACAACGTTACATTATGTAAATAAATAATAATCAGTTCTATTAAGATTACCTACCTACCCTATTTTTTAGTTTGTAATGAATTAAATTTCTTTTTTGTTTATATTATTTTCTTAACCACAGACTTATTGACTCTCATTCTCAAAGATACTAGTCTCATTCTTAGAATACCCATTTTAAAATGAAAAAATAGCATAAAAATTTGCTCATTTGAATGAAAATTTAAATTATCAACTTGTGGTCTTAGTCAAAAATTTACAATCTATTTTAAATTACATATTTTAACAAACAATTCATTGCTACGTAATGAAAAACAATGTGGACGCAATATGTTCTATTGCTATGCACTATAGGTATAGTTTGCGCCCAACATGGACGCAAAATGGAAGTTGTATAAATTCGGTGTAGTAATTCGCGTCCACCTTATTTTAGCTAGTAATTGTAAAAGTAATAAGCTGATTTATAATCCATACTATTCCATGTTTTGTTAGCAAAGTAAAGAAAGTTACATATTCAAAAATTCACATTTAACAATAAGATACTTACCGCCAAACGCGACGCTGCGCACTATTTTTTTCTCAAAATCCCGCGCGTTTTAGCTCTCTCGTCTAATAGCCAAAATTAAATATTTTTTTTAAATAGGATAGGCGGTGCGCAGGCATATTTTGAACATGTGTGCATGTCTCTTATACATTGAGATATTATCGGAAATTTTTCTTATTACAATTTTACATAAAGTATACTTATTTTCGTGAATTTTCTAAAAGATATCCGCAAAATGGACGCGAATAGGCGCAATGACCCTAGTTAACATTCTCAGAAAATACACCTAGCATGTTCTTTTGTTAAAATTACATATAAGCTATTGCATAGCTTCTATATCGCGGGCTTACTTAATGATCTAAGATTGCGGGCCTTGAGCGCGGGGATCGAATCGACAAATTCCGTAACGAAAAAACCTCACGTTCCCCACTCCGGTGGGCGGAGGTGTGGCTTGAAGGCATAGCAATTAGCATGCAATAGCTTTACCGCGGCAGTCCCCGAGTGCCACACGTCGTTTTTTTTATACATTGTATTCTAGCCGTTAATTGGAGTCTCGTTCTCAAAAACCACCATAGTTTTAAAAAGGTATCAAAATAATACAATAAGTAAGGGCTTCACAAATAGACAATAGTCAATCTATTAATTATTTTAATTACCTACTAGGAAAGGACCTAGGTACCTTAACACAAATTAATTTGCATTAACTATTTATATGGTATTAATTAGACTTATTATATAATAACTAATTGAATAATTAATGTACCCATTACAAAACTTACTAATGCTTTAATTTTCGCAGATTATAAATCAATTTTATTTATATATAAGAAATAACAAATTAATTATACATATAATATAGGTATATACCTAGCACCTTGCACCATACTTTGGTATGATGGGTATATACCCATCATACCAAAGTATGGTGCAAGCGGAATTGAATAGCTTGGCTAGTTTTAATAAGAGGTAATTGCGCTGGTTTGCCGTCCAGCTTCTGTTTTCGTCCATTTGACTGACCTGCTACAATCACGTGCGTAAAACTTGAATACAAACCTACCTTCCCGCGCAAGTTTGCACTTTTTACGGTCCATAATGTTTAAGCAACAGTACTATCAACATTAAAATTTGATTTGACAAGAAGAGAGTTCAAAAAATTAACGTAAATGTGGCCGCTTCGCATACGTGCCTTGCAGATGTCATCGCGCGAGAGAAAAATTTGCCGGCGAGAAAAGTTCATGGTAAGGTAAATCACTGTTTTAGCTAGTTTACGTAATGTTTTTGGTACGTATGGTTATTTATAAGCATAATAAACGCAATTATAAGTGTTTATTATACATTTTTATAATACTCTTCGAAATATTAAGTGGACGGATATTAGGTTACCAAATTCTCAAAATATTTGGTTTTCGTCCAAGTGGACGGAAACTCAAACAGCTACGTGAATATTTGTTAGGGTCATTTTACTTTATCGGACCTTTAAAATACTGAATAGTTTCTCCCGAAGTGATCTTTATTGCTATTAGTTTAGTTTTTTTGGTTTCCGTCCACTGCTATGTCAGTGCTGCCAAAATAAAAAAATATTTAAAGAAGTGGACGAAAACTAAATTTAGCTTTAAATGTTTTAGTTTTCGTCCATGAATGAGTATTGGAGTATCCAAAAATTAAATATAGCCATTCTTTTGCATTACTTTTCGTCTATTTTTACGTATTGAAAAGTTTTCTATTCAGTATCTTCCTTATAAATAATTGGTGAGGGCCAGAGTGTTGTAGGTACCTAATATTGTCATTCATTCAGTCATGTATCATTCTCCTTATGTGAAGTAGAGTCAATTATTCGTAGCATAAATGGGGGTAGGTCAGACATAATACACTGTATTTTTCTTGATTATCATTCACTTGAGTATCATCTTTTATTCTAGGTCTGTTTTGCCAATGCAGTATTTTTTTATTATACTTACTCTTACTCAACGTATCCTCAGAAAGATCTTATTGTTTTTAGATGGCCTCGAAGGAGTCTAAGAAATCTAGAAAAAAAAGACGCTGCGTACACTGAAGATTCTGTAGCTAAAACTTATTATTATGGCTGTGTGTTTATAGTACGTTTCATTTGATAAACAAAGTATTAGAATGAAAATTTTTGTTGTTAGAATGAATATTTCTGTTTTTTGATGTTATTTCTTAGTCCTGTAATTATTACTTGTTTCATTTACATTGTAAGGAACGCATTCCTTTCTTTATTACGAATGATTATACAGTCATCACTAACGCCTAGGTATAAGGACTGCCAAGTGCTACATAGATCTCAGTGTTGACTAGTTATATTGATTATTATTAGTAAAACCACAAGTAAAACTAAACCTGGGTAGTGAGAAATTGTAATGTTAATTAAATAAACGTATATATTTACCTGTAATTGATTTTAAACTTAATAGTTGACCTACCCTCCTTTTTCTACACGGTGGTCGAAAACTAGCTTACACTAGGACGAAAACCAGTTTTTTTGGACGAAAACTAGCATTTACCCTACTTTTGCAGAAAATAATTTAAATAAAAAGATACATCAAAATGATTTATTTTCCCTTAATATTATCTTAAAGAAGACTATATAAGGACTTTAAAAAAAAATTATATGTTTAAGGAAGGGTGCTCCAAAATATTTATTTCGTATCACAAAGTTGGCAACTCCTATAATTGGACGAAAACCAGCGCAATGACCCTACCTAAAGCAATTAATGGATAGCAACTTAGCAAGTAAACTTGAATGCATAACGAGTAAAGACGTGGGACGAAAAAAGTGAAATATTTAACCACGCCATGTGAAAACTGGCACTTTCTTTTTACGTAAGTTGATGGTGTTTAAGCACGAGTAAAGACTAACGAGCCATAAAGGTGCGACGCTTCTTTATAGGCACACAAATACATTTTAAATTATTAGAATTATTATACTACTGTTACAACAATATTGTAGAGTTTAACACATAGGTACATAACTATTGTGATAAATGCTTCTAAACAACAATATAAGCCAACACTTCAATGATAAACTGCGTGTTAGACAATGTTAAAAAATGTAAATCTCGCGAGTCTTGAATTACAGATATCACATTGCAACCGCAAAGTTATCAAATAACTTAACACTACAATAATGCGTGTTCATACGACATTTGCTAAAAATCTATTTTATTAACATTTCAAATTCAATGCCTCATTTGAATTTGTATACCAGACAATATTATAATAAGTATTATTTTATTGTGAAATATAAAAATGTGCGTCAATAGAGAAAAACAGCAAAATGCATCACTTTTTTTAGTGTTTTTGCACAACTAGGAAACAAAAGTGTAAAGTAAAAGCCTGTCTGGAACAAGTAAACTGCATTGCGTCAGTTAATGTAAAAAACGTAGTTGAACAAGTTTTGGAACTCACATTTTTCACTTTATCTCTTAAATATGTATTCTTTTAAATGAATTAAAAAGTTGTATAAGTGGATAGGTATGTGAAATAATTTCAAAAAGGTAAATTTTACCTTTACTTTCATATTTTTGCGATATATTTTCAATCAATGACAATGATAGAAAGGAAATTGTACACACCGGAAATTTGTAATCTCTTATTTTTTATAACGCAAGTCATATTAATTATGTAACCGATGGGTAAGTCTTTTAGACTCATATACCTACCTAATTCAAAATACTAGGTAGCTATCACATAATAGACTATGTATAAATAGGCTTAAAGGTTGCTTCCAAAGGCACTTCTTGGTGCTTAAAATACCTACAAACAAGTCTTGTCCAAGGTAATGGAGGACGCCCGGTCCAGTCACGTTCCGTTGACAACGGGGCTTGACGTGATAACTGTCCAAAAACTACTATATAGCGGCACTATATTAAAAACGATAATTTCTAATATACATGCAAATGCATCAATTTCATTTTCATATTAAAAGAATATTAAAACGTTCAATTTATTAAACCCGACGTTGAACAGTTTTCATTAGGCGTACACTTAAAGCCTGTCCCAGACAGACGCGGCCTGCGGTGGCGATCTGCTGTTGCCTTCTTGCTTGACCGTGATAACAATATACTGCCGCGGCCGCGGTGGCGGTCATTCTAACCTACAGCGGCACATTAGCTCTCGAGTCTCACCTGCAAGTGGACGATAGTAATGGCCAATCGTACGAAGTTTTATTGCCCATATTTTGTTTTTAATTCTGTTGTTTTTTTGGTATTTATTTATTAGGTCAACCAACATTTGTTTACAATGATTCTTTAATATAATTATTATATAACATATAGTTCTTGTGATAAAGTAACAAATAATTAGAGGTTAACACAGCATGCGCCAATTATACAGAGCTATTTCTTAAGAGTACATAAGAGTAGTAAGTCTTTATGTGATGTATCATACAAAACTGGGTAATTTTGCACTGTTTGAATAAACAACTCAGTGTTTAAAGGCATAATTTCACGCGGTACACGCGGCCTGTTGCAAAAATTTACAACTGATCGCGTAATGACCGCCTCATGTCCGCGCGCTCATTCACACAGAAGCGGTGGCGGAGAGGGCGGGGCTTGCGGCCGCGGTAAGCCGCGCTGTGACCGCGTCCAGGCCGCGTCTGTCTATGTCGTTCCTAGAACTTTCAAGTAATCCAACTGACCGCCACCGCCACCGCCACCGCAGGCCGCGTCTGTCTGGGACACGCTTCAAGCGTGTAGACGTTTTAATTTTTTTCTCTCTCGCATTCCGCCCCAGTATCCATTGTGAAACGAATGCGACATGCAAACAATCTGTCAGAATTGTGTCCCGCGAGCGTTTCCGTCGACTGAAGTGAAACAATAGTGAAACTACAACGTTTTGTGGTTCCGCGGCTAATCTACTTGCACGCTTCGCAACTGATAAGGAGCGCACCGTGGCGTGCTAAACGAGGCCAGCGGTCATGCACTTGAGAACACTGTTATGCTGATGGTTATTAAACTTTTCCTTTTCTTATCAGAAAAACACATTATTCACCAAACAGAAGCAGATTTTGACGGGTAATTCTGTTTTAATTAAACAAATACAATAGAGAGACACTAATGTTAATAAACAATTGTGAAAACCCAAAAAACAATAAAAAAATTACTCAATTTAAACGTAAATCTAAATAGTTTTGAGGGACCATAGAAATAACATTTTCAAAATCAAGCTCAATACAGCTGACATTTCATTTAAAGTTTACAATGTAAACAATAATTTACAATAACCATTGCAATTAAATCAAAATGTATATATTTGAAGACATTGTCACATTGATGTTTATATTGACCTATTTAAAAAATATTACTTATTGGAATTATATCAATATTCCTGAACTTATTCCCGATTGTCCTGAAACCACAGCCATCCAGCTGACAATTTTTTCAAATAATTTTCTTTCAATAATTTAAATAATTACAATGTAGGTATGTTTTCTTTATATTGCGATGTTATTAGATATTTAGATTTAGGATAAGTATTACGTAATTTTGCTATGCGCTTAGCAGAAGACTCATCTTCATCAAAACCAGGGTCGTTGGTAATCTGATAAATAATAATAGTAATTTTAAACTTTGCGTGGGAAAACATAAAGTTTGATTATAATAAAAGTCAATTACTCTGGTCCGTCAACTACAGACCCGTTCAATTTATGAAAGCTATTAAAATTTTAGTTACACGATGAAAAATATCCTTTGAATCGAATTCTTCGTAGCCAATAACGTTTTCAGAATATAGTTTCTACTGGCGGATTTTTTAAATATGAATATAATTAACATTTATGTTTATATTTATATTATATTTAAGTTATTTATATAACCGTATTTGTGTTGCATAATATATTTATAACTGATTAAATCCTCTGCTATTAATATAATTCATCAGTCTGTTTACAACCTACGTTTGAAGATCATGCGTCGGCTTTTATAACAGTATTTCAATAATATGTATTCACTTTGGAAGGAAATCGCTCATTATATTTACATTAGCTCACAGCGATTAGGTGATATATTGCTTCTCACTAACGTAATATGAAATAATCGTGTGTCGTAATCACGTTGTAATGCAAACGGAGAATCCTTAGTAACCATCCGGTTTCTCGTTTCTTTAACATTTTGCTGATTAGGTAGTAATTACTCGATTATCCCAGCAATTACATAATAGATTTCTGCTAGAGTCATAATAGAGAGAGAGCTGAGCTCAGGTACATCGTCGCAATTTTCATTATTATAAGTTGTAGTCGTTCAGCGAATAATATGCATATTTACATTTTTTCTATCCTCATAAATATTGTTATAATAAAAGTGTACCGAGTACGATCTTTTAATCCTTTTCTAGAAAAAACCGATGATGCGGAAATAGAATTTTACTGAAAAGAAAAAACATTTATCAGAGGTAAATGACTGCCGCTTGCAGCGACTTTTTATACGAAGAATTGCTTTATGCTTGCACAGCGAAAACTTAAACGGTTGGACAGTTATTAAAATTGTTTTTATATATAAATACGGAAACAGTGATTTTTTTTTAATAAATTTCTTACTTTAATTCGACCCAACCAAAACCAAAACCAAAACCTATATTTGTGTATTTTTAGATACGAATGTAAATTATTCACCTTGAATTTCTTTAAAATGTGTTTATGTACACGAGCATCCTTACTTCATAACATTGTCGATTTGTATAACTAGTGACCAAAGCAATTACGAAATCAGTCTACTTTGTATGTTTATAATTATAACAGACTTTAATTTTTCTCAGCGGATCCAATCACTAAATTCGATTACGCAAATAATCTCCGCCAAAATATCGGAAAGAGATCATTAGTCATTCATTAATATTCATTATGAAATAACATTTACCAATGTTTCTCACAAAAGGCAATAAATGATCATTCACGCTGTCTTGCCACTAATGGCTGTTCACGGGATGCTGAATTATTCACTCTATTTATGTAAATGGTCAGATGTATACGTAGCTTAATATTAAACACGCGTTTGATTTCTAAACCCATGTCTGGTTTTCCTGTTTATCTTGGAACGTAATAGCTTTTGTATGTAAGCTATGTATGTAGGAGTGGCCACACCAACGTGAGAATGTTCAAATTGCGCAGTTACAATGTTATTATAATATGTATAAAAATATCTAAGTAGGTATATTTATCTCCATTACCATACGATTGCTGTATACATATTTCAGCTCGTCAGAATTTGACTAGTTCAGATTCAAAAACATCGTCAAAGATAGCAAGAGGCCCACAACCCAATTTGCAGTCGTTTGTATTTGATAAGCCTCTTAGGTTTTGCTTTTGACCATTAATCCATCAACAAATGGACGTCGGGTTTCGCTCCAAATTGTTTGCACCAAAAGAGGCACAAACCAAATCCTGCTAAAAAAAGTATCCATCTACCTTTTATTACATACGAAATACGGAAAAATATATCCTGATTTAATACGTACGATACGATACGTATATTCAGAAGCTTTTTCACGAACTTTTTTTTTTGTTCCAAACTCTCTTCTCGTTTACAAAAAACATCTGAGTTTGTTTTCTAGTAAATACTTAATATATCTAACTTAAGTTATCAAGCTAGATTAACTTCTATAGTCTGTATGGCTGTGAAATTAACGCTGATCATATAGAAAGTTAACGTGGATCTTCTGAGAAAAAAGGAAATCCACTATAATTATGGCCCTTTCTAAACATGTTGTGGAATAAAACTTCGAATTGAAATAGTTTTCGAAACTCCGTATAACTATGCAAGCTTTCGTAGTCTTTGTCGAAACTTATTCTAATATGTTTATATCAAGTTCATATTTTGTAATAATTTATGGGTATATATTTAGTAGTAAAACAAACTTATCTGCTGCATTGCTTTGCAATTACACATATGTTAAATACACTAATGTGTAATTATTATTTATGTAGCCAGGCTACGTGTTACCCTACTAATTAGCAAGGGCATGCAAACCTGTGAACCGTTAAGTTTGGTGTAGCGAAAATTCTAGGACAGTAACGGGTAAAATCAAGTTAACATAATATTATGCAAAATCAGATATGTTAAAACGTATTCAATTACCGTGGTGATGACAATCTAGTTAAATAATCTAAATATAAATTTATTACGTGTTCAACTCATGCGAATACAAAGCATAACTTACCACTAATCTAATATACCTAATATAATATTAGATAGAGGTACATTTGTGAAATATGGTAGCAATGTTATAAGATGTGTTTCAAATAATGATTAACATTTTATTTAAAGTTGAAAAGGCACAAATTAATCTGCAAAATTTAACTAACGACCTACCCCGATTTGGCACGGGTGCAATTATGCGTGTTGTATATCCAAAAAAAACTTTCTCTTGAATAGCTCTATCTATTAAAAAACTCGCATCAAAATCAGTTTCGTAGTTTCAAAGATCTCAGCATACATAGGGATAGACGGAAAAATTACTTTGTAATACTCATTAAGACGTGATAGTGATAAATAAATACATCTAAATGTATTGGGGAATAATACTGTCTAAAATAAATCAAATGTTCAAAGAGATTATACGAGCAGTATTCTCATCGCAATTTATAATTAGATTCCATTCCTAAATGTTTCTAATGTTAATTACTTTTGCTTCGCGTCTTGTTTTATTACCGAGGGTTTTATAGAACGAAACGTGACAGCTAAGATTAAAAAATACGAATAGCAACAAAATCAAAACAAACGACAATAGGTAACACCACGAGCGTTCAGCTGTTATGTTCGGGATTTTCGAGATAATAATTATCCTTTAATCTAAGTTACTTTCTATGTGTGTGCCAAATTTCATGAAAACCGGTCCGCAGTTTTTGCTTGAAGGAGTAACAAACAAACATACACTTTTGCACTTAATATAGGTAATGTTAGTAGGATTTACCATTACCATTCTTAAGAGAATTAAACCATGCTCTACGTTATAATTATTATTGACGTGAAAATATGCAATACATAGTCAAAATAGCGCTCTACAAATTTTCATACTAGCATCCATTAATATTCAAAATTTGAAGTACCTATTCTTCCGTCAAAGTAAGGTAATATTTGAGCGTTCTATTTGCATAAATTCCTCGTTTCCTCACTTACCTACTACCTACTTCAGCCGCTACAAATAATTTTGACAAAATGATTGATCGCCCTTTTGTTTGCTTCATAGCGATTGTTAGGTACGCTATTATACAATATTGCTTTTTCTGTATTTATATCATTCGTTTAACTCAAATCTCCCCACGGCCACGTAGCAATTCAAACGTGATTTGAAGGAATTTAATTAAAAACATGATATTTATTAAATAGGTATGTGAATGTTAAACAAATCGTGGAATCCTGTTTTGAACCGTTTCTAAAATAAGTTATAAGAAACGAAACGAACAATTTCTTTCAAAAACATTTTAGGACTTTAATTACCATATAGCTTAGCCATATAGGTATTATGTATCGTTGGCTTGGCTATGGCTAACTGTTTGATTATTGTGACTAATCCATACTTATATTATAAATGCGAAAGTAACTCTGTCTGTCTGTCTGTTACTCAATCACGTCTTAACTACTGAACCAATCTGCATGAAATTTGGTATAATTGATACCCGAGAAATCCCACGGGAAGGAAACTATGCGGGTTTTTCTTTAACTGCGCGGGCGATGCCGCGTGTGGAAAGCTAGTTGATAATAATAAAATTGGTAAGTATACATATGCCTATTCTTATTGGTACACACCCTAATTGAATACATAATACATTTATTTAATTTGATATCGTTATGTGTGCAGGATCTCCGTGGCAAGTCGAGGTTATGGCAGGGCCGGCGGGCGGCGGCGGAGGGGAGCCGACCAGGCTGATCCCCGCACGGGTGCCTGCCGTCTTTGAGATTTCCACATCACCTGGCGCATCCAGTTTTAGCAAAAACGAGGTAAAAGGTTTTTACGAAAGGCATGTTACGTAGCCTCACATATGTACATAGGGATCTAACGTTACAGCCTAAATGTCAACGAATAGCAATGAATAAGAAGTAGGTACCCAATATTAATATTACATTTAAAATTTCATTTACCCAATAAATATTTTTATACCTACTATTAAAAAGTAGGTATGTTGATGGTTCGACGGTTATACGTGGTAGTAGGTTCTCATATTATCATATTCTTGAACTTATGATCGGTAAAATATGACATCGTTTAACATACCAGCTATAAAAGCGTAATATCGGCATTGTGTAAAAAGGTCGGTTTTATACCATCATTTATAATAATAAATCTAATCTGTAACTTATGGGTAGAACGAAATAAAGATTATCAGCGGAATTACTGCCTATTATTAAAAAAATAGTTACTTAAAGTATATCCTAGAAGGCAGGTACATATTTTACACACACGGAAATTCCATTTGTGGATTTAATTTTTAGAAGCCTGATAAACAAACATTATTTATATTGTGAAATACCATAGGTACAAGTCTATATGTATATGACATTTAATAATTATAGTATTGATAAATGATATTCGATATTAATAGAATGTTTATGTGGCGGTGATATTTTAGGACTACTTAAGTGCGTTTAATATTGAACTTCCATTTGTCGCTTCCTCCACGTCCGCTGTACGCCTACAATATTCTTCCCACTCGAAACGAATATGAATATAATACACATCTAAACACTCGTAATATACATTTTTACCTTTTTTTTTTTTTTTTTTTTTTTTATTTTTTTTTTTTTTTTTTTTATAGTGGGGAAATCTTCCAAAGATACCCACGGCCCCCGGGGAAGGAGCCGTGGGTTATGTCGGATTCTTACCGACTAAAACCCCACTGTGTTCCGTCGAGCCGCTTTAATGAGGGGGCCGCGGGTATTTGTTAGAATTCTTCCGCAACCCCCTCGGCGGCAGCCCATCTCCAGGCCAGGCGCAAGCCAAGAACAGGAAAGGTGGATTGCCTGCTCTTCCCTCCCGTTGGCGGCATGAGCGGAACACGTCTCAAGTCGCCTCACCGCACCGGACGATGGATTACATTCCCCGTTCCACCGCCCGGCGCCCTTCGTCAAGGAGGCACGTTGCGACCGTGTAAAGCGGCCGCAACACGGCGACGACGCCCAATAAGACGTCTGCGCCGGATCGGGTCCGCGTGAGGATCCCTCTCGCGCACCCGCTCTGCCTCCTCTTTCTGCGAGATCACGCTCTCCGAGAATGCGATCACCGCACGCCAGGATCTGTCGCCATCCACCATTGCACGAGCAACGGAGGGTAGAGAGAGATCCGGCCCGATTATCGCGACTAAGCGAGCACGGGGCTCAGCCCACGCGGGGCACACGGCAAGAGTGTGATCTGCCGTGTCCTCCGGGCAGGCACACCAGTGGCAGACCATGCTGGGCTCCCTCCTCGCGACTTTACACAGGTACCGCCCGAAGCAGCCGTGCCCGGACAGTATCTGCGTAAGGTGGAAGGTTATGGCCCCGTGCCGCCTGTCGCACCACTCTTGGAGGACTGGACGTATGGCCGCAACCGTCCTCTCACCCGCGCTGGGCTCCTCGAGCCGGCGTTCCCACTCCCGGAACCGCCGCTCGACAGCCTCGGCCCTCCACTCCTCTACTTCCTCGTAGGAAGGATTCACCCCATGTGACCTAGACGCCGAGACGCGGCGATACACGTCCGCTAGCATCTCGGCGTCCAGATCCCATGGCGGCGTTCCGGCCATTACGCAGGCAGCCTCGAAAGACACCGTGCGGTATGCCCTAACTACCCTGAGCGCCATGACCCGCTGCGGCCTCCGCAAGAGGGGTCTGGTACGGGCGCTCAGGGTGTCTGCCCAGATGGGGGCCCCGTAAAGGGCCATGGAGCGGATTACGCCAGTGTATAGCCGGCGACACCCACCCCCAGCACCTCTAAGGTTTGGCAGCAAACTTCCCAGGGCTCCGGCCGCCCCTACAAGACGGGGGGCAAGGCGACGGAAGTGCTCCGTAAACCTCCATCGGCTATCCAACACGATGCCTAGGTATCTCATGGTGGTGGTGACCCTGATCGCTACTCCATCCACCCGGATCTCTGAGCCTGCGCTATGCAGCCTCCGGCGACCGGGAAAGAAGATGGCTTCGGATTTCTCCAGCGCCACCCGTAGTCCCAACCGCCGGATACGGCACACCACCTGCTCAACTCCCGTGGTAGCTAATAAAGCTGCCTCCTCGTATGTAGCCCCACGCGCAGTCACCAGAGTATCGTCGGCGTAACAAGTTACGCCAACACCTGGGAGGTTAGTGGCGCGTAGGACCCAGTCGTACCCGATGTTCCACAGAAGAGGCCCGAGGACCGACCCCTGTGGGACACCGCACGACACTTCCCTCTCACTCCATCCATCGCGGGTTGGATAGGCAACAGTCCTATCTGATAGGTATGACCGCAGCAGTCGCACCATGTAGCCCGGCACGCGATGATAGTGGAGAGCTTGCAGGATACTGCCCCACGGCAAGGTGTTAAACGCGTTGGCAATGTCCAAAGACACCGCCAGGAGGACTTCTCCACTAGCGGCCGCATCTTCTGCGGTGGCTCTCACGCGAGATATCGCGTCGAGTGTGGACCGACCACGGCGAAAGCCGAACTGGTTCCCGCTGAGGTCTGGTCCCACTCCCTCCAAATGGTTGACGAGGCGAGCTGCGAAAACGCGCTCAAAAAGCTTGCTCACCTCGTCAAGCAATACAATAGGCCTGTACGCTGAGGGCGAATCGCGCGGGCGCCCCTCCTTTCTTAACAGGACCAAATTCCCTGTCTTCCACCTACGGGGAAATTGGCCCCGCTCAAGGCAAGCCGAAAATAACCGCTCCACACGGGGCCCGAGGGCTTCCAACGCTAGCACCCACGCTCGACCAGGTACCCCGTCAGGTCCAGGAGCAGTGTTTTTCCCTTTAAGCCGCATAACTGCCGCCTCCAACTCCTCATGGGTAACGGCAGGGATTTCTTCTGCAGGCTCCTCCTGTGATGCAGGTGTCGCCGCCATCGGCGGAGGAGAGTATCTTCCCCGGTCCGGGAACAGAGACACCACAACCTGTTCTAGCAGACGGGGCTCGAGAGACTGAGACAGAGGCGGAGCCCACGGGCGGAGCTTCTGCCTCACCCGTTTATACGGCCGACCCCACGGCACCCGGTTCAGACCCTCGAGCATCTCTTCCCATGCTCTATCCTTGGCGCTGCTGATTGCCTCCTGCAGAGAGGTAACGCACTCCCTGTAGGAGGCATACAGTTGCGCTTCCTCCACTTCATCCCGTCCACTCCGGCGCCGGTGCCTGGTGTACGCCCGCCTCGCAGCCACGCAGGATGCGCGCAGCTGGGCAATTTCGGCGGACCACCAATACATCGGTCTTCTGCGCGGATTCGAGCGAACTCTACTCATGGCCGCATCACACACCTGCGCCATGGCATCAGCCATCCACGCTGCATCGTCCTCTACTGTTGTTGCGATCCGCGGTGCAGGGATCCATGCCTGAACTATGGCAGCCTCAATTAGGAGTTCCTTATCGAGACTACGAATCGACCAACGCGGACGTCCACCATTTAGGGAAGGCTCACCGCGAAACGCGGATGGCGCAGAGACGCTGAAGCGGATGTATCTGTGGTCCGACAGCGTTTCCACATCAGTAACAACCCTCCAGTCAGTAATTCGCCTTGCAAGGGGGGGGCTAGCGAAGGTGATGTCGACGATGGAGCCCCCTCTTTGCCGCACGCAGGTAAGCTCACTCCCGCGATTTACGACCGAGAGATCAGCCGCGACCGCCCAGTCCTGCAGCACCGCACCCCGCGCATTTCTCACCGATGATCCCCATGCCATTGATTTGGCATTGAAATCCCCGGCCAGAAGCACGGGCTGCGAAGGAGCTAGGTCAATCAGTTCCCCCAGATCTGCCAGGAACCGCTCGAATTCATCCAGGCCACGGTTGGGAGAGAAGTAGACCCCGATCACTGTGTTACCCTTGATCGAGGCCGAGACACAACCCCGCCGCCGGACTACCCTTTCCATTACTGTGCCGCCCTGCGTTACGAGCGTCACCAGTCCATCCAAGTCAGCCGCCCAGTTGTCCCGGGACGGCACGAAATAGGGCTCAGCCACCACCGCCACATCTATCCGCCACTCCGCCAGACTCTGGAGCAAAAGATCTTGGGCTCCGGCGCAGTGGTTGATATTGCCTTGGAGGAAATGGAGTAGAGCCATTACTGCGTTTCCATTTCGCTAACCGTCACATTCGCCTCGACGGGCGCGGGACAAGGACACGGTGCGGTACCTGGACCATCGCGTCCCCGATTTCCTCTTTTCCGCTTGGGAGCCTTGCAAGCTGGGCCCCCGAGCCGATGGCCTGCCGGTAGCTTGGCCTCGGAGCATAGAACGCAGCGAGCGGCGGAGGCAGAACATTCCCCGGCCTTGTGGCCTGTTTCTCCACATCGGAAACAGACGTTGCTCCTATCTACGAGCGAATTGCACTCGGCTCTTACGTGCCCCACCTCTAGGCAGCGGAAGCAACGCTGTGGCTTCACCTTGCCAAGCGTGACACTTGCAGAGATCCACCCTACTTGGATACGGCCTACCTGTGCCACCTTCTTTGCCGCGGCTATCGGGCAGCTCACCCAGGCTGAAGTCGAGCCGCGAGAGCCCACGCGCATGCCACTACACTTAACGTGTTCTGTAGGGCATTCTCCTGCCCGAGAAATCGCAGCCTCGACATCTTCAACAGCCGCCGAGTCGTCCAAGCCGATGATGTGCACTTCAGCGCATTTCACCGGCCTGGAAACCTTGACGGTGCCTTCGTCCCAAATCTCCCGCAGCTTTGCAGCGAGAGCATCTGCCTCCTTCGAGCTTGCGGCACCAGGGACTTCTAAGATCCTTGCCCCAGTCGCGGCACGCTTGAACCGCAGCGCACCTACACCGATTTCCGCCAGATCGATCTTTTGGCGTGATCCAGCCATTATAGAGGCATAGGTGACGCCTCGCTCCACTGCGCCTGGCTGCAGAGCAATAACGACAGCCGAGGACGAAGGATTGCGCAACCTCTGCGCCCTCGAGCGCACTCGCGCCGGCCCCTTTTTCTTTTTCGCCTTGCCCTTCTTTCCGACGACCGTCCATTCCTGCTCCAGCCGTTGCTGCAACTGGGGAGCAGAAGAAGTGGTGGGCACAGCCTTGTCAGCTGGCTTGGTCTTTTCCGGCTGCCGTGCAGCCTTCCCCTTGCCCTTCCCCTTGGCTTTTGCAGCTGGACCCGGTTTTGCAGGCTGCGCAGCAGGCTGTTCCGGTTTTCTCGCCTTTGCTGGAGCAGCACCTTTCGCTGGTGCCCCATTAGGGGGCTTTGGCGGCGGAAGAGGAGGAAAGTCCTCGGTTGGGGCTTGCCCAACCGCCATTCCCTCAACCCTGCCATCCCCCGACAATGGGGGCCTCACACACCTTTTTGGAGGCAACTCCAACGCTTCTAACCGGGCGTCCACCATTCCCCCAACCTGCCGCAAAATCTCCGCGGTCAGATCAGAGTCCACTCGCGTTTGCATGGGCTGTGCGGTCCCTATGATAGCCCTAAGCTCTCCCATCTCTTTTCGGAGGCCCGCGATTTCCGCCTGTAACTGGGTGTTCGCAGCTTGCAGCTGCCGCGTCTCCTCTGATGCAGTACGTTGTGCAAGAAGCACCGCCGCTTCTTGAATGGTGTCCGAGGCTTCCTTGAGGGAACGTTTGAATGCCACCCTTAGGTTTGTCGATTTTGCACGCACCTGCTCGATGGCATCCAGGCTCTCCTCTATACGGCGTTGGAGGGCCGCGGTAGAATCGTCGGCAAGACGTCCGTCCCCAGTTTCTCCAGCGCGGGAGGTACCGGCTCGAGAGGCTCGGGTGACCTGCGTTTCCTCGCTAGCCTCGAGCTCCGATTCCCTCCGTACGCGCGACAAGGCCTTCCTAGCGGCTGTCATGTCCGCTAAGGTCTTTCTTGCAGAGGCTGTACCTGCACAGAACCCCGCTGCTGCAGCCCCTCGCCCTTTGCCCCTTTTCGAGGCTTTCTTGGCCTGCCGCGTTCGGCCTTCTTCCGTGGAGGAGCCTGAGCAGCTCGCTCCAGAGGACCGCTTTCGCTTGGCCCACAGTCTATCCTCCTCATATGACTGGACCGTCATGAGACTATCTACGGACGTTGCCGTGGACAGCCCACTGGGTCCAGTCTTCCTCCTTCTGGTTTCAACGCGCCCCGTTTGGGTGCGCGCCTCTACCCCACGTTCCGTTTCGCTAAGCTTATCGGTCTCCGTTAGTCGTTTGCCAGTGGTCAGTTGCTCAGTAGCATTAGGGCCTGATGCATCACCCATGTGGCGGCCAGTGCCCCCTCCAGAATACGATGGGGCTGACGGTACTGTCCCGTCGGGACAGTCCCGTGAGGGATTCTCCACACTCGAAGCGAGGTGGTACCCTCCTGGAGTAGTTTTAGTTTTATTGACCTCCATTTTTGCTTTTTGTTAACCAGGGGGCGCTCCCCTGAGACATCTCTATCTGCCGGATTCCCACCGACCATTCATCCTCTCGCCGAGTGTCACTGACTTAGGATTGGGGTAATTTTTTATAGGGGTTGTCTTCCCCGCAGTCCCGTAGAACTCCCGGCCCTGTCTGCCATCCTGCGAGCAAAAGCTCCGCTGGCCCCTTCGAGCCACAGACACGCGCCAAAGCGCCATGCATCTCCTATTTACTCTTCTAATAAGAGAGGTACAGAGAGCAACCAGCTCGGTCCATATTCGCTTCACTCAAGGTGCTGGCTTGCACCCCAAGCTACTGAGCCCCTCCGCCGCGACAAGGCTTGGACCACGGGGGGATACATTTTTACCTACGACATTAATATAAAAGCCATTTAACAAACTTTAATTCCTTTCTTAAATAACATGTGTGACATGACATGTCTTTTTTAGATGAAAATTGTAAATATGTTCAAGGTTCAATTGTATATTCTACACAATACTAAGGGCATGTATAGAATATCTGTTAAAATATTTTTACAAAATAAAGATTAAATAAACTTCGTGAAAGTAACAACATAATACACATTATCTGAAAAAGTGGACGAAGTGAAGTGTAAAGGGCAAACAAAGGCTTTTATATATTTTTCACATCATATTTTCAAAGCAAACTAGATTGTATACTTAGTTTTACATCGTTAAACAAAGAAAGTAGGAGAAATAGGATTTCTTTTAACATTTTGTCTTGACCATTAAAGTAGGTAGGTATTACTTTTGTTATGTTCCTTTGAAAATATTTATAAAAGCCAAAAGGTTTTCCTTTTTTGCCACGCTATCCATTAGTGAAAACAGATCGAAAATGGGTGCAGTAGTTACTGAGTAATGAGTTTATAGCAAATGGACATCCAACGCGGCGGAGGACTTTATTTTTTTAAATAGTCATAACTACGGCCAGATTCTTTTTTTTTTCAATAATTATTATTTATAACTCTAATAGAGTATACTAGCTAAAAATAAAATGGACTATAATTCAGTACACCCGCATACTTACCTCGTAACCTAACCTTGTTTAATGGCAGTGAGTTTATTTATTCTAAACCGTATTTGGTAAAATTTTCACATAACATCGATACATCATTTAGTTTATAAAGGTTGTAGTGAACGTTGATATTTCATTTAACCAGTTTAAATAGTTAAATACATAATTAATAGTTGAAGAGAGGTGCTTTAAAAATATTTATTAATTATTCAGGTTGGTATGACCGTCACAGCCCCATCACGAAGACAGGTTACAGCAAGAGTGTTAGATGTGGCAGAGAGACCTGGCGTCTACCGTATCGAATTCACACCTGAAGAAGTTGGCACACATCTCATTGATGTAAGTTTTGTGAACTGAAACATAACGTTATAACATTTTTATCGCTTTCTTAATAAATTTGCTCTATTTTGTAGTTAGAAATTGTGTGGTAGGTATTATCTATGTTTGTCTAGGCAATAAAGAGGAATACAATAGGTATATAATGAAAAAATTAAAATGACTGTGTTTAAATAATTGTATACACTTTTCAAGCGCGACTTTTCAAGTAATAAATGTTATTACTAATTATAAAAGGTTCCTATTACCCAAAAGGGAATCATAAAGTCGAGACACGGCTGTTATTTGCATAGATACGCATTGAAATTACCTAATGATAATTTTGTCTATTTATTACCTACCCTAAGTACCTACACGAGAACCGTATCATATACCTATATATGTATTCATAAATGTCAAACTGGGGGAGTTTCGTGACCTTCACCATCGAAAATATCGGAAAACCTAAAGGGCAACCGTACAGATTCATTTTACACCCGGATCGTAAAAGTAATTTTGTGACGTACCTAGTTGTAACCCAAAAACGAAAAGCTTTCAGGTAAATTGCTATAGCTAAATCAGTATATGGCACGAAATCTTTTACTGTAGAATTTCACCATGTGTTCGCGTAATGATAACGTAGCTTTTAACGTAGTTTATTATACGGGTATACCGGTTATATCTATTCGATGATTTTCTAATTTACATCCCAATTTCTATATTTTAAACAGCCGTCAATCACAAAATTTAATATTAAAAGCTATCTAACAACATTAACATTGACCTGTAAATAATATTGAAGCCTTAGAGGAACTACATTTTATCCAGACTTATTCTCTCATCTCTGTACCAAATTTCATACTGTACCTAGGTACTTAGGTAATAATTTGCCTAAGAATCTATATTCCATATATTCGGATAAACCATAGGGATAAACTTTCTTACTTTCCTGTTCGATTATATTTTTTATAAAATAAGTAGGATATACGTATGATATATATTTTTTTTTATTGAACTATAGGTGTCAATTGGAGAAGAAAAATTAGCCGCTGGACCGCTCGTCGCAAAAGTATATGACGCAAGTCTCATCAAAGTGACTGACGTGGGTAATGCTATAGTTGGACAACAAAGCCAATTTAGAGGTGAGTTCCCACAGTAATTTTAAAGATAGTTAACTTACTACTTAATGTCAACTCAAAAGTAAAATTTGTCTGAGATAACATAACATTTTCTATTGTTATACCTAAGCTTTGTTGGTTTCTCTGCCATATTCATTAATAAATTAATGTTTCCGCTAAATACATATTCAATGTTATAATGTCTTCTATTATCTGAACCTAATCATATATTAGGGTAACTACGAATAGTATTTTTAAGATATTATGTTTTAAAAAT
Source organism: Colias croceus (assembly GCF_905220415.1). NCBI lineage: Eukaryota > Metazoa > Arthropoda > Insecta > Lepidoptera > Pieridae > Colias > Colias croceus. Next base: position 7,395,907 of record NC_059538.1, read on the forward strand.
AATATTGCCTATTGAAGTGTTCAATTTTTGTAGTGGATGCGAGCGCTGCTGGTGAAGGACAATTAGAAATTTCAATCAACGAGGGCGAAGTTCCTAATCATGTACAGGTAAGAATATATAGGCATAGGCATAGTTATATGCATATAAAAGTATTTATGTTAATTTTGAATTTAAATAATTCAAGATCACTCTAGCCTTATTAATTTTATTAATGTAAAAATGTAGGTGTTGTATATAAAGGCTTCAAGGCCAATTATAGAACGCTAACTTTCCGCCCGCGCCTAAGTCTGTACAATTTTTGACCTTATATTTTTAACACTCTATAGTTACGTAAATTTTCCCAGGAAAAATTTATCCTGTCTATGAAATTTTTCATTACTTTAGGCGTGAAATCGTAACAGATATAACTGACAAAGAGTTAGTTTCAGATTTATTATAATATTAGAATTATTAATTATTAGCTTTGATGCAAACAATAATTATTGGATTACTAAACTGTGATGATAATTGATCCGTTAATCAATTGAATTGAAGATGAGCATTTCAATGAATACAATCGAAATCGAAATTCGAAAATCGAAATTCCCTTGTTCTACATAAAGATTCTAAATAATTCCACGAAGTTTAACAAATGGATGTCTCCATTATTAATACTACATATTTGGAAAATACATTTCGTAAGTAAGTAAATTTCTATTTTGATACAGGTTGTGGGCGGTGGACGTTGCCTTGTTTTTTGGAGGCCTGAAACCCCAACGCCACACCGTGTTGACATAAAGTTTAATGGAGAACCAGTGCCTTCGTCGCCTTTTGTTTTTCACGTAGCACCTGCGCAAAGAGTCTCTATTGATACGTCACAAATAGGTAAGGTATATCTTTGAAATATTATATCTCACCTAATTTTAATCTCTCGTCCTCTCCTATCTAATAAGAATCAACTTCAAAATTTAATTATAATTTCTTCAAAATATTGTAATTTATAACTACTTACTTATCCTTTATTATTATAATATTTATAATCACAAAGGATAAGTACGAATGAGTATTACAATTAATAATAATAATTTTTATTTTGAATTTTGTATGTAAGGTACCTACCACTGGTAAGTACCATCTAGTACATTTTGACATTCTACTTATGAAATTGTGCTCCACCGGCACCGCCGCTATGTTTCATACATTTATCTCACAGATGGCGCACTAATTCAAATAACAAATCTGATAAGAACTTTTTAATTAAAATGATCATCGTCAATAATTTTTCATAACTTTGTATCACAGAACAGTTATTTGTATGAATATGCATTAGGAATATGCATCTTAACTTTAATAAAATTTTTGAACTTGATATCCATACAATAATTAGAATGTGATTTATGTCAAATGCTCCAATTGATTGCTTGTCAGATGTCAGATGATTTATTTGTAAACAAAGAAATTAGCAGCTAGATTATCTAGAGTCTAGCTAGCTTAATATTATCAGAGATGAACTTTACTGATTTAAGATTGTAAAGAATTTTACATTTTACAGAGCTGATACCGGTTGGCGAGTTAGTATCATGCTCAGTTCGCGTGGAAGGATCTGGCGGTGGTGAACTAACAGTTACCGTGCGAGGACCACGAGGGGAGGTGCCAGTTCGTCTTACTGGAGATGTAGTGTCTGGGCTAGTAGCTAGCTTCACAGCTAAAAATGTTGGACCACACACACTCACGGCTCATTATAACAGTCAGCCTGTACCGGTAAGTTAAATATGATCTTAATTGAATAATAAGGAAGCTTTAAATATTAGTTTATTATCATTCATAATTAATCCATTAATTTCAAGCTCTCAAATACATAAATTTTAAAGAATTACTTATAACATTTTTAAACCATAACATTATCAAATTAAAATTCTAAATAAATAAAAGAGATACATCATTTACAGGGGACACCATTCATATGTAAAGCATATGACAGTAAACTAGTAAGTGTTACGGGGGGATCTTTGGCTCAAGTAGGAGTACCAGTACAACTTGCAGTGGACGCAGCACAGGCAGGAGAAGGGAATCTGGAAATCACAGTAGCAGCGAGAGGACTGAATATTCCTACTCAAGTACATCCACAGGTAATATATTATATATTATATGATTTTGTGCATATAAATTAAATTTGCAAATAAATATTGTTTTGGTATTTAGGGGTAGATGGTAGTCAATCAAATGCATGTTTAGAATACATGTTCCTGTGTGTTTTTTATGCACTACAATAATTATTAATTACAATGTTTTTGGGAGGCAATTTTCACAAAATATCCAGAAGAATAAAAATAACAATATAAAAAAATTACTTAATAAGCCCAATTAACTGGCTTTGCAAACACTGCAAAATCCATACTATTATTAATATTATAAATGCGAAAGTAACTCTGTCTGTCTATCTGTTACTCAATCACCAATTTGCATGAAATTTGGTATAGAGATATTTTGATACTCGAGAAAGGACATAGGCTACCTTTTACCCCGGGACATAGGATAGGTTTTATCACGTAAATCCCACGGGAACGGGAACTATGCGGGTTTATCTTTGACTGCGCGGGCGAAACCGCGGGCGGAAAACTAGAATAACATAATATTATATACTTTTCATACTACATACATCTCATTTATTTAGATTATAGGTTTATACAGTGACATTGAATTAAATCTCTTTAATTTTATTTCAGGGCAATGCAAGGTTCACAGTATCATTTACACCAACTGAAGCCTGTGAACATGTTGTCAATGTATCATTTAACAAAGTAAGTAATACCATGGACCCAATAAATATCTAGAGGACTTATCATAGCCATAGTAAACAGCGTAATTCGTTTCTCAGTTCCCAATTTAGTCGATAGATGTCACTCGCAGTATCATTTGGCATTTTTTTATAATTGAATGGTTCTTGTCTCAACTAGATGTCGCTTCTAAAAAAAAATCAATGTGCCAAATAGTATCTTATGGTATCTTGACGTAAAATATAATACGCAAAAAACGTAAACTATAACGTAAAATATAAAACGTAAAATATTATAAAGGCAAGAGGCGGCTCGTGACAAAATTGTACGGGTGTTCAATTATTGAACTAAAACAAAGAAAATACAGTAGCGTAGTAAATTCATAACAAAAAAAATGAGCACCACATTATAAAAATGTTTATTTAAACACTAAAAATTATAAAGTACAGGCTATTTCAAAACGAATTCAATGATTATCAATTAATAATTAGAAAATCCCCGAATTTGCTTTCGCGAGCGTATTTTTATTGTTTGTTTATAATATAGGAGTGGCAACTGGCAACGTCGCGCGCTTGTCGCGCGCAATTGCTGCTGTCATGCGATGCGGCAACATCGCGATTTCGCGCAGGACCTCCGCAGGACTGTCGCAAAATTTCTCTTTCACTCTTATTGGATTCCGTATTTAGGCATTTGATATTCGTATTGGAGTTTAGGTATACGATAAATTTAATTTTAAATTAAAGATATATTAATTGTTAAATGAATGAGCACAACTTTATTATAATAATTATTTTTGAGAGTTCACTGCCCCAGCGCTCCTTAGGATGAACCGCCTATTTTTTCACTTCGATCATCGCTGTTCGAGAGTGACTTCGTGACCACCATCATGGAACACGCTGCTATGAACTGTTTTTATCTAAGAATTACTCGAACAATTAGAGCATAAATTTCAACGTAAGACGTATAAGTGTCTGTAGCTGTATTGACTCAGTCTCGTACTTATAAACTGATGGACGCTGGTTCAAATCATCGCCGTACATCTAGATTTTTTTTTTCTTTTCCCGTATTTTTTGCTCATATAAATATGTAATACTGTTTACAAGGGAATAATTAAGAACAAAAAAGATATAGACATTTTTTTCAGAAAATAAAGAATATATATACACTACTCTGATCACTATGTCGAATGTTTGTAGTGGGTGTCGAAACCTTATTAAAGGTACTCACTTCCTTAGATGCTCCCTATGTTCTCTAGCGTATGACTTGCAGTGCGCTGGAACCAACGATAAGAGATTTTATGCCATGTTACCTGAAAAGAAGTCTTCTTGGAAATGTCCAGCATGTCTTAGCCAGCGACCCAAACTTGATAACACCAACACAGTTAGTCGCTTACGTCAGTGTGAAGCGTACGTGTTTGATCAAGCGGGTTACAAATTAAATTCAATTCTAATTGAAATAGTATATCTTGTTGGAAGTTTTTATGAGTGGTGCTTAAGTTATCAAAAACAATCTGATTTGTGGACGAATACGCGTTATTAACTTATTATATACATCACGATTTATTATTAAAATTAACATTGGAAACTTTTTGCGTAAAAGTGATAAAAGTGGTTGACGGTATATTAAAAACAAAAGTTACAAATTAACATTGTCATCTATCGTGTCGATTTACCAGATACAATAAGAAACATAATTTCGTTAAAAATTACAAGACACTCGTAGCTCTGTACAAAGTGAACTGGATTTAGAACAGTTAGTAGGAAGATCGATCCTGACAAGGGTCATATTATCAGAAATTTATTACTATATTTTTTTTTTCTTAATTACTTAAATTTTCCAATCATTATGAAGTTTGCCTGTTGCAAAGCTACAACAGAAGGCAGCGCTGGGATTTTATCTTGCCCTCATTGTAAACGAAATTATCATATTGCATGTTTGTTCCCAATTGACAATAAGAAACAATTGACAAGCGAATTTAAAAAAAAATGGTTTTGCCCTGAATGTTCCACTCATCAGTCAAGATCTCTGAATACTGAAAATACCCCAGTACGCTCATGCGCTCAATTGTTACAACGAAGTCCTGATAACATTACAACACGTAGAGGTGGCACATCTTCTTTTAAATCCCCTATCGCTGTGAATAATAATGCATTATCAGCTGACTCTATTCGAGAGATTATATCCGAAGAGATGGAAAAGCTGCGGCGCTCACTGGAATCATCAATTATGAATAGGATTTCGTCAGATTTAAATTGTATATAAAGCAAGAAATTATTAGACTAAAATAATTCAAAAACACCGGAGTTTTTAAAACAACGCCCTCTAGATGTAATAATTGAAAATCGATAGTTTGCTGTTTCCATAGTTCTAAAATTGGTCACTAGTGGTGCTTTTAAAGCTGCAAATTAAATAATAAGCTCAAATCAGAGCGCCATCTAGTAATAGTCTGAAATTACGGGGTACGATCTCTAGTATGACCATTATCAGTCCTTTTAGATTATATTCGTCCATGGTAATACTATTACTCTGATTAATCATATTATAAGTATTGAATGTGATATAATATATGAATATTAAAAATTAAAAATTATTTTTAAATTCCACTGTTAAGTTAATCATGAATTTGTTTGTATTTTATTTATATTTTATGTGAGAATTGTTTAGAAATGCTGTTTATTCTATTCAAACATTACATATAAACAAAATTAAAGAGTCTTTAATAATTTAATTTTTTAATTTGTAAATCCCTATAATTAAAATTGTACCATATACCTAGTAGGTACTTGTAATTTGCTTTTACTGAAATATGACTGACATTTTAAATATTATGTGTATCTAGATGAGAGTGCCAGGTTGTCCTCTAGTCATAGATGTATCGGAGGGTGGTGTGAGCGGAGCAAGAGTGACCTTGCCGGGTCCTGTACCACTACACCAACCAACTTTCCTCACGCTACATCACTCTACCGCTACGTTGGAACAAATTGAAGTTAATGTTGAGGGTGAGTAACTTTGTGATACTATTAAGTAAGTACTCTATTGTTACTATACAGTCTTTTAAGAAAAAAATATCATGTTTTTTTTTAAATTTTGATACAACAAATTGTAGATACGGAGTGTGTTTAACACACTATGTTATTATGTTTATCAAAATTATGCAATGATTATCATATAATTTTGTGAATTGAAGGAAAAGATCTAATTAGTTATATCTATGTTCCATAAGTATGTTCTTGCTTTATTACTGGATTTTTGTTAAGTATGTGTCATGAATGTGTAATTAATATATTCTGACTACGATAAATACTATTGACAAAAATTAATAGAATAAATTGTTAATATTATGCACAACTTCAGATATTTCTTTTATAAAAAAGCTATAGATGAATTTATAAATAAAATAGTATTATGACATAAAACAAACAATATTTCCTTGCAGGGTGGAAAAAATGAATGAGAGTTGTTGAATGCGTTGAATGTATCAAATCCGATGAAAAGAATGTGGCCTCAGGGGACGAAAGTAGAAAGCTAGAACGTTTTGATATAGGTGTAAAAATAGCAGCTTTGCTACTAACAATTCTCACGAATCTTCTTAATTTTCCAACAATTATAATGATATTTTCATATATTATTAGTATATATAAGCTATCCTTTACTAACATAGACTAAGGTAATTGGTTTATTATAAAACTCATAGTGTTATAATGGTACTATAAAAATTATATCCAGGATTTAAGTTACGTTCGTGATACGACATAACATGTATAACATTCACGTTACAAAAGCTCATCCGCTTCGCCCTAACTTCTAACAATCATATGAATTATTCAAAATGAAAAAAAAAGAATATTTACATCATTAGAAAGTTATTGGGAATATGGTAGCTATCTGAGTCATGCTTGTATCATTCTAACGCATGACGGTGCATAGTGTTAGGTATCGCATGTAAGAATAGGGTAAAATATATTAGAGTAGGACTGTAGGGTTTAGGGTTAGGGCGAGTTAGGGCGTAGCGGTGAGCTGAGCGATGTTGGCGCGTAGGTCCGAACGGCGCGTCGGTCCCGGCCGCGGTGTCGGCGGCGGGCGCGGGCACGTTCCGCGCGGAGTTCGTGCCGCGGGCGGTGGGGGAGCACCGCTTGAACGTGCTGGTCGACTCGCAGCCTATACCCGCTAGCCCGTTCCATTTGAAGGTACGGTGCTTTTTGTTGTGATGGTTTTTTTATTAAATTTTTTAAATATAATTAATTGTGAATAAGTGAATGTTCTTGTGTGTACTGTATTTTCAATTTATACATTTCAAGGTCATGTAGAGTTTAAAGTAATACAACTAATTGTGAAAAAATAATTGTTGAAATTTTAAAATATATTCCTGGGTAGAATCGCTCTTATTAATTGTTGCAATTTAAACGCCCGGAAAGTTTTTATAGAATTATTTCAATGCGATTTTCTTTTCTAAGCATAAGACAATAATTGGTAGGTATAATATTATTTTTTTTTTGTTTATAGGTGTACGATGTGACGGCTATAAGAGTTAAAGATGTTGCTCATGGAACAGTTGGAAAGCCCGTTACGTTTTTGGGTAAGCTTTACAAAAATTAACTTTTTTAAAATATGTATACATATTTGTATGCGTAAAATTTTTGAAATTGCAATGTGTTACTTTTTTTACTACATGTAAATAAAATTAAAAGTGTGAAATATAAAGTATTACTTGTATTTCCCATTTCAACTTGCATAGTAAAATACTTTTTAATGCGCTTATGCGATTACGACTGGAAGTGCAAGAATCCTTATAGCTTACATCATCGGACGATCGCCCCGGTGAAACGAACTGGATCTCTTAAGCTGTAAATCTCACTAATGTTAAATACATATAAAGTTTTATTTCATAGAACCGTTAATGATTAGTATCGTAAATGAAAGAAAAATATTTATATGATGAATAAATTTGAAACACATTTCAAGATTCCGAATAAGATTTAATTAACAAATTTACAATTGCCTTTAGTTGTCCATAATTGGTTGCTAAATAAACAAGCAGTCTTTCAAGCTTTCGAAATAACATGTTCTACTCAACACTTACAATAATCTAAACAAACGACTTTTTACCATTGAGGTAACGCAAGTTTAATTGCCACTTCTTATTCTCTTCTCTATAAAAAGCACCATCCTGTCAATAAATGTGCTAAACATATACCAATATCAATTAAAAAAATATCGTATTTTCAGTGGAAACTATGGCCGCTGGGCCGGGTAACCTCGAAGTGACAGTGAACGGTGGCCGCGTGCCCACCGCAGCCGCGGCGCAGGGCGCGCACACGTACGCGATCAGCTTCACGCCGAGGGACCCGCGACCGCATACCGTGGAGCTGAGGTTTAATGGGGATCATGTGCCGGGTAATACTTGTTTTATATTATATTTATAGTTTAATTTTTACTGAAGTAATGTGTAATACAGAGTGAGACAATGTGCGTCAAAAATAATTATTTTTTTGGAATTTTTAGGTTGTAGTAATCATGAGTGATATTGGATTGATTTTACTTTGGAAAGTGTTGCGAAATTATTATCATAGTGCTAGTTACGAAATTATAACGAAACGAATCAACAAACTGGATTATATTCTTAATTCTTAATTGATTGATCAACAGTATTATCTCTCTAAAATCCTTGTACAAACTGCCTACAAACTTTTACTGCCTATAGCACAGTCGCACAAATTGAGAAGACCTTATAATTATAATTTTTCTTACCCAACAGGAAGTCCATTCGTCTGCCATGTATCAGCACCAGCGCGTGTAATAGGTGCAGGTTCAGGGGAATCCCCAGATAAAGTGTCAGTGGGCGACGCGTATACCTTCAGTGTAGACTCGCCGACATCACCGCATGTTGAAGTGCTGGGTCCAGCTAGACGACCAGTACCAGTACAGGTAAAAGTTCTTCCCAGCTAGCTCAAACGCAAAAAAATCTTTTTCAAGTAGAAATAAAAAAGAGTATATGAATATGATTGTTAAAACTATCGAACGAAGTCGAAGGTAGAAATAAAGTTAATTAAATATCATACAAACAGCATTATTTCTAAAGAGATTCCTGTCTAAAAATGCATTATTTTTATATTTTCCAGGTATCTGCCGATGAAACGGTGGGCGAAAACGAAGCAAGCAAACGGTATACAATATCGTTTATTCCAGTTGACGTAGGGGACCATAGTATAGAGGTAATTCAATTTTTCATTTTATACCAATTTCAGTCAAGAAAAATGGTGAAAGTATTTCCAAAATTCGTAACATCCATTACCAACTTACTAACAAACAAAAGTTTAAAGATTAGTAATTTTTAAATTTTAGTAAGGATTGACTGAAAATATTGTTCTAGGTTCGCGCAGGAGCCATGGGTGGTCACGTTGAAGGCAGTCCATTCTTGGTGAAAGCGTACAGCGCAGCTAGAGTATCCGTTACAGATATATCGCCTGGCGTAGTCGGTCGACCTGTTTCCTTCACGATAAACGCATCTCATGCTGGTAATAAAACAGAAAAAAGCAAAATAAATACTTTAACTAAGAACAAGATTAAAATATTTATGAAGTAAAATGATTATAGTATTTGTGGATTTTTATAATGATTTTATCGTTTACAGGGGCTGGGAATCTGGAAATCATCGTAGCCGTAAATGGCAGGAATGTGCCCAATTACGTTCAGAGTGAAGGAAACGCTCGATTCAAAGTAAGATACACATTTATTTACCTACAGAATATATTAAATCTCATTTCTTCAGATATTTTTAGCCCCCAAATTCCTAATAACATGCTCTAATTATTACTTTTAGGTCAACTTCAAACCAACGGAAGCAGCTCCTCATACATTATCAGTCCGTTTCAATGGACACGCAGTACCCGGTTCACCCTTTACTTGCATGGTATCAGCCCCAGCAGCCGCCCCTGATGCTAGAGCCACTGGACCAGGATTATCTTCTGCGGCCAGAGGAGAATCTGCGGAAATAAACCTCACTGGATTCCATTGTAAGTGACCTTCAGTTTTTTAAATGTGGTGGAAATTCTTTTTATACTTCTTCTAATTTTTTATCAAATTATTCTTTAAAATTTGTATTAAATTCAATTGTAGGTAGTTCTTAACATGATTGAGTGATATATTAAACATAATAATTTAGAGTATTTCTAGTAAATTTATTTTGTTATGTTGAATGAAACGAAAAATAAATAAAGCTAACAGCATTCTGCAGTAGCCGCAATAATACTGATGTTTGTGGTTACAAACGAGATATTACGTTTATTTACCAGAAAATAAATCAACAAACAATAGTTCATTGGTGTTTGTAGCAGATTATGTTTACAAATAGTTTATTTCGTTGGATACCGCAGTTGTGTTGGTGTTATGGCTGAGAGAATCCACAAAATAATTAGTGGATTTAAATCTACTAATAGTTTTAAACTACGTATTTCAGACGGTATCCCAATATTTTTTATGGTTATTTAAAATAAATAATACCTTATTCAATTTTGTCATGAAAAAATATTAAAACAAATAGATGAATTTGTTCTTTTTACATCATATTTGACGTTATAATTGACCAAAAATGTTCGTGTACAGTTTTTTATTAAGCTATTGCATAGCTTCTATCGCGGGCCTTGAGCGTGGGGACCGAATCGAAAAATTCCGTAACGAAAAAACCTCACGCTGCCGGCTCCCCACTCTGACGGGCGGAGGTGTGGCTTGAAGGCATAGCATGCAATAGTTTTACCGCGGCAGTCCCCGAGTGTCACACGTCGTTTTTTTATTTTATAATCATTTATGCACAGCATGCGAGCCCACAATATCCGTGACCGGTCCGGGCGGTACCAGTGTGCGTACGAGCACGCGGGCGCTAGGCGAGGGTCGCTACACGTGCACGTACACGCCCGACGCGGTGGGCCGGCACAGCGTGCACGTGCAGTGCGCGGGCCGGCACGTGCCCGGCTCGCCGTTTGTGTGCAACGTGTATGATGTGAGATGCGTGCGTGTTACTGGACTGGGTGCGGGAGGTGAGTTATGAAGAAATTTTAGATTGAAAATTATTATGTCACCGTCACTGGTTGGAGCGGTACCTGCAAACCGAAGTGAGGTAGATAGAAAGCAGTTTAATCGAGTTTTTAATTAAAAATGAAAAAAACATGTCAGATAATATTTATTGTAGCTTTCTAATCAAGCAAGAATTATAATCATATTTTTTATTCAATGCATAATATTAGATTAGACATGCATATTGCATATGTTCATATTTTTAATTAATCTTCTCAACTCATATTTTTGCAATTCTCAATTCAAACATATATCATAAGAATAATACAACCTATCTAAACGTTAAATTCTATCCTATTAGCTTGAATAATTCTACAATATTATTCCTAACATTTGGCAGAATTAGAAGGCACGCTCGAAGGTTTGAATCTAGATGAGAGCGCAGACGAAGAACGCGGAGTGGAAGTGGGGAAGCCGGTCACTTTCAGTGTTGATGCGGCTGGCGCGGGTGAAGGAACACTTGAACTAGTAGTTTCTACACCGTCTACCACTGTTAAAGCTGAGGTAAGTGACAGTTTACAAAAAATAGCGTGTGTGCCGACCACACGTGTCAGAAGTGAAACTTCTTTGGCTAGATTCAAAGATACTATAATTGACGTGACGGTATTGCCAAGACGCGACCTTGAAATTTTACTCTTATTTACTTAAAGAAATTCAATGTTAATTAAAAATAAATTTTACCACAACTGTTTAATGACAAGTTACAGTAGGTTGTAGTCGCTATAGAAAAATAGAAAAAATTGTTTTAATTAAAGTTCGTATTATAGTGAAGTTTTAATTATTTCAGGTAGTAGCAGTAGCCCGCGGTTTATATGACGTCACATTTATACCCGTGTCGCGGGAAGCTCATCGCGTTTCAGTCACATTCAACGAACAGCCCGTGCCTGGGAGCCCGTTTGTGTGCAGAGTTAATGAACCTCATACTTATGTGCAAATTGGTATGTTTCTTTGTAATTAAACCTCATTTATATAAATATGTTTTATGTCTCTAAGAAGACCTCTTACAGAAACTTTAGAACGCTGATAAAATTTAACAATGAAAACATATTTGAGCTTTATGACTTTTCTCCCTCTTTTTTCCTACGTCTTTATTTATTTTCCCTACAGGAACGACAGCAACAATCGAAATTGACGAGAACCTATCGGACGTGGAAGTGCTATCACCCACTGGTACAAGAGTATCAGATGCGAACTTGGAAGATATGGGTCTATTAATCTTCCCAGTGACCAGAGTGGGCAGATATGTGGTTCGTAGTGCGAGAGGACCCGTGGCTGAGGTGGAGGCTCTAGATCCGTCTGCTGTTAAAGTACTATCTATTGGGGAAGCGGTTGCACATAGACCTGCAATAGTTACAGGTATAGAACTGATACTTGAATACTCTTTATCGATTGGCTATTAATTTATGATACGTTATGGATTTTTTTCCTTGACTTTTCCTTGATCTAATTTCATAAATACTTGTTCAATTTTGAATCGAAGTATATGTGAAATAAAATATATTAGTATCTAATTTCAATATTTGTATCATAACTATACAAAAATAAATATGATAATACTGCTAGTGATTTGGTTTATTCATCTCTAGTTCCTTTGCACAAATTTTTTATCACATCTTTATTTAGCAATATGCTGACTGGCATTTATAATTATGGCTTATGTTTTCTGACAAGGCGTCTAATACATTCCATTTTGTATCCAGTTAGCACAAGCGGCGCTGGCGGGGGTCGTCTCTCAGCGCGAGTATCAAGCGGCGGACGCACAGTACCACACTCAGTTCGTCGGCGGGGTGGTTCTCGTACGGACCTTGTATGGCATCCCGCTAGAGCTGCTCCTCATCGTATTGCACTACTGTGGAGCGGCACTCCGGTGGCACGGGAACCGTTAGTTGTAGATGTGCTACCGGCGCATCATGGACAAGAGGTGTGTTTTTAAACTATTTGTGCAAATAATATTGAATCTAAAGTTTTTTTTATAAAACGGTTAATTCAAAGTGCATTAAGTATGTGACGGTTTATGTCAAAAATATTTACAGATTTTGATTGTTGGAAACTTTTTTATAAAATCTTTTTAGGTTAACTTGTTCACATTCTACGTGTACCTAACGTTAATACTTTGTTACTCTGAGTCAGTACGTTGATTCTTCGTTTCATAGAGTCGCCGAAATCGCAAAATTTATAGCGGTATTACGTCTCATTAAACCTTATTTTATTTACTGTCCACTTCGTAAACTCCAGTCACAATATATTATTCCACCCAGGTATCAGCATCAGGCCTTGGCCTGTACCAAGCACAAGTAAGCCGCGTATCGTCCTTCAGTATCGACACGCTCGGTCGAGCGGCACGTGAGTTCGATGTCGTGGTATCGGGGCCTGGAGCTAGAGCACTGCCAGTGCGCTGCTATCAGACCAAGTCGGGGCTGTTGCAAGCCGAGTTCACTATCACTGATGTAGGACAGAGTACTATTGGTAAGAATTTAGTTTATAGGTAGTACCTATTGTGTTATAGAAAACTTAATAATTATGTCAGAAAATTGCAAAAATGTAAAATTTTTGTGTTGTACAGAAGCTTAAGGATAAAAATTTTCTGATTATCATATCCCTTAAAACTGACACTTATTATCGTAAAATTTCATACATTATAATCTGTCATTTAACAGATATAAGCTAAACAGAACTTGTCAGGAAGCAGTAACATAGTATAAGTATATTAAGAAGAGCTGGAACGTCAACACATTTACACATTGCACATGTTAGGCCGGGAGATACTGACACAAAATTTCGGATCATTTGTAACAGGATGGCGGTCTAGAGGGGTCTTACTTATCAGACGAGTGTGACTTACGCCCACGCGACTAGTCCGCCGGTACCAGCGTTCTGACCATCATTTTTCTTTTTGTCATTGCGTAATAAGACCTCTGTAGAACCGCCATTCTGTTACAAATGACCCGAAATTTTGTGTCAGTATCTCCCGGCCTATGTATGTGTCATATTTTGCAATTGTTTATAAATACAGGGTGATGTAATTGGTGTAGTACGAATATCTAAAAATCTATGAAGAATTTTGTGATACAGTAAATGGAAGAATTATATACTATTTTACAGTATTTAATAAAATCATTTAATTTTTTGTTCATTTTCATTAGAAATGTCAATTTTTCTCACCAAGGTGGAAATTTGAATGATAAGGATCTTGTTAGAAAAATATAAATTTTGACTAAAATCGGCATTTTTTTTTTCAAAAATCAAATTACTAATTAATAATCAGAGTTATCACCATTTACATTAATTTACAAACGATATCGGTTGTTCTTACTTAAAATTGAATAGGTACCAATGTCTTATTGCGGTATGTGTTCTTTGGAAGTGTTCGTAAAGTTGTTGATCCGTAATTAAATTTTGCGGAAAATCTTTTAGAGCGCTTAGTTGTGACATATCCTAAGCATATTCAATAGAATTAAAAGACGAGCGAATATGCAAGCCAGTATAAAACTTGGATATTTTCTAAAATGAAACTAGAGTCGCATTTTTTTTTGAACATACTGTAAGTGAAATTGCATAAGTGTGAGTACTGTGAACATGCCAGCTTTGCTTAATTGACCGATACAAGGTAGTGCTGGTGCAATTATTTATTTTTATTTGCAGAGGTACTTCATCTTTCCAAACCGATAACTGGCAGCCCGTACACTTGTGAATCATTCGATCCGAACAAAGTAATACTCTCTGGTCTTCCAACTGGAAATCTTATCGCTCACACTCCTATCAACTTTACGGGTGAGAAAGTTAAAATGTTATCATAGAAATGTTAAGTTAAAACTCATGTTCTTTTGTATAAATTTTTGTACTATATTGTTACTGTAATTACTGTAAATATAGTTTAACAAGACTTTGCAAAAACTTGGAACAAACCCTTTTTATTAAAACGTCTACCATCCAAGCGCAATAAAACCTCGAGCCAATTTTCCTTTGTACATTTATATTTTTTTTTTTTTCATTGACAGTGGACACAAAAGACGCCGGTGTAGGTGAATTAGATGTACTCTGTGAAGCGATGGGCGAACGGCGTGTACGCTTACCCGTTGATATTCGAGAGGACGGACACTTGTACAAAGTGCGCTTGCGACCCACCATGCCCGCACATTACCGGATTTATGTTACTTACGGAGGTAATACTTTAACAGATTGAAAATATTTATTGATGATATGATCTACATTTTCAACTTATTAGATTAATATTTATAACATAAGAAGTACTTTTTCGGTGGTCTTTATAATAGTTTCACACCAACATCACAGTTTCTGAGTACCTTGTATTAATTTTTACCCGTCAAGCATGATTACCAAAAAAAACCCCATGTGTCTTATTAATTTTTTCAATATATTTACCAGGTGCCAGCATTCCTGGTAGCCCCATTTCTCTGGGTGTACTAAGCGCACGGGCTAGTATAGCTGCGCGGTGTGCGGGCACAGGACTTGCGCATGCGCACGTCGGCAAAGAGGCCGCTTTCACTATACACTGTGTGGATAACACGCCGCCCACTGTGCAGGTTTGTAAAAAGTTATGATTAGGTTTGTCACGATAAGCGCTGTAGAAAAATGTAATTCACATTTCCCAAAATGTAAAATCTTAAATCAACGTTTTATATTTTTTTAAGATTGTAAATAGAACAAACGATTATTAAATATGGGTTACTATTGTTTATGATTTGAATTTTCAATACATATTTCGTAATTATTGAAAATGTTACAGTGTACAGTATGTATTATAAAAAGTGCAAATAAATTTTGTAGTGATTTGCACCATAAATTATAAAATATATCTTAATTTTTATAGGTGGAAAGATTAAACGATGGCAAAGAAGAGGATTCTGATAACGGTCTACTGGAATGTCGTGTAGTAGCGGGTGCACCGAAAGAATGGTTGTGTGCCTACATACCGCTAGTAGTGGGACAATATGAAGTGAGGATATTCGTGCCGTCTGGACCTTTGCCTGGAAGCCCGTTTTCAGTTAAAGTAAGTTTGAAAATATTGTGAACGTGCTCACATTTCAAATCATGAAATTAATGTATCTTTATCAGGAGATTTTGTTGTCAAGGTACTAACAAAAATAATGGTTCTTATTGGATAGGTAATAGGCCAGTAGAAATCGACACAAAAAAACCCTAAATTCGCAAAGCACGATGTAGTTCTGAATTTTTGGTATGTTGTTTGGATCAGTTAGGGTGATGTAAATCCCAATTTGCAACTTCGAAAAAGTTGTGCTCGCTGCGCACCACGTGATAAACTGCGAAAATTTTGGACTGTTTTCACTTTTTGCTCTAAAAGTCATAAACTATGCGTTTTCGACAAGTATCATTCACTACATAAATTAAGGTTATTAAATTTTCAACAATTTAAGCCTAATTACAGCTCTCTAAACCTTATAACGACTAAACTGTGGCCATTCGAAGATGATTGAAGCAAAATATTGGCAAAAACCGCTCGTTCTATGAGAAGGTCGTATAATAAAGTTGTAGTGCATTTAATTTTCTTTCATTAGAGCATAGAACAAAGTCTGTGCGACAAATAGTTCACTCACAATATCTGAAAAACAAAAAGAAGGTGGAAATAGATTTTTAAAGAATTGAAACTGAGGGCATATAACATCATAAAAGGATAATACTTTTTCATTTGCAGGATAGGTAATTAACAAAATTACAAAATTTGGGAAAGTAGGAAAAAAGATTATACGCAAATAATAAACTGCGAAAATTTTAGACTTTTTTCACTTTTTGCTCTAAAAGTCATAAACTATGCGTTTCCGACAAGTATCATTCACTACATAAATAAAGCTAATTAAAATTGCAACAATTTAAGCCTAACTGCATCTCTCTAAACCTTATAACAACTAAGCTGTGGCCTTTTAAAGATAATCAGTTTTTACCTTCTTTTTGTTTTTCAGACATTGTGAGTGAACTATTTGTCTCATAGACTTTGTTCTATGCTCTAATGAAAGAAAATTAAATGCACTACAACTTTACTATACGACCTTTTCATAGAATGAGCGGTTTTTGCCAATATTTTGCTTCAAACGGGAGCAAAACTAAAAATTTCAATATTTCGGGAAAAATGAACCATCTTCGAATGGCCACAGTTTAGTCGTTATAAGGTTTAGAGAGCTGTAATTAGGCTTAAATTGTTGAAAATTTAATAACCTTAATTTATGTAGTGAATGATACTTGTCGGAAACGCATAGTTTATGACTTTTAGAGCAAAAAGTGAAAAAGTCCAAAATTTTCGTCGTTTATTATTTTCGTATAATCTTTTTTCCTACTTTCCCAAATTTTGTAATTTTGTTAATTACCTATCATGCAAATGAAAAAGTATTATCCTTTTTATGATTTCATATGCCCTCAGTTTCAATTCTTTAACAATCTATTTCTACCTTCTTTTTGTTTTTCAGATATTGTGAGTGAACTATTTGTCTCACAGACTTTGACTTTGAATGGCCACAGTTTAGTCGTTATAAGGTTTAGAGAGCTGTAATTAGGCTTAAAATGTTGCAAATTTAATAACCTTAATTTATGTAGTGAATGATACTTGTCGGAAACGCATAGTTTATGACTTTTAGAGCAAAAAGTGAAAACAGTCCAAAATTTTCGCAGTTTATCACGTGGTGCGCAGCGAGCACAACTTTTTCGAAGTTGCAAATTGGGATTTACATCACCCTAACTGATCCAAACAACATACCAAAAATTCAGAACTACATCGTGCTTTGCGAATTTAATGTTAATTTCCACTGGCCTATAAACAAGTGTTAACTTTCTTTCATATTGCTCTATTTTATATCCGTCTTAGAAAAATTGTGCTAAAATTATCATAAAAATGTATATTTTCAGGTAATAGACACATCAGCCATAGTAGCAGTAGGTGGTTGGGGTACGGACAATTCGGGGCGAGTTCGAGCACCTTCAAAACTCGTGTTGGATACAAGTAATGCGGGACCCGGGACATTGGAATGTTTACTCGCTGGAAGGCATCAACGTTAGTCAAACATTATTTTATTGTAGCAATAGCAATATTATAAAATATCTCCCTTAAAAATTAGTAAAGTTTATAGCCGAGTTAAGATAATTTTAATCGCAAAGCACATCTTAAATCATAATTTGAAAATATACTAATTTCATATTCATTCTATTTTTTCACTTTTAAATTTGTATGTTGACCATTTGAACAGAAAGTTTGCCCGGTCGCACAATAAAATGCATGCAGGAACAATAAATGGTGTTATAGTGCTTGTAAGTGTTATTAATTTAAAAGTGTTCCTTTAAGTATCTAAAAAACCGGCAGCAAGCCAAGGCTAATTTATTCCTACGATATCCCTCTCTTTCCTTTTTATGGACAGCAACACATTTCCCAGTTTATGGGCGGCGTGTATCGCTTAACACCAGCTGCTCGGTTGCTATCTGATAAGATTTAAAAAAAAAGTGTGTGTATACTTGTACACGCATTAGAAGTTATACTTTGGCTTATCGAAAAAATACTAGAATATACAACTTGAACATAGTTATCAATTTTCATACCGCCTAGAACTAACTTCATGCTGTTAAATTTAGGTGTCGGTGTGCGTGAGCATCGTAAAAATTCACTCTCATCATTTTTCTCCATCGCGCCAAAAGAAGTATAACTTCAAAAATCAAAGCTCACGCTAAATGATCGAATGCAATCTAAGTATGTTATGCATTTCCACAGGTGTAGAAACAGTATCAGGTCGGGCGGTAGTAACGCTAGCGGCCCCAGAGGGCGTGAGCGGCGAACAGGAACTAGAGCTCACTTACAACGGGGCCCTCGTCGCCGGGGCCCCGCGGAGGGCCCTCGTGGCCTCTGGGAATACTGCTGATCGAGTGACGTTGGCTGGCAGGGGCCTGGCGCATGCCGCACCGCATACACCGGCCGTTTTTACTGTTGGTGAGTGGCAAATAGAATTATTAGATTTAACTTGTTTACTTTTTTTGATAAATTAATAGACGAAAACGTGTGCTATTCTAACTCAAAAATATAATGATAATAAATTATTATGAAAAAAATAACATACAGCAACAACAACTCACGAGGTTTAAAAAGTTACATAGAATGTTTGCAAGTAGAATAAATAAGGCATATGTTCATGGATGCGTTTATTTCATTTTATGCTATAAACAAATGTGATGGTTACAAATATGTAATAAAATCGTTGTTGATACGTCTTATTCTGCTAAAGCCATTGAATATAATATTACTTTATTTTTGCTCCATTTTTTAAATATTGTGCATTTTTTCACTAGATGGTAGCGCAGCAGGTCCAGGTGCTCCAGAAGCATCATTATCATCGCCAGACGGTGAAACAATACCCGTAGCACTTACAGCTGCTGGACCTGGACTGTGGCGGGCTACTTACACACCTCGGCGGGCGGGAGACCATCATTTGCGGGTTCTGTGGGCTGGACGACTTGTTAAAGGTGAATTTTTATTTACGTTAATATCATGTTCATCATCATCATCATCTCATACGTTCATAAATTTTTGGGATTGTTGCCTCTACGATATTGATAATAATTTAAATGTAAAATTATTATTAAAATACAATAAAACCTTGTAAATTTTATAAAAATCACATTTTATATGCCTGTTCTATTTGTCGTAGATTGCGCGTTTCATTGCAATAACATGTGGATGCATAGATTTAGGTGTGTTTGTTCACAGCGTTTGTTAAAATGTCCATTAAACTTTAATACCAGTAAGATTCAAATCTTTAAAAACGATTTTGAGATCCTACATCGGCTCGCTTTGTTCTCCTATAAAACTCAATAACCTATACAAATGTATGGGCATTACGCCATTTGCCCTTGCCAAATGCAATTTTTATTCCCCATCTGTAATAGTGTATAATAAATCTATTTATTCATTAACTAGCGGTCCGACCCGGCTTCGCCCGTGGTACATATTTCGCAATAAAAGGTAACCTATGTTCTTTCTCAGGGTCTAAAGATTGTCTGTGCCAAATTTCATCAAAATCGATCCAGTAGTTTATGCGTGAAAACCATACATACATACATACATAATTACAAACCTTTCCTCTTTATAATATTAGTATAGATAATCCTCGCTCCACAGGTTGCCCGCTCACAGTGAAAGTGAGTGCGGGCTCAGAAAGCGGTGACGCATCCAAAGTAGTGTGCTCCGGGGCGGGGCTCGCGGGCGGCGTGGTGGGGAGGGACATACGCTCCTGGATAGACACGCGTAGAGCTGGCCCTGGGGAACTCACTGCGCATTGTACTGGCCCTAATAAGGTATGGAGATGTGGATGTGTATTTTATAATTTTATAAAGTGTGTTAATAAGATGTATGTGTGAAGTATTGTGTTTTATGTGTGTGGAAGTGTAGTTATGCTGAAATGGATTGCTTGTTGGATGATATTGACGAATATAATTATGTTTCTTTGGGTTTCAAGTCACCTTCCATTAGTATTTGAGTAAAATAAGTGTATACAGTATCACATAAGGGAATAATTCTTAATTTACTTCTGTATACAATGAAGAATAAATAAATAAATCAACGTAAGGTTGTAGTTCATACATAGTTTTAATCTCATATCAATTTAATGAGTGTTTTGATGTATTCGTTTCATTAATTAATTTTCCAATAGTTTATCAATAAGGAACATCCATAAACGACATTAAATAAAATATTCGCCCACTAGGTTGCATACTGTGAACTATACGAGCACGGTGACGGCACGTTCACACTGAACGTGAAGCCGGCTGAAGCGGGCCGGCACGTGCTGAGCGTACAGTTTGCGGGCGAACACGTGCCTGGATCACCGTTTATACTCAAAGTGGCTGGTGCTCCGGATCCTACCAAGGTAAAATAATTTGTATGTGTAAGCTATTTCATTTAGCTCATCAGCTCACTTTGTTTGATCAGATTCAATGTAAAAATTTGTATCATCTATTTGTCACGCAATTAAATCTAACATTTAACAATACGAACGATCTGTCGCTCGAAATTCCCGATACTAGCAAGAAGTCCTTTCCTACCAAGTTGCCTAGCAGAGATTGCTGTGTAGCAATAAGGCCGCCTATTGTGCAAAGTATTTGTACCTTATTAGTTTGTTATACTAGATTTACTAACATCGTTTTGTACGATAAATTATTTTCTCATAAAATCTGGGTATAAATATTGGGCTGGACGATATCAACAAAGTTGTTTAAAGCTTCGAGCTTTTATCTATTTATTCGCTTTTCGATACCATTACCATTTAAAATATTATTTTTTTTAATGCAATAATATCTATTGAAATTCGTTCACAGGTCCGAGTATACGGGCCGGGTATAGAGGCGGGTGTGCTAGCGACATTCCAGTCACGATTCGTGTGTGACACACGGGGAGCTGGCGCTGGCCAACTAACTGTACGAGTTAGAGGACCAAAAGGCGCTTTCCGAGTGGAAATGCAGAGGGAAAGCCAGAAGGATAGGACTATATTGTGCAAGGTGAGTGGCCTATGAGAATATAGAATAAATAAAATAAATAAATAGTTCACGACAATTTTCACACACGGCACGATCTGATCCCATACTAAGCTTTCGCTTGTATTATGGAAACCAGATGGCTGATAAACATACATATATAATCTATACATATAATAAATCTGTAGAAGGGTCAATTCTGTACATTGAAAATACAGAAAAAATAAATACCAGGGAGTGTTACTGGATCGATATCAAACCCAAATATGTGATTAAAAAAATTTTTGTCTGTCTGTCTGTCTGTCTGTCTGTCTGTCTGTCTGTCTGTCTGTATGTGAAGGCATCACGTGAAAACTAACGGTTCGATTTCGATGAAACTTGGTATAATTATACCTTATTATCCTGGGCGTAAAATAGGATACTTTTTATCCTGGAAAAATACGTAGAAAAAAATTAATCTTAATTTTTCAATTTTATCCATAGACGTTGTTCTGTAGAACTGCGAACACACGTTGCGTATTATTATAGGCCTAGCCGTATTTGGGTCCAATAGATATTTATAAGATATCATTGTTAGAGTTACTCAAAATGGAGAAATAAACCATCCACGCGAAGACCGACATCCGCGCGGACGGAGTCGCGGGCGGATGCTAGTTTTAAATAAATCTTAATATATATAAATCTCGTGTCACAATGTTTGTCCTCAATGGACTCCTAAACCACTTAACCGATTATAATAAAATTCGCACACCATGTGCAGTTCGATCCAACTTGAGAGATAGGATAGTTTAAACATGTAGGTACCACGGGCGAAGCCGGAGCGGACCACTAGTAGTTATGTAGATATTTAACACCAAGGTGTTGCATGTGTGTCTGGACACATAGCAAACGTCTATGTTCATCTCACACATATTTGCCCTGGATGGGAATCGAACCCACGACCTCTGGCTTGGAAGGTAGGGCCACTACCAACTAAGCCAACCGGTCAGTCTAGACAATTTCTTGTCTGGCAGGATACAGAAGGCTGATTGACACCCACTTCCTTCAAAGAGATTCGATCAGTGAAACAGATTTATGCATATATGCATCTGCCCCTTACCCCACATAGGACTTCATTTTTATAGTTCATGAGATTTGTGCGTTCAACCAAAGAGACAGTTTATGAAGAATAGAGAAAGACAATGGCAGAATTCCAATAATTCATCTCCCAATTTCTAAGCGATAAGAAAAAACAAGATTTCATAGTATTAAGTCATGATAATATTTCTATAATATTAAGTCGTCTTCAATGTCGTGATATTACAAATTATTATTATTTATTTATACTAATCAAATTACTTGAACTATTATTATTAATGGAAAATTAAAGATAAATGAATTTATTTGTTTATAACAACATAGATACGTAATAACTTATCAAGACGATTAACATCTTACAGATCCTTGAAATTGATAAATTACAAAAAAAATAGTATCGAACAACAGCAATTACGTTCACAAATTGTATTAATTAAAATCTTGATTTCGGTTTGATAGCAGTACATGAGGTACATTGGAAACAATTTTCTATGTCTTTTGTTACTTGTTGAAAATGTAGCTTTCTATCGAAGTTTTTAAAATCGATCTTGTAGTTGGTTCGATAAAACGATTTTTTACTTCGTGCTATAACAAACTAGCTTTCAGCCCGGGGCTTCGCCCGCGTTTTCAAAGAAAAACCCGATAAAACCTATCATATTATGTGTTAATCCAAGTTACCCTCTATAAGTGCGCTAAATTTCATTTCAATCTGTTCAGTAGTATTTGCGTGAAAGAGACACACACACACATCCTCACAAACTTTCGCATTTATAATATTAATAGGATAGGATAGGACAAACCATATGTTTTTTTTTTTCTAATGTTAGCTTGTATAATTTTGAGCTATAGGACACCTAATAAATCTGCATTGAATTATTTTTGTCTCTAATATACTATTGTCCTCAGTTCTCGCCCACCGAGCCAGGCGATTACCGCGTGGAGGTGCGATGGGCCGGGCGCCATGTTCCCGGCTCGCCGTTCCCGGTCATGATATTCGATACGCAGGAAGAACTCCGCCGTTATTTACAAGCCACTGCTGCTTGATACTTTTATTGTTTAATTTTATCCATGCTTTGTATTAAAATGCCTAATTCCGATGTTATAAAGTGACCTTGTTTAATAGTTCATTGATCAAGATTGGAAATTGTTTTATAAAGATACTCTACTCTGTTTATTACTAATGATTTATAATGGTTTTATGATAATTATTTTTTATCATGATTGTAATTTTGAAGATGTAATAAAATAATAATAATGTTATGAATGCAATTAGAAAAATGCAATAAATTGTATTAGAGAATTAGGTTTGTGTTGAATCGAAAATAATAAGTAGTTGTGAGTAATTTCATGAAACAGCCAATATGCCATATTTTTATGTTATTATAAAATGAAGCACTGAATGGATATAAATCTTATTCGAATCGCCATTACATTCCAAGTAATATTTAGTAAAATATAAAATATATTATATAGCGTATGATAATCTCTTTGTATCCGTCCATCGTAACATAGGTGATGTTGTTAGGATAAATATAAAATGAGCTTACTTCTAAAAGTACATTAAACTAGAAGGCATAATAAAATTCTTTATTTGTTAATATTTATTAATACAGAATATAGGTTTAACTTCATAACTAACTTCTGTAATTGTTTTTTGTTATTGTTACCTGCTTGTTGAGTTATAAGGAATGGACTGCACTATCAATTGATTTAAATTAACGAGTCTCATGTATGTCCGAGCTTTATATCTTTATAAGTATGTAATTTTTCCGCGGTTACTAATAATTGTTAATAAATTGAAAATTTATTATTTGACGGGTTTTATTTATTATTCTATCCCGCTACCAATTAAACTATTTACTTTAAAAATCCATTTACTGAAATGAATGTTCATTCATTCCCTATTTCACAAAGGGTTATCATTTATATGTTTCTGTGAAATTGTAATATTTTTAATGTTACAATTTCACAGAAACATATATACCTAACATATTTCTTCTAAGTGTACAACAAACATAGTAGGTAATTAGTATGATATAATATGAGCGTGAGACACTGTTCGTTAAAAGACATCTTAATTGCATTGACCACTCATTTACACATAAAAATCACGTCTCGCTAATTAATTACATCGCATTTGTCCATCAATAACTAGGTCACTGACGCCAGACTTGCGTCACATACACAATGGCTTCCCTATTCGTTTACGAATTGATAAACAGTCACAGATTTTTGAAAATAGTTCGAACCATCACACGTAATGTAGTTATATTTCTGTAATTGTACCTGTATCGTTACCATTATAATAATTATCAGTATTGTTTATGTTATGTTTCGGACCTTCCAACGACTGTCCTGTCTGGCACCTTTTCTTTTCAAGGCATTTGAGCTTACTTAATTATAGCAGTAAATAGACAATGTTTTCAAAATATTTTAAATCATTGAATAAAAATAGGTAAGTACTCAAACAAATTTCATTTATTACACAAACATACAATGAGTTCCCTGAACTATTATTACGTTGTTATCTTTTAATCAAGTATTAAAAAAATGTCTTTGGTTATTGACTAAGAACTATGGTTTATATCTAAATGCGATGCTTCGACGGTCAGGATATGAAACTCGAGATTCACCAGCGACCTGCGCACGCAGCGCGTCCAAACTTTGCCACAACTGTTGCATTTGACCAAAAATAATTACTTCTAGCCGCTGCACTGCGTTGTGTAGCTCTCCTGGAAATTAAGATAACATATTATTTATGTTCTATATCTTCTAATACCTTCTGTATATTATAATCATCTCGCTAATAGCAATAGGATAGTAAGGCGGGTAAAACCGCGCGGCATAGTTCGCATATTATCAGGGCCGTCTTAGACTATGCCGGGGCCCTTGGGCACTCAAGAATTGGGGGCCCTTTCAAACATAAAGAAATCAAACTTTAATAGGTATACAAAAATTTTCCCACAATTATATATGAAGAAACGAGAAAATTTCTATGTAAAATTTTTGCTCCATTTTTTAAATACATTTAACAAAAAAGTTAGTTCTGACCAATTTTGTATGATATGGTCTTTTGAGGAAACTTTTTTTCCTTGTTTTTTTTTTTTATATAATTCATTTGAAACGCTGCGCTGCTGCTGTAATGGCGCTCCAAAGTTGACTTAAATTAAATTTAATTAAGAAATATTTTAAGAATTACTTTTTCAAATTACCTTTCTCTTTTTCAAAGGAGAATGGCAAACTCCCATAGGACTCTGGGCCTGATCGTTACACTGATGATTTATGGGTGATTAAATAGATAAAAATTTACAGACTCTATGAATATAATAATTATAGATCTTTTCTATGGGATAGCAGAGATATTGGGATATTGATTAAGATCAATTTTGAATATAACGTTACTAAGGCCCTTCTGCCATTAGGTACGATACTTCTAGAATACGATACTCGCGTAGAATACTACTTAGATATTTGCTGGCTACCCGATGCTCGCATATTATGCGACTGAAAAATGACTAAATTCATTATTATTGTGCCTCGTTTTTGTGGACCGACGTTATAATAATAATAATTCATTTATTTATTGCAACAACAGTTACGTCGTTATGTCGAGCAATCAGCAATTCCAGTGACGAAGAAGCTCTTGCAATTTTTCTTTTTTATAGAAATAGAAGACGCCAACGTAAGAGTAAGAAGTACTGGATTCATCCATATATTGAAAGAAACATAAGAGAAGAAACATAGAGTTTTTGTAGCCGAACGAGAATTACAACATGATGATTAGATATTTTTATCTTTCTAACGAAGAGATACGCGCGAGAGTCGAGACGCGATGCAAAAGCGACCGACACGGTGAGTAGTGCTATACTAGTCGCGGACGTGTAGGATACCAGTAGCGTAGTGTGCGAGCCTACATAAAAATGTATGTGAGATACTCCGCGGCGACTAGTCTCCGAGACTTGCAGGATACTTGAATCGCCTATGCGTATCGTAATGGGAGAAGGGCCTAAAACTTCACTCAAATGTCAAACAACAAACATAAATCACTCATCACTGACACAATTATGATTAATAATTTGACATTTTATTAATGGCCAGCTACCTAAATAAAAATGTTATAATTATTATTGATTGAGTAAAACATGTTTTTATTTTATAGAATGATCTAAATAAATTAAGATATATTGTGTTAAAAATAAGTTAAGTTTTGCTTCTGATTTATAAAGCATTTGAATTCAATAAAATTAAAAATAAAATATAGACATTCATTCGTATTAATCACAGTATTAATCACAGAACAGTAAGATGTGGTATTAATCGATATATTCGACTTTTTTACTCCTGACAACACTGACAATCTCTGCTTGATAAGACCGGTAGTCATAGAAATCTAAATAACAATGCCGGTAGTGAACACATTATCTTTTTTTTTCAAAGATTTGTTTTCCCATAGAATCAGAAGTAAATATTTTACCAAGAATTACTAAAAATAACATAATGAATTTTAAATATATTATGATTTCTGTAACAGTTAGGCCCAGTTTCGCCATTCTCCTTTATCTTTTTAATTAGCGTCTGGATTTTTTCATTCGTAGCCGTTTCATATTGATCAAAATTATTGCGTGCGTTAATTGACATAATTTATTCAAGGCCTAGGCAAATGGCAAAAGTCAAAACGCTTGTCATCTATTCGTATAGAAATGGTCCGGTGTGAACAGAGTTCACCAAATTCTAGGACCTTTAAAACTACAAACTTGAACTTGAATTTGAATTTGAAAAAAAAAATAGGTGATTTCGCGATTAATACTGAAACTATAAGTTTTATGATAAAATCATTTAGGTGTGAAGTGATTTAAGAAACGTGTGCATATTATAAGGATGGGATGAGTTTATAAATCGTTATATCTTAGAAAATGGTAGGAAGGAAGGATATTGATTCTTTTGTATAGATAATTTTATGATCTACAATTTGAGTAAAAGTGGTTATATGATAAAACTTACCGTTTCGGTAAAAATCACGAAAAACCTATATATTACCTATTGACTTTTAGGAAAAAATTTTTTCCTAGTAACGGAAGGTTGGGAAATTTTAATTTATTTTTGAAGTGAAACTTCTTTAGGCGCGTTGACAGTAAAATTTCAAGGTCGCATCATAACAATACCGTAACGTCATGGAGTAATTCAACGATTTTGGTATCTTATAATCTTGCCAAAGAAGACGTGTGCTATTGAGCACCGAAATAATTTTTCAAATCGCACCAGTACCTAGTTCCCGAGATTAGCGCTTTCAAACAAAAAACAAACTCTGTTTTTAATAATTTTAACAAATTTCGGCTGGATGGGAATTTTGGTCGTGGTCGTCGTTGTCCTTGGTAGTGTGACCGAAACATTAGCAAAACGTCATAAGCTTATAATATCAATTAGTATCAATAGCGGATTCTATTCTCTAGCGTTTCTGCAAATTGTCTAGAGGCCCAGAGATTAAAGTTTTGTCAAAACGCCCTTGTATGCTATTTTGTAAACTTAGACTTGTCATTAATTTTCATAATTCCCAAAATAATTCAAGTAAAAATATATTATTTTACGTTAATAAGTAAATAAATAATTCGAGTAAATGTCTGATAAGTTAATTATAATGGTGTTCGAATCACTCGAATTATTTTACATAGATGTTTTGATTCGAATAAATCTGAAAATGATCTGACGTTCTGGCAACGAGAAAAGTGTATTGCTTTTTAATAAAATATTTTGAGATTTATGTGAAAAAAATTGTCAGTCCTACATGGAGATGTAGGACTGACTGGAGGAGTCGAGGGGGGCCCCCAGACGATGGGGGGCCCTGGGCACTGGCCCCCTGTGCCCCTATGGTAAAGACGGCAATGCATATTATAATATGTCGCCTGGTGAACACTATGGTTCACACACCTTTCACATGAACCGTTAAATCACTACATAGTATAAAACAAAGTCACTTTCTCTGTCCCTATGTCCCTTTGTATGCTTAAATCTTTGAAACTACGAAACGGATTTTGATGCGGTTTTTTTAATAGATACAGTGATTCAATAGGAAGGTTTTAGTATATAATTTATTATGTTTTAGACAAAGCGGGCGAAGCCGCGGACGGTTAGCTAGTCAAAAATAAATTATTATTACTGGAAAGCTTAATTTAAGACTAGAAAGCTCTGCCTCTAGCAGGAAACGGATATCATCTGTGCAATACATCACGAGAAAGATGCATAACGCGTTAGTTTGTCTAATTATATTTTTAACTGCATACGCATTTGCAAATTTATACGTGTAGTTATATCCTGTACTACGAAAGCATTTAAATTAATGATAGATGATTACTAAAGAGTTGCTCCTTAACTACTACGCTTATTTGAAACAATTTTATCATACCTATGTATTGATTGTTGATATTCTGTAGGTGTAAGCGTACCTTCAATTTCAAATCTTCAAAACCATGACTTCCGGACCGGTACTGTAGGAATTGTAAGATCCTATCGATCCTATGCGATTCTTTGATTCACACTACTATTGATAGATAATTACCTATTATTGTAAAAAGTAAAAACAAACAACTCACTTGATGTAACAACACCGTGTAGCCTTCTCGTTATCGTGGCATTTGCAGTGGCGTTAACTTCTTGTGTTTTGACAGAACACATGGCTCGCGCCTCTTCCCGAGGTCCACTGCCATGATATGTAGCATTCCGCACCTCTATGTAAGGCTGCCTATGGTCGTTACTTATAGTGTAATGAGGGCCGTGCTCTGAAATAAAATAATAACCTTAAGGCTGGCGATAGCATTACTAGGTACCAAAAATGTGCTTCATAAATACTTGAATATCTAATGAATTATAAAGAAAAAAAATTTAAGTAGGTCCTGATTCCTGATGCAGACTACAGTAGAAGCTTAGGTATTAATTAATACGAATAAAGGATAGATAAGTAACTCAAAAACAACTCGTTTGAATTGGACCAAAATAATTTAACTTCTTGAACTATACCTAACCACTTAATTATTATGAATCTTTCAAATTAAAAATGAAATATCATAAAAGATTTAGCAAGATAGTTAGGTATAAAAACATATACCTGAAGTTGAAATGAGAATGCCCTCTTTGACTAGGTATTTTTACGAAAAGTCTATTAATCAAAAAATAAACTCGGAAAAACTCATTAATAAGCTATCAGGCAGTTACTTACAAGCCTGGGGGCCTATTGAAATCCAGACGGCAGACGCAAGTGTAGATAACCTCGAGTTCTATTTCGTTATTGTTTCCCAATTGAACATACCTATCTCATTTCCCCATTTAAAAATTGGCAGACCAACACCACTTGGTTCTGTCAATCAATATTAATTTTTGCAAGACTTGGCCTTATTTTAAATACTCAAATACATATTTACGATGAACTTATACTTCGCGCAAGTACACCATATCTTATCAGTTAAATCTCAACCGGATGAATGGCATACGGACTACAAAATATTTATTTAAGATTAGGAATAACAAAAAAATAATGTATTCTACTAACATGTTTAAAAATTACGTGTGCTTTGTATTAATGAAAAAATGATCTGAACCAGATTTACTTATATAGGTAGAGCCTTACCTACCTACCAAAATAGTGCAGGATAGAGTTTGATAAATCTGTCCCGAACTATACTGTATGAGATGTGTTATAATTTAGAAAAAAGAACAAAATCAAATAACCAACCTTAATTACTGATATAAACCCATCTAAAAAAAACTTTTGAATGAAAAATTAAAAGGCATATTATGGCTATAATATGGCCTTAAGGTAACTGTGTGTTTATTTGTATACAGTTCATTATTTGTTTTTTGTCAATTTTACAAAAAAAGTAAGTACGGTCTAAAAAATGTAATTAATGAAAATAATTTTAATTTATTCTGTATATTACCTATACAGTACCTACAGAAAGGGAATTAACAAATCTAAGCCTTAGTGGGTACTTACGATAAGGATTTGCAGGCCCAGGAAGCACGTGAGTCAGTACAGTGAAAGTGAAAAACACCAGAAATATAACAAAATGCCACATTTCCAAAAACTAACAAACTCTTTATTATATTAAGTTATTAAATCAAAACCATTGTAAATATTATATTTTCGTAATTTTCGGATTATATTTGAATGAATATTACAAGTGCCTGCCGCTAAAGACGCGTCGAAGTGATCACTGAACTAGATGAAATCTGGGGGAATAAATAGCAACGGCTGGATGAACTACAGAAACCATGTATAGCTAAGTATAGTATATGTTATATGCGCTACCTGTGCTTCAATGATGAAGTCATATTTCATACCAAATTTGAACTTACTTTAGGTACATCTACCTAATCTGTGAACTAGGGATGTTAGATAGGTAGTTACAGACTCCCTATAATAATTATGTCGAATGTTGAAAGACTTGAAATAATTAAATATATGACGAAAGGTAAGTATAGTCTTTTTAATATAAGTATATCAATATGTAATGCTATGAATTTCCTAGATAGAGCTTTTCATCACGCATTTTAGAATACCTGACCTCAGATAAACATAAAGAGCAAGAGCCAGTCAAGGAATAAACTTTCGTCTTCTTAACCACTTTTCCTCAATTTAGGGCAATAGTATCTACAATTAACCTGCTGAAGTATTTTGCAGGGCGAGTAAAAAGCAGATGTAGCGCGAAAAATTTATGAACCTTTCATGTCAATTGCTAACAGCTAGAACTTCGATTTCTAAATAAACATTTACAAATAAATACGTGTGAATTTATTTTGCGCTTCTTTGAATATTATACAGGTTATATTTTAAGGGGTATCATTTAAGCTGTCACCAATTTAATTAGTTTTGTGTTTCCTAAATAATAGGGTTTGTCCTCAAAATAGTAGATCTGTCACCAAAATTTAGTCACCAAACAATGCAAAATCAGTTCCACAATAAATCACCTAAAATCCTGAGATATAAGGTCTATAGTACCAAATAAATGTTTTTGTATGTATTATAATAGGTGTGTCCTAATAAGTATTTAAGCAAACTAATTTAAAGAGATCACCAATAAATCATATTATGTTAGATACTAAAAGTTAAAATAAACAATATTTATTCTTAAAAATAATAACCACTGAATTATCAGCTCTGGTTTAATAGCTGGCTAATGGTTAGCATAATTGTAGATAAATTCTTGATAAAACACTTAATTAAATTAATTGAAATAATCAATATTTATTGTTAAAAAACAATAATCACTGAATAATCAGCGCTGGTTTGGATTTCGAAGGGCGCCCCCTTTTTCTTTTCTGGCCGATAAGCACATTTTTTGCTTCTGGTGGGGGGTTGGCCAGCTTTAAGCGTATGGCTAATCCGATAATAATATGTTTGCACATGTCAATTTTTAAAGCGCGCCAATTTGTCTCCGCCCCTTTGATAATTTTTTCATTAAAATTATAAATTGATGTATTAAATTGATAACGAATACTATTAATTTAATATCTGAACGAAATAAAATGTTACTACTGTACCTATTGGTGACAAAATATCAAATAAAAAGGAGTCGCAGTCAGGGATCGATAATCGATTTATTTGGTGACAGATCTACCATTCTGAGCACAGAGCTATTATTTAAGTAACAAAACTGTTATTATAAGAACGAAGTTTATATTCATGTTGCATTACATGAATATAAACTTCGTTATATAATTTTATTGGTTATCGATCTCTTATTTTACACATATATTAACATTAATTTGATAATTCATACCTGGGAACAATTTTTGCTTATCTGAGAACGAAAATATTTCGTGGTGATAGATCCATTTATTAGGTGATACAACTTGATGACAAATATAAATTTTGGTGATAGAAAATATAGTTCCCTATTTTAAGTAGCATAAATAACTATTAATCATATTGTGTTACGTATAGGGTATTTATTTATCTAGAAATAGTAGAGAGGATGATCTAAGTAGGTAGAGAGGCAAAAAGCGAATAGTTTAATCTTTTCAAGGTGATTTAAGAATCCGCAACAGTAATTTTCATATGCTATGCGTAAAAAAATTCTAATTAAAGAATTATGTGTTCGAATAATCATTGGCTAAGTTTAAACTGATGTCTTACGATACAGACGTCACTTAATTATTCCTGGTGTTTCCTTTCGTCACGCTCCATTTGTGTGATCAGCTATTGACCTATATTAAACCATAAAACCAATCTACTCATTCATTTACGTATTTGTTTTTTCAGACGAAGATAGACTTGTTAACGAACACTTAACCTTTTGAGGAAATGAGAGTCATGGACTGAAAGTTTCTTTATAGGTCTCGGGGAGCATTTTATGGCAAAAAGTCAGGTATTTCCTGTGGGTATTTCTAAAGAATATATTGAAAAGGCAAATATGTGTTAAATAAAATATATAAAGACGGGTGAAAGTGAATAATTAAAATACTCGTACCTACACCTTACTTGATAATCTTTAACCTTAATCTTATTATGTATAACAAAAAGTGATTAATATGTAAAATTTATGACAAAAGATGAGTCAAGTGTGCCTCTTTGGATATCATAGAAAACCTTGCCTTTTACCACAATTTCAAAACTTAAACAATAAGCTGCTTGTTCTTATATGTCCAACGTTTTTCCATTCAAAGTAAATTTTATTATCAGAAGTGTGAGATGGGAGTGGTGATATGCTGTTAGAATTAATCCACCGCATCAAAAATTGTG
This sequence comes from Colias croceus, assembly GCF_905220415.1. Taxonomy (NCBI): domain Eukaryota; kingdom Metazoa; phylum Arthropoda; class Insecta; order Lepidoptera; family Pieridae; genus Colias; species Colias croceus. Next base: position 7,429,024 of record NC_059538.1, read on the forward strand.
TCAAGGATACAATATACATGGCCAATGGTACATTGTTGATAGTCCTTTATAATCATGGGAAATTAATTCAATTAGATAGATGTGCATTTATGACTACATTTCAATAGCTGAAAACCAGGTATCATGATTTTTAGTTTATTTGTGGTTCTGACAATATACAAAGGTTAAATGGCGTCTATGTACATTGGCCAAACATATTTATATAAAAGACTACAATAGACTCAGTTTTCTTCGAGCGAAAAATGAATTGCTGTCGCTTTAGCGGTGAGATTCTTAAATAGATTTTAACTACCTACGTGCAGATAAGAAATCCTAGTTTCGAAACTAGATGATAATGGAAGCCAGTTAATCAATTACTACAAAATTTCATGGCCAGTGTTACGCGATTTATAATCCTTAGGCCTTCCCAGAACAGGCCACTGTTTAAACATATAGATACTTAAAAAATTGTTGAACGATGAATATTCTTCTGCTGACGTTACTCACAGCAACCATAAACACAAGTGGTATGTGATAATTGTGTTTTTATATGTTTTATTAATTGAATTTGGTCTGAGCATTACACCATTTTAAACCATCCGTAATGCATGGTATTAATCGTAAACCGTACAAGTAAAAAGCAATTTAAAGTACAGTTAAAAGCAATTGATGAAGGCCGAGAACGGTTTATTGGATTATTAAGAAAATTATTTTTTGTTAATAAAATATTTGTTTTAGCCTTAATCCCGTTACGAGAGCAGAAATTCTTAAATCCGAATGCGATGCTACGTCAACTGTTTGAAATACTGAGGCAAACTATTAAACAAGGTAGTCCTGAAAACAATGTGCCCGTCCTTGATCCAATGATATTTCTTAGAGAAGAAGTAAAAATCCAGACGAGGCTTATCAGGTAAAGCAAGTTAAATATCCTCCAAAATAATTAATAGGTATACATACCTAATCTAGGCACCTACTTCCTAGGCCTACTTCCCACCCCGATTTCGAATTTCGAACACCTTTTACAGCGTGATAATTATAATATAGGTAATTATAATATGTTGTTAACTACCAAGGGTTTATTTTTTTATTAAATCTTGTAAGAATCTGGTCCTCAACAATCTCTATGATAAAATATATCGGAGTCGATTTAACTATTCTGGTGATAGAGTTAAGTAAGAAAAACATATCGACTCTACCTACATAATATAATGAAGAATGAATGTTATGTAAGGGAAAAATGTTTTATAAGTAAGACTTACCTACCAATTAGTTATTATCATTTCAGTATCGGAGCAAATCTTACAAATGGTGTTATAAGAGGCCTAGGAGATTATCAATTAGATCATATAGAATTTAATCGTGATGAACTCACAATTGTCATGGAACTTACCATTTCAAAGTTAACTATTGAATCAGGTAATAAATTCATGCAGTTAAAAAATAAATACTTATAAGAAATGAGAAGCTTATGGGTTGTATGCATACGTTTTTTTGTTAGTTTTCAGAGCTAGAAATATTGGCATTTTTCGATGACTAGGTAAAATGTAGAGCGGCTCTATTTTTATTCATTCTAAGATTGGTGACACGATTTATCTTCACCGTTCAAAGCAGCATCATTCTCTAAATCTAACTATTATTCTTATTAACATAATGATATAATAACACAAGTAGATAGATATAACTTATTTAACAATACCTAATCAATTTAAAATATGTTTCAGATTATTACGAAATGGATGGTTTCTTATTTGACAAGTTGCCGATATTCGGCAAAGGGGAACTTAGGTTGGTAATCACAGGTTTTTATGTACCTAATTAGTATATTTTTAAGTAGGTCGACCTTAAAATTTGAATGAATAAGAAACTTTGAAAAACATTTTTTCAGGTTTGAAGTAAAAAATTTAGAAATATCATGCAAAGCTTTGTTAAGACCGTCTGCAAATGGTAAATCGACTTTAATTGAGAATTTTGGAAACTTCAGATTCAACGTGAAAGAAATTGCGGTAAGTACCTAAGTAATAGTTTCTAGAAAAATAACACATTATTAATTTAGATTATAATACTCGCACATAGCCCATTCAGATGATATAATCTATAAATTATTATCAAGGGCACTGATAAGGTAATTATATTATCTATTTATTGAATCAATAATAATTGATAAATTGTGTTTATCAAAAATAATAAGAATAAAAGGACATTAACCAAGTAGATAGTAGGTACTGTTCGTATCCTATATCAAGACCCGCGAAGATTTTACCTATAGGTACCTACCTAAGTATTTGTTATTTGATTTTGTTCTGTTATTGCGTATCCTAAATTTACAACCAGATAAATAATCAAAATACTAGACTTGCCCTTCTTTTGTCTCATTTAGTATAGATACAGAAGGATACAAATATTTCATTTGGTTTCATTAATTGTATGACGAATATAATATAAAATGCACTGAACTGTTGCATACCTACTTCACGGTCGATGTGATCTATTTGACTATTGATATAAAAAGGAAGGCATCATTAATCTCTCTTATTTACGACCTCATTGTAAACTTTTATAGGCGGTGCAATAAAATGCTATGAAAATAAATTGTCACAACAAAACGAATTTATTCAAAAATTCAAAACTGGAGACGTTTTTTTGCAGTTGACCGAAAATATAGGTAGAGCCTGGTTGATGAATTGATTATTATGCAACTCTACCATACATGAATAAGCTCTGTTTCTTCGTGTAAATTGCGTATTTTATTATGTATTGTTCACTCCAAAATAAGTAGTACAACTAGTATATAAAAATATATAAATGATCATAACCTAGATCGAAGGAATTTATAATAATATGTACTAAATATATTGTGTTTCTTATTCCAGTCTCACACGGAGTTTGGTGACAACGTAGACTGCATAATTAATAAAATAGTTAAAGATGTCCTCGCTTCCTATTTTACAAGATTCAATAAATACATAGCCAAAGTATACAGTCCTCAGATAAAGAAGATTTTAAATCCGTTTTTAGATAAATTTGATTCGTGGAGAATAATATCTAGTTTGTAATTGTACACCGCCTACTTACCTATTATATTATGTACTTCAAAGCTTTAATAAATGAATATTACTTATCTACTGCTTTTATTTCATCTCTATTCCTCTTTATACTACCTATACCTAAAGTATACTGCTTATTGATACACTCTTAAAGTACCTACTATATTTTATTTTATTTTATTTTATTAGTTTCCAAACAGCTTATACAACAATATGACATACAAATTATAAAAGTACAATTAAAAAAGTTCTATGTATAAACCTATTATATGGATACACAAAATATGTTTAGTGTGAAAGATATCACTTCAAAATACTGTTACCATAACAATAAAAAAATAAAAAAAATACGATAAAAGAAATGCTTATAACAAGATTCGGCATAAATCCGTGTGTTTCAGGTGCTACGCAGAGCAGTAAGTATTAAGCGACGAAAACTGGCTAGACTATTTGAAAATATGTCAATTGTGTTATCTTTATTAACTATTTCGTTATAACTTCGGCATAACCTAAATACTGGGTTATTATAAGAAATGCATAAGCGAGTGGCGGGTATATAGAAGGGTTTAGCGTTCCGAGTGACACGAGCGTTACAATACAAAGAGAATCTAGAAAGCATATCGGTGTGAATTAGGTTATTGATAATTTTATACATATAAGTTAAATCAATGAATTTACGTCGCATTTCAAGAGAATCCAAATTGAAATATTTAAGTCGAACGTCATAGGTAGGCAAGGATCTCCTAAGGTGTTTACGATAGCATAGAGAACGTAGAAATCGTTTTTGTACCGATTCGAGCTTGTCGATATGTGTTTTGTAGAATGGAGACCACACTGAGGAGCCATATTCAAGGGTGCTACGGACCAGAGATTTATAAAGAATTAGGGCACTATTTTTATTTTTAAAAGATCTGGACATTCGTAATATAAAACCTAAATTTTGATTGGCTTTTTTGACAGTGGATTCGACATGATCGATAAATGATAAGCTTTTATCGAATGTCACCCCTAGATCACGAATGGATTCTTTACGACCTATGATAATATTTGAAATTTGATACGAAAAGTTAATGCTGTTTACTTTATTAGTAAATGTGACAACATGACACTTAGAGGTGTTTAATTTCATTAAATTTCTCTTACACCAGGCATGAAGAGCAATTAAGTCTTCTTGAAGCAACTGACAGTCAGCAATATTTTCGACTTTTCTATATAATTTCAGATCATCCGCATAAAGTAGACATTTACTACCTATATTAAATCGTAAGGGTGCATCATTTATAAAAACCGCGAACAAAAGAGGGCCAAGATGGGAACCCTGGGGAACACCGGAAGGAACAGAAAAGGGTTCAGATAGGTAGCCGTTGACAGCAACTATTTGAGTGCGATTTTTAATGTATGAGATGATCCAACGCAATAAGTTCCCGTGTATACCACAAATCATCAGCTTTTTAATCAGGAGCTCATGGTTGACTTTATCGAAAGCCTTCTGAAAGTCGGTGTAGATGACATCCACTTGTCCTTTGTTGTCCAAAGTTTCTAGGAGATAGTCAGCGTATTCAGTTAAATTAGATGTTGTTGATTTACGCGCGACAAATCCATGTTGTTCAGAAATAAGTAAAGGTTTAACGAAATTGTAAATTTGATTGTAAATAACACGTTCAAATATTTTAGCGAAGCAATTTAGTATGCAGATGGGTCTGTAGTTACAACAGTTCGATCTATCACCGGATTTGAATATTGGAATTACGTGAGCGATCTTCCAAAAGTCAGGAAAGTTACCTGAAGATAGAGATCTATTAAATATTATAAACAGTGGTAAGGTGAGTTCGTTATAGCAAGATTTAACAAAATGAGATGGAATACCGTCTGGTCCAGGACCCTTGTTCGGATCTAATTGTTTAAGAAGTTTATTAACATCATGCGCGTCAATTACAACTTTGTTAAGACAATTATGCGAGTCGTTGTGGACGGGATCCTCAATAATGGCATTATTTATATGTATTATGTAGGTACTTCAAAGCTTTAATAAATGAATATTACTTATCCACTGCTTTTATTTCATCTCTATTCCTCTTTATATTACCTATACCTAAAGTATACTGCTTATTGATACACTCTTAAAGTACCTAGGTACTATATGTATTATGTAGGTACTTCAAAGCTTTAATGAATGAATATTACTTATCTACTGCTTTTATTTCATCTCTATTCCTCTTTATACTACCTATACCTAAAGTATACTGCTTATTGATACACTCTTAAAGTACCTACTATATGTATTATGTAGGTACTTCAAAGCTTTAATAAATGAATATTACTTATCCACTGCTTATTCCTCTTACTATTAATACAGTATATAAGTACTGCTAATTGATACACTCTTAAATTCTCATAAAATATGCTGAATTGACACATGCCGATACTTATTATGTTATTGCATGTCGAATAAAAGAGAAAACTTGTAGGTATGTACTTTTTACACTGATACATTTACGTTTACAATGAATAGGATATTCATACAAAATTACTATGATACTTATTAAGTGAAATTCCGTGTCCCCTATACTAGTGGGGTACGGGCAGATGCATTTTGCATACATCTGTTTCATTGATTTTCTTTAACAAGTAGGTGATCATTCTGTGTCCTGACAGACCGACTCATTTTTTTCTTCGTCTCCACCGGGAGTCGAACCCAGGACCCTCGGTTTTACGCTCACGCGTAAACCACGGCCACGGTACAAAGGAAGAAACTATGATAACTAATATAAAATATAAATGATATAAATACAATCAATGCTTGGTTTAATTTTGCCATATTGACGAAAAAAACTCTACCACAGAATAAATAGGGAAGAAATTCTACATACTCTCTAGAAATATACGCAACATACTTACGACAATTAACTTATGGGGGCCACCTCACGTAATTAATGGACGCCCCCCGTACTCACATGTCAAGAATTATTGATAATTTTAACATTACAATTGGATAAAATCATTTAGAGAAGTAGTTTTTTAGAATATTTAGTCCTGTATAGTCCTAGTTTAGTCATAGCTATCTATATGGATGAATAAATGTATTATCTATGAGCTTGAGAGTTTTGTTTTCTTTTCTCAATATAACGTAATAATAATATCATTATCCTTATATCAAAGGGTCGTCTCAAAATTCATAAACTTTAACTCAGACGTTGAAATATTTATGTGATAAGAAATAAAATAAAAAATTCTTAAGAACCTATAAAGACAGCAGTAAAAATAAAAATAATTGATGATAAAAATCACCCTTTCCAATTAAAATTATACATTAAAATAAAAATAAAATATGAACTCCCTATATTATAACCTCTTCCATAGGTAAATAATCCACACCTAAATAATGCGTAAAGATAAAAACAGTTTATCCATAACAATAGTTTATTTTACAGGATTTAACAATGAATAGTTTTATTGTTTTCAGATAATATTGATTAATCAAGTAATTAGGTTGATTACTGTCCTATCTCTGATTTATTTGTCGCAGGTGATCGCTGATTTTTGAATTAATTGTTTTTATGAGCGACCAGTAGTTTTGTGGCTCAAGCAAAACACAGGTGGGTTTTCCTGAAGTTCTGTAATCCCTTATATATTTTCATAAATATCCAATTGGTGACACGTAAGTAACATACCTCAATTCCAATATAAATTTTAAAGACTGTAAAATACGTTTTATAAAATTCCACGCAAAAGTTTCTTATTCTATCCACTTTTCCTTCGCCGTGGATCCCATGAATGGACGGTGTCCTGGCCGTGTCAATTTATTCTATGCTGTAATTTTATTGAAAATTCATCAGTCACCAATCATTTTTTAAATAAAAATATTACCTACTTATAAATAATTGTCTATGTGCACCCAATAAAATATAGGTACCTACCTACATTTAATTTTTTTTTTACAAACCGGTAACTAGTTTTAAATTTATTATTTACTAGCTTCCGCCCGCGACTCCGTCCGCGCGGATGTCGGTATTCGTGTGGATGGTTTATTTCTCCATTTTGAGTAACTCTGACAATGAGATCTTATAAATATCTATTAATACAAATACGGCTAGGCCTATAATAATAAAAATTATATATAAATAAATTTTTTTCTACGTATTTTTCCAGGATAAAAAGTATCCTATTTTACGCCCAGGACAATAAGGTATAATTATACCAAGTTTCATCGAAATCGAACCATTAGTTTTCACGTGATGTCTTCACATACAGACAGACAGACAGACAAAAATTTTTTTTATCACATATTTGGGTTTGGTATCGATCCAGTAACACCCCCTGCTATTTATTTTTTCAATATTTTCAATGTACAGAATTGACCCTTCTACAGATTTATTATATATGTATTATGTATAGATGTATAGATGTATAGATTTTTTCTTTATAGTCCTAGTTAACTAATAAATCAAATGTTCCCGAACACATAGAATAAATTATTTGCTAATAAAACTATTTTTCAAGTAAAGGGGCAGGTGGGCCCCGGCCATCTGGTGTAAAGTGGTCACCACCGCCTTTAATTATTACACTAATAACACTTTTCCCGGTCTTTTAAAGATACATACGCTCTATTCTTCAAGGGTCCAATATCGTAGTCATTCGGGAACTTCGCAATTTTTATTCTGATTGGTACTTAAGTATGTTATCTATCTCTTCAAATTATTCACATCATAAACAAGAATAGGTATTTATAATTTAATATTATAATACACATAATATACTCTACTATTTACTTACTAGTAAGTTTATAAAATACTAGTGGTCCGCCCCGGCTTCGCCCGTGGTACATATTTCGCGATAAAATGTAGCCTATGTCCTTTCTCGGGTATCAAAATATCTCCATACCAAATTTCATGAAAATTGGTTCAGTAGTTTAGGCGTGATTGAGTAACAGACAGACAGACAGACAGAGTTACTACTTACTTTCGCATTTATAATATTAGTATGGATGAGCAAAATCGAATGCAAAGAGTATATGCAGGTCATTACATTTTCAGTAAACCCATTATTTCCGTATTATGTTAATGACGATATAATAACGAGGTTGTGATATCTGACATAACATTGCCTTTTTACAATGGTAATACAAAATATAGTCATAGGAAATGGTATATTTTTGTACGTTGGTGTTTTCGACTTACCTACTTTGATAAATATATGGAACCTATAAACTAATTTTATAAGGCTGAAGAGATTGTTTGTTTCTTTATGAGATAGCCCATTTACCGAGGAAGGCTATCATCACGCTAAGACCAACAAGAACGGAGCCACGAGGGTGAAATCACGGGGCGCAGCTAGTCAATTAAAAGTATGTAATTAATTATGTTATGACTTTCAGGATGAAATTAGCAATTATATTGTTGGTAGCTGCTGTAGCGACGGCCGCGCCCAATACGGAATTGAAGCAAGATGTTTTCGATATTGACGTAGGTGGGTACTTACATAAAATAAATTATAAACTTGATAGTAACATAGCAGTTGATACCTATAGTAGGTAACTATGAATAACAGTTACTTTATCTTATAAGGTAGGTACCTACCAGATGTCTACAAATTATATTAAACAATTAACATTTCAGTAAGGTTATTTGTTATAAACTAAGATTTGAAACAGTAACATCATTTGACGATAAAACACATCGCTCATCTGCAATGACTAATGAGCATTCAACATGATTAGTTAGGTACCATGTGTTGTCAGTTTTTAGTTTGTTATAGAGTAGAATCGGAATTGGAAAACGAGCTTTCCTTTGGTAATAGGTACATGTAATGCATTTTACAAGTAAAAAACCACACATACTTTTAGTTAACTTTAGTTTAGGTAGGTACCTACAGCACTACAGGTAGGTACATACCTATGACCTAGGTATGTAGTATGTACCTACCTATATTGTACGTGTGTCAGAAACGTATTGTTAACCAATTTGATTTTAGCTAGCCAGATTAAAATCCTAGTTAGTTACTTACTTACACGAAAAAAAACCATAATCACTTGGCACTTATTCGACATACCTACTAAATATTATATTTACAACTTATTGTGTTACCTCAGTCAGAATAGAAATATGTATAACTAGGAACCTTAATCTCATTTTTATAGAATATAATTCCTGATAAAATTTTAATAGAATATAGGTATTATTATTATTTACAGCTGCGTTTGCAAACGCATCTCCAGAAAATCGCAACTTCCTCATAAACCAGTTGATTCGCCAAATAATCAACGTCCTCCGTCGCTTCATCAGAGATGGATCGGCCCTCCTCGGCCTTCCTCCCCTGGACCCTCTCGTTGTAGACAATCTTCACTTAGATGTGCCAGCTGGCCTTATAAAGTAAGCATTAAATGTACTTATGAATGATAACTATCCACTTTTACTAAATAAACCTATTTAATATCGTGAATATGTCAGTGGAAAGGAAGACAATATAATATAGTTTTGGTTTAGTTTTAGTAATTATTGGCCTTGGATAAATTGAAGATTTGAAATATTTATCGTTAATGTAAAAACCTAAAAAATAATATCAATGTTCGGTGTTTAGTAACATATTAAACCTAGTAACTACTAACTACCTACTGCAGTATCTTATTATAACATATTATTTAATGTATCGTCTAATTAATATATTATTGTTGTTGTTTATTCGCAGCTTAGACCTGCAATTAGCCGATGTATTAGTGACTGGTCTTGGAGGCTTCATTGTTCACAAGTCTGATCTCAAACTATCAGACCTTTCTTTCGATATTGATATCTCAGTTCCCCGTCTAACTATTTCCGCTGGTAAGCTATTTTACAAATAAAATAATCTTTTCTAGTATTAAAAAAAGTCAAGTGATAACCCTATAAGGCCGTCCGCCTAACACAATTCACAGTCTACGTATTTTTTTTTCTATGAAGCTAACAAAGGGTTGAATATTGTAATACTTTTAATACACTTGGAACAATAATATCCACATTGAATAAATTAACTTACAGGACACTATGATCTCACCGGTGATCTTCTAACAGCTATTCCTTTATATGGAGACGGAAAAGCTGAGTAAGTTATTGCTTTTATTTTTACTTTAGTCTTTTTGGTGCTTTATGCTTCTTTTATTTAATTTGATACTATTTTTAGGTTCATCGTTGAAGGATTCAGATTCCAAGCTAAGCTGTTTTTGAAACAGTCAACAGACAACGACCAAGCTACCGTTATTGACAGAATTGAAAACTTATCTTTCCAACTGCCACATTTCGAGGTACGTACTTGCTGTATCAATATTGAGAAAAAAACCCCGCGTATGAAATGAAATCAATATGGCGACAAACTTTTATTATCAAACTTTATCTAAGCTTTTATGGTAGGTATTGTCTGATAAAGAGCATCAATTCTAGGCAAAATGCTTAAAAAAATTAAAATCTTCTAAAGGTCCTACAAAAAGATGTAACATTACCTTATACTATTTGTACTTCGCTACACCTTTTACATAATATATTTCCAGTCCAAACTGACCGGAGTCATCGGAGGTGGAGACATAGACGGCATCGTCAATTCCGTCGTCGAAGAAGTGATCATCGACTACGTGGACCGCTTCCAGGGTGCCATCTCGAAGCTCGCCAGCAACATCGTACTTTCCGTTCTCAATCCGGTCCTAAACCAACTCAACTCTTGGCCATGGATCGCCGCCATTTTACCAAGACCTTAATTTGAACATTTTGCTGTTAAATATACCTAAATTGATTATTTATTGCTTTGTTATTTTATGTTAGGGCCGATTTTTCAATCCCTGGTTAAAACTTACCCGTCCAATAAAGTAACTATTTACCCCCGCCACACTATGCTCATCGTCCTGCTCCTCGTCCTGCTCATCGCGCTGCCGTTATTCGCCTCGATATTGCCGTCTGGCCACACATTGCTGTACTCGCGCGACGCTCTTTAGTTCGCACTTGTATTGCCGGCCCTTTGACTCGCGCGCAAAAGCCCACAAAATAGGGAGCAGTGAGCAGGACGATGAGCACGACGAGTGGCATGACGAGTAACGTGGCCACACTACGTCCCTGCCTACTTTCCTCCTCACTTCCCATACCACTCGTCGAGTCGTGTGGCTGGGGTATTACACGATAATATTAAAATGTCACTTGTAAACTGTCCATTGCATGCAATAAGAATACATTTTGAAATGGTAGTTTAATACGTTACTCGACGAATAAGTTTTAACCAAGGATTGAAAAATCAGCCCTTAGTTGATTAAAGGTAAACAATTGAACCTTTTTCGATTTATATTACAATATACAATTTGAAAATAAAAAAGCATAACGCATCCGTGTTTAGATTTTTTTAACAACTTTACGAAATACCATAAAAATGAGTGAAACACAGTACAAGCTTAACACCGATTTAATAAACCTTTAATAAACATTTGCATTAAACACTTTACAATGAACTTTTATCACTTCACCAAACTTCCCGGCACATCCCAGATACATCCAATTGGGATCCTGGTGGACAATCATTGGTGTAAACCGGCGAGTCATCGAAATCGATATTCTTTATGATAACATCATACTCCTGTACAACTTCTGGATATTGGTAGAATTCTCCTCGAATAAGTGCAGATAGTGCAGGACTGCATAATACGATCAATGTTATTGCAGCTAATAATATTCTTGACCACATTTTGGTGGGACTCACAACAGTATGGAGGGGTCGAGAGATCCTCGGTGACTGCTCATATGTTTGGAAGCAGACATCGCCACATCATTATCGAGGTTAAGCATATACATCCGTTCAGCCCACGCGTATGTGTTTATTCGCGTTAACATATCCAGATATCAGTCCTTTATTTCAATTGTTCATTGTCAAATAAAATGTAACGTATGATTTCAACGTAATTTTATTTTTGAACACTGACTTCATAAAGCATTCAAGTAACATTGTTGCCCGACGGAACAATGTCTAACTTGTTATAAATTTATTATCTACTGGATTTTTTCATAAGTTCTTATCCACACAGCATAGCTGCATAGAATATTTCTCGTGGAAACGCCCGTATTCCTATGCCTCAGCCCCCGGAATCACAGACACAATAGAAAATCTATTGTGTCTATTCCCGATCGGGCCGCTCGGTGGTCAATTGGTTAAATTCATGCCACAATGTGCAAACAAAAAAATTGAAATTCTATCAAATTCTAGGTTCTTTTGCATTAGTTTTCGTATATTTTCCTAGGGTTTCGAAGTAATTTAAAGTAAAAAAAAAAAGTTTCAATTGAGTTACCTAGGTAAAGTTTATTACCAAGTCAATAAAGACTAAACTACTATAGCATTACAAAAAGAAGGAATAGAACACTTACAGCTATGGTCAATACAATGCAACATCAAAATGTATAGTTGAAAATGTAGTAAAGTTGAACTAGAGCACATTGGAGTAAGAATAATAGTCAGTTTAAAAGCAGAAATTCTTAAAAGTTTTTGTAGATCAATATTATTGAATATCATACAAATTATACTTGTAATTTTTAAATATTTCAATCTTCATAATTATTTTTGTGAAATTATATGTCATTTACTCCAACATTCTCCAATAAAATATTATAAAAGATGCAACAGTTTTAGAAAAAATATCTTTATCACAGTTTTGGCAGTTGTTGCCTTTATAATAATATAATAAAAGCAGAAGTTACTTTTATAAACTATTTTTTAACAATTATGTTTCTTCGACACATTTATAGTTAACTACATATCTAACACTATATTTTAAATACCCAACATTAATAAATCTTTCTAATAAGATTAACATAATATATTTTCGAATTTAAAATAATAATTAACAGTTACTAATATAAAAATCCCAGAAATTATTATTAAGTAGGTAGTTATTTTTTGCTTACCTTTAATAGGTATGATGTTTGCAATTAATGATAGTACATATATGTTTAATTTGTCACATATTAAAAATGCTATATTGCATTTATTTCCCAATGCCTATTATGTACCTACATCTTACATACACAGAGACTGGTTAAATTTAATTTATACTAAATAAATATTAGCCGCCATTCAATTACTCTTCAGATTATTAATTTCCAAAATTTCAAAATTTCACTTTTAAAACAACTCTATACTAATGTCCAAATTTTCTACAGATTTTTTTTTCACGCATCTGCTTAATCAATTAGCAATTTTATTTTTATAATTAGAATAAGTACAATAGAAACTGTCCATAATTCAAAATTAATGTAAGGAGGTATGTTATACTTGACTACTTTTCTACTTTTTTTGCCTCACATTTAATAAATAAATATTCACATATATTAAATGTAAATCTTTCAGAGAATTGAGTTAAAACTCATAGTTTTATCTTATTTTACATTTCACAATACGAAACAGGAAAAGATAAAAATAAATCCGAAATAATGAATATGGTTATATGAAAATAATATTTAGTTAGGTATTTGCCTTTCCCTGGGTTTGGGGGGTTGTTGGCGCTCTCTCGGTTGTGGTGGCGGCTGCCTCTCCCTTGGTTGCGGTGGCTGTTGGGCGTTCACTTTCCGCGGTTGAGGAGGTGACTGGCGCGGCCGGGGCTCCGGTGGCGGGTGACGCTCACGAGGCGCTGGCGGTTGCTGGACGTTTGAACTCATGCTGGAAAAGAACAAAAAAAATTTAGAAAAATCTTTAGTTCTATAGTATGTTATTCTAATATGTATAAATAAAAAATTGCGAGATTGCAATAAGAAAGAAAACCTAAACAATATAAACTTCTAGTTATACATAATTATATTAAAAAGTAATTATTTTTAAATAGATTCCTGTACTTGTGAGCATAATATGAAGAAAAATATTGCAGTGTAGATTGTAACGTATAAAATATTAAATGTTGCTGCAAAGTATTTTAAAGATAGGTACATGTTTGTTTACATAAAATCGAGGCTTTTCCGCTTTTATTGATTTGTAGTTATCTCAACGTTAATTATGGGCGTGTATTTACATATTAACTAGGAAAATTACCTTTTATTTAAAAAATATGCACATCAATTTGAATATTAGCTTTAGTTTTATATAAATGGTTTTAATTATTGAAATCAGTAGTGTTGATTGTTTTCTTTTTCAATTAAACTTTGTGATCGTTTGACAGCCGACAGGTTTAAGTTTGACAATTGACTCATGAGAGTTTATTGTATAATAAAATTAAACATTTTAAATTTCGGTCGTATCAGATTGTCATACGACTTAATTTCCGAAATCAAAGCGTAAATAATGAGTCATGTTCATGTAAACGTCAAGTTAAAACCACAAAGCTTACCACAGAGCAAGTAATATGTTGAACCACAGAGGTTGAAACTTGAAACTGCCATATTCAACGGAGAGTGTTCAGTGGTTCAACGGCAATGACTTTACTGTGTCTCTAAATTCAATGAATGATTTGAATGAATGAAGTTATTTTATTACAAAAAGGGTTTTTGCACAGGGTTTTTGCATGGACTAGTGGCGTCACGTCGCGATGATATTTCGCGGCCAGTAATTAAACCTGGATATTTTAAAGAGCAATATAATTTGTGAGCAAAAGTTATTATTGACATAATATCTAAACCATGTCGGATACTCATTATCTAATTATTATTGCTTCGAGCTTTGAAAGACATTTGAATGAACGACTTCTTAATTATTATTGTTGCTAGTTGAATAAACTACTAATAATATTGAGGTTTCGTTTATAAGGTCGTCTGGTCGAGGTTTACAAGGAAAGTTAAAGGGAAGATATGTCATTAAAAATATATATTTTTTTATTAGATATTTTTCCTATTTTTTCGGAATTTCTCGATTCGGTCCCCGCGCTCAAGGCCCGCGATAGAAGCTATGCAATAGCTTAATAAAAAGTTTTATTTATATGACTAAAATAGACACAATCGATTCATTGCCTTTTTTTAAATATACCCTTGAATATACTCGTACATTATTTTTATTGTGACCAAAATAATATGACAAGAAATAAGTGAACGAATGAAATTTATAATTTTACTAAACGGCAACACTGAGTCTGTAAAAAAGAACAAAAACTGCGAATGAAAAGTGTTTGTGGGAAAGAAATTATAGCCTTTTCATGTGATTTTCTGAATTTGTGATTGTGCAAAATTCATTGTAGACTGTGTTTGTTGTAATAAATATTTTTGGAGCAACGTTCCCAAAAAAACGTACCGCTTGGTAGTAATATGAGTAATGTTACCAACCAAAATGGAACAGGTCTAGAGCAGCAGGTCGGTACCTCATGTCCTTTGTATTGATTTTTCTTAAATTGAATGAAAATCTATAAAAAATGTATTATTTCATAATAACTGGTATGCGTTTTTATCAAATGAATAATTTGTATGGAAAGCAAAGTCCTCTATTCATCAGTAGAAATAGTTTTACGTGTCTTACTATAACCAACATGGCGTCTAAATTCTAAGGTATCTCGAGTATTGGGGTGGGTTACAGCCTCACTTGCCCATTAGCTACTTTGTTAGGTTAGGAATAGAAATAATGTCAATTTATTACGATCGTCTACGGTTTCCCGTGTATTGTTATAGGCATACAATATACAGTTAAACTGACGATTATTCCCGAGAATTGCAACTAGGCTAGGCTTCACAAGGGTAGAAAGTAAAAAATCAATTTGGCAAGAATAAAATAAATACATCATGTTCATTCATCATTAATTTCTTATGATCAGATGCTTATGAACAAATATATGGATAAGTTTTTGCCATATCCACTGCATGCATTTCCATCTAATAAATTTATGAATCACTGTTATTTCACATTTCTTTACGAGATTTGATTACAAAATGTTGTGTAAAAGGTCAGGTATTAACTTAATTAAATGTCTTCTATTATTAACAATTTTTAGCTATTAAATACTATTAAATACTAACTTGTATAGAAATTTTTTGTGAATGTAATAGTATTGAGAAGATTTTATATACATTTTAATTTACATTCACATTATCGATGTGTGCAATAGTAAAAAATTTATTCACATTAAATTCCAAAAATATTCACCTTGTTATCACATTACTTGTGATTAAAGAAACTTTAAAGTTTATTAGGTATAAATTGAATCAGATTCAGTGATTAATTGAGGAAATAGGAAAGAGATAAATCATTATCTCTTGTAGTTTGTAATTTACAGTTCTTTGACACACTTTTGCGTCTGGTCATTAAATATGATAAATGAATGAGTATCATTCAATTTTAAGTTTGTGTGAAATTTTGTTCACACAAATTCTGACTCACAAAATATTAGTCAGAAGTATCTTGAAGAACATACTCTTGTCCTTAATATTTTTATACCCCTTTTATATAATTAATTAGCGGTTGTGATTCACAACAAGGGGGCTTGTAACTTTACTGAAAAATGACCTTGTTCTGCAATAGCTATATTTAGAAAGTGTTAAATAAATGCATTTTCAAGATTTCTATACTTATTGACATTCCTAATTCAATGATAACTAATTCTTAGTTCTAGAACCTAATTTTTGATACATATTTGATTTTATTGTCTATAGACAGTTCTTTACACTGCTTATAAATAAATAATGAAGGAATAGATTTAAATTATATTTTATGGTTTGTTGTATATTATGTTTTACTTGGATAACTGGTTAAAAATTGCAAATGTAATAATACAACTCTCAATACCTCTGTCATGATTTTATGTTTTTTATCTTGTGTTTGGTTGCCTGGAAGAGATGGCTACTAAAGCCATAAGGCCGCCATTTGTGCATGTCTCTCTTCTGTATATGTATGTCTTTTCCTGTTTGTAATGGTGTACAATAAAGCGTTTTCATTCATTCATTCATTCATACAACAATATTGACTGACAGAGCCAGGGGGTAAACAGCTACTACCCTGTAATGAAATAAAATCTTTATTGACTTCATAAATGATATGCGTTTCTGTCATCATGGTTTCTGTGATAAGGTTATTAAATTAATAAAGTGTATTGTTTTTTTTAATGTAATGGTTGTATTAATTTAAAAAACTGTTGAAATTACTTTGAATGTCAAAATTTTTCCATCTGACCTAGGTAATTAGCATAATATGGTTTTTATTATTAGAAAGTGGAATGTGACTACATGAATTCTTTCTTTATTTGTCTCATGTTAGTTATTAAGTACTAAAGATGTGATTTTTTTTATACAGCTTGCTGGTCTGGACTTGCAGCCTCAGGCTACTAAAAGTGCTGGCCGCTACATCCCTCCGCATCTGCGTAGGCAATTGGAGGCTAAACCTGCTGAAGGTAAGTTTGTTTACTAAGGCCAATAAAACTATTATTACGGTGACTAATCAAAATGTTCAAAGTAGGTAGATGATAAAGAATTTGAGAAACAAAATTTACAATATGTCATCGTTTTTAGGAATTTAGTTATACAGGATGAAAGATAAAATAATTGTACATAGCTTTATCATTTGGTGGTATCACTAGGATTATAACAATGAAAAAATTGGACACATTCTTTTTATTACTGAACTGATCCAATATTTTTAATGAATTATTCAATGAGCAATGTTTTTGTAATTTTATTTTTTATAAAATATAGAATTGTATAAATATAAAAAAAAAGTTTTATGTTTGGTGGATGGTCTTTTTTTAAAACATACTTATTAAAAACATACAAGTAATGGTTAGCTAAAATCATATGTACCTTCATCTAACGAAAGAAAATCAAACCAATTGACTGAAGCATCAAGTGATATCAATACAAAGACTGTTTCACAGGCGAAGGGTCTAAGCGTCAAAGCTTAGACAGCAACGAGGGACGGGACACCCGTTCATCATACGGAGGCAACTCTAGAACGTACGACCGTGGTGGTCGGCGCGACGACCGCGACCGTGACCGCGACCGTGAAAACGATCGCGGCTACGATCAGCGATACCCGCGCAGTAACCGCGGTACGAAAACCATCAAACTTAAATTAACCTCGAAATAGTGCAGAAGTCTTAAGTAACAAATAGTTCAAATGTAAAAGTTAATTTTGACCTTATGAATAGTGATACCAAAATTTGTTTTTGCTTGTATTTTGATCGTAAACCGCCGAGATTTATTGTTGAATGACGTCATTTTAATATGTAGTTAACAAAATTTCCAGACATCATTTTACATTACAAGCATTGGCGAACCATTGCGAATTGACCGTTATAATATAGCGGAAATTGACGCTACTTTTTATAAGAATAATTATGACGCATATGTGTATTACGTATTTGTGTTACGTATCTTAAAGCTATTTTTGATGGTTTGTTTTTTTTATTGTACAAAAATTTTTGGATTTAGGTATTATTAGCTACAACATCAGTAGATATCTATGCAGTTTGGATCATATCTATTGATATCAGTTTATTGAACATACTGTATTTGTCTTTGCTTATGCGAGAGCCTCACTGACATAAATTACCAGAATGACAATTCTAAATAGAAGGTGTGTGTCGCAGGTCGTGAAGCAGGAAGTCAGAATGGCGATTCAGATCGCTGGGAGTCAGAGCGCTGGTCGGACCGCGGGCGCGGCGGCGGCGCGGGCGGAGCGCGCGAGTCGCGCGACATTCGCGAGACGCGCGACGTGCGCGAGCCGCGCGGCGAGTCGCGCGACATCCGCCGCGACGAGGACTACACCGAGCCGCCGCAGCCGCGGAACGACCGGTGGAAGGAGCCGGAGCCCCGCGCGGAGGAGCGATCCAACTCCCGCTGGCCGTCGGACGACGTGCGCCGCACCTCGTCGCGCAGGGACGAGGTAATGTTGCTCCTCCATACAATACATTGATTTACCTGTGGTTTAACAGGTTGTTTTTTCAATTTGTCATGGAAGGGAAAATAGAAAATAATATGGGTAGCGTGGTTTTGGAAGTTGTTATAACATGTGGAGATTTTGGACTACCTTAAGTTGGAAATCAACATGTGCTTACATATTTGCAGATTATTCTTCTAAACTTTACATGAATTTGAAAGTTTGTCAATTAAAATTTTTAGTGCCAGCTATATAATATTGTAAAAGGGACAGTAGATAGTATGATAGGTCATTAATAACATACATTTAAAGAACTTAGATGTATTATGTAACAAAGATTAGTTCCATAATATCTGTATGTTTATACTTACTGTAATGCAGTTAATGATTAGAGTATCTAATTACAGATTTCAATATCAACCTTCATTATAGGTAATGATATAATATATAAAATTTCATTATATTCTAGTTGTATGTTTTAGGCTGCATCTAATGAGTTTTGGGTCTTAAGTTAAATAACTTTTAAATAGATACTTAATAATAATAATGGTCAACAGAATGATTGGACAGTCCCGCTACCTCGCGACGAGCGGCAGGAGTTGGAGCTCTTTGGCACTGGCAACACAGGAATCAATTTCTCCAAATACGAGGATATACCGGTTGAGGCCAGCGGCGAGAACGTACCGGACTTCATTACAAGCGTAAGTTTATCCTATTTATTTATTCTTAAAAATGAATGTATGCAATAAGATTTCGTAAGGAACATTATGAGAATATACGATTTGAAAATGCATAATTTTTGTCTAAAAAAAATATCTGATAAAATTAGTAGGGTTTAAATCTTTATATTTAAAAATTTATTTAAATCCCCATTTAAATCTAGTTGATCCTAGCAGGGCTCAAGTGATTTTGGATTATAATTAACTCTTACATTTTCTATTGCAGTTTGAGGATGTTAACCTGACAGAAATAATGCGGGCGAACATCGCCAGCGCGCGCTATGACAAGCCGACGCCGGTGCAGAAGTACGCGATCCCGATAGTGCTCGGCCGCCGCGACGTGATGGCGTGCGCGCAGACCGGCTCCGGCAAGACGGCCGCCTTCCTCGTGCCCATACTCAACCAGATGTATGAGGCTGGGCCCAAAAACGTGGGGTGAGGCTTTTGATTGTATTATTTTTTGGCGATACATATACAATCATCATATCTATGGTAATTGTTTTGTAATGATTGATATGGTGAGGTGAATTGAATGGTATGGGTAGGCAAATACATTTATAACTTATCTAAGTTACTTTATTATTAATTCGACATAAAAGTGGAAATAGTTTTGTATGATATTATACAAAATAAATTGAAAAAAAAAATACCTAAATTTCTTTGCTAAATAGCTAAAATATATATCGTTTATCCCAGGACATTCCAGCGACGCAAGCAATACCCGCTGGGGCTCGTGTTGGCGCCAACGCGCGAGCTCGCCACACAGATTTATGATGAAGCCAGAAAATTCGCCTACCGCTCGCGTGTCCGACCCTGTGTAGTGTAAGCATATACTTTGTTACTATTTATAATCTGCCATGACTTCAAAAATACTAAAGAAAAAATAATTTTTCATTATCTTGAGTTTTCAATTGATTTCCTTCTCTTTGCTGTTGTGCTGGAGTAACTTTTTGTGTTATTATCCCTATAATCCTATCTTTCAATACTAATTGAAATTGACTTGCACAGATACGGCGGCTCCCCGATCCACGAGCAGTTCCGCGAGCTGGAGCGCGGCTGCCACCTACTGGTGGCGACGCCCGGGCGGCTGGTGGACATGCTGGCGCGCGGCCGCGTGGCGCTCGACCACTGCCGCCATCTCGTGCTCGACGAGGCGGACCGCATGCTGGACATGGGCTTCGAGCCGCAGATCCGCAAGATCGTCGAGTGCCACACTATGCCCAAGACCGGCGAGCGGCAGACGCTCATGTTCTCCGCCACCTTCCCCAAGCAGATTCAAGTGCTCGCACAGGACTTCTTATACAATTACGTGTTCCTCGCTGTCGGACGGGTTGGCTCCACGTCTGAGAATATTACGCAGAAGGTGAGCTTTTATCATTTTTAACCGACTTCAAAAAAAGGAGGAGGTTATCAATTCGGCCGCTATATATTTTTTTTTTTTTTTTTTTATGTATGTACACCGATTACTCCGAGGTTTCTGAACCGATTTACGTGATTCTTTTTTTGTTCGATGCGGGATGGTGTCGAATTGGTCCCATAAAAATTTTATTCGGCTAGGCCTAGTAGTTTTTATTTTATGAGCATTTTTGTCTGTACTCGATGACTTAATTTCAATGTAGCAAGTAACTTTGATTCACTTCCCGGTAACCGATTGAGCTGAAATTTTGTATACGAATGTAAATTGGATAGCGATGAAACATTATCATGACATGGAGCTGATCTGATGATGGAATCGGAAGGTGGCCATAGGAACTCAGTAATATATTGACTCAACTTTATCGAGTTTGGGCTCGTTTGATTCGTGTTGAAAAATACACTAAAAAGTATTAAGTAAATAAAAATAACTGCGTTAAAAACAACCGACTTCAAAAACGGAAAAGTAAGTACATCAAACCTTTTTAGTAAATAGCACATAAAAATAATATGTAGTAATTAATAATATCAAATCTTTTTTATTTCTTACTTTTCCGTTTTTGAAGTCGGTTGTTTTTAACGCAGTTATTTTTATTTAATTACAAGTCACACAACATACAAATATGTAATATTTTTAAATTATCCAATACAACTAATAAATATTACTTTTGTTTATAGGTTGTATGGGTAGAGGAACAGGACAAGCGATCATTTTTGTTGGATTTATTGAATGCCTCCAATTTGTTGCAACGTTCGCGCACCGAGGAAGATCAACTCACTCTGGTCTTCGTCGAGACAAAGAAAGGTATAGTAAATTTTGTACTTATGAACTTACAACCTACATTTTATGAGAAAAATAATACAGAATTAATAAATCTTTATCAAAACTGTTAAAAAATGCGTATATGTATCATTTATTTTAAATGCGTAATTTAAACACATCAACCATTATTATTATGTCTTAAAGCCTTAGGTTGTCTAGCGTCATGATACTATATACGCGAAGCACCGACCTGTCACAAAACTAAACCAAGCTAATTGTACCCAGGTGCGGACCAGCTGGAGGAGTTCCTGGACCGCGACGGGTACCCGGTGACATCTATCCACGGGGACCGGTCGCAGCGTGAGCGAGAGGAGGCCCTGCGCCGCTTCAGATCTGGCCAGACGCCGATATTGGTGGCCACTGCTGTCGCCGCTAGAGGTCGCTTCTTGTTCCACACACACTACAGAATATATACATATAAAAAAAACAATAGTTAAATAAACAGCACAGCTAATCATATCACTAACGTAGCAATAGTAGCAGTAATTTCATGCAGACAAATGAAAATATTAAAACGGATAACCTTACACATGTTTAGAAACAAAGTTAATTGTATCGTCAATACATACACATTGAATTTATTAGCTGTGAGATTGGATACACTAAAACAAATTATATTCATAAAGAGTTTGAAAGACTTTGAAGTTCCCATACTTTATAAACAGTTTACAATAGTAATTTTTGCATGAGATCCTTTCTGAGTAATGTTTTAATATATTATATTAGGATAATTAACAAAAATAACTATGCAAATAAGTTTATATTTCAGTGTGAGAGTTTCAATACACACACAGGGAGATGCACTCGGTAAGGGATCTAGTGCAGGTAACTTTAGGAATTGGCATAATAATTGGCAGATTAAATGTATTCTGAAATAATTATTCGAATTAATTTCGCTTATTAAATTTAATTATAAATACAATAAAAATAAAAAATAAACATGTACAATTAATTTATTTATTTATTTTATTTATTTATTAATACTTTATTGCTCTTAGAATCATTACAAAAAGACTTAATCTAAGGATACATTACAACAATTGGCGGTCTTATCGCTATGCAGCGATTTCTTCCAGACAACCGGACGTACGAGGAGAAATTAAATTAGAGGAAAGGTGAAGGGTAGAGCATAAATATATATTTATAAAAGAAATAAATAAAGACTAAATAAATTACCTGCGTAAAGATATATCCATATAATATATAATAGATACAATATAATATATTCACAATCAAATAAGAATATGTTACGTAATAATAGTATAATATTCGAATACATATAATATAAATAATTTATATTAAGTACAGCGAGAGAAATGATAATCACGCACCAATGCTTTAAAACTCGATAAGGATTGTGCATTCTTTATATGAAGAGGCAAAGCATTCCACAATTTGATTGCCTGCACGGTAAATGAAGTGTCATAGAAGTTGGTGTTGTGTTCTGGCATTATTAATCGGAGCATTTCAGTCGACCGAACAGGTTCAGCATTAATATAACCTGACATCACACAATCTTATTTTTTTTCCCATGGAATAAATTTAGGAATGGTTCATTAAATTCGTTGATATACATCAAGTACAGTGTACACACACAACTTTTTTTTTGTTAACTACACTAGTTTTGGGTATATAAGTATTAAAGTACAGACAAATGGACACATATTTTTTGTAATGTGACTATCCACAAAACGAGTTCCAACAGCCAACTTTACGCTTCCCTTCTCCAGGTCTGGACATTCCGCACGTGCGGCACGTGATCAACTTCGACCTGCCGTCCGACGTGGAGGAGTATGTGCATCGCATCGGGCGTACCGGCCGTATGGGCAACCTCGGTGTAGCCACGTCGTTCTTCAACGACTCCAACCGCGGCCTGGCGCGGGACCTGGTCGAGCTGCTGGTGGAGGCTAAGCAGGATGTGCCAAAGTGAGTAATGATGTAGTACAGTAAAATGTAGTAAGGTCGCATAGTTTGACTTTAATATCTCTTTTTTTCTATAGCAAATTTATAAACCTTCAATGTTGCAAAATTTTTGAGTAAAATGTGTTATTGATCAATCTGAACAACATAATGTTATAAATGAAGCAGCATTTATTTATTAAATCAATAAGATAAAATGAACATTCTAATTATTTTTCTCTAAACAAGAATTGGAATTAACAGAAAAGTAGCCGTGGTATACATAAATATAAGCCAGTTTTCTGATAAAGTCCGTGATAGCCTGTTTGACATGTTTCGATAATGTTAATGTAAATTTTTCATTGTTTGTCCGTAACTGGACAGATAAGTTAACATAATATTAGGTGGTTGTGAAACCGCCCTTTATCGAATAATTTTGTTCAGTATTATATTGTGCGTGCTTTGCAGTATTGCCTATATAATAAAGTTAAATACTAAATCGTGTGTGTTGCAGTTGGTTGACGAGCACGGCAGCTGACGGTCGCGCTGGCGGCGGCGGGCGGCGCGCGGGCAGCCGCTCGGGCGGCGGCACTCGCTTCGGCGGCAGCGGCTTCGGGGCGCGCGACTTCCGTACGCAGTCGCGCACGCAGCCGCGCTCCGCCGGACCGTCCGCTATGGGCAATGGTACTGCACAATATATGTGGTGGTTGCACCCGTGTAAAGGCCTATTCAAACCGGAGTTGTACACAACCCACGGCAGTAGAAGATAACTCTCCCGTTTGAATGGGCCTTAAATGGAGTGGCTACCTCCGCCACACTTGTATGCATTTAATAGATGGGACTGGGATTGGCAAATTATGTTGTTGTAACACGGTTCAATGGAAAAGTTTGTAAGAAAAAAATTCGTGATTTCGATATGCGACCCACTTCGAACTTAATAATATAAAAATACCTTCAAAGCCATAATTTTGAGTGTAATTTTTTTATAAATATTTTTGTGACCATTCTCTTTGTTACAACGAATCACAACATGTAATGCAAAAATAGCTAATTAATATTTTTGCAAATTTCGGATAAATGACCAACGTTGAACATTTAATTCCATTTTTATACATGGAATTCATACATACTATGACTCATCAAACTAGTTAATAAGATATTTTGAGTTTTAGTGATTTGGGCGATTGCCAATCCTATTTGTGTTTCATATTAAAACATACAGAATGATAAAATTCCTCGCATCTCAATTTGCTCAAAACGACCGTGTTGTGTTATATGTTGCCACACTTGGAAATTTTAATTTTGAATTTATTAAAGGTTAAATTTATTTGAATTGTCGTCTTTAGATAGATTCCATACTTAAAATTGACTCAAACGATCCATGTTATAAAATTACAGATTGTAATTTTACCAGATTTTGGTCGGTTCGACAAAATTTTCCGAAAAATTTAAATTTAATTTCTTTTCAAAATAATGGTATATTTTCTTTGAGTGGAATTCCACAGAATACTATCCTTACACGTGACATTAATACAAAATTCACTCTGTATATTATGTTAACAATGTGATGATTTTTCTAACCCGCAACATAGTGCATAACGTAGGACTGTAAAAAGTCAAACGCTATTCACGTGTTTTGCCTATAACAGTCGGTTACACAGGTTTCGGCTACGGCGGCGGTTCGTACGGCGGCAACTACGGCGGTTCGTACGGCGGCGGTGGCGGCGGTGGCGGTGGCGGTGGCACCGACTGGTGGGAGAACTGCAATGAACCCTAGGGTGTTACTGCACCTGTGACGTCACTACCATCAAATGACGTCACTACCATCAAACGACGTCACTACCATCAAACGACGTCGCAACCATCAAACGACGTCGCTACCATCAAACGACGTCGCAACCATCAAATGACGTCACTACCATCAACCGACGTTTAACATCAGTCGACGCCAATACCATTATTCGACGTCCCTACCATCAGTCGACGTCCTACCACCACTCGACGTCCCTTTCACTACCTGACTAACATACATGGATAACTTCTTAATTAGATGATTTAATCAAACCGGTTTTGCCGCATTGTGTTAAATTTATTTATTAATTGTATCTTCAATTATGTTGTATCTGTGTTAAAACGTGAGGAGTGTAATAATAGTTTAATTAAAAATGGTAATGTACACTGAAATATAGTGAGTTTAAATTTTATTAAAAAGTATTGTAAACATTATAATTTTGCTATAGAGTTATTATGGAGTCGATTTTGCCCCAGTATTGGGAGATTGTGTCTAGTAGACTGTAATTACTTTTGTGAAACGAATTAAAAAGCGAAATATATCTTAAATTAATTGAATCTTTAGTTATGTTTAGTTTTATCCTGCCCCAATGTAGTTAATTTTGTACAAAGTTCTCCATGTATGTATCAACATTTTATAGTTAACCATCTCTGTATGTGATCGTCACAATATGAATTTTTCCCTATAGATAGACGGTGTAACTAGCACGACACTCAGACGGCAAAGCAAAATATCCCAGTTCACAAATAGCTCATACAAACGACAAGTTTCAAAATCTTTCAATCCGACTGGGCGTCGTGCACTTTCGTGTACCGTAAAATTAAGTAAATAAATCATTATTGTAATATTATTCGATTATTTTCCGCGCGTCGGATTAAATTACCCGTGAACTATTTAAGTATAGTTTTAAATGTAATTGTGATTCAGAGCGGTGCGTACGTGTGCGTGCGTCGCGATCGTTGAATCTCATGCGCGCCGAACGATCGCGGACAATGTTTTAACAATATTTTTAAAATATTTTAGATAGATGTCGTATCGGGCATTTCCCGCGATGCCCGTGGAAGCGAATCGCGATCAACTGATTGCGCGACAAATGGAAAAGCTACGTTTAGATTCCATCGCACCAGTGCTGGTCGCGATCCGCAATTTATTCTTTCAGTAACAATTATGTGGAAGTAGTCGATTAATATAGATTTTTTGATGTTCCATCTGTATCGTGGATTCGTCTGGATTGTATTGATGCTATATTGTATTTCTATTTGTCTTTTCCGACCTGTCTCCTTCACGATTTTCGACAATTTTAAGCATTTACGCACCTAAGTCGATGTAGCTATTCGATGCAGTAGATGATAGTTGGAGTACCGATACAGTATCATAGTAAATGTTATCTAAATTTTGTCTGTAGAGATTCCATATTGTAACATCTGTCACCAATGTGGTCTGTAATTTGAATGTGAATTTACAAATAAAAAATAAAACTGCATATTAGTTGTTTTTATTTTTCTTTCCTTTTCCCTTTATATAGTTTAACTGTTTGAATGTATTGACAATTTCTGTAGTTTACCAATAGGCTAGATTTATAGGGCATAATTCTACATTTTAAATACCAAAGTATAATGCAACAAAATGTTAAGGTAAATAAGCTAACAACTCTCTACAATAATTTTTGATAGCTTCGGAGTATTTTTTTTTTTTTTTTTACTTTATTCGGTCCGCTAACTGGACGTTCCAACATTTTGTGAAAATACAATCATAATCTTATCTTTGTGACATTTAGTTGGACGGCCTTCTAGGAGCGAACACAACATGCAAACAATTATAAACCTACACTTGTAACAATAATTAAAACTAAAATTTAAAACATATAACTAGTTAATTACATATTTGTTAAAAAAAAAATTTTTTTGATAGTACTGACCGATGCATTAAACAGGTCGAGATCATGGCATACAGTATTATAAGTAGAACACATACGGTTGATAGGTAAATTTTGGCCGTATTTAGTGCGACATAGAATTAAGTTAAAGGTCTTACGAGTGTGAATACCAATTCTTGGCGTGTTTAAATTGAGGAGACTAAGCAGATCAGGACTGTCCACCAAACCATGAAGAATTTTGTATAAGAAGACCATGTCCGCTGACTTTCGCCTTATAACTAGGGCAGTCATATTATAGTGTTCTAGTCTAGAATTATAGGTGGTTAAGCGTCGGCAAAGGTTATTAGTATACGTAAGATGGTACAAGAATTTTTTTTGAAGTTTTTCAATTCTATTGACATGGACTGCGTAAGATGGGCACCAGATCTGACTACAATATTCAAGCAGACTGCGGACGTAACAATTGAAGAGTATGACGGGAATTTCAGGATCCTTGAAGGCTTTAGTTTGTCGGATCACAAATCCCGCAAGTCTTGCCCCTTTACGGGTTATATGATCAATATGCTCTCTGAAATCCAATTTTCTATCAACTATAACACCCAAGTCTCGCAAACTCGAGACCTCCTTTACTTGTGTGTTGTTTATTTTATAAGAAACACTATTTAATTTTGAGCTTCTAGTGAACTTGATGTGGTAACACTTGGAGGCATTGAGAATCATTTTATTTGATTCGCACCATTTAGTAACATTATCAATATCGCTCTGCAAAGCAATAACATCCTTGCTATCACGAATGGTTCTGTAGATCTTTAAATCGTCTGCATAAAGTTTGTACTCTGAGTTTATTACAGAGCAGAGGTCATCAATGAATACAATAAAGAAAAGAGGTCCGAGGTGCGATCCCTGCGGTACGCCAGAGGGAACTAAAATAGGCTGCGAAGTATAGCCTCGAATGGCAATAAGTTGGGAGCGATTTCGCAGGTAGGACTCACACCACCTGAGGAGGGAACCACATATGCCAGCCCGGCCAAGTTTATCTATGAGGATGTCATGGTTGACAACGTCAAACGCTTTAGAGAAATCGGTGTAAATCGCATGTGTTTCCAATTTACTTTCAAGAGCTCTGTAAATGTGACTGACGTATGCCATAAGGTTCGAAGTAGTAGACCTCCCTGGTAGAAACCCGTGTTGATGACAGCTAATTTGGGACCTGAAGTGGGAATATAATATTTTTTGGATCATTGATTCGAAAACTTTGCCAAAGGATGAGAGAATAGAAATCGGTCTATAGTTAGTCACATCACTGTGGTCGCCATGCTTGTGAATCGGTTTGACGTAAGCAGTTTTCCATTTACTTGGAAAAACACCTGAATCTAATGATTTGTTAAAAATAATATGCAGCGGAGTGACCAACTGGGAGGCACAATTTTTTATGAATATAGGTGGTATAGCGTCGGGTCCAGGACCCTTACCAGCGTCGATATTCTTCAAGAACTTTAAAATCTCAGATTTGGCAAGGGTACAGGAGCCGAGGGATTCAACATGACTAGCAGAACTGACACGTACTGAAGAGTTATTGGCATTATTGTTGTAAATAGTTTGGAAGTATTTCGCAAATAAATCACAAACCTGCTGCCCGCCCCTAGCCACTTGACTATTGTGATACATCTCATCCGGAAATTCATTGCTATTGGATCTCAAAGATTTTATATAGGTCCAGAAATATTTAGGGTTCTTTTTAATGTGAGATTTAGCATTTGCTTTGAATTGAGATAAGCAATGAGAAAGCATGTCGTCACATCGCTGGCGCAACATTTTGAATGTGATGTGATCTCTAGGATTTCCATACGCCTTGAATCGCTTATGAAATTTGGCCTTTTCTTTTAACGCTTTTATTAGGGCAGGGCTAAACCATGAAGGGTAGTTATTTTTTCTTGGACTAGATAATGGAGTATATTTTTGTATAATGTTGTTTAGGACAGAGTAAAAATTATCAACAGAGTCATCAACCGAATAATTAGATTTAAGATGCGTAGCGAGTATGTGTATTGTTTGTTGATTGATTAAAATATTGATTTAGGTATTATTCTAAAATAATTTAAAACTATATCGATATAGCTACTCTATGTACAGAGTAAGTAGTAGGTACTAAAAAAATATTTGTAATATAAGCAATATAAGTAGGTATACAATAAACAATCTATGGTACATAAAGAACAAAAAATAATACAACGAAAGCGTTTCATGTACAGTTCACATCGTGACTTTATTGTACCTATTATAATATTATACAAAATATATAAAACATCTACTTTAACGATTACCATCAAGAAGATTTGGTAAGTAGGTGGACAAAACGCTAAAAGCTTTTCTAAGCTTGTCTTTAAAATATCATTATTATTAATTTATCTCATCGATTACATACGTAATGGCCAATGGCTTATTGAATACATCTTTTTGTGGCGCCTTTTTATTTGGAGATCGCGTCTGGAGCGGGCGGGACCCCGCCGTGAAGGCATCCACGGAATGTTCAAAAGGTGACTCGTGGATAAATTACGGACATTTCTTTCATTTTAACGATTCCCTATATTATTTAATTTATTTTTATTGTATGTTACACATTCGGCTTGTAACAATGTTTGTTTTTGGGCTTCATTAGCATAAAGCCCACGCTGAGGTAAAAAATTAAAGGCGCAGCCATTTTGATTCTTCGATAGTTTTAATCTTATGTAGGTAATTCCTAAAGGCTCACGTGTCTAATAAAAGAGATAGCGGGATGTCTCAATTCCACAATAATTTGTTAGTTTTTTATCGCATCACAATGGTGACACAATAAAACAATTAATTTATTATCGCTGGGAAAGATGATTCTGATCGGTTTATTGGTGGCGCTCGCCGCTGGACATTAATAGTTTTATGTAAGATGTAATTTTTATTAATTGTTTGTTAATATATCAGTTACTTTTAATTTATTTTTATGCGGGATCCGTCAATATACTTAGGTACCTAAGTACCTTATTCTAAAATAGATACTTACTTTAAATTTATAGGTAATAAACGACTGCCTTAATTCATTCAGGCTTAGGGGTCGTTCATAAAATACGTCACACTAAAATTTACTTTTTTTGACCACCCCCCCCCCCCCCGGTTGTCACGCTGTGTCACACTTTATGTGACCCCCCCTGGAAATATTTCGTCACAAAAACTAAGACCCCTCCCCCCTAAACATGATAAATTTTGATAAATAATACACCAATTTTGATATCAGAAAATCTTTTTTTTTTATTTTTATAATAAAATTTAAATATTAGCGCTCATGTTGAAAAAAAAATATATCAAGTTACAATTTATTGTAATAAATATATATACATTATGTTTAAATATCTGTATATTTACTAATACAAAATTGAAAAAAAAGTTGAGAGAACGAATACTCAGTAAAATTTTTTAATGGACGGCGAACGTCACGTCCCCTGTCCCCCCTTGTCACATCTTGTCACACACGCGAAAACCCCTCCCCCCCCCCCTTGTATGCGAACGTATTTTATGAACGGCCCCTTAGCATTCAGGTATTTTAATCAAAAATTTATTCATACAATTTTTTTGGCCTAAAATATGGGACTTCATAGAAAATTTGTTTTGAAATAGGTAACAGCAACAGTAATTTAAATCTCATATTATAGGTAGGTATATATGTATAGGTAAATTCATAAGATTAAAATAATTTCAAAATCAACGATTAGTTATATACAGGGTGTAATCGTTAAGTGTGCACAGGCGATTATTCCGTAACTATTACAGATATCAAAAAACTTTAAACTGATATCGAAAGTATTTAACCTAATGAGTAAAATGGCCATAATAAATTTTTAAAAATAAAACGAGAAATATCTAAAAAATTAACTTGAAACCCTCCCATACATTTAGTATGAGATAAGGAGATACGAATATCCCATGTACATGGGTTGATCCAAAAGTAATGATAATCAATATTAAACAAGGTCATTACGGTAATAATAATTATGTAGTTCTCTAGATAGTCTTCTAACTAGAAAATATACTTCAATATTTATTTTCTAAAACTTAAAAAAAAAAACTTTGACTTCATCCACAAAAACCCCTCCACGCGGCCATCACATCGCTGTCGTCTTAATAATGTATTGCTAAGAAAGTGTTTCTTGTGCCGAGGAAAGAGATAAAAGTAAATAGGAGCTAGATCTAAAAAATAGGGTAGGTGTTCAAGCATTTGGAATGCCTATTTTTGAATGGCAGCCATCGCAACTGACGCTTTGTGATCTGGTGCGTTGTCTTGGTGAAACAGCGTTCAGGTCCGCAGTTTGCCATGTCTCTTTTCCTTACTAACCTACCGCAATCTTTTAATTTGGTCTGTTTAGTAAGAGCCCAATAAAGTGGCTACCTTTTTAAAATATTCCACCATAAATTATTCCTTCAGCGTCCCAAAAAACTACCGCTTTAATCTAACCTACTGATTTTCAATTTCTTCATCGTCACTTTGGAAGCTCGCATCCAGGACATTGATTGTTTTTTGGTTTCAGCATAAACATGGTGAACTCGGGTAACGTCCATGATCACAAAACGTGACAAAAAATTATCCTGATATCATTAAAAATTTAGAAATTTACCCTCTACATGTCGAATCGTTGTTTCTTCTTTTCGTCGGGAAACATTCTGGCACGCACGGTTCACATTCAAATTAATGTAAATAATTGGAAACGTGGCCTGTTGATATGATTTTTTTGTGATTCTTAATACTTAGTGAATACATGAGCAAGCAAAAAACATTTATTTTATATTTTTATGTGCACAGGAAATACCCAATTATTTACTTTTGGATCAACCTAGTACATTTAATATGAAAGATTTTAGCTTTTTCTTTCTTTTTTGGTTTTCTCCTTTAATTACTTCGCAAATTTGAAGGGAAGTTCATTTAGAAACTGAAAATAGAGCTCCTCATTGTATTGCACAATGAGGACATCACTTCGAAAATCTACTATGAATACAAAATGTATGGGAAATAAAATGTATGGGAGCGTTTAATGTAACATTTTTGGCTATTTCTCGTTTTATTTTTAAAAATTTATTATGGCCATTTTACTCATTAGGTTAAGTACTTTCGATATCAGTTTAAAGTTTTTTGGTATCTGCAATAGTTACGGAATAATCGCTTGTGCACACTTAACGATTACACCCTGTATATTTAAATTGTTTATAAATGGATATTTTCTTATGTTTGTCAAACGATATTTTTGTGTAGATATTATACAGGTGGCCCGTTTTCAGTGGTCCAAAAATTTTTTTTAGCTTGAGAGCATCATAGTAATCATTTAAAACAAACTTTAGTTAAGCGAAAACTTATGGTTTAGAAATTATGAATTTTTTTTTTAAATATCTTAAATATTTTTATATCTTAAATATTTTTTTTAAAAATCCGTAGTTTTGACACAAAACTACTCTGTTATGAAAACTACTGGACCGAATTGAATGAAATTTGGTATAGGTATAGCGCAATAACCTACCTATCGCGCTATAGGCTCATCTTGTGTAAATAATTACACTGCATTTTTTTATTTTAACTTTTTCTGTAGTTTTTTGAATTTCTCGGCAAAATGTCGATTTTTCGAAAAAATCCTGTGAAAAAAAAAATGTACCACCAAGATTTTGCTGGTACTGCTAAAAACTTCCTTAAAATAAGGTTTTACACAAAACACAAAAAAAACACTTTACACAAAAAATCATAGTTGTCCTTCGATTGTAACATCTTCAAAAACAATATCATGTGCATTAACACATGAAAATCGAAAAATTACGAAATTTACCATAATTCAATTTTAATCATTTGGAACGGCCAATTTTTGGTTAAAGAACCATTTATTGCTATAAAAGTCGTTACAAATCAGTATTCACATGGCTATAAAAGTTAAAATGAATGAAATAAAATTTTTACCTGCTAGCCAAGATAACTTTACTTTATTCTAATGTCAATTTATAGAGTTTTTTTTTTTTGTTATTTAGTTTTTAGGTTTAAATATTAATAAAAGGTTTGGAGAATCCATAAAACAACATAAATTAACATATTGTTTATTTTTTACAAAAGGTTTTCGAAATGCCGTCCGCCTTTCGCTAAACATAATCTGCATCTGCGTAAGAAAATTTGTTTGCAGCCTATTAAATGGCTGCCGGCTTTCTTTAATGGCTGTTATAGCCACTTGAATTTTCCTCCAATTCTCGAACACGAACACGAACATGAACTCGAACACGAACACGAACACGAACACGAACTCAAACACGAACACAAGCTAAAAATCAAATTCGAACTCGAACTCGAACTCGAACTCGAACACGAACACGAACACGAACACGAACTCGAACTCGAACTCGAAAACGAACAAAAAACACGAACACGAACACGAACCCGAACACGAACACGAACACGAACACGAACACGAACACGAACACGAACACGAACACGAACACGAACACGAACACGAACACGAACACGAACACGAACACGAACACGAACACGAACACGAACACGAACACGAACACGAACACGAACACGAACACGAACACGAACACGAACACGAACCCGAACACGAACACGAACACGAACACGAACACGAACACGAACACGAACACGAACACGAACACGAACACGAACACGAACACGAACACGAACACGAACACGAACACGAACACGAACACGAACACGAACACGAACACGAACACGAACACGAACACGAACACGAACACGAACACGAACACGAACACGAACACGAACACGAACACGAACACGAACACAAACACAAACACAAACACAAACGCAAACACAAACACAAACACAAACACAAACATAAATCAGAATACAAATTCGAACACAAATTTCAACACAAATTCTAACACAAACACGAACACGAACACGAACACGAACACGAACACGAACACGAACACGAACACGAACACGAACACGAACACGAACACGAACACGAACACGAACACGAACACGAACACGAACACGAACACGAACACGAACACGAACACGAACACGAACACGAACACGAACACGAACACGAACACGAACACGAACACGAACACGAACACGAACACGAACACGAACACGAACACGAACACGAACACGAACACGAACACGAACACGAACACGAACACGAACACAAACACAAACATAAATCAGAATACAAATTCGAACAGAAATTCGAACAGAAATTCGAACACAAATTTCAACACAAATTCGAACACAAATTCGAACACGAACACAAACACAAATTCAAATTCGAACACGAACACGAACACGAACACGAACACGAACACGAACACGAACACGAACACGAACACTAACACGAACACTAACACTAACACTAACACGAACGCGAACGCGAACGCGAACGCGAACGCGAACGCGAACGCGAACGCGAACGCGAACGCGAACGCGAACGCGAACGCGAACGCGAACGCGAACGCGAACGCGAACGCGAACGCGAACGCGAACGCGAACGCGAACGCGAACGCGAACACGAACACGAACACGAACACGAACACGAACACGATCACGAACACAATCACGAAAACAAACAAACACAAATTCAAATTCGAACACGAACACGAACACGAATATGAACTCGAACTCGAACTCGAACACCAACACAAACACAAACACAAACACAAATTCGAACACGAACACAAACAAAAACACAAATTCGAACTCGAACACAAACACAAACACAAACGCAAACACCAACACAAACACAAACACAAATTCGAACACAAATTCGAATAAATAAATTTACATACTCAACGTATTGTAATATAGTGAATAATATTTTCTCAGTAGGTAACGTATGTTTATATTATGATGGTTTAGCTTGTTATGCGGATGAATTTGTGATTAGTTATAACATCTATATACTTATATTATAAAGCTGAAGAGTTTGTTTGTTTGAACGCGCTAATTTCGGGAAGAACTGGTTCTATTTTAAAAAAAGACGGGTTGCACTCCGGGAGTGCCGGCAGAAGTGAAAACTTGATTATTAACGTTCAGCATGTTTGATATTTTGGAATGGTATCCGTCTTACGCCGCTAAAGAAGTTTTCACTTCAAAAATTCTTTCGGTGTTAGATAGCCTATTTATCGAGGAAGGATATAATATTATCATCTCGCTAAAGCGCGTCACACATGGTGAAGATACTATAATATTTTATGTTAAGATTCTCTTATATAAAATATTACAGTATCTTAAGGTATCAGCGTTCTGACCATCATTTTTATTTTTGTCATTGCCTACTAAGACCCCTGTAGAACCGCCATCCTGTTACAAATGACCCGAAATTTTGTGTCAGTTTTTCAGTTTTCTTCTTAAGCTTGAAGACACTCGCTAAAACCGCGGTCAATAAATCAAATCAATAGACGTAAAACGTAGAATATTTAAATTCTATAACATTAACATTAACTACTTATAAGAAAACAAATGTCATTACAATTGCAACTGCAACAATAGACGAGGGAAGGTTTTGTTCTAATTTAAGTGGTCGTAAATTACCACGCCCGGGCCCGTATGACGGACATAATAGATTCTGCGTGTTTTGATTTATTACAATTTTAAATGTATAAACAACAGGCTATGGAACTTGTGCTGCTATTGTTTTTGAAAGGTAGAGCAGACCATAAATTAGTTAACAACAATATTTCCTGTTTTTTGCTCGCTATTAACTGCTCAATAAACAGAAGTAGGACCTTCATTAGGATCGGGAATAAAATTGCGTAAGTATTTTGTTTTGTTTGGACTCATTTCATTTGTTTTCATATTGTCATGAATTGAAGAGGTGTGAGAATTACATTAGATACATATTAAAAGAAAATAATGACCAAGGGAACCCAAACTTTGCCTCATACATGTATTGTTCTTTAACTCGACACTGTGTCATCACTGTCATCTAAATGTTGCTGTTAAGTAGGTAGGTATCTGAATTCTTAACATCTAAGGTAGAGTGGGTAAAATTACTAGAAGTCAAGGCCCTTCTGGTATAAACTCACCATTAACCATAAATTTCTGATTTCACAAAATAAGTAATAGTATTAAGTATACCTATACCTCATCCCTTAATCATTCATTACCTAACCTAACCATCTTAAGTTAGGTATGTAAATATACCTCTAAGTAGTAGAGATTTCTTTTTCAAGGAACTCAAACACTTATAAATATTTGATTATTTTGTCAATCTCAACCAAGCTTTCTTAATTATTTATAGTGATTTATGAGTGTCTCACTTATAAAAGACGCTCAGTCACGGTGGGCTATATGGTGTTCCAAAGCTATTATCCCGTGTAAAGTTTGTTTTCTAAACAAGACATCGGATGCAAACATTGTTCCTATATTCATTTTGTCTGTATAGTGTCCCTTCGTTTTGTTAGAAATTCAGTGAATACAAAAACCTGCTAGGTAGGTACATTTCGTCAACCTTTATACATTTTCAATGACAGTTTGTTACAATTCCCGATTTTGAAAGAGTGTTCCCTAGGGCATTGTTTTTTTTGGCCCCGGAATCGTTATTATATTTGTTTTTGGAGAACTAAAATAAATTAACATTGATTTATTGTTTTAAATTTGTCACAAGCAGTAGGCTGTTTTGTTAACAATATCAATTGTTTCTAATACAAGAAATAACGTGTATAAACAAATCTAATATATAAAAATCAATGCCACTTTTCGTTGTAATTCCATAACTCGAGAACGGCTGAACCGATTTCGATAATTCTTTTTTTATTATATTCCTTGAAGTACGAGGATGGTTCTTATGTAGAGAAAACGTT
Source organism: Colias croceus (assembly GCF_905220415.1). NCBI lineage: Eukaryota > Metazoa > Arthropoda > Insecta > Lepidoptera > Pieridae > Colias > Colias croceus. The sequence continues at coordinate 7,466,186 of NC_059538.1, forward strand.
AATATGTACCACGGGCGAAGCCGGGGCGGACCGCTAGTTTACAATAAATTCTAATGTAGCTAGGTTTAATTGTTCACTTTTTTCAAAACTGAAAGTAGGGGAGACCGGGTACAAAAGTAACGGTGGGTCGAAAGTAACAAATGCTCTCTAGATTTATCCAATGGGCGAACACCGCTTAGCCTCTGTCAGGCGTTAGCCAAGAGCGCCCTCTTTAATTCTATTCATTCGCCGCGTGCGCCACGCGCAGTTAGGCTGTGTGACAGGACGCAACGTGTTTTCACGAATCAAAAGTACGATTTTCGTCATTTTTTTATTAAACGTTTACGTAGTCTTAAAATAATGATAGAAATCTGAATGTTTCCATATCCATTCTTGATTAGAGTAATTGTATATTGCTCATAATCATTTTTATGTAGCAAGTTCAGTTTTAAAATTTTGTTGCATATCTTGGCAAAAATATAGACAGGTACAAAAGTAACATAGCCCTATGGGTACAAAAGTAACATGCTATTTTTGTCCCATTATGATTATGTATATTTTTATGTACATCTTTACTTCAACAGAATGTCGCTACAGCGCATTAGAATTACTGATCGAGTTAAACGGACTGACACAGCTGAAGAGCATTTTGAAAATAGTGCAACAATTAGAGGCCTTGCAAAGAAATACCTATAATATTTGCCATGTAACATTATATAGATTTATAAAAGCCGGTAATACTAGTGCAGCTTAACCTTGCGTCGATCGAGATTTACTAATACAAGTAAAGTAATCTACGCGACTATTTAATCGAGTGCTCTGTAGTTTATTTTCGGTTATCTCCATCAACGAGCATAATGTGAATAATTTTTTTGATAACCTTGCTGAGGTATTGGGAAAGGTACCAATTTGAGTCAAAAGATATTCGTAATATATAATAAGATATTTTAGATTAAAAAAGTTATAGTATGTGGTGATTTTAATATTGATATACTTTTACAAACACAAACGGCTACACGAATTGTTAATTTGTTTCAGTCATTTAATCTGTATAAACTTTTTAATGAACCCACACGAATTACACCTACTTCTGCAACCTGTATTGATAATATATACTGCGACTGCTTCTGTTTAGAGAAAAATATTCTCAATACACTCACTTCGGATCACTGTGGCCAGAAAGTAGTTTTTGAATGGGATTGCTTACCTGAATTTAAAAGAATTAATGCTAGGCCTATAAGTAAAAAAGGCATTAATAAATTTAGAGATAATATTAATAAAAACCTGCCCGTACTGAATGATCAATCCTGTAATAATAATCCTTGTGAAATGTTTAAAAATCTTTTCAATTTAGTTCATAATGAATTTGAAAAAATATTTAAAGTTAAATCTTTAAATATTACCAAGGATTTACCATTTAGTAAATGGGCGACACCTAGCATACATAGGTGTAGGATCGTTCTTTATGAGTTATATGGTATGAAGCAATATAATAAAGACCCATCTTTTCTTAGTTATGTTAGAAATTACTCAAAAACTTTTAAAATTGTTTGTTTTACTGCGAAGCGATTGTATATCAGAGATAAAATACGCGAATCGGATAATAAAGTTAAAACAGTTTGGTCTATTATTAATGGTGAAATGGGTAAAAGCAAATCAAGTAATACTATAAAACTTGTAAATAATGACAGGGTTATTGACAAAAGTGCTGATGTTGCGCTTGCTTTTGAAGAATTCTTCAGTAGTGTCCCTGTTACTATTACTAATAGTTTAAATTCGTCTTCAGCACTTGCAGAAACCTTTTTGAGGGACCATGTTGCGGGGTGCAGTACATTATTTGAATTACGACACGTAACTGCTAGTGATATTGTTACTGCCTTTAAGACGCTTAATCTAAAAAATACTTGTGATCTTTGGGGAATGTCCGTAAATTTAGTTAATAATATCATAGAAAATATTGCGAAAAATTTAGCTTTTATATTTAATAAGTGTTGTGACTATGGTACATTTCCTAATTTACTAAAGCTTAGTAAAGTTATACCTCTATTTAAGAAGGGCGATCAAGAAGACTGTAACAATTATAGACCTATCTCTATTTTACCAACATTAAGTAAGGTATTCGAGAAGTTAATATTAAACCAACTGAGTAGTCATTTTGCATCTAATGATTTGCTGCACACCAAACAGTTTGGTTTCACAAAGGGGCGCTCAACCACAGATGCTGGGGTTGCACTTCTAACACATATATATAAAGCATGGGAAAACTCAAAAAATGCTCTGGGGATATTTTGTGACCTCTCCAAGGCATTTGACTGCGTTGAACATTGTACTTTGTTACGTAAACTTAATCACTATGGAATTAAAGGAAAAGCACAGAACCTCATAGCGTCATACCTGCATGATAGGATACAGACTGTAGTTGTTAATGGAGAACGTTCTAGCGGTGCGTCAATTAACATTGGTGTTCCACAGGGGTCAATTTTAGGTCCCTTCTTGTTCTTGGTATATATCAATGATCTTCCCTATTATTTGCAGGATAGGTGTGAAATAGTTCTGTTTGCAGATGATACCTCATTAATTTTTAATGTGGATAGGCATGACCCAAATGTTGACGAAGTGAACAGTGCTCTTTTACACATATCTGAATGGTTTAATGCCAATAATTTATTATTAAATGCCAAAAAAACCACTTGTGTTGAATTTTTACTTCCTAACGTAAAAAAGTTGAACAGAGATATTACCTTGAACGGGGAGGTATTGCATCCTACTGAGTCTACTGTATTTCTAGGGTTAACATTGGACGAGAAACTACAGTGGGGAGCCCATGTCAACACCGCTGCAGGTAAGCTCAGTTCAGCTGCATATGCAGTCCGAAAAATAAGGCAACTCACCGATGAAGATACGGCTAGACTGGTTTATTTCAGCTACTTTCATAGCATTATGTCCTATGGAATTCTACTGTGGGGCAGGGCTGCAGATATAGAAACTATATTTATCTTACAGAAAAGAGCCATTCGCTCTATATATAATTTACGTGCTCGGGATTCACTAAGAGATCATTTTAAGAATACTGGTATCCTTACTGTACCATCACAGTATATATTTAATAATATTTTGCATGTACACAAAAGCTCCGACTTACACACAAGAGTAGGAGATAGACACGATTATGGCACAAGGAACAGGAATAGAATTGAAATGCCATTTTTCCGATTAGCTAAAGTTAAAAATTCATTTATGGGTCAAGGTATACGCTTTTACAATAGAATTCCTCACAATATTAAAGAGTTTAGTAGTTCTAAATTTAAAACTTATATAAAAAATGTATTAGTTCAGAGAGCGTACTACAATATTCAGGAATATATGGACGATAAAAACCCATGGAGGGTTGTCGCGTAAAAACCACAAGACAGTTCATTGGCATATTATGATATATTATGTAGTTAGATATAAGTTTCATATATTGTAATATTTACATGATTTTAAAAGAGCAACTATGGAGTTTCTTGCCGATTCTTCTCCATAGATCACTGCTTTCCGAATCGGTGGTAAATGTTAAAATAATTATGTAATGACGATTCGAAAGTGCTACTAAATAGTAGTCTAATTGAATAAATGAATGTTTGAGTTTGAGTTTGAGTTTAAAAAAGGATTAAACAAGTAGGTGCCTAACAACCTTAGCAGAGCCTGGAAAATTAGTAACTAACTGTTGCTGTTACTAAAATTAGTTACTGCCATTAATGCTAATAGGAGAACACATCCCGCTTTTTTCGTATTGCCGAGGGTCCTGTTGGTTGTGCTGGAGCTGGGAATGCTAGTGGATGGATGCAGGATGTAGAATTTTTAATTATAAAAGAATGATTCCCTTAATTAATCTCATTACTTATACTAAGAATATTTTTTATAGATTTGTTTTGTATTATATTAGTAAGTATTATATTTAAAATACAAAAGATGATATGTGTTATTAATACAAAGTCTTTAAACAAATAATTTGTTGATTTACCATCATAATATTGTATTAATTACCAACTCCTTTTCTTGTTACTTTCGACCCACGACGTGTTACTTTTGACCTGCTTACGGGGTCGAAAGTAACAACTGACGATTTTTTTTTAAATTAGGTTTATTAATATAAATCACTACATAATGTAATAAATTGAGTCGCTAGTGTAAAGAATATAAACTAAATTTATATATGGTTATATTAATTTAATGATAACAGTAACACCCAGTGAGAAATCAAAGCAAAAGTACAAAGTGTTACTTTTGTACCCGGTCTCCCCTATTTTTTAATGTTCTTTTTAACAAAGTACATTTATTAAATATTAGGGCTTAGGCAAGTAGGTTAATGTTTAACCAAACAAAATGTTATACGAGTTTAAGGTACCTACTTCACCTATCTTATAAGCTCAGAAAAATATATTCATCACTTAATCTTTAGCCAAAAGGTGTTAAAAGATAATTAATATATATTATAGGTACCTTATAGAGAGCAATACCTTACCTAGCTCTACATACCTATGGGGAGGTATATCTAATACAGTAAATACATATTTATTTTCTCATTACATTCCAATAAATAAAAAAAATACCTACATAAATATAACGTTTAATCCCTACATCTGCGTGGTTGTTGAAGTATCCTCGAAGTACGAGTATGTAGCAGTAGGCCACATACATACGCCCTCCTGCGGTCGCACGTGCTCTCTTCAGCGAAGAACCAAGTGGCCACCGCAGTGCTAAATGATTCGCATTACGAGCTTTTTATACCACTGCTGGTATAAGTAGCCCAGCATGGGACATCCATTAAGTTTATTTAAAAGTCGTTAGATTTTAATTAGGTACGTAGAAATGTAGGTCATGTTGTTGGAATTGATTAATTTTTTTATGTAAATAGGTAACTAAGTAGTAAGTAGGCACAACGATTTCTGCGTCTAGAACTTTCGAAATAATAGATAGGTACCTATATATGAGATTAGTGCATTGTAGATATTATTTTCGGAATGTTTTAGTACCCATAACCCAACAATAAAGATATTATTTGTATTTGAAATGTCTCTAAATATGGATATGAATATTTCCATCTTTGTTCAAAACGTGATGAACAAGATATGTACTTCTCATGAGTCCTGTTATAAAATACCTAAAAACGGAGCCGGCTAATCAAGTTAATAACACTGGTCTGCAAAAAATTTTTTTTTCGCGCTCCTTCTTATTTTTGTACAAGATTATTATAGAAGTGATACTTCTGAACAGAAATTAAGTTTTAAAAAATTTGTATCACGTCTAGATTTTTTGTAGTTTAATTAGAAAGAAACCCATTTTTTATTCTAAGAATAAGTACATCGTTATTTTAATAATTAGGTTTGAATATTACAAATAATGTCAAGAAAACTATTAAAAACTATAAGATAATATAATTACACATTATTTACATTGTTTCAATTAGTAGTTTTCTTTTCTTTTAATATTTTATAAGGAGTTTCGCGACGAATCGATCAAGTATAATCATCAATCTTTGCTGCCAACTTATTATCTATATTTTACTATATTTTCAGTTAGCTTTTCCGTATTTCCTCTTAAACTTCTGGTGAAATGTTTCATAGTGGTCACCGGATACTCTTTTTACAGCTTTAGTCTGCTTAATTTCATAATTTAATTCTTATCTAAGCTCCCGCATTTGCAGTCCCTAGAGACCACACTAAAGACTCGCGCTTTCGATGTTGCGTCGTTTAAAAATTCATAACACGTGATTCAATTTTGCTTTATGGTTGAAATTATTTACAAATTTTCATCAATGTATCAGTACAATATAAAAATTTTACCAAATTATTAGGATAAAATTATCAACCGTCACCTTAAAACTTTACTTTGAACTGAGCGCAGCGGAGTCATGATGAGAACTACGGAAGCCCATAAATTTCCTTCAAATTAGGCCCGGCGCAGACGGCACACTTTTTGTGCGATCGAGTCTGCGGCGCACAAAAAGTCTGCATGACGCGCAAAAAGTCGGTCGCGGATTTTTCACAGACTCAACGCACACGACGCACATCTTCGATCATTTTGTCGGCAGAAAAATCGACCTCTGGCATGATAATAGATCGCGTGCGTACGTCCCTAGCAATTGCAGATTGCCGACTAAAGTGTGCGCCGTCTGCGTTAGCGCTTGTTGAAGCAAACGTTCTATTTTTTTCACAGACTTTTTGTGCGGAGCGGCGCGATGCGGCGCGGTGCGATCTGCCCGAATTACACGGATTTTTTGTGCGCCGGACTTTTTGCGCGTCGTGTGCGTTACTGCATATAATTTCATAGGTTCTATTTTGACAGACTAAAAAGTGCGTCACGGATAGTCTGTCGTCTGCGCACGGCCTTAGTGTAAAAATAATGTCTTCAGTAGATATATCGTTCTAGTTTTATAAATTCAAGTCATTTTTGTGATGAAAAATATCATAAAGACCGAATAAAATAGCATTATTGCAAGAGAGACTACTAAACAATACAGAATTTTGAAGTATTTAAAAACGACAATAAAAAAAAATTTAGACGTGATACAAAAAAACTGAAAGCAGATCTAGATTCAGCATGTTAAGATCTCCATGTTTATCATATTTTTATTCAAAGGAGGATTTCTTTGCAGACCAGTGTAATTAGGTAGGTAGATAGCTAAGCATAACTTACGTAGGGTAGGCTACTGGCTAAGGGTTACGAGGTGAACTTACACCTAAATTATGATTTTGCGATATAATTGACAGTACCCTTAAGATTTTAAATTAAAACCGCCAAGTAAACTTCAAACCCCAATCAAAAACTTAAACGTGCCATTTTTTGTTTAAATCGATTACCATATTCGACACGTCTTCTTTACATATTTTACATCTGTTTTCGATAAGGACGTGATTATAAAGTCCATTTATAAAATACGTCTCGTGAGTTAACTAAAATCAGAATGTTTATAATAATGGTAATAAATATAGCAGTAATAAATTTGAACCGGTTGTGAGGCGGGCTCGATGTTGGGTGGGGCGAGAGATGGCACGCCCAACGCCTTCTATATAATTCGGTATGTTATGTTACATATTGTCTTACATTATATACTTTGGGTGCATGTATCACATAAGTGACATGTATTAAATCTAAATTGATACGTGAATATATATTTTAATGTGTGAATGGTTAACTTATATGCTCTATGTCTCTATTTTGGAAATAGTCTCAAATCTCAACCTTGAATTTACTTTTCTTCCAAACCTCTCTTATATCCTCGTTAGCTTACTTAGTACCTACTTACGTTAGCTTACCTAGATGCAGGGTGAAATTAGCAAATAGGTACCTAGGTAAGCCAGTAGCAAAAAATATAAAAATTGGTAAAAAAACATCTAGTCATGAAGTATTGTTTTTTGTGGTGTAATCAAAATGGATAACACCTGGAATTGATAGAAATGTAAAATAAATTTACCTGTTATCCATTCCCCAAGGAAACGCGAAAGATATTCAAGAAGTCGGGAAGAATTAACCATATTGGCAAACAAACATAGTCCTGCTGATCTGCCGATGTCTACCGGTCAGAGCCTTAATATATTTTTGAAATATTTTGTCATTGTACCTAGGTATGTAGGTATTAAGTAGGTATCTGTCTATAGCATATACATAAATATTAGGAATTATTAAATTGGTATCATGGAGTTGGCTAGACAAAGAAAAGAAGACATGATAACGCCATGTACTTACAATTTGGTTGGATATAGAGAAAATTGTAAAGATATTGTAGGTACTTATCTACCTCTGTACAATATCTACTTTCTGTTATAATATTTTTAGTCCCTTTAATTGTCTACATTGTAAATATCATTTGGCATCTGGCTATCAACCCACCTGCTCTACAAGATAAGACATAAATCTAAAAAAATAAGTAGAGTTTTAGAAGAACAAAAAGCAAAATTACCTATAAGGCTCTTACTTGGGTTTTCTATGGGAAAATCAGGTGATAATACTCGGTAGGTTATAGCCAGGTGGGTAAATCTTCAATAAGGAAGGAAAGTACATAGGTACCTACTTAAATAGTGGAGAATTTCCATGGCTTTCGATCTCATACAATTTTCATTTCATTCTATATAAATATAGTCAATAGTGTATCTATACCTAAACACAGTTGTTGCGTACATGTTTATGTACCTAATAAAGAAGACTATTATGATGTAGTTTTACCTGTATTTATTCCTATAGTAATTTATAACTACAGAAGACTACACCCGAGAGTTCTAAAAGAGAATCAAAAGGAACTTAGTCAACCCACCTAATATGGTGTTCGATTGGTTGTTCTTTTCATAACTATCGCTTTTATTTTATTATCTATTCCTTAAGCTTGTGACATAATTACTAGAAATAATTATTTTCCACTAAAAAGGAGATCAACATTTTTCGGGAGGGAACTACCCTACTAAAGATTGATATGGGACAAATGACAATAATTTTCTATCAAGCAGAAAAATATCACGCCAATAGAATGGTTAAAAAATACTTCCAACGACTTAGAACTTTAAATAGAGATTAAATTGGTTAAAAATGATCTTCAATACCAGAAAGGATGGTAAGGAGGCATAGGCATCCAGAGGTAAGGAGTTACACCTAAATACATATACTTCTACGTATTCATTCTTCAGACTAGTACACCTAATTTTATTGCATAATATACACCTAAGTATCCAACAGGTGATATTTAACTCCCGCCCACACCAGGGAAGGAGAATAATTTCCAAGTGTAAACAGCAAACCGACGCGGGTGTAATGGATTACTAGGTGTGGATTATAAATTGCCCGTATCCGATATTTATGTTTTCAATTACTAGCCCTTCGTGTTCAGACTACCTGCCTACTTTACCGCAGTGATCTACAGATTGTAAATGCTTAACATAATATTTGCTCTGTTTTGAGATGACAATTTTCCGATGATAATAATTATTGCATTCAAGATTGCATTAAAAATTCTTAATAATAATCATTCCTTAGTTACTAAACATTTTCATTTTAATTCTTACTTCTACCTACTAGCTGTCCCGTTTTTTTATTATGATTTACCCCACAGATTTACCCTAAATGGTGAATTTCATCCAAATCGGAGCTCTGCTTTAGCCGTGAAAGCGTAACAACAGATAGATTAAAACAGACAAAAATTTCCAATATCTATATAATAAGTAGTAGATAGGACCTAATAATAACATAAAGTAAATATCTGACAGGTATTTACGAATTATTTTAACACTCCTTTATTCTTCTTATCCTTCGATAAAATTTATATGATAGAGTTTGGTAGTTACAAAACCGATGTTTGATGAACGATCAGTTTTTCATCCAACCCACTTGATGGGAAAATTGAATATCTATAAAAATTCAATATTCTTACTTCCCTAAATATTGATATAGGATAAAGAAAAATAATGTCTTGTAGATTATCCACTACGACTACAGGATAACCTAACAACAATAAAACATTAATTAATATATCAATAAACTTTTATTTGCTCCGTCAGAAGCATAAAAGAAGCGTCCAAGTTTATACATTATCAGCCCTATCGTTACGAACACGTAACATGTAATGAATGTGTTTTTCAGACGACTTAGAACATTAAAGAGAGATTAATTGTCCACTTTGTCTCAAAGCCAACTACGGGAACTGGGACATTATACTTGTATCATAATTTAGCGACTCGACGACAACTTCGTATTTACAAGGATAGCATTATAAATAAGTTCTAGAAGTACCTACTACCTATATCTTATTTGAATTAGTGTATCACGCAGACGCAATAAATGGGAAATGATTTTCCACACATTGCTGAAAAATACACGTTTACCATAGTAGGTAGATACCTACCTATTTCACAACGCTGTTTATAAAAAAAGATATTAAAAATTAGATATTAAAATGTATTTAACCTTAATATATTTCCCTTTTAGATATAGATAGATATACCTACCTACATACTATTAATGTTTTCATTTACCAAAAACATATTCAAACACAAGGGTTAGGCAGATATTAAGCAAACTATTTCTCGATATTTGTGACATTATAGCAATCGGTATACGTATATAAATTATCATAATATTATCAATTTATATACAAAAGTGTTTAAATAATAGTTATATTTATGCAAAGGCTCGGAGACCGTTCGGGCCCCCCGCGGGCCCCGCTGCGCGCGCGCATTTGTCGGGACAACTTTTACATCCCACTAAACATATAATAATTTAGAACACATCTTAGTTTTACAGAAATTATCGTATTATTACTATTTAATACGAAATTGCACTAATACGAAAGAACAGAAATGAATAAATAAAGTAATTTAATACAGATATTGACGTCTATTCAAAAGTTATGGTCCACTTTATTGGCCACTACGGCTATAAAATATTTTACTAGTAAATGTATTTATTTTACTACACAAAGTCAGCTAGAAACTTAACATGCTGATCGGAAGTTTCCTATTAAATTAAAACAGAATTAATGACTAGGAACTAAAAGTACCGTATATTGCGCTATTCTTAATCGCATCTTGCACAATGGTTATGAATTAACGAGTGAATGTATTTATTTTACTTAAATTATGTTATTTTTCATTTCTTTACCGTTATATAATAATATAACATTTGGAAATAACATGTGAATTTCATATATTTTATTGTACTTACAATTATTGTATTTAAAAACTTGCTTTCAATAAAAATATCCCACAGGTCACTGAAAATTAGAAACAGCAACCGATACTTTACCGTTCAACAATATTTTATCAATCTTCAAATACGACACAGTTAGATCAATTTAATTGCACAAATAAGCGTGAAAATAGAATGGTTATGTTTTCACCTCGGGTCAGGGCATAGACCGCGGTGTCGCGGGCGCACGAACGCTCACAGCTGGCCGGTGATGCCGGTGTCCCCGCGGGATTCATTTTGAAAATGCTATTTTTTAAACGAACCCTGCAGAGACACGTCCAGAACAATTAGTCACGAGAACAAACCACAAAAGAATATTATAAACTAATTTCCGCAACACCCGTCGCGCTTCACTTTAAATGTTTGGAGGTTTGTTTCCGGGGCTAACAGTTATACAGCTTTATGAAGTTATTGGTAATATTTTCGGTGTCAGATACACAACTGGAATGACTTTTTGGAACATGGCACGAGCTTTCTCAAAATGCTATCGAATGGCATTTTGAGAAATTTTGCTCGTGCCAAAGCTTAGACCTTGTATTTACCTAAGTACTTAAGTCAGACAATAAGAACATAGTTGATAGAGGAAGATAATGTTTGTCATGATAATATTTATTTATTTTTATTTATTTATTTACATCACATAGAACTTACTATCATTACAGGATTCTAACCTAATTCGACAGTGTTCTTTTATAAATTAACAAATATAATTATTATGATGTGATACAACCTATAGTTTATATCCATACTTACCTACATATTTCAGCAAAACGATGTGTAATAATATTACTCTACAACGTTTTTCAGAACAATGAAAAAAACACAACCAAGCGTACTGTATGATTATTTTATTCCCAAATAACATTGTTAGGATGCAAATAATAACGTTTATATAACGCTGACATTTTACAAGCGCATTGGTGACTTCTATATTAACGTGGTGGGTCTTTAGCAGAACCCCATGGGGAAAATGGCAGGATACTGGGACACCCGCGAAGACCAAACAATGCGTCGTGCCGCGAGACGCAAGCGCATACAGCGCAGGCCCACGGCTGGCCATTCAATCTTTACAAATCAAACAAATTATATTCGTCAAAAAAGTCAGTTAAAACTTCATTCAGATCTGTCAGCTGCTGGTGATAATGGGCTAGTGCTTAGGAAATTAAAAATAACATGATAAAAAACTAACGAATTAAATGACTCTACATTGAAAATTACGTGTAGCTAAACAATATTTAAGTCTAATATTTTTTTATATACTGTTACTGCTTGTTCATAATATTATGTTTACAGTTTAGCCATATATAATAAAACATATCTCAAATATCATTTCTATATTAATCTTTAATAGGTACATAACAGAAATAGAGTCTCCATTTTATCTTCAGGTGGTGTTTACCCGTTAATTACAAGCTCTCGTTATTAAAAGATAAATTATGTAGGTATATGCATAAGCAGTGTATAGATAAGTATAAAGAAACAGTAGGCACTAATTTTCTAAGCAGGTAAGAGAGCTCTATGATAATATTACATAGCACACGTCCTCTTGACATCAACGACTCGAAGTACCATTGAACATAACAGACCATTGGCTTGGAATTAAGGAGTGACTAGTTTAAATGAACATATAAGAAGCATTTACAAAAGCTCTTACGCGCACGTGACGCAGAATAAGGGAAATAATGGGGTAAGTCGGTAAGTACTTGATAATAAAACGATCTTTATAGGAACATATGCAATTTGCACTTAAAAATGCCTTGACACGAATAGCCTTTGATTCTTTTATTGGCGGAATCTTTAGTACACTTTGTAGAATAGTTACATTTTGTTTAAAATCAGCCATATTATTAGACATAGTAGTAAAGTTTTGTTAATGCCAATAATACTAGTACGCACTTCATATTGATTATAGGTTCCTATCACAGGTTCCTATTTATAGTACTATATAAGCTTTTATTTAAAATAAAAAGAGGTAAGTAATAAAGTATTATTGCGTGTGAAGCTTTAAATATTTTACCCATAAAACGACCACGACTATAAATAAGTTGTGATGTATTTAATAAACAAAAAGGTTCTACAACCTTCACAATATTATTCCTATCCACCCACCCAAGCGATGAATGGGTAAATAAATACTTTCTTAGTGGTTAATCAGAGCTTTTGAAAATAGAAGATACATTTGTTACTCCCTCATTCATTTCATCATTATAATCTCATTTTTTTAAGTGAACGTTGCTTTTTAAAACCCTTCAGGTTTCACTCATTACCTAAAGCTTTAACAGTTCAGTCCTTGTTAAATCAATGACTCGTGAGAAGATTTAACCGTCTTGCATCCGCTCAATACGGTCCGAGTTAGTCAGGGGAAATGAACATAGCATATTCTTTGATTTTTACGCAACAATGAATGATTCGGATAATTATACGCTCGAACAATGAACGTCGCGGAGTTGACTTGAATGCGTGGCGATAACAACGAGTTCGCATTAGCCCTCTTTAGAGTCAAAAGTTAAGAGCGAAAGAAAATCGCCGCATCAGGGGTCCTTGTACTTCCGTTTGGTTTCGGATTTCGCGCCATTGTTTTGGGCAAGGGCGCCAAGCGTCGGGCCATGTAGTGGCTTTGTTTGGAATCTGTTATAGTTTGGTGACAAGTGTTCGTATGGATTTTATTGTATCCATTGAAAAAACTTATTTTTATTCCATTTTGAAGAATTTTACAATTGTGTAGGTTTTAGGTATTTAGACAACCTATGCGAACATCACAACAATCGCTTTTTATTTTGAAACAAGTTTTTGTAATGATTTAAGGCGTTATAAAATATTGGGTACTTAAAATATGTATGAATGATAAAAATACTGTATAGTATATAATTTTAACAAGTTTTACTTTTTTCATACATAAAATTAAATCCGTCTAAGTATAGCATTTTACCTAAAGAAATAATTAATATAACGTCGACACGCGCGACTACGGAAACAATTCATTTAATCTTCTATATTCTTTTTAATACCTACTTTATGAATTCATATTTAAGAAAAATATCTACAATTCACTGTTTTGCGCTTAAAGAATTTCACGATTCCCCGTTATTAACGGGCCCTTTCATCAATTCTTTTGTGGTCCCATAATGACTGTGATTTAGGAAATAATCGCCATTCTCTTAGCGCCTGGGGTAACATTTTATTGTACTTAACACGATACCTGTGAGAAAAGACGTTTGGTACTTGAATCTATTTTATTAAACGTAAATATTTATTTATTTTTCGTTGGATTTCGTAAGTAGAGCCAGTTAGTAAGTATTTTTTTATAATTAAACTTTTCAGTAAAGATAGAAGATTGGATTGGATCTTTATTACCTACTACCCACTAAGTAACTTGGTAAGTTTTCTCTATTTTGACGATTCAAACGCAATTCAAATTCAAATATTTTATTTCATGAACATGGGTACAATTCTGGTGATTTCCAGCCATATCCTACCCGTCAAAGCATATGGAATTACAAATTATAAAATACCAATTAATAATATTATCCTAAAGTTCAATATTAAATATTATATTATGAAATTCGCAAAACGCGCTTCTAAACGAAGTCTAGTTAAATAAATATATGTTGAGTTTGATTTTGAAGTTACCTGCTGACAAGCTTAGGTACTCATATCTGGGGGCACGGTAGTGCCCCCGCCAAGACGAAAGACGAGCCAAGCGAAAGCGAAGCGCACGGGCACTACCTACCTTTTCTCGAAGCGTACTACAAGAACTATTATTGTATACCTAACACAAAAGTAATGAACAGTGAATTAATTTTTCACCTTACGCCGATGTGAATGTAGCGAAATGGCCAAGCCACATATTTTGACTAAGGTGTAGAGTTTGTGAAGTTAGGCCTTGTAGAGTTAGGGCGAGTACCTAGTGTTAGAAGCTTGGCTCTACATGAGATCTGATAACTTTTTGACAGTGCGAGTTATATGGGCTCGTCTTGGCAACATTTTACATGAAAATGTTTTTGGTGGGATTATATTATGTTAAAATTTGTAGCAGCACACTAAAAATAAAAATTAACACAAAATTCTTTCTGGACAACACAATCCCCAGATAATTTTCTTATTTATGTAATAATCTTAATTCATCGCACCTTTGTTTGGAAAGGCGGGTGAGTTTTATTAAATTACGGCTTTCACAAATTATATAGAAATAATAATTCGGTGGGGCGCGGAGGCGGCGCTATGGGGGGCTGCAGTTTTAATTAAACCCTAAATTATTGTTCACCTTCATTAATTCTTGTGCTCCTGGTCGGGAATACTAATGAGTTTCTACTTTTTTTACCGATCCTTGTTACTAACTTACCATAAAAGCCTTAACTCTTCGTGTTTGATCGGGGAATGTTACATCGCGTCATATTCCCTTCACGCTTAACATACTCATTTGATTTGCAGTCCATGTATGTATATGAACACGGTTAATAAACAATTAATTAACTCCGACTTAATTAATAAGGGTTTTTGTACTGTCTCTATAACATGGATTTACGAAGGATATCAGATGCGGATTGCGGTCAAAAACTTTTATATAGTGGTTTTGAATATACTTAGTTATCCGTAGAATTATCTGACGCCTAGGTAGGTAATTCAAGAAAATAATTGCGATGAACTGATGTTTATAGATATTACATGGAAATTATATCATTAAAATATACGTAATTATATACACCAAACAACTAAAAAAATTATTTGGTAGTAGGTAGACAGTCACCTAAAATAGCCAATGTAATGAGGGCACGACTCCCAATTTCTTACAGCAATTCTTACCAAACATATATATAACGGCACGCGCTTGCGGTTGTATTTCATCGAATTTTCCACGGTTATTTATTTATTTATTAAGGGTCGTAATAAATTGCGTTAAGTGGGGGCGGCCGGAGTCCCGCGGGGCGCTGCAGGGGAGCCTATAACCTCGGGAAAAACGCGCCTGGGCCATAAGTGCCTTTCTACACAAGCCTATATTACACTGTCGATACCTAAGGGTTGCGAACTAATACAAGCGCAATTTACTTCAATGAGCCTCCATTGTCGTTTGATGGAAAGTTTTCATATGATATTAAATGTGTTATTGGACTTTATTGATAGGTTTATTCGTTTAAATGAACTGTTTCTGTATTTCAATAACTTGTTTTGTTTTCCTTGACCACTATTTGTTCTTATTTGCCTTTAGGTATACACGTAGAATTGTAGCATATTCTGAAGTACAAAGTTGCTCACAAAAAACGTTAACAGTTCTTTTTTTTTGATACAAGTAGAAATTCAATCATTACACTTAGGTACAGTAGTAATTCTCAATTTGTTCTAGGCTCTAGAATAATTAATTGGGAAATGGGAGTAGAGACCAGTCTCAGAATAGGTATTACATAGGGGGTACCTACACTGAAAGTCCAAGATTGATAAACCTACAAACAAACAGATAATTTTCTTAGAAGTTATCCTTACATAGGTAGACATTGATTAAACTGGGAGAATCTCAACATCAAAACAAGTTAAGAGTAAAAAAGGAAAAGTAATACATTTTTTTTATTCATAACATTGTAGGCAAATAGGTTATTGAGGTCATAACCTATTTAGTACCTATTTTCCAACAATATTATGAATAAAAAAAATGTAATGAAAAAGATTTTGGTACATTAAAAATTCGCATCGGAACTTACTCTTTGAAAATAAGAAATTTAATGAACATTATTTATGAACAGCATTATTGATGAGACATATTTTATAAATTAATCAAACAATTTTCCACTGATACAATCTAGCTGATAACTAAGCGAAGTAGCAGAAATTATCATTATCTATTCCTTTGCTGTATGGAGTCAATAGAGCTGATTGGCAAAATCTTGATAACAACCCCCGTACAGGAGTCGCTTAATGTGCTTCTTGTCGTGACTAGCATTTTGCTATTATCAAGGCTTATTTAGCTACCCTTGTATTCAGAAATTTATGATATTAATTTATACACTATTTTATTGCTATACAACACACAACATTTGAATTAGGAGTCATTGTGCCTTGCAGTGAAGAGAAAGCTAGGCATTAGTTACGTTGAATAATTATGATAATTGTTAAATATTTTTTTAAGACATCATTCACTGAATAAAAATTAAGCAAGGTGTACTAAAAATAATATTCTAAAACAACTTCATGCTTTATGGAAATTGTAGTCGAAAGCTTTATTGTAAACGGACTCTATGACTCTACCTTTTGATTTTTGCTAATTTTACGGTTTACATATTATTAACTGAATCGTGGTTGATGTAAACTTTGCTATTGACTTGTTTGCATAACCGTTGGCATAACCTAATTGTGCACAAATATAAAAGTCAAGAATAAAACACCATATTATGGAGGTATATAACTCAAATAGAAAAAAAAACAAATCGATTATTATAATAGGTATATATATAAATCTCGTGTCACAATGTTTGTCCTCAATGGACTCCTTAACCACTTAACCGATTATAATAAAATTCGCACACCATATGCAGTTCGATCCAACTTGAGAGATAGGATAGTTTAAACATGTAGGTACCACGGGCGAAGCCGGGGCGGACCACTAGTAATAGGTATATAAACAGATTTTGGGGTAATTTCAGAAGCTTATTATTCATGAATCGGAAAAGTCACTCAAAAAATAAGCTTATAGAAAAGTGGAAACCATCGCTTTTTAAAAAAATCGATTAAAAATTATCTTTAGTAAATAACGATTTATAAATATAGAGGTAGATACTCATAATATAATAAGATAAATTTAAATGATAGTCCACCGTTCAGTACACTGTTAAACGACCAATTTGTCACGGAGCTGCTTTCTCGTGAGCACTTTCAGAATTCGTTTTTGATAGCATTGTACTGTTTTCAAAATGGATGCAATTCGTCGCATCCGATCAGCCTCGGGCGGCGTTTTTGATGTGCTTTTTGTGTACCTAAGGTTTTTTTAAGGTACTCACTAGTTGAATTACTATTACAGTATGAGTTATCAACTAGAAATATGTCCATAAACCATGCTTTAACTATTACCACAGAATACTTAATACCACATAATACTACTACTTTAGCAGCATCCTTCACTTCAACGTAAATTGTGATTAAGGGGATGCTTAAAGTAGCCTTCTTGAATATCTCATATACCAAATGTATTTGTACAGGTACAGCATAAATTCAAAACATCAAGACATTCTTATCATTTAAATTCTGTTCATGTAAAATGTTGCTGATTGCCCACATGACAAAGAAATACCTTCATTAGCATGAACGTTGTCTTGTACGGACAGAGCTCCTTACATCCATAGTCCATACTAATATTATAAATGCAAAAGTAACTCTGTCTGTCTGTCTGTTACTCAATCACGCCTTAACTACTGAACCAATTTGCATGAAATTTGGTATAGAGATATTTTGATACCCGAGAAAGGACATAGGATAGGTTTTATCCCGGAAATGCTACGGGAACGGGTACGGTTTTCTTTGAAAACGCGGGCGAAGCCGCGGGCGGAAAGCTAGTTATAAATAAATAAAAAAAATTACATCGTCATATTGAAAGAGTACCTTCAAGTGAAATTAGTTTATTGTCATATGAAGTATAAAAGAAATCAAAAAGGAACAAATTAATGAATACCATTTTCGGTACCGCAAATGCAAATCATTGGCCTACGGTAAGCAAAAAGGGCTAAACCGTCAATCGTCATCGTTTTATACTTGAGTCCGTTTCGAATCGCTCCATTTCGATTCCGTTTTTGCTGCGGCATGTGGCAACACCGCCGAGTTCTGTCGATTTCTTATTATTAATTACCTTCTTTTGTGCTGCCATATTCTAATCGATCTTTGATTGTGATAGTCAAATAATAGATGCACTTAATGATTTCTTAGTTAAAACGGAATGATGTTTTAGGTTTTGGATGGGTTATGAAGTTTGAAAAACATTAATGATGAGAATCGTTCTGTTTGTACCTATCGACGATTTATGTTAGAATTTTAATCCATACTAATATTATAAATGCGAAAGTAACTCTGTCTGTCTGTCTGTCTGTTACTCAATCACGCCTTACCTAACTACTGAACCAATTTGCATGAAATTTGGTATATAGATATTTTGATACCCGAGAAAGGACATAGGCTATTTTTTATCCCGGAAATCCCACGGGAACGGGAACTATGCGGGTTTTTCTTTAGACTGCGCGGGCGAAGCCGCGGGCGGAATGCTATTTAATTATAATTCTCTTATATGATAAAAACCTAGGTAGCTATATTAACAAGTGAACTTCGATGTTCTGAAAGAAACAGCAATCGGTATCATCGGCCATATAATATTAATATAAATAATATTCTGTATCACAAAGAAGATAATATAAAAATAAACACTTATTTCCCTTATTCCTCCTCACAACAGTTTTGCTCACTTACTTTCTTCCTAAAGATATTACAATTGCACATTGATATCTCACATAACATTTTCTATGCTCTGCTGACAAAATCACGAACTGAAATATTCAATGACACTAATTGTTCGCGCAGTGCCGTGTACACAGCCGCATGCGCTCATTAAACCGCGCACGCTCACTTGATGCGCGGGCGCCGACGTGTATAAATTGCTCAATTTACTTCCGAGCAAATGGCGTATTAAATTATTATCGCATATCATGTATGCGTGTATGTTCGGCTCCTTGAGTACGCTTTCATGAAACCTCAGCAGGGGTTAGAGATGATACCCTTATCCTTATGGGCTGGATAAATATACGACGCGTCCTGGTTTGTTTCGACGTTGCGTTAGTTTGCGATTTTATTAATGTTACTAATTAATTGTTTGTGAACATGATTTTAATGCAGAAATCATTCGCAAAGATCTTGTTTTATCTGTAATAAGAAATTGTATTTGTTTGTAGGAACTCGTATTAGCCCGTCAACTTGTAAGTAGTTTGTAAACTACCGAAGCACTAAAAGGTTCTTCCTCTGTGGCTGCTTCTTGCTATTAGTGCTGATTTACACAGGGTCAGTAGACGAGTCAGTCGCGGTGCCGAATTTCGGCGCCGCGACTGACTTTAACTGTTTACATAGACTTCAAGCCTCTGTACTGACTTCAAATCTGTTTACACAGGGTTTTTTTTTCGGGTCAGCACTGATTTGCCTCGAATTTGTAGTCAGTTACTGACCCTGTGTAAATCAGCACATACCTTCAGAATAATATTTTTAACTCTGTGAGGTTTAGCCTACGAGGTTTAACCTACGTCAGCTCAAATATTTTTTTGGAATATTGAAGCATTCTGGAACAAAGAGTTGATGGCCGATGGTAATATTGTGACAAACTAGAGGCAGCGAAATTGTTCACATTTCGGGACAACATCTCCGGCCTACCCAACTTTTTCAACGCACACTGAGGACTGTAGATAGTTGTTGTCAAAAATCCAAGACAGAATGACGATTCCCGAATCCGAATCTAATTTCGTTTAAATCATTGCCGGCAAAAAGTCTATCATTGGATGATGTCGGCGAGCTCATAGGGCCAGATATCAATAGTCATGGCCCGCTGACAGACCACAGCGGGACCGAATTAATTACATCAGATACTGTTATAAAGGGCAAGAGGTGAACGATCATTTTACTCTGAATCTACTTCATTAAATAATGCTTGTAGTAGATTGGAGTCTATTAGAAACAACTATTCGTAATGATAAGTACACTTATTGTTGTAGGTTGAATTGGCGAAATGAAATACGGTGAGGAGAGTAAAACCATCGGAATGAACAGTACCTACTTATAGAGAAATGCTTGTAGAGTAAATGCGTGCTAATTACAATCGACTTATCTTTAAATAGGCTATCTATATATAGTTATAATATACAATTATTCATTTAAATGGATAATTGCTTATTACTTACATAAATAAACAGAAATTTCTTTGAGTAAAAAGTACCAATTTGAATTAAGTACCTACTTACCTGCCTCATCTTTGAGGCTTTTCTTTTTTTTATTCAAAAATAAAGGATTGTGATTTTTTTATCGAAAGTATTTTAGTACCTATCTTCTTTTCTTTCAGGTAGCATTAAAAATTTATACTCATTTGGATTGTTTTCTATACAGATGATTTGAAGTATTAGTTTATGACTTACTAGGTAGCTTGCCGCACGCGACTTCACCCGCGTTTTCAAATAAAAACCCGATATGTATTAATCTAATTTGGATATGGTGGACCGTCTATATGTGTGCTAAATTTTATTGAACCTAATCAGTTCAGTAGTATTTGCGTGAAAGAGTACCTAACAAACATAGGTACTTATACATACACATATACATATACACATACAGCCATGCTCACAAACTTTCGCATTTATAATATTAGTTGGATTCTTCATATTTTATAGAAATATAATATTTTTCTCTTGATAGAGAATTTAAGACTAAATAAAATACATTTTTAATAACATATAGGTAATAGGTATTAAATCACTACCACCGCTATAGGTAGGTACTAACACTAGCCTCGATGACAATTTTTTTTTTTTTTTTTTTTTTTTTTTTTTTATGCAATAGGAGGCAACAGAGCAGACGCGTCACCTGGTGGTAAGTGCTCCACGTCGCCCATATGTACCCACGGTGCCAGAGACATTGTGAGTATGTTGCCGGCCTTTCAGGTAGGAATATGCTCTTTTCTTGAAGGTCCCCAGTTCATAGCCGTTTGGAAAAGCCGCATGAGGGAGTTTGTTCCAGATGTCTGTAGTGCGCGGGAAGAAAGACCTTTTAAAGCGCACAGTTGTAGATTGCCAACAGTCAAGGTGGTGAGGGTGGTATTGTTGACGATGTCGTGCTGTACGGTGGTGGAACTCGGCGGCGGGTAATGTTCCAAACAACTCTTCAGAGCACTCCCCATAGTAAATGCGATAGAGAACGCATAAGGAAGCGACATCTCTTCGCAACGCCAAAGTATCGAGCCGATCGGTGAGACTTGGCTCGTTAACAAGTCGTACAGCTCTCCTTTGAATGCGGTCAAATGGAAGGAGGTATTGTTGGGGTGCCCCGGCCCAGATGTGGGAGCAGTATTCCATGTGCGGCCTAACTTGCGCCTTATATAGCTTGAGGCGATGGTGCGACGTGAAATACTGCCCTGCTCTACAGAGCACACCGAGTTTTTGTGAAGCCAACTTGGCTTTTCCTTCCAAGTGACAAGAAAACTGTACGTTACTCGAGATTTCGAGACCAAGGATTCCGATACTGGCTGCGGCTGAGAGAGGAGTACCCTGAAAAGTAGGAGCTATGACGAAGGGGAGCTTTTTAGCGGTAAAGGCGCATACCTGTGTCTTTTTGGGGTTAAATTGGACTAGGTTTAGTCGGCCCCATTCTGAAACCTCTTGTAAAGAAGTTTCAATCTCAGACACAAGGTTGTTCCGGCACTCAATGACGCGCTCCTGAGAAATATTGCTGCGGCCGGTATATACTGCATCACCAGTACTGTCATCTGCATAGCAATGAATGCTGCCGTTGAGCAGCATATCATTGATATGCAGAAGGAACAGAGTGGGAGACAAGACACAGCCTTGTGGGACACCAGCATTCACAAGCTTAGGATCAGAGCAGGAACCGTCGACTACGACACTCATGCTACGCTCTGTGAGGAAACTGGCGACCCACTGGCAAAGTTTCTCAGGAAGCCCATAGGAAGGAAGCTTTGCAAGAAGCGCTTTGTGCCAAACCCGGTCAAAGGCTTTCGCTATGTCCAAGCTGACTGCTAAGGCTTCACCCTTGCTCTCGATCGCCGTTGCCCATCGATGAGTTAAGTATACAAGAAGATCACCAGCTGAGCGACCGCGACGGAAACCGTACTGTCGGTCACTGATCAGCTGGTGTTCCTCTAGATAATTCAACAGCTGGCGATTGATAACGGTTTCCATTATCTTGGAGAGCAAGGAGGTGATGGCTATGGGTCGATAATTGGACGGATCCGAGCGATCGCCCTTTTTCGGGATTGGGTGCACTAATGCTTTCTTCCATGAATTCGGGAAAACGCATGTGGAGTAGGAGTGCCGGAAAAGGCGCACGAGGACCGGTGCCAACTCTGGTGCACACATCTTCAGCACAATAGGAGGAATACCGTCGGGGCCACTCGACTTGTGGACATCTAGAGCGAACAGTGCCTTACGCACAGCACTCTGGGTAAATCGGATGTCCGGCATAGAGCCCTCAACCCGTGGGATGATAGGTGGTGAGTTCCCCATGTCATCTAAAGTCGAGTTTGCGGCAAAGAGGGAGCTAAGGAGATCAGCTTTCTCTTTTGCCGTGTGGGCCAACTGGTCATTCTCCATGCGCAGAGATGGTAGGGACGGCTGACAGAAGTTCCCTTGCACAGCTTTGGCGAGTGCCCAAAAGGCTCGTGTTCCCGAAGGAAGTCGGGCAAGTTTCTCACCAAGCTTAGCAATATGCTCTGACTTTGCTTTTGCTATTGCTCTTTTGAAAGACCTGGAGGCCGAGTTTAGTTCTCTCTTGAGTGTACAGGCGTTTGGACCACTAGACACGAGCGCAGTAGCCCAGGCCTGGTAACAGTCTTGTTTTCGGCGCGACGCCGTTTTACAAGAGCCACCAAACCAAGGCTGGGACTTGCCACCGACGGGCACAACAGAGTTTGGAATAAAAAGCTCCATCCCCTGAAGTATCACATCAGCAACAGAGTCGGCACAAGTGCTAGGATCATCTGCCGAGAAGCAAACACGGCCCCAGGGATAGGATGAAAAGAATGTACGCATCCCATCCCAGTCTGCTGACTTGTAGTGCCAAACGCGACGGCGGCCATTACAATGAGGTCGTGGATATCGCAGGATTGGCACCACACTCCGTATTAGGCAGTGGTCGGATGAACCTAAAGGAGCATCAACATTGACCTGATAGCCATCCGGATGAGAAGTCAGCAGAAGGTCCAACAGTGAAGGCGTATGATCCTCTACATCTGGAATTCGCGTGGGCGATGCTACCAGTTGAGTGAGACCATATGCAAGAGCAAAGTCATGGACAGATTTACCCGCATGATCAGTGGTACGAGACTGGAGCCATTCAACATGATGAGCGTTGAAATCACCAAGGACCACAATTTCGGCGGAAGGAATCTGTAGGAGCATGGTATCAGCAGCGGATTGTATATGTTCGAAGAGTCGGTCGGTTTCATCATTACCGCTGTGGGATCTGTAGAGGCACGCATAGACGCGGGGGTGGTCATCGCAATCTACGCGTAACCAAAGGATGGATAGATCCCTACCTTCAAGATAACCGAGGCGTCGAAAGCAGATATCGTTCCGGATGAATGCGCAAACACCAGCGCGGGGTATAAAGTTGTGCTCCAGATTGTATCCTGGGTAATTGAGATATGATGTATTAGAAGGGGAAGATATCTGCGTTTCGGTTAAAAAGAGCAAGGCCGGCTTGGCCGTCTCAAGATGGTAATGGACGGCGTTGATGTTAGAGTGTAAGCCCCTTATATTACAGAAATTCACGCAGTGCGTGTAAAGGGGTGCAGCGGTCTTTTTTCTCTTGTTGCCCCGGGTATGAGTAACGAGCGGGATTTTGCCCTCCCCAGAATACGCAGGGCAGCCTGAACGTGAGTGCTCAGGGAGGGATTCTCCAGCACTAAAAGTGTTGGTACCCTCCTGGGGTAATAATATTTGTAATTCCGCTGCCATATTAGGAAAGGGGATGGGGGGAAGTGGGCTTCCGGTATGTCTCACTCACCAATGCGAAACGCTAGACGCTTTACGCCGGTTTTCTGTGAGATAGTGGTATCGCGCCGGACGGACTACAGCCCATTCGTGCTACATACAAAAGAGGACTATTATATGTAGCTGTAGTCCTACCACTCTAGAAAAAATTTCGCCAGAGCCTCGTCCGTTGATCGGCAGGGTGCACCACGAGCAGGTGAGGTTGGCTTTGGCCGTTAGGTGGTATACGGCCATCACACCCCAAAACGACTATGGAAAATACATTTAATTTAATTTAATTTTTCGATATTTTAGAATTAAAATTACACTACACAAACTCTAGCAGACTTATTCATAAAACGTTGTTAGAGGTAGAGCAAAATCTGGTGTTTATTTATTTTTATTACCTACATGATGCTAATCTACCTACTGCAAGAATTTGAATGGAACTTATATGTGTCTATAGGCATATTGGACAACATAATATAAGTATATCTATCTTCAAAATTATTTTAAACATTTTCTCTTTGAAAAAAAGCCTGTCCTTTATTATTTTGTTCAATTTCACTTTTAGTTACTGTAATTGTAAGTTTTGAGAAATCAAATAAATGCTTTAAATTACCTACACTTGTTACTCAACGAATAAAAGATTTTTTTTTTTTAAGAAAAGCTCAAAAGTTAGTTCTACAATTTTATCGATTATTTACAATCTAAACCTAAACCCGATATAATTCACATTTTTTAAAACAATTACAAAAAAGGGATTTGAAAGTTTATTAAAACAAAATAATATCAAATTATTAATTATAAAAAAGCAATCATTTCTCCTTGGTCCTGTTTGTACAAAATGATAAGCAAGGGCTGAGCGCGCCATCTGGTGGGCCATGTTCAATAAAAGCGGTGTCCTGCGGTGTCATTGTCCTCGGTAATTTGTAGCTAGCATCACCTAAAACACCCTGTAAATAATTTAATATCAACGTTGTTTGTTTGATTGAGTAGGTATATACGGGAAACTTTCATTTAAATTACAGTAATTTGTATGTGGGAAATAAGTAAATTGTTGTTCAGGGGATGAATGACAAGATTTATAGTTACAAATTAAAGCAAGCTTCATGTTTCTTGCCTTCTTCTTATAAATGTAGAAAACAGAATATTGAGTTGGTAATAGGTATCTACTTATAAGGAACTATTTTCAATACGAGATAGTTAGGTTATTCATGCAGTTAACAGTATAAATAGCCCGTTAGACTTCAGCACAGCAAGCTGCTAAGAATTTGTTTTTCCACACATCCATTTCCTTCATTCCGATTCATTACTTACCATGACATTTTTCTCGTTATCATACTGAAGAGACCACACACGACTTTAATAATTGATTTGAAACATTCAGTCTTAGTGGGGGGGACTCTGTAACCCATTCAGCTGATTTTTTCCCCTCCTTCATTAGGAGCCTATCAAGTAAACGTTGTAAAGTTTTAACAATGAGGTGCCCATTAAGAATGAAACCGCAACAGGTTTCGATACAAAGAAATCAATAAAATTCTTCAAGCGGCACGAGCAAAAAGTATTATAGCAATCCGATCACGTTACTGTAAGCATAGCAAAAAGTATTGCGTGAGGAAAGTGCTCAAGTAAAAATATATTAAATTAATCACGAGCCTGACCGTGCGGCTTCGAATAAATTTCAGAGTGTAGCTAAAAGGGCATATGTTGTACAAAATTGCGCACACGAAATGCAACATTACAATCAATAATACATGTAGAGTTTGAAGATTTATTATGTATTCATTCATAATATTTCAACAAATTGAGATATTTTTTAGTTTTGGCTTTTTAAAATACAGTCTTGTACTCGCCTCGATTTATTCGTAAGAAAATGTTTTATAAAATGCGCGGGAGCGTCAGCCCGCCCCGCCATTAAGAGCGTTGACTCGGCCAATCCAGCCGCGGTGGGAAGTAGGCGTGCCTCATTACAAACACACATTAAATTACTATTTTTTACCAAATAATTGCTTAAACAAAAATATAAATTAATTAAGATAATTATTATTTATTAATTAGTGGCTCGTGCGAATATCCATTGTGTAAAACTTGATTCAATAAAATTCAGAGAAATTAAATTAATTTCTTCTTTTTATGACTTGCAGGTTGTTTCTATATATCTACCTCAATCAATAATTTATAATTAATTGACAAGAATAAAAGTTTCAAGGAAATGTATCATACATATAAACATTCAATTTCAGATTATTTATTACTGAATTAATTGGCTGTGAGTTGTGACAACTAGGTAGGTACCTAAGTATTTTTTACTGAGACAACGACTTTTTTATCTTTTATAGGTACTAATATTATGTAAGAAATGCAAAAAAAGCAAATGGTAATATGACGAAAACAGATTTTTAATGTTTTTAGTCATGGAATTTTTCAAACAAATCAATATACTTTAATTTTGTTGTTATAGTTTTATCTAAGTAAAGCAAAATCTAAAACAAGAAAAAATGTAGAGCAATATAATTTATCACGAAAAATTATTATTTTCAGCTCTACACGTGGACGCAGCATGACACGTATTAGATTAAAGGCGACAACATGTGTTTTCATTCTCACAGGAAAATACATTAGAGCAAACATTTCCCGGCGTGTCTTCTCTCTTTCCCACCTACGCAATTTTCCGTCTGCGCAAGAGAATACACGAATAAAGCTCGCTTGTTAACTAAATACGAGCTTTCAACGTAAATCTGATAAAACGTACACTTTACGACACAAGTACAGTGAAATTTTCTTCTTGTTTTATCAGAAGACGATCTTGTGTCTCTCTCTCGTAAGCGAGCTTACTGCAGCTAGAGTGAGACGACTATATAGCGCGCGTAGCTTTTCAGAGCGAAGTTTATTGGGCGAAAAAGTTCAAGTTGGTCCGCCCTTTTCGCAGCGTTTAGGGCTGCGATAGCGCCTTCGGTCCCGGTCGTTCGGAATATTTTCTAAGAAGCAGTATGCCGGGTGTTATGTGGGGCGGCGTCGCGGGAGCCCGCAGTCATGCTGAGAGCCTCAGCAGAGTCGGTGGACACATGTCGCGAAGCTTTTCAACGAGCGGTGAAAAACATTCGTGTGACAATTCGATCGAAAAACCAATGGTGCTGAAATGGCCCAATTCTAATATTTACTGTGAAATTGTAACAAAGTTATTATAACGATACGCCAATTTTATTTGTGATATTGATATTTTTGCTCTTAGTTTACATGGATTTTTAATTTTGAACTACCTAGTTGTGAAGTGGTATTAAATTGTGTTTATTCATTTTTTTTTAATAATTGTGCTTATGTAAGTTCTACATTTGGATTTTTCGCGGCCTTTTCTCAAGTAAGTATTCAAAGAAATAGAGATAGAGAGATAACCTATAATTAGAGAATTTTCTTCACTAAAATGTTATTAAATTAACAAAGTAAAGGTTTTAACTGGGTTGGTACGTCTATTGACTAATATACTCATAATAAAATTCTACTAATAAATATTATTTGCCTGTGTGTGAAATAAAAATACCTACTCCTGGAAAAATACTAATTCGTCATAGAAAAATATAGGTAATAAGTAACTCTACCCTATCAAGATAAACTTTAGTTTTACCTATAGGTAGAGTTCCATGTATTTCTATATAGAGTTAGGTACAATCCAATTATTTTATAAATTAGGTACACGAAAATAATAATTGTAGGTACTTAATGCTCATTAAAAATGATAATATTAATAATTTTACTGTGCACATACTACAAAGTAAAGCTGTGAATCGTTTTTGCTATAAACGGTTTTCCTACCGTCGGCAAAGTTGGAATTTAAAAACAACATTATTTTGATTGTACTAGGTATCTAATCTTTATTAAATTAATTTGAACTTATATGAATTATAAATGCCGAATAGAATAATGCATGTGATCACCTTACTTTTGATTATATAACAGGTATATTACACACAGGTAACAAGATTATGTAACAAGATTATGTAACTCAGTAGCGATAAGGCCGCCTTTTTGAACTATAATATTGTTTTTTTTCTTAATTTGTTATACTGTATGTTTTTATGGTGCTAAATAAAGTGTATTTATTTATTTATTATTTATTTATATTTTTAATAGGTAAGTAGGTACATGTAAAAAAACGATAGTAGGCAGATAAATATCATGTATACCTACTGTGGAAATACCATTAAAATATAATATATAATAATTAATTACCTATTTAATTTAGGTTCTATATCTTATAATTAATACCTATAAATCAACCTTGTAGTTTGTTATACATATTGTAATTAAAAAAAATGTAGAGTCGGTATTAAAATCAAAATAATATTATGGAAACTAAAAACTTTTATTATTTTACTAAACATATAGGCAGATAGAGATATATTATAAGTATACCTATTCATTACATCAAAACCATATTTTGTTTTAAACAGTGTATCTACATAATATAACTTAGGCTTAACTATTCAAATAATTGATATTAATTAATTATTTTTGATTTTAGTTTAAATTCAATATAGGTAGTAAAATTTCATGGAATTAAATATTCCACAATGAAGAAGAAATAAAGATTAGATAATATATTACATACTTTTTATGGTTATCTAGTACCTATAACTTAGCCCGAAAAGTAATTTCCGCTTGAAAATATTTAAAAAAAGCAATGAAATAACATGTGTTTATTATTAATTTTATCATCTATAGTATAATATGTCCCTATTTAAGCAGAATTTATAAATCTACACTAATATTATAAAGAGGAAAACTTTGTTTGTTTGTTTGATTGTAATGAATAGGCTCATAAACTACTGGACTGATTTTGATGAAATTTGGCACAGACAATCTATAGACCCCGAAAATCTTTAGATAATAAATTAAACGTAAAGCAATGTCAATTTGTAAGTACATAAATATGTATATAAAAAAAACCTTGATTTCTAAATTAATATTTAAAATTAAATTCTATAAGCTATGTTCTAACATAATATTTAAAATGCATAAATAATTATTCTATAGGTTATGCATTGTAAAGGCGATTCGAATATTACCAACCTACTTCCTTATTTTTTTATATTAGGTAAAATATGCACTTAAACCTACTTGTGTTTTATAAAAAAAATATTGTTGATGTAGGTCCTTTACATGTAAAATATATTTTTTATGAAGAATATTATGGAAAGAAAAAAGCTCACATCTTCATTGTGAATGCATTTAATGCGTTTTTAACTTGTATTAATAATTATTATGTGTTGGCAATTGGCACTTAGTACAATGAATTCATATAATTCATAAAATATTATTATTCCAGCTACCAAATGAAATGTATCTACTTTTGAGATACAAGTTTAACCATAATTATGGTTATGAGTATGAGTAATTTCATTAAATCATAACCATATTTTGTTTTTAACAGTCTATCTTAGGCACTAATTCCAATAATTGATTTTAATTATTTTCAATTGAGAGCAGTGGTGGCTCAGTGGTGAGACCTCGGACTTGGAATCGATAAGTCCGGGGTTCGAGACCAGGCGAGCGCGCAGGAAATAAATTGATTTTTCAATTTGCGCATGTTGTAACATCACCACTGCTCGAACGGTGAAGGAAAACATCGTGAGGAAACCGACATGTCGAAGAATTAAAAAAGTTCGACGACATGTGTCATCCGCCAACACGCACTTGGCCAGCGTGGTGGATTATGGCCTGTACCCTCATAGGAGGCCTGTGTCCCCGCAGTGGGAACGTATATGGGCTGATGATGATGATGATGATTTTCAATTGTAGTTTCAGTTCACTGTTCAATATAGATAAAATCCATGTAATTAAATATTCCACCATGAAAAAGAAAGAAAGATTAAAATAAAATACTTTTTAGGGTTATTATAATAATTTATAGTTTTAAGAATTTATTTAATAATAGTTAACTATTTATTTTATAACACTTAAATTATAATATGTATCTATATGTTAATGGTATTTTTAGTTTTAGGAGTTTGTTAAGGGGCTTTAGGTTTATCAATTTTAGTTTCAATAATTCGTACTTATGGTAATGATTATTTTCAAGATATAATTTATTATGATAAATTTTTTTATTTAAATTATTTTTATAATTCCTCTATGTTTATAATTATGAAGAATAAATAATTTTGTAAAACCATTGTGGCAACTAATCAGAATTTTATTTGTCTGTTGCTATTATAGGTATACCTATTTTAACATAGGTTGGTAATATAAATAAGATACATTTTGTTTGTACCTAAGCACAGACAACAAATTATAAGCTACTACTTATGTTTTATTTTATTTCATATTTAATATTAAGTACAGTAATTACCTACGGTACAAAACAAAGCCAGAATAAACAATTAATTACAACACATTTTAACACAGTTTTATAAACATTTTGTTAAATAATTAGATTATGAATGTTTATTTATAATTTATTACAGGCTACATATATCGTCTATTATGCAAGTAGATTTTTTTACTGAAAGTCTACGTTATATACGCACATGTTTAGTTCACAGATATGTTAGTACCTATAAAATATTTTTGTAGTGTTTAAAGTTGTGAAAATAATTTATTTGAATTTAAAAACTTTTAACATAATATAACATCATAAATTTATATTAAACTGACTCTACAACTATAAATAGGAACTTAAAAACGGAAATAAATTAATATTTAATTATAATAAGCGCTACCAACTCATACCAACATACCAACTCAAGTCGGTGCTAAATAAGACAAGTAGTACCTACCTGTATTTATTTGAATTGCAATAATATTATGTAGCAATAAGACAATCATGAACTATGAATGAAAACATTTATTTTCAATTTAAAAGCAAGTGTAGGTAGATCAGTGTTGTAGAATGTAGAGCGTTGATTAGGTATGTATGTATAATATGCATAACTAAATAAGTATTATCTGTATTTAGGCATATAACATAGAAAGTAAACAAACATATTTCATTAAACAAATATAATTAATAATTACTACGTTTAGAAGTACGCATTTGTTTTGTTTTAAGTCAATTGAGATATACTTAGAGACGATTTTTTTAAATATTATTTGTTACATTATAATTTGATATTGTGATGATAGTTGGATAGTAGAGGGCCTGAACATAAATCCAATTTAGATACCAAAATCATTTATGAATTCATAAATAAATTTATAATTGTTATGTTTACTTAAACAAATAGGTATGATATTACAATGTGTAGATACCTATACCTATGTTTCACATTGGGAAACTCAATAAACTGAAAGTATACTACCGTTTATGTGATAAGTAGGTACCATTATCGGCATATAACTCCATACTCCATTACAGTTTTATTTAATTAGCTTAGGATTTAAGAATAACACATAGGTGCTAGGTACTTAGATAAGATGTTGACATTCGAAACATGTATTTAGCTCGTTGGAGCAACAAATCTCGTAAACAGATCTCTCAGTTAACGGTTTTTATTAAAGTTCCGCCATTATTTCGCTAATGTGATTAAAACTAATTCCCTGAAAATCCCTGCAGCTGCAAAAAATTAAGAACAGACATATTCACTTACCATCAATGCTGTTAAACTTAGCGGGACTTAACGAGGCTGAATGCTCTGTGAATTGTTTTGAAAACGTCAGATTTTTAGTAATCCTATTGCCTGATGTCTGTCTGTGAAGATCTGTCAACCCGTTGCTTTGTGAGGAGGCGGCCACGCGGTGGGGAGCCCGCAGATCAGGCACAGATTAGATACATATCTAAAGGAATGACATTGTTTAGCGGGCGCAGGTAATATTGCCCGGGCGTGGTCCACATGGAACGATGAAGTGCTCCAAACAATACGTAAACAACGTTATTTTCAAATAATGCGATTATCCTTATCCGCTAGACAAACTCGTTCAACGTTAAATCTATTACAGTTTTTTTCGGGATGTCTTCATTTGACGTTTGATTTTTTTTTAATTCTAGTTGTATTTTCGCACAAAAAGTGGTGAGACAAAAAGTAACTTAATAGAAATTTAAATTAAATGGCACTTGCCTGAATATTAAACAAGAACAGTTTAAGTACTTACATTACCTACCATGAAAGTTCAACTAAATTTTCAATTCTAATATAGTTCTATAATGAATTAATTATCATCTTTAATTGAAATATCTATCTATTGATATTATTTAATCCGACATGATCTCAATATTAATTGAAAACAAGTTTAAGTTTACTTTTTGTCAAAATAATAGCTTTCGGCATTCATTAACAAGATTAAAATACAAAACAGGTTATTAAATGGTAGAGCTGCATTTTATACACGACCAAAGCCTATTTTTACAAATCATTAAACTATACACGCTAAACCCTGCAATAAAAGCGATTCCAGTCTGCCTAACAAATAAATTAAAATTAAATATACACGCACACAATTGGAATTTTTGTCTCAGGCGTATAAAAGTGTCCTATAAATTTACCCACAGTTTAATTTAATGTCCAAAAGTGCCTGCTTCAGTTTTTTTTTTATTATAAATAAACGTTCGATGCCGGTTATGGGTGCTCGAACGTGTGTTATTATTTTGAGAAATGGCTTTGAATTTGTCTCGGAATCACCTTGCTTTCTGGACTGGATTTATATTTTTTGTCTTTATCATCATAAGAATGTCTTAACAAAATTTTTACGAATGTTAAAATGTATTTAATTGTTTTAACAGGTCATTCAAACGAGAGTTATGCTGAGGAATGACAGCGCGTGAAGGAAATAAAAGTAGAACATAGCTAAGTCGGCCAGGAAGCGGCCGATCGATTGTTTTACGCGTAATTACCAGCGGGAAGGCCCGCCGTGTGGATGGTGGCGGGCGAATGGGGCTATGCGCCGGTGTCGGCCACACCCGCCATGAACGCTTTCCTTGAGACGAACCACGCACATCTCGCGTCTTACGGCCTGAAGATGTCCCCGCAGCCGGCGTGCGGCGTCGGCCCGCAGCACCGCGCTGCCGCGCCGCACCCGCCGCCGCACCACCCGCCGCACTACCAGCCCTACCCGCTCCACTCCTACCAGCCGGGATACCTCCGGGAGTACAGCGGCTGCGGCGAACTGTTCCCGCAGCAGCCTCTGGAACAGAGCTGGGACTGGCGCGGCGACGTGCACTACCAAGGAGGTGCCCCACCTCTTGTACCTCACTCCCACCCTCATACGCCGCACGCCTTTCTTCGATATGTCCGAGCGCCACCGCGACGGGATATGCGATGTCAGTGGCTAGACCCCGACCAGCCACCTCCGAGAAAACTATGCAACAAGTTGTTTTCGAGCATGCACGAAATAGTGACGCATTTGACCGTAGAGCACGTGGGAGGGCCGGAATGCACGACGCACGCCTGCTTTTGGCAAGGTTGTTCGAGGAACGGA